>NC_053035.3:181698041-184232208 GCF_002575655.3 Aegilops tauschii subsp. strangulata | reverse complement strand
CGTGGTTGGCGGTCTCGTTCTTCCGCAGCTGCCTCTCCTTCTCCAGATTCTTGGTCAGGGTCTCCTCCCGGGCCCTGACCTCCAAGAGCGTCCCCTCGAGACCCTCCAGCTTCAGCTTAAGGTCTTTGATGGAGTCGTTGACCTTGGAGAGCTCATCAGCCTTGCCGAGGACCACGCCCTGCGCCTCCACCAGGGCACCGTTGAGCGTGTCCTTCTCCTTCGCCACCTTCAGAGCCTGCTCCTTTAGCCCGTCTCGTTCCACCTCCAGCTCTTTCACCTTGCCAGCATGGGCCAGAGCTTGAGCATCGAGCGCCTCCTTGTGCTTCTGCTCCAGCTCCTGGGTCCGCTGCAAAACAAGCTTCTCCACCTCCTCGTCTTTGCTGCGGAGTGTTGCGGCAAGCTTCTCCTCGCGAGCGGCAAGGTCCTCCTCCTGGGAGTTTAGCTTGGCTTGGTGCTGGTGCCGAGCGGCCTCATCTTTGGCGGCCTGCTCCTTCGCCAGCTCCCGGGCCTTCTCGATGTTGGCCTGCTTCATGACAAGCTCCAGCTTGCGCTCAGCCAGCACGTCCTAGGCGGCCTTCAAGTCCTTGTGGGCCTGGCGGAACCAAGCCTGCGCCTCGGCGACGCGCTCCTCAAGGTCCGCCTCCGCCTTGTCCACCACTGCCATCCTGGACTTGGCCTTGTCCAGGCGGGCACGGTGAAGCACCTGGAGCTTCTGGAAGTTGGCACTCATGGCCTAGAGGAGCCGCTCTTCCTGGGAACCGCCGCCACCGGCGCTCGGTTCATCAACAACCTCAAGCCCGGCGGCAGCGAGCACCTCATCATCAAACAACTCCCCCTCGGTGGGTGCCCCGGTGCTCGCCGTCCCCGAGAGGTGGATGAAAGGTCGTCGCTCACCTTCAGGTACCTGCCCGAGCTAGAGGCAGCGGAGGAGGAAGGTTGGTCGTCGGCCGCCCCCTCCTCGACAGCGGCCTTGCCGGCCTCCCCGGCAGGCTCCTTACCGGCCTCCTCGGCAGCGGCCTTGCCGGCCTCCCCGACCGGCTCCTTGGCGGCGTCCTTGGCAGCACCCTTGGCGGCCTCTTCGGCAGCGATCTTGTTGGCCTCGGCCTCAGTGTCCCTGGCGACCTCCCCGATGACAGTATCGATGTCCTCCTGGTCCGCCGAGGGAGTACCTAGATCCCAAGAAGGAGGATGAGGAAAAGCCAAGACCGAGGTTCAAAAAGAAGAAACAAGACAGAGACGGGAGGTGAGCAAGCGTACCCGCACCAGGCTGGGAAGAAGTGGCGTCCTCCCCGCCAATGTTCGTTGCCGGGGTGGAACCGCCGGCACCCAAGTTCGTCTCCTCCTCCTCCATGGGCATGGGCTCGATGGTGGATGCCCTTGCCGGGGACACCCCTCGGGGCGGCGTGGTCGAGGGGGGCGGCATGTTGGGGGTGGCCCTCAGCGGCTCCTCCTGCTGCCGTTCTTCTCCTGCAAAACCCGGCAAGATCGGCATCAAAGAATCACACCCCAATGTTCATCAATGGAGGAGTGGGTGACAGACTTACGCTGGGGGCGGAAGCGGGGGCTACGCCGGGGGCTGCTCTCCGGGCTGCTCTCCACCACCAGCGGTGTGCTCGAGGTGCCCGCCGAGGGCTGGCCGCCCGACGAGGCCCTGGCTCTCTTCGCCACCCTCTGGGCCAACGTCTCCCTGTCCCTGCAAAAATAGAAACAAGTTAAGAAAAGCGGCACGATCTGAGGAGACGGGGATGACAGAAGACAAATACTTACTCATCCTCTGCCTCCTCTTCCGCTGCCTTCCTCTTCCTCCTCGGGCTCAGAGACCCAAGGTCGAAGACGACCTCCGTGTCGACATCCGCGGGAGGAGGGGAAGCGGGTGGAGTCCGAGGACGCTTGGACGAAGAAGAGGCAGTCGCCTTCCTCTTCGCCACCGCGACCTTCACCACCTTCTTCGCTGCCGCGGCCCTCGTCAGACGCACGGACTCCCCCTGGATCTCTTGCCGCTGCTCAGTCCTGCCGGGCCGGACCGGCTCGCCAGAGGTGGCCCGCCGCAGGACGCGCCTTCTCTCCAAGGCCGGAGGATCGTTAGCCTCGGCCTCCTCCTCGGCCGACTCGTCGACCACGTCTTCAATGAGAGGGGGCCCGGTGTTGGCGCTGCTAGCCTTCCCAGCGGACTCCGCCCACCCGGCAAGCTCCTTCTCCTCGGCGGCAGCCTCGGCCTCGTCCCCCACATGGCCGGCGCTGCCAGCCTCCTTGGCGAGCTCCACCTCCGCCGCCCTGGCGGCGATGTAGTCCAGCTCCACCTGGCTGGTGTCCTGGACGAGCAATGGCTCGGCATGGACGTACCTCTCCGATAGGTTGTCGAAGAACTCCTGCACCTGATCCGCCCCCGGCTCGGCCCAATTCAGGTCAAGGCCGTGCGCGTTGAAGTCCGGCATCAAGGCGATGATGTCGGTTTGGCGGGAGTTGTTGCTCAGCGGGACCACCCCCGCCGGCAACCCAAACAAGGGCCCTTGACGACCTTGACGGCCTTCGCGGCCTTGCCGGACCTCTCGACCTTGCCGTTGCAGTGCATGTTGAGCTGGAAGAGCCTCTGGCACAAGTGGGCATGCCTGATCACCGTGAGGTTGTGGTCCAAGCCGGGGCGAAGCCTCATGATGTCGGCCGCATTCGCGAAGAGCCAGGCGGGCCTCCCCTTGTTGTGCAGTGGAGCGATTCGGCGGCGGATGAAATCCGCCCCAATCATCTCAAGGCTGAGACCGGCCACGGTGAGGCGATGAATCCTAGTGGTGGCAACCGTGATCTTCCCATCATCGGCGTCGACATTGCTACAATCGTCTCTGCGAACCGGCGGCGCCTGGCGAACCACGCAAAATTTCTGCGGGTCCTTCTCTTCAATCCAGGACCACCGGCCCCGCCACTCCTCCCACCTCTCCTTCTGGGCGCCCTCCGGATATGTCCCCTTCCCCAGGTTCCTTGGAATCCAGGCGATATAGCCGGAGATGGCGCCTCCCTTTTGGATGCGAGGAAAGAAGTAGTGGCGGAAGAGCGCCGTGTTGGGATGCACCCCGGCGAAGCCCTCGCAGAGATGGGAAAAAAGGGCCATGCACGCCACGGCATTCGGAGTGAAATCCAGAAGGTGGAAGCCGTAGGTGTGCATGACGTCATTGAGGAAATTGGAGAAAGGGGGGCAGAGCCCGCAGGAAAAGTAGTCGACAAAGAATGGGTACCAATTCGGGCCGGCCTCAGCGAAGCTGGCGGGGATGATGCGCGTGGCAGGGTGAGCCTTCGTCTTGCACCCCCACAGGGGCTTGAAGTAGTCTCGGAGGTGGATCGCGTCGATCGTCGACGGAAAGTAGGCAAGCTGCGTCTGCCGCGCCGCCAACTCACTCTCCGGCGCCTCCCTCTCCCCGGCATCCTTGGCCACCCCTTTGCCCCTGCTGGTTTTTGGTGCCATGGCGGCTGGAGGGGGGACGAAGAATCAAGAGCAATGGGGCCGGCGGCGGCGAGTGGAAGCAAGAGTTTGAGGAGGAAGCAGGAAGGAACGGCAGTTCCGAGGTTGGAGAAGGCACATGGGGTAAATGGGCGTCGCGCCCGCAGTTTCTCCTTTTTTATGGGGAAAGCGCATGCCGCTTCGTTACCATTTACCATGATGTGACGCGTGAGGGTAGCTGCCGCCCCACGCATGCGCCCCACGTCACGCACGACCTCCATGACGTGCATTCAATGCGGGTCGTGGGGAAGCGCAAGCGAGCGAAGGAATTACTGCGGTAAAATTCTGCCCCGCCTGCCCGCGCACCGTTCTGCGCCCGGCCCAACAAAGCGCTGCGCTTATGTGTGGCCCAGGCCCGGGGTGATGAGGACATCAATACAATTATTACACCCACAGTCCCTGCTGCTATACATACTGGACCAATTACTAGAGCTCGCGCACGCCAATTAAATTACCAGGTACTTTCGTTTCTTGCTAATGATTCTAATGTTCATGAGAATATGATGCTGCCTAAATTGGATACATTTGTTTTGCTTACAAATGAAGGGCCTAGCTTTGAGAAGGATGAACATTGGAGCAAGAACAAGCATGGAGATGATGGCATGCGCATGGGGAACAAGAACGGAGTTACAAGTGATGATTTCAGGACGTTGAAGCCACCATAATGCGTGCATGAAGCCTTGGACGAAATATACAAGATGCTACTTCATAACTTTCGTCCAGAGGCTATTCTAGGTGCTGCGTCACCTTATTATTGGGCCAGGCCCATGTAATTTCGAAATACATAAGTATAGGCTGTTTTTAGAGTCCGTATGTGTGGGGAAACAAGAGATAGGGTTGGTTTCGGACCCCTTCCTCAAGGGCCACGGAATTCCCCCCCTCTTCCTCCATATATACAGCCCTTAGGGCGTCGTTTAGACTTTGGGTTTTGTTTAGATTAAAAGTTCGCCATAGCTGCAACTTCGCGTACTTCGTTTGTGTTCAGCGACCAGACAAAGGCGTCACAGAACCCCACCTTGATCAATAAAGCTTTCATCTTATATTCGCAATATCCAGATTGCAATCTCAGTTTCTTGCCTGTTCTTCGTTTGCTCGCAGGAAACAGACCCTCGTGGTCAGGTTGATCGTGCTCCGGCGTGGTCGATAACCTCTCGGAGTTGGTTTAGCGATTGCTAAGGCGCGACGTCCTCGCACGTTCGTAGTCGGATCGTCAAAGTCGACTTCCATCAAAGCGATATTCATCATCTCATCGAAAGACGGGACACCTTTGCCTCTATCAAGTGGTATCAGATTTCCAGGTTGCTCGGTGAGATTTTACAGTTTTTCGTAGTTTAGATCGAGTCTGTTCTTCATACCTACAGTCCACGAAAAAGCCACAAAAAAAAATTAGGGTTAGTTCATCATATCCGAACCAATCTGAGCCTTTGCATAATCTTTTTAGGGTTTTTGCTTTGTTGAATTTGCGGTTGCATCGTCGTGTCAAGTTGCTGGTCTTAGAGTCTAGTCTTTTAGAGTTTCGAGTTCTGGTCATAAGTTGTCACGCCGCCGCCGCACCATCATCATCGCCTTGCCATCTACCACCATTGCTTATCCGCCACCGCTTTGAATCCGTATCCATATACCACCACCGCTGCCATATACCACCGCCATATATCCACCACCAATCCGAGTTCTTTTCATAGTCGGTTTGTTTTAGAGATCCATATATTTTCCGTTTCGTGTTTCCTTGCCTGAGTAGGTCTCGGAAAAAAAAAAAAAAAATCCCCGGGCAGTTTTTAGGCCAAAATTTCGGCAACCAAAAATATTTTTTCCCTATCCTATTTTTAGGCCCCGGGTAGTGTTTTGAGACACTCGCCATCATAGTGATTTTTTGTCGCACTTTTTCGTCGTCGCTGCCCTGATTTCCGAAAAAAAAATAGTCAAAAAATTTTGTGCCCATCCTGTCAGTTTGACCTGGGAAGAGTTTTGAGACACTCGCCATTATAGTGATTTTTTCGCAAAAAAAAAAAAAGGAGGAGCGCAAAAAAAAAAGAGCGCAAAAAAAAAAAAAAAAGAGCGAAAAAAAAAAATTCCTGAGTGTGCTTTTCCCTTGTTTACGTGCAGCGCCGTGATTTTGTTAGTGTTCTAGGCTCGCGTCTCTAGCACGGTCTAGCCTAGGACCAGCACAGTACCGTCGTTGAGCGTTTATTCAACTTTGCATCTCTGAATTGATTATTGCTTACCATTTTGCTACCATATTATAAGCCTTCCCAGCTCCACATAAGTCTACATCGTGCGTTTGACTCTCCCTGGTAATCGCTATATCCAAGCTTTGAGAGTTTTTGACTACAACGGTTGCCGATCACCACCTGCTGCTGGGTAAGAACTGGTAAGAATTTGAGATTCGCTTGAAGGTTTTGTGACACACCACCATCCCACCACTTCTAGTAGTCTGCAGGATCATATTCTTTTGTGTTTCTATTGCTGCTAACCATGGCAGGTTCACAAGCCGATGAAACCTAATAATAAACCATCTAATGTTGTTTCTGAAATTAAATTGAAAAGTGCATGTTTACTTGCCACAAAATCTGATATTGATGAACTAGATTTCAGCAAATCTGTTTGCTATGCTTTTGTGTGCAAAGAGGCATTATTTTCATTCGAGGACGTGCCTTCCTCTTTGCCCCCTGCTGTCACTCACATTTTGCAGGAGTTCGCTGACGTCTTCCCACACGACGTGCCACCGGGATTACCACCTATTCGAGGGATTGAGCATCAAATTGACTTAATTCCCGGTGCATCGCTACCCAACCGTGCACCATACCGTACCAATCCAGAGGAGACGAAGGAGATTATGCGTCAAGTACAGGAGCTGCTCGACAAAGGTTATATACGCGAATCTCTTAGTCCTTGTGCTGTTCCTATTATACTCGTGCCTAAAAAGGATGGTACGTCGCGTATGTGTGTTGATTGTAGAGGCATTAATAATATTACTATTCGTTATCGTCATCCTATTCCTAGGCTCGATGATATGCTTGATGAATTGAGTGGCTCTACAATATTCTCCAAAGTTGATTTGCGTAGTGGATACCATCAAATTCGTATGAAATTGGGAGATGAATGGAAAACTGCATTTAAAACTAAGTTTGGTTTATATGAGTGGTTAGTCATGCCTTTTGGGTTAACTAATGCACCTAGTACTTTCATGAGACTAATGAACGAAGTTTTACGTGCTTTCATTGGACGATTTGTGGTGGTCTATTTTGATGATATACTGATTTATAGCAAATCTTTGGAAGAACATTTGGAACATTTACGTGCTGTTTTTATTGCTCTACGTGATGCACGTTTGTTTGGTAACCTTGGGAAGTGCACCTTTTGCACCGACCGAGTATCTTTTCTTGGCTATGTTGTTACTCCACAGGGAATTGAAGTTGATAAAGCCAAGATTGAAGCTATTGAGAGTTGGCCGCAGCCCAAAACGGTCACACAAGTGCGGAGTTTTCTTGGACTCGCTGGTTTCTATAGGCGTTTTGTGAGAGATTTTAGCACCATTGCTGCACCTCTCAACGAGCTTACAAAGAAGGATGTGCCTTTTGTTTGGGGTACCGCACAGGAAGACGCCTTCACGGTATTGAAAGATAAGTTGACACATGCTCCTTTACTCCAACTTCCTGATTTTAATAAGACTTTTGAGCTTGAATGTGATGCTAGTGGCATTGGATTAGGAGGTGTGTTATTACAAGATGGCAAACCTGTTGCATACTTTTCTGAAAAATTGAGTGGGCCTAGTCTGAATTATTCTACTTATGATAAAGAACTATATGCTCTTGTTCGGACTTTAGAAACATGGCAACATTATTTATGGCCCAAAGAATTTGTTATACATTCTGATCATGAATCTTTGAAACATATTAAAAGTCAAGCTAAACTGAATCGTAGACATGCTAAATGGGTTGAATTCATTGAAACTTTCCCTTATGTCATTAAACACAAGAAGGGTAAAGAAAATGTTATTGCTGATGCATTGTCTCGTCGCTATACTATGCTTTCACAACTTGACTTCAAAATATTTGGTTTGGAGACCATCAAAGATCAATATGTGCATGATGCTGATTTTAAAGATGTATTGCAGAATTGTAAAGAAGGAAGAACCTGGAACAAGTTTGTCGTTAATGATGGATTTGTGTTCCGTGCTAACAAGCTATGCATTCCAGCTAGCTCTCTTCGTCTTTTGTTGTTGCAGGAGGCGCATGGAGGAGGATTAATGGGACACTTTGGCGTGAAGAAGACGGAGGACGTACTTGCTACACATTTCTTTTGGCCAAAGATGAGACGGGATGTTGAGCGTTTTGTTGCTCGCTGCACTACATGTCAAAAAGCTAAGTCACGACTCAATCCTCATGGTTTATATATGCCTTTGCCTGTACCTAGTGTTCCTTGGGAGGATATATCTATGGACTTTGTTTTAGGTTTACCTCGAACAAAGAAGGGGAGGGATAGCATATTTGTTGTCGTGGATAGATTCTCGAAAATGGCGCACTTTATACCATGTCATAAAAGCGATGATGCTGTTAATGTTGCTGATTTGTTCTTTCGTGAAATTATTCGCTTGCATGGTGTGCCAAATACTATTGTTTCAGATCGTGATACTAAATTTCTTAGCCACTTTTGGAGATGTTTATGGGCTAAGTTGGGGACTAAACTGCTTTTTAGTACTACTTGTCACCCCCAAACTGATGGACAAACTGAAGTAGTCAATAGAACATTGTCTACTATGCTTAGGGCTGTTTTGAAGAATAATAAGAAAATGTGGGAAGACTGCTTGCCTCATATTGAGTTTGCTTATAATCGTTCATTGCATTCTACTACTAAGATGTGCCCTTTTGAAATTGTGTATGGTTTCCTACCTCGTGCACCTATTGATTTGTTGCCTCTTCCATCTTCGGAGAAGGTTAATTTTGATGCTAAACAACGTGCTGAATTGATCTTAAAAATGCATGAGTTAACTAAGGAAAACATTGAGCGTATGAATGCTAAATATAAACTTGCTGGAGATAAGGGTAGAAAACATGTTGTGTTTGCACCTGGAGATCTTGTTTGGTTACATTTGCGTAAGGATAGATTTCCTGATTTGCGCAAATCAAAGCTAATGCCACGTGCTGATGGTCCTTTTAAGGTGTTAGAGAAAATAAATGATAATGCATATAAACTTGAGCTGCCTGCAGATTTTGGGGTTAGTCCCACTTTTAATATTGCAGATTTGAAGCCTTATTTGGGTGAGGAAGATGAGCTTCCGTCGAGGACGACTTCATTTCAAGAAGGGGAGGATGATGAGGACATCAATACAATTATTACACCCACAGTCCCTGCTGCTATACATACTGGACCAATTACTAGAGCTCGCGCACGCCAATTAAATTACCAGGTACTTTCGTTTCTTGCTAATGATTCTAATGTTCATGAGAATATGATGCTGCCTAAATTGGATACATTTGTTTTGCTTACAAATGAAGGGCCTAGCTTTGAGAAGGATGAACATTGGAGCAAGAACAAGCATGGAGATGATGGCATGCGCATGGGGAACAAGAACGGAGTTACAAGTGATGATTTCAGGACGTTGAAGCCACCATAATGCGTGCATGAAGCCTTGGACGAAATATACAAGATGCTACTTCATAACTTTCGTCCAGAGGCTATTCTAGGTGCTGCGTCACCTTATTATTGGGCCAGGCCCATGTAATTTCGAAATACATAAGTATAGGCTGTTTTTAGAGTCCGTATGTGTGGGGAAACAAGAGATAGGGTTGGTTTCGGACCCCTTCCTCAAGGGCCACGGAATTCCCCCCCTCTTCCTCCATATATACAGCCCTTAGGGCGTCGTTTAGACTTTGGGTTTTGTTTAGATTAAAAGTTCGCCATAGCTGCAACTTCGCGTACTTCGTTTGTGTTCAGCGACCAGACAAAGGCGTCACAGAACCCCACCTTGATCAATAAAGCTTTCATCTTATATTCGCAATATCCAGATTGCAATCTCAGTTTCTTGCCTGTTCTTCGTTTGCTCGCAGGAAACAGACCCTCGTGGTCAGGTTGATCGTGCTCCGGCGTGGTCGATAACCTCTCGGAGTTGGTTTAGCGATTGCTAAGGCGCGACGTCCTCGCACGTTCGTAGTCGGATCGTCAAAGTCGACTTCCATCAAAGCGATATTCATCATCTCATCGAAAGACGGGACACCTTTGCCTCTATCACGGGGGCTCCTGTCGGTGTACAAAAGTAGGGGCACTCCTTTTTACCCCTTTACTTGTGCACGGGCAGTCAGAGCCGCGCCCACGGCCACACTAGTAGGGCAAAGGAGCGAAGCTACAGGCACGAGACGGCCAAAGCAACACTAAGACCAGAGACGAAAAGAGCAAGAGGGCAAGGTGGACTCCTCCGGCAAGACCCTTGCCAGGACGGCCTCCGTGGCCCCGGCAAGAGCCTTGCTGATGCGGAGCATCCTACGGTCATCCCCATGGACCTACCATCGTCTCATCAAGAGCCAAGAGAACCTATGACACGAGCACGAGCTAGAGCTCTTGAGAACGAGGTGACTTCCTTCCTTAGTGATATCACATATGATCCACTCGAGACATGGCTACTACCTAAGTCCGATATGCTATGCATGATCAGGTGTCAAGAGGACCCTCACGAAGATGCAGATGCACGTGAAGACGGACAAGCCACCAAGTCCATGGATGAAGAGAACCAACGGAAGAAGGCAAGTCCACCTTCCAGGCCCCGGACATCCGGCCCCAGAAGATGTCAACAACAGCAGCAGCCCAGCCATCGACGTGCTACAAGGCCCGGACATCCGGACCCAGCCCCGGACATCCGGCTCCTCCCGAAGCCCCGGACATCCAGCGCCACGCGACAGAAACTACAGTAGCTGAACCCTCCAGCCTAGACATCCGGCCACCAAGCCCGGACATCCGGCCCCTCGGGAAGGCCCGGACATCTGGCCCGTCGCCCGGACATCCGGCCCCCTCTGTCTGCGCATAGTAAAGGGCCGAAGCTCGTGTACCCCTTCGACCCTCTAGACTATATATACTCCTTCTCCCCCATCTTTCTAGGGTTAGCATTGGTTTAGCTCATATGTGAGATAGAGCATTGCTCATCCATACGGATCTCCTCCTTGAGAGAGACTGCGGCCCCTCTTCAGAGACGATCCACGTTGGATTCAAGACCCCCTCTTGGGTGGCCCCCCTCAAGACCTCCTTTCGGAGAAGAACCGATTACCTATGTATCGTCCCTTGTTGGATTTGGATCGTGTATCTCTTTGTGTTTCGAGGATCTAGCACATGTGTGATTGTTCTTGTTGGTTTGAGTGATTCTCTCGTGTCTTCCCCTCGTGTTTCCCCTCGTGTTCTTCGTGTCCTTAGTTGGGATCCGCTCCTTTCGTGAAAGATCGGCCATCTAGGGTTCCACCCTACATCCCTTGCCGAGGCAACTTGCCCGATGCCAGCAGAGCGCGCCACCCTTGAGCCCAGGGGTTCCAACGTCATCAACCATATTGGAACCAAGGCTCGGCAGGCACCTTCGTGGTGGCATGCAGATCTTTGTGAAGATCAGGAACACTCAAGATCAGATGAGGACCAGAAGACGACGATCCTCGGCGGGATCCTAGCCGAGGAAATCCATGAGACCCCTGGCAAGATCCTTGCCGGGGACGACCGCGATGCCGCGGCAAGACCCTTGCCGGGGCCCCGGCAAGGCCCTTGCCAAAGACGCCTGCGAGGCCACAACCAGGCCCGCGTCTGCCAACACTACGCCGCCGCTCCCATGCAGCTGCTAGCTCAACCAGCTGGGCAGGCACCTGCGTGGCAGCATGCGGCTTAGTAGGTTGTGCACAAGTTCGTATCCGCCTATTGTGCAATCGTGCTAGCGTCTCTCTAGTGTTGTGCAACAAGAGCATCTTGGTGGATTCCACATTTTGGCTCACCCTTGGTTGCCCAACCCCACTTATCTATTTGCGTGTGTGTTTCCGTGTACCATATCTTGCTATTGGTCTACTTGTTGCATTTGCAAATTTGTGAATCTTTTCCAACATTATTGAGTCTCACTTACAATTGCATCAAATTTTGTGCCACCATCCTAACCAAGCTCCACCATAAGCTTTTACTTGTGTAGGTGCGAGAACCGACAAGAATTGGTACCAATTGTGCTATTTCCTTGCTACACATTGGAGTGATCTTTGATCCATTTTCAACATCGGTCAAGGTACATTTGGTATTGGTTCTTCTCTTTCTCCCACTCACATATCTTTGTTTGAAATGATGGATAGGCCAAGTACTTCTACCAATCCACTCTTCTTGGAGCAAGACGACGACATGTCATCCTACGTCACCAAGACTCAACTATTTGGTGCACACCGCGCTTTGCATCAAGAACAACTTGCTTTGGGCGATCACATCGCGCCACCGATCTACGACAATCTGAGCAATGTACAAGAGACTACTTCGACACATCCATGAGTTCCCTCAAAGAAGATATGCGAACCATGATGGTCCGCTCTTCTACAACTTCGTCCTCGTCAAGACGGAGCCGCTCAAGTCGACACTACGACCACCATCTCCGGTTCAAGTACACCGACATCGAACACTCTTCCTCGTGCCGCGCGTCGAGACCGTCAAGCTAACCGCAATCCTCTACACGACAGCGACTCTCAAGAGCATCGACATCGTCACAACCAAGCTGCTTTAGCACAAGCACAAGAACGGCAACGCCAACGACAACGAGAACAAGAGGAGCGAGCGCGACAACATCAAGATGCACAAGACGCCGAGGCGCAACGTCAAGAACGACAACTACGTGAAGCTCAAGCACTTGAGGCGCAATGTGCTCTTCAAGACTCAAGTCGTGCCATAGCCAATCAAGGCCGACAAGCTCGACTACATCAAGAAGCACTTCGCGACGAAGCTCAAGAAAGGATTTACCAAGCACGTGTGCATCGTCAAGCCCCTCGTCAAGATCGACAAGCTCCTCGTCAAGATAGACAAGTTTCTCCTCATGCGAGACAAGAACGTCAAGTCCATCGAGAGCAAGAAGACAATGGACCACCTCCTCGCCAAGAGCATCATGAGGAAGACAACCCTCCTCACCAAGAGCAACATGAGGAAGACAACCCTCCTCGCCAAGAGCGACATGAGATTGCCAATCCTCACCGACATGGGCGTCATCATCCCCGACCCCAACACAATGAAGAGCAACGATATGGCAAGCTAAAGTTCACCATGCCCAAGTTTACCGGAAGCAATGACCCCGAAGAGTACATATCATGGGCATTGAAGCTTGACAAAATCTTCCGCTTGCACAACTACGAAGAAGAGAAGAAGATCGCAATGGCATCCCTCGAATTCCAAGACTACGTCCTCATTTGGTGGGAACAAGTCATTGAGCGCCATGCGGCAAGAGGTGAACCACCCATCACCACTTGGGCACAAATGAAGGATGTCATGAGAGCACGATTCGTGCCAAACTACTACAACTGCGACCTCTTCAAGAAACTCCAACAACTCAAGCAAGGAACCAAGAGCGTTGACGAGTACTACAAGGAAATGGAGATTGCCATGATACGAGCCAATGTCAAAGAAGATGATGAGCAAACTATGGCACGTTTCTTGAATGGACTCAATCACCCTATCAAGAAGACTGCCGACTTCCAACCATACTCGAACCTCATCGAGCTAGTGCATCAAGCTACAAAAGCGGAATGGCAAGTACAAGACGACTTCAAGTATGCCAAGTTCTCATCCAAGTCCTACGGCCTCTCCAACAATCAAGCTTCGACGACTCCCACCACGAGCAATGGCGACAAGTCAAGTTACAAGAAAGCTTCGACAAGCTCAAGTCGTCCTCTGATGAGGACATCCATACCATTGTTACACCCACAGCCCCTGCTGCTATACATACTGGACCAATTACTAGAGCTCGCGCACGCCAATTAAATTACCAGGTACTTTCGTTTCTTGGTAATGATTCTAATGTTCATGAGAATATGATGCTGCCTAAATTGGATACATTTGTTTTGCTTACAAATGAAGGGCCTAGCTTTGAGAAGGATGAACATTGGAGCAAGAACAAGCATGGAGATGATGGCATGCGCATGGGGGACAAGAACGGAGTTACAAGTGATGATTTCAGGACATTGAAGCCACCATAATGCGTGCATGAAGCCTTGGACGAAATATACAAGATGCTACTTCATAACTTTCGTCCAGAGGCTATTCTAGGTGCTGTGTCACCTTATTATTAGGCCAGGCCCATGTAATTTCGAAATACTTGAGTATAGGCTTTTTTTAAAGTCCGTATGTGTGGGAAACAAGAGATAGGGTTGGTTTCGGACCCCTTCCCCAAGGGCCAAGAAATTCCCCCCTCTTCCTCCATATATACAGCCCTTAGGGCGTCGTTTAGACTTTGGGTTTTGTTTAGATTAAAAAGTTCGCCATAGCTGCAACTTCGCGTACTTTGTTTGTGTTCAACGACCAGGCGTCACAGAACCCCACCTTGATCAATAAAGCTTTCATCTTATATTCGCAATATCCAGATTGCAATCTCAGTTTCTTGCTTGTTCTTCGTTTGCTCGCAGGAAACAGACCCTCGTGGTCAGGTTGATCGTGCTCCGGCGTGGTCAATAACCTCTCGGAGTTGGTTTAGCGATTGCTAAGGCGCGACGTCATCGCACGTTTGTAGTCGGATCGTCAAGGTCAACTTCCACCAAAGCGATATCCATCATCTCATCGAAAGACGGGATACCTTTGCCTCTATCAAGTGGTATCAGATTTCCAGGTTGCTCGGTGAGATTTTACAGTTTTTCGTAGTTTAGATCGAGTCTGTTCTTCATACCTACAGTCCACGAAAAAGCCACACACAAAAAATTAGGGTTAGTTCATCATATCCGAACCAATCTGAGCCTTTGCATAATCTTTTTAGGGTTTTTGCTTTGTTGAATTTGTGGTTGCATCGTCGTGTCAAGTTGCTGGTCTTAGAGTCTAGTCTTTTAGAGTTTCGAGTTCTGGTCATAAGTTGTCACGCCGCCACCGCACCATCATCATCGCCTTGCCATCTACCACCATTGCTTATCCGCCACCGCTTTGAATCCGTATCCATATACCACCACCAATCCGTATCCATATACCACCACTGATCCGTATCCATATACCACCACCGCTACCATATACCACCACCGCTGCCATATCCTACCACCATATATCCACAACCAATCCGAGTTCTTTTCATATTCGGTTTGTTTTAGAGATCCATCTATTTTCCGTTTCGTGTTTCCTTGCCTGAGTAGGTCTCGGAAAAAAAATTCTGGAGACCCCCGGGCAGTTTTTAGGCCAAAATTTTGGCGACCAAAAATATTTTTTCCCTATCCTACTTTTAGGTCCCGGAGAGTGTTTTGAGACACTCGCCATCATAGTGATTTTTTGTCGCACTTTTTCGTCATCGCTGCCCTGATTTCCGAAAAAAAATAGTCAAAAATTTTTTTGTGCCTATCATGTCAGTTTGACCTGGGAAGAGTTTTGAGACACTCGCCATTATAGTGATTTTTCGCAGAAAAACAAAAAACAAAAAAGAGGAGCGAAAAAAGAGCGCGAAAAAAAAGAGCAACATTTTTTTCCAGAGTGTGCTTTTCCCTTGTTTACGTGCAGCGCCGTGATTTTGTTAGTGTTCTAGGCTCGCGTCTCTAGCACGGTCTAGCCTAGGACTAGCACAGTACCGTCGTTAAGCGTTTATTCAACTTTGCATCTCTGAATTGATTATTGCTGACCATTTTTGCTACCATATTATAAGCCTTCCCAGCTCCACATACATCTACATCTTGCGTTTGACTCTCCCTGGTAATCGCTCTGTCCAAGCTTTGAGAGTTTTGACTACAACGGTTGCCGATCACCACCTGCTGCTGTGTAAGAACTGGTAAGAATTTGAGATTCGCTTGAAGGATTTGTGACACACCACCATCACCACCACTTCCTAGTAGTCTGTAGGATCATATTCTTTTGTGTTTGTATTGCTGCTAACCATGGCAGGATCACAAGCCGATGAGACTGATTGGGAGAACATGACGAACAAGGAGTTGCATGATAAATTTCAGCAAATGATGAGTGGCCAGGTGGGAGATGTGCTAAACAGATTTGAAGAGGCTATGGAGAAGATAGATGCCGTGGAGAAGTCGTTCGAGACAAAGCTGGATAACAAGTTTACTGAATTACTCAAGCGTCTTCCCCAATCACCACCGGCTGCATATGTCGCACCTCTACAACAACAACAACCACATCTCCAACGCCGCCTTCCAAATCAAGTGGGAGGAGCACAACGCGTTCCAATTGAGACTGGTCAAAATTCGGGTGCCGCTGCACCTACTGTTGATGCTTCTTTGGCTCCTGCTACTGCGGCGGCTGAGGAGGATGACGATTATGCGGGCGGTTATGAGGATGAGGTTGATCAAAATCAGAACTACGTGCAGCCACCAGCACCACCACCAGCAGGTCGACCTCAGGTATATATTCGCAACGGTAGGCCGGCACCACCACCTCAGGTACGAGATCATGACCATCTCCCTAAACTGAAATTGAATATTCCACCATTTGAGGGTAGATATGTTCCTGATATATATCTTACTTGGGAGTTAGAAACTGAACAACGATTTACATGTTTACAATATCCTGAGGAGAGACGTGTTCCTGCTGCTGTTTGTGCTTTCACTAGCTTTGCGTGTGTTTGGTGGTCTGAACATTGTAGATTATATCCTGTTCCAGCTACTTGGGCTGCTTTGAAAACTGCTATGCGTACTCGTTGGGTTCCACCATATTATCAACGTGAATTACTTCAAAAATTGCAGCGCTTAAGACAAGGGAAAAATTCTGTAGAAGAATATTATCAGGAATTACAAACTGGCATGATTAGATGTGGTATTGTTGAGGAGAATGAAGCTATGCTTGCACGTTTTATGGGTGGATTAAATAAAGAGATTCAGACCATTCTAGAGTATAAGGGTTATAATAATATCACTCGTTTATTCCATCTTGCTTGTAAAGCTGAACGTGAAGTGCAGGATCGACAGGCATTGGTGTGAACTAACTTTTCTGCAGGTCGACCTTCATCATGGACACCACGTGCATCCTCTACTTCCACTTCACCATCACCTCCATCAGGTGCCACCTCCAGCCGTGATACAAGAAAGCAGGCACAACCACCACTCTCTGCCAAGAGCACACCTGCCGGGCCTGCGCAGAGCTCTTCTTCTTCCATGGCGTCAACAGGGCACACAAGTGATATTATTTGTCGTCGTTGTAAGGGAAGAGGACATTATGCGAGAGAATGCAAATCTCAGCATGTGATGATTGCTACTGAGGATGGTGGGTATGAGTCCGCTAGTGACTATGATGAGGAGACTTTGGCTCTTATTACACGTGAAGAACATGGTGGAGATGATTCTGAAAATGAGACACAATACATGGCTCCTGAAGACGCTGACAGGTATGAATGTTTAGTTGCTCAACGTGTTTTGAGTGTGCAGGTCACACAAGCAGAGCAAAATCAGAGGCATAATTTGTTCCATTCAAAGGGAGTTGTGAAGGAACGTTCTGTTCGCGTCATCATGGATGGAGGGAGCTGTAACAACTTGGCTAGCATGGAGATGGTGGAGAAACTATCTCTCACCACAAGACCACATCCACATCCTTACTACATCCAATGGTTCAACAACAGCGGCAAGGTTAAGGTAACACGTACTGTTCGTGTGCATTTTAGTATCTCTACATATGCTGATTATGTTGATTGTGATGTGGTACCCATGCAAGCATGTTCCTTATTACTTGGTAGACCATGGCAATTTGATAAAAATTCTGTACACCATGGTAGAAACAATCAGTATACTCTTGTTCATAAGGATAAAAATATTACTTTGCTTCCTATGACTCCTGATTCCATTTTGAAAGATGACATTAATAGAGCTAATAAAGCAAAACAGGAGAAAAATAAGAGTGAAAATCAGATTGTGGCAAAAGAATTTGAGCAACAAATGAAACCTAATAATAAACCATCTAGTGTTGTTTCTGAAATTAAATTGAAAAGTGCATGTTTACTTGCCACAAAATTTGATATTGATGAGCTAGATTTCAACAAATCTGTTTGCTATGCTTTTGTGTGCAAAGAGGCATTATTTTCATTCGAGGACGTGCCTTCCTCTTTGCCCCCTACTGTCACTAACATTTTGCAGCAGTTCGCTGACGTCTTCCCACAAGACGTGCCACCGGGATTACCACCTATTCGAGGGATTGAGCATCAAATTGATTTAATTCCCGGTGCATCGCTACCCAACCGTGCACCATACCGTACCAATCCAGAGGAGACGAAGGAGATTATGCGTCAAGTACAGGAGCTGCTCGACAAAGGTTATATACGCGAATCTCTTAGTCCTTGTGATGTTCCTATTATACTAGTGCCTAAAAAGGATGGTACGTCGCGTATGTGTGTTGATTGTAGAGGCATTAATAATATTACTATTCGTTGTCGTCATCCTATTCCTAGGCTAGATGATATGCTTGATGAATTGAGTGGCTCTACAATATTCTCCAAAGTTGATTTGCGTAGTGGATACCATCAAATTCGTATGAAATTGGAAGATGAATGGAAAACTGCATTTAAAACTAAGTTTGGTTTATATGAGTGGTTAGTCATGCCTTTTGGGTTAACTAATGCACCTAGTACTTTCATGAGACTAATGAACGAAGTTTTACGTGCTTTCATTGGATGATTTGTGGTAGTCTATTTTGATGATATACTGATTTATAGCAAATCTTTGGAAGAACATTTGGAACATTTACGTGCTGTTTTTATTGCTCTACGTGATGCACGTTTGTTTGGTAACCTTGGGAAGTGCACCTTTTGCACCGACCAAGTATCTTTTCTTGGCTATGTTGTTACTCCACAGGGAATTGAAGTTGATAAAGCCAAGATTGAAGCTATTGAGAGTTGGCCGCAGCCCAAAACGGTCACACAAGTGCGGAGTTTTCTTGGACTCGCTGGTTTCTATAGGCGTTTTGTGAGAGATTTTAGCACCATTGCTGCACCTCTCAACGAGCTTACAAAGAAGGAAGTGCCTTTTGTTTGGGGTACCGCACAAGAAGAAGCCTTCACGGCATTGAAAGATAAGTTGACACATGCTCCTTTACTCCAACTTCCTGATTTTAATAAGACTTTTGAGCTTGAATGTGATGCTAGTGGAATTGGATTAGGAGGTGTGTTATTACAAGATGGTAAACCTGTTGCATACTTTTCTGAAAAATTGAGTGGGCCTACTCTGAATTATTCTACTTATGATAAAGAACTATATGCTCTTGTTCGGACTTTAGAAACATGGCAACATTATTTATGGCCCAAAGAATTTGTTATACATTCTGATCATGAATCTTTGAAACATATTAAAAGTCAAGCTAAACTGAATCGTAGACATGCTAAATGGGTTGAATTCATTGAAAATTTCCCTTATGTCATTAAACACAAGAAGGGTAAAGAAAATGTTATTGCTGATGCGTTGTCTCGTTGCTATACTATGCTTTCACAACTTGACTTCAAAATATTTGGTTTGGAGACCATCAAAGATCAATATGTGCATGATGCTGCTTTTAAAGATGTTTTGCAGAATTGTAAACAAGGAAGAACCTGGAACAAGTTTGTCGTTAATGATGGATTTGTGTTCCGTGCTAACAAGCTATGCATTCCAGCTAGCTCTCTTCGTCTTTTGTTGTTGCAGGAGGCGCATGGAGGAGGATTAATGGGACACTTTGGCGTGAAGAAGACGGAGGACGTACTTGCTACACATTTCTTTTGGCCAAAGATGAGACGGGATGTTGAGCGTTTTGTTGCTCGCTGCACTACATGTCAAAAAGCTAAGTCACGACTCAATCCTCATGGTTTATATATGCCTTTGCCTGTACCTAGTGTTCCTTGGGAGGATATATCTATGGACTTTGTTTTCGGTTTACCTCGAACAAAGAAGGGGAGGGATAGCATATTTGTTGTCGTGGATAGATTCTCAAAAATGGCACACTTTATACCATGTCATAAAAGCGATGATGCTGTTAATGTTGCTGATTTGTTCTTCCGTGAAATTATTCGTTTGCATGGTGTGCCAAATACTATTGTTTCAGATCGTGATACTAAATTTCTTAGCCACTTTTGGAGATGTTTATGGGCTAAGTTGGGGACTAAACTGCTTTTTAGTACTACTTGTCACCCCCAAACTGATGGACAAATTGAAGTAGTCAATAGAACATTGTCTACTATGCTTAGGGCTGTTTTGAAGAATAATAAGAAAATGTGGGAAGAATGCTTGCCTCATATTGAGTTTGCTTATAATCGTTCATTGCATTCTACTACTAAGATGTGCCCTTTTGAAATTGTGTATGGTTTCCTACCTCGTGCACCTATTGATTTGTTGCCTCTTCCATCTTCGGAGAAGGTTAATTTTGATGCTAAACAACGTGCTGAATTGATCTTAAAAATGCATGAGTTAACTATGGAAAACATTGAGCGTATGAGTGCTAAATATAAACTTGCTGGAGATAAGGGTAGAAAACATGTTGTGTTTGCACCTGGAGATCTTGTTTGGTTACATTTGCGTAAGGATAGATTTCCTGATTGGCGCAAATCAAAGCTAGCGCCACGTGCTGATGGTCCTTTTAAGGTGTTAGAGAAAATAAATGATAATGCATATAAACTTGAGCTGCCTGCAGATTTTGGGGTTAGTCCCACTTTTAACATTGCAGATTTGAAGCCTTATTTGGGTGAGGGAGATGAGCTTCCGTCGAGGACGAGTTCATTTCAAGAAGGGGAGGATGATGAGGACATCAATACCATTGTTACACCCACAGCCCCTGCTGCTATACATACTGGACCAATTACTAGAGCTCGCGCACGCCAATTAAATTACCAGGTACTTTCGTTTCTTGGTAATGATTCTAATGTTCATGAGAATATGATGCTGCCTAAATTGGATACATTTGTTTTGCTTACAAATGAAGGGCCTAGCTTTGAGAAGGATGAACATTGGAGGAAGAACAAGCATGGAGATGATGGCATGCGCATGGGGGACAAGAACGGAGTTACAAGTGATGATTTCAGGACATTGAAGCCACCATAATGCGTGCATGAAGCCTTGGACGAAATATACAAGATGCTACTTCATAACTTTCATCCAGAGGCTATTCTAGGTGCTGCATCACCTTATTATTGGGCCAGGCCCATGTAATTTCGAAATACTTGAGTATAGGCTATTTTTAGAGTCCGTATGTGTGGGGAAACAAGAGATGGGGTTGGTTTCGGACCCCTTCCCCAAGGGCCACGAAATTCCCCCCTCTTCCTCCATATATACAGCCCTTAGGGCGTCGTTTAGACTTTGGGTTTTGTTTAGATTAAAAAGTTCGCCATAGCTGCAACTTCGCGTACTTCGTTTGTGTTCAACGACCAGACAAAAGCGTCACAGAACCCCACCTTGATCAATAAAGCTTTCATCTTATATTCGCAATATCCAGATTGCAATCTCAGTTTCTTGCTTGTTCTTCGTTTGCTCGCAGGAAACAGACCCTCGGGGTCAGGTTGATCGTGCTCCGGCGTGGTCAATAACCTCTCGGAGTTGGTTTAGCAATTGCAAAGGCGCGACGTCATCGCACGTTTGTAGTCGGATCGTCAAGGACGACTTCCACCAAAGCGATATCCATCATCTCATCGAAAGACGGGACACCTTTGCCTCTATCATCCTCCTACTACAAGCAACTTCAAGCCGAAAGCTTCATCATCATCTACTCCAACCGATGAGACCATCAAGACAAGTTCTGATGAGGACATCAATACAATTATTACACCCACAGTCCCTGCTGCTATACATACTGGACCAATTACTAGAGCTCGCGCACGCCAATTAAATTACCAGGTACTTTCGTTTCTTGCTAATGATTCTAATGTTCATGAGAATATGATGCTGCCTAAATTGGATACATTTGTTTTGCTTACAAATGAAGGGCCTAGCTTTGAGAAGGATGAACATTGGAGCAAGAACAAGCATGGAGATGATGGCATGCGCATGGGGAACAAGAACGGAGTTACAAGTGATGATTTCAGGACGTTGAAGCCACCATAATGCGTGCATGAAGCCTTGGACGAAATATACAAGATGCTACTTCATAACTTTCGTCCAGAGGCTATTCTAGGTGCTGCGTCACCTTATTATTGGGCCAGGCCCATGTAATTTCGAAATACATAAGTATAGGCTGTTTTTAGAGTCCGTATGTGTGGGGAAACAAGAGATAGGGTTGGTTTCGGACCCCTTCCTCAAGGGCCACGAAATTCCCCCCCTCTTCCTCCATATATACAGCCCTTAGGGCGTCGTTTAGACTTTGGGTTTTGTTTAGATTAAAAGTTCGCCATAGCTGCAACTTCGCGTACTTCGTTTGTGTTCAGCGACCAGACAAAGGCGTCACAGAACCCCACCTTGATCAATAAAGCTTTCATCTTATATTCGCAATATCCAGATTGCAATCTCAGTTTCTTGCCTGTTCTTCGTTTGCTCGCAGGAAACAGACCCTCGTGGTCAGGTTGATCGTGCTCCGGCGTGGTCGATAACCTCTCGGAGTTGGTTTAGCGATTGCTAAGGCGCGACGTCCTCGCACGTTCGTAGTCGGATCGTCAAAGTCGACTTCCATCAAAGCGATATTCATCATCTCATCGAAAGACGGGACACCTTTGCCTCTATCAAGTTCCATCAAATGTTTCACATGCGGAGGCCGAGGCCACAAGTCCTTCGAGTGCACAAACAAGCGCACCATGATCCTCAACGACGACGACACCTACGACTCCATGAGTGAAGGAGAATGGAAGCTCTTGAGCAAGTGGCCATGCACCGACAAGTGAACAATGAAGAAGAAGATGATCACATCTTTTGTGACGAAGACTCAAGTCCCGCTCTTGTTGTCTCCAAGGTCTTGACTCTTCAACATCAACAAGACGAAGATCAAAGATGCCATATCTTCCACACAAAGGCCGGCATCAATGGACGGTCCGTCAAGGTCATCATCGATGGAGGGACTTGCGATAACTTAGCAAGTGAAGAACTATGCTCCAAACTCCAATTGGTCAAGATGAAGCACCCTCACCCCTACAAGGTTCAATGGCTAAGCGACACCGGCACCATACAAGTCGAGCATAGGGTACAAGTCTCTTTCAAGATCGGCGCCTATGAAGACACTTTGGAGTGTGATGTCCTTCCGATGACCGTGTGCCACCTCCTTCTTGGACGGCCATGGCAATTTGACCGAGGTGTCATTCACAATGGGCGTACAAATCACTATAGCTTCAAGATGAAAGGGAAAGAGTTTGTGCTACGTCCTATGTCTCCAAGCCAAGTGCTCGCCGACAAGCAAAACACCCATCGTGGAGAGAATAGTGAGAGAGTGAACCACCAAAAAGAGAGTGAGCGCCACAAGCCCAAATTGAGTGCCTCCACGATGAGCAACAAGAAAAACTTAGTCCTATTTGCCACCAAACGGGAGATGAGAGAAGTGTGTGAGAACCCATCAAGTGTCCTACACTATGTCCTATTGTGCAAGGATGAGGCACCAAAAACTAACAACTCTCACGATCTACCTTTGGTGTTATCTTCTTTATTGCAGGAATTCCAAGATGTTTTCCCCGATGAGCTACCTCCGGGTCTACCTCCACTACGAGGCATTGAGCACCGAATTGATCTCATCCCCGGAGCGCCGCTTCCAAACAAAGCGCCCTACCGCGTCAACCCCGAAGAAACCAAAGAAATTCAAAGGCAAGTAAAGCATCTCATAGACCATGGACATGTGCGTGAAAGTTTGAGTCCTTGTGCCGTACCGGTCATTCTTGTGCCAAAACGAGACGGTAGTTTTCGCATGTGTTCCGATTGTAGACCTATCAATGCTATCACCGTTCGTTCTAGGTATCCCATTCCACGCCTTGATGATATGCTTGATGAACTTTGCGGTGCCACTATCTTTTCCAAAATTGATCATAAAAGTGGTTACTATCAAATCCGCGTACAAGAGGGTGATGAATGGAAAACCGCTTTCA
Source organism: Aegilops tauschii subsp. strangulata (assembly GCF_002575655.3). Taxonomy (NCBI): domain Eukaryota; kingdom Viridiplantae; phylum Streptophyta; class Magnoliopsida; order Poales; family Poaceae; genus Aegilops; species Aegilops tauschii. The sequence continues at coordinate 184,208,602 of NC_053035.3, read as the reverse complement.
AAACAAAGTTTGGTCTATATGAGTGGTTAGTCATGCCTATGCGTTTATCGGAAGCACCCGGTACTTTCATGCGTCTTATGCATTACGTGTTTCGCCCTTACATTGGTGAATTTGTTGTTGTCTACTTTGATGATATCCTTGTGTTTAGCAAATCTCTCAAAGAGCATGTCACCCACCTTCGCACCGTGCTACAAACTCTTCGAAAAGAGCAACTTTATGCTAATATGGAAAAATGCCTATTTGGTGTTGATAAGCTTGTTTTCTTGGGTTTCGTAGTATCTTCTAAGGGTGTTCATGTTGATGAATCTAAGATCAATGCTATTAAAACTTGGCCCCAACCAACCAATTTGCAACAAGTGCATAGTTTTCTTGGTCTAGCCGGTTTCTATCGCAGATTTGTGAAGGATTTTAGCACCATTGCTTCACCTTTGCATGCTTTGAGTAAGAAAAATGCACCGTTTGTTTGGGGAACATCTCAAGATATCGCTTTCAATGAGCTTAAGAATTTGCTTACTCATGCTCCCGTGCATTACCCAACTTTGACAACCTTTCGAAATTCATTGCGATGCTAGTGGTAATGGCATAGGAGGTGTGTTAACGCAAGAGAAGCGCCCAATTGCTTATTTTAGTGAGAAACTCTCCGGAGCGCAACTCAATTACCCTATCTATGACAAGGAGCTATATGCTTTGGTGCAAGTTTTGCATGAATGGAAACATTACCTACGCCCTCATGAGTTCATCATCCATACCGACAATGAAACGCTTAAAACCTTAAGGGTCAAACTAAGTTGAACAAGCGTCATGCTAAATGGAGTGAGTTCATTGAGTCATTTCCTTATGTCATCAAGTATATTAAAGGTAAGGAAAATGTTGTGGCGGATGCACTTTCCCGTATATGCATGCTTGTTAATCAACTTGAGTTAAATGTCATTGGCTTTGAGCATATAAAAGACTTGTATGAGCATGATCCTACATTTTCTATTCCTTATGCCAAGTGTTTGACGCATACTTCTTGGGATCGATACTACATCAAAGATGGATATCTTATGAGAGCTAACAAACTTTGCATCCCCGAGTCCTCTCTTCGCTTGTTGCTTTTGCAGGAATCTCATGGAGGCGGACTCATGGGACACTTTGGACGCGACAAGACATTTGCTACGCTCTCCAAGAACTACTTTTGGCCCAAGATGTTCCGCGACATCAATCGCTTCACCAACCGATGCTCTACATGTCGCAAAGCTAAGTCCAAAGCTCAATCTCATGGCCTCTATATGCCACTTCCAATTCCATATCACCCATGGGAAGACATTAGCATGGACTTTGTGCTTGGTTTGCCTAGAACTCGAAATGGCAAGGATTCCGTTTTTGTTGTTGTGGACCGATTCTCCAAAATGGCACATTTCATTCCTTGCAACAAGATAGACGATGCTTCACATGTTGCAAATTTGTTTTGTAGGGAAATCTTGCGCCTTCATGGAGTGCCAAAGACGATTGTCTCGGACCGCGACGTCAAGTTCTTGAGTTACTTTTGGAAGACATTGTGCGCCAAGCTCGGAATCAAACTTTTGTTCTCTTCGGCATACCATCCACAAACCGACGGCCAAACGGAGGTGACCAACCGCACGCTCTCCACTCTACTACGCGTGTTGATAAAGAAGAACATCAAGGAGTGGGAGGAGTGCCTACCCATCGCCGAGTACGCCTACAATCGTGCAAGACATTCGACTACCGGCAAGTCCCCCTTCGAGGTCGTCTGTGGCTTCAACCCATTGTCTCCATTGGACATTCTACCTCTACCGCTACAAGAGCGCACAAACATGGACGCGAGTGCCCGAGTCAACTTCCTCAAGAAGATGCACAAAGAAACAAGAAACAACATCGAGTGCCAAGTACAACGACTCGCGACCAAGCTCAACGTCAACAAGCAACCCATGATGTTCAATGTTGGAGATCTTGTGTGGCTACACCTTCACAAGGATCACTTCCCCAAGGAACGCAAGTCCAAGCTACTACCCCGAGCGGATGGACCCTTCAAGGTGCTTGCACGCTACAACAACAACGCATACAAGATCAACATCCCACGCGACAAGTACTCCGTGAGCGACATCATCAACATCAAAGATCTATCCCCGTACCATGGTGATGAGGATTTCGATCCGAGGTCGGATCTTTCCCAAGGGAGGGGAGATGATGTGGAGCATCCTACGGTCATCCCCATGGACCTACCATCGTCTCATCAAGAGCCAAGAGGACCTATGACACGAGCACGAGCTAGAGCTCTCGAGAACGAGGTGACTTCCTTCCTTAGTGATATCACATATGATCCACTCGAGACATGGCTACTACCCAAGTCCGATATGCTATGCATGATCAGGTGTCAAGAGGACCCTCACGAAGATGCACGTGAAGACGGACAAGCCACCAAGTCCATGGATGAAGAGAACCAACGGAAGAAGGCAAGTCCACCTTCCAGGCCCCGGACATCCGGCCCCTGAAGATGTCAACAACAGCAGCAGCCCAGCCATCGAAGTGCTACAGGGCCCGGACATCCGGACCCAGCCCCGGACGTCCGGCTCCCCCGAAGCCCCGGAAATCCGGCCCCTCGCCCGGACATCCGGCGCCACGCGACAGAAACTACAGTAGCTGAACCCTCCAGCCCGGACATCCGGCCACGAAGCCCGGACATCCGGCCCCTCGGGAAGGCCCGGACTTCCGGCCCCCCTCTGTCTGCGCACAGTAAAGGGCCGAAGCCCGTGTACCCCTTCGACCCTCTAGACTATATATACCCCATCTTTCTAGGGTTAGCATTGGTTTAGCTCATATGTGAGATAGAGCATTGCTCATCCATACGGATCTCCTCCTCGAGAGAGACTGCTGCCCCTCTTCAGAGAAGATCCACGTTGGATTCAAGACCCCCTCTTGGGTGGCCCCCCTCAAGACCTCCTTTCGGAGAAGAACCGGTTACCTATGTATCGTCCCTTGTTGGATTTGGATCGTGCATCTCTTTGTGTTTCGAGGATCTAGCACATGTGTGATTGCTCTTGTTGGTTTGAGTGATTCTCTCGTGTCTTCCCCTCGTGTTTCCCCTCGTGTTCTTCGTGTCCTTAGTTGGGATCCGCTCCTTTCGTGAAAGATCGGCCATCTAGGGTTCCACCCTACATCCCTTGCCGAGGCAACTTGCCCGATGCCAGCAGAGCGCGCCACCCTTGAGCCCAGGGGTTCCAACGTCATCAACCATATTGGAACCAAGGCTCGGCAGGCACCTTCGTGGTGGCATGCAGATCTTTGTGAAGATCAGGAACACTCAAGATCAGATGAGGACCAGAAGACGACGATCCTCGGCGGGATCCTAGCCGGGGACGACCGCGATGCCGCGGCAAGACCCTTGCCGGGGCCCCGGCAAGGCCCTTGCCAAAGACGCCTGCGAGGCCACAACCAGGCCCGCGTCTGCCAAGACTACGCCGCCGCTCCCATGCAGCTGCTAGCTCAACTAGCTGGGCAGGCACCTGCGTGGCAGCATGCGGCCTCTACACCGACTCAGCTAGCACCTGCGTGGTGGCATGCGGATCTTCGTGAAGACTCCACCACCACGCCAGCCCAGCAGCCAGTCAACGTGGCGCTCCAACGCCTCATCAGCTCGGACATGCGTTGGAGCCAGGCGATGTGGCGACAGCTGGGACGAGCTTCCTTGCCGTCCCCGGCAAAGCAAGAGGGGCACGTCGGCAGCGCATTATATGCGTTTGTCCGATGGTGCCAGAGGATAGACTCATCCACTTTACACCTTTCCAACTCCTGTGTGCCACTGTGGCGACCCCTTTTTGTCTATAAAAGGAGGCCCAAGGCGTCCCGGAGAAGGATTCGGATCTTTTGGGCAACACACGCACCGTAGCTAGCTCAAGAACTCAAGAACTTTCAAATACATACACCAAAGCAGGACTAGGGTATTACGCATCTTCGCAGCCCGAACCTGGGTAAACGATCCTTATGTTGACCGCCAGACCCGCTCTTTGCACAACCCCGCGCCCGCCAACCGTAGAAGGGATCCCAGTGATTCCATAGGTGTTGTTTCCCCTGACACCGGCTTGACCTAGATGGCAACCGAGTAGTCTTCGTGCATGTGCCCCCAATGACCAGCGCCTTGGAGGAACTCAATTGTCGCTGTTTAACCCTCCCGGTGATCTGAAGCACATGACACCTAATATTGCGAGATGACAAGAAACCTTTTATTAGGTTTCTCGTCAGAACTACAGCCCTGTACAACACAGCCTGCATGATATGTAGACGATAGCCAATCCAGGCGTGTCTGCTAGAGTCTGGTCACATGCATGGGTGAACTGATCTTCCGTGTCATGCAGGGATCGTCCAGGCACCAACGTCTGTACAACACTTCTATAGTACTATCGCTCGTCTCTCTCTTCTGTTAACTCACCCGACTTGCGGGGCCGGGGAGTGTGCCTATGGTCGGTTCTCGATTGCGGTCCCACATGTGTGTGCAAACGCAATATGACGCACGTTCCATTAGGAGAGCGGCGTGCCAGACCGACCGGCCGTCCGGGGTGCGACGCGAACGCGACGGGCGTGCTGTATACTCCGTACATGTGTACCGCCGTTTTCTTGAGGCTTTGCTCAATGGCGCAATCCATGGATACAAAATTAGTATACTGTACTATTTAAAAGTTGAGGGCGGGGCTTTTCCCGCGCGGTAGGCGGGGCAGTTCCGCCTAGTCAGTTTGACAGAGATGCGAGAAGATGAGGGAGTAGGCTGCTGCAAACGTAGGGCTGTATGATTTGACATCGAGTTACTGCTGGACAGGTGGGGCCCCGTGATTTGACTTGCCATTTTATCATTTTAACTGCGGCGCTATGACCGTCGTGAGTCTCCCGATTCCTGACAACCTCCATGGTATACAGGTGCCTCTCCCAATGCTCCACCATGTAGAGGCTGGGCCCACTATTGTACTTGCTCGTACAAGTGCTAAGCCTGGCACATAGGCATAAAGTCTGATGTGGCAAGTTAATTACTCCCTCCGTCTAGGTGTGCAAGTCATCTTACGAAAACCAAATAATCCCAAAACACTTAGGCGCGGTGCATTAACTTCTACATCGTTTCTTGTTTCTTGACATATCAACCAATAAGAGATGTGGGTGTGCATGCTTTTAATGACTTGAGACTACCATTTCATTGGAAGAGGTCACTCCTTGGCAAATGCAATAAATACTACGAAGAAAGAGATAGAGAGAAGTAAAAAAATACTCTTATAGCTAACTTTGTTGTATGAGTGACTAAGTGATGACTATGTATGACATGCCAACATCAGATAGCCTAACGCACTGTGTTAAATCTCCAAGGGCGCGACCGTGCGAGCGAGGCGAATGTCGTGGTAGGCGCAACCATGATACGGGCTATTGGCAGCCCTTGGATCTGAGATCGAACAGTCGCATGCTAAGTTGCTAAAAATTTACAGAATAACCCTCCAGGATAGGATATTCACCCATAGGTCTTGAATCACGCCATGCAACCGTTCGATCTCAGATCCAAGGGCTCTCGGAAGCCCGTATCATAGGAGAATGGAAAGCTTCGTATCACCTGTAATTTTCCCGACGCTTGACATGACATCGAAAGCCATTTAATTGGGCGTCGACGAGACATGACATCTAATTGGGCCCCCATAGTATAGTGCATGAATCCATTGATCCACCAGGCAAGCCACTACCCTGCCGTTCGCACGCCCCACTCAGCATTTTTACAAAAACCGCTGGCAGTTCGCTCCAACTCGTCCCCGGACGTCCTTTAACATTACGGTAGTCCGCTCCTAGTCGTCCCGTCCTTTCACATTACGGCAGTTCCACTAATCCTAACCCTCCTCCCAAATCTATGGCGTCCCAAATCTCCATGATCAGTGGTGAGTACAAGGTTAGAACCATCACCGGCGATGAGTTCGATGTCATCTACACCCGTTCTTCCACGACGGTGAAAGGATGCCTTGCTCGCTTCAGACGCATGTTCGAAAACTCACAGGATGAGTGCGTCGCTGGGCTAGATGTTGAGTACACCACAGTCCTGGAAAGCGAGAAGAATCTAAAGGAGGCAGAGAAGAAGAAGCCCGCCGTGATCCAGGTTTGCGTGCATGACTTATGCTTGGTCTACCACATATGCCATGCCGACATTGAATGCAAGGAATTTAAGAACTTCCTCAAGGGCGGCCAAGTCAAATTAGTTATTGTAGACTTCAGGAATGACAGGGATGTCCTGGATCGGATAGGCCTCGTTGTAGGCAACCCCTTCGACCTCCAGAAGAATGGGCCAGTGCCCTCCCGTGATCAGCCTTCAATGCTGACCCTGGCAGGAGCCATGGTTCATCCTTCGTACGGTACACTGAAGAAACCTCCGTTCAAGTTTCATCATGCATGGGAGTGGAATGTACTAGATATAGACCACATCCACTACGCTGCAATGGACGGCTACCTTTGTTTCAATATCTACAAGGGTTGGATGAAGAGCAAGAGCGAGGTGTGCCGTTCAAGCAAAGAAGTATCGCCCAAGAGGAAGAGGGACAAGGACGAAGTCGAGCACGTGGACGGGGAGTCCGAGTAAGGTGGCAGTGTCGTTGCTCATGGTGGTTCTAATGCAGTGTCTACCGGATTAGTTGCTTAGTTTAATTTCAGGTGTGCTTAGTTTTATTTGAGGGGTGTGTTGTGCTGAGCCCCCAACAGAACTATGTTATGTTCCTTCTCGTTACTTTAACTCTTCAGTACGCACATACTAGTATTTCAGGTTTAGGGTTTAGTACTACCACTCGTTTCTTCACATTATATACGTACAATATATATGGCCAACATCATATAGCCAGCAGTTTAGTTGTCGAAGAATTTCAGGGTGCTTAGTTTTATTTGAGCGGTGTGTTGTGCTGGACACCATTATTGTGACTCAAATCTCTTTGGCCATGTTATAATGACATAAATACCGACGGACCAACATGCCAGCTCTCCCTTTATCTCACTACAGTATAATAAAGTGTGGGGCCTACTTGATCCCAACAGCGTTCTTATTTTCCTATAAAATTATTCGCTTGGTTACTCTTGACAAGCCGGGCCACACTTATCATTTTGAGAATCGGCTTATTTTTGTCGTATAACATGGTCAATGGGTTTGACGTGAAAATAAAAATGTCTAATGGCATTTTTGAGCAAACATCTAACTTAACGATGGCATTTTTTAGATATCTAATTGCATTTTTTTGCAGGCATCTCACGGATCGATGGCATTTTTGAGTACTTGTAACTTCTAATGGCAAAACTGAGTAGTGATACACAACTAGTGGCTTAAATAATAAGAACCCAAGAATTAAATAGGTATGCTAATTTCTTTAATATAATTTAGCACCCCATTTAAGCATGTACTAGCTTTTTTAATAGTACTATATGCATAATTTGGCGATGAGCGCTCTCTATATGTACCACCTTTTTTCTTTAATTTCATCTTGTTAGTTTTGCTCCATGGCGCAATCCATCGATACTACTACTGTACAAAAGAATACATTTTTAAAAGGGTAGAGGGCGGGGTAGTCTAGCTTAGTCGGTTTCAAGAGAGGCGACGGCCTTTGTGATTTGACGGCTCATTACTGCTGGAAGGCGGGGCCTTGTGATTTGACTGCTCGTATAAATGTTCCGACGACCTGAGGAGGAGCAAAGAATCATGTGGTATACTCAAGTTTTCCAATGGAGTAGTACGACGGAGGAGCACGAAACACGGCAGCCCAGTGCATATGGCGATAAAAAATGATCTAATTTGCTAGTCATCTCATTGTTAGCATTGTTCTATTAATGCCTCGCAGAGAACATGACACGTGCGGCAAAACACCCGAAGCAAAAGAAGAAACACAGGAGCAATAGAAGAAGGAAGATTATTGATGAGGACATCAATACCATTGTTACACCCACAGCCCCTACTGTTACATATAATGGACCAATTACTAGAGCTCGCGCACGCCAATTAAATTACCAGGTACTTTCGTTTCTTGGTAATGATTCTAATGTTCATGAGAATATGATGCTGCCTAAATTGGATACTTTTGTTTTGCTTACAAATGAAGGGCCAAGCTTGGAGAAGGATGAACATTGGAGCAAGAACAAGCATGGAGTTGATGGCATGCACAAGGAGAACAAGAACGGAGTTACAAGTGATGATTTCAGGACTTTGAAGCCACCATAAGTAGTGAATGAAGCCTTGGACGAAATATACAAGATGCCACTTCATAAATTTCGTCCAGAGGCTATTCTAGCTGCTGCGTCACCTTATTATTGGGCCAGGCCCATGTAATTTCGAAATACATAAGTATATGCTGTTTTTAGAGTCCGTATGTGTGGGGAAACAAGAGATAGGGTTGGTTTCGGACCCCTTCCCCAAGGTCCACGAAATTCCCCCCTCTTCCTCCATATATACAGCCCTTAGGGCACCGTTTAGACTTTGGGTTTTGTTTAGATTAAAAGTTCGCCATAGCTGCAACTTCGCGTACTTCGTTTGTGTTCAACGACCAGACAAAGGCGTCACAGAACCCCACCTTGATCAATAAAGCTTTCCTCTTATATTCGCAATATCCAGATTGCAATCTTAGTTTCTTGCTTGTTCTTCGTTTGCCTGCAGGAAACAGACCTTCGTGGTCAGGTTGATCGTGCTCCGGCGTGGTCAATAACCCCTCGGAGTTGGTTTAGCGATTGCTAAGGCGCGACGTCCTCGCACGTTCGTAGTCGGATCGTCAAAGTCGACTTCCTCCAAAACGATAGCCACCATCTCATCGAAAGACGGGACACCAACATGTCTCGAAAAAAAAGTCTGGAGACCCCCGGGCTGTATATATGGAGGAAGAGGGGGGGATTTCGTGGCCCTTGGGGAAGGGGTCCAAAACCAACCCTATCTCTTGTTTCCCCACACATACGGACTCTAAAAACAGCCTATACTCAAGTATTTCGAAATTACATGGGCCTGGTCCAATAATAAGGTGACGCAGCACCTAGAATAGCCTCTGGACGAAAGTTATGAAGTAGCATCTTGTATATTTCGTCCAAGGCTTCATGCACGCATTATGGTGGCTTCAACGTCCTGAAATCATCACTTGTAACTCTGTTCTTGTCCCCCATGCGCATGCCATCATCTCCATGCTTGTTCTTGCACCAATGTTCATCCTTCTCAAAGCTAGGCCCTTCATTTGTAAGCAAAACAAATGTATCCAATTTAGGCAGCATCATATTCTCATGAACATTAGAATCATTACCAAGAAAGGAAAGTACCTGGTAATTTAATTGGCGTGCGCGAGCTCTAGTAATTGGTCCAGTATGTATAGCAGCAGGGGCTGTGGGTGTAACAATGGTATTGATGTCCTCATCATCCTCCCCTTCTTGAAATGAAGTCGTCCTCGACGGAAGCTCATCTCCCTCACCCAAATAAGACTTCAAATCTGCAATGTTAAAAGTGGGACTAACCCCAAAATCTGCAGGCTGCTCAAGTTTATATGCATTATCATTTATTTTCTCTAACACCTTAAAAGGACCATCAGCACGTGGCATTAGCTTTGCTTTGCGCAAATCAGGAAATCTATCCTTACGCAAATGTAACCAAACAAGATCTCCAGGTGCAAACACAACATGTTTTCTACCCTTATCTCCAGCAAGTTTATATTTATCATTCATACGCTCAATGTTTTCCTTAGTTAACTCATGCATTTTTAAGATCAATTCAGCACGTTGTTTAGCATCAAAATTAACCTTCTCCGAAGATGGAAGAGGCAACAAATCAATAGGTGCACGAGGTAGGAAACCATACACAATTTCAAAAGGGCACATCTTAGTAGTAGAATGCAATGAACGATTATAAGCAAACTCAATATGAGGCAAGCATTCTTCCCACATTTTCTTATTATTCTTCAAAACAGCCCTAAGCATAGTAGACAATGTTCTATTGACTACTTCAGTTTGTCCATCAGTTTGGGGGTGACAAGTAGTACTAAAAAGCAGTTTAGTCCCCAACTTAGCCCATAAACATCTCCAAAAGTGGCTAAGAAATTTAGTATCACGATCTGAAACAATAGTATTTGGCACACCATGCAAACGAATAATTTCACGGAAGAACAAATCAGCAACATTAACAGCATCATCGCTTTTATGACATGGTATAAAGTGTGCCATTTTTGAGAATCTATCCACGACAACAAATATGCTATCCCTCCCCTTCTTTGTTCTAGGTAAACTGAAAACAAAGTCCATAGATATATCCTCCCAAGGAACACTAGGTACAGGCAAAGGCATATATAAACCATGAGGATTGAGTCGTGACTTAGCTTTTTGACATGTAGTGCAGCGAGCAACAAAACGCTCAACATCCCGTCTCATCTTTGGCCAAAAGAAATGTGTAGCAAGTACGTCCTCCGTCTTCTTCACGCCAAAGTGTCCCATTAATCCTCCTCCATGCGCCTCCTGCAACAACAAAAGACGAAGAGAGCTAGCTGGAATGCATAGCTTGTTAGCACGGAACACAAATCCATCATTAACGACAAACTTGTTCCAGGTTCTTCCTTCTTTACAATTCTGCAATACATCTTTAAAATCAGCATCATGCACATATTTATCTTTGATGGTCTCCAAACCAAATATTTTGAAGTCAAGTTGTGAAAGCATAGTATAGCGACGAGACAATGCATCAGCAATAACATTTTCTTTACCCTTCTTTTGCTTAATGACATAAGGGAAAGTTTCAATGAATTCAACCCATTTAGCATGTCTACGATTCAGTTTAGCTCGACTTTTAATATGTTAAAGATTCATGATCAGAATGTATAACAAATTCTTTGGGCCATAAATAATGTTGCCATGTTTCTAAAGTCCGCACAAGAGCATATAGTTCTTTATCATAAGTAGAATAATTCAGACTAGGCCCACTCAATTTTTCAGAAAAGTATGCAACAGGTTTACCATCTTGTAATAACACACCTCCTAATCCAATTCCACTAGCATCACATTCAAGCTCAAAAGTCTTATTAAAATCAGGAAGTTGGAGTAAAGGAGCATGTGTCAACTTATCTTTCAATACCGTGAAGGCTTCTTCCTGTGCGGTACCCCAAACAAAAGGCACATCCTTCTTTGTAAGCTCGTTGAGAGGTGCAACAATGGTGCTAAAATCTCTCACAAAACGCCTATAGAAACCAGCGAGTCCAAGAAAACTCCGCACTTGTGTGACCGTTTTGGGCTGCGGCCAACTCTCAATAGCTTCAATCTTGGCTTTATCTACTTCAATTCCCTGTGGAGTAACAACATAGCCAAGAAAAGATACTCGGTCGGTGCAAAAGGTGCACTTTCCAAGGTTACCAAACAAACGTGCATCACGTAGAGCAATAAAAACAACACGTAAATGTTCCAAATGTTCTTCCAAAGATTTGCTATAAATCAGTATATCATCAAAATAGACTACCACAAATCGTCCAATGAAAGCACGTAAAACTTCGTTCATTAGTCTCATGAAAGTACTAGGTGCATTAGTTAACCCAAAAGGCATGACTAACCACTCATATAAACCAAACTTAGTTTTAAATGCAGTTTTCCATTCATCTCCCAATTTCATACGAATTTGATGGTATCCACTACGCAAATCAACTTTGGAGAATATTGTAGAGCCACTCAATTCATCAAGCATATCATCTAGCCTAGGAATAGGATGACGATAACGAATAGTAATATTATTAATGCCTCTACAATCAACACACATACGCGACGTACCATCCTTTTTAGGCACTAGTATAATAGGAACAGCAAAAGGACTAAGAGATTCGCGTATATAACCTTTGTCGAGCAGCTCCTGTACTTGACGCATAATCTCCTTCGTCTCCTCTGGATTGGTACGGTATGGTGCACGGTTGGGTAGCGATGCACCGGTAATTAAATCAATTTGATGCTCAATCCCTCGAATAGGTGGTAATCCCGGTGGCACGTCTTGTGGGAAGACGTCAGCGAACTCCTGCAAAATGTTAGTGACAGCAGGGGGCAAAGAGGAAGGCACGTCCTCGAATGAAAATAATGCCTCTTTGCACACAAAAGCATAGCAAACAGATTTGTTGAAATCTAGCTCATCAATATCAGATTTTGTGGCAAGTAAACATGCACTTTTCAATTTAATTTCAGAAACAACACTAGATGGTTTATTATTAGGTTTCATTTGTTGCTCAAATTCTTTTGCCACAATCTGATTTTCACTCTTATTTTTCTCCTGTTTTGCTTTATTAGCTCTATTAATGTCATCTTTCAAAATGGAATCAGGAGTCATAGGAAGCAAAGTAATATTTTTATCCTTATGAACAAGAGTATACTGATTGTTTCTACCATGGTGTACAGAATTTTTATCAAATTGCCATGGTCTACCAAGTAATAAGGAACATGCTTGCATGGGTACCACATCACAATCAACATAATCAGCATATGTAGAGATACTAAAATGCACACGAACAGTACGTGTTACCTTAACCTTGCCGCTGTTGTTGAACCATTGGATGTAGTAAGGATGTAGATGTGGTCTTGTGGTGAGAGATAGTTTCTCCACCATCTCCATGCTAGCCAAGTTGTTACAGCTCCCTCCATCTATGATGACGCGAACAGAACGTTCCTTCACAACTCCCTTTGTATGGAAGAAATTATGCCTCTGATTTTGCTCAGCTTGTGTGACCTGCACACTCAAAACACGTTGAGCAACTAAACATTCATACCTGTCAGCGTCTTCAGGAGCCATGTATTGTGTCTCATTTTCAGAATCATCTCCACCATGTTCTTCACGTGTAATAAGAGCCAAAGTCTCCTCATCATAGTCACTAGCGGACTCATACCCACCATCCTCAGTAGCAATCATCACATGCTGAGATTTGCATTCTCTCGCATAATGTCCTCTTCCCTTACAACGACGACAAATAATATCACTTGTGTGCCCTGTTGACGCCATGGAAGAAGAAGAGCTCTGCGCAGGCCCGGCAGGTGTGCTCTTGGCAGAGAGTGGTGGTTGTGCCTGCTTTCTTGTATCACGGCTGGAGGTGGCACCTGATGGAGGTGATGGTGAAGTGGAAGTAGAGGATGCACGTGGTGTCCATGATGAAGGTCGACCTGCAGAAAAGTTAGTTCGCGCCAATGCCTGTCGATCCTGCACTTCACGTTCAGCTTTACAAGCAAGATGGAATAAACGAGTGATATTATTATAATCCTTATACTCTAGAATGGTCTGAATCTCTTTATTTAATCCACCCATAAAACGTGCAAGCATAGCTTCATTCTCCTCAACAATACCACATCTAATCATGCCAGTTTGTAATTCCTGATAATATTCTTCTACAGAATTTTTCCCTTGTCTTAAGCGCTGCAATTTTTGAAGTAATTCACGTTGATAATATGGTGGAACCCAACGAGTACGCATAGCAGTTTTCAAAGCAGCCCAAGTAGCTGGAACAGGATATAATCTACAATGTTCAGACCACCAAACACATGCAAAGCTAGTGAAAGCACAAACAGCAGCAGGAACACGTCTCTCCTCAGGATATTGTAAACATGTAAATCGTTGTTCAGTTTCTAACTCCCAAGTAAGATATATATCAGGAACATATCTACCCTCAAATGGTGGAATATTCAATTTCAGTTTAGGGAGATGGTCATGATCTCGTACCTGAGGTGGTGGTGTCGGCCTACCGTTGCGAATATATACCTGAGGTCGACCTGCTGGTGGTGGTGCGTGGCTGCACGTAGTTCTGATTTTGATCAACCTCATCCTCATAATCGCCCGCATAATCGTCATCCTCCTCAGCCGCCGCAGTAGCAGGAGCTAAAGAAGCATCAACAGTAGGTGCAGCGGCACCCGAATTTTGACCAGTCTCAATTGGAACGCGCTGTGCTCGTCCCACTTGATTTGGAAGGCGGCGTTGGAGATGTGGTTGTTGTTGTTGTAGAGGTGCGACATATGCAGCCAGTGGTGGTTGGGGAAGACGCTTGAGTAATTCAGTAAACTTGTTATCCAGCTTTGTCTCGAACGACTTCTCCACGGCATCTATCTTCTCCATAGCCTCTTCAAACCTGTTTAGCACATGTCCCAGCTGGCCACTCATCATTTGCTGAAATTTATCATGCAACTCCTTGTTCGTCATGTTCTCCCAATCAGTCTCATCGGCTTGTGATCCTGCCATGGTTAGCAGCAATAGAAACACAAAAGAATATGATCCTACAGACTACTAGGAAGTGGTGGTGATGGTGGTGTGTCACAAATCCTTCAAGCGAATCTCAAATTCTTACCAGTTCTTACCCAGCAGCAGGTGGTGATCGGCAACCGTTGTAGTCAAAACTCTCAAAGCTTGGATAGAGCGATTACCAGGGAGAGTCAAACGCACGATGTAGAAGTATGTGGAGCTGGGAAGGCTTATAATATGGTAGCAAAAATGGTCAGCAATAATCAATTCAGAGATGCAAAGTTGAATAAACGCTCAACGACGGTACTGTGCTGGTCCTAGGCTAGACCGTGCTAGAGACGCGAGCCTAGAACACTAACAAAATCACGGCGCTGCATGTAAACAAGGGAAAAGCACACTCTGGAAGAAAAAAAATTTGCTCTTTTTTTTGCGAAAAATCACTATAATGGTGAGTGTCTCAAAACTCTTCCCAGGTCAAACTGACAGGATAGGCAAAAAAAAATTGACTATTTTTTTCGGAAATCAGGGCAGCGATGACGAAAAAGTGCGACAAAAAATCACTATGATGGCGAGTGTCTCAAAACACTCCCCGGGACCTAAAAATAGGATAGGGAAAAAATATTTTTGGTCGCCGAAATTTTGGCCTAAAAACTGCCCGGGGGTCTCCAGACTCTTTTTTTTTCAGAGACCTACTCAGGCAAGGAAACACGAAACAGAAAATAGATGGACCTCTAAAACAAACCGAATATGAAACGAACTCGGATTGGTTGTGGATATATGGTGGTAGGATATGGCAGTGGTGGTGGTATATGGTAGCGGTGGTGGTATATGGATACGGATCGGTGGTGGTATATGGATACGGATTGGTGGTGGTATATGGATACAGATTCAGAGCGGTGGCCGATAAGCAATGGTGGTAGATGGCAAGGCGATGATGATGGTGCGGCGGCGGCGTGACAACTTATGACCAGAACTCGAAACTCTAAAAGACTAGACTCTAAGACCAGCAACTTGACACGGCGATGCAACCGCAAATTCAACAAAGCAAAAACCCTAAAAAGATTATGCAAAGGCTCAGATTGGTTCGGATATGATGAACTAACCCTAATTTTTTTTTGTGGCTTTTTCGTGGACTGTAGGTATGAAGAACAGACTCGATCTAAACTACGAAAAACTATAAAATCTCACCGAGCAACCTGGAAATCTGATACCACTTGATAGAGGCAAAGGTGTCCCGTCTTTCGATGAGATGATGGATATCGCTTTGGTGGAAGTCGACTTTGACGATCCGACTACGAACGTGCGATGACGTCGCGCCTTAGCAATCACTAAACCAACTCCGAGAGGTTATTGACAACGCCGGAGCACGATCAACCTGACCACGAGGGTCTGTTTCCTGCGAGCAAACGAAGAAGAAGCAAGAAACTAAGATTGCAATCTGGATATTGCGAATATAAGATGAAAGCTTTATTGATCAAGGTGGGGTTCTGTGACGCCTTTGTCTGGTCGTTGAACACAAACGAAGTACGCGTAGTTGCAGCTATGGCGAACTTTTAATCTAAACAAAACCCAAAGTCTAAACGACGCCCTAAGGGCTGTATATATAGAGGAAGAGGGGGGAATTTCGTGGTCCGAAACCAACCCTATCTCTTGTTTCCCCACACATACGGACTCTAAAAATAGCCTATACTCAAGTATTTCGAAATTACATGGGCCTGGCCCAATAATAAGGTGACGCAGCACCTAGAATAGCCTCTGGACGAAAGTTATGAACTAGCATCTTGTATATTTCGTCCAAGTCTTCATGCACGCATTATGGTGGCTTCAATGTCCTGAAATCATCACTTGTAACTCCGTTCTTGTCCCCCATGCGCATGCCATCATCTCCATGCTTGTTCTTGCACCAATGTTCATCCTTCTCAAAGCTAGGCCCTTCATTTGTAAGCAAAACAAATGTATCCAATTTAGGCAGCATTATATTCTCATGAACATTAGAATCATTACCAAGAAACAAAAGTACCTGGTAATTTAATTGGCGTGCGCGAGCTCTAGTAATTGGTCCAGTATGTATAGCAGCAGGGGCTGTGGGTGTAACAATGGTATTGATGTCCTCATCACTATAGCATGTAAGCTTTGAGTCATATATGCCTGATGTAGACATTCGTTTAATTCTTATAGTTCAACTCATTCAAAATCAATTATTTTTTATAAAAAAGCTAGGGCCTCTTTAATTCATAGGGTTTCCAAAATGCGGGAATAGGAAAAACATGGGATTAGAGTGGAATGTCATCTTGAATCCTAAAGGATTGTACGAGTGTTTGATTGTGCATAGAAAAAATGCAGGACTCTTTCAAACAGGTTTGAGTGGATGGGATGTTTCCTATGAAATCTAGTGCAAATGAATCCTATGGAAAAATTCCTGTGGTTTACAATCCTTCGAATCAAACAACCAATATAGGAAAAATTCCTAAGGATTAGAATCCTCCAAAATTCATTTGAGAATCCTTTGAATCAAAGAAGCCCTTAATCTATTATATGATTCATGGAATTGTGCTTGTAAAGCATAAAGTAAAAAACAAATAATGGCTATTCAACTAGAAAAAAGTTTGGGAAGTTATGATACGGAAGATTCTAGAACAAAGGAGAAGCACTTGTGTTTTGAGGTTTGTGCATTATTCTTAAGTTCAACCATGGAGTCTGCTAGATTGCACATGTGGCAAAATCCGGTGGGGGCTAGAAGATGGTGCGAGGGGCCAAGTGGAGGGAGCTATGAAGGAGTGCACAAGTGCGAGATCGATATTTAAAAAGAGGGGGCGAGAACGTGCGCTGTTGCGCGCAGTGGCAGAGCCATGAAAAATAAATGAGCTAGGGGGCCAAGCATTACTAATCCTTTACGAGGAGGGCCAATTCATCAACTTAAACCATTTAACAACAATTGTCTAATGATCACATTCATATTAGCCTTATATAGTGATGTTAGGGGGGGCAGGGCCCTTGCTGCCCTCTATCTTCTCCACTGTGCGCGTGTCTGAGAGATGAAGCGGAAGGCATGGATGATGAGAGGGGGACGTTGGATATATAATTAATGTGGGTGTATTAGCTATGTAATCCTATATAGAGAGGTATAGATTGATCGATGTGGATGTGGGAAAGAGGGTGAGACCTCACTAGATATATAGATTGATCGGTTTGTGTGGAAAACTGTAAAAGACCTAGCAATGTATACACACACATAGAGGAACTTCGATCGTTGTGCATGCACGTGAGAGATAAAGAATGTCCGATATGATGTAGAGGGGGAGGTGTGTGTGTGTGCATGCATGGGAGACCGACCTGAAGAAAAAGATTGCATGTGTGCGATGGATAATGGCGACTGGTAGTGTGTGTGCATGCATGCATGAGAGAAATTTAGTGGTACAATTATAAAGAGAAGACGACTGTGTGGGTGTAAAAGACTAGGTGAGGTCATAATCAACGTAAAGTTGAATTCAAATATTTGAATAAGAGATCATGATGTTTGAAACCCATGCATGCATGAATATAACTGAGATATGCGCGGTGCGGTTTGGAAACACGCATGTTGTACTGTATACACATTGAACAAGGTCAGACTGATTTGAATTTGAGATACCGATGGAAGACATCGTTTGGCCACATTGCATCCGTGCATGGACACACTATTCTAATTCGAGTTGATGGGTGGCTTTCGCATCACATATCTATACCCCTATATATTTATATTTTATATTTCTTATATAGTGTGCGGATAACTTTAACTTTGAAAGATGGTCGTTGGATGAAGCCAATACGATGGTGCAGAGATGGAAAATTTGAGCACTACTGGCCGTTGGATATCATCTAGATTCCACCAGATTTTGCCACATGTACAATCTAGAAGACTCCATGGTTGAACTTAAGCATAATGCACAAACCTCAAAACACAAGCACTTCTTCTTTGTTCTAGAATCTTCCGTATCAGAATTTCCCAAATGTTTTTCTACATAATTTGCCATTATTTGTTTTTACTTTATGCTTTACAACGCACAATTCCATGAATCTTAAAATAGATAGATTTATTATAAAAACTAGATGATTTTGAATGAAATGAACTATAGGAATTAAACGAACATCTACATCATGCATATATGACTCAAAACTTACATGCTATAATGTGGTATTTATTCATAATTTGGTTGCCAAATCTCATGCGTGCAATGCACGTGTACCTTACTAGTCTAAATGGTGTTTGCGTGTGTGTTGTGCGTGTTAAACACATTGTACGTAGTATCATACATGGTTTAGATTGCGAACATCTAGCTAGAGCATACATGTACTATGATTTGAATTCAACATAAAATGGATACATATATTTGAATTTGAGATCGTATGTACATGTAGTTTGTACTTATATAGGAATTTACTTCTCCTATATTCATGTCATGTGTTATGAAGATAATATTTAGATGGTTGTATAACTAACCCGAGTACAATCCCATTCAAACAGGGAAAATGTACTCAAATTTAGTCCATATGCTAGACAACACACATTTTTTTTATTGTTGAGGGAAGTGCAAATTGTTTTGGTACTGTACACGTTATGTTTGTTCTCCCGATTCTTTTAGTTTTTTTGTTGTACAGTATTTGAATAAATTTCTAGTAATATAGTAAAACGGGACATGGCTCTCTCTAGTGATGAGGTGTGAATTGTCTTTTTTTTGGTACACGTCAAGCTTGTTCTCCCGAAATTTCAAGCCGCGCCTTGCTATGCCAAAATTTCAAGCTAGCATCTCTGTCTATCGTGCTGCGAAACTCCTGCCTCTTCAACCCGCGCCTTGTTACCCTGAAATATTTAAGATATATCTTTGTCTCGTTGTGCTCCGAAAACTCCCTCCATCTCAACCCGCGCCTTGCTATCCCAAAATTACAATGCGCGCGAAAACTCCCACCTCCTGCGAAATCCCGACATGTGAAATGCCCGTGATACCCCTGAACCGAAAGAAACGCCTAGCACAAATTGGTGGGGGTACTTCCGTAACTTACCCCACATTTCGGACAAGCGTGTCCCTAAGACATGGTTCCCCACTCTCATCCCATCAGCCCACCCATTCGTACACCGAGGCCGCGAAAATCTGTGAAGCCCCACAACCTCCTCCGTCCGCCACCTAGCCGGAGCCTCTTCCCTGACGACGTCGTCCACAGCAACACCTCGACGTCCCTCATCCACCGTACCAGATGAGGATCCGTCGTCGTTCTCATCGTCCCGCCGGTTCAGCCACCCCATCCTCCACCTCCAAGGAGCTGCCCCGACGTTCCCCTCGTCTTTCGCGCCACCTCCATTCCCACACCGCCGTCTTCACCTGCACCGGAAGAGCAGGATCATCACCGTTTCCTCCGATGAAGCTGAGGCCTAATCGGCGCCACCAAAGAGGTTGTACAGTAATCACCGCATTTTCTTGTTGATTCGATCTCACGGTGCTGCCGGCGCTCGGCCCCGAGCCGACATGGCGCGGCTCCATCCACGGCGGTGTCCCCGGCCACTTCCTCCACGGCGTCGCTCCCTCGGTGGCGACGTCCACACCAGTAGGAGCTACTGCTGCTTTAGCTCTCGCTCGCGCTGCTGCTCTGCTCTTGCTCTCGGTTCCCTGCGTGGTCTGCTCTTGCTCGCGCTGCTGCTCTCGCTCTTGCTCTTACTTGCTATGCTGCTCCGATTTGGCTACACTTTAGTCGACTGAATCGACTTTTGGGTCAGTCAATTTTTAAGGGGTGGGGGTGCTCGCTGTAGTTAGGGAAGAACCAGCCGCAGCGGGGAGGGGGGCTTGCCGGAGAGGTACCCCACTATCTATCTTAGGTTTCAGGGTGGGGCGATGGTCGGCGCCGATGGTGGGGTGGTGGCGTGCGGATTGCCGGAGAAAAAGCTCGGCACGAGGGGGGGCCTAGAGGAATGGTTGGGGCGGCGGCGGACTAGCGATGGGGAGTGGTTTCGGGGCGGGCGGGGCGGCGCACCCCGGCCGCGGGTTGCGGGGGGGGGGGGGCAGCGGTTTGGCCGATGGTGTCAGTCGACTGATGCTGTTACACGACCAGCTGCCCCGGCTCTCGCACGCGCTGCTGCTACTACTTTTCTGCTAGTAGTGCATTCAGTTTCGATAGTAAAATTCAGTTTTGACAGCAAAATTCAGTTTCGACAGTTAAGTTCAGTTTCGACAGTTAAGTTCAGAGATGAGCGGCTGATGTATTTTACATCTAGCACTTTGTGGTTATGTATTTTAAGTCATCTATTGGAGATGCTATTACAATTCCACTCAGGTTAACGTTGTCTCTCTTGTCCTGCTTCAGCCTCAACGTCGTACAACTCACCGGAGCTGCTCCAATGACGAAACACTCCATCACAGCGGAGCAGTACCCCGGGCACCGTCTCAAGATGCCTAAGATCTTCTTCCCCTCCTCCGATAGCCAAGTCAGCCGGATCATCCTCACCGACCAACCCAATCACGCTGATATCGACATGGCTTCGCCAAAGAGGTTGTACACTTGTTGCATCTCTGTTTTACTCTACATGTTATATATATTGTCCAATGAGCACACGTAGTAACATGAAATACGATTAGTTTCTCCTACTATATGACAAGCAGTGAGGTACCAGGCAACTTAGCTATCCGTGATGGACTCACTTGAACGCCATCATTATTTATCTCTGCGCGTTTGAGCTGTGCATTTGTCGATGGGCCTGGGAGTTGAGCTAGTAGGGCAGTGGCCTGGGTCCAAAGTAGTAGAAGTAGCACAAAAACATTGTTTGAGTGTAGGCTTTTCCTTGCTCAAGCCTGCCTACTAGAATTGCCAGTACTTGAAAGGAAAAGTGAAGGAAAAACATAGGAATTGGAAAGTTTCCTATGGTACTACTATTCATGCATTTGGTTCAAAGAATGGAGCAAAGGAAAACTGTAGGATTTGTTCCTTTAGTGTCTCCTTGAAAGAAAAACCGTAGGAATTTTAATATCCACTTGTCCTCCTTTTCAAATTCCTATTCATGAAGCACAAGACTAAGTGATGAGGACATCAATACCATTGTTACACCCACAGCCCCTGCTGCTATACATACTGGACCAATTACTAGAGCTCGCGCACGCCAATTAAATTACCAGGTACTTTCGTTTCTTGGTAATGATTCTAATGTTCATGAGAATATGATGCTGCCTAAATTGGATACATTTGTTTTGCTTACAAATGAAGGGCCTAGCTTTGAGAAGGATGAACATTGGAGCAAGAACAAGCATGGAGATGATGGCATGCGCATGGGGGACAAGAACGGAGTTACAAGTGATGATTTCAGGACATTGAAGCCACCATAATGCGTGCATGAAGCCTTGGACGAAATATACAAGATGCTACTTCATAACTTTCGTCCAGAGGCTATTCTAGGTGCTGCGTCACCTTATTATTGGGCCAGGCCCATGTAATTTCGAAATACTTGAGTATAGGCTATTTTTAGAGTCCGTATGTGTGGGGAAACAAGAGATAGGGTTGGTTTCGGACCCCTTCCCCAAGGGCCACGAAATTCCCCCCTCTTCCTCCATATATACAGCCCTTAGGGCGTCGTTTAGACTTTGGGTTTTGTTTAGATTAAAAGTTCGCCATAGCTGCAACTTCGCGTACTTCATTTGTGTTCAACGACCAGACAAAGGCGTCACAGAACCCCACATTGATCAATAAAGCTTTCATCTTATATTCGCAATATCCAGATTGCAATCTCAGTTTCTTGCTTGTTCTTCGTTTGCTCGCAGGAAACAAACCCTCGTGCTCAGGTTGATCGTGCTCCGGCGTGGTCAATAACCTCTCGGAGTTGGTTTAGCGATTGCTAAGGCGCGACGTCATCGCACGTTCGTAGTTGGATCGTCAAAGTCGACTTCCACCAAAGCGATATCCATCATCTCATCGAAAGACGGGACACCTGTGCCTCTATCAAGTGGTATCAGATTTCCAGGTTGCTCGGTGAGATTTTTACAGTTTTTCGTAGTTTAGATCGAGTCTGTTCTTCATACCTACAGTCCACGAAAAAGCCACAAAAAAATTAGGGTTAGTTCATCATATCCGAACCAATCTGAGCCTTTTCATAATCTTTTTAGGGTTTTTGCTTTGTTGAATTTGCGGTTGCATCGTCGTGTCAAGTTGCTGGTCTTAGAGTCTAGTCTTTTAGAGTTTTGAGTTCTGGTCATAAGTTGTCACGCCGCCGCCGCACCATCATCCTCGCCTTGCCATCTACCACCATTGCTTATCCGCCACCGCTCTGAATCCGTATCCATATACCACTACCAATCCGTATCCATATACCAACACCGATCTGTATCCATATACCACCACCGCTACCATATACCACCACCGCTGCCATATCCAACCACCAATCCGAGTTCTTTTCATATTCTGTTTGTTTTAGAGATCCATCTATTTTTCGTTTCGTGTTTCCTTGCCTGAGTAGGTCTCGGGAAAAAAAAAGAGTCTGGAGACCCCCGGGCAGTTTTTAGGCCAAAATTTCGGCGACCAAAAATATTTTTTCCCTATCCTATTTTTCGGTCCCGGGGAGTGTTTTCAGACACTTGCCATCATAGTGATTTTTTGTCGCACTTTTTCGTCGTCGCTGCCCTGATTTCCGAAAAAATAGTCAAATTTTTTTGTGCCAATCCTATCAGTTTGACCTAGGAAGAGTTTTGAGACACTCGCCATTATAGGGATTTTTCGCAAAAAAAAAGAGGAGCGCAAAAAAAAGAGCGCGAAAAAAAAGAGCAAAAAAAAATTCCAGAGTGTGCTTTTCCCTTGTTTACGTGCAGCGCCGTGATTTTGTTAGTGTTCTAGGCTCGCGTCTCTAGCATGGTCTAGCCTAGGACCAGCACAGTACCGTCGTTGAGCGTTTATTCAACTTTGCATCTCTGAATTGATTATTGCTGACATTTTTGCTACCATATTATAAGCCTTCCCAGCTCCACATACATCTACATCGTGCGTTTGACTCTCCCTGGTAATCGCTCTATCCAAGCTTTGAGAGTTTTGACTACAACGGTTGCCGATCACCACCTGCTGCTGGGTAAGAACTGGTAAGAATTTGAGATTCGCTTGAAGGATTTGTGACACACCACCATCAGCACCACTTCCTAGTAGTCCGTAGTATCATATTCTTTTGTGTTCTATTGATGCTAACCATGGCAGGATCACAAGCCGATGAGTCTGATTGGGAGAGCATGACGAACAAGGAGTTGCATGATAAATTTCAGCAAATGATGAGTGGCTAGGTGGGAGATGTGCCAAACAGATTTGAAGAGGTTATGGAGAAGATAGATGCCGTGGAGAAGTCGTTCGAGACAAAGCTGGATAACAAGTTTACTGAATTACTCAAGCGTCTTCCCCAACCACAACCGGCTGCATATGTCGCACCTCTACAACAACAACAACCACATCTCCAACGCCGCCTTCCAAATCAAGTGGGACGAGCACAGCGCGTTCCAATTGAGACTGGTCAAATTTTGGGTGCCGCTGCACCTACTATTGATGCTTCTTTGGCACCTGCTACTGCGGCGGCTGAGGAGGATGACGATTATGTGGCTGATTATGAGGATGAGGTTGATCAAAATCAGAACTATGTGCAGCCACCAGCACCACCACCAGCAGGTCGACCTCGGGTATATATTCGCAACGGTAGACCGGCACCACCACCTCAGGTACGAGATCATGACCATCTCCCTAAACTAAAATTGAATATTCCACCGTTTGAGGGTAGATATGTTCCTGATATATATCTTACTTGGGAGTTAGAAACTGAACAACGATTTACATGTTTACAATATCCTGAGGAGAGACGTGTTCCTGCTGTTGTTTGTGCTTTCACTAGCTTTGCATGTGTTTGGTGGTCTGAACATTGTAGATTATATCCTGTTCCAGCTACTTGGGCTGCTTTGAAAACTGCTATGCGTACTCGTTGGGTTCCACCATATTATCAACGTGAATTACTTCAAAAATTGCAGTGCTTAAGACAAGGGAAAAATTCTGTAGAAGAATATTATCAGGAATTACAAACTGGCATGATTAGATGTGGTATTGTTGAGGAGAATGAATCTATGCTTGCACGTTTTATGGGTGGATTAAATAAAGAGATTCAGACCATTCTAGAGTATAAGGATTATAATAATATCACTCGTTTATTCCATCTTGCTTGTAAAGCTGAACGTGAAATGCAGGATCGACAGCCATTGGCGCGAACTAACTTTTCTGCAGGTCGACCTTCATCATGGACACCACGTGCATCCTCTACTTCCACTTCACCATCACCTCCATCAGGTGCCACCTCCAGCCGTGATACAAGAAAGCAGGCACAACCACCACTCTCTGCCAAGAGCACACCTGCCGGGCCTGCGCAGTGCTCTTCTTCTTCCATGGCGTCAACAGGGCACACAAGTGATATTTTTTGTCGTCGTTGTAAGGGAAGAGGACATTATGCGAGAGAATGCAAATCTCAGCGTGTGATGATTGCTACTGAGGATGGTGGGTATGAGTCCGCTAGTGACTATGATGAGGAGACTTTGGCTCTTATTACACGTGAAGAACATGGTGGAGATGATTCTGAAAATGAGACGCAATACATGGCTCTTGAAGACGCTGACAGGTATGAATGTTTAGTTGCTCAACGTGTTTTGAGTGTGCAGGTCACACAAGCAGAGCAAAATCAGAGGCATAATTTGTTCCATACAAAGGGAGTTGTGAAGGAACGTTCTGTTCGCGTCATCATAGATGGAGGGAGCTGTAACAACTTGGCTAGCATGGAGATGGTGGAGAAACTATCTCTCACCACAAGACCACATCCACATCCTTACTACATCCAATGGTTCAACAACAGCGGCAAGGTTAAGGTAACACGTACTGTTCGTGTGCATTTTAGTATCTCTAAATATGCTGATAATGTTGATTGTGATGTGGTACCCATGCAAGCATGTTCCTTATTACTTGGGAGACCATGGGTTTGATAAAAATTCTGTACACCATGGTAGAAACAATCAGTATACTCTTGTTCATAAGGATAAAAATATTACTTTGCTTCCTATGACTCCTGATTCCATTTTGAAAGATGACATTAATAGAGCTAATAAAGCAAAACAGGAGAAAAATAAGAGTGAAAATCAGATTGTGGCAAAAGAATTTGAGCAACAAATGAAACCTAATAATAAACCATCTAGTGTTGTTTCTGAAATTAAATTGAAAAGTGCATGTTTACTTGCCACAAAATCTGATATTGATGAGCTAGATTTCAACAAATCTGTTTGCTATGCTTTTGTGTGCAAAGAGGCATTATTTTCATTCGAGGACGTGCCTTCCTCTTGGCCCCCTGCTGTCACTAACATTTTGCAGGAGTTCGCTGACGTCTTCCCACAAGACGTGCCACCGGGATTACCACCTATTCGAGGGATTGAGCATCAAATTGATTTAATTCCCGGTGCATCGCTACCCAACCGTGCACCATACCATACCAATCCAGAGGAGACGAAGGAGATTATGCGTCAAGTACAGGAGCTGCTCGACAAAGGTTATATACGCGAATCTCTTAGTCCTTGTGCTGTTCCTATTATACTAGTGCCTAAAAAGGATGGTACGTCGCGTATGTGTGTTGATTGTAGAGGCATTAATAATATTACTATTCGTTATCGTCATCCTATTCCTAGGCTAGATGATATGCTTGATGAATTGAGTGGCTCTACAATATTCACCAAAGTTGATTTGCGTAGTGGATACCATCAAATTCGTATGAAATTGGGAGATGAATGGAAAACTGCATTTAAAACTAAGTTTGGTTTATATGAGTGGTTAGTCATGCCTTTTGGGTTAACTAATGCACCTAGTACTTTCATGAGACTAATGAACGAAGTTTTACGTGCTTTCATTGGACGATTTGTGGTAGTCTATTTTGATGATATACTGATTTATAGCAAATCTTTGGAAGAACATTTGGAACATTTACGAGCTGTTTTTATTGTTCTACGTGATGCACGTTTGTTTGGTAACCTTGGGAAGTGCACCTTTTGCACCGACCGAGTATCTTTTCTTGGCTATGTTGTTACTCCACAGGGAATTGAAGTTGATAAACCCAAGATTGAAGCTATCGAGAGTTGGCCGCAGCCCAAAACGGTCACACAAGTGCGGAGTTTTCTTGGACTCGCTGGTTTCTATAGGCGTTTTGTGAGAGATTTTAGCACCATTGCTGCACCTCTCAACGAGCTTACAAAGAAGGATGTGCCTTTTGTTTGGGGTACCGCACAGGAAGAAGCCTTCACGGTATTGAAAGATAAGTTGACACATGCTCCTTTACTCCAACTTCCTGATTTTAATAAGACTTTTGAGCTTGAATGTGATGCTAGTGGAATTGGATTAGGAGGTGTGTTATTACAAGATGGTAAACCTGTTGCATACTTTTCTGAAAAATTGAGTGGGCCTAGTCTGAATTATTCTACTTATGATAAAGAACTATATGCTCTTGTTCGGACTTTAGAAACATGGCAACATTATTTATGGCCCAAAGAATTTGTTATACATTCTGATCATGAATCTTTGAAACATATTAAAAGTCAAGCTAAACTGAATCGTAGACATGCTAAATGGGTTGAATTCATTGAAACTTTCCCTTATGTCATTAAACACAATAAGGGTAAAGAAAATGTAATTGCTGATGCATTGTCTCGTCGCTATACTATGCTTTCACAACTTGACTTCAAAATATTTGGTTTGGAGACCATCAAAGATCAATATGTGCATGATGCTGATTTTAAAGATGTTTTGCAGAATTGTAAAGAAGGAAGAACCTGGAACAAGTTTGTCGTTAATGATGGATTTGTGTTCCGTGCTAACAAGCTATGCATTCCAGCTAGCTCTCTTCGTCTTTTGTTGTTGCAGGAGGCGCATGGAGGAGGATTAATGGGACACTTTGGCGTGAAGAAGACGGAGGACGTACTTGCTACACATTTCTTTTGGCCAAAGATGAGACGGGATGTTGAGCGTTTTGTTGCTCGCTGCACTACATGTCAAAAAGCTAAGTCACGACTCAATCCTCATGGTTTATATATGCCTTTGCCTGTACCTAGTGTTCCTTGGGAGGATATAGCTATGGACTTTGTTTTAGGTTTACCTCGAACAAAGAAGGGGAGGGATAGCATATTTGTTGTCGTGGATAGATTCTCAAAAATGGCACACTTTATACCATGTCATAAAAGCGATGATGCTGTTAATGTTGCTGATTTGTTCTTCCGTGAAATTATTCGTTTGCATGATGTGCCAAATACTGTTGTTTCAGATCGTGATACTAAATTTCTTAGCCACTTTTGGAGATGTTTATGGGCTAAGTTGGGGACTAAACTGCTTTTTAGTACTACTTGTCACCCCCAAACTGATGGACAAACTGAAGTAGTCAATATAACATTGTCTACTATGCTTAGGGCTGTTTTGAAGAATAATAAGAAAATGTGGGAAGAATGCTTGCCTCATATAGAGTTTGCTTATAATCGTTCATTGCATTCTACTACTAAGATGTGCCCTTTTGAAATTGTGTATGGTTTCCTACCTCGTGCACCTATTGATTTGTTGCCTCTTCCATCTTCGGAGAAGGTTAATTTTGATGTAAACAACGTGCTGAATTGATCTTAAAAATGCATGAGTTAACTAAGGAAAACATTGAGCGTATGAATGCTAAATATAAACTTGCTGGAGATAAGGGTAGAAAACATGTCGTGTTTGCACCTGGAGATCTTGTTTGGTTACATTTGCGTAAGGATAGTTTTCCTGATTTGCCCAAATCAAAGCTAATGCCATGTGCTGATGGTCCTTTTAAGGTGTTAGAGAAAATAAATGATAATGCATATAAACTTGAGCTGCCTGCAGATTTTGGGGTTAGTC
The DNA here is from genome assembly GCF_002575655.3 of Aegilops tauschii subsp. strangulata. Taxonomy (NCBI): domain Eukaryota; kingdom Viridiplantae; phylum Streptophyta; class Magnoliopsida; order Poales; family Poaceae; genus Aegilops; species Aegilops tauschii. The sequence continues at coordinate 184,180,484 of NC_053035.3, read as the reverse complement.
CCACTTTTAACATTGCAGATTTGAAGCCTTATTTGGGTGAGGGAGATGAGCTTCCGTCGAGGACGACTTCATTTCAAGAAGGGGAGGATGATGAGGACATCAAGACCATTGTTACACCCACAACCCCTGCTGCTATACATACTGGACCAATTACTAGAGCTCGCGCACGCCAATTAAATTACCAGGTACTTTCGTTTCTTGGTAATGATTCTTATGTTCATGAGAATATGATGCTGCCTAAATTGGATACATTTGTTTTGCTTACAAATGAAGGGCCTAGCTTTGAGAAGGATGAACATTGGAGCAAGAACAAGCATGGAGATGATGGCATGCGCATGGGGGACAAGAACGGAGTTACAAGTGATGATTTCAGGACATTGAAGCCACCATAATGCGTGCATGAAGCCTTGGACGCAATATACAAGATGCTACTTCATAACTTTCGTCCAGAGGCTATTCTAGGTGCTGCGTCACCTTATTATTGGGCCAGGCCCATGTAATTTCGAAATACTTGAGTGTAGGCTATTTTTAGAGTCCGTATGTGTGGGGAAACAAGAGATAGGGTTGGTTTCGGACCCCTTCCCCAAGGGCCACGAAATGCCCCCCTCTTCCTCCATATATACAGCTCTTAGGGCGTCGTTTAGACTTTGGGTTTTGTTTAGATTAAAAGTTCGCCATAGCTGCAACTTCGCGTACTTCATTTGTGTTCAACGACCAGACAAAGGCGTCACAGAACCCCACCTTGATCAATAAAGCTTCCATCTTATATTCGCAATATCCAGATTGCAATCTCAGTTTCTTGCTTGTTCTTCGTTTGCTCGCAGGAAACAGACTCTCGTGGTCAGGTTGATCGTGCTCCGGTGTGGTCAATAACCTCTCGGAGTTGGTTTAGCGATTGCTAAGGCGCGACGTCATCGCACGTTCGTAGTCGGATCGTCAAAGTCGACTTCCACTAAAGACGGGACACCTTTGCCTCTATCACTAAGAGATAGTAGCATAAAAGCATTACAACTGTACATTTTCTTTTTGTTTGACTTAATCTCACCATGCTTCTTTGCATCCTGTGATCTTCCAATTCTTGTGAACCAAACACCCAGATTGGCAGAAATCATGTGTTTTTAATTCTCTGTTTTGCACGTGCGTTCCTATCCTATTCTTGTCTATTTCCTATCCCTGCATTGTTAGAATCCTCAAATTCAAACAAGCCCTTACACAATTACTTTTGTTACAGATATGTGTCAAAGAAAACCTTGTGCAGTTTGTCCTGCTCCTGCTGCGCTATGTTCCACCCCAGCTCAGTTGCACCAATGACGGAAGGGTTCACCACAGCAGGGATCCGCTCTCTAGACTGTCTTTCGCCGCCTCAGATCTTCTTACCCGCCGCCGGCAGCCACGACAACTGCATTACCATCATCAACTAAGCAGATGATCTTGAGGACTACACGGGTCCACAAGATAGGTCGCACTCTTCCGTGTGTGCTTACGTTATGAATCGCTTAATATGATGACATGCTACTTTATCATCGTGTTCACCTATTAGACTCCGAGTCAGGTCCAAACTAATGCTGAAACTTGAGTTTTTAAATGGTTGTGGGGTACATATTGGGGCGGCAATCATTACTATCTGTCTACTATCTGGTTAATCTCGGGTATCTACTATGAGTTTCATGTTGGGTGCAAACAAACAATAAAGGAGCCATTATCCGTATTTTTTAACTAAAGCTATTATCTGCCTGCTATCATTGGTTTTGGGTCTATCCACAGTTTGCTACCATCACTCTGGTTTTGTGCATGCACTCCTTATATAATCTCACTATGTTTTATTCCTATGCATGTCAGTGTTTGTACACAATGGAACTGAACACGTAGAGCAAAAGAGACGAGCCTTGCGTGGCAATAAAATTTCATGCAGACGTCGCTCCATGGTGGGCGCAAAGGCAGCCCCCCTCCACCCATTTCAAATTGTAATCAAGAGGAAGATAACTGTTCTGAGGGGTATTCAGAAGGAGAAGACCACTCCTATTTACCCCCTAATATCTTCGCTCTAACTTGGCATGCTGATGTTGGTAATATCATGCATATGGTGCCTTGCATTGCTTACTTTATACATCAAATACGTCATCTGCTTAGTTTAGACATGCGTTGTGTGAATGCCATCTATTTAGTTTCTTTATTATATGTGAATCATGCAACGCCATCTTGTTTAGCCAGGCATCATATGTCTGAATTTTGCAATGCCACCCTGGTTAGCCAGTCATCTTATATGTGAATTATATCATGCCATCATTTTTTTATTACGTGTTAAATTTGTCAACAATTTTAGTACATTCAATTACTCTTCCTGTGCGTCAGCCATTCAGCACGGCCATGGAAAAATCTGGAGTGGAAACAAGGTCTTCAGAGCAGACAATGCTGTCTCATGAAGCGCATGTCTTGCTGGTTACGGATAGCTCCTCAGAGGAGGATTCAGAGACAGATGACCAGTCCTATCCCCCCCCTGAGGTGCATGCTCTAACTTGGCAGGGTTATGTTGCTCATATCGTGCGTATGGTATCTTCCATTGCTATGTCATTTGCTTAGTTTAGACATGCTTTGTGTGAATGCCACCTGTTTAGTGTCTAATTACCGTATATGTGAACAATGCAATGCCATCTTGTTGCAAGACATTATATATGTGAATTATGCAATGCCATCTTGTTGCAAGGCATTATATATGTGAATTATGCAATGCCATGCTGTTTAGCCAAGTGTCATATATGTGAATTATATCATGCCGTCCTTTTTTTGTATTTCTCGTTGCATTTGTCGATAATGTTTGTATATTCAACTGCTCTTTTGGTGCATCAGCCATTTGAATTGGTGATGGAGAAATCTGGAGTGAAAACAAGGTCTTCAGAGCAGACAATTCTACCTGCTGAAGCAGATATCTTGCTGGTTACAGATAGCTCTTCAGAGGAGGATTCATAGGTAGATGACTAGTCCTGTTATCCCCCTGAGGTGTATGCTCAAACTTGGCAGGGTTATATTACTCATATCATGCATATGTTGTATTGCAATGCTTAGTTTTTACATCATATACACAATATTGAATGCCATCTACTTAGTTGACACATCATATATGCGATTGCCCTCTGCTCACTTGCTTAGTATATAAATCATATATTTGAATTATATCATGCCATGATGTTTACATAGACAGCATGTATCTGAATTATGGCATGCCAACCCGTTTTCTAAAGACATAATATAGTTATACCATCTCATCCTGTTTACATAGTCATTATATTTTGAATTATGTCATTCTATCCGTGAATTATATCATGCCATCATGTTTCCGTCGATGGCATGTTTGTGATTTATGGCATGCCAACCACTTTAATAGACACATCGTATAGTTATATCATGTCATCCTGTTTACATAGTCATCATATTTTGAGGTATGTCATTCTATCATGTTTAGTTACCCATCATACATGTGAAATTGTGTAATGATGTCCTGTTTAATTAGCCATCATATATGTGAAATTATGTCCTGCTATTCTGTTTGGTTAGACAACATAAATATGAATTATTTCATGCCCTTTTTTCTTCCCTACTATCCATTGCACCTGTCTATCTTACAATGTCTGTACTTTCAATTACTTTTCTTGTTTATCAGCCATTTCAATTGGAGGGGGTGATGGCAGTGTCTGTGGGAGTAAAAACACGGTCTTCAAAAAAGATCGTGCTACCTGTCGATGCTGATAGAACCACAGTTGTACTTGCCCAAGAACCAGCCCCAACAAACATAACCCAGACTCACGCAGATTGTACCCTACTCAGTTGGACAAAGAACCAGCTACACCCCTTCTAACTCCAACCCCAGCAGATACTAACCCAGTTCCAGTTGACACAGCACCGTCTCCACCACAGAGCACCCAAACATGAGCAGTTAGTAAGGCAACTGCAGTGCCCAAAGCACGAAGACCACCACTCTGAACCCCAAGTCAACACTTAAAGCAGAAGAAGAATTGTTCTCAGGTCAGGTTCCGTAGCTATGGTTCATACTACTTTGCTCTTGCATCACTGTATTTACTCATACCAACTAATTTCAAATTTTAAGGATGCAATTGAAACTTTAATGGCACAACAGGTATGTTTTAAACCTGTTTCTTTAACGTGTTTGCTCTTGTAACTTGCTCTATGTTGATTTCAGCTTTAGTTGAATAAACAGTTATGTTCTCATGCCATGCACATTACAAGTGTTTTTATTGTTGTGTAGTTTCCCATACTTATACTCTGTCTATGCTGCTTTGTCTTAAATAGATATGATTCGAACTGTCTCTATCTTGATTTGGCAACATAAACTAGAATGATATAGACCATACAGTGACCATACTACATAGATATATGTTTTTTTATGCTGTTATCATGTCCACCTTACTACTGAACTGGTTTACCAAAATGAGTTTCATATACAACATGGTAAACATGTGATGTGTTTGTTTGTTTCTCTTTTAGAACGCGGATAAAATATTGGAGAAGAGTACCCCGTTATGCAATGGTAAAGGAAGTAATGCTGATAAGGTTCAAGATCGTGAGACATCCCTGTTGGTCTCCAAGAAAGCTGATAAAAACTATATTGGAGACACTGAGACAACCCCAAAGTCTTGTCTTGATGTAGTGTTCGAGTTACTGGCTACTACTGCTGGCACCAGCTCTTCGAACTCGCTTCCTGAACCAGTTCGGCTTCTTGAGTCTCAACTTCAAGTTGAAAGACATCGATCAGATGTTATGCGGCAGGAAGTCGAAGGACTGAGGAAGTCCCTGCAGAATTCAGATGCATACTTTCTGGTGCAACAGCAACTGCTGGAGGATTTAAGCGCCAAAAAAGAGAAAGTTAATAACCTTGCTAAGCATCTTGCCAGCATTATGGGTACCCAAGATATTGTTTCTTGAGCTCTTCTGAAGTGGTTTCAGTTCTGGACTTGTTTTGCTGCGGCGTTTATTTGCACTGGTCGCCAACTTTGACAACCAGTGTATATGATATGCGGCTTTGCTCCCTATATTGTACTGGTGGTGAACTTTGATGCCCAGTGGATGTAATATGTGTAATAGCCGTGATAGCCTAGCGTAAGTTGCTTGCTTATTTATTTCCTTGTTGTCTTGTTTATTTGTTTGCTTGTAGTAAGTGCAGTTCTTTTTCCGTGGTTTGCTAGTGGCCGCAATGACCTATTTCTTAAAACTAGGCCACAATAACCATGGGCTACATATTTACTGTAGTTACCATGGGCCTCCGATGGGCCGTAGAAACAATGGGCCTTCTAAGGGCCATGGAAACAATGGGCCTTCTATGGGCCGTAGCATCAATGGGCCTTCTACGGGCCGTATGATCGATCGGCAAACATGGGCCAATAACAGACTGCATTATGGGCCATAAATGGGCTAGTTTTGAATCGTCCGTTCATGGGCCGACCATAACGGGCCATCGTTAATCGGCCGTATTTGATGACGCTACGAAAATGGCCCAACGGATTAACGGGTCGCAAACGGGCTGATTGTAACCATGGGCTGAATTTGGCCCACAAGCAGAAAAGGCCAGTAATGGGCCGTAAGTAACCGAATGCTGGAAATAAGCCCAAACAATAAATGGGCCCTGAGAAGGCCGAAAGATAACACGGGTTGGAAACGGCCCAATGGAATAATGGGTATAAAGCGGTACACTATTCATTGCGGGCCAGATTCACCACGGGCCGTTAAGGGGCCAAGAGTTACAAATGGCCTCGTATGGGCCGAAAGACATCATGGGCCATACATGGGCCGGAAGTTACAACGGGCTGGAATCATATTGGACGGCCCAGATGAAGCTACTGGGCTTAATTCCGATAGGCCGTAACGGGCCGTGAGTTAGCGGGTCGTAAATGGGCTATATACTAACAGGCCATTAACATGCTTTCCGTGGGCCAGGCCGTTACCTTTTGACCAAGTCAAAAGGGCCGGCCTTTTCACCGGAATGGGCCTTTGTTGGGCCGTGCCATGTGTCGACATATCATAGGCGCCTCCTGTCCAATGAATGGATGACATCTGTCCCAACGGTGAGCCAACACGTGTTTCCTCCGGCCAATGACAATTTTACACGTGGAAAATCCTCATTGGTTCGGGCCGTTAACGGGTTATCGGATCCAAAACCGGACCCGATAGCTTAACGGCGACCCGTTACGGTGGATGCCACATGCCGGTCACCCGTGATGAAAGCACTTCAATGACGCGCGATTTATCGTCATGGAAGTGGACACTTCCGTGATGATAATTTTGGTAATGTCATGGAACACTTCTACGACAGCACAGCTATGACTATCTTGATTCTATCATAAAATCGTCATGGATGTACATGCATGACAGAAAACGTGACCTACTGTGACAAACATGTATCATCACGGAAGTGTCTTTTTTCTGTAGTGCGAGTTGACATGTCGGTCCCACCGAAAATCCTAACGTTCACATTTTGAACTAAATCGGTATAACCGAGTTTGAGTATTCGGCCCCACCGAGTTTGGTAAATTGTGTGTAACGGTTAGATTTTGTGTGGAGGCTATATATACCCCTCCACCCTTCCTCCATTCATGGAGAGAGCTATCTGAACGTGCCTACACTTCCACCACTCATTTTCTGAGAGAGAACCACCTACTCATGTGTTGAGACCAAGATATTCCAATCCAACCACAAGAATCTTGATCTCTAGCCTTCCCCAAGTTGCTTTCCACTCAAATCATCTTTCCACCAAATCCAAATCTGTGAGAGAGAGTTGAGTGTTGGGGAGACTATCATTTGAAGCACAAGAGCAAGGAGTTCATCATCAACACACCATCTATTACCTTTTGGAGAGTGGTGTGTCATAGATTGGTTAGGTGTCACTTGGGAGCCTCCGTCAAGATCGTGGAGTTGAACCAAGGAGTTTGTACAGGCAAGGAGATCACCTACTTCGTGAAGATCTACCTAAGTGAGGCAAGTCCTTCGTGGGCGATGGCCATGGTGGGATAGACAAGGTTGCTTCTTCGTGGACCCTTCGTGGGTGGAGCCCTCTGTGGACTCGTGCAACCATTACCCTTCGTGGGTTGAAGTCTCCATCAACGTGGATGTACGATAGCACCACCTATCGGAACCACGCCAAAAATCTCCGTTTCTACATTGCGTTTGCTCCCTCCAAACTCCTCCCCTTTACCTTTATATGAAATGATTTACATTCCACTGCTATACTCTTAGATTTGCATGTGTAGGTTGATTGCTTGACTTGTGATAAGTTGCTAAAATCTGCCAAGACTTAAAATTGGGAAAAGCCTAGATTTTTATTTGGTCAAGTAGTCTAATCACCCCCCTCTAGACATACTTTTGATCCTACAAGTGGTATCAGAGCTAAGGTCTCCATTTGCCTTGATTTCCATAGCTTTGGTGATCATAGCCTTGGTTTCACAACCTAGGAGAGTATGGCGTCCAGAGAGGGAAATTACCACCGTAGAAGTCCTTACTTTGATGGTACTAATTTTGCTAGTTGGAAGCATAAGATGAAAATGCATATTCTTGGACATAACCCCGCCGTTTGGGCTATTGTGTGTATTGGCTTGCAAGGTGAATTCTTTGATGGGAGAGAACCGAATCGTGAAGCTATAGAGGAAGAGTTGAAGATGCTGCAATATGATGCTCAAGCTTGCGGTATCCTCTTGATAAAGGCAAAGGTGTCCCGTCTTTCGATGAGATGATGGATATCGCTTTAATGGAAGTCGACTTTGACGATCCGACTACGAACGTGCGAGGACGTCGCGCCTTAGCAATCGCTAAACCAACTATGAGAGGTTATTGACCACGCCGGAGCACGATCAACCTGACCACGAGGGTCTGTTTCCTGCGAGCAAACGAAGAACAAGCAAGAAACTGAGATTGCAATCTGGATATTGCGAATATAAGATGAAAGCTTTATTGATCAAGGTGGGGTTCTGTGACGCCTTTGTCTGGTCGTTGAACACAAACGAAGTACGCGAAGTTGCAGCTATGGCGAACTTTTAATCTAAACAAAACCCAAAGTCTAAACGACGCCCTAAGGGCTGTATATATGGAGGAAGAGAGGGGAATTTCGTGGCCCTTGGGGAAGGGGTCCGAAACCAACCCTATGTCTTGTTTCCCCACACATACGGACTCTAAAAATAGCCTATACTCAAGTATTTCGAAATTACATGGGCCTGGCCCAATAATAAGGTGACGCAGCACCTAGAATAGCCTCTGGACGAAAGTTATGAAGTAGCATCTTGTATATTTCGTCCAAGGCTTCATGCACGCATTATGGTGGCTTCAACGTCCTGAAATCATCACTTGTAACTCCGCTCTTGTCCCCCATGCGCATGCCATCATCTCCATGCTTGTTCTTGCTCGAACGTTCATCCTTCTCAAAGCTAGGCCCTTCATTTGTAAGCAAAACAAATGTATCCAATTTAGGCAGCATCATATTCTCATGAACATTAGAATCGTTACCCAGAAACGAAAGTACCTGGTAATTTAGTTGGCGTGCGCGAGCTCTAGTAATTGGTCCAGTATGTATAGCAGCAGGGGCTGTGGGTGTAACAATGGTATTGATGTCCTCATCATGCTCCCCTTCTTGAAATGAAGTCGTCCTCGACGGAAGCTCATCTCCCTCACCCAAATAAGGCTTCAAATCTGCAATGTTAAAAGTGGGACTAACCCCAAAATCTGCAGGCAGCTCAAGTTTATATGCATTATCATTTATTTTCTCTAACACCTTAAAAGGACCATCAACACGTGGCATTAGCTTTGATTTGCGCAAATCAGGAAATCTATCCTTACGCAAATGTAACCAAACAAGATCTCCAGGTGCAAACACAACATGTTTTCTACCCTTATCTCCAGCAAGTTTATATTTAGCATTCATACACTCAATGTTTTCCTTAGTTAACTCATGCATTTTTAAGATCAATTCAGCACGTTGTTTAGCATCAAAATTAACCTTCTCCGAAGATGGAAGAGGCAACAAATCAATAGGTGCACGAGGTAGGAAACCATACACAATTTCAAAAGGGCACATCTTAGTAGTAGAATGCAATGAACGATTATAAGCAAACTCAATATGAGGCAAGCATTCTTCCCACATTTTCTTATTATTCTTCAAAACAGCCCTAAGCATAGTAGACAATGTTCTATTGACTACTTCAGTTTGTCCATCAGTTTGGGGGTGACAAGTAGTACTAAAAAGCAGTTTAGTCCCCAACTTAGCCCATAAACATCTCCAAAAGTGGCTAAGAAATTTAGTATCACGATCTGAAACAATAGTATTTGGCACACCATGCAAACGAATAATTTCACGGAAGAACAAATCAGCAACATTAACAGCATCATCGCTTTTATGACATGGTATAAACTGTGCCATTTTTGAGAATCTATCCACGACAACAAATATGCTATCCCTCCCCTTCTTTGTTCGAGGTAAACCTAAAACAAAGTCCATAGATATATCCTCCCAAGGAACACTAGGTACAGGTAAAGGCATATATAAACCATGAGGATTGATTCGTGACTTAGCTTTTTGACATGTAGTGCAGCGAGCAACAAAACGCCCAACATCCCGTCTCATCTTTGGCCAAAAGAAATGTGTAGCAAGTACGTCCTCCGTCTTCTTCACGCCAAAGTGTCCCATTAATCCTCCTCCATGCGCCTCCTACAACAACAAAAGACGAAGAGAGCTAGCTGGAATGCATAGCTTGTTAGCACGGAACACAAATCCATCATTAATGACAAACTTGTTCCAGGTTCTTCCTTCTTTACAATTCTGCAAAACATCTTTAAAATCAGCATCATGCACATATTGATCTTTGATGGTCTCCAAACCAAATATTTTGAAGTCAAGTTGTGAAAGCATAGTATGGCGACGAGACAATGCATCAGCAATAACATTTTCTTTACCCTTCTTGTGTTTAATGACATAAGGGAAAGTTTCAATGAATTCAACCCATTTAGCATGTCTACGATTCAGTTTAGCTTGACTTTTAATATGTTTCAAAGATTCATGATCAGAATGTATAACAAATTCTTTGGGCCATAAATAATGTTGCCATGTTTCTAAAGTCCGAACAAGAGCATATAGTTCTTTATCATAAGTAGAATAATTCAGACTAGGCCCACTCAATTTTTCAGAAAAGTATGCAACAGGTTTACCATCTTGTAATAACACACCTCCTAATCCAATTCCACTAGCATCACATTCAAGCTCAAAAGTCTTATTAAAATCAGGAAGTTGGAGTAAAGGAGCATGTGTCAACTTATCTTTCAATACCGTGAAGGCTTCTTCCTGTGCGGTACCCCAAACAAAAGGCACATCCTTCTTTGTAAGCTCGTTGAGAGGTGCAGCAATGGTGCTAAAATCTCTCACAAAACGCCTATAGAAACCAGCGAGTCCAAGAAAACTCCGCACTTGTGTGACCGTTTTGGGCTGCGGCCAACTCTCAATAGCTTCAATCTTGGCTTTATCAACTTCAATTCCCTGTGGAGTAACAACATAGCCAAGAAAAGATACTCGGTCGGTGCAAAAGGTGCACTTCCCAAGGTTACCAAACAAACGTGCATCACGTAGAACAATAAAAACAGCTCGTAAATGTTCCAAATGTTCTTCCAAAGATTTGCTATAAATCAGTATATCATCAAAATAGACTACCACAAATCGTCCAATGAAAGCACGTAAAACTTCGTTCATTAGTCTCATGAAAGTACTAGGTGCATTAGTTAACCCAAAAGGCATGACTAACCACTCATATAAACCAAACTTAGTTTTAAATGCAGATTTCCATTCATCTCCCAATTTCATACGAATTTGATGGTATCCACTACGCAAATCAACTTTGGAGAATATTGTAGAGCCACTCAATTCATCAAGCATATCATCTAGCCTAGGAATAGGATGACGATAACGAATAGTAATATTATTAATGCCTCTACAATCAACACACATACGCGACGTTCCATCCTTTTTAGGCACTAGTATAATAGGAACAACACAAGGACTAAGAGATTCGCGTATATAACCTTTGTCGAGCAGCTCCTGTACTTGACGCATAATCTCCTTCGTCTCCTCTGGATTGGTACGGTATGGTGCACGGTTGGGTAGCGATGCACTGATGAGGACATCAATACCATTGTTACACCCACAGCCCCTGCTGCTATACATACTGGACCAATTACTAGAGCTCGCGCACGCCAATTAAATTACCAGGTACTTTCGTTTCTTGGTTATGATTCTAATGTTCATGAGAATATGATGCTGCCTAAATTGGATACATTTGTTTTGCTTACAAATGAAGGGCCTAGCTTTGAGAAGGATGAACGTTGGAGCAAGAACAAGCATGGAGATGATGGCATGCGCATGGGGGACAAGAGCGGAGTTACAAGTGATGATTTCAGGACGTTGAAGCCACCATAATGCGTGCATGAAGCCTTGGACGAAATATACAAGATGCTACTTCATAACTTTCGTCCAGAGGCTATTCTAGGTGCTGCGTCACCTTATTATTGGGCCAGGCCCATGTAATTTCGAAATACATAAGTATAGGCTGTTTTTAGAGTCCGTATGTGTGGGGAAACAAGAGATAGGGTTGGTTTCGGACCCCTTCCTCAAGGGCCACGAAATTCCCCCCCTCTTCCTCCATATATACAGCCCTTAGGGCGTCGTTTAGACTTTGGGTTTTGTTTAGATTAAAAGTTCGCCATAGCTGCAACTTCGCGTACTTCGTTTGTGTTCAGCGACCAGACAAAGGCGTCACAGAACCCCACCTTGATCAATAAAGCTTTCATCTTATATTCGCAATATCCAGATTGCAATCTCAGTTTCTTGCCTGTTCTTCGTTTGCTCGCAGGAAACAGACCCTCGTGGTCAGGTTGATCGTGCTCCGGCGTGGTCGATAACCTCTCGGAGTTGGTTTAGCGATTGCTAAGGCGCGACGTCCTCGCACGTTCGTAGTCGGATCGTCAAAGTCGACTTCCATCAAAGCGATATTCATCATCTCATCGAAAGACGGGACACCTTTGCCTCTATCAAGTGGTATCAGATTTCCAGGTTGCTCGGTGAGATTTTACAGTTTTTCGTAGTTTAGATCGAGTCTGTTCTTCATACCTACAGTCCACGAAAAAGCCACAAAAAAAAAATTAGGGTTAGTTCATCATATCCGAACCAATCTGAGCCTTTGCATAATCTTTTTAGGGTTTTTGCTTTGTTGAATTTGCGGTTGCATCGTCATGTCAAGTTGCTGGTCTTAGAGTCTAGTCTTTTAGAGTTTCGAGTTCTGGTCATAAGTTGTCACGCCGCCGCCGCACCATCATCATCGCCTTGCCATCTACCACAATTGCTTATCCGCCACCGCTCTGAATCCGTATCCATATACCACCACCAATTCGTATCCATATACCACCACCGATCCGTATCCATATACCACCACCGCTACCATATCCTACCACCAATCTGATGAGGACATGACTACCTTGGATACGACCAAAAATATTGCATACATGCATATTTGTCAGGTGATTTCTAGTGCAAACTATTCAATAATCTATTTATGTTATCCAGAACAAAAAATACTTCACACACTTTTGTGTTTTGTCTAATTGCAGGTGTATGGGACGTTTGTACAATCCACATATGAAGATAAGGCAAAAGGAGAAGTTTAGGTTCTGTTCAAAAAGTCCTCTCACGTCACTTTTGGGCCAAGAGAAGATAGAGTCCAAGTCTCTCACGTTCTGGATTCAGATTCGGACTGCACAGACATACCTGACTCAAAACGCCAACAACTTTTTCATACGGACTCCGAATTGGGTGATTCTTTTTTTTGTTGGAAACTAGATTTCGTGCTCTTTCCAACCCAATTGGATTCACCTTTAAATTCGTCCGGAGCATTGAGTTATGGTCGAAACAATCTGACGTTGCACCAGAATCCGAGTCAAACTACAAGTCCAAAGGTGTTGCATCACCTCCACTTGGGCCCATGAGCCTTGTACGATCTAGGGTTGGTTTTAGGCTGCCTTGGGACGTCCTCCCACCTCCTTGGCCGCCACCCCTTGCTCCTATATAAGTAGATCCATCTAGTAGCTTTTTCCTGGGAATTTGTTTAGTTAAAAGTTAGCCATTGCAACTTCGTGTACTTCGTTTGTGTCCAACGACCAGACCAAGACCGCTTACGGATTCCCACCACTATCAATACTTCATATATATTCGCAATATTCAGATTGCATTATCATATTCTTGCTCGTTCTTTGATTGCTTGCAGGAATAGACCTTCGTGGTCAGGCTGATCGTGCTTCCGGCATCGTCAGTAACCTCAGGAGATTGGTTTAGCGATTGATAAGGCGCAACGTCGTGCACGTTTGTAGTCGGATCGTCAAAGTCGTCTCCACCAAATCGATAGTTATCATCTCATCGAAAGATCGGGACACCTTTGCCTCTATCAAGTGGTATCAGTTTTCAGGTTGCTCGGTGAGAATTTCCAGTTTCCCCTAGATTAGATTTATTTTCTTACCTATTGTCCAAGAAAAAGCCACAAAAAAGTTAGATCTATTCATCCTTTTGTCCAAGCCAGTCTGAGCCTTTTCAATTTTCTATTCATTGTTTGCATTATTGAATTATCGGTTGCATCGTCGTGTCGAGTTGCTGGTCTTAGGGTCTAGTTCGTTTAGAGTTTCGAGTTCTGTTCACATTAGTCACGTCGCCGCTGCATCGTTATCCCTTCTGCTGTCCACCACACCATCCATCAAATTCCACCATGTGCTACCCATAGTTCATTGTCACAATCATAGTTGAGGTCGTTCACATCTTCGCTTGATCCAATCTGCATCTTATCTAGTTTGTCTTGGAAAGAGGGAGAGAAAAAAAAAGACAGAGAAAAAAAAGAGAGAAAAAAAAAGAAAAAGAAGTCAGAAAAAAAAAGAAATAAAAGTGTGAGGAAAAAAAAGAGAGAAGAAAAAAAACAAAATTCGGATCTATCTAGACTCAATCTCGTAGTTGAATTCGGATTGGAATCTGTTTTGTGCACTGTTTCGTAAAACAGGCATACCTTCCTCATACGAAGTCCGTTTTGACTCCGCGAGTACTCAAATGAAAGCTAGCGACGAGCCGCATCTAAATAGTTGCAGAGACTAGTTCAATATTTGACACCTCAAAATCGTCTTCTAAATAGGTCTTTTTGCCCTCCGAAGTTCGCGGACACAGCTTATTCTAGTTTTTCAAGCCAGTTTCAGAATTCTTTCACTCCTCATATCAACTCGGAATTGAGTGATTCTTTTTGCATTGGAAAGCTTGAGTTAGTAGCATTCTTTGAAAAAAATTATCAGAAAATTGGCACAAACTTTTCAAGAGGAAAGTTGGAGAGAGTTGTTGTATATCCTGCTTGGCAGTTGTTTTTCATCATTATCTTTACTGCCGTTGTGATCTTCAATTATATCTTGCTGTCCAGAGCTACTTAGTATCCTTCATTGATGCTAGTTGTGCTACGTCGTGACCTCATTAGTGTTCTAGGCTCGCGTCTCTAGTCCGGTCTAGCCTAGGACCAGCACAGTACCGTCGTTGAGCGTTTATTCAACATTGCATCTCTGAATTGATTATTGCTAATATTTTGCTACCATATATAGCCAACCCAGCTCCACATATTTCTACACCGTGTATACGTACGTTCCCCTGGCAATCGCTTTACTCAATCTTTGGAGTTATTTGACACCGCTGGTTGCCTGTCACCACCTGCTGCTTGGTAAGAACTTGTAAGATATTGATATTTGCTTTACCGTGAGCGCTTTACCACCACATCCTAGTAGTTCATAGGAACATTATTCTTGAATTTTGTTTCTTGTTTCTACTAATCATGACAGGATCTAGAGTCAATTCATGGGGTTTGTCGATCGTGGGAGATGTGCCATCACCTATGCAAATACCACAACCGTCACGAGAGGTGCACAAACATCCAAATGCACATGATCAGGTTAATGTTTCTATACCACCATTTAATGGCCGTTTTAGACCTGCTTTATATATTGAATGGGAGTTTGACCTAAATAATATATTTGCTTCCAATAATTTTGATGTACGTAAAAAAGTTAAGGTTGCGGTTGGTTCTTTCACTGGTTATGCTGTAGTTTGGTGGAGTGAATATTGTCGGTTACACCCTAATGATATACCTACTACTTGGGATGATTTGAAACTTGCCATGCGACATACATTCGTTCCCGCTTATTATACTCGTGACATGATTACAAAGTTGCAACATTTAAAACAAGGTAGTGACACCGTAACGAAATATTATGATACTTTACAAACTACCTTGCTGCATTCCTCTTTAGAAGAAAGTGAAGAAGATTTTATGGATAGATTTTGGGGAGGATTAAATCGTGACATTCAGGAGATACTAATACATGAAGAGTGTTATCCTATGGACCATTTGTTTCATCTTGCTTGCAAAGCTGAACAGGAAATAAAACGACGTGTTGCGCACAAGGAGAACAAGCGCGAGATGCACATTCCAAGAGTTGATACGGTTGTCCCTTCAACTACTAAGCATACTATGACAACCACATCCGTTGTTGTGAGGACTACATCACCTCCACCATGTGACACATCATCACCGAGAGTGCCTACCTCATCTGAGTTGATCATAAGAGGTAATGACAAAGGTACTAATCTTCCACTTCCACATGAGTATGATGAATGTCTTGTCAATTTAAGTGCACCATGCGGTGAGCTACCCACTACTTTGATCACACCAGCTACCTTAGAGGACTATGTTGATGATTTGACTTTGCCATGTGATCAAACAATTTTGAGTGAGCCCATTGAATTAACTATCGATGCAAAAGAATCAAGTGAATCAGGGAATAAATCAGATTTGGATCAAATATGTTTGAAAATAATTGTGCCAATGTTTAATCATTTTGATATGACCTCTAATCTTGGTGATGGTTCATCAATGTTGGGATGGTTTAATGATGAATATTGTCAATCTTTTCATATGAATAAGAGCTTCACTTATATGTGCAAACTGAGTTGCAATACTTTCATGCCTTCTACTTCTTGTGATAATATTTTGGCTTTATATTTTATTAACTATGAAAGTTACTCATGTATACATGTGTCATATGTGCAAAATCCACGGGAAGTAAAAATGGATGACATATACATATACAACATGTACACCTTGTCTCTTTTGTTAGCCACATTTCAGATTAAGCAACGCCGAGGACGGCTTTGTTTTCAAGAAGGGGAGGATGATGAGGACATGACTACCTTGGATACGACCAAAAATATTGCAAACATGCATATTTGTCAGGTGATTTCTAGTGCAAACTATTCTATAATCTATTTATGTTATCCAGAACAAAAATACTTCACACACTTTTGTGTTTTGTCTAATTGCAGGTGTATGGGACATTTGTACAATCCACATATGAAGATAAGGCAAAAGGAGAAGTTTAGGTTCTGTTCAAAAAGTCCTCTCACGTCACTTTTGGGCCAAGAGAAGATAGAGTCCAAGTCTCTCACGTTCTGGATTCAGATTCGGACTGCACAGACATACCTGACTCAAAACGCCAACAACTTTTTCATACGGACTCCGAATTGGGTGATTCTTTTTTTGTTGGAAACTAGATTTCGTGCTCTTTCCAACCCAATTAGATTCACCTTTAAATTCGTCCGGAGCATTGAGTTATGGTCGAAACAATCTGACGTTGCACCAGAATCCGAGTCAAACTACAAGTCCAAAGGTGTTGCATCACCTCCACTTGGGCCCATGAGCCTTGTACGATCTAGGGTTGGTTTTAGGCTGCCTTGGGACGTCCTCCCACCTCCTTGGCCGCCACCCCTTGCTCCTATATAAGTAGATCCATCTAGTAGCTTTTTTCCTGGGAATTTGTTTAGTTAAAAGTTAGCCATTGCAACTTCATGTACTTCGTTTGTGTCCAACGACCAGACCAAGACCGCTTACGGATTCCCACCACTATCAATACTTCATATATATTCGCAATATTCAGATTGCATTATCATATTCTTGCTCGTTCTTCGATTGCTTGCAGGAATAGACCTTCGTGGTCAGGCTGATCGTGCTTCCGGCATCGTCAGTAACCTCAGGAGATTGGTTTAGCGATTGATAAGGCGCAACGTCGTGCACGTTTGTAGTCGGATCGTCAAAGTCGTCTCCACCAAATCGATAGTTATCATCTCATCGAAAGATCATCGTGCACATATGAAGATAAGGCAAAAGGAGAAGTTTAGGTTCTGTTCAAAAAGTCCTCTCACGTCACTTTTGGGCCAAGAGAAGATAGAGTCCAAGTCTCTCACGTTCTGGATTCAGATTCGGACTGCACAGACATACCTGACTCAAAACGCCAACAACTTTTTCATACGGACTCCGAATTGGGTGATTCTTTTTTTGTTGGAAACTAGATTTCGTGCTCTTTCCAACCCAATTGGATTCACCTTTAAATTCGTCCGGAGCACTGAGTTATGGTCGAAACAATCTGACATTGCACCAGAATCCGAGTCAAACTACAAGTCCAAAGGTGTTGCATCACCTCCACTTGGGCCCATGAGCCTTGTACGACCTAGGGTTGGTTTTAGGCTGCCTTGGGACGTCCTCCCACCTCCTTGGCCGCCACCCCTTGCTCCTATATATGTAGATCCATCTAGTAGCTTTTTCCTGGGAATTTGTTTAGTTAAAAGTTAGCCATTGCAACTTCGTGTACTTCGTTTGTGTCCAACGACCAGACCAAGACCGTTTATGGATTCCCACCACTATCAATACTTCATATATATTCGCAATATTCAGATTGCATTATCATATTCTTGCTCGTTCTTCGATTGCTTGCAGGAATAGACCTTCGTGGTCAGGCTGATCGTGCTTCCGGCATCGTCAGTAACCTCAGGAGATTGGTTTAGCGATTGATAAGGCGCAACGTCGTGCACGTTTGTAGTCGGATCGTCAAAGTCGTCTCCACCAAATCGATAGTTATCATCTCATCGAAAGATCGGGACACCTTTGCCTCTATCACAATCCGAGTTCTTTTCATATTCGGTTTGTTTTAGAGATCCATCTATCTTCCGTTTCGTGTTTCCTTGCCTGAGTAGGTCTCGGAAAAAAAAAGTCTGGAGACCCCCGGGCAGTTTTTAGGCCAAAATTTCGGCCACCAAAAATATTTTTTCCCTATCCTATTTTTAGGTCCCGGGGAGTGTTTTGAGACACTCGCCATCATAGTGATTTTTTGTCGCACTTTTTCGTCGTCGCTGCCCTGATTTCCGAAAAAAATAGTCAAAAAAATAGTCGCACCTCTCAACGAGCTTACAAAGAAGGATGTGCCTTTTGTTTGGGGTACCGCACAGGAAGAAGCCTTCACGGTATTGAAAGATAAGTTGACACATGCTCCTTTACTCCAACTTCCTGATTTTAATAAGACTTTTGAGCTTGAATGTGATGCTAGTGGAATCGGATTACGAGGTGTGTTATTACAAGATGGTAAACCTGTTGCATACTTTTCTGAAAAATTGAGTGGGCCTAGTCTGAATTATTCTACTTATGATAAAGAACTATATGCTCTTGTTCGGACTTTAGAAACATGGCAACATTATTTATGGCACAAAGAATTTGTTATACATTCTGATCATGAAACTTTGAAACGTATTAAAAGTCAAGCTAAACAGAATCGTAGACATGCTACATGGGTTGAATTCATTGAAACTTTCCCTTATGTCATTAAACACAAGAAGGGTAAAGAAAATGTTATTGCTGATGCATTGTCTCGTCGCTATACTATGCTTTCACAACTTGACTTCAAAATATTTGGTTTGGAGACCATCAAAGATCAATATGTGCATGATGCTGATTTTAAAGATGTTTTGCAGAATTGTAAAGAAGGAAGAACCTGGAAAAGTTTGTCGTTAATGATGGATTTGTGTTCCGTGCAGGAGGCGCATGGAGGAGGATTAATGGGACACTTTGGCGTGAAGAAGACGGAGGACGTACTTGCTACACATTTCTTTTGGCCAAAGATGAGACGGGATGTTGAGCGTTTTGTTGCTCGCTGCACTACATGTCAAAAAGCTAAGTCACGAATCAATCCTCATGGTTTATATATGCCTTTGCCTGTACCTAGTGTTCCTTGGGAGGATATATCTATGGGCTTTGGTTTAGGTTTACCTCGAACAAAGAAGGGGAGGGATAACATATTTGTTGTCATGGATAGATTCTCAAAAATGGCACAGTTTATACCATGTCATAAAAGCGATGATGCTGTTAATGTTGCTGATTTGTTCTTCCGTGAAATTATTCGTTTGCATGGTGTGCCAAATATTATTGTTTCAGATCGTGATACTAAATTTCTTAGCCACTTTTGGAGATGTTAATGGGCTAAGTTGGGGACTAAACTGCTTTTTAGTACTACTTGTCACCCCCAAACTGATGGACAAACTGAAGTAGTCAATAGAACATTGTCTACTATGCTTAGGGCTGTTTTGAAGAATAATAAGAAAATGTGGGAAGAATGCTTGCCTCATATTGAGTTTGCTTATAATCGTTCATTGCATTCTACTACTAAGATGTGCCCTTTTGAAATTGTGTATGGTTTCCTACCTCGTGCACCTATTGATTTGTTGCCTCTTCCATCTTCGGAGAAGGTTAATTTTGATGCTAAACAACATGTTGAATTGATCTTAAAAATGCATGAGTTAACTAAGGAAAACATTGAGCGTATGAATGCTAAATATAAACTTGCTGGAGATAAGGGTAGAAAACATGTTGTGTTTGCACCTGGAGATCTTGTTTGGTTACATTTGCGTAAGGATAGATTTCCTGATTTGCGCAAATCAAAGCTAATGCCACGTGCTGATGGTCCTTTTAAGGTGTTAGAGAAAATAAATGATAATGCATATAAACTTGAGCAGCCTGCAGATTTTGGGGTTAGTCCCACTTTTAACATTGCAGATTTGAAGCCTTATTTGGGTGAGGGAGATGAGCTTCTGTCGAGGACGACTTCATTTCAAGAAGGGGAGGATGATGAGGACATCAATACCATTGTTACACCCACATCCCCGACTGCTATACATACTGGACCAATTACTAGAGCTCGCGCACGCCAATTAAATTACCAGGTACTTTCGTTTCTTGCTAATGATTCTAATGTTCATGAGAATATGATGCTGCCTAAATTGGATACATTTGTTTTGCTTACAAATGAAGGGCCTAGCTTTGAGAAGGATGAACATTGGAGCAAGAACAAGCATCGAGATGATGGCATGCGCATGGGGGACAAGAACGGAGTTACAAGTGATGATTTCAGGACGTTGAAGCCACCATAATCCGTGCATGAAGCCTTGGACGAAATATACAAGATGCTACTTCATAACTTTCGTCCAGAGGCTATTCTAGGTGCTGCGTCACCTTATTATTGGGCCAGGCCCATGTAATTTCGAAATACTTGAGTATAGGCTATTTTTAGAGTCCGTATGTGTGGGGAAACAAGACATAGGGTTGGTTTCGGACCCCTTCCCAAAGGGCCACGAAATTCCCCCCTCTTCCTCCATATATACAACACTTAGGGCGTCGTTTAGACTTTGGGTTTTGTTTAGATTAAAAGTTTGCCATAGCTGCAACTTCACGTACTTCGTTTGTGTTCAATGACCAGACAAAGGCGTCACAGAACCCCACCTTGATCAATAAAGCTTTCATCTTATATTCGCAATATCCAGATTGCAATCTCAGTTTCTTGCTTGTTCTTCGTTTGCTCGCAGAAAACAGACCCTCGTGGTCAGGTTGATCGTGCTCCGGCGTGGTCAATAACCTCTCGGAGTTGGTTTAGCGATTGCTAAGGCGCGACGTCCTCGCACGTTCGTACTCGGTCGTCAAAGTCGACTTCCATCAAAGCGATATCCATCATCTCATCGAAAGATGGGACACCTTTGCCTCTATCATGCACCGGGAATTAAGTCAATTTGATGCTCAATCCCTCGAATAGGTGGTAATCCCGGTGGCACGTCTTGTGGGAAGACGTCAGCGAACTCCTGCAAAATGTTAGTGACAGCAGGGGCAAAGAGGAAGGCACGTCCTCGAATGAAAATAATGTCTCTTTGCACACAAGAGCATAGCAAACAGATTTGCTGAAATCTAGCTCATCAATATCAGATTTTGTGGCAAGTAAACATGCACTTTTCAATTTAATTTCAGAAACAACACTAGATGGTTTATTATTAGGTTTCATTTGTTGCTCAAATTCTTTTGCCACAATATGATTTTCACTCTTATTTTTCTCCTGTTTTGCTTTATTAGCTCTATTAATGTCATCTTTCAAAATGGAATCCGGAGTCATAGGAAGCAAAGTAATATTTTTATCCTTATCAACAAGAGTATACTGATTGTTTCTACCATGGTGTACAGAACTTTTATCAAATTGCCATGGTCTACCAAGTAATAAGGAACATGCTTGCATGGGTACCACATCCCAATCAACATAATCAGCATATGTAGAGATACTAAAATGCACACGAACAGTACGTGTTACCTTAACCTTGCCGCTGTTGTTGAACCATTGGATGTAGTAAGGATGTGGATGTGGTCTTGTGGTGAGAGATAGCTTCTCCACCATCTCCATGCTAGCCAAGTTGTTACAGCTCCCTCCATCTATGATGACGCGAATAGAACGTTCCTTCACAACTCCCTTTGTATGGAACAAATTATGCCTCTGATTTTGCTCTGCTTGTGTGACCTGCACACTCAAAACACGTTGAGCAACTAAACATTCATACATGTCAGCGTCTTCAGGAGCCATGTATTGCGTCTCATTTTCAGAATCATCTCCACCATGTTCATCACGTGTAATAAGAGCCAAAGTCTCCTCATCATAGTCACTAGCGGACAAATACCCACCATCCTCAGTAGCAATCATTACACACTGAGATTTGCATTCTCTCGCATAATGTCCTCTTCCCTTACAACGACGACAAATAATTTCACTTGTGCCCTGTCGATGCCATGGAAGAAGAAGAGCTCTGTGCAGGACCGGCAGGTGCGCTCTTGGCAGATAGTGGTGGTTGTATCACGGCTGCTTTCTTGTATCACGGCTGGAGGTGGAACCTGATGGAGGTGCTGGTGCAGTGGATGTAGAAGATGCATGCGGTGTCCATGATGAAGGTTGACCTGCGCAAAAGTTAGTTCGCGCCAATGGCTGTCGATCCTGCACTTCACGTTCAGCTTTACAAGCAAGATGGAATAAACGAGTGATATTATTATAATCCTTATACTCTAGAATGGTCTGAATCTCTTTATTTAATCCACCCATAAAACGTGCAAGCATAGCTTCGTTCTCCTCAACAATACCACATCTAATCATGCCAGTTTGTAATTCCTGATAATATTCTTCTACAGAATTTTTCCCTTGTCTTAAGCGCTGCAATTTTTGAAGTAATTCTCGTTGATAATATGGTGGAACCCAACGAGTACGCATAGCAGTTTTCAAAGCAGCCCAAGTAGCTGGAACAGGATATAATCTACAATGTTCAGACCACCAAACACATGCAAAGCTAGTGAAAGCACAAACAGCAGCAGGAACACGTCTCTCCTCAGGATATTGTAAACATGTAAATCGTTGTTCAGTTTCTAACTCCCAAGTAAGATATATATCAGGAACATATCTACCCTCAAATGGTGGAATATTCAATTTCAGTTTAGGGAGATGGTCATGATCTCGTACCTGAGGTGGTGGTGCTGGCCTACCGTTGCGAATATATACCTGAGGTCGACCTGCTGGTGGTGGTGCTGGTGGCTGCATGTAGTTCTGATTTTGATCAACCTCATCCTCATAATCGTCATCCTCCTCAGCCGCCGCAGTAGCAGGAGCCAAAGAAGCATCAACAGTAGGTGCAGCGGCACCCGAATTTTGACCAGTCTCAATTGAAACACGTTGTGCTCGTCCCACTTGATTTGGAAGGCGGCGTTGGAGATGTGGTTGTTGTTGTTGTAGAGGTGCGACATGTGCAGCCGGTGGTGGTTGGGGAAGACGCTTGAGTAATTCAGTAAACTTGTTATCCAGCTTTGTCTCGAACGACTTCTCCACGGCATCTATCTTCTCCATAGCCTCTTCAAATCTGTTGAGCACATCTCCCACCTGGCCACTCATCATTTGCTGAAATTTATCATGCAACTCCTTGTTCGTCATGTTCTCCCAATCAGTCTCATCGGCTTGTGATCCTGCCATAGTTAGCAGCAATAGAAACACAAAAGAATATGATCCTGCAGACTACTAGGAAGTGGTGGTGATGGTGGTGTGTCACAAAACCTTCAAGCAAATCTCAAATTCTTACCAGTTCTTACCCAGCAGCAGGTGGTGATCGGCAACCGTTGTAGTCAAAACTCTCAAAGCTTGGATAGAGCGATTACCAGGGAGACTCAAACGCACGATGTAGATGTATGTGGAGCTGGGAAGGCTTATAATATGGTAGCAAAAATGGTCTGCAATAATCAATTCAGAGATGCAAAGTTGAAGAAACGCTCAACGACGGTACTGTGCTGGTCCTAGGCTAGACCGTGGTAGAGACGCGAGCCTAGAACACTAACAAAATCACGGCGCTGCACGTAAACAAGGGAAAAGCACACTCTGGAATTTTTTTTGCTCTTTTTTTTCGCTCTTTTTTTTTGCAAAAAAATCACTATAATGGCGAGTGTCTCAAAACTCTTCCCAGGTTAAACTGACAGGATGGGCACAAAATTTTTTTGACTATTTTTTTCGGAAATCAGGGCAGCGACGACGAAAAAGTGCGACAAAAAATCACTATGATGGCGAGTGTCTCAAAACACTCCCCGGGACCTAAAAATAGGATAGGAAACAAATATTTTTGGTTGCCGAAATTTTGGCCTAAAAACTGCCCGGGGGTCTCCAAACTTTTTTTTCCCGAGACCTACTCAGGCAAGGAAACACGAAACGGAAAATAGATGGATCTCTAAAACAAACAGAATATGAAAAGAACTCGGATTGGTGGTGGATATATGGTGGTAGGATATGGCAGCGGTGGTGGTATATGGTAGCGGTGGTGGTATATGGATACGGATCGGTGGTGGTATATGGATACGGATTCAGAGCGGTTGCGGATAAGCAATAGTTGTAGATGGCAAGGCGATGATGATGGTGCGGCGGCGGCGTGACAACTTATGACCAGAACTCAAAACTCTAAAAGACTAGACTCTAAGACCAGCAACTTGACACGACGATGCAACCGCAAATTCCACAAAGCAAAAACCCTAAAAAGATTATGCAAAGGCTCAGATTGGTTCGGATATACTGAACTAACCCTAATTTTTTTTGTTGCTTTTTCGTGGACTGTAGGTATGAAGAACAGACTCGATCTAAACTACGAAAAACTGTAAAATCTCACCGAGCAACCTGGAAATCTGATACCACTTGATAGAGGCAAAGGTGTCCCGTCTTTCGATGAGATGATGGATATCGCTTTGATGGAAGTCGACTTTGACAATCCGACTACGAACGTGCGAGGACGTCGCGCCTTAGCAATCGCTAAACCAACTCCGAGAGGTTATTGACCACGCCGGAGCACGATCAACCTGACCACGAGGGTCTGTTTCCTGCGAGCAAACGAAGAACAAGCAAGAAACTGAGATTGCAATCTGGATATTGCGAATATAAGATGAAAGCTTTATTGATCAAGGTGAGGTTCTGTGACGCCTTTGTCTGGTCGTTGAACACAAACGAAGTACGCGAAGTTGCAGCTATGGCGAACTTTTAATCTAAACAAAACCCAAAGTCTAAACGACGCCCTAAGGGCTGTATATATGGAGGAAGAGGGGGGAATTTCGTGGCCCTTGGGGAAGGGGTCCGAAACCAACCCTATCTCTTGTTTCCCCACACATACGGACTCTAAAAATAGCCTATACTCAAGTATTTCGAAATTACATGGGCCTGGCCCAATAATAAGGTGACGCAGCACCTAGAATAGCCTCTGGACGAAAGTTATGAAGTAGCATCTTGTATATTTCGTCCAAGGCTTCATGCACGCATTATGGTGGCTTCAACGTCCTGAAATCATCACTTGTAACTCCGTTCTTGTCCCCCATGCGCATGCCATCATCTCCATGCTTGTTCTTGCTCCAATGTCCATCCTTCTCAAAGCTAGGCCCTTCATTTGTAAGCAAAACAAATGTATCCAATTTAGGCAGCATCATATTCTCATGAACATTAGAATCATTACCAAGAAACGAAAGTACCTGGTAATTTAATTGGCGTGCGCGAGCTCTAGTAATTGGTCCAGTATGTATAGCAGCAGGGGCTGTGGGTGTAACAATGGTATTGATGTCCTCATCACCTCTTCAACGGATTGTGCCCCGAAAAATTCAAAAAAATCAGCCGTCTTGAGAATGCAAAGGAAATTTGGGATACTTTGATTGATATGCACGAAAGTACCGACTACGTCAAGGAATCCAAATTATATGTGCTTCAAAGTCAGCTTGACAAGTTCAAACTGAAGGATGGTGAAGGTGTCGCTGAAATGTACTCTAGGCTTGCTCTCATCACAAATGAGATTGCCGGCTTTGGAAGTGAAGAGATGACCGACATATTCATCATCAAGAAGATCCTAAGAGCCTTGGATGGAAAATATGACCCCGTGTGCACATTGATCCAAATGATGCCCAACTACAAAGATCTCCAGCCAACCGAAGTCATTGGTAGAATTGTTGCTCATGAGATGTCACTCAAGGATAAAGAAGAGCTTCACAACATGTCAAGTGGTGCTTACAAAGCCTCATGTGATGCTCCTACATCATCAAGTGAGAAACAAGCCTTCAATGAGGAATTGAGCCTAATGGTGAAGAATTTCAACAAGTTCTACAAGAGTAGAGGCAAGGAAAGAAGTTCCAAGTCAAGGTCCTACAATGACAAAAGATCTTCTAGTCGTGAGCGTAATTGCTACAATTGTGGAAGACCCGGACACTACTCCAATGAGTGTACGGCTCCCTACAAAAGAAGAGAAGACTCACCTAAAAGGAGAAGTAGAAGAGAAGAATCACCTCCAAGAGAGAGGAGTAGGGATGATCGTTATGAACGAAGAACCTCTCACAGAATCAAGGATTCGAAAAGGAAGGACAATTCATCAAGGAGCTACACAAAACAAAGACATCAAGCTCACGTTGGTGAATGGGTATCCGGCTCCGACTCCGACCATCACTCCGAGAGAAGTTATCACTCCGACTCCGAATATACTCAAAATGAAGGTGTTGCTGGTCTAGCAGTTGTGCCAACCAACTCCTATGACATATTTGACTCACCAAATGAAGGAATTGGAAGATGCTTCATGGCTAAAGGCCCAAAGGTATCACACCCCGAGTATGTTGATTTCAATAGTGATGAAGATGATTTGCTAGGTGATGATGATTTACTTGTTGACAACTCTAGTGATGAAAACTATGATGAACTTGCTATTAATCATGCTAATCAAGATAAAACGAATGACGATGATAAGAAGGAGATTGAGCGTCTAACTAAAGAACTAAACACTCTTAAGTTAGCTCATGAAACTACCTTGGAAGATCATCGAGATCTTTTAAAGACTCAGAGAAGCTACGCTTTGAAAAGCTCAATCTAGAGCAAGAGCATGTGTTCTTAAAAGCAATCAATGATGATCTTCGTAAGAAAAGTTCTTCTTACATTGCCAAGCGTTTACTCTTGTCTACTTAGATGCCACAAGTAAAATCTAGTAACAAGAGCAAGAAAGATTCTTCTTCGAGTAGTAACGATAATCATGTTAAATCCAATGTTGTTGCTTCTAGTAGTTCTCTTGATTCCACTAATGATTCTCTTAGCCAAGTTACACTTGAGCAAAAAAATAGCTTATTGAAGGGAATTATAGAGAAAGGTGTTTACAAGAGCCTTGCCGGAAGTAATCCTTTGAGGAAATTGTACGCAAGCAAGGAAGGCACCGGAAGAATCAAGGTGTTGGTTTTCAACAAAAGTTCAATGCCAATGGAGTTGAGTGGGAAGAAGATCTGATGAGGACATCAATACAATTATTACACCCACAGTCCCTGCTGCTATACATACTGGACCAATTACTAGAGCTCGCGCACGCCAATTAAATTACCAGGTACTTTCGTTTCTTGCTAATGATTCTAATGTTCATGAGAATATGATGCTGCCTAAATTGGATACATTTGTTTTGCTTACAAATGAAGGGCCTAGCTTTGAGAAGGATGAACATTGGAGCAAGAACAAGCATGGAGATGATGGCATGCGCATGGGGAACAAGAACGGAGTTACAAGTGATGATTTCAGGACGTTGAAGCCACCATAATGCGTGCATGAAGCCTTGGACGAAATATACAAGATGCTACTTCATAACTTTCGTCCAGAGGCTATTCTAGGTGCTGCGTCACCTTATTATTGGGCCAGGCCCATGTAATTTCGAAATACATAAGTATAGGCTGTTTTTAGAGTCCGTATGTGTGGGGAAACAAGAGATAGGGTTGGTTTCGGACCCCTTCCTCAAGGGCCACGAAATTCCCCCCTCTTCCTCCATATATACAGCCCTTAGGGCGTCGTTTAGACTTTGGGGTTTTGTTTAGATTAAAAGTTCGCCATAGCTGCAACGTCGCGTACTTCGTTTGTGTTCAGCGACCAGACAAAGGCGTCACAGAACCCCACCTTGATCAATAAAGCTTTCATCTTATATTCGCAATATCCAGATTGCAATCTCAGTTTCTTGCCTGTTCTTCGTTTGCTCGCAGGAAACAGACCCTCGTGGTCAGGTTGATCGTGCTCCGGCGTGGTCGATAACCTCTCGGAGTTGGTTTAGCGATTGCTAAGGCGCGACGTCCTCGCACGTTCGTAGTCGGATCGTCAAAGTCGACTTCCATCAAAGCGATATTCATCATCTCATCGAAAGACGGGACACCTTTGCCTCTATCAAGTGGTATCAGATTTCCAGGTTGCTCGGTGAGATTTTACAGTTTTTCGTAGTTTAGATCGAGTCTGTTCTTCATACCTACAGTCCACGAAAAAGCCACAAAAAAAAAATTAGGGTTAGTTCATCATATCCGAACCAATCTGAGCCTTTGCATAATCTTTTTAGGGTTTTTGCTTTGTTGAATTTGCGGTTGCATCGTCGTGTCAAGTTGCTGGTCTTAGAGTCTAGTCTTTTAGAGTTTCGAGTTCTGGTCATAAGTTGTCACGCCGCCGCCGCACCATCATCATCGCCTTGCCATCTACCACCATTGCTTATCCGCCACCGCTTTGAATCCGTATCCATATACCACCACCGCTGCCATATACTACCGCCATATATCCACCACCAATCCGAGTTCTTTTCATATTCGGTTGGTTTTAGAGATCCATATATTTTTCGTTTCGTGTTTCCTTGCCTGAGTAGGTCTCGGAAAAAAAAGAGTCTGGAGACCCCCGGGCAGTTTTTAGGCCAAAATTTCGGCAACCAAAAATATTTTTTCCCTATCCTATTTTTAGGCCCCGGGTAGTGTTTTGAGACACTCGCCATCATAGTGATTTTTTGTCGCACTTTTTCGTCGTCGCTGCCCTGATTTCCGAAAAAAAAAATAGTCAAAAAATTTTGTGCCCATCCTGTCAGTTTGACCTGGGAAGAGTTTTGAGACACTCGCCATTATAGTGATTTTTTCGCAAAAAAAAAAAAAAAACAAGAGGAGCGCAAAAAAAAAAAAAAAAAGAGGAGCGCAAAAAAAAAAAAAAAGAGCGAAAAAAAAAATTCCTGAGTGTGCTTTTCCCTTGTTTACGTGCAGCGCCGTGATTTTGTTAGTGTTCTAGGCTCGCGTCTCTAGCACGGTCTAGCCTAGGACCAGCACAGTACCGTCGTTGAGCGTTTATTCAACTTTGCATCTCTGAATTGATTATTGCTTACCATTTTGCTACCATATTATAAGCCTTCCCAGCTCCACATAAGTCTACATCGTGCGTTTGACTCTCCCTGGTAATCGCTATATCCAAGCTTTGAGAGTTTTTGACTACAACGGTTGCCGATCACCACCTGCTGCTGGGTAAGAACTGGTAAGAATTTGAGATTCGCTTGAAGGTTTTGTGACACACCACCATCACCACCACTTCTAGTAGTCTGCAGGATCATATTCTTTTGTGTTTCTATTGCTGCTAACCATGGCAGGTTCACAAGCCGATGAGACTGATTGGGCGAACATGACGAACAAGGAGTTGCATGATAAATTTCAGCAAATGATGAGTGGCCAGGTGGGAGATGTGCTAAACAGATTTGATGAGGACATCAACACAATTATTACACCCACAGTCCCTGCTGCTATACATACTGGACCAATTACTAGAGCTCGCGCACGCCAATTAAATTACCAGGTACTTTCGTTTCTTGCTAATGATTCTAATGTTCATGAGAATATGATGCTGCCTAAATTGGATACATTTGTTTTGCTTACAAATGAAGGGCCTAGCTTTGAGAAGGATGAACATTGGAGCAAGAACAAGCATGGAGATGATGGCATGCGCATGGGGAACAAGAACGGAGTTACAAGTGATGATTTCAGGACGTTGAAGCCACCATAATGCGTGCATGAAGCCTTGGACGAAATATACAAGATGCTACTTCATAACTTTCGTCCAGAGGCTATTCTAGGTGCTGCGTCACCTTATTATTGGGCCAGGCCCATGTAATTTCGAAATACATAAGTATAGGCTGTTTTTAGAGTCCGTATGTGTGGGGAAACAAGAGATAGGGTTGGTTTCGGACCCCTTCCTCAAGGGCCACGAAATTCCCCCCTCTTCCTCCATATATACAGCCCTTAGGGCGTCGTTTAGACTTTGGGGTTTTGTTTAGATTAAAAGTTCGCCATAGCTGCAACTTCGCGTACTTCGTTTGTGTTCAGCGACCAGACAAAGGCGTCACAGAACCCCACCTTGATCAATAAAGCTTTCATCTTATATTCGCAATATCCAGATTGCAATCTCAGTTTCTTGCCTGTTCTTCGTTTGCTCGCAGGAAACAGACCCTCGTGGTCAGGTTGATCGTGCTCCGGCGTGGTCGATAACCTCTCGGAGTTGGTTTAGCGATTGCTAAGGCGCGACGTCCTCGCACGTTCGTAGTCGGATCGTCAAAGTCGACTTCCATCAAAGCGATATTCATCATCTCATCGAAAGACGGGACACCTTTGCCTCTATCAAGATCAATACCCCAAGACACCTCAACAAGAGAAGTATGATCCTACTTCTTTCAAGGGGACACAAGCTCAAGATGATCTTCCACCACAAGACCACAAGCAAAAAGGCAAGGACAAGCTTCAAGAGGAGATTGATGCATTTGAAGAAGCTCCCAAGGCCTTGGTCAAGTGGTTTCCCAAGACTACATGAAGTTCTACTTCATCAAGTACGACTACAACTCCAAGGATTCCCATCAAGTTGATGTGGAGGGTGATTCCGCCAACATACTTCACTCATATCATTTTGGCGAGAACAAGTGCAAACAACTTTCACATCTTGCACTAGTTCAAGGAGTCACAAACCCTCTTGTTGTTAAGACAAGGGACAATGTAACCTAATTCTTTCATGGACATCATCTTGCGTGAACTTCACTCTATGTCTATGGATATCCTTGTTTGTTCCCTGTGAGACTAACCCGTGTAGGTATTGAAAGTGCAACTCACTCCAATGGATTGCTCCAAATGATCTACATCAACATTGAGCATCCACATCTTCAACATCTACATGAAGTCATCATCGACAAAACCCAAGGTTAGTTCATCCCTCTTAGGGGGGATATCACATGTAGGGGGAGCTTTACTCTAAGAATTGAGCTAAAGCAACTCTAATGGTGTGAACATAACAATGCTTTATGTAAAAGTGGTAACCCCACTTGTGCTTAAACGATGAGTATGACCTATGATCAAATGTTCTCATTTGACTCCTAAGTCAATATACTCATATATAGATGACCTAGTCATCGCAAATTGCTTGATAGATGCTAGAGTGTTTGTGCATGCTTTGCCACATATTTCATTTGCCATTTTATTGTCTGAGCATGTTGATTGCATATTTTTCCCATTCGAGGACATCCATGTGTTGCTTTGATTGTGTCGGCTTCCTGGGAACGGGGGTACACAGACTTGCCTGCCTACGGCCCATGGCGTGGCTCCATCAGCGGCGTGGTACAACCCACCTTCAGCAGCAACAGCTCAAGACCCTCGTGAGGGGCCAAGCCTCGCGAGGCGGACGACACCAAGAGCTCCCTGGGGGCAGACTCGCTAGGCTGGCTCCCGAGGAGCGGAGATATCAAGGCAAGGTGTACCTCGCGAGGTTCACATGACGTGAGCCATGACGACCAAGGCCAGGCGGGCGCTAGTGGGCACAGCGTACCAGTTTCCCCTTTGGTGCCAAGGGGACAAGCGCAGGCGCGGGGTCCCGAGGCATCTGACAAAGGTTTCCATGTTGGTGCAACAAGACCAAGACCGCCAGGACGACAGGACGTGGGTCATCGCGGAGCCCACTACAGCGTCACCACCAGAGCCTTTTTCAGGCGAAGACTACTTTTGTCAGGATAGCTTGTACTAGTTGTCTCCCCTAAAATTTGGCCGTTGTGGGATCCCTTCCCGCCTACACTTGGGAAGAGGACCAAGGCCACTATAAATAGGACTTAGCCACCACTGTAGCGAGACATCTCGAATCGGGGCCATTCTACCCTGACCACCTCACCAGCTCATCGAGCTCAAGAACACCTCACCTCCTGAGGCTATTCATCCACTATTCTAGTTCATCCTCAACCCCTCGAGGCAATCCACCAAAAAGCTGGAGTAGAGTATTACACCGCAAGGTGGCCCAAACCAGGATAAATCTCTGTGTCTCTCGCTCTTTGGGTTCGTCGAGCTAGGCTGTGTAATCGTTGGGCCAGCAGGTTAGGGAGAAGAAGTTCTTCGTACGCACCCCAGTGTTCAAAGCTCACAAGGGTCTGTGAAGCCCTGAATCCGACATGTGGCGCGCCAGGTAGGGGTGCGTCGAAGTTTCGCCTCTCTATCCGCTTCACCTGCTTTGCTCCTCGTTCAGCTCTCATGGCGAGCGCCGCTCCACCGACCGGACCGATGGTCCCGTATGGAGGTGTTGTGGGGCTCCGAGCCTTTGCCCCCGCCTTGCGGCAGGTGCGGTGGCCGCACAAGTTCAAGCCGGAGATGTTGCCTCGCTACGTTGGCGCGGCGGATCCAACAGCCTTCCTCCAGGCGTACGAGGAGGCCATCCGGGTGGCCGGAGGCGACGAGAAGGTCATGGCCAACTGGTTCCCCATGACCCTCGCCGGCGTGCCGCGCGTCTGGTGCTCAACCTGCCGGAGTCTTCTGTGGCCTCCTGGGAGGAGCTATGCAATCTCTTCATCGCACGCTTCGCAGTACCGGCGCCCCTCGCCGTCGCAGGCCTCCTTGGTGGTTCCTAGGCACCGCCCTCGGATCGTCACGTCAAGCAGTTCTTCCGCCAAAATGGGCGCCGCCCGTGTGCAGCAGGGGGCTCCTCCGGGATGGGCGGCTCCCAAGGCCGATCTCACCTTCGACTCGGGGGACCATCCGGCGACCACCGCAAGCTCGGGCGCGCTCCCGATGCTTTGCACACCCACCATCTACAACATAGCGGATACCAAGACCCTCGTCGACGGCGGAGCTGGCCTCAACGTGCTCTCGGTGGAAGCTTTCGGCTTGCTCCACGTGCCGCACGGCCGGCTCCGTCCCGCCAAGCCCTTCTCGGGGGTTGGTGATGATTCCACCAGCCCCCTAGGGCAGATCCGCCTCCCTGTCACCTTCGGCACCCACGACAACTACCGCACCGAGCTTATCGACTTCGACATAGCTCGCATCGGCCTCCCGTATAATGCCATCCTCGGGTACCTAGCCCTGGTCAAGTTCATGGCGGCAACCCATCCCGCCTCCAACCTCATGAAGATGCCGGGGAGCAGCGGCGTCCTCACCGTGGCTGAAGACACCAAGGAGGCCCTGACGGCCCTCAAGCTCGCCTTCAGGGCCGCAGCGGCAGCACGCCCCACAGACGAAGCAACATCTGGGGCCCAGGGGGCTGGGCCGGCGAAGAAGAAGCGGTTATTCTCGCAAGATCGTGCCAAGATGAAGTAGGTACCAGTTGACGGGGATGGGGCCTCAGGAGCCACCTTCACCATAGGTGCCGACCTCGCCCCGGACGAAGAAGAGGCACTGGTGAACTTCCTGCGCATAAACAAGGAGGTATTCGCCTGGCAGCCCAAGCACCTGGTGGGGGTCCCGGGGGGTAATCGAGCACGACCTGAGGGTGTGCCCTAATGTGCGCCCGGTCAAGCAAAATGCGTGACGACGGTCCACAGAGAAGCAGTCCTTCATCGTCCAGGAGACCCGCAAGCTACAAGAATTGGGTGTCTTCCGCGAGGTTCGGTACCTGGAGTGGCTGGCCAACCCGGTCGTTGTACCCAAGAAGGGCGGGAAGGAACGCATGTGCGTTGACTTCACCAACCTCAACAAGGCCTGCCCTCAAGACCCGTTCCCGCTTCCACGCATTGACTAGATCGTCACCTCCACCGCCGAGCTGTGTTCCCTAGATGCCTTCTCAGGTTACCACTAGATCAAGATGGCAGTGCAGGACGTGGAGAAGACGGCTTTCTTAACCCC
Source organism: Aegilops tauschii subsp. strangulata (assembly GCF_002575655.3). Taxonomy (NCBI): domain Eukaryota; kingdom Viridiplantae; phylum Streptophyta; class Magnoliopsida; order Poales; family Poaceae; genus Aegilops; species Aegilops tauschii. The sequence continues at coordinate 184,146,819 of NC_053035.3, read as the reverse complement.
GTGTGGGGTATAGTACTACACCTGCATGCCGTTCGGGCTGCGTAACGTTGGGGCAACCTTCCAGCGGCTAATGCATATCGCCTTAGGCCGGCAGTTTCGGGAGGAGCGCCGAGGCCTACGTCGACGACATTCTGGTGAAATCTCGGGAGGCAAGGACAGTCATCCAAGATCTAGAGGAGACCTTCACTGGCATATGCAAGGTGGACCTGCGGCTCAACCCAGAGAAATGCGTGTTTGGCGTCCCCTTAGGTAAGCTGCTGGGGTTCCTTGTGTCGCACAGGGGAATCGAGGTGAACCCAGAAAAGGTCAAGGCAATAGAAGAGATGGGCCGACCGCAGACTCTCAAAGAAATGCAAAAGTTAGCGGGCTGCGTAACCTCATTTGGGCGCTTTATCTCCAAGCCGGGGGAGCGCGCCCTCCCGTTCTTCAAGCTGATAAAAAGAAGGGTCCGTTCGAGTGGAGTCCGAAAGCTGATGCGGCGTTTCACGAACTCAAGAGATACAGTCGGCATTCTGGGAACGGGGGTCCTCAGACTTGCCTGCTTGCGGCCCACGGCGTGGCTGAGCTAGCGGGCTTGTACGACCCATCTTCATCAACCAGGCATTCAAGACCCTCGCGAGGGGGCAAGCCTCGCGAGGCGGACGACGCAAGACCTCCTCAGGAGCGGCCTCACCAGGTTGCCTCGCAAGGAGCGGAGAGATCAAGGCAGGGCAAACCTCGCGAGGTTCTCGTGACGTGAGCCATGACGATCAGGATCAGGCGGGCGCCAGCGCGCGCAGTGTCCTTGTTTCCTTTCTGGTGCTAGGGAGGCCAGCGCAGGCGCAGAGTACCGGGGCATCAAGCAAAGGTTTCCATATCAGTGCAAGGAGACCAAGACCAGCAGGACGGCGAGGCAGAGGTCACCGTGGAGCCCAAGACGGCGTCACCACCAGAGCCTTTTGCACGCGAAGACCGCTTTTGTCAGGATAAGCTGTACTAGCTGTCCCCTTTCAAATTGGCCGTTGTTGGCTCCCTTCCCGCTCAATATTTGGGAAGAGGACCAGGGCCTATATAAATAGAACTAGCCACCACGGCAAGGGGCATCGAGCCCTCACCCACACAACTTGGCCAAGCTCAAGAACACGTCAACCTCAGGAGGCTGTTCTTCCCCTTGTACTATTCATCATCAGCCCAAGAGGCAATCCACCACCACCACACTAGAGTAGGGTATTACACCACAACGGTGGCCCGAACCAGTATAAATCTTGTGTCTTTTGTGTTGTGAGTTCGTCGAGTTCGTCCGCTAGATCTTAGCGAGCTAGGGCGTGGATCGGCAGGGAGGAAATCTTCGCGCGCACCCTAGTGTTCAAACCTTGAGGGTTTTGCCGGAACCCGTGATCCGACATTTGGCGCGCCAGGTAGGGGGGCGCCGGAGCCTCTTCCCCGCCAATCGACCCGCCGAAGCTCCGTGGTCCCGATGTCCGGCGACCCGAGGGCCGACTCCGACCGCTGGGCAGCCTGGCCTGCCCGGGCGGCGCGGCCAGGCGCCGTCTACCCTCACTCCACCACAAGCGCGAGCCGCTGCAAGGGCCGCAAGCCACGCCGCAGCAACGGCGCCGCGGGAGGGCGCGAACATGCGGGCTGCGCTCACATTGGCACGGGAGTTGCTGCGATGCCGGCTGATGGAGAGCGGCCGGGACGCACTGCTGGAACGTGTCGCCGAGCTGCTGGATGCGGTGGCATCAGGAGCGCCGCCCTTCTGTTATCTGCTTCCCTCTCAGGGCGCTACTGGATCTCACGGCGGGCCTCGCCGCAACCACGCGCCCTCAGGTGTGCCTGGGGGCTTCGTCGGCGCCAGCACGGCCGGCGGCACCGGGGGCCCCGCTGCCCCCGCGCCGCCTTCGATGAGCATGGGCACGAGCGTCTCCTCCCATGGTCCCAACGAGACGTCACGCTATCATCCTCAGGACGCTGCGCTGGGCCAGGCAACGTGGAGTGTGGGGCACTACGGCGAGGTGTTCGGGGTAACAGCCCCGGAAGCTTACATGCCCCGCATGATGGACCAAGAGTACACGCCGTTAGATGACCCTGGCTCGTTCCTCGAAGAAGTCTGGGAAGAAGAGGCGCTAGAAGTTGAGGCCTTCCAGGAGCCGACGGGGAACCACGATGACCGCGCCTGCGACAACAACTACAGGGTACCACTAATCTCTCAGGAGCAGGCTGCCGCTAACCGTGGGCTGCAAGTGAATCAGGTCACAACGTCGGCCGACGACCCCGGCGCAGCAGCCCCCGTTCCGCCAGGGGAAGCACGCTAGGGGCTACACGGAGGGAGCCAGGAGCAAGGCCCCTCCCCACGGCACGCGAAGCCAGGCGTCACCCGGAGGTAGGCCCTCTGCCGGGGAGGTGCCGGCGAGCCTTCCCCCGGCAGAGGACCCGTGGTCGCCGAGGGCGCCGCTGGCGTCCCCTTTCCCCCCTTTGTATCGTCCTGGTTGCCGGTCGGCTCAAAGGTGGTCGAGTGTGGCGCAAGGCGGGGCCCTCGTCTGGCGATATGAAGCAAGGCCGGTACCTGTGAAGAAGGCCCAGTGCCTGTGAAGATCGCCGCCCGTGACACTCTCACGTAATAATGAGTGGGGCTGTACACTCCCTGGAGTCTCCGGAGAGCCGCCTCGGGCCTCGGGGGCTCCCTCCCACGCCTAGTGGCAGCACTTAGCTCTGCGCTGGTGAGAAGACTTGAAGACAAGAAGACTAGACTAGGTGCCGGACGCGGCCATTTGCTTTGAAACCCTTTTCTGTAGCCTTGCCTTTTGGATTTGGATTTAAGTTGAAGTTGAGTTTTCATCGATGCGCGCAGGAGGGTGCCTTTTCTCGTTCGGAGCGATTTCTTGCTGTCTGGTTCTCGCCTTATTTTGGAGTCACGCACCACGCCTTCCACTCACGAGGCCCTCGCGAGCTGGATTGGACGAGGCACACACGTGCCGCGCGCGCACGCTAACGCCATAGCTGGTGCTCGCCTCTCACGAGGCCCCCTCGGCTGGATCGACAGGCTCCCCAGGAGTCCCGAAAGCTCATGACCTCACGATTCGGTTCGTGACCCGCCCAGACTAAGGTAAGCCACGATGGGAACTTGCCGCCAGATTTACGGTTTCGCGAAGGCGCACACTCAGTTTGACATAAGAGAATAAAGGCACCGGATTGTTCACACGAGGGGCTCCCCCTCTCAAAATGCTCTTACAATCTTTGGGAACCATGCCCGAGTGTCTACATGGAGGGTAAACAGCAGGAAGCACGGACTCAGCCGGATATGTCACTCGCCGCGTCCCCCGGGTCGTCTTCGGACGCGTCGCCGCCATCACCATCATCAACCACGCCGCCCTCGTCAGCCGTGACTACCACCGCGTCGTCCTCTGAAGTGAAGGCCCTGACCAGCGCGTCCACGTTGTCCTCCAACCACCGTGCCAGGTCGTTCCGAACGACCACGGGTACGGGGGCAATAGCGGCGTCGAAGTCGAAGTTGGGGTTGGCGTTTAGAAGATGGCTGAAGACGCGGGAGAAAGCGCGCTCGAGCAGGCCGCGGATCCTCTCCTCCACGAGCCTGCGAGCTTCGTCAGATCGGGCCTCCAGGCACGTCACTACGTCGGTGAAGAAGCGGAGGTGGCTGGCGCAGTCGTTCACCTGAGGATGGGGGCGTTCATGTCGCAGATATGGCACAGGGCAATGTTGGCCCTGTTCCGAAGATCCTGAAGCATGGGAGCATGAACGCGCTCCAGCGTCCGCCTCTGCAGCACTTCCTCCCTGTTCTGCTAAGCAACGGCCTCGGCGTCATCAACCCGTTTCCGAAGGGAAAGCAGCTCGGCGCGGCGGAGGCCAAGTCCGCCTGCGCCATGACCAGGACGGCAGCCGTGGCCTCCTCACGCCTCTCTGCCTCAGCTAACCTGGGCCTAAGAGCGGCGGTCCTGCCCGCTGCCTCCGTTTCCGCAAGCTTTAGCTTCAGGTCGTGCCAACCTTCAAGATCCGCGCGAACCTCGGCCACCCGGTGGTCGACTTCCTCCTGGACCTTGGCCTCATGAGCCCCGACGGCATCTTCTGCTTGGGCCACTTGATGCTCCCTCATCTCCAGTTGCTCAAGCTCAAGGCTACGCTCCACGGCTTCCAGAGCCAACGCCTCCTCACGCTTCCGGACCTCCTCTTCCTCGGCTGGCATCCCCCTCAGCGACGCAAGGGCGGCTTTGCACGCCTCCACCTGCTGCTCGAGGGGCGCACTCCAGGCTTGGAGCTCCCACGCGCGCTTCTCCGCAGCCTCGCGACGGTGGTCAGCCTCGCGAGCCTCCTCCAAGGCTCGGGAGCAGGCTTCACGGGAAACCTTAAGGGACGCCTCGGCCTTCGCAATATCAAGATCACGCTGGTAGAGGCCAAGGTTGATGGCCACCCTCAGCTTACGCCGTTCCTCCACCAGCCGAAGACCCTCAGCCTCAAGGCGCGTGTCGACACCCGCGAGTTCTTCACCAAGTCGGCTCATCGCGCCCATCGCCTCCTGGAAGAGCTCATGACGAACGACGCTCCGCCTGTGCTCGAACTCAAGCGCACGGCCCACCTCGTCCTCCGCCACGGGGGCTGCAGGCGGGACGTGAAGCGGCGCACCCCCTGTCGGCAGGGGGCTGGGGGCTGGTGCTGCCCCAGGCGCCGGCTCGGCCTCACGAGGGGCCCCGGCCAGTCAGGGCCCGCTGCTTGAGGAGGAACCGAAGCCGACCAGCCGCTGTCCATGACCAGAGGAGGAGTCCCGGGCACGCCCGCAAAGCTCCAAGCCAGGCCGTGGAGGAAGGGCGATGGAGCCGCAGATTCAAAGCGCCATGAAGGCGAGTGCACCTCCCCGGCCGGCCCTGCTCCATGGGTGACATGCAGGCTCGGGACGCTCAAAGCCAGCGGGGGAGTCGAGGAAGGCGAAGGTTGCTTCTCGGGGGACACAGCGGCTGGTAGAGGCGAGGGTGTCCCGATCTTTCGATGAGATGATAACTATCGATTTGGAGAAGCCGACTTTGACGATCCGACTACAAACGTGCACGACGTTGCGCCTTAGCAATCGCTAAACCAATCTCCCGAGGTTACTGATGATGCTGGAAGCACAATCAGCCTGACCACGAAGGTCTATTCCCACACGCAATCGAAGAACAAACAAGAATATGATAATGCAATCTGAATATTGCGAATATAGATGAAGTATTGATAAAGGTGGGGATCCGTAAGCGGTCTTGGTCTGGTCGTTGGACACAAACGAAGTACACGAAGTTGCAATGGCTAACTTTTAACTAAACAAATCCCAAGGAAAAAGCTACTAGATGGATCTACTTATATAGGAGCAAGGGGTGGTGGCCAAGGAGGTGGAAGGACGTCCCAAGGAAGCCTAAAACCAACCCTAGGTCGTACAAGGCTCATGGGCCCAAGTGGAGGTGATGCAACACCTTTGGACTTGTTGTTTGACTCGGATTCTGCTGCAGCGTCAGATTGTTTCGTCCATATCTCAACGCTCCGGACGAATTTAAAGGTGAATCCAATTGAGTTGGAAAGAGGACGAAATCCACTTTCCAACAAAAAAAGAATCACCCAATTCGGAGTCCGTATGAAAAAGTTGTTGGCGTTTTGAGTCAGGTATGTCTGTGCAGTCCGAATCTGAATCCAGAACGTGAGAGACTTGGACTCTATCTTCTCATGGCCCAAAAGTGACGTGAGAGGTCTTTTTGAACAGAACCTAAACTTCTCCTTTTCCCCTATCTTCATATGTGGATTGTACAAATGTCCCATACACCTGCAATTAGACAAAACACAAACATGTGTGAAGTATTTTTGTTCTGGATAACATAAATATATTATTGAATAGTTTGCACTAGAAATCACCTGACAAATATGCATGTATGCAATATTTTTGGTCGTATCCAAGGTAGTCATGTCCTCATCATCCTCCCCTTCTTGAAAATAAAGCCGTCCTCAGCGTTGCTTAATCTGAAATGTGGCTAACAAAAGAGACAAGGTGTACATGTTGTATATGTATATGTCATCTATTTTTACTTCCCGTGGATTTTGCACATATGACACATGTATACATGAGTAACTTTCATAGTTAATAAAATATAAAGCCACAATATTATCACAAGAAGTAGAAGGCATGAAAGTATTGCAACTCAGTTTGCACATATAAGTGAAGCTCTTATTCATATGAAAAGATTGACAATATTCATCATTAAACCATCCCAACATTGGTGAATAAACCTTGCTTGCATCAAATTTACATGGTACAACATGCTTAAATAAGCAAACATGCAATAAGTCATTTGACACAGAATCATCACCAAGATTAGAGGTCATATCAAAATGATTAAACATTGGTTCTTTTGCATCAACAGTTAATTCATTGGGTGCACTCAAAATTGTTAGTATTTCAGTTTGATCACATGACGCATTCATGACAGTAACATGATTCTCTAAAATAGGTGATGCGCTCAAATCAACAGGTAACTCAACACATGATGTATTCAAGTTAACTAGGCATGCATCATTCTCATGTGAAGTTATATCATCAATACCTTTACAGTTACCTTGTCGCAAAGATGTAGCTGATGTAGGTACGGATGATGGCAATGTACCATACTCTTGAGATGATGTTGCGCTCACAATCTGAGGTGTGGCTGCTCTAGTAGGTGCAACGGTGGAGGAACCAAGCGGTGGTGGTGAGCATGAACTAGAATAGTAGTTGTTGTAGTCACCCAATGCATCCTCTTGTAACTGTCTCTCAAAGGTACAAGCACGAACATACATACCAGTAATGCAACGAGGAATATACTGAAATCGTGCCTGAATATCATGGTTCAAACCACCAAAAAATCTATTCATTGTATCATCCTCAGATTCTTCTATGTCACAATGATGCATATAAGATTTGAACTCTTGGTAGTAAGCATGAACAGTGTTACTGCCTTGTTTTAATTGTTCCAATTTGCGAAGCAATTCACGACAATAGTAAGGAGGAAAAAATTGTTGTCTCATTACAGCTTGCAAATCTTTCCAAGTTGTGGGTTGGTTATCAATGTGTTTCTTACAATGCACACTCCACCAAACAGAAGCAAAACCAGTAAATGCTCTAGTGGCAGCTCGTACTCGCTCAAGTTCAGAAAAGTCATGGTGACTAAAAACTTGTTCTACTTCAAGCTCCCAAGCTAGATAAATAGCAAGATTAAATCTACCCTCAAATGACGGTAAAGAGATAACCTGACCATGTGCTTGTGTGTGTTGTCCCAACTCTCGTGATGGTGAAGATGTGTCCGTTGTCCAAGAATGTCTATCTCCGGAACCTGTCATGATTAGTAGAAACAAGAAACAAAATTCCAGAATAATGTTCCTATGAACTACTAGGATGTGGTTGTGAAGTGCTCACAGTAAAGCAAATATCAATATCTTACAAGTTCTTACCAAGCAGCAGGTAGTGACAGGCAACCAGCGGTGTCAAATAACTCTGAAGGTTGTGTAAAGCGATTGCTAGGGGAACGTACGTATACACGGTGCAGAAATATGTGGAGCTGGGTTGGCTATATATGGTAGCAAAATATTAGCAATAATCAATTCAGAGATGCAATGTTGAATAAACGCTCAACGACGGTACTGTGCTAGTCCTAGGCTAGACCGGACTAGAGACGCGAGCCTAAAACACTAGTGAGGTCACGGCGTAGCACAACTAGCATCAATGAAGGATACTAAGTAGCTCTGGACAGCAAGATATAAGTGAAGATCACAACGGCAGTAAAAGATAATGATGAAAAACAACTGCCAAGCAGGATATACAACAACTCTCTCTCCAACTTTCCTCTTGAAAAGTTTGAGCCAATTTTCTGATATTTTTTTTTCAAAGAATGCTACTAACTCAAGCTTTCCAATGCAAAAAGAATCACTCAATTCCGAGTTGATACGAGGAGTCAAAGAATTCTGAAACTGGCATGAAAAACTAGAATAAGCTGTGTCCGCGAATTTCGGAGGGCAAAAAGACCTATTTAGAAGACGATTTTGAGGTGTCAAATATTGAACTTGTCTCTGCAACTATTTAGATGCGGCTCGTCGCTAGCTTTCATTTGAGTACTCGCGGAGCCAAAACGGACTTCGTATGAGGAAGTTATACCTGTTTTACTGAACAGTGCACAAAACAGATTCCAATCCGAATTCAACTACGAGGTTGAGTCTAGATAGATCCGATTTTTTTTCCTTCTCTCTTTTTTTCCTCACACTTTTTTTTTCTTTTTCTTTCTCTCTTTTTTTTCTCTGACTTCTTTTTCTTTTTTTCTCTTCTTTTTCTGTCTTTCTTTTCTCCCTCTTTCCAAGACAAACTAGATAAGATGCAGATTGGATCAAGCGAAGATGTGAACGACCTCAACTATGATTGTGACAATGAACTATGGGTAGCACGTGGTGGAAATTGATGGATGGTATGGTAGACAGCGGAAGGGATAACGATGCAGCGGCGATGTGATTAATGTGAACAGAACTTGAAACTCTAAACGAACTAGATCCTAAGACCAGCAACTCTACACGACGATGCAACCAATAATTCAATAATGCAAACAATGAAAAGAAAATTGCAAAGGCTCAGACTGGCTTGGACAACGGATGAATAGATCTAACTTTATTGTGTGGCTTTTTCTTGGACAATAGGTAAGAAAATAAATCTAATTTAGGGGAAATTGGAAATTCTCACCGAGCAACCTGAAAACTGATACCACTTGATAGAGGCGAGGGTGTCCCGATATTTCGATGAGATGATAACTATCGATTTGGAGGAGACGACTTTGACGATCCGACTACAAACGTGCACGACGTTGCGCCTTAGCAATCGCTAAACCAATCTCCCGAGGTTACTGATGATGCTGGAAGCACAATCAGCCTGACCACGAAGGTCTATTCCTGCACGCAATTGAAGAACAAGCAAGAATATGATAATGCAATCTGAATATTGCGAATATAGATGAAGTATTGATAAAGGTGGGGATCCGTAAGCGGTCTTGGTCTGGTCGTTGGACACAAACGAAGTACACGAAGTTGCAATGGCTAACTTTTAACTAAACAAATCCCAAGGAAAAAGCTACTAGATGGATCTACTTATATAGGAGCAAGGGGTGGCGGCCAAGGAGGTGGAAGGACGTCCCAAGGAAGCCTAAAACCAACCCTAGGTCGTACAAGGCTCATGGGCCCAAGTGGAGGTGATGCAACACCTTTGGACTTGTTGTTTGACTCGGATTCTGTTGCAGCGTCAGATTGTTTCGTCCATATCTCAATGCTCCGGACGAATTTAAAGGTGAATCCAATTGGGTTGGAAAGTGGACGAAATCTACTTTCCAACCAAAAAAGAATCACCCAATTCGGAATCTGTATGAAAAAGTTGTCGGTGTTTTGAGTCAGGTATATCTGTGCAGTCCGAATCTGAATCCAGAACGTGAGAGACTTGGACTCTATCTTCTCATGGCCCAAAAGTGACGTGAGAGGTCTTTTTGAACAGAACCTAAACTTCTCCTTTTCCCCTATCTTCATATGTGGATTGTACAAATGTCCCATACACCTGCAATTAGACAAAACACAAACATGTGTGAAGTATTTTTGTTCTGGATAACATAAATATATTATTGAATAGTTTGCACTAGAAATCACCTGACAAATATGCATGTATGCAATATTTTTGGTCGTATCCAAGGTAGTCATGTCTTCATCGGCGGCCCTGACGGAAGTGGTCCTGGAGAACCGACGTCAGGGAGGAAAGCAGCAATCAAGAAATCACAAGGTGCAGTACTTACTCGTCAACGGCGATGTACTTTCGTCGCTTTAACGGCCCGAAGGAACCGCTGCCGCTCGGAGATCCTTTCCTCTTGCGGAGCTCCTCGAAGTCCACGCAAAGCCGACCGAAGCGCTGGACGTGGCGGCCGGCACGGGGTGCAGCCGGAGAAGTGCTCGGGAGGACAACTTCAGGGGTGCTTGGTTGCGGAGAACAGTCGGGCGCCGCCTCACTGCGACCTCCCGAGGCCTCCGAGTTTCGGCCTCGGGAGCCGCGTGCTGCATCGTCTCAGCAACCGAAGCCCCAGGGGAAGTCACGGGTTCCTGAGGACGACGCCCCAGGAGCCCCAGGCGGAATCGGCACATCAGCACTCGTGCCGCCAGCCTCCGGCGGCGCTCGCCCCCCTGCATCCACATTCGGGACGAGCTCGGCGCCAGCGATGAAGAAGGGAACCACGTTGACAGGGTTCTCGCGGGACCCCACCAGGCCGTCCGGGCACAGTCCCCACTCATCAAAGGAAAGCATGCTCCCAGCAAATTCAGCCTTGTTCTTGCAGCGGTACAGCAGACAACTCTTCTCAGGCATGTCGTCCGGCGAAGGGACACCTGTCAGGACCTCGAGGACTGTTTGCCGCGTCTTAAGAGGGAGCCCGGACTCCTGAAACCTCATATGGTCCTGACTGATGAGCAAGGTCCACATCGGGCGAGAATGGCGCTGAAGCGGGGCGACTCGGCGCCTGACGAACTCCTTCACCACCATAGGCGCGATCACACCGCGGTCCTTCAGCCTCCTCAGCCTAAGCCAGGCGGTGACAAGATGGGGGCTCGCGAGCTTCTCGTGGCCCCAACCGGAGTTGGGAGCAGCAGGTGCCGACGGAGAGTGGAGCAGAGGGCTGAGCACCCCGGCGTTGACAAACACCCACCGTGTCCGAAACTCGCTCGTGGATGGAGGAAGCTCGAAGTCGATCGCCGCGCCCGCCGTCGCAGCCACGGCCTGGAAGCTCACGCACCCCGAGCTTTGCCGAGGATCCATCAGATGCAATGAGAAGAAATGACGGAGAAGGGCCACGGAAGGATCGATGCCCACCATGGCCTCACACACGAAGGCAAAGGCGACAAGGAGAGTCACGGATTGGGGGTCGAGGTGCAGCATGTGGATCTGGTAATGCTCTAGCACCGCGTTGAAGAAGGCGGAGAAAGGGGGAATCAGGCCAGCCCAAAGGGCATCGATGAAGATTGGGACCTCAGTGGCCGCCCAGGCAATGCAAGCGCGAGACGCAAGCCAAGCCGTCGTCTCCCCCCACTCATTGAAGCTGGTGGCGAGCATGGGACGCACCTTGTCCATGGCCTCGTCGTTCAGCACCAAGGACCGGCCGACTGCGGGCTCGACGGCTGGAGGCGCACTTGGCAAAAACAGGGGCTTCTTCCCCTTGTTTGCTTGTTTCGGTGCCATGGCGATGAGCGGGCAAAGCACCGGTCAGATTGGAGAGGAGGGGCAGAGTCTCGAGGAAACAGAGGGATTGGGAAAGAAAGGCGTGGGCGATGGATGAATAACTGTGTAGGTAGCGGGGGCCGCATAGCCAGGCGGACTCCAAGGCAGCGTGGGGAAGCGGAGACGCCGATGTCCAATCAACCGCCACGCGTTGACCAAGGCCGCACGCTTTTGGGGCCCGCGGCGCTCCGTACTTGACCTTTGGCTTCGCCTCAAAGCCAAGCCCGAGCGCACCTTGGGCCCGGCGGCTACTGTCGGCATTCTGGGAACGGGGGTCCCCAGACTTGCCTGCCTGCGGCCCACGGCGTGGCTGAGCTAGCGGGCCTGTACGGCCCATCCTCATCAACAAGACATTCAAGACCCTTGCGAGGGGCCAAGCCTCGCGAGGCGGACGATGCAAGACCTCCTCAGGAGCGGCCTCACCAGGTTGCCTCGCGAGGAGCGGAGAGATCAAGGCAGGGCAAACCTCGCGAGGTTCTCGTGACGTGAGCTATGATGATCAGGATCAGGCGGGCGCCAGCGCGCAGTGTCCTTGTTTCCTTTCTGGTGCTAGGGAGGCAAGCGCAGGCGCAAAGTACCGAGGCATCAAGCAAAGGTTTCCATATCAGTGCAACGAGACCAAGACCAGCAGGACGGCAAGGGGGAGGTCACCATGGAGCCCAAGACGGCGTCACCACCAGAGCCTTTTGCAGGCGAAGACCGCTTTTGTCAGGATAAGCTGTACTAGCTGTCCCCTTTCAAATTGGCCGTTGTTGCCTCCCTTCCCGCTCAATATTTGGGAAGAGGACCAGGGCCTATATAAGTAGAACTAGCCACCACGGCAAGGGGCATTGAGTCCTCACCCACACAAGTTGGCCAAGCACAAGAACACCTCAACCTCAGGAGGCTGTTCTTCCCCTTGTACTGTTCATCATCAGCCCAAGAGGCAATCCACCACCACCACCACACTGGAGTAGGGTATTACACCACAACGGTGGCCCGAACCAGTATAAATCTTGTGTCTTTTGTGTTGTGAGTTCGTCGAGTTCGTCCGCGACATCTTAGCGAGATAGGGCGTGGATCGGCAGGGAGGAAATCTTCACGCGCACCCCAGTGTTCGAACCTTGAGGGTTTTGCCGGAACCCATGATCTGACAGATACCTCACCAGCCCGCCGGTGATGGTGGCGGCGCGTCTCCTCGAGCCCCTGGTGCTTTACCTGGCCGCCACGCCTCATTATGGCGTGGCGCTGGTGGCGGTCTGGGAGGAGCGCCGGGCCAAGAGCCAGCCTCACGACGCGACGCATTCGGTCGGGATGATGCAGCACCAAGATGACGCCCATGAAGCCACGGCAGCGCCAGCAGGTGATCAGGCCCCGCAAGACGGCGCTCCTGAGGCTGCGGTCGCCCCGAGAAGCGACCGAGCGCCCGAAGTCCACAAGCCTCAGGGGGTGCCCCAGCCTTAGGAGGTCGCGAAATCCACCAGCACTCCCGCTCTCGTCGAGCACCCGGTGTACTTCATCGGCACGGTACTATGAGACACACGGGCACGCTATCCCATGCCGCAGAAGCTTCTGATCGCGCTCCTTGTGCCCTCACGCAAGCTGCGCCACTACTTCCAAGGTCACCCCATCAAGCTCGTCTCAGCTTACCCATTGGAGAGGGTTCTCCGGAGCCCGAATGCCGCGGGAAGGGTCGCCGAGTGGAACATCGAGCTGCAACCGTTCTAGCTGGAGTTCAACACCACCAGGGTCATCAAAGGTGCCGCGCTCGCCGACTTCACAGCGGAATGGACCGATGCTCCAGGGCCCGAGGCAGGAGATGACCAGTCCCTTTCGCCAGGGAGCGAAGCACCGGACGACTGGGTCATGTACTTTGACGGCGCCTTCACGCGTTAGGGCCCGGGGGCTGGAGCCGTGCTCATCTCACCCACCCACGACAAGCTCTACTACGTCGTGCAGCTCTACTTCCAACACGGTGAGAAGGTCTCCAACAACATCGCGGAGTACGAAGGTTTGATTGCCGGCCTCAAGGCAACGGCCGCCATACGCGTGAAGCGCCTCACCATCAAGGGCGACTCCCAGCTCCTCGTCAACTTCTCCAACAAGGTGTATGAACCAAAGGACGAGCACATGGAGGCATACCTGGCAGAGGTACGCAGAATGGAGAAGCAATTCTTGGGCCTGGAGCAGCAGCACGTCCCTCGCGGCACGAACAAGGAAGCTGACGATATCGCCAAGAGAGTGTCCAGACGCCAGCCGTAGGAGCCCGACGTCTTTGAGGAGCGACACTTCAAGCCTTCGGCAGCCCCCCCGGCTGCGGAGCCAGCACCACCTAAAGAGGACCTCCCCCCACCACCGACCTCGGGAGCCCCCGCCTGCGGTCCGACCTCAGGAGCACGACTGCTCCTCGCGCTCGAACCTCAGGTGGGGTGCTGGACTGAGGAATTTAAGGCGTACTTGTGCGGGGAACTTTGCCGGAGAAGGAGGACGACGCAGGACGCGTGGCCCGGCAGGCCACAACCTACTACATTCAGGACGGTGAGCTATACCAAAAACGACACAAAGATGTTTCCTTGCGATGCATCTCCAGGGAGCAGGGGCACGAGCTGCTAACCGACATACATGGTGGGGACTGTGGCCATCACTCATCATCACGCAGCTCGGTGGGCAAGGTGTTCCGCAGCGGATTCTACTGGCCCACGGCACTCAACGATGCAACCGAGCTGGTGAGGTCTTGTGAAGCTTGCCAGTTCCATGCGAAGCAAATCTAGACTATCCCGCTCTCGTGGCCGTTCGCGGTCTGGGCACTGGACATCTTGGGACCGTTCCCCCAAGAACCGGGGGGCTACCACTACCTCTACGTCGCCATCGACAAATTCACCAAGTGGGCGGAGGTGGAAGCCATCCGCACCATCCCAGCCGGCTCGGCAGTCAAGTTCATGGGCCTCGTGAGCCAGTTCGGGGTCCCTAATCGCATCATCACCGACAATGGCTCACAGTTCACTAGCAACCTTTTCAAAACGTATTGTGCTAACCTTGGAACGCAGATATGCTATGCCTAAGTGGCACACCCCAGGAGCAACGGCCAGGTCGAGCGCGCCAACGCGAAGGTCCTGAGAGGCCTCAAGACAAGAACCTTCAAGAAGAAGCTCGAAGCATGTGGCAGGGGCTGGCTGGACGAGCCCCAGTCCGTGCTGTGGTCCATCCGCACCACTACCACCAAGCCTACGGGTGAAACTCCATTCTTCCTCGTCTACGGAGCCGAAGCGGTTCTCCCACACGAGGTCGGGCATCGCTCCACATGGGTCTTGGCATTTGACGAGGCATGCCAGGACGCCACGCGGGGGATGGATCTCGTGCTGGGGGAGGAATGCCGCCGTCAAGCCTCGCTCCGAGCGGCATGGTACCAGCAGGCGCTGCAGCGGTACCACTACCGCAGCGTCCGCTCCAGGACGCTCGAGGTGGGTGATCTCGTCCTATGGCGAGTGCTCTCCAGGGAAGGGTTGCATAAGATTTCACCCATGTGGGAGGGCCCGTTTAGGGTCGCCCGCGTCTCCAGGCCTGGCGCCACACGCCTGGAGACGCAGGACGGGATCCCCATCCATAACGCCTGGAACATCCAGCACCTCTAGAAGTTCTACCCATGAAGCAAGGCCCAGTGCCTGTGAAGGTTCCCGCTCGTGACACTCTCACGTAATAATGAGTGGGGCTGTGCACACCCCGGAGTCTCGAGAGTGCCGCCCTCCGGCCTCGGGAGCTTCCTCCCACATCCTAGTGGCAGCACTTAGCTCTGCGCTGGTGAGAATACTAGACTAGGTGCCGGACGCGGCTGTTCATTTGCTTTCTGTAGCTGGTTTGCAACCTTCTAATGAAATTTCGAGTCCGCATGCTTTCAGTTGCCTGACCGACTTCCCCCTTCATTTTCTCTTTTGCGTTTTGGTCCTAGTTCGGGAGGAGCGGCAGTTGCCCGTCGGTCCTTCTCGTGTGTCTCGCGCGTGGGGGCTGGGCAGGTGTGTGCGTGCGACGGGACCGCCCCACGCAGCAAACACACTTCGCCATACCCCCCTCCCTCGGAGCTCCGACTTTCTCTATTCTCGCGAGACGCCCTCAAGCAAGCTCGTGATCTACGCACCCTCTCGATGTCCATGTCCGCTGGGTACTGTGACGTGGTGCGCTAAGCCACGACAGGCTCACGCCCAAGGCCTCGCGCAAAGAAGGATAAGGCACCCGACAGAGCTTTCTAACGACTCCGCAGCTTCGCGACACCCCCGAGGTCGGTTACTCCCGAGCCGACAGCAAGAAGGGTCTCACCAGGTAGTAGAACGCGCGCTCTCGCAAGGAGAACTACCACAAGCATATCAAGCTAAGTATCCTACCATACCAATTTGGAGACTGAGCACCGCGGCATAACATCGGAGCAACAAGCATAACATAGCAACATCATACCATAGTTCATTACACGCCCCCGCAGGGCCCCATGCTTGTTTTTAATTGCAGGAGGAAAGAAAAGGATAAACAAAAGCGACACGCACAACCGCAGCAGCTCACGAAGGATGGCTCCAAGGGCCCCCCGGACTCAGTCGGAGCCTTCCTCGCGCTTCACCAGAGCGCTGCGGGACGACCCGCCACCGTCCTCGAAGCGAGGCCGGTGGTGCGGCGGCTGGTCGTAGACGCTGCTGCTGGTGCTCTCGCTGGAGGAGGAGCTGCCGCCACTGGACGAGTCGCGGCTGTCGCCGAGGGCAAGCTCGCCTTCCTCGTGTAGCGGCCATCCTCAAGGCTAAGCCCACCGTCGTCGTTGCTGTCCTCGGGGCAGCACCCTGCGCGGCGACCATCTTCCCCAAACACCCTCACGTAGAGGGTCGCAATGTCGTCGTATTTGAAGTGGAGGGTGCACCTCCTGCTCAGGCCGCGCGCGCGTGTGAACGTCTGCCAGCCGTGGGCCAGGACCGTGTTGCCCACGGCGGAAACCTCCACAGCGGCCCACGAGGCCTTGCTGTAGCAGCCGTCGGCTTGCAGCCAGAAGCCGCCGAGACCCGTGGATGGCAACTCGCCGGCAAAGGAGCGCAGGAGCTGGAGCCAGGTTTCGGCCGGCCTCTCCGACCACACGACGTACTCCGGGAGCACCTCCGCCGAATCGAAGCGCGACCAAGGAGGCTAGGTGACTGTCGGATTCAGGGTTCCGGCAAACCCTTGAGGTTCGAACACTGGAGTGCGCACGAAGATCTCTCTCTTCCTAGCTCGCTCACGCAACAATCTCAAGGCCTAGCTCGCCGAACCCAAGGAACAAGAGACACGAAAGTTTATACTGGTTCGAGCCACCGTTGTGGTGTAATACCCTACTCTAGTGTGGTGTGGTGGATTGCCTTGTAGGTTGAGGATGAACAGTACAGGGGATGAACACCCTCCTGAGGAGAGGTGTTCTTGAGCTCGGTGAGCTTGTGTGTGTGAGGATGGTCTGAATAATCCCTCCCTGCTAGGGTGGTGGCTAGTCCTATTTATAGAGGTCCTGGTCCTCTTCCCAAATATTAGGCGGGAAGGGATCCCACAACGGCCAATTTCGAAGGGAGACAACTAGTACAAGCTATCCTGACAAAAGGTGGTCTTCGCCTGCCAAAGGATCTTGTGGTGACGCCGTCGTGGGCTCCGCTATGACCTTCGTCCTGCCGTCCTGCTGGTATTGGTCTTGTTGCACCGATATGGAAACCTTTGCCTGACGCCTCGGGACTCCTCGCCTGCGCTTGCTGATAACCCACAAGTATAGGGGATCGCAACAGTTTTCGAGGGTAGAGTATTCAACCCAAATTTATTGATTCGACACAAGGGGAGCCAAAGAATATTCTCAAGTATTAGCAGTTGAGTTGTCAATTCAACCACACCTGGATGCTTTAATATCTGCAGAAAAGTATTTAGTAGCAAGTAGTATGATAGTAACGGTAACGGTGGCAAAAGTAACAGTAGCAACGGAAAAATAAATAAGCGAAGAACAATATGTGAAAAGCTCGTAGGCATTGGATCGGTGATGGAGAATTATGCCGGATGCGGTTCATCATGTAACAGTCGTAACATAGGGTGACACAGAACTAGCTCCAATTCATCAATGTAATGTAGGCATGTATTCCGAATATAGTCATACGTGCTTATGGAAAAGAACTTGCATGACATCTTTTGTCCTACCCTCCTGTGGCAGCGAGGTCCTATTGGAAACTAAGGGATATTAAGGCCTCCTTTTAATAGAGTACCGGACCAAAGCATTAACACATAGTGAATACATGAACTCCTCAAACTACGGTCATCACCGGGAGTGGTCCCGATTATTGTCACTTCGGGGTTGCCGGATCATAACACATAGTAGGTGACTATAGACTTGCAAGATAGGATCAAGAACTCACATATATTCATGAAAACATAAGAGGTTCAGATCTGAAATCATGGCACTCAGGCCCTAGTGACAAGCATTAAGCATAGCAAAGTCATAGCAACATCAATCTCAGAACATAATGGATACTAGGGATCAAACCCTAACAAAACTAACTCGATTACATGATAAATCTCATCCAACCCATCACCGTCCAGCAAGCCTACGATGGAATTACTCACGCACGGCGGTGAGCATCATGAAATTGGTGATGGAGGATGGTTGATGATTACGATGGAGACGGATTCCCCTCTCCGGAGCCCCGAACGAACTCCAGATCAGCCCTCCCGGGAGAGATTAGGGCTTGGCGGGGGCTCCGTATCGTAAAACGCGATGAATCCTTCTCTCTGATTTTTTCTCCCCGAACGTGAATATATAGAGTTGGAGTTGAGGTCGGTGGAGCTCCAGGGGGCCCATGAGGCAAGGGGCGCGCCCAGGGGGGCAGGCGTGCCCCCACCCTCGTGGACAGGGTGTGGGCCCCCTGGCCTTGATTCTTTTGCCAGTATTTTTTATTATTTCCAAAAATAATCTCCGTGAAGTTTCAGGTCATTCTTAGAACTTTTGTTTCTGCACAAAAATAACACCATGGCAATTCTACTGAGAACAGCGTCAGTCTGGGTTAGTTCCATTCAAATCATGGCAAGTTAGAGTCCAAAACAAGGGCAAAAGTGTTTGGAAAAATAGATACGACGGAGACGTATCAACTCCCCCAAGCTTAAACCTTTGCTTGTCCTCAAGCAATTCAGTTGATAAACTGAAAGTGATAAAGAAAAACTTTTACAAACTCTGTTTGCTCTTGTTGTTGTAAATATGTAAAGCCAGCATTCAAGTTTTCAGCAAAGATTATGACTAACCATATTCACAATAACACTTAGGTCTCATGTTTACTCATGTCAATTGCATAATCAACTAGCGAGCAATAATAATAAATCTCGGATGACAACACTTTCTCAAAACAATCATGATATGATATAACAAGATGGTATCTCGCTAGCCCTTTCCGAGACAACAAAACATAAATGCAGAGCACCTTTAAAGATCAAGGACGGACTAAACATTGTAATTCATGGTAAAAGAGATCCAGTCATAGTCATACTCAACATAAATTAACAGTAATGGATGCAAATGACAGCAGTGCTCTCCAACTGGTGCTTTTTAATAAGAGGGTGATGACTCAACATAAAAGTAAATAGATAGGCCCTTCGCAGAGGGAAGCAGGGATTTGTAGAGGTGCTAGAGCTCGATTTTTGAAGCATAGATAAATAATATTTTGAGCGGCATACTTTCATTGTCAACATAACAACCGAGAGATGGCGATATCTTCCATGCTACACACATTATAGGCGGTTCCCAAACAGAATGGTAAAGTTTTTACTCCCCCTCCACCAACAAGCATCAATCCATGGCTTGCTCGAAACAACGAGTGCCTCCAACTAATAAGAGTCCCGGGGGAGTTTTGTTTGCAATTATTTTGATTTGGTTTGCATAAAGCATGGGACTGGGCATCCCGGTGACCAGCCATTTTCTCGTGAGTGAGGAGCGGAGTCCACTCCTCTTGAGAATAACCCGCCTAGCATGGAAGATATAGACAACCCTAGTTGATACATGAGCTATTCGAGCATACAAAGCAGAATTTCATTTGAAGGTTTAGAGTTTGGCACATACAAATTTACTTGGAACGGCAGGTAGATACCGCATATAGGAAGGTATAGTGGACTCATATGGAATAACTTTGGGGTTTAAGGGATTGGATGCACAAGCAGTATTCCCGCTTAGTACAAGTGAAGGCTAGCAAAAGACTGGGAAGCGACCAACTAGAGAGCGACAACAGTCATGAACATGCATTAAAATTAACGAACATTGAGTGCAAGCATGAGTAGGATATAATCCACCATGAACATAAATATCATGAAGGCTATGTTGATTTGTTTCAACTACATGCGTGAACATGTGCCAAGTCAAGTCACTCGAATCGTTCAAAGGAGGATACCACCCTACTATACCACATCACAACCATTTTAATAGCATGTTGGCACGCAAGATAAACCATTATAAACTAATAGCTAATTAAGCATGGCATAAGCAACTATAATCTCTAATTGTCATTGCAAACATGTTTATTCATAATAGGCTGAATCAGGAACGATGAACTAATCATATTTACAAAAACAAGAGAGGTCGAGTTCATACCAGCTTCTCTCATCTCAATCATTTCATCATATATCATCATTATTGCCTTTCAATTGCACGACCGGATGATGTGTATAATAATAATAGTGCACGTGCATTGGACTAAGCTGGAATCTGCAAGCATTCAATACAAAGGAGAAGACAAGGCAATATGGGCTCTTGGTTAAATCAACAATAATACATATAAGAGCCACTTCAACAATTTCATTATGGTCTTCTCCTATCGACCCCCAAAGAAAAGAAAAGAAATAAAACTATTTACACGGGAAAGCTCCCAACAAGCAAAAGAAGAATGGGAAGTCTTTTTGGGTTTTCTTTTAATTATTATTACTACAGTAAGAAAGTAAGCTAGCTAAAAGCTACTACTAATTTTTTTTAGTTTTTCTTAAGGTTTTTCAAACACACAAGAAGAAAGCATAAAAAGGAAAATAAACTAGCATGGATATTACAGTGAAAAAGTATGAGCACCGACAACTAGCATGAGTGTGTGGACATAAATGTAATGTCGGTGAGAAATACGTACTCCCCCAAGCTTAGGCTTTTGGCCTAAGTTGGTCTATTGCCACGGCTGGCCTAGCGGATATCCAAAGTTATAGTTGGGGTCGTACTGAGATGCAGCGGCTATTGCATCGTGGGCTGCAGCTTGGAGGCGAGCTGCCCTCGTCCTCCTCTCATACTCATTTTCCTCCTCCCTGGTTATAACATATCTCCCCTTTGCCTGAAAATCAAAGAGAGTAGGAGCGGGGAGAACAATATTGACGGCGTGGCGCCTGTCAAAGATTAGTCGGTACTGGAGAGGCGGTTCATTCCTCTCAACAAACTGATGGTGAACCATGGCATTAAAATCCAGATAAGAAGGAGGCAATTCCATATCATAATCACGAATAGGTATCCAAGAAAATTAGCTAGACGGGTTGCATAAATTCCGCCAAAGAAATCTCCATTAATTCTATTATTATGCAACCTACGTGCAACAATGGCTCCCAAATTATAATGTTTATCTCGTAACACAGCACTCCTGAGAACACTGAGATCAGGGACACACATGTGACATGCTTCATCCTTACCATTTATGCACCTACCTATGAAGAGAGCAAAATAATGTATAGCAGGAAAGTGAATGCTCCCTATGGTAGCTTGTGTTATATCTCTAGACTCCCCCACAGTTATACAAGCAAGAAAGTCTCTAAACTCAGATTTGCGAGGCTCACTAGTGCTACCCCATTGTGGAAGTTTGCAAGCAGTATTAAAATCCTCTAAGTCCATAGTATAAGAATTTTCATAAAGATCAAACAGGACAGTTTGAGAATTGCGTGAAGATGAAAATTCAAACCTTCTCACAAAGGAATTAGTGAGATAGTGGTACTGACGGCACTTATCTGCCTCGAAGCTCACAAGATCAGCGTTACGCACATATGCGTTAAATTCTTCCTTGATTCCAGCTCGATCCATAAAGTCTTCTGAAGGCCATTCACAAGCCCGCACTTGAGCTTCCCTCGGTGGTTCATCGTCCGCATCGCGTATTGCGGGTCTGGGTCCTTGCTTCCTTGAAGGACCACCTTGGTACATTTTCCTAAACATATTTCTTCCTTTGGAAAATTTCTGAAATTTTTAGTAACTTTAAATAAAAGTGAACCAAACTCAACAAAATTGATAGCAACTACTCCTACAAGTTTCTAGAAACTACATCATGCATTAGAACTACTTGGAACCATATAAATTTGACATGCAAGCTCAAGAACATGGTCACCTAGGCAGCACAAATTTGCAATGAATAAAGCACTAGAACAAAAACTAATTGGACCATTGGAGGAGTCACATACCAAGGAACAATCTCCCAAAGCAGTTTTGTGAGTGGAGCTTTGAGCAAGGAGATCGAAAATCGCAGCAAAATGAGCTAGAACTCGTGCTTGAGCTGGTTGGTGATTTTTTTGGGAGGAAGGAGTGTGTGGGTGCAAGAATAAGTGGAGGGGAGCCACCATGGGCCCAGGAGGCATGGGGGGCACGCCCTGGACACTCGTGGCCAGGTGCTTGCTCCCCCTGATGTGTTCTCAGTGCCAGATATTCTCAAATATTCCAGAAAAAATCATATTTCAATTTCGGGGCATTTGGAGAACTTTTATTTTCGGGGTATTTTTTTATTGCACGGATAAATCAGAAAACAGACAGAAAATACTATTTTTGCTTTATTTAATCTAAATAACAGAAAGTAAAAGGAGGGTACAGAAGGTTGTGCTTTCTAACTTCATCCATCTCATGCTCATCAAAAGGAATCCACTAACAAGGTTGATCAAGTCTTGTTAACAAACTCATTCCGAATAAATGGAACCGGAGAAATTTCGAATGGCACTAGGTTACCTCAACGGGGATATGCACGTCCCCAACAATAAAAATATCATATTTCTTCTTGACAGTAGGAAGAGGAAATTCAAAACCTCCAAAAATAATCGATGGAATTTTTCCAATAGAGTTTATACTCTGAACTTGAGGTTGTTTCCTCGGAAAGTGTACCGTATGCTCGTTACCATTAACATGAAAAGTGGCATTGCCTTTGTTGCAATCAATAACAGCCCCTGCAGTATTCAAAAAGGGTCTTCCAAGAATAATAGACATACTATCGTCCTCAGGAATATCAAGAATAACAAAGTCCGTTAAAATAGTAACATTTGCAACCACAACAGGCACGTCCTCACAAATATCGACAGGTATAGCAGTTGATTTATCTGCCATTTGCAAAGATATTTCAGTAGGTGTCAACTTATTCAAATCAAGTCTATGATATAATGAGAGAGGCATAACACTAACACCGGCTCCAAGATCACAAAAAGCAGTTCTAACATAGTTTCTTTTAATGGAGCATGGTATAGTGGGTACTCCTGGATCTCCAAGCTTCTTAGGTATTCCACCCTTAAAAGTATAATTACCAAGCATGGTGGAAATTTCAACCTCCGGTATCTTTCTCTTATTTGTAACAATTTCCTTCATGTACTTAGCATAAGGATTCATTTTGAGCATATCAGTCAAACGCATACGCAAGAAAATATGTCTAATCATTTCAGCAAAGCGCTCAAAATCCTCATCATCCTTTTTCTTGGATGGTTTAGGAGGAAAACGCATGGGTTTCTGAACCCAAGGTTCTCTTTCCTTACCGTGCTTCCTAGCAACAAAGTCTCTCTTATCATAACGTTGAATCTTTGATTGTGGGTTATCAAGATCAACAGCAGGTTCAATTTCTACATCATTATCATTGCTAGGTTGAGCATCAGCATGAACATCTTCATTAAAATTATCACTAGGTTCACGTTCATTACTAGATTGTCTTTCAGCATCAGAAATAGAAATATCATTGGGATTCTCAGGTGTGTCTACAATAGGTTCACTAGAAGCATGCAAAGTCCTATCATTTTTCTTTTTCTTCTTTTCAGAAGAACTGGGTATATCAACATTGTTTCTCTGAGAATCCTGCTCAATTCTCTTAGGGTGGCCCTCAGGATACAAACGTTCCTGAGTCACTTTACTCCCTCTAGTTGCAACTCTAACAGCAAAGTCATTATTCTTATTATTTAATTCATTGAGCAAATCATTCTGAGCTTTAAGTACTTGTTCTACTTGAGTGGTAACCATAAAAGCATGTTTACTAATGAGTTTAAGTTCACCTTTAACTCTAGACATATAATCACTCAAGTGTTCAATCATATAAGTATTGTGTTTCAATTGTCTACCAACATAAGCATTGAAGTTTTCTTGTTTGGCAATAAAATTATCAAACTCATCTAAGCATTGGCTAGCAGACTTATAACGAGGAATATCACCTTCATCAAATCTATAAAGAGAATTTACCTTTACTACCTGTGTCAGGTTATCAAGACCATGAACTTCTTCAACATGCGGTAAATTAAGACCATGTATTTCTTCAACAGGAGGTAAATTCTTAACATTTCAGCTTTTATACCTTTTTGTTTCATAGATTTCTTTGCCTCTTGCATATCTTCAGGACTGAGAAATAGAACACCCCTTTTCTTCGGAGTTGGCTTAGGAGTTGGTTCAGGAAGTGTCCAATTGTTTTCATTAGTCAACATATTATTCAATAGAATTTCAGCTTGATCAACAGTTCTTTCCCTGAAAACACAACCAGCACAACTATCCAGGTGGTCTCTGGAGGCATCGGTTAGTCCATTATAAAAGATATCAAGTATTTCATTTTTCTTAAGAGGATGATCAGGCAAAGCATTAAGTAGTTGGAGAAGCCTTCCCCAAGCTTGTGGGAGACTCTCTTAGCATCACCCTTTAATGAGAACGGAAATATTTTAAGGATATAATAGTAGCGAGTTTTCTCATCATTAGTGAACAGGGTGGCTATATCATTTAATTTAGTAAGATGTGCCACAATAGTTTCACATACATAGCCATAGAAAGGATCAGATTCAACCAGAGTAATTATATCAGGGTCGACAGAGAAATCGTAATCCTTATCAGTAACAAAGATAGGTGAAGTAGCATAAGCAGGATCATATTTCATTCTAGCATTCAGAGTTTTTTCTTTCAGCTTAGCTAATAATTTCTTAAGATCACTCCTATCATTGCAAGCAAGAAAGTCTTTAGCAGTTTCTTCATCCATAACATAGCCCTCAGGAACAACAGGCAATTCATATCTAGGGGAAGAATCTTCATCATCACTTTCAACAATATTATCAGTTTCAATAATTCCATTCTCTCTAGCCCTAGCAAGTTGTTCATCAAGAAATTCACCAAGTGGCACAGTAGTACCAAGCATAGAAGTAGTTTCATCATAAGTATCATGCATAGCAGAAGTGGCATCATCCATAACATGCGACATATCAGAATTAATAGCAGAAGCAGGTTTAGGTGTCGCAAGCTTACTCAAAACAGAAGGTGAATCAAGTGCAGAGCTAGATGGCAGTTCCTTACATCCCCTCGTAGTTGAGGGATAAATTTTGGTTTTCTCGTCTTTCAAGTTCTTCATAGTGATCAGCAGATATAAATCCCAAGTGACTCAAAGAATAGAGCTATGCTCCCCGGCAACGGCGCCAGAAAATAGTCTTGATAACCCACAAGTATAGGGGATTGCAAGAGTTTTCGAGGGTAGAGTATTCAACCCAAATTTATTGATTCAACACAAGGGGAGCCAAAGAATATTCTCAAGTATTAGGAGTTGAGTTGTCAATTCAACCACACCTGGATAACTTAATATCTGCAGAAAAGTATTTAGTAGCAAAGTAGTATGATAGTAACGGTAACGGTGGCAAAAGTAACAGTAGCAGTGTAACAGTAGCAACGGAAAAGTAAATAAGCGAAGAACAATATGTGAAAAGCTCGTAAGCATTGGATCGGTGATGGAGAATTATGCCGGATGCGGTTCATCATGTAACAGTCATAACATAGGGTGACACAGAACTAGCTCCAATTCATCAATGTAATGTAGGCATGTATTCCGAATATAGTCATACGTGCTTATGGAAAAGAACTTGCATGACATCTTTTGTCCTACCCTCCCGTGGCAGCGGGGTCCTATTGGAAACTAAATGATATTAAGGCCTCCTTTTAATAGAGTACTGGACTAAAGCATTAACACATAGTGAATACATGAAGTCCTCAAACTACGGTCATCACCGGGAGTGGTCCCGATTATTGTCACTTCGGGGTTGCCAGATCATAACACATAGTAGGTGACTATAGACTTGCAAGATAGGATCAAGAACTCACATATATTCATGAAAACATAATAGGTTCAGATCTGAAATCATGGCACTCGGGCCCTAGTGACAAGCATTAAGCATGGCAAAGTCATAGCAGCATCAATCTCAGAACATAATGGATACTAGGGATCAAACCCTAATAGAACTAACTCGATTACATGATAAATCTCATCCAACCCATCACCGTCCAGCAAGCCTACGATGGAATTACTCACGCACGGCGGTGAGCATCATGAAATTGGTGATGGAGGATGGTTGATGATGACGATGGCGACGGATTCCCCTCTCCGGAGCCCCGAACGGACTCCAGATCAGCCCTCCCGAGAGAGATTAGGGCTTGGCGGCGGCTCCGTATCGTAAAACGCGATGAATCCTTCTCTCTGATTTTTTTCTCCCCGAACGTGAATATATAGAGTTGGAGTTGAGGTCGGTGGAGCTCCAGGGGGCCCACGAGGCAGGGGCGCGCCTAGGGGGGCAGGCGCGCCCCCACCCTCGTGCACAGGGTGTGGGCCCCCTGGCCTTGATTCTTTCGCCAGTATTTTTTATTATTTCCAAAAATAATCACCGTGAAGTTTCTGAGAAATTTTGTTTCTGCACAAAAATAACACCATGGCAATTCTGCTGAAAACAGCGTCTGTTCGGGTTAGTTCCATTCAAATCATGCAAGTGAGAGTCCAAAACAAGGGCAAAAGTGTTTGGAAAAGTAGATACGACGGAGACGTATCACTTGCCCCTTTAGGACCAAAGAGGCAACGAGTACCCTGCGCCCGCTGGCGCCCGCCTGGCCTTGGTCATCATGGCTCACGTCACGTGCACCTCGTGAGGTACCCTTTGCATAGATATCTCCACTCCTCGTGAGCCAGCCTAACATGGCTGCCCCTAAGGAGGTCTTGTGTCGTCCGTCTCACGAGGCTTGGCCCCTCGCGAGGGTTTTGAGTGGTTGTTGACGAAGATGGGCCGTACCAGGCCACTGGTGGAGCTACGCCCTAGGCCGCAGGCAGGCAAGTCTAGGTACCCCCGTTCCCAGGATGCCGACAGTAGCCCGCGGGCCCAAGGCGCGCTCGCACTTGGCTTCGAGGCGAAGCCAAGGGCCAAGTGCGGAGCGCCGCGGGCCCCAACAGCCTGCGGCCTTGATTGACGCGTGGCGGTTGATGGGACGTGGGCGCCTCCACTTCCCCACGCAGCCTCGATCTCCGCCTGGCTAAGCAGCCCCCGTCTCCTACACAGCACCGCCCCCATTTACAGGCAAGCGCCCCGCAGCTCCCTCGTCTTTCAGCAAACATCGGATCCTGATGAGGACATCAATTACTAGAGCTCGCGCACGCTAATTAAATTATCAGTTACTTTCGTTTCTTGGTAATGATTCTAATGTTCATGAGAATATGATGCTGCCTAAATTGGATAGATTTGTTTTGCTTACAAGTGAAGGGCCTAGCTTGGAGAAGGATGAACATTGGAGCAAGAACAAGCATGGAGTTGATGGCATGCGCAAGGGGAACAAGAACGGAGTTACAAGTGATGATTTCAGGACTTTGAAGCCACCATAAGGAGTGCATGAAGCATTGGACGAAATATACAAGATGCCACTTCATAAATTTCGTCCAGAGGCTATTCTAGGCGCTGCGTCACCTTATTATTGGGTCAGGCCAATGTAATTTCGAAATACATAAGTATAGGCTGTTTTTAGAGTCCGTATGTGTGGGGAAACAAGAGATAGGGTTGGTTTCGGACCCCTGCCCCAAGGGCCACAAAATCCCCCCCTCTTCCTCCATATATACAGCCCTTAGGGCACCGTTTAGACTTTGGGTTTTGTTTAGATTAAAGTTCACCATAGCTGCAACTTCGCATACTTCGTTTGTGTTCAACGACCAGACAAAGGCGTCACAGAACCCCACCTTGATCAATAAAGCTTTCCTCTTATATTCGCAATATCCAGATTGCAACCTTAGTTTCTTGCTTGTTCTTCGTTTGCCTGCAGGAAACAGACCTTCATGGTCAGGTTGATTGTGCTCCGGCCTGGTCAATAACCTCTCGGAGTTGGTTTAGCGATTGCTAAGGCGCGACGTCCTCGCACTTTCGTAGTCGGATCGTCAAAGTCGACTTCCTCCAAAACGATAGCCACCATCTCATAGAAAGATGGGACATCTTTGCCTCTATCAAGTGGTATCAGATTTCTAGGTTGCTCGGTGAGATTTTACAGTTTTTCGTAGTTTAGATCGAGTCTGTTCTCCATACCTATAGTCCACGAAAAAGCCACAAAAAAATTGGGTTAGTTCATCATATCCGAACCAATCTGGGCCTTTGCATAATCTTTTTAGGGCTTTTGCTTTGTTGAATTTGCGGTTGCATCGTCGTGTCAAGTTGCTGGTCTTAGAGTCTAGACTTTTAGAGTTTCGAGTTCTGGTCATAAGTTGTCACGCCGCCGCCGCACCATCATCTTCGCCCCTGCCATCTACCACCACCGCTCTGAATCCATATCCATATACCACCACCAATCCGTATCCATATACCACCACCGATCCGTATCCATATACCACCACCGCTACCATATACCACCACCGCTGCCATATCCTATCAACATATATCCACCACCAATCCGAGTTCTTTTCATATTAGGTTTGTTTTCGAGATCCATCTATTTTCTGGAGACCCCCGGGCAGTTTTTAGGCCAAAATTTCAGCGACCAATTTTTTTCCTATCCTATTTTTAGGCTTTTCTAAGTCTTTTGAGCCACGTGCCATCATAGTGATTTTTTGTCGCACTTTTTCGTCGTCGCTGCCCTGATTTCCAAAAGAAAATTAGTCAAAAAAAATTTGTGCCCATCCTGTCATTTTGACCTGGGAAGAGTTTTGAGACAGTCGCCATTATAGTGATTTTTCGCAAAAAAAAAGGAGCGCAAAAAAACAGAGCGAAAAAAAATTCCAGAGTGTGCTTTTCCCTTGTTTACGTGCAGCGCCGTGATTTTGTTAGTGTTCTAGGCTCGCGTCTCTAGCACGGTCTAGCCTAGGACCAGCACAGTACCGTCGTTGAGCGTTTATTCAACTTTGCATCTCTGAATTGATTATTGCTGACCCTTTTTGCTACCATATTATAAGCCTTCCCAGCTCCACATACATCTACATCGTGCGTTTGAATCTCCCTGGTAATCGCTCTATCCAAGCTTTGAGAGTTTTGACTACATCGGTTGCCGATCACTGCCTGCTGTTGGGTAAGAACTGGTAAGAATTTGAGATTTGCTTGACGGATTTGTGACACCCACCACCACCACCACCACTTGTTAGTAGTCTGTAGGATCATATTCTTGTGTGTTTCTATTGCTGCTAACCATGCCAGGATCACAAGCCGACGAGATTAACTGGGAGAACTTAACGAACAAGGAGCTTCATGATAAGTTTCAGCAAATGATGACTGAACAGGTGCAAGATGTGCTGAACAATTTTGAAGAGGCCATGGAGAAGATCACTGGTCTTGAGAAGACGTTCGAAACAAAGCTTGATAACAGATTTAATGAACTGCTTGCGCGTCTTCCACCACCGGCTGCACCTGTCGCACCTCTGCAACAACAACAACAACGACTACCTCCACGTCGTGAAACAGCCCTCCGCCGAGCGAGCCGTGTTCCTATTCAGCTAGGTCGAACTGTTGGTGCTGCTGTTGATACTTCTGTGGCTCCTGCTGCTGATGAGGAGGAGGATGATTATGCGGGAGGTTACGAGGATGAGGTTGATCAAAATCAGAACTACGTGCAACCACCAGCACCACAACCACCAGGTCGTCCACATGCAAATAATCACAATGGTAGGGCTCTCCCTCAGGTACGAGATCATGACCATCTTCCTACACAGAAATTGAATATTCCACCATTTGAGGGTAGATAAGTTCCTGATATATATCTTACTTGGGAGTTAGAAACCGAACAACGTTTTACATGTTTAGATATCCCGAGGAGAGACGTGTTGCTGCTGCACTTTGTGCTTTCACTAGTTTTGCTTGTGTGTGGTGGTCTGAACATCGTAGATTATATCCGAATAATATTCCAACTACTTGGGATGCTTTGGAAACGGCTATGCGTACTCGTTGGGTTCCACCATATTATCAACGTGAATTACTTCAAAAATTGCAGCGTTTAAGACAAGGAAAAAATTCTGTAGAGGAATATTATCAGGAATTACAAACTGGCATGATTAGATGTGGTACTGTGGAGGATAATGAAGCTATGCTTGCACGTTTTATGGGTTGATGAGGACATCAATACCATTGTTACACCCACAACCCCTGCTACTATACATACTAGACCGATTACTAGAGCTCGCGCACGTCAATTAAATTACCAGGTACTTTCGTTTCTTGGTAATGATTCTAATGTTCATGAGAATATGATGGTGCCTAAATTGGATACATTTGTTTTGCTTACAAATGAAGGGCCTAGCTTGGAGAAGGATGAACATTGGAGCAAGAACAAGCATGGTGTTGATGGCATGCGCAAGGGAGACAAGAACAGAGTTTCAAGTGATGATTTCAGGACTTTGAAGCCACCATAATGAGTGCATGAAGCCTTGGACGAAATATACAAGATGCCACTTCATAATTTTCGTCTAGAGGCTATTCTAGGTGCTGCGTCACCTTATTTTTGGGCCAGGCCCATGTAATTTCAAAATACTTCAATATAGGCTGTTTTTAGAGTCCTTATGTGTGGGGAAACAAGAGTTAGGGTGGGTTTCGGACCCCTCCTCCAAGGGCCACGAAATTCCCCCCCTCTTCCTCCATATATACAACCCCTAGGGCATCGTTTAGACTTTGGGTTTTGTTTAGATTAAAAGTTCGCCATAGCTGCAACTTCGCGTACTTCGTTTGTGTTCAACGACCAGACAAAGGCATCACAGAACCCCACCTTCATTAATAAAGCTTTCCTCTTTTATTCGCAATATCCAGATTGCAATCTCAGTTTCTTGCTTGTTCTTCGTTTGCTCGCAGGAAATAGACCCTCGTGGTTAGGTTGATCGTGCTCCCGCGTGGTCAATAACCCCTCGGAAGTTGGTTTAGCGATTGCTAAGATGCGACGTCTTCGCACGTTCGTAGTCGGATCGTCAAAGTCGACTCCGACAGAAAACGATTGCTATCTGATCGAAACATCGGGACACCTTTGCCTCTATCAAGTGGTATCAGATTTCCAGGTTGCTCGATGAGATTTCACAGTTTTTCGTAGTTTAGATCGAGTCTGTTCTTCATACCTATAGTCCACGAAAAAGCCAAAAAAATATTAGGGTTAGTTCATCTTATCCGAACCAATCTGAGCCTTTGCATAATCTTTTATGTATTTGCTTTGTTGAATTTGTGGTTGCATCGTCGTGTCAAGTTGCTGGTCCTAGCGTCTAGTACTTTAGAGTTTTGAGTTCTGTTCACAAGTTGTCACGCCGCCGCCGCACCATCGTCATCACCGCTGCCATATACCTCCATTGTCATCACCGCTGCCATATACCACCATCGTCATCGCCGCTACCATATACCACATATCCACCACCATCACGCTAATCCGAGTCCACCTCCATCACAAATTCGCCACCAGTCCGTGTTCCATCGCCCTGCAAATATCCGCCACCAGTCCGAGTTTCCACCAGATTCATCTCCGCCACCAGTCCTAGTCCGAGTCCAGTAATTATTGCTTTGTTCTCGATTTCTAGATCACGCGATACTCCGAGTCGTGACAGAATAGGACTCCCCAACTTCTGAGCCATCCGCAGAAGAAAAATAGTTCCAGTTTAAAAAAAACTAAGTCTGGAAAATTCTGGCTCGGCAGTTTTTAGTACATTTGTAGACTCTTTCGAAAAAAAATTGTTGCGGAGCAAAAAAAAAGAGGAAAAAAGTGCAAAAAAAAGAGAAAAAGAAAAAAATTCAGAGTGTGCTCCTCCCTTGTTTACGTGCAGCGCCGTGATTTTGTTAGTGTTCTAGGCTCGCGTCTCTAGTACGGTCTAGCCTAGGACCAGCACAGTACCGTCGTTGAGCGTTTATTCAACTTTGCATCTCTGAATTGATTATTGCTGACCCTTTTTGCTACCATATTATAAGCCTTCCCAGCTCCACATACATCTACATCATGCGTTTGACTCTCCTTGATAATCGCACTATCCAAGCTTTGAGAGTTTTGATTACATCGGTTGCCGATCACCGTGTGCTGCTGGGTAAGAACTGGTAAGAATTTGAGATTTGCTTGACGGATTTGTGACACCCACCACCACCACTTGTTAGTAGTCTATAGGATCATATTCTTGTGTGTTTCTATTGCTGCTAACCATGCCAGGATCACAAGCCGGCGAGATTGACTGGGAGAACTTAACGAACAAGGAGCTTCATGATAAGTTTCAGAAAATGATGACTGAACAGGTGCAAGATGTGTTGAACAATATTTAAGAGGCCATGGAGAAGATCACTGGCCTTGAGAAGACGTTCGAAACAAAGCTTGATAACAGATTTAATGAACTGCTTGCGCGTCTTCCACCACCGGCTGCACCTGCCGCACCCCTGCAACAACAACAACAACAACGACTACCTCCACATCGGGAAACAGCCCTCCGCCGAGCGAGTCGTGTCCCTCTTCAGCCTGGCCTAACTGCTGGTGCTGCTGTTGATACTTCTGTGGCTCCTGTTGCTGATGTGGAGGAGGATGATTATGCGGGAGATTACGAGGATGAGGTTGATCAAAATCAAAAGTACGTGCAACCACCAGCATCACAACCACCAGGTCGTCCACATGCAAATAATGGCCATGTTAGGGCTCCCCCTCAGGTACGAGATCATGACCATCTTCCTAAACTGAAATTGAATATTCCACCATTTGAGGGTAGATATGTTCCTGATATATATCTTACTTGGGAGTTAGAAACTGAACAACGATTTACATGTTTACAATATCCTGAGGAGAGACGTGTTCCTGCTGCTGTTTGTGCTTTCACTAGCTTTGCATGTGTTTGGTGGTCCGAACATTGTAGATTATATCCTGTTCCAGCTACTTGGGCTGCTTTGAAAACTGCTATGCGTACTCGTTGGGTTCCACCATATTATCAACGTGAATTACTTCAAAAATTGCAGCGCTTAAGACAAGGAAAAAATTCTGTAGAAGAATAATATCAGGAATTACAAACTGGCTTGATTAGATGTGGTATTGTTGAGGAGAATGAAGCTATGCTTGCACGTTTTATGGGTGGATTAAATAGAGAGATTCAGACCATTCTAGAGTATAAGGATTATAATAATATCATTCGTTTATTCCATCTTGCTTGTAAAGCTGAACGTGAAGTGCAGGATCAACAGGCATTGGCGCGAACTAACTTTTCTGCAGGTCGACCTTCATCATGGACACCACGTGCATCATCTACTTCCACTGCACCATCACCTCCTTCAGGTGCCACCTCCAACCGTGATACAAGAAAGCAGGCACAACCACCACTATCTGCCAAGAGCACACCTGCCGGGCCTGCACAGAGCTCTTCTTCTTCCATGGCGTCAACAGGGCACACAAGTGATATTATTTGTCGTCGTTGTAAGGGAAGAGGACATTTTGCGAGAGAATGCAAATCTCAGCATGTGATGATTGCTACTGAGGATGGTGGGTATGAGTCCGCTAGTGACTATGATGAGGAGACTTTGGCTCTTATTACACATGAAGAACACGGTGGAGATGATTCTGATCATGAGACACAATACATGGCTGCTGAAGATGCTGACATGTATGAATGTTTAGTTGCTCAATGTGTTTTGAGTGTGCAGGTTACACAAGCTGAGCAAAATCAGAGGCATAATTTGTTCCATACAAAGGGAGTTGTGAAGGAACGTTCTATTCGCGCCATCATAGATGGAGGGAGCTGCAATAACTTGGCTAGCATGGAGATGGTGGAGAAGCTATCTCTCACCACAAGACCACATCCACATCCTTACTACATCCAATGGTTCAACAACAGCGGCAAGGTTAAGGTAACACGTACTGTTCGGGTGCATTTTAGTATCTCTACATATGATGATTATGTTGATTGTGATGTGGTACCTCTGCAAGCATGTTCCTTATTACTTGGTAGACCATGGCAATTTGATAAAAATTCTGTGCACCATGGTAGAAACAATCAGTATACTCTTGTTCATAAGGATACAAATATTACTTTGCTTCCTATGACTCCTGATTCCATTATGAAAGATGATATTTATAGAGCTAATAAAGCAAAACAGGAGAAAAATAAGAGTGAAAATCAGATTGTGGCAAAAGAATTTGAGCAACAAATGAAGCCTAATAATAAACCATCTAGTGTTTCTTGTGAAATTAAATTGAAAAGTGCATGTTTACTTGCCACCAAATCTGATATTGATGAGCTAGTTTTTAGCAAATCTGTTTGCTATGCTTTTGTGTGCAAAAATGCATTATTTTCATTCGAGGACGTGCCTTCCTCTTTGCCCCCTGCAGTGACTAACATTTTGCAGGAGTTCGCTGACGTCTTCCCACAAGACGTGCCACCGGGATTACCACCTATTCGAGGGATTGAGCATCAAATTGACTTAATTCCCGGTGCATCGCTACCCAACCGTGCACCATACCGTATCAATCCAGAGGAGACGAAGGAGATTATGCGTCAAGTACAGGAGCTGCTCGACAAAGGTTAAATTCGCGAATCCCTTAGTCCTTGTGCTTTTCCTATTATTCTAGTGCCGAAAAAGGATGGTACGTCGCGTATGTGTGTTGATTGTAGAGGCATTAATAATATTACTATTCGTTATCGTCATCCTATTCCTAGGCTAGATGATATGCTTGATGAATTGAGTGGCTCTACAATATTCTCCAAAGTTGATTTGCGTAGTGGATACCATAAAATTCGTATGAAATTGGGAGATGAATGGAAAACAGCTTTTAAAACTAAGTTTGGTTTATATGAGTGGTTAGTCATGCCTTTTGGGTTAACTAATGCACCTAGTACTTTCATGAGACTAATGAACGAAGTTTTACGTGCTTTCATTGGACGATTTGTGGTAGTCTATTTTGATGATATACTGATTTATAGCAAATCTTTGGAAGAACATTTGGAACATTTACGTGCTGTTTTTATTGCTCTACGTGATGCACGTTTGTTTGGTAACCTTGGGAAGTGCACCTTTTGCACCGACCGAGTATCTTTTCTTGGCTATGTTGTTACTCCATAGGGAATTGAAGTTGATAAAGCCAAGATTGAAGCTATTGAGAGTTGGCCGCAGCCCAAAACGGTCACACAAGTGAGGAGTTTTCTTGGACTCACTGGTTTCTGTAGGCGTTTTGTGCGAGATTTTAGCACCATTGCTGCACCTCTCAATGAGCTTACAAAGAAGGATGTGCCTTTTGTTTGGGGTACCGCACAGGAAGAAGCCTTCATGATATTGAAAGATAAGTTGACACATGCTCCTTTACTCCAACTTCCTGATTTTAATAAGACTTTTGAGCTTGAATGTGATGCTATTGGAATTGGATTAGGAGGTGTGTTATACAAGATGGCAAACCTGTTGCAAACTTTTTTGAAAAATTGAGTGGGCCTAGTCTGAACAATTCTACTTATGATAAAGAATTATATGCTCTTGTTCGGACCTTAGAAACATGGCAACATTATTTGTGGCCCAAAGAATTTGTTATACATTCTGATCATGAATCTTTGAAACACATTAAAAGTCAAGCTAAACTGAACAGTAGACATGCTAAATGGGTTGAATTCATTGAGACTTTCCCTTATGTTATTGAACACAAGAAGGGTAAAGAAAATGTTATTCCTGATGCATTGTCTCGTCGTTATACTATGCTTTCACAACTTGACTTTAAAATATTTGGTTTGGAGACCATCAAAGATCAATATGTGCATGATGCTAAATTTAAAGATATATTGCAGAATTGTAAAGAAGGTAGAACGTGGAACAAGTTCGTCGTTAATGATGGATTTGTGTTACGTGCTAACATGCTATGAATTCCAGCTAGCTCCGTTCATCTTTTGTTGTTGCAGGAGGCGCATGGAGGAGGACAAATGGGACACTTTGGCGTGAAGAAGACGGAGGATATACTTGCTACACATTTCTTTTGGCCAAAGATGAGACGGGATGTTGAGCGTATTGTTGCTCGCTGCACTACATGTCAAAAAGCTAATTCACGACCCAATCCTCATGGTTTATATATGCCTTTGCCTGTACCTAGTGTTCCTTGGGAGGATATATCTATGGACTTTGTTTTAGGTTTACCTCGAACAAAGATGGGGAGGGATAGCGTATTTGTTGTCGTGGATAGGTTCTCGAAAATGGCACACTTTATACCATGTCATAAAACCGATGATGCTGTTAATGTTGCTGATTTGTTCTTTCATGAAATTATTCGCTTGCATGGTGTGCCAAATACTATTGTTTCAGATCGTGATACTAAATTTCTGAGTCACTTTTGGAGATGTTTATGGGCTAAGTTGGGGACTAAACAGCTTTTTAGTACTACTTGTCAGCCCCGAACTGATGGTCAAACTGAAGTAGTTAATAGAACTTTGTCTACTATGCTTAGGGCTGTTTTGAAGAATAATAAGCAAATGTGGGAAGAATGCTTGCCTCATATTGAATTTGCTTATAATCGTTCGTTGCATTATACTACTAAGATGTGCCCTTTTGAAATTGTATGGTTTCCTACCTCGTGCACCCATTGATTTGTTGCCTCTTCCATCTTTGGAGAAGGTTAATTTTGATGCTAAACAACGTGCTGAATTGTTCTAAAAATGCATGAGTTAACTAAGGAAAACATTGAGCGTATGAATGCTAAATATAAACTTGCTGGAGATAAGGGTAGAAAACATGTTGTCTTTGCACCTGGAGATCTTGTTTGGTTACATTTGCGTAAGGATAGGTTTCCTAATTTGCGCAAATCAAAGCTAATGCCACGTGCTGATGGTCCTTTTAAGGTGTTAGAGAAAATAAATGATAATGCATATAAACTTGAGTTGCCTGCAGATTTTGGGGTTAGTCCCACTTTTAACACTACAGATTTGAAGCCTTATTTGGGTGAGGAAGATGAGCTTCCGTCGAGGACGACTTCATTTCAAGAAGGGGAGGATGATGAGGACATCAATACCATTGTTACACCCACAACCCCTGCTACTATACATACTGGACCGATTACTAGAGCTTGCGCACGCCAATGAAATTGCCTGGTACTTTCGTTTCTTGGTAATGATTCTAATGTTCATGAGAATATGATGCTGCCTAAATTGGATACATTTATTTTGCTTACAAATGAAGGGCCTAGCTTGGAGAAGGATGAACATTGGAGCAAGAACAAGCATGGAGTTGATGGCATGCGCAAGGGAGACAAGAACAGAGTTTCAAGTGATGATTTCAGGACTTTGAAGCCACAATAATGAGTGCATGAAGCCTTGGACGAAATATACAAGATGCCACTTCATAATTTTCGTCCAGAGGCTATTCTAGGTGCTGCGTCACCTTATTTTTGGGCCAGGCCCATGTAATTTCGAAATACTTCAATATAGGCTATTTTTAGAGTCCGTATGTGTGGGGAAACAAGAGTTAGGGTGGGTTTCGGACCCCTCCTCTTCCTCCATATATACAGCCCCTAGGGCATCGTTTAGACTTTGGGTTTGTTTAGATTAGAAGTTCGCCATAGCTGCAACTTCGCGTACTTCGTTTGTGTTCAACGACCAGACAAAGGCGTCACAGAACCCCACCTTCATTAATAAAGCTTTCCTCTTTTATTCGCAATATCCAGATTGCAATCTCAATTTCTTGCTTGTTCTTCGTTTGCTTGCAGGAAATAGACCCTCGTGGTCAGGTTGATCGCGCTCCAGCGTGGTCAATAACCCCTCGGAAGTTGGTTTAGCGATTGCTAAGGCGCGACGTCTTCGCACGTTCGTAGTCGAATCATCAAAGTCGACTCCCACAGAAAACGATTGCTATCTCATCGAAACATCGGGACACCTTTGCCTCTATCATGAGGCGAGGTGTTCTTGTGCTAGGTGCACTTGTGTAGGTGAGGAATACTCAATGATGAGATGAGATGCTTCCGAATGAGTTATCTCCTACGGTGGTGGCTAGCACTATTTATATAGGCCCTACTCCAGTCCCCAAATATTGAGCGGAAAGGGAGCAAACAACGGCCAATTTGAAAGGGGACAGCTAGTACAGCTTATCCTGACAAAAGTAGTCTTCGCCTGCAAAAAGGCTCTGGTGGTGACGCCGTCTTGGGCTACACGGTGACCTCCATCCTGTCGTCCTGCTGGTCTTGGTCTCATTGCACCGATAGGGAAACCTTTGCTTGATGCCTCGGTACTCCGCGCCTGCGCTTGCCTCCTTAGCACCAAAGAGGAAACAAGGACACTGTGCGTGCTGGCGCCCGCCTGGTCTCGATCGTCATGGCTCACGTCACGGGAACCTCGCGAGGTTTGCCTTGCCTTGATCTCTCCGCCCCTCGTGAGCCAACCTGGTGAGGCCGCTCCCGAGGAGGTCTTGTGTCGTCCGCCTCGAGAGGCTTGGCCCCTCGCGAGGGTCATGAGTGCTTGTTGGTGAAGATGGGTAGTACGGGCCCGCTCGCAGAGCCACGCCATGGGCCGCAAGCAAGCAAGTCTGGAGACCCTCGTTCCCAGAACGCCGACAGTAGCCCCCGGGCCCAAGGCGCGCTCGGGCTTGGCTTCAAGACGAGGCCAAAGGTCATGTGCGGAGCGCCGTGGGCCCCAATAGCCTGCGGCCTTGGTCGACGCGTGGCGGTTGATTGGACATGGGCGTCTCCGCTTCCCCACGCTGCCTCGGCAACTGCCTGACTTGACAAGTCCCTGCGACATGCAAGGAAAAACCATCATTACCTGTGATCGTGGGGGGGCGCTGGTTGGCCTTCTCCTGTTATAAATGGTGAGGGGGCAGAGTCCTTGTCGCCCATCACTTCCCATCCGCTTGCTTCTTCCCCTTTGCTCGATTGCTAGCAGTGACACCAATGGCGCCGTCGAAGAGGTTCTCTGCCGCGGAGAAGGGGAAGGCCCCTCGCGAGGGGCCCGGCTCCCCGGCGCTCAAGCGTGGACGTGGTCGTCCCCGCAAGCACACCGCGACCCCCACCACGGCCCCCTATTCCCGCGGTGGCGCCGCTGCGCGTGGCAGGGGTCGTTCCAGTCGTGGCAGCCCTGTCGATGAAGGGAGACGTGCCATGGTTGCACGACCTCCCCGGCCGCGCTTCCACTCGGCGGCAGTGCTACCGGAGTTCGTCGTCTGGTCGGAGAACCCGGCTGGCAACTGGCTTCAGCTCCCACGCTTCTTCGCCGACGAGCTGCGAGCCTCCGGTCTAGGTGGGCTCTGGCTGCAGGCGGACGGTTGCTGCAGCAGGGCTTCTTGGGTTGCAGTCGAGGTCTCCGCCGCGGCCAACATAGCTCTGGCCTACGGTTGGCAGACGTTCACTCGCGCGCACGGCTGGGCAGGCGGTGCACCCTCCATTTCAAGTATGACGGTGATGCGACCCTCTACGTGAGGGTGTTTGGGGAATATGGTCGTTGCGTCGGGTGCTGCCCCGAGGTGAACGACGGAGAGGAGGTGCTCGGCCTTGGCGACGGTCGAGACGAGGATGAGGGCGAACCCGCCCTTGGTGCCGACCGCTTCTCGTCCAGCTACGGTGGCTCTTCCCCCGGCGACAGCTCCAACAGTGGTTGCTACGACCAGCCGCCACACCGCCGCGCCCGCTTCGAAGGTGCCAGCGGGTCGTAGAAGACAGCACCACCGGCGGGCCAGAGCTACGGATGGCATCACATCTTGACAACTGCCCGACTTGGGATTAACCCCACCGTCGGAGGAAGAGGTGGCGCAGCAGAGCCACAGACGGCATCACACCAAGATACGCCTCGAAGTAGAAGGCGAAGATCGACAGCAAAAGGATAGATTTGGGATGAAGATGCAGCGCATGCAGCCCGTAGTGGCCGAGGACCTCATAGAAGAAGTCACAAAAGGGAGGAACCAGCCCCGCCCCGATGCTTCTTGTGAAGAAGGGGAAGAAGGTGCTTCCCTCCGGCTCCTGCATGGCGGAGCCAGCCCGGAGATCAGTCTTCCCCCTCTCGTTGCTTTCCCCCGCCGTCAGGAGGCGCATGGCGGCGAGGCTCTTCTCTGAGACGTTGGGCGCGTCGAGGGCTGACTCGTACCAAGCCGGCGACGAGGCAAGCTTGACCTTCCGGGGCGCCATTGGTGCTAAGGGGGGAGGATGGGAGCAGATCTGGAGGTTTCGGCAGCAAGGAGCGAGAAAGGGGAGCTGGAGCAAGGCGAAAGGGGGCGACGAAGGCAAGCACTGTCTGTGCCAACCTTTGACAGTCGGGCAGTTGCCGAGGCAGCGTGGGGAAGCAGAGACGCCCATGTCCAATCAACCGCCATGCGTCGACCAAGGCCGCAGGCTATTGGGGCCCGCGGTGCTCCGCACTTGACCTTTGGCTTCGCCTCGAAGCTAAGCCCGAGCGCGCCTTGGGCCCGGGGGCTACCGTCGGCGTTCTGGGAACGGGGGTCCCCAGACTTGCCTGCCTGCGGCCCACGGCGTGGCTCTGCGAGCGGGCACGTACGGCCCATCTTCACCAACAAGTACTCAAGACCCTCGCGAGGGGCCAAGCCTCGCGAGGCGGACGACACAAGACCTCCTCGGGAGCATCCTCACCAGGTTGGCTCGCGAGGGGCAGAGAGATCAAGGCAAGGCAAACCTCGCGAGGTCCTCATGACATGAGCCATGACGATCAAGATCAGGCGGGCGCCAGCGCGCACAGTGTCCTTGTTTCCTCTTTGGTGCTAAGGAAGCAAACGCAGGCGCGGAGTACTGAGGCGTCAAGCAAAGGTTTCCATATCAGTGCAACGAGACAAAGACCAGCAGGACGGCAAGACGGAGGTCACCATGGAGCCCAAGTTGGCGTCACCACCAGAGCTTTTTGCAGGCGAAGACTGCTTTTGCCATGATAAGCTGTACTAGCTGTCCCCTTTCAAATTGGCCGTTGTTGGCTCCCTTCCTGCTCAATATTTGGGGAGAGGACCAGGGCCTCTATAAATAGGATTAACCACCACAGTAGGACGCAACTAGTCTCGAACGGGTCTCGAACTCATTTAGTTCATCCTCACACCCACCAAGCACAAGAACACCTCGCCTCAGGAGGTTGTTCTTCCCCTTGCACTGTTCATCCTCAGCCCGAGGCAATCCACCACCACCACACTGGAGTAGGGTATTACACCACAACTGTGGCCCGAACCAGTATAAATCTTGTATCCCTTGTGTTCGAGTTCGTCGAGTTAGCCCTTGAGATCTTAGCGAAGCTAGGACGTGGATCAGCAGGGGGAGATCTTTGTGTGCACCCCAGTGTTCGAACCGTGAGGGTTTTGCCGGAACCCGTGATCCAACAATTGGCGCGCCAGGTAGGGGAGGCCGATGCAGGGCCAAATGTCGGATCACGGGTTCCGGCAAAACCCTCAAGGTTCGAACACTCGGGTCTTCACGAAGATCTCCCCCTACCGATCCACGTCCTAGCTTCGCTAAGATCTCAAGGTCTAACTCGACGAACTCGCAACACAGCGGACGCAAGATTTATACTGGTTCGGGCCACCGTTGTGGTGTAATACCCTACTCCAGTGTTGATAGAGGCAAAGGTGTCCCGTCTTTCGATGAGATGATGGATATCGCTTTGGTGGAAGTCGACTTTGACGATCCGACTACGAACGTGCGATGACGTCGCGCCTTAGCAATCGCTAAACCAACTCCGAGAGGTTATTGACCACGCCGGAGCACGATCAACCTGACCACGAGGGTATGTTTCCTGCGAGCAAACGAAGAACAAGCAAGAAACTGAGATTGCAATCTGGATATTGCGAATATAAGATGAAAGCTTCATTGATCAAGGTGGGGCTCTGTGACGCCTTTGTCTGGTCGTTGAACACAAACGAAGTACGCGAAGTTGCAGCTATGGCGAACTTTTAATCTAAACAAAACCCAAAGTCTAAACGGTGCCCTAAGGGCTGTATATATGGAGGAAGAGGGGGGAATTTCGTGGCCCTTGGAGAAGGGGTCCGAAACCAACCCTATCTCTTGTTTCCCCACACACACGGACTCTAAAAACAACCTATACTTATGTATTTCGAAATTACATGGGCCTGTCCCAATAATAAGGTGACGTAGCATCTAGAATAGCCTCTGGACGAAATTTATGAAGTGGCATCTTGTATATTTCGTCCAAGGCTTCATTCACTCCTTATGGTGGCTTCAAAGTCCTGAAATCATCACTGGTAACTCCGTTCTTGTTCCCCTTGCGCATGCCATCAACTCCATGCTTGTTCTTGCTCCAATGTTCACCCTTCTCCAAGCCAGGCCCTTCATTTGTAAGCAAAACAAAAGTATCCAATTTAGGCAGCATCATATTCTCATGAACATTAGAATCATTACCAAGAAACGAAAGTACCTAGTAATTTAATTGGCGTGTGCGAGCTCTAGTAATTGGTCCATTATATTTAACAGTAGGGGTTGTGGGTGTAACAATGGTATTGATGTCCTCATCATCCTCCCCTTCTTGAAATGAAGTCGTCCTCGACGGAAGCTCATCTTCCTCACCCAAATAAGGCTTCAAATCTGCAATGTTAAAAGTGGGACTAACCCCAAAATCTGCAGGTAGCTCAAGTTTATATGCATTATCAGCACGTGGCATTAGCTTTGATTTGCGCAAATTAGGAAATCTATCCTTACGCAAATGTAACCAAACAAGATCTCCAGGTGCAAACACAACATGTTTTCTACCCTTATCTCCAGCATGTTTATATTTAGCATTCATACGCTCAATGTTGTCCTTAGTTAACTCATGCATTTTTGAAATCAATTCAGCACGTTCTTTAGCATCAAAATTAACCTTCTCCGAAGATGGAAGAGGCAACAAATCAATTGGTGCACGAGGTAGGAAACCATACACAATTTCAAAAGGGCACATCTTAGTAGTAGAATGCAATGAACGATTA
Organism: Aegilops tauschii subsp. strangulata; assembly: GCF_002575655.3. Lineage (NCBI taxonomy): Eukaryota > Viridiplantae > Streptophyta > Magnoliopsida > Poales > Poaceae > Aegilops > Aegilops tauschii. Next base: position 184,104,266 of record NC_053035.3, on the reverse strand, counting down.
TAAGCAAATTCAATATGAGGCAAGCATTCTTCCCACATTTTCTTATTATTCTTCAAAACAGCCCTAAGCATAGTAGACAATGTTCTATTGACTACTTCAGTTTGTCCATCAGTTTGGGGGTGACAAGTAGTACTAAAAAGCAGTTTAGTCCCCAACTTAGCCCATAAACATCTCCAAAAGTGGCTAAGAAATTTAGTATCACGATTTGAAACAATAGTATTTGGCACACCATGCAAGCGAATAATTTCACGAAAGAACAAATCAGCAACATTAACAGCATCATCACTTTTATGACATGGTACAAAGTGTGCCATTTTCGAGAATCTATCCACGACAACAAATATGCTATCCCTCCCCTTCTTTGTTCGAGGTAAACCTAAAACAAAGTCCATAGATATATCCTCCCAAGGAACACTAGGTACAGGCAAAGGCATATATAAACCATGAGGATTGAGTCGTGACTTAGCTTTTTGACATGTAGTGCAGCGAGCAACAAAACGCTCAACATCCCGTCTCATCTTTGGCCAAAAGAAATGTGTAGCAAGTACGTCCTCCGTCTTCTTCATGCCAAAGTGTCCCATTAATCCTCCTCCATGCGCCTCCTGCAACAACAAAAGACGAAGAGAGCTAGCTGGAATGCATAGCTTGTTAGCACGGAACACAAATCCATCATTAACGACAAACTTGTTCCAGGTTCTTCCTTCTTTACAATTCTGCAATACATCTTTAAAATCAGTATCATGCACATATTGATCTTTGATGGTCTCCAAACCAAATATTTTGAAGTCAAGTTGTGACAGCATAGTATAGCGACGAGACAATGCATCAGCAATAACATTTTCTTTACCCTTCTTGTGTTTAATGACATAAGGGAAAGTTTCAATGAATTCAACCCATTGAGCATGTCTACGATTCAGTTTAGCTTGACTTTTAATATGTTTCAAAGATTCATGATCAGAATGTATAACAAATTCTTTGGGCCATAAATAATGTTGACATGTTTCTAAAGTCCGAACAAGAACATATAGTTCTTTATCATAAGTAGAATAATTCAGACTAGGCCCACTCAATTTTTCAGAAAAGTATGCAACAGGTTTGCCAGCTTGTAATAACACACTTCCTAATCCAATTCCACTAGCATCACATTCAAGCTCAAAAGTCTTATTAAAATCAAGAAGTTGGAGTAAAGGAGCATGTGTCAACTTATCTTTCAATACCGTGAAGGCTTCTTCCTGTGCGGTACCCCAAACAAAAGGCACATCCTTCTTTGTAAGCTTGTTGAGAGGTGCAGCAATGGTGCTAAAATTTCTCACAAAACGCCTATAGAAACCAGCGAGTCCAAGAAAACTCCGCACTTGTGTGACCGTTTTGGGCTGCGGCCAACTCTCAATAGCTTCAATCTTGGCTTTATCAACTTCAATTCCCTGTGGAGTAACAACATAGCCAAGAAAAGATACTCGATCGGTGCAAAAGGTGCACTTCCCAAGGTTACCAAACAAACGTGCATCACGTAGAGCAATAAAAACAGCACGTAAATGTTCCAAATGTTCTTCCAAAGATTTGCTATAAATCAGTATATCATCAAAATAGACTACCACAAATCGTCCAATGAAAGCACGTAAAACTTCGTTCATTAGTCTCATGAAAGTACTAGGTGCATTAGTTAACCCAAAAGGCATGACTAACCACTCATATAAACCAAACTTAGTTTTAAATGCAGTTTTCCATTCATCTCCCAATTTCATACGAATTTGATGGTATCCACTACGCAAATCAACTTTGGAGAATATTGTAGAGCCACTCCATTCATCAAGCATATCATCTAGCCTAGGAATAGGATGACGATAACGAATAGTAATATTATCAATGCCTCTACAATCAACACACATACGCGACGTACCATCCTTTTTAGGCACTAGTATAATAGGAACAGCACAAGGACTAAGAGATTCGCGTATATAACCTTTGTCGAGCAGCTCCTGTACTTGACGCATAATCTCCTTCGTCTCCTCTGGATTGGTACGGTATGGTGCACGGTTGGGTAGCGATGCACCGGGAATTAAGTCAATTTGATGCTCAATCCCTCGAATAGGTGGTAATCCCGGTGGCACGTCTTGTGGGAAGACGTCAGCGAACTCCTGCAAAATGTTAGTGACAGCAGGGGGCAAAGAGGAAGGCACGTCCTCGAATGAAAATAATGCCTCTTTGCACACAAAAGCATAGCAAACAGATTTGCTGAAATCTAGCTCATCAATATCAGATTTTGTGGGACGTAAACATGCACTTTTCAATTTAATTTCAGAAACAACACTAGATGGTTTAGTAGTAGGTTTCATTTGTTGCTCAAATTCTTTTGCCACAATCTGATTTTCACTCTTATGTTTCTCCTGTTTTGCTTTGTTAGCTCTATTAATGTCATCTTTCAAAATGGAATCAGGAGTCATAGGAAGCAAAGTAATATTTTTATCCTTATGAACAAGAGTATACTGATTATTTCTACCATGGTGTACAGAATTTTTATCAAATTGCCATGGTCTACCAAGTAATAAGGAACATGCTTGCATGGGTACCACATCACAATCAACATAATCAGCATATGTAGAGATACTAAAATGCACATGAACAGTACGTGTTACCTTAACCTTGCCGCTGTTGTTGAACCATTGGATGTAGTAAGGATGTGGATGTGGTCTTGTGGTGAGAGATAGCTTCTCCACCATCTCCATGCTAGCCAAGTTGTTACAGCTCCCTCCATCTATGACGACGCGAACAGAACGTTCCTTCACAACTCCCTTTGTATGGAACAAATTATGCCTCTGATTTTGCTCTGCTTGTGTGACCTGCACACTCAAAACACGTTGAGCAACTAAACACTCATACCTGTCAGCGTCTTCAGGAGCCATGTATTGCGTCTCATTTTCAGAATCATCTCCACCATGTTCTTCACGTGTAATAAGAGCCAAAGTCTCCTCATCATAGTCACTAGCGGACTCATACCCACCATCCTCAGTAGCAATCATTACACGCTGAGATTTGCATTCTCTCGCATAATGTCCTCTTCCCTTACAACGACGACAAATAATATCACTTGTGTGCCCTGTCGATGCCATGGAAGAAGAAGAGCACTGTGCAGGCCCGGCAGGTGCACTCTTGGCAGATAGTGGTGGTTGTGCCTGCTTTCTTGTATTACGGCTGGAGGTGGAACCAGATGGAGGTGCTGGTGTAGTGGAAGTAGAAGATGCACGCGGTGTCCATGATGAAGGTCGACCTACAGAAAAGTTAGTTCGCGCCAATGGCTGTCGATCCTGCACTTCACGTTCAGCTTTACAAGCAAGATGGAATAAACGAGTGATATTATTATAATCCTTATACTCTAGAATGGTCTGAATCTCTTTATTTAATCCACCCATAAAGCGTGCAAGCATAGCTTCATTATCCTCAACAATACCACATCTAATCATACCAGTTTGTAATTCCTGATAATATTCTTCTACAGAATTTTTCCCTTGTCTTAAGCGCTGCCATTTTTGAAGTAATTCATGTTGATAATATGGTGGAACCTAACGAGTACGCATAGCAGTTTTCAAAGCAGCCCAAGTAGCTGGAACAGGATATAATCTACAATGTTCAGACCACCAAACACATGCAAAGCTAGTGAAAGCACAAACAGCAGCAGGAACACGTCTCTCCTCAGGATATTGTAAACATGTAAATCGTTGTTCAGTTTCTAACTCACAAGTAAGATATATATCAGGAACATATCTACCCTCAAATGGTGGAATATTCAATTTCAGTTTAGGGAGATGGTCATGATCTCGTACCTGAGGTGGTGGTGCCGGCCTACCGTTGCGAATATATACCTGAGGTCGACCTGCTGGTGGTGGTGCTGGTGGCTGCACGTAGTTCTAATTTTGATCAACCTCATCCTCATAATCGCCCGCATAATCATCATCCTCCTCAGCCGCCGCAGTAGCATGAGCCAAAGAAGCATCAACAGTAGGTGCAGCGGCACCCGAATTTTGACCAGTCTCAATTGGAACGCGCTGTGCTCGTCCCACTTGATTTGGAAGGCGGCGTTGGAGATGTGGTTGTTGTTGTTGTAGAGGTGCGACATGTGCAGCCGGTGGTGGTTGGGGAAGACGCTTGAGTAATTCAGTAAACTTGTTATCCAGCTTTGTCTCGAACGACTTCTCCACGGCATCTATCTTCTCCATAGCCTCTTCAAATCTGTTTAGCACATCTCCCACCTGGCCACTCATCATTTGCTGGAATTTATCATGCAACTCCTTGTTCGTCATGTTCTCCCAATCATACTCATCGGCTTGTGATCCTGCCATAGTTAGCAGCAATAGAAACACAAAAGAATATGATACTGCAGACTACTAGGAAGTGGTGGTGATGGTGGTGTGTCACAAAACCTTCAAGCGAATCTCAAATTCTTACCAGTTCATACCCAGCAGCAGGTGGTGATCGGCAACCGTTGTAGTCAAGACTCTCAAAGCTTGGATAGAGCGATTACCAGGGAGAGTCAAATGCACGATGTAGATGTATGTGGAGGTGGGAAGGCTTATAATATGGTAGCAAAAATGGTCTGCAATAATCAATTCAGAGATGCAAAGTTGAAGAAACGCTCAACGACGGTACTGTGCTGGTCCTAGGCTAGACCGTGCTAGAGACGCGAGCCTAGAACACTAACAAAATCACGGCGCTGCACGTAAACAAGGGAAAAGCACACTCTGGAATTTCGGCAACCAAAAATATGCAACTTTGTTTACGTGCAGCGCCGTGCTAGAGACGGTACTGTGCTTTTCCCTTGTTTACGTGCAGCGCCGTGATTTTGTTAGTGTTCTAGGCTCGCGTCTCTAGCACGGTCTAGCCTAGGACCAGCACAGTACCGTCGTTGAGCGTTTATTCAACTTTGCATCTCTGAATTGATTATTGCTTACCATTTTGCTACCATATTATAAGCCTTCCCAGCTCCACATAAGTCTACATCGTGCGTTTGACTCTCCCTGGTAATCGCTATATCCAAGCTTTGAGAGTTTTTGACTACAACGGTTGCCGATCACCACCTGCTGCTGGGTAAGAACTGGTAAGAATTTGAGATTCGCTTGAAGGTTTTGTGACACACCACCATCCCACCACTTCTAGTAGTCTGCAGGATCATATTCTTTTGTGTTTCTATTGCTGCTAACCATGGCAGGTTCACAAGCCGATGAGACTGATTGGGCGAACATGACGAACAAGGAGTTGCATGATAAATTTCAGCAAATGATGAGTGGCCAGGTGGGAGATGTGCTAAACAGATTTGAAGAGGCTATGGAGAAGATAGATGCCGTGGAGAAGTCGTTTGAGACAAAGCTGGATAACAAGTTTACTGAATTACTAAAGCGTCTTCCCCAACCACCACCGGCTGCACATGTCGCACCTCTACAACAACAACAACCACATCTCCAACGCCGCCTTCCAAATCAAGTGGGACGGGCACAGCGCGTTCCAATTGAGATTGGTCAAAATTCGGGTGCTGTTGTCCCTACTGTTGATGCTTCTTTGGCTCCTGCTCCTGCGGCGGCTGAGGAGGATGACGATTATGCGGGCGATTATGAGGATGAGGTTGATCAAAATCAGAACTACGTGCAGCCACCAGCACCACCACCAGCAGGTCGACCTCAGGTATATATTCGCAACGGTAGGCCGGCACCACCACCTCAGGTACGAGATCATGACCATCTCCCTAAACTGAAATTGAATATTCCACCATTTGAGGGTAGATATGTTCCTGATATATATCTTACTTGGGAGTTAGAAACTGAACAACGATTTACATGTTTACAATATCCTGAGGAGAGACGTGTTCCTGCTGCTGTTTGTGCTTTCACTAGCTTTGCATGTGTTTGGTGGTCTGAACATTGTAGATTATATCCTGTTCCAGCTACTTGGGCTGCTTTGAAAACTGCTATGCGTACTCGTTGGGTTCCACCATATTATCAACGTGAATTACTTCAAAAATTGCAGCGTTTAAGACAAGGAAAAAATTCTGTAGAAGAATATTATCAGGAATTACAAACTGGCATGATTAGATGTGGTATTGTTGAGGAGAATGAAGCTATGCTTGCACGTTTTATGGGTGGATTAAATAAAGAGATTCAGACCATTCTAGAGTATAAGGATTATAATAATATCACTCGTTTATTCCATCTTGCTTGTAAAGCTGAACGTGAAGTGCAGGATCGACAGCCATTGGCGCGAACTAACTTTTCTGCAGGTCGACCTTCATCATGGACACCGCGTGCATCTTCTACTTCCACTTCACCATCACCTCCATCAGGTGCCACCTCCAGCCGTGATACAAGAAAGCAGGCACAACCACCACTCTCTGCCAAGAGCACACCTGCCGGGCCTGTGCAGAGCTCTTCTTCTTCCATGGCATCGACAGGGCACACAAGTGATATTATTTGTCGTCGTTGTAAGGGAAGAGGACATTTTGCGAGAGAATGCAAATCTCAGCGTGTCATGATTGCTACTGAGGATGGTGGGTATGAGTCCGCTAGTGACTATGATGAGGAGACTTTGGCTCTTATTACACGTGAAGAACATGGTGGAGATGATTCTGAAAATGAGACGCAATACATGGCTCCTGAAGACGCTGACAGGTATAAATGTTTAGTTGCTCAACGTGTTTTGAGTGTGCAGGTCACACAAGCAGAGCAAAATCAGAGGCATAATTTGTTCCATACAAAGGGAGTTGTGAAGGAACGTTCTGTTCGCGTCATCATAGATGGAGGGAGCTGTAACAACTTGGCTAGCATGGAGATGGTGGAGAAGCTATCTCTCACCACAAGACCACATCCACATCCTTACTACATCCAATGGTTCAACAACAGCGGCAAGGTTAAGGTAACACGTACTGTTCGTGTGCATTTTAGTATCTCTACATATGCTGATTATGTTGATTGTGATGTGGTACCCATGCAAGCATGTTCCTTATTACTAGGTAGACCATGGCAATTTGATAAAAATTCTGTACACCATGGTAGAAACAATCAGTATACTCTTGTTCATAAGGATAAAAATATTACTTTGCTTCCTATGACTCCTGATTCCATTTTGAAAGATGACATTAATAGAGCTAATAAAGCAAAACAGGAGAAAAATAAGAGTGAAAATCAGATTGTGGCAAAGGAATTTGAGCAACAAATGAAACCTAATAATAAACCATCTAGTGTTGTTTCTGAAATTAAATTGAAAAGTGCATGTTTACTTGCCACAAAATCTGATATTGATGAACTAGATTTCAGCAAATCTGTTTGCTATGCTTTTGTGTGCAAAGAGGCATTATTTTCATTCGAGGACGTGCCTTCCTCTTTGCCCCCTGCTGTCACTCACATTTTGCAGGAGTTCGCTGACGTCTTCCCACAAGACGTGCCACCGGGATTACCACCTATTCGAGGGATTGAGCATCAAATTGACTTAATTCCCGGTGCATCGCTACCCAACCGTGCACCATACCGTACCAATCCAGAGGAGACGAAGGAGATTATGCGTCAAGTACAGGAGCTGCTCGACAAAGGTTATATACGCGAATCTCTTAGTCCTTGTGCTGTTCCTATTATACTCGTGCCTAAAAAGGATGGTACGTCGCGTATGTGTGTTGATTGTAGAGGCATTAATAATATTACTATTCGTTATCGTCATCCTATTCCTAGGCTCGATGATATGCTTGATGAATTGAGTGGCTCTACAATATTCTCCAAAGTTGATTTGCGTAGTGGATACCATCAAATTCGTATGAAATTGGGAGATGAATGGAAAACTGCATTTAAAACTAAGTTTGGTTTATATGAGTGGTTAGTCATGCCTTTTGGGTTAACTAATGCACCTAGTACTTTCATGAGACTAATGAACGAAGTTTTACGTGCTTTCATTGGACGATTTGTGGTGGTCTATTTTGATGATATACTGATTTATAGCAAATCTTTGGAAGAACATTTGGAACATTTACGTGCTGTTTTTATTGCTCTACGTGATGCACGTTTGTTTGGTAACCTTGGGAAGTGCACCTTTTGCACCGACCGAGTATCTTTTCTTGGCTATGTTGTTACTCCACAGGGAATTGAAGTTGATAAAGCCAAGATTGAAGCTATTGAGAGTTGGCCGCAGCCCAAAACGGTCACACAAGTGCGGAGTTTTCTTGGACTCGCTGGTTTCTATAGGCGTTTTGTGAGAGATTTTAGCACCATTGCTGCACCTCTCAACGAGCTTACAAAGAAGGATGTGCCTTTTGTTTGGGGTACCGCACAGGAAGAAGCCTTCACGGTATTGAAAGATAAGTTGACACATGCTCCTTTACTCCAACTTCCTGATTTTAATAAGACTTTTGAGCTTGAATGTGATGCTAGTGGCATTGGATTAGGAGGTGTGTTATTACAAGATGGCAAACCTGTTGCATACTTTTCTGAAAAATTGAGTGGGCCTAGTCTGAATTATTCTACTTATGATAAAGAACTATATGCTCTTGTTCGGACTTTAGAAACATGGCAACATTATTTATGGCCCAAAGAATTTGTTATACATTCTGATCATGAATCTTTGAAACATATTAAAAGTCAAGCTAAACTGAATCGTAGACATGCTAAATGGGTTGAATTCATTGAAACTTTCCCTTATGTCATTAAACACAAGAAGGGTAAAGAAAATGTTATTGCTGATGCATTGTCTCGTCGCTATACTATGCTTTCACAACTTGACTTCAAAATATTTGGTTTGGAGACCATCAAAGATCAATATGTGCATGATGCTGATTTTAAAGATGTATTGCAGAATTGTAAAGAAGGAAGAACCTGGAACAAGTTTGTCGTTAATGATGGATTTGTGTTCCGTGCTAACAAGCTATGCATTCCAGCTAGCTCTCTTCGTCTTTTGTTGTTGCAGGAGGCGCATGGAGGAGGATTAATGGGACACTTTGGCGTGAAGAAGACGGAGGACGTACTTGCTACACATTTCTTTTGGCCAAAGATGAGACGGGATGTTGAGCGTTTTGTTGCTCGCTGCACTACATGTCAAAAAGCTAAGTCACGACTCAATCCTCATGGTTTATATATGCCTTTGCCTGTACCTAGTGTTCCTTGGGAGGATATATCTATGGACTTTGTTTTAGGTTTACCTCGAACAAAGAAGGGGAGGGATAGCATATTTGTTGTCGTGGATAGATTCTCGAAAATGGCGCACTTTATACCATGTCATAAAAGCGATGATGCTGTTAATGTTGCTGATTTGTTCTTTCGTGAAATTATTCGCTTGCATGGTGTGCCAAATACTATTGTTTCAGATCGTGATACTAAATTTCTTAGCCACTTTTGGAGATGTTTATGGGCTAAGTTGGGGACTAAACTGCTTTTTAGTACTACTTGTCACCCCCAAACTGATGGACAAACTGAAGTAGTCAATAGAACATTGTCTACTATGCTTAGGGCTATTTTGAAGAATAATAAGAAAATGTGGGAAGACTGCTTGCCTCATATTGAGTTTGCTTATAATCGTTCATTGCATTCTACTACTAAGATGTGCCCTTTTGAAATTGTGTATGGTTTCCTACCTCGTGCACCTATTGATTTGTTGCCTCTTCCATCTTCGGAGAAGGTTAATTTTGATGCTAAACAACGTGCTGAATTGATCTTAAAAATGCATGAGTTAACTAAGGAAAACATTGAGCGTATGAATGCTAAATATAAACTTGCTGGAGATAAGGGTAGAAAACATGTTGTGTTTGCACCTGGAGATCTTGTTTGGTTACATTTGCGTAAGGATAGATTTCCTGATTTGCGCAAATCAAAGCTAATGCCACGTGCTGATGGTCCTTTTAAGGTGTTAGAGAAAATAAATGATAATGCATATAAACTTGAGCTGCCTGCAGATTTTGGGGTTAGTCCCACTTTTAATATTGCAGATTTGAAGCCTTATTTGGGTGAGGAAGATGAGCTTCCGTCGAGGACGACTTCATTTCAAGAAGGGGAGGATGATGAGGACATCAATACAATTATTACACCCACAGTCCCTGCTGCTATACATACTGGACCAATTACTAGAGCTCGCGCACGCCAATTAAATTACCAGGTACTTTCGTTTCTTGCTAATGATTCTAATGTTCATGAGAATATGATGCTGCCTAAATTGGATACATTTGTTTTGCTTACAAATGAAGGGCCTAGCTTTGAGAAGGATGAACATTGGAGCAAGAACAAGCATGGAGATGATGGCATGCGCATGGGGAACAAGAACGGAGTTACAAGTGATGATTTCAGGACGTTGAAGCCACCATAATGCGTGCATGAAGCCTTGGACGAAATATACAAGATGCTACTTCATAACTTTCGTCCAGAGGCTATTCTAGGTGCTGCGTCACCTTATTATTGGGCCAGGCCCATGTAATTTCGAAATACATAAGTATAGGCTGTTTTTAGAGTCCGTATGTGTGGGGAAACAAGGGATAGGGTTGGTTTCGGACCCCTTCCTCAAGGGCCACGAAATTCCCCCCCTCTTCCTCCATATATACAGCCCTTAGGGCGTCGTTTAGACTTTGGGTTTTGTTTAGATTAAAAGTTCGCCATAGCTGCAACTTCGCGTACTTCGTTTGTGTTCAGCGACCAGACAAAGGCGTCACAGAACCCCACCTTGAAATCTCACCGAGCAACCTGGAAATCTGATACCACTTGATAGAGGCAAAGGTGTCCCGTCTTTCGATGAGATGATGAATATCGCTTTGATGGAAGTCGACTTTGACGATCCGACTACGAACGTGCGAGGACGTCGCGCCTTAGCAATCGCTAAACCAACTCCGAGAGGTTATCGACCACGCCGGAGCACGATCAACCTGACCACGAGGGTCTATTTCCTGCGGGCAAACGAAGAACAAGCAAGAAACTGAGATTGCAATCTGGATATTGCGAATATAAGATGAAAGCTTTATTGATCAAGGTGGGGTCCTGTGACGCCTTTGTCTGGTCGTTGAACACAAACGAAGTACGCGAAGTTGCAGCTATGGCGAACTTTTAATCTAAACAAAACCCAAAGTCTAAACGACGCCCTAAGGGTTGTATATATGGAGGAAGAGGGGGGAATTTCGTGGCCCTTGGGGAAGGGGTCCGAAACCAACCCTATCTCTTGTTTCCCCACACATACGGACTCTAAAAACAGCCTATACTCAAGTATTTCGAAATTACATGAGTCTGGCCCAATAATAAGGTGATGCAGCACCTAGAATAGCCTCTGGACGAAAGTTATGAAGTAGCATCTTGTATATTTCGTCCAAGGCTTCATGCACGCATTATGGTGGCTTCAACTTCCTGAAATCATCACTTGTAACTCCGTTCTTGTTCCCCATGCGCATGCCATCATCTCCATGCTTGTTCTTGCTCCAATGTTCATCCTTCTCAAAGCTAGGCCCTTCATTTGTAAGCAAAACAAATGTATCCAATTTAGGCAACATCATATTCTCATGAACATTAGAATCATTACCAAGAAACGAAAGTACCTGGTAATTTAATTGGCGTGCGCGAGCTCTAGTAATTGGTCCAGTATGTATAGCTGCAGGGGTTGTGGGTGTAACAATGGTATTGATGTCCTCATCACGGCGAAGCCCCCGAGCACTTGGATTCGCTTCCCTTCCTTCTTCTCAGCTAAGATGCCGCCGAGGGGGCCTCTTGAGCTTTGGCTGCAGCACGCCAACTGCGACACGCCGGCGACTGGAGCGGAGGTTGAGGCCGTCTCCTTGGGGAAGATCTTCATGACCCGAGGCTGGGGTGAGGTCGCCCGAGTGTGTCGCGTGGAGGGCGCCCTCGCGATCCATTTCGTGTACGACGACACCTCCACGCTGTTCTTCAAGGTCTTCGACGCAGAAGGCCGCCATCTGGAGTGTTGCCCCAGGTGGAGTCATCAGGCTGGTGCCGCAGCTGGGGCAGGGTCTGTTGCCCGCGTCGCCAGTGGCTCCTCTGGAAGCCGTAGCGACACTTGGGAGTCCAGCGATTCTCCCGAGCTCTACGAGACCCTGGAGACGAGCGACGACAGCTACGTGCCCCCAAGCTCTCGCCGAGCCCGGAGCAGGGCTGCAGCGTCTGGCCGCCGCCGCCTATCTGGATGAGGTTGGCGCCGGCCTCTGGTGGCCCACTGTTGACGATGGCGTCGTCCACAGGGGCGCGTGTAGATAGGATTCCCTAAGTTCTTGCCTTTTGTTCCCTGCGAGGAATCAAGAAGTGCCCAGTGGGGGTGTGTAAAGGGTTTGTAATGTCTCTTGTCAATATTGTCCTTATTATGAACTTGCGCGAGAGCGAGTCCTGCTTCAGCTCGGTCTCCCTTTTTGACCTCGCGACGACTTGGTGCTCTACGCTGTCAGGTCCCGGTCCCCAGGCAGGCTGCAGCCGTCGCTGGTATGCCAGGTCGCGTGCCGTGGTCAAGGCCAGGAGGTGAGCGGCCCGAGGTCCAGTAAGAGTTCCTGAGGCGCAATGCTCAGGAGGTCCCCTTTAGCGCTCAAGCAGCCGTCGAGAGGTAAGAAAGGGGGTGACGTTGCTGCAGCAGGGCTGCGGTTAGTATGGTTCATATTCCTTAGCGGTTTAGCCAACCGGGCTCGGGACTTATCTTGACGATCCGGGGTCGATTCCTCATGATGCGCCAGATTCGTGTATAGGCGTCCGAAGCACAGCTAAGCCAGGTCCATGCGAGCCTCCCCCCTTCTCCACGCTCTCCTTCGTGCTCTACGTCCTCAGGTCCCGGCCCTCGAGCGAGCTCAGCGGACGCTGGTATGCCAGGTCGAGTGCCGTGGTCAAGATCAGGGGGTGAGGGCTGGAGAGCCAGTAGGAGCTCCTGAGTCGCGATGCTCAGGAGCCCCCCTTTTAACACGCAAGCGGATTGCATGGGAGAAGAGGGAGCTCACGGTTCCGCCTGCCGGCATCTTCAGGAGATTCCTGCGAGCTAGCACAAGGAGAGACACAGTTTTCCATTACGGTCTGTCGCCGGTTGCTCCGTGAAGAGATGAAGGCACTAAGGGCCTGGTGAGGTGACGTGCGCGGGGCGTGCCGCGAGTGAGAGCTCGACCGCTCAGATTTGTCGACGTTGCAGGGACGGACCCGAGCACAAGCGTCGTCCAAGCGTGAGTAGCCCCCGTGGCGGGTGAGAATCAAGCAGGTGATAGTCATAGGTAGGTTAAGCATGGAAAGCATACTGGCTCAAGTAAATGCAGGGAAGATAAATGCCACTGGGCCAGGCCCGAGCGGCTTGGGGATGATGCAGTCCGAGGGGCGCCCCCAGCAAGGTAAGCTAAAGACATGAAAAGGGATACATGCAACAGGGACGGACCCACGTGGCCTGGGATGATGCAGCCCAGGGGGCGCTCCCAGCTAAATAAACTTGGAAAATGTCACCTGGTTCTGTTGATGAAGGGATGTTGGGGCGGCTGAAGGTACGCGGTGAAGCGGTCGCTCCTCACGAGCCACCGGGGCCTTGAGCCTCGGGAGGCTCTGGGGTCCACGCGGTTCCTTGAGGACCGTCTCCATCTCCGTCAGGACGGCGTCGTGCCTGGCCTCTTGAGTCGCCAGCGCGCGCCGCAGGTTGCGCTGATAGGCGGACGCCACGGTTGGCAGGCCAAAAGGCATGCGAACGTAGCTGTGCGGTGGGCCCTTGCAGCGTCCCATGCGCGATGGCCAGAAGGGCTCCTGAGACGCGGCCCTGTTGAGCCCCGGGATGTCAACGCAAACGGGCAGCCCGACATCTTCGCCTGGATGGGAGGCAGCGCTAGGTGAACGGCGATCGCCGCGCATGGCCCTCGCATCTTGCAGCTCCTGGGTGGTCCTGGTAATGAACTCCTGAGCACTCGGTGCTCCCCGTCTTGTGTCCTCCTGAGGGTGACGTGCCACGAAGCACGCCTCTAGATGGTACCCGAGCGCCTCCCTCGTGATGTTGGCAAGGTCTGAGGCCCTCCAGAAGAGAGCCCCCGAGCCGTGCCCGAGAAGGGCGCCGGGCGCGCTTTCCTATGCGATGGAGGTGTTGGAAATATGCCCTAGAGGCAATAATAAAATGGTTATTATTATATTTCCTTGTTCATGATAATTGTCTATTGTTCATGCTATAATTGTGTTATCCGGAAATCGTAATACATGTGTGAATACATAGACCACAACATGTCCCTAGTGAGCCTCTAGTTGACTAGCTCGTTGATCAACAGATAGTCATGGTTTCCTGACTATGGACATTGGATGTCATTGATAACGGGATCACATCATTAGGAGAATGATGTGATGGACAAGACCCAATCCTAAGCATAGTACAAAGATCGTGTAGTTCGTTTGCTAGAGCTTTTCCAATGTCAAGTATCATTTCCTTAGACCATGAGATCGTGTAACTCCCGGATGCCGTAGGAGTGCTTTGGGTGTACCAAACGTCACGACGTAACTGGGTGACTATAAAGGTGCACTACAGGTATCTCTGAAAGTGTCTGTTGGGTTGACACGGATCGAGATTGGGATTTGTCACTCCGTATGACGGAGAGGTATCTCTGGGCCCACTCGGTAATGCATCATCATAATGAGCTCAAAGTGACCAAGTGGTTGGTCACGGGATCATGCATTACGGTACGAGTAAAGTGACTTGCCGGTAACGAGATTGAATAAGGTATTGGGATACCGACGATCGAATCTCGGGCAAGTAACGTACCGATTGACAAACGGAATTGTATACGGGATTGATTGAATCCTCGACATCGTGGTTCATCTGATGAGATCATCGAGGAACATGTGGGAGCCAACATGGGTATCCAGATCCCGCTGTTGGTTATTGACCGGAGAGTCATCTCGGTCATGTCTGCATGTCTCCCGAACCCGTAGGGTCTACACACTTAGGGTTCGGTGACGCTAGGGTTGTAGAGATATTAGTATGCGGTAACCCGAAAGTTGTTCGGAGTCCCGGATGAGATCCCGGACGTCACGAGGAGTTCCGGAATGGTCCGGAGGTGAAGAATTATATATAGGAAGTCTAGTTTCGGCCACCGGGAAAGTTTCGGGGGTTACCGGTATTGTACCGGGACCACCGGAAGGGTCCTGGGGGTCCACCGAGTGGGGCCACCTATCCCGAAGGGCCCCATGGGCTGAAGTGGGAGGAGAACCAGCCCCTGGTGGGCTGGTGCGCCCCCCCTTGGGCCTCCCCCTGCGCCTAGGGTTGGAAACCCTAGGGGTGGGGGCGCCCCCACTTGGCTTGGGGGGGAAGCCACCCCTTGGTCGCCGCCCCCCTGGAGATCAGATCTCCCAGGGCCGGCGCCCCCCCCCCCCCGAGGAGGCCTATATATAGGGGGGGAGGGAGGGCAGCCGCACCACAGCCCCTGGCGCCTCCCTCTCCCTCCCGTGACACCTCTCCCTCTCGCTGTGCTTGGCGAAGCCCTGCCGAGATCCCCGCTACTTCCACCACCACGCCGTCGTGCTGCTGGATCTCCATCAACCTCTCCTCCCCCTTTGCTGGATCAAGAAGGAGGAGACGTCTTCCCCAATTGTACGTGTGTTGAACTCGGAGGTGCCGTCCGTTCGGCGCTCGGTCATCGGTGATTTGGATCACGACGAGTACGACTCCATCAACCCCGTTCACTTGAACGCTTCCGCTCGCGATCTACAAGGGTATGTAGATGCACTCCTTCCTTCTCGTTGCTAGCAAACTCCATAGATGGATCTTGGTGATGCATAGAAAATTTTAAATTTCTGCAACGATTCCCAACAGTGGTATCAGAGCCAGGCCTATGCGTCGTTTCTATGCACGAGTAGAACACAAACTTGTTGTGGGCGTAGATGTTGTCAATTTTTCTTGCCACTCCTAGTCTTATCTTGTTTCGGCGGCATTGTGGGATGAAGCGGCCCGGACCGACCTTACACGTACGCTTACGTGAGAAAGGTTCCACCGACTGACATGCACTAGTTGCATAAGGTGGCTAGCGGGTGTCTGTCTCTCCCACTTTAGTCGGAACGGATTCGATGAAAAGGGTCCTTATGAAGGGTAAATAGAAATTGGCATATCACGTTGTGGTTTTACGTAGGTAAGAAACGTTCTTGCTAGAAACCTATAGAAGCCACGTAAAAACATGCAACAACAATTAGAGGACGTCTAACTTGTTTTTGCAGCATATGCCTTGTGATGTGATATGGCCAAAAGGATGTGATGAATGAGATATATGTGATGTATGAGATTGATCATGTTCTTGTAATAGGAATCATGACTTGCATGTCGATGAGTATGACAACCGGCAGGAGCCATAGGAGTTGTCTTTATTTTTCATATGACCTGCGAGTCATTGAATAACGCCATGTAAATTACTTTACTTTATTGCTAAACACGTTAGCCATAGAAGTAGAAGTAATCGTTGGCGTGACAACTTCATGAAGACACGATGATGGAGATCATGGTGTCATGCCGGTGACGAAGATGATCATGGCGCCCCGAAGATGGAGATCAAAGGAGCAAAATGATATTGGCCATATCATGTCACTATTTGATTGCATGTGATGTTTATCATGTTTTACATCTTATTTGCTTAGAACGACGGTAGCTTAAATAAGATGATCCCTCGCAATAATTTCAAGAAAGTGTTCCCCCTAACTGTGCACCGTTGCGAAGGTTCGTTGTTTCGAAGCACCACGTGATGATCGGGTGTGATAGATTCTAACGTTCGAATACAACGGGTGTAAGCCAGATTTACACACGCAATACACTTAGGTTGACTTGACGAGCCTAGCATGTACAGACATGGCCTCAGAACACGGAAGACCGAAAGGTCGAGCATGAGTCGTATAGAAGATACGATCAACATGAAGAAATTCACCGATGTTGACTAGTCCGTCTCACGTGATGATCGGACACGGCCTAGTTGACTCGGATCATGTTTCACTTAGATGACTAGAGGGATGTCTATCTGAGTGGGAGTTCATTGAATAATTTGATTAGATGAACTTAATTATCATGAACTTAGTCTAAAATCTTTACAATATGTCTTGTAGATTAAATGGCCCACGTTGCCCTCAACTTCAACGCGTTCCTAGAGAAAACCAAGCTGAAAGATGATGGCAGCAACTATACGGACTGGGTCCGGAATCTGAGGATCATCCTCATAGCTGCCAAGAAAGATTATGTCCTAGAAGCACCACTAGGTGAAGCACCCATCCCAGAGAACCAAGACGTTATGAACGCTTGGCAGTCACATGCTGATGATTACTCCCTCGTTCAGTGCGGCATGCTTTACAGCTTAGAACCGGGGCTCCAAAAGCGTTTTGAGCAACACGGAGCATATGAGATGTTCGAAGAGCTGAAAATGGTTTTCCAAGCTCATGCCCGGGTCGAGAGATATGAAGTCTCCGACAAGTTCTTCAGTTGTAAGATGGAGGAAAACAGTTCTGTCAGTGAGCACATACTCAAAATGTCTGGGTTGCACAACCGCTTGACTCAGCTGGGAGTTAATCTCCCGGATGACGCGGTCATTGATAGAATCCTTCAGTCGCTTCCACCGAGCTACAAGAGCTTTGTGATGAACTTCAATATGCAGGGGATGGAAAAGACCATTCCTGAGGTATATTCAATGCTGAAATCAGCGGAGGTGGAGATCAAAAAGGAACATCAAGTGTTGATGGTGAATAAAACCACTAAGTTCAAGAAAGGCAAGGGTAAGAAGAACTTCAAGAAGGACGGCAAGGGAGTTGCCGCGCCCGGTAAGCCAGTTGCCGGGAAGAAGCCAAAGAATGGACCCAAGCCTGAGACTGAGTGTTTTATTGCAAGGGAAGTGGTCACTGGAAGCGGAACTGCCCCAAATACTTAGCGGACAAGAAGGCCGGCAACACCAAAGGTATATGTGATATACATGTAATTGATGTGTACCTTACCAGTACTCGTAGTAGCTCCTGGGTATTTGATACCAGTGCGGTTGCTCATATTTGTAACTCAAAACAGGAGCTGCGGAATAAGCGGAGACTGGCGAAGGACGAGGTGATGATGCGCGTCGGGAATGGTTCCAAGGTCGATGTGATTGCCGTCGGCACACTACCTCTACATTTACCTACGGGATTAGTTTTAAACCTCAATAATTGTTATTTAGTGCCAGCTTTGAGCATGAACATTGTATCAGGATCTTGTTTAATTCGAGATGGCTACTCATTTAAATCCGAGAATAATGGTTGTTCTATTTATATGAGAGATATGTTTTATGGTCATGCCCCGCTGGTTAATGGTTTATTCTTAATGAATCTCGAACGTGATGTTACACATATTCATAGTGTGAATACCAAAAGATGTAAAGTTGATAACGATAGTCCCACATACTTGTGGCACTGCCGCCTTGGTCACATTGGTGTCAAGCGCATGAAGAAGCTCCATGCTGATGGACTTTTAGAGTCTCTCGATTATGAATCATTTGACACATGCGAACCATGCCTCTTGGGCAAAATGACCAAGACTCCGTTCTCCGGAACAATGGAGCGAGCAACCAACTTATTAGAAATCATACATACTGATGTGTGCGGTCCAATGAGTGTTGAGGCTCGCGGAGGCTATCGTTATGTTCTCACTCTCACTGATGACTTGAGTAGATATGGGTATGTCTACCTAATGAAACACAAGTCTGAGACCTTTGAAAAGTTCAATGAATTTCAGAGTGAGGTTGAGAATCAACGTGACAGGAAAATAAAGTTCCTACGATCAGATTGTGGAGGGGAATATTTAAGTCACGAATTTGGCACACACTTAAGGAAATGTGGAATAGTTTCACAACTCACGCCGCCTGGAACACCTCAGCGAAATGGTGTGTCCGAATGTCGTAATCGCACTCTATTGGATATGGTGCGATCTATGATGTCTCTTACCGATCTACCGCTCTCATTTTGGGGCTATGCTTTAGAGACTGCCGCATTCACTTTAAACAGGGCTCCGTCGAAATCCGTTGAGACGACACCGTATGAATTATGGTTTGGGAAGAAACCTAAGCTGTCGTTTCTAAAAGTTTGGGCATGCGATGCTTATGTCAAGAAACTTCAACCTGAAAACCTCGAACCCAAGTCGGAAAATTGCGTCTTCATAGGATACCCTAAGGAAACCATTGGGTATACCTTCTACCTCAGATCCGAAGGCAAGATCTTTGTTGCCAAGAATGGGTCCTTTCTGGAGAAAGAGTTTCTCTCGAAAGAAGTGAGTGGGAGGAAAGTGGAACTTGATGAGGTGATAGTCACCCCTTCCGAACCGGAAAGTAGCGCAGCGCGGGAAGATGTTCCTGTGGTGCCTGCGCCGACTGGGGAGGAAGTTAATGATGATGATCATGAAGCTTCAGATCAAGTTACTGCTGAACTTCGTAGGTCCACAAGGACACGTTCCGCACCAGAGTGGTACGGCAACCCTGTCATGGAAATCATGTTGTTAGACAACGGTGAACCTTCGAACTATGAAGAAGCGATGGCGGGCCCAGATTCCAACAAATGGCTTGAAGCCATGCAATCCGAGATAGGATCCATGTATGAAAACGAAGTATGGACTTTGACTGACTTGCCCGATGATCGGCGAGCCATAGAAAATAAATGGATCTTTAAGAAGAAGACAGACGCGGATGGTAATGTGACCATCTATAAGGCTCGACTTGTCGCTAAGGGTTATCGACAAGTTCAAGGGGTTGACTACGATGAGACTTTCTCACCCGTAGCGAAGCTGAAGTCCGTCCGAATCATGTTAGCAATTGCCGCATTCTATGATTATGAAATATGGCAAATGGACGTTAAAACGGCATTCCTTAACGGCTTTCTTAAGGAAGAATTGTATATGATGCAGCCGGAAGGTTTTGTCGATCCTAAGAATGCTAACAAGGTATGCAAGCTCCAGCGCTCCATCTATGGGCTGGTGCAAGCATCTCGGAGTTGGATCATTCGATTTGATGAGATGATCAAAGCGTTTGGGTTTACACAGACTTATGGGGAAGCCTATGTTTACAAGAAAGTGAGTGGGAGCTCTGTAGCATTTCTCTTATTATATGTGGATGACATACTATTGATGGGAAATGATATAGAATTCTTGGAAAGTATAAAGGCCTATTTGAATGTTTTTCAATGAAGGACCTTGGAGAAGCTGCTTATATATTAGGCATCAAGATCTATAGAGATAGATCAAGATGCCTCATTGGTCTTTCACAGAGTACGTACCTTGACAAGATATTGAAGAAGTTCAATATGGATCAGTCCAAGAAGGGGTTCTTGCCTGTATTGCAAGGTGTGCAATTGAGCACGGCTCAATGCCCGACCACGGCAGAAGATAGAGAAAAGATGAGTGTCATCCCCTATGCCTCGGCCATAGGGTCTATTATGTATGCCATGCTGTGTACCAGACCTGATGTAAACCTTGCCGTAAGTTTGGTAGGAAGGTACCAAAGTAATCCCGGCATGGAACACTGGACAGCGGTCAAGAATATCCTGAAGTACCTGAAGAGGACTAAGGATATGTTTCTCGTTTATGGAGGTGACGAAGAGCTCGTCGTAAAGGGTTACGTCGATGCTAGCTTCGACACAGATCTGGATGACTCTAAGTCACAAACCGGATACGTGTATATTTTGAATGGAGGGGCAGTAAGCTGGTGCAGTTGCAAGCAAAGCGTCGTGGCGGGATCTACATGTGAAGCGGAGTACATGGCGGCCTCAGAGGCAGCGCAAGAAGCAATCTGGATGAAGGAGTTCATTACCGACCTAGGGGTGATTCCCAATGCGTCGGGCCCGATGACTCTCTTCTGTGACAACACTGGAGCTATTGCCCTTGCCAAGGAGCCCAGGTTTCACAGGAAGACCAGGCATATCAAGCGTCGCTTCAACTCCATTCGTGAAAGTGTTCAAAATGGAGACATAGATATTTGTAAAGTACATACGGACCTGAATGTAGCAGATCCGTTGACTAAACCTCTCCCTAGAGAAAAACATGATCAACACCAGAACTCTATGGGTATTCGATTCATCACAATGTAACTAGATTATTGACTCTAGTGCAAGTGGGAGAGTGTTGGAAATATGCCCTAGAGGCAATAATAAAATGGTTATTATTATATTTCCTTGTTCATGATAATTGTCTATTGTTCATGCTATAATTGTGTTATCCGGAAATCGTAACACATGTGTGAATACATAGACCACAACATGTCCCTAGTGAGCCTCTAGTTGACTAGCTCGTTGATCAACAGATAGTCATGGTTTCCTGACTATGGACATTGGATGTCATTGACAACGGGATCACATCATTAGGAGAATGATGTGATGGACAAGACCCAATCCTAAGCATAGTACAAAGATCGTGTAGTTCGTTTGCTAGAGCTTTTCCAATGTCAAGTATCATTTCCTTAGACCATGAGATCGTGTAACTCCCGGATGCCGTAGGAGTGCTTTGGGTGTACCAAACGTCACAACGTAACTAGGTGACTATAAAGGTGCACTACAGGTATCTCTGAAAGTGTCTGTTGGGTTGACACGGATCGAGACTGGGATTTGTCACTCCGTATGACGGAGAGGTATCTCTGGGCCCACTCGGTAATGCATCACCATAATGAGCTCAAAGTGACCAAGTGGTTGGTCACGGGATCATGCATTACGGTACGAGTAAAGTGACTTGCCGGTAACGAGATTGAACAAGGTATTGGGATACCGACGATCGAATCTCGGGCAAGTAACGTACCGATTGACAAAGGGAATTGTATACGGGATTGATTGAATCCTCGACACCGTGGTTCATCTGATGAGATCATCGAGGCACATGTGGGAGCCAACATGGGTATCCAGATCCCGCTGTTGGTTATTGACCGGAGAGTCGTCTAGGTCATGTCTGCATGTCTCCCGAACCCGTAGGGTCTACGCACTTAAGGTTCGGTGACGCTAGGGTAGTAGAGATATTAGTATGCGGTAACCCGAAAGTTGTTCGGAGTCCCGGATGAGATCCCGGACGTCACGAGGAGTTCCGGAATGGTCCGGAGGTGAAGAATTATATATAGGAAGTCCAGTTTCGGCCACCGGGAAAGTTTCAGGGGTTACCGGTATTGTACCGGGACCACCGGAAGGGTCCCGGGGGTCCACCGGGTGGGGCCACCTATCCCAGAGGGCCCCATGGGCTGAAGTGGGAGTAGAACCAGCCCCTGGTGGGCTGGTGCACCCCCCTTGGGCCTCCCCCTGCGCCTAGGGTTGGAAACCCTAGGGGTGGGAGCGCCCCCCACTTGGCTTGGGGGGGAAGCCACCCCTTGGCCGCCGCCCCCCTGTTGATCAGATCTCCCAGGGCCGGCGCCCCCCCGAGGAGGCCTATATATAGGGGGGGAGGGAGGGCAGCCGCACCACAGCCCCTGGCGCCTCCCTCTCCCTCCCGTGACACCTCTCCCTCTCGCTGTGCTTGGCGAAGCCCTGCCGAGATCCCCGCTACTTCCACCACCACGCCATCGTGCTGCTGGATCTCCATCAACCTCTCCTCCCCCTTTGCTGGATCAAGAAGGAGGAGACGTCTTCCCCAACCGTACGTGTGTTGAACGCGGAGGTGCCGTCCGTTCGGCGCTCGGTCATCGGTGATTTGGATCACGACGAGTACGACTCCATCAACCCCGTTCACTTGAACACTTCCGCTCGCGATCTACAAGGGTATGTAGATGCACTCCTTCCTTCTCGTTGCTAGCAAACTCCATAGATGGATCTTGGTGATGCGTAGAAAATTTTAAATTTCTGCAACGATTCCCAACAGGAGGGAAGTGCCCCAAGCCCGAGCGCGCCTTGGGCCCGGAGGCTACTGTCGACGTTCTGGGAACGGAGGAGAAGCCGGTCGACTTCGACATCGCCCGCATCGGCCTCCCGTACAATGCCATCCTTGGGTACCCAGCTCTGGACCAGTTCATGGCAGCGACCCATCCGGCCTACAACCTCATGAAGATGCCTGGGAGCAAAGGCGTCCTCACCATCAAGGGGGCGCCAAGGAGGCCCTGACGGCGCTCAAGCTTGCCCTCAAGACTGCCGCGGCAGCACAGCCCTCCGGTGCGGGCACCTCCGAGGCCGAGGGAGCCGCACCAACCAAGAAGAAGCAGCTGTTCACCCAAGACAAGGCAGAAACCAAGCAGGTGCCGGTTGATGAGGACGGGTCCTCAAGATCCACCTTTACCATAGGTGCTGACCTCGACCCAGACCAAGAGGAAGCGTTGGTGAAGTTCTTGCACGCAAACAAGGAGATATTTGCATGGGAACCCAAGCAGCTGGTGGGGGTCCCGAGAGAGGTGATTCAGCATCCCTTAAGGGTATGCCCCAATGTACGCCCTGTGAAGCAGCGGGCGAGACGACAGTCCACGGAGAAGCAGGCCTTCATTGTCCAAGAAACCCGCAAGCTGGAGGCGGCGGGTGCCATTCGCGAGGTCCGGTACCCCGACTGGCTGGCAAACCCTGTCGTTGTGCCAAAGAAAGGCGGGAAGGAGCGAATGTGCGTCGACTTCACCAACCTCAACAAGGCCTGCCCCCAAGATCCGTTCCCGCTTCCACACATCGACCAGATCGTCGACTTCACCGCCGTGTGCGACCTGCTGTGCTTCCTGGATGCGTTCTCAGGGTATCACCAGATCAAGATGGCGGTAGAAAATGTAGAGAAGAAAGCCTTCCTGACCCCGTGTGGGGTCTACTGCTACACTTGCATGCCTTTCGGACTGTGTAACGCGGGCGCGACCTTTCAGCGGTTGATGCACATCGCCTTAGGGCGGCAGCTAGGGAGAAACGCGGAGGCCTACGTTGACGACATTGTGCTGAAGTCTCGGGAGGCGAGAACCTTGATCCAAGATCTGGAGGAGACTTTCGCGAGCCTATGCCAGGTGAACTTGCGACTTAACCCAGAGAAGTGCGTGTTTGGTGTCCCTTCCGGCAAGCTGTTGGGTTTCCTCGTATCCCACAGAGGGATCGAGGCGAACCCAGAAAAGATCAAGGCCATTGAAGACATGAGCCCACCGTAGACCCTCAAGGAAATACAGAAGCTGGCTGGTCGGGTAATTGCGTTGGGGCGCTTCATCTCCAAGCTGGGAGAGCGCGCCCTGCCCTTCTTCAAGCTGATGAAGAAGAAGGGCCCGTTCGAGTGGACCCCGGAGGCCGACCGCGCTTTTCAAGACCTCAAGAGATACCTGACCAGCCCTCTAGTGATGGTGGCGCCACGACCCCTCGAGCCCCTAGTGCATTATCTTGCCGCCACCCCGTACTCCACCAGCGCGGCTCTGTTGGCAGTTCGGGAAAAGCGCCAAGCCAAAGGCGCATCACGCCAAGCTACGCCGCCAGCCGAGATGACGCAAGATCAGGAAGGCACCGCAAGAGCCGTAGCAGCATCAACAGAGGACCAAGCTCGACAGGACGACGCCGCCGAGATTCCGACAAGCGATCAAGCGTCGGGAGTTCCACTACCTCAGGAGACGCCCCGACTTCCGCAAGACACGAGCCTCACCAACGCACCAGCTCTCGCCGAGCACCCGGTGTATTTCGTCAGCACGGTGTTGCGGGACGCAAGGGCCCGATATCCCATGCCTCAGAAGCTCTTACTCGCGCTCTTGGTGGCCTCGCGTAAGTTGCGGCACTACTTCCAGGGCCACCCCATCAAGGTCGTCTCAGCCTACCCATTGGAGAGAGTGCTCAGGAGTCCCAACACTGCTGGAAGGGTCGCTGAGTGGAACATCGAGTTGCAGGCATTCCAGTTGGAGTTCAGCACTACCAGGGTCATCAAGGGAGGCGCACTCGCTGATTTCGTGGCAGAATGGACGGATGCCCCGACGCTTGAAGTAGGCGAGGACCAGTCCACCTCGCCGGGAAGTGAGGCGCCTGACGGATGGGTCATGTATTTCGATGGCGCCTTCGCGCACCAGGGCGCGGGGGCTGAAACAGTACTCATCTCGCCCGCTCAAGACAAGCTCTACTACGCCGTGTGATGAGGACATCAATACAATTATTACACCCACAGTCCCTGCTGCTATACATACTGGACCAATTACTAGAGCTCGCGCACGCCAATTAAATTACCAGGTACTTTCGTTTCTTGCTAATGATTCTAATGTTCATGAGAATATGATGCTGCCTAAATTGGATACATTTGTTTTGCTTACAAATGAAGGGCCTAGCTTTGAGAAGGATGAACATTGGAGCAAGAACAAGCATGGAGATGATGGCATGCGCATGGGGAACAAGAACGGAGTTACAAGTGATGATTTCAGGACGTTGAAGCCACCATAATGCGTGCATGAAGCCTTGGACGAAATATACAAGATGCTACTTCATAACTTTCGTCCAGAGGCTATTCTAGGTGCTGCGTCACCTTATTATTGGGCCAGGCCCATGTAATTTCGAAATACATAAGTATAGGCTGTTTTTAGAGTCCGTATGTGTGGGGAAACAAGAGATAGGGTTGGTTTCGGACCCCTTCCTCAAGGGCCACGAAATTCCCCCCCTCTTCCTCCATATATACAGCCCTTAGGGCGTCGTTTAGACTTTGGGTTTTGTTTAGATTAAAAGTTCGCCATAGCTGCAACTTCGCGTACTTCGTTTGTGTTCAGCGACCAGACAAAGGCGTCACAGAACCCCACCTTGATCAATAAAGCTTTCATCTTATATTCGCAATATCCAGATTGCAATCTCAGTTTCTTGCCTGTTCTTCGTTTGCTCGCAGGAAACAGACCCTCGTGGTCAGGTTGATCGTGCTCCGGCGTGGTCGATAACCTCTCGGAGTTGGTTTAGCGATTGCTAAGGCGCGACGTCCTCGCACGTTCGTAGTCGGATCGTCAAAGTCGACTTCCATCAAAGCGATATTCATCATCTCATCGAAAGACGGGACACCTTTGCCTCTATCAAGTGGTATCAGATTTCCAGGTTGCTCGGTGAGATTTTACAGTTTTTCGTAGTTTAGATCGAGTCTGTTCTTCATACCTACAGTCCACGAAAAAGCCACAAAAAAAAAATTAGGGTTAGTTCATCATATCCGAACCAATCTGAGCCTTTGCATAATCTTTTTAGGGTTTTTGCTTTGTTGAATTTGCGGTTGCATCGTCGTGTCAAGTTGCTGGTCTTAGAGTCTAGTCTTTTAGAGTTTCGAGTTCTGGTCATAAGTTGTCACGCCGCCGCCGCACCATCATCATCGCCTTGCCATCTACCACCATTGCTTATCCGCCACCGCTTTGAATCCGTATCCATATACCACCACCGCTGCCATATACTACCGCCATATATCCACCACCAATCCGAGTTCTTTTCATAGTCGGTTTGTTTTAGAGATCCATATATTTTCCGTTTCGTGTTTCCTTGCCTGAGTAGGTCTCGGAAAAAAAAAAAAAAAGAGTCTGGAGACCCCCGGGCAGTTTTTAGGCCAAAATTTCGGCAACCCGAAATATTTTTTCCCTATCCTATTTTTAGGCCCCGGGTAGTGTTTTGAGACACTCGCCATCATAGTGATTTTTTGTCGCACTTTTTCGTCGTCGCTGCCCTGATTTCCGAAAAAAAAAAATAGTCAAAAATTTTTGTGCCCATCCTGTCAGTTTGACCTGGGAAGAGTTTTGAGACACTCGCCATTATAGTGATTTTTTCGCAAAAAAAAAAAAAAAAAAGGAGGAGCGCAAAAAAAAAAGAGGGCAAAAAAAAAAAAAAAAGAGCGAAAAAAAAAATTCCTGAGTGTGCTTTTCCCTTGTTTACGTGCAGCGCCGTGATTTTGTTAGTGTTCTAGGCTCGCGTCTCTAGCACGGTCTAGCCTAGGACCAGCACAGTACCGTCGTTGAGCGTTTATTCAACTTTGCATCTCTGAATTGATTATTGCTTACCATTTTGCTACCATATTATAAGCCTTCCCAGCTCCACATAAGTCTACATCGTGCGTTTGACTCTCCCTGGTAATCGCTATATCCAAGCTTTGAGAGTTTTTGACTACAACGGTTGCCGATCACCACCTGCTGCTGGGTACGAACTGGTAAGAATTTGCGATTCGCTTGAAGGTTTTGTGACACACCACCATCCCACCACTTCTAGTAGTGTGCAGGATCATATTCTTTTGTGTTTCTATTGCTGCTAACCATGGCAGGTTCACAAGCCGATGAGACTGATTGGGCGAACATGACGAACAAGGAGTTGCATGATAAATTTCAGCAAATGATGAGTGGCCAGGTGGGAGATGTGCTAAACAGATTTGAAGAGGCTATGGAGAAGATAGATGCCGTGGAGAAGTCGTTTGAGACAAAGCTGGATGACAAGTTTACTGAATTACTCAAGCGTCTTCCCCAACCACCACCGGCTGCACATGTCGCACCTCTACAACAACAACAACCACATCTCCAACGCCGCCTTCCAAATCAAGTGGGACGGGCACAGCGCGTTCCAATTGAGATTGGTCAAAATTTGGGTGCTGCTGTCCCTACTGTTGATGCTTCTTTGGCTCCTGCTCCTGCGGCGGCTGAGGAGGATGACGATTATGCGGGCGATTATGAGGATGAGGTTGATCAAAATCAGAACTACGTGCAGCCACCAGCACCACCACCAGCAGGTCGACCTCAGGTATATATTCGCAACGGTAGGCCGGCACCACCACCTCAGGTACGAGATCATGACCATCTCCCTAAACTGAAATTGAATATTCCACCATTTGAGGGTAGATATGTTCCTGATATATATCTTACTTGGGAGTTAGAAACTGAACAACGATTTACATGTTTACAATATCCTGAGGAGAGACGTGTTCCTGCTGCTGTTTGTGCTTTCACTAGCTTTGCATGTGTTTGGTGGTCTGAACATTGTAGATTATATCCTGTTCCAGCTACTTGGGCTGCTTTGAAAACTGCTATGCGTACTCGTTGGGTTCCACCATATTATCAACGTGAATTACTTCAAAAATTGCAGCGTTTAAGACAAGGAAAAAATTCTGTAGAAGAATATTATCAGGACTTACAAACTGGCATGATTAGATGTGGTATTGTTGAGGAGAATGAAGCTATGCTTGCACGTTTTATGGGTGGATTAAATAAAGAGATTCAGACCATTCTAGAGTATAAGGATTATAATAATATCACTCGTTTATTCCATCTTGCTTGTAAAGCTGAACGTGAAGTGCAGGATCGACAGCCATTGGCGCGAACTAACTTTTCTGCAGGTCGACCTTCATCATGGACACCGCGTGCATCTTCTACTTCCACTTCACCATCACCTCCATCAGGTGCCACCTCCAGCCGTGATACAAGAAAGTAGGCACAACCACCACTCTCTGCCAAGAGCACACCTGCCGGGCCTGTGCAGAGCTCTTCTTCTTCCATGGCATCGACAGGGCACACAAGTGATATTATTTGTCGTCGTTGTAAGGGAAGAGGACATTTTGCGAGAGAATGCAAATCTCAGCGTGTCATGATTGCTACTGAGGATGGTGGGTATGAGTCCGCTAGTGACTATGATGAGGAGACTTTGGCTCTTATTACACGTGAAGAACATGGTGGAGATGATTCTGAAAATGAGACGCAATACATGGCTCCTGAAGACGCTGACAGGTATGAATGTTTAGTTGCTCAACGTGTTTTGAGTGTGCAGGTCACACAAGCAGAGCAAAATCAGGGGCATAATTTGTTCCATACAAAGGGAGTTGTGAAGGAACGTTCTGTTCGCGTCATCATAGATGGAGGGAGCTGTAACAACTTGGCTAGCATGGAGATGGTGGAGAAGCTATCTCTCACCACAAGACCACATCCACATCCTTACTACATCCAATGGTTCAACAACAGCGGCAAGGTTAAGGTAACACGTACTGTTCGTGTGCATTTTAGTATCTCTACATATGCTGATTATGTTGATTGTGATGTGGTACCCATGCAAGCATGTTCCTTATTACTAGGTAGACCATGGCAATTTGATAAAAATTCTGTACACCATGGTAGAAACAATCAGTATACTCTTGTTCATAAGGATAAAAATATTACTTTGCTTCCTATGACTCCTGATTCCATTTTGAAAGATGACATTAATAGAGCTAATAAAGCAAAACAGGAGAAACATAAGAGTGAAAATCAGATTGTGGCAAAGGAGTTTGAGCAACAAATGAAACCTAATAATAAACCATCTAGTGTTGTTTCTGAAATTAAATTGAAAAGTGCATGTTTACTTGCCACAAAATCTGATATTGATGAACTAGATTTCAGCAAATCTGTTTGCTATGCTTTTGTGTGCAAAGAGGCATTATTTTCATTCGAGGACGTGCCTTCCTCTTTGCCCCCTGCTGTCACTCACATTTTGCAGGAGTTCGCTGACGTCTTCCCACAAGACGTGCCACCGGGATTACCACCTATTCGAGGGATTGAGCATCAAATTGACTTAATTCCCGGTGCATCGCTACCCAACCGTGCACCATACCGTACCAATCCAGAGGAGACGAAGGAGATTATGCGTCAAGTACAGGAGCTGCTCGACAAAGGTTATATACGCGAATCTCTTAGTCCTTGTGCTGTTCGTATTATACTCGTGCCTAAAAAGGATGGTACGTCGCGTATGTGTGTTGATTGTAGAGGCATTAATAATATTACTATTCGTTATCGTCATCCTATTCCTAGGCTCGATGATATGCTTGATGAATTGAGTGGCTCTACAATATTCTCCAAAGTTGATTTGCGTAGTGGATACCATCAAATTCGTATGAAATTGGGAGATGAATGGAAAACTGCATTTAAAACTAAGTTTGGTTTATATGAGTGGTTAGTCATGCCTTTTGGGTTAACTAATGCACCTAGTACTTTCATGAGACTAATGAACGAAGTTTTACGTGCTTTCATTGGACGATTTGTGGTGGTCTATTTTGATGATATACTGATTTATAGCAAATCTTTGGAAGAACATTTGGAACATTTACGTGCTGTTTTTATTGCTCTACGTGATGCACGTTTGTTTGGTAACCTTGGGAAGTGCACCTTTTGCACCGACCGAGTATCTTTTCTTGGCTATGTTGTTACTCCACAGGGAATTGAAGTTGATAAAGCCAAGATTGAAGCTATTGAGAGTTGGCCGCAGCCCAAAACGGTCACACAAGTGCGGAGTTTTCTTGGACTCGCTGGTTTCTATAGGCGTTTTGTGAGAGATTTTAGCACCATTGCTGCACCTCTCAACGAGCTTACAAAGAAGGATGTGCCTTTTGTTTGGGGTACCGCACAGGAAGAAGCCTTCACGGTATTGAAAGATAAGTTGACACATGCTCCTTTACTCCAACTTCCTGATTTTAATAAGACTTTTGAGCTTGAATGTGATGCTAGTGGCATTGGATTAGGAGGTGTGTTATTACAAGATGGCAAACCTGTTGCATACTTTTCTGAAAAATTGAGTGGGCCTAGTCTGAATTATTCTACTTATGATAAAGAACTATATGCTCTTGTTCGGACTTTAGAAACATGGCAACATTATTTATGGCCCAAAGAATTTGTTATACATTCTGATCATGAATCTTTGAAACATATTAAAAGTCAAGCTAAACTGAATCGTAGACATGCTAAATGGGTTGAATTCATTGAAACTTTCCCTTATGTCATTAAACACAAGAAGGGTAAAGAAAATGTTATTGCTGATGCATTGTCTCGTCGCTATACTATGCTTTCACAACTTGACTTCAAAATATTTGGTTTGGAGACCATCAAAGATCAATATGTGCATGATGCTGATTTTAAAGATGTATTGCAGAATTGTAAAGAAGGAAGAACCTGGAACAAGTTTGTCGTTAATGATGGATTTGTGTTCCGTGCTAACAAGCTATGCATTCCAGCTAGCTCTCTTCGTCTTTTGTTGTTGCAGGAGGCGCATGGAGGAGGATTAATGGGACACTTTGGCGTGAAGAAGACGGAGGACGTACTTGCTACACATTTCTTTTGGCCAAAGATGAGACGGGATGTTGAGCGTTTTGTTGCTCGCTGCACTACATGTCAAAAAGCTAAGTCACGACTCAATCCTCATGGTTTATATATGCCTTTGCCTGTACCTAGTGTTCCTTGGGAGGATATATCTATGGACTTTGTTTTAGGTTTACCTCGAACAAAGAAGGGGAGGGATAGCATATTTGTTGTCGTGGATAGATTCTCGAAAATGGCGCACTTTATACCATGTCATAAAAGCGATGATGCTGTTAATGTTGCTGATTTGTTCTTTCGTGAAATTATTCGCTTGCATGGTGTGCCAAATACTATTGTTTCAGATCGTGATACTAAATTTCTTAGCCACTTTTGGAGATGTTTATGGGCTAAGTTGGGGACTAAACTGCTTTTTAGTACTACTTGTCACCCCCAAACTGATGGACAAACTGAAGTAGTCAATAGAACATTGTCTACTATGCTTAGGGCTGTTTTGAAGAATAATAAGAAAATGTGGGAAGACTGCTTGCCTCATATTGAGTTTGCTTATAATCGTTCATTGCATTCTACTACTAAGATGTGCCCTTTTGAAATTGTGTATGGTTTCCTACCTCGTGCACCTATTGATTTGTTGCCTCTTCCATCTTCGGAGAAGGTTAATTTTGATGCTAAACAACGTGCTGAATTGATCTTAAAAATGCATGAGTTAACTAAGGAAAACATTGAGCGTATGAATGCTAAATATAAACTTGCTGGAGATAAGGGTAGAAAACATGTTGTGTTTGCACCTGGAGATCTTGTTTGGTTACATTTGCGTAAGGATAGATTTCCTGATTTGCGCAAATCAAAGCTAATGCCACGTGCTGATGGTCCTTCTAAGGTGTTAGAGAAAATAAATGATAATGCATATAAACTTGAGCTGCCTGCAGATTTTGGGGTTAGTCCCACTTTTAATATTGCAGATTTGAAGCCTTATTTGGGTGAGGAAGATGAGCTTCCGTCGAGGACGACTTCATTTCAAGAAGGGGAGGATGATGAGGACATCAATACAATTATTACACCCACAGTCCCTGCTGCTATACATACTGGACCAATTACTAGAGCTCGCGCACGCCAATTAAATTACCAGGTACTTCCGTTTCTTGCTAATGATTCTAATGTTCATGAGAATATGATGCTGCCTAAATTGGATACATTTGTTTTGCTTACAAATGAAGGGCCTAGCTTTGAGAAGGATGAACATTGGAGCAAGAACAAGCATGGAGATGATGGCATGCGCATGGGGAACAAGAACGGAGTTACAAGTGATGATTTCAGGACGTTGAAGCCACCATAATGCGTGCATGAAGCCTTGGACGAAATATACAAGATGCTACTTCATAACTTTCGTCCAGAGGCTATTCTAGGTGCTGCGTCACCTTATTATTGGGCCAGGCCCATGTAATTTCGAAATACATAAGTATAGGCTGTTTTTAGAGTCCGTATGTGTGGGGAAACAAGAGATAGGGTTGGTTTCGGACCCCTTCCTCAAGGGCCACGAAATTCCCCCCCTCTTCCTCCATATATACAGCCCTTAGGGCGTCGTTTAGACTTTGGGTTTTGTTTAGATTAAAAGTTCGCCATAGCTGCAACTTCACGTACTTCGTTTGTGTTCAGCGACCAGACAAAGGCGTCACAGAACCCCACCTTGATCAATAAAGCTTTCATCTTATATTCGCAATATCCAGATTGCAATCTCAGTTTCTTGCCTGTTCTTCGTTTGCTCGCAGGAAACAGACCCTCGTGGTCAGGTTGATCGTGCTCCGGCGTGGTCGATAACCTCTCGGAGTTGGTTTAGCGATTGCTAAGGCGCGACGTCCTCGCACGTTCGTAGTCGGATCGTCAAAGTCGACTTCCATCAAAGCGATATTCATCATCTCATCGAAAGACGGGACACCTTTGCCTCTATCACCGTGCAGCTCTGCTTTTAGCGGGGCGAGAAGGTCTCCAACAACATCGCAGAATACGAAGGCCTCATAGCTGCCCTGAAAGCTGCGGCAGCTCTGGGGCTGAAGCGCCTCACCGTTAGGGGTGACTCGCAGCTCCTCGTCAACTTCTCCAACAAGGTATACGAGCCAAAGGACGAGCACATGGAGGCTCTTCAAGCCATCAGCGACACCACCACTTTCAAGGACAGCTCAGCCTCGGGAGGAACTCCCACAGCCGCCTGCCACAGGAGCCCCAGCCTGTGGCCCGACTTCGGGAGCGCGCCTACTCTTGGCGCTCGAGCCCCAGGAGGGTTGCTGGACCAAGGAATTCAAGGAATACCTGATGCAAGGGTCACTGCTAGAGAAGGAGGAGGATGCGGAGCGCGTGGCCCGGCAAGCCACGGCATACTGCATTCGGGACGGTGAGTTGTACAGGAAGCGACCAAATGACGTTTCACTGCGTTACATCTCCAGAGACCAGGGGAAGGAGTTGCTATCTGACATACACGGTGGGGACTGCGGGCACCACTCGTCATCACGGACCCTCGTCGGCAAGGCATTCCGCAGCGGATTCTACTGGCCCACGGCCTGAACGACGTAGCCGAGCTGGTGAAGTCCTGTGAAGTCTCCCAGTTCCACGCCAAGCAGATCCATCAGCCGGCTCAGGGCCTCCAAACCATCCCACTCACATGGCCATTCGCGGTCTAGGGGCTGGATATCTTGGGCACATTCCCTCGAGCGCCTGGGGCTACCTCTACCTCTACGCCGCCATTGACAAGTTCACCAAGTGGGCGGAGGTGGAAGCCGTCCGCACCATCCCAGCTGGCTCCGCGGTCAAGTTCATCAAGGGTCTCGTGAGCCACTTCGGGGTCCCCAACCGCATCATCACTGACAACGGCTCGCAGTTCACTAGTAATCTCTTCAAGACATACTGTGCTAACCTTGGAACGCAGATCTGCTACGCTTCGGTGGCGCACCCCAGGAGCAATGGTCAGGCCGAACGCGCCAACGCAGAGGTCCTGAGGGGCCACAAGACCAGGACTTTCAAGAAGAAGCTCGAGGCCTGCGGCAGGGGCTGGTACGATGAGCTCCAGTCCATGCTGTGGTCCATCCGCACCACCTCCACCAAGCCAACGGGCGAGACCCCGTTCTTCCTAGTCTAAGGAGCAGAAGCGGTCCTCCCTCACGAGGTCAAGCATCGCTCCGCATGGGTCCTGGCGTTTGATGAAACGCAAGAGGACGCCAAGCGGGGGATGGACCTCGTGCTGGGGGAGGAACGTCGCCGCGAAGCCGCACTTCGTGCGGCAAGGTATCAGCAGGCGCTGCGGCTATACCACTACCGCAACATCCGCTCCAGGACGCTCGAGGCAGGTGACCTCGTCCTGAGGCGGGTCCTCTCCAGGGAAGGGTTGCATAAGCTCTCACCCATGTGGGAGGGCCCGTTCAAGGTCGTCCATGTCTCCAGGCCTGGCGCCGCGCGCCTGGAGACACAGGACGGGGTACCCATCCAGAACGCCTGGAACATCCAGCACCTCCGGAAGTTCTACCCATGAAGAAAGGCCCATTGCCTGTGAAGATCACCGCCCGTGACACTCTCACGTAATAACGAGTGGGGCTATACACGCCCCGGAGTCTCAGGAGTGCCGCCCTCGGGCCTCGGAGGCTCCCTCCCACGTCCTAGTGGCAGCACTTAGCCCCGCGCTGGTGAGAAGGCTTGAAGACTAGACTAGGTGCCGGACGCGGCTTTTCATTTGCTTTCTGTAGTTGGCTCACCTCCTTTTAATTGAAGTTTACTTCTGGTGTTCCTTGCTGATTTGGTTCCGTCGCCTTTTGCCGCTGTTTCCGACTCCAGTTTAACCTGTTCTCTCTCTCTCGCATACCTCGCGAGGGGGCTAGGCAGGTGCCCTCGTGAGCGGTTTTCCTTTTTTCTGCCTTCCGTCTGCTTTTTCGCGAGGCACCCTCGTTCGAGCCCACAAGCTAGCGCATCTATCCTAATTCGTGCCCCTTGGGTACCGCGATATGAAGCGCTGGGTCAAGGCTCGGGTGAACGATAAGCCTCCTAGCGAGCCTCCTAACGAATTTTTTGCAGTTCCCAAGCGCGCACTGAGTCAAGGAAGGCCCTGACAGGCACCAGGAAACAAGTGCCTCATGAAGAGGAGGCTACCCCGAACGTGCCAAGCTAAGTTGTCTCTACACAAAACAACGGCACAGCACAGAACGATAAGCATAACATAGTGATTGAGGAATCATGGTTCGATACACGCCCCTCCGGGGCCCATACTGGTTTCTTCTTTGATACAGGAAGGAAAGGAAGAACAAGATAAAAGCGGCGCCTGCCCCTACAGTGGTTCATGGGGGCAGGCTCTTGGCATCGTCCTGGGCTCAGCCAGACCCCTCCTCATGCTTCACGGAGGCGCGGCGACGAGACGACCCGCTGCCACCTTCAAAGAGGGCGCGACGGCATGGCGGCTGGTCGTAGCCACCACTGCTGGAGCTATCGCCGGGGGAAAAGCCACCGTAACTGGACGAGACGCGGTCGGCACCAAGGGCGGGTTCGCCCTCATCCTCGTCTCGACCGTCGCCAAGGCCAAGCACCTCCTCGTCATCGTTCACCTCGGGGCAGCACCTGGCGCGGCGACCATTTTCCCCAAACACCCTCAGGTAGAGGGTCGCATCACCGTCATACTTGAAATGGAGGGTGCACCGCCTGCCCAGGCCGCGCGCGCGGGCTAACGTCTGCCAACCGCGGGCCAAAGCTATGTTGCCCGCGACGGAGACCTCGACTGCAACCCAAGAAGCCCTGCTGCAGCAACCATCCCCTGCAGCCAGAGCCCACCTGGACCGGAGGCTGGCAGCTCGTCGGCGAAGAAGCGCGAGAGCTGAAGCCAGTTGCCGGCCGGGTTCTCCGACCAGACGACGAACTCCGGCAGCACCTCCGCCGAGTGGAAGCGCAGCCGGGGAGGTCGTGCAACCATGGCACGTCTCCCTTCATCGACAGGGCTGCCACGACTGGAACGACCCCTGCCACGCGCAGCGGCGCCACCGCGGGAACGGGGGGCCGCGGCAGGGGTCGCGATGTGCTTGCGGGGACGGCCAAGTCCACACTTGGGCGCCGGGGAGCCGGGCCCCTCGCGAGGGGCCTTCCCCTTCTCCGCGGCAGAGAACCTCCTCGACGACACCATTGGTGTCGCTGCTAGCAATGGAGCAAGGGGGAAGAAGCAAGCGGATGGGAAGAGATGGGCGACGGGGGCTCTACCCCCTCCCCATTTATAGCAGGAGAAGGCCAACCAGCGCCCCCACGATCACAGGTAATGATGGTTTTTCCTTGCATGTCGCAGGGACTTGTCAAGTCGGGCAGTTGCCGAGGCAGCGTGGGGAAGCGGGGACACCCACGTCCAATCAACCGCCACGCGTCGACCAAGGCCGCGGGCTATTGGGGCCCGCGGCGCTCCGCACTTGACCTTTGCCTTCGCCTCGAAGCCAAGCCCGAGCGCGCCTTGGGCCCGGGGGCTACTGTCGGCGTTCTTGGAACGGGGGGTCCCCAGACTTGCCTGCCTGCGGCCCACGGCGTGGCTCTGTGAGCGGGCCCGTACGGCCCATCTTCACCAACAAGCACTCAAGACCCTCGCGAGGCGGACGGCGCAAGACCCCTTCGGGAGTGGCCTCACCAGGTTGGCTCGCGAGGGGCGGAGAGATCAAGGCAAGGCAAACCTCACGAGGTTCCCGTGATGTGAGCCATGACGATCAAGACCAGGCGGGCGCCAGCGCACACAGTGTCCTTGTTTCCTCTTTGGTGCTAAGGAGGCAAGCGCAGGCGCGGAGTATCGAGGCGTCAAGCAAAGGTTTCCATATCAGTGCAACGAGACCAAGACCAGCAGGACGGCAAGACGGAGGTCACCATGGAGCCAAAGGCGGTGTCACCACCAGAGCCTTTTGCAGGCAAAGACTGCTTTTGTCAGGATAAGCTGTACTAGCTGTCCCCTTTTAAATTGGCCGTTGTTGGCTTCCTTCCCGCTCAATATTTGGGGAGAGGACCAGAGCCTATATAAATAGGACTAGCCACCACCGTAGGGGATAACTCATTGGGAGGCATCTCATCTCATCTTGAGTATTCCACACCCACACAAGTTCACCAAGCACAAGAACACCTCGCCTCAGGAGGCTGTTCTTCCCCTTGTACTGTTCATCCTCAACCCAAGAGGCAATCCACCGCCGCCACACTGGAGTAGGGTATTATACCATAACGGTGGCCCGAACCAGTATAAATCTTGTGTCCCTTCTGTTGCGAGTTTGTCGAGTTAGCGCGCTTGGACTTCGTATCGGTAGGGGGAAGCCAGGACGTGGATCAGTAGGGGGAGATCTTCGTGCGCACCCCAGTGTTCGGACCTTGAGGGTTTTGCCGGAACTCGTGATCCGATGGCTCCTGAGTCGCGATGCTCAGGAGTCCCCCTTGACGCGCAAACAACTTATAGGAAGGAGACGCGAGGATAGGATTTGTGTTCTACGTCGGCGGAGCCCGGCCCCGCGCATACCTCAACCGCCGTTGGGCCGACCGGAGACCAGGACGGACCCAAGGAGTGAGGGGCTACGTGACCAGTTAGGCTCCTGAGTAGCGATGCTCAGGAGTCCCCCTTGACGTGCAAACAATCTCCATACCTTTGCCCTCGCCGAGGCTCAGCTCGGGAGGGGCGCGACACGACCAGGTCCGGGGGACCTGGCTTGGGTGGCGTACGCTTGGGCGTGACCCGAGCGCAGCCCCCGTGCCCAGCCCCCTCGCGCGACTCTCCTGAGGGGAGGCGTTGCGGTGAGGCCGGACACTGAGCTCTATGGCTCCCTGAGGTTGGTACGGCCGTGAGGCCTCCCTCAGTTGTTTATCACTAGCGCGGAGCATAGTGCTTCTGCTTGCGCACGGGCATAGCCGCTCCTCGGCAGTGTCGACGGCCAGTGCGGAGCATGGTGCTTCCACTGGTACGTGGGAGGGGGACTCCCTACTGCGGAGAGCCCCCGGGGCGTGTACAGCCCCACCCTGTCACGTGGCTTGCACGGCAGGGCTAGATGAGGTGTATCTGGGCACTCGTGAGCTAGCGCGGGACTCACGAGGCCCTACCTCAAGGCGGGTTGCGCCTTGTCTTGGCTTTTGTTCGCTGCGCTGGTCCTGCGAGGTGGTCAGACAACCTACGCCGAACGAATCTCCTGAGGTCATCGCGTGAGGAGGCCAAGCACCAACGGCCCCAGGAGGTGACGTGAACAGGGTCGGCCCACCAGACAGAGCTCAACCATTGGATTTATTGACGCTGCAGGGACGGGCCCCGAGCACAGACACCGTGCTTAACCTACTCACGCGAAGGATCCTGAAGAAAGACGGCCGGCGCGCGGCTCCCATGGTGGGTGACGATCGAGCAGGTAATAGTCATAGGTAGATTAAGCATGGAAAGCATACTGGCTTAAGTAAATGCAGGGAACATACATGCCACTGGGCCAGGCCCGAGCGGCTTGGGGATGATGCAGCCCGAGGGGTGCCCCCAGCAAGGTAAGCTAAGGACATGAAAAGGGATACATGCCACAGGGACGGACCCACGTGGCCTGGGAATGATGCAGCCCAGGTGGCTCTCCCAGCTAAATAAACTTGGAAAATGTCACCTGGCTTTATTGATGAAGGGATGTTGGGGCAGCTGAAGGTACGCGGCGAAGCAGTCGCTCCTCACGGGCCACCGGGGCCCTGAGCCTCGGGAGGCTCTAGGGGTCCAGGCGGTTCCTTGAGGACCGTCTCCATCTCCGTCAGGACGGCGTGGTGCCTGGCCTCCTGAGTCACCAAGGCGCGCTGCAAGTTGCGCTGATAGGCGGACGCCACGCTTGGCAGGCCAAAAGGCATGCGAACGTAGCTGTGCGGTGGGCCCTCGCAGCGTCCCACGCACGAACGCCAGAAGGGCTCCTAAGACGCGGCCCTGTTGAGCCCTAGGATGTCGACGCAAACGCGCAGCCCGGCATCTTCGCCTGGATGGGAGGCTGCGCCAGGTGAACGGCGATTGCCGCGCATGGCCCTCGCATCTTGCAGCTCCTGGGTGGTCCTGGTAATGAACTCCTGAGCACTCGGCGTTCCCCGTCTTGTGTCCTCCTGAGGGTGACGTGCCACGAAGCACGCCTCCAGATGGTGCCCGAGCGCCTCCCTTGTGATGCTTGCAAGGTCTGAGGCTCTCCAGAAGAGAGCCCCCGAGCCCTGCCCGAGAACGGCGCCGGGCGCGCTTTCCTATGGGATGGAGGGAGGCGCCCCAGGTGCGGGCGCCGATCCAGACGTGGCGCCGCTTGCCTGAGGCCCTACGCGGAGCAGCTGCTTCTTCTTCTTGGGGGTGGCCTCAGGAGGGCACTCGCCCTTGCTGTCGGGGTCGTCGATTGCTGCAGCTTGGAAGGCACACTCGAGGGAGCACACCGCATCTCTTTCTTCGCACGGGACTGTGATGATTCCGCCGCTTCCTGGCATCTTGAGGACATTGTAGCTGTGATGGGTCACCGCCATGAACTTGGCCAGGGCTGGATACCCGAGGATGGCATTGTACGGCTGACGGATGTGTGCGACGTTGAAGTCGATGAGCTCGGTGCGGTAGTTGTTGCGTTCTCTGAAGGTGATGGGAAGGCGGACCTGCCCGATCGGGGTAGTGGAGCCGTCGGTCACTCCTGAGAAAGGCTTGGTGGGCTGAAGCTGGTCATACGGCACTTGGAGGTTGTCGAACGTGTCGACGAACATGACGTTGAGCCCCGCGCCGCCATCGATGAGGGTCTTGGTGACTTGCACGTTGCTGATGACTGGTGAACAAAGCATCGGGAGGACGCTAGCGGTATCCGCGCACTTGAGCTGATCTGCCGAGCTGAACGCGATGGCGCACTTGGACCATCTGAGCGGGTGCGTGGCCTCGAGCTTGGGGAGGACTGCATTCACTTCACGAGCAAACTGTTTGAAGATACGCTGTGAGGCTGGGGCTTGAGCTCCGCCCAAGATGCAGACGATGGCACGCGGCTCCTGGAAGCCCCCAGCCCCCTCGTCTTGATGGTGGTCGTCATTCCTTCTTGGTGGTGGCGGTAGTGGAGGAAGACCAGCGTTGCCCCAAGGACGATCTTCACGAGGCTGATCCCTCCAGGCGCCCTCGCGAGGCTGATCCTGCCAGCGGTCCTCATGAGGCCGGTCGCGCCACTTCTGGCGCGGGCCACGGTCATCCCAGCGTCCGCCACCACGTCCTCCTCCTCGGCCATAGCCCCGGTCGTTGCGCTCGGGGCGTCGACCGAAGCGTCCTTCTCGAATGGCTCTGAGCTATTGACAGTCGCTGGTGTTGTGGCTATGCAGGTTATGGAAGGCACAGAACGGTCGACTGCTCTTGGATGACTCGGGCTGGTCTCTGCCGCGCTTGGTGTCTGGCTCCGCCGCGAGCATGGCTGCTCCCTTGCATTTCATGTCCTTGGCCTTGGCTTTCTTCTCCTCCGGGTCCGCAGCCGGGAGCTCGAGGAGGGAGAGGCGCCCCTCCTCAGCTCTTGCGCACTTGGTCGCCAGGTTGAATAGCTCCAGGGACATGCACAGCTCCTCGTGGATGGCGAGCTCCTCCTTCATCTTGACGTCGTGGATGCCATCAGAGAACGCGGAGATGATGGCCTCGTCCGTCACCTTGGGGATCTTGAGGCGAACGTTGTTGAAGCGCTGGATGTACTTCTGGAGGGTCTCTCCTGGTTGTTGCTTGACGCGGCGTAGGTCGCCCGCGGCCGGTGGGCGGTCGCGAGTGCCCTGGAAGTTGGCAACGAAACGGTCGCGCATCTCGTTCCAAGAGGAGATCGAGCCTGGAGGCAGGTTCAGGAGCCAAGAGCGGGCACCATCCTTGAGACCCATGGGGAACTAGTTCGCCATGACTTTCTCATCGCCATTGGCCGCCTCGATGCTCAGCTCGTAGAGCTGTAGGAACTCCGCGGGGTCGGGGGTGCCATCGTAGCGAGGAGGCATATCCGGCTTGAACTTGCCCGGCCAGGCGATGCTACGCAGCTCAGGGGTGAAGGCGCGGCAGCCTACCGTGGTCACCGGGACTCTGCGCTGGTGGGGAACCTGTCCTTGATGGGGTCTACGCACCGCCACTGCAGGCGGCACGCGGTCTTGCCGTGGTGGCGCAGGGAGCGCGGGGGCGTTTTCTCGTGGCCGCGGGACTTCTGGGCAGCTTCTTGCGCGGGCGCCGGACGCGGCAGGTCGCGACGTGGGGCCGCGCGCCTTGGCGCCAAGACTCCGTCTTGGGGCAGAGGTGGTGGAGGCGCTGCATGGGCTAAGCCGCCCGCGGCTAGCGGAGGGCGAGGCAGCGAGAGGGACGGTGCAGGGGAGCCCCCTGCGGCGCTGACAAGCTGGCGATGCGGTCGAGCCAGTCCTCGTAGAGGTCGTTGTCGGCGTTCTGGGAACGGGGATCCCCAGACTTGCCTGCCCGCGGACCACGGCATCGCTGTGCTGCAGGCCTGTACGGCCCATCTTCATCAGCGAGACATTCAAGACCCTCGCGAGGGGCCAAGCCACGCGAGGCGGACGACGCAAGACCTCCTCGGGAGCAGCCTCACCAGGCTGCCTCGCGAGGAGCGAAGAAATCAAGGCAGGGCAAACCTCGCGAGGCTCTCGTGACGTGAGCCATGACGATCAAGATCAGGCGGGCGCCAGCGCGCGCAGTGTCCTTGTGTCCTCTTTGGTGATAAGGAGGCAAGCGCAGGCGCGGAGTACCGAGGCATCAAGCAAAGGTTTCCATATCGGTGCAACGAGACCAAGGCCAGCGGGACGGCAAGACGGAGGTCGCCATGGAGCCCAATGCTGCGTCACCACCAGAGCCTTTCGCAGGCGAAGACCACTTTTGTCAGGATAAGCTGTACTAGCTGTCCCCTTTCAAATCGGCCGTTGTTGGCTCCCTTCCCGCTCAATATTTGGGAAGAGGACCAGGGCCTATATAAGTAGAACTAGCCACCACAGTAGGGGGCATCTCATCTTGAGGAAATCAAGTCATCACCCACACAAGTTGGCCAAGCACAAGAACACCTCAACCTCAGGAGGCTGTTCTTCCTTTGTACTGTTCATCATCAGCCCCAGAGGCAATCCACCACCACCACACTGAAGTATGGTATTACACCACAACGGTGGCCCGAACCAGTATAAATCTTGTGTCTTTTGTGTTGTGAGTTCGTCCGCGAGATCTTAGCGAGCTAGGGCGTGGAACTGTCGGGAGGAAATCTTCGCGCGCACCCCAGTGTTCGAACCTTGAGGGTTTTGCCGGAACCCGTGATCCGACAGTCGTCAATGGGGCGGTAGCGCAGGAGCTCGCGCGCCATGCACAGCGCGGCCTGCATGTCCACGGGAGCGCGACGAGCGTGGGATGACGAACCGGCCGAGGTCAGCGATGGAGTGGCGGTGCGGCCGTCCCGCCACACCGAGGGGTGCAGCGAGGATGCTTGCTACTCGTTCCCCGCCGGGCCGGTGGCAGCGTTGGCGGCAGGCGACGGAGAATGACGGGGTGGCCCGCCGACGGGAGCCGTCTGAGCGACGCGGGCGGCGAGGGCAGCCCGGCGCTCAGCGCGAGCGCGGCGATCGTCCGCCATGGAGACGATGAAGCAACGGCGCGCAGAGCGACGGAAAGGAAGCTTCGGCGCACCCCGACCTGGCACGGGACCAGCCCCTGCATCGGCCTCCCGTACAACTCCGACAGTAGCCCCCGGGCCCAAGGCTTCTTGGGTTGCAGTCGAGGTCACCGCGGGCAACATAGCTCTGGCCCGCGGTTGGCAGACGTTCGCCCGCGCGCGGCCTGGGCAGGCGGTGCACCCTCTATTTCAAGTATGACGGTGATGCGACCCTCTACGTAAGGGTGTTTGGGGAAGATGGTCGCCGCGCCGGGTGCTGCCCCGAGGTGAACGACGGCGAGGAGGTGCTCGGCCTTGGCGACGGTCAAGACGAGGATGAGGGCGAACCCGCCCTTGGTGCCGATCGCGTCTCATCCAGCTACGGTGGCTCTTCCCCCGGCGACAGCTCCAGCAGTGGTGGCTAGGACCAGCCGCTGCGCCCGCTTCGAAGGTGGCAGCGGGTCGTCTCATCGTCGCGCCTCCATGAAGCGCGAGGAGGGGTCTGGCTGAGCTCATGACGACGCCAAGAGCCCGCCCCCGTGAACCACTGTAGGGGCAGGCGCCGCTTTTATTTTGTTCTTCCTTTCCTTCCTGTATCAAAAAAGAAACCAGTATGGGCCCCGGAGGGGCGTGTATCGAACCATGATTCCTCAATCACTATGTTATGCTTATCATTTCTGTGTTGTGCCATTGTTTTGTGTAGAGACAACTTAGCTTGGCACGTTCGGGGTAGCCTCCTCTTCATGAGGCACTTGTTTCCTGGTGCTTGTCAGGGCCTTCCTTGACTCAGTGGGCGCTTAGGAACTGCAAAAAATTCGTTAGGAGGCTCGCTAGGAGGCTTATCGTTCACCCGAGCCTTGACCCAGCGCTTCATATCACGGTACCCGAGGGGCACGGATTAGGAGAGATGCGCCAGCTTGTGGGCTCGAATGAGGGTGCCTCGCAAAAAAGCAGAGAAAAGGAAAAACGCTCGGGAGGGCACCTGCCTAGCCCCCTCGCGAGGTATGCGAGAGAGAGAGAACAGGTTAAACTGGAGTCGGAAACAGCGGCAAAAGGCGACGGAACCAAATCAGCAAGGAACACCAGAAGCAAACTTCAATTAAAAGGAGGCGAGCCAACTACGGAAAGCAAATGAAAAGCCGCGTCCGGCACCTAGTCTAGTCTTCAAGTCTTCTCACCAGCGCGGAGCTAAGTGCTGCCACTAGGACGTGGGAGGGAGCCCCCGAGGCCCGAGGGCGGCACTCCTGAGTCTCCGGGGCATGTACAGCCCCACTCGTTATTACGTGAGAGTGTCACGGGCGGCGATCTTCACAGCCACTGGGCCTTCTTCACAGGCACTGGGCCTTTCTTCATGGGTAGAACTACGGGAGGTGCTGGATGTTCCAGGCGTTCTGGATGGCTACCCCGTCCTGTGTCTCCAGGCGCGCGGCGCCAGGCCTGGAGACATGGACGACCTTGAACGGGCCCTCCCACATGGGTGAGAGCTTATGCAGCCCTTCCCTGGAGAGGACCCGCCTCAGGACGAGGTCACCCGCCTCGAGCGTCCTGGAGCGGATGTTGCGGCAGTGGTATCGCTGCAGCGCCTGCTGATACCTTGCCACCCGCAATGCGGCTTCGCGGTGGCGTTCCTCCCCCAGCATGAGGTCCATCCCCCGCGTGGTGTCCTGTTGCATTTCATCAAACACCAGGACCCGTGCGGAGCGATGCTTGACCTCGTGAGGGAGGACCGCTTCTGCTCCGTAGACGAGGAAGAACGGGGTCT
This sequence comes from Aegilops tauschii subsp. strangulata, assembly GCF_002575655.3. NCBI lineage: Eukaryota > Viridiplantae > Streptophyta > Magnoliopsida > Poales > Poaceae > Aegilops > Aegilops tauschii. The sequence goes on along the minus strand of NC_053035.3, from coordinate 184,060,063 downwards.
CGCCCGTTGGCTTGGTGGCGGTGGTGCGGATGGACCACAACACGAACTTGAGCTCGGCGTACCTGCCCCTACCGCAGGCCTCGAGTTTCTTCTTGAAAGTCCTGGTCTTGAGGCCCCTCGGGACCTTTGCGTTGGCGCGTTCGGCCTGACCATTGCTTCTGGGGTGTGCCACCGAAGCGTAGCAGATCTGCGTTCCAAGGTTAGCACAGTATGTCTTGAAGAGACTACTAGTGAACTGCGAGCCGTTATCAGTGATGATGCGGTTGGGGAACCCGAAGCAGCTCACGAGACCCTTGATGAACTTGACCGCGGAGCCAGCTGGGATGGTGCGGACGGCTTCCACCTCCACCCACTTGGTGAACTTGTCAATGGCGACGTAGAGGTAGCGGTAGCCTCCAGGCGCTCGACGGAACGGGCCCAAGATATCTGGCCCCCAGACCGCGAACGGCCATGTGAGTGGGATGGTCTGGAGGCCCTGAGCAGGCTGATGGATCTGCTTGGCGTGGAACTGGCAGGCTTCACAGGATACGTTGCGGAATGCCTTGCCGAGAGGGTCCGCGATGACGAGTGGTGCCTGCAGTCCCCACCGTGTATGTCAGATAGCAACTCCTTTCCCTAGTCTCTGGAGATAAAACACAGTGAAACTTCATTTGGTCTCTTCCTGTATAACTCACCGTCCCGGATGCAGTATGCCGTGGCTTGCCGGGCCACGCGCTCCGCGTCCTCCTCCTTCTCCGGCAGCGCCCCTTGCATCAGGTATTCCTTGAATTCCTTGGTCCAGCATCCCTCCTGGGGCTCGAGCACCAAGAGTAGGCGCGCTCCCGAAGTCGGTCCACAGGCTGGGGCTCCCGTGGCAGCCGGCTGCGAGAGTTCCTCCCGAGGCTGAGCTGTCCTTGAAAGTGGTGGTGTCGCTTATGGCTTGAAGAGCCGCTCCTCAAAGACGCCAGGCTCTTGGGGCTGCCGCTTGGATGCCCTCCTGGCGATGTCGTCAGCTTCCTTGTTGGTGCCACGGGGCACGTGCTGCAACTCCAGGCCCAGGAACTGCTTCTCCATCTTGCGCACCTCCGCGAGGTATGCCTCCATGTGCTCATCCTTCGCCTCGTATACCTTGTTGGAGAAGTTGACGAGGAGCTGCGAGTCTCCCCTAACGGTGAGGCGCTTCACCCCCAGAGCTGCCGGATCTTTCAGGCCAGCTATGAGGCCTTCGTATTCTGCGATGTTGTTGGAGACCTTCTCGCCCCGCTGAAAGCAGAGCTGCACGGTGTAGTAGAGCTTGTCTTGAGCGGGCGAAATGAGTACTGCTCCAGCACCCGTGCCCCAGTGCGCGAAGGCGCTGATAGAGGCAAAGGTGTCCCGTCTTTCGATGAGATGATGGATATCGCTTTGGTGGAAGTCGACTTTGACGATCCGACTACGAACGTGCGAGGACGTCGCGCCTTAGCAATCGTTAAACCAACTCCGAGAGGTTATCGACCACGCCGGAGCACGATCAACCTGACCACGAGGGTCTGTTTCCTGCGAGCAAACGAAGAACAAGCAAGAAACTGAGATTGCAATCTGGATATTGCGAATATAAGATGAAAGCTTTATTGATCAAGGTGGAGTTCTGTGACGCCTTTGTCTGGTCGCTGAACACAAACGAAGTACGCGAAGTTGCAGCTATGGCGAACTTTTAATCTAAACAAAACCCAAAGTCTAAACGACGCCCTAAGGGCTGTATATATGGAGGAAGAGGGGGGAATTTCGTGGCCCTTGAGGAAGGGGTCCGAAACCAACCCTATCTCTTGTTTCCCCACATATACGGACTCTAAAAACAGCCTATACTTATGTATTTCGAAATTACATGGGCCTGGCCCAATAATAAGGTGACGCAGCACCTAGAATAGCCTCTGGACGAAAGTTATGAAGTAGCATCTTGTATATTTCGTCCAAGGCTTCATGCACGCATTATGGTGGCTTCAACGTCTTGAAATCATCACTTGTAACTCCGTTCTTGTTCCCCATGCGCATGCCATCATCTCCATGCTTGTTCTTGCTCCAATGTTCATCCTTCTCAAAGCTAGGCCCTTCATTTGTAAGCAAAACAAATGTATCCAATTTAGGCAGCATCATATTCTCATGAATATTAGAATCATTACCAAGAAACGAAAGTACCTGGTAATTTAATTGGCGTGCGCGAGCTCTAGTAATTGGTCCAGTATGTATAGCAGCAGGGGCTGTGGGTGTAACAATGGTATTGATGTCCTCATCATCCTCCCCTTCTTGAAATGAAGTCGTCCTCGACGGAAGCTCATCTTCCTCACCCAAATAAGGCTTCAAATCTGCAATGTTAAAAGTGGGACTAACCCCAAAATCTGCAGGCAGCTCAAGTTTATATGCATTATCATTTATTTTCTCTAACACCTTAAAAGGACCATCAGCACGTGGCATTAGCTTTGATTTGCGCAAATCAGGAAATCTATCCTTACGCAAATGTAACCAAACAAGATCTCCAGGTGCAAACACAACATGTTTTCTACCCTTATCTCCAGCAAGTTTATATTTAGCATTCATACGCTCAATGTTTTCCTTAGTTAACTCATGCATTTTTAAGATCAATTCAGCACGTTGTTTAGCATCAAAATTAACCTTCTCCGAAGATGGAAGAGGCAACAAATCAATAGGTGCACGAGGTAGGAAACCATACACAATTTCAAAAGGGCACATCTTAGTAGTAGAATGCAATGAACGATTATAAGCAAACTCAATATGAGGCAAGCATTCTTCCCACATTTTCTTATTATTCTTCAAAACAGCCCTAAGCATAGTAGACAATGTTCTATTGACTACTTCGGTTTGTCCATCAGTTTGGGGGTGACAAGTAGTACTAAAAAGCAGTTTAGTCCCCAACTTAGCCCATAAACATCTCCAAAAGTGGCTAAGAAATTTAGTATCACGATCGGAAACAATAGTATTTGGCACACCATGCAAGCGAATAATTTCACGAAAGAACAAATCAGCAACATTAACAGCATCATCGCTTTTATGACATGGTATAAAGTGTGCCATTTTCGAGAATCTATCCACGACAACAAATATGCTACCCCTCCCCTTCTTTGTTCGAGGTAAACCTAAAACAAAGTCCATAGATATATCCTCCCAAGGAACACTAGGTACAGGCAAAGGCATATATAAACCATGAGGATTGAGTCGTGACTTAGCTTTTTGACATGTAGTGCAGCGAGCAACAAAACGCTCAACATCCCGTCTCATCTTTGGCCAAAAGAAATGTGTAGCAAGTACGTCCTCCGTCTTCTTCACGCCAAAGTGTCCCATTAATCCTCCTCCATGTGCCTCCTGCAACAACAAAAGACGAAGAGAGCTAGCTGGAATGCATTGCTTGTTAGCACAGAACACAAATCCATCATTAACGACAAACTTGTTCCAGGTTCTTCCTTCTTTACAATTCTGCAAGACATCTTTAAAATCAGCATCATGCACATATTGATCTTTGATGGTCTCCAAACCAAATATTTTGAAGTCAAGTTGTGAAAGCATAGTATAGCGACGAGACAATGCATCAGCAATAACATTTTCTTTACCCTTCTTGTGTTTAATGACATAAGGGAAAGTTTCAATGAATTCAACCCATTTAGCATGTCTACAATTCAGTTTAGCTTGACTTTTAATATGTTTCAAAGATTCATGATCAGAATGTATAACAAATTCTTTGGGCCATAAATAATGTTGCCATGTTTCTAAAGTCCGAACAAGAGCATATAGTTCTTTATCATAAGTAGAATAATTCAGACTAGGCCCACTCAATTTTTCATAAAAGTATGCAACAGGTTTACCATCCATTAATAACACACCTCCTAATCCAATTCCACTAGCATCACATTCAAGCTCAAAAGTCTTATTAAAATCAGGAAGTTGGAGTAAAGGAGCATGTGTCAACTTATCTTTCAATACCGTGAAGGCTTCTTCCTGTGCGGTACCCCAAACAAAAGGCACATCCTTCTTTGTAAGCTCGTTGAGAGGTGTAGCAATGGTGCTAAAATCTCTCACAAAACGCCTATAGAAACCACCGAGTCCAAGAAAACTCCGCACTTGTGTGACCGTTTTGGGCTGCGGCCAACTCTCAATAGCTTCAATCTTGGCTTTATCAACTTCAATTCCCTGTGGAGTAACAACATAGCCAAGAAAAGATACTCGGTCGGTGCAAAAGGTGCACTTCCCAAGGTTACCAAACAAACGTGCATCACGTAGAGCAATAAAAACAGCACGTAAATGTTCCAAATGTTCTTCCAAAGATTTGCTATAAATCAGTATATCATCAAAATAGACTACCACAAATCGTCCAATGAAAGCACGTAAAACTTCGTTCATTAGTCTCATGAAAGTACTAGGTGCATTAGTTAACCCAAAAGGCATGACTAACCACTCATATAAACCAAACTTAGTTTTAAATGCAGTTTTCCATTCATCTCCCAATTTCATACGAATTTGATGGTATCCACTACGCAAATCAACTTTGGAGAATATTGTAGAGCCACTCAATTCATCAAGCATATCATCTAGCCTAGGAATAGGATGACGATAACGAATAGTAATATTATTAATGCCTCTACAATCAACACACATACGCGACGTACCATCCTTTTTAGGCACGAGTATAATAGGAACAGCACAAGGACTAAGAGATTCGCGTATATAACCTTTGTCGAGCAGCTCCTGTACTTAACGCATAATCTCCTTCGTCTCCTCTGGATTGGTACGGTATGGTGCACGGTTGGTAGCGATGCACCGGGAATTAAGTCAATTTGATGCTCAATCCCTCGAATAGGTGGTAATCCCGGTGGCACGTCTTGTGGGAAGATGTCAGCGAACTCCTGCAAAATGTTAGTGACAGCAGGGGGCAAAGAGGAAGGCACGTCCTCGAATGAAAATAATGCCTCTTTGCACACAAAAGCATAGCAAACAGATTTGCTGAAATCTAGTTCATCAATATCAGATTTTGTGGCAAGTAAACATGCACTTTTCAATTTAATTTCAGAAACAACACTAGATGGTTTATTATTAGGTTTCATTTGTTGCTCAAATTCCTTTGCCACAATCTGATTTTCACTCTTATTTTTCTCCTGTTTTGCTTTATTAGCTCTATTAATGTCATCTTTCAAAATGGAATCAGGAGTCATAGGAAGCAAAGTAATATTTTTATCCTTATGAACAAGAGTATACTGATTGTTTCTACCATGGTGTACAGAATTTTTATCAAATTGCCATGGTCTACCTAGTAATAAGGAACATGCTTGCATGGGTACCACATCACAATCAACATAATCAGCATATGTAGAGATACTAAAATGCACACGAACGGTACGTGTTACCTTAACCTTGCCGCTGTTGTTGAACCATTGGATGTAGTAAGGATGTGGATGTGGTCTTGTGGTGAGAGATAGCTTCTCCACCATCTCCATGCTAGCCAAGTTGTTACAGCTCCCTCCATCGATGATGACGCGAACAGAACGTTCCTTCACAACTCCCTTTGTATGGAACAAATTATGCCTCTGATTTTGCTCTGCTTGTGTGACCTGCACACTCAAAACACGTTGAGCAACTAAACATTCATACCTGTCAGCGTCTTCAGGAGCCATGTATTGCGTCTCATTTTCAGAATCATCTCCACCATGTTCTTCACGTGTAATAAGAGCCAAAGTCTCCTCATCATAGTCACTAGCGGACTCATACCCACCATCCTCAGTAGCAATCATGACACGCTGAGATTTGCATTCTCTCGCAAAATGTCCTCTTCCCTTACAACGACGACAAATAATATCACTTGTGTGCCCTGTCGATGCCATGGAAGAAGAAGAGCTCTGCGCAGGCCCGGCAGGTGTGCTCTTGGCAGAGAGTGGTGGTTGTGCCTGCTTTCTTGTATCACGGCTGGAGGTGGCACCTGATGGAGGTGATGGTGAAGTGGAAGTAGAAGATGCACGCGGTGTCCATGATGAAGGTCGACCTGCAGAAAAGTTAGTTCGCGCCAATGGCTGTCGATCCTGCACTTCACGTTCAGCTTTACAAGCAAGATGGAATAAACGAGTGATATTATTATAATCCTTATACTCTAGAATGGTCTGAATCTCTTTATTTAATCCACCCATAAAACGTGCAAGCATAGCTTCATTCTCCTCAACAATACCACATCTAATCATGCCAGTTTGTAATTCCTGATAATATTCTTCTACAGAATTTTTCCCTTGTCTTAAACGCTGCAATTTTTGAAGTAATTCACGTTGATAATATGGTGGAACCCAACGAGTACGCATAGCAGTTTTCAAAGCAGCCCAAGTAGCTGGAACAGGATATAATCTACAATGTTCAGACCACCAAACACATGCAAAGCTAGTGAAAGCACAAACAGCAGCAGGAACACGTCTCTCCTCAGGATATTGTAAACATGTAAATCGTTGTTCAGTTTCTAACTCCCAAGTAAGATATATATCAGGAACATATCTACCCTCAAATGGTGGAATATTCAATTTCAGTTTAGGGAGATGGTCATGATCTCGTACCTGAGGTGGTGGTGCCGGCCTACCGTTGCGAATATATACCTGAGGTCGACCTGCTGGTGGTGGTGCTGGTGGCTGCACGTAGTTCTGATTTTGATCAACCTCATCCTCATAATCGCCCGCATAATCGTCATCCTCCTCAGCCGCCGCAGGAGCAGGAGCCAAAGAAGCATCAACAGTAGCTGCAGCAGCACCCGAATTTTTACCAATCTCAATTGGAACGCGCTGTGCCCGTCCCACTTGATTTGGAAGGCGGCGTTGGAGATGTGGTTGTTGTTGTTGTAGAGGTGCGACATGTGCAGCCGGTGGTGGTTGGGGAAGACGCTTGAGTAATTCAGTAAACTTGTTATCCAGCTTTGTCTCAAACGACTTCTCCACGGCATCTATCTTCTCCATAGCCTCTTCAAATCTGTTTAGCACATCTCCCACCTGGCCACTCATCATTTGCTGAAATTTATCATGCAACTCGTTGTTCGTCATGTTCTCCCAATCAGTCTCATCGGCTTGTGAACCTGCCATGGTTAGCAGCAATAGAAACACAAAAGAATATGATCCTGCAGACTACTAGAAGTGGTGGTGATGGTGGTGTGTCACAAAACCTTCAAGCGAATCTCAAAATCTTACCAGTTCTTACCCAGCAGCAGGTGGTGATCGGCAACCGTTGTAGTCAAAAACTCTCAAAGCTTGGATATAGCGATTACCAGGGAGAGTCAAACGCACGATGTAGACTTATGTGGAGCTGGGAAGGCTTATAATATGGTAGCAAAATGGTAAGCAATAATCAATTCAGAGATGCAAAGTTGAATAAACGCTCAACGATGGTACTGTGCTGGTCCTAGGCTAGACCGTGCTAGAGACGCGAGCCTAGAACACTAACAAAATCACGGCGCTGCACGTAAACAAGGGAAAAGCACACGCTGGAATTTTTTTTCGCTCTTTTTTTTGCGCTCTTTTTTTTTTGCGCTCTTTTTTTTTGCGAAAAATCACTATAATGGCGAGTGTCTCAAAACTCTTCCCAGGTCAAACTGACAGGATGGGCACAAAAATTTTTTGACTATTTTTTTTCGGAAATCAGGGCAGCGACGACGAAAAAGTGCGACAAAAAATCACTATGATGGCGAGTGTCTCAAAACACTACCCGGGGCCTAAAAATAGGATAGGGAAAAAATATTTTTGGTGTTCGAAATTTTGGCCTAAAAACTGCCCGGGGGTCTCCAGACTCTTTTTTTTCCGAGACCTACTCAGGCAAGGAAACACGAAACGGAAAATATATGGATCTCTAAAACCAACCGAATATGAAAAGAACTCGGATTGGTGGTGGATATATGGCGGTAGGATATGGCAGCGGTGGTGGTATATGGTAGCGGTAGTGGTATATGGATACGGATCGGTGGTGGTATATGGATACGGATTGGTGGTGGTATATGGATACGGATTCAAAGCGGTGGCGGATAAGCAATGGTGGTAGATGGCAAGGCGATGATGATGGTGCGGCGGCGGCGTGACAACTTATGACCAGAACTCGAAACTCTAAAAGACTAGACTCTAAGACCAGCAACTTGACACGACGATGCAACCGCAAATTCAACAAAGCAAAAACCCTAAAAAGATTATGCAAAGGCTCAGATTGGTTCGGATATGATGAACTAACCCTAATTTTTTTTGTGGCTTTTTCGTGGACTGTAGGTATGAAGAACAGACTCGATCTAAACTACGAAAAACTGTAAAATCTCACCGAGCAACCTGGAAATCTGATACCACTTGATAGAGGCAAAGGTGTCCCGTCTTTCGATGAGATGATGGATATCGCTTTGGTGGAAGTCGACTTTGACGATCCGACTACGAACGTGCGAGGACGTCGCGCCTTAGCAATCGTTAAACCAACTCCGAGAGGTTATCGACCACGCCGGAGCACGATCAACCTGACCACGAGGGTCTGTTTCCTGCGAGCAAACGAAGAACAAGCAAGAAACTGAGATTGCAATCTGGATATTGCGAATATAAGATGAAAGCTTTATTGATCAAGGTGGAGTTCTGTGACGCCTTTGTCTGGTCCCTGAACACAAACGAAGTACGCGAAGTTGCAGCTATGGCGAACTTTTAATCTAAACAAAACCCAAAGTCTAAACGACGCCCTAAGGGCTGTATATATGGAGGAAGAGGGGGGAATTTCGTGGCCCTTGAGGAAGGGGTCCGAAACCAACCCTATCTCTTGTTTCCCCACACATACGGACTCTAAAAACATCCTATACTTATGTATTTCGAAATTACATGGGCCTGGCCCAATAATAAGGTGACGCAGCACCTAGAATAGCCTCTGGACGAAAGTTATGAAGTAGCATCTTGTATATTTCGTCCAAGGCTTCATGCACGCATTATGGTGGCTTCAACGTCTTGAAATCATCACTTGTAACTCCGTTCTTGTTCCCCATGCGCATGCCATCATCTCCATGCTTGTTCTTGCTCCAATGTTCATCCTTCTCAAAGCTAGGCCCTTCATTTGTAAGCAAAACAATGTATCCAATTTAGGCAGCATCATATTCTCATGAATATTAGAATCATTACCAAGAAACGAAAGTACCTGGTAATTTAATTGGCGTGCGCGAGCTCTAGTAATTGGTCCAGTATGTATAGCAGCAGGGGCTGTGGGTGTAACAATGGTATTGATGTCCTCATCAGGCGCCATCGAAATACATGACCCAGCCGTCAGGCGCCTCACTTCCCGGCGACGTAGACTGGTCCTCGCCTACTTCAAGCATCGGGCCATCCGTCCATTCTGCCAAGAAATCAGCGAGTGCGGCTCACTTGATGACCCTGGTAGTGCTGAACTCCAACTGGAATGCCTGCAACTCGATGTTCCACTCAGCGACCCTTCCAGCAGAGTTGGGGCTCCTGAGCACTCTCTCCAATGAGTAGGCTGAGACGACCTTGATGGGGTGGCCCTGGAAGTAGCGCCGCAACTTACGCGAGGCCACCAAGAGCGCGAGTAAGAGCTTCTGAGGCATGGGATATCGTGCCCTTGCGTCCCGCAACACCGTGCTGACGAAATACACCGGGTGCTCGACGAGAGCTGGCGCGTTGGTGAGGCTCGTGTCTTGCGGAAGTTGGGGCGTCTCCTGACGTAGCGGAACTCCCGACGCTTGATCGCTTGTTGGGATCTCGGTAGCGTTGTCCTGCCGAGCTTGGTCCTCTGTTGATGCTACTACGGTTCTTGCGGCGCCTTCCTAATCTTGCGTCATCTCGGCTGGCGGCGTAGCTTGGCGCGACACGCCTTTGGCTTGGTGCTCTTCCCGAGCCACCACCAGAGCCGCGCTGGCGGTGTACGGGGTGGCGGCAAGATAAAGCACTAGGGGCTCGAGAGGTCGTGGCGCCACCATCACGGGAGGGCTGGTCAGGTATCTCTTGAGGTCTTGAAAAGCTCGGTCGGCCTCCGGGGTCCACTCGAACGGGCCCTTCTTCTTCATCAGCTTGAAGAAGGGCAGGGCGCGCTCTCCCAGCTTGGAGATGAAGCGCCGCAACGCAGTTACCCGACCTGCCAGCTTCTGCATTTCCTTGAGGGTCTGCGGTGGGCTCATGTCTTCAATGGCCTTGATCTTTTCTGGGTTCGCATCGATCCCTCTGTGGTGTACGAGGAAACCCAGCAGCTTGCCGGAAGGGACACCAAACACGCACTTCTCCGGGTTAAGTCGCAAGTTCACCTGGCGTAGGCTCGCGAAAGTCTCCTCCAGATCTTGGATCAAGGTTCTCGCCTCCCGAGACTTCACCACAATGTCGTCGACGTAGGCCTCCGCGTTTCTCCCGAGCCGCCGCCCTAAGGCGATGTGCATGAACCACTGAAAGGTCGTGCCCGCGTTACGCAGTCCGAAAGGCATGCAAGTGTAGCAGTACACCCCACACAGGGTCAGGAAGGCTGTCTTCTCTACATCTTCTACTGCCATCTTGATCTGGTGATACCCTGAGAACGCATCCAGGAAGCACAGCAGGTCGCACTCGGCGGTGGAGTCGACGATCTGGTCGATGCATGGAAGCGGGAACGGATCTTGGGGGCAGGCCTTGTTGAGGTTGGTGAAGTCGATGCACATTCGCTCCTTCCCGCCTTTCTTTGGCACAACGACAGGGTTTGCTAGCCACTCGGGGTACCGGACCTCGCGAATGGCACCCGCCGCCTCCAGCTTGCGAGTTTCTTGGACAATGAAGGCCTGCTTCTCCGTGGACTATCATCTCGCCCGCTGCTTCACAGGGCGTACATTGGGACATACCCTTAAGTGATGCTGAATCACCTCTCTCGGGACCCCCACCAGCTGCTTGGGTTCCCATGCAAATATCTCCTTGTTTGCGTGCAAGAACTTCACCAATGCTTCCTCTTGGTCTGGGTCGAGGTCAGCACCTATGGTAAAGGTGGATCCTGAGGACCCGTCCTCATTGACCGGCACCTGCTTGGTTTCTGCCTTGTCTTGGGTGAACATCTGCTTCTTCTTGGTTGGTGTGGCTCCCTCGGCCTCGGAGGTGCCCGCGCCGGCGGGCTGTGCCGCCGCGACGGTCTTGAGGGCAAGCTTGAGCGCCATCAGAGCCTCCTTGGCGTCCCCCTTGATGGTGAGGACGCCTTTGCTTCCAGGCATCTTCATGAGGTTGTAGGCCGGATGGGTCGCTGCCATGAACTGGGCTAGAGCTGGGTACCCGAGGATGGCATTGTACGGGAGGCCGATGCGGGCGATGTCGAAGTCGACCAGCTCGGTGCGGTAGTTGTCGCGCGTGCCGAAGGTGACAGGGAGGCGGATCTGCCCCAGGGGGTGGGCGGTGCCACCGCCAACTCCTGAGAAAGGCTTGCTGAGGCTGAGCCGCTCGAGCGGCATGTGAAGAAGGCTGAAGGCCTCCACGGAGAACACGTTGAGGCCGGCGCCGCCGTCGATGAGGGTCTTGGTGACAGCCACGTTGCAAATAGTGGGCGTGCAAAGCATCGGGAGCATACCCGGGTCAGCGGTGGTGACGGGGTGGTCTTCTGAGTCGAAGGTGAGGTCGGCCTCGGGCGCAGCCCAGCCCGGCGGAGCCCCCGAGCGCTTGGAAGCGGCGCCGATCTGGCGAAGGAATGGCTTGATATGGCGATCTGAAGGCGGTGCTTGAGAGCCGCCTAGTAGGGCCGCGACCGCGTGGTGCGCCGGTGCCGCGCAACGCGCAGTGAAGAGGCCGCGCAGCTCCTTCCAAGATGCCACCGTGGATCCGGGGAGGTTGAGCAGCGAAGCGCGCGGCGCGCCAGTGAGGGCCATGGGAAGCCAGTTGGCCATGACCTTTTCATCACCCCCGGCCTCGAGGACGGCCTCCTCGTATGCCAGCAGGAAAGCTGACGGGTCCGCCGCGCCGTCGTAGCGTGGCGGCATCTCCGGTTTGAACTTGGGCGGCCACTGCACCTGCCGCAAGGCAGGGGCCAGGGCTCGGAGCCCCTGGCCCCGTCGTCGGCGTCAGCGGTCGGAGCCGGGAGCGAGACGCATGCCATGAGGGTGGAGCGCGGTGCTGGCGGAGCGCAGACCGACGGAAGGAAAGCTATAGCGCACCCCTACCTGGCGCGCCAAATGTCGGATCACGGGTTCCGGCAAAACCCTCAAGGTTCGAACACTGGGGTGTGCACGAAGATCTCCCCCTACCGATCCACGTCCTAGTTCTGCTAAGATCTCAAGGGCTAACTCGACGAACTCACAACACAAGGGACACAAGATTTATACTGGTTCGGGCCACCATTGTGGTGTGATACCCTACTCCAGTGTGGTGGTGGTGGATTGCCTCTTGGACTGAGGATGAACAGTACAAGGGGAAGAACTGCCTCCTGAGGCGAGGTGTTCTTGTGCTTGGTGCACTTGTGTAGGTGAGGATTACTCAATGATGAGATGAGATGCCTCCGAATGTGTTATCTCCTACGGTGGTGGCTAGTCCTATTTATATAGGCCCTGGTCCTCTCCCCAAATATTGAGCGGGAAGGGAGCCAACAACGGCCAATTTGAAAGGGGACAGCTAGTACAGCTTATCCTGACAAAAGTAGTCTTCGCCTGCAAAAAGGCTCTGGTGGTGACGCCATCTTGGGCTCCACGGTGACCTCCGTCCTGCCGTCCTACTGGTCTTGGTCTCGTTGCACCGATAGGGAAACCTTTGCTTGATGCCTCGGTACTCCGCGCCTGCGCTTGCCTCCTTAGCACCAAAGAGGAACCAAGGACACTGTGCGCGCTGGCCCCCGCCTGGCGCCCGCCTGGTCTCGATCGTCATGGCTCATGTCACGGGAACCTCGCGAGGTTTGCCTTGCCTTGATCTCTCCGCCCCTCGCGAGCCAACCTGGTGAGGCCGCTCCCGAGGAGGTCTTGTGTCGTCCGCCTCGCGAGGCTTGGCCCCTCGCGAGGGTCTTGAGTGCTTGTTGGTGAAGATGGACCGTACGGGCCTGATAGAGGCAAAGGTGTCCCGTCTTTCGATGAGATGATGGATATCGCTTTGGTGGAAGTCGACTTTGACGATCCGACTACGAACGTGCGATGACGTCGCGCCTTAGCAATCGCTAAACCAACTCCGAGAGGTTATTGACCACGCCGGAGCACGATCAACCTAGCCACGAGGGTCTGTTTCCTGCGAGCAAACGAAGAACAAGCAAGAAACTGAGATTGCAATCTGGATATTGCGAATATAAGATGAAAGCTTTATTGATCAAGGTGGGGTTCGGTGACGCCTTTGTCTGGTCGTTGAACACAAACGAAGTACGCGAAGTTGCAGCTATGGCGAACTTTTAATCTAAACAAAACCCAAAGTCTAAACGACGCCCTAAGGGCTGTATATATGGAGGAAGAGGGGGGAATTTCGTGGCCCTTGGGGAAGGGGTCCGAAACCAACCCTATCTCTTGTTTCCCCACACATACGGACTCTAAAAATAGCCTATACTCAAGTATTTCGAAATTACATGGGCCTGGCCCAATAATAAGGTGACGCAGCACCTAGAATAGCCTCTGGACGAAAGTTATGAAGTAGCATCTTGTATATTTCGTCCAAGGCTTCATGCACGCATTATGGTGGCTTCAATGTCCTGAAATCATCACTTGTAACTCCGTTCTTGTCCCCCATGCGCATGCCATCATCTCCATGCTTGTTCTTGCTCCAATGTTCATCCTTCTCAAAGCTAGGCCCTTCATTTGTAAGCAAAACAAATGTATCCAATTTAGGCAGCATCATATTCTCATGAACATTACAATCATTACCAAGAAACGAAAGTACCTGGTAATTTAATTGGCGTGCGCGAGCTCTAGTAATTGGTCCAGTATGTATAGCAGCAGGGGCTGTGGGTGTAACAATGGTATTGATGTCCTCATCAGGGCCCGCTCGCAGAACCACGCCATGGGCCGCAGGCAGGCAAGTCTGGGGACCCCCGTTCCCAGAACACCGACGGCTCCCTTGCCTGCCGCCAGCGCGGTGATCTCCCCGAAAGTGGGCGCAGGGGGCGACCACTGTCGGCTGCTGAGGAACCGGCGCCGCTCGGGGCTCCTGAAGGGTCATCCCCTGGGTCCCGAGAGAGCCGTCCGGAGGAAGCGACCAGGGGGACGGCGCGGTCCGATACTCCTGAGGCTGAAGCCCCCAAGGCCACGGCGAGTCGCCACGAGGCAGGGGCCGAGGTCCCCACGCAGTCCAACACCCTTGAGGTCGCTTCCTCAGGAGGCACACCAACCGCGCCCGTCATTGGTGACCGCACCCAGGGCTTCGCCCGGCTCCGACCGAACTTCGAAGCGCTCCGCGAAAGAAAGGGTCTCCAAGTTGCAGCGGTGACGCCTTCCGGCCATTGAAGCAGAGGAAGTACATCGCTATTGATGAGTGAGTACCTTATCTTTGTAATTTCTTGAGCGCCGCTTCTCCTACTGACCGTAGTTCCTTTGGCTCCCTCCTACTAGGTCGACGAAGTCTCCCGAGAAGCGGCCTCCGCCTTCCTCGGGCTCCCTACTGACCCTGGGCGCCTCCTGTAGACCTGTCGCGCATGGCGCGACGCCTGTCGGGGGGGGGGACGCGCCAGCCTGGCATCTTGACCCTGCGCTCTTCTCGTCCCTCCTTCGTGGTCCTGCCTGGGGTGCTGAAAGGGTGCAGAGGGCCCCACCGCTGGTCCTTGCCCGCGGCTGTGCGACACCGGCTCTGGCCTCTCCTTCAAGCAACACGGCTCCGCCCCACCGGGCCTCCGCCAAGGCTTGATGGGCGGCAGGAAAGGCACCGGCCCCAGCCCCCTGCCGGGAGCGGGTGAGCCACTTCGAACTTCTCCTACAGCCCTTGGCGCAAAGGACGGACCTGGCCGCGTGTTCAAACTTGCACGCGGGCACAGCGCCGTCCGCCATGTGTTCCTCCGGGAAGCGATGGGCGCGCTGAGCCGGTTTGGGGAAGAGCTCGTGGATGTCGACACGCGCCTTGAAACAGAAGGCCTTCGGCTGGCGGACGAATGGCATCAGCTGAAGGTAGCCATCGACCTTGGGCGTCTCCAGCACGAACGCGTCAATGCGAAGGCCGAGGCGTCCCTTGCTACCTCGCGTGAGGCCAGTGCCCGGGCCTTGGAGGAAGCCAGGGAAGGTGACCACAACCGCGAGGCTGCAGAGAAGCGCGAAGGGGAGCTCCGGGCTCTGAACGCCTCCCTGGAATGGCAGGTTGAGGCGCGCAGAGCTGCCTTGGCGTCGATGAAGGGGGCACCCTCCGAAGAGGGGGAGCTCTTGAAACGCGAGGATGCACTGATGCTGGAAGCCACAGAGCGCAGCCTCGAGCTTGAACGATTGGAGACGAGGGAGCGTCAGGTCGCCCAGGCGGAGGACGCCGCAAGCATGCGTGAAGCCAGGATCCAGGAGGAAGTCGACCGCAGGATGGCGGAGGCTCGTGTAGATCTCGCCAACAGGCACGACCTGAAGCTGAAGCTCGTGGAAGCCGAAGCTGAGGGCAGAACCACTACCCTTAGGTCGAGGCTGGACGAGGCGGAGCAGCGCGAGAAGGCCGCCGCAGCGGCCCTGATCTCCATCCAGGCCGAGCTGGCCTACGCCTGTGCCGAACTACTCCTGCTCCAGTGGCGGGTTGCTGATGCTGAGTCCCTCGCGCACCAAAGCAGGGAGGAAGCGCTTCGCTGCCAGACGTTACTACGCGAGCACACTCCCATGCTCCGGGCCCTCAGGGTGAGGGCCAACCAGGCGCTGGGTGCCATCTGCAACGAACATGCCCCTCACCCCCATGCAGATGACTATGCCAGCCACCTTCGCTTCTTTACCGACGTCGTGATGCGCCTGGAGGACCGGGCCAAGAGGGCTCGCGAGCTTGTCAAGGAAAAGAGCCGGTGCCTCCTTGGACGCGCGTTCTCCCGCGTCTTCAGCCATCTTCAGAATGCCGACCCCAACTTCGATTTCGACGCCGCCATCGCCCCTGTGCCCTGAGCTATCCAGGACAACCTGGCACGCTGGGTGGACAATAACGTGGATGCTCTGGTCAGGGCTTTTGCTTCTAATGACAATGCAGTGGTGGTCGTGGCGGATGAAGGCGGCGTGGTCGATGATGGTGAAGACGACGCTAGCGACGACGCCAGCAGCATGTCCGGGAGTGATTGGGGAGATGCTGCCAGCTACATGTCCGATTGAGCCCACGCTCCTTTGTTTTGAACCTGCGCGCAAAAGCTTGGGCACGACCCTTCAAGATGTAAGAGCATTTTGGGGAGGGGGAGCCCCTCATGTAATCAGACTATTGTTTTATTCCTTGAGCCAGACCTAAGACATGCTTTTGCGAGTCCTCAAGTTCTTCCGCGAGCATGCTGCAGTAACTTACCTCAGTCCAGACAAACCTCGGACTGGTCTTGTGGCTGCCGGTGTGTGTTTCTCCCGAGGGGAGTCCTTCGTGGGCCCGTGAGGCGTTGGCTCCTGAGGAGCCTGCTGGTCCGCCCAAGAGGGCCTCGCGAGAAGTGAACGCCTGAGCGCGGCAGGATGCGCGTACATGCCACGCCCAGCCCCCGCTCGCGAGGTGCTCGTGAGGGAGGGTAGCAGGCGCGGGCCTCAAAATGATGAGGACATGACTACCTTGGATACGACCAAAAATATTGCATACATGCATATTTGCCAGGTGATTTCTAGTGCAAACTATTCAATAATCTATTTATGTTATCCAGAACAAAAATACTTCACACACTTTTGTGTTTTGTCTAATTGCAGGTGTATGGGACATTTGTACAATCCACATATGAAGATAAGGCAAAAGGAGAAGTTTAGGTTCTGTTCAAAAAGTCCTCTCACGTCACTTTTGGGCCAAGAGAAGATAGAGTCCAAGTCTCTCACGTTCTGGATTCAGATTCGGACTGCACAGACATACCTGACTCAAAACGCCAACAACTTTTTCATACGGACTCCGAATTGGGTGATTCTTTTTTTGTTGGAAACTAGATTTCGTGCTCTTTCCAACCCAATTGGATTCACCTTTAAATTCGTCCGGAGCATTGAGTTATGGTCGAAACAATCTGACGTTGCACCAGAATCCGAGTCAAACTACAAGTCCAAAGGTGTTGCATCACCTCCACTTGGGCCCATGAGCCTTGTACGACCTAGGGTTGGTTTTAGGCTGCCTTGGGACGTCCTCCCACCTCCTTGGCCGCCACCCCTTGCTCCTATATAAGTAGATCCATCTAGTAGCTTTTTCCTTGGGATTTGTTTAGTTAAAAGTTAGCCATTGCAACTTCGTGTACTTCGTTTGTGTCCAACGACCAGACCAAGACCGCTTACGGATCCCCACCACTATCAATACTTCATATATATTCGCAATATTCAGATTGCATTATCATATTCTTGCTCGTTCTTCGATTGCTTGCAGGAATAGACCTTCGTGGTCAGGCTGATCGTGCTTCCGGCATCGTCAGTAACCTCAGGAGATTGGTTTAGCGATTGATAAGGCGCAACGTCGTGCACGTTTGTAGTCGGATCGTCAAAGTCGTCTCCACCAAATCGATAGTTATCATCTCATCGAAAGATCGGGACACCCTCGCCTCTATCAAGTGGTATCAGTTTTCAGGTTGCTCGGTGAGAATTTCCAGTTTCCCCTAGATTAGATTTATTTTCTTACCTATTGTCCAAGAAAAAGCCACAAAAAAGTTAGATCTATTCATCCTTTTGTCCAAGCCAGTCTGAGCCTTTGCAATTTTCTATTCATTGTTTGCATTATTGAATTATCGGTTGCATCGTCGTGTCGAGTTGCTGGTCTTAGGGTCTAGTTCGTTTAGAGTTTCGAGTTCTGTTCACATTAGTCACGTCGCCGCTGCATCGTTATCCCTTCTGCTGTCCACCACACCATCCATCAAATTCCACCATGTGCTACCCATAGTTCATTGTCACAATCATAGTTGAGGTCGTTCACATCTTCGCTTGATCCAATCTGCATCTTATCTAGTTTGTCTTGGAAAGAGGGAGAGAAAAAAAAAGATAGAGAAAAAAAAAGAGAAAAAAAAAGAAAAAGAAGTCAGAAAAAAAAAGAGAAAGAAAAAAAAGTGTGAGGAAAAAAAAAGAGAAGAAAAAAAAAACAAAATTCGGATCTATCTAGACTCAATCTCGTAGTTGAATTTGGATTGGAATCTGTTTTGTGCACTGTTTAGTAAAACAGGCATACCTTCCTCATACGAAGTCCGTTTTGACTCCGCGAGTACTCAAATGAAAGCTAGCGACGAGCCGCATCTAAATAGTTGCAGAGACTAGTTCAATATTTGACACCTCAAAATCGTCTTCTAAATAGGTCTTTTTGCCCTCCGAAGTTCGCGGACACAGCTTATTCCAGTTTTTCAAGCCAGTTTCAGAATTCTTTCACTCCTCATATCAACTCGGAATTGAGTGATTCTTTTTGCATTGGAAAGCTTGAGTTAGTAGCATTCTTTGAAAAAAATTATCAGAAAATTGGCACAAACTTTTCAAGAGGAAAGTTGGAGAGAGTTGTTGTATATCCTGCTTGGCAGTTGTTTTTCATCATTATCTTTACTGCCGTTGTGATCTTCACTTATATCTTGTTGTCCAGAGCTACTTAGTATCCTTCATTGATGCTAGTTGTGCTACGCCGTGACCTCATTAGTGTTCTAGGCTCGCGTCTCTAGTCCGGTCTAGCCTAGGACCAGCACAGTACCGTCGTTGAGCGTTTATTCAACATTGCATCTCTGAATTGATTATTGCTAATATTTTGCTACCATATATAGCCAACCTAGCTCCACATATTTCTACACCGTGTATACGTACGTTCCCCTGGCAATCGCTTTACTCAATCTTTGGAGTTATTTGACACCGCTGGTTGCCTGTCACCACCTGCTGCTTGGTAAGAACTTGTAAGATATTGATATTTGCTTTACTGTGAGCGCTTTACCACCACATCCTAGTAGTTCATAGGAACATTATTCTTGAATTTTGTTTCTTGTTTCTACTAATCATGACAGGATCTAGAGTCAATTCATGGGGTTTGTCGATCGTGGGAGATGTGCCATCACCTATGCAAATACCACAACCGTCACGAGAGGTGCACAAACATCCAAATGCACATGATCAGGTTAATGTTTCTATACCACCATTTAATGGCCGTTTTAGACCTGCTTTATATATTGAATGGGAGTTTGACCTAAATAATATATTTGCTTCCAATAATTTTGATGTACGTAAAAAAGTTAAGGTTGCGGTTGGTTCTTTCACTGGTTATGCTGTAGTTTGGTGGAGTGAATATTGTCGGTTACACCCTAATGATATACCTACTACTTGGGATGATTTGAAACTTGCCATGCGACATACATTCGTTCCCGCTTATTATACTCGTGACATGATTACAAAGTTGCAACATTTAAAACAAGGTAGTGACACCGTAACGAAATATTATGATACTTTACAAACTACCTTGCTGCATTCCTCTTTAGAAGAAAGTGAAGAAGATTTTATGGATAGATTTTGGGGAGGATTAAATCGTGACATTCAGGAGATACTAATACATGAAGAGTGTTATCCTATGGACCATTTGTTTCATCTTGCTTGCAAAGCTGAACAGGAAATAAAACGACGTGTTGCGCACAAGGAGAACAAGCGCGAGATGCACATTCCAAGAGTTGATACGGTTGTCCCTTCAACTACTAAGCATACTATGACAACCACATCCGTTGTTGTGAGGACTACATCACCTCCACCATGTGACACATCATCACCGAGAGTGCCTACCTCATCTGAGTTGATCATAAGAGGTAATGACAAAGGTACTAATCTTCCACTTCCACATGAGTATGATGAATGTCTTGTCAATTTAAGTGCACCATGCGGTGAGCTACCCACTACTTTGATCACACCAGCTACCTTAGAGGACTATGTTGATGATTTGACTTTGCCATGTGATCAAACAATTTTGAGTGAGCCCATTGAATTAACTATCGATGCAAAAGAATCAAGTGAATCAGGGAATAAATCAGATTTGGATCAAATATGTTTGAAAATAATTGTGCCAATGTTTAATCATTTTGATATGACCTCTAATCTTGGTGATGGTTCATCAATGTTGGGATGGTTTAATGATGAATATTGTCAATCTTTTCATATGAATAAGAGCTTCACTTATATGTGCAAACTGAGTTGCAATACTTTCATGCCTTCTACTTCTTGTGATAATATTTTGGCTTTATATTTTATTAACTATGAAAGTTACTCATGTATACATGTGTCATATGTGCAAAATCCACGGGAAGTAAAAATGGATGACATATACATATACAACATGTACACCTTGTCTCTTTTGTTAGCCACATTTCAGATTAAGCAACGCCGAGGACGGCTTTGTTTTCAAGAAGGGGAGGATGATGAGGACATGACTACCTTGGATACGACCAAAAATATTGCATACATGCATATTTGCCAGGTGATTTCTAGTGCAAACTATTCAATAATCTATTTATGTTATCCAGAACAAAAATACTTCACACACTTTTGTGTTTTGTCTAATTGCAGGTGTATGGGACATTTGTACAATCCACATATGAATATAAGGCAAAAGGAGAAGTTTAGGTTCTGTTCAAAAAGTCCTCTCACGTCACTTTTGGGCCAAGAGAAGATAGAGTCCAAGTCTCTCACGTTCTGGATTCAGATTCGGACTGCACAGACATACCTGACTCAAAACGCCAACAACTTTTTCATATGGACTCCGAATTGGGTGATTCTTTTTTTGTTGGAAACTAGATTTCGTGCTCTTTCCAACCCAATTGGATTCACCTTTAAATTCGTCCGGAGCATTGAGTTATGGTCGAAACAATCTGACGTTGCACCAGAATCCGAGTCAAACTACAAGTCCAAAGGTGTTGCATCACCTCCACTTGGGCCCATGAGCCTTGTACGACCTAGGGTTGGTTTTAGGCTGCCTTGGGACGTCCTCCCACCTCCTTGGCCGCCACCCCTTGCTCCTATATAAGTAGATCCATCTAGTAGCTTTTTCCTTGGGATTTGTTTAGTTAAAAGTTAGCCATTGCAACTTCGTGTACTTCGTTTGTGTCCAACGACCAGACCAAGACCGCTTACGGATCCCCACCACTATCAATACTTCATATATATTCGCAATATTCAGATTGCATTATCATATTCTTGCTCGTTCTTCGATTGCTTGCAGGAATAGACCTTCGTGGTCAGGCTGATCGTGCTTCCGGCATCGTCAGTAACCTCAGGAGATTGGTTTAGCGATTGATAAGGCGCAACGTCGTGCACGTTTGTAGTCGGATCGTCAAAGTCGTCTCCACCAAATCGATAGTTATCATCTCATCGAAAGATCGGGACACCCTCGCCTCTATCACAAAACAAAACACAGGACCAGAAAACTCAAGAAACCAACACGAAAGATAAAAAGACGCCCCCCGCACTTGTCAACGAAAATACAATTTCAAGTTCAAATCCAAAAAAGGCGGTAAACCGAGCTACAGAAAAAGGGGTTGAAAGCAAATGGCCGCGTCCGGCACCTAGCTAGTCTTCTTGTCTTCCCACCAGCACGGAGCTAAGTGCTTTCACAGGCCGTGAGCATAGTCATTGGGGGACAGTGTGGACGGCCAGCGCGGAGAATGGTGCTTCCACTAGGACGTGGGCGGGAGCCCCCGAGGCCCGAGGGCAGCTCTCCGGAGACTCCGGGGCGTGTACAGCCCAACTCATTATTACGTGAGAGTGTCACGGGCGGAGACCTTCACAGGCGTGAGTCTTGCTACATATGGCCAAATGAGGGCCCCGCCTTGCGCCACCCTCGACCACCGTTGGGGCGTCCGGAAACCAGGACGGTGCCAAGGGGCAAAGGGGACGCTAGCGGCGCCCTCGGCAACCACGGGCCCTATGCCGGGGGGAGGGCTCGCTAGCGCCTCCCGGGCAGAGGACCTACCTTCGGGCTATGCCTTGCTCCGTGTGGCACGGGGGAGGGCCTGGCTCCAGACCCCTCCCGTGCAGCCCCCAGTGCGCTACCCCTGGTTGGAGTAGGGCTGCCGCGCTGGGGTCGCCGTCCGCCGCCATGGCCTAGTTCACCTGCGACCCATGGTTAGCATAAGCTTGCTCCTGAGATATCAGTGGTACCCTGCGATTATTGTCATTGTGGGGTCGCCAAGGCTCCTAGGTGGCCCGTGGAAGGCCTCGACTTCCAGCATCTCTTCCTCCCAGCCCGGCTCAAGAAATGAGCAGGTGCCATCCTCTGGTGTGTACTCCCGATGCACCATGCACGGAACATAGGCTTCCGGAATCACCGCTCCGGATCCCCTGCTGAGGCGCCCTGCGCCCCGCGCCGCCGGGCCCAGCGCGTCCCCCTGGTGGCCGTAGGGTGGCACCCTGTTGTGGCCGCGCGGGGCAACGCCCGTGCCTGCGCCACCCGGGAGAAGCGCAGGCGCGGCCGGATGTTCGACACCATCAGCCGTGCTGCCGCCGGTGAGCCCTCTTGGTGCGCCTGGGAGCACATGGGTGCGACGAGGCCCGCCGTGTGATCTGGCCAAAACTTGAGACGTAGGTAAGGAGCAGAAAGGCGGTGTACCCCTGGATGCAGGGTCCAACAGCCCAGCGATGCGCTCCAGCAATGCATCGCGGCCGCTCTCTGCCAGCCGGCACCGCAGCAGCTCCCGTACTACTATGAGCGCGGCTCGCATGTTTGCTTGTTCCCGTCGGGTGTGTGGCGCCGTCGTTACTGCGTAGCTTGAGGACCTTGCGGCGGCCCGCGCGTGCCGCGGGGTGAGGGTGGAAGGTGTCGGTCCACGCCGCCTGCGTCCCGCAGCGTTTGGCAGTGTGTGGGCTGCCTGGAGTGCGGAGTTGAGGTCTCCTTGGGCGGATGGTGCCGCCCTGACGGGCCAAGCTTCCCAATGGTCGGCGTTGGTCCTTGGGTCGCCGGACATCAGAACCATGGGGTGTTGGCGGATCAGCTGACGGAAGAGAGGCTTCAGTGCACCCCTACCTGGCGCGCCAAATGTCGGATTCAGGGTTCCGGCAAACCCTTGAGGTTCGAACACTGGGGAGCGCACGAAGATCTCTCTCTTCTTAGCTCGCGCACGCAACGATCTCAACGTCTAGCTCGCCAAACCCAAGGAACAAGAGACAAGAAAGTTTATACTGGTTCGGGCCACCGTTGTGGTGTAATACCCTACTCCAATGTGGTGTGGTGGATTGCCTTGTAGGCTGAGGATGAACAGTACAGGGGATGAACAAGCTCTTGAGGAGAGGTGTTCTTGAGCTCGGTGAGCTTGTGTGTGTGAGGATGGTCTGAATGATCCCTCCCTGCTAGGGTGGTGGCTAGTCCTATTTATAGAGGCCCTGGTCCTCTTCCCAAATATTAGGCGGGAAGGGATCCCACAACGGCCAATTTCGAAGGGAGACAACTAGTACAAGCTATCCTGACAAAAGGTGGTCTTCGCCTACCAAAGGCTCTGGTGGTGACGCCGTCGTGGGCTCCGCGATGACCTCCGTCCTGCCATCCTGCTGGTCTTGGTCTAGTTGCACCGATATGGAAACCTTTGCCTGACGCCTCGGGACTCCTCGCCCGCGCTTGCCCCTTTAGCACTAAATAGGCAACGAGTACTCTGCGCCCGCTGGCGCCCGCCTGGCCTTGGTCGTCATGGCTCACGTCACGTGCACCTTGCGAGGTACCCCTTGCATAGATATCTCCGCTCCTCGGGAGCTAGCCTAGCGTGGCTGCCCCTAAGGAGGTCTTGTGTCGTCCGCCTCACGAGGCTTGGCCCCTCACGACGGTCTTGAGTGGTTGTTGATGAAGATGGGCCGTACCAGGCCGCTGGTGGAGCCACGCCCTGGGCCGCATGCAGGCAAGTCTAGGTACCCCCGTTCCCAGGACGCCGACAGCGACCACAGTGTGCCTCCCCTCAGCGCAAGGGCTGCCACGCCTTGGGTGGCCCCCGCCGCGAGAGGAAGCACCTCTACGGCCACCGAGGGCAACACCGGTCCCCGAAGGAGTATGCCCGCGCCCCCGAGGAGCCACAGCAGGAGTCGCAGCGTGCTTGCTGGGGCGGCCTCGCCCCCTCTTGGGCGGCGGCGAGCCAGGCCCCTCCTGGCGAGCCTTCCCCTTCTCCGCGGCCGAGAAACTCTTCGTCAGCGCCATGGGAGCTGCGGCAAGACGGCGAGGCTAGGAAGAAGAAGAAGGAGCAAGCGGCGAGAAGACAGAGATGAGCGAGGGGGCTCTGCCCCTCCCCTCATTTATAGCCAGAGGGAGGCCAACCGCCGTACTCCACGATCGCACGTAATGATGGTTTTCTTCTCCATGCAGCAGGGTCTCGTCAAGTCGAACGGTTGCCGAGGCAGCGTGGGGAAGCGGAGGCGCCCACGTCCAATCAATCGCCACGCATCAACCGAGGCTGCAGGCGGTTGGGGCCCGCGGCGCTCCGCACTTGCCCTTTCGCTTCGCCTCAAAGCCAAGTTCGAGCGCGCCTTGGGCCCGGGGGCTACTGTCGGCATCCTGGGAACGGGGGTACCCAGACTTGCCTGGCTGCGGCCCATGGCGTGGCTCCATCAGCGGTCTGGTATGGCCCAACTTCAGGAGCAACAGCTCAAGACCCTCGCGAGGGGGACGACACCAAGACCTCCCTGGGGGCAGCCTCGCTAGGCTGGCTCCCGAGGAGCAGAGATATCAAGGCAAGGTGTACCTCGGGAGGTTCACATGACGTTAGCCTTGACGACCAAGGCCAGGCGGGCGCCAGCGGGCGCAGCGTACCAGTTTCCCCTATGGTGCCAAGGGGGCAAGCGCAGGCGCGGGATCCCGAGGCATCTGGCAAAGGTTTCCAAATTGGTGCAACAAGACCAAGACCGCCAGGACGACAGGACGGGGGTCATGGCGGAGCCCACTACACCGTCACCCCCAGACCCTTTTGCAGGCGAAGACTACTTTTGTGAGGATAGCTTGTACTAGTTGTGTCCCTTCAAATTTGGCCGTTGTGGGATCCCTTCCCGCCTACATTTGGGAAGAGGACCAAGGCCTCTATAAATAGGACTTAGCCACCACCATAGCGAGACATCTCGAATCAGGCCATTCTACCCTGACCACCTCACCAGCTTATCGAGCTCAAGAACACCTCACCTCCTGAGGCTGTTCATCCATGGTACTAGTTCATCCTCAGCCCCTCGAGGCAATCCACCAAAAAGCTGGAGTAGGGTATTACACTGCAAGGTGGCCCGAACCAGGATAAATCTCTATGTCTCTTGCTCTTTGGGTTCGTCGAGCTAGGATGTGGAATCGTTGGGCCCACAGGTTAGGGAGAAGAAGTTCTTCGTACGCACCCCAATGTTCAAACCTCACAAGGGTCTGCGGAGCCCTGAATCTGACAGATTGTTTGGCTCTTCTTCTTTTGCCAAATGGATGGACAAGAATGCCTAAGAACTTCCTCTGTCTATCTATGTTTTTCTCGTCTCAAACTCTATTCATGCTACATCACACAGTTTGATCAAGTCAGACTTAAACTTCCAAAACCTCTGTGCATTTCGGTCTAACCGATTCACCCCTTTCGGTCATACAGAGTTCACTGAGTTGATCTAGGTTTTCAATCTTGGTGCAACCGATTAGAACCATTCGGTCACACTGAGTTTCAGTAACAGCTTGCGATTCTGCATCTCGGTGCCACCGAGTTGTTCCACTCGGTCACACCGACAGGGTCAGGATATATATACCGACGGGTCAAAATTTGGAAATTTCTCCAAAACCTTCCGCCCGCGCGTGTCCTGCTCTGCCGACTCGGGTCTCCAGATCATCCTCTTGTCGCCAGCGACCTCTCACTGCTGGTCTCCGTCGCCGTCAACGGAAATCTTCGCCGCCGTTGCCCCCGTAGCGAGCTCATCACCAAGTTAGGGTATGAGTTCGAATCTTTCTGCAATCCTTACCTCTAATTCTTAGCACAAAGTCAATGCCATGTTTCTGACCACGTATGAGATCAATCTATCCAATAAAAACTTCCTTTAGATTAGTTTTGATTCGAAAAATTAGGGTTAGGTTTCCGCCGAACTCATCTCGGACCGACTAAGTTGTGGAAATTGGTCTCACCGATTTGGCTTAGGCCATTGCACTTGTAACTTTCGGTCTGACCGAAACTTGCAAATCGGTGTGACCGCTCTCTGTGAAACTCTAGCAATCTCGGAGTCACCAAACTGTGTCTCGGTCTGACCGATTCCACTAGTTTAGACTCCAAAAGTTGCTTCGGTGTCACCGAGTTTAACAAATCGATAGCTCCGAAATGCTTTTTGTGGAAAACTAAAACTAAGTTTTTGACTCATTTGTTTTGCAAAATCTCTACACTTTGTGATGCTCATCCACTCTTTCTCATCTATAACTATTCACAGGGTCAGCTGTCAGTTTGCAGTGTCAGACATGTCAGATCAGTGATAGCCAGAACAAGTCTGAGGAGCAGGTGAACTTCTGAGTGAGGGCACTAGTCCCTCTGGCAGTTAGGATGAAGGCAGCAGAAGTACTCCTAGCAACCTGCCTAAGGCTGCTTCTAGGCAGAGGAGGAAGAGAAATTATGATTCAGAAGATGAAGATTATATTGCTGCTAAGGAGGAGGTCAGCTCCAAGAAGAAGGTTGTCAAGAAAGAATTTGGCACAGCTGCATCAACCAAGCCTGGTCTGAACAAAAAAGCTCCTGCAAAGAGAGTGCCCATGTCCAAAGCCAGAGCCTCAACACAGGAAACAATTGAGTTCACTCTTGAACTAAAAGAGGCTGGTGAGGGCAAGAATAGTAAGGAAAGGGTCAAGAAGACCATGGCCAGAGTCATTGGGAGATCTTCTATGATGAGAGACCCAGCTGAGGATGAAGAAGAAGAGGATGCTGCACCAGCACCTAAAGCACAAGTCTGGGGCTGCTTCATCTAAGCCCAAGGCTGCCCCCAAAGCTTCTGCTCCAGCCCCCAAGACTGCACCAAAGCGGAGCACAAGAAACATACCAGCTGCTGAAAAGAACAAGGCCCCAATGCCTGAGATTGAAGAAGAAGAAGAAGAAGAAGATGCTGAAGCCCAAGTGCTTAGGAAGCTAAAGCCCAAGATCCCTGACCATGATGACGATCATCCAGTGGCAGAAAATATGAAAGTCAGAAAAGATGCAGGTCTCGGATTATGGAGAGAATCGGATCCATATGCTTTCAGGAGAAGGACTGTTGTGTATTGTAGGTGATGAGGACATCAATACAATTATTACACCCACAGTCCCTGCTGCTATACATACTGGACCAATTACTAGAGCTCGCGCACGCCAATTAAATTACCAGGTACTTTCGTTTCTTGCTAATGATTCTAATGTTCATGAGAATATGATGCTGCCTAAATTGGATACATTTGTTTTGCTTACAAATGAAGGGCCTAGCTTTGAGAAGGATGAACATTGGAGCAAGAACAAGCATGGAGATGATGGCATGCGCATGGGGAACAAGAACGGAGTTACAAGTGATGATTTCAGGACGTTGAAGCCACCATAATGCGTGCATGAAGCCTTGGACGAAATATACAAGATGCTACTTCATAACTTTCGTCCAGAGGCTATTCTAGGTGCTGCGTCACCTTATTATTGGGCCAGGCCCATGTAATTTCGAAATACATAAGTATAGGCTGTTTTTAGAGTCCGTATGTGTGGGGAAACAAGAGATAGGGTTGGTTTCGGACCCCTTCCTCAAGGGCCACGAAATTCCCCCCCTCTTCCTCCATATATACAGCCCTTAGGGCGTCGTTTAGACTTTGGGTTTTGTTTAGATTAAAAGTTCGCCATAGCTGCAACTTCGCGTACTTCGTTTGTGTTCAGCGACCAGACAAAGGCGTCACAGAACCCCACCTTGATCAATAAAGCTTTCATCTTATATTCGCAATATCCAGATTGCAATCTCAGTTTCTTGCCTGTTCTTCGTTTGCTCGCAGGAAACAGACCCTCGTGGTCAGGTTGATCGTGCTCCGGCGTGGTCGATAACCTCTCGGAGTTGGTTTAGCGATTGCTAAGGCGCGACGTCCTCGCACGTTCGTAGTCGGATCGTCAAAGTCGACTTCCATCAAAGCGATATTCATCATCTCATCGAAAGACGGGACACCTTTGCCTCTATCAAGTGGTATCAGATTTCCAGGTTGCTCGGTGAGATTTTACAGTTTTTCGTAGTTTAGATCGAGTCTGTTCTTCATACCTACAGTCCACGAAAAAGCCACAAAAAAAATTTAGGGTTAGTTCATCATATCCGAACCAATCTGAGCCTTTGCATAATCTTTTTAGGGTTTTTGCTTTGTTGAATTTGCGGTTGCATCGTCGTGTCAAGTTGCTGGTCTTAGAGTCTAGTCTTTTAGAGTTTCGAGTTCTGGTCATAAGTTGTCACGCCGCCGCCGCACCATCATCATCGCCTTGCCATCTACCACCATTGCTTATCCGCCTCCGCTTTGAATCCGTATCCATATACCACCACCGCTGCCATATACCACCGCCATATATCCACCACCAATCCGAGTTCTTTTCATAGTCGGTTTGTTTTAGAGATCCATATATTTTCCGTTTCGTGTTTCCTTGCCTGAGTAGGTCTCGGAAAAAAAAGAGTCTGGAGACCCCCGGGCAGTTTTTAGGCCAAAATTTCGGCAACCAAAAATATTTTTTCCCTATCCTATTTTTAGGCCCCGGGTAGTGTTTTGAGACACTCGCCATCATAGTGATTTTTTGTCGCACTTTTTCGTCGTCGCTGCCCTGATTTCCGCAAAAAAAAAAATAGTCAAAAAATTTTGTGCCCATCCTGTCAGTTTGACCTGGGAAGAGTTTTGAGACACTCGCCATTATAGTGATTTTTTCGCAAAAAAAAAAAAAAAAAAAGGAGGAGCGCAAAAAAAAAAAAAAAAAAAAGAGCGAAAAAAAAATTCCTGAGTGTGCTTTTCCCTTGTTTACGTGCAGCGCCGTGATTTTGTTAGTGTTCTAGGCTCGCGTCTCTAGCACGGTCTAGCCTAGGACCAGCACAGTACCGTCGTTGAGCGTTTATTCAACTTTGCATCTCTGAATTGATTATTGCTTACCATTTTGCTACCATATTATAAGCCTTCCCAGCTCCACATAAGTCTACATCGTGCGTTTGACTCTCCCTGGTAATCGCTATATCCAAGCTTTGAGAGTTTTTGACTACAACGGTTGCCGATCACCACCTGCTGCTGGGTAAGAACTGGTAAGAATTTGAGATTCGCTTGAAGGTTTTGTGACACACCACCATCCCACCACTTCTAGTAGTCTGCAGGATCATATTCTTTTGTGTTTCTATTGCTGCTAACCATGGCAGGTTCACAAGCCGATGAGACTGATTGGGCGAACATGACGAACAAGGAGTTGCATGATAAATTTCAGCAAATGATGAGTGGCCAGGTGGGAGATGTGCTAAACAGATTTGAAGAGGCTATGGAGAAGATAGATGCCGTGGAGAAGTCGTTTGAGACAAAGCTGGATAACAAGTTTACTGAATTACTAAAGCGTCTTCCCCGACCACCACCGGCTGCACATGTCGCACCTCTACAACAACAACAACCACATCTCCAACGCCGCCTTCCAAATCAAGTGGGACGGGCACAGCGCGTTCCAATTGAGATTGGTCAAAATTCGGGTGCTGCTGTCCCTACTGTTGATGCTTCTTTGGCTCCTGCTCCTGCGGCGGCTGAGGAGGATGACGATTATGCGGGCGATTATGAGGATGAGGTTGATCAAAATCAGAACTACGTGCAGCCACCAGCACCACCACCAGCAGGTCGACCTCAGGTATATATTCGCAACGGTAGGCCGGCACCACCACCTCAGGTACGAGATCATGACCATCTCCCTAAACTGAAATTGAATATTCCACCATTTGAGGGTAGATATGTTCCTGATATATATCTTACTTGGGAGTTAGAAACTGAACAACGATTTACATGTTTACAATATCCTGAGGAGAGACGTGTTCCTGCTGCTGTTTGTGCTTTCACTAGCTTTGCATGTGTTTGGTGGTCTGAACATTGTAGATTATATCCTGTTCCAGCTACTTGGGCTGCTTTGAAAACTGCTATGCGTACTCGTTGGGTTCCACCATATTATCAACGTGAATTACTTCAAAAATTGCAGCGTTTAAGACAAGGAAAAAATTCTGTAGAAGAATATTATCAGGAATTACAAACTGGCATGATTAGATGTGGTATTGTTGAGGAGAATGAAGCTATGCTTGCACGTTTTATGGGTGGATTAAATAAAGAGATTCAGACCATTCTAGAGTATAAGGATTATAATAATATCACTCGTTTATTCCATCTTGCTTGTAAAGCTGAACGTGAAGTGCAGGATCGACAGCCATTGGCGCGAACTAACTTTTCTGCAGGTCGACCTTCATCATGGACACCGCGTGCATCTTCTACTTCCACTTCACCATCACCTCCATCAGGTGCCACCTCCAGCCGTGATACAAGAAAGCAGGCACAACCACCACTCTCTGCCAAGAGCACACCTGCCGGGCCTGTGCAGAGCTCTTCTTCTTCCATGGCATCGACAGGGCACACAAGTGATATTATTTGTCGTCGTTGTAAGGGAAGAGGACATTTTGCGAGAGAATGCAAATCTCAGCGTGTCATGATTGCTACTGAGGATGGTGGGTATGAGTCCGCTAGTGACTATGATGAGGAGACTTTGGCTCTTATTACACGTGAAGAACATGGTGGAGATGATTCTGAAAATGAGACGCAATACATGGCTCCTGAAGACGCTGACAGGTATGAATGTTTAGTTGCTCAACGTGTTTTGAGTGTGCAGGTCACACAAGCAGAGCAAAATCAGAGGCATAATTTGTTCCATACAAAGGGAGTTGTGAAGGAACGTTCTGTTCGCGTCATCATAGATGGAGGGAGCTGTAACAACTTGGCTAGCATGGAGATGGTGGAGAAGCTATCTCTCACCACAAGACCACATCCACATCCTTACTACATCCAATGGTTCAACAACAGCGGCAAGGTTAAGGTAACACGTACTGTTCGTGTGCATTTTAGTATCTCTACATATGCTGATTATGTTGATTGTGATGTGGTACCCATGCAAGCATGTTCCTTATTACTAGGTAGACCATGGCAATTTGATAAAAATTCTGTACACCATGGTAGAAACAATCAGTATACTCTTGTTCATAAGGATAAAAATATTACTTTGCTTCCTATGACTCCTGATTCCATTTTGAAAGATGACATTAATAGAGCTAATAAAGCAAAACAGGAGAAAAATAAGAGTGAAAATCAGATTGTGGCAAAGGAATTTGAGCAACAAATGAAACCTAATAATAAACCATCTAGTGTTGTTTCTGAAATTAAATTGAAAAGTGCATGTTTACTTGCCACAAAATCTGATATTGATGAACTAGATTTCAGCAAATCTGTTTGCTATGCTTTTGTGTGCAAAGAGGCATTATTTTCATTCGAGGACGTGCCTTCCTCTTTGCCCCCTGCTGTCACTCACATTTTGCAGGAGTTCGCTGACGTCTTCCCACAAGACGTGCCACCGGGATTACCACCTATTCGAGGGATTGAGCATCAAATTGACTTAATTCCCGGTGCATCGCTACCCAACCGTGCACCATACCGTACCAATCCAGAGGAGACGAAGGAGATTATGCGTCAAGTACAGGAGCTGCTCGACAAAGGTTATATACGCGAATCTCTTAGTCCTTGTGCTGTTCCTATTATACTCGTGCCTAAAAAGGATGGTACGTCGCGTATGTGTGTTGATTGTAGAGGCATTAATAATATTACTATTCGTTATCGTCATCCTATTCCTAGGCTCGATGATATGCTTGATGAATTGAGTGGCTCTACAATATTCTCCAAAGTTGATTTGCGTAGTGGATACCATCAAATTCGTATGAAATTGGGAGATGAATGGAAAACTGCATTTAAAACTAAGTTTGGTTTATATGAGTGGTTAGTCATGCCTTTTGGGTTAACTAATGCACCTAGTACTTTCATGAGACTAATGAACGAAGTTTTACGTGCTTTCATTGGACGATTTGTGGTGGTCTATTTTGATGATATACTGATTTATAGCAAATCTTTGGAAGAACATTTGGAACATTTACGTGCTGTTTTTATTGCTCTACGTGATGCACGTTTGTTTGGTAACCTTGGGAAGTGCACCTTTTGCACCGACCGAGTATCTTTTCTTGGCTATGTTGTTACTCCACAGGGAATTGAAGTTGATAAAGCCAAGATTGAAGCTATTGAGAGTTGGCCGCAGCCCAAAACGGTCACACAAGTGCGGAGTTTTCTTGGACTCGCTGGTTTCTATAGGCGTTTTGTGAGAGATTTTAGCACCATTGCTGCACCTCTCAACGAGCTTACAAAGAAGGATGTGCCTTTTGTTTGGGGTACCGCACAGGAAGAAGCCTTCACGGTATTGAAAGATAAGTTGACACATGCTCCTTTACTCCAACTTCCTGATTTTAATAAGACTTTTGAGCTTGAATGTGATGCTAGTGGCATTGGATTAGGAGGTGTGTTATTACAAGATGGCAAACCTGTTGCATACTTTTCTGAAAAATTGAGTGGGCCTAGTCTGAATTATTCTACTTATGATAAAGAACTATATGCTCTTGTTCGGACTTTAGAAACATGGCAACATTATTTATGGCCCAAAGAATTTGTTATACATTCTGATCATGAATCTTTGAAACATATTAAAAGTCAAGCTAAACTGAATCGTAGACATGCTAAATGGGTTGAATTCATTGAAACTTTCCCTTATGTCATTAAACACAAGAAGGGTAAAGAAAATGTTATTGCTGATGCATTGTCTCGTCGCTATACTATGCTTTCACAACTTGACTTCAAAATATTTGGTTTGGAGACCATCAAAGATCAATATGTGCATGATGCTGATTTTAAAGATGTATTGCAGAATTGTAAAGAAGGAAGAACCTGGAACAAGTTTGTCGTTAATGATGGATTTGTGTTCCGTGCTAACAAGCTATGCATTCCAGCTAGCTCTCTTCATCTTTTGTTGTTGCAGGAGGCGCATGGAGGAGGATTAATGGGACACTTTGGCGTGAAGAAGACGGAGGACGTACTTGCTACACATTTCTTTTGGCCAAAGATGAGACGGGATGTTGAGCGTTTTGTTGCTCGCTGCACTACATGTCAAAAAGCTAAGTCACGACTCAATCCTCATGGTTTATATATGCCTTTGCCTGTACCTAGTGTTCCTTGGGAGGATATATCTATGGACTTTGTTTTAGGTTTACCTCGAACAAAGAAGGGGAGGGATAGCATATTTGTTGTCGTGGATAGATTCTCGAAAATGGCGCACTTTATACCATGTCATAAAAGCGATGATGCTGTTAATGTTGCTGATTTGTTCTTTCGTGAAATTATTCGCTTGCATGGTGTGCCAAATACTATTGTTTCAGATCGTGATACTAAATTTCTTAGCCACTTTTGGAGATGTTTATGGGCTAAGTTGGGGACTAAACTGCTTTTTAGTACTACTTGTCACCCCCAAACTGATGGACAAACTGAAGTAGTCAATAGAACATTGTCTACTATGGTTAGGGCTGTTTTGAAGAATAATAAGAAAATGTGGGAAGACTGCTTGCCTCATATTGAGTTTGCTTATAATCGTTCATTGCATTCTACTACTAAGATGTGCCCTTTTGAAATTGTGTATGGTTTCCTACCTCGTGCACCTATTGATTTGTTGCCTCTTCCATCTTCGGAGAAGGTTAATTTTGATGCTAAACAACGTGCTGAATTGATCTTAAAAATGCATGAGTTAACTAAGGAAAACATTGAGCGTATGAATGCTAAATATAAACTTGCTGGAGATAAGGGTAGAAAACATGTTGTGTTTGCACCTGGAGATCTTGTTTGGTTACATTTGCGTAAGGATAGATTTCCTGATTTGCGCAAATCAAAGCTAATGCCACGTGCTGATGGTCCTTTTAAGGTGTTAGAGAAAATAAATGATAATGCATATAAACTTGAGCTGCCTGCAGATTTTGGGGTTAGTCCCACTTTTAATATTGCAGATTTGAAGCCTTATTTGGGTGAGGAAGATGAGCTTCCGTCGAGGACGACTTCATTTCAAGAAGGGGAGGATGATGAGGACATCAATACAATTATTACACCCACAGTCCCTGCTGCTATACATACTGGACCAATTACTAGAGCTCGCGCACGCCAATTAAATTACCAGGTACTTTCGTTTCTTGCTAATGATTCTAATGTTCATGAGAATATGATGCTGCCTAAATTGGATACATTTGTTTTGCTTACAAATGAAGGGCCTAGCTTTGAGAAGGATGAACATTGGAGCAAGAACAAGCATGGAGATGATGGCATGCGCATGGGGAACAAGAACGGAGTTACAAGTGATGATTTCAGGACGTTGAAGCCACCATAATGCGTGCATGAAGCCTTGGACGAAATATACAAGATGCTACTTCATAACTTTCGTCCAGAGGCTATTCTAGGTGCTGCGTCACCTTATTATTGGGCCAGGCCCATGTAATTTCGAAATACATAAGTATAGGCTGTTTTTAGAGTCCGTATGTGTGGGGAAACAAGAGATAGGGTTGGTTTCGGACCCCTTCCTCAAGGGCCACGAAATTCCCCCCCTCTTCCTCCATATATACAGCCCTTAGGGCGTCGTTTAGACTTTGGGTTTTGTTTAGATTAAAAGTTCGCCATAGCTGCAACTTCGCGTACTTCGTTTGTGTTCAGCGACCAGACAAAGGCGTCACAGAACCCCACCTTGATCAATAAAGCTTTCATCTTATATTCGCAATATCCAGATTGCAATCTCAGTTTCTTGCCTGTTCTTCGTTTGCTCGCAGGAAACAGACCCTCGTGGTCAGGTTGATCGTGCTCCGGCGTGGTCGATAACCTCTCGGAGTTGGTTTAGCGATTGCTAAGGCGCGACGTCCTCGCACGTTCGTAGTCGGATCGTCAAAGTCGACTTCCATCAAAGCGATATTCATCATCTCATCGAAAGACGGGACACCTTTGCCTCTATCAGTAGGTTTCCCACCAAGGAGCAGCAGGACTTCTATGAGACTATTCTGCTAGATAAGAAGCCTATTGTCTATGACATGAAGTGGGTAGACTGGAAATACATCGACAACAATGAAGACCACTTCCCAGGAGTGCATGAAAGTTTCAGACTTAATGGAGTAGATACTTTTGTGGGTTAGAAACTCACCAAGTGGAATGATGAGCTCATTATGCAATTCTACTCTACAACTCATTTCTATCCTGATGGAAGGATTGTTTGGATGTCTGAAGGTACAAGGTACCAATCAACAGTTGCTGAGTGGGCCAAGCTGATCAATTCCCCTACAGAGCCTGAGGATGACATAGATGTCTATGCCAAGAAAAAGAAAGATCACAACTCCATGGCCAACATGCACAAGGAGATTCCTAACAAAGCCTTGGAGACTCACAGTCTAGGCTCTGTATATTATCTGTTGTCTGTACTAGCCACTATTAACACCATCTTGAGGCACACATTGTTGCCCAAATCAGGAGATCACAGGATGATCAGAGGCCACTCCATAAATTTACTGCAGTTGTTTGATGTGCCCCAGAAGTTTAAAGTGATGAGTTTAATTGTTGATACAATCAAGAGGACAGCAGCAGACCAGAAGAGATCATGTGGGTATGCTCCACACATCCATATGCTCATCAACTCCAAGATGGGCACATGCACATACTTATTGGACAAGGAGCACCTTCCTTTGAGGCCTGACTTTGAGGACAACACAGTAGTCATGGATGCTGAAGATCCCACATCTGTGGAGGCTCAAGAAAAGAGGGAGAAAGCAAAAGCTGAGAAGGCATCAAAGATGCCAAGTGCTGAAGAGGCTTCACAAGTTTTCCTCAAGTCTAAGCAAGATCAACTTGGATATCTTATTCAAGCCACTTTGAGGATTGAGAAAGGATTGGCCACCTTGACTCAGAATCAAGAGAGCCTGGAGAGGATCATTGAGACAAAGTTATATGATCTGGACTTGAAGGTGACAGAGATGCAGACAGCTGTTGAGCAACTCCAGGAAGAAGCTGAAGAGAGGAAAGGGAAAGCTACTACTGATGCTTTTCAGAGAGCGCCTAGGGCACAGAGATCTACAGCAGTGCCTGTGACAGACACACGAGCTACTACGTCAACACCTGCAGCTACAGTCTCAGTAGCCCCTCCAGCTGCCACTCCACCAGCTCCAACAACTTCAACAGATGCATTCGTCCTTGGAGTCCTCTCAACGCCACCTCCTGAAGATCAAGCCTAGAGAGACACATAGCACTATGCATTTTCGAGCTTTTTGGTAACTTGTTGCCAAAGGGGGGGAGTGTATAGATCATAGGCTTCAAGAGAGAGAGAGAGAGAGAGAGAGAGAGAGAGAGAGAGAGAGAGATTTGCTTCTTTTGCTACTTGTTTGATACTTTTTGTTTGCTTGCCTGATGATACTCTATGTTTATGTGTGTGGGATACTTTTATGGTCATGTGATTGATCATATCATACTTTAATGCTTGTGCTTGAATGATGTTATTCTTTATCTCTCATGTATGATCATTCACTTTACCTTGGTGATGAGTGCATATTTCATATTCTATCATTTTGATCGCTCCACCAAGATGTATGTGACATGGAAGAGTAACCCATGATCCTAATCGATTGTGCATTTGCATTCAAATGCAAATTTTAAATAATGCACAAATTTAGGGCGAGCTCTTGCTTATCACATACTTCTCAAAGCGACAATATATTTCAATCTTATTATCATTTGTCGAAGCTTTGATCTATATGTTGTCATCAATTATCTAAAAAGGGGGAGATTGAAAATGCAACTAATCCCAGCGTGGTTTTGGTAATTCTTAACAATATATAGCTCACTGAACTAATACTCTTTAAAGATGATCATTTCAGAAAGTTCAATGATTCGCATGGCATGGACTAGAGATGTGGACCCCTCAAAATGCTAAGGACACATATTGGCTCAAGCTCAAGATCCTACATTTTTTATTTTAGTGATCCAAGATCACATTGAGTCCATAGGAAAAGCCAATACTATTAAAAGGCGATGAGGTGTTGCTTAA
Organism: Aegilops tauschii subsp. strangulata; assembly: GCF_002575655.3. Taxonomy (NCBI): domain Eukaryota; kingdom Viridiplantae; phylum Streptophyta; class Magnoliopsida; order Poales; family Poaceae; genus Aegilops; species Aegilops tauschii. Next base: position 184,022,968 of record NC_053035.3, on the reverse strand, counting down.
TGGCTTGCTTGCTCAAAATGCTTAGTGATATGCTCCAAAAGCCCTCAACCACTTTCTCATATCCACATATGTCCCAAACCAAAAGTCAAACTCGGCCCCATCGATTTGATCTATCCGGCGCCACCGAGTTCATTTGACATAGCCATAGCCAGAAACCCTAATCAGTTCGGTCTCACCAATAGGGATCTCGGTCTCATCGAGATGGGATTGCAAACTCTCTGTTCTAACCGAGATGACCGATCGGTCTCACCGAGTTCGCAATGCAAACTCTCTGTTTCCTTTTCGTAACGTTTCGGTCTCACTGAAATGAGCAATAGGTCCCACCAAGTTTGCCTGACCAACTCTCTGTTTGCCTATTATAGAAATCGGTCTCACCGAGTTTATGTGATCGGTCTCACCAAGATTATGTTATTCCCTAACCCTAATGAAATCGGTCCCACCGAGTTGACATGTCGGTCCCACCGAAAATCCTAACATTCACATTTTGAACTAAATCGGTCTGATCGAGTTTGAGTATTCGGTCCCACCGAGTTTGGTAAATTGTGTGTAACGGTTAGATTTTGTGTGGAGGCTATATATACCCCTCCACCCTTCCTCCATTCGTGGAGAGAGCTATCAGAACGTGTCTACACTTCCACCATTCATTTTCTGAGAGAGAACCACCTACTCATGTGTTGAGACCAAGATATTCCAATCCAATCACAAGAATCTTGATCTCTAGCCTTCCCCAAGTTGCTTTCCACTCAAATCATCTTTCCACCAAATCCAAATCTGTGAGAGAGAGTTGAGTGTTGGGGAGACTATCATTTGAAGCAGAAGAGCAAGGAGTTCATCATCAACACACCATCTATTACCTTTTGGAGAGTGGTGTCTCCTAGATTGGTTAGGTGTCACTTGGGATCCTCCGTCAAGATTGTGGAGTTGAACCAAGGAGCTTGTACGGGCAAGGAGATCGCCTACTTCGTGAAGATCTACCCAAGTGAGGCAAGTCCTTCGTGGGCGATGGCCATGGTGGGATAGACAAGGTTGCTTCTTCATGGACCCTTCGTGGGTGGAGCCCTCCGTGGACTCGCGCAACCGTTACCCTTCGTGGGTTGAAGTCTCCATCAATGTGGATGTACGATAGCACCACCTATCAGAACCATGCCAAAAATCTCCGTGTCTACATTGCGTTTTCTCCCTCCAAACTCCTCCCCTTTACCTTCATATGCAATGATTTACATTCCGCTACTATACTCTTAGATTTGCATGTGTAGGTTGATTGCTTGACTTGTGATAAGTTGCTAAAATCTGCCAAGACTTAAAATTGGGAAAAGGCTAGATTTTTATTTTGTCAAGTAGTCTAATCACCCTCCCTCTAGACATACTTTTGATCCTACAATTGTGGCATGAATGTTCAGATCCATAAGATTCAAAACAAAAGTTTAATATTGACATAAAAACAATAATACTTCAAGCATACTAACAAGGCAATTATGTCTTCTCAAAATAACATGGCCAAAGAAAGCTTATCCCTACAAAATCATATAATCTGGCTATGCTCCATCTTCATCACACAAATATTTAAATCACGCACAACCCCGATGATAAGCCAAGCAATTGTTTCATACTTTTGATGTTCTCAAACTTTTTCAACTTTCACGCAATACATGAGCGTGAGCCATGGACATAGCACTATAGGTTGAATAGAATATGGTGGTTGTGAAGAAGACAAAAAGAGGGAGATAGTCTCACATCAACTAGGCGTACGGGCTATGGAGATGCCCATCAATAGATATCAATGTGAGTGAGTAGGGATTGCCATGCGATGGATGCACTAGAGATATAAGTTTATGAAAGCTCAAAAAGAAACTAAGTGGGTCTGCATCCAACTCAGTTTCTCACGAAGACCTGGGGCAATATGAGGAAGCCCATCATTGGAATATAAAATCCAAGTTCTATAATGAAAAATTCCCACTAGTATATGAAAGTGACAACATAGGAGACTCTCTATCATGAAGATCATGGTGCTACTTTGAAACACAAGTGTGGTAAAAGGATAGTAGCATTGTCCCTTCTCTCTTTTCTCTCATTTTTTATTTGGGCCTTCTCTCATTTTTTTTGGCCTCTTTTTTTCGTCCGAAGTCACATCCCGACTTGTGGGGGAATCATAGTCTCCATCATCCTTTCCTCACATGGGAAAATGCTCCAATAATGAAGATCATCACACTTTTATTTACTTACAACTCAAGAATTACAACTCGATACTTAGAAAAAAATATGACTCTATATGAATGCCTCCGGTGGTGTACCGGGATGTGCAATGAATCAAGAGTGACATGTATGAAAGAATTATGAACGGTCGCTTTGCCACAAATACGATGTCAACTACATAATCATGCAAAGCAATATGATAGTGATGGAACATGTCATAATAAACGGAAAGGTGGAAAGTTGCATGGCAATATATCTCGGAATGGCTATGGAAATGCCATAATAGGTAGGTATGGTGGCTGTTTTGAGGAAGGTATATGGTGGGTGTATGCCACCGACGAAAGTTGCACGGCACTAGAGAGGCTAGCAATGGTGGAAGGGTGATAGTGCGTATAATCCATGGACTCAACATTAGTCATGAAGAACTCACATACTTATTGCAAAATTTTATTAGCCCTCGAAGTGAAGTACTACTACGCATGCTCCTAGGGGGATAGATTGGTAGGAAAAGACCATCACTCGTCCCCGACCGCCACTCATAAGGAAGACAATCAATAAATAAATCATGCTCGGACTTCATCACATAAAGGTTCACCATACGTGCAAGCTATGGGAATCACAAACTTTAACACAAGTATTTTCTCAAATTCACAATTACTCACTAGCATGACACTAATATCACCATCTTTATATCTCAAAACAATCATAAGGAATCAAACTTCTCATAGTATTCAATGCACTTTATATGAAAGTTTTTATTATATCCCTCTTGGATGCCTATCATATTAGGACTAAATTTAAAACCAAAGAAAATTACCATGCTGTTTAAAGACTCTCAAAATAATATAAGTGAAGCATGAGGCCTCTCGCCACCTCCAGTACCAACTAATCTCTGACAGACGGCGTGCCATCCATATTACCCTTCCTGCTCCTGCCTTCCTTAACTTTCAGGTAAATGGGAGATATTTTATAACTAGAACGGAGGCGACCGAGTAAGAGAGAGCAGTAGAGGCCACTCGCCTCCAAGAAGCAGCTCGCCAAGCGGTAGCTGCCGCAGCACAGTACAACCCCAACTATGATTTCGGATTCAATCCGGGCCAGTCATGGCCCTAGACCAACTTAGGCCAAAAGCCTAAGCTTGGGGGAGTACGTATTTCTCACCGACATTACATTCTTGTTCACACACTCATTTCAGTTGTCGATGTTCATACTTTTTCATTGTATTATCCATGCTAGTTTATTTTCTTTTTCCCGCTTTCTTCTTGTGTGTTTGAAGAACCTTAAGAAAAACCAAAAAAATTAGTTGTAGTTTAGTTTACCTTCCATGTTTAGTTGTAGTATTAAAATAAAACCCAAAAAGATTTATCGTTCTTCTTTTGCTTGTTGGGAGCTTTCCCATGTAAATAGTTTTTCTAATTCTTGTTTTTACTTTCTTCAGAAAAACAAAAACTCTAAAAACATTTCAGTGTGTTTCTTTGAAATTCTTTTCTTTTCCTTGGGGTCTAGAGGAGAAGACCATGATGAAAATGTTGACTGGATCTCATATGCATCATTGTTGAGCTAACAAAGAGCCCATATTACTTTGTGTTCTCCTTTGAATAAATGTTTGCAGATTCCAGCTTAGTCCAATGCATGTGCACTATTATTATTATCCACACCGTTCGGTCGTTCAAGTCAAAGGCAATAATGACAATATAAGATGAAATGATTGAGATGAGGAGAAGCTGGTATGAACTCGACCTATCTTGTTTTTGTAAATATGATTAGTTCATCGTTCCTGATACAACCTATTATGAATGAAACATGTTTGCAATGACAGTTAGAGATTATGGTTACTCATGCCATGCTTAATTAGCTAGGAGTTTATAATGGTTTACCTTGCGTGCCAACATGCTTTTAAAATGGTTGTGATGTAGTATGATAGCATGGTATCCTCCTTTGAATGATTCGAGTGGCTTGACTTGGCACATGTTCACACATGTTGATGAGGACATCAATACAATTATTACACCCACAGTCCCTGCTGCTATACATACTGGACCAATTACTAGAGCTCGCGCACGCCAATTAAATTACCAGGTACTTTCGTTTCTTGCTAATGATTCTAATGTTCATGAGAATATGATGCTGCCTAAATTGGATACATTTGTTTTGCTTACAAATGAAGGGCCTAGCTTTGAGAAGGATGAACATTGGAGCAAGAACAAGCATGGAGATGATGGCATGCGCATGGGGAACAAGAACGGAGTTACAAGTGATGATTTCAGGACGTTGAAGCCACCATAATGCGTGCATGAAGCCTTGGACGAAATATACAAGATGCTACTTCATAACTTTCGTCCAGAGGCTATTCTAGGTGCTGCGTCACCTTATTATTGGGCCAGGCCCATGTAATTTCGAAATACATAAGTATAGGCTGTTTTTAGAGTCCGTATGTGTGGGGAAACAAGAGATAGGGTTGGTTTCGGACCCCTTCCTCAAGGGCCACGAAATTCCCCCCCCTCTTCCTCCATATATACAGCCCTTAGGGCGTCGTTTAGACTTTGGGGTTTTGTTTAGATTAAAAGTTCGCCATAGCTGCAACTTCGCGTACTTCGTTTGTGTTCAGCGACCAGACAAAGGCGTCACAGAACCCCACCTTGATCAATAAAGCTTTCATCTTATATTCGCAATATCCAGATTGCAATCTCAGTTTCTTGCCTGTTCTTCGTTTGCTCGCAGGAAACAGACCCTCGTGGTCAGGTTGATCGTGCTCCGGCGTGGTCGATAACCTCTCGGAGTTGGTTTAGCGATTGCTAAGGCGCGACGTCCTCGCACGTTCGTAGTCGGATCGTCAAAGTCGACTTCCATCAAAGCGATATTCATCATCTCATCGAAAGACGGGACACCTTTGCCTCTATCAAGTGGTATCAGATTTCCAGGTTGCTCGGTGAGATTTTACAGTTTTTCGTAGTTTAGATCGAGTCTGTTCTTCATACCTACAGTCCACGAAAAAGCCACAAAAAAAAATAGGGTTAGTTCATCATATCCGAACCAATCTGAGCCTTTGCATAATCTTTTTAGGGTTTTTGCTTTGTTGAATTTGCGGTTGCATCGTCGTGTCAAGTTGCTGGTCTTAGAGTCTAGTCTTTTAGAGTTTCGAGTTCTGGTCATAAGTTGTCACGCCGCCGCCGCACCATCATCATCGCCTTGCCATCTACCACCATTGCTTATCCGCCACCGCTTTGAATCCGTATCCATATACCACCACCGCTGCCATATACTACCGCCATATATCCACCACCAATCCGAGTTCTTTTCATAGTCGGTTTGTTTTAGAGATCCATATATTTTCCGTTTCGTGTTTCCTTGCCTGAGTAGGTCTCGGAAAAAAAAGAGTCTGGAGACCCCCGGGCAGTTTTTAGGCCAAAATTTCGGCAACCCAAAATATTTTTTCCCTATCCTATTTTTAGGCCCCGGGTAGTGTTTTGAGACACTCGCCATCATAGTGATTTTTTGTCGCACTTTTTCGTCGTCGCTGCCCTGATTTCCGAAAAAAAAAATAGTCAAAAAATTTTGCGCCCATCCTGTCAGTTTGACCTGGGAAGAGTTTTGAGACACTCGCCATTATAGTGATTTTTTCACAAAAAAAAAAAAAAGGAGGAGCGCAAAAAAAAAAAAAAAAAAAGAGCGCAAAAAAAAAAAAAAAAAAGAGCGAAAAAAAAATTCCTGAGTGTGCTTTTCCCTTGTTTACGTGCAGCGCCGTGATTTTGTTAGTGTTCTAGGCTCGCGTCTCTAGCACGGTCTAGCCTAGGACCAGCACAGTACCGTCGTTGAGCGTTTATTCAACTTTGCATCTCTGAATTGATTATTGCTTACCATTTTGCTACCATATTATAAGCCTTCCCAGCTCCACATAAGTCTACATCGTGCGTTTGACTCTCCCTGGTAATCGCTATATCCAAGCTTTGAGAGTTTTTGACTACAACGGTTGCCGATCACCACCTGCTGCTGGGTAAGAACTGGTAAGAATTTGAGATTCGCTTGAAGGTTTTGTGACACACCACCATCCCACCACTTCTAGTAGTCTGCAGGATCATATTCTTTTGTGTTTCTATTGCTGCTAACCATGGCAGGTTCACAAGCCGATGAGACTGATTGGGCGAACATGACGAACAAGGAGTTGCATGATAAATTTCAGCAAATGATGAGTGGCCAGGTGGGAGATGTGCTAAACAGATTTGAAGAGGCTATGGAGAAGATAGATGCCGTGGAGAAGTCGTTTGAGACAAAGCTGGATAACAAGTTTACTGAATTACTAAAGCGTCTTCCCCAACCACCACCGGCTGCACATGTCGCACCTCTACAACAACAACAACCACATCTCCAACGCCGCCTTCCAAATCAAGTGGGACGGGCACAGCGCGTTCCAATTGAGATTGGTCAAAATTCGGGTGCTGCTGTCCCTACTGTTGATGCTTCTTTGGCTCCTGCTCCTGCGGCGGCTGAGGAGGATGACGATTATGCGGGCGATTATGAGGATGAGGTTGATCAAAATCAGAACTACGTGCAGCCACCAGCACCACCACCAGCAGGTCGACCTCAGGTATATATTCGCAACGGTAGGCCGGCACCACCACCTCAGGTACGAGATCATGACCATCTCCCTAAACTGAAATTGAATATTCCACCATTTGAGGGTAGATATGTTCCTGATATATATCTTACTTGGGAGTTAGAAACTGAACAACGATTTACATGTTTACAATATCCTGAGGAGAGACGTGTTCCTGCTGCTGTTTGTGCTTTCACTAGCTTTGCATGTGTTTGGTGGTCTGAACATTGTAGATTATATCCTGTTCCAGCTACTTGGGCTGCTTTGAAAACTGCTATGCGTACTCGTTGGGTTCCACCATATTATCAACGTGAATTACTTCAAAAATTGCAGCGTTTAAGACAAGGAAAAAATTCTGTAGAAGAATATTATCAGGAATTACAAACTGGCATGATTAGATGTGGTATTGTTGAGGAGAATGAAGCTATGCTTGCACGTTTTATGGGTGGATTAAATAAAGAGATTCAGACCATTCTAGAGTATAAGGATTATAATAATATCACTCGTTTATTCCATCTTGCTTGTAAAGCTGAACGTGAAGTGCAGGATCGACAGCCATTGGCGCGAACTAACTTTTCTGCAGGTCGACCTTCCTCATGGACACCGCGTGCATCTTCTACTTCCACTTCACCATCACCTCCATCAGGTGCCACCTCCAGCCGTGATACAAGAAAGCAGGCACAACCACCACTCTCTGCCAAGAGCACACCTGTCGGGCCTGTGCAGAGCTCTTCTTCTTCCATGGCATCGACTGGGCACACAAGTGATATTATTTGTCGTCGTTGTAAGGGAAGAGGACATTTTGCGAGAGAATGCAAATCTCAGCGTGTCATGATTGCTACTGAGGATGGTGGGTATGAGTCCGCTAGTGACTATGATGAGGAGACTTTGGTTCTTATTACACGTGAAGAACATGGTGGAGATGATTCTGAAAATGAGACGCAATACATGGCTCCTGAAGACGCTGACAGGTATGAATGTTTAGTTGCTCAACGTGTTTTGAGTGTGCAGGTCACACAAGCAGAGCAAAATCAGAGGCATAATTTGTTCCATACAAAGGGAGTTGTGAAGGAACGTTCTGTTCGCGTCATCATAGATGGAGGGAGCTGTAACAACTTGGCTAGCATGGAGATGGTGGAGAAGCTATCTCTCACCACAAGACCACATCCACATCCTTACTACATCCAATGGTTCAACAACAGCGGCAAGGTTAAGGTAACACGTACTGTTCGTGTGCATTTTAGTATCTCTACATATGCTGATTATGTTGATTGTGATGTGGTACCCATGCAAGCATGTTCCTTATTACTAGGTAGACCATGGCAATTTGATAAAAATTCTGTACACCATGGTAGAAACAATCAGTATACTCTTGTTCATAAGGATAAAAATATTACTTTGCTTCCTATGACTCCTGATTCCATTTTGAAAGATGACATTAATAGAGCTAATAAAGCAAAACAGGAGAAAAATAAGAGTGAAAATCAGATTGTGGCAAAGGAATTTGAGCAACAAATGAAACCTAATAATAAACCATCTAGTGTTGTTTCTGAAATTAAATTGAAAAGTGCATGTTTACTTGCAACAAAATCTGATATTGATGAACTAGATTTCAGCAAATCTGTTTGCTATGCTTTTGTGTGCAAAGAGGCATTATTTTCATTCGAGGACGTGCCTTCCTCTTTGCCCCCTGTTGTCACTCACATTTTGCAGGAGTTCGCTGACGTCTTCCCACAAGACATGCCACCGGGATTACCACCTATTCGAGGGATTGAGCATCAAATTGACTTAATTCCCGGTGCATCGCTACCCAACCGTGCACCATACCGTACCAATCCAGAGGAGACGAAGGAGATTATGCGTCAAGTACAGGAGCTGCTCGACAAAGGTTATATACGCGAATCTCTTAGTCCTTGTGCTGTTCCTATTATACTCGTGCCTAAAAAGGATGGTACGTCGCGTATGTGTGTTGATTGTAGAGGCATTAATAATATTACTATTCGTTATCGTCATCCTATTCCTAGGCTCGATGATATGCTTGATGAATTGAGTGGCTCTACAATATTCTCCAAAGTTGATTTGCGTAGTGGATACCATCAAATTCGTATGAAATTGGGAGATGAATGGAAAACTGCATTTAAAACTAAGTTTGGTTTATATGAGTGGTTAGTCATGCCTTTTGGGTTAACTAATGCACCTAGTACTTTCATGAGACTAATGAACGAAGTTTTACGTGCTTTCATTGGACGATTTGTGGTGGTCTATTTTGATGATATACTGATTTATAGCAAATTTTTGGAAGAACATTTGGAACATTTACGTGCTGTTTTTATTGCTCTACGTGATGCACGTTTGTTTGGTAACCTTGGGAAGTGCACCTTTTGCACCGACCGAGTATCTTTTCTTGGCTATGTTGTTACTCCACAGGGAATTGAAGTTGATAAAGCCAAGATTGAAGCTATTGAGAGTTGGCCGCAGCCCAAAACGGTCACACAAGTGCGGAGTTTTCTTGGACTCGCTGGTTTCTATAGGCGTTTTGTGAGAGATTTTAGCACCATTGCTGCACCTCTCAACGAGCTTACAAAGAAGGATGTGCCTTTTGTTTGGGGTACCGCACAGGAAGAAGCCTTCACGGTATTGAAAGATAAGTTGACACATGCTCCTTTACTCCAACTTCCTGATTTTAATAAGACTTTTGAGCTTGAATGTGATGCTAGTGGCATTGGATTAGGAGGTGTGTTATTACAAGATGGCAAACCTGTTGCATACTTTTCTGAAAAATTGAGTGGGCCTAGTCTGAATTATTCTACTTATGATAAAGAACTATATGCTCTTGTTCGGACTTTAGAAACATGGCAACATTATTTATGGCCCAAAGAATTTGTTATACATTCTGATCATGAATCTTTGAAACATATTAAAAGTCAAGCTAAACTGAATCGTAGACATGCTAAATGGGTTGAATTCATTGAAACTTTCCCTTATGTCATTAAACACAAGAAGGGTAAAGAAAATGTTATTGCTGATGCATTGTCTCGTCGCTATACTATGCTTTCACAACTTGACTTCAAAATATTTGGTTTGGAGACCATCAAAGATCAATATGTGCATGATGCTGATTTTAAAGATGTATTGCAGAATTGTAAAGAAGGAAGAACCTGGAACAAGTTTGTCGTTAATGATGGATTTGTGTTCCGTGCTAACAAGCTATGCATTCCAGCTAGCTCTCTTCGTCTTTTGTTGTTGCAGGAGGCGCATGGAGGAGGATTAATGGGACACTTTGGCGTGAAGAAGACGGAGGACGTACTTGCTACACATTTCTTTTGGCCAAAGATGAGACGGGATGTTGAGCGTTTTGTTGCTCGCTGCACTACATGTCAAAAAGCTAAGTCACGACTCAATCCTCATGGTTTATATATGCCTTTGCCTGTACCTAGTGTTCCTTGGGAGGATATATCTATGGACTTTGTTTTAGGTTTACCTCGAACAAAGAAGGGGAGGGATAGCATATTTGTTGTCGTGGATAGATTCTCGAAAATGGCGCACTTTATACCATGTCATAAAAGCGATGATGCTGTTAATGTTGCTGATTTGTTCTTTCGTGAAATTATTCGCTTGCATGGTGTGCCAAATACTATTGTTTCAGATCGTGATACTAAATTTCTTAGCCACTTTTGGAGATGTTTATGGGCTAAGTTGGGGACTAAACTGCTTTTTAGTACTACTTGTCACCCCCAAACTGATGGACAAACTGAAGTAGTCAATAGAACATTGTCTACTATGCTTAGGGCTGTTTTGAAGAATAATAAGAAAATGTGGGAAGACTGCTTGCCTCATATTGAGTTTGCTTATAATCGTTCATTGCATTCTACTACTAAGATGTGCCCTTTTGAAATTGTGTATGGTTTCCTACCTCGTGCACCTATTGATTTGTTGCCTCTTCCATCTTCGGAGAAGGTTAATTTTGATGCTAAACAACGTGCTGAATTGATCTTAAAAATGCATGAGTTAACTAAGGAAAACATTGAGCGTATGAATGCTAAATATAAACTTGCTGGAGATAAGGGTAGAAAACATGTTGTGTTTGCACCTGGAGATCTTGTTTGGTTACATTTGCGTAAGGATAGATTTCCTGATTTGCGCAAATCAAAGCTAATGCCACGTGCTGATGGTCCTTTTAAGGTGTTAGAGAAAATAAATGATAATGCATATAAACTTGAGCTGCCTGCAGATTTTGGGGTTAGTCCCACTTTTAATATTGCAGATTTGAAGCCTTATTTGGGTGAGGAAGATGAGCTTCCGTCGAGGACGACTTCATTTCAAGAAGGGGAGGATGATGAGGACATCAATACAATTATTACACCCACAGTCCCTGCTGCTATACATACTGGACCAATTACTAGAGCTCGCGCACGCCAATTAAATTACCAGGTACTTTCGTTTCTTGCTAATGATTCTAATGTTCATGAGAATATGATGCTGCCTAAATTGGATACATTTGTTTTGCTTACAAATGAAGGGCCTAGCTTTGAGAAGGATGAACATTGGAGCAAGAACAAGCATGGAGATGATGGCATGCGCATGGGGAACAAGAACGGAGTTACAAGTGATGATTTCAGGACGTTGAAGCCACCATAATGCGTGCATGAAGCCTTGGACGAAATATACAAGATGCTACTTCATAACTTTCGTCCAGAGGCTATTCTAGGTGCTGCGTCACCTTATTATTGGGCCAGGCCCATGTAATTTCGAAATACATAAGTATAGGCTGTTTTTAGAGTCCGTATGTGTGGGGAAACAAGAGATAGGGTTGGTTTCGGACCCCTTCCTCAAGGGCCACGAAATTCCCCCCCCTCTTCCTCCATATATACAGCCCTTAGGGCGTCGTTTAGACTTTGGGGTTTTGTTTAGATTAAAAGTTCGCCATAGCTGCAACTTCGCGTACTTCGTTTGTGTTCAGCGACCAGACAAAGGCGTCACAGAACCCCACCTTGATCAATAAAGCTTTCATCTTATATTCGCAATATCCAGATTGCAATCTCAGTTTCTTGCCTGTTCTTCGTTTGCTCGCAGGAAACAGACCCTCGTGGTCAGGTTGATCGTGCTCCGGCGTGGTCGATAACCTCTCGGAGTTGGTTTAGCGATTGCTAAGGCGCGACGTCCTCGCACGTTCGTAGTCGGATCGTCAAAGTCGACTTCCATCAAAGCGATATTCATCATCTCATCAAAAGACGGGACACCTTTGCCTCTATCACATGTAGTTGAAACAAAATCAACATAGCCTCCACGATATTTATGTTCATGGTGATTTATATCCTACTCATGCTTGCACTCAATGTTGGTCAATCTCAATGCATGTTTATGACTGTTGTCGCTCTCTAGTTGGTCGCTCCCCAGTCTTTTTCTAGCCTTCACTCGTACTAAGCGGGAATACTGCTTGTGCATCCACTTCCATAAACCCAAAGTTGTTACTTACGAGTCCACCATACCTACCTATATGCGGTATTTACCTGCTGTTCCAAGTAAATTTGCATGTGCCAAACTCAAAACCTTCAAATCATAATCTGTTTTGTATGCCCGAATCCCTCATGTGGCGACTGGGGGCTGTCAGTATCTTCCATGCTAGGTGGGTTATTCTCACGATGAGTGGACTCCGCTCATCATTCACGAGAAAATGGCTGGTAACCGGGATGACCAGTTTCGTGCTCAAATCAAATCAAAATAATTGCAAACATAACTCCCCCAGGACTGTTGTTAGTTGGATGGTACCCGTTGTTTTGGACCAGCCGTGGAATGTGCTTGTTGGTGGTGGGGGAGTATAAACTTTATCATTATGTTTGGGAACTACCTATAATGTATCTAGTATGGCAAATCCCTGCTTCCCTCTGCAAAGGGCCTATCTATTTACTTTTATTGCTAAGTTATCACCCTCTTATAAAAAGCACTAGTTAGAGAGCACCACTGTCATTTTTATGCACTTCTATTAATTTATATTGAGTATGACTGTGACTGGATCTCTTTTGCCATGAATTACAATGTCTAGTCAGTCCTTGATCTTCAGGGGTGCTCTGCATTTATGTTTTGCAGTCTCGGAAAGGGCTAGCGAGATACCATCTTGTTATATCATATCATGATTGTTTTGGAAAAGTGTTGTCATCCGATATTTCTTATTATTGCTCGCTAGTTGATCATGCCATTAATATGAGTAAATGTGAGACCTAAATGTTATTCTGAATATGCTTAGTTCATAATCTTCGCTAAAAACTTGAATACCGGCTTTACATATTTGCAGCAACAAGATCAAATAGAGTTTGTAAAAGTATCACTTTCAGTTTGTCAACTGAATTGCTCGAGGACAAGCAATGGGTTAAGCTTGGGGGAGTTGATACGTCTCCATCATATCTACTTTTCCAAACTCTTTTGCCCTTGTTTTGGACTCTAATTTGCATGATTTGAATGGAACTAACCCGAACTGACGCTGTTTTCAGCAGAATTGCCATGGTATTATTTTTGTGCAGAAATAGAAGTTCTCGGAATGACCTGAAACTTCACGAAGAATATTTTTGGAATAAATAAGAAATATTGGCGAAAGAATAAACCAAAGGGGACCCACACCCTGTCCACAAGGGTGGGGGCGTGCCCTACCCCCTGGGCGCCCCCTGTCTTGTGGGTCCCAGGAAGCTCCACCGACCTCAACTCTAACTCAATATATTCATGTTCGGGGTAAAAAAATCAGAGAGAAGGATTCATCGCATTTTACGATACGGAGCCGCCGCCACCTCCTGTTCTTTCTCGGAAGGGCAGATTTGGAGTCCGTTTTGGTCTCTGGAGAGGGGAAATCGTCGCCATCGTCATCATCAACCATTCTCCATCACCAATTTCATGATACTCACCGCCGTGGGTGAGTAATCCCATTGTAGGCTTGCTGGGCAGTGATGGGTTGGATGAGATTTACCATGTTCTAGTATTGATGTTGCTATGACTTTGCTATGCTTAATGCTTGTCAGTAGGGCCTGAGTGCCATGATTTCAGATCTGAACCTATTATGTTTTCATGAATATATTTGTGTTCTTGATCCTATCTTGCAAGTTATAGTCACCTACTACGTGTTATGATCCGGCAACCTTGGAGTGACAATAGTCGGGACACTTCCCAGTGATGACCGTAGTTTGAGGAGTTCATGTATTCACTTAGTGCTAATGCTTTGGTCCGGTACTCTATTAAAAGGAGGCCTTAATATCCCTTAGTTTCCAATAGGACCCCGCTACACGGGAGGGTAGGACAAAAGATGTCATGCAAGTTCTTTTCCATAAGCACGTATGACTATATTCGGAATACATGCCTACATTATATTGATGAATTGGAGGTAGTGCTGTGTCACTCTATGTTATAACTATTGCATGATGAATTCCATCCGACATAATTATCCATCATTGATCCATTGCCTATGAGTTCGTTTCACATTGATCTTTGCTAAGTTACTTTTCCCTTGCCACTGTTACAATTGCTACAAAACTGCTATTGTTACTTTTGCCGCCGTTACCGTTACTTCCATACTACTTTCATACTAAATACTTTGCTACAGATATTAAGTCTTTCAGGTGTGGTTGAATTGACAACTCAGCTGCTAATACTTGAGAATATTCTTTGGCTCCCCTTGTGTTGAATCGATAAATTTGGGTTGAATACTCTACCCTCGAAAACTGTTGCGACCCCCTTTATTTGTGGGTTATCATTAACGCAAGCTCAAGAAGTAGTACGTGCATACGAGACGTGTGGTGTAGGAGGTTTACCACTTGGTGGTGGCCTCGGCAGCCGCGTTTCGACAAGGTCGTCCTCTGATTCAGAGATGGTGACCTTGGCTGTGGCAGGGGACTTGCGAGGTGCGGCGTCGGCAACTTTCACAGGACGCCGGCGAGTTTGGACGGTGTGGGCCCTCGCGATGTCCACGGACACTGCCCTTTTACTCTTCGAGGAGGAGGTGCCCTCCTCCCCTTCTTCTCTTTCTCTTTCCTCCTCATTCGAGGAAAGAACTCGGATGTTCTCGGACCTAGCATCCGCAGGACCTCATATCCGAAGACCCTTCTTCTCCGGCTCTTTAGCCTTGGTCGAGGCCTTTGAAGGCACCACGTCCCAAAAGGCCTGCAGCTCGAGGCTCCTCTGATCCTCGGGGAGTGGCGCCGAGCACGTGACGAGTGCTGCCTTGGCTGGCCATTTCTGAAGGCAGAGAAGAGAGATTTAGACAAATGCAAAATACAAAGCTGATGTTGAACATATAAGGTGATGTTTACCTCGGAGGGACCGTGTGTGGCATTGTAGCCGCGGTCTAGCCTATTAGTGGGGAATTCGTTCTCGGACGGCTTGAAGAGAGTTGTCCACATCCCATCTATGTTGGTGCGGAAGAAGTTCCACGGAGTAAGCATGTCATCGGGCTTGTAAATGGAGTGGGAGGATGATGAGGACATCAATACCATTGTTACACCCACAGCCCCTGCTGCTATACATACTGGACCAATTACTAGAGCTCGCGCACGCCAATTAAATTACCAGGTACTTTCGTTTCTTGGTAATGTGATAGAGGCAAAGGTGTCCCGTCTTTCGATGAGATGATGGATATCGCTTTGGTGGAAGTCGACTTTGACGATCCGACTACGAACGTGCGATGACGTCGCGCCTTAGCAATCGCTAAACCAACTCCGAGAGGTTATTGACCACGCCGGAGCACGATCAACCTGGCCACGAGGGTCTGTTTCCTGCGAGCAAACGAAGAACAAGCAAGAAACTGAGATTGCAATCTAGATATTGCGAATATAAGATGAAAGCTTTATTGATCAAGGTGGGGTTCTGTGACGCCTTTGTCTGGTCGTTGAACACAAACGAAGTACGCGAAGTTGCAGCTATGGCGAACTTCTAATCTAAACAAAACCCAAAGTCTAAACGACGCCCTAAGGGCTGTATATATGGAGGAAGAGGGGGGAATTTCGTGGCCCTTGGGGAAGGGGTCCGAAACCAACCCTATCTCTTGTTTCCCCACACATACGGACTCTAAAAACAGCCTATACTCAAGTATTTCAAAATTACATGGGCCTGGCCCAATAATAAGGTGACGCAGCACCTAGAATAGCCTCTGGACGAAATTTATGAAGTGGCATCTTGTATATTTTGTCCAAGGCTTCATTCACTCCTTATGGTGGCTTCGAAGTCCTGAAATCATCACTTGTAACTCTATTCTTGTTCCCCTTGCGCATGCCATCAACTCCATGCTTGTTCTTTCTCCAAAGTTCATCCTTCTCCAAGCTAGGCCCTTCATTTGTAAGCAAAACAAAAGTATCCAATTTAGGCAGCATCATATTCTCATGAACATTACAAGTGATGGGGAACAAGAACGGAGTTACAAGTGATGATTTCAGGACGTTGAAGCCACCATAATGCGTGCATGAAGCCTTGGACGAAATATACAAGATGCTACTTCATAACTTTCGTCCAGAGGCTATTCTAGGTGCTGCGTCACCTTATTATTGGGCCAGGCCCATGTAATTTCGAAATACTTGAGTATAGGCTGTTATTAGACTCCGTATGTGTGGGGAAACAAGAGATAGGGTTGGTTTCGGACCCCTTCCCCAAGGGCCACGAAATTCCCCCCTCTTCCTCCATATATACAGCCCTTAGGGCGTCGTTTAGACTTTGGGTTTTGTTTAGATTAAAAGTTCGCCATAGCTGCAACTTCGCGTACTTCGTTTGTGTTCAACGACCAGACAAAGGCGTCACAGAACCCCACCTTGATCAATAAAGCTTTCATCTTATATTCGCAATATCCAGATTGCAATCTCAAGTTTCTTGCTTGTTCTTCGTTTGCTCGCAAGAAACAGACCCTCGTGGTCAGGTTGATCGTGCTCCGGCGTGGTCAATAACCTCTCGGAGTTGGTTTAGCGATTGCTAAGGTGCGACGTCATCGCACGTTCGTAGTCGGATCGTCAAAGTCGACTTCCACCAAAGCGATATCCATCATCTCATCGAAAGACGGGACACCTTTGCCTCTATCAAGTGGTATCAGATTTCCAGGTTGCTCGGTGAGATTTTACAGTTTTTCGTAGTTTAGATCGAGTTTGTTCTTCATACCTATAGTCCACGAAAAAGCCAAAAAAAGTTTTAGGGTTAGTTCATCCTATCCGAACCAATCTGAGCCTTTGCATAATCTTTTCTGTGTTTGCTTTGTTGAATTTGCGGTTGCATCGTCGTGTCAAGTTGTTGGTCTTAGCGTCTAGTCCTTTAGAGTTTCGAGTTCTGTTCACAGGTTGTCACGTCGCCGCTACCATATATCACCACCGCATCATCATCATCGCTGCTGCCATATACCACCACCGCACCAACTTCATCGCCGCTGCCATATACCACCACCACATATTCACCGCCAATCCGAGTCCATATACGCCACCACATATCCGCCGCCATCACGCCAATCCGAGTACACCTGCAACATATATCCGCCACCAGTCCGAGTTCCACCAGATTCATCTCCGCCACCAGTCCGAGTTCCACCAGATTCATCTCCGCCACCAGTCCTAGTCCGAGTCCAGTATTTTGTTACTCTGTCTTGGATTTCCAGATCACGCCATACTCCGAGTCGTGACAGAGAAGGACTCCCAAACTTTTGTGTTACCCGCAGTAGAAAAATAGTTCTAGTTTCAAAAAAATACTATGTCTGGAAAATTCTGGCTAGGCAGTTTTTAGACCATTTGTAGACTTTTTCGAAAAAAAATTTGTTGCGGAGCAAAAAAAAGAGGAAAAAAAGTGAAAAAAAAATTCAGAGTGTGCTCCTCCCTTGTTTACGTGCAGCGCCGTGATTTTGTTAGTGTTCTAGGCTCGCGTCTCTAGCACGGTCTAGCCTAGGACCAGCACAGTACCGTCGTTGAGCGTTTATTCAACTTTGCATATCTGAATTGATTATTGCTGACCCTTTTTGCTACCATATTATAAGCCTTCCCAGCTCCACATACATCTACGTCGTGCGTTTGACTCTCCCTGGTAATCGCTCTATCCAAGCTTTGAGAGTTTTGACTACAACGGTTGCCGATCACCACCTGCTGCTGGGTAAGAACTGGTAAGAATTTGGGGTTCGCTTGAAGGATTTGTGACACACCACCACTTCCTAGTAGTCTGCAGGATCATATTCTTTTGTGTTTCTATTGCTGCTAACCATGGCAGGATCACAAGCCGATGAGACTGATTGGGAGAACATGACGAACAAGGGGTTGCATGATAAATTTCAGCAAATGATGAGTGGCCAGGTGGGAGATGTGCTAAACAGATTTGAAGAGGCTATGGAGAAGATAGATGCCGTGGAGAAGTCGTTTGAGAATAAGCTGGATAACAGGTTTAATGAATTGCTCAAGCGTCTTCCCCAACCACCACCAGCTGCACCTGTCGCACCTCTACAACAACAACCACATCTCCAAGGCCGCCTTCCAAATCAAGTGGGATGAGCACAGCGCGTTCCAATTGAGACTGGTCAAAATTCGGGTGCCGCTGCACCTACTGTTCATGCTTCTTTGGCTCCTGCTACTGCGGCGGCTGAGGAGGATGACGATTATGCGGGCGATTATGAGGATGAGGTTGATCAAAATCAGAACTACGTGCAGCCACCAGCACCACCACCAGCAGGTCGACCTCAGGTATATACTCGCAACGGTAGGCCGGCACCACCACCTCAGGTACGAGATCATGACCATCTCCCTAAACTGAAATTGAATATTCCACCATTTGAGGGTAGATATGTTCCTGATATATATCTTACTTGGGAGTTAGAAACTGAACAACGATTTACATGTTTACAATATCCTGAGGAGAGACGTGTTCCTGCTGCTGTTTGTGCTTTCACTAGCTTTGCATGTGTTTGGTGGTCTGAACATTGTAGATTATATCCTGTTCCGGCTACTTGGCCTGCTTTGAAAACTGCTATGCGTACTCATTGGGTTCCACCATATTATCAACGTGAATTGCTTCAAAAACTGCAGCGTTTACGACAAGGGAAAAATTATGTAGAAGAATATTATCAGGAATTACAAACTGGCATGATTAGATGTGGTATTGTTGAGGAGAATGAAGCTATGCTTGCACGTTTTATGGGTGGTTTAAATACAGAGATTCAGACCATTCTAGAGTATAAGGAGTATACTAATATCACTCGTTTATTCCATCTTGCTTGTAAAGCTGGACGTGAAGTGCAGGATCGACAAGCATTGGCGCGAACTAACTTTTCTGCAGGTCGACCTTCATCATGGACACCGCGTGCATCTTCTACTTCCACTGCACCAGCACCTCCATCAGGTTCCACCTCCAGCCGTGATACAAGAAAGCAGGCACAACCACCACTATCTGCCAAGAGCGCACCTGTCGGGCCTGCACAGAGCTCTTATTCTTCCATGGCATCAACAGGGCACACAAGTGATATTATTTGTCGTCGTTGTAAGGGAAGAGGACATTATGCGCGAGAATGCAAATCTCAGCGTGTAATGATTGCTACTGAGGATGGTGGGTATGAGTCCGCTAGTGACTATGATGAGGAGACTTTGGCTCTTATTACACGTGAAGAACATGGTGGAGATGATTCTGAAAATGAGACGCAATACATGTCTCCTGAAGACGCTGACAGGTATGAATGTTTAGTTGCTCAACGTGTTTTGAGTGTGCAGGTCACACAAGCAGAGCAAAATCAGAGGCATAATTTGTTCCATACAAAGGGAGTTGTGAAGGAACGTTCTGTTCGCGTCATCATAGATGGAGGGAGCTGTAACAACTTGGCTAGCATGGAGATGGTGGAGAAACTATCTCTCACCACAAGACCACATCCACATCCTTACTACATCCAATGGTTCAACAACAGCGGCAAGGTTAAGGTAACACGTACTGTTCGTGTGCATTTTAGTATCTCTACATATGCTGATTATGTATCACATATGATGTGGTACCCATGCAAGCATGTTCCTTATTACTTGGTAGACCATGGCAATTTGATAAAAACTCTATACACCATGGTAGAAACAATCAGTATACTCTTGTTCATAAGGATAAAAATATTACTTTGCTTCCTATGACTCCTGATTCCATTTTGAAAGATGACATTCATAGGGCTAATAAAGCAAAACAGGAGAAAAATAAGAGTGAAAATCAGATTGTGGCAAAAGAATTTGAGCAACAAATGAAACCTAATAATAAACCATCTAGTGTTGTTTCTGAAATTAAATTGAAAAGTGCATGTTTACTTGCCACAAAATCTGATATTGATGAGCTAGATTTCAACAAATCTGTTTGCTATGCTTTTGTGTGCAAAGAGGCATTATTTTCATTCGAGGACGTGCCTTCCTCTTTGCCCCCTGCTGTCACTAACATTTTGTAGGAGTTCGCTGACGTCTTTCCACAAGACGTGCCACCGGGATTACCACCTATTCGAGGGATTGAGCATCAAATTGACTTAATTTCCGATGCATCGCTACCCAACCGTGCACCATACCGTACCAATCCAGAGGAGACGAAGGAGATTATGCGTCAAGTACAGGAGCTGCTCGACAAAGGTTATATACGTGAATCTCTTAGTCCTTGTGCTGTTCCTATTATACTTGTGCCTAAAAAGGATGGTACATCGCGTATGTGTGTTGATTGTAGAGGCATTAATAACATTACTATTCGTTATCGTCATCCTATTCCTAGGCTAGATGATATGCTTGATGAATTGAGTGGCTCTACAATATTTTCCAAAGTTGATTTGCGTAGTGGATACCATCAAATTCGTATGAAACTGGGCGATGAATGGAAAACAGCATTTAAAACTAAGTTTGGTTTATATGAGTGGTTAGTCATGCTTTTGGGTTAACTAATGCACCTAGTACTTTCATGAGACTAATGAACGAAGTTTTACGTGCTTTTATTGGACGATTTGTGGTAGTCTATTTTGATGATATACTTATTTATAGCAAATCTTTGGAAGAACATTTGGAACATTTACGTGCTGTTTTTATTGCTCTACGTGATGCACGTTTATTTGGTAACCTTGGGAAGTGCACCTTTTGCACCGACCGAGTATATTTTCTTGGCTATGTTGTTACTCCACAGGGAATTGAAGTTGATAAAGCCAAGATTGAAGCTATTGAGAGTTGGCCGCAGCCCAAAACGGTCACACAAGTGAGGAGTTTCCTTGGCCTCGCTGGTTTCTATAGGCGTTTTGTGAGAGATTTCAGCACCATTGCTGCACCTCTCAACAAGCTTACAAAGAAGGATGTGCCTTTTGTTTGGGGTACCGGACAGGAAGAAGCCTTCACGGTATTGAAAGATAAGTTGACACATGCTCCTTTACTCCAACTTCCTGATTTTAATAAGACTTTTGAGCTTGAATGTGATGCTAGTGGAATTGGATTAGGAGGTGTGTTATTACAAGATGGTAATCCTGTTGCATACTTTTCTGAAAAATTGAGTGGGCCTAGTCTGAATTATTCTACTTATGATAAAGAACTATATGCTCTTGTTCGGACTTTAGAAACATGGCAACATTATTTATGGCCCAAAGAATTTGTTATACATTCTGATCATGAATCTTTGAAACATATTAAAAGTCAAGCTAAACTGAATCGTAGACATGCTAAATGGGTTGAATTCATTGAAACTTTCCCTTATGTCATTAAACACAAGAAGGGTAAAGAAAATGTTATTGCTGATGCATTGTCTCGTCGCTATACTATGCTGTCACAACTTGACTTCAAAATATTTGGTTTGGAGACCATCAAAGATCAATATGTGCATGATGCTGATTTTAAAGATGTTTTGCAGAATTGTAAAGAAGGAAGAACCTGGAACAAGTTTGTCGTTAATGATGGATTTGTGTTCCGTGCTAACAAGCTATGCATTCCAGCTAGCTCTCTTCGTCTTTTGTTGTTGCAGGAGGCGCATGGAGGAGGATTAATGGGACACTTTGGCGTGAAGAAGACGGAGGACGTACTTGCTACACATTTCTTTTGGCCAAAGATGAGACGGGATGTTGAGCGTTTTGTTGCTCGCTGCACTACATGTCAAAAAGCTAAGTCACGACTCAATCCTCATGGTTTATATATGCCTTTGCCTGTACCTAGTGTTCCTTGGGAGGATATATCTATGGACTTTGTTTTAGGTTTACCTCGAACAAAGAAGGGGAGGGATAGCATATTTGTTGTCGTCGATAGATTCTCAAAAATGGCACACTTTATACCATGTCATAAAAGCGATGATGCTGTTAATGTTGCTGATTTGTTCTTCCGTGAAATTATTCGTTTGCATGGTGTGCCAAATACTATTGTTTCAGATCGTGATACTAAATTTCTTAGCCACTTTTGGAGATGTTTATGGGCTAAGTTGGGGACTAAACTGCTTTTTAGTACTACTTGTCACCCCCAAACTGATGGACAAACTGAAGTAGTCAATAGAACATTGTCTACTATGCTTAGGGCTGTTTTAAAGAATAATAAGAAAATGTGGGAAGAATGCTTGCCTCATATTGAGTTTGCTTATAATCGTTCATTGCATTCTACTACTAAGGTGTGCCCTTTTGAAATTGTGTATGGTTTCCTACCTCGTGCACCTATTGATTTGTTGCCTCTTCCATCTTCGGAGAAGGTTAATTTTGATGCTAAACAACGTGCTGAATTGATCTTAAAAATGCATGAGTTAACTAAGGAAAACATTGAGCGTATGAATGCTAAATATAAACTTGCTGGAGATAAGGGTAGAAAACATGTTGTGTTTGCACCTGGAGATCTTGTTTGGTTACATTTGCGTAAGGATAGATTTCCTGATTTGCGCAAATCAAAGCTAATGCCACATGCTGATGGTCCTTTTAAGGTGTTAGAGAAAATAAATGATAATGCATATAAACTTGAGCTGCCTGCAGATTTTGGGGTTAGTCCCACTTTTAACATTGCAGATTTGAAGCCTTATTTGGGTGAGGGAGATGAGCTTCCGTCGAGGACGACTTCATTTCAAGAAGGGGAGGATGATGAGGACATCAATACCATTGTTACACCCACATCCCAAGCTGCTATACATACTGGACCAATTACTAGAGCTCGCGCACGCCAATTAAATTACCAGGTACTTTCGTTTCTTGGTAATGATTCTAATGTTCATGAGAATATGATGCTGCCTAAATTGGATACATTTGTTTTGCTTACAAATGAAGGGCCTAGCTTTGAGAAGGATGAACATTGGAGCAAGAACAAGCATGGAGATGATGGCATGCGCATGGGGAACAAGAGCGGAGTTACAAGTGATGATTTCAGGACGTTGAAGCCACCATAATGCGTGCATGAAGCCTTGGACGAAATATACAAGATGCTACTTCATAACTTTCGTCCAGAGGCTATTCTAGGTGCTGCGTCACCTTATTATTGGGCCAGGCCCATGTAATTTCGAAATACTTGAGTATAGGCTGTTTTTAGAGTCCGTATGTGTGGGGAAACAAGAGATAGGGTTGGTTTCGGACCCCTTCCCCAAGGGCCATGAAATTCCCCCCTCTTCCTCCATATATACAGCCCTTAGGGCGTCGTTTAGACTTTGGGTTTTGTTTAGATTAAAAGTTCGCCATAGCTGCAACGCGTACTTCGTTTGTGTTCAACGACCAGACAAAGGCGTCACAGAACCCCACCTTGATCAATAAAGCTTTCATCTTATATTCGCAATATTCAGATTGGAATCTCAGTTTCTTGCTTGTTCTTCGTTTGCTCGCAGGAAACAGACCCTCGTGGTCAGGTTGATCATGCTCCGGCGTGGTCAATAACCTCTCGGAGTTGGTTTAGCGATTGCTAAGGCACGACGTCATCGCACATTCGTAGTCGGATCGTCAAAGTCGACTTCCACCAAAGCGATATCCATCATCTCATCGAAAGACGGGACACCTTTGCCTCTATCAGAGGATGTATTGATGCAGCATCACATCCGCTACATCCACTAGCTTGTACTTCTTCTTGAGGGTCCGGATCCGCTCTTAAAGAGCGCCGACCTCGTTCGGATTACCCCATTCCAGGCATTGCTTCTTCTAGGACACCAACTTCCTCAAAGGTGGGCCAGTGAAGGTGGGAACCCTAGCCTGGCCCAGAGCGAGTGGATCAGTGATTTAGAACCACTGGCGCTGGCAGATCTTCATGGTCTCGATGAAGGTTCCCTCAAGCTAAACCGGCTTCTGGAGTTTGCTAATCATGGCGCCGCCACACTCGGCGAACTCTCTGTCGCTGCTCTTCGGCTTGACGCGGAATGTCTTCAGCCAAAGGCTGAAGTGCGGCTCCACACGCAGGAATGCCTCACACACTATGATGAATGTGGTGAGGTGCATGATGGAGTTCGGGGCTAGATTGTGCAAGTCTAGCTCGTAGAAGAACAAGATCCCCCGAACAAAGGGGTGCAGGGGGAACCCCAGACATTGGACAAGGTGGGGGATGAAGACGACCCACTCCCCTGGTTTGTGATTGGGGATGCATTGGCTAGGCTCTGGGGCCTGCAGGCGCCGTCGGCAGGAATGTATCTTGTTGCGCAGTGCTCGGTGATGGTGGCATCGGTGACCTTGGAAGCCACTCACCTCCTCAGATCCGCTTCGGTCCTTGGTGCACGAAGCGGAGGACTAGAGAGATGCTTTGGGCTTGGAAAGGGGATTGGAGGTGTGGAAACATGGAGGGCTTGAGCGCTGGAGCGGGAGTAGAGCATGGGAGTATGGATTCGTCTCCTCCTGTCCTTTATAAGCCAGTAAAAGGTGAAACGTCCCTCTAGTGGCACCATAAAAATCGCCACGTTTTGGCCACTCGAGCCGTTATGGCCGGTTGGGGTGAAACAACTAATTGATGATATCCCCTAAAATGCGGGCACGATCTTCGTTTTAATATGACATGCGAATGAGATGGTTTCCCCGAACCGTGATCTGAATAAGTAATGACTGGCGTATGCAATGTCATGAGTGGTGACGCTTTAGTGAAAGTTGTTAGTAATTGATTGCTGAGCTCACCTGCCCCGCCAGTCTTCGAGACTGAGCAAGCCTTGCACTTCGAATGAGTGAAAGTGTGTTTTGGGTGACACATGGCCGGATTTTTTGGTCCTCTGTCAAAAGGTAGATAATAAATGATACGTCTCCAACGTATCTACACTTTTTTATTGCTCCATGCTATTATAGTATCAATCTTAGATGTTTTATACGCAATTATACGCTATTTTATATCATTTTTGGGACTAACCTATTAACCCAGTGCCAAGTGCTAGTTGTTGTTATCTGCTTGTTTTTGGTTTTCTAGGAAATTAGTAGAAAACATAGTCCAAACGCTACAAAACTTTTTGATGGTTTTTTGGACAAAAGTGACCCTAGAAGCTTCGGGAAGAGACCAGACAAGAAGCAAGGAGACGACAAGGCAACAGGGCGCGCCCTGTTACCTTGTGGGCCCCACGTGGCTTTTTCAGGCCTAATTCCACCTCCATAAATTCTCTAAAATTGGGAGACCAACAGAGAGCCACACCCAAACACTTTTTCTTCCACCGCGGGTTTCTGTCTTCCGCAATCCCATCTCGAGGCCTTTTTCGGCACTCTGTCGGAGTGGGAATCGATCACGAAGGGCTTCTACATCATCCTTGCTCCCTTCCGATGATGCATGAGTAGTTCAGCACAGACCTATGGGTCCATAGCTAGTAGCTAGATAGCTTATTCTCTCTCTTTGATCTTCAATACAATGTTCTCCTCGATGTTCTTGGAGTTCTATCCGATGTAATTCTTTTGCGGTGTCTTTGTTGGGATCCGATGAATTGTGGGTCTATTCTCACATTATTCATGAATATTAATTGAGTCTTTTCTAAATTCGTTTATGCATGATTATTATAGCTCCATATTTCTCTCTGATCTATCCATTTAGTTTGGCCAACTATATTGATTTATTTTGCAATGGGAGAGGTGCTTTGTGATGGGTTCAATCTTGCGGTGCTCTATCCCAGTGACAAAGTAGGGGACAAGACACATATTTGTATTGTTTCCATTAAGGATAAAATTATGGGGTTTATTCATATTAGTTGAGTTTACTTTGTCTACATAATGTTATCTTTGATAGAGGCAAAGGTGTCCCGTCTTTCGATGAGATGATGGATATCGCTTTGATGGAAGTCGACTTTGACGATCCGACTACGAACGTGCGATGACGTCGCGCCTTAGCAATCGCTAAACCAACTCTGAGAGGTTATTGACCACGCCGGAGCACGATCAACCTGACCACGAGGGTCTGTTTCCTGCGAGCAAACGAAGAACAAGCAAGAAACTGAGATTGCAATCTGGATATTGCGAATATAAGATGAAAGCTTTATTGATCAAGGTGGGGTTCTGTGACGCCTTTGTCTGGTCGTTCAACACAAACGAAGTACGCGAAGTTGCAGCTATGGCGAACTTTTAATCTAAACAAAACCCAAAGTCTAAACGACGCCCTAAGGGCTGTATATATGGAGGAAGAGGGGGGGAATTTCGTGGCCCTTGGGGAAGGGGTCCGAAACCAACCCTATCTCTTGTTTCCCCACACATACAGACTCTAAAAATAGCCTATACTCAAGTATTTCGAAATTACATGGGCCTGGCCCAATAATAAGGCGACGCGGCACCTAGAATAGCCTTTGGACGAAAGTTATGAAGTAGCATCTTGTATATTTCGTCCAAGGCTTCATGCACGCATTATGGTGGCTTCAATGTCCTGAAATCATCACTTGTAACT
Organism: Aegilops tauschii subsp. strangulata; assembly: GCF_002575655.3. Classification (NCBI taxonomy): domain Eukaryota; kingdom Viridiplantae; phylum Streptophyta; class Magnoliopsida; order Poales; family Poaceae; genus Aegilops; species Aegilops tauschii. Next base: position 183,996,436 of record NC_053035.3, on the reverse strand, counting down.
GCGTTCTTGTCCCCATGCGCATGCCATCATCTCCATGCTTGCTCCAATGTTCATCCTTCTCAAAGCTAGGCCCTTCATTTGTAAGCAAAACAAATGTATCCAATTTAGGCAACATCATATTCTCATGAACATTAGAATCATTACCAAGAAACGAAAGTACCTGGTAATTTAATTGGCGTGCGCGAGCTCTAGTAATTGGTCCAGTATGTATAGCAGCAGGGGCTGTGGGTGTAACAATGGTATTGATGTCCTCATCAATCTTGCTTTGGGTTTATTCATATTAGATGCGTGCTGGATAGTGGTCAATGGGTGGAGTAATAGTAGTAGATACAGGAAGGAGTCGGCTACTTGTCTCGGACGTGATGCCTATATACATGATCATTGCCTTTAATATCGTCATAACTATGCGCTTTTCTATCAGTTGAGAAAAATTAATTTGTTCACCCACCGTATGTTATGTGATCGAGCTAGAAGCCTCTAGTGAAAACTATGGCCTATGGGTCTACTTTTATCATATAACAACACAAAAATACATTGCTATACTTTCTTTATTTTCCAATTAATTGTATTACATATCACTCCGAGATTAAATCCTTGCAAGTAACCGGCGAGGGGATTGACAACCCCCTTGTTTGCGTTGGGTGCAAGTATTTGCTTTTGTGTGTGCAGGTGCTGCTAACGAGGTTCTATGTGGTTCTCCTACTGGATTGATAACCTTGGTTCTTAACTGAGGGAAATAGTTATCTCTACTCACTACATAAAAAGACACATCTGTGACATTTTGGGCCGAACGAATTTTTTTGTCATGCTTATGACACTTCTATGACGATAATTGTGACAAAACGCAGTATCATCATAGATGTGGTGGGCTCAACCTTCTATGACAAAAAATCATGACAGAAAATGGGCTTTTCATCCTGGGCGGGCCGGAGACGCACCTGCATGACATTCTTTGGGCTATCCATGACTGAAAAAATCGTGGTAGAAGCGAGGGCGAGGAAAATATCGGGGAGTTCCCGGTTACGGTGGGTGGTCGGGGCCGAGCAATGCACGGAGGTTTGCGTGTTTCTCTCGTACACGTACGCACGCGTGTGTGCGAGGCGTTGCGCTCTAACTGAACCCGAGCGAGGCGTTGGGCTCTAACTGAACCCGTGCGATTGCACTAGCTACGTTACTGAACCCGGATCAATCCCTTGCTGTTAACTGAACCCAAGTGATTCCCTCGCTACTGCTGCTAACTGAAGCCGATCGAAGCTGCCTCTTGTTGAACAGCTCCCGGTGGGGGTTGGATGAACAGTTCCCGGTGGGGGTTGGATGAACAGGATCCCGTAGTAGTAGAGGCCGTTGCCGCTAGATGAACAGGACCCTGTTCGAGGAGGCGTGGGGGTGGATGAACAGTAGCCGGTGGAGGGTCCCCGTATGTGGAGGGCTGGTTGAACAGGACTCCATGGAGGGGCTAGTTGAACAGGACCCCCGTGGAGGGCTCGTTGAACAGTAGCCAGTGGAGGCTGGATGGACAGGACCCCATGGATGAACAGTAGCTGCTGGAGGCAGGAGGAAGTCGACGGTGGATGAACAGTAGCAGGTGAGGCTGGAGGAAGTCAACGGTGGATGAACAGTAGCCCGTGGAGTCCCGTTTTGCGGTACGCCACACCCCCCCCCATCAACAGGACCCCGTTTCGACCGTAGGCGCTCCAACACTAGTATGTTTCCTCCGTTTTGCGGTACGTCACACCCCTCCCAATCAACAGGACCCCGTTTCTACCGTACGCAGTCGTACACAAGTCTGTTTCCTCCATTTTGCGGTAAGCCAGACCCTTCCCAATGAACATGACCCCATTTCGACAGTACGCGGTCGAACAAAGGCTCGTTTCCTCCGTTCTGCGGTATGCCAGACCTCGTTTCGGTTGTTCCGTCCAAGCCGGTTGGCTCCCGATGAAAACGACGTATTCCATTGCCTCCCGATGAACACGACGCATTCCATTGCCTCCCCATGAACACGGCGCAGTTTCTCCGTTCCGATCCAGCCGGTTGGCTTCCAATGAACAGGATTAGTCGCTGTACGCATTAGAGACCCCGTCCGTATGTACGTAGCTAGCCGTATTTACTATCTTGCAGCGTGGCCGTACGTACGTGTACACGATATAGACGGGAATGCATGACATGCTATGTCGGCGCCTCTACTTCAACGCGTGCCGCTCCTTACTCGGCCATGGTATGTCGCTGCAGAGACACCGATCGACCGCTATGTACGTACACGTTCGCGGCCGGACAGATAACACTACCTTCGCTTCAACCTGGTGGGTCCCAGCTGTCAGGCGGTAAGAAGGCAGTTCCTTTCGTGCGAAGATAAAGCCGGTGGGTCCCAGCTGCCAGGAGGGAACTTTTTTTCGTGAAATACAGAGGCCCTTCTGGTAGGTCCGAGGTGTCAGCTGGAGGAGTCATTATTTTGCACGTAATAAGGAGGAACTTCCTTGCATGCGGCCGTGGACCCAACTGTCGGCCTCTCCACTTACAGTCCTCTTCTGATGGCTGTCTTTCGTTGACCGCGTTGACGATGCCGTACCGCCCGAGAGTACCAAGGTGGTGGACGACGGCACAACCTAGGAGGGGAACGACCTGGAGCCGGGGAATACGCAGCAGTGGATGCCCACATGGAGGGGAGTACGAGGGTTGACTGCTTCAGCTGCGGTTTGAGGTTGCTGTCTTCGGAGAATAACAGGGGATGTGGGTGAGTAGAGGGACACTACTAGGGAAAAGCCTAGCAGCAGCGCGGGTTCTAGGTATAGCAGTAGCGCGGGTTTCCGCGCTACTGATACGGTGCTACAGCTAAACTGTAGCAGCAGCGCGTGTCTGCCCGTGCTACTGCTATACAAGGGTAGCAGCAGCGAGGAGCAAGCAAGCGCGCTACAGCTAATAGCTCTAGCGCACTTTATTAGGCCGTGCTACTGCTAGAGGCACGCTGCTGCTAACTTTTCTCCACTCGCTACTGCTAATTTTATTAGTTTTTGTTTTATTTATGCATATTTGTTTTGTATTTGAACAGGCTTTATACAAGAATCTTTAGCACATACAAATGTCACCATCATACACACACAAATGGCTGCAAGACCACAGATGTAATCATAGCATATACATACAAATAGTCTCATCATAATCATCATCCAACACAATGTGGTCTCTTGTCATCATCTCGAAAATAGCAATACATGCAAGTCTCGAATAATTGCAACTACAACGTCATCCATCTAAACAATGATATACGCGAGAAGTGCTATCACTATGAGTGATAGCAGAACTATGCAGTACACGAGGCGGAGGTTATGAGGCCTCTCTCGCGCTAGCCTGAACCTCAAGTAACTAGCTTGTGCTTCTTGTCTGCTTTTGAAGCCTTTATGGCTGGCGCTCGAGACCCCCTCCACTTGCGCCTGACACTCATACCACTCGTCATACACTCCCGGAACCTTCCCGTCGTACACGACATAGCACTCCTTCACCATCAAGAATCTAGGTACCTGTTAGAGATGCATCTTCATCAAGATAATGTACGATCATATGCAACAAAAAAATACTAGAGCAACACGAAAAAGAAAGGGTTAGCAACTAGATGCAACATATAGTACGCAAACTAATTAACTAGAGGTACGCATGTCATCGTACCCAAACTAACAAAGTAGCGTTACGCAAGTTCGGCTAGGACCGTGGACACCACAAAGTTTCATCGCTACAGAAAGTATACAAGTTCAACCGACACATATCATCATCATCGGCATCGTAAATAACTAGAAGTTCCATCCTTCCATATCATCAAGGATGGACCCTAGCTTCTTGAACGGCGTGAGGTCATGACGTTGCATGCCTATACAAGTTCGGACGTCAGCTCGCGATATAGGGCCGTGGTGGAACATCCCCTTCCCATCGACGACTTCTCTCATGATGATCATCGCAATGTCCCTTTGGATGCGAAAGAAGTCATCTCTAAGTTTATAATCCGCTTCTCCATGAGATTCTACCCACTTGCAGATATGATCATCGTTTCTGGTTGTCACATGAAGCTTTTGGTGATCCGTGTTGAACTCAATCATGAGATGGAGGAGGTAGAATCCATATTTCTTACTTGGTTTTGGGACATGGATGCAGCAGAAGTTAGTTTTATGCGAGAAACCCAACTTCTTGTTCCTTTGTTTACTGATGTGCAGGTGGCCACCCCTAATGCTGAAGCCTTGGAGAGCATCATCTAGAATATTCATTATGTGGGTGTAGTCCTTCTTCTCGTAGTCTCTGGTAGGGTCGAAATACACGGCGTGGGAGACTCGCGGGTAAAGAACGATAAGGACGGCGCGCCCGTTGCTATGGGGAAAAGACACCTCAAATTATTCTCCATATGAGCGAGAAGGAATGATTGAAATGTACGAAAGGGTTGTCCGGGACTGACTTACTTTGGATGATAAGGCAGGAGGACAATTTCCTGGTCCTTATTCTGTACAATGAAGTTTTGGAGGTACTCCCTAGCAGTTTCATGCTCAAAGTCACCGAGACTGAAAAAAGACTCGTGCATGTAGTACGGATCCGCCACACAGATTTGCGAGACTTCTTCTCTCTTCATGACGGAGCTCATATGTAGTGCAAAAAGGCGGACGATTGTAAAATCGAGCCGCCTTGTTAGGAACATCTCAAAGATATGGTCAAACCACTGGAAGAACACCTCCGCGGGCTGTGTGTCGACGTAGCACTTCCCCTCAGGCACACGAGCCGTGTATGTTGGATATCCTGGATCCTTCGAGGCTAGTAGGCTTTTCTCAGTCGACAGCACATGGTCGTGCAGTCTCCTAAGATCCCCTGATAGTGCCTCCAGCGGTTTCAGCGGTAGCATCGGCTCACCCGTGAGATGGAACATGGCTGCACATTTCACGGGTACACGCTCTTCAGAATCCATCGTCTGGCTGCTATGTGCTCTGGCTTGTTTGGAGACAACTATCTTCCCCGGTCTCTTCCTCTCCTTTTTCTTGGGCACACTTTCCAGACCCTTCCTCAACACCTGCCCCAGTGTTGCTGAGATAAGCACTGTACGACCCCCGGCTAGTTGAGCCTATGTTGAGGCGGCATCTTCAGGCGTGTCCTGTGAGGATTTCATGAAGAGAGACTTCTTGCAATCCCTGCTACGACGTTCCTGCCCGGGCAGATCATCCATATCCTCATTAGCATGCTGATAGCCTGATTCGTCATATGGCTGACTCATCATATGTAAGTCACCCTCATACGCGTTTGTATTAAGGAAACCCATTGGGTCCTCCGGGTTCTCCGTCTCATCATCCATTCTCTGTTCTACAGGACGGATTACATCAGCCAGTACTATTTCACCCCCTTCATCACGTCGTCCGCCGCTCTCACCCGGCACTACAGGAGCTAGTAATTGCGTAGGCGGGGTGGTGGTCTCCGCACATGCTTGTTGATGTGTGGTTATTGGTGTGCTCTCGACCGGCTCCAGGCGAAGAAGATTCCTCGGGTACATGATGTAACCCTATTGTCTCATAGGTTAGCTTCTCAAACCAAGGATAAGCTCCTGGCTTGAGTTAACTCTCTTCCTTAGTTGATAGGTAAGTACATGTAATTAGATGGTAGTTTAGATTTGTTTTTGTAATCCCGACTCTTGTCTTGTTTGGTTTTGGAATAAAAGGTTGTGGGGCTTTGCCTCACAGTAGTTAGTTTCAAAAAAAGGAAGATTCTTCGGCCATAGCAGCACCCAACCCTTGCAGCTTCCAATCCGCGGCGGGGTCTCGTCGTCCTCTCCCCCTAGGCGTAATGGACGAGGCAAATCCTCGTGCCCCGATGTCACACTCGACAAGGTAACCCTGAAGTGCCCAGCAGGCATCGGCTGGTTGTGGAACGAGAGATCCAAGGGCTTCGTTATCACCCCCTTTCCCACGTCCACCTTATGGCCTTTGATCAAGTACAGTACGGTGCACGGGGTTTCATCGGCCTGCAAACACATGCCTGCGGCATAAAACATCCGAAAGGCAACGGAAATGGAATATTTTAGATATATATGTTCGTGCGACATGTAATTACCGTGAGGGCGATGAGCTCAGCCAAAGATGAAGGCCCACCTAGCGCGCCAGAGACTGAGGACGGGCTACTATGAGCGGGAGCGAGTGCGTGAGGAGGCCCGGTTGCGTGAGCAAGTGATGGTGCGGTGGTTTTGTTGTTCACGGAGTTGCTCGCGACGAAACTGGGCAGCGGGAAATCATGTACCGTCTTGTCTGATTTTCCTTCGTCCAGTTGATGATAGCCGGAACCAAGTTAGTAGCGAAATCATTTCTGCAGGCAGTTACAGCTGCATTGACTGCCTGCTGTAGCAACTCATTTTTCTCCTCGGCTATTTTTTCGCATCCTCAGCTGCTTTTTTCTCGACCGCAAGCTTCACCTTGTCGTCGATGTCCGCCTGACTAAACTTCTTTTTCTGCTTCTTGGCCTCCGGGCCCTCGTTGTAAAACACCTTCCACGTGCCGCCGTCTCCGGCGCCGTGCACACGACCATATTGCGGCCGCTGGCCCAAATGGAGTCCCTTAAGTTCGTTCAAGGCCCGGTTGAGAGGGGTGTCCCACTTGGGCCTCACCGGAGAAGTAGGGCTTTCGGCTGCAAGCTGGTGTTACTTCTCCTGCAGAAGGAACGTGAACCGTTTAAGAATGTGTAGTCGACTAGATCTGGAGCTAAATGTAAGGTGGTAAAAGAATAATTACCAGTAGTCTAATCAATCTCCTCGTGATCTGGTCCATGTAAAAAACCTTCTTTTCCTTGTCCCACTTGTAGCGGGCCCTGATGAAGTCACGCTCCACGGGGTTGGTGAACTTCGCGAAGGGGTCTGGGATACCCGCGGCTTCACGTTCCGCGTCCTCCTTATCCCATATGGGCCTTTTACCGAGGTAGCCACGGCTTCCGAGGCGATGCTTCCCCGTGTTCCTTTGCTGAAGGCTCTTGAATTTCGCAGGCTTAGCCTTGGCTGCCTCGGTAGCGCAAGTGTCCTTGAACTTTTCGAACTCCTCTTCCATAAGTGTCGGATTTTCCTCCAGAATCTTGGACAGGGGTTCCTCAGCCTCAATAGCTCGTTTCACCCTCCCTTTCCAGGAGGCCAAATCATTGTTGAACATGCCCATGGCGTGATTGTTGATCTTTTTCATCTTCGGATCATCCCACGGTTGTTCTATGTTATCATCCCGGTCAGGGAACTTGAATCTCTTGTGCAACTTCGTTAGGAGCAACTGCGTCAAATGTTCTTTACTCCTTAAGTCATCGTCGTTGATGCTCGCGCATTCCCGTAGGATGCATCCTACTTTGTTCCCATAGCACTTGCGAGGTTCTTCTGGCTCTAATGGCTCAAACTTGCCAGGTGCCATCTTTGTGATCACCTGTCGTCCAATGCCTAGTTTCTTAGGTTTTCGTATCCTCTGCTTCTTCTTCTTCTTCTTTTCGGTAGCGGCATCGGCGCCGGTACCTTCCCCACCGGTATCTTCCCCGTCGGTCTCGGCGCCGCCATCGGTGTCGGCGCCGTTGGTGTCGATGTCGGCATCAGGATCATCATCGAGGCCGACCTGCAAACCTTGACATTGTTTAGCAGAGAAAAAGTCGAGGTACTCTTGTTCACCCTCATAATCCATCTCGTCTGCATCTTGGTCAGAAGGCCTGGTTTCTTCGTTGTTCGACATGTTTCCTATGATTAAGTCTCCTCGTTTAATTCTAAAACTATGAAAAAAATGAGAAATGACATAAAAAAGATCTATATATGTTTGCCGGAATGTCGTTTCCCAGCAACTCCCGGCACTCGTATGCCTACTATCTAGCACAAGTCATGCCAAAATTCACGGAAAATTTCGGCATGACCTTTGCTAAAAAATGGACATATCGAGCGCCTGAAATTCACCGGAACGGAAATGAGTCAACATTCCGGCGTAACATAGGCCACTCGGATCATTTACCCTGCACATAATCATCATGTCCAAATGACATGTCCAAATTCCAAATATGACATGTCCAGAACATCACATGTCCACTTAAAATTTGCATATAAAAGGAAGAAAAATATAGAACTTGAAGAAAAAACCTAGCTAAATTCATAACTAAATATATAACCTAATTAACCATCTGCCCTAACTAAAACCTATGTAAATTAACCAAAGAACTCTAGCTACCAGAGAGAGGAGGAGCAGTGGGGGGCTTACAAAGGGTGCAGGACCGGCGACGGCCGAGGTTGGGAGGGGTCGGGGTCGGGGTCGGTGCCGGGGTCGAAGTCGGGGTCGAGCGCCGTGGCCGGAGCCGGGGTCGGGGTCGGGGTCGAGGCCGGGGCCGGAGTCGGGGTCGGGGCCGGAGTCAGGGTCGGGGCCGGGGCCGTGGGCGAGCGCCGGGGTCGGGGGCGAGCGCAGGGGCGCGGCGAGGGCAGGGCTCCGGCGACGCGACGGTGGAAGAGAGAGTGTGGGGATTTGGGGGGAAAGAGGCAGTATGAAGAGAGGAGTGGGGATTTTGGGGGTTAATTGGGCATAGCTGTAGCTATAGCGGTTTTATGAGGAAACGGCTATTGCTATCTTGACTAGCTGTAGCTCTTTTCTCAGAAAAGCGCTGCTACTATAACCAGTACCTATATAGCAGTTTTCCTGTTTGTTTCCTTCTATTTACTTTTCCTTTATTTTCTCTCACTTTTCTTTTTTCCGAGAGCAGTGAACGAAGGGAAGGCGATATATACTGCATCATTTGACGGTTAAGTATGCATACAAAATAGGAACATATATATTACATCATAGGACCCATGCATAATAATGGCTAAGTGTGTATACAAAATAGGAACATATATATTACATCATTTGACCGATAACATACGGTTCCTCAGCGTTGACGTTTTCGTTTTTGAGTGAGCTTCTTTCCCTTCTTGTTCGTTGAAGAATAATTGAGCCCCTCATTGTGACTTTTCCTTGGAGTACGATTTTTCTTAGGTAATGTAGTATTGATTCTTCTTTTGACGTATACTTCATCATCATCGTCATCTTCCCTCATTGGGTTGCCGTACTGGTCGTAGTCTTCCTCGTTGGCGACTCCATCCATTCCAATGATGTTCCTTTTGCCTCTCCTCACAACAACACGGCTGGGATTGCGTGGATCGGTTATGAAGAAGCATTGTGTCACGTGCTTAGCATGTACCCATGGCTCTTTTTTGCGTCATGAAGAAGCATTATGAAGAAGCATTATGATGAAGCGCTCTTGGCGTCGGGTATAGTCATGGGAGTGAAATACCGGTTTTCTCTTTCGACATTCTTAGCCCATCTGACACGGAACATCGTCGTGTTGTGCAGTCCAGAGTAGTCAAGCTCCCAGATCTCCTCGACCCTTCCATAAAATCTATCAGTTGTGTCGTTGTCGCTGCCGGTCATGCATTCCATCGTCACCCCTGAGTTCTGATCATCACTGTCCATATCTTTGGCCTCCGTGTAGAACGTGTAGAGGGGCCATGTGCTAAGGCGTATATGAGCAATCCGTCCTTAGAGCCCTCCTCCGGGGGATTTGCAATAATATGCTCTTTGAACCAATGCAGGAAAGTGGAGTTGTGCTCTCTAGTAACTTCGGCGTCCGTCTTGCATAACCCCCGGTCACGATACTTCTTTGCGATAATTTCTTTGTGCAGTGCCACGAAAGGATCTACCTCGTCTAGGTGTTGTAGCACTACCAAGTTTGCTCTGCCAAAGTCGCTGCGTCGATCTGAGTATGCCATGTGCAGTTCCCTGCGACCGTTGGAGTGACCTTCTCCTTCGAGCCTCCCATCGTGCTTGTTAACGGGCAAACCAACACCAACACCAGGCGGCTGGTCTGCGCCAAATAGAAAATTCTTGCAGAAAGAGATGCACTCTTGTGTCAGATAGCCCTGGACGATGCTTCCATCTGGATGGGACATGTTATGAACGAATCCTTTGATGATCCCATTCATGCTCTCAAACGGCATCATGTTGTGCAGGAATGACGGCCCCAGGTCTATTATGTCGTCCACAATATGGAGATACAGATGCACCATCACGTCAAAGAACGCGGGCGGAAAGTACATCTCAAGCTCATTCAGTATCACAACAATCTCTTCCTGTAGCCTTCGGAGCTGCTTCACACTGATCGACTTTTGAGAGATGATGTCAAAAAAGTTGCAAAGACCAATAAGCGTGTCAAGGACGTGCTTGTCCATTATCCCTCTAAGGGCAATAGGTAGTATCTGCGTCATCATCACATGACAGTCATGGGACTTCATCCCGCTGAACCTTTTCTTGTCCGTGTCTAGATATATGCTTATCTTGCTACAGTAACCGGAACTAACTTTGACTCCGGTAAGGCACTTAAAGAATTGATAGATCTCAGCCTGACTTAAGGTGAAGCAAGAAGGGGGGCAATAATCCTCTTCCTTTACTTTCTTGCCCTTCTTCTCCCGCGCCTCTGTCTCGTCTGACTTTTTACGGGGCGGCATGTGCAGATCTTCCCTGATATTCAAATCTTGCAAGTCTTTTCTTGCCTTCGGCCCATCCTTGGTCTTATCCGGCATGTTCATCAGTGTCGCGAGCAAGCTCTCAAGGACATTCTTACATATATGCATTTGATCAAGGCAATGAGGTGTAACTAGTTTGTGCCAGTACTCCAAGTCCCAGAACACAGACCTCGTCTTTCATACCTTCAGCAGCGGCTCCGGCGCCTTTTTCATCGTCTTTCCCGACGCGGGGCACTGTTTCCAGTTTTTCAACAGCTCATCGATTTTGGCGCCGCTCCGCTTACGTGGAGGTCCTCGATGCTCAGCGTGACCATTGAATAGATCTCCATGGTTTCTCCATGGGTCATCTGGTTCGAGCCATCTTCGATGCCCCATGTACACGATTTTCCTAGACCCGCCATCTTTCCTTGACGTTAGCTGCTAAAATGTCGTATCATCCATGCACCGCTTGCATCCGCAATATCCATGGCAGACCTAGCCTGCGACATATTCGTAACCGAGATTGTTGTGCACCGTCGTGATCAGCGCGGCTCTCATGTAGAAATACTCGCCTTTGCTGGCGTCCCATGTCTTGGCCGGTGTTTTCCATAACGTGTCTAACTCCTCTTGAAGTAGCCCCAGATACAGATTAATATTATTTCCTGGTTGTTTTGGCCCTCGAATCAGCATGCTCATGTGAATGTACTTCGACTTCATGCACAACCAGGGGGAGGTTGTACATCCATACTGATAGAGGCGAGGGTGTCCCGATCTTTCGGTGAGATGATAACTATCGATTTGGTGGAGTCGACTTTGACGATTCGACTACAAACGTGCACGACGTTGTGCCTTAGCAATCGCTAAACCAATCTCCTGAGGTTACTGACGATGCCGGAAGCACGATCAGCCTGACCACAAAGGTCTATTCCTGCACGCAATCGAAGAACAAGCAAGAATATGATAATGCAATCTGAATATTGCGAATATAGATGAAGTATTGATAAAGGTGGGGATCCGAAAGTGGTCTTGGTCTGGTCGTTGGACACAAACGAAATACACGAAGTTGCAATGGCTAACTTTTAACTAAACAAATACCAAGGAAAAAGCTACTAGATGGATCTACTTATATAGGAGCAAGGGGTGGCGGCCAAGGAGGTGGGAGGACGTCCCAAGGCAGCCTAAACCCAACCCTAGGTCGTACAAGGCTAATGGGCCCAAGTGGAGGTGATGCAACACCTTTGGACTTGTTGTTTGACTCGGATTCTGCTGCAGTGTCAGATTGTTTCGTCCATATCTCAACGCTCCGGACGAATTTGTTATACATTCTGATCATGAGTCTTTGAAACATATTAAAAGTCAAGCTAAACTGAATCGTAGACATGCTAAATGGGTTGAATTCATTGAAACTTTCCCTTATGTCATTAAACCCAAGAAGGGTAAAGAAAATGTTATTGCTGATGCATTGTCTCGTCGCTATACTATGCTGTCACAACTTGACTTCAAAATATTTGGTTTGGAGACCATCAAAGATCAATATGTGCATGATGCTGATTTTAAAGATGTTTTGCAGAATTGTAAAGAAGGAAGAACCTGGAACAAGTTTGTCGTTAATGATGGATTTGTGTTCCGTGCTAACAAGCTATGCATTCCAGCTAGCTCTCTTCGTCTTTTGTTGTTGCAGGAGGCACATGGAGGAGGATTAATGGGACACTTTGGCGTGAAGAAGACGGAGGACATACTTGCTACACATTTCTTTTGGCCAAAGATGAGACGGGATGTTGAGCATTTTGTTGCTCGCTGCACTACATGTCAAAAAGCTAAGTCATGACTCAATCCTCATGGTTTATATATGCCTTTGCCTATACCTAGTGTTCCTTGGGAGGATATATCTATGGACTTTGTTTTAGGTTTACCTCGAACAAAGAAGGCGAGGGATAGCATATTTGTTGTCGTGGATAGATTCTCAAAAATGGCACACTTTATACCATGTCATAAAAGCGATGATGCTGTTAATGTTGCTGATTTGTTCTACCGTGAAATTATTCGTTTGCATGGTGTGCCAAATACTATTGTTTCAGATCGTGATACTAAATTTCTTAGCCACTTTTGGAGATGTTTATGGGCTAAGTTGGGGACTAAACTGCTTTTTAGTACTACTTGTCACCCCCAAACTGATGGACAAACTGAAGTAGTCAATAGAACATTGTCTACTATGCTTAGGGCTGTTTTAAAGAATAATAAGAAAATGTGGGAAGAATGCTTGCCTCATATTGAGTTTGCTTATAATCGTTCATTGCATTCTACTACTAAGATGTGCCCTTTTGAAATTGTGTATGGTTTCCTACCTCGTGCACCTATTGATTTGTTGCCTCTTCCATCTTCGGAGAAGGTTAATTTTGATGCTAAACAACATGCTGAATTGATCTTAAAAATGCATGAGTTAACTAAGGAAAACATTGAGCGTATGAATGCTAAATATAAACTTGCTGGAGATAAGGGTAGAAAACATGTTGTGTTTGCACCTGGAGATCTTGTTTGGTTACATTTGCGTAAGGATAGATTTCCTGATTTGCGCAAATCAAAGCTAATGCCACGCGCTGATGGTTCTTTTAAGGTGTTAGAGAAAATAAATGATAATGCATATAAACTTGAGCTGCCTGCAGATTTTGGGGTTAGTCCCACTTTTAACATTGCAGATTTGAAGCCTTATTTGGGTGAGGGAGATGTGCTTCCGTCGAGGACGACTTCATTTCAAGAAGGGGAGGATGCTGAGGACATCAATACCATTGTTACACCCACAGCCCCTGCTGCTATACATACTGGACCAATTACTAGAGCTCGCGCACGCCAATTAAATTACCAGGTACTTTCGTTTCTTTGTAATGATTCTAATGTTCATGAGAATATGATGCTGCCTAAATTGGATACATTTGTTTTGCTTACAAATGAAGGGCCTAGCTTTGAGAAGGATGAACATTGGAGCAAGAACAAGCATGGAGATGATGGCATGCGCATGGGGAACAAGAACGGAGTTACAAGTGATGATTTCAGGACGTTGAAGCCACCATAATGCGTGCATGAAGCCTTGGACGAAATACAAGATGCTACTTCATAACTTTCGTCCAGAGGCTATTCTAGGTGCTGCGTCACCTTATTATTGGGCCAGGCCCATGTAATTTCGAAATACTTGAGTATAGGCTGTTTTAGAGTCCATATGTGTGGGGAAACAAGAGATAGGGTTGGTTTCGGACCCCTTCCCCAAGGGCCACGAAATTCCCCCCTCTTCCTCCATATATACAGCCCTTAGAGCGTCGTTTAGACTTTGGGTTTTGTTTAGATTAAAAGTTCGCCATAGCTGCAACTTCGCGTACTTCGTTTGTGTTCAACGACCAGACAAAGGCGTCACAGAACCCCACCTTGATCAAGAAAGCTTTCATCTTATATTTGCAATATCCAGATTGCAATCTCAGTTTATTGCTTGTTCTTCGTTTGCTCGCAGGAAACAGACCCTCGTGGTCAGGTTGATCGTGCTCCGGCGTGGTCAATAACCTCTCGGAGTTGGTTTAGCGATTGCTAAGGCGCGACGTCATCGCACGTTCGTAGTCGGATCGTCAAAGTCGTCTTCCACCAAAGCGATATCCATCATCTCATCGAAAGACGGGACACCTTTGCCTCTATCAAGTGGTATCACATTTCAGGTTGCTCGGTGAGATTTTACAGTTTTTCATAGTTTAGATCGAGTTTGTTCTTCATACCTATAGTCCACGAAAAAGCCAAAAAAGAAATTTAGGGTTAGTTCATCCTATCCGAACCAATCTGAGCCTTTGCATAATCTTTTCTGTGTTTACTTTGTTGAATTTGCGGTTGCATCGTCGTGTCAAGTTGCTGGTCTTAGTGTCTAGTCCTTTAGAGTTTCGAGTTCTGTTCACAGGTTGTCACGTCGCCGCTGCCATATATCACCACCGCATCATCATCATCGCTGCTGCCATATACCACCACCGCACCAACTTCATCGCCGCTGCCATATACCACCACCACATATTCACCGCCAATCCGAGTCCATATACGCCACCACATATCCGCCGCCATCACGCCAATCCGAGTACACCTGCAACATATATCCGCCACCAGTCCGAGTTCCACCAGATTCATCTCCGCCACCAGTCCGAGTTCCACCAGATTCATCTCCGCCACCAGTCCGAGTTCCACCAGATTCATCTCCGCCACCAGTCCTACTCCAAGTCCAGTATTTTGTTACTCTGTTTTGGATTTCCAGATCACGCCATACTCCGAGTCATGACAAAGAAGGACTCCCAAACTTTTGTGTTACCCGCAGTAGAAAAATAGTTCCAGTTTCAAAAAAAAATCTGGCTAGGCAGTTTTTAGACCATTTGTAGACTTTTTCGAAAAAAAATTGTTGCGGAGCAAAAAAAAAGAGGAAAAAAAGTGCAAAAAAAATGTGGAAAAAAAATTCAGAGTGTGCTCCTCCCTTGTTTACGTGCAGCGCCGTGATTTTGTTAGTGTTCTAGGCTCGCGTCTCTAGCACGGTCTAGCCTAGGACCAGCACAGTACCGTCGTTGAGCGTTTATTCAACTTTGCATATCTGAATTGATTATTGCTGACACTTTTTGCTACCATATTATAAGCCCTCCCAGCTCCACATACATCTACGTCGTGCGTTTGACTCTCCCTGGTAATCGCTCTATCCAAGCTTTGAGAGTTTTGACTACAACGGTTGCCGATCACCACCTGCTGCTGGGTAAGAACTGGTAAGATTTTGAGATTCGCTTGAAGGTTTTGTGACACACCACCATCACCACCACTTCCTAGTAGTCTGCAGGATCATATTCTTTTGTGTTTCTATTGCTGCTAACTATGGCAGGATCACAAGCCGATGAGATTGATTGGGAGAACATGACGAACAAGGAGTTGCATGATAAATTTCAGCAAATGATGAGTGGCCAGGTGGGAGATGTGCTAAACAGATTTGAAGAGGCTATGGAGAGGAGAGATGCCGTGGAGAAGTCGTTCGAGACAAAGCTGGATAACAGGTTTAATGAATTGCTCAAGCGTCTTCCCCAACCGCCACCGGCTGCACCTGTCGCACCTCTACAACAACAACAACCACATCTCCAACGCCGCCTTCCAAATCAAGTGGGACAAGCACAACGCGTTCCAATAGAGACTTGTCAAAATTCGGGTGCCGCTGCACCTACTGTTGATGCTTCTTTGGCTGCTGCTACTGCGGCGGCTGAGGAGGATGACGATTATGCAGGCGATTATGAGGATGAGGTCGATCAAAATCAGAACTACGTGCAGCCACCAGCACCACCACCAGCAGGTCGACCTCAGGTATATGTTCGCAACGGTAGGCCTGCACCACCACCTCAGGTACGAGATCATGACCATGTTCCTAAACTGAAATTGAATATTCCACCGTTTGAGGGTAGATACATTCCTGATGTATATCTTACTTGGGAGTTAGAAACTGAACAACGTTGTACATGTTTACAATATCCCGAGGAGAGACGGGTTGCTGCTGCTGTTTGTGCTTTCACTAGTTTTGCATGTGTATGGTGGTCTGAACATTGTAGATTATATCCTATTCCAGCTACTTGGGCTGCTTTGAAAACTGCTATGCGTACTCGTTGGGTTCTACCATATTATTGTTAGAGGCGAGGGTGTCCCGATCTTTCGATGAGATGATAACTATCGATTTGGTGGAGACGACTTTGACGATCCGACTACAAACGTGCACGACGTTGCGCCTTATCAATCGCTAAACCAATCTCCTGAGGTTACTGACGATGCCGGAAGCACGATCAGCCTGACCACGAAGGTCTATTCCTGCAAGCAATCGAAGAACGAGCAAGAATATGATAATGCAATCTGAATATTGCGAATATATATGAAGTATTGATAGTGGTGGGGATCCGTAAGCGGTCTTGGTCTGGTCGTTGGACACAAACGAAGTACACGAAGTTGCAATGGCTAACTTTTAACTAAACAAATCCCAAGGAAAAAGCTACTAGATGGATCTACTTATATAGGAGCAAGGGGTGGCGGCCAAGGAGGTGGGAGGACGTCCCAAGGCAGCCTAAAACCAACCCTAGGTCGTACAAGGCTCATGGGCCCAAGTGGAGGTGATGCAACACCTTTGGACTTGTAGTTTGACTCGGATTCTGGTGCAACGTCAGATTGTTTCGACCATAACTCAATGCTCCGGACGAATTTAAAGGTGAATCCAATTGGGTTGGAAAGAGCACGAAATCTAGTTTCCAACAAAAAAAGAATCACCCAATTCGGAGTCCGTATGAAAAAGTTGTTGCCGTTTTGAGTCAGGTATGTCTGTGCAGTCCGAATCTGAATCCAGAACGTGAGAGACTTGGACTCTATCTTCTCTTGGCCCAAAAGTGACGTGAGAGGACTTTTTGAACAGAACCTAAACTTCTCCTTTTGCCTTATCTTCATATGTGGATTGTACAAATGTCCCATACACCTGCAATTAGACAAAACACAAAAGTGTGTGAAGTATTTTTGTTCTGGATAACATAAATAGATTATTGAATAGTTTGCACTAGAAATCACCTGACAAATATGCATGTATGCAATATTTTTGGTCGTATCCAAGGTAGTCATGTCCTCATCATCCTCCCCTTCTTGAAAACAAAGCCGTCCTCGGCGTTGCTTAATCTGAAATGTGGCTAACAAAAGAGACAAGGTGTACATGTTGTATATGTATATGTCATCCATTTTTACTTCCCGTGGATTTTGCACATATGACACATGTATACATGAGTAACTTTCATAGTTAATAAAATATAAAGCCAAAATATTATCACAAGAAGTAGAAGGCATGAAAGTATTGCAACTCAGTTTGCACATATAAGTGAAGCTCTTATTCATATGAAAAGATTGACAATATTCATCATTAAACCATCCCAACATTGATGAACCATCACCAAGATTAGAGGTCATATCAAAATGATTAAACATTGGCACAATTATTTTCAAACATATTTGATCCAAATCTGATTTATTCCCTGATTCACTTGATTCTTTTGCATCGATAGTTAATTCAATGGGCTCACTCAAAATTGTTTGATCACATGGCAAAGTCAAATCATTAACATAGTCCTCTAAGGTAGCTGGTGTGATTAAAGTAGTGGGTAGCTCACCGCATGGTGCACTTAAATTGACAAGACATTCATCATACTCATGTGGAAGTGGAAGATTAGTACCTTTGTCATTACCTCTTATGATCAACTCAGATGAGGTAGGCACTCTCGGTGATGATGTGTCACATGGTGGAGGTGATGTAGTCCTCACAACAACGGATGTGGTTGTCATAGTATGCTTAGTAGTTGAAGGGACAACCGTATCAACTCTTGGAATGTGCATCTCGCGCTTGTTCTCCTTGTGCGCAACACGTCGTTTTATTTCCTGTTCAGCTTTGCAAGCAAGATGAAACAAATGGTCCATAGGATAACACTCTTCATGTATTAGTATCTCCTGAATGTCACGATTTAATCCTCCCCAAAATCTATCCATAAAATCTTCTTCACTTTCTTCTAAAGAGGAATGCAGCAAGGTAGTTTGTAAAGTATCATAATATTTCGTTACGGTGTCACTACCTTGTTTTAAATGTTGCAACTTTGTAATCATGTCACGAGTATAATAAGCGGGAACGAATGTATGTCGCATGGCAAGTTTCAAATCATCCCAAGTAGTAGGTATATCATTAGGGTGTAACCGACAATATTCACTCCACCAAACTACAGCATAACCAGTGAAAGAACCAACCGCAACCTTAACTTTTTTACGTACATCAAAATTATTGGAAGCAAATATATTATTTAGGTCAAACTCCCATTCAATATATAAAGCAGGTCTAAAACGGCCATTAAATGGTGGTATAGAAACATTAACCTGATCATGTGCATTTGGATGTTTGTGCACCTCTCGTGACGGTTGTGGTATTTGCATAGGTGATGGCACATCTCCCACGATCGACAAACCCCATGAATTGACTCTAGATCCTGTCATGATTAGTAGAAACAAGAAACAAAATTCAAGAATAATGTTCCTATGAACTACTAGGATGTGGTGGTAAAGCGCTCACAGTAAAGCAAATATCAATATCTTACAAGTTCTTACCAAGCAGCAGGTGGTGACAGGCAACCAGCGGTGTCAAATAACTCCAAAGATTGAGTAAAGCGATTGCCAGGGGAACGTACGTATACACGGTGTAGAAATATGTGGAGCTGGGTTGGCTATATATGGTAGCAAAATATTAGCAATAATCAATTCAGAGATGCAATGTTGAATAAACGCTCAACGACGGTACTGTGCTGGTCCTAGGCTAGACCGGACTAGAGACGCGAGCCTAGAACACTAATGAGGTCACGGCGTAGCACAACTAGCATCAATGAAGGATACTAAGTAGCTCTGGACAGCAAGATATAAGTGAAGATCACAACGGCAGTAAAGATAATGATGAAAAACAACTGCCAAGCAGGATATACAACAACTCTCTCCAACTTTCCTCTTGAAAAGTTTGTGCCAATTTTCTGATATATTTTTTTCAAAGAATGCTACTAACTCAAGCTTTCCAATGCAAAAAGAATCACTCAATTCCGAGTTGATATGAGGAGTCAAAGAATTCTGAAACTGGCTTGAAAAACTGGAATAAGGTGTGTCCGCGAACTTCGGAGGGCAAAAAGACCTATTTAGAAGACGATTTTGAGGTGTCAAATATTGAACTAGTCTCTGCAACTATTTAGATGCGACTCGTCGCTAGCTCTCATTTGAGTACTCGCGGAGTCAAAACGGACTTCGTATGAGGAAGTTATGCCTGTTTTACTAAACAGTGCACAAAACAGATTCCAATCCGAATTCAACTACGAGATTGAGTCTAGATAGATCCGAATTTTGTTTTTTTTTTCTTCTCTCTTTTTTTTCCTCACACTTTTTTTCTTTCTCTTTTTTTTCTGACTTCTTTTTCTTTTTTTTTCTCTTTTTTTTTCTCTGTCTTTTTTTTCTCTCCCTCTTTCCAAGACAAACTAGATAAGATGCAGATTGGATCAAGCGAAGATGTGAATGACCTCAACTATGATTGTGAGAATGAACTATGGGTAGCACGTGGTGGAATTTGATGGATGGTGTGGTGGACAGCAGAAGGGATAACGATGCAGCGGCGACGTGACTAATGTGAACAGAACTCGAAACTCTAAACGAACTAGACCCTAAGACCAGCAACTCGACACGACGATGCAACCGATAATTCAATAATGCAAACAATGAATAGAAAATTGCAAAGGCTCAGACTGGCTTGGACAAAAGGATGAATAGATCTAACTTTTTTGTGGCTTTTTCTTGGACAATAGGTAAGAAAATAAATCTAATCTAGGGGAAACTGGAAATTCTCACCGAGTAACCTGAAAACTGATACCACTTGTTATAGGCGAGGGTGTCCCGATCTTTCGATGAGATGATAACTATCGATTTGGTGGAGACGACTTTGACGATCCGACTACAAACGTGCACGACGTTGCGCCTTATCAATCGCTAAACCAATCTCCTGAGGTTACTGACGATGCCGGAAGCACGATCAGCCTGACCACGAAGGTCTATTCCTGCAAGCAATCGAAGAACGAGCAAGAATATGATAATGCAATCTGAATATTGCGAATATATATGAAGTATTGATAGTGGTGGGGATCCGTAAGCGGTCTTGGTCTGGTCGTTGGACACAAACGAAGTACACGAAGTTGCAATGGCTAACTTTTAACTAAACAAATCCCAAGGAAAAAGCTACTAGATGGATCTACTTATATAGGAGCAAGGGGTGGCGGCCAAGGAGGTGGGAGGACGTCCCAAGGCAGCCTAAAACCAACCCTAGGTCGTACAAGGCTCATGGGCCCAAGTGGAGGTGATGCAACACCTTTGGACTTGTAGTTTGACTCGGATTCTGGTGCAACGTCAGATTGTTTCGACCATAACTCAATGCTCCGGACGAATTTAAAGGTGAATCCAATTGGGTTGGAAAGAGCACGAAATCTAGTTTCCAACAAAAAAAGAATCACCCAATTCGGAGTCCGTATGAAAAAGTTGTTGCCGTTTTGAGTCAGGTATGTCTGTGCAGTCCGAATCTGAATCCAGAACGTGAGAGACTTGGACTCTATCTTCTCTTGGCCCAAAAGTGACGTGAGAGGACTTTTTGAACAGAACCTAAACTTCTCCTTTTGCCTTATCTTCATATGTGGATTGTACAAATGTCCCATACACCTGCAATTAGACAAAACACAAAAGTGTGTGAAGTATTTTTGTTCTGGATAACATAAATAGATTATTGAATAGTTTGCACTAGAAATCACCTGACAAATATGCATGTATGCAATATTTTTGGTCGTATCCAAGGTAGTCATGTCCTCATCAATTATCAACGTGAATTGCTTCAAAAACTGCAGCGTTTACGACAAGGGAAAAATTCTGTAGAAGAATATTATTAGGAATTACAAACTGGCATGATTAGATGTGGTATTGTTGAGGAGAATGAAGCTATGCTTGCACGTTTTATGGGTGGTTTAAATAGAGAGATTCAGACCATTCTAGAGTATAAGGAGTATACTAATATCACTCGTTTATTCCATCTGTCTTGTAAAGCTGAACGTGAAGTGCAGGATCGACAAGCATTGGCGCGAACTAACTTTTCTGCAGGTCGACCTTCATCATGGACACCGCGTGCATCTTCTACTTCCACTGCACCAGCACCTCCATCAGGTTCCACCTCCAGCCGTGATACAAGAAAGCAGGCACAACCACCACTATCTGCCAAGAGCGCACCTACCGGGCCTGCACAGAGCTCTTCTTCTTCCATGGCATCAACAGGGCACACAAGTGATATTATTTGTCATCGTTGTAAGGGAAGAGGACATTATGCGCGAGAATGCAAATCTCAGCGTGTAATGATTGCTACTGAGGATGGTGGGTATGAGTCCGCTAGTGACTATGATGAGGAGACTTTGGCTCTGATTACACGTGAAGAACATGGTGGAGATGATTCTAAAAATGAGACGCAATACATGGCTCCTGAAGACGCTGACAGGTATGAATGTTTAGTTTCTCAACGTGTTTGAGTGTGCAGGTCACACAAGTAGAGCAAAATCAGAGGCATAATTTGTTTCATACAAAGGGAGTTGTGAAGGAACGTTCTGTTCGCGTCATCATAGATGGAGGGAGCTGTAACAACTTGGCTAGCATGGAGATGGTGGAGAAACTATCTCTCACCACAAGACCACATCCACATCCTTACTACATCCAATGGTTCAACAACAGCGGCAAGGTTAAGGTAACACGTACTGTTCGTGTGCATTTCAGTATCTCTACATATGCTGATTATGTTGATTGTGATGTGGTACCCATGCAAGCATGTTCCTTATTACTTGGTAGACCATGGCAATTTGATAAAAATTCTGTACACCATGGTAGAAACAATCAGTATACCCTTGTTCATAAGGATAAAAATATTACTTTGCTTCCTATGACTCCTGATTCCATTTTGAAAGATGACATTAATAGAGCTAATAAAGCAAAACAGGAGAAAAATAAGAGTGAAAATCAGATTGTGGCAAAAGAATTTGAGCAACAAATGAAACCTAATAATAAACCATCTAGTGTTGTTTCTGAAATTAAATTGAAAAGTGCATGTTTACTTGCCACAAAATCTGATATTAATGAGCTAGATTTCAACAAATCTGTTTGCTATGCCTTTGTGTGCAAAGAGGAATTATTTTCATTCGAGGACGTGCCTTCCTCTTTGCCCCCTGCTGTCACTAACATTTTGCAGGAGTTCGCTGACGTCTTTCCACAAGACGTGCCACCGGGATTACCACCTATTCGAGGGATTGAGCATCAAATTGACTTATTCGCTACCCAACCGTGCACCATACCGTACCAATCCAGAGGAGACGAAGGAGATTATGCGTCAAGTACAGGAGCTGCTCGACAAAGGTTATATACGCGAATCTCTTAGTCCTTGTGTTGTTCCTATTATACTTGTGCCTAAAAAGGATGGTACATCGCGTATGTGTGTTGATTGTAGAGGCATTAATAACATTACTATTCGTTATCGTCATCCTATTCCTAGGCTAGATGATATGCTTGATGAATTGAGTGGCTCTACAATATTTTCCAAAGTTGATTTGCGTAGTGGATACCATCAAATTCGTATGAAACTGGGAGATGAATGGAAAACAACATTTAAAACTAAGTTTGGTTTATATGAGTGGTTAGTCATGCCTTTTGGGTTAACTAATGCACCTGGTACTTTCATGAGACTAATGAACGAAGTTTTACGTGCTTTTATTGGACGATTTGTGGTAGTCTATTTTGATGATATACTGATTTATAGCAAATCTTTGGAAGAACATTTGGAACATTTATGTGCTGTTTTTATTGCTCTACGTGATGCACGTTTGTTTGGTAACCTTGGGAAGTGCACCTTTTGCACCGACCGAGTATCTTTTCTTGGCTATGTTGTTACTCCACAGGGAATTGAAGTTGATAAAGCCAAGATTGAAGCTATTGAGAGTTGGCCGCAGCCCAAAACGGTCACACAAGTGAGGAGTTTCCTTGGCCTCGCTGGTTTCTATAAGCGTTTTGTGAGAGATTTCAGCACCATTACTGCACCTCTCAACGATCTTACAAAGAAGGATGTGCCTTTTGTTTGGGGTACCGCACAGGAAGAAGCCTTCACGGTATTGAAAGATAAGTTGACACATGCTCCTTTACTCCAACTTCCTGATTTTAATAAGACTTTTGAGCTTGAATGTGATGCTAGTGGAATTGGATTAGGAGGTGTGTTATTACAAGATGGTAAACCTGTTGCATACTTTTCTGAAAAATTGAGTGGGCCTAGTCTGAATTATTCTACTTATGATAAAGAACTATATGCTCTTGTTCGGACTTTAGAAACATGGTAACATTATTTATGGCCCAAAGAATTTGTTATACATTCTGATCATGAATCTTTGAAACATATTAAAAGTCAAGCTAAACTGAATCGTAGACATGCTAAATGGGTTGAATTCATTGAAACTTTCCCTTATGTCATTAAACACAAGAAGGGTAAAGAAAATGTTATTGCTGATGCATTGTCTCGTCGCTATACTATGTTGTCACAACTTGACTTCAAAATATTTGGTTTGGAGACCATCAAAGATCAATATGTGCATCATGCTGATTTTAAAGATGTTTTGCAGAATTGTAAAGAAGGAAGAACCTGGAACAAGTTTGTCGTTAATGATGGATTTGTGTTCCGTGCTAAGAAGCAATGCATTCCAGCTAGCTCTCTTCGTCCTTTGTTGTTGCAGGAGGCACATGGAGGAGGATTAATGGGACACTTTGGCGTGAAGAAGACGGAGGACGTACTTGCTACACATTTCTTTTGGCCAAAGATGAGACGGGATGTTGAGCGGTTTGTTGCTCGCTGCACTACATGTCAAAAAGCTAAGTCACGACTCAATCCTCATGGTTTATATATGCCTTTGCCTGTACCTAGTGTTCCTTGGGAGGATATATCCATCGACTTTGTTTTAGGTTTACCTCGAACAAAGAAGGCGAGGGATAGCATATTTGTTGTCGTGGATAGATTCTCAAAAATGGCACACTTTATACCATGTCATAAAAGCGATGATGCTGTTAATGTTGCTGATTTGTTCTTCCGTGAAATTATTCGTTTGCATGGTGTGCCAAATACTATTGTTTCAGATCGTGATACTAAATTTCTTAGCCACTTTTGGAGATGTTTATGGGCTAAGTTGGGGACTAAACTGCTTTTTAGTACTACTTGTCACCCCCAAACTGATGGACAAACTGAAGTAGTCAATAGAACATTGTCTACTATGCTTAGGGCTGTTTTGAAGAATAATAAGAAAATGTGGGAAGAATGCTTGCCTCATATTGAGTTTGCATATAATCGTTCATTGCATTCTACTACTAAGATGTGCCCTTTTGAAATTGTGTATGGTTTCCTACCTCGTGCACCTATTGATTTGTTGCCTCTTCCATCTTCGGAGAAGGTTAATTTTGATGCTAAACAACATGCTGAATTGATCTTAAAAATGCATGAGTTAACTAAGGAAAACATTGAGCGTATGAATGCTAAATATAAACTTGCTGGAGATAAGGGTAGAAAACATGTTGTGTTTGCACCTGGAGATCTTGTTTGGTTACATTTGCGTAAGGATAGATTTCCTGATTTGCGCAAATCAAAGCTAATGCCACGTGCTGATGGTCCTTTTAAGGTGTTAGAGAAAATAAATGATAATGCATATAAACTTGAGCTGCCTGCAGATTTTGGGGTTAGTCCCACTTTTAACATTGCAGATTTGAAGCCTTATTTGGGTGAGGGAGATGTGCTTCCGTCGAGGACGACTTCATTTCAAGAAGGGGAGGATGATGAGGACATCAATACCATTGTTACACCCACAGCCCCTGCTGTTATACATACTGGACCAATTACTAGAGCTCGCGCACGCCAATTAAATTACCAGGTACTTCCGTTTCTTGGTAATGATTCTAATGTTCATGAGAATATGATGCTGCCTAAATTGGATATATTTGTTTTGCTTATAAATGAAGGGCCTAGCTTTGAGAAGGATGAACATTGGAGCAAGAACAAGCATGGACATGATGGCATGCGCATGGGGAACAAGAACGGAGTTACAAGTGATGATTTCAGGACGTTGAAGCCACCATAATGCGTGCATGCAGCCTTGGACGAAATATACAAGGTGCTACTTCATAACTTTCATCCAGAGGCTATTCTAGGTGCTGCGTCACCTTATTATTGGGCCAGGCCCATGTAATTTCGAAATACTTGAGTATAGGCTGTTTTTAGAGTCCGTATGTGTGGGGAAACAAGAGATAGGGTTGGTTTCGGACCCCTTCCCCAAGGGCCACGAAATTCCCCCCTCTTCCTCCATATATACAGCCCTTAGAGCGTCGTTTAGTCTTTGGGTTTTGTTTAGATTAAAAGTTCGCCATAGCTGCAACTTCGCGTACTTCGTTTGTGTTAAACGACCAGACAAAGGCGTCACAGAACCCCACCTTGATCAATAAAGCTTTCATCTTATATTCGTAGTATCCAGATTGCAATCTCAGTTTCTTGCTTCTTCTTCGTTTGCTCGCAGGAAACAGACCCTCGTGGTCAGGTTGATCGTGCTCCGGCGTGGTCAATAACCTCTCGGAGTTGGTTTAGCGATTGCTAAGGCGCGACGTCATCGCACGTTCGTAGTCGAATCGTCAAAGTCGACTTCCACCAAAGCGATATCCATCATCTCATCGAAAGACGGGACACATTTGCCTCTATCATCCATATCTCAACGCTCCGGACGAATTTAAAGGTGAATCCAATTGGGTTGGAAAGAGGACGCAATCTACTTTCCAACAGAAAAAGAATCACCCAATTCGGAGTCCGTATGAAAAAGTTGTTGGCGTTTTGAGTCAGGTATATCTGTGCAGTCCGAATCTGAATCCAGAACGTGAGAGACTTGGACTCTATCTTCTCTTGGCCCAAAAGTGACGTGAGAGGACTTTTTGAACAGAACCTAAACTTCTACTTTTGCCTTATCTTCATATGTGGATTGTACAAATGTCCCATACACCTGCAATTAGACAAAACACAAAAGTGTGTGAAGTATTTTTGTTCTGGATAACATAAATAGATTATTAAATAGTTTGCACTAGAAATCACCTGACAAATATGCATGTATGCAATATTTTTGGTCGTATCCAAGGTAGTCATGTCCTCATCATCCTCCCCTTCTTGAAAACAAAGCCGTCCTCGGCGTTGCTTAATCTGAAATCTGGCTAACAAAAGAGACAAGGCGTACACGTTGTATATGTATATGTCATCCGTTTTTACTGATCTCATTTGGTGCACATGTGACACAGTTATACAAGAGCACCCTTCAAAAGTCGTGAAATGTAAAGCCAATATATTATCACAAGAAGTCAAAGGCATGAAAATATTGCAACTCAGTTTGCACATATAAGTGAAGCTCTTATTCATATCAAAAGATTGACAATGTTTATCATTAAACCATCCCAACATTGATGAACCATCACCAAGATTAGAGGTCATATCAAAATGATTAAACATTGGCACAATTATTTTCAAACATATTTGATCCAAATCTTATTTATTCCCTGATTCACTTGATTCTTTTGCATCAATAGTTAATTAAATGGGTTCACTCAAAATTGTTTGATCACATGGCAAAGTCAAATCATCAACGTAGTCCTCTAAAGTAGCTGGTGTGATCAAAGTAGTGGGTAGCTCACCGCATGGTGCACTTAAATTGACAAGACATTCATCATACTCATGTGGAGGTGGAAGATTAGTACCTTTGTCATTACCTCTTATGATCAACTCAGATGATGTAGGCACTCTCGGTGATGATGTGTCAAATGGTGGAGGTGATGTAGTCCTCACAACAACGGATGTGGTTGTCATAATATGCCTAGTAGTTGAAGGGACAACCGTATCAACTCTTGGAATGTGCATCTCATGCTTGTTCTCCTTGTGGGCAACACGTCCTTTTATTTCCTGTTCAGCTTTGCAAGCAAGATGAAACAAATGGTCGATAGGATAACACTCTTCATGAATTAGTATCTCCTGAATGTCACGATTTAATCCTCCCCAAAATCTAACCATAAAATCTTCTTCACTTTCTTCTAAAGAGGAATGCAGCATGGTAGCTTGTAAAGTATCATAATATTTCGTTACGGTGTCACTACCTTGTTTCCAATGTTGCAACTTTGTAATCATGTCACGAGTATAATAAGCGGGAACGAATGTATGTCGCATGGCAAGTTTCAAATCATCCCAAGTAGTAGGTATATCATTAGGGTGTAACCGACAATATTCACTCCACCAAACTACAGCATAACCAGTGAAAGAACAGACCGCAACCTTAACTTTTTTACGTACATCAAAATTATTGGAAGCAAATATATTATTTATGTCAAACTCCCATTCAATATATAAAGCAGGTCTAAAACGGCCATTAAATGGTGGTATAGAAACATTAACCTGATCATGTGCATTTGGATGTTTGTGCACCTCTCGTGACGGTTGTGGTATTTGCATAGGTGATGGCACGTCTCCCACGATCGACAAACCCCATGAATTGACTCTAGATCCTGTCATGATTAGTAGAAACAAGAAACAGAATTCAAGAATAATGTTCTTATGAACTACTAGGATGTGGTGGTAAAGCGCTCACAGTAAAGCAAATATCAATATCTTACAAGTTCTTACCAAGCAGTAGGTGGTGACAGGCAACCAGCGGTGTCAAATAACTCTGAAGATTGTGTAAAGTGATTGCCAGGGGAACGTACGTATACACGGTGCAGAAATATGTGGAGCTGGGTTGGCTATATATGGTAGCAAAATATTAGCAATAATCAATTCAGAGATGCAATGTTGAATAAACGCTCAACGACGGCACTGTGCTGGTCCTAGGCTAGACCGGACTAGAGACGCGAGCCTAGAACACTAATGAGGTAACGGCGTAGCACAACTAGCATCAATGAAGGATACTAAGTAGCTCTGGACAGCAAGATATAAGTGAAGATCACAACGGCAGTAAAGATAATGATGAAAAACAACTGCCAAGCAGGATATACAACAACTCTTTCTCCAACTTTCCTCTTGAAAAGTTTGAGCCAATTTTCTGATAACTTTTTTCAAAGAATGCTACTAACTCAAGCTTTCCAATGGAGAAAGAATCACTGAATTCCGAATTGATATGAGGAGTCAAAGAATTCTAAAACTGGCCTGAAAAATGGAATAAGCTGTATCCGCGAACTTCGGAAGGCAAAAAGACCTATTTAGAAACCGATTTTTAGGTGTCAAATAGTGAACTTGCCTCTGCAACTATTTAGATGCGGCTAGTCGCTAACTTTCATTTGAGTACTCGTGGAGCCAAAACTGACTTCGTATGAGGAAGTTATGCCTGTTTTACTGAACAGTGCACAAAACAGATTCCAATCCGAATTCAACTACGAGATTGAGTCTAGATAGATCCAAATTTTGTTTTTTTTCTTCCCTCTTTTTTTCCTCGCACTGTTTTTCTTTACTTTTTTATCTTTTTTCCAAAACAAACTAGATAAGATGCAGATTGGATCAAGCAAAGATGTGAACGATCTGAACTATGATTATGACAATGAACGACACGTGGTGCAAATTGATGGATGAGTGGTTGATAGAGGCAAAGGTGTCCCGTCTTTCGATGAGATGATGAATATCGCTTTGATGGAAGTCGACTTTGACGATCCGACTACGAACGTGCGAGGACGTCGCGCCTTAGCAATCGCTAAACCAACTCCGAGAGGTTATCGACCACGCCGGAGCACGATCAACCTGACCACGAGGGTCTGTTTCCTGCGAGCAAACGAAGAACAGGCAAGAAACTGAGATTGCAATCTGGATATTGCGAATATAAGATGAAAGCTTTATTGATCAAGGTGGGGTTCTGTGACGCCTTTGTCTGGTCGCTGAACACAAACGAAGTACGCGAAGTTGCAGCTATGGCGAACTTTTAATCTAAACAAAACCCAAAGTCTAAACGACGCCCTAAGGGCTGTATATATGGAGGAAGAGGGGGGGAATTTCGTGGCCCTTGAGGAAGGGGTCCGAAACCAACCCTATCTCTTGTTTCCCCACACATACGGACTCTAAAAACAGCCTATACTTATGTATTTCGAAATTACATGGGCCTGGCCCAATAATAAGGTGACGCAGCACCTAGAATAGCCTCTGGACGAAAGTTATGAAGTAGCATCTTGTATATTTCGTCCAAGGCTTCATGCACGCATTATGGTGGCTTCAACGTCCTGAAATCATCACTTGTAACTCCGTTCTTGTTCCCCATGCGCATGCCATCATCTCCATGCTTGTTCTTGCTCCAATGTTCATCCTTCTCAAAGCTAGGCCCTTCATTTGTAAGCAAAACAAATGTATCCAATTTAGGCAGCATCATATTCTCATGAACATTAGAATCATTAGCAAGAAACGAAAGTACCTGGTAATTTAATTGGCGTGCGCGAGCTCTAGTAATTGGTCCAGTATGTATAGCAGCAGGGACTGTGGGTGTAATAATTGTATTGATGTCCTCATCAGTGGTGGACAGCGGAAGGGATAACGATGCAGCGGCGACGTGACTAATGTGAACAGAACTCGAAACTCTAAAGGAACTATACACTAAGACCAGCAACTCGACACGACGATGCAAGCGATAATTCAATAATGCAAACAATGAAAAGAAAATTGCAAAGGCTCAGACTGGCTAGGACAAAGGATGAATAGAGCTAACTTTTTTTTGTGGCTTTTTCTTGGACAATAGGTAAGAAAATAAATCTAATCTAGGGATAACTGGAAATTCTCACCGAGCAACCTGAAAACTGATACCACTTGATAGAGGCGAGGGTGTCTCGATCTTTCGATGAGATGATAACTATCGATTTGGTGGAGACGACTTTGACGATCCGACTACAAACGTGCACGACGTTGCGCCTTAGCAATCGCTAAACCAACTCCGAGAGGTTATTGACCACGCCGGAGCACGATCAGCCTGACCACGAAGGTCTATTCCTGCACGCAATCGAAGAACAAGCAAGAATATGATAATGCAATCTGAATATTGCGAATATAGATGAAGTATTGATAAAGGTGGGAATCCGAAAGTGGTCTTGGTCTGGTCGTTGGACACAAACGAAGTACACGAAGTTGCAATGGCTAACTTTTAACTAAACAAATCCCAAGGAAAAAGCTACTAGATGGATCTACTTATATAGGAGCAAGGGGTGGCGGCAAAGGAGGTGGGAGGACGTCCCAAGGCAGCCTAAAACCAACCCTAGGTCATACAAGGCTCATGGGCCCAAGTGGAGGTGATGCAACACCTTTGGACTTGTTGTTTGACTCGGATTCTGTTGCAGCGTCAGATTGTTTTGTCCATATCTCAATGCTCCGGACGAATTTAAAGGTGAATCCAATTGGGTTGGAAAGAGAACGAAATCTACTTTCCAACAGAAAAAGAATCACCCAATTCGGAGTCCGTATGAAAAAGTTGTTGGCGTTTTGAGTCAGGTATGTCTGTGCAATCCGAATCTGAATCCAGAACGTGAGAGACTTGGACTCTATCTTCTCTTGGCCCAAAAGTGACGTGAGAGGACTTTTTGAACAGAACCTAAACTTCTCCTTTTGTCTTATCTTCATATGTGGATTGTACAAATGTCCCATATACCTGCAATTAGACAAAACACAAAAGTGTGTGAAGTATTTTTGTTCTGGATAACATAAATAGATTATTGAATAATTTGCACTAGAAATCACCTGACAAATATGCATGTATGCAATATTTTTGGTCGTATCCAAGGTAGTCATGTCCTCATCACATACAACACACGGGCCATGTGCTATGGTTGGTGTTCTGGTTGCCAAACGGATTCATGCCATCGGTACACGCGCCGAGCACGATGTTCCTTGCATCACATTCAAAATACCGATATAAGCCGTTCAACGCTCTCCACTGGCTTCCATCCTTGACGTGTCTGAGCTTCGGATCATCTCCATCGTCGGGCTTCTTCCTCTCCGCGTGCCAGCGCATTAGCTTTGCTTCCTTGGGATCTACAAAATACCGCTGGAGACGGGGAGTGATCGGTAAGTACCATAACTTTCTGGGGACATTTCTTCCCGGCCTTCTTGTATCGAGAAGCATTGCACACCGGATAGCTTGTTTTTTCCGCGTGCTCCTTCCGATAAATTATGCAATCGTTAATGCATGCATGGTATCTAACATGCGGCAGATCAAGAGTGCACACGATCTTCTTGGCCTCATCCACAGTAGTAGGACATAGATTCCCCGCGGGAAGAACATCATTTAGGTACTTGAGATGCTCATCGAGGCTAGTGTTGGTCCATTTGTTTTTAACCTTCGTCTTCAGGAGTTGGAGCGTGAAACTCAAGCGGGTCACCTCAGGATTGCAACCATCATACAATGGAGTGTTCGAGTCTACCACCAGTTGCTGCAGCTTAGCCTCCTCTTTAGAAGCAGCTCTCTCAGTACTCGTCTCCTTGCGAAGCAGTGCTTGAACATGAGGGTCCCGCACGATTGAACTTAGTACCAACGAACTCTGCTGTGTGGAGTCCACGTTCTCTCCCGCCATGTCCGGCCCCTTCTCCTCCGCCATGTCTGGCCCTTTCTCCGCCGCCATGTCCGGCCTCTTCCCCGCCGCCATTATCGATCATCTCTTCGTCTTGCCCCGTGTCGTCATTACCTGCCCCGTCGGCGTCCTCAACATCATCATCCTTATCTTCACTTATCCACCGAGTATAGCCATCCATGAAACCAGTCATGAGCAGGTGCGCTTCGACACGACCATCGTCATAGGGGTCGAGCCAAACTATTCCTTTGCATTTTCGACACGGATATAAAACCTCTGTCAGGTTATTTTCTTTCATGTCCCGCACCGCCTACCGCAACCACCTATCCACCATCGTTCCACTGACCATCATGAACGTCTGCACGGTAATAATAAACAAATTGATTATAAAAATGCGTGCATGCATCAAAGTCATACAAAAATTCAGCATGACCTTCCCTAAAAATAGGACATATAGATCTAGAGTTTGCCCGGAATTTTCCGAAACGGAAATAAATCGACATTTTGGCAAAACATAGGCAACTCAAAAGCACAATTCGGCGTCAACTCGTGCCACACACACAATTTCCATCATATCGCCCAATTATCATATCACACACACATACACATATTTCCATTCTTGCAAAAGCATGAAATTTTAATCACCTATCTCGAGATCGAGCACACGGTGGAGATGATGATGTAGGGAGATCAAAAGTGGACAAAGCTCTTCTTGACAAAGATAGATCTAGTTAGGGGGCAAATAGGCCACTTAACTAAATGCTACATCTACCTAGCTAGCTAATTTGGGAGGAGACAACTTCAACTAGTGGAGGGGGAAGGAAAAAGAGAAAGGAGATGCATTAATGGAGGTGGTGTAGTTAGCTAGGAGTAATGAAGAGAGAGAAAGGTAGGTAGAAGAGGGAGAGTAATGGGGGAGAAGTATTGAGGAAGAAGCAAAGTGAGAGATAGAGGATGTGGGAGGTAGGGAAAGGGAAGAGAGGAGATGGGGGAGGGAGGAGGGGGAGGGAAAAAGGTGGTACTGTGCTGCGTCTTAGCAGTAGTGCAGGCGGCAAAACGCACTACTGATAAGAGCGTAGCAGCAGCGCGCTTTCCTCACACGCGCTACTGCTAAGCGGGGCCAACCATGTGGCCTATTTCAAAATTAGCAGCAGTGACCGGGGTAAAAAGCGCGCTACTACTATTGCATTAGCAGTAGCGCGTGTCATGACACCGCGCTACTGCTAAACTTAGGTCGGTGGGTACTGTCGGTCGATTATTGTAGCAGCGCGGTTCCGCCAGCACGCGCTACTGCTAACTGTGTATCAGTAGCGATTGTTTCGGACGTGCGCTACTTCTAATTAGCAGTAGCGCCTCTTTTTTGTACCGCGCTGCTGCTAAGATTCTGTGTATAAGGTTTTCCCTAGTAGTGGGAAGGCCTGGCCAGTAGTAGTATGGTCGGGCGGTGAGGCCTGCGCGGCAGCACAGCCGGCCACGGGAGGCTGGAGCAGGCGGTATGGCGGGCACAGGTTTGGGCGGCTGGAGTAACAAGACCAGAGGTTGAAGATGCAGCTTAGCCGTTGGATTAACGTCGAACGGTCAATGCAGCTAGAATCGTTTATTGACTAAGTTGACAAAGCCCTGCGTACGCGTTAACTTAGTAGGCCCACAAGTGAGCCTCCAAATCTGGTGGGTCCCAGCTAGCAGGGGAATCAATTTTTTCGCGTAATAAGGTGGCACTTCCTTGCGTGCGAAGATGTTTTCTGGTTTTTTATTTCTTCTTTTTCGAGTTAGAATAAAAAGAAAACAATTTAGCATCTCCGGTACAATCTATATTGACGCGAAAAGGATCATACTAAAGTTGGTGGGTCCCATCTGTCAGGGAGAGGAAACTTTTTATTTCCGCGTAATAAAGGAAGCACTTCCTTGCGTGCGAAGATGTAGCTGGTGGGTCAAACCTGTCAGGGGGAGAAATTATTTGTTTTCGCATAATACGGGGGCACTTGCTGCGTGCGGCCATGGGCCATGTGGGTCCCTATTGTCAGCCAATCCACATACATGCTTCATCCGATGGTTGTCGTTTGTTGACAAAGTTGACCACGCCGCGTCGAGAGAACCAACGCAGTGAACGATCGCGAGTATTACAAAGGGAACAACCCGGAGCCGGTGAAGACACAGCAGTGGATGCCCATGCGGAGGGGAGTACGAGGGTTCACTGGTTCGACTGTGGTGTGAGGCTACCGTCGTCGGTGAAGAACATGAAGTGTTGTTGAGTAGAGGAATGACACGGACGGCGTTTGGGAGTAGAGTGGGCTGGTGAAGCCTGCTCGGCAGCACAGCCAGCCACGGGAGGCGGTAACAGGCGGTACCGCCGGCGGTGGTTTGCGTGGCTCAAGCAAGAATATCCGAGATTGAAGAATCACTACAGTCGTTGGATGGACATCCAACAGCCACTACTGCTAGAATCATGTCTTGACTATAAGTTTACAAAGCCTTCCGTACGCCTTAGTAGGCCCACAAGCCTTTCGTACGTGTCACTGACTATAATTCTCAAAAAACATAGTAGGCCCACAAGTGAGCATCACATCTGTGGCAGAGAACATATAGCCCATTTGCGATTTGTAATAGTGTACAACCATTTTTTAATTCTAATGAAATTTACTACAACCCATTTATAGTCTGTTAAAATTACAACCCATTTTCTAGCCAGGACAATGATTAATAATTTCAACCAACCTCTCAACACATAATTCAACCAAAAATCCCACATTTTGATGGGATCCGAAAAAAATTATCCCGAAATTTCGAGTCAGATTAAATATAATTTCAGAATGAATTTGTAGTAGGTAAAAATCTAAAGAAATACTGCGCGCACAATAAGTAATGAAATTAAAATTTCCAAATTCAAACAATAATATTTTTTAAACTAATTACCTGTTTGGTGCGTTTTTGTATATTTACAGCCTAGTTTTTATAATTACATCCCATATATTATTTCTTAAAGCCCATTTTCTTGTTAGGCCTAATGCATCCCTCATAGGAAAGATTTACAGCCCAGCGGGGCGGAGAATAACAAGTTGACCTGGGTTGGGTATTCCGCAAAAAAAGTATTACTGGGCTAGCCATTTTCACCTTGAAAAAATAATATCCAGGCTGGATATTTTGTTGACATAAAATAATAGCCTGGGCTAGATGGGTCACAGCCCAACCAGTTGATACCCTGCTCCTCTAAACAACAACAAAAACATCACTGAGGAAAAACTCCGCTTACACCTAAAAAAACAAATACTGCTCGAGCTACTGGGTCCCAACTATCGGCCGCACCTTGTGCAATTCTCTCGTTTATTGACTATATAGGTTGACGATGGTGTGGGACTGTGATGTCAGGAAACCAGGAGGAAGCAAAAAAATTATAGTTGTATATAATAAGGAGGAACTTGCGTACGTACGGCTATGGCCCTAGTGGGTCCCTACTATCATCCTGTCCAAATAAAGTCATCTCCTGATTCCCCATGTTCGTTGACCATGTTGACAATGCTCGGTGCCACGGCGAGCGCAACAACTCGTAGGACGACGGAAAGGGCCTTGATACGTCTCCATTATGAAGTATTCATGCCATTATATTATCATTCTTGGATGTTTTACAATCATTTTATAGAAACTTTATATCATTTTTTGGGACTAACCTATTGACCCAGCGCCCACTGCCAGTTGTTGTTTTTTGCTTGTTTTTTACATCGCAGGAAATCAATATCAAATGGAGTCAAACACCGCGAAACTTTTTGGAGATTTTTATGAACTAGAAGACCACCAATGGGCCAGAGCAGCACCCGGGAGGGTGCCCAGAGAGGGGCACAACCCACCAGGGCGCGCCTGGGGAACCAGGCGCGCCCAGGTGGGTGGTGCCCACCTCGGTGGCCTCCCGCACCCCCTCTTTACCCTACAAATTCCCAAAAATTCCAGAAACCCACGGGGTTAACCTAGATCTAAAGTTCCGCCGCCACAAGGCTCTGTAGCCACCAAAAACCAATCTAGACCCGTTCCGGCACCCTACCGGAGGGGGGAATCATCACCAGTGTCCATATTCATCATCCCGGTGGCCACCACGATGAGGAGGGAGAAGTCCACCCTCGGGGCTGAGGGTTTGTACCAGTAGCTATGTGTTTAATCTCTCTCTCTCTCTCTCGTTCTTGAGATGTCACGATCTTGATGTATCACGGGCTTTGTTTCAGATCATATGGTGTTTTCCCCTCTCTATCTTGTTGTGTTGAATTGAGTTTTTCCCTTTGAGATTTTATTGTTATCGGATTGAATACTTTTATGGATTTGAGAACACTTGATATATGTCTTGCAATTGAATACTCCTGGTGATAATGGGGTATCGTATTGATTCACTTGATATATGTTTTGGCACTCAACTCGCGGATTCCCAAGGTGACATTGGGGTAATCTATGCATAGGGATTGATGCACGTTCTTGTCTTTGTTTCTCCGGTAGAAATCTTGGGGCACTCTTTGAAGTTCTTTGTGTTGGATTGAGTATTATGAATATGAATTTGCTTTGGTGTTATTTTAGTACGAACTCTAGGATAGATCGAACGGAAAGAATAGCTTTGTGTTATTTTAGTACGAACTCTTGAATAGATCGAACGGAAAGAGTAGCTTTGAGGTGGTTTCATACCCTACAAACAATTTATTCTTATGTTCTCCGCTAGATAGGAACTTTGGAGTGATTCTTCATTGCACTATGAGGGGTGGTTTTATGATCCAATTATATTAGCATTGTTTAGAGGTTGCACTAGTGAAAGTACGGACCCTAGGCCTCATTTTCAAGCATTGCAATACCGTTTTTGTGCCCGTTTACTATTTGCTACCTTGTTGTTTTTATTTATTCAGATTATAAAAATATATTTCTACCATCCATATTACACTTTTATCACCATCTCTTCGCCTAACTAGTGCACATATACAATTTGCCATTGTATTGGGGACACAAGAGATTTCTTGTATTTGGTTGCAGGGTTGATTGAGAGAGACCATCTTCATCCTACGCCTCCCACGGATTGATAAAACCTTAGGTCATTCACTTGAGGGAAAATTGCTACTGTCCTACAAAACTCTGCGCTTGGAGGCACAACACGAGTCTAGAAGAATAAAGATGCATAGTAGACTTCAAGCTCTTTTTTGGCGCTATTGCCGGGGAGGTGAGTGCTTGAAGGTATATCTTTAGATCTTGCAATTAAATCTTTTAGTTTCTTGTTTTATCACTAGTTTGGTTTATAAAAGAAAACTACATAAAAATGGAATTGAGGTTGCATCATATTATTGATCATCTTTATAATATATTTCTTGAAAATGATGGTTCGGAAAATTGTGCTCAATTGTTAGAAGAAGAAGTCAATAAAATGTTTGGCACAAAATATTTGAATGATGAGCATGATTGCAATGTTGTTAGTATGAATTATTTGAATACCATGATGCTAATCATATGCAAAGCCATAAGCTTGGGGATGCTATATTTGATGAAGATGATATTTTTACTCCCCCAAGTTTTGATGAAATTTTTTATTATGATGAAAGCATGCCTCCTATTTATGTTGATTATATTGATGAAAGTGGGTTTGGAGAGGTAATGACTTTGTTTAATGATGAATGCACTATTTTGGAAGAGGTTTCAATTGACTATGATAACAAAGTTGCTATCTATGATGATTATGGTGATGACATGTATGCTATAAATAATAATGATAACCATGAAACTTTTCATCATGATTTTAATTTTCAATCCCATGATAGTTACTTTGTTGAGTTTGCTCCCACTACTATTCATGGGAATGAATTTGCTTATGTGGAGAGTAATAAAATTTCTATGCTTGTGAATCATGAAAAGAATGCATTATGTGATAGTTATATTGTTGAATTCATTCATGATGCTACTGAAAATTATTATGAGAGAGGAACAAATGCTTTTACATATTGCAATAGTATCAAGTTTCCTCTCTATGTGTTGAAAATCTTAAAGTTATGCTTGTTTTGCCTTCCTATGCTAGTTGATTCTTGTTCCCATAAGTTGTTTTCTCCCAAAATCCCTATGCATAGGAAGTGGATTAGGCTTAAATGTGCTAGTCGTATGCTTCATGATGCTCTCTTTATGTTTCAATTCTTTACTTTTATGCGAGCATCATTGAAATCATCATGCCTAGCTAAAAAGGCATAAAAGAAAAGCGCTTGTTGGGAGACAACCCAACACTTTTAATTACTGTTTTTGTGTGTTCACATGATTATACTACTGTATTGATCATGTTTTATTGCTTGTGTTTCAATAAAGTGCCAAGTAAAGCCTTTGGGATCATGTTGGGTGATAGTTGATTTGATCTAGCTGAAAAACAGAAACTTTTGCGCTCACGAAAATAATTCTCATTTTTAACAGAACAGTGCTTTTGAGTTGATTCTTTTTGCAGAAGATTAACATACAAATTTCTCACGTGATCCTAATTTGTTCATAATTGTTTGAGTAGCAGAAGTATGGTTTGAGTGCAGATTACTACAGACTGTTCTGTTTTTTATGGATTCTGGTTTCAATGCATAGTTTGCTTGTTTTCTAGTTTCTATGGCTTATATTGCTCAATATGAATTGTGGAAATGATATGCTACAGTAGTAATTGTGTGGAAAAAATTATTAATCTTGTCTTTGACAGTACCAAACTGAAATGGTTTGCTCTTTATCATACTAACCTATCTCACGAAGTTCCGTTAAGTTTTGTGTGATTGAAGTTTTCAAGTTATGGGTGAGATGTCGATATGAGGGTGTCGGGGAAACGACACCTATGGGATCCCAGGGAATCCCTTCTACGGTTGGTGGGGCGTGGAGCTGCGCAAAGAGCAGGTCTACCGATCAGCGCGAGGGGATTTTTACCCAGGCTCGGGCTGCAAACGATGCGTAAAACCCTAGTCCTGCTTTTGTGTATATTTGGTGTTCATGAGCTCTTG
Source organism: Aegilops tauschii subsp. strangulata (assembly GCF_002575655.3). Taxonomy (NCBI): domain Eukaryota; kingdom Viridiplantae; phylum Streptophyta; class Magnoliopsida; order Poales; family Poaceae; genus Aegilops; species Aegilops tauschii. The sequence continues at coordinate 183,957,751 of NC_053035.3, read as the reverse complement.
AACTAGCTGCGGTGCATGCCCAGTCCAAAAAAGTCTGAATCCTTCCATAGTACGCCTCGGGCCTCCTTTTATATGTCAAAGGGGTCGCCACAGTGGCACACAGGAGGTGGAAAGTATCTACAGTGTACAAGTTTATCACCTGACACCGTAGGACAAATGCATTTAATGCGCTGCCTACGTGCCCTCTTGCTTTATCGGGCGTGGCAACAGAGCTCATCCCATCCGTCGCCACCTCGCCTTGCTTCGACGCGCGTCCAAGCTGACGAGGCATGCAGCGCCATGCTGGCTAGCTAGCTGCTGTGCTGGTGCGGTGACAGGGTCTTCACGAAGATCTGCATGCCACCATGCAGGTGCTTGACTAGTTGGCCCAGAAGCTGCATGCTGCCACGCAGGCGCTTTCCTAGTTGGCGGGCCAAGCCGTGGCCCCACAGATGCCTCGGCAAGGGTCTTGCCGAGGTCTCGCGGGCGTCCCCGACAAGGATCCAGCCGGGGGTCTTCGGCCGTGGGTCTTCGTCTTCTGGTTATTATCTAGACTCGCAGGCCTTTGGTCTCCACAAAGATCTGCATGCCACTACGCGGGTGCCAATGAGTCTTGGTGATAGAGGCAAAGGTGTCCCGTCTTTCGATGAGATGATGGATATCGCTTTGATGGAAGTCGACTTTGACGATCCGACTACGAACGTGCGAGGACGTCGCGCCTTAGCAATCGCTAAACCAACTCCGAGAGATTATTGACCACGCCGAAGCACGATCAACCTGACCACGAGGGTCTGTTTCCTGCGAGCAAACGAAGAACAAGCAAGAAACTGAGATTGCAATCTGGATATTGCGAATATAAGATGAAAGCTTTATTGATCAAGGTGGGGTTCTGTGATGCCTTTGTCTGGTCGTTGAACACAAACGAAGTACGCGAAGTTGCAGCTATGGCGAACTTTTAATCTAAACAAAACCCAAAGTCTAAACGACGCCCTAAGGGCTGTATATATGGAGGAAGAGGGGGGAATTTCGTGGCCCTTGGGGAAGGGGTCCGAAACCAACCCTATCTCTTGTTTCCCCACACATACGGACTCTAAAAATAGCCTATACTCAAGTATTTCGAAATTACATGGGCCTGGCCCAATAATAAGGTGACGCAGCACCTAGAATAGCCTCTGGACGAAAGTTATGAAGTAGCATCTTGTATATTTCGTCCAAGGCTTCATGCACGCATTATGGTGGCTTCAACGTCCTGAAATCATCACTTGTAACTCCGTTCTTGTCCCCCATGCGCATGCCATCATCTCCATGCTTGTTCTTGCTCCAATGTTCATCCTTCTCAAAGCTAGGCCCTTCATTTGTAAGCCAAACAAATGTATCCAATTTAGGCAGCATCATATTCTCATGAACATTAGAATCATTACCAAGAAACGAAAGTACCTGGTAATTTAATTGGCGTGCGCGAGCTCTAGTAATTGGTCCAGTATGTATAGCAGCAAGGGCTGTGGGTGTAACAATGGTATTGATGTCCTCATCATCCTCCCCTTCTTGAAATGAAGTCGTCCTCGACGGAAGCTCATCTCCCTCACCCAAATAAGGCGTCAAATTTGCATTGCTAAAAGTGGGACTAACCCCAAAATCTGCAGGCAGCTCAAGTTTATATGCATTATCATTTATTTTCTCTAACACCTTAAAAGGACCATCAGCACGTGGCATTAGCTTTGATTTGCGCAAATCAGGAAATCTATCCTTAAGCAAATGTAACCAAACAAGATCTCCAGGTGCAAACACAACATGTTTTCTACCCTTATCTCCAGCAAGTTTATATTTAGCATTCATACGCTCAATGTTTTCCTTAGTTAACTCATGCATTTTTAAGATCAATTCAGCACGTTGTTTAGCATCAAAATTAACCTTCTCCGAAGATGGAAGAGGCAACAAATCAATAGGTGCACGAGGTAGGAACCCATACACAATTTCAAAAGGGCACATCTTAGTAGTAGAATGCAATAAACGATTATAAGCAAACTCAATATGAGGCAAGCATACTTCCCACATTTTCTTATTATTCTTCAAAACAGCCCTAAGCATAGTAGACAATGTTCTATTGACTACTTCAGTTTGTCCATCAGTTTGGGGGTGACAAGTAGTACTAAAAAGCAGTTTAGTCCCCAACTTAGCCCATAAACATCTCCAAAAGTGGCTAAGAAATTTAGTATCACGATCTGAAACAATAGTATTTGGCACACCATGCAAACGAATAATTTCACGAAAGAACAAATCAGCAACATTAACAGCATCATCGTTTTTATGACATGGTATAAAGTGTGCCATTTTTGAGAATCTATCCACGACAACAAATATGCTATCCCTCCCCTTCTTTATTCGAGGTAAACCTAAAACAAAGTCCATAGATATATCCTCCCAAGGAACACTAGGTACAGGCAAAGGCATATATAAACCATGAGGATTGATTCGTGACTTAGCTTTTTGACATGTAGTGCAGCGAGCAACGAAACGCTCAACATCCCGTCTCATCTTTGGCCAAAAGAAATGTGTAGCAAGTACGTCCTCCGTCTTCTTCACGCCAAAGTGTCCCATTAATCCTCCTCCATGCGCCTCCTGCAACAACAAAAGTTGAAGAGAGCTAGCTGGAATGCATAGCTTGTTAGCACGGAACACAAATCCATCATTAACAACAAACTTGTTCCAGGTTCTTCCTTCTTTAAAATTCTGCAAAACATCTTCAAAATCAGCATGATGCACATATTGATCTTTGATGGTCTCCAAACCAAATATTTTGAAGTCAAGTTGTGAAAGCATAGTATAGCGACGAGACAATGCATCAGCAATAACATTTTCTTTACCCTTCTTGTGTTTAATGACATAAGGGAAAGTTTCAATGAATTCAACCCATTTAGCATGTCTACGATTCAGTTTAGCTTGACTTTTAATATGTTTCAAAGATTCATGATCAGAATGTATAACAAATTCTTTGGGCCATAAATAATGTTGCCATGTTTCTAAAGTCCGAACAAGAGCATATAGTTCTTTATCATAAGTAGAATAATTCAGACTAGGCCCACTCAATTTTTCAGAAAAGTATGCAACAGGTTTACCATCTTGTAATAACACACCTTCTAATCCAATTCCACTAGCATCACATTCAAGCTCAAAAGTCTTATTAAAATCAGGAAGTTGGAGTAACGGAGCATGTGTCAACTTATCTTTCAATACCGTGAAGGCTTCTTCCTGTGCGGTACCCCAAACAAAAGGCACATCCTTCTTTGTAAGCTCGTTGAGAGGTGCAGCAATGGTGCTAAAATCTATCACAAAACGCCTATAGAAACCAGCGAGTCCAAGTAAACTCCGCACTTGTGTGACCGTTTTGGGCTGCGGCCAACTCTCAATAGCTTCAATCTTGGCTTTATCAACTTCAATTCCCTGTGGAGTAACAACATAGCCAAGAAAAGATACTCGGTCGGTGCAAAAGGTGCACTTCCCAAGGTTACCAAACAAACGTGCATCACATAGAGCAATAAAAACAACACGTAAATGTTCCAAATGTTCTTCCAAAGATTTGCTATAAATCAGTATATCATCAAAATAGACTACCACAAATCGTCCAATGAAAGCACGTAAAACTTCGTTCATTAGTCTCATGAAAGTACTAGGTGCATTAGTTAACCCAAAAGGCATGACTAACCACTCATATAAACCAAACTTAGTTTTAAATGCTGTTTTCCATTCATCTCCCAATTTCATACGAATTTGATGGTATCCACTACGCAAATCAACTTTGGAGAATATTGTAGAGCCACTCAATTCATCAAGCATATCATCTAGCCTAGGAATAGGATGACGATAACGAATAGTAATATTATTAATGCCTCTACAATCAACACACATACGCGACGTACCATCCTTTTAAGGCACTAGTATAATAGGAACAACACAAGGACTAAGAGATTCGCGTATATAACCTTTGTCGAGCAGCTCCTGTACTTGACGCATAATCTCCTTCGTCTCCTCTGGATTGGTACGGTATGGTGCACGGTTGGGTAGCGATGCACCGGGAATAAAGTCAATTTGATGCTCAATCCCTCGAATAGGTGGTAATCTCGGTGGCACGTCTTGTGGGAAGACGTCAGCGAACTCCTGCAAAATGTTAGTGACAGCAGGGGGCAAAGAGGAAGGCACGTCCTCGAATGAAAATAATGCCTCTTTGCACACAAAAGCATAGCAAACAGATTTGCTGAAATCTAGCTCATCAATATCAGATTTTGTGGCAAGTAAACATGCACTTTTCAATTTAATTTCAGAAACAACACTAGATGGTTTATTATTAGGTTTCATTTGTTGCTCAAATTCTTTTGCCACAATCTGATTTTCACTCTTATTTTTCTCCTCTTTTGCTTTATTAGCTCTATTAATGTCATCTTTCAAAATGGAATCAGGAGTCATAGGAAGCAAAGTAATATTTTTATCCTTATGAACAAGAGTATACTGATTGTTTCTACCATGGTGTACAGAACTTTTATCAAATTGCCATGGTCTACCAAGTAATAAGGAACATGCTTGCATGGGTACCACATCACAATCAACATAATCAACATATGTAGAGATACTAAAATGCACACGAACAGTATGTGTTACCTTAACCTTGCCGCTGTTGTTGAACCATTGGATGTAGTAAGGATGTGGATGTGGTCTTGTGGTGACAGATAGCTTCTCCACCATCTCCATGCTAGCCAAGTTGTTACAGCTCCCTCCATCTATGATGACGCGAACAGAATGTTCCTTCACAGCTCTCTTTGTATGGAACAAATTATGCCTCTCATTTTGCTCTGCTTGTGTGACCTACACACTCAAAACACGTTGAGCAACTAAACATTCATACCTGTCAGTGTTTTCAGGAGCCATGAATTGCGTCTCATTTTTAGAATCATCTCCACCATGTTCTTCACGTGTAATAAGAGCCAAAGTCTCCTCATCATAGTCACTAGCGGATTCATACCCACCATCCTTAGTAGCAATCATTACACGCTGAGATCTGCATTCTCTCGCATAATGTCCTCTTCCCTTACAACAACGACAAATAATATCACTTGTGTGCCCTGTCGATGCCATGGAAGAAGAAGAGCTCTGTGCAGGCCCGGCAGGTGCGCTCTTGGCAGATAGTGGTGGTTGTGCCTGCTTTCTTGTATCACGGCTGGAGCTGGAACCTGATGGAGGTGCTGGTGCAGTGGAAGTAGAAGATGCACGCGGTGTCCATGATGAAGGTCGACCTGCAGAAAAGTTAGTTCGCGCCAATGGCTGTCGATCCTGCACTTCACGTTCAGCTTTACAAGCAAGATGGAATAAACGAGTGATATTATTATAATCCTTATACTCTAGAATGGTCTAAATCTCTTCATTTAATCCACCCATAAAACATGCAAGCATAGCTTCATTCTCCTCAACAATACCACATCTAATCATGCCAGTTTGTAATTCCTGATAATATTCTTCTACAGAATTTTTCCCTTGTCTTAAGCGCTGCAATTTTTGAAGTAATTCACGTTGATAATATGGTGGAACCCAACGAGTACGCATAGCAGTTTTCAAAGCAGCCCAAGTAGCTGGAACAGGATATAATCTACAATGTTCAGACCACCATACACATGCAAAACTAGTGAAAGCACAAACAGCAGCAGCAACCCGTCTCTCCTCGGGATATTGTAAACATGTAAAACGTTGTTCAGTTTCTAACTCCCAGGTAAGATATACATCAGGAATGTAGACCCTCAAACTGTGGTATATTCAATTTCAGTTTAGGAACATGGTCATGGTCTCGTACCTGAGGTGGTGGTGCCGGCCTACCGTTGCGAATATATACCTGAGGTCGACCTGCTGGTGGTGGTGCTGGTGGCTGCACATAGTTCTGATTTTGATCAACCTCATCCTCATAATCGCCCGCATAATCGTCATCCTCCTCAGCCGCCGCAGTAGCAGGAGCCAAAGAAGCATCAACAGTAGGTGCAGCGGCACCCGAATTTTGACCCGTCTCAATTGGAACGCGCTATGCTCGTCCCACTTGATTTGGAAGGCGGCGTTGGAGATGTGGTTGTTGTTGTTGTAGAGGTGCGACATGTGCAGCCGGTGGCGGTTGGGGAAGACGCTTGAGTAATTCAGTAAACTTGTTATCCAACTTTGTCTCGAACGACTTCTCCACGGCATCTATCTTCTCCATAGCCTCTTCAAATCTGTTTAGCACATCTCCCACCTGGCCACTCATCATTTGCTGAAATTTATCATGCAACTCCTTGTTCGTCATGTTCTCCCAATCAGTCTCATCGGCTTGTGATCCTGCCATAGTTAGCAGCAATAGAAACACAAAAGAATATGATCCTGCAGACTACTAGGAAGTGGTGGTGATGGTGGTGTGTCACAAAACCTTCAAGCGAATCTCAAATTCTTACCAGTTCTTACCCAGCAGCAGGTGGTGATCGGCAACCGTTGTAGTCAAAACTCTCAAAGCTTGGATAGAGCGATTACCAGGGAGAGTCAAACGCACGATGTAGATGTATGTGGAGCTGGGAAGGCTTATAATATGGTAGCAAAAATGGTCTGCAATAATCAATTCAGAGATGCAAAGTTGAAGAAACGCTCAACAACGGTACTGTGCTGGTCCTAGGCTAGACCGTGCTAGAGACGCGAGCCTAGAACACTAACAAAATCACGGCGCTGCACGTAAACAAGGGAAAAGCACACTCTAGAATTTTTTTTTTGCGCTCCTTTTTTTTTGCAAAAAATCACTATAATGGCGGGTGTCTCAAAACTCTTCCCAGGTCAAACTGACAGGATGGGCACAAAAATTTTTTGACTATTTTTTCGGAAATCAGGGCAGCGACGACGAAAAAGTGCGACAAAAAAACACTCCCCGGGACCTAAAAATAGGATAGGGAAAAAATATTTTTGGTTGCCGAAATTTTGGCCTAAAAACTGCCCGGGGGTCTCCAGACTCTTTTTTCTTCCGAGACCTACTCACGCAAGGAAACAGGAAACGGAAAATAGATGGATCTCTAAAACAAACCGAATATGAAAAGAACTCGGATTGGTGGTGGATATATGGTGGTAGGATATGGCAGCGGTGGTGGTATATGGTAGCGGTGGTGGTATATGGATACGGATCGGTGGTGGTATATGGATACGGATTGGGGGTGGTATATGGATACGGATTCAGAGCGGTGGCGGATAAGCAATAGTGGTAGATGGCAAGGCGATGATGATGGTGCGGCGGCGGCGTGACAACTTATGACCAGAGCTCAAAACTCTAAAAGACTAGACTCTAAGACCAGCAACTTGACACGACGATGCAACCGCAAATTCAACAAAGCAAAAACCCTAAAAAGATTATGCAAAGGCTCAGATTGGTTCGGGTATACTAAACTAACCCTAATTTTTTTTGTGGCATTTTCGTGGACTGTAGGTATGAAAAATAGACTCGATCTAAACTACGAAAAACTGTAAAATCTCACCAAGCAACCTGGAAATCTGATACCACTTGATAGAGGCAAAGGTGTCCCGTCTTTCGATGAGATGATGGATATCGCCTTGATGGATGTCGACTTTGACGATCCGACTAAGAACGTGCGAGGACGTCGCGCCTTAGCAATCGCTAAACCAACTCCGAGATGTTATTGACCACGCCGGAGCACGATCAACTTGACCACGAGGGTCTGTTTCCTGCGAGCAAACGAAGAACAAGCAAGAAACTAAGATTGCAATCTGGATATTGCGAATATAAGATGAAAGCTTTATTGATCAAGGTGTGGTTCTGTGACGCCTTTGTCTGGTCGTTGAACACAAACGAAGTACGCGAAGTTGCAGCTATGGCGAACTTTTAATCTAAACAAAACCCAAAGTCTAAACGACGCCCTAAGGGCTGTATATATGGAGGAAGAGGGGGGGAATTTCGTGGCCCTTGGGGAAGGGGTCCGAAACCAACCTATCTCTTGTTTCCCCACACATACGGACTCTAAAAATAGCCTATACTCAAGTATTTCGAAATTACATGGGTCTGGCCCAATAATAAGGTGACGCAGCACCTAGAATAGCCTCTGGACGAAAGTTATGAAGTAGCATCTTGTATATTTCGTCCAAGGCTTCATGCACGCATTATGGTGGCTTCAACGTCCTGAAATCATCACTTGTAACTCCGTTCTCGTCCCCCATGCGCATGCCATCATCTCCATGCTTGTTCTTGCTCCAATGTTCATCCTTCTCAAAGCTAGGCCCTTCATTTGTAAGCAAAACAAATGTATCCAATTTAGGCAGCATCATATTCTCATGAACATTAGAATCATTACCAAGAAACGAAAGTACCTGGTAATTTAATTGGCGTGCGCGAACTCTAGTAATTGGTCCAGTATGTATAGCAGTAGGGGCTGTGGGTGTAACAATGGTATTGATGTCCTCATCACTTGGTCTCGATGTTGTCGACAGGTGTCAGAGCTCTCAGGCTTAAGGGTGGCGGTCTCGCTGGTGTGGAGCAAGTCGCCCCGGCAAGGCTGTTGCCGGGGCTACGTAGGCCGCCCCGGCAAGGTTGTGGCCGGGGGAAGCCCATCTTGCCCCTTCGCTCTTCATGCCTCCGGCTTGAGTGCTGCCTTGGTAGTCTCATACCTTTGCTTCTTCTGCCTCGCCAAGCATGGCCACAAGCGTGGCTACGACTGCCCGTGCACAAGTAAAAGGGGTATAGAAAGGTCCTTACTTTTGTACACCGACACGAGACCCCGGGCCTGGGCCACACATAAGCGCGAAGCGTTGTTGGGCCTGGCCCAGAACGGTGCGCGGGTACGCGTGCCAAAGTTTTATCCTCCTCAGTCGCCAGTTGCGCTTCCCCACGACCCGCATTGAGTGCGTGACGTGGGGGTTGTACGTGGGACGGTCGAAGCACGCTTGCATCACCCTGTGGTGAATAGTAAAGAGGCGGCCCGCGTCTTCCCCATAAAAAAGAGGAAGCCGCAGGGGTGCGACTCATTTACAAAGTGGACTCGGGTCGTGGTCGTCATGGCACCCGCGCCCCACGATCATGGGGTGGAAAACGGTCGTCCCACTTGTCTTCTTAAGTCCGGCCCGCCCGCCACGTGCCCCCCATGCCTCAGGGAGGGTAGGAGGCGGATACGGAGGGCACGGGCCTTAACGCCGAGGCGGGAAGCCGGGCGTTGCTGATTGGAGCAGTGGGTCAGTCCTAATTCCCTACGCCTCTGGCGGCCGGATTGGTCGAGTGGGGCGGCCGCCCTTAGGTTGGGGGGCCGAGCCCCGGCCCTGCCCCTCTATAGAAGGGGAGAGGCACAACATCCTTCTGCATTTCATCTCCTTCCTGCTTGGCCCCTTTCTTCCACTCGCCATGGTGAGACGGCGCGTCGGCGCTCCAATGGCGGCGACAAGGGCTTCTGCTCGACAGCGTGTCCCCCCTCCTTCGGAGCTCACGGCGACAGAGCCCGCTGTGGGAGGAAGAGGGAGGGGGCGAGGCCGAGGCCTCCGTGGTGCTCAGGGGAGAGGAGGACGGGGCGGCGCACCGGCCGCGCTTCCGCCAGCGCCCCCCTCCAATGGAGGGCCACGTCGGAGACTAGCCCCACGAGTTCTTCATCAGGCTGTACAAGCTAGTGTGCGGTCACCTCAGCCTCCCCACCCCGTTCGCTCGGGAAATGGAGCTCGACCTGCCACAGGCCTTGAGGCTGCACATGAGGGGCTGCGGGAACGGAGGCATGCGGGTCGACGTCGACTTCCCCGCCCCTCAAGTCATGTATCTCCGCCGTGGGTGGAAGACCTTTGCCCGCGCCCATAGCCTATCAGAGGGGCACGTTCTCCAGTTTAAATTAATGGAGAACGGCCTACTCTCCGTCAAGGTCTTCGGGCACTTGGGAACCCGCTTAGGGTGCTACTCGGAGAGATCCACCGACAACGAAACTTCCTCCTCGGGCGACAGTGACGAGGAGGACAACGACGACGAGGGTAGCGGGCGGGGGGACGCCGATTCCGACGCCGGTTGACCATCGGCGGCAGCATAGTCATCTGCATCACCCTCCTCCCTCGGCCACGCGCCTTGCCAAGGGTCATCCTCGCCATGCTATCCATCGGCGCATTCCCCGTCGCCCCTTCTTTGCCTTCACCTGCCGCACCTGGGAGGAAAGGGGCAAGAACGGAGATGGCAAGGCACTTATCTTTCTATTAGCTTGTAGGCACTTGCCAAATCTTAATTTCTAAATAATGTAATCTCTCGAGCCCATGCCTGTGCCCCGTAACATTCGTACTGGTATCATCATGTCAATGAAAAAGATCAGCCTTGCCGGGAACCCATGCATGTATGCGTCCATGCAGAGGCGAAATGCCTCCTTAATGCAAATAAACGAGTCCCCCCGGCAAACTGTCCTGCCGGTGCCCTCTGTGCCTGCCGGAGAATTACATATGCTGGGTTACAGACAATGGTTCCAGCCCCTCGTCAATCTCCTTTTAGCAAGGGCTACTGATGAGGACATCAATACAATTATTACACCCACAGTCCCTGCTGCTATACATACTGGACCAATTACTAGAGCTCGCGCACGCCAATTAAATTACCAGGTACTTTCGTTTCTTGCTAATGATTCTAATGTTCATGAGAATATGATGCTGCCTAAATTGGATACATTTGTTTTGCTTACAAATGAAGGGCCTAGCTTTGAGAAGGATGAACATTGGAGCAAGAACAAGCATGGAGATGATGGCATGCGCATAGGGAACAAGAACGGAGTTACAAGTGATGATTTCAGGACGTTGAAGCCACCATAATGCGTGCATGAAGCCTTGGACGAAATATACAAGATGCTACTTCATAACTTTCGTCCAGAGGCTATTCTAGGTGCTGCGTCACCTTATTATTGGGCCAGGCCCATGTAATTTCGAAATACATAAGTATAGGCTGTTTTTAGAGTCCGTATGTGTGGGGAAACAAGAGATAGGGTTGGTTTCGGACCCCTTCCTCAAGGGCCACGAAATTCCCCCCCTCTTCCTCCATATATACAGCCCTTAGGGCGTCGTTTAGACTTTGGGTTTTGTTTAGATTAAAAGTTCGCCATAGCTGCAACTTCGCGTACTTCGTTTGTGTTCAGCGACCAGACAAAGGCGTCACAGAACCCCACCTTGATCAATAAAGCTTTCATCTTATATTCGCAATATCCAGATTGCAATCTCAGTTTCTTGCCTGTTCTTCGTTTGCTCGCAGGAAACAGACCCTCGTGGTCAGGTTGATCGTGCTCCGGCGTGGTCGATAACCTCTCGGAGTTGGTTTAGCGATTGCTAAGGCGCGACGTCCTCGCACGTTCGTAGTCGGATCGTCAAAGTCGACTTCCATCAAAGCGATATTCATCATCTCATCGAAAGACGGGACACCTTTGCCTCTATCAAGTGGTATCAGATTTCCAGGTTGCTCGGTGAGATTTTACAGTTTTTCGTAGTTTAGATCGAGTCTGTTCTTCATACCTACAGTCCACGAAAAAGCCACAAAAAAAATTAGGGTTAGTTCATCATATCCGAACCAATCTGAGCCTTTGCATAATCTTTTTAGGGTTTTTGCTTTGTTGAATTTGCGGTTGCATCGTCGTGTCAAGTTGCTGGTCTTAGAGTCTAGTCTTTTAGAGTTTCGAGTTCTGGTCATAAGTTGTCACGCCGCCGCCGCACCATCATCATCGCCTTGCCATCTACCACCATTGCTTATCCGCCACCGCTTTGAATCCGTATCCATATACCACCACCGCTGCCATATACTACCGCCATATATCCACCACCAATCCGAGTTCTTTTCATAGTCGGTTTGTTTTAGAGATCCATATATTTTCCGTTTCGTGTTTCCTTGCCTGAGTAGGTCTCGGAAAAAAAAAAAAAGAGTCTGGAGACCCCCGGGCAGTTTTTAGGCCAAAATTTCGGCAACCAAAAATATTTTTTCCCTATCCTATTTTTAGGCCCCGGGTAGTGTTTTGAGACACTCGCCATCATAGTGATTTTTTGTCGCACTTTTTCGTCGTCGCTGCCCTGATTTCAAAAAAAAAAAATAGTCAAAAAATTTTGCGCCCATCCTGTCAGTTTGACCTGGGAAGAGTTTTGAGACACTCGCCATTATAGTGATTTTTTCGCCAAAAAAAAAAAAAGGAGCGCAAAAAAAAAAAAAGAGCGCAAAAAAAAAAAAGAGCGAAAAAAAAAATTCCTGAGTGTGCTTTTCCCTTGTTTACGTGCAGCGCCGTGATTTTGTTAGTGTTCTAGGCTCGCGTCTCTAGCACGGTCTAGCCTAGGACCAGCACAGTACCGTCGTTGAGCGTTTATTCAACTTTGCATCTCTGAATTGATTATTGCTTACCATTTTGCTACCATATTATAAGCCTTCCCAGCTCCACATAAGTCTACATCGTGCGTTTGACTCTCCCTGGTAATCGCTATATCCAAGCTTTGAGAGTTTTTGACTACAACGGTTGCCGATCACCACCTGCTGCTGGGTAAGAACTGGTAAGAATTTGAGATTCGCTTGAAGGTTTTGTGACACACCACCATTCCACCACTTCTAGTAGTCTGCAGGATCATATTCTTTTGTGTTTCTATTGCTGCTAACCATGGCAGGTTCACAAGCCGATGAGACTGATTGGGCGAACATGACGAACAAGGAGTTGCATGATAAATTTCAGCAAATGATGAGTGGCCAGGTGGGAGATGTGCTAAACAGATTTGAAGAGGCTATGGAGAAGATAGATGCCGTGGAGAAGTCGTTTGAGACAAAGCTGGATAACAAGTTTACTGAATTACTAAAGCGTCTTCCCCAACCACCACCGGCTGCACATGTCGCACCTCTACAACAACAACAACCACATCTCCAACGCCGCCTTCCAAATCAAGTGGGACGGGCACAGCGCGTTCCAATTGAGATTGGTCAAAATTCGGGTGCTGCTGTCCCTACTGTTGATGCTTCTTTGGCTCCTGCTCCTGCGGCGGCTGAGGAGGATGACGATTATGCGGGCGATTATGAGGATGAGGTTGATCAAAATCAGAACTACGTGCAGCCACCAGCACCACCACCAGCAGGTCGACCTCAGGTATATATTCGCAACGGTAGGCCGGCACCACCACCTCAGGTACGAGATCATGACCATCTCCCTAAACTGAAATTGAATATTCCACCATTTGAGGGTAGATATGTTCCTGATATATATCTTACTTGGGAGTTAGAAACTGAACAACGATTTACATGTTTACAATATCCTGAGGAGAGACGTGTTCCTGCTGCTGTTTGTGCTTTCACTAGCTTTGCATGTGTTTGGTGGTCTGAACATTGTAGATTATATCCTGTTCCAGCTACTTGGGCTGCTTTGAAAACTGCTATGCGTACTCGTTGGGTTCCACCATATTATCAACGTGAATTACTTCAAAAATTGCAGCGTTTAAGACAAGGAAAAAATTCTGTAGAAGAATATTATCTGGAATTACAAACTGGCATGATTAGATGTGGTATTGTTGAGGAGAATGAAGCTATGCTTGCACGTTTTATGGGTGGATTAAATAAAGAGATTCAGACCATTCTAGAGTATAAGGATTATAATAATATCACTCGTTTATTCCATCTTGCTTGTAAAGCTGAACGTGAAGTGCAGGATCGACAGCCATTGGCGCGAACTAACTTTTCTGCAGGTCGACCTTCATCATGGACACCGCGTGCATCTTCTACTTCCACTTCACCATCACCTCCATCAGGTGCCACCTCCAGCCGTGATACAAGAAAGCAGGCACAACCACCACTCTCTGCCAAGAGCACACCTGCCGGGCCTGTGCAGAGCTCTTCTTCTTCCATGGCATCGACAGGGCACACAAGTGATATTATTTGTCGTCGTTGTAAGGGAAGAGGACATTTTGCGAGAGAATGCAAATCTCAGCGTGTCATGATTGCTACTGAGGATGGTGGGTATGAGTCCGCTAGTGACTATGATGAGGAGACTTTGGCTCTTATTACACGTGAAGAACATGGTGGAGATGATTCTGAAAATGAGACGCAATACATGGCTCCTGAAGACGCTGACAGGTATGAATGTTTAGTTGCTCAACGTGTTTTGAGTGTGCAGGTCACACAAGCAGAGCAAAATCAGAGGCATAATTTGTTCCATACAAAGGGAGTTGTGAAGGAACGTTCTGTTCGCGTCATCATAGATGGAGGGAGCTGTAACAACTTGGCTAGCATGGAGATGGTGGAGAAGCTATCTCTCACCACAAGACCACATCCACATCCTTACTACATCCAATGGTTCAACAACAGCGGCAAGGTTAAGGTAACACGTACTGTTCGTGTGCATTTTAGTATCTCTACATATGCTGATTATGTTGATTGTGATGTGGTACCCATGCAAGCATGTTCCTTATTACTAGGTAGACCATGGCAATTTGATAAAAATTCTGTACACCATGGTAGAAACAATCAGTATACTCTTGTTCATAAGGATAAAAATATTACTTTGCTTCCTATGACTCCTGATTCCATTTTGAAAGATGACATTAATAGAGCTAATAAAGCAAAACAGGAGAAAAATAAGAGTGAAAATCAGATTGTGGCAAAGGACTTTGAGCAACAAATGAAACCTAATAATAAACCATCTAGTGTTGTTTCTGAAATTAAATTGAAAAGTGCATGTTTACTTGCCACAAAATCTGATATTGATGAACTAGATTTCAGCAAATCTGTTTGCTATGCTTTTGTGTGCAAAGAGGCATTATTTTCATTCGAGGACGTGCCTTCCTCTTTGCCCCCTGTTGTCACTCACATTTTGCAGGAGTTCGCTGACGTCTTCCCACAAGACGTGCCACCGGGATTACCACCTATTCGAGGGATTGAGCATCAAATTGACTTAATTCCCGGTGCATCGCTACCCAACCGTGCACCATACCGTACCAATCCAGAGGAGACGAAGGAGATTATGCGTCAAGTACAGGAGCTGCTCGACAAAGGTTATATACGCGAATCTCTTAGTCCTTGTGCTGTTCCTATTATACTCGTGCCTAAAAAGGATGGTACGTCGCGTATGTGTGTTGATTGTAGAGGCATTAATAATATTACTATTCGTTATCGTCATCCTATTCCTAGGCTCGATGATATGCTTGATGAATTGAGTGGCTCTACAATATTCTCCAAAGTTGATTTGCGTAGTGGATACCATCAAATTCGTATGAAATTGGGAGATGAATGGAAAACTGCATTTAAAACTAAGTTTGGTTTATATGAGTGGTTAGTCATGCCTTTTGGGTTAACTAATGCACCTAGTACTTTCATGAGACTAATGAACGAAGTTTTACGTGCTTTCATTGGACGATTTGTGGTGGTCTATTTTGATGATATACTGATTTATAGCAAATCTTTGGAAGAACATTTGGAACATTTACGTGCTGTTTTTATTGCTCTACGTGATGCACGTTTGTTTGGTAACCTTGGGAAGTGCACCTTTTGCACCGACCGAGTATCTTTTCTTGGCTATGTTGTTACTCCACAGGGAATTGAAGTTGATAAAGCCAAGATTGAAGCTATTGAGAGTTGGCCGCAGCCCAAAACGGTCACACAAGTGCGGAGTTTTCTTGGACTCGCTGGTTTCTATAGGCGTTTTGTGAGAGATTTTAGCACCATTGCTGCACCTCTCAACGAGCTTACAAAGAAGGATGTGCCTTTTGTTTGGGGTACCGCACAGGAAGAAGCCTTCACGGTATTGAAAGATAAGTTGACACATGCTCCTTTACTCCAACTTCCTGATTTTAATAAGACTTTTGAGCTTGAATGTGATGCTAGTGGCATTGGATTAGGAGGTGTGTTATTACAAGATGGCAAACCTGTTGCATACTTTTCTGAAAAATTGAGTGGGCCTAGTCTGAATTATTCTACTTATGATAAAGAACTATATGCTCTTGTTCGGACTTTAGAAACATGGCAACATTATTTATGGCCCAAAGAATTTGTTATACATTCTGATCATGAATCTTTGAAACATATTAAAAGTCAAGCTAAACTGAATCGTAGACATGCTAAATGGGTTGAATTCATTGAAACTTTCCCTTATGTCATTAAACACAAGAAGGGTAAAGAAAATGTTATTGCTGATGCATTGTCTCGTCGCTATACTATGCTTTCACAACTTGACTTCAAAATATTTGGTTTGGAGACCATCAAAGATCAATATGTGCATGATGCTGATTTTAAAGATGTATTGCAGAATTGTAAAGAAGGAAGAACCTGGAACAAGTTTGTCGTTAATGATGGATTTGTGTTCCGTGCTAACAAGCTATGCATTCCAGCTAGCTCTCTTCGTCTTTTGTTGTTGCAGGAGGCGCATGGAGGAGGATTAATGGGACACTTTGGCGTGAAGAAGACGGAGGACGTACTTGCTACCCATTTCTTTTGGCCAAAGATGAGACGGGATGTTGAGCGTTTTGTTGCTCGCTGCACTACATGTCAAAAAGCTAAGTCACGACTCAATCCTCATGGTTTATATATGCCTTTGCCTGTACCTAGTGTTCCTTGGGAGGATATATCTATGGACTTTGTTTTAGGTTTACCTCGAACAAAGAAGGGGAGGGATAGCATATTTGTTGTCGTGGATAGATTCTCGAAAATGGCGCACTTTATACCATGTCATAAAAGCGATGATGCTGTTAATGTTGCTGATTTGTTCTTTCGTGAAATTATTCGCTTGCATGGTGTGCCAAATACTATTGTTTCAGATCGTGATACTAAATTTCTTAGCCACTTTTGGAGATGTTTATGGGCTAAGTTGGGGACTAAACTGCTTTTTAGTACTACTTGTCACCCCCAAACTGATGGACAAACTGAAGTAGTCAATAGAACATTGTCTACTATGCTTAGGGCTGTTTTGAAGAATAATAAGAAAATGTGGGAAGGCTGCTTGCCTCATATTGAGTTTGCTTATAATCGTTCATTGCATTCTACTACTAAGATGTGCCCTTTTGAAATTGTGTATGGTTTCCTACCTCGTGCACCTATTGATTTGTTGCCTCTTCCATCTTCGGAGAAGGTTAATTTTGATGCTAAACAACGTGCTGAATTGATCTTAAAAATGCATGAGTTAACTAAGGAAAACATTGAGCGTATGAATGCTAAATATAAACTTGCTGGAGATAAGGGTAGAAAACATGTTGTGTTTGCACCTGGAGATCTTGTTTGGTTACATTTGCGTAAGGATAGATTTCCTGATTTGCGCAAATCAAAGCTAATGCCACGTGCTGATGGTCCTTTTAAGGTGTTAGAGAAAATAAATGATAATGCATATAAACTTGAGCTGCCTGCAGATTTTGGGGTTAGTCCCACTTTTAATATTGCAGATTTGAAGCCTTATTTGGGTGAGGAAGATGAGCTTCCGTCGAGGACGACTTCATTTCAAGAAGGGGAGGATGATGAGGACATCAATACAATTATTACACCCACAGTCCCTGCTGCTATACATACTGGACCAATTACTAGAGCTCGCGCACGCCAATTAAATTACCAGGTACTTTCGTTTCTTGCTAATGATTCTAATGTTCATGAGAATATGATGCTGCCTAAATTGGATACATTTGTTTTGCTTACAAATGAAGGGCCTAGCTTTGAGAAGGATGAACATTGGAGCAAGAACAAGCATGGAGATGATGGCATGCGCATAGGGAACAAGAACGGAGTTACAAGTGATGATTTCAGGACGTTGAAGCCACCATAATGCGTGCATGAAGCCTTGGACGAAATATACAAGATGCTACTTCATAACTTTCGTCCAGAGGCTATTCTAGGTGCTGCGTCACCTTATTATTGGGCCAGGCCCATGTAATTTCGAAATACATAAGTATAGGCTGTTTTTAGAGTCCGTATGTGTGGGGAAACAAGAGATAGGGTTGGTTTCGGACCCCTTCCTCAAGGGCCACGAAATTCCCCCCCTCTTCCTCCATATATACAGCCCTTAGGGCGTCGTTTAGACTTTGGGTTTTGTTTAGATTAAAAGTTCGCCATAGCTGCAACTTCGCGTACTTCGTTTGTGTTCAGCGACCAGACAAAGGCGTCACAGAACCCCACCTTGATCAATAAAGCTTTCATCTTATATTCGCAATATCCAGATTGCAATCTCAGTTTCTTGCCTGTTCTTCGTTTGCTCGCAGGAAACAGACCCTCGTGGTCAGGTTGATCGTGCTCCGGCGTGGTCGATAACCTCTCGGAGTTGGTTTAGCGATTGCTAAGGCGCGACGTCCTCGCACGTTCGTAGTCGGATCGTCAAAGTCGACTTCCATCAAAGCGATATTCATCATCTCATCGAAAGACGGGACACCTTTGCCTCTATCAGCTACTACGACCATTCCAACCGAAGCTTCGTTCGGGCTAGGGATGGGAGCATCCGTGTTTAAAAGAGAGTGGCGAGGTTTTCTGATGCACAAGTCACAGGTTACGAACATGAATGGGCAAGAGGAAAACTTTATCTGTTTGGTTTGCCGGGGATCCACGTGCCGGGCAGTCTTCTCAACTTCTTGCCAGAGCCGGGTCCTTGGTGGGATCGAGCGTCCTTGCTGCGGCTGGAAAGAAGAGATGGCAGGAGCATGGAACCTTGGCGGTCCATTAACATTTGTTGGAATCAAAAAGCAGTACAATATCCTGGACAAGCATGTATATATGTATATACGTATACACATAAACATGGAAATCAATGGGAAACTGTACATACTAAGGGTTTTCTTTCCCTGACTACGCACAGGGTTTGCGCCTGGCTTTGTACATAGGGTTACATGCCTTGCCAGCAAGGCTAGTATAAAAGGGGGGTAGCCGGGGCTCCCGGCAACCACGCCCTAGGGGTAAAACTTGCGAAGATGTTCGATATTCCAGGAATTGCTCACCGGAATGCCATCTTCGGTCTCCACGCGGACTGCGCCGGGCCTGGTGACTCGTATTACCCGATAAGGGCCTTCCCACTTTTGCATCAACTTGTTTGAACTCTTGGCAGATTGGATTCACCGAAGAATAAGGTCGCCTTCCTCAAGGCTTCGGGCGTGAACCTTGCGGCTATGGTAGCGGCGCTAGGCTTGCTGGTAGCGAGCGGCTCGCACAACAGCCTGAAGATGATGTTCCTCAAGGAGCGTCGCATCATCTTGGCGCAACTGCTCTTGCTCAAGCTCATCATAAGCGAGCACTCCAGGCGACCCGTATATGAGTTCCGTGGGGAGAACTGCTTCTGCCCCGTATACCAGGGCAAAGGGTATCTAGCCAGTGGCTTGATTTGGTGTCGTTCTGATCGACCAAAGAACTGTTGGCAACTCATCAATCCAGCACCTTTCGCACTTATGTAGCCTGTCAAAAGTTCTAGTCTTGAGGCCTCACAACACTTCTGCATTCGCCCTCTTAGCCTGGCCGTTACTTCTGGGATGAGCAACAGAAGCAAAACAAAACTTGCCGCCGAGGTCTTGGATATACTGCATGAAGGTGCGGCTCATGAACTGCGTGCCATTGTCGGTGATGACTCTATTTGGCACATCAAAACGACAGATTAGTCCCTTGAAGAACTTGACGGCTAATTGTGTTGTCACCTTTCTCACCGGTTCCACTTCCGGCCACTTTGTGAACTTGTCGATCACGACGAACAAGTACTCACAGCCCCCGATAGCACGGCAAAAGGGGCCTAGTATGTCGAGCCCCTAGACCAAAAATGGCCAGGAAAGAGGGATTGTTTAAAGGGCTTGGGCTGGCTGATGAAGCTTCTTTGAATGGAACTGGCACGCTTCACACTTGGTTACTAGTGCAGTTGCATCCTGGAGAGCGGTGGGCCAGAAGAAACCTTGCCGGAATGCTTTGCCGGCAAGGGCTCTTGACCCTATGTGGGAGCCACACATGCCTACATGTATCTCTGCCAACAGCTTCAGTCCGTCTCCTAAGGAATGCACTTCAGTTTCACGCCGTTCGGTCTCCTTCTGTATAGGGCATCATCCACAAACTGGTACATGCTGGACAGACGGGCTACTTTCTCTGCCTCTTCCTATTCCTCAGGGAGTTCCCCTGTTTGGAGTAAACAAACGGTGCGTTGCACCCATGCCGGAGCCTGGGGCTCGACGGCAAGGAAAAAAGGCTCATCTTCGGCCGTAGGGGTAGCTGCCTCTACGGTCAGGGCTTGGAGCCCTGCCAGAGGTTGCTGCTCCCCGGCAAGCTTGGGGGACCCGGCAACTTCCTTGTCGGTTGCTCCTGGGAGCTCAGGGGGAAAGTACTTGCCGGGGCCTGCCTTCCTTTGCTTGTTTTGTCCTGCCGATGGCTCAACAGATGGCTGGGTTAATTGAAGCACAAAGGTACCTGGTTCCAAGGGCAACTTGAGGGCAGCGCGTTTCGACAAGTCGTCGGCAATGATGTTCTCTGCTCGGGGAACATGCTCTGCTTGTAGACCGTTGAAACGCTCCTCCAACTTCCTCACTTCATCCACATAGGCCTCCACCAACGGGCTCTGGTAATCCTTGTTAACTTGCTTGACGACAAGCTGCGAATCACCCCTGATGATGAGCTTCCTGATTCCGAGGTCTGCCGCGATCCTGAGACCAGCAAGCAATCCCTCGTACTGTGTAGTGTTGTTCATTGATTTTTCCCGGGGAAAGTGCATCTGGACTACGTACTTGAGGTGCTCTCCGGTGGGTGCGACGAGTAGCACGCCGGCACCAACACCTTGCAGCGGGAAATCTCCATCAAAGTACATAATCCAATCACGGCTCGTCTCCTTGCCGGGGAGGGTAGTTTCTTGAATTTCTTCGTCGGGCGTTGAGGTCTATTCTGCTATGAATTCTGCCAAGGCTCGGCTCTTGATTGTTGAAGTACTTTCAAACTTGAGGCCAAAGCTTGACAGTTCCAATGCCCACTCCACAATCCTACCAGTTGCACCCGGGTTGTGCAAGATCCATTGCAAAGGGAGGCGTGTGACGACGGTGATCTCATGCGCTTGAAATAGTGACGCAGCTTTCTCTAGGCCATAAGGAGGCCGAAAAGTAGCTTCTGTATACCAGAATATCTTGATCTAGCCCCCTGCAAGAGGGAACTGACAAAATAAACCGGGTGCTGCATCACCTTCTTCTTCTGTTCGACTTTGCCCACTTGTGCAGACTCTGTCTTGCCGGGACCATGCTTTGCCGGGGGTCCCGCCCTGCCGGCATCAGGCCCTGCCGGGGAGAGCTCCAGCCCATCATCCGACGTGATAGAGGCGAGGGTGTCCCGATCTTTCGATGAGATGATAACTATCGATTTGGTGGAGACGACTTTGACGATCCGACTACAAACGTGCACGACGTTGCGCCTTATCAATCGCTAAACCAATCTCCTGAGGTTACTGACGATGCCGGAAGCACGATCAGCCTGACCACGAAGGTCTATTCCTGCAAGCAATCGAAGAACGAGCAAAATATGATAATGCAATCTGAATATTGCGAATATATATGAAGTATTGATAGTGGTGGGAATCCGTAAGCGGTCTTGGTCTGGTCGTTGGACACAAACGAAGTACACGAAGTTGCAATGGCTAACTTTTAACTAAACAAATTCCAAAGTCTAAACGACGCCCTAAGGGCTGTATATATGGAGGAAGAGGGGGGAATTTCGTGGCCCTTGAGGAAGGGGTCCGAAACCAACCCTATCTCTTGTTTCCCCACACATACGGACTCTAAAAACAGCCTATACTTATGTATTTCGAAATTACATGGGCCTGGCCCAATAATAAGGTGACGCAGCACCTAGAATAGCCTCTGGACGAAAGTTATGAAGTAGCATCTTGTATATTTCGTCCAAGGCTTCATGCACGCATTATGGTGGCTTCAACGTCTTGAAATCATCACTTGTAACTCCGTTCTTGTTCCCCATGCGCATGCCATCATCTCCATGCTTGTTCTTGCTCCAATGTTCATCCTTCTCAAAGCTAGGCCCTTCATTTGTAAGCAAAACAAATGTATCCAATTTAGGCAGCATCATATTCTCATGAACATTAGAATCATTACCAAGAAACGAAAGTACCTGGTAATTTAATTGGCGTGCGCGAGCTCTAGTAATTGGTCCAGTATGTATAGCAGCAGGGGCTGTGGGTGTAACAATGGTATTGATGTCCTCATCATCCTCCCCTTCTTGAAATGAAGTCGTCCTCGACGAAAGCTCATCTTCCTCACCCAAATAAGGCTTCAAATCTGCAATGTTAAAAGTGGGACTAACCCCAAAATCTGCAGGCAGCTCAAGTTTATATGCATTATCATTTATTTTCTCTAACACCTTAAAAGGACCATCAGCACGTGGCATTAGCTTTGATTTGCGCAAATCAGGAAATCTATCCTTACGCAAATGTAACCAAACAAGATCTCCAGGTGCAAACACAACATGTTTTCTACCCTTATCTCCAGCAAGTTTATATTTAGCATTCATACGCTCAATGTTTTCCTTAGTTAACTCATGCATTTTTAAGATCAATTCAGCACGTTGTTTAGCATCAAAATTAACCTTCTCCGAAGATGGAAGAGGCAACAAATCAATAGGTGCACGAGGTAGGAAACCATACACAATTTCAAAAGGGCACATCTTAGTAGTAGAATGCAATGAACGATTATAAGCAAACTCAATATGAGGCAAGCATTCTTCCCACATTTTCTTATTATTCTTCAAAACAGCCCTAAGCATAGTAGACAATGTTCTATTGACTACTTCAGTTTGTCCATCAGTTTGGGGGTGACAAGTAGTACTAAAAACCAGTTTAGTCCCCAACTTAGCCCATAAACATCTCCAAAAGTGGCTAAGAAATTTAGTATCACGATCGGAAACAATAGTATTTGGCACACCATGCAAGCGAATAATTTCACGAAAGAACAAATCAGCAACATTAACAGCATCATCGCTTTTATGCCATGGTATAAAGTGTGCCATTTTCGAGAATCTATCCACGACAACAAATATGCTATCCGTCCCCTTCTTTGTTCGAGGTAAACCTAAAACAAAGTCCATAGATATATCCTCCAAGGAACACTAGGTACAGGCAAAGGCATATATAAACCATGAGGATTGAGTCGTGACTTAGCTTTTTGACATGTAGTGCAGCGAGCAACAAAACGCTCAACATCCCGTCTCATCTTTGGCCAAAAGAAATGTGTAGCAAGTACGTCCTCTGTCTTCTTCACGCCAAAGTGTCCCATTAATCCTCCTCCATGCGCCTCCTGCAACAACAAAAGACGAAGAGAGCTAGCTGGAATGCATAGCTTGTTAGCACGGAACACAAATCCATCATTAACGACAAACTTGTTCCAGGTTCTTCCTTCTTTACAATTCTGCAATACATCTTTAAAATCAGCATCATGCACATATTGATCTTTGATGGTCTCCAAACCAAATATTTTGAAGTCAAGTTGTGAAAGCATAGTATAGCGACGAGACAATGCATCAGCAATAACATTTTCTTTACCCTTCTTGTGTTTAATGACATAAGGGAAAGTTTCAATGAATTCAACCCATTTAGCATGTCTACGATTCAGTTTAGCTTGACTTTTAATATGTTTCAAAGATTCATGATCAGAATGTATAACAAATTCTTTGGGCCATAAATAATGTTGCCATGTTTCTAAAGTCCGAACAAGAGCATATAGTTCTTTATCATAAGTAGAATAATTCAGACTAGGCCCACTCGATTTTTCAGAAAAGTATGCAACAGGTTTGCCATCTTGTAATAACACACCTCCTAATCCAATGCCACTAGCATCACATTCAAGCTCAAAAGTCTTATTAAAATCAGGAAGTTGGAGTAAAGGAGCATGTGTCAACTTATCTTTCAATACCGTGAAGGCTTCTTCCTGTGCGGTACCCCAAACAAAAGGCACATCCTTCTTTGTAAGCTCGTTGAGAGGTGCAGCAATGGTGCTAAAATCTCTCACAAAACGCCTATAGAAACCAGCGAGTCCAAGAAAACTCCGCACTTGTGTGACCGTTTTGGGCTGCGGCCAACTCTCAATAGCTTCAATCTTGGCTTTATCAACTTCAATTCCCTGTGGAGTAACAACATAGCCAAGAAAAGATACTCGGTCGGTGCAAAAGGTGCACTTCCCAAGGTTACCAAACAAACGTGCATCACGTAGAGCAATAAAAACAGCACGTAAATGTTCCAAATGTTCTTCCAAAGATTTGCTATAAATCAGTATATCATCAAAATAGACTACCACAAATCGTCCAATGAAAGCACGTAAAACTTCGTTCATTAGTCTCATGAAAGTACTAGGTGCATTAGTTAACCCAAAAGGCATGACTAACCACTCATATAAACCAAACTTAGTTTTAAATGCAGTTTTCCATTCATCTCCCAATTTCATACGAATTTGATGGTATCCACTACGCAAATCAACTTTGGAGAATATTGTAGAGCCACTCAATTCATCAAGCATATCATCTAGCCTAGGAATAGGATGACGATAACGAATAGTAATATTATTAATGCCTCTACAATCAACACACATACGCGACGTACCATCCTTTTTAGGCACGAGTATAATAGGAACAGCACAAGGACTAAGAGATTCGCGTATATAACCTTTGTCGAGCAGCTCCTGTACTTGACGCATAATCTCCTTCGTCTCCTCTAGATTGGTACGGTATGGTGCACGGTCGGGTAGCGATGCACCGGGAATTAAGTCAATTTGATGCTCAATCCCTCGAATAGGTGGTAATCCCGGTGGCACGTCTTGTGGGAAGACGTCAGCGAACTCCTGCAAAATGTTAGTGACAGCAGGGGGCAAAGAGGAAGGCACGTCCTCGAATGAAAATAATGCCTCTTTGCACACAAAAGCATAGCAAACAGATTTGCTGAAATCTAGTTCATCAATATCAGATTTTGTGGCAAGTAAACATGCACTTTTCAATTTAATTTCAGAAACAACACTAGATGGTTTATTATTAGGTTTCATTTGTTGCTCAAATTCCTTTGCCACAATCTGATTTTCACTCTTATTTTTCTCCTGTTTTGCTTTATTAGCTCTATTACTGTCATCTTTCAAAATGGAATCATGAGTCATAGGAAGCAAAGTAATATTTTTATCCTTATGAACAAGAGTATACTGATTGTTTCTACCATGGTGTACAGAATTTTTATCAAATTGCCATGGTCTACCTAGTAATAAGGAACATGCTTGCATGGGTACCACATCACAATCAACATAATCAGCATATGTAGAGATACTAAAATGCACACGAACAGTACGTGTTACCTTCACCTTGCCGCTGTTGTTGAACCATTGGATGTAGTAAGGATGTGGATGTGGTCTTCTGGTGAGAGATAGCTTCTCCACCATCTCCATGCTAGCCAAGTTGTTACAGCTCCCTCCATCTATGATGACGCGAACAGAACGTTCCTTCACAACTCCCTTTGTATGGAACAAATTGTGCCTCTGATTTTGCTCTGCTTGTGTGACCTGCACACTCAAAACACGTTGAGCAACTAAACATTCATACCTGTCAGCGTCTTCAGGAGCCATGTATTGCGTCTCATTTTCAGAATCATCTCCACCATGTTCTTCACGTGTAATAAGAGCCAAAGTCTCCTCATCATAGTCACTAGCGGCACCCGAATTTTGACCAGTCTCAATTGGAACGCGCTGTGCTCGTCCCACTTGATTTGGAAGGCGGCGTTGGAGATGTGGTTGTTGTTGTTGTAGAGGTGCGACATGTGCAGCCGGTGGCGGTTGGGGAAGACGCTTGAGTAATTCAGTAAACTTGTTATCCAACTTTGTCTCGAACGACTTCTCCACGGCATCTATCTTCTCCATAGCCTCTTCAAATCTGTTTAGCACATCTCCCACCTGGCCACTCATCATTTGCTGAAATTTATCATGCAACTCCTTGTTCGTCATGTTCTCCCAATCAGTCTCATCGGGTTGTGAACCTGCCATGGTTAGCAGCAATAGAAACACAAAAGAATATGATCCTGCAGACTACTAGAAGTGGTGGTGATGGTGGTGTGTCACAAAACCTTCAAGCGAATCTCAAATTCTTACCAGTTCTTACCCAGCAGCAGGTGGTGATCGGCAACCGTTGTAGTCAAAAACTCTCAAAGCTTGGATATAGCGATTACCAGGGAGAGTCAAACGCACGATGTAGACTTATGTGGAGCTGGGAAGGCTTATAATATGGTAGCAAAATGGTAAGCAATAATCAATTCAGAGATGCAAAGTTGAATAAACGCTCAACGACGGTACTGTGCTGGTCCTAGGCTAGACCGTGCTAGAGACGCGAGCCTAGAACACTAACAAAATCACGGCGCTGCACGTAAACAAGGGAAAAGCACACTCTGGAATTTTTTTCGCTCTTTTTTTTGCGCTCTTTTTTTTTGCGCTCCTCTTTTTTTTTGCGAAAAATCACTATAATGGCGAGTGTCTCAAAACTCTTCCCAGGTCAAACTGACAGGATGGGCACAAAAAATTTTGACTATTTTTTTCGAAAATCAGGGCAGCGACGACGAAAAAGTGCGACAAAAAATCACTATGATGGCGAGTGTCTCAAAACACTACCCGGGGCCTAAAAATAGGATAGGGAAAAAATATTTTTGGTTGCCGAAATTTTGGCCTAAAAACTGCCCGGGGGTCTCCAGACTCTTTTTTTTCGAGACCTACTCAGGCAAGGAAACACGAAATGGAAATATATGGATCTCTAAAACCAACCGAATATGAAAAGAACTCGGATTGGTGGTGGATATATGGCGGTAGGATATGGCAGCGGTGGTGGTATATGGTAGCGGTAGTGGTATATGGATACGGATGGGTGGTGGTATATGGATACGGATTGGTGGTGGTATATGGATACGGATTCACAGCGATGGCGGATAAGCAATGGTGGTAGATGGCAAGGCGATGATGATGGTGCGGCGGCGGCGTGACAACTTATGACCAGAACTCGAAACTCTAAAAGACTAGACTCTAAGACCAGCAACTTGACACGACGATGCAACCGCAAATTCAACAAAGCAAAAACCCTAAAAAGATTATGCAAAGGCTCAGATTGGTTCGGATATGATGAACTAACCCTAATTTTTTTTGTGGCTTTTTCGTGGACTGTAGGTATGAAGAACAGACTCGATCTAAACTACGAAAAACTGTAAAATCTCACCGAGCAACCTGGAAATCTGATACCACTTGATAGAGGCGAGGGTGTCCCGATCTTTCGATGAGATGATAACTATCGATTTGGTGGAGACGACTTTGACGATCCGACTACAAACGTGCACGACGTTGCGCCTTATCAATCGCTAAACCAATCTCCTGAGGTTACTGACGATGCCGGAAGCACGATCAGCCTGACCACGAAGGTCTATTCCTGCAAGCAATCGAAGAACGAGCAAGAATATGATAATGCAATCTGAATATTGCGAATATATATGAAGTATTGATAGTGGTGGGAATCCGTAAGCGGTCTTGGTCTGGTCGTTGGACACAAACGAAGTACACGAAGTTGCAATGGCTAACTTTTAACTAAACAAATTCCAAAGTCTAAACGACGCCCTAAGGCTGTATATATGGAGGAAGAGGGGGGAATTTCGTGGCCCTTGAGGAAGGGGTCCGAAACCAACCCTATCTCTTGTTTCCCCACACATACGGACTCTAAAAACAGCCTATACTTATGTATTTCGAAATTACATGGGCCTGGCCCAATAATAAGGTGACGCAGCACCTAGAATAGCCTCTGGACGAAAGTTATGAAGTAGCATCTTGTATATTTCGTCCAAGGCTTCATGCACGCATTATGGTGGCTTCAACGTCTTGAAATCATCACTTGTAACTCCGTTCTTGTTCCCCATGCGCATGCCATCATCTCCATGCTTGTTCTTGCTCCAATGTTCATCCTTCTCAAAGCTAGGCCCTTCATTTGTAAGCAAAACAAATGTATCCAATTTAGGCAGCATCATATTCTCATGAACATTAGAATCATTACCAAGAAACGAAAGTACCTGGTAATTTAATTGGCGTGCGCGAGCTCTAGTAATTGGTCCAGTATGTATAGCAGCAGGGGCTGTGGGTGTAACAATGGTATTGATGTCCTCATCACGACGGCTCCGCCGCTACCTGATAGAGGCAAAGGTGTCCCGTCTTTCGATGAGATGATGAATATCGCTTTGATGGAAGTCGACTTTGACGATCCGACTACGAACGTGCGAGGACGTCGCGCCTTAGCAATCGCTAAACCAACTCCGAGAGGTTATCGACCACGCCGGAGCACGATCAACCTGACCACGAGGGTCTGTTTCCTGCGAGCAACGAAGAACAGGCAAGAAACTGAGATTGCAATCTGGATATTGCGAATATAAGATGAAAGCTTTATTGATCAAGGTGGGGTTCTGTGACGCCTTTGTCTGGTCGCTGAACACAAACGAAGTACGCGAAGTTGCAGCTATGGCGAACTTTTAATCTAAACAAAACCCAAAGTCTAAACGACGCCCTAAGGGCTGTATATATGGAGGAAGAGGGGGGGAATTTCGTGGCCCTTGAGGAAGGGGTCCGAAACCAACCCTATCTCTTGTTTCCCCACACATACGGACTCTAAAAACAGCCTATACTTATGTATTTCGAAATTACATGGGCCTGGCCCAATAATAAGGTGACGCAGCACCTAGAATAGCCTCTGGACGAAAGTTATGAAGTAGCATCTTGTATATTTCGTCCAAGGCTTCATGCACGCATTATGGTGGCTTCAACGTCCTGAAATCATCACTTGTAACTCCGTTCTTGTTCCCCATGCGCATGCCATCATCTCCATGCTTGTTCTTGCTCCAATGTTCATCCTTCTCAAAGCTAGGCCCTTCATTTGTAAGCAAAACAAATGTATCCAATTTAGGCAGCATCATATTCTCATGAACATTAGAATCATTAGCAAGAAACGAAAGTACCTGGTAATTTAATTGGCGTGCGCGAGCTCTAGTAATTGGTCCAGTATGTATAGCAGCAGGGCCTGTGGGTGTAATAATTGTATTGATGTCCTCATCATCCTCCCCTTCTTGAAATGAAGTCGTCCTCGACGGAAGCTCATCTTCCTCACCCAAATAAGGCTTCAAATCTGCAATATTAAAAGTGGGACTAACCCCAAAATCTGCAGGCAGCTCAAGTTTATATGCATTATCATTTATTTTCTCTAACACCTTAAAAGGACCATCAGCACGTGGCATTAGCTTTGATTTGCGCAAATCAGGAAATCTATCCTTACGCAAATGTAACCAAACAAGATCTCCAGGTGCAAACACAACATGTTTTCTACCCTTATCTCCAGCAAGTTTATATTTAGCATTCATACGCTCAATGTTTTCCTTAGTTAACTCATGCATTTTTAAGATCAATTCAGCACGTTGTTTAGCATCAAAATTAACCTTCTCCGAAGATGGAAGAGGCAACAAATCAATAGGTGCACGAGGTAGGAAACCATACACAATTTCAAAAGGGCACATCTTAGTAGTAGAATGCAATGAACGATTATAAGCAAACTCAATATGAGGCAAGCAGCCTTCCCACATTTTCTTATTATTCTTCAAAACAGCCCTAAGCATAGTAGACAATGTTCTATTGACTACTTCAGTTTGTCCATCAGTTTGGGGGTGACAGGTAGTACTAAAAAGCAGTTTAGTCCCCAACTTAGCCCATAAACATCTCCAAAAGTGGCTAAGAAATTTAGTATCACGATCTGAAACAATAGTATTTGGCACACCATGCAAGCGAATAATTTCACGAAAGAACAAATCAGCAACATTAACAGCATCATCGCTTTTATGACATGGTATAAAGTGCGCCATTTTCGAGAATCTATCCACGACAACAAATATGCTATCCCTCCCCTTCTTTGTTCGAGGTAAACCTAAAACAAAGTCCATAGATATATCCTCCCAAGGAACACTAGGTACAGGCAAAGGCATATATAAACCATGAGGATTGAGTCGTGACTTAGCTTTTTGACATGTAGTGCAGCGAGCAACAAAACGCTCAACATCCCGTCTCATCTTTGGCCAAAAGAAATGTGTAGCAAGTACGTCCTCCGTCTTCTTCACGCCAAAGTGTCCCATTAATCCTCCTCCATGCGCCTCCTGCAACAACAAAAGACGAAGAGAGCTAGCTGGAATGCATAGCTTGTTAGCACGGAACACAAATCCATCATTAACGACAAACTTGTTCCAGGTTCTTCCTTCTTTACAATTCTGCAATACATCTTTAAAATCAGCATCATGCACATATTGATCTTTGATGGTCTCCAAACCAAATATTTTGAAGTCAAGTTGTGAAAGCATAGTATAGCGACGAGACAATGCATCAGCAATAACATTTTCTTTACCCTTCTTGTGTTTAATGACATAAGGGAAAGTTTCAATGAATTCAACCCATTTAGCATGTCTACGATTCAGTTTAGCTTGACTTTTAATATGTTTCAAAGATTCATGATCAGAATGTATAACAAATTCTTTGGGCCATAAATAATGTTGCCATGTTTCTAAAGTCCGAACAAGAGCATATAGTTCTTTATCATAAGTAGAATAATTCAGACTAGGCCCACTCAATTTTTCAGAAAAGTATGCAACAGGTTTGCCATCTTGTAATAACACACCTCCTAATCCAATGCCACTAGCATCACATTCAAGCTCAAAAGTCTTATTAAAATCAGGAAGTTGGAGTAAAGGAGCATGTGTCAACTTATCTTTCAATACCGTGAAGGCTTCTTCCTGTGCGGTACCCCAAACAAAAGGCACATCCTTCTTTGTAAGCTCGTTGAGAGGTGCAGCAATGGTGCTAAAATCTCTCACAAAACGCCTATAGA
Source organism: Aegilops tauschii subsp. strangulata (assembly GCF_002575655.3). Taxonomy (NCBI): domain Eukaryota; kingdom Viridiplantae; phylum Streptophyta; class Magnoliopsida; order Poales; family Poaceae; genus Aegilops; species Aegilops tauschii. The sequence goes on along the minus strand of NC_053035.3, from coordinate 183,926,940 downwards.
AACCAGCGAGTCCAAGAAAACTCCGCACTTGTGTGACCGTTTTGGGCTGCGGCCAACTCTCAATAGCTTCAATCTTGGCTTTATCAACTTCAATTCCCTGTGGAGTAACAACATAGCCAAGAAAAGATACTCGGTCGGTGCAAAAGGTGCACTTCCCAAGGTTACCAAACAAACGTGCATCACGTAGAGCAATAAAAACAGCACGTAAATGTTCCAAATGTTCTTCCAAAGATTTGCTATAAATCAGTATATCATCAAAATAGACCACCACAAATCGTCCAATGAAAACACGTAAAACTTCGTTCATTAGTCTCATGAAAGTACTAGGTGCATTAGTTAACCCAAAAGGCATGACTAACCACTCATATAAACCAAACTTAGTTTTAAATGCAGTTTTCCATTCATCTCCCAATTTCATACGAATTTGATGGTATCCACTACGCAAATCAACTTTGGAGAATATTGTAGAGCCACTCAATTCATCAAGCATATCATCGAGCCTAGGAATAGGATGACGATAACGAATAGTAATATTATTAATGCCTCTACAATCAACACACATACGCGACGTACCATCCTTTTTCGGCACGAGTATAATAGGAACAGCACAAGGACTAAGAGATTCGCGTATATAACCTTTGTCGAGCAGCTCCTGTACTTGACGCATAATCTCCTTCGTCTCCTCTGGATTGGTACGGTATGGTGCACGGTTGGGTAGCGATGCACCGGGAATTAAGTCAATTTGATGCTCAATCCCTCGAATAGGTGGTAATCCCGGTGGCACGTCTTGTGGGAAGACGTCAGCGAACTCCTGCAAAATGTGAGTGACAGCAGGGGGCAAAGAGGAAGGCACGTCCTCGAATGAAAATAATGCCTCTTTGCACACAAAAGCATAGCAAACAGATTTGCTGAAATCTAGTTCATCAATATCAGATTTTGTGGCAAGTAAACATGCACTTTTCAATTTAATTTCAGAAACAACACTAGATGGTTTATTATTAGGTTTCATTTGTTGCTCAAATTCCTTTGCCACAATCTGATTTTCACTCTTAGTTTTCTCCTGTTTTGCTTTATTAGCTCTATTAATGTCATCTTTCAAAATGGAATCAGGAGTCATAGGAAGCAAAGTAATATTTTTATCCTTATGAACAAGAGTATACTGATTGTTTCTACCATGGTGTACAGAATTTTTATCAAATTGCCATGGTCTACCTAGTAATAAGGAACATGCTTGCATGGGTACCACATCACAATCAACATAATCAGCATATGTAGAGATACTAAAATGCACACGAACAGTACGTGTTACCTTAACCTTGCCGCTGTTGTTGAACCATTGGATGTAGTAAGGATGTGGATGTGGTCTTGTGGTGAGAAATAGCTTCTCCACCATCTCCATGCTAGCCAAGTTGTTACAGCTCCCTCCATCTATGATGACGCGAACAGAACGTTCCTTCACAACTCCCTTTGTATGGAACAAATTATGCCTCTGATTTTGCTCTGCTTGTGTGACCTGCACACTCAAAACACGTTGAGCAACTAAACATTCATACCGGTCAGCGGCTTCAGGAGCCATGTATTGCGTCTCATTTTCAGAATCATCTCCACCATGTTCTTCACGTGTAATAAGAGCCAAAGTCTCCTCATCATAGTCACTAGCGGACTCATACCCACCATCCTCAGTAGCAATCATGACACGCTGAGATTTGCATTCTCTCGCAAAATGTCCTCTTCCCTTACAACGACGACAAATAATATCACTTGTGTGCCCTGTCGATGCCATGGAAGAAGAAGAGCTCTGCACAGGCCCGGCAGGTGTGCTCTTGGCAGAGAGTGGTGGTTGTGCCTGCTTTCTTGTATCACGGCTGGAGGTGGCACCTGATGGAGGTGATGGTGAAGTGGAAGTAGAAGATGCACGCGGTGTCCATGATGAAGGTCGACCTGCAGAAAAGTTAGTGCGCGCCAATGGCTGTCGATCCTGCACTTCACGTTCAGCTTTACAAGCAAGATGGAATAAACGAGTGATATTATTATAATCCTTATACTCTAGAATGGTCTGAATCTCTTTATTTAATCCACCCATAAAACGTGCAAGCATAGCTTCATTCTCCTCAACAATACCACATCTAATCATGCCAGTTTGTAATTCCTGATAATATTCTTCTACAGAATTTTTTCCTTGTCTTAAACGCTGCAATTTTTGAAGTAATTCACGTTGATAATATGGTGGAACCCAACGAGTACGCATAGCAGTTTTCAAAGCAGCCCAAGTAGCTGGAACAGGATATAATCTACAATGTTCAGACCACCAAACACATGCAAAGCTAGTGAAAGCACAAACAGCAGCAGGAACACGTCTCTCCTCAGGATATTGTAAACATGTAAATCGTTGTTCAGTTTCTAACTCCCAAGTAAGATATATATCAGGAACATATCTACCCTCAAATGGTGGAATATTCAATTTCAGTTTAGGGAGATGGTCATGATCTCGTACCTGAGGTGGTGGTGCCGGCCTACCGTTGCGAATATATACCTGAGGTCGACCTGCTGGTGGTGGTGCTGGTGGCTGCACGTAGTTCTGATTTTGATCAACCTCATCCTCATAATCGCCCGCATAATCGTCATCCTCCTCAGCCGCCGCAGGAGCAGGAGCCAAAGAAGCATCAACAGTAGGGACAGCAGCACCCGAATTTTGACCAATCTCAATTGGAACGCGCTGTGCCCGTCCCACTTGATTTGGAAGGCGGCGTTGGAGATGTGGTTGTTGTTGTTGTAAAGGTGCGACATGTGCAGCCGGTGGTGGTTGGGGAAGACGCTTGAGTAATTCAGTAAACTTGTTATCCAGCTTTGTCTCAAACGACTTCTCCACGGCATCTATCTTCTCCATAGCCTCTTCAAATCTGTTTAGCACATCTCCCACCTGGCCACTCATCATTTGCTGAAATTTATCATGCAACTCCTTGTTCGTCATGTTCGCCCAATCAGTCTCATCGGCTTGTGAACCTGCCATGGTTAGCAGTAATAGAAACACAAAAGAATATGATCCTGCAGACTACTAGAAGTGGTGGGATGGTGGTGTGTCACAAAACCTTCAAGCGAATCTCAAATTCTTACCAGTTCTTACCCAGCAGCAGGTGGTGATCGGCAACCGTTGTAGTCAAAAACTCTCAAAGCTTGGATATAGCGATTACCAGGGAGAGTCAAACGCACGATGTAGACTTAGGTGGAGCTGGGAAGGCTTATAATATGGTAGCAAAATGGTAAGCAATAATCAATTCAGAGATGCAAAGTTGAATAAACGCTCAACGACGGTACTGTGCTGGTCCTAGGCTAGACCGTGCTAGAGACGCGAGCCTAGAACACTAACAAAATCACGGCGCTGCACGTAAACAAGGGAAAAGCACACTCAGGAATTTTTTTTTTCGCTCTTTTTTTTTTTTTTTTCCGAGACCTACTCAGGCAAGGAAACACGAAACGGAAAATATATGGATCTCTAAAACAAACCGACTATGAAAAGAACTCGGATTGGTGGTGGATATATGGCGGTAGTATATGGCAGCGGTGGTGGTATATGGATACGGATTCAAAGCGGTGGCGGATAAGCAATGGTGGTAGATGGCAAGGCGATGATGATGGTGCGGCGGCGGCGTGACAACTTATGACCAGAACTCGAAACTCTAAAAGACTAGACTCTAAGACCAGCAACTTGACACGACGATGCAACCGCAAATTCAACAAAGCAAAAACCCGAAAAAGATTATGCAAAGGCTCAGATTGGTTCGGATATGATGAACTAACCCTAATTTTTTTTTGTGGCTTTTTCGTGGACTGTAGGTATGAAGAACAGACTCGATCTAACCTACGAAAAACTGTAAAATCTCACCGAGCAACCTGGAAATCTGATACCACTTGATAGAGGCAAAGGTGTCCCGTCTTTCGATGAGATGATGAATATCGCTTTGATGGAAGTCGACTTTGACGATCCGACTACGAACGTGCGAGGACGTCGCGCCTTAGCAATCGCTAAACCAACTCCGAGAGGTTATCGACCACGCCGGAGCACGATCAACCTGACCACGAGGGTCTGTTTCCTGCGAGCAACGAAGAACAGGCAAGAAACTGAGATTGCAATCTGGATATTGCGAATATAAGATGAAAGCTTTATTGATCAAGGTGGGGTTCTGTGACGCCTTTGTCTGGTCGCTGAACACAAACGAAGTACGCGAAGTTGCAGCTATGGCGAACTTTTAATCTAAACAAAACCCAAAGTCTAAACGACGCCCTAAGGGCTGTATATATGGAGGAAGAGGGGGGGAATTTCGTGGCCCTTGAGGAAGGGGTCCGAAACCAACCCTATCTCTTGTTTCCCCACACATACGGACTCTAAAAACAGCCTATACTTATGTATTCGAAATTACATGGGCCTGGCCCAATAATAAGGTGACGCAGCACCTAGAATAGCCTCTGGACGAAAGTTATGAAGTAGCATCTTGTATATTTCGTCCAAGGCTTCATGCACGCATTATGGTGGCTTCAACGTCCTGAAATCATCACTTGTAACTCCGTTCTTGTTCCCCATGCGCATGCCATCATCTCCATGCTTGTTCTTGCTCCAATGTTCATCCTTCTCAAAGCTAGGCCCTTCATTTGTAAGCAAAACAAATGTATCCAATTTAGGCAGCATCATATTCTCATGAACATTAGAATCATTAGCAAGAAACGAAAGTACCTGGTAATTTAATTGGCGTGCGCGAGCTCTAGTAATTGGTCCAGTATGTATAGCAGCAGGGCCTGTGGGTGTAATAATTGTATTGATGTCCTCATCATCACCGCTGCTTCTTCCTTAAATTCTCTCTGTGCCACCACCGCAGCACTGACCACTTGATTCGTTTCCTCCAGATATAGAAGCAACGACTCTTGCGGCTTAGGCGCGACTAGTGTTGGCGTGGAGGAGAGGTACCTCTTCAAATCTTGCAGTGCTGCCTCTGCCTCCGGAGTCCATTTCATTGGACCCGCTTTTTTCAAAACTTTGAAAAAGGGGAGGGCGCGCTTAGCAGATTTGGAGATGAACCTACTTAAAGGAGCAACGCAGCCGGCGAGCCTACGGACATCTTTGACTCGTCTTGGCGCCTCAATCCGCTCCATAGCTTTGATCTTGTTGGGATTTGCTTCGATTTCGCGTTGAGACACAAAGAACCCAAGAAGTTTGCCGGATGGGACGCCGAACACACACTTCTCTGGGTTGAGCTTGAGGTTGATCTTGCGCAGGTTTGCAAATGTTTCCTCCAGATCCTGCATGAGCGTGGCCCTGTCCTTGGTTTTGACCACTATATCATCCATATAAGCTTCCATATTTCTATGCGGATGGGGCTCAAAACCAATTTGGACTGCTCGGGCAAATGTCGAACCAGCGCTTTTCAACCCGAAAGGCATCTGCACAAAACAGTACGTACCACATGGGGTGATGAACGAAGTCTTTTCTTCATCTTCCTTCATCATGAAGATCTGGTGGTATCCTGAGTAGGCGTCGAGGAATGACAGCAGGTGACACCCGGCAATGGAGTCCACTATCTGGTCAATGCGTGGCAGAGGGAAAGGATCCTTTGGACATGCTTTATTGCTACCTGTATAGTCGATACACAACCTCCATTTCCCATTTGCCTTAGGCACCACCACTGGATTGGCCAACCACGTGGGGTGGAGTACTCCTATGACCAAGCCTGCCGCCTCCAACTTCCTGATCTCCTCGATGATGAACTCTTGTCGCTCCAAAGCTTCCTTCCTAACCTTCTGCTTGATGGGCTGCGCATGGGGACATACAGCAAGGTGGTGCTCAATCACCTCCCTGGGAACGCCAGGGATGTCGGATGCTTGCCATGCAAACACGGCAACATTCGCCCGCAGGAAGGCGACGAGCGCGCTTTCCTATTTGCTGTCAAGGGTGGAGCTTATGGTAAAAGCTCCACCCGTGCCATCCTTCCTGAGGGGTACCTTCTTGGTTTCTGGTGGGGCCGCCTTGGACCTCTTGTTCCCACTGGCGGAGCTCTCTGGCACATCCCCAACGGGAACGCAACGCTCCGAAGAGGCGCGTTTGCCGGAGGGGGTGCAGGAGTCCTTGCCGGGGTCAGAAGTCTTGCCGGAAGGGGCCTTGCTGGCAGGGGCAGAGGCCTTGCCGGTTTTCTTCCCTCCTGGGGTCTCAGCCTTGGCGGCAGTCGCTGCAACTGCCTCCCGGTAAAGTTGGTCGGCGCAGATGAGCGTGTCTTTCCTATCGGAGGGGAGGTGATGATGCTCATTGGGCCGGGCATCTTCAACCTGTTGTATGCGTAATGTGATGCCGCCATAAACTTGGCCAGCGCTGGGCGGCCGAGGATCCCATTATAGGGCAAGGGGATCTTGGCAACATCAAAAACAATCATCTCCGTCCTATGGTTTAGCTCGCCCCCAAATGTAACGGGCAACGTGATCTTACCCTTGGTGATGAGGACATCAATACCATTGTTACACCCACAGCCCCTGCTGCTGTACATACTGGACCAATTACTAGAGCTCGCGCACGCCAATTAAATTACCAGGTACTTTCGTTTCTTGGTAATGATTCTAATGTTCATGAGAATATGATGCTGCCTAAATTGGATACATTTGTTTTGCTTACAAATGAAGGGCCTAGCTTTAAGAAGGATGAACATTGGAGCAAGAACAAGCATGGAGATGATGGCATGCACATGGGGAACAAGAACGGAGTTACAAGTGATGATTTCAAGACGTTGAAGCCACCATAATGCGTGCATGAAGCCTTGGACGAAATATACAAGATGCTACTTCATAACTTTCGTCCAGAGGCTATTCTAGGTGCTGCGTCACCTTATTATTGGGCCAGGCCCATGTAATTTCGAAATACATAAGTATAGGCTGTTTTTAGAGTCCGTATGTGTGGGGAAACAAGAGATAGGGTTGGTTTCGGACCCCTTCCTCAAGGGCCACGAAATTCCCCCCTCTTCCTCCATATATACAGCCCTTAGGGCGTCGTTTAGACTTTGGGTTTTGTTTAGATTAAAAGTTCGCCATAGCTGCAACTTCGCGTACTTCGTTTGTGTTCAGCGACCAGACAAAGGCGTCATAGAACTCCACCTTGATCAATAAAGCTTTCATCTTATATTCGCAATATCCAGATTGCAATCTCAGTTTCTTGCTTGTTCTTCGTTTGCTCGCAGGAAACAGACCCTCGTGGTCAGGTTGATCGTGCTCCGGCGTGGTCGATAACCTCTCGGAGTTGGTTTAGCGATTGCTAAGGCGCGACGTCCTCGCACGTTCGTAGTCGGATCGTCAAAGTCGACTTCCACCAAAGCGATATCCATCATCTCATCGAAAGACGGGACACCTTTGCCTCTATCAAGTGGTATCAGAGTTCCAGGTTGCTCGGTGAGATTTTACAGTTTTTCGTAGTTTAGATCGAGTCTGTTCTTCATACCTACAGTCCACGAAAAAGCCACAAAAAAATTAGGGTTAGTTCATCATATCCGAACCAATCTGAGCCTTTGCGTAATCTTTTTAGGGTTTTTGCTTTGTTGAATTTGCGGTTGCATCGTCGTGTCAAGTTGCTGATCTTAGAGTCTAGTCTTTTAGAGTTTCGAGTTCTGGTCATAAGTTGTCACGCCGCCGCCGCACCATCATCATCGCCTTGCCATCTACCACCATTGCTTATCCGCCACCGCTTTCAATCCGTATCCATATACCACCACCGATCCGTATCCATATACCACTACCGCTACCATATACCACCACCGCTGCCATATCCTACCGCCATATATCCACCACCAATCCGAGTTCTTTTCATATTCGGTTGGTTTTAGAGATCCATATATTTTCCGTTTCGTGTTTCCTTGCCTGAGTAGGTCTCGGAAAAAAAAAGAGTCTGGAGACCCCCGGGCAGTTTTTAGGCCAAAATTTCGAACACCAAAAATATTTTTTCCCTATCCTATTTTTAGGCCCCGGGTAGTGTTTTGAGACACTCGCCATCATAGTGATTTTTTGTCGCACTTTTTCGTCGTCGCTGCCCTGATTTCCGAAAAAAAATAGTCAAAAAATTTTTGTGCCCATCCTGTCAGTTTGACCTGGGAAGAGTTTTGAGACACTCGCCATTATAGTGATTTTTCGCAAAAAAAAAGAGGAGCGCAAAAAAAAAAGAGCGCGAAAAAAAAGCGAAAAAAAAATTCCAAACTGTGCTTTTCCCTTGTTTACGTGCAGCGCCGTGATTTTGTTAGTGTTCTAGGCTCGCGTCTCTAGCACGGTCTAGCCTAGGACCAGCACAGTACCGTCGTTGAGCGTTTATTCAACTTTGCATCTCTGAATTGATTATTGCTTACCATTTTGCTACCATATTATAAGCCTTCCCAGCTCCACATAAGTCTACATCGTGCGTTTGACTCTCCCTGGTAATCTCTATATCCAAGCTTTGAGAGTTTTTGACTACAACGGTTGCCGATCACCACCTGCTGCTGGGTAAGAACTGGTAAGAATTTGAGATTCGCTTGAAGGTTTTGTGACACACCACCATCACCACCACTTCTAGTAGTCTGCAGGATCATATTCTTTTGTGTTTCTATTGCTGCTAACCATGGCAGGTTCACAAGCCGATGAGACTGATTGGGAGAACATGACGAACAAGGAGTTGCATGATAAATTTCAGCAAATGATGAGTGGCCAGGTGGGAGATGTGCTAAACAGATTTGAAGAGGCTATGGAGAAGATAGATGCCGTGGAGAAGTCGTTCGAGACGAAGCTGGATAACAAGTTTACTGAATTACTCAAGCGTCTTCCCCAACCACCACCGGCTGCACATGTCGCACCTCTACAACAACAACAACCACATCTCCAACGCCGCCTTCCAAATCAAGTGGGACGGGCACAGCGCGTTCCAATTGAGACTGGTCAAAATTCGGGTGCTGCTGCACCTACTGTTGATGCTTCTTTGGCTCCTGCTCCTGCGGCGGCTGAGGAGGATGACGATTATGCGGGCGATTATGAGGATGAGGTTGATCAAAATCAGAACTACGTGCAGCCACCAGCACCACCACCAGCAGGTCGACCTCAGGTATATATTCGCAACGGTAGGCCGGCACCACCACCTCAGGTACGAGATCATGACCATCTCCCTAAACTGAAATTGAATATTCCACCATTTGAGGGTAGATATGTTCCTGATATATATCTTACTTGGGAGTTAGAAACTGAACAACGATTTACATGTTTACAATATCCTGAGGAGAGACGTGTTCCTGCTGCTGTTTGTGCTTTCACTAGCTTTGCATGTGTTTGGTGGTCTGAACATTGTAGATTATATCCTGTTCCAGCTACTTGGGCTGCTTTGAAAACTGCTATGCGTACTCGTTGGGTTCCACCATATTATCAACGTGAATTACTTCAAAAATTGCAGCGTTTAAGACAAGGGAAAAATTCTGTAGAAGAATATTATCAGGAATTACAAACTGGCATGATTAGATGTGGTATTGTTGAGGAGAATGAAGCTATGCTTGCACGTTTTATGGGTGGATTAAATAAAGAGATTCAGACCATTCTAGAGTATAAGGATTATAATAATATCACTCGTTTATTCCATCTTGCTTATAAAGCTGAACGTGAAGTGCAGGATCGACAGCCATTGGTGCGAACTAACTTTTCTACAGGTCGACCTTCATCATGGACACCGCGTGCATCTTCTACTTCCACTTCACCATCACCTCCATCAGGTGCCACCTCCAGCCGTGATACAAGAAAGCAGGCACAACCACCACTCTCTGCCAAGAGCACACCTGCCGGGCCTGCGCAGAGCTCTTCTTCTTCCATGGCATCGACAGGGCACACAAGTGATATTATTTGTCGTCGTTGTAAGGGAAGAGGACATTTTGCGAGAGAATGCAAATCTCAGCGTGTGATGATTGCTACTGAGGATGGTGGGTATGAGTCCGCTAGTGACTATGATGAGGAGACTTTGGCTCTTATTACACGTGAAGAACATGGTGGAGATGATTCTGAAAATGAGACGCAATACATGGCTCCTGAAGACGCTGACAGGTATGAATGTTTAGTTGCTCAACGTGTTTTGAGTGTGCAGGTCACACAAGCAGAGCAAAATCAGAGGCATAATTTGTTCCATACAAAGGGAGTTGTGAAGGAACGTTCTGTTCGCGTCATCATAGATGGAGGGAGCTGTAACAACTTGGCTAGCATGGAGATGGTGGAGAAGCTATCTCTCACCACAAGACCACATCCACATCCTTACTACATCCAATGGTTCAACAACAGCGGCAAGGTTAAGGTAACACGTACTGTTCGTGTGCATTTTAGTATCTCTACATATGCTGATTATGTTGATTGTGATGTGGTACCCATGCAAGCATGTTCCTTATTACTAGGTAGACCATGGCAATTTGATAAAAATTCTGTACACCATGGTAGAAACAATCAGTATACTCTTGTTCATAAGGATAAAAATATTACTTTGCTTCCTATGACTCCTGATTCCATTTTGAAAGATGACATTAATAGAGCTAATAAAGCAAAACAGGAGAAAAATAAGAGTGAAAATCAGATTGTGGCAAAGGAATTTGAGCAACAAATGAAACCTAATAATAAACCATCTAGTGTTGTTTCTGAAATTAAATTGAAAAGTGCATGTTTACTTGCCACAAAATCTCATATTGATGAACTAGATTTCAGCAAATCTGTTTGCTATGCTTTTGTGTGCAAAGAGGCATTATTTTCATTCGAGGACGTGCCTTCCTCTTTGCCCCCTGCTGTCACTAACATTTTGCAGGAGTTCGCTGACGTCTTCCCACAAGACGTGCCACCGGGATTACCACCTATTCGAGGGATTGAGCATCAAATTGACTTAATTCCCGGTGCATCGCTACCCAACCGTGCACCATACCGTACCAATCCAGAGGAGACGAAGGAGATTATGCGTCAAGTACAGGAGCTGCTCGACAAAGGTTATATACGCGAATCTCTTAGTCCTTGTGCTGTTCCTATTATACTCGTGCCTAAAAAGGATGGTACGTCGCGTATGTGTGTTGATTGTAGAGGCATTAATAATATTACTATTCGTTATCGTCATCCTATTCCTAGGCTAGATGATATGCTTGATGAATTGAGTGGCTCTACAATATTCTCCAAAGTTGATTTGCGTAGTGGATACCATCAAATTCGTACGAAATTGGGAGATGAATGGAAAACTGCATTTAAAACTAAGTTTGGTTTATATGAGTGGTTAGTCATGCCTTTTGGGTTAACTAATGCACCTAGTACTTTCATGAGACTAATGAACGAAGTTTTACGTGCTTTCATTGGACGATTTGTGGTAGTCTATTTTGATGATATACTGATTTATAGCAAATCTTTGGAAGAACATTTGGAACATTTACGTGCTGTTTTTATTGCTCTACGTGAAGCACGTTTGTTTGGTAACCTTGGGAAGTGCACCTTTTGCACCGACCGAGTATCTTTTCTTGGCTATGTTGTTACTCCACAGGGAATTGAAGTTGATAAAGCCAAGATTGAAGCTATTGAGAGTTGGCTGCAGCCCAAAACGGTCACACAAGTGCGGAGTTTTCTTGGACTCGCTGGTTTCTATAGGCGTTTTGTGAGAGATTTTAGCACCATTGCTGCACCTCTCAACGAGCTTACAAAGAAGGATGTGCCTTTTGTTTGGGGTACCGCACAGGAAGAAGCCTTCACGGTATTGAAAGATAAGTTGACACATGCTCCTTTACTCCAACTTCCTGATTTTAATAAGACTTTTGAGCTTGAATGTGATGCTAGTGGCATTGGATTAGGAGGTGTGTTATTACAAGATGGCAAACCTGTTGCATTCTTTTCTGAAAAATTGAGTGGGCCTAGTCTGAATTATTCTACTTATGATAAAGAACTATATGCTCTTGTTCGGACTTTAGAAACATGGCAACATTATTTATGGCCCAAAGAATTTGTTATACATTCGGATCATGAATCTTTGAAACATATTAAAAGTCAAGCTAAACTGAATCGTAGACATGCTAAATGGGTTGAATTCATTGAAACTTTCCCTTATGTCATTAAACACAAGAAGGGTAAAGAAAATGTTGTTGCTGATGCATTGTCTCGTCGCTATACTATGCTTTCACAACTTGACTTCAAAATATTTGGTTTGGAGACCATCAAAGATCAATATGTGCATGATGCTGATTTTAAAGATGTATTGCAGAATTGTAAAGAAGGAAGAACCTGGAACAAGTTTGTCGTTAATGATGGATTTGTGTTCCGTGCTAACAAGCTATGCATTCCAGCTAGCTCTCTTCGTCTTTTGTTGTTGCAGGAGGCGCATGGAGGAGGATTAATGGGACACTTTGGCGTGAAGAACACAGAGGACGTACTTGCTACACATTTCTTTTGGCCAAAGATGAGACGGGATGTTGAGCGTTTTGTTGCTCGGTGCACTACATGTCAAAAAGCTAAGTCACGACTCAATCCTCATGGTTTATATATGCCTTTGCCTGTACCTAGTGTTCCTTGGGAGGATATATCTATGGACTTTGTTTTAGGTTTACCTCGAACAAAGAAGGGGAGGGATAGCATATTTGTTGTCGTGGATAGATTCTCGAAAATGGCACACTTTATACCATGTCATAAAAGCGATGATGCTGTTAATGTTGCTGATTTGTTCTTTCGTGAAATTATTCGCTTGCATGGTGTGCCAAATACTATTGTTTCCGATCGTGATACTAAATTTCTTAGCCACTTTTGGAGATGTTTATGGGCTAAGTTGGGGACTAAACTGCTTTTTAGTACTACTTGTCACCCCCAAACTGATGGACAAACTGAAGTAGTCAATAGAACATTGTCTACTATGCTTAGGGCTGTTTTGAAGAATAATAAGAAAATGTGGGAAGTTTTATGCTTGCCTCATATTGAGTTTGCTTATAATCGTTCATTGCATTCTACTACTAAGATGTGCCCTTTTGAAATTGTGTATGGTTTCCTACCTCGTGCACCTATTGATTTGTTGCCTCTTCCATCTTCGGAGAAGGTTAATTTTGATGCTAAACAACGTGCTGAATTGATCTTAAAAATGCATGAGTTAACTAAGGAAAACATTGAGCGTATGAATGCTAAATATAAACTTGCTGGAGATAAGGGTAGAAAACATGTTGTGTTTGCACCTGGAGATCTTGTTTGGTTACATTTGCGTAAGGATAGATTTCCTGATTTGCGCAAATCAAAGCTAATGCCACGTGCTGATGGTCCTTTTAAGGTGTTAGAGAAAATAAATGATAATGCATATAAACTTGAGCTGCCTGCAGATTTTGGGGTTAGTCCCACTTTTAACATTGCAGATTTGAAGCCTTATTTGGGTGAGGAAGATGAGCTTCCGTCGAGGACGACTTCATTTCAAGAAGGGGAGGATGATGAGGACATGAATACCATTGTTACACCCACAGCCCCTGCTGCTATACATACTGGACCAATTACTAGAGCTCGCGCATGCCAATTAAATTACCAGGTACTTTCGTTTCTTGGTAATGATTCTAATGTTCATGAGAATATGATGCTGCCTAAATTGGATACATTTGTTTTGCTTACAAATGAAGGGCCTAGCTTTAAGAAGGATGAACATTGGAGCAAGAACAAGCATGGAGATGATGGCATGCGCATGGGGAACAAGAACGGAGTTACAAGTGATGATTTCAAGACGTTGAAGCCACCATAATGCGTGCATGAAGCCTTGGACGAAATATACAAGATGCTACTTCATAACTTTCGTCCAGAGGCTATTCTAGGTGCTGCGTCACCTTATTATTGGGCCAGGCCCATGTAATTTCGAAATACATAAGTATAGGCTGTTTTTAGAGTCCGTATGTGTGGGGAAACAAGAGATAGGGTTGGTTTCGGACCCCTTCCTCAAGGGCCACGAAATTCCCCCCTCTTCCTCCATATATACAGCCCTTAGGGCGTCGTTTAGACTTTGGGTTTTGTTTAGATTAAAAGTTCGCCATAGCTGCAACTTCGCGTACTTCGTTTGTGTTCAGCGACCAGACAAAGGCGTCACAGAACTCCACCTTGATCAATAAAGCTTTCATCTTATATTCGCAATATCCAGATTGCAATCTCAGTTTCTTGCTTGTTCTTCGTTTGCTCGCAGGAAACAGACCCTCGTGGTCAGGTTGATCGTGCTCCGGCGTGGTCGATAACCTCTCGGAGTTGGTTTAGCGATTGCTAAGGCGCGACGTCCTCGCACGTTCGTAGTCGGATCGTCAAAGTCGACTTCCACCAAAGCGATATCCATCATCTCATCGAAAGACGGGACACCTTTGCCTCTATCACTTGGGCTGTCTCCTCCCCGGGTTGACCCCTTGAAACGTGCCCATCTCCTCGAGATCTCCATCGGGGATTTGCAGCCTCTCGATCACGGCGGGCGAGATCAAGTTCAGACCGGCCCCACCGTCCACTAGCACTTTCGTCACCTTGAGGTTGTGTATCATTAGTGAAACCAACAACGCCAAACACCCGACCGCAGTTGTGCGATCAGGGTGATCCTCGGTGTCAAAAATGATAGGCGTGCTGGACCACTTCAGTGGCCTCTGGGCATCGAACGATGGCTCTGCCGCAGTGACTTCATGCACCCACTGCTTTAGTTGGCGATGAGAGGTGTGCAACGAGGTGCCACCGTCGGCGCACATGGCCTTCGTAGCTTTTTGGAACTCGTGCTCGGCGGACTCGTCGTCCTCATCATGATCATCGTCTCCCTCCTTCTTGTCACGGCCCCGAGCGGGCCTCTCTTGTTGATTATCTTTTTCACGGCAACCTCCTCGACCGCCACGCTTCTTGCCGGATGCCTCAGCACCATCCTGGCCCTTCTCCTTATCGCGCCTCTCATACTCAGCTTTCTGCTTCTCTGCAAGCGGCTCAACCTGCCGGCAATTCTGCAAGTCATGGCCCTTGATGTGATGGATCTTGCAGTACTGCTTGTCGGAGCCTCTCGGCTTGTCGGCAGCCGCCAAGGCCTGGCAGGCGGCGCACCCGGCAATTTCCTTGCTGGGGTCGTCAGCCTTGGCTTTCTTGGCGGCCGAGGTCGCCGGATCCCTCGACGGCAAGCACGGTCTTGCCCTTACGCTTCCTATTGCGGCGCCGGCCCTTCTTTGCCGGGGTGACGGCGTCTTCGTCAGTGGAGTCGATTTCCGTGCTGGCGTCTTGGCCGGGGTACTTCATCCCTTCTTCAGACTGAGCGCATCTGTCGGCCAGAACATAAAGCTCGGCTACATCCTTAACCTTGTTCATCGCCAGCTCCTCACGCATCTTGCGGTTGCACACATTCTGATGGAATGCACTGATGACAGCGGCGGATGAACATCTGGGATGTTGTACTGCACACGGTTGAAACTTTGTATGTACTTGCGCAGGGTTTCGCCGTCCTTCTGGGGGATGACATGCAAATCACTTGACTGGACAGGAGCTTGGTGGCCTCCGGTAAAGGCGCCAACAAACTCGGGGCACAGATCCAACCATGACGAAATGGAATCCACTGGCAGGTGCATCAACCATGACATGACGTTGGGCTTAAGTGCCAACGGGAAGTAGGTAGCAAGCACCTTGTCGTCACGAGCCCCGGCATCTTGTATCGCGATAGTGTAGATGCTGAGGAACTCCGACAGGTGAGTCTTGCCGTTGTACTTTTCTCCGACCTCAGGCTTGAACGTGCGGTGGGTGGGCCACTGGAACTGCCGCATCTCACGGGTAAAGGCTGGACAACCCACCTCATAAGGTAGGTCACTGGAGCCCCCCGGCGTTGGGCATGTGTGGGGAAACAAGAGTTAGGGTTGGTTTCGGACCCCTCCTCCAAGGGCCATGAAATTCCCCCCTCTTCCTCCATATATACAACCCTTAGGGCGTCGTTTAGACTTTGAGTTTTGTTTAGATTAAAGTTCGCCATAGCTGCAACTTCGCGTACTTCGTTTGTGTTCAACGACCAGACCAAGGCGTCACAGAACCCCACCTTGATCAATAAAGCTTTCCTCTTATATTCACAATATCCAGATTGCAATCTCAGTTTCTTGCTTGTTCTTCGTTTGCCTGCAGGAAACAGACCTTCGTGGTCAGGTTGATCGTGCTCCGGCGTGGTCAATAACCTCTCGGAGTTGGTTTAGCGATTGCTAAGGCGCGACGTCCTCACACGTTCGTAGTCGGATCGTCAAAGTCGACTTCATCCAAAACGATAGCCACCATCTCATCGAAAGACGGGACACCTTTGCCTCTATCAAGTGCTATCAGATTTCCAGGTTGCTCGGTGAGATTTTACAGTTTTTCGTAGTCTAGATCGAGTCTGTTCTTCATACCTACTGTCCATGAAAAAGCCAAAAAAATTAGGGTTAGTTCATCCTGTCCGAACCCATATGAGCCTTTGCATAATCTTTTCTGTATTTGCTTTGTTGAATTTGCGGTTGCATCGTCGTGTCAAGTTGCTGGTCTTAGCGTCTAGTCCTTTAGAGTTTCGAGTTCTGTTCACAGGTTGTCACGTCGTCGCTGCCATATATCACCACCGCATCATCATCATCGCTGCTGCCGTATACCACCACCGCACCGACTTCATCGCCGCTGCCATATACCACCACTACATATTCGCCGCCAATCCGAGTCCATATATGCCACCACCTATCCACCGCCATCACGCCAATCCGAGTCCACCTGCAACATATATCTGCCACCAGTCCGAGTTCCACCAGATTCATCGCCGCCACCAGTCCGAGTTCCACCAGATTCATCTCCGCTACCAGTCCGAGTCCAGTATTTGTTCCTTTATTTTCGAGTTCCAGATCACGCGATACTACGAGTCGTGACCAAGTCGAACTCCCCAACTTCTATGCTACCCGCAGTAGAAAAATAGTTCCAGTTTAAAAAAACTAAGTCTGGAAAATTCTGGCTAGGCAGTTTTTAGACCATTTGTAGACTTTTTCGAAAAAAAATTGTTGCGGAGCAAAAAACAAAAAAAAAGTGCAAAAAAGTGCAAAAAAAAGAAAAAAAAGAGAAAAAAATTCAGAGTGTGCTCCTCCCTTGTTTACGTGCAGCGCCGTGATTTTGTTAGCGTTCTAGGCTCGCGTCTCTAGCACAGTCTAGCCTAGGACCAGCACAGTATCGTCGTTGAGCGTTTATTCAACTTTGCATCTCTGAATTGATTATTGTTGACCCTTTTTGCTACCATATTATAAGCCTTCCCAGCTCCACATACATCTACATCGTGCGTTTGACTCTCCCTGGTAATCGCTCTATCCAAGCTTTGATAGTTTTGACTACATCGGTTGCCGATCACCGCCTGCTGCTGCGTAAGAACTGGTAAGAATTTGAGATTTGCTTGACGGATTTGTGACACCCACCACCACCACCACTTGTTAGTAGTCTGTAGGATCCTATTCTTGTTTCTATTGCTGCTAACCATGCCAGGATCACAAGCCGACGAGATTGACTGGGAGAACATGACGAACAAGGAGCTTCATGATAAGTTTCAGCAAATGATGACTGAACAGGTGCAAGATGTGGTGAACAATTTTGAAGAGGCCATGGAGAAGATCACTGGCCTTGAGAAGACGTTCGAAACAAAGCTCGATAACTGATTTAATGAACCGCTTGCGCGTCTTCCAACACCGGCTGCACCTGCCGCACCTCTGCAACAACAACAACAACAACAACAACAACAACAACAACAACAACAACAACAACAACAACAACAATTACCTCCACGTCGCGAAACAGCCCTCCGCCGAGCGAGCCGTGTCCTTCTTCAACCTGGCCAAACTGTTGGTGTTGTTGTTGATACTTCTGTGGCTCCTGCTGCTGATGCGGAGGGTGATTATGCGGGAGATTACGAGGATGAGGTTGATGAAAATCAGAACTACGTGCAACCACCAGCACCACAACCACCAGGTCGTCCACATGCAAATAATCACAATGGAAGGGCTCTCCCTCAGGTACGAGATCATGACCATCTTCCTAAACTGAAATTGAATATTCCACCATTATAGGGTAGATATGTTCCTGATATATATCTTACTTGGGAGTTAGAAACTGAACAATGATTTACATGTTTACAATATCCCGAGGAGAGACGTGTTCCTGCTGCTGTTTGTGCTTTCACTAGCTTTGCATGTGTTTGGTGGTCTGAACATTGTAGATTATATCCTATTCCAGCTACTTGGGCTGCTTTGAAAACTGCTATGCGTACTCGTTGGGTTCCACCATATTATCAACGTGAATTGCTTCAAAAACTGCAGCGTTTAAGACAAGGGAAAAATCTGTAGAAGAATATTATCAGGAATTACAAACTGGCATGATTAGATGTGGTATTGTTGAGGAGAATGAAGCTATGCTTGCATGTTTTATGGGTGGTTTAAATAGAGACATTCAGACCATTCTAGAGTATAAGGAGTATACTAATATCACTCGTTTATTCCATCTTGCTTGTAAAGCTGAATGTGAAGTGCAGGTTCGACAGGCATTGGCGCGAACTAACTTTTCTGCAGGTCGATCTTCATCATGGACACCACGTGCATCCTCTACTTCCACTGCACCAGCACCTCCATCAGGTGCCACCTCCAGCCGTGATACAAGAAAGTAGGCACAACCACCACTATCTGCCAAGAGCACACCTGCCGGGGCTGCGCAGAGCTCTTCTTCTTCCATGGCATCAACAGGGCACACAAGTGATATTATTTGTCGTCATTGTAAGGGAAGAGGACATTTTGCGAGAGAATGCAAATCTCAGCGTGTGATGATTGCTACTGAGGATGGTGGGTATGAGTCCGCCAGTGACTATGATAAGGAGACTTTGGCTCTTATTACACATGAAGAACACGGTGGAGATGATTCTGATCATGAGACGCAATACATGGCTGCTGAAGATGCTGACGTGTATGAATGTTTAGTTGCTCAACGTGTTTTGAGTGTGCAGGTTACACAAGCTGAGCAAAATCAGAGGCATAATTTGTTCCATACAAAGGGAGTTGTGAAGGAACGTTCTGTTCGCGTCATCATAGATGGAGGGAGCTGCAACAACTTGGCTAGCATGGATATGGTGGATGATAGAGGCAAAGGTGTCCCGTCTTTCGGTGAGATGATGAATATCGCTTTGATGGAAGTCGACTTTGACGATCCGACTACGAACGTGCGAGGACGTCGCGCCTTAGCAATCGCTAAACCAACTCCGAGAGGTTATCGACCACGCCGGAGCACGATCAACCTGACCACGAGGGTCTGTTTCCTGCGAGCAAACGAAGAACAGGCAAGAAACTGAGATTGCAATCTGGATATTGCGAATATAAGATGAAAGCTTTATTGATCAAGGTGGGGTTCTGTGACGCCTTTGTCTGGTCGCTGAACACAAACGAAGTACGCGAAGTTGCAGCTATGGCGAACTTTTAATCTAAACAAAACCCAAAGTCTAAACGACGCCCTAAGGGCTGTATATATGGAGGAAGAGGGGGGGAATTTCGTGGCCCTTGAGGAAGGGGTCCGAAACCAACCCTATCTCTTGTTTCCCCACACATACGGACTCTAAAAACAGCCTATACTTATGTATTTCGAAATTACATGGGCCTGGCCCAATAATAAGGTGACGCAGCACCTAGAATAGCCTCTGGACGAAAGTTATGAAGTAGCATCTTGTATATTTCGTCCAAGGCTTCATGCACGCATTATGGTGGCTTCAACGTCCTGAAATCATCACTTGTAACTCCGTTCTTGTTCCCCATGCGCATGCCATCATCTCCATGCTTGTTCTTGCTCCAATGTTCATCCTTCTCAAAGCTAGGCCCTTCATTTGTAAGCAAAACAAATGTATCCAATTTAGGCAGCATCATATTCTCATGAACATTAGAATCATTAGCAAGAAACGAAAGTACCTGGTAATTTAATTGGCGTGCGCGAGCTCTAGTAATTGGTCCAGTATGTATAGCAGCAGGGACTGTGGGTGTAATAATTGTATTGATGTCCTCATCATCCTCCCCTTCTTGAAATGAAGTCGTCCTCGACGGAAGCTCATCTTCCTCACCCAAATAAGGCTTCAAATCTGCAATATTAAAAGTGGGACTAACCCCAAAAGCTGCAGGCAGCTCAAGTTTATATGCATTATCATTTATTTTCTCTAACACCTTAAAAGGACCATCAGCACGTGGCATTAGCTTTGATTTGCGCAAATCAGGAAATCTATCCTTACGCAAATGTAACCAAACAAGATCTCCAGGTGCAAACACAACATGTTTTCTACCCTTATCTCCAGCAAGTTTATATTTAGCATTCATACGCTCAATGTTTTCCTTAGTTAACTCATGCATTTTTAAGATCAATTCAGCACGTTGTTTAGCATCAAAATTAACCTTCTCCGAAGATGGAAGAGGCAACAAATCAATAGGTGCACGAGGTAGGAAACCATACACAATTTCAAAAGGGCACATCTTAGTAGTAGAATGCAATGAACGATTATAAGCAAACTCAATATGAGGCAAGCAGTCTTCCCACATTTTCTTATTATTCTTCAAAACAGCCCTAAGCATAGTAGACAATGTTCTATTGACTACTTCAGTTTGTCCATCAGTTTGGGGGTGACAAGTAGTACTAAAAAGCAGTTTAGTCCCCAACTTAGCCCATAAACATCTCCAAAAGTGGCTAAGAAATTTAGTATCACGATCTGAAACAATAGTATTTGGCACACCATGCAAGCGAATAATTTCACGAAAGAACAAATTAGCAACATTAACAGCATCATCGCTTTTATGACATGGTATAAAGTGCGCCATTTTCGAGAATCTATCCACGACAACAAATATGCTATCCCTCCCCTTCTTTGTTCGAGGTAAACCTAAAACAAAGTCCATAGATATATCCTCCCAAGGAACACTAGGTACAGGCAAAGGCATATATAAACCATGAGGATTGAGTCGTGACTTAGCTTTTTGACATGTAGTGCAGCGAGCAACAAAACGCTCAACATCCCGTCTCATCTTTGGCCAAAAGAAATGTGTAGCAAGTACGTCCTCCGTCTTCTTCACGCCAAAGTGTCCCATTAATCCTCCTCCATGCGCCTCCTGCAACAACAAAAGACGAAGAGAGCTAGCTGGAATGCATAGCTTGTTAGCACGGAACACAAATCCATCATTAACGACAAACTTGTTCCAGGTTCTTCCTTCTTTACAATTCTGCAATACATCTTTAAAATCAGCATCATGCACATATTGATCTTTGATGGTCTCCAAACCAAATATTTTGAAGTCAAGTTGTGAAAGCATAGTATAGCGACGAGACAATGCATCAGCAATAACATTTTCTTTACCCTTCTTGTGTTTAATGACATAAGGGAAAGTTTCAATGAATTCAACCCATTTAGCATGTCTACGATTCAGTTTAGCTTGACTTTTAATATGTTTCAAAGATTCATGATCAGAATGTATAACAAATTCTTTGGGCCATAAATAATGTTGCCATGTTTCTAAAGTCCGAACAAGAGCATATAGTTCTTTATCATAAGTAGAATAATTCAGACTAGGCCCACTCAATTTTTCAGAAAAGTATGCAACAGGTTTGCCATCTTGTAATAACACACCTCCTAATCCAATGCCACTAGCATCACATTCAAGCTCAAAAGTCTTATCAAAATCAGGAAGTTGGAGTAAAGGAGCATGTGTCAACTTATCTTTCAATACCGTGAAGGCTTCTTCCTGTGCGGTACCCCAAACAAAAGGCACATCCTTCTTTGTAAGCTCGTTGAGAGGTGCAGCAATGGTGCTAAAATCTCTCACAAAACGCCTATAGAAACCAGCGAGTCCAAGAAAACTCCGCACTTGTGTGACCGTTTTGGGCTGCGGCCAACTCTCAATAGCTTCAATCTTGGCTTTATCAACTTCAATTCCCTGGGGAGTAACAACATAGCCAAGAAAAGATACTCGGTCGGTGCAAAAGGTGCACTTCCCAAGGTTACCAAACAAACGTGCATCACGTAGAGCAATAAAAACAGCACGTAAATGTTCCAAATGTTCTTCCAAAGATTTGCTATAAATCAGTATATCATCAAAATAGACCACCACAAATCGTCCAATGAAAGCACGTAAAACTTCGTTCATTAGTCTCATGAAAGTACTAGGTGCATTAGTTAACCCAAAAGGCATGACTAACCACTCATATAAACCAAACTTAGTTTTAAATGCAGTTTTCCATTCATCTCCCAATTTCATACGAATTTGATGGTATCCACTACGCAAATCAACTTTGGAGAATATTGTAGAGCCACTCAATTCATCAAGCATATCATCGAGCCTAGGAATAGGATGACGATAACGAATAGTAATATTATTAATGCCTCTACAATCAACACACATACGCGACGTACCATCCTTTTTAGGCACGAGTATAATAGGAACAGCACAAGGACTAAGAGATTCGCGTATATAACATTTGTCGAGCAGCTCCTGTACTTGACGCATAATCTCCTTCGTCTCCTCTGGATTGGTACGGTATGGTGCACGGTTGGGTAGCGATGCACCGGGAATTAAGTCAATTTGATGCTCAATCCCTCGAATAGGTGGTAATCCCGGTGGCACGTCTTGTGGGAAGACGTCAGCGAACTCCTGCAAAATGTGAGTGACAGCAGGGGGCAAAGAGGAAGGCACGTCCTCGAATGAAAATAATGCCTCTTTGCACACAAAAGCATAGCAAACAGATTTGCTGAAATCTAGTTCATCAATATCAGATTTTGTGGCAAGTAAACATGCATTTTTCAATTTAATTTCAGAAACAACACTAGATGGTTTATTATTAGGTTTCATTTGTTGCTCAAATTCCTTTGCCACAATCTGATTTTCACTCTTATTTTTCTCCTGTTTTGCTTTATTAGCTCTATTAATGTCATCTTTCAAAATGGAATCAGGAGTCATAGGAAGCAAAGTAATATTTTTATCCTTATGAACAAGAGTATACTGATTGTTTCTACCATGGTGTACAGAATTTTTATCAAATTGCCATGGTCTACCTAGTAATAAGGAACATGCTTGCATGGGTACCACATCACAATCAACATAATCAGCATATGTAGAGATACTAAAATGCACACGAACAGTACGTGTTACCTTAACCTTGCCGCTGTTGTTGAACCATTGGATGTAGTAAGGATGTGGATGTGGTCTTGTGGTGAGAGAAAGCTTCTCCACCATCTCCATGCTAGCCAAGTTGTTACAGCTCCCTCCATCTATGATGACGCGAACAGAACGTTCCTTCACAACTCCCTTTGTATGGAACAAATTATGCCTCTGATTTTGCTCTGCTTGTGTGACCTGCACACTCAAAACACGTTGAGCAACTAAACATTCATACCTGTCAGCGTCTTCAGGAGCCATGTATTGCGTCTCATTTTCAGAATCATCTCCACCATGTTCTTCACGTGTAATAAGAGCCAAAGTCTCCTCATCATAGTCACTAGCGGACTCATACCCACCATCCTCAGTAGCAATCATGACACGCTGAGATTTGCATTCTCTCGCAAAATGTCCTCTTCCCTTACAACGACGACAAATAATATCACTTGTGTGCCCTGTCGATGCCATGGAAGAAGAAGAGCTCTGCACAGGCCCGGCAGGTGTGCTCTTGCCAGAGAGTGGTGGTTGTGCCTGCTTTCTTGTATCACGGCTGGAGGTGGCACCTGATGGAGGTGATGGTGAAGTGGAAGTAGAAGATGCACGCGGTGTCCATGATGAAGGTCGACCTGCAGAAAAGTTAGTTCGCGCCAATGGCTGTCGATCCTGCACTTCACGTTCAGCTTTACAAGCAAGATGGAATAAACGAGTGATATTATTATAATCCTTATACTCTAGAATGGTCTGAATCTCTTTATTTAATCCACCCATAAAACGTGCAAGCATAGCTTCATTCTCCTCAACAATACCACATCTAATCATGCCAGTTTGTAATTCCTGATAATATTCTTCTACAGAATTTTTTCCTTGTCTTAAACGCTGCAATTTTTGAAGTAATTCACGTTGATAATATGGTGGAACCCAACGAGTACGCATAGCAGTTTTCAAAGCAGCCCAAGTAGCTGGAACAGGATATAATCTACAATGTTCAGACCACCAAACACATGCAAAGCTAGTGAAAGCACAAACAGCAGCAGGAACACATCTCTCCTCAGGATATTGTAAACATGTAAATCGTTGTTCAGTTTCTAACTCCCAAGTAAGATATATATCAGGAACATATCTACCCTCAAATGGTGGAATATTCAATTTCAGTTTAGGGAGATGGTCATGATCTCGTACCTGAGGTGGTGGTGCCGGCCTACCGTTGCGAATATATACCTGAGGTCGACCTGCTGGTGGGGGTGCTGGTGGCTGCACGTAGTTCTGATTTTGATCAACCTCATCCTCATAATCGCCCGCATAATCGTCATCCTCCTCAGCCGCCGCAGGAGCAGGAGCCAAAGAAGCATCAACAGTAGGGACAGCAGCACCCGAATTTGGACCAATCTCAATTGGAACGCGCTGTGCCCGTCCCACTTGATTTGGAAGGCGGCGTTGGAGATGTGGTTGTTGTTGTTGTAGAGGTGCGACATGTGCAGCCGGTGGTGGTTGGGGAAGACGCTTTAGTAATTCAGTAAACTTGTTATCCAGCTTTGTCTCAAACGACTTCTCCACGGCATCTATCTTCTCCATAGCCTCTTCAAATCTGTTTAGCACATCTCCCACCTGGCCACTCATCATTTGCTGAAATTTATCATGCAACTCCTTGTTCGTCATGTTCGCCCAATCAGTCTCATCGGCTTGTGAACCTGCCATGGTTAGCAGCAATAGAAACACAAAAGAATATGATCCTGCAGACTACTAGAAGTGGTGGGATGGTGGTGTGTCACAAAACCTTCAAGCGAATCTCAAATTCTTACCAGTTCTTACCCAGCAGCAGGTGGTGATCGGCAACCGTTGTAGTCAAAAACTCTCAAAGCTTGGATATAGCGATTACCAGGGAGAGTCAAACGCACGATGTAGACTTATGTGGAGCTGGGAAGGCTTATAATATGGTAGCAAAATGGTAAGCAATAATCAATTCAGAGATGCAAAGTTGAATAAACGCTCAACGACGGTACTGTGCTGGTCCTAGGCTAGACCGTGCTAGAGACGCGAGCCTAGAACACTAACAAAATCACGGCGCTGCACGTAAACAAGGGAAGAGCACACTCAGGAATTTTTTTTTTCGCTCTTTTTTTTTTTTTTTTTTTGCGCTCTTTTTTTTTTTGCGCTCCTCTTTTTTTTTTTTTTTTTTTTTGCGAAAAAATCACTATAATGGCGAGTGTCTCAAAACTCTTCCCAGGTCAAACTGACAGGATGGGCACAAAATTTTTTGACTAATTTTTTTTTCGGAAATCAGGGCAGCGACGACGAAAAAGTGCGACAAAAAATCACTATGATGGCGAGTGTCTCAAAACACTTCCCGGGGCCTAAAAATAGGATAGGGAAAAAATATTTATGGTTGCCGAAATTTTGGCCTAAAAACTGCCCGGGGGTCTCCAGACTTTTTTTTTTTTTTTTTTTTTTTTTTCCGAGACCTACTCAGGCAAGGAAACACGAAACGGAAAATATATGGACCTCTAAAACAAACCGACTATGAAAAGAACTCGGATTGGTGGTGGATATATGGCGGTAGTATATGGCAGCGGTGGTGGTATATGGATACGGATTCAAAGCGGTGGCGGATAAGCAATGGTGGTAGATGGCAAGGCGATGATGATGGTGCGGCGGCGGCGTGACAACTTATGACCAGAACTCGAAACTCTAAAAGACTAGACTCTAAGACCAGCAACTTGACACGACGATGCAACCGCAAATTCAACAAAGCAAAAACCCTAAAAAGATTATGCAAAGGCTCAGATTGGTTCGGATATGATGAACTAACCCTAATTTTTTTTTGTGGCTTTTTCGTGGACTGTAGGTATGAAGAACAGACTCGATCTAAACTACGAAAAACTGTAAAATCTCACCGAGCAACCTGGAAATCTGATACCACTTGATAGAGGCAAAGGTGTCCCGTCTTTCGGTGAGATGATGAATATCGCTTTGATGGAAGTCGACTTTGACGATCCGACTACGAACGTGCGAGGACGTCGCGCCTTAGCAATCGCTAAACCAACTCCGAGAGGTTATCGACCACGCCGGAGCACGATCAACCTGACCACGAGGGTCTGTTTCCTGCGAGCAAACGAAGAACAGGCAAGAAACTGAGATTGCAATCTGGATATTGCGAATATAAGATGAAAGCTTTATTGATCAAGGTGGGGTTCTGTGACGCGTTTGTCTGGTCGCTGAACACAAACGAAGTACGCGAAGTTGCAGCTATGGCGAACTTTTAATCTAAACAAAACCCAAAGTCTAAACGACGCCCTAAGGGCTGTATATATGGAGGAAGAGGGGGGGAATTTCGTGGCCCTTGAGGAAGGGGTCCGAAACCAACCCTATCTCTTGTTTCCCCACACATACGGACTCTAAAAACAGCCTATACTTATGTATTTCGAAATTACATGGGCCTGGCCCAATAATAAGGTGACGCAGCACCTAGAATAGCCTCTGGACGAAAGTTATGAAGTAGCATCTTGTATATTTCGTCCAAGGCTTCATGCACGCATTATGGTGGCTTCAACGTCCTGAAATCATCACTTGTAACTCCGTTCTTGTTCCCCATGCGCATGCCATCATCTCCATGCTTGTTCTTGCTCCAATGTTCATCCTTCTCAAAGCTAGGCCCTTCATTTGTAAGCAAAACAAATGTATCCAATTTAGGCAGCATCATATTCTCATGAACATTAGAATCATTAGCAAGAAACGAAAGTACCTGGTAATTTAATTGGCGTGCGCGAGCTCTAGTAATTGGTCCAGTATGTATAGCAGCAGGGACTGTGGGTGTAATAATTGTATTGATGTCCTCATCAGTGGAGAGGCTATCTCTCACCACAAGACCACATCCACATCCTTACTACATCCAATGGTTCAACAACAACGGCAAGGTTAAGGTAACACGTACTGTTCGTGTGCATTTTAGTATCTCTACATACGCTGATTATGTTGAGTGTGATGTGGTACCTATGCAAGCATGTTCCTTATTACTAGGTAGACCATGGCAATTTGATAAAAATTATGTACACCTTGGTAGAAACAATCAGTATACTCTTGTTCATAAGGATAAAAATATTACTTTGCTTCCTATGACTCCCGAATCCATTTTGAAAGATGATATTAATAGAGCTAATAAAGCAAAACAAGAGAAAAATAAGAATGAAAATTAGATTGTGGCAAAAGAATTTGAGCAACAAATGAAGCCTAATACTAAACCATCTAGTGTTGCTTCTGAAATTAAATTGAAAAGTGCATGTTTACTTGCCACCAAATCTGATATTGATGAGCTAGATATTAGAAAATCTGTTTGTTATGCTTTTGTGTGCAAAGAGGCATTATTTTCATTCGAGGACGTGCCTTCCTCTTTGCCCCTGCTGTCACTAACATTTTGCAAGAGTTCGCTGACGTCTTCCCACAAGACGTGCCACTGGGATTACCACCTATTCGAGGGATTGAGCATCAAATTGACTTAATTCCCGGTGCATCGTTACCCAACCGTGCACCATACCGTACCAATCCAGAGGAGACGAAGGAGATTATGCGTCAAGTACAAGAGCTGCTCGACAAAGGTTATATACGCGAATCCCTTAGTCCTTGTGCTGTTCCTATCATTTTTGTGCCGAAAAAGGATGGTACGTCGCGTATGTGCGTTGATTGTAGAGTCATTAATAATATTACTATTCGTTATCGTCATCCTATTCCTAGGCTAGATGATATGCTTGATGAATTGAGTGGCTCTACAATATTCTCTAAAGTTGATTTGCGTAGTGGATACCATCAAATTCGTATGAAATTGGGAGATGAATGGAAAACAACATTTAAAACTAAGTTTGGATTATATGAGTGGTTAGTCATGCCTTTTGGGCTAACTGCACCTAGTACTTTCATGAGATTAATGAACGAAGTTTGACGTGCTTTCATTGGACAATTTGTGGTAGTTTACTTTGATGACATATTGATTTATAGCAAATCTTTGGAGGAACATTTGGAACATTTATGTGTTGATTTTATTGCTCTACATGATGCACGTTTGTTTGGTAACCTTGGGAAGTGCACCTTTTGCACCGACCGAGTATCTTTTCTTAGCTATGTTGTTACTCCACAGGGGATTGAAGTTGATAAAGCCAAGATTGAAGCTATTGAGAGTTGGCCGCAGCCCAAACGGTCACACAAGTGAGGAGTTTCCTTGGCCTCGCCGGTTTCTATAGGCGTTTTGTGAGAGATTTCAGCACCATTGTTGCACCTCTCAACGAGCTTACAAAGAAGGATGTGCCTTCTGTTTGGGGTACCGCACAGGAAGAAGCCTTCACAGTATTGAAAGATAAGTTGACACATTCTCCTTTACTCCTAGATTTGAAGAGGATCCGGATATATTCGTGGTGCTCGAGGATGGGGTGTTTTACCAGGCGAGCTACGATGGCACAGAAGTGGCCATCACCGCCGATTATCCCGGGCTTCTCCCTGCTTCACACGTAAGTAATCAGGAGACATCTGATCCAAAAGAGTTCTCTCATTCTGCCTCACCCACCGCACCATCCTGTTCTCAAAAGGGGAGGCGTTCGGCGCGCCATGCTGCCCCAGGGGCATCTCCAAAGAGAGCGGCCCCTACACCGGGCAAGCCTTCGAAGAGGAAGGCAAACGAAGATACGGCCGAGCCTTCATCAAAGAGGTATGGATTTGCAAATATGTTCTTCAGCAGTCGCATCCAATTGTGACTTCTATGTTTGTCCTGTATCAGGAAAAGAGTGTGCCGGACTATGTCCGGGGGTCCGGCCGGTCATACTCCCCACAGCCAGGATCCAGATCCTGCCGTAAAGACGGGGGCTGATACGGGGGTGACGCCGAATTGTCCACGAGGATTCGGATGATGTATCCGTCACCAACTCGGAAGTGGAGAGCACCATGAATCATCGGCGCCGAAGGGCCGTTTTACGAGACCCCAGCTTTTCGGAAGAGGCGTTTAGTGCCTTCAGCTTGACTGATGCATACATCTGAGCTGCTCGAGATGGGCTTAATAGAGCCACGAATCAACATTTAAAAGATATGCAGGTAAGTTTACTTTGTTCGAATATGATAACCATATGCCAGTAGCCCCCGGGACTTGAATTAGTTGGTACAAATGATTTAAAGATCGTTGTATAACCAGGTTCTTACGGAGAAGAACGACCTGCTAGCCCAAGAGCTAGAAAAGTGTCGGACACAGCTAACTACTGTTACCGCCGAACTGGAAAAAACAAAGAAGGCGTCACCTGGTAATGTTTCCCTCCATCGAGAAAACATAACTGGATACCGACAATGCTAACACTGTTGCTCAACTTATGGCAGGATCATCAGATCAACTGAAGGAGCAACTGAAGGCCGCCCAAACGGAAGAACAAGAAGCCAAAATACTACTGGCCGCAGGCGAACATGTGCTGACATGAGTCAGAGATGAGAAAAAAAAGCTGCAGGATGCCCAGACCCAGCTGGGCGAAGAATTGAAAGATGTACGGGCCCAGCTGGCTGATTCCGTGAAGGAAAATAAGAGGCTGCGAGGCGGCATATTCAGTATGTGGTCGAACTTACATTCGAATAATTGGGAGATAAAAGGGACTGACAGAGTTATGTCTACAGGTATGCTGACCGGTCGTCCCGAAGAGGAGATGTCCGGATTCTCGGGCGATCTGCTACAAGAGCTGTCGCACATGCACGAGCAGGCTCGGCAGGCGATGCGAAGCGTTGCCAAGGCCTTGTGGCCATCAGCCTCCCCTCTAGGAAAGATGGAGGATCTCATAGAGCTATTCAAGGGAGCGCGGCGACGCTTTCGATTGTGGAAGATATCGGCCTACCGGGATGGTGCACGAGAAGCCTGGGCCATGGTGAAAACACGATACACCAAGCTTGATCCGAATCATATGGCTTGGGTCGGACCTCTAGGGCCAGATGGGAAAGAAGTTCCCGTTAATTTGGTATATGACCAAGTAAAAGTAGCCGCCAAGTATTCCCAGCAGGATTGTAAGTTAGACAGCCTGCTGGACGGTATAGAGGAGGAAATTTTTGAGTCCAAGTGACTATGCACTTTCCTTCTAGCTGAATTGTAAAACGATTGTCATGGCAGACCTTTTCGCTTCGACCTCTGGACCTGAAGGTGCAGAGTGTTTCCGAATACCTGAGCGGTAAAATAGACCGGGGTATGTGTGGAAACCTGGCGTAGGGGTCATAGTTGCTTGAACAGACAAGTTGTATCCGGCTAGTTATGTTATATTACATTATGATTGTAAGAAACATCTTCCAGAGAGAATAGTTCCGTTAAGGGTTCCTTTCCCTGGGTGTGCATGCGTAAAAATGCATGTCCGAACTGTGATTGGAACAATCGCAGTATAAGTAACATCTGGGGGTTCACAATGGGGTGAATGCAAAAACATCTTTAATCCACCGACCGAATATTCCCTTAAGAACGCTAGCTTTCGGCTTCACCCAGTCTGAGGTACACATCCGGATGACCCGGCAGTAACAATCACAAAGCTGCTCCCTTTATGCCCTAGCCGAACTAACGGGAACGTAGGGCATAAGCACAGGAGCCAAGCAACCCAGCTTGGCCAAAACTTAAGTCATATCGATGCATATAATGGTGAAAAAAAGGTACATATGGGGAAAACCCGCATATGTGATGAGCTTGTTGCTCGAAAAATAACATTAACAAGCTTCTGTCAAAGAAGCCCCCACGTATAATGGACGTACATATTTGAGTAGGTGTATGTCACAGGTGCGCGGTTGAGCCACACGAAAAGCTTTAAGGCTAAAAAAACGAAAAAGCGAAAAGAGAGGAAAAAACAATGGGAACAAAAGGGAGAAGGAGACGAACAAAGAGTTCGGCGCTGGGCATAGAATCTTCGGAGTCTAGCCGCATTCCAAGGGTTCGGCTCTAGGCGATTGTCTGACACATCACGCAGGCGGTACGCTCCTCCAGTGAGAACTTCGTCAATGATGAAGGGACCCTCCCATTTGGGCTTGAGTTTGTCCTTTTTCTTCTCCGGTAAGCGTAGAACGAGTTCGCCAACATTATAAGTCTTGGCCCGTACTTCTCTGCTTTGACATCTGCGGGACTGTTGTTGATAAAATGCGGAACAGGCTTTTGCAACGTCACGCTCCTCCTCCAGGGCGTCTAGGCTGTCCTGCCGATCAAGCTCGGCCTCTCTCTCTTCGTACATGCACACTCGAGGTGAGTCATGAATAATGTCGCAGGGTAGCACAGCCTCTGCGCCGTACACCATGAAGAAGGGTGTGTATCAGGTAGTGCGATTGGGCATAGTCCGCAGCCCCCAGAGTATGGAGTCGAGCTCCTCAACCCAGTGCTTGTCTGATTCCTTCAAAGACCGCACTAGCCTAGGTTTGATGCCGCTCATAATAAGACCATTGGCCCGTTTGACTTGACCGTCTGTTTGCGGGAGATAGACGGAGGCATAATCGAGCTTAATGCCCAGATTGGCGCACTAATTTTTCACCTCATCAGCTGTGAAGTTGGAGCCGTTATTGGTGATGATGCTATGTGGAACACCATAACGGTGTACAATGCCAGATATAAAGTCTATGACTGGTCCGGCTTCGACCGTTTTAACTAGTTTGGCTTCTTTCCACTTAGTGAATTTATCCACCATGACCAGCAGATATTTTTTATTATGGCTTCCTCCTTTAAGGGGTCCGACCATATCAAGCCCCCAGACTGCAAAAGGCCAAGTGATGGGGATTGTTTTCAGAGCGGTGGGTGGCATATGGCTCTGGTTGGCGAAAAGCTGGCATCCGACGAAAGTTGGACAAGGTCCTGTGCGTCTGCTTGGGCCGTCGGCCAATAAAAACCTGTACGGAAGGCCTTGCTAACAAGGGCCCGAGCTGCGGCGTGGTGGCCGCCGAGACCGGCATGAATTTCAGCCAAGATCTGCCGCCCCTCCTCCTCGGAGATACATCTTTGAAGGACTCCGGTAGCGCTTTTCTTGTAGAGCTCTCCGTCGTGAACCTTGTAGGCCTTTGAACGCCGGACAATGCGGCGAGCCTCATTCTAATCCTTAGGGAGTTCTCTCCTATTAAGGTAGGCCAAGAAGGATTCGGTCCATGGGGCAATGACTGCCATGATGAGATGGGTCGACGATGTTAGTTCGGTGGCTGAGCCTCCGATGATATCGGTGTGTTCGGAATCTGGGTTTGTGTTTGGATCCGGACTGCTGTTGCCGCTCTCCCCTTGCCACACCACGGATGGCTTAAAAAGCCTTTCCAGAAAGATGTTAGGTGGGACGGGGTCGCACTTGGCGCCAATGCGAGCAAGGACGTCCACCGCTTGATTACTTTCTCGAGCCACGTGATGAAACTTGAGCCCCTCGAACCGAGCCGACATTTTCAGGACGGCGTTGCAATAAGCCGCCATCTTCGGATCTTTGGCGTCAAAATCTCCATTTATTTGAGATATTGCGAGGTTTGAGTCCCCGCGCACTTCCAGGCGTTGTATGCCCATGGAGACGGCCATCCGAAGACCAAGCAATAAGGCCTCGTATTCGGCTGCGTTGTTGGAGTCTGTGTATAATATTTGGAGTACGTACTGGACTACGCCTCCAGTGGGGGACGTTAAAACGACGCCCGCTCCTAATCCTGCCAGCATTTTGGAGCCATCGAAATACATAACCCAGTTGGAATATGTGCCGTACTCTTTAGGGAGTTCGGCCTCTGTCCATTCGGAGACGAAGTCCGCCAGTACTTGGGATTTAATGGCCCGACGCGGGTTTGTATGTTATGTCGAATGGAAGGAGCTCAATGGCCCATTTGGCAATCCGACCCGTAGCATCGCGGTTGTTTATTATATCATTGAGTGGTACTTCGGAAGCCACCGTGATCGAACACTCTTGGAATGATAGAGGCAAAGGTGTCCCGTCTTTCGATGAGATGATGGATATCGCTTTGGTGGAAGTCGACTTTGACGATCCGACTACGAACGTGCGATGACGTCACGCCTTAGCAATCGCTAAACCAACTCCGAGAGGTTATTGACCACGCCGGAGCACGATCAACCTGACCACGAGGGTCTGTTTCCTGCGAGCAAATGAAGAACAAGCAAGAAACTGATATTGCAATCTGGATATTGCGAATATAAGATGAAAGCTTTATTGACCAAGGTGGGGTTCTGTGACGCCTTTGTCTGGTCGTTGAACACAAACGAAGTACGCGAAGTTGCAGCTATGGCGAACTTTTAATCTAAACAAAACCCAAAGTCTAAACGATGCCCTAAGGGCTGTATATATGGAGGAAGAGGGGGGAATTTCGTGGCCCTTGGGGAAGGGGTCCGAAACCAACCCTATCTCTTGTTTCCCCACACATACGGACTCTAAAATAGCCTATACTCAAGTATTTCGAAATTACATGGGCCTGGCCCAATAATAAGGTGACGCGGCACCTAGAATAGCATGTTGTGAATGCATTTTTAAGATCAATTCAGCACGTTGTGAATGCATGAGTTAACTAAGGAAAACATTGAGCGTATGAATGCTAAATATAAACTTGCTGGAGATAAGGGTAGAAAACATGTTGTGTTTGCACCTGGAGATCTTGTTTGGTTACATTTGCGTAAGGATAGATTTCCTGATTTGCGCAAATCAAAGCTAATGCCACGTGCTGATGGTCCTTTTAAGGTGTTAGAGAAAATAAATGATAATGCATATAAACTTGAGCTGCCTGCAGATTTTGGGGTTAGTCCCACTTTTAACATTGCAGATTTGAAGCCTTATTTGGGTGAGGGAGATGAGCTTCCGTCGAGGACGACTTCATTTCAAGAAGGGGAGGATGATGAGGACATCAATACCATTGTTACACCCACAGCCCCTGCTGCTATACATACTGGACCAATTACTAGAGCTCGCGCAGGCCAATTAAATTACCAGGTACTTTCATTTCTTGGTAATGATTCTAATGTTCATGAGAATATGATGCTGCCTAAATTGGATACATTTGTTTTGCTTACAAATGAAGGGCCTAGCTTTGAGAAGGATGAACATTGGAGCAAGAACAAGCATCGAGATGATGGCATGCGCATGGGGCACAAGAACGGAGTTACAAGTGATGATTTCAGGACGTTGAAGCCACCATAATGCGTGCATGAAGCCTTGGACGAAATATACAAGATGCTACTTCATAACTTTCGTCCAGAGGCTATTCTAGGTGCTGCGTCACCTTATTATTGGGCCAGGCCCATGTAATTTCGAAATACTTGAGTATAGGCTATTTTTAGAGTCCGTATGTGTGGGGAAACAAGAGATAGGGTTGGTTTCGGACCCCTTCCCCAAGGGCCACGAAATTCCCCCCTCTTCCTCCATATATACAGCCCTTAGGGCGTCGTTCAGACTTTGGGTTTTGTTTAGATTAAAAGTTCGCCATAGCTGCAACTTCGCGTACTTCGTTTGTGTTCAACGACCAGACAAAGGCGTCACAGAACCCCACCTTGGTCAATAAAGCTTTCATCTTATATTCGCAATATCCAGATTGCAATATCAGTTTCTTGCTTGTTCTTCGTTTGCTCGCAGGAAACAGACCCTCGTGATCAGGTTGATCGTGCTCCGGCGGGGTCAATAACCTCTCGGAGTTGGTTCAGCGATTGCTAAGGCGCGACGTCCTCGCACGTTCGTAGTCGTATCGTCAAAGTCGACTTCCATCAAAACGATATCCATCATCTCATCGAAAGACGGGACACCTTTGCCTCTATCAAGATGATGAGGACATCAATACCATTGTTACGCCCACAGCCCCTGCTGCTATACATACTGGACCAATTACTAGAGCTCGCGCAGGCCAATTAAATTACCAGCTACTTTCGTTTCTTGGTAATGATTCTAATGTTCATGAGAATATGATGCTGCCTAAATTGGATACATTTGTTTTGCTTACAAATGAAGGGCCTAGCTTTGAGAAGGATGAACATTGGAGCAAGAACAAGCATGGAGATGATGGCATGCGCATGGGGGACAAGAACGGAGTTACAAGTGATGATTTCAGGATGTTGAAGCCACCATAATGCGTGCAGGAAGCCTTGGACGAAGTATACAAGATGCTACTTCATAACTTTCGTCCAGAGGCTATTCTAGGTGCCGCGTCACCTTATTATTCGGCCAGGCCCATGTAATTTCGAAATACTTGAGTATAGGCTATTTTTAGAGTCCGTATGTGTGGGGAAACAAGAGATAGGGTTGGTTTCGGACCCCTTCCCCAAGGGCCACGAAATTCCCCCCTCTTCCTCCATATATACATCCCTTAGGGCGTCGTTTAGACTTTGGGTTTTGTTTAGATTAAAAGTTCGCCATAGCTGCAACTTCGTGTACTTCGTTTGTGTTCAACGACCAGACAAAGGCATCACAGAACCCCACCTTGATCAATAAAGCTTTCATCTTATATTCGCAATATCCAGATTGCAATCTCAGCTTCTTGCTTGTTCTTCGTTTGCTCGCAGGAAACAGACCCTCGTGGTCAGGTTGATCGTGCTCCGGCGTGGTCAATAACCTCTCGGTGTTGGTTTAGCGATTGCTAAGGCGCGACGTCCTCGCACGTTCGTAGTCGGATCGTCAAAGTCGACTTCCATCAAAACGATATCCATCATCTCATCGAAAGACGGGACACCTTTGCCTCTATCAAGTGGTATCAGATTTCCAGGTTGCTCGGTTTGATTTTACAGTTTTTCGTAGTTTAGATCGAGTCTGTTCGTCATACCTACAGTCCACGAAAAAGCCACACAAAAAATTAGGGTTAGTTCAGTATATCCGAACCAATCTGAGCCTTTGCATAATCTTTTTAGGGTTTTTGCTTTGTTGAATTTGCGGTTGCATCGTCGTGTCAAGTTGCTGGTCTTAGAGTCTAGTCTTTTAGAGTTTCGAGTTCTGGTCATAAGTTGTCACGCCGCCGCCGCACCATCATCATCGCCTTGCCATCTACCACTATTGCTTATCCGCCACCGCTTTGAATCCGTATCCATATACCACCACCGCTACCATATACCACCACCGCTGCCATATCCTACCACCATATATCCACCACCAATCCGAGTTCTTGTCATATTAGGTTTGTTTTAGAGCCATCTATTTTCCGTTTCGTGTTTCCTTGCCTGAGTAGGTCTCGGAAAAAAAAAGTCTAGAGACCCCCGGGTAGTTTCTAGGCCAAATTTTCGGCAACCAAAAATATTTTTTCCCTATCCTATTTTTAGGTCCCGGGGAGTGTTTTGAGACACTCGCCATCATAGTGATTTTTGTCGCACTTTTTCGTCGTCGCTGCCCTGATTTCCGAAAAAAATAGTCAAAAAAATTTTGTGCCCATCGTGTCAGTTTGACCTGGGAAGAGTTTTGAGACACTCGCCATTATAGTGATTTATCGCAAAAAAAAAAGAGGAGCGCAAAAAAAAGAGAGTGAAAAAAAGAGCAAAAAAAATTCCAGAGTGTGCTTTTCCCTTGTTTACGTGCAGCGCCGTGATTTTGTTAGTGTTCTAGGCTCGCGTCTCTAGCACGGTCTAGCCTAGGACCAGCACAGTACCGTCGTTGAGCGTTTCTTCAACGTTGCATCTCTGAATTGATTATTGCTGACCATTTTTGCTACCATATTATAAGCCTTCCCAGCTCCACATACATCTACGTCGTGCGTTTGACTCTCCCTGGTAATCGCTCTATCCAAGCTTTGAGAGTTTTGACTACAACGGTTGCCGATCACCACCTGCTGCTGGGTAAGAACTGGTAAGAATTTGAGATTCGCTTGAAGGTTTTGTGACACACCACCATCACCACCACTTCCTAGTAGTCTGCAGGATCATATTCTTTTGTGTTTCTATTGCTGCTAACTATGGCAGGATCACAAGCCGATGAGACTGATTGGGAGAACATGACGAACAAGGAGTTGCATGATAAATTTCAGCAAATGATGAGTGGCCAGGTGGGCGATGTGCTAAACAGATTTGAAGAGGCTATGGAGAAGATAGATGCCGTGGAGAAGTCATTCGAGACAAAGCTGGATAACAAGTTTACTGAATTACTCGAGCATCTTCCCCAACCACCACCGGCTGCACATGTCGCACCTCTACAACAACAACCACATCTCCAACGCCGCCTTCCAAATCAAGTGGGACGAGCACAGCGCGTTCCAATTGAGACTGGTCAAAATTCGGGTGCCACTGCACCTACTGTTGATGCTTCTTTGGCTCCTGCTACTGCGGCGGCTGAGGAGGATGACGATTATGCGGGCGATTATGACGATTATGCGGGTCCAATAGTGTCGTAGCTTCCGGGATGCCATGAAGACCGCGTATGCTATTTTTTGATAATGGGGGAACCGGGATTTGCATGGTGTGAGGACAGTGGATATGTAATATACCGGCTTCTGAAGCGGGAATTTGTGTCCGTCCTGCTCTCGCTCAACGACAAGCACGGCGCTCACCACCTGGTGTGTTACCGATATGTATAATAGCATGGGTTCGCCTACGTTTGCCGCGGCCGGGATTGGGTTGCTCACTAGAAGGGCTTTTATTTCTTCCAGTCCGGCCATTTCCGCGTCCGTCCACTCGAAGTGATCGGTGCGTCGGAGTAGGCGATACAGTGGCAATGCCTTTTCTCCCAATCTGGAGATAAAGCGGCTTAAAGCTACCACACATCCGGCGAGTTTTTGGACCTGCTTAAGGTCAGTTGGTATAGCCAACTGTGATAAAGCTCGGATTTTGGCTGGATTTGCTTCGATTCCTCTATTGGAAACAATGAAGCCCAGCAGTTTTCCAGCAGGGACGCCGAAAACACACTTTTCCGGATTGAGCTTGATGTCATATGCACGGAGGTTGTCGAATGTGAGACGTAAATTGTCTATCAGTGACTCGACGTGCCTGGTTTTGATGACGATGTCATCCACATATGCTTCAACTGTCTTACCGATCTGCCTCTCCAGGCATGTTTGAATCATGCGTTGGTAGGTGGCGCCAGCGTTTTTGAGCCCGAAAGGCATAGTGTTGAAGCAGAAAGGCCCATATGGGGTAATGAATGCCATTGCGGCTTGGTCGGACTCCTTCATCTTGATTTGATGGTGTCCGGAGTACGCATCGAGGAAACACAGTGAGTCGTGTCCTCCGGTTGCGTCAATAATCTGATCGATGCGAGGGAGGGGGAAGGGACCCTTAGGGCAGGCCTTGTTGAGGTCTTTGAAATCGACGCATAGGCGCTGATAGAGGCGAAGGTGTCCCGATCTTTCGATGAGATGATAACTATCGATTTGGTGGAGACGACTTTGACGATCCGACTACAAACGTGCACGATGTTGCGCCTTATCAATCGCTAAACCAATCTCCTGAGGTTACTGACGATGCCGGAAGCACGATCAGCCTGACCACGAAGGTCTATTCCTGCAAGCAATCGAAGAACGAGCAAGAATATGATAATGCAATCTGAATATTGCGAATATATATGAAGTATTGATAGTGGTGGGAATCCGTAAGCGGTCTTGGTCTGGTCGTTGGACACAAACGAAGTACACGAAGTTGCAATGGCTAACTTTTAACTAAACAAATTCCAAGGAAAAAGCTACTAGATGGATCTACTTATATAGGAGCAAGGGGTGGCGGCCAAGGAGGTGGGAGGACGTCCCAAGGAAGCCTAAAACCAACCCTAGGTCGTACAAGGCTCATGGGCCCAAGTGGAGGTGATGCAACACCTTTGGACTTGTAGTTTGACTCGGATTCTGGTGCAACGTCAGATTGTTTCGACCATAACTCAATGCTCCGGACGAATTTAAAGGTGAATCCAATTGGGTTGGAAAGAGCACGAAATCTAGTTTCTAACAAAAAAAGAATCACCCAATTCGGAGTCTGTATGAAAAAGTTGTTGGCGTTTTGAGTCAGGTATGTCTGTGCAGTCCGAATCTGAATCCAGAACGTGAGAGACTTGGACTCTATCTTCTCTTGGCCCAAAAGTGACGTGAGAGGACTTTTTGAACAGAACCTAAACTTCTCCTTTTGCCTTATCTTCATATGTGGATTGTACAAATGTCCCATACACCTGCAATTAGACAAAACACAAAAGTGTGTGAAGTATTTTTGTTCTGGATAACATAAATAGATTATTGAATAGTTTGCACTAGAAATCACCTGACAAATATGCATGTATGCAATATTTTTGGTCGTATCCAAGGTAGTCATGTCCTCATCATCCTCCCCTTCTTAAAAACAAAGCCGTCCTCGGCGTTGCTTAATCTGAAATGTGGCTAACAAAAGAGACAAGGTGTACATGTTGTATATGTATATGTCATCCATTTTTACTTCCCGTGGATTTTGCACATATGACACATGTATACATGAGTAACTTTCATAGTTAATAAAATATAAAGCCAAAATATAATCACAAGAAGTAGAAGGCATGAAAGTATTGCAACTCAGTTTGCACATATAAGTGAAGCTCTTATTCATATGAAAAGATTGACAATATTCATCATTAAACCATCCCAACATTGATGAACCATCACCAAGATTAGAGGTCATATCAAAATGATTAAACATTGGCACAATTATTTTCAAACATATTTGATCCAAATCTGATTTATTCCCTCATTCACTTGATTCTTTTGCATCGATAGTTAATTCAATGGGCTCACTCAAAATTGTTTGATCACATGGCAAAGTCAAATCATCAACATAGTCCTCTAAGGTAGCTGGTGTGATCAAAGTAGTGGGTAGCTCACCGCATGGTGCACTTAAATTGACAAGACATTCATCATACTCATGTGGAAGTGGAAGATTAGTACCTTTGTCATTACCTCTTATGATCAACTCAGATGAGGTAGGCACTCTCGGTGATGATGTGTCACATGGTGGAGGTGATGTAGTCCTCACAACAACGGATGTGGTTGTCATAGTATGCTTAGTAGTTGAAGGGACAACCGTATCAACTCTTGGAATGTGCATCTCGCGCTTGTTCTCCTTGTGCGCAACACGTCGTTTTATTTCCTGTTCAGCTTTGCAAGCAAGATGAAACAAATGGTCCATAGGATAACACTCTTCATGTATTAGTATCTCCTGAATGTCACGATTTAATCCTCCCCAAAATCTATCCATAAAATCTTCTTCACTTTCTTCTAAAGAGGAATGCAGCAAGGTAGTTTGTAAAGTATCATAATATTTCGTTACGGTGTCACTACCTTGTTTTAAATGTTGCAACTTTGTAATCATGTCACGAGTATAATAAGCGGGAACGAATGTATGTCGCATGGCAAGTTTCAAATCATCCCAAGTAGTAGGTATATCATTAGGGTGTAACCGACAATATTCACTCCACCAAACTACAGGAGTGAAAGAACCAACCGCAACCTTAACTTTTTTACGTACATCAAAATTATTGGAAGCAAATATATTATTTAGGTCAAACTCCCATTCAATATATAAAGCAGGTCTAAAACGGCCATTAAATGGTGGTATAGAAACATTAACCTGATCATGTGCATTTGGATGTTTGTGCACCTCTCGTGATGGTTGTGGTATTTGCATTGGTG
The DNA here is from genome assembly GCF_002575655.3 of Aegilops tauschii subsp. strangulata. Taxonomy (NCBI): domain Eukaryota; kingdom Viridiplantae; phylum Streptophyta; class Magnoliopsida; order Poales; family Poaceae; genus Aegilops; species Aegilops tauschii. The sequence goes on along the minus strand of NC_053035.3, from coordinate 183,886,267 downwards.
ATGGCACATCTCCCACGATCGACAAACCCCATGAATTGACTCTAGATCCTGTCATGATTAGTAGAAACAAGAAACAAAATTCAAGAATAATGTTCCTATGAACTACTAGGATGTGGTGGTAAAGCGCTCACAGTAAAGCAAATATCAATATCTTACAAGTTCTTACCAAGCAGCAGGTGGTGACAGGCAACCAGCGGTGTCAAATAACTCCAAAGATTGAGTAAAGCGATTGCCAGGGGAACGTACGTATACACGGTGTAGAAATATGTGGAGCTGGGTTGGCTATATATGGTAGCAAAATATTAGCAATAATCAATTCAGAGATGCAATGTTGAATAAACGCTCAACGACGGTACTGTGCTGGTCCTAGGCTAGACCGGACTAGAGACGCGAGCCTAGAACACTAATGAGGTCACGGCGTAGCACAACTAGCATCAATGAAGGATACTAAGTAGCTCTGGACAGCAAGATATAAGTGAAGATCACAACGGCAGTAAAGATAATGATGAAAAACAACTGCCAAGCAGGATATACAACAACTCTCTCCAACTTTCCTCTTGAAAAGTTTGTGCCAATTTTCTGATAAATTTTTTCAAAGAATGCTACTAACTCAAGCTTTCCAATGCAAAAAGAATCACTCAATTTCGAGTTGATATGAGGAGTGAAAGAATTCTGAAACTGGCTTGAAAAACTGGAATAAGCTGTGTCCGCGAACTTCGGAGGGCAAAAAGACCTATTTAGAAGACGATTTTGAGGTGTCAAATATTGAACTCGTCTCTGCAACTATTTAGATGCGGCTCGTCGCTAGCTTTCATTTGAGTACTCGCGGAGTCAAAACGGACTTCGTATGAGGAAGGTATGCCTGTTTTACTAAACAGTGCACAAAACAGATTCCAATCCGAATTCAACTACGAGATTGAGTCTAGATAGATCCGAATTTTGTTTTTTTTCTTCTCTCTTTTTTTTCCTCACACTTTTTTTTCTTTCTCTTTTTTTTTCTGACTTCTTTTTCTTTTTTTTTCTCTCTTTTTTTTTCTCTGTCTTTTTTTTCTCTCCCTCTTTCCAAGACAAACTAGGTAAGATGCAGATTGGATCAAGCGAAGATGTGAACGACCTCAACTATGATTGTGACAATGAACTATGGGTAGCACATGGTGGAATTTGATGGATGGTGTGGTGGACAGCAGAAGGGATAACGATGCAGCGGCGACGTGACTAATGTGAACAGAACTCGAAACTCTAAACGAACTAGACCCTAAGACCAGCAACTCGACACGACGATGCAACCGATAATTCAATAATGCAAACAATGAATAGAAAATTGCAAAGGCTCAGACTGGCTTGGACAAAAGGATGAATAGATCTAACTTTTTTGTGGCTTTTTCTTGGACAATAGGTAAGAAAATAAATCTAATCTAGGGGAAACTGGAAATTCTCATCGAGCAACCTGAAAACTGATACCACTTGATAGAGGCAAAGGTGTCCCGATCTTTCGATGAGATGATAACTATCGATTTGGTGGAGACGACTTTGACGATCCGACTACAAACGTGCACGATGTTGCGCCTTATCAATCGCTAAACCAATCTCCTGAGGTTACTGACGATGCCGGAAGCACGATCAGCCTGACCACGAAGGTCTATTCCTGCAAGCAATCGAAGAACGAGCAAGAATATGATAATGCAATCTGAATATTGCGAATATATATGAAGTATTGATAGTGGTGGGAATCCGTAAGCGGTCTTGGTCTGGTCGTTGGACACAAACGAAGTACACGAAGTTGCAATGGCTAACTTTTAACTAAACAAATTCCAAGGAAAAAGCTACTAGATGGATCTACTTATATAGGAGCAAGGGGTGGCGGCCAAGGAGGTGGGAGGACGTCCCAAGGCAGCCTAAAACCAACCCTAGGTCGTACAAGGCTCATGGGCCCAAGTGGAGGTGATGCAACACCTTTGGACTTGTAGTTTGACTCGGATTCTGGTGCAACGTCAGATTGTTTCGACCATAACTCAATGCTCCGGACGAATTTAAAGGTGAATCCAATTGGGTTGGAAAGAGCACGAAATCTAGTTTCCAACAAAAAAAGAATCACCCAATTCGGAGTCCGTATGAAAAAGTTGTTGGCGTTTTGAGTCAGGTATGTCTGTGCAGTCCGAATCTGAATCCAGAACGTGAGAGACTTGGACTCTATCTTCTCTTGGCCCAAAAGTGACATGAGAGGACTTTTTGAACAGAACCTAAACTTCTCCTTTTGCCTTATCTTCATATGTAGATTGTACAAATGTCCCATACACCTGCAATTAGACAAAACACAAAAGTGTGTGAAGTATTTTTGTTCTGGATAACATAAATAGATTATTGAATAGTTTGCACTAGAAATCACCTGACAAATATGCATGTATGCAATATTTTTGGTCGTATCCAAGGTAGTCATGTCCTCATCAGAACATCCCGAGACATCGCTTTCAATGAGCTTAAGAATTTGCTTACTCATGCTCCCGTGCTTGCATTACCCAATTTTGACAAACCTTTTGAAATTCATTGCGATGCTAGTGGTGATGGCATAGGAGGTGTGTTAACGCAAGAGAAGTGCCCCATTGCATACTTTAGTGAGAAAATCTCCGGAGCGCAACTCAACCATCCCATCTATGACAAAGAGCTATATCCAAGGTAGTCATGTCCTCATCAGGCGCCAGGATTTATCCTTCTTTGGTACCATCACCAAGTTTGCTAGCCAGTCCGGGTGTTTTATTTCTCTGATGAATCCAGCTTCGAGTAACTTGGCAAGCTCTTCTCCCATAGCTTGTCGTTTGGGTTCGAAAAAATGCCGCAGTGTTTGTTTGACCGCTTTATATCCCTTTCAGATATTGAGGCTGTGTTCGGCTAGCCTGCGTGGGATTCCTGGCATGTCAGAAGGGTGCCAGGCGAATATGTCCCAGTTCTCATGCAGGAACTCTCGTAGCGCGGTATCGACCGTTGGGTCGAATTGTGCCCCGATGGATGCTGTCTTGTTGGAGTCCATTGGATGGACTCGGAATTTGACTATTTCTTCTGCTGGTTTGAAGGAGGTGGATTTGGGTCGTTTGTCCAGGATTACGTCATCCCTATCCACAGTGGAGTGCAGCGCGGTCAGCTCTTCGGCCGCGAGGGCTTTAGATAATGCCTCGAGGGCCAAGGATGCGGTTTTATTTTCGGCGTGCAGTGCTATGTCCAGATCACTGGCAAGAGTGATGGTGCCGTTGGGCTCGGGCATTTTGAGCTTCATGTACCCGTAGTGAGGTATAGCTTGGAAGCGTGTGAATGCGTCTCGCCCTAGTAAGGCGTGATATCCGCTGTTGAAAGGGGACACTTGGAAGGTTATCTCTTCGGACCGATAATTCTCCGGCGTGTCGAATACCACGTCGAGCGTGATTTTTCCCGCGCATCGCACCTCCCGACTGGGAATGATTCCCCGGAAGGTCGTGCTACTTTGCTCAATGTGGCTCCTATCTGTTTCCATTTTTATGAGTGTATCCTCGTAGATGAGGTTTAGTCCGCTACCGCCATCCATGAGCACTTTGGTGAGCCGGAAGCCGTCCACGATTGGACTGAGGACCAAGGCGGCTGGTGCCCGGACTAATTTTGGTTCGTCATCGGCATTGAAAGTTATGGCCGTGTCGTTCCAGGGGTTTATTGCTGTGACTTGGCAGACTTCGGCGAGGTCGCGCAGTGCCCTTTTGCGCTGATTTTTTGAAGCAAAGGTCTCGAAGACCGTCAGTACTCTGAGGTCGTCGTTTTCCGGAGGGTGTTGTTCTGGGTTTTTTTTGGTGAGGAGATCTTCGCCGCTCTTGGCCACTTGCCGGAGTATCCAACATGCTCTAAGGCTATGGGTTGGTGTGGTATCCGGTGTTGCGTGTATTTTGCATGGCCTATCGAGCCATCCCTCCAGAACAGTTCCGCACCCCATAATGGGCTTTGATTTCTTTGCTATTGGGCGCGTCCTTTTTGCCCGGACGAGGGACCGAGTTGAAACCGGTAGTTCCCAACGAGCTGCCTGAGTTTTCAAGGCGCTTTCCATTGCGCAGTACTTCTGTACTATGGCCGCCAAGTTAGCGAAGTGTAATACGCGACGGCGGTTGATGGCGTTGAGGATTCCTTCGTCCATGCAATTGTTGCAGAATGCTGAGATTGCGTCTTCATCGCGGCAATCCTTAATCTTGTCTTTGAATAGGAGGAATCTGGCCCAGAAGTGATGGACCGTTTCCTGAGACTGCTGTCGTATGTACATAAGATCGCGTATATCTGGGTGGGTGGTTTTAAATCTGAACCCGGACCCGATTTGGGATCCGGAGTTTGTGAATCTTCCGAGCTTAATGGTTCGGACTCGGGATGTCAACTGATATTTTAGGCCCGTCGCCCGATTCTAGTTTCGAAGGGCAGGGCACGTCGTTCCACGGACAATTATCCGGCTCCTCGAGCTCGAAAATCCGAACATAGTTCGTCCTCAATATAGAGGAAGAGTTATTGTCTTGCTCCTCCACTACCACTATCTGATGGGTGATCGGCGGAGATTTGATTTCTCTCTGGTCAGGTTTAAGCCCGATCAGATCGTAGTCTGTAGCGACCCCCAAGGCGGCGATGCGATCTAGGAGTTCGTTTAAAGACGACAACTCCGTGGGATCCATCCGTTTGGAGTATTCAGAGTCAACGCGGAGACGATTTTCGATGACTTGAGAGGTCATCGTCGGCTTAACGGCCGAACAGGCGGTCATGGTAAAGCCGCCGAGTCGAAGGGTTTGGCCCGGAGCCAGGGCTCCTCCGGAGGTGATATTGTCCTTGACAACAAGGCGAGCCATCAACCCTACTTTCGACGTCACAGCGGAACTCTCAATGAAAGCACCAATGTCAGTGTCAAAACCGGCGGATCTCGGGTAGGGGGTCCCGAACTGTGTGTCTAAGGTCGATGGTAACAGGAGACAGGGGACACAATGTTTACCCAGGTTCGGGCCCTCTCTATGGAGGTAATACCCTACTTCCTGCTTGATTGATCTTGATGAATATGAGTATTACAAGAGTTGATCTACCACGAGATCGCAATGGCTAAAACCCTAGAAGTCTAGCCTGTATGACTATGGTTATGAGTATTCATCTCTATAGACCTAGCCCTCTGGTTTATATAGACACCGGAGGGATCTAGGGTACATAAGGTCGGTTACAGAGAAAGGAATCTTCATATTCGGTCGCCAAGCTTGCCTTCCACGCCAAGGAGAGTCCCATCCGGACACGGGTAGAGTCTTCGGTCTTTGTATCTTCACAGCCCATCAGTCCGGCCAATGGCTAACAGGCTGGACGCCCGAGGACCCCTTAGTCCAGGACTCCCTCACCAGCTTCACCCAATCTCCAACCCCAGCAGATAGTAACCCAGTTCCTATTGACACAGAACCATCTCCACCACAGAGCTCCCAAACAAGAGCAGTTAGTAAGGCAGCTCCAGTGCCCAAAGCGCCAGTACTACCATGGCGAACCCCAACTCCACCAGTTAGTACACCTATTCCTATGGAGGAAGCACAACCAGCCATTCGTAGTTTAGCATCTATCGCATTTGATTTTGTTAAATCATATGTGCGTATCTTCCCATCATGGAAATATTATACTGAAGATGAAAGAAAATGCCAGTTGCAGGTGTTTGTCTAGGAGTTATGTGTAAGTAATGTTATTCATGGCAATTACTTTGCTTTGTCCCATACATTCTACCTCCATGATGGTTATAATACAGCAATTTTTCCCATTTTTCTCTATTGAGAAGGACCGATTTGGAAACTCAGGATGAGGTAACCTGTGCTAATACCTCTGCTATCTTCAAGAATGCTTTGTGGCAGTATCGGAATTACCTGAAGAAAACGTACTTCACTGGCAAAAAAACTCATCAAATTCCCTTACGTTCTCTTGAGACACATTTACTGGACAATGATTGGGAACGCCTTGTTCTGTACTGGTCTCGAACCAAGAATGTGGTAAGGTCTATGAGCTCATTTTTTAAGTACTATATGCTTGTGTCTTACTGTACTCTGTTCATGTAGAACAAGTGCTTAAACCTGACGAACAACTGTTCTCATTTAAGTTTCCATTGGTATCATGCATACTGCTTTGCTCTTGTATCACTGTATTTACTCATACAAACTTATTTTTAAATTAAAGGATCCAGTCGAAACTCCAATGGCACAACAGGTATGTTTACGCATGTTTCTTTAACAGGTTTGCTCTTATAAATAGCTCTGTTGATTTCAGTTTCAATTGTGTATACAGTTGACTTCTCATATCATGCACATTACTAGCATCACAACGGAGCCAATAGTGTTGTTGTACATGTAGATCCGTGGAACCCATCTGAAATCTTGTTGTGCTGTGTAGTTTGCCACGCTTTGTATTCTTTCAGTGTTGCTTTCTCTTGAACTGATATGATTTGAACCGTGTGTCTATTTTGATTTGTCAAGACAATGCAGTGACCATAGGACATAGATATATGTTTGTATGATGCTTTTATAATGTACTACTTGGCAATAGAAGACTTGGTAGTTTAATCTTGTCCACCTTCCTAATGAACTGGTTCACCGAAATGAGTTTCATATACTAGTACATGCTAAACCTGTTATGTGTCTACTTGTTTCTTCTTTTAGAATGCTGACAGGATATTGGGGAAGAGTGCCTTATTAAGCAATAGTAAAGGAACTAATGCAGATAAGGTATAGGATAGTGAGACATCCTTGTTGGTCTCCAACAAATCTGATAAAACTGCTAAGGAAAACTATCTTGAGGACAGTGAGACAACCCCAAAGTCCTGTCTTGGTTTAGTGTTCGAGTTACTGGCCACTACCGCTGGCACAAGCTATTCAAACTCACTGTCTGAATCAGTTCGGTTTCTTGAGTCTCAACTACAAGCTGCAAGACATCAATCAGCTGTGCTGCGACAAGAAGCGGAAGGACTGCGGAAGTCCCTGGAGCATTCAGATGCATACTTTCTAGTGCAAGAGCAAGTGTTGGAGGATTTTAGCGCCAATCAGGACAACGCTAATAAGCTTGCTAAGCTTATTGCCGGCATGGTGGATACCGAGGATAACGTTTCTTGAGCTCTTCTGAAGTTGTTTCAGTTATGGACTTGTTTTGTTGCCGCGTTTATTTGCACTGGTGGCCAATTTAGACGGCTAGTGCATGTAATATGCTGCTTTCTTCCCTATATTTGCACTGGCGGCGAACTTTGATGCCCAGTGGATGTAATATGTGTAATAGCCATGATAGCCTAGCGTTAGTCGCTTGCTTATTTATTTCCTTATTGTCTTGTTTAGTTATTTGCTTGTAGTCACTTCAGTTCTTTTTCCTTGTTTTTCTAGTGGCCACAATAACCATGGCAACACACGGACTGTTGTAACCATGGGCCTCCTACGAGCCGTAGGATCCATGGGCCTTCTACGGGCCGTAGGATCCATGGGCCTTCTACGGGCCGTAGAGTCCATGGGCCTTCTACGGGCCGTAGGATCCATGGGCTTTCTACGGGTTGTATGATCCATGGGCCTTCTACGGGTTGTAGGAACCATTGGCCTTCTACAGGTCGTAGGATCCATGGGCCTTCTATGGGGCGTATAATCATTTCGCCAAACATGGGCCGTACTATTTGTGGAACATAATGGGCTGTTAATAGGCTGTATTTGATAATGCTACGAAAACAGCCCAACGGGTTAATGGGCCACAAACGGGGCGAATGTTACCACGGGCTGAATTTGGCCCACAAACGGAACAGACCAGTAACGGACCGTAACTAACCGAATTCTAGAAATGAGCCCAAGAATAAATGGGCCCTTAGAAGGCTGAAAGTTGACACGGGCTGGAAACGACCGACGGAATAATGGGCCATTAATGGGTATAAAGCGATACACTGTTCATTATGGGCCAGTTTTATCTCGGGCCCTTAATGGGCCCAGAGTTACAAAGGGCCTCCTATGGGCCGAAAGACGTCATGGGCCATACATGGGCCGGAAGTTACAATGGGGTGGTATCATATTGGACGGCCCAGATGACGCTACTCGGCCAAATTCCGGTAGGCCTTGAGTTAGCAGGCTGTAAATGGGCTATATGCGAACAGGCCATTAACATGCTTTCCGTGGGCCGGCCCGCTACCTTTTGACCAAGTCAAACGGGCCGGCCTTTTCACTGGAATGGGCCTCTGTTGGGCCGTGCCACGTGTCGATGAATCATAGGCGCCTTCGGTCCAATGAGTGGATGACATCTGTCCCAACGGTGAGCCGACACGTGGTTACTCTAGCTATTGAGAATTTTACATGTGGAAAATCCCCACTGGTCCGGGCTGTTAACGGGTTATCGGATCTAAACCGGAACCCGGTAGCTTAACGGCGACCTGTTACGATGGATGCCATGTGTCGGTCACCCTTGACGAAAGCACTTCTATGACGTGCGATTTATCGTCATGGAAGTGGACACTTCCGTGATGATAATTTTGGTAATGTCATGGAACACTTCTATGACAGCACAGGTATGACTATCTTGATTCTGTCATAAAATCGTCATGGATGTACATGCATGACAGAAAACGTGACCTACTGTGACAAACACGTATCATCAGGGAAGTGTATTTTTTTGTAGTGACTCTACTACTTCATCCTCTCCTCTTTGGCGAAATCCCAACGCAGCTCACAAGTAGCAGGAAGAATTTCTAGCGCCGTTGCCAGGAAACATCACCAAAACCTATCAAGTACCTTCGAACAAACTATCATCTACTTGCTCTTATTTTTATTTGCCTTTGCCTCTCATTTTCATCTTCCCCGCTTCTCATCTTTTTTTTTACAAAAATACATAAATATTTTTATTTGATTCTTTCATCATTATGACTAGTGTCGCTATCCCTCCTTTGTCACCGAACTTTGAAGTTATTTACTTCAAACAGAAACAAGAAGAAAATTTGAAGGATGTTGGGTATAGGATAATGGAATCTTATCGTTCTTTTACTATAAAGGGGATATAAAAAATTTGCTTCAAAATTTCTATGTGGGACTAAATATGCCCCGTAGATAACTTTTCAATTTTTCTACTAAGGGGAACTTTATTGAAAGTGATGCTTAGACTGCCAATGAAATAATAGAGGTTGTATTGGGAACTCCACCCCCACAAAACGATTCAACTACACTTAAGAGGGAATCCAAATCTTGGAAAAACTAGGTGATATGCAAAAAAAATGATTTACAAAAGTCTAATGAGCCTCTTAAAAATGTTAGTGGAAACCTCAACCACATGAAAACCCTGATTACCCTTTGCAAAAAGCGGCTAGATACTTTAGACACTAAAACTGCTTCATTCTCTGAAAATAGTGGGAAATGTAAAGAACCTCCCAGCTTTGAGAAAAGCCCAACTGGGGTGGTGAAAACTAAGGATGACAATACTTTAAAAAATATGCATTACGCCTAGCTAGGGGCGTAAAAAATAGTGCTTGTTGGGAGGCAACCCAATAGTTTTCTTATTTTTCTTGTTTCATTTTCAGTTTTCTTGTGTGCGCACAATTATGCTACTGTTATGATTGTGTTTTTATGGTTTAATTAGTGTTTGTGCCAAATAAAGGCTTTGGGATGATTTGGTTGATAGTTGACTTGATTCTATGAAAAAACAGAAATTTCTCGCCCAGTACTGGAATTGTTTAAATTCACCGAAACATGATAAAATTCTAAGTATTTTTTACAAAAATTGATATACAAATTTCCCATGTTGTCTCAATTTTTTAGAATTTTTGGAGTTACAGAAGTATTGCGTTTGTTCAGATCATTACAGACTGTTATGTTTTTGACAGATTTTTTTGTTGCATAGTTTGCTTGTTTCAATGATGCTATGGATTATATCAGATGGTATAAGTCATGGAGAAGTTAGAGTACAGTAGGTAGTATGCAATAATAAAATATGAATGGGTTGACAACAATACCTAAAGTTTATGATTTGCTTGTTATACTAACGGATCTCTTGAGGTTTCTATTGAGTTTTGTGTGTTGAAGTTTTCAAGTTTTGGGTAAGATCATGATGAATGAAGGAATAAGGAGCGGCAAGATCCTAAGCTTGGGGATGCCCAAGGCATCCCAAGGTAATATTCAAGGACAACCAAGCACCTAAGCTTGGGGATGTCCTGAAGGCATCCCCTCTTTTGTCTACAATCCATCGGTATATTACTTGGAGTATTGGGGAACGCTGCATGGAAAACAAAAAAATTCTACGCACACGTAAGATCTATCCATGGAGATGCATAGCTAATAGAGGGGAGAGTATGTCTATGTACCCTCGTAGACCGTTTAGAGGAAGCGTTTATCAACGTGGTTGATGTAGTCGAACACCTTCACTATCCAACCGATCACCGAACGTACGGCACCTCCGTGTTCAGCACACTGCCGAAAACTAGACGGAGGACGAAACAGTGGAGAGGGGCGCCGCACACGGCTAAGAGATTGTTGTGGGTTGCGTGGCGCTCCTCCCTCTCATACATATAGGTGGGGGAGGAGGAGAGGCAGCCTAGGGAAACCCAAGGGGGCCGGCGGCCACCCTTGGTCCCTGCCCAGCCCCCCTTCTTTCTAGGGCTTGCGGGGGGAAGGAACGAGGGGGTGGCTCCCCCCTTTCCTTCCTCTTAGGTGGAGGTAAGGAAAGAGAGGCTAGCCCTCCCCCTTTACCATCCATAGGGCCGACTGCCTAGAGGAGGGGCGCGCCAACCCCTTTTGGGCTGGTGCGCTCCCCTCTCTTAGCCCATATGGCCCATTAACCTCACGGGGCTTCTCAGAACCCCTTCCGGTTATCCGATGACTACCCGATACAAGTCGAAACCTTTCCGGTGACCAAATAGCATCATCCTATATAGCAATCTTTACCTCCGGACCATTCTGGAGCTCCTCGTCATGTCCGTGATCTCATACGAGACTCCGACCAACATTCGGTCACCAAATCACATAAATCATATAATACTATATCGTCAACGAACGTCAAGCGTGCGGACCCTATGGGTTCGAGAATGATGTAGACATGACCAGGACACCTCTCCGATCAATAAAAAATAGCGAAACTTGGATGCTCATATTGGTTCCTACATATTCTACGAAGATCTTTATCGGTCGAACCTTTATGACAACATACGTAATTCCCTTTGTCTGTCGGTATGTTACTTGCCCGAGATTTGGTCGTCGGTATCTTCATACCTAATTCAATCTCCTTACTGGAAAGTCTCTTTACTCGTTCCATAATACATCATCTCGTAACTAACTCCTTAGTCACTTTGCTTGCAAGCTTCTTGTGATGTGTATTACCGAGAGGGCCCAGAGATACCTCACCTGATGAGGACATCAATACAATTATTACACCCACAGGCCCTGCTGCTATACATACTGGACCAATTACTAGAGCTCGCGCACGCCAATTAAATTACCAGGTACTTTCGTTTCTTGCTAATGATTCTAATGTTCATGAGAATATGATGCTGCCTAAATTGGATACATTTGTTTTGCTTACAAATGAAGGGCCTAGCTTTGAGAAGGATGAACATTGGAGCAAGAACAAGCATGGAGATGATGGCATGCGCATGGGGAACAAGAACGGAGTTACAAGTGATGATTTCAGGACGTTGAAGCCACCATAATGCGTGCATGAAGCCTTGGACGAAATATACAAGATGCTACTTCATAACTTTCGTCCAGAGGCTATTCTAGGTGCTGCGTCACCTTATTATTGGGCCAGGCCCATGTAATTTCGAAATACATAAGTATAGGCTGTTTTTAGAGTCCGTATGTGTGGGGAAACAAGAGATAGGGTTGGTTTCGGACCCCTTCCTCAAGGGCCACGAAATTCCCCCCTCTTCCTCCATATATACAGCCCTTAGGGCGTCGTTTAGACTTTGGGTTTTGTTTAGATTAAAAGTTCGCCATAGCTGCAACTTCGCGTACTTCGTTTGTGTTCAGCGACCAGACAAAGGCGTCACAGAACCCCACCTTGATCAATAAAGCTTTCATCTTATATTCGCAATATCCAGATTGCAATCTCAGTTTCTTGCCTGTTCTTCGTTTGCTCGCAGGAAACAGACCCTCGTGGTCAGGTTGATCGTGCTCCGGCGTGGTCGATAACCTCTCGGAGTTGGTTTAGCGATTGCTAAGGCGCGACGTCCTCGCACGTTCGTAGTCGGATCGTCAAAGTCGACTTCCATCAAAGCGATATTCATCATCTCATCGAAAGACGGGACACCTTTGCCTCTATCAAGTGGTATCAGATTTCCAGGTTGCTCGGTGAGATTTTACAGTTTTTCGTAGTTTAGATCGAGTCTGTTCTTCATACCTACAGTCCACAAAAAGCCACAAAAAAAAATTAGGGTTAGTTCATCATATCCGAACCAATCCGAGCCTTTGCATAATCTTTTTAGGGTTTTTGCTTTGTTGAATTTGCGGTTGCATCGTCGTGTCAAGTTGCTGGTCTTAGAGTGTAGTCTTTTAGAGTTTCGAGTTCTGGTCATAAGTTGTCACGCCGCCGCCGCACCATCATCATCGCCTTGCCATCTACCACCATTGCTTATCCGCCACCGCTTTGAATCCGTATCCATATACCACGACCGCTACCATATACCACCACCGCTGCCATATACTACCGCCATATATCCACCACCAATCCGAGTTCTTTTCATAGTTGGTTTGTTTTAGAGATCCATATATTTTCCGTTTCGTGTTTCCTTGCCTGAGTAGGTCTCGGAAAAAAAAAAGTCTGGAGACCCCCGGGCAGTTTTTAGGCCAAAATTTCGGCAACCAAAAATATTTTTTCCCTATCCTATTTTTAGGCCCCGGGTAGTGTTTTGAGACACTCGCCATCATAGTGATTTTTTTGTCGCACTTTTTCGTCGTCGCTGCCCTGATTTCCGAAAAAAATAGTCAAAAATTTTTGTGCCCATCCTGTCAGTTTGACCTGGGAAGAGTTTTGAGACACTCACCATTATAGTGATTTTTCGCAAAAAAAAAAAAAAAAAAGAGGAGCGCAAAAAAAAAAGAGCGCAAAAAAAAAAGAGCGCAAAAAAAAAAGAGCGAAAAAAAAATTCCAGAGTGTGCTTTTCCCTTGTTTACGTGCAGCGCCGTGATTTTGTTAGTGTTCTAGGCTCGCGTCTCTAGCACGGTCTTGCCTAGGACCAGCACAGTACCGTCATTGAGCGTTTATTCAACTTTGCATCTCTGAATTGATTATTGCTTACCATTTTGCTACCATATTATAAGCCTTCCCAGCTCCACATAAGTCTACATCGTGCGTTTGACTCTCCCTGGTAATCGCTATATCCAAGCTTTGAGAGTTTTTGACTACAACGGTTGCCGATCACCACCTGCTGCTGGGTAAGAACTGGTAAGAATTTGAGATTCGCTTGAAGGTTTTGTGACACACCACCATCACCACCACTTCTAGTAGTCTGCAGGATCATATTCTTTTGTGTTTCTATTGCTGCTAACCATGGCAGGTTCACAAGCCGATGAGACTGATTGGGCGAACATGACGAACAAGGAGTTGCATGATAAATTTCAGCAAATGATGAGTGGCCAGGTGGGAGATGTGCTAAACAGATTTGAAGAGGCTATGGAGAAGATAGATGCCGTGGAGAAGTCGTTTGAGACAAAGCTGGATAACAAGTTTACTGAATTACTCAAGCGTCTTCCCCAACCACCACCGGCTGCACATGTCGCACCTCTACAACAACAACAACCACATCTCCAACGCCGCCTTCAGAATCAAGTGGGACGGGCACAGCGCGTTCCAATTGAGATTGGTCAAAATTCGGGTGCTGCTGCCCCTACTGTTGATGCTTCTTTGGCTCCTGCTCCTGCGGCGGCTGAGGAGGATGACGATTATGCGGGCGATTATGAGGATGAGGTTGATCAAAATCAGAACTACGTGCAGCCACCAGCACCACCACCAGCAGGTCGACCTCAGGTATATATTCGCAACGGTAGGCCGGCACCACCACCTCAGGTACGAGATCATGACCATCTCCCTAAACTGAAATTGAATATTCCACCATTTGAGGGTAGATATGTTCCTGATATATATCTTACTTGGGAGTTAGAAACTGAACAACGATTTACATGTTTACAATATCCTGAGGAGAGACGTGTTCCTGCTGCTGTTTGTGCTTTCACTAGCTTTGCATGTGTTTGGTGGTCTGAACATTGTAGATTATATCCTGTTCCAGCTACTTGGGCTGCTTTGAAAACTGCTATGCGTACTCGTTGGGTTCCACCATATTATCAACGTGAATTACTTCAAAAATTGCAGCGTTTAAGACAAGGAAAAAATTCTGTAGAAGAATATTATCAGGAATTACAAACTGGCATGATTAGATGTGGTATTGTTGAGGAGAATGAAGCTATGCTTGCACGTTTTATGGGTGGATTAAATAAAGAGATTCAGACCATTCTAGAGTATAAGGATTATAATAATATCACTCGTTTATTCCATCTTGCTTGTAAAGGTGAACGTGAAGTGCAGGATCGACAGCCATTGGCGCGAACTAACTTTTCTGCAGGTCGACCTTCATCATGGACACCGCGTGCATCTTCTACTTCCACTTCACCATCACCTCCATCAGGTGCCACCTCCAGCCGTGATACAAGAAAGCAGGCATAACCACCACTCTCTGCCAAGAGCACACCTGCCGGGCCTGTGCAGAGCTCTTCTTCTTCCATGGCATCGACAGGGCACACAAGTGATATTATTTGTCGTCGTTGTAAGGGAAGAGGACATTTTGCGAGAGAATGCAAATCTCAGCGTGTCATGATTGCTACTGAGGATGGTGGGTATGAGTCCGCTAGTGACTATGATGAGGAGACTTTGGCTCTTATTACACGTGAAGAACATGGTGGAGATGATTCTGAAAATGAGACGCAATACATGGCTCCTGAAGACGCTGACAGGTATGAATGTTTAGTTGCTCAACGTGTTTTGAGTGTGCAGGTCACACAAGCAGAGCAAAATCAGAGGCATAATTTGTTCCATACAAAGGGAGTTGTGAAGGAACGTTCTGTTCGCGTCATCATAGATGGAGGGAGCTGTAACAACTTGGCTAGCATGGAGATGGTGGAGAAGCTATCTCTCACCACAAGACCACATCCACATCCTTACTACATCCAATGGTTCAACAACAGCGGCAAGGTTAAGGTAACACGTACTGTTCGTGTGCATTTTAGTATCTCTACATATGCTGATTATGTTGATTGTGATGTGGTACCCATGCAAGCATGTTCCTTATTACTAGGTAGACCATGGCAATTTGATAAAAATTCTGTACACCATGGTAGAAACAATCAGTATACTCTTGTTCATAAGGATAAAAATATTACTTTGCTTCCTATGACTCCTGATTCCATTTTGAAAGATGACATTAATAGAGCTAATAAAGCAAAACAGGAGAAAAATAAGAGTGAAAATCAGATTGTGGCAAAGGAATTTGAGCAACAAATGAAACCTAATAATAAACCATCTAGTGTTGTTTCTGAAATTAAATTGAAAAGTGCATGTTTACTTGCCACAAAATCTGATATTGATGAACTAGATTTCAGCAAATCTGTTTGCTATGCTTTTGTGTGCAAAGAGGCATTATTTTCATTCGAGGACGTGCCTTCCTCTTTGCCCCCTGCTGTCACTAACATTTTGCAGGAGTTCGCTGACGTCTTCCCACAAGACGTGCCACCGGGATTACCACCTATTCGAGGGATTGAGCATCAAATTGACTTAATTCCCGGTGCATCGCTACCCAACCGTGCACCATACCGTACCAATCCAGAGGAGACGAAGGAGATTATGCGTCAAGTACAGGAGCTGCTCGACAAAGGTTATATACGCGAATCTCTTAGTCCTTGTGCTGTTCCTATTATACTCGTGCCTAAAAAGGATGGTACGTCGCGTATGTGTGTTGATTGTAGAGGCATTAATAATATTACTATTCGTTATCGTCATCCTATTCCTAGGCTCGATGATATGCTTGATGAATTGAGTGGCTCTACAATATTCTCCAAAGTTGATTTGCGTAGTGGATACCATCAAATTCGTATGAAATTGGGAGATGAATGGAAAACTGCATTTAAAACTAAGTTTGGTTTATATGAGTGGTTAGTCATGCCTTTTGGGTTAACTAATGCACCTAGTACTTTCATGAGACTAATGAACGAAGTTTTACGTGCTTTCATTGGACGATTTGTGGTAGTCTATTTTGATGATATACTGATTTATAGCAAATCTTTGGAAGAACATTTGGAACATTTACGTGCTGTTTTTATTGCTCTACGTGATGCACGTTTGTTTGGTAACCTTGGGAAGTGCACCTTTTGCACCGACCGAGTATCTTTTCTTGGCTATGTTGTTACTCCACAGGGAATTGAAGTTGATAAAGCCAAGATTGAAGCTATTGAGAGTTGGCCGCAGCCCAAAACGGTCACACAAGTGCGGAGTTTTCTTGGACTCGCTGGTTTCTATAGGCGTTTTGTGAGAGATTTTAGCACCATTGCTGCACCTCTCAACGAGCTTACAAAGAAGGATGTGCCTTTTGTTTGGGGTACCGCACAGGAAGAAGCCTTCACGGTATTGAAAGATAAGTTGACACATGCTCCTTTACTCCAACTTCCTGATTTTAATAAGACTTTTGAGCTTGAATGTGATGCTAGTGGCATTGGATTAGGAGGTGTGTTATTACAAGATGGCAAACCTGTTGCATACTTTTCTGAAAAATTGAGTGGGCCTAGTCTGAATTATTCTACTTATGATAAAGAACTATATGCTCTTGTTCGGACTTTAGAAACATGGCAACATTATTTATGGCCCAAAGAATTTGTTATACATTCTGATCATGAATCTTTGAAACATATTAAAAGTCAAGCTAAACTGAATCGTAGACATGCTAAATGGGTTGAATTCATTGAAACTTTCCCTTATGTCATTAAACACAAGAAGGGTAAAGAAAATGTTATTGCTGATGCATTGTCTCGTCGCTATACTATGCTTTCACAACTTGACTTCAAAATATTTGGTTTGGAGACCATTAAAGATCAATATGTGCATGATGCTGATTTTAAAGATGTATTGCAGAATTGTAAAGAAGGAAGAACCTGGAACAAGTTTGTCGTTAATGATGGATTTGTGTTCCGTGCTAGCAAGCTATGCATTCCAGCTAGCTCTCTTCGTCTTTTGTTGTTGCAGGAGGCGCATGGAGGAGGATTAATGGGACACTTTGGCGTGAAGAAGACGGAGGACGTACTTGCTACACATTTCTTTTGGCCAAAGATGAGACGGGATGTTGAGCGTTTTGTTGCTCGCTGCACTACATGTCAAAAAGCTAAGTCACGACTCAATCCTCATGGTTTATATATGCCTTTGCCTGTACCTAGTGTTCCTTGGGAGGATATATCTATGGACTTTGTTTTAGGTTTACCTCGAACAAAGAAGGGGAGGGATAGCATATTTGTTGTCGTGGATAGATTCTCGAAAATGGCGCACTTTATACCATGTCATAAAAGCGATGATGCTGTTAATGTTGCTGATTTGTTCTTTCGTGAAATTATTCGCTTGCATGGTGTGCCAAATACTATTGTTTCAGATCGTGATACTAAATTTCTTAGCCACTTTTGGAGATGTTTATGGGCTAAGTTGGGGACTAAACTGCTTTTTAGTACTACTTGTCACCCCCAAACTGATGGACAAACTGAAGTAGTCAATAGAACATTGTCTACTATGCTTAGGGCTGTTTTGAAGAATAATAAGAAAATGTGGGAAGAATGCTTGCCTCATATTGAGTTTGCTTATAATCGTTCATTGCATTCTACTACTAAGATGTGCCCTTTTGAAATTGTGTATGGTTTCCTACCTCGTGCACCTATTGATTTGTTGCCTCTTCCATCTTCGGAGAAGGTTAATTTTGATGCTAAACAACGTGCTGAATTGATCTTAAAAATGCATGAGTTAACTAAGGAAAACATTGAGCGTATGAATGCTAAATATAAACTTGCTGGAGATAAGGGTAGAAAACATGTTGTGTTTGCACCTGGAGATCTTGTTTGGTTACATTTGCGTAAGGATAGATTTCCTGATTTGCGCAAATCAAAGCTAATGCCACGTGCTGATGGTCCTTTTAAGGTGTTAGAGAAAATAAATGATAATGCACATAAACTTGAGCTGCCTGCAGATTTTGGGGTTAGTCCCACTTTTAATATTGCAGATTTGAAGCCTTATTTGGGTGAGGAAGATGAGCTTCCGTCGAGGACGACTTCATTTCAAGAAGGGGAGGATGATGAGGACATCAATACAATTATTACACCCACAGGCCCTGCTGCTATACATACTGGACCAATTACTAGAGCTCGCGCACGCCAATTAAATTACCAGGTACTTTCGTTTCTTGCTAATGATTCTAATGTTCATGAGAATATGATGCTGCCTAAATTGGATACATTTGTTTTGCTTACAAATGAAGGGCCTAGCTTTGAGAAGGATGAACATTGGAGCAAGAACAAGCATGGAGATGATGGCATGCGCATGGGGAACAAGAACGGAGTTACAAGTGATGATTTCAGGACGTTGAAGCCACCATAATGCGTGCATGAAGCCTTGGACGAAATATACAAGATGCTACTTCATAACTTTCGTCCAGAGGCTATTCTAGGTGCTGCGTCACCTTATTATTGGGCCAGGCCCATGTAATTTCGAAATACATAAGTATAGGCTGTTTTTAGAGTCCGTATGTGTGGGGAAACAAGAGATAGGGTTGGTTTCGGACCCCTTCCTCAAGGGCCACGAAATTCCCCCCTCTTCCTCCATATATACAGCCCTTAGGGCGTCGTTTAGACTTTGGGTTTTGTTTAGATTAAAAGTTCGCCATAGCTGCAACTTCGCGTACTTCGTTTGTGTTCAGCGACCAGACAAAGGCGTCACAGAACCCCACCTTGATCAATAAAGCTTTCATCTTATATTCGCAATATCCAGATTGCAATCTCAGTTTCTTGCCTGTTCTTCGTTTGCTCGCAGGAAACAGACCCTCGTGGTCAGGTTGATCGTGCTCCGGCGTGGTCGATAACCTCTCGGAGTTGGTTTAGCGATTGCTAAGGCGCGACGTCCTCGCACGTTCGTAGTCGGATCGTCAAAGTCGACTTCCATCAAAGCGATATTCATCATCTCATCGAAAGACGGGACACCTTTGCCTCTATCATCACCGGTATACGGAGTGAGAAATCCTAATCTTGATCCATGCCAACTCAACAAATACCTTCGGAGATACCTGTAGAGCATCTTTATGATCACCCAGTTATGTTGTGACATTTGATAGCACACAAGGTATTCCTCTGGTATCAGGGAGTTGCACGATCTCATAGTCGAAGGAATATGTATTTGACATTAAGAAAGCAGTAGCAATAAACTAAACGATCATATGCTAAGCTAACGGATGGGTCTTTGTCCATTAGATCATTCTCCTAATGATGTGATCCCGTTATCAAGTGACAACGCATGTCTATGGTTAGGAAACCTTAACCATCTTTGATCAACGAGCTAGTCTAGTAGAGGCTTACTAGGAACACGGTATTTGTTTATGTATCCACACATGTATTTAAGTTTCCGATCAATACAATTCTAGCATGAGTAATAAACCGTTTTCATGAATAAGGAAATATAATAATAACAACTTTATTATTGCCTCTAGAGCATATTTCCATCAGTCTCCCACTTGCACTAGAGTCAGTAATCTAGATTGCATTGTAATAAATCTAACACCCATGGAGTCTTGGTGCTGATCATGTTTTGCTCGCGGAAGGGGATTAGTCAACGGGTCTACTGATACGTCTCCATCATATCTACTTTTCCAAACTCTTTTGCCCTTGTTTTGGACTCTAATTTGCATGATTTGAATGGAACTAACCCGGACTGACACAGTTTTCAGCAGAATTGCCATGGTGTTATTTTTGTGCAGAAATAGAAGTTCTCGGAATGACCTGAAACTTCACGGATATCTTTTTTGGAACAAATAAAAAATATTGGCGAAAGAATCAACCGAAGGGGGCCCACACCCTGTCCACAAGGGCGGAGGGTGCGGCCACCCCCATGGGGCGTGCCCTCTTTCCTTGTGGGCCCCACAGGCCTCCACCGACCTCAACTACAACTCCATATATTCACGTTCGGGGAAAAAATGAGAAAGAAGGATTCATCGCGTTTTACAATACGGAGCCACCGCCACCTCCTGTTCTTCCTCGGGAGGGCAGATCTGGAGTCCGTTTTGGGCTCCGGAGAGGGGAAATTGTCGTCGTCGTCATCATCAACCATCCTCCATCACCAATTTCATGATGCTCACCGCCGTGCGGGAGTAATTCCATCGTAGGCTTGCTGGACGGTGATGGGTTGGATGAGATTTACCATGTAATCGAGTTAGTTTTGTTAGGGTTTGATCCCTAGTATCCACTATGTTCTAAGATTGATGTTGCTATGACTTTGCTATGCCTAATGCTTGTCATTAGGGCCCGAGCCCGAGTGCCATGATTTCAGATCTGAACTTATTATGTTTTCATGAATGTATTTGTGTTCATGATCCTATCTTGCAAGTTATAGTCACCTACTACGTGCTATGATCCGACAACCCCGAAGTGACAATAGTCGGGACACTTCCCGGTGATCACCGTAGTTCGAGGAGTTCATGTATTCACTAAGTGCTAATGCTTTGGTCCGGTACTCTATTCAAATGAGGCCTTAATATCCCTTAGTTTCCATTAGGACCCCGCTACCACGGGAAGGTAGGACAAAAGATGTCATGCAAGTTCTTTTCCATAAGCACGTATGACTATATTCGGAATACATGTCTGCATTATATTGATGAATTGGAGCTAGTTCTGTGTCACCCTATGTTATAACTGTTGCATGATGAATGCCATCCGACATAATTATCCATCATTGATCCATTGTCTACGAGCTCGTTTCATATTGATCCTTGCTTTGTTCCTTTTCCGTTTCCACTGTTACAATTGCTATGAAACTGCTACTGTTACTTTTGCCACCGTTACCGTTACCTCCATACTAGTTTGCTACTAAATATTTTGTTGTAGATATTAAGTCTTTCAGGTGTGGTTGAATTGAAAACTCAGCTACTAATACTAGAGAATATTCTTTGACTCCCCTTGTGTCGAATCAATATATTTGGGTTGAATACTCTACCCTCAAAAATTGTTGCGATCCCCTATACTTGTGGGTCATCAAGACCTTTTTCTAGCACCGTTGCGGGGGAGCATACCTCTATTCTCTGAGTCACTTGGGATTTATATCTGTTGATCGCTGTGAGGAATTTGAAAGATCAAAGAACCAAGATTTTTCCCTCAACTACAAGGGGAGGTAAGGAACTGCCATCTAGCTCTGCACTTGATTCTCCTTCTGTTTTGAGTAAACTTGCGACACCTACACCTACTATTGATTC
This sequence comes from Aegilops tauschii subsp. strangulata, assembly GCF_002575655.3. Taxonomy (NCBI): domain Eukaryota; kingdom Viridiplantae; phylum Streptophyta; class Magnoliopsida; order Poales; family Poaceae; genus Aegilops; species Aegilops tauschii. The sequence continues at coordinate 183,864,798 of NC_053035.3, read as the reverse complement.
CGATATGTCGCATGTTATTGATTATGCCACTTCTGCTATGCATGATGCTTATAATGATACTACTTATTTGCTTGATAGTACTGTGCCACTAGGAGAACTTCTTGATGAACAACTTGCTAGGGTTAGAGAGAATGATATTACTGAAACAGAAGATATTATTGAAACTAAAGATTATGATTCTCCCCCTAGATATGAATTTCCTGTTGTACCTGAGGGTTATGTTATGGATGAAGAAACTGCTAGAGACTACTTTGCTTGCAATGATAGAGAAGATCTTAAGAAACTATTAGCTAAGCTGGAAGAAAAATCTTTGAATGCTAGAATGAAATATAATCCCAATTTTGCTACTGATGAGGACATCAATACCATTGTTACACCCACAACCCCTGCTACTATACATACTGGATTACTAGAGCTCGCGCACGCTAATTAAATTAACAGGTACTTTCGTTTCTTGGTAATGATTCTAATGTTCATGAGAATATGATGCTGCCAAAATTGGATACATTTGTTTTGCTTACAAATGAAGGGCCTAGCTTGGAGAAGGATGGACATTGGAGCAAGAACAAGCATGGAGTTGATGGCATGCGCAAGGGAGACAAGAACAGAGTTTCAAGTGATGATTTCAGGACTTTGAAGCCACCATAATGAGTGCATGAAGCCTTGGACGAAATATACAAGATGCCACTTCATAATTTTCGTCCAGAGGCTATTCTAGGTGCTGCGTCACCTTATTTTTGGGCCAGGCCCATGTAATTTCGAAATACTTCAATATAGGCTGTTTTTAGAGTCCGTATGTGTGGGGAAACAAGAGTTAGGGTGGGTTTCAGACCCCTCCTCCAAGGGCCACGAAATTCCCCCCCTCTCCCTACATATATACAGCCCCTAGGGCATCGTTTAGACTTTGGATTTTGTTTAGATTAAAAGTTCGCCATAGCTGCAACTTCGCGTACTTCGTTTGTGTTCAACGACCAGACAAAGGCGTCACAGAACCCCACCTTCATTAATCAAGCTTTCCTCTTTTATTCGCAATATCCAGATTGCAATATTAGTTTCTTGCTTGTTCTTCGTTTGCTCGCAGGAAATAGACCCTCGTGGTCAGGTTGATCGTGCTCCGGCGTGGCAATAACCCCTCGGAAGTTGGGTTAGCGATGGCTAAGGCGCGACGTCTTCGCACGTTCGTAGTCGGATCGTCAAAGTCGACTCCCACAGAAAACGATTGCTATCTCATCGAAACATCGGGACACCTTTGCCTCTATCAGCTACTTCACCTATCTTTGTTACTGATAAGGATTATGAATTCTCTGTCGATCCTGAGTTAATTACTTTGGTTGAATCTGGTCCTTTCTATGGTTATGAATTTGAAACTGTTGTGGCACATCTTACTAAATTGAATGATATAGCCACCCTATTTGCTCATGAGGAAAAAATTCGCTATTACTATATTCTTAATTTTTTTCCTTTCTCGTTAAAGGGTGATGCTAAGTTATGGTTTAATTCTCTTGCTCCTGGTTGAGTGCGTAGTCCCTAGGATATGATTTACTACTTCTCTGAAAAATATTTCCCCGCTCATAAGAAACAGGTTGCTTTACGGGAAATATTTAACTTTGTGCAAATTGAAGAAGTGAGTCTCCCACAAGCTTGGGGGAGGCTTCTCCAATTACTTAATGCATTGCCTGATCATCCTCTCAAGAAAATTGAAATACTTGATATCTTTTATAATGGACTAACCGATGCTTCCAGAGACCACCTGGATGGTTGTGTTGGTTGTGTTTTCAAGGAAAGAACTGTTGAGCAAGCTGAATTGCTATTGAATAATATATTGAGTAATGATAATAATTGGACACTACCTGAACCAACTCCTAAGCCAACTCTGAAGATATGCAAGAGGCAAATAAATCTATGAAAGAAAAACGTATTAAAGCTGAAGATGTTAATAATCTACCACCTATTGAAGAAATACATGGTCTTGATAACCCGACACAGGTAGTAGAGGTAAACTCTCTCCATAGATTTGATGAAGGTGATATTCCTCATAATAAGTCTGCTAGTCAATGCTTGGATGAGTTCGATAATTTTATCGTGAAACAAGAAAAATTCAATGCTTATGTTAGTAGACAATTGAAACGTATGCTTACATGCTTGACCACTTGGGTGATTATATGAGTAGAACTGTTAATGATCTTAAGCTTACTAGTAAACATGCTTCCATGGTTACAACTCAAGTAGAACAAGTACTTAAGGCACAAGATGATTTGCTTAATGAGTTGAATAGTAAGAATAATGGCAATGTTGTTAGGGTTATGACTAGAGGTGGTAAAATGACCAAGCAACCTTTGTATCCTGAGGACCATCCTAAGAGAATTGAGCAGGATTCTTAGAGAATTAATACTGATGCACCTAGTCCTAGTAATAAAAAGAAAGGACTTTGCATGCTAGTGAACCTGTTATAAACACACATAAGAATCCTAATGATATTTCTATTTTTGATGCTGAGACACAATCTGGTGATGAACATGAACCTAGTAATAATGTTAATGATGATGTTCATGTTGATGCTCAACCTAGTAATGACAATGATGTACAGATTGAACCTGCTGTTGATCTTGATAACCCACAATCAAAGAATCAACGTTAGGATAAGAGATCTCGTTGCTAGGAAGCATGGTAAAGAAAGAGAACCATGGGTTCAGAAACCCATGCCCTTTCCTCCTAAACCATCCAAGAAAAAGGATGATGAGGATTTTGAGCACTTTGCTGAAATGATTAGACCTACCTTTTTGCGTATGCGTTTGGCTGATATGCTTAAAATGCCTCCTTATGCGAAGTATATGAAAGATATTGTTACAATAAAAGAAAGATACCGGAAGCTAAAATTTCCACCATGCTTGCTAATTATACTTTTAAGGGTGGAATACCAAAAGAAACTAGGAGACCCAGGAATACTCATACGTCTCCAACATATCTATAATTTGTGATTGTTCCAAGCTATTATATTATCTGTTTTGGATGTTTTATATGCATTAATATGCTATTTTATATGATTTTGGGACTAACCTATTAACCTAGAACCCAGTGCCAGGTTCTGTTTTTTCCTTGTTTTAGAGTTTCGCAGAAAAGGAATACCAAACGGAATAAAACTTTTGCGATGATTTTTCTTGGACCAGAAGACACCCAGGAGACTTGGAGTGTAAGTCAGAAGAGCCATGAGGCGGCCACAAGGGTGCAGGGCGCGCCCAGGGGGGTAGGGCGTGCCCCCCGACCTTGTGGGCCCCTTAGTGACCCTCTGACCTAGATCTTCCTCCTATATATTCTCAAATACCCCAAAAACTTACAGGGGAGCCACGAAACCACTTTTCCACCGCCGCAACCTTCTATACCCGCGAGATCCCATCTTGGGGCCTTTTTCGGCATCCTGCCGGAGGTGGAATCGATCACGGAGGGCTTCTACATGAACACCATTGCCTCTGTGATGAAGCGTGAGTAGTTTACCAAAGACCCACAGGTCCATAGCTAGTAGCTAGATGGCTTCTCCTCTCTCTCTCTCTCTCTTTGATTCTCAATACAAAGTTCTCCTCGATGTTCTTGGAGATCTATTCGATGTAATACTCTTTTGCGACGTGTTTGCCGAGATCCGATGAATTGTGGATTTATGATCAGCTTATCTATGAATATTATTTGAATCTTCTCTAAATTCTTATATTCATGATTTGATATCTTTGCAAGTCTCTTCGAACTATCGATTTGGTTTGGCCAACTAGATTGGTTTTTCTTGCAATGGGAGAAGTGCTTAGCTTTGGGTTCAATCTTTCGGTGCTCGATCCTAGTGACAGAAGGGGAACCGACATGTATTGTATTGTTGCCATCGAGGATAAAAAGATGGGGTTTTCATCATATTGCTTGAGTTAATTCCTCTACATCATGTCATCTTGCTTAAAGCGTTACTCCGTTCTTTATGAACTTAATACTCTAGATGCATGCTGGATAGCGGTGGATGTGTGGAGTAATAGTAGTAGATGCAAAATCGTTTCGGTCTACTTGACACGGACGTGATGCCTATCTTCATGATCATTGCCTTAGATATCGTCATAAATTTGCGCTTTTCTATCAATTGCTCGACAGTAATTTGTTCACCCACCGTCATTCCTTTCTTGAGAGAAGCCTCTAGTGAAACTTATGGCCCCCGGGTCTATTTTCCATCATATAAGTATCTGATCTAAAATTCTAGTTTCCTATTTACTTTATTTGCAATCTTTTACTTTCCGTTCCATAAATCAAAATTACCAAAAACATTACTTTACCGTTTATCCATCTGTCACACCCTGTTTTTCATGCCACTACACTTAAGCTAATAATCATGATAAAATATGGTTTAACAAAAACTTTTGAGTGTTTTGGACTTTGCTTGATTGGATTTTTGTCTGCTGTTTGCAAGTGCTCTAAAAATCAAATAAATCCTCCAACTCTTATACTCCTTCTCCTTGATCCAAACTTTGCAAAACGATCATGCCATTTGTATAGGACAGAATAGTATTTTCTTACAAAAATAATTTGGCCAAAAAGTATTTTCTAAATTAGGTTTTCCAAAACCACCTGAAGTGAGACTTGAACTACAAGTACTTAATTAAGGGTGTGAAAAATCTTTCAAAAACTATATTTGACTCCTATTAGATATAGGACTCCCCAAAACGACAAAAATATTGTTTTAAAAGTTATTTTACTATTTTATTTAATGGATGTTTCTTTAGGCCAGAAATGGTCTTTAATAGGTTAAAATTATTTTACTGTTTCAAAAATATTTGTGAAAATTTAGGAAAGCTCATTGGACATATATTTTCCATATATAAGAGTTTCAACACATGGGCATGTTCAAGATATTGGTCAAATCCCTCAAAAACCCCTTTCCGGATATTTCAAGCTTTTGAAGTATTTACAAAGGAAATATTCCTCATTAATTCCAGTAAAATTCTAGCAAGTCACATATACATAATATGATGACCTTGAAAAGTTTCAGCTCAATGCAAATTGTTTTGGATCACAAAAGTGCCCCAAAACCACCTCTGTTCAGATTCAAATTTGAACAACTTTACATTGCCAACTTTTTCAAAATTCGCCCAAACTTAGTGTTCATGCTCAAAACCATAAATGATGACACTGCACCAAGTGGTGCATCAAGGGGAATGGTTTTGCATGACTAGATCTTGGTAAATGCACTTCTGTTGATTTCTAGGGTTTGCCAAAGTTACATTGGCAACTTTCTTCAAATGAGCCCAAACTTGGTTACCAACCTCATTTCTATATGCCATTTGATCCTGTTAAACCTCAAGTCAAGGAGAAATCATTTCCTTGCCCAAAACAACATCAAACACCTTTTGCCATTTTACCAAAACCACTGTTTTGACCCATTCCACTATTCTTCATCAGCTCAAATTTTTACCACAGGTTATGCTAACCCTCTTATACCTCCAGTAAGTCTTGACAGCTCTCAGATCAATCATAGAGTGGGGTAAAACCCCACTTTCTCTCTCTGAACAGCAATTTTCTCTCTCTCCCTCAACCTCTCTCCTCTCCCAGTGGATCATCAGAGCATCCAATGCCACACCCACCTTGTTTACTCCTCCCTAGCACCTCTAGGCACTATTGGACACGCCCATGGCACATAATTTAAGCCATGGCATGCAGAGCTCGCGCTCTGGAGCACGCTACAGTGCTCTCCCGCACTGTAGCTCACCCATTCCGAGGGACTGCGACAACCTTGGGCGTCGGGATGATGTCTCCTGAGGTTGCCTCGACGTCTGGGACAAGCCTCGCTGTCGGGCCCTTCCTCCCTCGCCCCCCTCTCTCCTCCATGGAGCTCGCCCGAGTGTGCCATAGGTCGCGTCCACGGTGCACCGTGGCCCCACAATTTAGAGGCTCTCCCGAGCTCTCCTATTGCCTCTTCCCGAACTCCCTCTTCCCTAGCAACCTCCCAGACAATCTCTCTCTCCCCACGCGCCCTTGTGTCCCCTCCATGGCCGGGTGCCGCCGCCGACCGCCACTCAGATTTGGGCGCCTTGGCCCCTCTCTCTTCACCCTAGCCACTCCAGCATCCTATAGTAACCACCACCGACTCATCCCGCTCACCAGGTCCTCCTCCCCGCGGCCGCCTCGCCGTGCCCAGTCCTCACCGCCAGCCTCGTCCGCCACGGCCGGTGCCCACCTCGACCCGGGACTTCCCGACACGTGCAGTTGGGCGGAGCCGAAGCGGGCTGCTCCCCTGAACGCGCCCATTCCTCGGGCGCCCCAAACGGTGGCCTATAGCTCCGGCAATTGCCGCCGGGAGCAGCCCCTCCCCTCGGCTCGGGCACGCGCGGGAGGGAGACGAAGGCGCCGCGCCTGCCAGCGGGGCCTGCCTGTAAGTGGCTAAGGCCCCGGGCCCCCCGGATAAGTGGAGACGGCCTCCACTGAAGGCGTCTGCCCCGAGTGAAGGCGTACTACCATTAGTACGACATTGACGTCGCCTGGGCGCCCCGCGCAGCTGATGCCCTGGGCCGGCCCACGGCTATATCTCGCCCTGCCCACATGTTAAGGGTAAAACCTTTTTCCTTTTTCTCTTTCCAGTAAAATTCAAAAATCCATAAATAAATCAAATGGACTCCAAATTTGATGATTCAAATTTCTAGGAGTTCATAAGTTCATTATCTATCACGTGGTGCTATTTGTACATTTTTCCACGAACACTTTCTTCACAAATATTTATGAAATCCCATTTTTCCATTTCTGTGATAAACTTTATAAAATCACAGAGAGCCCATTTTTGATCCAAATGCGATGATTAAGATTCCTAGGTACTAATAAGTTCGAAACTTAGGTTTTGAACATTTTTCCCAATGCTTTCCATGCCACATGAAATATTGGTCCATTTTTCCATATATTGCCAACTTTGCAAATTCATAGGAAAATCATTTGAACTCCAAATCTAGTGAAACCAACTCCTAGATGCTTCTAAAATCGTTCCTTGTTAAATGGGTGCCTTTTCTCATTTTACAAAATAATTCTTCTGTACACTTCTTGCAAGTCCACTACTCTCTTGATTCCATCATATTGAAATGCTCAAAAATATCTATTGATCCAATCCCAATGAAATCACTTTTTTCATTTTTCATATGACCAAGGGTATCCTAGAAAAGTCAACTTCATATTTTTAGAGCACTTTTATTTTTTGTCTTGTTGTGTTGCTTATTATGATTGTTTCCGACGTTAGTTGACGAAGTAGATGGAATACTCGGAGATGGACCAGAAGGATTGAAGACTATGTGGAGCCAGGCAAGCAGCCCTTTGACCATGATGAACCATTTTACATCATAATAGCATTTTCATTGTTTCATCGAGTGCATGATATATCTTGAATGGCAACCTTGATAGGCTTGCCACCATTGCATACCCCGTTGATACTTGCATTGTTCATGACTCTATCCTTATTTAGAGTTGTGCTGGTAGATTATAGAAATATCCTATAGTAGATGGCTACGCAAATGGGTCAGGGTTATGCATGGAAAGAAACAAGTGTGGTTTGACATACTTGCAAATAGCCCCAGTGGGTGTCACTGATGCCCTTGGGAGATGATGACGAACTAGGTCACTACTTGGTGAAGAAGTAGTGTACCGAGGCTTGACGAAAGTGTTGTTTACATAGACGGATTAGATTTAAGATTTGTCGACCGTCCCAACCAAACATGCGCAACCACCCTACCCTTATATGGGAAAGGGCATTATTGATTACTTAGTTCGTGCTAACATGCATGCCCACATCACTAGTGACGGGAGTGGCGTGGTCACTCTCGGAACGGGGTCATGCCAGGTAGGGCGGCCATGACTGTTTTCACAGGGCACCGGACACACCGTTGGTACCCCGTGCTTGTGATTATGTGATGAATATGGGAGCGTGGCTCCACAAAATTTATGATGTGACAATGTTTGGCACGGGGGCTGCTACCAATCGAGTGGACTCTGTGTTAGTCACGGCTAGGGAAAGGTAGTATCGGGTGCTTACCCCGGGTACTTGAGGTACCGCAGGTCGTGGATGTCACGGAAGTTCCCCGGATCTTGTGGGTAAAGTGTGCAACCTCTGCAGAATGTCAAACTATTCGAATAGCTGTGTCCATGGTCAAGGACAGTTGGGTGGTGCTGCTTACACTATGTCCATATGTTTCTGACAAACAACACAGTTTGGTAATACTGTTGATGTGATTCGCGAGGAAGTCATGATGAGCTTGAGCGTGAGTTGTTCATAACTCTTTCTCAATGCTGATGTCTGTAACCTTAGATACTTGTTGCAGACGCATTCATGTCCTTGATAAATGTTGATCATACTACATGAGAAAAACTAGCTTTCCGCAAAAATGCCAATGTAGTAGTTGAGCCTTGCATAATTATTCTGTTATCACTCTCGGGTTGCTTGCGAGTACATTCAAACGTACTCACTGGCTTGTCCCTGGCTATTTACTTGGCCAGGCTTGGAAGAACAGGAGTAAGATGAAGATTTCTTTGGTGACGAACATGCGAGCTAGGACGCTTCCCAGTCAGAATGCCTGTAGGGTTAAGGCAGATTGCATGGGTTCACGCTATCATTGAAGATTTCTGCTGCGATGATATACTCAAGACTTGACCATAATGGTCCTACTTGTGTAAGACGGTATGTATGGATGTAAGACTCTTGTTATTCAGCTTCTGCGTGTTTAGTGAGCATTGATCTCTGGGATCACTGTACATGTGCATTCGGTGATCACGACTTATGAGTCGGGGTCCCCACACCATCTCTATAAGATCTCACGTTGCAAATAACCATGAAGGGATTGATAAACCCTTTATCGCGTTGGCTCCAAGTTGGTGTTTGTTTGTGTAGGTAATCGGTGGCTTGTGCGTTGTCTCCTACTGGATTGATACCTTAGTTGTCAAAACTGAGGGAAATACTTACTCTACTTTGCTGCATCACCCTTTCCTCTTCAAGGGAAAAACCAACGCAAGCTTAAGAGGTTGCAGGAAGAATTTCTGGTGCCGTTGCTGGGGAGATCTATGCCACGCCAAGACATACCAAGTACCCATCATAAACTCGCATCCCTCACATTACATTATTCGCCATTCACCTCTCATTTTCCTCTCCCCCACTTCTGAAACGATTTTTGAAAAGATTCCCCTTTTCTTCGCCCCTCTTTCGTTCGTCTTCTTCAATTGCTTTTTGTGTGCTCGTGTGTTGGATTGCTTGCTTTGTCACGATGGCTCAAGATAATACCAAATTGTGTGACTTTTCCAATACCAATAAAAATGATTTTATTAGTACTCCGATTGCTCCTGATGCTAATGCGGAATCTTGTGAAATTAATACCGCTTTGCTGAATCTTGTTATGAAAAATCAATTTTTTGGCCTTCCCAATGAAGATGTCGCATCCCATCTTAACAATTTCATTTATTTGTGTGATATGCAAAAGAAAAAAGATGTGGATAATGATATTGTTAAATTGAAACTATTTCCGTTCTCACTTCGAGATCGTGCTAAAACTTGGTTTTCATCTTTTCCTAAAAATAGTATTGATTCATGGAACAAGTGTAAAGATGCTTTTATTTCCAAGTATTTTCCTCCCGCTAAGATCATCTCCCTTAGGAATGATAATATGAATTTTAAGCAACTTGATCATGAACATATTGCACAATCTTGGGAGAGGATGAAATTAATGATTAGAAATTGCCCTATGCATGGTTTGAATTTGTGGATGATTACACAAAAAATTTATGCCAGATTGAATTTGCTTCTAGAAATCTTTTAGACTCGGCCACGGGAGGTACTTTTATGGAAATTAATTTAGGAGAAGCTACTAAACTCCTAGACAATATTATGGTTAATTATTCTCAATGGCATACCGAAAGATCTTCCACTAGTAAAAAAGTGCATGCAATTGAAGAGATTAATGTTTTGAGTGGAAAGATGGATGAGCTTATGAAATTGTTTGCTAATAAGAGTGCTCCTATTGATCCTAATGATATGCCTTTGTCTACTTTGATTGAAAACAATAATGAATCTTTGGATGTGAATTTTGTTGGTAGGAACATTTTGGTAATAACGCGTAGAGAGGTAATTTTAATCCTAGGCCGTTTCCTAGTAATTTCTCTAATAATTATGGTAATTCCTACAACAATTTTTATGGAAATTATAATAATATGCCCTCTGATTTTGAGAATAGTGTTAAAGAATTTATAAGTTCGCAAAAGAATTTCAATGCTTTGATTGAAGAAAAATTGCTTAAGATCGATGATTTGGCTAGGAACGTGGATATAATTTCTCTTGCTGTTGATTCTTTGAAACTTAGATCTATTCCACCTAAGAATGATATCAATGAGTCTCTAAAAGCCGTGAGAATTTCCATTGATGAGTGCAAAGAAAGAACCGCTAAGATGCGTGCTAAAAAAGATTGGTTTATAAAAGTGTGTTCTTCTTATTTCCGTAAAAATAATGATGAAGATCTTAAAGTGATTGATGTGAATCCTATTGAATCTTTGTTTTCCAATTTAAATCTTGATAAAGATGTGACTGGAGATGAGTCAACTTTAGTTAGAAGGCGTCCCAATGATTCGGAGCTTTTAGATCTTGATGCAAAAATTGATAAAAGTGGGATTGGAGAGGTCAAAACTTTAAGTAGCAATGAACCCACTCTTTTCGATTTCAAGGAATTTAATTATGGTAATTGTTCTTTAATAGATTGTATTTCCTTGTTACAATCCATGTTGAATTCTCCTCATGCTTATAATCAAAACAAAGGTTTTACTAAACATATGGTTGATGCTATGATGCAATCTTTTGAAGAAAAAGCTTGAATTGGAAGTTTCTATTCCTAGAAAACTTTATGATGAGTGGGAACCTACTATTAAGATTAAAATTAAATATTATGAATGCTATGCTTTGTGTGATTTGGGTGCTAGTCTTTCCACGATTCCGAAAACTTTATGTGATGTGCTAGGTTTCCGTGAATTTGATGATTGTTCCTTAAATTTGCATCTTGCGGATTCCACTATTAAAAAATCTATGGGAAGGATAAATGATGTTCTTATTGTTGCTAATAGGAATTATGTGCCCGTAGATAGATTGCAATCCTACATGTCCTATTATTCTTGGTAGACCTTTCCTTAGAACGATTGGTGCAATTATTGATATGAAAGAAGGAAACATTAGATATCAATTTCTGTTAAGGAAAGGCATGGAACACTTCCCTAGAAAGAAAATTAAATTGCCTTATGAGTCTATTATGAGAGCCACTTATGGGTTGCACGCCAAAGATGATAACACGTAGATCTATTCGTGTTTTTTGCCTAGCTAAGTGCGTTAAACAATAGCGTTTGTTGGGAGGCAACCCAATTTTATTTTTGTTCTTGCTTTTCAGGTTCTGCTTTGCAATAAATATTTCATCTAGCCTCTGGTTAGATGTGGTTTTGTGTTTTAATTAGTGTTTGCGCCAAGTAAGACCTTTGGGATAGCCTACCGTGATAGTTAATTTGATCTTGCTGAAAAACAAAAACTTTTGCGCTCACAAAAACAATTCTCATTTTTAGCTGAAGAGGTATTTTTAGTTAATTCTTTTTGCAGAAAATTAATAGACAAATTATCTAGGACTTCCTAATTTCTCAGGATTTTTAAAGTTTCAGAAGTATTCGAAATATCCAGATGGCTACAGATTGTTCTGTTTTTGACAGATTCTGTTTTTCGCGTGTTGTTAGCTTATTTTGATGCATCTATGGCTAGTATCGGGGGTATGAAGCATGGAAAAGTTGGAATACAGTATATATTACACCAATATAAATAAAGAGTAAGTTCACAACAATACCAAAAGTGGTGATTTATTTTCTTATACTAACAGAGCTTACGGGATTTCTGTTGAAGTTTTGTGTTGTGAAGTTTTCATGTTTTGGGTAAGGATTTGATGGACTATGGAATGAGTGGCAAGAGCCTAAGCCTGGGGATGCCCAAGGCACCCCAAGGTAATATTCAAGGAGGCCAAAGAGCCTAAGCTTGGGGATGCCCCCGGAAGGCATCCCCTCTTTCGTCTTCATTTATCGGTAACTTTACTTGAGGCTATATTTTTATTCACCACATGATATGTGTTTTGCTTGGAGCGTCTTGTATGATTTGAGTATTTGATTTTAAGTTTGCCACAATCATCCTTGTTGTACGCACCTTTTGAGAGAGACACGCATGAATCGTGATTTATTAGAATGCTCCATGTGCTTCACTTATATCTTTTGAGCTAGGCAATTTTGTTCTAGTGCTTCGCTTATACCTCTTTAGAGCACGGTGGTGGTTTTATTTTATAGAAATTGATGAACTCTCGTACTTCACTTATATTATTTTGAGTCTTTAGAACAGCATGGTAATTTGCTTTGGTTATAAAATTAGTCCTAATATGATAGGCATCCAAGAGGGATATAATAAAAACTTTCATATAAAGTGCATTGAATACTATGAGAACTTTGATTCCTGATGATTGTTTTGAGATATGAAGATGGTGATATTAAAGTCATGCTAGTAAATAGTTGTGAGTTTGAGAAATACTTGTGTTAAAGTTTGTGAGTCACGTAGCATGCACGTATGGTGAACCGTTATGTGATGAAGTCGGAGCATGATTTACTTATTGATTGTCTTCCTTATGAGTGGCGGTCGGGGACGAGCGATGGTCTTTTCCTACCAATCTATCCCCCTAGGAGCATGTGCGTAGTACTTTGTTTCGATGGCTAATAGATTTTTGCAATAAGTATGTGAGTTCTTTATGACTAGTGTTGAGTCCATGGATTATACACACTCTCACCTTTCCGCCATTGCTAGCCTCTCTAGTACCGTGCAACTTTCGCTGGTACCATAAACCCACCACATATCCTTCCTCAAAATAGCCACCATACCTACCTATTATGGCATTTCCATAGCCATTCCGAGATATATTGCCATGCAACTTTCCACCGTTCCGTTTATTATGACATGCTCCATCATTGTCATATTGCTTTGCATGATCATGTAGTTGACATCGTATTTGTGGCAAAGCCACCGTTCATCATTTTTTATACATGTCACTCTTGATTCCATGCACATCCCGGTACACCGCCGGAGGCATTCACATAGAGTCATATTTTGTTCTAAGTATCGAGTTGTAATTTTTTGAGTTGTAAGTAAATAAAAGTGTGATGATCTTCATTATTAGAGCATTGTCCCAAGTGAGGAAAGGATGATGGAGACTATGACTCCCCCACAAGTCGGGATGAGACTCCGGACAAAAAATTAAAAAAAATAAGAGGCCAAAAAAATGAGAGAAGGCCCAATAAAATAATGAGAGAAAAAGAGAGAAGGGACAATGTTACTATCCTTTTGCCACACTTGTGCTTCAAAGTAGTGTTGGGGAACGTAGTAATTTCAAAAAAATTCCTACGCACACGCAAGATCATGGTGATGCATAGCAACGAGAGGGGAGAATGTTGTCCACGTACCCTCGTAGACCGACAGCGGAAGCGTTATCACAACGCGGTTGATGTAGTCGTACGTCTTCACGATCCGACCGATCAAGTACCGAACGTACGGCACCTCCGAGTTCTACACACGTTCAGCTCGATGACGTCCCTCGAACTCCGATCCAGCCGAGTGTTGAGGGAGAGTTTCGTCAGCACGCCGGCGTGGTGACGATGATGATGTTCCACCGACGCAGGGCTTCGCCTAAGCTCCGCAACGGTATTATCGAGGTGTAATATGGTGGAGGGGGGCACCGCACACGGCTAAGAGATCTCAAGGATCAATTCTTGTGTCTCTGGAGTGCCCCCCTGCCCCCGTATATAAAGGAGCAAGGGGGAGGCAGCCAGCCAAGGGGAGAGGCGCGCCATAGGGGGGAGTCCTACTCCCACCGGGAGTAGGACTCCTCCTTCCTTGTGGGAGTAGGAGAAGGGAAGGGGGAAGGAGAAAGAAGGAAGGGTGCGCCCCCCTTCCCTAGTCCAATTCGGACCAGACCATGGGGAGGGGTGCGGCCACCTTTTGAGGCCTTTCTCTCCTTTCCCGTATGGCTCATTAAGGCCCAATACGAATTCCCGTAACTCTCCGGTACTCCGAAAAATACCCGAATCACTCGGAACCTTTCCGAAGTCCGAATATAGTCGTCCAATATATCAATTTTTACGTCTCGACCATTTCGAGACTCCTCGTCATATCCCCGATCTCATCTGGGACTCCGAACTCCTTCGGTACATCAAAACTCAATAAAACTGTCATCGTAACGTTAAGCGTGCGGACCCTACGGGTTCGAGAACTATGTAGACATGACCGAGACACGTCTCCGGTCAATAACCAATAGCGGGACCTGGATGCCCATATTGGCTCCCACATATTCTACGAAGATCTTTATCGGTCAGACCACATAACAACATACGTTGTTCCCTTTGTCACCGGTATGTTACTTGCCCGAGATTTGATCGTCGGTATCTCGATACCTAGTTCAATCTCGTTACCGGCAAGTCTCTTTACTCGTTCCGTAACACATCATCCCGCAACTAACTCATTAGTTACAATGCTTGCAAGGCTTATAGTGATGTGCATTACCGAGTGGGCCCAGAGATACCTCTCCGACAATTGGAGTGACAAATCCTAATCTCGAAATACGCCAACCCAACAAGTACCTTTGGAGACACCTGTAGAGCGCCTTTATAATCACCCATTTACGTTGTGACGTTTGGTAGCACACAAAGTGTTCCTCCGGTAAACGGGAGTTGCATAATCTCATAGTCATAGGAACATGTATAAGTCATGAAGAAAGCAATAGCAACATACTAAACGATCGAGTGCTAAGCGAACGGAATGGGACAAGTCAATCACGTCATTCTCCTAATGAGGTGATCTCGTTAATCAAATGACAAATTATGTCTATGGCTAGGAAACATAACCATCTTTGATTAACGAGCTAGTCAAGTAGAGGCATACTAGTGACACTCTGTTTGTCTATATATTCACACATGTATTATGTTTCCGGTTAATACAATTCTAGCATGAATAATAAACATTTATCATGATACAAGGAAATAAATAATACTTTATTATTGCCTCAGTCTCCCACTTGCACTAGAGTCAATAATCTAGATTACACAGTAATGATTCTTACACCCATGGAGCCTTGGTGCTGATCATGTTTTGCTCGTGGAAGAGGCTTAGTCAACGGGTCTGCAACATTCAGATCCGTATGTATCTTGCAAATTTCTATGTCTCCCACCTGGACTAAATCCCGGATGGAATTGAAGCGTCTTTTGATGTGCTTGGTTCTCTTGTGAAATCTGGATTCCTTTGCCAAGGCAATTGCACCAGTATTGTTACAAAAGATTTTCATAGGACCCGATGCACTAGGTATGACACCTAGATCGGATATGAACTCCTTCATCCAGACTCCTTCATTTGCTGCTTCCGAAGCAGCTATGTACTCCGCTTCACATGTAGATCCCGCCACGACGCTTTGTTTAGAACTGCACCAACTGACAACTCCACCGTTCAATGTAAATACGTATCCGGTTTGCGATTTAGAATCGTCCGGATCAGTGTCAAAGCTTACATCAACGTAACCATTTACGATGAGCTCTTTGTCACCTCCATATACGAGAAACATATCTTTGTCCTTTTCAGGTATTTCAGGATGTTCTTGACCGCTGTCCAGTGATCCACTCCTGGATTACTTTGGTACCTTCCTGCTAGACTTATAGCAAGGCATACATCAGGTCTGGTACACAGCATTGCATACATGATAGAGCCTATGGCTGAAGCATAGGGGACATCTTTCATCTTCTCTCTATCTTCTGCAGTGGTCGGGCATTAAGTCTTACTCAACTTCACACCTTGCAACACAGGCAAGAATCCTTTCTTTGCTTGATCCATTTTGAACTTCTTCAAAACTTTGTCAAGGTATGTGCTTTGTGAAAGTCCAATTAAGCGTCTTGATCTATCTCTGTAGATCTTGATGCCCAATATATACGCAGCTTCACCGAGGTCTTTCATTGAAAAACTCTTATTCAAGTATCCCTTTATGCTATCCAGAAATTCTATATCATTTCCAATCAGTAATATGTCATCCACATATAATATCAGAAATGCTACAGAGCTCCCACTCACTTTCTTGTAAATACAGGCTTCTCCAAAAGTCTGTATAAAACCAAATGCTTTGATCACACTATCAAAGCGTTTATTCCAACTCCGAGAGGCTTGCACCAGTCCATAAATGGATCGCTGGAGCTTGCACACTTTGTTAGCTCCCTTTGGATCGACAAAACCTTCTGGTTGCATCATATACAACTCTTCTTCCAGAAATCCATTCAGGAATGCAGTTTTGACATCCATTTGCCAAATTTCATAATCATAAAATGCGGCAATTGCTAACATGATTCAGACAGACTTAAGCATCGCTACGGGTGAGAAGGTCTCATCGTAGTCAATCCCTTGAACTTGTCGAAAACCTTTCGCAACAAGTCGAGCTTTATAGACAGTAATATTACCATCAGCGTCAGTCTTCTTCTTGAAGATCCATTTATTTTCAATGGCTTGCCGATCATTGGGCAAGTCAACCAAAGTCCATACTTTGTTCTCATACATGGATCCCATCTCAGATTTCATGGCCTCAAGCCATTTTGCGGAATCTGGGCTCACCATCGCTTCTTCATAGTTCGTAGGTTCGTCATGGTCTAGTAACATAACTTCCAGAATAGGATTACCGTACCACTCTGGTGCGGATCTTACTCTGGTTGATCTACGAGGTTCAGTAATAACTTGATCTGAAGTTTCATGATCATCATCATTAACTTCCTCACTAATTGGTGTAGGTGTCCCAGAAACTGGTTTCTGTGATGAACTACTTTCCAATAAGGGAGCAGGTATAGTTACCTCATCAAGTTCTACTTTCCTCCCACTCACTTCTTTCGAGAGAAACTCCTTCTCTAGAAAATTTCCGAATTTAGCAACAAAAGTTTTGCCTTCGGATCTGTGATAGAAGGTATACCCAACATTCTCCTTTGGGTATCCTATGAAGACACATTTCTCCGATTTGGGTTCGAGCTTATCAGGTTGAAGTTTCTTCACATAAGCATTGCAGCCCCAAACTTTAAGAAACGACAACTTTGGTTTCTTGCCAAACCATAGTTCATAAGGCATCGTCTCAACGGATTTTGATGGTGCCCTATTTAACGTGAATGCAGCCGTCTCTAAAGCATAACCCCAAAACGATAGCGGTAAATCAGTAAGAGACATCATAGATCGCACCATATCTAGTAAAGTGCGATTACGACGTTCGGACACACCATTACGCTGTGGTGTTCCGGGTGGCGTGAGTTGCGAAACTATTCCACATTGTTTCAAATGTAGACCAAACTCGTAACTCAAATATTCTCCTCCACGATCTGATCGTAGAAACTTTATTTTTCTTGTTACGATGATTTTCAACTTCACTCTGAAATTGTTTGAACTTTTCAAATGTTTCAGACTTATGTTTCATTAAGTAGATATACCCATATCTGCTTAAATCATCTGTGAAGGTGAGAAAATAACGATATCCGCCACGAGCCTCAACATTCATCGGACCACATACATCTGTATGTATGATTTCCAACAAATCTGTTGCTCTCTCCATAGTTCCGGAGAACGGTGTTTTAGTCATCTTGCCCATGAGGCACGGTTCGCAAGTACCAAGTGATTCATAATCAAGTGGTTCCAAAAGTCCATCAGTATGGAGTTTCTTCATGCGCTTTACACCGATATGACCTAAACGGCAGTGCCACAAATAAGTTGCACTATCATTATCAACTCTGCATCTTTTGGTTTCAATATTATGAATATGTGTATCACTACTATCGAGATTCAACAAAAATAGACCACTCTTCAAGGGTGCATGACCATAAAAGATATTACTCATATAAATAGAACAACCATTATTCTCTGATTTAAATGAATAACCGTCTCGCATCAAACAAGATCCAGATATAATGTTCATGCTCAACGCTGGCACCAAATAACAATTATTTAGGTCTAAAACTAATCCCGAAGGTAGATGTAGAGGTAGCGTGCCGACCGCGATCACATCGACTTTGGAACCATTTCCCACGCGCATCGTCACCTCGTCCTTAGCCAATCTTCGCTTAATCCGTAGCCCCTGTTTCGAGTTGCAAATATTAGCAACAGAACCAGTATCAAATACCCAGGTGCTACTGCGAGCATTAGTAAGGTACACATCAATAACATGTATATCACATATACCTTTGTTCACCTTGCCATCCTTCTTATCCGCCAAATACTTTGGGCAGTTCCGCTTCCAGTGACCAGTTTGCTTGCAGTAGAAGCACTCAGTTTCAGGCTTAGGTCCAGACTTGGGTTTCTTCTCCTGAGCAGCAACTTGTTTGCTATTCTTCTTGAAGTTCCCTTTCTTCTTCCCTTTACCCTTTTTCTTGAAACTGGTGGTCTTATTAACCATCAACACTTGATGCTCCTTTTTGATTTCTACCTCCACAGCCTTTAGCATTGCGAAGAGCTCGGGAATTGTCTTACTCATCCCTTGCATATTATTGTTCATCACGAAGCTCTTGTAGCTTGGTGGCAGTGATTGAAGAATTCTGTCAATAACGCTATCATCCGGAAGATTAACTCCCAGTTGAATCAAGTGATTGTTATGCCCAGACATTTTGAGTATATGCTCACTGACAGAACTATTCTCTTCCATCTTGCAGCTGAAGAACTTATTGGAGACTTCATATCTCTCAATTCGGGCATTTGCTTGAAATATTAACTTCAACTCCTGGAACATCTCATATGCTCCATGACGTTCAAAACGTCGTTGAAGACCCGGTTCTAAGCCGTAAAGCATGGCACACTGAACTATCGAGTAGTCATCAGCTTTGCTCTGCCAGATGTTCATAACATCTGGTGTTGCTCCTGCAGCAGGCCTGGCACCCAGCGGTGCTTCCAGGACGTAATTCTTCTGTGCAGCAATGAGGATAATCCTCAAGTTACGGACCTAGTCCGTGTAATTGCTACCATCATCTTTCAACTTTGCTTTCTCAAGAAACGCATTAAAATTCAACGGAACAACAGCACGGGCCATCTATCTATAATTAACATAGACAAGCAAAATACTATCAGGTACTAAGTTCATGATAAATTCAAGTTCAATTAATCATATTACTTAAGAACTCCCACTTAGATAGACATCCCTCTAATCCTCTAAGTGATCACATGATCCATATCAACTAAACCATGTCCGATCATCACGTGAGATGGAGTAGTTTCAATGGTGAACATCACTATGTTGATCATATCTACTATATGATTCACGCTCGACCTTTCGGTCTCCGTGTTCCGAGGCCATATCTGTTATATGCTAGGCTCGTCAAGTTTAACCCGAGTATTCCGCGTGTGCAACTGTTTTGCACCCGTTGTATTTGAACGTAGAGCCTATCACACCCGATCATCACGTGGTGTCTCAGCACGAAGAACTTTCGCAACGGTGCATACTCAGGGAGAACACTTATACTTTGATAATTTAGTGAAGGATCATCTTATAATGCTACCGTCAAACAAAGCAAGATAAGATGCATAAAGGATTAACATCACATGCAATCAATATAAGTGATATGATATGGCCATCATCATCTTGTGCTTGTGATCTCCATCTCCGAAGCACCGTACTTGTGATCTCCATCTCCGAAGCACCGTCATGATCACCATCGTCACCGGCGCGACACCTTGATCTCCATCGTAGCATCGTTGTCGTCTTGCCAACTTATTGCTTTTACGACTATCGCTACCGCTTAGTGATAAAGTAAAACTATTACATGGCGATTGCATCTCATATGATAAAGCGACAACCATATGGCTCCTGCCAGTTGCCGATAACTCGGTTACAAAACATGATCATCTCATACAACACATTATATCACATCATGTCTTGACCATATCACATCACAACATGCCCTGCAAAAACAAGTTAGACGTCCTCTACTTTGTTGTTGCATGTTTTACGTGGCTGCTACGGGCTTAGCAAGAACCATTCTTACCTACGCATTAAAACCACAATGATAGTTTGTCAAGTTGGTGCTGTTTTAACCTTCGCAAGGACAGGGCGTAGCCACACTCGGTTCAACTAAAGTGAGAGAGACAGACACCCGCCGGTCACCTTTAAGCAACGAGTGCTCGCAACGGTGAAACCAGTCTCGCGTAAGCGTACGCGTAATGTCGGTCCGAGCCGCTTCATCTCACAATACCGCTAAACCAAAGTATGACATGCTGGTAAGCAGTATGACTTATATCGCCCACAACTCACGTGTGTTCTACTCGTGCATAGCATCAACGCATAAAACCTGGCTCGGATGCCACTGTTGGGGAACGAAGTAATTTCAAAAAAATTCCTACGCACACGCAAGATCATGGTGATGCATAGCAACGAGAGAGGAGAATGTTGTCCACGTACCCTCGTAGACCGACAGCGGAAGCGTTATCACAACGCGGTTGATGTAGTCGTACGTCTTCACGATCTGACCGATCAAGTACCGAACGTACGGCACCTCCGAGTTCTACACACGTTCAGCTCGATGACGTCCCTCGAACTCCGATCCAGCCGAGTGTTGAGGGAGAGTTTCGTCAGCACGACGGCGTGGTGACGATGATGATGTTCCACCGACGCAGGGCTTCGCCTAAGCTCCGCAACGGTATTATCGAGGTGTAATATGGTGGAGGGGGGCACCGCACACGGCTAAGAGATCTCAAGGATCAATTGTTGTGTCTCTGGGTGCCCCCCTGCCCCCGTATATAAAGGAGCAAGGGGGAGGCAGTCGGCCAAGGGGAGAGGCGCGCCATAGGGGGGAGTCCTACTCCCACCGGGAGTAGGACTCCTCCTTTCCTTGTGGGAGTAGGAGAAGGGAAGGGGGAAGGAGAAAGAAGGAAGGGTGCGCCCCCCTTCCCTAGTCCAATTCGGACCAGACCATGGGGAGGGGTGCGGCCACCTTTTGAGGCCTTTCTCTCCTTTCCCGTATGGCCCATTAAGGCCCAATACGAATTCACGTAACTCTCCGGTACTCCGAAAAATACCCGAATCACTCGGAACCTTTCCGAAGTCCGAATATAGTCATCCAATATATCGATTTTTACGTCTCGACCATTTCAAGACTCCTCGTCATATCCCCGAACTCATCCGGGACTCCGAACTCCTTTGGTACATCAAAACTCAATAAAACTGTCATCGTAACGTTAAGCGTGCAGACCCTACGGGTTCGAGAACTATGTAGACATGACCGAGACACGTCTCCGGTCAATAACCAATAGCGGGACCTGGATGCCCATATTGGCTCCTACATATTCTACGAAGATCTTTATCGGTCAGACCGCATAACAACATATGTTGTTCCCTTTGTCACCGGTATGTTACTTGCCCGAGATTTGATCGTCGGTATCTCGATACCTAGTTCAATCTCGTTACCGGCAAGTCTCTTTACTCGTTCCGTAACACATCATCCCGCAACTAACTCATTAGTTACAATGCTTGCAAGGCTTATAGTGATGTGCATTACCGAGTGGGCCCAGAGATACCTCTCCGACAATTGGAGTGACAAATCCTAATCTCGAAATATGCCAACCCAACAAGTACCTTTGGAGACACCTGTAGAGCACCTTTATAATCACCCATTTAGGTTGTGACGTTTGGTAGCACACAAAGTGTTCCTCCGGTAAACGGGAGTTGCATAATCTCATAGTCATAGGAACATGTATAAGTCATGAAGAAAGCAATAGCAACATACTAAACGATCGAGTGCTAAGCTAACAGAATGGGTCAAGTCAATCACGTCATTCTCCTAATGAGGTGATCTCGTTAATCAAATGACAACTTATGTCTATGGCTAGGAAACATAACCATCTTTGATTAACGAGCTAGTCAAGTAGAGGCATACTAGTGACACTCTGTTTGTCTATATATTCACACATGTATTATGTTTCCGGTTAATACAATTCTAGCATGAATAATAAACATTTATCATGATACAAGGAAATAAATAATACTTTATTATTGCCTCTAGGGCATATTTTCTTCAAGTAGCACCATGATCTTCATGATAGGGAGTCTCCTATGATATCACTTTCATATACTAGTGGGAATTTTCATTATAGAACTTGGCTTGTATATTCCAATGATGGGCTTCCTCAAAATGCCCTAGGTCTTCGTGAGCAAGCGAGTTGGATGGACATCCACTTAGTTTCTTTTTGAGCTTTCATAAACTTATAGCTCTAGTGCATCCATTGCATGGTAATCCCTACTCACTCACATTGATATCTATTAATGGGCATCTCCATATCCCGTTGATACGCCTAGTTGATGTGAGACTATCTCCTTCTTATAGTCTTCTCCACAACCACCGTCTATTCCACCTATAGTGTTATGTCCATGGCTCACGCTCATGTATTGCGTGAAAGTTGAAAAGGTTTGAGAACATCAAAAGTATGAAACAATTGCTTGGATTCTCATTGGGGTTGTTCATGATTTGAATATTTTCTGTGATGAAGATGGAGCATAGCTAGACTATATGATTTTGTAGGGATAAGCTTTGTTTGGCCATATTATTTTGAGAAGACATAATTATTTTGTTAGTATGCTTGAAGTATTATTGTTTTTATATCAATATTAAACTTTTTTTTTTTAATCTTAAGGGTCTAAACATTCATGCTACAATAAAGAGAATTACATGGATAAATATGTTAGGTAGCATTCCACATCAAAAATTCTATTTTTATCATTTACCTACTCGAGGATGAGCAGGAATTAAGCTTGGGGATGCTTGATACGTCTCCAATGTATCTATAATTTTTTTATTGTTCCATGCTATTATATTATCATTTTTGGATGTTTTATATGCATTAATATGCTATTTTATATGATTTTTGGAACTAACCTATTAACCTAGAGCCCAATGCCAGTTTCTGTTTTTTCCTTGTTTTAGATTTTCGCAGAAAAGGAATACCAAACGGAGTCCAAACGGAATAAAACTTTCACGATGATTTTTCCTGGACCAGAAGACACTCAGGAGACTTGGAGTGCAAGTCAGAAGAGCCACGAGGCGGCCACAAGGGTGGAGGGCGCGCCCAGGGGGTAGGGCGCGCCCCCCGACCTTGTGGGCCCCTCGGTGACCCTCTGACCTAGATCTTCCTCCTATATATTCTCAAATACCCCCAAAACTTCCAGGGGAGCCACGAAACCACTTTTCCACCGCCACAACCTTCTGTACCTGTGAGATCCCATCTAGGGGCCTTTTCCGGCATCCTGCCGGAGGGGGATTCGATCATGGAGGGCTTCTACATCAACACCATTACCACAGACCTACGGGTCCATAGCTAGTAGCTAGATGGCTTCTTCCCTCTCTTTGATTCCCAATACAAAGTTCTCCTCAATGTTCATGGAGATCTATTCGATGTAATACTCTTTTGCGGTGTGTTTGCCGAGATCCGATGAATTGTGGATTTATGATCAGCTTATCTATGAATATTATTTGAATCTTCTCTGAATTCTTATATGCATGATTTGATATCTTTGCAAGTCTCTTCGAACTATCGATTTGGTTTGGCCAACTAGATTGGTTTTTCTAGCAATGGGAGAAGTGCTTAGCTTTGGGTTCAATCCTGCGGTGCTCGATCCTAGTGACAGAAGGGGAACCGACACGTATTGTATTGTTGCCATCGAGGATAAAAAGATGGGGTTTTCATCATATTGCTTGAGTTAATTCCTCTACATCATGTCAAATATTCTTAAAGTGTTACTCCGTTCTTTATGAACTTAATACTCTAGATGCATGCTGGATAGCGGTCGATGTGTGGAGTAATAGTAGTAGATGCAGAATCGTTTTGGTCTACTTGACACAGACGTGATGTCTATGTTCATGATCATTGCCTTAGATATCGTCATAGCTTTGCGCTTTTCTATCAATTGCTCGGCTATAATTTGTTCACCCACTGTAATAATTCCTTTCTTGAGAGAAGCCTCTAGTGAAACCTATGGCCCCCGGGTCTATTTTCCATCATATAAGTTTCTGATCTACAATTCCAGTTTCCTATTTACTTTCTTTGCAATCTTTTACTTTCCATTCCATAAATCAAAAATACCAAAAACATTACTTTACCGTTTATCCATCTCTATCAGATCTCACATTGCAAATAACCGTGAAGGGATTGACAACCCCTTTATCGCGTTGGGTGCAAGTTGGTGTTTGTTTGTGCAGGTATTCGGTGGCTTGCGCATTGTCTCCTACTGCATTGATACCTTGGTTCTCAAAACGGAGGGAAATACGTACTCTACTTTGCTGCATCACCCTTTCCTCTTCAAGGGAAAAACCAACGCAAGCTCAAGAGGTAGCAAGTACCAACTATACCATGCTCCATTAAAAGAAACTATGTTAAAACTGCTTTACGTGATCTTGGAGCCGGTGTTAGTGTTACGCCTTTTTGTTTATATCATAGACTTGAATTGAATAAGTTGACACGAATGGCTGATAAATCAACTTCTATACCCATCGGTATTTGTGAGGATGTGCCTGTTGTGGTTGCAAACATTACTATCTTAACGGACTTTGTTATTCTTGATATTCCCGAGGACGACAGTTTGTCAATTATCCTTGGTAGACCCTTTTTGAATACTGCAAGGGTTGTTATTGATTGCAACAAAGACAATGCCACTTTTCATGTTAATGGTAATGAGCATATGGTACACTTTCCAAAGAAACAACCTCAAGTTCATAGTATCAATTCTATTGGAAAATTTTCAACTATTACTATTGGAGGTTTTGAATTTTCTCTTCCTACTGTCAAAAAGAAATATGGTATTCTTATTATTGGGGACATCATATCCCCGTTGAGGTAACCTAGTGTTATTCAAAAATTCTCCGGTTTCATGCCATTCGGAAGATGTTTGTTAATAAGACTTGATCAACCTTGTTAATGGATTCCTTTTGTTGAGCATGAGATGGATGAATTTAGAAGGCACAACCTTCTGTACCCACCTTTTACTTTCTATTATTTAGTTTAAATAAACCAAAAATAGTATTTTCTGTCTGTTTTCTGAATTATCCATGCAATAAAAAATGTCCCAAAAATAAAAGTTCTCCAAATGCCCTGAAAATTTAGTATGATTTTTATAGAATATTTGAGAATTTCTAGAACTGAGAACACACCAGGGGGCCTCACAAGTGGGCCACAAGGGTGGAGGGCGCGCCCCCCTATCTTGTGGGTCCCATGTGGGTCCCCTCCACTTATTCCAGCACCCATGCACTTCGTCTTCCTCCAGAAAAATCATCCCATAGCTCAAACCCGTGTTCTTCCTCATTTTGGTGCCATTTTCGATCTCCTTGCTCAGAGCTCTATTCGCAAAACTGCTTTGGGGGATTGTTCTTGAGTATGTGACACCTCCAATGGTCCAATTAGTTTTTGTTCTAGTGCTTTATTTATTGCAAATTTTTGCTGCTGTGGTGACCTTATTCTTGAGCTTGCATGCCAAATTTATATGGTCCAAAGTAGTTTTAATGCATGATATAGCCTCTAGGCACTTGTAGGAGTAGTTGCTATCAACCTTGTTGAGTTTGGTTCACTTTTATTTTGAGTCACTAAAAATTTCGGAAATTTTTCAGAGGAAGAAAAATGTCCAGGAAAATGTACCAAGGTGGTTCTTCGAGGAAGCAAGCACCGAGGCTCGCGATACGTGAGCCGAATCTTGAACCACCAAGGGAAGCTCAAGTGCGGCCTTGTGAATGGCCGTCGGATGAATTCATGGTTCGTGCAGGTTTCAAGGATGAGTTTTATGCATACGTACAAAATGTCGGCCTTGAGGACTTCGTATCAGATAAGTGCCGACAATACTATTACCTCGCCGATTTCTTTGTGCGAAGGTTTGAATTTTCATCTAAGCGCAAAACTCATACTGTCCTGTTTGATCTCTATGATAAATCGTATACCATGGACTTAGAAGATTTTAGTGATGCATGCAAAATTCCACAATGAGGTATTCTTAGTGAGCCTCACAAATCTGAATACAATGATTTCCTTGCTAGCATCACCATGGGAGAAACTAGAAATATCACACAAGCCACCATAGGGAGCATTCACTTTCCTGTCATACATTACTTTCCTCTCTTTATAGGTAGATCCATTAACGGTAAACATGAGCATTGCCACCTTTGCGTTCCAGATCTTAGTGTCCTCAATTGTGCGGTGTTAGGTGATAAGAGATATAACTTGGGGGCTATTATTGCGAGGAGGTTACATCTTAATGCTAAAGATGGAGATTTATTTTCTGGGATTTATGCAACTCGTTTAGCTAATTATCTGGGTGTACCCATAAGAGGGTATGATATTGAGTTGCCACCTGCTTTACTAGATTATGATGCTATGGTACGCTACCAGTTTCTTGAGAGGAATGAACAGTCCCTCCAGTACGGACTAATCTTTGACAGACGGCGTGCCGTCCATATTACCCTTCCTACACTGCCTTCTTTAACTTTCAGGTAAATGGTAGATATTTTATAACTAGAGAGAAGGCAAACGAGTATGAGAGAACAGCGGAGGCTTCTCACCTCCAGGGGTCAGCTCGCCAAGCGATAGCTACCGCAGCACAATACGACCCCAACTATGATTTCGGATATCATCCGGGCCAGTGGTGGCCCTATACCAACCTAGGTCAAAAGCCTAAGCTTGGCGGAGTACGTATTTCTCACCGACATTACATTCATGATCACACACTCATTTCAGTTGTCGGTGTTCATACTTTTTCATTGTATTATCCATGTTAGTTTATTTATTTTTCTTGCTTTCTTCTTATGTGTTTGAAAAAACCTTAAGAAAAATAAAATAATTAGTTGTAGTTAGTTTACTTTCCATGCCTATTTAGTTGTAGTATTTGTCGGTGGAAACGACACCTATGGGATCACTGGGATCCCTTCTACGGTTAGTGGGCGCGGGGTTGTGCAAAGAGCGGGTCTGGTGGTCAGCACAAGGATCGTTTACCCAGCTTCGGGCCGCGAAGATGCGTAATACCCTAGTCCTGCTTTGATGTATATTTGAGTGTGCTCGAACTCTTGAACTAGCTATGGGGCGTGCGTAGTCCAAAAGATCTGAATCCTTCTCCAGTATGCATCGGGCCTCCTTTTATAGGCAAAAGGGGTTGCCACAGTGGCACACAGGAGGTGGAAAGGTATACAGTGTACAAGCTTATCGCCTGTCATTACGGGACAAGGCGCATTAAATGCGCCCCTTAGGTGTCATGTTGCTTTATTGGGGACGGCAACGAGGCCCGTCCCGTCCGTCGCCGCTCCGCCTCGCTTCGACACGCGTCCAGGCCAATGAGGCATGCGTCGCCACGTAGGCTGGCTGGCTGCTGAGATGGCGCGGTGGTAGGGTCTTCACGAAGATCTGCATGCCACCACGCAGGTGCTTGCTGAGTTGACCTGGAGGCCGCATGTTGTCACACGGGTGTCTGCCCAGCTGGTCGGGCTGGCAGCTGTATGGGAACGGCGGTGGAGTCTTGGCAGACGTGGGTCTGGCTGTGGCCTCGCAGGTGTCCTCAGCAAGGGCCTTGCCGTGGCGTTGCGGTTGTCCCTGGCAAGATCTCGTGGATTTCCTCAGCAAGGATCTCACCGAGGGTCGTTTTCTTCTGGTCCTCATCTGATCTCGTGTGCTTATGATCTTCACAAAGATCTGCATGCCACCACGGAGGTGCCTCCCGAGCCTTGGTTCCAATGTGGCTGATGGTGTTGGAACCCTTGGGCTCAAGGGTGGCGCGCTCTGCTGGCGTTGGGCAAGTTGCCCCGGCAAGGTTCTTGCCGGGGCCACGGAGGCCGCCCAGGCAAGGGTCTTGCCGGGGGAGTCCGCCTCGCCCTCTTGCTCTTTGTGTCTCTGGTCTTGGCGTTGCTTTGCCTGTCTTGTGCTTTTGGCTGGAACGCTGCTCTGGTATTCTTGTGCTTCTGCTCCCTCCCTTTGCCCTGCTAAGTGTGGCCGCAGGTGTGGCTCTGACTGCCCGTGCACAAGTAGAGCGGTAAAAAGGAGAGCCCCTACTTTTGTACACCGACAGGAGCCCCCGGGCCTGGGCCACACATAAACGCAACGCGTTGTTGGGCTAGGCCCAGAACGGTGCGCGGGCAGGCGGGGCGGATTTTTACCGCAGTAACTCCTTCGCTCGCTGCGCTTCCCCATGACCCGCGTTGAATGCGCGACGTGGAGGGCCGTGCGTGGGGCGGCTGCTGCCCTCATGCGTCACATCGTGGTAAAGACGTGGCTCGCGCCTTCCCCATAAAAAGAGGAAGACGCGGGGGCGCGACTCACTTACTGAGTGGACTCGGGTCATGGCCTTCGAGGCGCCCGTGCCCTACGATCACGGGGTGGAAAACGGTCGCCTCACTCGTCCCGTCGATTTCTGTTTGCTCGCCACGTGTCCCCCATGCCTTGAAGATGGTAGGCGGCGGGTGTGGGCCTTGAATGACGAGGCGGGAAACCGGGCCCCTGCTGATTGGAGCCGCGGGTCGGTCTTGATTCCTCGCGCTCCTGATGGCCAGATTCGTTGAGTAGGGCGGCCGAGCCCCGACCCTGCCCCTTTATAAGAAGGGGAGGGGGATGGCACCCCTCAATCTTTCACCATCTGCCTCCTTCCACCTTGGCTTCTTTCTTTCTTCTGCTATGGCGAGAGGGCGCGTCGGTGCTTCGATGGTGGCGACGAGGGTCTTCGATCGACAACGCTCCCCTCCTTCCAAAGAGCTCGTGGCGGAAGAGGGAGGGGGCGAGGCCGAGGTCGCCGTGGCACTCGGGGAAGAAGAGGTGATAGAGGCAAAGGTGTCCCGATGTTTCAATGAGATGGTGGCTATCATTTTCTGTGGGAGTCGACCTTGACGATCCGACTACGAACGTGCAAGACGTCGCGCCTTAGCAATCGCTAAACCAACTTCCGAGGGTTATTGGCCGCGCCGGAGCACGATCAACCTGACCACGAGGGCCTATTTCCTGCGAGCAAACGAAGAACAAGCAAGAAACTAAGATTGCAATCTGGATATTGCGAATATAAGAGGAAAGCTTTATTAATGAAGGTGGGGTTCTGTGACGCCTTGGTCTGGTCGTTGAACACAAATGAAGTACGTGAAGTTGCAACTATGGCGAACTTTTAATCAAACAAAACCCAAAGTCTAAATGGTGCCCTAAAGGCTGTATATATGGAGGAAGAGGGGGGAATTTCGTGGCCCTTGGGGAAGGGGTCCGAAACCAACCCTATCTCTTGTTTCCCCACACATACGGACTCTAAAAACAGCCTATACTTATGTATTTCGAAATTACATGGGCCTGGCCCAATAATAAGGTGACGCAGCACCCTATACTGTATTAATAAGGTGACGCAGACTCATTATGGTGACGCAAACTCTAAAAACAGCCTATACTTATGTATTAATAAAGCCTCTGGACGAAGTTTATGAAGTGGCATCTTGTATATTTCGTCCAAGGCTTCATGCACTCATTATGGTAGCTTCAAAGTCCTGAGATCATCACTTGTAACTCCGTTCTTGTTCCCCTTGCGCATGCCATCAACTCCATGCTTGTTCTTGGTCCAAGGTTCATCTTTCTTGTCCAAGCTAGTCCCTTCATTTGTAAGCAAAACAAATGTATCCAATTTAGGCAGCATCATATTCCCATGAACATTAGAATCGTTACCAAGAAATGAAAGTACCTGATAATTCAATTGGCGTGCGCGAGCTCTAGTAATTGGTCCAGTATGTATAGCAGCAGGGGCTGTGGGTGTAACAATGGTATTGATGTCCTCATCATGCTCCCCTTCTTGAAATGAAGTCGTCCTCGACGGAAGCTCATCTTCCTCACCCAAATAAGGCTTCAAATCTGCAATGTTAAAAGTGGGACTAACCCCAAAATCTGCAGGCAGCTCAAGTTTATATGCATTATCATTTATTTTCTCTAACACCTTAAAAGGACCATCAGCACATGGCATTAGCTTTGATTTGCGCAAATTAGGAAACCTATCCTTACGCAAATGTAACCAAACAAGATCTCCAGGTGCAAAGACAGCATGTTTTCTACCCTTATCTCCAGCAAGTTTATATTTAGAATTCATACGCTCAATGTTTTCCTTAGTTAACTCATGCATTTTTAAGATCAATTCAGCACGTTGTTTAGCATCAAAATTAACCTTCTCCAAAGATGGAAGAGGCAACAAATCAATGGGTGCACGAGGTAGGAAACCATACACAATTTCAAAAGGGCACATCTTAGTAGTAGAATGCAATGAACGATTATAAGCAAATTCAATATGAGGCAAGCATTCTTCCCACATTTTCATATTATTCTTCAAAACAGCCCTAAGCATAGTAGACAATGTTCTATTGACTACTTCAGTTTGACCATCAGTTTGGGGGTGACAAGTAGTACTAAAAACCAGTTTAGTCCCCAACTTAGCCCATAAAAATCTCCAAAAGTGGCTAAGAAATTTAGTATCACGATCTGAAACAATAGTATTTGGCACACCATGCAAGCGAATAATTTCACGATAGAACAAATCAGCAACATTAACAGCATCATCGCTTTTATGACAAGGTATAAAGTGTGCCATTTTCGAGAACCTATCCACGACAACAAATATGCTATCCCTCCCCTTCTTTGTTCGAGGTAAACCTAAAACAAAGTCCATAGATATATCCTCCCAAGGAACACTACGCATAGGCAAAGGCATATATAAACCATGAGGATTGAGTCGTGACTTAGCTTTTTGACATGTAGTGCAGCGAGCAACAAAACGCTCAACATCCCGTCTCATCTTTGGCCAAAAGAAATGTGTAGCAAGTATATCCTCCGTCTTCTTCACGCCAAAGTGCCCCATTAATCCTCCTCCATGCGTCTCCTTCAACAACAAAAGACGAACGGAGCTAGCTGGAATGCATAGCTTGTTAGCACGAAACACAAATCCATCGTTAAGAACGAACTTGTTCCAAGTTCTCCCTTCCTTACAATTCTGCAATACTTCTTTAACTTCAGCATCATGTACATATTGATCTTTGATGGTCTCCAAACCAAATATTTTAAAGTCAAGTTGTGAAAGCATAGTATAACGACAAGACAATTCATCAGCAATAACATTTTCTTTACCCTTCTTGTGTTTAATGACATAAGGGAAAGTCTCAATGAATTCAACCCATTTAGCATGTCTACGGTTCGGTTTTGCTTGACTTTTAATGTGTTTCAAAGATTCATGATCAGAATGTATAACAAATTCTTTGGGCCATAAATAATGTTGCCATGTTTCTAAGGTCCGAACAAGAGCATATAATTCTTTATCATAA
Source organism: Aegilops tauschii subsp. strangulata (assembly GCF_002575655.3). Lineage (NCBI taxonomy): Eukaryota > Viridiplantae > Streptophyta > Magnoliopsida > Poales > Poaceae > Aegilops > Aegilops tauschii. The sequence continues at coordinate 183,833,430 of NC_053035.3, read as the reverse complement.
GTACAATAGTTCAGACTAGGCCCACTCAATTTTTCAGAAAAGTATGCAACAGGTTTGCCATCTTGTAATAACACACCTCCTAATCCAATTCCACTAGCATCACATTCAAGCTCAAAAGTCTTATTAAAATCAGGAAGTTGGAGTAAAGGAGCATGTGTCAACTTATCTTTCAATACCGTGAAGGCTTCTTCCTGTGCGGTACCCCAAACAAAAGGCACATCCTTCTTTGTAAGCTCGTCGAGAGGTGCAGCAATGGTGCTGAAATCTCTCACAAAACGCCTATAGAAACCAGCGAGGCCAAGGAAACTCCTCACTTGTGTGACCGTTTTGGGCTGCGGCCAACTCTCAATAGCTTCAATCTTGGCTTTATCAACTTCAATTCCCTGTGGAGTAACAACATAGCCAAGAAAATATACTCGGTCGGTGCAAAAGGTGCACTTCCCAAGGTTACCAAACAAACGAACTAGACCCTACGACCAGCAACTCGACACGACGATGCAACCGATAATTCAATAATGCAAACAATGAATAGAAAATTGCAAAGGCTCAGACTGGCTTGGACAAAAGGATGAATAGATCTAACTTTTTTGTGGCTTTTTCTTGGACAATAGGTAAGAAAATAAATCTAATCTAGGGGAAACTGGAAATTCTCACCGAGCAACCTGAAAACTGATACCACTTGATAGAGGTGAGGGTGTCCCGATCTTTCGATGAGATGATAACTATCGATTTGGTGGAGTCGACTTTGACGATCCGACTACAAACGTGCACGACGTTGCGCCTTAGCAATCGCTAAACCAATCTCCTGAGGTTACTGACGATGCCGGAAGCACGATCAGCCTGACCACGAAGGTCTATTCCTGCAAGCAATCGAAGATCGAGCAAGAATATGATAAAGCAATCTGAATATTGCGAATATATATGAAGTATTGATAATGGTGGGGATCCGTAAGCGGTCTTGGTCTGGTCGTTGGACACAAACGAAGTACACGAAGTTGCAATGGCTAACTTTTAACTAAACAAATCCCAAGGAAAAAGCTACTAGATGGATCTACTTATATAGGAACAAGGGGTGGCGGCCAAGGAGGTGGGAGGACGTCCCAAGGCAGCCTAAAACCAACCCTAGGTCGTACAAGGCACATGGGCCCAAGTGGAGGTGATGCAACACCTTTGGACTTGTAGTTTGACTCGGATTCTGGTGCAACGTCAGATTGTTTCGACCATAACTCAATGCTCCGGACGAATTTAAAGGTGAATCCAATTGTGTTGGAAAAAGCACGAAATCTAGTTTCCAACAAAAAAAGAATCACCCAATTCGGAGTCCGTATGAAAAAGTTGTTGGCGTTTTGAGTCAGGTATGTCTGTGCAGTCCGAATCTGAATCCAGAACGTGAGAGACTTGGACTCTATCTTCTCTTGGCCCAAAAGTGACGTGAGAGGACTTTTTGAACAGAACCTGAACTTCTCCTTTTGCCTTATCTTCATATGTGGATTGTACAAATGTCCCATACACCTGCAATTAGACAAAACACAAAAGTGTGTGAAGTATTTTTGTTCTGGATAACATAAATAGATTATTGAATAGTATGCACTAGAAATCACCTGACAAATATGCATGTATGCAATATTTTTGGTCGTATCCAAGGTAGTCATGTCCTCATCATCCTCCCCTTCTTGAAAACAAAGCCGTCCTCGGCGTTGCTTAATCTGAAATGTGGCTAACAAAAGAGACAAGGTGTACATGTTGTATATGTATATGTCATCCATTTTTACTTCCCGTGGATTTTGCACATATGACACATGTATACATGAGTAACTTTCATAGTTAATAAAATATAAAGCCAAAATATTATCACAAGAAGTAGAAGGCATGAAAGTATTGCAACTCAGTTTGCACATATAAGTGAAGCTCTTATTCATATGAAAAGATTGACAATATTCATCATTAAACCATCCCAACATTGATGAACCATCACCAAGTTTAGAGGTCATATCAAAATGATTAAACATTGGCACAATTATTTTCAAACATATTTGATCCAAATCTGATTTATTCCCTGATTCACTTGATTCTTTTGCATCGATAGTTAATTCAATGGGCTCACTCAAAATTGTTTGATCACATGGCAAAGTCAAATCATCAACATAGTCCTCTAAGGTAGCTGGTGTGATCAAAGTAGTGGGTAGCTCACCGCATGGTGCACTTAAATTGACAAGACATTCATCATACTCATGTGGAAGTGGAAGATTAGTACTTTGTCATTACCTCTTATGATCAACTCAGATGAGGTAGGCACTCTCGGTGATGATGTGTCACATGGTGGAGGTGATGTAGTCCTCACAACAACGGATGTGGTCGTCATAGTATGCTTAGTAGTTGAAAGGACAACCATATCAACTCTTGGAATGTGCATCTCGCGCTTGTTCTCCTTGTGCGCAACACGTCGTTTTATTTCCTGTTCAGCTTTGCAAGCAAGATGAAACAAATGGTCCATAGATAACACTCTTCATGTATTAGTATCTCCTGAATGTCACGATTTAATCCTCCCCAAAATCTATCCATAAAATCTTCTTCACTTTCTTCTAAAGAGGAATGCAGCAAGGTAGTTTGTAAAGTATCATAATATTTCGTTACGGTGTCACTACCTTGTTTTAAATGTTGCAACTTTGTAATCATGTCACGAGTATAATAAGCGGGAACGAATGTATGTCGCATGGCAAGTTTCAAATCATCCCAAGTAGTAGGTATATCATTAGGGTGTAACCGACAATATTCACTCCACCAAACTACAGCATAACCAGTGAAAGAACCAACCGCAACCTTAACTTTTTTACGCACATCAAAATTATTGGAAGCAAATATATTATTTAGGTCAAACTCCCATTCAATATATAAAGCGGGTCTAAAACGGCCATTAAATGGTGGTATAGAAACATTAACCTGATCATGTGCATTTGGATGTTTGTGCACCTCTCGTGACGGTTGTGGTATTTGCATAGGTGATGGCACATCTCCCACGATCGACAAACCCCATGAATTGACTCTAGATCCTGTCATGATTAGTAGAAACAAGAAACAAAATTCAAGAATAATGTTCCTATGAACTACTAGGATGTGGTGGTAAAGCGCTCACAGTAAAGCAAATATCAATATCTTACAAGTTCTTACCAAGCAGCAGGTGGTGACAGGCAACCAGCGGTGTCAAATAACTCCAAAGATTGAGTAAAGCGATTTCCAGGGGAACGTACGTATACACGGTGTAGAAATATGTGGAGCTGGGTTGGCTATATATGGTAGCAAAATATTAGCAATAATCAATTCAGAGATGCAATGTTGAATAAACGCTCAACGACGGTACTGTGCTGGTCCTAGGCTAGACCGGACTAGAGACGCGAGCCTAGAACACTAATGAGGTCACGGCGTAGCACAACTAGCATAAATTAAGGATACTAAGTAGCTCTGGACAGCAAGATATAAGTGAGATCACAACGGCAGTAAAGATAATGATGAAAAACAACTGCCAAGCAGGATATACAACAACTCTCTCCAACTTTCCTCTTGAAAAGTTTGTGCCAATTTCCTGATAATTTTTTTCAAAGAATGCTACTAACTCAAGCTTTCCAATGCAAAAAGAATCACTCAATTCCGAGTTGATATGAGGAGTGAAAGAATTCTGAAACTGGCTTGAAAAACTGGAATAAGCTGTGTCCGCGAACTTCGGAGGGCAAAAAGACCTATTTAGAAGACGATTTTGAGGTGTCAAATATTGAACTAGTCTCTGCAACTATTTAGATGCGGCTCGTCGCTAGCTTTCATTTGAGTACTCGCGGAGTCAAAACGGACTTCGTATGAGGAAGGTATGCCTGTTTTACTAAACAGTGCACAAAACAGATTCCAATCCGAATTCAACTACGAGATTGAGTCTAGATAGATCCGAATTTTGTTTTTTTTTTCTTCTCTCTTTTTTTTTCTCACACTTTTTTTTCTTTCTCTTTTTTTTCTGACTTCTTTTTCTTTTTTTTTCTCTATCTTTTTTTTTCTCTCCCTCTTTCCAAGACAAACTAGATAAGATGCAGATTGGATCAAGCGAAGATGTGAACGACTTCAACTATGATTGTGACAATGAACTATGGGTAGCACGTGGTGGAATTTGATGGATGGTGTGGTGGACAGCAGAAGGGATAACGATGCAGCGGCGACATGACTAATGTGAACAGAACCCGAAACTCTAAACGAACTAGACCCTAAGACCAGCAACTCGACACGACGATGCAACCGATAATTCAATAATGCAAACAATGAATAGAAAATTGCAAAGGCTCAGACTGGCTTGGACAAAAGGATGAATAGATCTAACTTTTTTGTGGCTTTTTCTTGGACAATAGGTAAGAAAATAAATCTAATCTAGGGGAAACTGGAAATTCTCACCGAGCAACCTGAAAACTGATACCACTTGATAGAGGCGAGGGTGTCCCGATCTTTCGATGAGATGATAACTATCGATTTGGTGGAGTCGACTTTGACGATCCGACTACAAACGTGCACGACGTTGCGCCTTAGCAATCGCTAAACCAATCTCCTGAGGTTACTGACGATGCCGGAAGCACGATCAGCCTGACCACGAAGGTCTATTCCTGCAAGCAATCGAAGAACGAGCAAGAATATGATAAAGCAATCTGAATATTGCGAATATATATGAAGTATTGATAATGGTGGGGATCCGTAAGCGGTCTTGGTCTGGTCGTTGGACACAAACGAAGTACACGAAGTTGCAATGGCTAACTTTTAACTAAACAAATCCCAAGGAAAAAGCTACTAGATGGATCTACTTATATAGGAACAAGGGGTGGCGGCCAAGGAGGTGGGAGGACGTCCCAAGGCAGCCTAAAACCAACCCTAGGTTGTACAAGGCACATGGGCCCAAGTGGAGGTGATGCAACACCTTTGGACTTGTAGTTTGACTCGGATTCTGGTGCAACGTCAGATTGTTTCGACCATAACTCAATGCTCCGGACGAATTTAAAGTTGAATCCAATTGTGTTGGAAAGAGCACGAAATCTAGTTTCCAACAAAAAAAGAATCACCCAATTCGGAGTCCGTATGAAAAAGTTGTTGGCGTTTTGAGTCAGGTATGTCTGTGCAGTCCGAATCTGAATCCAGAACGTGAGAGACTTGGACTCTATCTTCTCTTGGCCCAAAAGTGACGTGAGAGGACTTTTTGAACAGAACCTGAACTTCTCCTTTTGCCTTATCTTCATATGTAGATTGTACAAATGTCCCATACACCTGCAATTAGACAAAACACAAAAGTGTGTGAAGTATTTTTGTTCTGGATAACATAAATAGATTATTGAATAGTTTGCACTAGAAATCACCTGACAAATATGCATGTATGCAATATTTTTGGTCGTATCCAAGGTAGTCATGTCCTCATCAGTTACCAAACAAACGTGCATCACATAGAGCAATAAAAACATCACGTAAATGTTCCAAATGTTCTTCCAAAGTTTTGCTATAAATCAGTATATCATCAAAATAGACTACCACAAATCGTCCAATGAAAGCACGTAAAACTTCGTTCATTAGTCTCAAGAAAGTACTAGGTGCATTAGTTAACCCAAAAGGCATGACTAACCACTCATATAAACCAAACTTAGTTTTAAATGCAGTTTTCCATTCATCTCCCAATTTCATACGAATTTGATGGTATCCACTACGCAAATTAACTTTGGAGAATATTGTAGAGCCACTCAATTCATCAAGCATATCATCTAGCCTAGGAATAGGATGACGATAACGAATAGTAATATTATTAATGCCTCTACAATCAACACACATACGCGACGTACCATCCTTTTTAGGCACTAGTATAATAGGAACAGCACAAGGACTAAGAGATTCACGTATATAACCTTTGTCGAGCAGCTCCTGTACTTGACGCATAATCTCCTTCGCTCCGCTGGATTGGTACGGTATAGTGCACGGTTGGGTCGCGATGCACCGGGAATTAAGTCAATTTGATGCTCAATCCCTCCAATAGGTGGTAATCCCGGTGGCACGTCTTGTGGGAAGACGTCAGCGAACAACTGCAAAATGTTAGTGACAGCAGGGGGCAAAGAGGAAGGCACGTTGATGAGGACATCAATACCATTGTTACACCCACAGCCCCTGCTGCTATACATACTGGACCAATTACTAGAGCTCGCGCACGCCAATTAAATTACCAGGTACTTTCGTTTGTTGGTAATGATTCTAATGTTCATGAGAATATGATGCTGCCTAAATTGGATACATTTGTTTTGCTTACAAATGAAGGGCCTAGCTTTGAGAAGGATGAACATTGGAGCAAGAACAAGCATGGAGATGATGGCATGCGCATGGGGGACAAGAACGGAGCTACAAGTGATGATTTCAGGACGTTGAAGCCACCATAATGCGTGCAATAAGCCTTGGACGAAATATACAAGATGCTACTTCATAACTTTTGTCCAGAGGCTATTCTAGGTGCTGCGTCACCTTATTATTGGGCCAGGCCCATGTAATTTCGAAATACTTGAGTATAGGCTATTTTTAGAGTCCGTATGTGTGGGGAAACAAGAGATAGGGTTGGTTTCGGACCCCTTCCCCAAGGGCCACGAAATTCCCCCCTCTTCCTCCATATATACAGCCCTTAGGGCGTCGTTTAGACTTTGGGTTCTGTTTAGATTAAAAGTTCGCCATAGCTACAACTTCGCGTACTTCGTTTGTGTTCAACGACCAGACAAAGGCGTCACAGAACCCCACCTTGATCAATAAAGCTTTCATCTTATATTCGCAATATCCAGATTGCAACCTTAGTTTCTTGCTTGTTGTTCGTTTGCTCGCAGGAAACAGACCCTCGTGGTCAGGTTGATCCTGCTCCGGCATGGTCAATAACCTCTCGGAGTTGGTTTAGCGATTGCTAAGGCACGACGTCCTCGCACGTTCGTAGTCGGATCGTCAAAGTCGACTTCCATCAAAGCGATATCCATCATCTCATCGAAAGACGGCACCTTTGCCTCTATCAAGTGGTATCAGATTTCCAGGTTGCTCGGTGAGATTTTACAGTTTTTCGTAGTTTAGATCGAGTCTGTTCTTCATACCTACAGTCCACGAAAAAGCCACAAAGAAAATTTGGGTTAGTTCAGTATATCCGAACCAATCTGAGCCTTTGCATAATATTTTTAGGGTTTTTGCTTTGTTGAATTTGCGGTTGCATCGTCGTGTCAAGTTGCTGGTCTTAGAGTCTAGTCTTTTAGAGTTTCGAGTTCTGGTCATAAGTTGTCACACCGCCGCCGCACCATCATCATCGCCTTGCCATCTACCACTATTGCTTATCCGCCACCGCTCTGAATCCGTATCCATATACCACCACCAATCCGTATCCATATACCACCACCGATCCGTATCCATATACCACCACCGCTACCATATACCACCACCGCTGCCATATCCTACCACCATATATCCACCACCAATCCGAGTTCTTTTCATATTCGGTTTGTTTTAGAGATCCATCTATTTTCCGTTTCGTGTTTCCTTGCCTGAGTAGGTCTCGGAAAAAAAAGTCTGGAGACCCCCGAGCAGTTTTTAGGCCAAAATTTCGGCAACCAATTTTTATTTCCCTATCCTATTTTCAGGTCCCAGGGAGTGTTTTGAGACACTCGCCATCATAGTGATTTTTTGTCGCACTTTTTCGTCATCGCTGCCCTGATTTCCGAAAAAAATAGTCAAAAAAATTTTGTGCCCATCCTGTCAGTTTGACCTGGGAAGAGTTTTGAGACACTCGCCATTATAGTGATTTTTCGCAAAAAAAAGGAGCGAAAAAAAAATTCCAGAGTGTGCTTTTCCCTTGTTTACGTGCAGCGCCGTCATTTTGTTAGTGTTCTAGGCTCGCGTCTCTAGCACGGTCTAGCCTAGGACCAGCACAGTACCGTCGTTGAGCGTTTCTTCATCTTTGCATCTCTGAATTGATTATCGCAGACCATTTTTGCTACCATATTATAAGCCTTCCCAGCTCCACATACATCTAAATCGTGCGTTTGACTCTCCCTGGTAATCGCCCTATCCAAGCTTTGAGAGTTTTGACTACAACGGTTGCCGATCACCACCTGCTGCTGGGTAAGAACTGGTAAGAATTTGAGATTCGCTTGAAGGTTTTGTGACACACCACCATCACCACCACTTCCTAGTAGTCTGCAGGATCATATTCTTTTGTGTTTCTATTGCTGCTAACTATGGCAGGATCACAAGCCGATGAGACTGATTGGGAGAACATGACGAACAAGGGGTTGCATGATAAATTTCAGCAAATGATGAGTGGCCAGGTGGGAGATGTGCTAAACAGATTTGAAGAGGCTATGGAGAAGATAGATGCCGTGGAGAAGTCGTTCGAGAGAAAGCTAGATAACAAGTTTACTGAATTACTCAAGCGTCTTCCCCAACCACCACCGGCTGCACATGTCGCACCTCTACAACAACAACAACCACATCTCCAACGCCGCCTTCCAAATCAAGTGGGACGAGCACAGCGCGTTCCAATTGAGACTGGTCAAAATTCGGGTGCCGCTGCACCTACTGTTGATGCTTCTTTGGCTCCTGCTACTGCGGCGGCTGAGGAGGATGACGATTATGCGGGCGATTATGAGGATGAGGTTGATCAAAATCAGAACTACGTGCAGCCACCAGCACCACCACCAGCAGGTCGACCTCAGGTATATATTCGCAACGGTAGGCCGGCACCACCACCTCAGGTACGAGATCATGACCATCTCCCTAAACTGAAATTGAATATTCCATCATTTCAGGGTAGATATGTTCCTGATATATATCTTACTTGGGAGTTAGAAACTGAACAACGATTTACATGTTTACAATATCCTGAGGAGAGACGTGTTCCTGCTGCTGTTTGTGCTTTCACTAGCTTTGCATGTGTTTGGTGGTCTGAACATTGTAGATTATATCCTGTTCCAGCTACTTGGGCTGCTTTGAAAACTGCTATGGATACTCGTTGGGTTCCACCATATTATCAACGTGAATTACTTCAAAAATTGCAGCGCTTAAGACAAGGGAAAAATTCTGTAGAAGAATATTATCAGGAATTACAAACTGGCATGATTAGATGTGGTATTGTTGAGGAGAATGAAGCTATGCTTGCACGTTTTATGGGTGGATTAAATAAAGAGATTCAGACCATTCTAGAGTATAAGGATTATAATAATATCACTCGTTTATTCCATCTTGCTTGTAAAGCTGAACGTGAAGTGCAGGATCGACAGCCATTGGCGCGAACTAACTTTTCTGCAGGTCGACCTTCATCATGGACACCACGTGCATCCTCTACTTCCACTGCACCATCACGTCCATCAGGTGCCACCTCCAGCCGTGATACAAGAGCTCTTCTTCTTCCATGGCGTCAACAGGGCACACAAGTGATATTATTTGTCGTCATTGTAAGGGAAGAGGACATTTTGCGAGAGAATGCAAATCTCAACGTGTGATGATCAGCGTGTAATGATTGCTACTGAGGATGGTGGGTATGAGTCCGGTAGTGACTATGATGAGGAGACTTTGGCTCTTATTACACATGAAGAACACGGTGGAGATGATTCTGATCATGAGACGCAATACATGGCTGCTGAAGATGCTGACAGGTATGAATGTTTAGTTGCTCAACGTGTTTTGAGTGTGCAGGTTACACAAGCTGAGCAAAATCAGAGGCATAATTTGTTCCATACAAATGGAGTTGTGAAGGAACGTTCTATTCGCGTCATCATAGATGGAGGGAGCTACAACAACTTGGCTAGCATGGAGATGGTGGAGAAGCTATCTCTCACCACAAGACCACATCCACATCCTTACTACATCCAATGGTTCAACAACAGCAGCAAGGTTAAGGTAACACGTACTGTTCGTGTGCATTTTAGTATCTCTACATATGCTGATTATGTTGATTGTGATGTGGTACCTATGCAAGCATGTTCCTTATTACTTGGTAGACCATGGCAATTTGATAAAAATTCTGTACACCATGGTAGAAACAGTCAGTATACTCTTGTTCATAAGGATAAAAATATTACTTTGCTCCCTATGACTCCTGATTCCATTTTAAAAGATGATATTAATGGAGCTAATATAGCAAAACAGGAGAAAAATAAGAGTGAAAATCAGATTGTGGCAAAAGAATTTGAGCAACAAATGAAGCCTAATAATAAACCATCTAGTGTTGCTTCTGAAATTAAATTAAAAAGTGCATGTTTACTTGCCACCAAATCAGATATTGATGAGCTAGATTTTAGCATCTGTTTGCTATGCTTTGATGGAAGTCGACTTTGACGATCCGACTATGAACGTGCGAGGACGTCGCGCCTTAGCAATCGCTAAACCAACTCCGAGAGGTTATTGACCACGCCGGAGCACGATCAACCTGACCACGAGGGTCTGTTTCCTGCGAGCAAACATAGAACAAGCAAGAAACTGAGATTGCAATCTGGATATTGCGAATATAAGATGAAAGCTTTATTGATCAAGGTGGGGTTCTGTGACGCCTTTGTCTGGTCGTTGAACACAAACGAAGTACGCGAAGTTGCAGCTATGGCGAACTTTTAATCTAAACAAAACCCAAAGTCTAAACGACGCCCTAAGGGCTGTATATATGGAGAAGAGGGGGGGATTTCGTGGCCCTTGGGGAAGGGGTCTGATGAGGGGACACCTTTGCCTCTATCAGGGTCCGAAACCAACCCTATCTCTTGTTTCCCCACACATACGGACTCTAAAAATAGCCTATACTCAAGTATTTCAAAATTACATGGGCCTGGCCCAAGAATAAGGTGACGCAGCACCTAGAATAGCCTCTGGACGAAAGTTATGAAGTAGCATCTTGTATATTTCGTCCAAGGCTTCATGCACGCATTATGGTGGCTTCAACGTCCTGAAATCATCACTTGTAGCTCCGTTCTTGTCCCCCATGCGCATGCCATCATCTCCATGCTTGTTCTTGCTCCAATGTTCATCCTTCTCAAAGCTAAGCCCTTCATTTGTAAGCAAAACAAATGTATCCAATTTAGGCAGCGTCATATTCTCATGAACATTAGAATCATTACCAAGAAACGAAAGTACCTGGTAATTTAATTGGCGTGCGCGAGCTCTAGTAATTGGTCCAGTATGTATAGCAGCAGGGGCTGTGGGTGTAACAATGGTATTGATGTCCTCATCATCCTCCCCTTCTTGAAATGAAGTCGTCCTCGACGGAAGCTCATCTCCCTCACCCAAATAAGGCTTCAAATCTGCAATGTTAAAAGTGGGACTAACCCCAAAATCTGCAGGCAGCTCAAGTTTATATGCATTATCATTTATTTTCTCTAACACCATAAAAGGACCATCAGCACGTGGCATTAGCTTTGATTTGCGCAAATCAGGAAATCTGTCCTTACGCAAATGTAACCAAACAAGATCTCCAGGTGCAAACACAACATGTTTTCTACCCTTATCTCCAGCAAGTTTATATTTAGCATTCATACGCTCAATGTTTTCCTTAGTTAACTCATGCATTTTTAAGATCAATTCAGCACGTTGTTTAGCATCAAAATTAACCTTCTCCGAAGATGGAAGAGGCAACAAATCAATAGGTGCACGAGGTAGGAAACCATACACAATTTCAAAAGGGCACATCTTAGTAGTAGAATGCAATGAACGATTATAAGCAAACTCAATATGAGGCAAGCATTCTTCCCACATTTTCTTATTATTCTTCAAAACAGCCCTAAGCATAGTAGACAATGTTCTATTGACTACTTCAGTTTGTCCATCAGTTTGGGGGTGACAAGTAGTACTAAAAAGCAGTTTAGTCCCCAACTTAGCCCATAAACATCTCCAAAAGTGGCTAAGAAATTTAGTATCACGATCTGAAACAATAGTATTTGGCACAACATGCAAACGAATAATTTCACGGAAGAACAAATCAGCAACATTAACAGCATCATCGCTTTTATGACATGGTATAAAGTGTGCCATTTTTGAGAATCTATCCATGACAACAAATATGCTATCCCTCCCCTTCTTTGTTAGAGGTAAACCTAAAACAAAGTCCATAGATATATCCTCCCAAGGAACACTAGGTACAGGCAAAGGCACATATAAACCATGAGGATTGATTCGTGACTTAGCTTTTTGACATGTAGTGCAGCGAGCAACAAAACGCTCAACATCCCGTCTCATCTTTGGCCAAAAGAAATGTGTAGCAAGTACGTCCTCCGTCTTCTTCACGCCAAAGAGTCCCATTAATCCTCCTCCATGCGCCTCCTGCAACAACAAAAGACGAAGAGAGCTAGCTGGAATGCATAGCTTGTTAGCACGGAACACAAATCCATCATTAACGACAAACTTGTTCCAGGTTCGTCCTTCTTTACAATTCTGCAAAACATCTTTAAAATCAGCATCATGCATATATTGATCTTTGATGGTCTCCAAACCAAATATTTTGAAGTCAAGTTGTGAAAGCATAGTATAGCGACGAGGCAATGCATCAGCAATAACATTTTCTTTACCCTTCTTGTGTTTAATGACATAAGGGAAAGTTTCAATGAATTCAACCCATTTAGCATGTCTACGATTCAGTTTAGCCTGACTTTTAATATGTTTCAAAGATTCATGATCAGAATGTATAACAAATTCTTTGGGCCATAAATAATGTTGCCATGCTTCTAAAGTCCGAACAAGAGCATATAGTCTTTATCATAAGTAGAATAATTCAGACTAGGCCCACTCAATTTTTCAGAAAAGTATGCAACAGGTTTACCATCTTGTAATAACACACCTCCTAATCCAATTCCACTAGCATCACATTCAAGCTCAAAAGTCTTATTAAAATCAGGAAGTTGGAGTAAAGGAGCATGTGTCAACTTATCTTTCAATACCGTGAAGGCTTCTTCCTGTGCGGTACCCCAAACTAAAGGCACATCCTTCTTTGTAAGCTCGTTGAGAGGTGCAGCAATGGTGCTAAAATCTCTCACAAAACGCCTATAGAAACTAGCGAGTCCAAGAAAACTCCGCACTTGTGTGACCGTTTTGGGCGGCGGCCAACTCTCAATAGCTTCAATCTTGGCTTTATCAACTTCAATTCCCTGTGGAGTAACAACATAGCCAAGAAAAGATACTCGGTCGGTGCAAAAGGTGCACTTCCCAAGGTTACCAAACAAACGTGCATCACGTAGAGCAATAAAAACAGCACGTAAATGTTCCAAATGTTCTTCCAAAGATTAGCTATAAATCAGTATATCATCAAAATAGACTACCACAAATCGTCCAATGAAAGCACGTAAAACTTCGTTCATTAGTCTCATGAAAGTACTAGGTGCATTAGTTAACCCAAAAGGCATGACTAACCACTCATATAAACCAAACTTAGTTTTAAATGCAGTTTTCCATTCATCTCGCAATTTCATACGAATTTGATGGTATCCACTATGCAAATCAACTTTGGAGAATATTGTAGAGCCACTCAAGTCATCAAGCATATCATCTAGCCTAGGAATAGGATGACGATAACGAATAGTAATATTATCAATGCCTCTACAATCAACACACATACGCGACGTACCATCCTTTTTAGGCACTAGTATAATAGGAACAACACAAGGACTAAGAGATTCGCGTATATAACCTTTGTCGAGCAGCTCCTGTACTTGACGCATAACCTCGTTCGTCTCCTCTGGATTGGTACGGTATGGTGCACGGTTGGGTAGCGATGCACCGGGAATTAAGTCAATTTGATGCTCAATCCCTCGAATAGGTGGTAATCCCGGTGGCACGTCTTGTGGGAAGACGTCAGTGAACTCCTGCAAAATGTTAGTGACAGCAGGGGGCAAAGAGGAAGGCACGTCCTCGAATGAAAATAATGCCTCTTTGCACACAAAAGCATAGCAAACAGATTTGCTGAAATCTAGCTCATCAATATCAGATTTTGTGGCAAGTAAACATGCACTTTTTAATTTAATTTCAGAAACAACACTAGATGGTTTATTATTAGGTTTCATTTGTTGCTCAAATTCTTTTGCCTCAATCTGATTTTCACTCTTATTTTTCTCCTGTTTTGCTTTATTAGCTCTATTAATGTCATCTTTCAAAATGGAATCAGGAGTCATAGGAAGCAAAGTAATATTTTATCCTTATGAACAAGAGTATACTGATTGTTTCTACCATGGTGTACAGAATTTTTATCAAATTGCCATGGTCTACCAAGTAATAAGGAACATGCTTGCATGGGTACCACATCACAATCAACATAATTAGCATATGTAGAGATACTAAAATGCACACGAACAGTACGTGTTACCTTAACCTTGGCGCTGTTGTTGAACCATTGGATGTAGTAAGGATGTGGATGTGGTTTTGTGGTGAGAGATAGCTTCTCCACTATCTCCATGCTAGCCAAGTTGTTACAGCTCCCTCCATCTATGATGACGCGAACAGAACGTTCCTTCACAACTCCCTTTGTATAGAACAAATTATGCCTCTGATTTTGCTCTGCTTCTGTGACCTGCACACTCAAAACACGTTGAGCAACTAAACATTCATACCTGTCAGCGTCTTCAGGAGCCATGTATTGCGTCTCATTTTCAGAATCATCTCCACCATGTTCTTCACGTGTAATAAGAGCCAAAGTCTCCTCATCATAGTCACTAGCGGACTCATACCCACCATCCTCAGTAGCAATCATTACACGCTGAGATTTGCATTCTCTCGCATAATGTCCTCTTCCCTTACAACAACGACAAATAATATCACTTGTGTGCCCTGTCGATGCCATGGAAGAAGAAGAGCTCTGTGCAGTCCCGGCAGGTGCGCTCTTGGCAGATAGTGGTGGTTATGCCTGCTTTCTTGTATCACGGCTGCAGGTGGAACCTGATGGAGGTGCTGGTGCAGTGGAAGTAGAAGATGCACGCGGTATTAATAAGAGTGGTGGTTGTGCCTGCTTTCTTGTATCACGGCTGGAGGTGGCACCTGATGGAGGTGATGGTGCAGTGGAAGTAGAGGATGCACGTGGTGTCCATGTGATGAGGACATCAATACCATTGTTACAGCCACAACCCCTACTGCTATACATACTGGACCAATTACTAGAGCTCGCGCACGCCAATTGAATTATCAGGTACTTTCGTTTCTTGGTAATGATTCTAATGTTCATGAGAATATGATGCTGCCTAAATTGGATACATTTGTTTTGCTTACAAATGAAGGGCCTAGCTTGGAAAATAAAGATGAACCTTGGACCAAGTTCAAGCATGGAGATGATGGCGTGCGCAAGGGGAACAAGAACGGAGTTACAAGTGATGATTCCAGGACTTTGAAGCCACCATAATGGGTGCATGAAGCCTTGGACGAAATATACAAGATGCCACTTCATAAATTTCATCCAGAGGCTATTCTAGGTGTTGCGTCACCTTATTATTGGGCCAGGCCCATGTATTTTCGAAATACTTAAGTATAGGCTGTTTTTAGAGTCCGTATGTGTGGGGAAACAAGAGTTAGGGTTGGTTTCGGACCCCTCCTCCAAGAGCCACGAAATTCCCTCCTCTTCCTCCATATATACAGCCCTTAAGGCATCGTTTAGACTTGGGGTTTTGTTTAAATTAAAAGTTCGCCATAGCTGCAACTTCGCGTACTTCGTTTGTGTTCAACGACCAGACCAAGGCGTCACAGAACCCCACCTTGATCAATAAAGCTTTCCTCTTATATTGCAATATCCAGATTGCAATCTTAGTTTCTTGCTTGTTGATGTAGGGCGGAACCCTAGGTGGCCGATCTTTCACGAAAGGAGCGGATCCCTACGAAGAACGTGACGAACACGAGGGGAAAACACGAGGGAAACACGAGAGGAACACGAGAAATCACTCAACCAACAAGAATAGATCACACATGCGCTAGATCGATGAACACAAAGGTAAGATACAAGATCCAAAGTCAACAACGGACGATACAAACGGTAACTGGTTCTTCTCCGTAAGGAGGTCTTGATGGGGGCCACCCAAGAGGGGGTCTTGAATCCAAGCTGATCTTCTCCGTAGAGGGGCCGCGGTCTCTCTCGTGGAGTTGATCCGTAATGGATGAGCAATGCTCTATCTCACATATGAGCTAAACCAATGCTAACCCTAGAAAGAGGAAGGGGATGGAATATATATAGTCTAGGGGGTGAAGAGGTACATGGGCTTCGGCCCTTTACTGTGCGCAGACAGGCGGAGCCGGATGTTCGGGCGTCGGGCCGGATGTCCGGGGCTTCAGGATGGGCCGGATGTCCGGGCTGGCGGTGCAAAACTTCTGTAGTCTCTGGATAGCCGGGGTCGGATGTCCGGCGAAGGGGCCGGTTTCCGGCCTTTCGGGAGGAGCCGGATGTCCGGGGCATGGGGCCGGATGTCCGGGCCCTGTAGCACTTCGACGGCTGGGCTGCTGCTGTTGTTGGCATCTTCAGGGGCCGGATGTCCGGGGCCTGGAAGGTGAACTTGCCTGTTTCCGTTGGTTCTCTTCATCCATGGGCTTGGCGGCTTGTCCATCTTCACGTGCATCTTCGTGAGGGTCCTCTTGACACCTGATCATGCATAGCATATCGGACTTAGGTAGTAGCCATGTCTCGAGTGGATCATATGTGATATCACTAAGGAAGGAAGTCACCACGTTCTCGAGAGCTCTAGCTCGTGCTCGTGTCATGGGTCCTCTTGGCTCTTGATGAGACAATGGTAGGTCCATGGGGATGACGTAGGATGCTCCGCATCATCTCCCCTCCCTTGGGAAAGATCCGACCTCGGATCGAAATCCTCATCACCATGGTACGGGGAGAGATCTTTGATGTTGAAGATGTCGCTCACGGAGTACTTGTCGCGTGGGATGTCGATCTTGTATGCGTTGTTGTTGTAGCGTGCAAGCACCTTGAAGGGTCCATCGGCTCGGGGTAGTAGCTTGGACTTGCGTTCATTGGGGAAGCGATCCTTGCGAAGGTGTAGCCACACAAGATCTCCAACATTGAACATCATGGGACGCTTGTTGACATTGAGCGTGGTCGCGAGTCGTTGTACTTGGCGCTCGATGGTGTTCCTTGTATCTTCATGCATCTTCTTGAGGAAGTTGACTCGGGCGCTCGCGTCCATGTTTGTGCGCTCTTGTAGCGGTAGAGGTAGAATGTCCAATGGTGACAATGGGTTGAAGCCATAGACGACCTCGAAGGTGGACTTGCCGGTAGTCGAATGTCTTGCACGGTTGTAGGCATGCTCGGCGATAGGTAGGCACTCCTCCCAATCCTTGATGTTCTTCTTTATCAACACGTGTAGTAGAGTGGAGAGCGTACGGTTCGTCACCTCCGTTTGGCCATTGGTTTGTGGATGGTATGCCGAAGAGAACAAAAGCTTGATTCCGAGCTTGGCGCACAAGGTCTTCCAAAAGTAACTCAAGAACTTGACGTCGCGGTCCGAGACAATCGTCTTTGGCACTCCATGAAGTCGCAAGATTTCCCTACAAAACAAATTTGCAACATGTGAAGCATCGTCTATCTTGTTGCACGGAATGAAATGAGCCATTTTGGAGAATCGGTCTACAACAACAAAAATGTAATCCTTGCCATTTCTAGTTCTAGGCAAACCAAGCACAAATTCCATGCTAATATCTTCCCATGGTTGATATGGAATTGGAAGTGGCATATAGAGGCCATGAGAGTGGGCTTTAGACTTACCTTTGCGACATGTAGAGCATCGGTTGGTGAAGCGATTGACGTCGCGAAACATCTTGGGCCAAAAGTAGTTCTTGGAGAGCGCAGCAAATGTCTTGTCGCGTCCAAAGTGTCCCATGAGTCTGCCTCCATGAGATTCCTGCAAAAGCAACAAGCGAAGAGAGGACTCGGGAATGCAAAGTTAGTTAGCTCTCATAAGATATCCATCTTTGATGTAGTATCGATCCCAAGAAGTATGCGTCAAACACTTGGCATAAGGAATAGCAAATGTAGGATCATGCTCATACAAGTCTTTTATGTGCTCAAAACCAATGACATTTAACTCAAGTTGAGTGACAAGCATGCATATACGGGAAAGTGCATCTGCCACAACATTTTCCTTACCTTTAATATACTTCATGACATAAGGAAAAGACTCAATAAACTCACTCCATTTGGCATGACGCTTGTTCAACTTAGTTTGACCCTTAAGGTATTTAAGCGTTTCATGGTCGGTATGGATGATGAACTCCTGAGGGCGAATGTAATGTTCCCATTCATGCAAAACTCGCACTAAAGCATATAGCTCTTTGTCATAGATGGGATGGTTGAGTTGCGCTCCGGAGATTTTCTCACTAAAGTATGCAATGGGGCGCTTCTCTTGCGTTAACACACCTCCTATGCCATCACCACTAGCATCGCAATGAATTTCAAAAGGTTTGTCAAAATTGGGTAATGCAAGCACGGGAGCATGAGTAAGCAAATTCTTAAGCTCATTGAAAGCGATGTCTCGGGATGTTCTGATGAGGACATGACTACCTTGGATACGACCAAAAATATTGCATACATGCATATTTGTCAGGTGATTTCTAGTGCAAACTATTCAATAATCTATTTATGTTATCCAGAACAAAAATACTTCACACACTTTTGTGTTTTGTCTAATTGCAGGTGTATGGGACATTTGTACAATCTACATATGAAGATAAGGCAAAAGGAGAAGTTTAGGTTCTGTTCAAAAAGTCCTCTCATGTCACTTTTGGGCCAAGAGAAGATAGAGTCCAAGTCTCTCACGTTCTGGATTCAGATTCGGACTGCACAGACATACCTGACTCAAAACGCCAACAACTTTTTCATACGGACTCCGAATTGGGTGATTCTTTTTTTGTTGGAAACTAGATTTCGTGCTCTTTCCAACCCAATTGGATTCACCTTTAAATTCGTCCGGAGCATTGAGTTATGGTCGAAACAATCTGACGTTGCACCAGAATCCGAGTCAAACTACAAGTCCAAAGGTGTTGCATCACCTCCACTTGGGCCCATGAGCCTTCTACGACCTAGGGTTGGTTTTAGGCTGCCTTGGGACGTCCTCCCACCTCCTTGGCCGCCACCCCTTGCTCCTATATAAGTAGATCCATCTAGTAGCTTTTTCCTTGGAATTTGTTTAGTTAAAAGTTAGCCATTGCAACTTCGTGTACTTCGTTTGTGTCCAACGACCAGACCAAGACCGCTTACGGATTCCCACCACTATCAATACTTCATATATATTCGCAATATTCAGATTGCATTATCATATTCTTGCTCGTTCTTCGATTGCTTGCAGGAATAGACCTTCGTGGTCAGGCTGATCGTGCTTCCGGCATCGTCAGTAACCTCAGGAGATTGGTTTAGCGATTGATAAGGCGCAACGTCGTGCACGTTTGTAGTCGGATCGTCAAAGTCGTCTCCACCAAATCGATAGTTATCATCTCATCGAAAGATCGGGACACCTTTGCCTCTATCAAGTGGTATCAGTTTTCAGGTTACTCGGTGA
The DNA here is from genome assembly GCF_002575655.3 of Aegilops tauschii subsp. strangulata. Lineage (NCBI taxonomy): Eukaryota > Viridiplantae > Streptophyta > Magnoliopsida > Poales > Poaceae > Aegilops > Aegilops tauschii. The sequence continues at coordinate 183,813,907 of NC_053035.3, read as the reverse complement.
GAATTTCCAGTTTCCCCTAGATTAGATTTATTTTCTTACCTATTGTCCAAGAAAAAGCCACAAAAAAGTTAGATCTATTCATCCTTTTGTCCAAGCCAGTCTGAGCCTTTGCAATTTTCTAATCATTGTTTGCATTATTGAATTATCGGTTGCATCGTCGTGTCGAGTTGCTGGTCTTAGGGTCTAGTTCGTTTAGAGTTTCGAGTTCTGTTCACATTAGTCACGTCGCCGCTGCATCGTTATCCCTTCTGCTGTCCACCACACCATCCATCAAATTCCACCATGTGCTACCCATAGTTCATTGTCACAATCATAGTTGAGGTCGTTCACATCTTCGCTTGATCCAATCTGCATCTTATCTAGTTTGTCTTGGAAAGAGGGAGAGAAAAAAAAGACAGAGAAAAAAAAGAGAAAAAAAAGAAGTCAGAAAAAAAAGAGAAAGAAAAAAAGTGTGAGGAAAAAAAAAGAGAGAAGAAAAAAAACAAAATTCGGATCTATCTAGACTCAATCTCGTAGTTGAATTCGGATTGGAATCTGTTTTGTGCACTGTTTAGTAAAACAGGCATACCTTCCTCATACGAAGTCCGTTTTGACTCTGCGAGTACTCAAATGAAAGCTAGCGACGAGCCGCATCTAAATAGTTGCAGAGACTAGTTCAATATTTGACACCTCAAAATCGTCTTCTAAATAGGTCTTTTTGCCCTCCGAAGTTCGCGGACACAGCTTATTCCAGTTTTTCAAGCCAGTTTCAGAATTCTTTCACTCCTCATATCAACTCGGAATTGAGTGATTCTTTTTGCATTGGAAAGCTTGAGTTAGTAGCATTCTTTGAAAAAAATTATCAGAAAATTGGCACAAACTTTTCAAGAGGAAAGTTGGAGAGAGTTGTTGTATATCCTGCTTGGCAGTTGTTTTTCATCATTATCTTTACTGCCGTTGTGATCTTCACTTATATCTTGCTGTCCAGAGCTACTTAGTATCCTTCATTGATGCTAGTTGTGCTACGCCGTGACCTCATTAGTGTTCTAGGCTCGCGTCTCTAGTCCGGTCTAGCCTAGGACCAGCACAGTACCGTCGTTGAGCGTTTATTCAACATTGCATCTCTGAATTGATTATTGCTAATATTTTGCTACCATATATAGCCAACCCAGCTCCACATATTTCTACACCGTGTATACGTACGTTCCCCTGGCAATCGCTTTACTCAATCTTTGGAGTTATTTGACACCGCTGGTTGCCTGTCACCACCTGCTGCTTGGTAAGAACTTGTAAGATATTGATATTTGCTTTACTGTGAGCGCTTTACCACCACATCCTAGTAGTTCATAGGGACATTATTCTTGAATTTTGTTTCTTGTTTCTACTAATCATGACAGGATCTAGAGTCAATTCATGGGGTTTGTCGATCGTGGGAGATGTGCCATCACCTATGCAAATACCACAACCGTCACGAGAGGTGCACAAACATCCAAATGCACATGATCAGGTTAATGTTTCTATACCACCATTTAATGGCCGTTTTAGACCTGCTTTATATATTGAATGGGAATTTGACCTAAATAATATATTTGCTTCCAATAATTTTGATGTACGTAAAAAAGTTAAGGTTGCGGTTGGTTCTTTCACTGGTTATGCTGTAGTTTGGTGGAGTGAATATTGTCGGTTACACCCTAATGATATACCTACTACTTGGGATGATTTGAAACTTGCCATGCGACATACATTCGTTCCCGCTTATTATACTCGTGACATGATTACAAAGTTGCAACATTTAAAACAAGGTAGTGACACCGTAACGAAATATTATGATACTTTACAAACTACCTTGCTGCATTCCTCTTTAGAAGAAAGTGAAGAAGATTTTATGGTTAGATTTTGGGGAGGATTAAATCGTGACATTCAGGAGATACTAATACATGAAGAGTGTTATCCTATGGACCATTTGTTTCATCTTGCTTGCAAAGCGGAACAGGAAATAAAACGACGTGCTGCGCACAAGGAGAACAAGCGCGAGATGCACATTCCAAGAGTTGATACGGTTGTCCCTTCAACTACTAAGCATACTATGACAACCACATCCGTTGTTGTGAGGACTACATCACCTCCACCATGTGACACATCATCACCGAGAGTGCCTACCTCATCTGAGTTGATCATAAGAGGTAATGACAAAGGTACTAATCTTCCACTTCCACATGAGTATGATGAATGTCTTGTCAATTTAAGTGCACCATGCGGTGAGCTACCCACTACTTTGATCACACCAGCTACCTTAGAGGACTATGTTGATGATTTGACTTTGCCATGTGATCAAACAATTTTGAGTGAGCCCATTGAATTAACTATCGATGCAAAAGAATCAAGTGAATCAGGGAATAAATCAGATTTGGATCAAATATGTTTGAAAATAATTGTGCCAATGTTTAATCATTTTGATATGACCTCTAATCTTGGTGATGGTTCATCAATGTTGGGATGGTTTAATGATGAATATTGTCAATCTTTTCATATGAATAAGAGCTTCACTTATATGTGCAAACTGAGTTGCAATACTTTCATGCCTTCTACTTCTTGTGATAATATTTTGGCTTTATATTTTATTAACTATGAAAGTTACTCATGTATACATGTGTCATATGTGCAAAATCCACGGGAAGTAAAAATGGATGACATATACATATACAACATGTACACCTTGTCTCTTTTGTTAGCCACATTTCAGATTAAGCAACGCCGAGGACGGCTTTGTTTTCAAGAAGGGGAGGATGATGAGGACATGACTACCTTGGATACGACCAAAAATATTGCATACATGCATACTTGTCAGGTGATTTCTAGTGCAAACTATTCAATAATCTATTTATGTTATCCAGAACAAAAATACTTCACACACTTTTGTGTTTTGTCTAATTGCAGGTGTATGGGACATTTGTACAATCTACATATGAAGATAAGGCAAAAGGAGAAGTTTAGGTTCTGTTCAAAAAGTCCTGTCACGTCACTTTTGGGCCAAGAGAAGATAGAGTCCAAGTCTCTCACGTTCTGGATTCAGATTCGGACTGCACAGACATACCTGACTCAAAACACCAACAACTCTTTCATACGGACTCCGAATTGGGTGATTCTTTTTTTGTTGGAAACTAGATTTCGTGCTCTTTCCAACCCAATTGGATTCACCTTTAAATTCGTCCGGAGCATTGAGTTATGGTCGAAACAATCTGACGTTGCACCAGAATCCGAGTCAAACTAAAAGTCCAAAGGTGTTGCATCACCTCCACTTGGGCCCATGAGCCTTCTACGACCTAGGGTTGGTTTTAGGCTGCCTTGGGACGTCCTCCCACCTCCTTGGCCGCCACCCCTTGCTCCTATATAAGTAGATCCATCTAGTAGCTTTTTCCTTGGAATTTGTTTAGTTAAAAGTTAGCCATTGCAACTTCGTGTACTTCGTTTGTGTCTAACGACCAGACCAAGACCGCTTACGGATTCCCACCACTATCAATACTTCATATATATTCGCAATATTCAGATTGCATTATCATATTCTTGCTCGTTCTTCGATTGCTTGCAGGAATAGACCTTCGTGGTCAGGCTGATCGTGCTTCCGGCATCGTCAGTAACCTCAGGAGATTGGTTTAGCGATTGATAAGGCGCAACGTCGTGCACGTTTGTAGTCGGATCGTCAAAGTCGTCTCCACCAAATCGATAGTTATCATCTCATCGAAAGATCGGGACACCTTTGCCTCTATCATGTTCCCCAAACAAACGGTGCATTTTTCTTACTCAAAGCATGCAAAGGTGCAGCAATGGTGCTAAAATCCTTCACAAATCTACGGTAGAAACCGGCTAAACCAAGAAACTATGCACTTGTTGCAAATTGGTTGGTTGGGGCCAAGTTTTAATAGCATTGATCTTAGATTCATCAACATGAACACCCTTAGAAGATACTACGAAACCCAAGAAAACAAGCTTATCAACACCAAAAAGGCATTTTTCCATATTAGCATAAAGTTGCTCTTTTCGAAGAGTTTGTAGCATGGTGCGAAGGTGGGTGACATGCTCTTTGAGAGATTTGCTAAAAACAAGGATGTCATCAAAGTAGACAACAACAAATTCACCAATGTAAGGGCGAAACACATAATGCATAAGACGCATGAAGGTACCGGGTGCTTCCGATAAACCCATAGGCATGACTAACCACTCATATAGACCAAACTTTGTTTTGAAAGCGGTTTTCCATTCATCACCCTCTTGTATGCGGATTTGATAGTAACCACTTTTAAGATCAATTTTGAAAAGATAGTGGCACCGCAAAGTTCATCAAGCATATCATCAAGGCGTGGAATGGGGTACCTATAACGAACGGTGATACCATTGATAGGTCTACAATCGGAACACATGCGAAAGCTACCGTCTCGTTTTGGCACAAGAATGACCGGTACGGCACAAGGACTCCAACTTTCAGGCACATGACCATGGTCTATGAGATGCTTTACTTGCCTTTGTATTTCTTTGGTTTCTTCGGGGTTGACGCGGTAGGGAGCTTTGTTTGGAAGCGGCGCTCCGGGGATGAGATCGATTCGGTGCTCAATGCCTCGTAGTGGAGGTAGACCCGGAGGTAGCTCATCGGGGAAAACATCTTGGAATTCCTGCAATAAAGAAGATAACACTAGAGGAAGATTGTGAGAGTTGTTAGTTTTTGGTGCCTCGTCCTTGCACAATAGGACATAGTGTAGGACACTTGATGGGTTCTCACACACTTCTCTCATCTCACGTTTGGTGGCAAAGAGAACCAATATTTTCTTGTCGCTCATCATGGAGGCACTCAATTTGGGCTTGTGGCGCTCACTCTCTTTTTGGTGGTTCTCTCTCTCACTATTCTCTCCACGATGGGTGTTTTGCTTGTCGGCGAGCACTTGGCTTGGAGACATAGGACGTAGCACAAACTCTTTCCCTTTCATCTTGAAGCAATAGTGATTTGTACGCCCATTGTGAATGACACGTCGGTCAAATTGCCATGGCCGTCCAAGAAGGAGGTGGCACACGGTCATCGGAAGGACATCACACTCCAAAGTGTCTTCATAGGCGCCGATCTTGAAAGAGACTTGTACTCTATGCTCGACTTGGATGGTGCCGGTGTCGCTTAGCCATTGAACCTTGTAGGGGTGAGGGTGCTTCATCTTGACCAATTGAAGTTTGGAGCATAGTTCTTCACTTGCTAAGTTATGGCAACTACCTCCATCGATGATGACCTTGACGGACCATCCATTGATGCCGGCCTTTGTGTGGAAGATATGGCATCTTTGATCTTCGTCTTGATGTTGAAGAGTCAAGACCTTGGGGACCACAAGAGCGGGACTTGAGTCTTTGTCACAAAAGATGTGATCATCTTCTTCTTCATTGTTCACTTGTCGATGCATGGCCACTTGCTCAAGGGCTTCCATTTCTCCTTCACTCATGGAGTCATAGGTTCCGTCGTTGTTGAGGATCATGGTGCGCTTGTTTGTGCACTCGAAGGACTTGTGGCCTCGGCCTCCGCATGTGAAACATTTGATGGAACTTGTCTTTATGGTCTCATCGGTTGGAGTAGATGATGATGAAGCTTTCGGCTTGAAGTTGCTTGTAGTAGGAGGACGACTTGAGCTTGTCGAAGCTTTCTTGTAACTTGACTTGTCGCCGTTGCTTGTAGTGGGAGTCGTCGAAGCTTGATTGTTGGAGAGGCCATAGGACTTGGATGAGAACTTGGCATATTTGAAGTCGTCTTGGACTTGCCGTTCCGCTTTCGTAGCTTGATGCACTAGCTCGATGAGGTTCGAGTATGGTTGGAAGTCGGCAATCTTCTTGATAGGGTGATTGAGTCCATTCAAGAAACGCGCCATAGTTTGCTCATCATCTTCTTTGACATTGGCTCATATCATGGCAATCTCCATTTCCTTGTAGTATTCTTCAACGCTCTTGGTTCCCTGCTTGAGTTGTTGGAGTTTCTTGAAGAGGTCGCGGTTGTAGTAGTTTGGCACGAATCGTGCTCTCATGACATCCTTCATTTGCGCCCAAGTGGTGATGGGTGGTTCACCTCTTGCCGCTTGGCGCTCAATGACTTGTTCCCAACAAATGAGGATGTAGTCTTGGAATTCGAGGGATGCCATTGCGATCTTCTTCTCTTCTTCGTAGTTGTGCAAGCGGAAGATTTTGTCAACCTTCAATGCCCATGATATGTACTCTTCGGGGTCATTGCTTCTTGTAAACTTGGGCATGGTGAACTTTAGCTTGCCATATCGTTGCTCTTCATTGTGTTGGGGTTGGGGATGATGACACCCATATCGGTGAGGATTGACAATCTCATGTTGCTCTTGGCGAGGGGGGTTGTCTTCCTCATGTTGCTCTAGGCGAGGATGGGGTCCATTGTTTTCTTGCTCTCGATGGACTTGACGTTCTTGTCTCGCTTGAGTAGGAGCTTGTCTATCTTGACGAGGAGCTTGTCGATCTTGACGAGGAGCATGTCGATGCACACGTGCTTGGTAAATCCTTTCTTGAGCTTCGTCGCGAAGTGCTTCTTGATGTAGTCGAGCTTGTCGGCCTCGATTGGCTACGGCACGACTTCAATCTTGAAGGGCACATTGCGCCTCAAGTGCTTGAGCTTCACGTATTTGTTGTTCTTGACGTTGCGCCTCGGCGTCTTGTGCATCTTGATGTTGTCGCGCTCGCTCCTCTTGTTCTTGTTGTCGTTGGCGTTGCCGTTCTTGTGCTTGTGCGAAAGCAGCTTGGTTTTGACGATGTTGATGCTCTTGAGAGTCGGTGTCGTGTAGAGGATTGCGGTTAGCTTGACGGTCTTGACGCGCGGCACGACGAAGAGTGTTCGATGTCGGTGTACTTGAACCGGAGAGGTGTCTTCGGAGTGACGACTTGAGCGGCTCCGTCTTGACGAGGACGAAGTTGTAGAAGAGCGGACCATCATGGTTCGGATATCTTCTTTGAGGGAACTCATGGATGTGTCGAAGTAGTCTCTTGTACGTTGCTCGGATTGTTGTAGGTCGGTGGCGAGGTTGTCGATGCGGTCGCCCAAAGCAAGTTGTTCTTGATGCAAAGCCCGATGTGCACCAAATAGTTAGGTCTTGGTGACGTAGGATGACATGTCGTCGTCTTGTTCTAAGAAGAGTGGGTTGGTAGAAGTACTTGGCCTATCCATCATTCCAAACAAAGATATGTGAGTGGGAGAAAGAGAAGAACCAATACCAAATGTACCTTGACCGATGTTGAAAATGGATCAAAGATCACTCCAATGTGTAGCAAGGAAATAGCACAATTGGTACCAATTCTTGTCGGTTCTCACACCTACACAAGTAAAAGCTTATGGTGGAGCTTAGTTAGGACGGTGGCACAAAATTTTTGATGCAATTGTAAGTGAGACTCAATAATGTTGGAAAAGATTCGCGACTTGTAAATGTAACAAGTAGACCAATAGCAAGATATGGTACACGGAAACACACACGCAAATAGATAAGTGGGGTTGAGCAACCAAGGATGAGCCAAAATGTGGAATCCACCAAGATGCTCTTGTTGCACAACACTAGAGAGACGCTAGCACGATTGCATAATAGGCGGATACGAACTTGTGCACAACCTACTAAGCAAAAATGCAACGACTTCTATCCCAAGTATGCTATATGTATGATGTTTCTATGCTTTTGATCCAAGATGATCGAGTATGACAATCTTAATGTTGTATGATGCTATGGTTCTTGCTTATAAGCTCTTTGCTTATCTTCCTTCTTTTTCTTAAAAGCTTGTTTGGCTCTTTGTTGTTTGAGCTCCTTTCTCATGCAATGCTTGACGAACCAAGATAGCAATTGTGTATGCGAAGACAACTTTGTGACACAAGAGATGATACCAAGATATGCAACACGATGATGGTATGTAAGCTATGGGAAGTATGATCACTAATGTGCACAAGTCACGTTGCCGGCAATACTCAAAGGCTAGTTTCAATGGGTATCGGAGTTGGTAGCGGGAAAGGCTATGGTGGTGCTATGCGGAAGTGGTGGTGGTATGCGGAAGTGTATGTGGGCTCCGGAACAAAGTTGGATGAAAGTTAGGCGGTAAACGGAGTGGAGGATGGAAATTTTGCTGTCAGGGGCCGGATGTCCGGGCTGATGGCCAGATGCCCGGGGCGGGCCGGATGTCCGGGCTTGGGATTCGTGGACGAACTCGAAGAACACCGCATGGAGAGGTCAAATCCGGGGCAAAATTCGGAAGATTTTGTGGATGGAATTTGGGAAAAGGATGGGGAAAAGCTAGATCTACCTGCAACACACGAAATCCGCGGATCAAATCCAACAAAACTTCATCACACCAACAAATAACAAAAAAAAAATTGGGGCTATTTTTGTGGGGCAATTTCCGGATTAGGACGAAAAACAACAAAATCAAGCTAGAAAACAAAGAGAGGGGGCTCCGAAATCGTGATCAACGTGGCTCTGATACCAAGATGATGTAGGGCGGAACCCTAGGTGGCCAATCTTTCACGAAAGGAGCGGATCCCTATGAAGAACGTGACGAACACGAGGGGAAAACACGAGGGAAACACGAGAGGAACACGAGAGAAATCACTCAACCAACAAGAATAGATCACACATGCGCTAGATCGATGAACACAAAGGTAAGATACAAGATCCAAAATCAACAACGGACGACAAACGGTAACCGGTTCTTCTCCGTAAGGAGGTCTTGATGGGGGCCACCCAACAGGGGGTCTTGAATCCTAGGTGATCTTCTCCGTAGAGGGGCCGCGGTCTCTCTCGTGGAGTAGATCCACAATGGATGAGCAATGCTCTATCTCACATATGAGCTAAACCAATGCTAACCCTAGAAAGGGGAACGGGATGGAGTATATATAGTCTAGGGGGCGAAGAGGTACATGGGCTTCGGCCCTTTACTGTGCGCAGACAGGCAGAGCCGGATGTCCGGGCGTCGGGCCGGATGTCCGGGCTGGCGGTGCAAAACTTCTGTCATCTTTGGATAGGCAGGGTCGGATGTCCGGCGAAGGGACCGGATTTCCGGGCTTTCGGGAGGAGCCGGATGTCCGGGGCATGGGGCCGGATGTCCGGGCCCTGTAGCACTTCGACGGTTGGGCTGCTGCTGTTGTTGGCATCTTCAGGGGCCGCATGTCCAGGGCCTTGGCCGAATGTCCGGGGCCTGGAAGGTGAACTTGCCCGTTTCCGTTGGTTCTCTTCATCCATGGGCTTGGCGGCTTGTCCGTCTTCACGTGCATCTTCGTGAGGGTCCTCTTGACACCTGATCATGCATAGCATATCGGACTTAGGTAGTAGCCATGTCTCGAGTGGATCATATGTTATCTCACTAAGGAAGGAAGTCACCTCGTTCTCGAGAGCTCTAGCTCGTGCTCGTGTCATGGGTCCTCTTGGCTCTTGACGAGACGATGATAGGTCCATGGGGATGATCGTAGGATGCTCCGCATCACTTGTTCTTTGTTTGCTCGCAGGCAACAGGCCCTCGTGGTCAGGTTGATCGTGCTCCGGCGTGGTCAATAACCCTCGAAAGTTGGTTTAGCGATTGCTAAGGCGCGACGTCTCGCACGTTCGTAGTCGGATTGTCAAGGTCGACTCCCACAGAAAACGATAGCCACCATCTCATCGAAACATCGGGACACCTTTGCCTCTATCAAGTGGTATCAGATTTCCAGGTTGCTCGGTGAGATTTTACAGTTTTTCGTAGTTTAGATCGAGTCTGTTCTTCATACCTATAGTCCACGAAAAAGCCAAAAAAATTAGGGTTAGTTCATCCTATTCGAACCAGTCTGAGCCTTTGCATAGTCTTTTCAGTATTTTGCTTTGTTGAATTTGCGGTTGCATCGTCGTGTCAAGTTGCTGGTCTTAGCGTCTAGTCTTTTAGAGTTTTGAGTTCTGGTCATAAGTTGCCACGCCGCCGCCGCACCATCATCATCGCCCCTGCCACCTACCACCACCGCTCCGAATCCGTATCCATATACCACCACCGATCCATATCCATATACTACCATCGCTACCACCACCGCTGCCATATACCACCACCGCTGCCATATACCACCATCATATATCCACCACCAATCCGAGTTCCTTTCATATTAGGTTTGTTTTCGAGATCTATCTAAATTCCGATTCGTGTTTCCTTGCGTGAGTAGGTTTCGGAAAAAAAGTCTGGAGACCCCCCGGCAGTTTTTCGGCCAAAATTTCGGCGACCGAAAATATTTTTTCCCTATCCTATTTTTAGGCTTTCTGAGTCTTTTGAGACACTCGCCATCATAGTGATTTTTTGTCGCACTTTTTCGTCGTTGCTGCCCTGATTTTCGAAAAAAAATTGTCAAAAAAATTTCGCCCATCCTGTCAGTTTGATCTGGGAAGAGTTTTGAGACACTCGCCATTATAGTGATTTTTCGCAAAAAAAAGAGGAGCGCTGATGAGGACATCAATACCATTGTTACACCCACAACCCCTGCTGCTATACATACTGGACCAATTACTAGAGCTCGCGCACGCCAATTAAATTACCAGGTACTTTCGTTTCTTGGTAATGATTCTAATGTTCTTGAGAATATGATGCTGCCTAAATTGGATACATTTGTTTTGCTTACAAATGAAGGGCCTAGCTTTGAGAAGGATGAACATTGGAGCAAGAACAAGCATGGAGATCATGGCATGCACATGGGGGACAAGAACGGAGTTACAAGTGATGATTTCAGGACATTGAAGCCACCATAATGCGTGCATGAAGCCTTGGACGAAATATGCAAGATGCTACTTCATAACTGTCGTCCAGAGGCTATTCTAGGTGCTGCGTCACCTTATTATTGCGCCAGGCCCATGTAATTTCAAAATACTTGAGTATAGGCTATTTTTAGAGTCGGTATGTGTGGGGAAACAAGAGATAGGGTTGGTTTCGGACCCCTTCCCCAAGGGCCACGAAATTCCCCCCTCTTCCTCCATATATACAGCCCTTAGGGCGTCGTTTAGACTTTGGGTTTTGTTTAGATTAAAAGTTCGCCATAGCTGCAACTTCGCGTACTTTGTTTGTGTTCAACGACCAGACAAAGGCGTCACAGAAACCCCACCTTGATCAATAAAGCTTTCATCTTATATTCGCAATATCCAGATTGCAATCTCAGTTTCTTGCTTGTTCTTCATTTGCTCGCAGGAAACAGACCCTCGTGGTCAGGTTGATCGTGCTCCAGCGTGGTCAATAACCTCTCGGAGTTGGTTTAGCGATTGCTAAGGCGCGACATCATCGCACGTTCGTAGTCTGATCGTCAAAGTCGACTTCCACCAAAGGGATATCCATCATCTCATCGAAAGACGGGACACCTTTGCCTCTATCAAGTGGTATCAGATTTCCAGGTTGCTCAGTGAGATTTTACAGTTTTTCGTAGTTTAGATCGAGTCTGTTCTTCATACCTACAGTCCACGAAAAAGCCATACAAAAAAAATTAGGGTTAGTTCATCATATCCGAACCAATCTGAGCCTTTGCATAATCTTTTTAGGGTTTTTGCTTTGTTGAATTTGCGGTTGCATCGTCGTGTCAAGTTGCTGGTCTTAGAGTCTAGTCTTTTAGAGTTTCTAGTTCTGGTCATAAGTTGTCACGCCGCCGCCGCACCATCATCATCGCCTTGCCATCTACCACCATTGCTTATCCGCCACCGCTTTGAATCCGTATCCATATACCACCACCAATCCGTATCCATATACCACCACCGATCCGTATCCATATACCACCACCGCTACCATATACCACCACCGCTGCCATATCCTACCACCATATATCCACAACCAATCCGAGTTCTTTTCATATTCGGTTTGTTTTAGAGATCCATCTATTTTCCGTTTCGTGTTTCCTTGCCTGAGTAGGTCTCGGAAAAAAAATTAGGTCCCGGGGAGTGTTTTGAGACACTCGCCATCAGTGATTTTTTGTCGCACTTTTTCGTCGTCGCTGCCCTGATTTTCGTAAAAAATAGTCAAAAAAATTTTGTGCCTATCCTGTCAGTTTGACCTGGGAAGAGTTTTGAGACACTCGCCATTATAGTGATTTTTCCCAAAAAAAAAAGAGGAGCGCAAAAAAAAAGAGCGCGAAAAAAAGAGCAAAAAAAATTCCAGAGTGTGCTTTTCCCTTGTTTACATGCAGCGCCGTGATTTTGTTTGTTCTAGGCTCGCGTCTCTAGCACGGTCTAGCCTAGGACCAGCACAGTACCGTCGTTGAGCGTTTCTTCTACTTTGCATCTCTGAATTGATTATTGCTGACCATTTTTGCTACCATATTATAAGCCTTCCCAGCTCCACATACATCTACATCGTGCGTTTGACTCTCCCTGGTAATCGCTCTATCCAAGCTTTGAGAGTTTTGACTACAACGGTTGCCGATCACCACCTGCTGCTGGGTAAGAACTGGTAAGAATTTGAGATTCGCTTGAAGGAATTGTGACACACCACCATCACCACCACTTCCTAGTAGTCTGTAGGATCATATTCTTTTGTGTTTCTATTGCTGCTAACCATGGCAGGATCACAAGCCGATGAGACTGATTGGGAGAACATGACGAACAAGGGGTTGCATGATAAATTTCAGCAAATGATGAGTGGCCAGGTGGGAGATGTGCTAAACAGATTTGAAGAGGCTATGGAGAAGATAGATGCCGTGGAGAAGTCGTTTGAGACAAAGTTGGATAAGAGGTTTAATGAATTGCTCAAGCGTCTTCCCCAACCACCACCGGCTGCACCTGTCGCACCTCTACAACAACAACAACCACATCTCCAACGCCGCCTTCCAAATCAAGTGGGACGAGCACAACGCGTTCCAATTGAGACTGGTCAAAATTCGGGTGCCGCTGCACCTACTGTTGATGCTTCTTTGGCTCCTGCTACTGCGGCGGCTGAGGAGGATGACAATTATGCGGGCGATTATGAGGATGAGGTTGATCAAAATCAGAACTACGTGCAGCCACCAGCACCACCACCAGCAGGTCAACCTCAGGTATATATTCGCAACGGTAGGCCGGCACCACCACCTCAGGTACGAGATCATGACCATCTCCCTAAACTGAAATTGAATATTCCACCATTTGAGGGTAGATATGTTCCTGATATATATCTTACTTGGGAGTTAGAAACTGAACAACGATTTACATGTTTACAATATCCTGAGGAGAGACGTGTTCCTGCTGCTGTTTGTGTTTTCACTAGCTTTGCATGTGTTTGGTGGTCTGAACATTGTAGATTATATCCTGTTCCAGCTACTTGGGCTGCTTTGAAAACTGCTATGCGTACTCGTTGGGTTCCACCATATTATCAACGTGAATTACTTCAAAAATTGCAGCGCTTAAGACAAGGGAAAAATTCTGTAGAAGAATATTATCAGGAATTACAAACTGGCATGATTAGATGTGGTATTGTTGAGGAGAATGAAGCTATGCTTGCACGTTTTATGGGTGGATTAATAAAGAGATTCAGACCATTCTAGAGTATAAGGATTATAATAATATCACTCGTTTATTCCATCTTGCTTGTAAAGCTGAACGTGAAGTGCAGGATCGACAGCCATTGGCGCGAACTAACTTTTCTGCAGGTCGACCTTCATCATGGACACCACATGCATCCTCTACTTCCACTTCACCATCACCTCCCTCAGGTGCCACCTCCAGCCGTGATACAAGAAAGCAGGCACAACCACCACTCTCTGCCAAGAGCACACCTGCCAGGCCTGCGCAGAGCTCTTCTTCTTCCATGGCGTCAACAGGGCACACAAGTGATATTATTTGTCGTCGTTGTAAGGGAAGAGGACATTATGCGAGAGAATGCAAATCTCAGCGTGTGATGATTGCTACTGAGGATGGTGGGTATGAGTCCGCTAGTGACTATGATGAGGAGACTTTGGCTCTTATTACACGTGAAGAACATGGTGGAGATGATTCTGAAAATGAGACGCAATACATGGCTCCTGAAGACGCTGACAGGCATGAATGTTTAGTTGCTCAACGTGTTTTAGTGTGCAGGTCACACAAGCAGAGCAAAATCAGAGGCATAATTTGTTCCATACAAAGGGATTTGTGAAGGAACGTTCTGTTCGCGTCATCATAGATGGAGGGAGCTGTAACAACTTGGCTAGCATGGAGATGGTGGAGAAACTATCTCTCACCACAAGACCACATCCACATCCTTACTACATCCAATGGTTCAACAACAGCGGCAAGGTTAAGGTAACACGTACTGTTCGTGTGCATTTTAGTATCTCTACATATGCTGATTATGTTGATTGTGATGTGGTACCCATGCAAGCATGTTCCTTATTACTTGGTAGACCATGGCAATTTGATAAAAATTCTGTACACCATGGTAGAAACAATCAGTATACTCTTGTTCATAAGGATAAAAATATTACTTTGCTTCCTATGACTCCTGATTCCATTTTGAAAGATGACATTAATAGAGCTAATAAAGCAAAACAGGAGAAAAATAAGAGTGAAAATCAGATTGTGGCAAAAGAATTTGAACAACAAATGAAACCTAATAATAAACCGTTTAGTGTTGTTTCTGAAATTAAATTGAAAAGTGCATGTTTACTTGCCACAAAATCTGATATTGATGAGCTAGATTTCAACAAATCTGTTTGCTATGCTTTTGTGTGCAAAGAGGCATTATTTTCATTTGAGGACGTGCCTTCCCCTTTGCCCCCTGCTGTCACTAACATTTTGCAGGAGTTCGCTGACGTCTTCCCACAAGACGTGCCACCGGGATTACCACCTATTCGAGGGATTGAGCATCAAATTGATTTAATTCCCGGTGCATCGCTACCCAACCGTGCACCATACCGTACCAATCCACAGGAGACGAAGGAGATTATGCGTCTGGAGACCCCCGGGCAGTTTTTAGGCCAAAATTTCGGCAACCAAAAATATTTTTTCCCTATCCTATTTTTAGGCCCCGGGTAGTGTTTTGAGACACTCGCCATCATAGTGATTTTTTGTCGCACTTTTTCGTCGTCGCTGCCCTGATTTCCGAAAAAAAAAATAGTCAAAAAATTTTGTGCCCATCCTGTCAGTTTGACCTGGGAAGAGTTTTGAGACACTCGCCATTATAGTGATTTTTTCGCAAAAAAAAAAAAAAGGAGGAGCGCAAAAAAAAAAGAGCGCAAAAAAAAAAAGAGCGAAAAAAAAAATTCCTGAGTGTGCTTTTCCCTTGTTTACGTGCAGCGCCGTGATTTTGTTAGTGTTCTAGGCTCGCGTCTCTAGCACGGTCTAGCCTAGGACCAGCACAGTACCGTCGTTGAGCGTTTATTCAACTTTGCATCTCTGAATTGATTATTGCTTACCATTTTGCTACCATATTATAAGCCTTCCCAGCTCCACATAAGTCTACATCGTGCGTTTGACTCTCCCTGGTAATCGCTATATCCAAGCTTTGAGAGTTTTTGACTACAACGGTTGCCGATCACCACCTGCTGCTGGGTAAGAACTGGTAAGAATTTGAGATTCGCTTGAAGGTTTTGTGACACACCACCATCCCACCACTTCTAGTAGTCTGCAGGATCATATTCTTTTGTGTTTCTATTGCTGCTAACCATGGCAGGTTCACAAGCCGATGAGACTGATTGGGCGAACATGACGAACAAGGAGTTGCATGATAAATTTCAGCAAATGATGAGTGGCCAGGTGGGAGATGTGCTAAACAGATTTGAAGAGGCTATGGAGAAGATAGATGCCGTGGAGAAGTCGTTTGAGACAAAGCTGGATAACAAGTTTACTGAATTACTAAAGCGTCTTCCCCAACCACCACCGGCTGCACATGTCGCACCTCTACAACAACAACAACCACATCTCCAACGCCGCCTTCCAAATCAAGTGGGACGGGCACAGCGCGTTCCAATTGAGATTGGTCAAAATTCGGGTGCTGCTGTCCCTACTGTTGATGCTTCTTTGGCTCCTGCTCCTGCGGCGGCTGAGGAGGATGACGATTATGCGGGCGATTATGAGGATGAGGTTGATCAAAATCAGAACTACGTGCAGCCACCAGCACCACCACCAGCAGGTCGACCTCAGGTATATATTCGCAACGGTAGGCCGGCACCACCACCTCAGGTACGAGATCATGACCATCTCCCTAAACTGAAATTGAATATTCCACCATTTGAGGGTAGATATGTTCCTGATATATATCTTACTTGGGAGTTAGAAACTGAACAACGATTTACATGTTTACAATATCCTGAGGAGAGACGTGTTCCTGCTGCTGTTTGTGCTTTCACTAGCTTTGCATGTGTTTGGTGGTCTGAACATTGTAGATTATATCCTGTTCCAGCTACTTGGGCTGCTTTGAAAACTGCTATGCGTACTCGTTGGGTTCCACCATATTATCAACGTGAATTACATCAAAAATTGCAGCGTTTAAGACAAGGAAAAAATTCTGTAGAAGAATATTATCAGGAATTACAAACTGGCATGATTAGATGTGGTATTGTTGAGGAGAATGAAGCTATGCTTGCACGTTTTATGGGTGGATTAAATAAAGAGATTCAGACCATTCTAGAGTATAAGGATTATAATAATATCACTCGTTTATTCCATCTTGCTTGTAAAGCTGAACGTGAAGTGCAGGATCGACAGCCATTGGCGCGAACTAACTTTTCTGCAGGTCGACCTTCATCATGGACACCGCGTGCATCTTCTACTTCCACTTCACCATCACCTCCATCAGGTGCCACCTCCAGCCGTGATACAAGAAAGCAGGCACAACCACCACTCTCTGCCAAGAGCACACCTGCCGGGCCTGTGCAGAGCTCTTCTTCTTCCATGGCATCGACAGGGCACACAAGTGATATTATTTGTCGTCGTTGTAAGGGAAGAGGACATTTTGCGAGAGAATGCAAATCTCAGCGTGTCATGATTGCTACTGAGGATGGTGGGTATGAGTCCGCTAGTGACTATGATGAGGAGACTTTGGCTCTTATTACACGTGAAGAACATGGTGGAGATGATTCTGAAAATGAGACGCAATACATGGCTCCTGAAGACGCTGACAGGTATGAATGTTTAGTTGCTCAACGTGTTTTGAGTGTGCAGGTCACACAAGCAGAGCAAAATCAGAGGCATAATTTGTTCCATACAAAGGGAGTTGTGAAGGAACGTTCTGTTCGCGTCATCATAGATGGAGGGAGCTGTAACAACTTGGCTAGTATGGAGATGGTGGAGAAGCTATCTCTCACCACAAGACCACATCCACATCCTTACTACATCCAATGGTTCAACAACAGCGGCAAGGTTAAGGTAACACGTACTGTTCGTGTGCATTTTAGTATCTCTACATATGCTGATTATGTTGATTGTGATGTGGTACCCATGCAAGCATGTTCCTTATTACTAGGTAGACCATGGCAATTTGATAAAAATTCTGTACACCATGGTAGAAACAATCAGTATACTCTTGTTCATAAGGATAAAAATATTACTTTGCTTCCTATGACTCCTGATTCCATTTTGAAAGATGACATTAATAGAGCTAATAAAGCAAAACAGGAGAAACATAAGAGTGAAAATCAGATTGTGGCAAAGGAATTTGAGCAACAAATGAAACCTAATAATAAACCATCTAGTGTTGTTTCTGAAATTAAATTGAAAAGTGCATGTTTACTTGCCACAAAATCTGATATTGATGAACTAGATTTCAGCAAATCTGTTTGCTATGCTTTTGTGTGCAAAGAGGCATTATTTTCATTCGAGGACGTGCCTTCCTCTTTGCCCCCTGCTGTCACTCACATTTTGCAGGAGTTCGCTGACGTCTTCCCACAAGACGTGCCACCGGGATTACCACCTATTCGAGGGATTGAGCATCAAATTGACTTAATTCCCGGTGCATCGCTACCCAACCGTGCACCATACCGTACCAATCCAGAGGAGACGAAGGAGATTATGCGTCAAGTACAGGAGCTGCTCGGCAAAGGTTATATACGTGAATCTCTTAGTCCTTGTGCTGTTCCTATTATACTCGTGCCTAAAAAGGATGGTACGTCGCGTATGTGTGTTGATTGTAGAGGCATTAATAATATTACTATTCGTTATCGTCATCCTATTCCTAGGCTCGATGATATGCTTGATGAATTGAGTGGCTCTACAATATTCTCCAAAGTTGATTTGCGTAGTGGATACCATCAAATTCGTATGAAATTGGGAGATGAATGGAAAACTGCATTTAAAACTAAGTTTGGTTTATATGAGTGGTTAGTCATGCCTTTTGGGTTAACTAATGCACCTAGTACTTTCATGAGACTAATGAACGAAGTTTTACGTGCTTTCATTGGACGATTTGTGGTGGTCTATTTTGATGATATACTGATTTATAGCAAATCTTTGGAAGAACATTTGGAACATTTACGTGCTGTTTTTATTGCTCTACGTGATGCACGTTTGTTTGGTAACCTTGGGAAGTGCACCTTTTGCACCGACCGAGTATCTTTTCTTGGCTATGTTGTTACTCCACAGGGAATTGAAGTTGATAAAGCCAAGATTGAAGCTATTGAGAGTTGGCCGCAGCCCAAAACGGTCACACAAGTGCGGAGTTTTCTTGGACTCGCTGGTTTCTATAGGCGTTTTGTGAGAGATTTTAGCACCATTGCTGCACGTCTCAACGAGCTTACAAAGAAGGATGTGCCTTTTGTTTGGGGTACCGCACAGGAAGAAGCCTTCACGGTATTGAAAGATAAGTTGACACATGCTCCTTTACTCCAACTTCCTGATTTTAATAAGACTTTTGAGCTTGAATGTGATGCTAGTGGCATTGGATTAGGAGGTGTGTTATTACAAGATGGCAAACCTGTTGCATACTTTTCTGAAAAATTGAGTGGGCCTAGTCTGAATTATTCTACTTATGATAAAGAACTATATGCTCTTGTTCGGACTTTAGAAACATGGCAACATTATTTATGGCCCAAAGAATTTGTTATACATTCTGATCATGAATCTTTGAAACATATTAAAAGTCAAGCTAAACTGAATCGTAGACATGCTAAATGGGTTGAATTCATTGAAACTTTCCCTTATGTCATTAAACACAAGAAGGGTAAAGAAAATGTTATTGCTGATGCATTGTCTCGTCGCTATACTATGCTTTCACAACTTGACTTCAAAATATTTGGTTTGGAGACCATCAAAGATCAATATGTGCATGATGCTGATTTTAAAGATGTATTGCAGAATTGTAAAGAAGGAAGAACCTGGAACAAGTTTGTCGTTAATGATGGATTTGTGTTCCGTGCTAACAAGCTATGCATTCCAGCTAGCTCTCTTCGTCTTTTGTTGTTGCAGGAGGCGCATGGAGGAGGATTAATGGGACACTTTGGCGTGAAGAAGACGGAGGACGTACTTGCTACACATTTCTTTTGGCCAAAGATGAGACGGGATGTTGAGCGTTTTGTTGCTCGCTGCACTACATGTCAAAAAGCTAAGTCACGACTCAATCCTCATGGTTTATATATGCCTTTGCCTGTACCTAGTGTTCCTTGGGAGGATATATCTATGGACTTTGTTTTAGGTTTACCTCGAACAAAGAAGGGGAGGGATAGCATATTTGTTGTCGTGGATAGATTCTCGAAAATGGCGCACTTTATACCATGTCATAAAAGCGATGATGCTGTTAATGTTGCTGATTTGTTCTTTCGTGAAATTATTCGCTTGCATGGTGTGCCAAATACTATTGTTTCAGATCGTGATACTAAATTTCTTAGCCACTTTTGGAGATGTTTATGGGCTAAGTTGGGGACTAAACTGCTTTTTAGTACTACTTGTCACCCCCAAACTGATGGACAAACTAAAGTAGTCAATAGAACATTGTCTACTATGCTTAGGGCTGTTTTGAAGAATAATAAGAAAATGTGGGAAGACTGCTTGCCTCATATTGAGTTTGCTTATAATCGTTCATTGCATTCTACTACTAAGATGTGCCCTTTTGAAATTGTGTATGGTTTCCTACCTCGTGCACCTATTGATTTGTTGCCTCTTCCATCTTCGGAGAAGGTTAATTTTGATGCTAAACAACGTGCTGAATTGATCTTAAAAATGCATGAGTTAACTAAGGAAAACATTGAGCGTATGAATGGTAAATATAAACTTGCTGGAGATAAGGGTAGAAAACATGTTGTGTTTGCACCTGGAGATCTTGTTTGGTTACATTTGCGTAAGGATAGATTTCCTGATTTGCGCAAATCAAAGCTAATGCCACGTGCTGATGGTCCTTTTAAGGTGTTAGAGAAAATAAATGATAATGCATATAAACTTGAGCTGCCTGCAGATTTTGGGGTTAGTCCCACTTTTAATATTGCAGATTTGAAGCCTTATTTGGGTGAGGAAGATGAGCTTCCGTCGAGGACGACTTCATTTCAAGAAGGGGAGGATGATGAGGACATCAATACAATTATTACACCCACAGTCCCTGCTGCTATACATACTGGACCAATTACTAGAGCTCGCGCACGCCAATTAAATTACCAGGTACTTTCGTTTCTTGCTAATGATTCTAATGTTCATGAGAATATGATGCTGCCTAAATTGGATACATTTGTTTTGCTTACAAATGAAGGGCCTAGCTTTGAGAAGGATGAACATTGGAGCAAGAACAAACATGGAGATGATGGCATGCGCATGGGGAACAAGAACGGAGTTACAAGTGATGATTTCAGGACGTTGAAGCCACCATAATGCGTGCATGAAGCCTTGGACGAAATATACAAGATGCTACTTCATAACTTTCGTCCAGAGGCTATTCTAGGTGCTGCGTCACCTTATTATTGGGCCAGGCCCATGTAATTTCGAAATACATAAGTATAGGCTGTTTTTAGAGTCCGTATGTGTGGGGAAACAAGAGATAGGGTTGGTTTCGGACCCCTTCCTCAAGGGCCACGAAATTCCCCCCCCCCTCTTCCTCCATATATACAGCCCTTAGGGCGTCGTTTAGACTTTGGGTTTTGTTTAGATTAAAAGTTCGCCATAGCTGCAACTTCGCGTACTTCGTTTGTGTTCAGCGACCAGACAAAGGCGTCACAGAACCCCACCTTGATCAATAAAGCTTTCATCTTATATTCGCAATATCCAGATTGCAATCTCAGTTTCTTGCCTGTTCTTCGTTTGCTCGCAGGAAACAGACCCTCGTGGTCAGGTTGATCGTGCTCCGGCGTGGTCGATAACCTCTCGGAGTTGGTTTAGCGATTGCTAAGGCGCGACGTCCTCGCACGTTCGTAGTCGGATCGTCAAAGTCGACTTCCATCAAAGCGATATTCATCATCTCATCGAAAGACGGGACACCTTTGCCTCTATCAAAGAACAAGCATGGAGATGATGGCATGCGCATGGGGAACAAGAACGGAGTTACAAGTGATGATTTCAGGACGTTGAAGCCACCATAATGCGTGCATGAAGCCTTGGACGAAATATACAAGATGCTACTTCATAACTTTCGTCCAGAGGCTATTCTAGGTGCTGCGTCACCTTATTATTGGGCCAGGCCCATGTAATTTCGAAATACTTGAGTATAGGCTGTTTTTAGAGTCCGTATGTGTGGGGAAACAAGAGATAGGGTTGGTTTCGGACCCCTTCCCCAAGGGCCAGGAAATTCCCCCCTCTTCCTCCATATATACAGCCCTTAGGGCGTCGTTTAGACTTTGGGTTTTGTTTAGACTAAAAGTTCGCCATAGCTGCAACTTCACGTACTTCGTTTGTGTTCAACGACCAGACAAAGGCGTCACAGAACCCCACCTTGATCAATAAAGCTTTCATCTTATATTTGCAATATCCAGATTGCAATCTTAGTTTCTTGCTTGTTCTTCGTTTGCTCGCAGGAAACAAACCCTCGTGGTCAGGTTGATCGTGCTCCGGCGTGGTCAATAACCTCTCGGAGTTGGTTTAGCGATTGCTAAGGCGCGACGTCATCGCACGTTCGTAGACGGATCGTCAAAGTCGACTTCCACCAAAGCGATATCCATCATCTCATCGAAAGACGGGACACCTTTGCCTCTATCAAGTGGTATCAGATTTCCAGGTTGCTCGGTGAGATTTTACAGTTTTTCGTAGTTTAGATCGAGTTTGTTCTTCATACCTATAGTCCACGAAAAAGCCAAAAAAATTTAGGGTTAGTTCATCCTATCCGAACCAATCTGAGCCTTTGCATAATCTTTTCTGTGTTTGCTTTGTTGAATTTGCGGTTGCATCGTCGTGTCAAGTTGTTGGTCTTAGCGTCTAGTCCTTTACAGTTTCGAGTTCTGTTCACAGGTTGTCACGTCGCCGCTGCCATATATCACCACCGCATCATCATCATCGCTGCTGGCATATACCACCACCGCACCAACTTCATCGCCGCTGCCATATACCACCACCACATATTCACCGCCAATCCGAGTACACCTGCAACATATATCCGCCACCAGTCCAAGTTCCACCAGATTCATCTCCGCCACCAGTCCGAGTTCCACCAGATTCATCTCCTCCACTAGTCCTAGTCCAAGTCCAGTATTTTGTTACTCGGTTTTGGATTTCCAGATCACGCCATACTCCGAGTCATGACAGAGAAGGACTCCCAAACTTCTGTGTTACCCGCAGTAGAAAAATAGTTCCAGTTTCAAGTCTAGAAAATTCTGGCTAGGCAGTTTTTAGACCATTTGTAGACTTTTTCGAAAAAAAATTGTTGCGGAGCAAAACACAAAAAAGGAAAAAAAGTGTAAAAAAAAGTGAAAAAAAAAGAAAAAAATTCAGAGTGTGCTCCTCCCTTGTTTACGTGCAGCGTCGTGATTTTGTTAGTGTTCTAGGCTCGCGTCTCTAGCACGGTCTAGCCTAGGACCAGCACAGTACCGTCGTTGAGCGTTTATTCAACTTTGCATATCTGAATTGATTATTGCTGACCCTTTTTGCTACCATATTATAAGCCTTCCCAGTTCCACATACATCTACGTCGTGCGTTTGACTCTCCCTGGTAATCGCTCTATCCAAGCTTTGAGAGTTCTGACTACAACGGTTGCCGATCACCACCTGCTGCTGGGTAAGAACTGGTAAGAATTTGAGATTCGCTTGAAGGATTTGTGACACACCACCATCACCACCACTTCCTAGTAGTCTGTAGGATCATATTCTTTTGTGTTTCTATTGCTGCTAACCATGGCAGGATCAGAAGCCGATGAGACTGATTGGGAGAAAATGACGAACAAGGGGTTGCATGATAAATTTCAGCAAATGATGAGTGGCCAGGTGGGAGATGTGCTAAACAGATTTGAAGAGGCTATGGAGAAGATAGATGCCGTGGAGATGTCGTTTGAGACAAAGCTGGATAAGAGGTTTAATGAACTGCTCAAGCGTCTTCCCCAACCACCACCGGCTGCACCTGTCGCACCTCTACAACAACAACAACCACATCTCCAACGTCGCCTTCCAAATCAAGTGGGACGAGCACAACGCGTTCCAATTGAGACTGGTCAAAATTCGGGTGCCGCTGCACCTACTGTTGATGCTTCTTTGGCTCCTGCTACTTCGGCGGCTGAGGAGGATGACGATTATGCGGGCGATTATGAGGATGAGGTTGATCAAAATCAGAACTACGTGCAGCCACCAGCAGCACCACCAGCAGGTCGACCTCAGGTATATATTCGCAACGGTAGGCCTGCACCACCACCTCAGGTACGAGATCATGACCATGTTCCTAAACTGAAATTGAATATTCCACCGTTTGAGGGTAGATACATTCCTGATGTATATCTTACTTGGGAGTTAGAAACTGAACAACGTTTTACATGTTTACAATATCCCGAGGAGAGACGGGTTGCTGCAGCTGTTTGTGCTTTCACTAGTTTTGCATGTGTATAGTGGTTTGAACATTGTAGATTATATCCTATTCCAGCTACTTGGGCTGCATTGAAAACTGCTATGCGTACTCGTTGGGTTCCACCATATTATCAACGTGAATTGCTTCAAAAACTGCAGCGTTTACGACAAGGGAAAAATTCTGTAGAAGAATATTATCAGGAATTACAAACTGGCATGATTAGATGTGGTATTGTTGAGGAGAATGAAGCTATGCTTGCACGTTTTATGGGTGGTTTAAATAGAGAGATTTAGACCATTCTAGAGTATAAGGAGTATACTAATATCACTCGTTTATTCCATCTTGCTTGTAAAGCTGAACGTGAAGTGCAGGATCGACAAGCATTGGCGCGAACTAACTTTTCATGGCGTCAACAGGGCACACAAGTGATATTATTTGTCGTCGTTGTAAGGGAAGAGGACATTATGCGAGAGAATGCAAATCTCAGCGTGTAATGATTGCTACTGAGGATGGTGGGTATGAGTCCGCTAGTGACTATGATGAGGAGACTTTGGCTCTTATTACACGTGAAGAACATGGTGGAGATGATTCTGAAAATGAGACGCAATACATGGCTCCTGAAGATGCTGACAGGTATGAATGTTTAGTTGCTCAACGTGCTTTGAGTGTGCAGGTCACACAAGCAGAGCAAAATCAAAGGCATAATTTGTTACATACAAAGGGAGTTGTGAAGGAACGTTCTGTTCGCGTCATCATAGATGGAGGGAGCTGTAACAACTTGGCTAGCATGGAGATGGTGGAGAAATTATCTCTCACCACAAGACCACATCCACATCCTTACTACATCCAATGGTTCAACAACAGCGGCAAGGTTAAGGTAACACGTACTGTTCGTGTGCATTTTAGTATCTCTACATATGCTGATTATGTTGATTGTGATGTGGTACCCATGCAAGCATGTTCCTTATTACTTGGTAGACCATGGCAATTTGATAAAAATTCTGTACACCATGGTAGAAACAATCAGTATACTCTTGTTCATAAGGATAAAATATTACTTTGCTTCCTATGACTCCTGATTCCATTTTGAAAGATGACATTAATAGAGCTAATAAAGCAAAACAGGAGAAAAATAAGAGTGAAAATCAGATTGTGGCAAAAGAATTTGAGCAACAAATGAAACCTAATAATAAACCATCTAGTGTTGTTTCTGAAATTAAATTGAAAAGTGCATGTTTACTTGCCACAAAATCTGATATTGATGAGCTAGATTTCAGCAAATCTGTTTGCTATGCTTTTGTGTGCAAAGAGGCATTATTTTCATTTGAGGACGTGCCTTCCTCTTTGCCCCCGCTGTCACTAACATTTTGCAGGAGTTCGCTGACGTCTTTCCACAGGACGTGCCACCGAGATTACCACCTATTCGAGGGATTGAGCATCAAATTGACTTAATTCCCGGTGCATCGCTACCCAACCGTGCACCATACTGTACCAATCCAGAGGAGACGAAGGAGATTATGCGTCAAGTACAGGAGCTGCTCGACAAAGGTTATATACGCGAATCTCTTAGTCCTTGTGCTGTTCCTATTATACTTGTGCCTAAAAAGGATGGTACATCGCATATGTGTGTTGATTGTAGAGGCATTAATAACATTACTATTCGTTATCGTCATCCTATTCCTAGGCTAGATGATATGCTTGATGAATTGAGTGGCTCTACAATATTTTCCAAAGTTGATTTGCGTAGTGGATACCATCAAATTCGTATGAATCTGGGAGATGAATGGAAAACAACATTTAAAACTAAGTTTGGTTTATATGAGTGGTTAGTCATGCCTTTTGGGTTAACTAATGCACATAGTACTTTCATGAGACTAATGAACGAAGTTTTACGTGTTTTTATTGGACGATTTGTGGTAGTCTATTTTGATGATATACTGATTTATAGCAAATCTTTGGAAGAACATTTGGAACATTTACGTGCTGTTTTTATTGCTCTACGTGATGCACATTTGTTTGGTAACCTTGGGAAGTGCACCTTTTGCACCGACCGAGTATCATTTCTTGGCTATGTTGTTACTCCACAGGGAATTGAAGTTGATAAAGCCAAGATTGAAGCTATTGAGAGTTGGCCGCAGCCCAAAACGGTCACACAAGTGAGGAGTTTCCTTGGCCTCACTGGTTTCTATAGGCGTTTTGTGAGAGATTTCAGCACCATTGCTGCACCTCTCAACGAGCTTACAAAGAAGGATGTGCCTTTTGTTTGGGGTACCGCACAGGAAGAAGCCTTCACGGTATTGAAAGATAAGTTGAGACATGCTCCTTTACTCCAACTTCCTGATTTTAATAAGACTTTTGAGCTTGAATGTGATGCTAGTGGAATTGGATTAGGAGGTGTGTTATTACAAGATGGTAAACCTGTTGCATACTTTTCTGAAAAATTGAGTGGGCCTAGTCTGAATTATTCTACTTATGATAAAGAACTATATGCTCTTGTTCGGACTCTAGAAACATGGCAACATTATTTATGGCCCAAAGAATTTGTTATACATTTTGATCATGAATCTTTGAAACATATTAAAAGCCAAGCTAAACTGAATCGTAGACATGCTAAATGGGTTGAATTCATTGAAACTTTCCCTTATGTCATTAAACACAAGAAAGGTAAAGAAAATGTTATTGTTGATGCATTATCTCGTCGCTATACTATGCTTTCACAATTTGACTTCAAAATATTTGGTTTGGAGACCATCAAAGATCATTATGTGCATGATGCTGATTTTAAAGATGTTTTGCAGAATTGTAAAGAAGGAAGAACCTGGAACAAGTTTGTCGTTAATGATGGATTTGTGTTTCGTGCTAACAAGCTATGCATTCCAGCTAGCTCTCTTCGTCTTTTGTTGTTGCAGGAGGCGCATGGAGGAGGATTAATGGGACACTTTGGCGTGAAGAAGACGGAGGACGTAGTTGCTACACATTTCTTTTGGCCAAAGATGAGACGGGATGTTCAGCGTTTTGTTGCTCGCTGCACTACATGTCAAAAAGCTAAGTCACGACTCAATCCTCATGGTTTATATATGCCTTTGCCTGTACCTAGTGTTCCTTGGGAGGATATATCTATGGACTTTGTTTTAGGTTTACCTCGAACAAAGAAGGGGAGGGATAGCATATTTGTTGTCGTGGATAGATTCTCAAAAATGGCACATTTTATACCATGTCATAAAAGCGATGATGCTGTTAATGTTGCTGATTTGTTCTTCCGTGAAATTATTCGTTTGCATGGTGTGCCAAATACTATTGTTTCAGATCGTGATACTAAATTTCTTAGCCACTTTTGGAGATGTTTATGGGCTAAGTTGGGGACTAAACTGCTTTTTAGTACTACTTGTCACCCCCAAACTGATGAACAAACTGAAGTAGTCAATAGAATATTGTCTACTATGCTTAGGGCTGTTTTGAAGAATAATAAGAAAATGTGGGAAGAATGCTTGCCTCATATTGAGTTTGCTTATAATCGTTCATTGCATTCTACTACTAAGATGTGCCCTTTTGAAATTGTGTATGGTTTCCTACCTCGTGCACCTATTGATTTGTTGCCTCTTCCATCTTCGGAGAAGGTTAATTTTGATGCTAAACAACGTGCTGAATTGATCTTAAAAATGCATGAGTTAACTAAGGAAAACATTGAGCGTATGAATGCTAAATATAAACTTGCTGGAGATAAGGGTAGAAAACATGTTGTGTTTGCACCTGGAGATCTTGTTTGGTTACATTTGCGTAAGGATAGATTTCCTGATTTGCGCAAATCAAAGCTAATGCCACATGCTGATGGTCCTTTTAAGGTGTTAGAGAAAATAAATGATAATGCATATAAACTTGAGCTGCCTGCAGATTTTGGGGTGAGTCCCACTTTTAACATTGCAGATTTGAAGCCTTATTTGGGTGAGGGAGATGAGCTTCCGTCGAGGACGACTTCATTTCAAGAAGGGGAGGATGATGAGGACATCAATACCATTGTTACACCCACAGCCCCTGCTGCTATACATACTGGACCAATTACTAGAGCTCGCGCACGCCAATTAAATTACCAGGTACTTTCGTTTCTTGGTAATGATTCTAATGTTCATGAAAATATGATGCTGCCTAAATTGGATACATTTGTTTTGCTTACAAATGAAGGGCCTAGCTTTGAGAAGGATGAACATTGGAGCAAGAACAAGCATGGAGATGATGGCATACGCATGGGGAACAAGAACGGAGTTACAAGTGATGATTTCAGGACGTTGAAGCCACCATAATGCGTGCATGAAGCCTTGGACGAAATATACAAGATGCTACTTCATAACTTTCGTCCAGAGGCTATTCTAGGTGCTGCGTCACCTTATTATTGGGCCAGGCCCATGTAATTTCGAAATACTTGAGTATAGGCTGTTTTTAGAGTCCGTATGTGTGCGGAAACAAGAGATAGGGTTGGTTTCGGACCCCTTCCCCAAGGGCCACGAAATTCCCCCCTCTTCCTCCACATATACAGCCCTTAGGGCATCGTTTAGACTTTGGGTTTTGTTTAGACTAAAAGTTCGCCATAGCTGCAACTTCGCGTACTTCGTTTGTGTTCAACGACCAGACAAAGGCGTCACAGAACCCCACCTTGATCAATAAAGCTTTCATCTTATATTCGCAATATCCAGATTGCAATCTCAGTTTCTTGCTTGTTCTTCGTTTGCTCGCAGGAAACAGACCCTCGTGGTCAGGTTGATCGTGCTCCGGCGTGGTCAATAACCTCTCGGAGTTGGTTTAGCGATTGCTAAGGTGCGACGTCATCGCACGTTCGTAGTCGGATCGTCAAAGTCGACTTTCAGCAAAGCGATATCCGTCATCTCATCGAAAGACGGGACACCTTTGCCTCTATCAAGTGGTATCAGATTTCCAGGTTGCTCGGTGAGATTTTACAGTTTTTCGTAGTTTAGATCGAGTTTGTTCTTCATACCTATAGTCCACGAAAAAGCCAAAAAAAATTAGGGTTAGTTCATCCTATCCGAACCAATCTGAGCCTTTGCATAATCTTTTCTGTGTTTGCTTTGTTGAATTTGCGGTTGCATCATCGTGTCAAGTTGTTGGGCGTCTAGTCCTTTAGAGTTTCGAGTTCTGTTCACAGGTTGTCACGTCGCCGCTGCCACATATCAGCACCGCATCATCATCATCGCTGCTGGCATATACCACCACCGCACCAACTTCATCGCCGCTGCCATATACCACCACCACATATTCACAGCCAATCCGAGTACACCTGCAACATATATCCGCCACCAGTCCAAGTTCCACCAGATTCATCTCCGCCACCAGTCCGAGTTCCACCAGATTCATCTCCGCCACCAGTCCGAGTTCCACCAGATTCATCTCCTCCACTAGTCCTAGTCCAAGTCCAGTATTTTGTTACTCGGTTTTGGATTTCCAGATCACGCCATACTCCGAGTCGTGACAGAGAAGGACTCCCAAACTTCTGTGTTACCCGCAGTAGAAAAATAGTTCCAGTTTCAAGTCTGGAAAATTCTGGCTAGGGAGTTTTTAGACCATTTGTAGACTTTTTCGAAAAAAAATATTGTGGAGCAAAAAACAAAAAAGGAAAAAAGTGAAAAAAAGTGAAAAAAAGAGAAAAAAAATCAGAGTGTGCTCCTCCCTTGTTTACGTGCAGCGCCGTGATTTTGTTAGTGTTCTAGGCTCGCGTCTCTAGCACGGTCTAGCCTAGGACCAGCACAGTACCGTCGTTGAGCATTTATTCAACTTTGCATATCTGAATTGATTATTGCTGACCCTTTTTGCTACCATATTATAAGCCTTCCCAGCTCCACATACATCTACGTCGTGCGTTGACTCTCCCTGGTAATCGCTCTATCCAAGCTTTGAGAGTTTTGACTACAACGGTTGCCGATCACCACCTGCTGCTGGGTAAGAATTGGTAAGAATTTGAGATTCGCTTGAAGGATTTGTGACACACCACCATCACCACCACTTCCTAGTAGTCTGTAGGATCATATTCTTTTGTGTTTCTATTGCTGCTAACCATGGCAGGATCACAAGCCGATGAGACTGATTGGGAGAACATGACGAACAAGGGGTTGCATGATAAATTTCAGCAAATGATGAGTGGCCAGGTGGGAGATGTGCTAAACAGATTTGAAGAGGCTATGGAGAAGATAGATGCCGTGGAGAAGTCTTTTGAGACAAAGCTGGATAACAGGTTTAATGAATTGCTCAAGCGTCTTCCCCAACCACCACCGGCTGCACCTGTCGCACCTCTACAACAACAACAACCACATCTCCAACGCCGCCTTCCAAATCAAGTGGGACGAGCACAACGCGTTCCAATTGAGACTGGTCAAAATTCGGGTGCCGCTGCACCTACTGTTGGTGCTCCTTTGGCTCCTGCTACTACGGCGGCTGAGGAGGATGAGGATTATGCGGGCGATTATAAGGATGAGGATGATCAAAATCAGAACTACGTGCAGCCTCCAGCACCACCACCAGCAGGTCGACCTCAGGTATATATTCGCAACGGTAGGCCTGCACCACCACCTCAGGTACGAGATCATGACCATGTTCCTAAACTGAAATTGAATATTCCACCGTTTGAGGGTAGATACATTCCTGATGTATATCTTACTTGGGAGTTAGAAACTGAACAACGTTTTACATGTTTACAATATCCCGAGGAGAGACGGGTTGCTGCTGCTGTGTGTGCTTTCACTAGTTTTGCATGTGTATGGTGGTCTGAACATTGTAGTGTGTGCTTTCACTAGATACATTCCTGATGTATATCTTACTTGGGAGTTAGAAACTGAACAACGTTTTACATGTTTACAATATCCCGAGGAGAGACGGGTTGCTGCTGCTGTGTGTGCTTTCACTAGTTTTGCATGTGTATGGTGGTCTGAACATTGTAGATTATATCCTATTCCAGCTACTTGGGCTGCTTTGAAAACTGCTATGCGTACTCGTTGGGTTCCACCATATTATCAACGTGAATTGCTTCAAAAACTGCAGCGTTTACGACAAGGGAAAAATTCTGTAGAAGAATATTATCAGGAATTACAAACTGGCATGATTAGATGTGGTATTGTTGAGGAGAATGAAGCTATGCTTGCACGTTTTATGGGTGGTTTAAATAGAGAGATTCAGACCATTCTAGAGTATAAGGAGTATACTAATATCACTCGTTTATTCCATCTTGCTTGTAAAGCTGAACGTGAAGTGCAGGATCGACAAGCATTGGCGCGAACTAACTTTTCTACAGGTCGACCTTCATCATGGACACCGCGTGCGTCTTCTACTTCCACTGCACCAGCACCTCCATCAGGTTCCACCTCCAGCCGTGATACAAGAAAGCAGGCACAACCACCGCTATCTGCCAAGAGCGCACCTGCCGGGCCTGCACAAAGCTCTTCTTCTTCCATGGCATCAACAGGGCACACCAGTGATATTATTTGTCGTCGTTGTAAGGGAAGAGGACATTATGCGCGAGAATGCAAATCTCAGCGTGTAATGATTGCTACTGAGGATGGTGGGTATAAGTCCGCTAGTGACTATGATGAGGAGACTTTGGCTCTTATTACACGTGAAGAACATGGTGGAGATGATTCTGAAAATGAGACGCAATACATGGCTCCTGAAGACGCTGACATGTATGAATGTTTAGTTGCTCAACGTGTTTTGAGTGTGCAGGTCACACAAGCAGAGCAAAATCAGAGGCATAATTTGTTCCATACAAAGGGAGTTGTGAAGGAACGTTCTGTTCGCGTCATCATAGATGGAGGGAGCTGTAACAACTTGGCTAGCATGGAGATGGTGGAGAAACTATCTCTCACCACAAGACCACATCCACATCCTTACTACATCCAATGGTTCAACAACAGCGGCAAGGTTAAGGTAACACGTACTGTTCGTGTGCATTTTAGTATCTCTACATATGCTGATTATGTTGATTGTGATGTGGTACCCATGCAAGCATGTTCCTTATTACTTGGTAGACCATGGCAATTTGATAAAAATTCTGTACACCATGGTAGAAACAATCAGTATACTCTTGTTCATAAGGATAAAGATATTACTTTGCTTCCTATGACTCCTGATTCCATTTTGAAAGATGACATTAATAGAGCTAATAAATCAAAACAGGAGAAAAATAAGAGTGAAAATCAGATTGTGGCAAAAGAATTTTTGCAACAAATGAAACCTAATAATAAACCATCTAGTGTTGTTTCTGAAATTAAATTGAAAAGTGCATGTTTACTTGCCACAAAATCTGATATTGATGAGCTAGATTTCAGCAAATCTGTTTGCTATGCTTTTGTGTGCAAAGAGGCATTATTTTCATTCGAGGACGTGCCTTCCTCTTTGCCCCCTGCTGTCACTAACATTTTGCAGGAGTTCGTTGACGTCTTTCCACAAGACGTGCCACCGGGATTACCACCTATTCGAGGGATTGAGCATCAAATTGACTTAATTCCCGGTGCATCGCTACCCAACCGTGCACCATACCGTACCAATCCAGAGGAGACGAAGGAGATTATGCGTCAAGTACAGGAGCTGCTCGACAAAGGTTATATACGCGAATCTCTTAGTCCTTGTGCTGTTCCTATTATACTTGTGCATAAAAAAGATGGTACATCGCGTATGTGTGTTGATTGTAGAGGCATTAATAACATTACTATTCATTATCGTCATCCTATTCCTAGGCTAGATGATATGCTTGATGAATTGAGTGGCTCTACAATATTTTCCAAAGTTGATTTGCGTAGTGGATACCATCAAATTCGTATGAAACTGGGAGATGAATGGAAAACAGCATTTAAAACTAAGTTTGGTTTATATGAGTGGTTAGTCATGCCTTTTGGGTTAACTAATGCACCTACTACTTTCATGAGACTAATGAACGAAGTTTTACGTGCTTTTATTGGACGATTTGTGGTAGTCTATTTTGATGATATACTGATTTATAGCAAATCTTTGGAAGAACATTTGGAACATTTAGGTGCTGTTTTTATTGCTCTACGTGATGCACGTTTGTTTGCTAACCTTGGGAAGTGCACCTTTTGCACCGACTGAGTATCTTTTCTTGGCTATGTTGTTACTCCACAGGGAATTGAAGTTGATAAAGCCAAGATTGAAGCTATTGAGAGTTGGCCGCAGCCCAAAACGGTCACACAAGTGAGGAGTTTTCTTGGACTCGCTGGTTTCTATAGGCGTTTTGTGAGAGATTTTAGCACCTGGAGATCTTGTTTGGTTACATTTGCGTAAGGATAGATTTCCTGATTTGCGCAAATCAAAGCTAATGCCACGTGCTGATGGTCCTTTTAAGGTGTTAGAGAAAATAAATGATAATGCATATAAACTTGAGCTGCCTGCTGATTTTGGGGTTAGTCCCACTTTTAACATTGCAAATTTGAAGCCTTATTTGGGTGAGGGAGATGAGCTTCCGTCGAGGACGACTTCATTTCAAGAAGGGGAGGATGATGAGGACATCAATACCATTGTTACACCCACAGCCCCTGCTGCTATACATACTGGACCAATTACTAGAGCTCGCGCACGCCAATTAAATTACCAGGTACTTTCGTTTCTTGGTAATGATTCTAATGTTCATGAGAATATGATGTTGCCTAAATTGGATACATTTGTTTTGCTTACAAATGAAGGGCCTAGCTTTGAGAAGGATGAACATTGGAGCAAGAAGAAGCATGGAGATGATGGCATGCGCATGGGGAACAAGAACGGAGTTACAAGTGATGATTTCAGGACGTTGAAGCCACCATAATGCGTGCATGAAGCCTTGGACGAAATATGCAAGATGCTACTTCATAACTTTCGTCCAGAGGCTATTCTAGGTGATGCGTCACCTTATTATTGGGCCAGGCCCATGTAATTTCGAAATACTTGAGTAGGCTGTTTTTAGAGTCCGTATGTGTGGGGAAACAAGAGATAGGGTTGGTTTCGGACCCCTTCCCCAAGGGCCACGAAATTCCCCCATCTTCCTCCATATATACAGCCCTTAGGGCGTCGTTTAGACTTTGGGTTTTGTTTAGATTAAAAGTTCGCCATAGCTGCAACTTCGCGTACTTCGTTTGTGTTCAACGACCAAACAAAGGCGTCACAGAACCCCACCTTGATCAATAAAGCTTTCATCTTATATTCGCAATATCCAGATTGCAATCTCAGTTTCTTGCTTGTTCTTCGTTTGCTCGCAGGAAACAGACCCTCGTGGTCAGGTTGATCGTGCTCCGGCGTGGTCAATAACCTCTGGAGTTGGTTTAGCGATTGCTAAGGCGCGACGTCATCGCACGTTCGTAGTCGGATCGTCAAAGTCGACTTCCACCAAAGCGATATCCATCATCTCATCGAAAGACGGGACACCTTAGCCTCTATCAAGTGGTATCAGATTTTCAGGTTGCTCGGTGATTTTACAGTTTTTCGTAGTTTAGATCGAGTCTGCTCTTCATACCTACTGGCCACGAAAAAGCCACAAAAAAAAATTAGGGTTAGTTCATCATATCCGAACCAATCTGAGCCTTTGCATAATCTTTTTAGGGTTTTTGCTTTGTTGAATTTGCGGTTGCATCGTCGTGTCAAGTTGCTGGTCTTAGAGTCTAGTCTTTTAGAGTTTCGAGTTCTGGTCATAAGTTGTCACGCCGCCGCCGCACCATCATCATCGCCTTGCCATCTACCACCTTTGCTTATCCGCCACCGCTTTGAATCCGTATCCATATACCACCACCAATCCGTATCCATATACCACCACCGATCCGTATCCATATACCACCACTGCTACCATATACCACCACCGCTGCCATATCCTACCACCATATATCCACAACCAATCCGAGTTCTTTTCATATTCGGTTTGTTTTCGAGATCCATCTATTTTCCGTTTCGTGTTTCCTTGCCTGAGTAGGTCTCGGGAAAAAAAAGAGTCTGGATACCCCCGGGCAGTTTTTAGGCCAAAATTTCGGTGACCAAAAATATTTTTTCCCTATCCTATTTTTAGGTCCCGGGGAGTGTTTTGAGACACTCGCCATCATAGTGATTTTTTGTCGCACTTTTTCGTCGTCGCTGCCCTGATTTCCAAAAAAATAGTCAAAATTTTTGCGCCTATCCCGTCAGTTTGACCTGGGAAGAGTTTTGAGACACTCGCCATTATAGTGATTTTTCGCAAAAAAAAAAAGAGGAGCGCAAAAAAAAAGAGCGCGAAAAAAAGAGCAATTTTTTTTCCAGAGTGTGCTTTTCCCTTGTTTACGTGCAGCGCCGTGATTTTGTTAGTGTTCTAGGCTCGCGTCTCTAGCACGGTGTAGCCTAGGACCAGCACAGTACCGTCGTTGAGCGTTTATTCAACTTGGCATCTCTGAAATGATTATTGCCGACCATTTTTGCTACCATATTATAAGCCTTCCCAGCTCCACATACATCTACATCGTGCGTTTGACTCTCCCTGGTAATCGCTCTATCCAAGCTTTGAGAGTTTTGACTACAACCGTTGCCGAGTACCACCTGCTGCTGGGTAAGAATTGGTAAGAATTTGAGATTCGCTTGAAGGATTTGTGACACACCACCATCACCACCACTTCCTAGTAGTCTGTAGGATCATATTCTTTTGTGTTTCTATTGTTGCTAACCATGGCAGGATCACAAGCCGATGAGACTGATTGGGAGAACATGACGAACAAGGAGTTGCATGATAAATTTCAGCAAATGATGAGTGGCCAGGTGGGAGATGTGCTAAACAGATTTGAAGAGGCTATGGAGAAGATAGATGCCGTGGAGAAGTCGTTCGAGACAAAGCTGGATAACAAGTTTACTGAATTACTCAAGCGTCTTCCCCAACCACCACCGGCTGCATATGTCGCACCTCTACAACCACAACAACCACATCTCCAACGCCGCCTTCCAAATCAAGTGGGACGAGCACAGCGCGTTCCAATTGAGACTGGTCAAAATTCGGGTGCCGCTGCACCTACGGTTGACGCTTCTTTGGCTCCTGCTACTGCGGCAGCTGAGGAGGATGACGATTATGCGGGCGATTATGAGGACGAGGTTGATCAAAATCAGAACTACGTGCAGCCACCAGCACCACCACCAGCAGGTCGACCTCAGGTATATATTCGCAACGGTAGGCCGGCAGCACCACCTCAGGTACGAGATCATGACCATCTTCCTAAACTGAAATTGAATATTTCACCATTTGAGGGTAGATATGTTCCTGATATATATCTTACTTGGGAGTTAGAAACTGAACAATGATTTACATGTTTACAATATCCTGAGGAGAGACGTGTTCCTGCTGCTGTTTGTGCTTTCACTAGCTTTGCATGTGTTTGGTGGTCTGAACATTGTAGATTATATCCTGTTCCAGCTACTTGGGCTGCTTTGAAAACTACTATGCGTACTCGTTGGGTTCCACCATATTATCAACGTGAATTACTTCAAATATTGCAGCGCTTAAGACAAGGAAAAAATTCTGTAGAAGAATATTATCAGGAATTACAAACTGGCATGATTAGATGTGGTATTGTTGAGGAGAATGAAGCTATGCTTGCACGTTTTATGGGTGGATTAAATAAAGAGATTCAGACCATTCTAGAGTATAAGGATTATAATAATATCGCTCGTTTATTCCATCTTGCTTGTAAAGCTGAACGTGAAGTGCAGGATCGACAGGCATTGGCGCGAACTAACTTTTCTGCAGGTTGACCTTCATCATGGACACCACGTGCATCCTCTACTTCCACTTCACCATCACCTCCATCAGGTGCCACCTCCAGCCGTGATACAAGAAAGCAGGCACAACCACCACTCTCTGCCAAGAGCACACCTGCCGGGCCTGCGCAGAGCTCTTCTTCTTCCATGGCGTCAACAGGGCACACAAGTGATATTATTTGTCGTCGTTGTAAGGGAAGAGGACATTATGCGAGTGAATGCAAATCTCAGCATGTGATGATTGCTACTGAGGATGGTGGGTATGAGTCCGCTAGTGACTATGATGAGGAGACTTTGGCTCTTATTACACGTGAAGAACATGGTGGAGATGATTCTGAAAATGAGACGCAATACATGGCTCCTGAAGACGCTGACAGGTATGAGTGTTTAGTTGCTCAGCGTGTTTTGAGTGTGCAGGTCACACAAGCAGAGCAAAATCAGAGGCATAATTTGTTCCATACAAAGGGAGTTGTGAAGGAACGTTCTGTTCGCGTCATCATAGATGGAGGGAGCTGTAACAACTTAGCTAGCATGGAGATGGTGGAGAAACTATCTCTCACCACAAGACCACATCCACATCCTTACTACATCCAATGGTTCAACAACAGCGGCAAGGTTAAGGTAACACGTACTATTCGTGTGCATTTTAGTATCTCTACATATGTTGATTATGTTGATTGTGATGTGGTACCCATGCAAGCATGTTCCTTATTACTTGGTAGACCATGGCAATTTGATAAAAAAAATTGTACACCATGGTAGAAACAATCAGTATACTCTTGTTCATAAGGATAAAAATATTACTTTGCTTCCTATGACTCCTGATTCCATTTTGAAAGATGACATTAATAGAGCTAATAAAGCAAAACAGGAGAAAAATAAGAGTGAAAATCAGATTGGGGCAAAAGAATTTGAGCAACAAATGAAACCTAATAATAAACCATCTAGTGTTGTTTCTGAAATTAAATTGAAAAGTGCATGTTTACTTGCCACAAAATCTGATATTGATGAGCTAGATTTCAACAAATCTGTTTGCTATGCTTTTGTGTGCAAAGAGGCATTATTTTCATTCGAGGATGTGCCTTCCTCTTTGCCTCCTGCTGTCACTAACATTTTGCAGGAGTTCGCTGACGTCTTCCCACAAGACGTGCCACCGGGATTACCACCTATTCGAGGGATTGAGCATCAAATTGATTTAATTCCCGGTGCATCGCTAGCCAACCGTGCACCATACCGTACCAATCCAAAGGAGACGAAGGAGATTATGCGTCAAGTACAGGAGCTGCTCGACAAAGGTTATATACGCGAATCTCTTAGTCCTTGTGCTGTTCCTATTATACTAGTGCCTAAAAAGGATGGTACGTCGCGTATGTGTGTTGATTGTAGAAGCATTAATAATATTACTATTCGTTATCGTCATCCTATTCCTAGGCTAGATGATATGCTTGATGAATTGAGTGGCTCTACAATATTCTCCAAAGTTGATTTGCGTAGTGGATACCATCAAATTCGTATGAAATTGGGAGATGAATGGAAAACTGCATTTAAAACTAAGTTTGGTTTATATGAGTGGTTAGTCATGCCTTTTGGGTTAACTAATTCACTAGTACTTTCATGAGACTAATGAACGAAGTTTTACGTGCTTTCATTGGACGATTTGTGGTAGTCTATTTTGATTATATACTGATTTATAGCAAATCTTTGGAAGAACATTTGGAACATTTACGTGCTATTTTTATTGCTCTACGTGATGCACGTTTGTTTGGTAACCTTGGGATGCACGTTTAGTACTTTCATGAGACTAATGAGCTTACAAAGAAGGATGTGCCTTTTGTTTGGGGTACTACACAGAAAGAAGCCTTCACGGTATTGAAAGATAAGTTGACACATGCTCCTTTACTCCAACTTCCTGATTTTAATAAGACTTTTGAGCTTGAATGTGATGCTAGTGGAATTGGATTAGGAGGTGTGTTATTACAAGATGGTAAACCTGTTGCATACTTTTCTGAAAAATTGAGTGGGCCTAGTCTAAATTATTCTACTTATGATAAAGAACTATATGCTCTTGTTCGGACTTTAGAAACATGGCAACATTATTTATGGCCCAAAGAATTTGTTATACATTCTGATCATGAATCTTTGAAACATATTAAAAGTCAAGCTAAACTGAATCGTAGACATGCTAAATGGGTTGAATTCATTGAAACTTTCCCTTATGTCATTAAACATAAGAAGGGTAAACAAAATGTTATTGCTGATGCATTGTCTCGTCGCTATACTATGCTTTCACAACTTGACTTCAAAATATTTGGTTTGGAGACCATCAAAGATCAATATGTGCATGATGCTGATTTTATAGATGTTTTGCAGAATTGTAAAGAAGGAAGAACCTGGAACAAGTTTGTCGTTAATGATGGATTTGTGTTCCGTGCTAACAAGCTATGCATTCCAGCTAGCTCTCTTCGTCTTTTGTTGTTGCAGGAGGCGCATGGAGGAGGATTAATGGGACACTTTGGAGTGAAGAAGACGGAGGACGTACTTGCTACACATTTCTTTTGGCCAAAGATGAGACGGGATGTTGAGCGTTTTGTTGCTCGCTGCACTACATGTCAAAAAGCTAAGTCACGACTCAATCCTCATGGTTTATATATGCCTTTGCCTGTACCTAGTGTTCCTTGGGAGGATATATCTATGGACTTTGTTTTAGGTTTACCTCGAACAAAGAAGGGGAGGGATAGCATATTTGTTGTCGTGGATAGATTCTAAAAAATGGCACACTTTATACCATGTCATAAAAGCGATGATGCTGTTAATGTTGCTGATTTGTTCTTCCGTGAAATTATTCGTTTGCATGGTGTGCCAAATACTATTGTTTCAGATCGTGATACTAAATTTCTTAGCCACTTTTGGAGATGTTTATGGGCTAAGTTTGGGACTAAACTGCTTTTTAGTACTACTTGTCACCCCCAAACTGATGGACAAACTGAAGTAGTCAATAGAACATTGTCTACTATGCTTAGGGCTGTTTTGAAGAATAATAAGAAAATGTGGGAAGAATGCTTGCCTCATATTGAGTTTGCTTATAATCGTTCATTGCATTCTACTACTAAGATGTGCCCTTTTGAAATTGTGTATGGTTTCCTACCTCGTGCACCTATTGATTTGTTGCCTCTTCCATCTTCGGAGAAGGTTAATTTTGATGCTAAACAACGTGCTGAATTGATCTTAAAAATGCATGAGTTAACTAAGGAAAACATTGAGCATATGAATGCTAAATGTAAACTTGCTGGAGATAAGGGTAGAAAACATGTTGTGTTTGCACCTGGAGATCTTGTTTGGTTACATTTGCGTAAGGATAGATTTCCTGATTTCCGCAAATCAAAGCTAATGCCACGTGCTGATGGTCCTTTTAAGGTGTTAGAGAAAATGAATGATAATGCATATAAACTTGAGCTGCCTGCTGATTTTGGGGTTAGTCCCACTTTTAACATTGCAGATTTGAAGCCTTATTTGGGTGAGGGAGATGAGCTTCCGTCGAGGACGACTTCATTTCAAGAAGGGGAGGATGATGAGGACATCAATACCATTGTTACACCCACAACCCCTGCTGCTATACATACTGGACCAATTACTAGAGCTCGCGCACGCCAATTGAATTACCAGGTACTTTCGTTTCTTGGTAATGATTCTTATGTTCATGAGAATATGATGCTGCCTAAATTGGATACATTTGTTTTGCTTACAAATGAAGGGCCTAGCTTTGAGAAGGATGAACATTGGAGCAAGAACAAGCATGGAGATGATGGCATGCGCATGGGGGACAAGAACGGAGTTACAAGTGATGATTTCAGGACATTGAAGCCACCATAATGCGTGCATGAAGCCTTGGACGAAATATGCAAGATGCTACTTCATAACTTTCGTCCAGAGGCTATTCTAGGTGATGCGTCACCTTATTATTGGGCCAGGCCCATGTAATTTCGAAATACTTGAGTATAGGCTATTTTTACAGTCCGTATGTGTGGGGAAACAAGAGATAGGGTTGGTTTCGGACCCCTTCCCCAAGGGCCACGAAATTCCCCCATCTTCCTCCATATATACAGCCCTTAGGGCGTCGTTTAGAATTTGGGTTTTATTTAGATTAAAAGTTCGCCATAGCTACAACTTCGCGTACTTCGTTTGTGTTCAACGACCAGACAAAGGCGTCACAGAACCCCACCTTGATCAATAAAGCTTTCATCTTATATTCACAATATCCAGATTGCAATCTCAGTTTCTTGCTTGTTCTTTGTTTGCTCGCAGGAAACAGACCCTCGTGGTCAGGTTGATCGTGCT
Source organism: Aegilops tauschii subsp. strangulata (assembly GCF_002575655.3). NCBI lineage: Eukaryota > Viridiplantae > Streptophyta > Magnoliopsida > Poales > Poaceae > Aegilops > Aegilops tauschii. Next base: position 183,773,002 of record NC_053035.3, on the reverse strand, counting down.
CCGGTGTGGTCAATAACCTCTCGGAGTTGGTTTAGCGATTGCTAAGGCGCGACGTCATTGCACGTTCGTAGTCGGATCGTCAAAGTCGACTTCCACCAAAGCGATATCCATTATCTCATCGAAAGACGGGACACCTTTGCCTCTATCAACAGGTGTCTGCCCAGCTGGTCGGGCTGGCAGCTGTATGGGAATGGCGGTGGAATCTTGGCAGACGTGGGTCTGGCTGTGTCCTCGTAGGTGTCCTCGGCAAGGGCCTTGCCGAGTCCTCGGCAAGGGTCTTGCCGTGGCGTTGCGGTTGTCCCCGGCAAGGATCTTGCCGGCGGGTCTCGTGGATTTCCTCGGCAAGGATCTCGCCGAGGGTCGTTGTTTTCTGGTCCTCATCTGATCTCGTGTGCTTATGATCTTCACAAAGATCTGCATGCCACCACGGAGGTGCCTCCCGAGCCTTGGCTCCAATGTGGCTGATGGTGTTGGAACCCTTGGGCTCAAGGGTGGCGCGCTCTGCTGGCGTTGGGCAAGTTGCCCCGGCAAGGCTCTTGCTGGGGCCGCGAGGGCCGCCCCGGCATGGGTCTTGCCGCGGGAGTCCGCCTTGCCCTCTTGCTCTTTGTGTCTCTGGTCTTGGCGTTGCTTTGCATGTCTTGTGCTTTTGGCTGGAGCGTTGCTCTGGTATTCTTGTGCTTCTGCTCCCTCCCTTTGCCCTGCTAAGTGTGGCCGCAGGTGTGGCTCTGACTGCCCGTGGACAAGTAGAGGGGTAAAAAGGAGAGCCCCTACTTTTGTACACCGACGGTATTAAAAGGAAACCCAAAAAGATTTCTCGTTCTTCTTTTGCTTGTTGGGAGCTTTCCCGTGTAAATAGTTTTTCTCGTTCTTGTTTCACTTTCTTCAGAAAAACAAAAACTCCAAAAACATTTCACTGTGTTTTTTTCAATTCTTTTCTTTGAGGGTCGAGAGGAGAAGACCACGATGAAAATGTTGAGTGGCTCTCATATGCATATTTGTTGATCTAACAAAGAGCCCATATTACCTTGTCTTGTCCTTCGAATAAATGTTTGCAGATTCCAGCTTAGTCCAATGCACGTGCACTATTACTATTATCCACACCGTTCGGTCGTGCAAGTGAAAGGCAATAATGATGATATGTGATGAAATGATCGAGATGAGGAGAAGATGGTATGAACTCGGGCTATCTTGTTTTTGTAAATATGATTAGTTCATCATTCCTGATTCAGCCTATGATGAATGAAACATGTTTGCAATGACAATTAGAGATTATAGTTACTCATGCCATGCTTAATTAGCTAGGAGTTAATAATGGTTTACCTTGCGTGCCAACATGAACATTAAAATGGTTGTGATGTAGTATGATAGGATGGTATCCTCCTTTGAATGATTTGAGTGGCTTGACTTGGCACATGTTCACGCATGTAGTTGAAACAAAATCAAAATAGCCTCCACGACACTTATGTTCATGGTGATTTATATCCTACTCATGCTAGCATTCAATGTTGGTTAATCTCAATGCATGTTTATGACTGTTGTCGCTCTCTAGTTGGTCGCTCCCCAGTCTTTTTCTAGCCTTCACTTGTACTAAGCGGGAACACTGCTTGTGCATCCACTTCCATAAACCCAAAGTTGTTTCATATGAGTCCACCATATCTACCTATATGCGGTATTTACCTTCCGTTCCAAGTAAATTTGCATGTGCCAAACTCTAAACCTTCAAATGATAATCTGATTTGTATGCTTGAATCGCTCATGTACTAACTAGGGTTTTCAATATCTTCCATGCTAGGTGGGTTAATCTCACGATGAGTGGACTCCGCTCATCATTCACGAGAAAAATGGCTAGTAACCGGGATGCCCAGTCCCATGCTCAAATCAAATCAAATTATAATTGCAAACAAAACTCCCCCAGGACTGTTGTTAGTTGGACGGTTCCCGTTATTTCGGACCAGCCGTGGAGTGTGCTTGTTGGTGGTGGGGGAGTATAAACTTTACCATTATGTTTGGGACCTGCCTATAATGTATCTAGTATGGAAGATACCGAGATCTCTTGGTTGTTATGTTGACAATGAAAGCATACCGCTCAAAATCTTATTTATCTCTGTTTCAAAAACTCGAGCTCTGGCACCTCTGCAAATCCATGCTTCCCTCTGCGAAGGGCCTATCTATTTACTTTTATTGCTGAGTCATCATCCTCTTATAAAAGGCACCAGTTAGAGAGCACCACTGTCATTTGTATGCATTGTTATTAATTTATATTGAGTATGACTGTGACTGGATCTCTTTTACCATGAATTACAATGTCTAGTCAGTCCTTGATCTTTAGGGGTGCTCTGCCTTTATGTTTTGCGGTCTCGGAAAGGGCTAGTGAGAAACCATCTTGTTATATCATATCATGATTGTTTTGAAAAAGTGTTGTCATCCGAGATTTATTATTATTGCTCGCTAGTTGATTATGCCATTGATATGAGTAAATGTGAGACCTAAATGTTATTGTGAATATGGCTTGTTCATAATCTTTGCTGAAAACTTGAATGTTGGCTTTACATATTTGCAACAACAAGATCAAACCGAGTTTGTTTCTTTATCACTTTTAGTTTGTCAACTGAATTGCTCACTACTAGGAAAAGGCTAATTAGTGGCGCACCTGTTTTGGCCATTAATGGCGCACTATAGGTGCGCCACTATCACCACGCCACTAGTAACAAATACTAATGGCGCACCAGGTGCGCCATTAGTATACCAGATAATAGTGGCGCATTACATAGTGCGCCATTACCATGTCCAACGGTGCGCCATTACTATCTGACTTAGTAATGGCGCACCACATAAGGTCACCCATCCTCACCACTACTCCAGCCCGAGCACGCTTAACTTCGCAGTTCTATCCAATGATAGAGGCAAAGGTGTCCCGTCTTTCGATGAGATGATGAATATCGCTTTGATGGAAGTCGACTTTGACGATCCGACTACGAACGTGCGATGACGTCGCGCCTTAGCAATCGCTAAACCAACTCCGAGAGGTTATTGACCACGCCGGAGCACGATCAACCTGACCACGAGGGTCTGTTTCCTGCGAGCAAACGAAGAACAGGCAAGAAACTGAGATTGCAATCTGGATATTGCGAATATAAGATGAAAGCTTTATTGATCAAGGTGGGGTTCTGTGACGCCTTTGTCTGGTCGTTGAACACAAACGAAGTACGCGAAGTTGCAGCTATGGCGAACTTTTAATCTAAACAAAACCCAAAGTCTAAACGACGCCCTAAGGGCTGTATATATGGAGGAAGAGGGGGGGAATTTCGTGGCCCTTGAGGAAGGGGTCCGAAACCAACCCTATCTCTTGTTTCCCCACACATACGGACTCTAAAAACAGCCTATACTTATGTATTTCGAAATTACATGGGCCTGGCCCAATAATAAGGTGACGCAGCACCTAGAATAGCCTCTGGACAAAAGTTATGAAGTAGCATCTTGTATATTTCGTCCAAGGCTTCATGCACGCATCATGGTGGCTTCAACGTCCTGAAATCATCACTTGTAACTCCGTTCTTGTTCCCCATGCGCATGCCATCATCTCCATGCTTGTTCTTGCTCCAATGTTCATCCTTCTCAAAGCAAGGCCCTTCATTTGTAAGCAAAACAAATGTATCCAATTTAGGCAGCATCATATTCTCATGAACATTAGAATCATTACCAAGAAACGAAAGTACCTGGTAATTCAATTGGCGTGCGCGAGCTCTAGTAATTGGTCCAGTATGTATAGCAGCAGGGACTGTGGGTGTAATAATTGTATTGATGTCCTCATCATCCTCCCCTTCTTGAAATGAAGTCGTCCTCGACGGAAGCTCATCTTCCTCACCCAAATAAGGCTTCAATCTGCAATGTTAAAAGTGGGACTAACCCCAAAATCTGCAGGCAGCTCAAGTTTATATGCATTATCATTTATTTTCTCTAACACCTTAAAAGGACCATCAGCACGTGGCATTAGCTTTTATTTGCGCAAATCAGGAAATCTATCCTTACGCAAATGTAACCAAACAAGATCTCCAGGTGCAAACACAACATGTTTTCTACCCTTATCTCCAGCAAGTTTATATTTAGCATTCATACGCTCAATGTTTTCCTTAGTTAACTCATGCATTTTTAAGATCAATTCAGCACGTTGTTTAGCATCAAAATTAACCTTCTCCGAAGATGGAAGAGGCAACAAATCCATAGGTGCACGAGGTAGGAAACCATACACAATTTCAAAAGGGCACATCTTAGTAGTAGAATGCAATGAACGATTATAAGCAAACTCAATATGAGGCAAGCATTCTTCCCACATTTTCTTATTATTCTTCAAAACAGCCCTAAGCATAGTAGACAATGTTTTATTGACTACTTCAGTTTGTCCATCAGTTTGGGGGTGACAAGTAGTACTAAAAAGAAGTTTAGTCCCCAACTTAGCCCATAAACATCTCCAAAAGTGGCTAAGAAATTTAGTATCACGATCTGAAACAATAGTATTTGGCACACCATGCAAACGAATAATTTCACGGAAGAACAAATCAGCAACATTAACAGCATCATCGCTTTTATGACATGGTATAAAGTGTGCCATTTTTGAGAATCTATCCACGACAACAAATATGCTATCCCTCCCCTTCTTTGTTCGAGGTAAACCTAAAACAAAGTCCATAGATATATCCTCCCAAGGAACAATAGGTACAGGCAAAGGCATATATAAACCATGGGGATTTAGTCGTGACTTAGCTTTTTGACATGTAGTGCAGCGAGCAACAAAACGCTCAACATCCCGTCTCATCTTTGGCCAAAAGAAATGTGTAGCAAGTACGTCCTCCGTCTTCTTCACGCCAAAGTGTCCCATTAGTCCTCCTCCATGCGCCTCCTGCAACAACAAAAGACGAAGAGACCTTGCTGGAATGCGTAGCTTGTTAGCACGGAACACAAATCCATCATTAACAACAAACTTGTTCCAGGTTCTTCCTTCTTTACAATTCTGCAAAACATCTTTAAAATCAGCATCATGCACATATTGATCTTTGATGGTCTCCAAACCAAATATTTTGAAGTCAAGTTGTGAAAGCATAGTATAGCGACGAGACAATGCATCAGCAATAACATTTTCTTTACCCTTCTTGTGTTTAATGACATAAGTGAAAGTTTCAATGAATTCAACCCATTTAGCATGTCTACGATTCAGTTTAGCTTGACTTTTAATATGTTTCAAAGATTCATGATCAGAATGTATAACAAATTCTTTGGGCCATAAATAATGTTGCCATGTTTCTAAAGTCCGAACAAGAGCATATAGTTCTTTATCATAAGTAGAATAATTCAGATTAGGCCCACTCAATTTTTCAGAAAAGTATGCAACAGGTTTACCATCTTGTAATAACACACCTCCTAATCCAATTCCACTAGCATCACATTCAAGCTCAAAAGTCTTATTAAAATCAGGAAGTTGGAGTAAAGGAGCATGTGTCAACTTATCTTTCAATACCGTGAAGGCTTCTTCCTGTGCGGTACCCCAAACAAAAGGCACATCCTTCTTTGTAAGCTCGTTGAGAGGTGCAGCAATGGTGCTAAAATCTCTCACAAAACGCCTATAGAAACCAGCGAGTCCAAGAAAACTCCGCACTTGTGTGACCGTTTTGGGCTGCGGCCAACTCTCAATAGCTTCAATCTTGGCTTTATCAACTTCAATTCCCTGTGGAGTAACAACATAGCCAAGAAAAGATACTCGGTCGGTGCAAAAGGTGCACTTCCCAAGGTTACCAAACAAACGTGCATCACGTAGAGCAATAAAAACAGCACGTAAATGTTCCAAATGTTCTTCCAAAGATTTGCTATAAATCAGTATATCATCAAAATAGACTACCACAAATCGTCCAATGAAAGCACGTAAAACTTCGTTCATTAGTCTCATGAAAGTACTAGGTGCATTAGTTAACCCAAAAGGCATGACTAACCACTCATATAAACCAAACTTAGTTTTAAGTGCAGTTTTCCATTCATCTCCCAATTTCATACGAATTTGATGGTATCCACTACGCAAATCAACTTTGGAGAATATTGTAGAGCCACTCAATTCATCAAGCATATCATCTAGCCTAGGAATAGGATGACGATAACGAATAGTAATATTATTAATGCCTCTACAATCAACACACATACGCGACGTACCATCCTTTTTAGGCACTAGTATAATAGGAACAGCACAAGGACTAAGAGATTCGCGTATATAACCTTTGTCGAGCAGCTCCTGTACTTGACGCATAATCTCCTTCGTCTCCTCTGGATTGGTACGGTATGGTGCACGGTTGGGTAGCGATGCACCGGGAATTAAATCAATTTGATGCTCAATCCCTCGAATAGGTGGTAATCCCAGTGGCACGTCTTGTGGGAAGACGTTAGCGAACTCCTGCAAAATGTTAGTGACAGCAGGGGGCAAAGAGGAAGGCACGTCCTCAAATGAAAATAATGCCTCTTTGCACACAAAAGCATAGCAAACAGATTTGTTGAAATCTAGCTCATCAATATCAGATTTTGTGGCAAGTAAACATGCACTTTTCAATTTAATTTCAGAAACAACACTAGATGGTTTATTATTAGGTTTCATTTGTTGCTCAAATTCTTTTGCCACAATCTGATTTTCACTCTTATTTTTCTCCTGTTTTGCTTTATTAGCTCTATTAATGTCATCTTTCAAAATGGAATCAGGAGTCATAGGAAGCAAAGTAATATTTTTATCCTTATGAACAAGAGTATACTGATTGTTTCTACCATGGTGTACAGAATTTTTATCAAATTGCCATGGTCTACCAAGTAATAAGGAACATGCTTGCATGGGTACCACATCACAATCAACATAATCAGCATATGTAGAGATACTAAAATGCACACGAACAGTACGTGTTACCTTAACCTTGCCGCTGTTGTTGAACCATTGGATGTCGTAAGGATGTGGATGTGGTCTTGTGGTGAGAGATAGCTTCTCCACCATCTCCATGCTAGCCAAGTTGTTACAGCTCCCTCCATCTATGATGACGCGAACAGAACATTCCTTCACAACTCCCTTTGTATGGAACAAATTATGCCTCTGATTTTGCTCTGCTTGTGTGACCTGCACACTCAAAACACGTTGAGCAACTAAACATTCATACCTGTCAGCGTCTTCAGGAGCCATGTATTGCATCTCATTTTCAGAATCATCTCCACCATGTTCTTCACGTGTAATAAGAGCCAAAGTCTCCTCATCATAGTCACTAGCGGACTCATACCCACCATCCTCAGTAGCAATCATCACACGCTGAGATTTGCATTCTCTCGCATGATGTCCTCTTCCCTTACAACGACGACAAATAATATCACTTGTGTGCCCTGTTGACGCCATGGAAGAAGAAGAGCTCTGCGCAGGACCGGCAGGTGTGCTCTTGGCAGAGAGTGGTGGTTGTGCCTGCTTTCTTGTATCACGGCTGGAGGTGGCACCTGATGGAGGTGATGGTGAAGTGGAAGTAGAGGATGCACGTGGCGTCCATGATGAAGGTCGACCTGCAGAAAAGTTTGTTCACGCCAATGCCTGTCGATCCTGCACTTCACGTTCAGCTTTACAAGCAAGATGGAAAGAAAGGAAAGTACCTGGTAATTTAATTGGCGTGCGCGAGCTCTAGTAATCGGTCCAGTATGTATAGTAGCAGGGGTTGTGGGTGTAACAATGGTATTGATGTCCTCATCATCCTCCCCTTCTTGAAATGAAGTCGTCCTCGACGGAAGCTCATCTTCCTCACCCAAATAAGGCTTCAAATCTGCAATGTTAAAAGTGGGACTAACCCCAAAATCTGCAGGCAGCTCAAGTTTATATGCATTATCATTTATTTTCTCTAACACCTTAAAAGGACCATCATCACGTGGCATTAGCTTTGATTTGCGCAAATTAGGAAACCTATCCTTACACAAATGTAACCAAACAAGATCTCCAGGTGCAAAGACAACATGTTTTCTACCCTTATCTCCAGCAAGTCTCTATTTAGCATTCATACGCTCAATGTTTTCCTTAGTTAACTCATGCATTTTTAAGATCAATTCAGCACGTTGTTTAGCATCAAAATTAACCTTCTCCGAAGATGGAAGAGGCAACAAGTCAATGGGTGCACGAGGTAGGAAACCATACACAATTTCAAAAGGGCACATCTTAGTAGTAGAATGCAACGAACGATTATAAGCAAATTCAATATGAGGCAAGCATTCTTCCCACATTTTCTTATTATTCTTCAAAACAGCCCTAAGCATAGTAGACAATGTTCTATTGACTACTTCAGTTTGACCATCAGTTTGGGGGTGATAAGTAGTACTAAAAAGCAGTTTAGTCCCCAACTTAGCCCATAAACATCTCCAAAAGTGGCTAAGAAATTTAGTATCACGATCTGAAACAATAGTATTTGGCACACCATGCAAGCCAATAATTTCACGAAAGAACAAATCAGCAACATTAACAGCATCATCGCTTTTATGACATGGTATAAAGTGTGCCATTTTCGAGAATCTATCCACGACAAGAAATATGCTATCCCTCCCCTTCTTTGTTCGAGGTAAACCTAAAACAAAGTCCATAGATATATCCTCCCAAGAAACACTAGGTACAAGCAAAGGCATATATAAACCATGAGGATTGAGTCGTGACTTAGCTTTTTGACATGTAGTGCAGCGAGCAACAAAACGCTCAACATCCCGTCTCTTCTTTGGCCAAAAGAAATGTGTAGCAAGTATATCCTCCGTCTTCTTCATGCCAAAGTGTCCCATTAGTCCTCCTCCATGCGCCTCCTACAACAACAAAAGACAAACGGAGCTAGCTGGAATGCATTGCTTGTTAGCACGAAACACAAATCCATCGTTAACGACGAACTTGTTCCATGTTCTACCTTCTTTACAATTCTGCAATACATCTTTAAATTCAGCATCATGCACATATTGATCTTTGATGGTCTCCAAACCAAATATTTTAAAGTCAAGTTGTGAAAGCATAGTATAACGACGAGACAATGCATCAGCAATAATATTTTCTTTACCCTTCTTGTGTTTAATGACATAAGGCAAAGTCTCAATGAATTCAACCCATTTAGCATGTCTACGGTTCAGTTTTGCTAGACTTTTAATGTGTTTCAAAGATTCATGATCAGAATGTATAACAAATTCTTTGGGCCATAAATAATGTTGCCATGTTTCTAAAGTCCGAACAAGAGCATATAATTCTTTATCATAAGTAGAATAGTTCAGACTAGGCCCACTAAGTTTTTCAGAATAGTATGCAACAGGTTTGCCATCTTGTAATAACACACCTCCTATTCCAATTCCACTAGCATCACATTTAAGCTCAAAAGTCTTATTAATCAGGAAGTTGGAGTAAAGGAGCATGTGTCAACTTATCTTTCAATACCGTGAAGGCTTCTTCCTGTGCGGTACCACTTGATAAAGGCGGAGGGTGTCCCGATCTTTCGATGAGATGATAACTATCGATTTGGTGGAGACGACTTTGACGATCCGACTACAAACATGCACGACGTTGCGCCTTAGCAATCGCTAAACCAACTCCGAGAGGTTATTGACCACGCCGGAGCACGATCAACCTAACCACGAAGGTCTATTCCTGCACGCAATCGAAGAACAAGCAAGAATATGATAATGCAATCTGAATATTGCGAATATAGATGAAGTATTGATAATGGTGGGGATCCGTAAGCGGTCTTGGTCTGGTCGTTGGACACAAACGAAGTACACGAAGTTGCAATGGCTAACTTTTAACTAAACAAATCCCAAAGTCTAAACGATGCCCTAGGGGCTGTATATACGGAGGAAGAGGGGGGAATTTCGTGGTCCTTGGAGGAGGGGTCCGAATCCCACCCTAACTCTTGTTTCCCCACACATACGGACTCTAAAAAAACAGCCTATATTGAAGTATTTTAAAATTACACGGGCCTGGCCCAAAACTAGGGTGACGCAGCACCTAGAATAGCCTCTGGACGAAAATTATGAAGTGGCATCTTGTATATTTTGTCCAAGGCTTGATGCACTCATTATGGTGGCTTCAAATTCCTGAAATCATCACTTGATACTCTGTTCTTGTCTCCTTTGCGCATGCCATCAACTCCATGCTTGTTCTTGCTCCAATGTTCATCCGTCTCCAAGCTAGGACCTTCATTTGTAAGCAAAACAAATGTATCCAATTTAGGCAGCATCATATTCTCATGAACATTAGAATCATTACCAAGAAACGAAAGTACCTGGTAATTTAATTGGCGTGCGCGAGCTCTAGTAATCGGTCCAGTATGTATAGTAGCAGGGGTTGTGGGTGTAACAATGGTATTGATGTCCTCATCATCCTCCCCATCTTGAAATGAAGTCGTCCTCGACGGAAGCTCATCTTCCTCACCCAAATAAGGCTTCAAATCTGCAATGTTAAAAGTGGGACTAACCCCAAAATCTGCAGGCAGCTCAAGTTTATATGCATTATCATTTATTTTCTCTAACACCTTAAAAGGACCATCATCACGTGGCATTAGCTTTGATTTGCGCAAATTAGGAAACCTATCCTTACGCAAATGTAACCAAACAAGATCTCCAGGTGCAAAGACAACATGTTTTCTACCCTTATCTCCAGCAAGTCTATATTTAGCATTCATACGCTCAATGTTTTCCTTAGTTAACTCATGCATTTTTAAGATCAATTCAGCACGTTGTTTAGCATCAAAATTAACCTTCTCCGAAGATGGAAGAGGCAACAAGTCAATGGGTGCACGAGGTAGGAAACCATACACAATTTCAAAAGGGCACATCTTAGTAGTAGAATGCAACGAACGATTATAAGCAAATTCAATATGAGGCAAGCATTCTTCCCACATTTTCTTATTATTCTTCAAAACAGCCCTAAGCATAGTAGACAATGTTCTATTGACTACTTCAGTTTGACCATCAGTTTGGGGGTGACAAGTAGTACTAAAAAGCAGTTTAGTCCCCAACTTAGCCCATAAACATCTCCAAAAGTGGCTAAGAAATTTAGTATCACGATCTGAAACAATAGTATTTGGCACACCATGCAAGCCAATAATTTCACGAAAGAACAAATCAGCAACATTAACAGCATCATCGCTTTTATGACATGGTATAAAGTGTGCCATTTTCAAGAATCTATCCACGACAACAAATATGCTATCCCTCCCCTTCTTTGTTCGAGGTAAACCTAAAACAAAGTCCATAGATATATCCTCCCAAGAAACACTAGGTACAAGCAAAGGCATATATAAACCATGAGGATTGAGTCGTGACTTAGCTTTTTGACATGTAGTGCAGCGAGCAACAAAACGCTCAACATCCCCTCTCATCTTTGGCCAAAAGAAATGTGTAGCAAGTATATCCTCCGTCTTCTTCATGCCAAAGTGTCCCATTAGTCCTCCTCCATGCGCCTCCTGCAACAACAAAAGACAAACGGAGCTAGCTGGAATGCATTGCTTGTTAGCACGAAACACAAATCCATCGTTAACGACGAACTTGTTCCATGTTCTACCTTCTTTACAATTCTGCAATACATCTTTAAATTCAGCATCATGCACATATTGATCTTTGATGGTCTCCAAACCAAATATTTTAAAGTCAAGTTGTGAAAGCATAGTATAACGACGAGACAATGCATCAGCAATAATATTTTCTTTACCCTTCTTGTGTTTAATGACATAAGGCAAAGTCTCAATGAATTCAACCCATTTAGCATGTCTACGGTTCAGTTTTGCTAGACTTTTAATGTGTTTCAAAGATTCATGATCAGAATGTATAACAAATTCTTTGGGCCATAAATAATGTTGCCATGTTTCTAAAGTCCGAACAAGAGCATATAATTCTTTATCATAAGTAGAATAGTTCAGACAAAGCCCACTCAGTTTTTCAGAATAGTATGCAACAGGTTTGCCATCTTGTAATAACACACCTCCTATTCCAATTCCACTAGCATCACATTTAAGCTCAAAAGTCTTATTAATCAGGAAGTTGTAGTAAAGGAGCATGTGTCAACTTATCTCTCAATACCGTGAAGGCTTCTTCCTGTGCGGTACCACTTGATAAAGGCGGAGGGTGTCCCGATCTTTCGATGAGATGATAACTATCGATTTGGTGGAGACTACTTTGACGATCCGACTACAAACATGCACGACGTTGCGCCTTAGCAATCGCTAAACCAACTCCGAGAGGTTATTGACCACGCCGGAGCACGATCAACCTGACCACGAAGGTCTATTCCTGCACGCAATCGAAGAACAAGCAAGAATATGATAATGCAATCTGAATATTGCGAATATAGATGAAGTATTGATAATGGTTGGGGTCCGTAAGCGGTCTTGGTCTGGTCGTTGGACACAAATGAAGTACACGAAGTTGCAATGGCTAACTTTTAACTAAACAAATCCTGAAGTCTAAACGATGCCCTAGGGGCTATATATATGGAGGAAGAGGGGGGAATTTCATGGCCCTTTGAGGAGGGGTCTGAAACCCACCCTAACTCTTGTTTCCCCACACATACGGACTCTAAAAACAGCCTATATTGAAGTATTTCGAAATTACATTGGCCTGGCCCAAAAGTAAGGTGACGCAGCACCTAGAATAGCCTCTGGACGAAAATTATGAAGTGGCATCTTGTATATTTCGTCCAAGGCTTCATGCACTCATTATGGTGGCTTCAAATTCCTGAAATCATCACTTGAAACTCTGTTCTTGTCTCCCTTGCGCATGCCATCAACTCCATGCTTGTTCTTGCTCCAATGGTCATCCTTCTCCAAGCTAGGCCCTTCATTTGTAAGTAAAACAAATGTATCCAATTTAGTCAGCATCATATTCTCATGAACATTAGAATCATTAGCAAGAAACGAAAGTACCTGGTAATTTAATTAGCGTGCGCGAGCTCTAGTATACGGTCCAGTATATATAGTTGCAGGGGTTGTGGGTGTAACAATGGTATTGATGTCCTCATCAGGTCGTTGGACACAAACGAAGTACACGAAGTTGAAGTGGCTAACTTTTAACTAAACAAATCCCAAGGAAAAAGCTACTAGATGGATCTTCTTATATAGGGGCAAGGGGTGGCGGACAAGGAGGTGGGAGGACGCCCCAAGGCAGCCTAAAACCAACCCTAGGTCGTACAAGGCTCATGGGCCCAAGTGGTGATAGAGGCAAAGGTGTCCCGTCTTTCGATGAGATGATGGATATCGCTTTGGTGGAAGTCGACTTTGACGATCCGACTACGAACGTGCGATGACGTCGCGCCTTAGCAATCGCTAAACCAACTTCGAGAGGTTATTGACCACGCTGGAGCACGATCAACCTGACCACGAGGGTCTGTTTCCTGCGAGCAAACGAAGAACAAGCAAGAAACTGAGATTGCAATCTGGATATTGCGAATATAAGATGAAAGCTTTATTGATCAAGGTGGGGTTCTGTGACGCCTTTGTCTGGTCGTTGAACACAAACGAAGAACGTGAAGTTGCAGCTATGGCGAACTTTTAATCTAAACAAAACCCAAAGTCTAAACGACGCCCTAAGGGCTGTATAAATGGAGGAAGAGGGGGGAATTTCGTGGCCCATGGGGAAGGGGTCCGAAACCAACCCTATCTCTTGTTTCCCCACACATACGGACTCTAAAAATAGCCTATACTCAAGTATTTCGAAATTACATGGGCCTGGCCCAATAATAAGGTGACGCAGCACCTACAATAGCCTCTGGATGAAAGTTATGAAGTAGCATCTTGCATATTTCGTCCAAGGCTTCATGCACGCATTATGGTGGCTTCAATGTCCTGAAATCATCACTTGTAACTCCGTTCTTGTCCCCCATGCGCATGCCATCATCTCCATGCTTGTTCTTGCTCCAATGTTCATCCTTCTCAAAGCTAGGCCCTTCATTTGTAAGCAAAACAAATGTATCCAATTTAGGCAGCATCATATTCTCATGAACATTAGAATCATTACCAAGAAACGAAAGTACTTGGTAATTTAATTGGCGTGCGCGAGCTCTAGTAATTGGTCCAGTATGTATAGCAGCAGGGGCTGTGGGTGTAACAATGGTATTGATGTCCTCATCATCGCTTGAGGACAAGCAATGGGTTAAGCTTGAGGGAGTTGATACGTCTCCATGGTATCTACTTTTCCAAACTCCTTTGCCCTTGTTTTGGACTCTAATTTGCATTATTTGAATGGAACTAACCCGGACTGACGTTGTTTTCAGCAGAATTGCCATGGTGTTATTTTTGTGCAGAAATAAAAGTTCTCGGAATGACCTGAAACTTCACGGAGATCATTTTTTGGAATAAATAAAAAATATTGGCGATAGAATCAACCGAAGGGGGCCCACACCCTGTCCCCAAGGGTGGAGGGCACGCCCTCTGTCCTTGTGGGCCCCACGGACCTCCACTGACCTCAACTCCAACTCAATATATTCACGTTCGGGAAGAAAAAAATGAGACAGAAGGATTCATCGCGTTTTACGATACGGGGCCGCCGCCACCTCGTGTTCTTCCTCGGGAGGGCAGATCTGGAGTCCGTTTTGGGCTCCAGAGAGGGGAAATCGTCGCCATCGTCATCATCAACCATCCTCCATCACCAATTTCATGATGGTCATCGTCGTGCGTGAGTAATTCCATCGTAGGCTATGGACGGTGATGGGTTGGATGAGATTTACCATGTAATCAAGTTAGTTTTGTTAGGGTTTGATCCCTAGTATCCACTATGTTCTAAGATTGATGTTTCTATGACTTTGCTATGCCTAATGCTTGTCACTAGGGCCCGAGTGCCATGATTTCAGATCTGAACTTATTATGTTTTCATGAATATATTTGTGTTCTTGATCCTATCTTGAAAGTTATAGTCACCTACTACGTGTTATGATCCGACAACCCTCGAGTGACAATAGTCGGGACACTTCCCGGTGATGACCGTAGTTTGAGGAGTTCATGATAGGGGCGAGGGTGTCCCGATCTTTCGATGAGATGATAACTATCGATTTGGTGGACGATCCGACTACAAACGTGCACGACGTTGCGCCTTAGCAATCGCTAAACCAATCTCCTGAGGTTACTGACGATGCCGGAAGCACGATCAGCCTGACCACGAAGGTCTATTCCTGCAAGCAATCGAAGAACGAGCAAGAATATGATAAAGCAATCTGAATATTGCGAATATATATGAAGTATTGATAATGGTGGGGATCCGTAAGCGGTCTTGGTCTGGTCGTTGGACACAAACGAAGTACACGAAGTTGCAATGGCTAACTTTTAACTAAACAAATCCCAAGGAAAAAGCTACTAGATGGATCTACTTATATAGGAGCAAGGGGTGGCGGCCAAGGAGGTGGGAGGACGTCCCAAGGCAGCCTAAAACCAACCCTAGGTCGTACAAGGCTCATGGGCCCAAGTGGAGGTGATGCAAGACCTTTGGACTTGTAGTTTGACTCGGATTCTGGTGCAACGTCAGATTGTTTCGACCATAACTCAATGCTCCAGACGAATTTAAAGGTGAATCCAATTGGGTTGGAAAGAGCACGAAATCTAGTTTCCAACAAAAAAAGAATCACCCAATTCGGAGTCCGTATGAAAAAGTTGTTGGCGTTTTGAGTCAGGTATGTCTGTGCAGTCCGAATCTGAATCCAGAACATGAGAGACTTGGACTCTATCTTCTCTTGGCCCAAAAGTGACGTGAGAGGACTTTTTGAACAGAACCTAAACTTCTCCTTTTGCCTTATCTTCATATGTGGATTGTACAAATGTCCCATACACCTGCAATTAGACAAAACACAAAAGTGTGTGAAGTATTTTTGTTCTGGATAACATAAATAGATTATTGAATAGTTTGCACTAGAAATCACCTGACAAATATGCATGTATGCAATATTTTTGGTCGTATCCAAGGTAGTCATGTCCTTATCATCCTCCCCTTCTTGAAAACAAAGCCGTCCTCGGCGTTGCTTAATCTGAAATGTGGCTAACAAAAGAGACAAGGTGTACATGTTGTATATGTATATGTCATCCATTTTTACTTCCCGTGGATTTTGCACATATGACACATGTATACATGAGTAACTTTCATAGTTAATAAAATATAAAGCCAAAATATTATCACAAGAAGTAGAAGGCATGAAAGTATTGCAACTCAGTTTGCACATATAAGTGAAGCTCTTATTCATATGAAAAGATTGACAATATTCATCATTAAACCATCCCAACATTGATGAACCATCACCAAGATTAGAGGTCATATCAAAATGATTAAACATTGGCACAATTATTTTCAAACATATTTGATCCAAATCTGATTTATTCCCTGATTCACTTGATTCTTTTGCATCGATAGTTAATTCAATGGGCTCACTCAAAATTGTTTGATCACATGGCAAAGTCAAATCATCAACATAGTCCTCTAAGGTAGCTGGTGTGATCAAAGTAGTGGGTAGCTCACCGCATGGTGCACTTAAATTGACAAGACATTCATCATACTCATGTGGAAGTGGAAGATTAGTACCTTTGTCATTACCTCTTATGATCAACTCAGATGAGGTAGGCACTCTCGGTGATGATGTGTCACATGGTGGAGGTGATGTAGTCCTCACAACAACGGATGTGGTTGTCATAGTATGCTTAGTAGTTGAAAGGACAACCGTATCAACTCTTGGAATGTGCATCTCGCGCTTGTTCTCCTTGTGCGCAACACGTCGTTTTATTTCCTGTTCAGCTTTGCAAGCAAGATGAAACAAATGGTCCATAGGATAACACTCTTCATGTATTAGTATCTCCTGAATGTCACGATTTAATCCTCCCCAAAATCTATCCATAAAATCTTCTTCACTTTCTTCTCAAGAGGAATGTAGCAAGGTAGTTTGTAAAGTATCATAATATTTCGTTACGGTGTCACTACCTTGTTTTAAATGTTGCAACTTTGTAATCATGTCACGAGTATAATAAGCGGGAACGAATGTATGTCGCATGGCAAGTTTCAACCGAGCAACCTGAAAACTGATACCACTTGATAGGGGCGAGGGTGTCCCGATCTTTCGATGAGATGATAACTATCGATTTGGTGGACGATCCGACTACAAACGTGCACGACGTTGCGCCTTAGCAATCGCTAAACCAATCTCCTGAGGTTACTGACGATGCCGGAAGCACGATCAGCCTGACCACGAAGGTCTATTCCTGCAAGCAATCGAAGAACGAGCAAGAATATGATAAAGCAATCTGAATATTGCGAATATATATGAAGTATTGATAATGGTGGGGATCCGTAAGCGGTCTTGGTCTGGTCGTTGGACACAAACGAAGTACACGAAGTTGCAATGGCTAACTTTTAACTAAACAAATCCCAAGGAAAAAGCTACTAGATGGATCTACTTATATAGGAGCAAGGGGTGGCGGCCAAGGAGGTGGGAGGACGTCCCAAGGCAGCCTAAAACCAACCCTAGGTCGTACAAGGCTCATGGGCCCAAGTGGAGGTGATGCAACACCTTTGGACTTGTAGTTTGACTCGGATTCTGGTGCAATGTCAGATTGTTTCGACCATAACTCAATGCTCCGGACGAATTTAAAGGTGAATCCAATTGGGTTGGAAAGAGCACGAAATCTAGTTTCCAACAAAAAAAGAATCACCCAATTCGGAGTCCGTATGAAAAAGTTGTTGGCGTTTTGAGTCAGGTATGTCTGTGCAGTCCAAATCTGAATCCAGAACGTGAGAGACTTGGACTCTATCTTCTCTTGGCCCAAAAGTGACGTGAGAGGACTTTTTGAACAGAACCTAAACTTCTCCTTTTGCCTTATCTTCATATGTGGATTGTACAAATGTCCCATACACCTGCAATTAGACAAAACACAAAAGTGTGTGAAGTATTTTTGTTCTGGATAACATAAATAGATTATTGAATAGTTTGCACTAGAAATCACCTGACAAATATGCATGTATGCAATATTTTTGGTCGTATCCAAGGTAGTCATGTCCTCATCAGTTCATGTATTCACTAAGTGCTAATTCTTTGGTCCGGTACTCTATTCAAAGGAGGCCTTAATATCCCTTAGTTTACTTTAGGACCTCGTTGCCACGTGTGGGTAGGACAAAAGATGTCATGCAAGTTCTGTTCCATAAGCACGTATGACTATATCTGGAATACATGCCTACATCATATTTGATAGAGGCGGGGTGTCCCGATCTTTCGATGAGATGATAACTATGGATTTGGTGGAGATGACTTTGACGATCCGACTACAAACGTGCACGACGTTGCACCTTAGCAATCGCTAAACCAACTCCGAGAGGTTATTGACCACGCCGGAGCACGATCAACCTGACCACGAAGGTCTATTCCTGCAAGCAATCGAAGAACAAGAAAGAATATCATAAAGCAATCTGAATATTGCGAATATATATGAAGTATTGATAAAGGTGGGGATCCGAAAGTGGTCTTGGTCTGGTCGTGATAAAGGCGGAGGGTGTCCCGATCTTTCGATGAGATGATAACTATCGATTTGGTGGAGACGACTTTGATGGTCCGACTACAAACGTGCACGACGTTGCGCCTTAGCAATCACTAAACCAACTCCGAGAGGTTATTGACCACGCCGGAGCACGATCAACCTGACCACGAAGGTCTATTCCTGCACGCAATCGAAGAACAAGCAAGAATATGATAATGCAATCTGAATATTGCGAATATAGATGATGTATTGATAATGGTGGGGATCCGTAAGCGGTCTTGGTCTGGTCGTTGGACACAAACGAAGTACACGAAGTTGCAATGGCTAACTTTTAACTAAACAAATCCCAAAGTCTAAACGATGCCCTAGGGGCTGTATATACGGAGGAAGAGGGGGGAATTTCGTGGTCCTTGGAGGAGGGGTCCGAATCCCAATGTAACTCTAAAAAAACAGCCTATATTGAAGTATTTTAAAATTACATGGGCCTGGCCCAAAACTAGGGTGACGCAGCACCTAGAATAGCCTCTGGACGAAAATTATGAAGTGGCATCTTGTATATTTCGTCCAAGGCTTCATGCACTCATTATGGTGGCTTCAAATTCCTGAAATCATCACTTGATACTCTGTTCTTGTCTCCCTTGCGCATGCCATCAACTCCATGCTTGTTCTTGCTCCAATGTTCATCCTTCTCCAAGCTAGGCCCTTCATTTGTAAGCTGAACAAATGTATCCAATTTAGGCAGCATCATATTCTCATGAACATTAGAATCATTACCAAGAAACGAAAGTACCTAGTAATTTAATTGGCGTGCGCGAGCTCTAGTAATCGATCCAGTATGTATAGTAGCAGGGGTTGTGGGTGTAACAATGGTATTGATGTCCTCATTATCCTCCCCTTCTTGAAATGAAGTCGTCCTCGACGGAAGCTCATCTTCCTCACCCAAATAAGGCTTCAAATCTGCAATGTTAAAAGTGGGACTAACCCCAAAATCTGCAGGCAGCTCAAGTTTATATGCATTATCATTTATTTTCTCTAACACCTTAAAAGGACCATCATCACGTGGCATTAGCTTTGATTTGCGCAAATTAGGAAACCTATCCTTACGCAAATGTAACCAAACAAGATCTCCAGGTGCAAAGACAACATGTTTTCTACCCTTATCTCCAGCAAGTCTATATTTAGCATTCATACGCTCAATGTTTTCCTTAGTTAACTCATGCATTTTTAAGATCAATTCAGCACGTTGTTTAGCATCAAAATTAACCTTCTCCGAAGATGGAAGAGGCAACAAGTCAATGGGTGCACGAGGTAGGAAACCATACACAATTTCAAAAGGGCACATCTTAGTAGTAGAATGCAACGAACGATTATAAGCAAATTCAATATGAGGCAAGCATTCTTCCCACATTTTCTTATTATTCTTCAAAACAGCCCTAAGCATAGTAGACAATGTTCTATTGACTACTTCAGTTTGACCATCAGTTTGGGGGTGACAAGTAGTACTAAAAAGCAGTTTAGTCCCCAACTTAGCCCATAAACATCTCCAAAAGTGGCTAAGAAATTTAGTATCACGATCTGAAACAATAGTATTTGGCACACCATGCAAGCCAATAATTTCACGAAAGAACAAATCAGCAACATTAACAGCATCATCGCTTTTATGACATGGTATAAAGTGTGCCATTTTCGAGAATCTATCCACGACAACAAATATGCTATCCCTCCCCTTCTTTGTTCGAGGTAAACCTAAAACAAAGTCCATAGATATATCCTCCCAAGAAACACTAGGTACAGGCAAAGGCATATATAAACCATGAGGATTGAGTCGTGACTTAGCTTTTTGACATGTAGTGCAGCGAGCAACAAAACGCTCAACATCCCGTCTCATCTTTGGCCAAAAGAAATGTGTAGCAAGTACGTCCTCCGTCTTCTTCACGCCAAAGTGATCCATTAGTCCTCCTCCATGCGCCTCCTGCAACAACAGAAGACAAACGGAGCTAGCTGGAATGCATTGCTTGTTAGCACGAAACACAAATCCATCGTTAACGACGAACTTGTTCCATGTTCTACCTTCTTTACAATTCTGCAATACATCTTTAAATTCAGCATCATGCACATATTGATCTTTGATGGTCTCCAAACCAAATATTTTAAAGTCAAGTTGTGAAAGCATAGTATAATGACGAGACAATGCATCAGCAATAACATTTTCTTTACCCTTCTTGTGTTTAATGACATAAGGCAAAGTCTCAATGAATTCAACCCATTTAGCATGTCTACGGTTCAGTTTTGCTAGACTTTTAATGTGTTTCAAAGATTCATGATCAAAATGTATAACAAATTCTTTGGGCCATAAATAATGTTGCCATGTTTCTAAAGTCCGAACAGGAGCATATAATTCTTTATCATAAGTAGAATAGTTCACACTAGGCCCACTCAGTTTTTCAGAATAGTATGCAACAGGTTTACCATCTTGTAATAACACACCTCCTAATCCAATTCCACTAGCATCACATTCAAGCTCAAAAGTCTTATTAAAATCAGGAAGTTGGAGTAAAGGAGCATGTGTCAACTTATCTTTCAATACCGTGAAGGCTTCTTCCTGTGTGGTACCACTTGATAAAGGCGGACGGTGTCCCGATCTTTCGATGAGATGATAACTATCGATTTGGTGGAGATGACTTTGACGATCCGACTACAAACATGCACGACGTTGCGCCTTAGCAATCGCTAAACCAACTCCGAGAGGTTATTGACCACGCCGGAGCACGATCAACCTGACCACGAAGGTCTATTCCTGCACGCAATCGAAGAACAAGCAAGAATATGATAATGCAATCTGAATATTGTGAATATAGATGAAGTATTGATAATGGTGGGGATCCGTAAGCGGTCTTGGTCTAGTCGTTGGACACAAATGAAGTACACGAAGTTGCAATGGCTAACTTTTAACTAAACAAATCCCGAAGTCTAAACGATGCCCTAGGGGCTATATATATGGAGGAAGAGGGGGGAATTTCGTGGCCCTTGGAGGAGGGGTCTGAAACCCACCCTAACTCTTGTTTCCCCACACATACGGACTCTAAAAACAGCCTATATTGAAGTATTTCGAAATTACATGGGCCTGGCCCAAAAGTAAGGTGACGCAGCACCTAGAATAGCCTCTGGACGAAAATTATGAAGTGGCATCTTGTATATTTCGTCCAAGGCTTCATGCACTCATTATGGTGGCTTCAAATTCCTGAAATCATCACTTGAAACTCTGTTCTTGTCTCCCTTGCGCATGCCATCAACTCCATGCTTGTTCTTGCTCCAATGTTCATCCTTCTCCAAGCTAGGCCCTTCATTTGTAAGCAAAACAAATGTATCCAATTTAGTCAGCATCATATTCTCATGAACATTAGAATCATTAGCAAGAAACGAAAGTACCTGGTAATTTAATTGGCGTGCGCGAGCTCTAGTAATCGGTCCAGTATATATAGTAGCAGGGGTTGTGGGTGTAACAACGGTATTGATGTCCTCATCAGGTCGTTGGACACAAACGAAGTACACGAAGTTGAAGTGGCTAACTTTTAACTAAACAAATCCCAAGGAAAAAGCTACTAGATGGATCTTCTTATATAGGAGCAAGGGGTGGCGGACAAGAAGGTGGGAGGACGTCCCAAGGCAGCCTAAAACCAACCCTAGGTCGTACAAGGCTCATGGGCCCAAGTGGTGATAGAGGTAAAGGTGTCCCGTCTTTCGATGAGATGATGGATATCGCTTTGGTGGAAGTCGACTTTGACGATCCGACTACGAACGTGCGATGACGTCGCGCCTTAGCAATCGCTAAACCAACTTCGAGAGGTTATTGACCACGCCGGAGCACGATCAACCTGACCACGAGGGTCTGTTTCCTGCGAGCAAACGAAGGACAAGCAAGAAACTGAGATTGCAATCTGGATATTGCGAATAAAGATGAAAGCTTTATTGATCAAGGTGGGGTTCTGTGACGCCTTTGTCTGGTCGTTGAACACAAACGAAGTACGTGAAGTTGCAGCTATGGCGAACTTTTAATCTAAACAAAACCCAAAGTCTAAACGACGCCCTAAGAGCTGTATATATGGAGGAAGAGGGGGGAATTTCGTGGCCCTTGGGGAAGGGGTCCGAAACCAACCATATCTCTTGTTTCCCCACACATACAGACTCTAAAAACAGCCTATACTCAAGTATTTCGAAATTACATGGGCCTGGCCCAATAATAAGGTGACGCAGCACCTAGAATAGCCTCTGGACGAAAGTTATGAAGTAGCATCTTGTATATTTCGTCCAAGGCTTCATGCACGCATTATGGTGGCTTCAACGTCCTGAAATCATCACTTGTAACTCCGTTGTTGCTCCCCATGCGCATGCCATCATCTCCATGCCTGTTCTTGCTCCAATGTTCATCCTTCTCCAAGCTAGGCCCTTCATTTGTAAGCAAAACAAATGTATCCAATTTAGGCAGCATCATATTCTCATGAACATTAGAATCATTACCAAGAAACAAAAGTACCTGGTAATTAAATTGGCGTGCGCGAGCTCTAGTAATTGGTCCAGTATGTATAGCAGCATGGGTTGTGGGTGTAACAATGGTATTGATGTCCTCATCATCCTCCCCTTCTTGAAATGAAGTCGTCCTCGACGGAAGCTCATCTCCCTCACCCAAATAAGGCTTCAAATCTGCAATGTTAAAAGTGGGACTAACCCCCAAATCTGCAGGCAGCTCAAGTTTATATGCATTATCATTTATTTTCTCTAACACCTTAAAAGGACCATCAGCACGTGGCATTAGCTTTGAGTTGCGCAAATCAGGAAATCTATCCTTACGCAAATGTAACCAAACAAGATCTCCAGGTGCAAACACAACATGTTTTCTACCCTTATCTCCAGCAAGTTTATATTTAGCATTCATACGCTCAATGTTTTCCTTAGTTAACTCATGCATTTTTAAGATCAATTCAGCACGTTGTTTAGCATCAAAATTAACCTTCTCCGAAGATGGAAGAGGCAACAAATCAATAGGTGCACGAGGTAGGAAACCATACACAATTTCAAAAGGGCACATCTTAGTAGTAGAATGCAATGAACGATTATAAGCAAACTCAATATGAGGCAAGCATTCTTCCCACATTTTCTTATTATTCTTCAAAACAGCCCTAAGCATTGTAGACAATGTTCTATTGACTACTTCAGTTTGACCATCAGTTTGGGGGTGACAAGTAGTACTAAAAAGCAGTTTAGTCCCCAACTTAGTGATAGAGGCGAGGGTGTCCCGATCTTTCGATGAGATGATAACTATCGATTTGGTGGAGACGACTTTGACGATCCGACTACAAACGTGCACGACGTTGCGCCTTATCAATCGCTAAACCAATCTCCTGAGGTTACTGACGATGCCGGAAGCACGATCAGCCTGACCACGAAGGTCTATTCCTGCAAGCAATCGAAGAACGAGCAAGAATATGATAATGCAATCTGAATATTGCGAATATATATGAAGTATTAATAGTGGTGGGGATCCGTAAGCGGTCTTGGTCTGGTCGTTGGACACAAACGAAGTACACGAAGTTGCAATGGCTAACTTTTAACTAAACAAATCCCAAAGTCTAAACGACGCCCTAAGGGCTGTATATATGGAGGAAGAGGGGGGGGGATTTCGTGGCCCTTGAGGAAGGGGTCCGAAACCAACCCTATCTCTTGTTTCCCCACACATACGGACTATAAAAACAGCCTATACTTATGTACTTCGAAATTACATGGGCCTGGCCCAATAATAAGGTGACACAGCACCTAGAATAGCCTCTGG
The DNA here is from genome assembly GCF_002575655.3 of Aegilops tauschii subsp. strangulata. Lineage (NCBI taxonomy): Eukaryota > Viridiplantae > Streptophyta > Magnoliopsida > Poales > Poaceae > Aegilops > Aegilops tauschii. Next base: position 183,748,675 of record NC_053035.3, on the reverse strand, counting down.
ACGAAAGTTATGAAGTAGCATCTTGTATATTTCCTCCAAGGCTTCATGCACGCATTATGGTGGCTTCAACATCTTGAAATCATCACTTGTAACTCCGTTCTTGTTCCCCATGCGCATGCCATCATCTCCATGCTTGTTCTTGCTCCAATGTTCATCCTTCTCAAAGCTAGGCCCTTCATTTGTAAGCAAAACAAATGTATCCAATTTAGGCAGCATCATATTCTCATGAACATTAGAATCATTACCAAGAAACAAAAGTACCTGGTAATTTAATTGGCGTGCGCGAGCTCTAGTAATTGGTCCAGTATGTATAGCAGCAGGGACTGTGGGTGTAACAATGGTATTGATGTCCTCATCACTTAGCCCATAAACATCTCCAAAAGTGGCTAAGAAATTTAGTATCACGATCTGAAACAATAGTATTTGGCACACCATGCAAGCGAATAATTTCACGAAAGCACAAATCAGCAACATTAACAGCATCATCGCTTTTATGACATGGTATAAAGTGTGCCATTTTCGAGAATCTATCCACGACAACAAATATGCTATCCCTCCCCTTCTTTGTTCGAGGTAAACCTAAAACAAAGTCCGTAGATATATCCTCCCAAGGAACACTAGGTACAAGCAAAGGCATATATAAACCATGAGGATTGAGTCGTGACTTAGCTTTTTGACATGTAGTGCAGCGAGCAACAAAACGCTCAACATCCCGTCTCATCTTTGGCCAAAAGAAATGTGTAGCAAGTACGTCCTTCGTCTTATTCACGCCAAAGTGTCCCATTAATCCTCCTCCATGCGCCTCCTGCAACAACAAAAGACGAAGAGAGCTAGCTGGAATGCATAGCTTGTTAGCACGGAACACAAATCCATCATTAACGACAAACTTGTTCCAGGTTCTTCCTTCTTTACAATTCTGCAAAACATCTTTAAAATCAGCATCATGCACATATTGATCTTTGATGGTCTCCAAACCAAATATTTTGAAGTCAAGTTGTGACAGCATAGTATAGCGACGAGACAATGCATCAGCAATAACATTTTCTTTACCCTTCTTGTGTTTAATGACATAAGGGAAAGTTTCAATGAATTCAACCCATTTAGCATGTCTACGATTCAGTTTAGCTTGACTTTTAATATGTTTCAAAGATTCATGATCAGAATGTATAACAAATTCTTTGGGCCATAAATAATGTTGCCATGTTTCTAAAGTCCGAACAAGAGCATATAGTTCTTTATCATAAGTAGAATAATTCGGACAAGGCCCACTCAATTTTTCAGAAAAGTATGCAACAGGTTTACCATCTTGTAATAACACACCTCCTAATCCAATTCCACTAGCATCACATTTAAGCTCAAAAGTCTTATTAAAATCAGGAAGTTGGAGTAAAGGAGCATGTGTCAACTTATCTTTCAATATCGTGAAGGCTTCTTCCTGTGCGGTACCCCAAACAAAAGGCACATCCTTCTTTGTAAGCTCGTTGAGAGGTGCAGCAATGGTGCTGAAATCTCTCACAAAACGCCTATAGAAACCAGCGAGGCCAAGGAAACTCCTCACTTGTGTGACCGCTTTGGGCTGCGGCCAACTCTCAATAGCTTCAATCTTGGCTTTATCAACTTGAATTCCCTGTGGAGTAACAACATAGCCATGAAAAGATACTCGGTCGGTGCAGAAGGTGCACTTCCCAAGGTTACCAAACAAACGTGCATCACGTAGAGCAATAAAAACAGCACGTAAATGTTCCAAATGTTCTTCCAAAGATTTGCTATAAATCAGTATATCATCAAAATAGACTACCACAAATCGTCCAATGAAAGCACGTAAAACTTCGTTCATTAGTCTCATGAAAGTACTAGGTGCATTAGTTAACCCAAAAGGCATGACTAATCACTCATATAAACCAAACTTAGTTTTAAATGCAGTTTTACATTCATCTCCCAATTTCATACGAATTTGATGGTATCCACTACGCAAATCAACTTTGGAGAATATTGTAGAGCCACTCAATTCATCAAGCATATCATCTAGCCTAGGAATAGGATGACGATAACGAATAGTAATATTATTAATGCCTCTACAATCAACACACATACGCGACGTACCATCCTTTTTAGGCACTAGTATAATAGGAACAGCACAAGGACTAAGAGATTCGCGTATATAACCTTTGTCGAGCAGCTCCTGTACTTGACGCATAATCTCCTTCGTCTCCTCTGGATTGGTACGGTATGGTGCACGGTTGGGTAGCGATGCACCGGGGATTAAGTCAATTTGATGCTCAATCCCTCGAATAGGTGGTAATCCCGGTGGCACGTCTTGTGGAAAGACGTCAGCGAACTCCTGCAAAATGTTAGTGACAGCAGGGGGCAAAGAGGAAGGCACGTCCTCGAATGAAAATAGTGCCTCTTTGCACACAAAAGCATAGCAAACAGATTTGTTGAAATCTAGCTCATCAATATCAGATTTTGTGGCAAGTAAACATGCACTTTTCAATTTAATTTCAGAAACAACACTAGATGGTTTATTATAAGGTTTCATTTGTTGCTCAAATTCTTTTGCCACAATCTGATTTTCACTCTTATTTTTCTCCTGTTTTGCTTTATTAGCTCTATTAATGTCATCTTTCAAAATGGAATCAGGAGTCATAGGAAGCAAAGTAATATTTTTATCCTTATGAACAAGAGTATACTGATTGTTTCTACCATCGTGTACAGAGTTTTTATCAAATTGCCATGGTCTACTAAGTAATAAGGAACATGCTTGCATGGGTACCACATCACAATCAACATAATCAGCATATGTAGAGATACTAAAATGCACACGAACAGTACGTGTTACCTTAACCTTGCCGCTGTTGTTGAACCATTGGATGTAGTAAGGATGTGGATGTGGTCTTGTGGTGAGAGATAGTTTCTCCACCATCTCCATGCTAGCCAAGTTGTTACAGCTCCCTCCATCTATGATGACGCGAACAGAACGTTCCTTCACAACTCCCTTTGTATGGAACAAATTATGCCTCTGATTTTGCTCTGCTTGTGTGACCTGCACACTCAAAACACGTTGAGCAACTAAACATTCATACCTGTCAGCGTCTTCAGGAGCCATGTACTGCGTCTCATTTTCAGAATCATCTCCACCATGTTCTTCACGTGTAATAAGAGCCAAAGTCTCCTCATCATAGTCACTAGCGGACTCATACCCACCATCCTCAGTAGCCATCATTACACGCTGAGATTTGCATTCTCGCGCATAATGTCCTCTTCCCTTACAACGACGACAAATAATATCACTTGTGTGCCCTGTTGATGCCATGGAAGAAGAAGAGCTCTATGCAGGCCCGGCAGGTGCGCTCTTGGCAGATAGTGGTGGTTGTACCTGCTTTCTTGTATCACGGCTGGAGGTGGAACCTGATGGAGGTGCTGGTGCAGTGGAAGTAGAAGATGCACGCGGTGTCCATGATGAAGGTCGACCTGCAGAAAAGTTAGGTCGCGCCAATGCTTCTCGATCCTGCACTTCACGTTCAGCTTTACAAGCAAGATGGAATAAACGAGTGATATTAGTATACTCCTTATACTCTAGAATGGTCTGAATCTCTCTATTTAAACCACCCATAAAACGTGCAAGCATAGGTTCATTCTCCTCAACAATACCACATCTAATCATGCCAGTTTGTAATTCCTGATAATATTCTTCTATAGATTTTTTCCCTTGTCGTAAACGCTGCAGTTTTTGAAGCAATTCACGTTGATAATATGGTGGAACCCAACGAGTACGCATAGCGGTTTTCAAAGCAGCCCAAGTAGCTGGAATAGGATATAATCTACAATGTTCAGACCACCATACACATGCAAAACTAGTGAAAGCACAAACAGCAGCAACAACCCGTCTCTCCTCGGGATATTGTAAACATGTAAAACGTTGTTCAGTTTCTAACTCCCAAGTAAGGTATACATCAGGAATGTATCTACCCTCAAACGGTGGAATATTCAATTTCAGTTTAGGAACATGGTCATGATCTCGTACCTGAGGTGGTGGTGCAGGCCTACCGTTGCGAATATATACCTGAGGTCGACCTGCTGGAGGTGGTGCTGGTGGCTGCACGTAATTCTGATTTTGATCAACCTCATCCTCATAATCGCCCGCATAATCGTCATCCTCCTCAGCCGCTGCAGTAGCAGGAGCCAAAGAAACATCAACAGTAGGTGCAGCGGCACCCGAATTTTGACCAGTCTCAATTGGAACGCGTTGTGCTCGTCCCACTTGATTTGGAAGGCGGCGTTGGAGATGTGGTTGTTGTTGTTGTAGAGGTGCGACAGGTGCAGCCGGTGGTGGTTGGGGAAGACGCTTGAGCAATTCATTAAACCTGTTATCCAGCTTTGTCTCAAACGACTTCTCCACGGCATCTATCTTCTCCATAGCCTCTTCAAATCTGTTTAGCACATCTCCCACCTGGCCACTCATCATTTGCTGAAATTTATCATGCAACCCCTTGTTCGTCATGTTCTCCCAATCAGTCTCATGGGCTTGTGATCCTGCCATGGTTAGCAGCAATAGAAACACAAAAGAATATGATCCTACAGACTACTAGGAAGTGGTGGTGATGGTGGTGTGTCACAAATCCTTCAAGCGAATCTCAAATTCTTACCAGTTCTTACCCAGCAGCAGGTGGTGATCGGCAACCGTTGTAGTCAAAACTCTCAAAGCTTGGATAGAGCGATTACCAGGGAGAGTCAAACGCACGACGTAGATGTATGTGGAGCTGGGAAGGCTTATAATATGGTAGCAAAAAGGGTCAGCAATAATCAATTCAGATATGCAAAGTTGAATAAACGCTCAACGACGGTACTGTGCTGGTCCTAGGCTAGACCATGCTAGAGGCGCGAGCCTAGAACACTAACAAAATCACGGCGCTGCACATAAACAAGGGAGGAGCACACTCTGAATTTTTTTTCACTTTTTTTTGCACTTTTTTCCTCTTTTTTTTTGCTCCGCAACAATTTTTTTTCGAAAAAGTCTACAAATGGTCTAAAAACTGCCTAGCCAGAATTTTCCAAACTTAGTTTTTTTTTGAAACTGGAACTATTTTTCTACTGCGGGTAACACAAAAGTTTGGGAGTCCTTCTCTGTCACGACTCGGAGTATGGCGTGATCTGGAAATCCAAAACAGAGTAAGAAAATACTGGACTTGGACTAGGACTGGTGGCGGAGATGAATCTGGTGGAACTCGGACTGGTGGCGGAGATGAATCTGGTGGAACTCGGACTGGTGGCGGATATATGTTGCAGGTGTACTCGGATTGGCGTGATGGCGGCGGATATGTGGTGGCGTATATGGACTCGGATTGGCGGTGAATATGTGGTGGTGGTATATGGTAGCGGCGATGAAGTTGGTGCGGTGGTGGTATATGGCAGCAGCGATGATGATTTTGCGGTGGTGATATATGGCAGCGGCGACGTGACAACCTGTGAACAAAACTCGAAACTCTAAAGGACTAGACGCTAAGACCAGCAACTTGACACGACGATGCAACCGCAAATTCAACAAAGCAAACACAGAAAAGATTATGAAAAGGCTCAGATTGGTTCGGATAGGATGAACTAACCCTAATTTTTTTTGGTTTTTTCGTGGACTATAGGTATGAAGAACAAACTCGATCTAAACTACGAAAAACTGTAAAATCTCACCGAGCAATCTGGAAAGCTGATACCACTTGATAGAGGCAAAGGTGTAACGTCTTTCGATGAGATGATGGATATCGCTTTGGTGGAAGTCGACTTTGACGATCCGACTACGAACGTGCGATGACGTCGCGCCTTAGCAATCGCTAAACCAACTTCGAGAGGTTATTGACCATGCCGGAGCACGATCAACCTGACCACGAGGGTCTGTTTCCTGCGAGCAAACGAAGAACAAGCAAGAAACTGAGATTGCAATCTGGATATTGCGAATATAAGATGAAAGCTTTATTGATCAAGGTGGGGTTCTATGACGCCTTTGTTTGGTCGTTGAACACAAATGAAGTACGCGAAGTTGCAGCTATGGCGAACTTTTAATCTAAACAAAACCCAAAGTCTAAACGACGCCCTAATGGCTGTATATATGGAGGAAGAGGGGGGAATTTCGTGGCCCTTGGGGAAGGGGTCCGAAACCAACCCTATCTCTTGTTTCCCCACACATACGGACTCTAAAAACAGCCTATACTCAAGTATTTCGAAATTACATGGGCCTGGCCCAATAATAAGGTGACGCAGCACCTAGAATAGCCTCTGGACGAAAGTTATGAAGTAGCATCTTGTATATTTCGTCCAAGGCTTCATGCACGCATTATGGTTGCTTCAACGTCCTGAAATCATCACTTGTAACTCCGTTCTTGTTCCCCATGCGCATGCCATCATCTCCATGCCTGTTCTTGCTCCAATGTTCATCCTTCTCAAAGCTAGGCCCTTCATTTGTAAGCAAAACAAATGTATCCAATTTAGGCAGCATCATATTCTCATGAACATTAGAATCATTACCAAGAAACGAAAGTACCTGGTAATTTAATTGGTGTGCGCGAGCTCTAGTAATTGGTCCAGTATGTATAGCAGCAGGGGCTATGGGTGTAACAATGGTATTGATGTCCTCATCAAGTGGAGGTGATGCAACACCTTTGGACTTGTTGTTTGACTCGGATTCTGCTGCAGCTTCAGACTGTTTCGTCCATATCTCAACGCTTTGGAAGAATTTAAAGGTGAATCCAATTGGGTTGGAAATGGGGCGAAATCTACTTTCCAACAAAAAAAGAATCACCCAATTCGGAGTCCGTATGAAAAAGTTGTTGGCGTTTTGAGTCAGGTATGTCTGTGTGCAGTCCGAATCTGAATCCAGAACGTGAGAGACTTGGACTCTATCTTCTCTTGGCCCAAAGGTGACGTGAGAGGACTTTTTAATAGAACCTAAACTTGCCCTTTTCCCCTATCTCCATATGTGGATTGTACAAATGTCCCATACACCTGCAATTAGACAAAACACAGAAGTGTGTGAAGTATTTTTGTTTTGGATAACATAAATAGATTATTGAATAGTTTGCACTAGAAATCACCTGACAAATATGCATGTATGCAATATTTTTGGTCGTATCCAAGGTAGTCATGTCCTCATCATCCTCCCCTTCTTGAAAATAAAGCCGTCATCGGCGTTGCTTAATCTGAAATGTGGCTAACAAAAGAGACAAGGTGTACATGTTGTATATGTATATGTCATCCATTTTTACTTCCCGTGGATTTTGCACATATGACACACGTATACAGGAGTAACTTTCATAGTTAATAAAATATAAAGCCAAAATATTATCACAAGAAGTAGAAGGCATGAAAGTATTGCAACTCAGTTTGCACATATAAGTGAATCTCTTATTCATATAAAAAGATTGACAATATTTATCATTAAACCATCCCAACATTGGTGAATAAACCTTACTTGTACATGCTACAACATGCTTAAATAAGCAAACATGCAATAAGTCATTTGACACAGAATCATCACCAAGATTAGAGGTCATATCAAAATGATTAAACATTGGTTCTTTTGCATCAACAGTTAATTCATTGGGTGCACTCAAAATTGTTGGTATTTCAGTTGTTTGATCACATGACGCATTCATGACAGTAACATGATTCTCTAAAATAGGTGATGCGCTCAAATCAACAGGTAACTCAACGCATGATGTATTCAAGTTAACTAGGCATGCATCATTCTCATGTGAAGTTATATCATCAATACCTTTACAGTTACCTTGTCGCAAAGATGTTGCTGATGTAGGTACGGATGATGGCAATGTACCATACTCTTGAGATGATGTCGCGCTCACAATCTGAGGTGTGGCTGCTCTAGTAGGTGCAACGGTGGAGGAACCAAGCGGTGGTGGTGAGCATGAACTAGAATAGTAGTTGTTGTAGTAACCCAATGCATCCTCCTGTAACTGTCTCTCAAAGGTACAAGCACGAACATACATACCAGTAATGCAACGAGAAATATACCGAAATCTTGCCTGAATATCATGGTTCAAACCACCAAAAAAATCTATTCATTGTATCATCCTCAGGTTCTTCTATGTCACAATGATGCATATAAGATTTGAACTCTTGGTAGTAAGCATGAACAGTGTTGTTGCCTTGTTTAAATTGTTCAAATTTGTGAAGCAATTCACGACGATGGTAAGGAGGGAAAAATTGTTGTCTCATTACATGTTTCAAATATTTCCAAGTTGTGGGTTGGTTATCAATGGTTTTCTTACAATGCACGCTCCACCAAACAGAAGCAAAACCAGTAAATGCTCTAGTGGCAGCTCGTATTCGCTCCAGTTCAGAAAAGTCATGGTGACTAAAAACTTGTTCTACTTCAAGCTCCCAAGCTAGATAAATAGCAGGATTAAATCTACCCTCAAATGACGGTAAAGAGATAACCTGACCATGTGCTTGTGTGTGTTGTCCCAACTCTCGTGATGGTGATGATGTGTCCGTCGTCCAAGAACTTCTATCTCCGGAACCTGTCATGATTAGTAGAACAAGAAACAAAATTCAAGAATAATGTTCCGATGAACTACTAGGATGTGGTTGTAAAGTGCTCACAGTAAAGCAAATATCAATATCTTACAAGTTCTTACCATGCAGCAGGTGGTGACAGGCAACCACCGGTGTCAAATAACTCCAAAGATTGTGTAAAGCGATTGCCAGGAGAACGTACGTATACAAGGTGTAGAAATATGTGGAGCTGGGTTGGCTATATATGGTAGCAAAATATTAGCAATAATCAATTCAAAGATGCAATGTTGAATAAATGCTCAACAACGGTACTGTGCTGGTCCTAGGCTAGACCGGAACTAGAGATGCGAGCCTAGAACACTAATAAGGTCACGGCGTAGCACAACTAGCATCAGTAAAGGATATGAAGTAGCTCTAGACAGCAAGATATAAGTGAAGATCACAATAGCAGTAAAAATAATGATGTGAAACCACAGCCAAGCAGGATATATCAACAACTTTCTCCTCAACTTTTCCCGAGAAAAGTTTGTGCTAATTTTCTAATAATTTTTCTCAAAATGGCACTAACTCAAGCTTTCAAACGCAAAAAGAATCACTCAATTCTGAGTTGATATGAGGAGTCAAAAAATTCTAAAACTGGCTTGAAAAACTGGAATAAGTTGTGTTTGCGAACTTCAGAGGGCAAAAAGACCTATTTAGAAGCCAATTTTGAGGTGCCAAATATTGAATTAGCTTTTGCAACTATTTAGATGCGGCTCGTTGCTAGCTTTCATTTGAGTACTCGCGGAGCCAAAACGGACTTTGTATGAAGAAGTTATGCCTGTTTTACTTAACATTGCGCAAAACAGATTCCAATCCGAATTCAACTACGAGATTGAGTCTAGATAGATCCGAATTTTGTTTTTTTTCTTATCTTTTTTTTCCTCACACTTTTTTTCCTTTTTCTTTCTCTCTTTTTCTTCTCTTTTTTCTCTCTTTTTTTGTCTCTCCCTATTTCCAAAACAAACTAGATAAGATGCAGATTGGATCAAGCGAAGATGTGAAGGATCTCAACTATGATTATGACAATGAACGGTGGGTAGCACATGGTGGAAATTGATGGATGAGTGGTGGACAGCGGAAGGGATAACGATGCAGCGGCGGCGTGACTAATGTGAACAGAACTCAAAACTCTAAATGAACTAGACACTAAGACCAGCAACTATGCAACCGATAATTCAACTATGCAAGCAATGAAAAGAAAATTGCAAAGGCTCAGATTGGCTTGGACAAAGGATGAATAGATCTAACTTTTTTTGTGGCTTTTTCTTGGACAATAGGTAAGAAAATAAATCTAATCTAGGAAAAACTGGAAATTCTCACCGAGCAACCTAAAAACTGATACCACTTGATAGAGGCGGGGTGTCCCGATCTTTCGATGAGATGATAACTATCGATTTGGTGGCGATGACTTTGACGATCCGACTACAAACGTGCACGACGTTGCGCCTTAGCAATCGCTAAACCAACTCCGAGAGGTTATTGACCACGCCGGAGCACGATCAACCTGACCACGAAGGTCTATTCCTGCAACCAATCGAAGAACAAGCAAGAATATGATAAAGCAATCTGAATATTGCGAATATATATGAAGTATTGATAAAGGTGGGGATCCGGAAGTGGTCTTGGTCTGGTCGTTGGACACAAACGAAGTACACGAAGTTGCAATGGCTAACTTTTAACTAAACAAATCCCAAGGAAAAAGCCACTAGATGGATCTTCTTATATAGGAGCAAGGGGTGGCGGCCAAGGAGGTGGGAGGACGTCCCAAGGCAGCCTAAAACCAACCCTAGGTCGTACAAGGCTCATGGGCCCAAGTGGAGGTGATGCAACACCTTGGACCTGTTGTTTGACTCGGATTCTGCTGCAGCGTCAGATTGTTTCGTCCATATCTCAACGCCTCGGAAGAATTTAAAGGTGATCCAATTGGGTTGGAAAGAGGACGAAATCTACTTTCGAACAAAAAGAGAATCACCCAATTCGGAGTCCGTATGAAAAAGTTGTTGGCGATTTGAGTCAGGTATGTCTGTGTGTAGTCCGAATCTGAATCCAGAACGTGAGAGACTTGGACTCTATCTTCTCTTGGCCCAAAGGTGACGTGAGAGGACTTTTTTAACAGAACCTAAACTTGTCCTTTTCCCCTATCTTCATATGTGGATTGTACAAATGGCCCATACACCTGCAATTAGACAAAACACAAAAGTGTGTGAAGTATTTTTGTTTTGGATAACATAAATAGATTATTGAATAGTTTGCACTAGAAATCACCTGACAAATATGCGTGTATGTAATATTTTTGGTCGTATCCAAGGTAGTCATGTCCTCATCAATATTGATGAATTGGGGCTAGTTCTGTGTCACCCTATGTTACAAGTATTGCGTGATGAATGCCATCTGACATAATTATCCATCATTGATCCATTGCCTACGAGCTCGTTTCATATTGATCCTTGCTTTGTTCCTTTTCCGTTGCCACTGTTACAATTGCTACGAAACTGCTACTGTGAGGACATCAATACCATTGTTACACCCACAGCCCCTGCTGCTATACATACTGGACCAATTACTAGAGCTCGCGCATGCCAATTGAATTACCAGGTACTTTCGTTTCTTGATAATGATTCTAATGTTCATGAGAATATGATGCTGCCTAAATTGGATACATTTGTTTTGCTTACAAATGAAGGGCCTGACATGGATAAGAGGGATGAACACTGGAGCAAGACCAAGCAGGGAGATGATGGCATGCGCAAGGGGATCAAGAACGGAGTTACAAGTGATGATTTCAGGACTTTGAAGCCACCATAAGGAGTGCATGAAGCCTTGGACAAAATATACAAGATGCCACTTCATAAATTTCGTTCAGAGGCTATTCTAGGTGCTGCGTCACCTTATTATTGGGCCAGGCCAATGTATTTTCGAAATACATAAGTATAGGCTGTTTTTAGAGTCCGCATGTGTGGGGAAACAAGAGTTAGGGTTGGTTTCGGACCCCTCCTCCAAGGGCCACGAAATCCCCCCCCCCCCCGCTCTTCCTCCATATATACAGCCCTTAGGGCGTCGTTTAGACTTTGGGTTTTGTTTAGATTAAAGTTCGCCATAGCTGCAACTTCGCGTACTTCGTTTGTGTTCAACGACCAGACAAAGGCGTCACAGAACCCCACCTTGATCAATAAAGCTTTCCTCTTACATTCGCAATATCCAGATTGCAATCTTAGTTTCTTGCTTGTTCTTCGTTTGCCTGCAGGAAACAGACCTTCGTGGTCAGGTTGATCGTGCTGCGGCGTGGTCAATAACCTCTCGGAGTTGGTTTAGCGATTGCTAAGGCGCGACATCCTCGCACGTTCGTTGTCGGATCGTCAAAGTCGACTTCCTCTAAAACGATAGCCACCATCTCATCGAAAGACGGGACACCTTTGCCTCTATCAAGTGATATCAGATTTCCAGGTTGCTCGGTGAGATTTTATAGTTTTTCGTAGTTTAGATCGAGTCTGTTCTTCATACCTATAGTCCACGAAAAAAGCCAAAAAATTAGGGTTAGTTCATCCTATCCGAACCAATCTGAGTGATGCGGAGCATCCTATGGACATCACGATGTCAAGAGTCCATTCGGCGAGTGACACGTGCGACATCTGCTTCACATACACAAAGGTGAATCATCTCCTTTACACGTGCTCACTTGACACCTTCGAGGATGGTATACTACTTGACACTCCACTCATGTGCATGCATAGGTATTGTCAGAACACTACGGAGGACGAGGAGGAGTGCCAGCGCCAAGGAACAACTACACCATCCGCGAGAGAAGCATGGAAGCGATGATGGAAGAAGAAGACGGAGACAGCTCCCAGGACCCGGACATCCGGCCAGGACCCCGGACATCCGGCCCCTGGAACCTCACCCACAGCAGCCGTCCAGCCGCCAAGTACCATCAGCGGCCGAACATCCGGCGCCAGCCCCGGACATCCGGCGCCTCGCCAAAGCCCGGACATCCGGCCCTTCCCCCGGAAATCCGGCATCGACGACAGAACGCACCCGAAGTTTGGCCACTTCAGCCCGGACATCCGGCCCGAGCCCGGACATCCGGCCCGAGCCCGGACATCCGGCGACTCGCGAAGCCCCGGACATCCGGCCCCCAGCCCGGACATCCAGCGCCTGCCTGCGTGCAGAGACGGGCCAGAGGCCCATGTATCCCTCCTCACTTACCCCTTCGTGGCTTAGACTATATATACTCCTCCCCCTCCTCCTAGTTAGGGTTAGCATTGGTTTAGCTCATATGTGAGATAGGGCATTGCTCATCCATACGGATCTCCTCCTTGAGAGAGACTGCGGCACCTCTTCGGAGACGATCCACGTTGGATTCAAGACCCCCTCTTGGGTGGCCCCCCTCAAGACCTCTTTTCGGAGAAGAACCGGTTACCTATGTATCGTCCCTTGTTGGATTTGGATCGTGTATCTCTTTGTGTTTCGAGGATCTAGCACATGTGTGATTGTTCTTGTTGGTTTGAGTGATTCTCTCATGTCTTCCCCTCGTGTTTCCCCTCGTGTTCTTCGTGTTCTTAGTTGGGATCCACTCCTTTCGTGAAAGATCGGCCATCTAGGGTTCCACCCTACATCATCTTGATATCATGAGCCACGTTGATCACGATTTAGGAGCCTCTTCGTTGTGTTTTCTAGCCTAGTTTTGTTGATTTCTTCCCCAATTTCGAAAATCCCCACCAAAAATAGCTCCAATTTTTTTTGTGATTTGTTGGTTTGATGATGTTTTGTTGAATTTGATCCGTGGATTTGCTTTGTTACTTGTGGATCTAGCTTTCCCCCAATTTTTCCCACTTTCCATCCACGAAATCTCTCCAATTTTGCCCCCGAAATCATCAATTTCCGCCCCCCAAATCGAGTTCCTCGAGTTCATCCTCGGATTTGGAGCCCGGACATCCGGCCCGTAGCCCCGGACATCTGCCCCCCCGGACATCCGGCCCGTGGCCCAGACATCCGGCTCCTGGAGCGCATTTTTGCGCGCGGTTTGGGACATCAGGTCCCGGAAATCCGGCCAAAGCCACGGATGTCCGACCCCTGTACATTTCAGCTTTTCCGTTTCACCGTTTTGTGCATAACTTCCACACCCGGAGTCCGATTTTCGCGTTCTTTAGCTTGTTGAGTAGCTATTGACATCCTCTACCCCTCTAGATAGGTCCCATCACCATTTGACTCCATCAAATTTTGACAACTTTGGCATCTTTGCCTAGGGCTTCCACCACAACTTCCGGATTGCCACCACCGACTTCCGCAACGTAACCAATTTTGTTCCCCTTAGCATTTGAGGTTGTTTGAGTTGTGATTTGAGTCTCCTACGATGTTTCGGCTACTTAGGGATGATTGCTTCTTCATCAACCGCCACCATAACTTCCGCATAGGCTTACCCACCATACACTTCCACCAACCCAACTTAACCCAATTTTGTTTGTGTTGTGAGTTGTGTCTCCTAAGGTGTTTCGGCTACTTAGGGACCGTGTTTCGAACTCCGACACCGTGTATAGTCCATCCACCTTACCCTCGACTTCCGCATTGCGTCTCAAAACCCATCATTGCATTTCCGCAATCCCATTGAGTTTCCGCAAAACCACCACCGCTTACACTACCACTGTTTGACTTTTGTCCTTGAGATTTTGAGTTGTGGTTTTTCTGTTTCCTAAGGTGTTTCGGCTACTTAGGGACGAGTCTCCATCATCTTGGTATCTACATCAAGAACACCGCCACTCATCATCGCCAAGGACGGTAACCTCGACGACACCATTGTATATTCCCCTTGCAATTGCATTGATAACCCCTAGCCCATTTTGCGTCACTTGCCTATCGAGACTAGCCATTTGAGTATTGCCGGCAACGGTACTTGTGCACATTAGTGATCTACACTATACATTGCATACATACCATATCATATTGGTATCATATCATCTCTTGTGTCACAAGTTTGTTCCCGCATACACACTATTGCTATCTTGGTTTGTGCATTTTGCAAAGTGGCCATACATACAAAAAAAAGAATAAGCTTTTAAGCAAAAGAGAAAGAGCAAATAACTTGTAAGCAAGTGCCATAGCATCATACCACATTGCATATAAGATTGTCATATCCGATCATCTTCGATCATCTTGAGAGAAACACCGGGAACCATACATACATAGCATACTTGGGATAGAAGTTTATCCATTTTCCATATCATAGGTTGTGCACAAGTGTCGTATCCGCCTATTGAGCAATCGTGCTAGCGTCTCTCTTGAGTTGTGCAACATGAGCGTTTTCCGTGGACTCCACATTTTGTGCTCATTCCTTGGTTGCACGACCCCATTTATCTATCCGTGTGTGTGTTTCCGTGTGCCATTCTTTGCTATTGGTCTACTTGTTTCACTTGCAAATTTGTGAATCTTTTCAACATTATTGACTCTTGCTAACATTTTGCATCAAATTTTTTGTGCCACTATCCTCACCGAGCTCCACTATAAGCCTTACTTGTGTAGGTGTGAGAAACCGACAAGAATTGGTACCAATTGTGCTATTTCCTTGTTACACATTGAGTGATCATTGATCCATCTTCAACATCGGTCAAGGTACATTTGGTATCGTTCTTCTCTTTCTCCCACTAATATTTGCTCGAGTCTTGTGATGGATAGGCAAGGTATTTCACCTTCGGTCTACAACAACGACGAGTTCGATGCCACGAACAACTCCAACGACGCCAAGATGCAAGCTCAAATGGAGGAGATCAAATCCCTCATCAAGTCATACAAGCGATCTTCCTCGTCTTCGAGAAGACGCTCAAGAGCACATGCCTCCGAGCTACCATCTTCGGCAAGGTCACATCGGCGTCGACACCATCACCACCAAGAACGTGAAGGTCAAGAGCTCTACACCAACAACCGCTCAACGACTTCACCATCTCCCTTGGCATCTTCGCCAAGCAACTTCAAGGCATCTTCGCCTACGGATATACGACATCTTCGCCAAAAAGCACCTCAAGACTACGCTCAAGAGAAGCTCCCCAAGCTCAAGTCCGCGTCTTCCACGAGCTACTACGACCTCGACACCGACCATGAGATTCCTTTCTATGGGACTCAAGAACTCGAGTAGTATCTCGAGTGGGAGCACCTAATGGATGACTGCCTCAAGCTACATCAAGTTCCTCCCGAAGATGAAGTGAAGTGCGCCACAAAGAACCTTCCACGACTACGCCTCGACATGGTGGCTTCACACACCTTCGGAGACCTACGACATGAGTTGGCCCAAGACGAAGAGAGCTTTGCGGCGAGAATTTGTGCCTCCAACCTACACGGAACAACTTCTACGCCAATTGGAGAACACCAACCAAGGATCCAAGTCCATCGACGCGTACTTCAAGGAGATGAAGATTGCCTTGCGACGAGCCGGCGTGGACGACCCCATGTCAATGAAGTTCCACTTCATGATGGGATTGAACAATGCCATCTCCAAGACCATCTTCCTCGAGAACTACAAGTCCCTCGACGACAACTACATTGGTGCTCTCAAGGCGGAACAAGAACTCATGAAGGCCAAGGCTTCTCCACCCCAAGCACACTTCTCGAAGACCAAGCTCAAAGACGACGAGCATGAGGCTAGTACCACCAAGATGTCCAAGCCCGACGAGCTCCAAGACGATGCTCCCAAGTTCGACTTCACCGCCATCCCTCTTTGTTGCATTGATGATGCCGAGTCCTCCACGACTCTTTTTCAAGATGGTGCGGCAACGAGTACGACTACGGAGACCTACAAGGACCAAGCTTTTGAGGCAAGCGACATGGTGACGAGCAAGGATGATGCTTCCATCTTAGGAGGCGAGAGTGATGATGTGCCATCTTCGGCCTTCATCCACGGCGACGGCGATGAGATGGTTGAGTATTTCACTTCGACCACGGCGACGTATGATGACTTGAGTGACTTGTGCCACCATATTGAGAGTGAGAGTGACTTTATCACTAGCCCCATATCCGATGTGTTGCCCCAATTCCCATGTGAGGAGAGCCACAACCCCCACCACTTGAGTGAGATGAGTGACTCCACCATACGTGCGATTGAGTGCACCTACTTTGAGGGAGTGAGTGAGCCACCACATAGAGAGAGTGAGGCCACTTCGATTTCTAACGACTTAACCTCTACCTCTATTGTGTCTTCTCATTTGGTGCTAGGTCTCATTTATGATGACGCGCCGATTCACGACGACTTCGTCCTTCCTATGGACATGACGATGGTCATGGTGGAATATGATGCACCCCCACATGGTTCCATCAAGATGAAGATGACCACCATTTGGTCTTTCCCACCTCACCTACACCACTTGATTGGAATGACAAAGGTAACATAGGTGACGGTGATGCTCTAGTCCCACTAGTGGACATTCTTGAATTGATTGCTTGCATGATGTTGATCCACCTATTACCTTGCTTCATGCTAGTGAGATTTCCCCATGGGATGATTTACCCATTTATGATGAGTATGATGATTGCCATGTGGAGTCTATTAGTTGTGATGCCATGTTACATAGGATTTCTTGTGACAATTCTTTAGGTCACATCATGTTTGACAATCCGCTTGACTTGTCATATGCTATGCATGAGATCAATCATATGTCATATTTGCAATCTCTTCGTAGTGACTATGCATATGCCATTAAAATTAACCCAATTTGCACATATGGCATAGATGACAAGCCCATGGTTATTGGCATTTGTTTTTCTTGTGATGATATTGACATGCTCCCTTTGCATCATTTATCTCATATGCCATGCCATGACCACCTAGCTTCGGATATGCATTGTTGTGGATGTTGCCCATTTTCTCCATATGATTACAATATTGCTCATGAGGAGACCCCCATAGTTTCCTCATACATTTTAGGAGATTTTGATCCATCCTATCCATTGCATGATCCCAATAATTATGTGCACAATATGCTCCCCATGAATAAACATGCTATTGATGTGCCATATGATTGTATGCTCAATTGGCATCCCCATCGTGTTATACATAACAACTATTCTTTCATGATGGATGACATGTTCTTATACCATGCATCAAATTTCTTCGAGCATTGCTTATCTTGTGCTAACTAACACGTGCACATACACATCATGATGGATGATGTGCACATTTACCACACACACAATTTCTTTCGTTTGTGTATTTGTTGTGTAGGTACCCATGAATACTTGTCAACCTCACAATCCCATGAGTTGACAAAACGAGCTCTAGAGAGCAATGATGACTTGGGATACCATGGATTGCCTTTCCCACCTCACACTTCGTGCATTTCTTCTACATGACCCTCACATGGTTATGGGTTATTGTCCATTACATATCATATGCCCATCTTGCCATGTTCACTTTGCATGATATGCTTATTCCTATGCTTTTGCCATGCATTTGTGACCCATGCTTTACTTTACACATGATGATTGATTCTCATACTTGTATGTGTATTTGCAAGCTTGGTGGAGATAGTGCTTGTTATTGCCATGTTTGCTTTGTGACCCATGCCTATGATGATACTATGATCTTGATTTGTGTTCGTGCTTGCGATATGTCATGTACATTGCCTATGCCTATTCTTTACTCACATGACATGATTGCCATGATTCCCTCTAGTGTGTTGCATCTTCGCTCCACTAGTTTGCACGATTTGATTACTATTGCTTGCCTTGTTGCATCACCAATGATTTATACTTGCTCACTTCATGCGGTTGATGACAACTATCTACATGCTTTGCACATGATTGTTATTGCTTCTTGTCATATCTCTCCATATGTTGCCTCCCTCATGCTAGATGATTTGCCATGTATTGAGTGCAACAATGCTATTTGATAGAGGCAAAGGTGTCCCGTCTTTCGATGAGATGATGGATATCGCTTTGGTGGAAGTCGACTTTGACGATCCGACTACGAACGTGCGATGACGTCGCGCCTTAGCAATCGCTAAACCAACTCCGAGAGTGATAGAGGCAAAGGTGTCCCGTCTTTCGATGAGATGATGGATATCGCTTTGGTGGAAGTCGACTTTGACGATCCGACTACGAACGTGCGAGGACGTCGCGCCTTAGCAATCGCTAAACCAACTCCGAGAGGTTATCGACCACGCCGGAGCACGATCAACCTGACCACGAGGGTTTGTTTCCTGCGAGCAAACGAAGAACAAGCAAGAAACTGAGATTGCAATCTGGATATTGCGAATATAAGATGAAAGCTTTATTGATCAAGGTGGAGTTCTGTGACGCCTTTGTCTGGTCGCTGAACACAAACGAAGTACGCGAAGTTGCAGCTATGGCGAACTTTTAATCTAAACAAAACCCAAAGTCTAAACGACGCCCTAAGGGCTGTATATATGGAGGAAGAGGGGGGAATTTCGTGGCCCTTGAGGAAGGGGTCCGAAACCAACCCTATCTCTTGTTTCCCCACACATACGGACTCTAAAAACAGCCTATACTTATGTATTTCGAAATTACATGGGCCTGGCCCAATAATAAGGTGACGCAGCACCTAGAATAGCCTCTGGACGAAAGTTATGAAGTAGCATCTTGTATATTCCGTCCAAGGCTTCATGCACGCATTATGGTGGCTTCAACGTCTTGAAATCATCACTTGTAACTCTGTTCTTGTTCCCCATGCGCATGCCATCATCTCCATCCTTGTTCTTGCTCCAATGTTCACCCTTCTCAAAGCTAGGCCCTTCATTTGTAAGCAAAACAAATGTATCCAATTTAGGCAGCATCATATTCTCATGAACATTAGAATCATTACCAAGAAACGAAAGTACCTGGTAATTTAATTGGCGTGCGCGAGCTCTAGTAATTGGTCCAGTATGTATAGCAGCAGGGGCTGTGGGTGTAACAATGGTATTGATGTCCTCATCATCCTCCCCTTCTTGAAATGAAGTCGTCCTCGACGGAAGCTCATCTTCCTCACCCAAATAAGGCTTCAAATCTGCAATGTTAAAAGTGGGACTAACCCCAAAATCTGCAGGCAGCTCAAGTTTATATGCATTATCATTTATTTTCTCTAACACCTTAAAAGGACCATCAGCACGTGGCATTAGCTTTGATTTGCGCAAATCAGGAAATCTATCCTTACGCAAATGTAACCAAACAAGATCTCGTACCTGAGGTGGTGGTGCCGGCCTACCGTTGCGAATATATACCTGAGGTCGACCTGCTGGTGGTGGTGCTGGTGGCTGCACGTAGTTCTGATTTTGATCAACCTCATCCTCATAATCGCCCGCATAATCGTCATCCTCCTCAGCCGCCGCAGGAGCAGGAGCCAAAGAAGCATCAACAGTAGGTGCAGCAGCACCCGAATTTTGACCAATCTCAATTGGAACGCGCTGTGCCCGTCCCACTTGATTTGGAAGGCGGCGTTGGAGATGTGGTTGTTGTTGTTGTAGAGGTGCGACATGTGCAGCCGGTGGTGGTTGGGGAAGACGCTTGAGTAATTCAGTAAACTTGTTATCCAGCTTTGTCTCAAACGACTTCTCCACGGCATCTATCTTCTCCATAGCCTCTTCAAATCTGTTTAGCACATCTCCCACCTGGCCACTCATCATTTGCTGAAATTTATCATGCAACTCCTTGTTAGTCAAGTTCTCCCAATCAGTCTCATCGGCTTGTGAACCTGCCATGGTTAGCAGCAATAGAAACACAAAAGAATATGATCCTGCAGACTACTAGAAGTGGTGGTGATGGTGGTGTGTCACAAAACCTTCAAGCGAATCTCAAATTCTTACCAGTTCTTACCCAGCAGCAGGTGGTGATCGACAACCGTTGTAGTCAAAAACTCTCAAAGCTTGGATATAGCGATTACCAGGGAGAGTCAAACGCACGATGTAGACTTATGTGGAGCTGGGAAGGCTTATAATATGGTAGCAAAATGGTAAGCAATAATCAATTCAGAGATGCAAAGTTGAATAAACGCTCAACGACGGTACTGTGCTGGTCCTAGGCTAGACCGTGCTAGAGACGCGAGCCTAGAACACTAACAAAATCACGGCGCTGCACGTAAACAAGGGAAAAGCACACTCTGGAATTTTTTTTTCGCCCTTTTTTTTTTGCGCTCCTCTTTTTTTTTTTGCGAAAAATCGCTATAATGGCGAGTGTCTCAAAACTCTTCCCAGGTCAAACTGACAGGATGGGCACAAAAATTTTGACTATTTTTTTTTCGGAAATCAGGGCAGCGACGACGAAAAAGTGCGACAAAAAAATCACTATGATGGCGAGTGTCTCAAAACACTACCCGGGGCCTAAAAATAGGATAGGGAAAAAATATTTTTGGTCGCCGAAATTTTGGCCTAAAAACCGCCCGGGGGTCTCCAGACTCTTTTTTTTTCCGAGACCTACTCAGGCAAGGAAACACGAAACGAAAAATATATGGATCTCTAAAACCAACCGAATATGAAAAGAACTCGGATTGGTGGTGGATATATGTCGGTAGGATATGGCAGCGGTGGTGGTATATGGTAGCGGTAGTGGTATATGGATACGGATCGGTGGTGGTATATGGATACGGATTGGTGGTGGTATATGGATACGGATTCAAAGCGGTGGCGGATAAGCAATGGTGGTAGATGGCAAGGCGATGATGATGGTGCGGCGGCGGCGTGACAACTTATGACCAGAACTCGAAACTCTAAAAGACTAGACTCTAAGACCAGCAACTTGACACGACGATGCAACCGCAAATTCAACAAAGCAAAAACCCTAAAAAGATTATGCAAAGGCTCAGATTGGTTCGGATATGATGAACTAACCCTAATTTTTTTGTGGCTTTTTCGTGGACTGTAGGTATGAAGAACAGACTCGATCTAAACTACGAAAAACTGTAAAATCTCACCGAGCAACCTGGAAATCTGATACCACTTGATAGAGGCAAAGGTGTCCCGTCTTTCGATGAGATGATGGATATCGCTTTGGTGGAAGTCGACTTTGACGATCCGACTACGAACGTGCGAGGACGTCGCGCCTTAGCAATCGCTAAACCAACTCCGAGAGGTTATCGACCACGCCGGAGCACGATCAACCTGACCACGAGGGTCTGTTTCCTGCGAGCAAACGAAGAACAAGCAAGAAACTGAGATTGCAATCTGGATATTGCGAATATAAGATGAAAGCTTTATTGATCAAGGTGGAGTTCTGTGACGCCTTTGTCTGGTCGCTGAACACAAACGAAGTACGCGAAGTTGCAGCTATGGCGAACTTTTAATCTAAACAAAACCCAAAGTCTAAACGACGCCCTAAGGGCTGTATATATGGAGGAAGAGGGGGGAATTTCGTGGCCCTTGAGGAAGGGGTCCGAAACCAACCCTATCTCTTGTTTCCCCACACATACGGACTCTAAAAACAGCCTATACTTATGTATTTCGAAATTACATGGGCCTGGCCCAATAATAAGGTGACGCAGCACCTAGAATAGCCTCTGGACGAAAGTTATGAAGTAGCATCTTGTATATTTCGTCCAAGGCTTCATGCACGCATTATGGTGGCTTCAACGTCTTGAAATCATCACTTGTAACTCCGTTCTTGTTCCCCATGCGAATGCCATCATCTCCATGCTTGTTCTTGCTCCAATGTTCATCCTTCTCAAAGCTAGGCCCTTCATTTGTAAGCAAAACAAATGTATCCAATTTAGGCAGCATCATATTCTCATGAACATTAGAATCATTACCAAGAAACGAAAGTACCTGGTAATTTAATTGGCGTGCGCGAGCTCTAGTAATTGGTCCAGTATGTATAGCAGCAGGGGCTGTGGGTGTAACAATGGTATTGATGTCCTCATCAGAGAGGTTATTGACCACGCCGGAGCACGATCAACCTGACCACGAGGGTCTGTTTCCTGCGAGCAAACGAAGAACAAGCAAGAAACTGAGATTGCAATCTGGATATTGCGAATATAAGATGAAAGCTTTATTGATCAAGGTGGGGTTCTGTGACGCCTTTGTCTGGTCGTTGAACACAAACGAAGTACGCGAAGTTGCAGCTATGGCTAACTTTTACTAAACAAAACCCAAAGTCTAAACGACGCCCTAAGGGCTGTATATATGGAGGAAGAGGGGGGAATTTCGTGGCCCTTGGGGAAGGGGTCCGAAACCAACCCTATCTCTTGTTTCCCCACACATACGGACTCTGAAAACAGCCTATACTCAAGTATTTCCAAATTACATGGGCCTGGCCCAATAATAAGGTGACGCAGCACCTAGAATAGCCTCTGGACGAGAGTTATGAAGTAGCATCTTGTATATTTCGTCCAAGGCTTCATGCTCGCATTATGGTGGCTTCAACGTCCTGAAATCATCACTTGTAACTCCGTTCTTGTTCCCCATGCGCATGCCATCATCTCCATGCTTGTTCTTGCTCCAATGTTCATCCTTCTCCAAGCTAGGCCCTTCATTTGTAAGCAAAACAAATGTATCCAATTTAGGCAGCATCATATTCTCATGAACATTAGAATCACTACCAAGAAACGAAAGTACCTGGTAATTTAATTGGCGTGCGCGAGCTCTAGTAATTGGTCCAGTATGTATAGCAGCATGGGTTGTGGGTGTAACAATGGTATTGATGTCCTCATCATCCTCCCCTTCTTGAAATGAAGTCGTCCTCGACGGAAGCTCATCTCCCTCACCCAAATAAGGCTTCAAATCTGCAATGTTAAAAGTGGGACTAGCCCCAAAATATGTAGGCAGCTCAAGTTTATATGCATTATCGTTTATTTTCTCTAACACCTTAAAAGGACCATCAACACGTGGCATTAGCTTTGATTTGCGCAAATCAGGAAATCTATCCTTACACAAATGTAACCAAACAAGATCTCCAGGTGCAAACACAACAAGTTTTCTACCCTTATCTCCAGCAAGTTTATATTTAGCATTCATACGCTCAATGTTTGCCTTAGTTAACTCATGCATTTTTAAGATCAATTCAGCACGTTGTTTAGCATCAAAATTAACCTTCTCCGAAGATGGAAGAGGCAACAAATCAATAGGTGCACGAGGTAGGAAACCATACACAATTTCAAAAGGGCACATCTTAGTAGTAGAATGCAATGAACGATTATAAGCAAACTCAATATGAGGCAAGCATTCTTCCCACATTTTCTTATTATTCTTCGAAACAGCCCTAAGCATAGTAGACAATGTTCTATTGAATACTTCAGTTTGTCCATCAGTTTGGGGGTGACAAGTAGTACTAAAAAGCAGTTTAGTCCCCAACTTAGCCCATAAACATCTCCAAAAGTGGCTAAGAAATTTAGTATCACGATCTGAAACAATAGTATTTGGCACACCATGCAAACGAATAATTTCACGGAAGAACAAATCAGCAACATTAACAGCATCATCGCTTTTATGACATGGTATAAAGTGTGCCATTTTTGAGAATCTATCCACGACAACAAATATGCTATCCCTCCCCTTCTTTATTTGAGGTAAACCTAAAACAAAGTCCATAGATATATCCTCCCAAGGAACACTAGGTACAGGCAAAGGCATATATAAACCATGAGGATTGAGTCGTGACTTAGCTTTTTGACATGTAGTGCAGCGAGCAACAAAACGCTCAACATCCCGTCTCATCTTTGGCCAAAAGAAATGTGTAGCAAGTACGTCCTCCGTCTTCTTCACGCCAAAGTGTCCCATTAATCCTCCTCCATGCGCCTCCTGCAACAACAAAAGACGAAGAGAGCTAGCTGGGATGCATAGCTTGTTAGCACGGAAGACAAATCCATCATTAACAACAAACTTGTTCCAGGTTCTTCCTTCTTTACAATTCTGCAAAACATCTTTAAAATCAGCATCATGCACATATTGATCTTTGATGGTCTCCAAACCAAATATTTTGATGTCAAGTTGTGACAGCATAGTATAGCGACGAGACAATGCATCAGCAATAACATTTTCTTTACCCTTCTTGTGTTTAATGACATAAGGGAAAGTTTCAATGAATTCAACCCATTTAGCATGTCTACGATTCAGTTTAGCTTGACTTTTAATATGTTTCAAAGATTCATGATCAGAATGTATAACAAATTCTTTGGGCCATAAATAATGTTGCCATGTTTCTAAAGTCCGAACAAGAGCATATAGTTCTTTATCATAAGTAGAATAGTTCAGACTAGGCCCACTCAATTTTTCAGAAAAGTATGCAACAGGTTTACCATCTTGTAATAACACACCTCCTAATCCAATTCCACTAGCATCACATTCAAGCTCAAAAGTCTTACTAAAATGAGGAAGTTGGAGTAAAGGAGCATGTGTCAACTTATCTTTCAATACCGTGAAGGCTTCTTCCTGTGCGGTACCCCAAAAAAAAGGCACATCCTTCTTTGTAAGCTCGTTGAGAGGTGCAGCAATGGTGCTAAAATCTCTCACAAAACGCCTATAGAAACCAGCGAGTCCAAGAAAACTCCGCACTTGTGTGACCGTTTTGGGCTGCGGCCAACTCTCAATAGCTTCAATCTTGGCTTTATCAACTTCAATTCCCTGTAGAGTAACAACATAGCCAAGAGAAGATACTCGGTCGGTGCAAAAGGTGCACTTCCCAAGGTTACCAAACAAACGTGCATCACGTAGAGCAATAAAAACAGCACGTAAATGTTCCAAATGTTCTTCCAAAGATTTGCTATAAATCAGTATATCATCAAAATAGACTACCACAAATCGTCCAATGAAAGCACGTAAAACTTCGTTCATTAGTCTCATGAAAGTACTAGGTGCATTAGTTAACCCAAAAGGCATGACTAACCACTAATATAAACCAAACTTAGTTTTAAATGCAGTTTTCCATTCATCTCCCAATTTCATACGAATTTGATGGTATCCACTATGCAAATCAACTTTGGAGAATATTGTAGAGCCACTCAATTCATCAAGCATGTCATCTAGCCTAGGAATAGGATGACGATAACGAATAGTAATATTATTAATGCCTCTACAATCAACACACATACGCGACGTACCATCCTTTTTAGGCACTAGTATAATAGGAACAGCACAAGGACTAAGAGATTCGCGTATATAACCTTTGTCGAGCAGCTCCTGTACTTGACGCATATTCTCCTTCGTCTCCTCTGGATTGGTACGGTATGGTGCACGGTTGGGTAGCGATGCACCGGGAATTAAATCAATTTGATGCTCAATCCCTCGAATCGGTGGTAATCCTGGTGGCACGTCTTGTGGGAACACGTCAGCGAACTCCTGCAAAATGTTAGTGACTGCAGGGGGCAAAGAGGAAGGCACGTCCTCGAATGAAAATAATGCCTCTTTGCACACAAAAGCATAGCAAACAGATTTGTTGAAATCTAGCTCATCAATATCAGATTTTGTGGCAAGTAGACATGCACTTTTCAATTTAATTTCAGAAACAACACTAGATGGTTTATTATTAGGTTTCATTTGTTGCTCAAATTCTTTTGCCACAATCTGATTTTCACTCTTATTTTTCTCCTGTTTTGCTTTATTAGCTCTATTAATGTCATCTTTCAAAATGGAATCAGGAGTCATAGGAAGCAAAGTAATATTTTTATCCTTATGAACAAGAGTATACTGATTGTTTCTACCATGGTGTACGGAGTTTTTATCAAATTGCCATGGTCTACCAAGTAATAAGGAACATGCTTGCATGGGTACCATATCAGAATCAACATAATCAGCATATGTAGAGATACTAAAATGCACATGAGCAGTACGTGTTACCTTAACCTTGCCGCTGTTGTTGAACCATTGGATGTAGTAAGGATGTGGATGTGGTCTTGTGGTGAGAGATAGTTTCTCCACCATCTCCATGCTAGCCAAGTTGTTACAGCTCCCTCCATCTATGATGACGCGAACAGAACGTTCCTTCACAACTCCCTTTGTATGGAACAAATTATGCCTCTGATTTAGCTCTGCTTGTGTGACCTGCACACTCAAAACACGTTGAGCAACTAAACATTCATACCTGTCAGCGTCTTCAGGAGCCATGTATTGCGTCTCATTTTCAGAATCATCTCCACCATGTTCTTCACGTGTAATAAGAGCCAAAGTCTCCTCATCATAGTCACTAGCGGACTCATACCCACCATCCTCAGTAGCAATCATTACACGCTGAGATTTGCATTCTCTCGCATAATGTCCTCTTCCCTTACAACGACGACAAATAATATCACTTGTGTGCCCTGTCGATGCCATGGAAGAAGAAGAGCTCTGTGCAGGCCCGGCAGGTGCGCTCTTGGCAGGTAGTGGTGGTTGTGCCTGCTTTCTTGTATCACGGCTGGAGGTGGAACCTGATGGAGGTGCTGGTGCAGTGGAAGTAGAAGATGCACGCGGTGTCCATGATGAAGGTCGACCTGCAGAAAAGTTAGTTCGCGCCAATGGCTGTCGATCCTGCACTTCACGTTGAGCTTTACAAGCAAGATGGAATAAACGAGTGATATTATTATAATCCTTATACTCTAGAATGGTCTGAATCTCTTTATTTAATCCAGCCAGAAAACGTGCAAGCATAGCTTCATTCTCCTCAACAATACCACATCTAATCATGCCAGTTTGTAATTCCTGATAATATTCTTCTACATAATTTTTCCCTTGTCTTAAGCGCTGCAATTTTTGAAGTAATTCACGTTGATAATATGGTGGAACCCAACGAGTACGCATAGCAGTTTTCAAAGCAGCCCAAGTAGCTGGAACAGGATATAATCTACAATGTTCAGACCACCAAACACATGCAAAGCTAGTGAAAGCACAAACAGCAGCAGGAACACGTCTCTCCTCAGGATATTGTAAACATGTAAATCGTTGTTCAGTTTCCAACTCCCAAGTAAGATATATATCAGGAACATATCTACCCTCAAATGGTGGAATATTCAATTTCAGTTTAGGGAGATGGTCATGATCTCGTACCTGAGGTGGTGGTGCAGGCCTACCGTTGCGAATATATAGCTGAGGTCGACCTGCTGGTGGTGGTGCTGGTGGCTGCACGTAGTTCTGATTTTGATCAACCTCATCCTCATAATCGCCCGCATAATCGTCATCCTCCTCAGCCGCCGTAGTAGCAGGAGCCAAAGAAGCATCAACAGTAGGTGCAGCGGCACCCAAATTTTGACCAGTCTCAATTGGAACGCGCTGTGCTCGTCCCACTTGATTTGGAAGGCGGCGTTGGAGATGTGGTTGTTGTTGTTGTAGAGGTGCGACATATGCAGCCGGTGGTGGTGCTGGTTGGGGAAGACGCTTGAGTAATTCAGTAAACTTGTTATCCAGCTTTGTCTCGAACGACTTCTCCACGGCATCTATCTTCTCCATAGCCTGTTCAAATCTGTTTAGCACATCTCCCACCTGGCCACTCATCATTTGCTGAAATTTATCATGCAACTCCTTGTTCGTCATGTTCTCCCAATCAGTCTCATCGGCTTGTGATCCTGCCATAGTTAGCAGCAATAGAAACACAAAAGAATATGATCCTGCAGACTACTAGGAAGTGGTGGTGATGGTGGTGTGTCACAAAACCTTCAAGCAAATCTCAAATTTTTACCAGTTCTTACCCAGCAGCAGGTGGTGATCGGCAACCGTTGTAGTCAAAATCTCAAAGCTTGGATAGAGCAATTACCAGGGAGAGTCAAACGCACGATGTAGATGTATGTGGAGCTAGGAAGGCTTGTAATATGGTAGCAAAAATGGTCTGCAATAATCAATTCAGAGATGCAAAGTTGAAAAAACGCTCTACGACGGTACTATGCTGGTCCTAGGCTAGACCGTGCTAGAGACGCGAGCCTAGAACACTAACAAAATCACGGCGCTGCACGTAAACAAGGGAAAAGCACACCCTGGATTTTTTTGCTCTTTTTTTTCGTTCTATTTTTTTTTGCGCTCTTTTTTTTGCGGAAAATCACTATAATGGCGAGTGTCTCAAAACTCTTCCCAGGTCAAACTGACAGGATGGGCACAAAATTTTTTTGACTATTTTTTTTCGGAAATCAGGGCAGCGACGACGAAAAAGTGCGACAAAAAATCACTATGATGGCGAGTGTCTCAAAACACTTCCCGGGACCTAAAACTAGGATAGGGAAAAAATATTTTTGGTTGCCGAAATTTTGGCCTAAAAACTGCCCGGGGGTCTCCAGACTCTTTTTTTTCCGAGACCTACTCAGGCAAGGAAATACGAAACGGGAAATAGATAGATCTCTAAAACAAACCGAATATGAAAAGAACTCGGATTGGTGGTGGATATATGGTGGTAGGATATGGCAGCGGTGGTGGTATATGGTAGCGGTGGTGGTATATGGATATGGATCGGTGGTTGTATATGGATACGGATTGGTGGTGGTATATGGATACGGATTCAGAGCGGTGGCAGATAAGGAATAGTGGTAGATGGCAAGGCGATGATGATGGTGCGGCGGCGGCGTGACAACTTATGACCAGAACTCGAAACTCTAAAAGACTAGACTCTAAGACCAGCAACTTGACACGACGATGCAACCGCAAATTCAACAAAGCAAAAAGCCTAAAAAGATTATGCAAAGGCTCAGATTGGTTCGGATATACTGAACTAACCCTAATTTTTTTGTGGCTTTTTCGTGGACTGTAGGTATGAAGAACAGACTCGATCTAAACTACGAAAAACTGTAAAATCTCACCGAGCAAGCTGGAAATCTGATACCACTTGATAGAGGCAAAGGTGTCCCGTCTTTCGATGAGATGATAGATATCGCTTTGGTGGAAGTCGACTTTGACGATCCGACTACGAACGTGCGATGACGTCGCGCCTTAGCAATCGCTAAACCAACTCCGAGAGGTTATTGACCACGCCGGAGCACGATCAACCTGACCACGAGGGTCTGTTTCCTGCGAGCAAACGAAGAACAAGCAAGAAACTGAGATTGCAATCTGGATATTGCGAATATAAGATGAAAGCTTTATTGATCAAGGTGGGTTTCTGTGACGCCTTTGTCTGGTCGTTGAACACAAATGAAGTACGCGAAGTTGCAGCTATGGCGAACTTTTAATCTAAACAAAACCCAAAGTCTAAACGACGCCCTAAGGGCTGTATATATGGAGGAAGAGGGGGGAATTTCGTGGCCCTTGGGGAAGGGGTCCGAAACCAACCCTATCTCTTGTTTCCCCACACATACGGACTCGAAAAACAGCCTATACTCAAGTATTTCGAAATTACATGGGCCTGACCCAATAATAAGGTGACGCAGCACCTAGAATAGCCTCTGGACGAAAGTTATGAAGTAGCATCTTGTATATTTCGTCCAAGGCTTCATGCACGCATTATGGTGGCTTCAACGTCCTGAAATCATCACTTGTAACTCCGTTCTTGTTCCCCATGCGCATGCCATCATCTTCATGCTTGTTCTTGCTCCAATGTTCATCCTTCTCAAAGCTAGGCCCTTCATTTGTAAGCAAAACAAATGTATCCAATTTAGGCAGCATCATATTCTCATGAACATTAGAATCATTACTAAGAACGAAAGTACCTGGTAATTTAATTGGCGTGCGTGAGCTCTAGTAATTGGTCCAGTATGTATAGCAGCAGGGGTTGTGGGTGTAACAATGGTATTGATGTCCTCATCACTATTAGTCTTGCTTATGAGTTTGCCCCCATAGCATTCTCACATATGATTGGAGATTTTGACATATTTCTTGTGAAGCATGCTTGTCTTACCACTTTGCACCATATTCCTCGTGCCATGAATATAGCCATTATTGCATCATATTATTCATGCCCTTGTGTTTCTAATGGCTATGTGCAAGAGAAGAAAACCATCATGATGGATGATGTGTTTATCTACCATGCGCATACGTTCTTTGTTTTGTTGTGTGCATGTGTAGGATACTTGGACTTTGTGTCGACTTCTGCTTCACGTGAGTTGACCATTCGAGCTCTTGAGAGCGAGCCTCATATATTCGACCACGACTCGTTTCTACGCCACCTTTCCTACCACTTCGGCATTGTGAAGAATGCACAAGGACACGCCATCAAGGTGATATCTTTCTTGAGCATGGATATTGCGGATCATACTACTTGTGTTGCTTGCACCATGAGACTTATTGTTCATCTTGGACCACTTGATTGCACACTTGATAGAGATCTTGCTTCGACTTGTCATTTTCACCGTCCCATGCATCATGATATATATGCCTTGTGTGTTGCATCCAATTCTTGGATTACTTGCTCCTCTCATATGTTTGGTTGCAACAATGTCATCCCTTCACATATGCCATGTCCCATTGCTTGTCACATGATTGACTTGATTGCCTCACACATGATGAACAATTGCTCTTTCTATTGTGTTGAGTGCCACACTATGTTCACTACACCCTATGCACATTATGCTTGGATTGTCTTGCACTTAACCCATGTGTTTAGACATCTCATCTTCTTAGGTGTCGTGAATGATTCCTATGCCTACCATAGACCTTTCATTGAGCGCTTTGCGCATGCTTGCTATGAACCTGAGGTAGATGCTTATTCTCTTAACACACATAATTGCATCTCTACCTCCAATTTACATGCTTGTCCCCATGATATCTTTGCTTGTGGTCGATTGATATACTTACATGCCATGTCTCAATCCTTTGTCACACCATATGCTTTGCATGATGACGACACTTGTTTGGTGAATCACCTCTTGAATGCTTGGTTTTGCACTAACGCTAACCACATTTGTTTTTCCAAGTGTTTGTTGTCCTTACTCCTTTTGAAGGAATCACAAGACGGTGCGACATTGGAGAGTGCCCATTTCGAGCTTCAAGATGACAAGTACTTGGTGAACGTCCACTTCTACACGGCGAAGCCATCTCTTTCCCATGGTGATTTGGTTTTCGATCCGAGGTTGGATCTTTCCCAAGGGAGGGGAGATGATGCGGAGCATCCTATGGACATCACCATGTCAAGAGTCCATTCGGCGAGTGACACGTGCGACATCTACTTCACATACACAAAGGTGAATCATCTCCTTTACACGTGCTCACTTGACACCTTCGAGGATGGTATACTACTTGACACTCCACTCGTGTGCATGCATAGGTATTGTCGGAACACTACGGACGACGAGGAGGAGTGCAAGCGCCAAGGAACAACTACACCATCCGCGAGAGAAGCATGGAAGCGACGATGGAAGAAGAAGACGGAGACAGCTCCCATGACCCCGGACATCCGGCCCCTGGAACCTCACCCACAGCAGCCGCCAAGTACCATCAGCGGCCGGACATCCGGCGCCAGCCCCGGACATCCGGTGCCTCGCCAAAGCCCGGACATCCGGCCCTTCCCCCGGAAATCCGGCATCGACGACAGAACGCACCCGAAGTTTGGCCACTTCAGCCCGGACATCCGGCCCGAGCCCGGACATCCAGCGACTCGCGAAGCCCCGGACATCCGGCCCCCAGCCTGGACTTCCGGCACCTACGTGCGTGCAGAGACGGGCCAGAGGCCCATGTATCCCCTCCTCACTTACCCCTTCGTGGCTTAGACTATATATACTCCTCCCCCTCCTCCTAGTTAGGGTTAGCACTGGTTTAGCTCATATGTGAGATAGGGCATTGCTCATCCATACGGATCTCCTCCTCGAGAGAGACTGCGGCCCCTCTTCGGAGACGATCCACGTTGGATTCAAGACCCCCTCTTGGGTGGCCCCCCTCAAGACCTCCTTTCGGAGAAGAACCGGTTACCTATGTATCGTCCCTTGTTGGATTTGGATTGTGTATCTCTTTGTGTTTCGAGGATCTAGCACATGTGTGATTGTTCTTGTTGGTTTGAGTGATTCTCTCATGTCTTCCCCTCGTGTTTCCCCTCGTGTTCTTCGTGTTCTTAGTTGGGATCCGCTCCTTTCGTGAAAGATCGGCCATCTAGGGTTCCACCCTACATCACTGAGCCTTTGCATAATCTTTTCGGTATTTGCTTTGTTGAATTTGCGGTTGCATCGTCGTGTCAAGTTGCTGGTATTAGCGTCTGGTTTCCCTTAGAGTTCTGAGTTCTGTTCACAAGTTGTCACGCCGCCGCCGCACCATCGTCATCGTTCCTACCATATACCACCACCATCAACATATTCCTTACCGCTGCCATATACATCCGCCTGTCCACCACCAATCCGAGTCCACATATACATCCGCCTGTCCACCACCAATCCGAGTCGACATATACATCGGCCTGTCCACCACCAATCCGAGTCCACATATACATCCGCCTGTCCACCACCAATCCGAGTCCACATATACATTTGCTTGTCCACCACCAATCCGAGTTCTTTTCATATTAGGTTTGTTTTTGAGATCCATCTAGTTTTCGTTTTGTGTTTCCTTGCCTGAGTAGGTCTAAAAAAAAAGTCTAGAGACCCCCGCGCAGTTTTTAGGCCAAATTTTGGGCGACCAAAAATATTTTTTCCCTATCCTATTTTTAGGTCCCACGGAGCGTTTTGAGACACTCGCCATCATAGTGATTTTTTGTCGCAGTTTTTCGTCGTCGTTGCCCTGATTTCCAAAAAAATGTCAAAAAAATTCCGTGCCCATCCTGTCAGTTTGACCTGGGAAGAGTTTTGAGACACTCGCCATTATAGTGATTTTTCGCAAAAAAAAGAAGAGAGGAGCGTAAAAAAAAGAGCGAAAAAAGAGCGATTTTTTCCAGAGTGTGCTTTTCCCTTGTTTACGTGCAGCGCCGTGATTTTGTTAGTATTCTAGTCTCGCGTCTCTAGCATGATCTAGCCTAGGACCAGCACAGTACCGTCGTTGAGCGTTTATTCAACTTTGCATATCTGAATTGATTATTGCTGACCCTTTTTGCTACCATATTATAAGCCTTCCGAGCTCCACATACATCTACGTCGTGCGTTTGACTCTCCCTGGTAATCGCTCTATCCAAGCTTTGAGAGTTTTGACTACAACGATTGCCGATCACCGCCTGCTGCTGGGTAAGAACTGGTAAGAATTTGAGTTTTGCTTGACGGATTTGTGACACCCACCACCACCACTTGTTAGTAGTCTGTAGGATCATATTCTTGTGTGTTTCTATTGCTGCTAACCATGCCAGGATCACAAGCCGACGAGATTGACTGGGAGAAGTTAACGAACAAGGAACTTCATGATAAGTTTCAGCAAATGATGACTGAACAGGTGCAGGATGTGCTGGACAATTTTGAAGAGGCCATGGAGAAGATCACTGGCCTTGAGAAGACGTTCGGAACAAAGCTCCATAACAGATTTAATGAACTTCTTGCGCGTCTTCCACCACCGGCTCCACCTGCCGCACCTCTGCAACAACAACAACAACAACTACTACTACTACTACTACTACTACCTCCATGTCGCGAAACAGCCCTCCGCCGAGCGAGCCGTGTCCTTCTTCAGCCTGGCCAAACTGTTGGTGCTGCTGTTGATACTTCTGTGGCTCCTGCTGCTGATGCGGAGGATGATTATGCGGGAGATTACAAGGATGAGGTTGATCAAAATCAGAACTACGTGCAACCACAACAACCACAACCACCAGGTCGTCCACATGCAAATAATCACAATGGTAGGGCTCTCCCTCAGGTACGAGATTGTTCCATACAAAGGGAGTTGTGAAGGAACGTTCTGTTCGCGTAATCATAGATGGAGGAAGCTGTAACAACTTGGCTAGCATGGAGATGGTGGAGAAACTATCTCTCACCACAAGACCACATCCACATCCTTACTACATCCAATGGTTCAACAACAGCGGCAAGGTTAAGGTAACACGTACTGTTCGTGTGCATTTTAGTATCTCTACATATGCTGATTATGTTGATTGTGATGTGGTACCCATGCAAGCATGTTCCTTATTACTTGGTAGACCATAGCAATTTGATAAAAATTCTGTACACCATGGTAGAAACAATCAGTATACTCTTGTTCATAAGGATAAAAATATTACTTTGCTTCCTATGACTCCTGATTCCATTTTGAAAGATGACATTAATAGAGCTAATAAAGCAAAACAGGAGAAAAATAAGAGTGAAAATCAGATTGTGGCAAAAGAATTTGAGCAACAAATGAAACCTAATAATAAACCATCTAGTGTTGTTTCTGAAATTAAATTGAAAAGTGCATGTTTACTTGCCACAAAATCTGATATTGATGAGCTAGATTTCAACAAATCTGTTTGCTATGCTTTTGTGTGCAAAGAGGCATTATTTTCATTCGAGGACGTGCCTTCCTCTTTGCCCCCTGCAGTCACTAACATTTTGCAGGAGTTCGCTGACGTCTTCCCACAAGACGTGCCACCGGGATTACCACCTATTCGAGGGATTGAGCATCAAATTGACTTAATTCCCGGTGCATCGCTACCCAACCGTGCACCATACCGTACCAATCCAGAGGAGACGAAGGAGATTATGCGTCAAGTACAGGAGCTGCTCAACAAAGGTTATATT
This sequence comes from Aegilops tauschii subsp. strangulata, assembly GCF_002575655.3. NCBI lineage: Eukaryota > Viridiplantae > Streptophyta > Magnoliopsida > Poales > Poaceae > Aegilops > Aegilops tauschii. The sequence continues at coordinate 183,713,703 of NC_053035.3, read as the reverse complement.
CACGAATCGCTTAGTCCTTGTGCTGTTCCTATTATTCTAGTGCCGAAAAAGGATGGTACGTCGCGTATGTGTGTTGATTGTAGAGGCATTAATAATATTACTATTCGTTATCGTCATCCTATTCCTAGGCTAGATGATATGCTTGATGAATTGAGTAGCTCTACAATATTCTCCAAAGTTGATTTGCGTAGTGGATACCATCAAATTCGTATGAAACTGGGAGATGAATGGAGAACAGCATTTAAAACTAAGTTTGGTTTATATCAGTGGTTAGTCATGCCTTTTGGGTTAACTAATGCACCTAGTACTTTCATGAGACTAATGAACAAAGTTTTACGTGCTTTTATTGGACGATTTGTGGTAGTCTATTTTGATGATATACTGATTTATAGCAAATCCTTGGAAGAACATTTGGAACATTTACGTGTTGTTTTTATTGCTCTACGTGATGCACGTTTGTTTGGTAACATTGGGAAGTGCACCTTTTGCACCGACCGAGTATCTTTTCTTGGCTATGTTGTTACTCCACAGGGAATTGAAGTTGATAAAGCCAAGATTGAAGCTATTGAGATTTGGCCGCAGCCGAAAACGGTCACACAAGTGAGGAGTTTCCTTGGCCTCGCTGGTTTCTATAGGCGTTTTGTGAGAGATTTCAGCACCATTGCTGCACCTCTCAACGAGATTACAAAGAAGGATGTGCCTTTTGTTTGGGGTACCGCACAGGAAGAAGCCTTCACGGTATTGAAAGATAAGTTGACACATGCTCCTTTACTCCAACTTCCTCATTTTAGTAAGACTTTTGAGCTTGAATGTGATGCTAGTGGAATTGGATTAGGAGGTGTGTTATTACAAGATGGTAAACCTGATGCATACTTTTTTGAAAAATTGAGTGGGCCTAGTCTGAATTATTCTACTTATGATAAAGAACTATATGCTCTTGTTCGGACTTTAGAAACATGGCAACATTATTTATGGCCCAAAGAATTTGTTATACATTCTGATCATGAATCTTTGAAACATATTAAAAGTCAAGCTAAACTGAATCGTAGACATGCTAAATGGGTTGAATTCATTGAAACTTTCCCTTATGTCATTAAACACAAGAAGGGTAAAGAAAATGTTATTGCTGATGCATTGTCTCGTCGCTATACTATGCTGTCACAACTTGACTTCAAAATATTTGGTTTGGAGACCATCAAAGATCAATATGTGCATGATGCTGATTTTAAAGATGTTTTGCAGAATTGTAAAGAAGGAAGAACCTGGACCAAGTTTGTCGATAATGATGGATTTGTGTTCCGTGCTAACAAGCTCTGCATTCCAGCTAGCTCTCTTCGTCTTTTGTTGTTGCAGGAGGCGCATGGAGGAGGATTAATGGGGCACTTTGGCGTGAAGAAGACGGAGGACGTACTTGCTACACATTTCTTTTGGCCAAAGATGAGACGGGATGTTGAGCATTTTGTTGCTCGCTGCACTACATGTAAAAAAGCTAAGTCACGACTCAATCCTCATGGTTTATATATGCCTTTGCCTGTACCTAGTGTTCCTTGGGAGGATATATCTATGGACTTTGTTTTAGGTTTACCTCGAACAAAGAAGGGGAGGGATAACATATTTGTTGTCGTGGATAGATTCTCAAAAATGGCACACTTTATACCATGTCATAAAAGAGATGATGCTGTTAATGTTGCTGATTTGTTCTTCCGTGAAATTATTCGTTTGCATGGTGTGCCAAATACTATTGTTTCAGATCGTGATACTAAATTTCTTAGCCACTTTTGGAGATGTTTATGGGCTAAGTTGGGGACTAAACTGCTTTTTAGTACTACTTGTCACCCCCAAACTGATGGACAAACTGAAGTAGTCAATAGAACATTGTCTACTATGCTTAGGGCTGTTTTGAAGAATAATAAGAAAATGTGGGAAGAATGCTTGCCTCATATTGAGTTTGCTTATAATCGTTCATTGCATTCTACTACTAAGATGTGCCCTTTTGAAATTGTGTATGGTTTCCTACCTCGTGCACCTATTGATTTATTGCCTCTTCCATCTTCGGAGAAGGTTAATTTTGATGCTAAACAATGTGCTGAATTGATCTTAAAAATGCATGAGTTAACTAAGGAAAACATTGAGTGTATGAATGCTAAATATAAACTTGCTCAATGTTTCTTAGTTAACTAATGCATTTTTAAGAACAATTCAGCACGTTGTTTAGCATCAAAATTAACCTTCTCCGAAGATGGAAGAGGCAGCAAATCAATAGGTGCACGAGGTAGGAAACCATACACAATTTCAAAAGGGCACATCTTAGTAGTAGAATGCAATGAACGATTATAAGCAAACTCAATATGAGGCAAGCATTCTTCCCACATTTTCTTATTATTCTTCAAAACAGCCTTAAGCATAGTAGACAATGTTCTATTGACTACTTCAGTTTGTCCATCAGTTTGGGGGTGACAAGTAGTACTAAAAAGCAGTTTAGTCCCCAACTTAGCCCATAAACATCTCCAAAAGTGGCTAAGAAATTTAGTATCACGATCTGAAACAATAGTATTTGGCACACCATGCAAACGAATAATTTCACGGAAGAACAATCAGCAACATTAACAACATCATCGCTTTTATGACATGGTATAAAGTGCGCCATTTTTGAGAATCTATCCACGACAACAAATATGCTATCCCTCCCCTTCTTTGTTCGAGGTAAACCTAAAACAAAGTCCATAGATATATCCTCCCAAGGAACACTAGGTACAGGCAAAGGCAGATATAAACCATGAGGATTGAGTCGTGACTTAGCTTTTTGACATGTAGTGCAGCGAGCAACAAAACACTCAACATCCCGTCTCATCTTTGGCCAAAAGAAATGTGTAGCAAGTACGTCCTCCGTCTTCTTCACGCCAAAGTGTCCCTTTAATCCTCCTCCATGCGCCTCCTGCAACAACAAAAGACGAAGAGAGCTAGCTGGAATGCATAGCTTGTTAGCACGGAACACAAATCCGTCATTAACGACAAACTTGTTCCAGGTTCTTCCTTCTTTACAATTCTGCAAAACATCTTTAAAATCAGCATCATGCACATATTGATCTTTGATGGTCTCCAAACCAAATATTTTGAAGTCAAGTTGTGACAGCATAGTATAGCGACGAGACAATGCATCAGCAATAACATTTTCTTTACCCTTCTTGTGTTTAATGACATAAGGGAAAGTTTCAATGAATTCAACCCATTTAGCATGTCTACGATTCAGTTTAGCTTGACTTTTAATATGTTTCAAAGATTCATGATCAGAATGTATAACAAATTCTTTGGGCCATAAATAATGTTGCCATGTTTCTAAAGTCCGAACAAGAGCATATAGTTCTTTATCATAAGTAGAAAAATTCAGACTAGGCCCACTCAATTTTTCAGAAAAGTATGCAACAGGTTTACCATCTTGTAATAACACACCTCCTAATCCAATTCCACTAGCATCACATTCAAGCTCAAAAGTCTTACTAAAATGAGGAAGTTGGAGCAAAGGAGCATGTGTCAACTTATCTTTCAATACCGTGAAGGCTTCTTCCTGTGCGGTACCCCCAAAAAAAGGCACATCCTTCTTTGTAAGCTCGTTGAGAGGTGCAGCAATGGTGCTAAAATCTCTCACAAAACGCCTATAGAAACCAGCGAGTCCAAGAAAACTCCGCACTTGTGTGACCGTTTTGGACTGCGGCCAACTCTCAATAGCTTCAATCTTGGCTTTATCAACTTCAATTCCCTGTAGAGTAACAAAATAGCCAAGAGAAGATACTCGGTCGGTGCAAAAGGTGCACTTCCCAAGGTTACCAAACAAACGTGCATCACGTAAAGCAATAAAAACAACACGTAAATGTTCCAAATGTTCTTCCAAAGATTTGCTATAAATCAGTATATCATCAAAATAGACTACCACAAATCGTCCAATGAAAGCACGTAAAACTTCGTTCATTAGTCTCATGAAAGTACTAGGTGCATTAGTTAACCCAAAAGGCATGACTAACCACTAATATAAACCAAACTTAGTTTTAAATGCAGTTTTCCATTCATCTCCCAATTTCATACGAATTTGATGGTATCCACTACGCAAATCAACTTTGGAGAATATTGTAGAGCCACTCAATTCATCAAGCATGTCATCTAGCCTAGGAATAGGATGACGATAACGAATAGTAATATTATTAATGCCTCTACAATAAACACACATACGCGACGTACCATCCTTTTTAGGCACTAGTATAATAGGAACAGCACAAGGACTAAGAGATTCGCGTATATAACCTTTGTCGAGCAGCTCCTGTACTTGACGCATATTCTCCTTCGTCTCCTCTGGATTGGTACGGTATGGTGCACGGTTGGGTAGCGATGCACCGGGAATTAAATAAATTTGATGATCAATCCCTCGAATCGGTGGTAATCCTGGTGGCACGTCTTGTGGGAACACGTCAGCGAACTCCTGCAAAATGTTAGTGACAGCAGGGGGCAAAGAGGAAGGCACGTCCTCGAATGAAAATAATGCCTCTTTGCACACAAAAGCATAGCAAACAGATTTGTTGAAATCTAGCTCATCAATATCAGATTTTGTGGCAAGTAAACATGCACTTTTCAATTTAATTTCAGAAACAACACTAGATGGTTTATTATTAGGTTCCATTTGTTGCTCAAATTCTTTTACCACAATCTGATTTTCACTCTTATTTTTCTCCTGTTTTGCTTTATTAGCTCTATTAAAGTCATCTTTCAAAATGGAATCAGGAGTCATAGGAAGCAAAGTAATATTTTTATCCTTATGAACAAGAGTATACTGATTGTTTCTACCATGGTGTACAGAATTTTTATCAAATTGCCATGGTCTACCAAGTAATAAGGAACATGCTTGCATGGGTACCACATCACAATCAACATAATCAGCATATGTAGAGATACTAAAATGCACACGAACAGTACGTGTTACCTTAACCTTGCCGCTGTTGTTGAACCATTGGATGTAGTAAGGATGTGGATGTGGTCTTGTGGTGAGAGATAGCTTCTCCACCATCTCCATGCTAGCCAAGTTGTTACAGCTCCCTCCATCTATGATGACGCGAATAGAACGTTCCTTCACAACTCCCTTTGTATGGAACAAATTATGCCTCTGATTTTGCTCTGCTTGTGTGACCTGCACACTCAAAACACGTTGAGCAACTAAACATTCATACCTGTCAGCGTCTTCAGGAGCCATGTATTGCGTCTCATGATCAGAATCATCTCCACCATGTTCTTCACGTGTAATAAGAGCCAAAGTCTCCTCATCATAGTCACTAGCGGACTCATACCCACCATCCTCAGTGGCAATCATCACACGCTGAGATTTGCATTCTCTCGCAAAATTTCCTCTTCCCTTACAACGCGACAAATAATATCACTTGCGTGCCCTGTTGACGCCATGGAAGAAGAAGAGCTCTGTGCAGGCCCGGCAGGTGCGCTCTTGGCAGAGAGTGGTGGTTGTGCCTGCTTTCTTGTATCACGGCTGGAGGTGGCACCTGATGGAGGTGATGGTGAAGTGGAAGTAGAGGATGCACGCGGTGTCCATGATGAAGGTCGACCTGCAGAAAAGTTAGTTCGCACCAATGCTTGTCGATCCTGCACTTCACGTTCAGCTTTACAAGCAAGATGGAATAAACGAGTGATATTATTATAATCCTTATACTCTAGAATGGTCTGAATCTCTTTATTTAATCCACTCATAAAACGTGCAAGCATAGCTTAATTCTCCTCAACAATACCACATCTAATCATGCCAGTTTATAATTCCTGATAATATTCTTCTACAGAATTTTTCCCTTGTCTTAAGCGCTGCAATTTTTGAAGTAATTCACGTTGATAATATGGTGGAACCCGACGAGTACGCATAGCAGTTTTCAAAGCAGCCCAAGTAGCTGGAACAGGATATAATCTACAATGTTCAGACCACCAAACACAAGCAAAGCTAGTGAAAGCACAAACAGCAGCAGGAACACGTCTCTCCTCAGGATATTGTAAACATGTAAAACGTTGTTCAGTTTCTAACTCCCAAGTAAGATATACATCAGGAATGTATCTACCCTCAACCGGTGGAATATTCAATTTTAGTTTAGGAACACGGTCATGATCTCGTACCTGAGGTGGTGGTGCAGTCCTACCGTTGCGAATATATACCTGAGGTCGACCTGCTGGTGGTGGTGCTGGTGGCTGCACGTAGTTCTGATTTTGATCAACCTCATCCTCATAATCGCCCGCATAATCGTCATCCTCCTCAGCCGCCGCAGTAGCAGGAGCCAAAGAAGCATCAACAGTAAGTGCAGCGGCACCCGAATTTTGACCAGTCTCAATTGGAACGCGCTGTGCTCGTCCCACTTCATTTGGAAGGCGGCGTTGGAGATGTGGTTGTTGTTGTTGTAGAGGTGCGACAGGTGCAGCCGGTGGTGGTTGGGGAAGACGCTTGAGCAATTCATTAAACTTGTTATCCAGCTTTGTCTCGAACGACTTCTCCACGGCATCTATCCTCTCCATAGCCTCTTCAAATCTGTTTAGCACATCTCCCACCTGGCCACTCATTATTTGCTGAAATTTATCATGCAACTCCTTGTTCGTCATGTTCTCCCAATCAGTCTCATCGGCTTGTGAACCTGCCATGGTTAGCAGCAATAAAAACACAAAAGAATATGATCCTACAGACTACTAGGAAGTGGTGGTGATGGTGGTGTGTCACAAATCCTTCAAGCGAATCTCAAATTCTTACCAGTTCTTACCCAGCAGCAGGTGGTGATCGGCAACCGTTGTAGTCAAAACTCTCAAAGCTTGGATAGAGCGATTACCAGGGAGAGTTAAACGCACAACGTAGATGTATGTGGAGCTGGGAAGGCTTATAATGATAGAGGCAAAGGTGTCCCGTCTTTCGTTGAGATGATGGATATCGCTTTTGATAGAGGCAAAGGTGTCCCGTCTTTCGATGAGATGATGGATATCGCTTTGGTGGAAGTCGACTTTGACGATCCGACTACGAACGTGCGAGGACGTCGCGCCTTATCAATCGCTAAACCAACTCCGAGAGGTTATCGACCACGCCGGAGCACGATCAACCTGACCACGAGGGTCTGTTTCCTGCGAGCAAACGAAGAACAAGCAAGAAACTGAGATTGCAATCTGGATATTGCGAATATAAGATGAAAGCTTTATTGATCAAGGTGGAGTTCTGTGACGCCTTTGTCTGGTCACTGAACACAAACGAAGTACGCGAAGTTGCAGCTATGGCGAACTTTTAATCTAAACAAAACCCAAAGTCTAAACGACGCCCTAAGGGCTGTATATATGGAGGAAGAGGGGGGAATTTCGTGGCCCTTGAGGAAGGGGTCCGAAACCAACCCTATCTCTTATTTCCCCACACATACGGACTCTAAAAACAGCCTATACTTATGTATTTCGAAATTACATGGGCCTGGCCCAATAATAAGGTGACGCAGCACCTAGAATAGCCTCTGGACGAAAGTTATGAAGTAGCATCTTGTATATTTCGTCCAAGGCTTCATGCACGCACTATGGTGGCTTCAACGTTTTGAAATCATCACTGGTAACTCCGTTCTTGTTCCCCATGCGCATGCCATCATCTCCATGCTTGTTCTTGCTCCAATGTTCATCCTTCTCAAAGCTAGGCCCTTCATTTGTAAGCAAAACAAATGTATCCAATTTAGGCAGCATCACATTCTCATGAACATTAAAATCATTACCAAGAAACGAAAGTACCTGGTAATTTAATTGGCGTGCGCGAGCTCTAGTAATTGGTCCAGTATGTATAGCAGCAGGGGCTGTGGGTGTAACAATGGTATTGATGTCCTCATCATCCTCCCCTTCTTGAAATGAAGTCGTCCTCGACGGAAGCTCATCTTCCTCACCCAAATAAGGCTTCAAATCTGCAATGTTAAAAGTGGGACTAACCCCAAAATCAGCAGGCAGCTCAAGTTTATATGCATTATCATTTATTTTCTCTAACACCTTAAAAGGACCATCAACACGTGGCATTAGCTTTGATTTGCGCAAATCAGGAAATCTATCCTTACGCAAATGTAACCAAACAAGATCTCCAGGTGCAAACACAACATGTTTTCTACCCTTATCTCCAGCAAGTTTATATTTAGCATTCATACGCTCAATGTTTTCCTTAGTTAACTCATGCATTTTTAAGATCAATTCAGCACGTTGTTTAGCATCAAAATTAACCTTCTCCGAAGATGGAAGAGGCAACAAATCAATAGGTGCACGAGGTAGGAAACCATACACAATTTCAAAAGGGCACATCTTAGTAGTAGAATGCAATGAACGATTATAAGCAAACTCAATATGAGGCAAGCATTCTTCCCACATTTTCATATTATTCTTCAAAACAGCCCTAAGCATAGTAGACAATGTTCTATTGACTACTTCAGTTTGTCCATCAGTTTGGGGGTGACAAGTAGTACTAAAAAGCAGTTTAGTCCCCAACTTAGCCCATAAACATCTCCAAAAGTGGCTTAGAAATTTAGTATCACGATCGGAAACAATAGTATTTGGCACACCATGCAAGCGAATAATTTCACGAAAGAACAAATCAGCAACATTAACAGCATCATCGCTTTTATGACATGGTATAAAGTGTGCCATTTTCGAGAATCTATCCACGACAACAAATATGCAATCCCTCCCCTTCTTTGTTCGAGGTAAACCTAAAACAAAGTCCATAGATATATCCTCCCAAGGAACACTAGGTACAGGCAAAGGCATATATAAACCATGAGGATTGAGTCGTGACTTAGCTTTTTGACATGTAGTGCAGCGAGCAACAAAACGCTCAACATCCCGTCTCATCTTTGGCCAAAAGAAATGTGTAGCAAGTACGTCCTCTGTCTTCTTCACGCCAAAGTGTCCCATTAATCCTCCTCCATGCGCCTCCTGCAACAACAAAAGACGAAGAGAGCTAGCTGGAATGCATAGCTTGTTAGCACGGAACACAAATCCATCATTAACGACAAACTTGTTCCAGGTTCTTCCTTCTTTACAATTCTGCAATACATCTTTAAAATCAGCATCATGCACATATTGATCTTTGATGGTCTCCAAACCAAATATTTTGAAGTCAAGTTGTGAAAGCATAGTATAGCGACGAGATAATGCATCAGCAATAACATTTTCTTTACCCTTCTTGTGTTTAATGACATAAGGGAAAGTTTCAATGAATTCAACCCATTTAGCATGTCTACGATTCAGTTTAGCTTGACTTTTAATATGTTTCAAAGATTCATGATCAGAATGTATAACAAATTCTTTGGGCCATAAATAATGTTGCCATGTTTCTAAAGTCCGAACAAGAGCATATAGTTCTTTATCATAAGTAGAATAATTCAGACTAGGCCCACTCAATTTTTCAGAAAAGTATGCAACAGGTTTGCCATCTTGTAATAACACACCTCCTAATCCAATGCCACTAGCATCACATTCAAGCTCAAAAGTCTTATTAAAATCAGGAAGTTGGAGTAAAGGAGCATGTGTCAACTTATCTTTCAATACCGTGAAGGCTTCTTCCTGTGCGGTACCCCAAACAAAAGGCACATCCTTCTTTGTAAGCTCGTTGAGAGGTGCAGCAATGGTGCTAAAATCTCTCACAAAACGCCTATAGAAACCAGCGAGTCCAAGAAAACTCCGCACTTGTGTGACCGTTTTGGGCTGCGGCCAACTCTCAATAGCTTCAATCTTGGCTTTATCAACTTCAATTCCCTGTGGAGTAACAACATAGCCAAGAAAAGATACTCGGTCGGTGCAAAAGGTGCACTTCCCAAGGTTACCAAACAAACGTGCATCACGTAGAGCAATAAAAACAGCACGTAAATGTTCCAAATGTTCTTCCAAAGATTTGCTATAAATCAGTATATCATCAAAATAGACTACCACAAATCGTCCAATGAAAGCACGTAAAACTTCGTTCATTAGTCTCATGAAAGTACTAGGTGCATTAGTTAACCCAAAAGGCATGACTAACCACTCATATAAACCAAACTTAGTTTTAAATGCAGTTTTCCATTCATCTCCCAATTTCATACGAATTTGATGGTATCCACTACGCAAATCAACTTTGGAGAATATTGTAGAGCCACTCAATTCATCAAGCATATCATCTAGCCTAGGAATAGGATGACGATAACGAATAGTAACATTATTAATGCCTCTACAATCAACACACTTACGCGACGTACCATCCTTTTTAAGCACGAGTATAATAGGAACAGCACAAGGACTAAGAGATTAGCGTATATAACCTTTGTCGAGCAGCTCCTGTACTTGACGCATAATCTCCTTCGTCTCCTCTGGATTGGTACGGTATGGTGCACGGTTGGGTAGCGATGCACCGGGAATTAAGTCAATTTGATGCTCAATCCCTCGAATAGGTGGTAATCCCGGTGGCACGTCTTGTGGGAAGACGTCAGCGAGCTCCTGCAAAATGTTAGTGACAGCAGGGGGCAAAGAGGAAGGCACGTCCTCGAATGAAAATAATGCCTCTTTGCACACAAAAGCATAGCAAACAGATTTGCTGAAATCTAGTTCATCAATATCAGATTTTGTGGCAAGTAAACATGCACTTTTCAATTTAATTTCAGAAACAACACTAGATGGTTTATTATTAGGTTTCATTTGTTGCTCAAATTCCTTTGCCACAATCTGATTTTCACCCTTATTTTTCTCCTGTTTTGCTTTATTAGCTCTATTAATGTCATCTTTCAAAATGGAATCAGGAGTCATAGGAAGCAAAGTAATATTTTTATCCTTATGAACAAGAGTATACTGATTGTTTCTACCATGGTGTACAGAATTTTTATCAAATTGCCATGGTCTACCTAGTAATAAGGAACATGCTTGCATGGGTACCACATCACAATCAACATAATCAGCATATGTAGAGATACTAAAATGCACACGAACAATACGTGTTACCTTAACCTTGCCGCTGTTGTTGAACCATTGGATGTAGTAAGGATGTGGATGTGGTCTTGTGGTGAGAGATAGCTTCTCCACCATCTCCATGCTAGCCAAGTTGTTACAGCTCCCTCCATCTATGATGACGCGAACAGAACGTTCCTTCACAACTCCCTTTGTATGGAACAAATTATGCCTCTGATTTAGCTCTGCTTGTGTGACCTGCACACTCAAAACACGTTGAGCAACTAAACATTCATACCTGTCAGCGTCTTCAGGAGCCATGTATTGCGTCTCATTTTCAGAATCATCTCCACCATGTTCTTCACGTGTAATAAGAGCCAAAGTCTCCTCATCATAGTCACTAGCGGACTCATACCCACCATCCTCAGTAGCAATCATGACACGCTGAGATTTGCATTCTCTCGCAAAATGTCCTCTTCCCTTACAACGACGACAAATAATATCACTTGTGTGCCCTGTCGATGCCATGGAAGAAGAAGAGCTCTGCGCAGGCCCAGCAGGTGTGCTCTTGGCAGAGAGTGGTGGTTGTGCCTGCTTTCTTGTATCACGGCTGGAGGTGGCACCTGATGGAGGTGATGGTGAAGTGGAAGTAGAAGATGCACGCGGTGTCCATGATGAAGGTCGACCTGCAGAAAAGTTAGTTCGCGCCAATGGCTGTCGATCCTGCACTTCACGTTCAGCTTTACAAGCAAGATGGAATAAACGAGTGATATTATTATAATCCTTATACTCTAGAACGGTCTGAATCTCTTTATTTAATCCACCCATAAAACGTGCAAGCATAGCTTCATTCTCCTCAACAATACCACATCTAATCATGCCAGTTTGTAATTCCTGATAATATTCTTCTACAGAATTTTTCCCTTGTCTTAAACGCTGCAATTTTTGAAGTAATTCACGTTGATAATATGGTGGAACCCAACGAGTACGCATAGCAGTTTTCAAAGCAGCCCAAGTAGCTGGAACAGGATATAATCTACAATGTTCAGACCACCAAACACATGCAAAGCTAGTGAAAGCACAAACAGCAGCAGGAACACGTCTCTCCTCAGGATATTGTAAACATGTAAATCGTTGTTCAGTTTCTAACTCCCAAGTAAGATATATATCAGGAACATATCTACCCTCAAATGGTGGAATATTCAATTTCAGTTTAGGGAGATGGTCATGATCTCGTACCTGAGGTGGTGGTGCCGGCCTACCGTTGCGAATATATACCTGAGGTCGACCTGCTGGTGGTGGTGCTGGTGGCTGCACGTAGTTCTGATTTTGATCAACCTCATCCTCATAATCGCCCGCATAATCGTCATCCTCCTCAGCCGCCGCAGGAGCAGGAGCCAAAGAAGCATCAACAGTAGGGGCAGCAGCACCCGAATTTTGACCAATCTCAATTGGAACGCGCTGTGCCCGTCCCACTTGATTTGGAAGGCGGCGTTGGAGATGTGGTTGTTGTTGTTGTAGAGGTGCGACATGTGCAGCCGGTGGTGGTTGGGGAAGACGCTTGAGTAATTCAGTAAACTTGTTATCCAGCTTTGTCTCAAACGACTTCTCCACGGCATCTATCTTCTCCATAGCCTCTTCAAATCTGTTTAGCACATCTCCCACCTGGCCACTCATCATTTGCTGAAATTTATCATGCAACTCCTTGTTCGTCATGTTCTCCCAATCAGTCTCATCGGCTTGTGAACCTGCCATGGTTAGCAGCAATAGAAACACAAAAGAATATGATCCTGCAGACTACTAGAAGTGGTGGTGATGGTGGTGTGTCACAAAACCTTCAAGCGAATCTCAAATTCTTACCAGTTCTTACCCAGCAGCAGGTGGTGATCGGCAACCGTTGTAGTCAAAAACTCTCAAAGCTTGGATATAGCGATTACCAGGGAGAGTCAAACGCACGATGTAGACTTATGTGGAGCTGGGAAGGCTTATAATATGGTAGCAAAATGGTAAGCAATAATCAATTCAGAGATGCAAAGTTGAATAAACGCTCAACGACGGTACTGTGCTGGTCCTAGGCTAGACCGTGCTAGAGACGCGAGCCTAGAACACTAACAAAATCACGGCGCTGCACGTAAACAAGGGAAAAGCACACTCTGGAATTTTTTTTCGCTTTTTTTTTTTGCGCTCTTTCTTTTTTTTGCGCTCCTCTTTTTTTTTTGGGCGAAAAATCACTATAATGGCGAGTGTCCCAAAACTCTTCCCAGGTCAAACTGACAGGATGGGCACAAAAAATTTTGACTATTTTTTTTTCGAAAATCAGGGCAGCGGCGACGAAAAAGTGCGACAAAAAATCACTATGATGGCGAGTGTCTCAAAACACTACCCGGGGCCTAAAAATAGGATAGGGAAAAAATATTTTTGGTTGCCGAAATTTTGGCCTAAAAACTGCCCGGGGGTCTCCAGACTCTTTTTTTTCCGAGACCTACTCAGGCAAGGAAACACGAAACGGAAAATATATGGATCTCTAAAACCAACCGAATATGAAAAGAACTCGGATTGGTGGTGGATATATGGCGGTAGGATATGGCAGCGGTGGTGGTATATGGTAGCGGTAGTGGTATATGGATACGGATCGGTGGTGGTATATGGATACGGAGCGGTCGTGGTATATGGATACGGATCGGTGGTGGTATATGGATACGGATTGGTGGTGGTATATGGATACGGATTCAAAACGGTGGCGGATAAGCAATGGTGGTAGATGGCAAGGCGATGATGATGGTGCGGCGGCGGCGTGACAACTTATGACCAGAACTCGAAACTCTAAAAGACTAGACTCTAAGACCAGCAACTTGACACGACGATGCAACCGCAAATTCAACAAAGCAAAAACCCTAAAAAGATTATGCAAAGGCTCAGATTGGTTCTGATATGATGAACTAACCCTAATTTTTTGTGGCTTTTTCGTGGACTGTAGGTATGAAGAACAGACTCGATCTAAACTACGAAAAACTGTAAAATCTCACCGAGCAACCTGGAAATCTGATACCACTCGATAGAGGCAAAGGTGTCCCGTCTTTCGATGAGATGATGGATATCGCTTTGGTGGAAGTCGACTTTGACGATCCGACTACGAACGTGCGAGGACGTCGCGCCTTAGCAATCGCTAAACCAACTCCGAGAGGTTATCGACCACGCCGGAGCACGATCAACCTGACCACGAAGATCTGTTTCCTGCGAGCAAACGAAGAACAAGCAAGAAACTGAGATTGCAATCTGGATATTGTGAATATAAGATGAAAGCTTTATTGATCAAGGTGGAGTTCTGTGACGCCATTGTCTGGTCGCTGAACACAAACGAAGTACGCGAAGTTGCAACTATGGCGAACTTTTAATCTAAACAAAACCCAAAGTCTAAACGACGCCCTAAGGGTTGTATATATGGAGGAAGAGGGGGGAATTTCGTGGCCCTTGAGGAAGGGGTCCGAAACCAACCCTATCTCTTATTTCCCCACACATACGGACTCTAAAAACAGCCTATACTTATGTATTTCGAAATTACATGGGCCTGGCCCAATAATAAGGTGACGCAGCACCTAGAATAGCCTCTAGACGAAAGTTATGAAGTAGCATCTTGTATATTTCGTCCAAGGCTTCATGCACGCATTATGGTGGCTTCAACGTCTTGAAATCATCAATGGTAACTCCGTTCTTGTTCCCCATGCGCATGCCATCATCTCCATGCTTGTTCTTGCTCCAATGTTCATCCTTCTCAAAGCTAGGCCCTTCATTTCTAAGCAAAACAAATGTATCCAATTTAGGCAGCATTATATTCTCATGAACATTAAAATCATTACCAAGAAATGAAAGTACCTGGTAATTTAATTGGCGTGCGCGAGCTCTAGTAATTGGTCCAGTATGTATAGCAGCAGGGGCTGTGGGTGTAACAATGGTATTGATGTCCTCATCAGCTTTGGTGGAAGCCGACTTTGACGATCCGACTACGAACGTGCGATGACGTCGCGCCTTAGCAATCGCTAAACCAACTCCGAGAGGTTATTAACCACGCCGGAGCACGATCAACCTGACCACGAGGGTCTGTTTCCTGCGAGCAAACGAAGAACAAGCAAGAAACTGAGATTGCAATCTGGATATTGCGAATATAAGATGAAAGCTTTATTGATCAAGGTGGGGTTCTGTGACGCCTTTGTCTGGTCGTTGAACACAAACGAAGTACGCGAAGTTGCAGCTATGGCTAACTTTTAATCTAAACAAAACCCAAAGTCTAAACGGTGCCCTAAGGGCTGTATATATGGAGGAAGAGGGGGGAATTTCGTGGCCCTTGGAGAAGGGGTCCGAAACCAACCCTATCTCTTGTTTCCCCACACACACGGACTCTAAAAACAGCCTATACTTATGTATTTCCAAATTAGATGGGCCTGGCCCAATAATAAGGTGACGCGGCACCTAGAATAGCCTCTGGACGAAATTTATGAAGTGGCATCTTGTATATTTCGTCCAAGGCTTCATTCACTCCTTATGGTGGCTTCAAAGTCCTGAAATCATCACTGTTAACTCCGTTCTTGTTCCCCTTGCGCATGCCATCAACTCCATGCTTGTTCCTGCTCCAATGTTCATCCTTCTCCAAGCCAGGCCCTTCATTTGTAAGCAAAACAAAAGTATCCAATTTAGGCAGCATCATATTCTCATGAACATTAGAATCATTAGCAAGAAACGAAAGTACCTGGTAATTTAATTGACGTGCGCGAGCTCTAGTAATTGGTCCATTATATGTAACAGTAGGGGTTGTTGATAGAGGCAAAGGTGTCCCGTCTTTCGATGAGATGATGGATATCGCTTTGGTGGAAGTCGACTTTGACGATCCGACTACGAACGTGCGATGACGTCGCGCCTTAGCAATCGCTAAACCAACTCCGAGAGGTTAATGACCACGCCGGAGCACGATCAACCTGACCACGAGGGTCTGTTTCCTGCGAGCAAACGAGGAACAAGCAAGAAACTAAGATTGCAATCTGGATATTGCGAATATAAGATGAAAGCTTTATTGATCAAGGTGGGGTTCTGTTACGCCTTTGTCTGGTCGTTGAACACAAACGAAGTACGCAAAGTTGCAGCTATGGCGAACTTTTAATCTAAACAAAACCCAAAGTCTGAACGGTGCCCTAAGGGCTGTATATTTGGAGGAAGAAGGGGGAATTTCGTGGCCCTTGGAGAAGGGGTCCGAAACCAACCCTATCTCTTGTTTCCCCACACACACGGACTCTAAAAACAGCCTATACTTATGTATTTCGAAATTACATGGGCCTGGCCCAATAATAAGGTGACGCAGCACCTAGAATACCCTCTGGACGAAATTTATGAAGTGGCATCTTGTATATTTCGTCCAAGGCTTCATTCACTCCTTATGGTGGCTTCAAAGTCCTGAAATCATCACTGGTAACTCCGTTCTTGTTCCCCTTGCGCATGCCATCAACTCCATGCTTGTTCTTGCTCCAATGTTCATCCTTCTCCAAGCCAGTCCCTTCATTTGTAAGCAAAACAAAAGTATCCAATTTAGGCAGCATCATATTCTCATGAACATTAGAATCATTACAAAGAAACGAAAGTACCTGGTAATTTAATTGGCGTGCGCGAGCTCTAGTAATTGGTCCATTATATGTAACATTAGGGGTTGTGGGTGTAACAATGGTATTGATGTCCTCATCATCCTCCCCTTCTTGAAATGAAGTCGTCCTCGACGGAAGCTCATCTTCCTCACCCAAATAAGGCTTCAAATCTGCAATGTTAAAAGTGGGACTAACCCCAAAATCTGCAGGTAGCTCAAGTTTATATGCGTTATCATTTATTTTCTCTAACACCTTAAAAGGACCATCAGCACGTGGCATTAGCTTTGATTTGCGCAAATTAGGAAATCTATCCTTACGCAAATGTAACCAAACAAGATCTCCAGGTGGAAACACAACATGTTTTCTACCCTTATCTCCAGCAAGTTTATATTTAGCATTCATACGCTCAATGTTGTCCTTAGTTAACTCATGCATTTTTAAAATCAATTTAGCACATTCTTTAGCATCAAAATTAACCTTCTCCGAAGATGGAAGAGGCAACAAATCAATTGGTGCACGAGGTAGGAAACCATACACAATTTCAAAAGGGCACATCTTAGTAGTAGAATGCATTGAACGATTATAAGCAAATTCAATATGAGGCAAGCATTCTTCCCACATTTTCTTATTATTCTTCAAAACAGCCCTAAGCATAGTAGACAATGTTCTATTGACTACTTCAGTTTGTCCATCAGTTTGGGGGTGACAAGCAGTACGAAAAAGCAGTTTAGTCCCCAACTTAGCCCATAAACATCTCCAAAAGTGGCTAAGAAATTTAGTATCACGATCTGAAACAATAGTGTTTGGCACACCATGCAAGCGAATAATTTCACGAAAGAACAAATCAGCAACATTAACAGCATCATCACTTTGATGACATGGTATAAAGTGTGCCATTTTCGAGAATCTATCCACGACAACAAATATGCTATCCCTCCCCTTCTTTGTTCGAGGTAAACCTAAAACAAAGTCCATAGATATATCCTCCCAAGGAACACTAGGTACAGGCAAAGGCATATATAAACCATGAGGATTGAGTCGTGACTTAGCTTTTTGACATGTAGTGCAGCGAGCAACAAAACGCTCAACATCCCGTCTCATCTTTGGCCAAAAGAAATGTGTAGCAAGTACGTCCTCCGTCTTCTTCACGCCAAAGTGTCCCATTAATCCTCCTCCATGCGCCTCCTGCAACAACAAAAGACGAAGAGAGCTAGCTGGAATGCATAGCTTGTTAGCACGGAACACAAATCCATCATTAACGACAAACTTGTTCCAGGTTCTTCCTTCTTTACAATTCTGCAATACATCTTTAAAATCAGCATCATGCACATATTGATCTTTGATGGTGTCCAAACCAAATATTTTGAAGTCAAGTTGTGAAAGCATAGTATAGCGACGAGACAATGCATCAGCAATAACATTTTCTTTACCCTTCTTGTGTTTAATGACATAAGGGAAAGTTTCAATGAATTCAACCCATTTAGCATGTCTACGATTCAGTTTAGCTTGACTTTTAATATGTTTCAAAGATTCATGATCAGAATGTATAACAAATTCTTTGGGCCATAAATAATGTTGCCATGTTTCTAAAGTCCGAACAAGAGCATATAGTTCTTTATCATAAGTAGAATAATTCAAACTAGGCCCACTCAATTTTTCAGAAAAGTATGCAACAGGTTTGCCATCTTGTAATAACACACCTCCTAATCCAATTCCACTAGCATCACATTCAAGCTCAAAAGTCTTATTAAAATCAGGAAGTTGGAGTAAAGGAGCATGTGTCAACTTATCTTTCAATACCGTGAAGGCTTCTTCCTGTGCGGTACCCCAAACAAAAGGCACATCCTTCTTTGTAAGCTCGTTGAGAGGTGCAGCAGTGGTGCTAAAATCTCTCACAAAACTCCTATAGAAACCAGCGAGTCCAAGAAAACTCCGCACTTGTGTGACCGTTTTGGGCTGCGGCCAACTCTCAATAGCTTCAATCTTGGCTTTATCAACTTCAATTCCCTGTGGATTAACAACATAGCCAAGAAAAGATACTCAGTCGGTGGAAAAGGTGCACTTCCCAAGGTTACCAAACAAACGTGCATCACGTAGAGCAATAAAAACAGCACGTAAATGTTCCAAATGTTCTTCCAAAGATTTGCTATAAATCAGTATATCATCAAAATAGACTACCACAAATCGTCCAATGAAAGCACGTAAAACTTCGTTCATTAGTCTCATGAAAGTACTAGGTGCATTAGTTAACCCAAAAGGCATGACTAACCACTCATATAAACCAAACTTAGTTTTAAATAAAATTTTCCATTCATCTCCCAATTTCATACGAATTTGATGGTATCCACTACGCAAATCAACTTTGGAGAATATTGTAGAGCCACTCAATTCATCAAGCATATCATCTAGCCTAGGAATAGGATGACGATAACGAATAGTAATATTATTAATGCCTCTACAATCAACACACATATGCGACGTACCATCCTTTTTAGGCACTAGTATAATAGGAACAGCGCAAGGACTAAGAGATTCGCGTATATAACCTTTGTCGAGCAGCTCCTGTACTTGACGCATAATCTCCTTCGTCTCCTCTGGATTGGTACGGTATGGTGCACGGTTGGGTAGCGATGCACCGGGAATTAAGTCAATTTGATGCTCAATCCCTCGAATAGGTGGTAATCCCGGTGGCACGTCTTGTGGGAAGACATCAGCGAACTCCTGCAAAATGTTAGTGACAGCAGGGGGCAAAGAGGAAGGCACGTCCTCGAATGAAAATAATGCCTCTTTGCACACAAAAGCATAGCAAACAGATTTGTTGAAATCTAGCTCATCAATATCAGATTTTGTGGCAAGTAAACATGCACTTTTCAATTTAATTTCAGAAACAACACTAGATGGTTTATTATTAGGTTTCATTTGTTGCTCAAATTCTTTTGCCACAATCTGATTTTCACTCTTATTTTTCTCCTGTTTTGCTTTATTAGCTCTATTAATGTCATCTTTCAAAATGGAATCAGGAGTCATATGAAGCAAAGTAATATTTTTATCCTTATGAACAAGAGTATACTGATTGTTTCTACCATGGTGTACAGAATTTTTATCAAATTGCCATGGTCTACCAAGTAATCAGGAACATGCTTGCATGGGTACCACATCACAATCAACATAATCAGCATATGTAGAGATACTAAAATGCACACGAACAGTACGTGTTACCTTAACCTTGCCGCTGTTGTTGAACCATTGGATGTAGTAAGGATGTGGATGTGGTCTTGTGGTGAGAGATAGCTTCTCCACCATCTCCATGCTAGCCAAGTTGTTACAGCTCCCTCCATCTATGATGACGCGAACAGAACGTTCCTTCACAACTCCCTTTGTATGGAACAAATTATGCCTCTGATTTTGCTCTGCTTGTGTGACCTGCACACTCAAAACACGTTGAGCAACTAAACATTCATACCTGTCAGCGTCTTCAGGAGCCATGTATTGCGTCTCATTTTCAGAATCATCTCCACCATGTTCTTCACGTGTAATAAGAGCCAAAGTCTCCTCATCATAGTCACTAGCGGACTCATACCCACCATCCTCAGTAGCAATCATTACACGCTGAGATTTGCATTCTCTCGCATAATGTCCTCTTCCCTTACAACGACGACAAATAATATCACTTGTGTGCCCTATCGATGCCATGGAAGAAGAAGAGCTCTGTGCAGGCCCGGCAGGTGCGCTCTTTGCAGATAGTGGTGGTTGTGCCTGCTTTCTTGTCTCACGGCTGGAGGTGGAACCTGATGGAGGTGCTGGTGCAGTGGAAGTAGAAGATGCACGCGGTGTCCATGATGAAGGTCGACCTGCAGAAAAGTTAGTTCGCGCCAATGGCTGTCGATCCTACACTTCACGTTCAGCTTTACAAGCAAGATGGAATAAACGAGTGATATTATTATAATCCTTATACTCTAGAATGGTCTGAATCTCTTTATTTAATCCACCCATAAAACATGCAAGCGTAGCTTCATTCTCCTCAACAATACCACATCGAATCATGCCAGTTTGTAATTCCTGATAATATTCTTCTACAAAAAATTTCCCTTGTCTTAAGCGCTGCAATTTTTGAAGTAATTCACGTTGATAATATGGTGGAACCCAACGAGTACGCATAGCAGTTTTCAAAGCAGCCCAAGTAGCTGGAACAGGATATAATCTACAATGTTCAGACCACCAAACACATGCAAAGCTAGTGAAAGCACAAACAGCAGCAGGAACACGTCTCTCCTCAGGATATTGTAAACATGTAAATCGTTGTTCAGTTTCTAACTCCCAAGTAAGATATATATCAGGAACATATCTACCCTCAAATGGTGGAATATTCAATTTCAGTTTAGGGAGATGGTCATGATCTCGTACCTGAGGTGGTGGTGCCGGCCTACCGTTGCGAATATATAGCTGAGGTCGACCTGCTGGTGGTGGTGCTGGTGGCTGCACGTAGTTCTTATTTTGATCAACCTCATCCTCATAATCACTCGCATAATCGTCATCCTCCTCAGCCGCCGCAGTAGCAGGAGCCAAAGAAGCATCAACAGTAGGTGCAGCGGCACCCGAATTTTGACCAGTCTCAATTGGAACGCGCTGTGCTCGTCCCACTTGATTTGGAAGGTGGCGTTGGAGATGTGGTTGTTGTTGTTGTAGATGTGCGACATATGCAGCCGGTGGTGGTGCTGGTTGGGGAAGACGCTTGAGTAATTCAGTAAACTTGTTATCCAGCTTTGTCTCGAACGATTTCTCCACGGCATCTATCTTCTCCATAGCCTCTTCAAATCTGTTTAGCACATCTCCCACCTGGCCACTCATCATTTGCTGAAATTTATCATGCAACTCCTTGTTCGTCATGTTCTCCCAATTAGTCTCATCGGCTTGTGATCCTGCCATGGTTAGCAGCAATAGAAACACAAAAGAATATGATCCTACAGACTACTAGGAAGTGGTGGTGATGGTGGTGTGTCACAAATCCTTCAAGCGAATCTCAAATTCTTACCAGTTCTTACCCAGCAGCAGGTGGTGATCGGCAACCGTTGTAGTCAAAACTCTCAAAGTTTGGATAGAGCGATTACCAGGGAGAGTCAAACGCACAATGTAGATGTATGTGGAGCTGGGAAGGCTTATAATATGGTAGCAAAAATGGTCAGCAATAATCAATTCAGAGATGCAAAGTTGAATAAACGCTCAACGACGGTACTGTGCTGGTCCTAGGCTAGACCGTGCTAGAGACGCGAGCCTAGAACACTAACAAAATCACAGCCCTGCACGTAAACAAGGAAAAGCACACTCTGGAAAAAAAATTTGCTCTTTTTTTTGCGCTCCTCTTTTTTTTTGCGAAAAATCACTATAATGGCGAGTGTCTCAAAACTCTTCCCAGGTCAAACTGACACGATAGGCACAAAAATTTTTTGACTATTTTTTTTGGAAATCAGGGCAGCGACGACGAAAAAGTGCGACAAAAAATCACTATGATGGCGAGTGTCTCAAAACACTCCCCGAGACCTAAAAATAAGATAGGGAAAAAATATTTTTGGTCGCCGAAATTTTGGCCTAAAAACTGCCCGGGGGTCTCCAGACTTTTTTTTTCCGAGACCTACTCAGGCAAGGAAACACGAAACGGAAAATAGATGGAGCTCTAAAACAAACCGAATATAAAAAGAACTCGGATTGGTGGTGGATGGTATATGGATATGGGTCGGTGGTTGTATATGGATACGGATTGGTGGTGGTATATGGATACGGATTCAGAGCGGTGGCAGATAAGCAATGGTGGTAGATGGCAAGGCGATGATGATGGTGCGGCGGCGGCGTGACAACTTATGACCAGAACTCAAAACTCTAAAAGACTAGACTCTAAGACCAGCAACATGACACGACGATGCAACCGCAAATTCAACAAAGCAAAAACCCTAAAAAGATTATGCAAAGGCTCAGATTGGTTCGGATATGATGAACTAACCCTAATTTTTTTTGTGGCTTTTTCGTGGACTGTAGGTATGAAGAACAGACTCGATCTAAACTACGAAAAACTGCAAAATCTCACCGAGCAACCTGGAAATCTGATACCACTTGATAGAGGCAAAGGTGTCCCGTCTTTCGATGAGATGATGGATATCGCTTTGGTGGAAGTCGACTTTGACGATCCGACTACGAACGTGCGATGACGTCGCGCCTTAGCAATCGCTAAACCAACTCCGAGAGGTTATTGACCACGCCGGAGCACAATCAACCTGACCACGAGGGTCTGTTTCCTGCGAGCAAACGAGGAACAAGCAAGAAACTGAGATTGCAATCTGGATATTGCGAATATAAGATGAAAGCTTTATTGATCAAGGTGGGGTTCTGTGACGTCTTTGTCTGGTCGTTGAACACAAACGAAGTACGCGAAGTTGCAGCTATGGCGAACTTTTAATCTAAACAAAACCCAAAGTCTGAACGGTGCCCTAAGGGCTGTATATATGGAGGAAGAAGGGGGAATTTCGTGGCCCTTGGAGAAGGGGTCCGAAACCAACCCTATCTCTTGTTTCCCCACACACACGGACTCTAAAAACAGCCTATACTTATGTATTTCGAAATTACATGGGCCTGGCCCAATAATAAGGTGACGCGGCACCTAGAATAGCCTCTGGACGAAATTTATGAAGTGGCATCTTGTATATTTCGTCCAACGCTTCATTCACTCCTTATGGTGGCTTCAAAGTCCTGAAATGTTCTTGCTCCCCTTGCGCATGCTATCAACTCCATGCTTGTTCTTGCTCCATTGTTCATCCTTCTCCAAGCCAGGCCCTTCATTTGTAAGCAAAACAAAAGTATCCAATTTAGGCAGCATCATATTCTCATGAACATTAGTGATAGAGGCAAAGGTGTCCCGTCTTTCGATGAGATGATGGATATCACTTTGGTGGAAGTCGACTTTGACGATCCGACTACGAACGTGCGATGACGTCGCGCCTTAGCAATCGCTAAACCAACTCCGAGAGGTTATTGACCACGCCGGAGCACGATCAACCTGACCACGAGGGTCTGTTTCCTGCGAGCAAGCGAAGAACAAGCAAGAAACTGAGATTGCAATCTGGATATTGCGAATATAAGATGAAAGCTTTATTGATCAAGGTGGGGTTCTGTGACGCCTTTGTCTGGTCGTTGAACACAAACGAAGTACGCGAAGTTGCAGCTATGGCGAACTTTTAATCTAAACAAAACCCAAAGTCTAAACGACGCCCTAAGGACTGTATATATGGAGGAAGAGGGGGGAATTTCGTGGCCCTTGGGGAAGGGGTCCGAAACCAACCCTATCTCTTGTTTCCCCACACATACGGACTCTAAAAACAGCCTATACTCAAGTATTTCGAAATTACATGGGCCTGGCCCAATAAAAAGGTGACGCAGCACCTAGAATAGCCTTTGGACGAAAGTTATGAAGTAGCATCTTGTATATTTCGTCCAAGGCTTCATGCACGCATTATGGTGGCTTCAACGTCCTGAAATCATCACTTGTAACTCCGTTCTTGTTCCCCATGCCCATGCCATCATCTCCATGCTTGTTCTTGCTCCAATGTTCATCCTTCTCAAAGCTAGGCCCTTCATTTGTAAGCAAAACAAATATATCCAATTTAGGCAGCATCATATTCTCATGAACATTAGAATCATTACCAAGAAACGAAAGTACCTGGTAATTTAATTGGCGTGCGCGAGCTCTAGTAATTGGTCTAGTATGTATAGCAGCAGGGGCTGTGGGTGTAACAATGGTATTGATGTCCTCATCATCCTCCCCTTCTTGAAATGAAGTCGTCCTCGACGGAAGCTCATGTCCCTTACCCAAATAAGGCTTCAAATCTGCAATGTTAAAAGTGGGACTAACCCCAAAATCTGCAGGCAGCTCAAGTTTATATGCATTATCATTTATTTTCTCTAACACCTTAAAAGGACCATCAGCACGTGGCATTAGCTTTGATTTGCGCAAATCAGGAAATCTATCCTTACGCAAATGTAACCAAACAAGATCTCCAGGTGCAAACACAACATGTTTTCTACCCTTATCTCCAGCAAGTTTATATTTAGCATTCATACGCTCAATGTTTTCCTTAGTTAACTCATGCATTTTTAAGATCAATTCAGCACGTTGTTTAGCATCAAAATTAACCTTCTCCGAAGATGGAAGAGGCAACAAATCAATAGGTGCACGAGGTAGGAAACCATACACAATTTCAAAAGGGCACATCTTAGTAGTAGAATGCAATGAACGATTATAAGCAAACTCAATATGAGGCAAGCATTCTTCCCACATTTTCATATTATTCTTCAAAACAGCCCTAAGCATAGTAGACAATGTTCTATTGACTACTTCAGTTTGTCCATCAGTTTGGGGGTGACAAGTAGTACGAAAAAGCAGTTTAGTCCCCAACTTAGCCCATAAACATCTCCAAAAGTGGCTAAGAAATTTAGTATCACGATCTGAAACAATAGTATTTGGCACACCATGCAAACGAATAATTTCACGGAAGAACAAATCAGCAACATTAACAGCATCATCGCTTTTATGACATGGTATAAAGTGTGCCATTTTTGAGAGTCTATCCACGACAACAAATATGCTATCCCTCCCCTTCTTTGTTCGAGGTAAACCTAAAACAAAGTCCATAGATATATCCTCCCAAGGAACACTAGGTACAGGCAAAGGCATATACAAACCATGAGGATTGATTCGTGACTTAGCTTTTTGACATGTAGTGCAGCGAGCAACAAAAGGCTCAACATCCCGTCTCATCTTTGGCCAAAAGAAATGTGTAGCAAGTACGTCCTCCGTCTTCTTCACGCCAAAGTGTCCCATTAATCCTCCTGCATGCGCCTCCTGCAACAACAAAAGACGAAGAGAGCTAGCTGGAATGCATAGCTTGTTAGCACGGAACACAAATCCATCATTAACGAAAAACTTGTTCCAGGTTCTTCCTTCTTTACAATTATGCAAAACATCTTTAAAATCAGCATCATGCACATATTGATCTTTGATGGTCTCCAAACCAAATATTTTGAAGTCAAGTTGTGAAAGCATAGTATAGCGACGAGACAATGCATCAGCAATAACATTTTCTTTACCCTTCTTGTGTTTAATGACATAAGGGAAAGTTTCAATGAATTCAACCCATTTAGCATGTCTACGATTCAGTTTAGCTTGACTTTTAATATGTTTCAAAGATTCATGATCAGAATGTATAACAAATTCTTTGGGCCATAAATAATGTTGCCATGTTTCTAAAGTCCGAACAAGAGCATATAGTTCTTTATCATAAGTAGAATAATTCAAACTAGGCCCACTCAATTTTTCAGAAAAGTATGCAACAGGTTTACCATCTTGTAATAACACACCTCCTAATCCAATTCCACTAGCATCACATTGAAGCTCAAAAGTCTTATTAAAATTAGGAATTTGGAGTAAAGGAGCATGTGTCAACTTATCTTTCAATACCGTGAAGGCTTCTTCCTGTGCGGTACCCCAAACAAATGGCACATCCTTCTTTGTAAGCTCGTTGAGAGGTGTAGCAATGGTGCTAAGATCTCTCAGAAAACGCCTATAGAAACCAGCGAGTCCAAGAAAACTCCGCACTTGTGTGACCGTTTTGGGCTGCGGCCAACTCTCAATAGCTTCAACCTTGGCTTTATCAACTTCAATTCCCTGTGGAGTAACAACATAGCCAAGAAAAGATACTCGGTCGGTGCAAAAGGTGCACTTCCCAAGGTTACCAAACAAACGTGCATCACGTAGAGCAATAAAAACAGCACGTAAATGTTCCAAATGTTCTTCCAAAGATTTGCTATAAATCAGTATATCATCAAAATAGACTACCACAAATCGTCCAATGAAAGCACGTAAAACTTCGTTTATTAGTCTCATGAAAGTACTAGGTGCATTAGTTAACCCAAAAGGCATGACTAACCACTCATATAAACCAAACTTAGTTTTAAATGTAGTTTTCCATTCATCTCCCAATTTCATACGAATTTGATGGTATCCACTACGCAAATCAACTTTGGAGAATATTGTAGAGCCACTCAATTCATCAAGCATATCATCTAGCCTAGGAATAGGATGACGATAACGAATAGTAATATTATTAATGCCTCTACAATCAACACACATACGCGACGTACCATCCTTTTTAGGCACTAGTATAATAGGAACAGCACAAGGACTAAGAGATTCGCGTATATAACCTTTGTCGAGCAGCTCCTGTACTTGACGCATAATCTTGATAGGGGCGAGGGTGTCCCGATCTTTCGATGAGATGATAACTATCGATTTGGTGGACGATCCGACTACAAACGTGCACGACGTTGCGCCTTAGCAATCGCTAAACCAATCTCCTGAGGTTACTGACGATGCCGGAAGCACGATCAGCCTGACCACGAAGGTCTATTCCTGCAAGCAATCGAAGAACGAGCAAGAATATGATAAAACAATCTGAATATTGCGAATATATATGAAGTATTAATAATGGTGGGGATCGGTAAGCGGTCTTGGTCTGGTCGTTGGACACAAACGAAGTACACGAAGTTGCAATGGCTAACTTTTAACTAAACAAATCCCAAGGAAAAAGCTACTAGATGGATCTACTTATATAGGAGCAAGGGGTGGCGGCCAAGGAGGTGGGAGGACGTCCCAAGGCAGCCTAAAACCAACCCTAGGTCGTACAAGGCTCATGGGCCCAAGTGGAGGTGATGCAACACCTTTGGACTTGTAGTTTGACTCGGATTCTGGTGCAACGTTAGATTGTTTCGACCATAACTCAATGCTCCGGACGAATTTAAAGGTGAATCCAATTGGGTTGGAAAGAGCACGAAATCTAGTTTCCAACAAAAAAAGAATCACCCAATTCGGAGTCCGTATGAAAAAGTTGTTGGCGTTTTGAGTCAGGTATGTCTGTGCAGTCCGAATCTAAATCCAGAACGTGAGAGACTTGGACTCTATCTTCTCTTGGCCCAAAAGTGACGTGAGAGGACTTTTTGAACAGAACCTAAACTTCTCCTTTTGCCTTATCTTCATATGTGGATTGTACAAATGTCCCATACACCTGCAATTAGACAAAACACAAAAGTGTGTGAAGTATTTTTGTTCTGGATAACATAAATAGATTATTGAATAGTTTGCACTAGAAATCACCTGACAAATATGCATGTATGCAATATTTTTGGTCGTATCCAAGGTAGTCATGTCCTCATCATCCTCCCCTTCTTGAAAACAAAGCCGTCCTCGGCGTTGCTTAATCTGAAATGTGGCTAACAAAAGAGACAAGGTGTACATGTTGTATATGTATATGTCATCCATTTTTACTTCCCGTGAATTTTGCACATATGACACATGTATACATGAGTAACTTTCATAGTTAATAAAATATAAAGCCAAAATATTATCACAAGAAGTAGAAGGCATGAAAGTATTGCAACTCAGTTTGCACATATAAGTGAAGCTCTTATTCATATGAAAAGATGGACAATATTCATCATTAAACCATCCCAACATTGATGAACCATCACCAAGATTAGAGGTCATATCAAAATGATTAAACATTGGCACAATTATTTTCAAACATATTTGATCCAAATCTGATTTATTCCCTGATTCACTTGATTCTTTTGCATCGATAGTTAATTCAATGGGCTCACTCAAAATTGTTTGATCACATGGCAAAGTCAAATCATCAACATAGTCCTCTAAGGTAGCTGGTGTGATCAAAGTAGTGGGTAGCTCACCGCATGGTGCACTTAAATTGACAAGACATTCATCATACTCATGTGGAAGTGGAAGATTAGTACCTTTGTCATTACCTCTTATGATCAACTCAGATGAGGTAGGCACTCTCGGTGATGATGTGTCACATGGTGGAGGTGATGTAGTCCTCACAACAACGGATGTGGTTGTCATAGTATGCTTAGTAGTTGAAAGGACAACCGTATCAACTCTTGGAATGTGCATCTCGCGCTTGTTCTCCTTGTGCGCAACACGTCGTTTTATTTCCTGTTCAGCTTTGCAAGCAAGATGAAACAAATGGTCCATAGGATAACACTCTTCATGTATTAGTATCTCCTGAATGTCACGATTTAATCCTCCCCAAAATCTATCCATAAAATCTTCTTCACTTTCTTCTAAAGAGGAATGCAGCAAGGTAGTTTGTAAAGTATCATAATATTTCGTTACGGTGTCACTACCTTGTTTTAAATGTTGCAACTTTGTAATCATGTCACGAGTATAATAAGCGGGAACGAATGTATGTCGCATGGCAAGTTTCAAATCATCCCAAGTAGTAGGTATATCATTAGGGTGTAACCGACAATATTCACTCCACCAAACTACAACATAACCAGTGAAAGAACCAACCGCAACCTTAACTTTTTTACGCACATCAAAATTATTGGAAGCAAATATATTATTTAGGTCAAACTCCCATTCAATATATAAAGCAGGTCTAAAACGGCCATTAAATGGTGGTATAGAAACATTAACCTGATCATGTGCATTTGGATGTTTGTGCACCTCTCGTGACGGTTGTGGTATTTGCATAGGTGATGGCACATCTCCCACGATCGACAAACCCCATGAATTGACTCTAGATCCTGTCATGATTAGTAGAAACAAGAAACAAAATTCAAGAATAATGTTCCTATGAACTACTCGGATGTGGTGGTAAAGCGCTCACAGTAAAGCAAATATCAATATCTTACAAGTTCTTACCAAGCAGCAGGTGGTGACAGGCAACCAGCGGTGTCAAATAACTCCAAAGATTGAGTAAAGCGATTGCCAGTGGAACGTACGTATACACGGTGTAGAAATATGTGGAGCTGCGTTGGCTATATATGGTAGCAAAATATTAGCAATAATCAATTCAGAGATGCAATGTTGAATAAACGCTCAACGACGGTACTATGCTGGTCCTAGGCTAGACCGGACTAGAGACGCGAGCCTAGAACACTAATGAGGTCACGGCGTAGCACAACTAGCATCAATGAAGGATACTAAGTAGCTCTGGACAACAAGATATAAGTGAAGATCACAACGGCAGTAAAGATAATGATGAAAAACAACTGCCAAGCAGGATATACAACAACTCTCTCCAACTTTCCTCTTGAAAAGTTTGTGCCAATTTTCTGATATTTTTTTTCAAAGAATGCTACTAACTCAAGCTTTCCAATGCAAAAAGAATCACTCAATTCCGAGTTGATATGAGGAGTCAAAGAATTCTGAAACTGGCTTGAAAAACTGAAATAAGCTGTGTCCGCGAACTTCGGAGGGCAAAACGACCTATTTAGAAGACGATTTTGAGGTGTCAAATATTGAACTAGTCTCTGCAACTATTTAGATGCGGCTCGTCGCCAGCTCTCATTTGAGTACTCGCGGAGTCAAAACGGACTTCGTATGAGGAAGTTATGCCTGTTTTACTAAACAGTGCACAAAACAGATTCCAATCCGAATTCAACTACGAGATCGAGTCTAGATAGATCCGAATTTTGTTTTTTTTTTCTTCTCTCTTTTTTTTTCCTCACACTTTTTTTCTTTCTCTTTTTTTCTGACTTCTTTTTCTTTCTTTTTTCTCTCTTTTTTTTTCTCTGTCTTTTTTTCTCTCCCTCTTTCCAAGACAAACTAGATAAGATGCAGATTGGATCAAGCAAAGATGTGAACGACCTCAACTATGATTGTGACAATGAACTATGGGTAGCACGTGGTGGAATTTGATGGATGGTGTGGTGGACAGCAGAAGGGATAACGATGCAGCGGCGACGTGACTAATGTGAACAGAACTCGAAACTCTAAACGAACTAGACCCTAAGACCAGCAACTCGACACGACGATGCAACCGATAATTCAATAATGCAAACAATGAATAGAAAATTGCAAAGGCTCAGACTGGCTTGGACAAAAGGATGAATAGATCTAACTTTTTTGTGGCTTTTTCTTGGACAATAGGTAAGAAAATAAATCTAATCTAGGGGAAACTGGAAATTCTCACCGAGCAACCTGAAAACTGATACCACTTGATAGGGGCGAGGGTGTCCCGATCTTTCGATGAGATGATAACTATCGATTTGGTGGACGATCCGACTACAAACGTGCACGACGTTGCGCCTTAGCAATCGCTAAACCAATCTCCTGAGGTTACTGACGATGCCGGAAGCACGATCAGCCTGACCACGAAGGTCTATTCCTGCAAGCAATCGAAGAACGAGCAAGAATATGATAAAGCAATCTGAATATTGCGAATATATATGAAGTATTGATAATGGTGGGGATCCGTAAGCGGTATTGGTCTGGTCGTTGGACACAAACGAAGTACACGAAGTTGCAATGGCTAACTTTTAACTAAACAAATCCCAAGGAAAAAGCTACTAGATGGATCTACTTATATAGGAGCAAGGGGTGGCGGCCAAGGAGGTGGGAGGACGTCCCAAGGCAGCCTAAAACCAACCCTAGGTCGTACAAGGCTCATGGGCCCAAGTGGAGGTGATGCAACACCTTTGGACTTGTAGTTTGACTCGGATTCTGGTGCAACGTCAGATTGTTTCGACCATAACTCAATGCTCCGGACGAATTTAAAGGTGGATCCAATTGGGTTGGAAAGAGCACGAAATCTAGTTTCCAAAAAAAAAAGAATCACCCAATTCGGAGTCCGTATGAAAAAGTTGTTGGCGTTTTGAGTCAGGTATGTCTGTGCAGTCCGAATCTGAATCCAGAACGTGAGAGACTTGGACTCTATCTTCTCTTGGCCCAAAAGTGACGTGAGAGGACTTTTTGAACAGAACCTAAACTTCTCCTTTTGCCTTATCTTCATATGTGGATTGTACAAATGTCCCATACACCTGCAATTAGACAAAACACAAAAGTGTGTCAAGTATTTTTGTTCTGGATAACATAAATAGATTATTGAATAGTTTGCACTAGAAATCACCTGACAAATATGCATGTATGCAATATTTTTGGTCGTATCCAAGGTAGTCATGTCCTCATCAAATCTCCTTCGTCTCCTCTGGATTAGTACGGTATGGTGCACGGTTGGGTAGCGATGCACCGGGAATTAAATCAATTTGATGCTCCATCCCTCGAATAGGTGGTAATCCCTGTGGCACGTCTTGTGGGAAGACGTCAGCGAACTCCTGCAAAATGTTAGTGACAGCAGGGGGCAAAGAGGAAGGCACGTCCTCGAATGAAAATAAAGCCTCTTTGCACACAAAAGCATAGCAAACAGATTTGCTGAAATCTAGCTCATCAATATCAGATTTTGTGGCAAGTAAACATGCACTTTTCAATTTAATTTCAGAAACAACACTAGATGGTTTATTATTAGGTTTTATTTGTTGCTCAAATTCTTTTGCCACAATCTGATTTTCACTCGTATTTTTCTCCTGTTTTGCTTTATTAGCTCTATTAATGTCATCTTTCAAAATGGAATCAGGAGTCATAGGAAGCAAAGTAATATTTTTATCCTTATGAACAAGAGTATACTGATTGTTTCTACCATGGTGTACAGAATTTTTATCAAATTGCCATGGTCTACCAAGTAATTAGGAACATGCTTGCATGGGTACCACATCGCAATCAACATAATCAGCATATGTAGAGATACTAAAATGCACACGAACAGTACGTGTTACCTTAACCTTGCCGCTGTTGTTGAACCATTGGATGTAGTAAGGATGTGGATGTGGTCTTGTGGTGAGAGATAGCTTCTCCACCATCTCCATGCTAGCCTAGTTGTTACAGCTCCCTCCATCTATGATGGCGCGAACAGAACGTTCCTTCACAACTCCCTTTGTATGGAACAAATTATGCCTCTGATTTTGCTCTGCTTGTGTGACCTGCACACTCAAAACACGTTGAGCAACTAAACATTCATACCTGTCAGCGTCTTCAGGAGCCATGTATTGCGTCTCATTTTCAGAATCATCTCCACCATGTTCTTCACGTGTAATAAGAGCCAAAGTCTCCTCATCATAGTCACTAGCGGACTCATACCCACCATCCTCAGTAGCAATCATTACACGCTGAGATTTGCATTCTCTCGCATAATGTCCTCTTCCCTTACAATGACGACAAATAATATCACTTGTGTGCCCTGTCGATGCCATGGAAGAAGAAGAGCTCTGTGCAGGCCCGGCAGGTGCGCTCTTTGCAGATAGTGGTGGTTGTGCCTGCTTTCTTGTATCACGGCTGGAGGTGGAACCTGATGGAGGTGCTGGTGCAGTGGAAGTAGAAGATGCACGCGGTGTCCATGATGAAGGTCGACCTGCAGAAAAGTTAGTTCGCGCCAATGGCTGTCGATCCTGCACTTCACGTTCAGCTTTACAAGCAAGATGGAATAAACGAGTGATATTATTATAATCCTTATACTCTAGAATGGTCTGAATCTCTTTATTTAATCCACCCATAAAACGTGCAAGCATAGCTTCATTCTCCTCAACAATACCACATCGAATCATGCCAGTTTGTAATTCCTGATAATATTCTTCTACAAAAAATTTCCCTTGTCTTAACCGCTGCAATTTTTGAAGTAATTCACGTTGATACCATTGTTACACCCACAGCCCCTGCTGCTATACATGCTGGACCAATTACTAGAGCTCGCGCACGCCAATTAAATTACCAGGTACTTTCGTTTCTTGGTAATGATTCTAATGTTCATGAGAATATGATGCTGCCTAAATTGGATACATTTGTTTTGCTTACAAATGAAGGGCCTAGCTTTGAGAAGGATGAACATTGGAGCAAGAACAAGCATGGAGATGATGGCATGCGCATGCGGAACAAGAACGGAGTTACAAGTGATGATTTCAGGACGTTGAAGCCACCATAATGTGTGCATGAAGCCTTGGATGAAATATACAAGATGCTACTTCATAACTTTTGTCCAGAGGCTATTCTAGGTGCTGCGTCACCTTATTATTGGGCCAGGCCCATGTAATTTTGAAATACTTGAGTATAGGCTGTTTTTAGAGTCCGTATGTGTGGGGAAACAAGAGATAGGGTTGGTTTCGGACCCCTTCCCCAAGGGCCACGAAATTCCCCCCTCTTCCTCCATATATACAACCCTTAGGGCGTCGTTTAGACTTTGGGGGTTTTGTTTAGATTAAAAGTTCGCCATAGCTGCAACTTCGCGTACTTCGTTTGTGTTCAACGACCAGACAAAGGCGTCACAGAACCCCACCTTGATCAATAAAGCTTTCATCTTATATTCGCAATATCCAGATTGCAATCTCAGTTTCTTGCTTGTTCTTCATTTGCTCGCAGGAAACAGACCCTCGAGGTCAGGTTGATCGTGCTCCGGCGTGGTCAATAACCTCTCGGAGTTGGTTTAGCGATTGCTAAGGCGCGACGTCATCGCACGTTCGTAGTCGGATCGTCAAAGTCGACTTCCACCGAAGCGATATCCATCATCTCATCGAAAGACGGGACACCTTTGCCTCTATCAAGTGGTATCAGATTTCCAGGTTGCTCGGTGAGATTTTACAGTTTTTCGTAGTTTAGATCGAGTTTGTTCTTCATACCTACAGTCCACGAAAAAGCCAAAAAAATTTTAGGGTTAGTTCATCCTATCCGAACCAATCTGAGCCTTTGCATAATCCTTTCTGTGTTTGCTTTGTTGAATTTGCGGTTGCATCGTCGTGTCAAGTTGCTGGTCTTAGCGTCTAGTCCTTTAGAGTTTCGAGTTCTGTTCACAGGTTGTCACGTCGCCGCTGCCATATATCACCACCGCATCATCATCATCGTTGCTGCCATATACCACCACCGCACCAACTTCATCGCCGCTGCCATATACCACCACCACATATTCACCGCCAATCCGAGTCCATATACGCCACGACATATCCGCCGCCATCACGCCAATCCGAGTACACCTGCAACATATATCCGCCACCAGTCCGAGTTCCACCAGATTCATCTCCGCCACCAGTCCGAGTTCCACCAGATTCATCTCCGCCACCAGTCCTAGTCCAAGTCCAGTATTTTGTTACTCTGTTTTGGCTTTCCAGATCACGCCATACTCCGAGTCGTGACAGAGAAGGACTCCCAAACTTTTGTGTTACCCGCAGTAGAAAAATAGTTCCAGTTTCAAAAAAAACTAAGTCTGGAAAATTCTGGCTAGGCAGTTTTTAGACCATTTGTAGACATTTTTGAAAAAAAATTGTTGCGGAGCAAAAAAAATAAAAGAGGAAAAAAAGTGCAAAAAAAAGTGAAAAAAAATATTCAGAGTGTGCTCCTCCCTTGTTTACGTGCAGCGCCGTGATTTTGTTAGTGTTCTAGGCTCGCGTCTCTAGCACGGTCTAGCCTAGGACCAGCACAGTACCGTCGTTGAGCGTTTATTCAACTTTGCATATCTGAATTGATTATTGCTGACCCTTTTTGCTACCATATTATAAGCCTTCCCAGCTCCACATACATCTACGTCGTGCGTTTGACTCTCCCTGGTAATCACTCTATCCAAGCTTTGAGAGTTTTGACTACAACGGTTGCCGATCACCACCTGCTGCTGGGTAAGAACTTGTAAGAATTTGAGATTCGCTTGAAGGATTTGTTCCACACCACCATCACCACCACTTCCTAGTAGTCTGTAGGATCATATTCTTTTGTGTTTCTATTGCTGCTAACCATGGCAGGATCACAAGCCGATGAGACTGATTGGGAGAACATGACGAACAAGGGGTTGCATGATAAATTTCAGCAAATGATGAGTGGCCAGGTGGGAGATGTGCTAAACAGATTTGAAGAGGCTATGGAGAAGATAGATGCCGTGGAGAAGTCGTTTGAGACAAAGCTGGATAACAGGTTTAATGAATTGCTCAAGCGTTTCCCCCAACCACCACCGGCTGCACCTGTCGCACCTCTTCAACAACAACAACCACATCTCCAACGCCGCCTTCCAAATCAAGTGGGACGAGCACAGCGCGTTCCAATTGAGACTGGTCAAAATTCGGGTGCCGCTGCACCTACTGTTGATGCTTCTTTGGCTCCTGCTACTGCGGCGACTGAGGAGGATGACGATTATGCGGGCGATTATGAGGATGAGGTTGATCAAAATCAGAACTACGTGCAGCCACCAGCACCACCTCCAGCAGGTCGACCTCAGGTATATATTCGCAACGGTAGGCCTGCACCACCACCTCAGGTACGAGATCATGACCATGTTCCTAAACTGAAATTGAATATTCCATCGTTTGAGGGTAGATACATTCCTGATGTATATCTTACTTGGGAGTTAGAAACTGAACAACGTTTTACATGTTTACAATATCCCGAGGAGAGACGGGTTGCTACTGTTGTTTGTGCTTTCACTAGTTTTGCATGTGTATGGTGGTCTGAACATTGTAGATTATATCCTATTCCAGCTACTTGGGCTGCTTTGAAAACTGCTATGCGTACTCGTTGGGTTCCACCATATTATCAACATGAATTGCTTCAAAAACTGCAGCGTTTACGACAAGGGAAAAATTCTGTAGAAGAATATTATCAGGAATTACAAACTGGCATGATTAGATGTGGTATTGTTGAGGAGAATGAAGCTATGCTTGCACGTTTTATGGGTGGTTTAAATAGAGAGATTCAGACCATTCTAGAGTATAAGGAGTATACTAATATCACTCGTTTATTCCATCTTGCTTGTAAAGCTGAACGTGAAGTGCAGGATCGACAAGCATTGACGCGAACTAACTTTTCTGCAGGTCGACCTTCATCATGGACATCGCGTGCATCTTCTACTTCCACTACACCAGCACCTCCATCAGGTTCCACCTCCAGCCGTGATACAAGAAAGCAGGCACAACCACCACTATCTGCCAAGAGCGCACCTGCCGGGCCTGCACAGAGCTCTTCTTCTTCCATGGCATCAACAGGGCACACAAGTGATATTATTTGTCGTCATTGTAAGGGAAGAGGACATTATGCGCGAGAATGCAAATCTCAGCGTGTAATGATTGCTACTGAGGATGGTGGGTATGAGTCTGCTAGTGACTATGATGAGGAGACTTTGACTCTTATTACACGTGAAGAACATGGTGGAGATGATTCTGAAAATGAGACGCAATACATGGCTCCTGAAAACGCTGACAGGTATGAATGTTTAGTTGCTCAACGTGTTTTGAGTGTGGAGGTCACACGAGCAGAGCAAAATCAGAGGCATAATTTGTTCCATACAAAGGTAGTTGTGAAGGAACATTCTGTTCGCGTCATCATAGATGGAGGGAGCTGTAACAACTTGGCTAGCATGGAGATGGTGGAGAAACTATCTCTCACCACAAGACCACATCCACATCCTTACTACATCCAATGGTTCAACAACAGCGGCAAGGTTAAGGTAACACGTACTGTTCGTGTGCATTTTAGTATCTCTACATATGCTGATTATGTTGATTGTGATGTGGTACCCATGCAAGCATGTTCCTTATTACTTGGTAGACCATGGCAATTTGATAAAAATTCTGTACACCATAGTAGAAACAATCAATATACTCTTGTTCATAAGGATAAAAATATTACTTTGCTTCCTATGACTCCTGATTCCATTTTGAAAGATGACATTAATAGAGCTAATAAAGCAAAACAGGAGAAAAATAAGAGTGAAAATCAGATTGTGGCAAAAGAATTTGAGCAACAAATGAAACCTAATAATAAACCATCTAGTGTTGTTTCTGAAATTAAATTGAAAAGTGCATGTTTACTTGCCACAAAATCTGATATTGATGAGTTAGATTTCAACAAATCTGTTTGCTATGCTTTTGTGTGCAAAGAGGCATTATTTTCATTCGAGGACGTGCCTTCCTCTTTGCCCCCTGCTGTCACTAACATTTTGCTGGAGTTCGCTGACGTCTTTCCACAAGACGTGCCACCGGGATTACCACCTATTCGAGGGATTGAGCATCAAATTGACTTAATTCCCGGTGCATCGCTACCCAACCGTGCACCATACCGTACCAATCCAGAGGAGATGAAGGAGATTGTGCGTCAAGTACAGGAGCTGCTCGACAAAGGTTATATACACGAATCTCTTAGTCCTTGTGCTGTTCCTATTATACTTGTGCCTAAAAAGGATGGTACATCGCGTATGTGTGTTGATTGTAGAGGCATTAATAACATTACTATTCATTATCGTCATCCTATTCCTAGGCTAGATGATATGCTTGATGAATTGAGTGGCTCTACAATATTTTCCAAAGTTGATTTACGTAGTGGATACCATCAAATTCGTATGAAACTGGGAGATGAATGGAAAACAGCATTTAAAACTAAGTTTGGTTTATATGAGTGGTTAGTCATGCCTTTTGGGTTAACTAATGCACCTAGTACTTTCATGAGACTAATGAACGAAGTTTTACGTGCTTTAATTGGACGATTTGTGGTAGTCTATTTTGATGATATACTGATTTATAGCAAATCTTTGGAAGAACATTTGGAACATTTACGTTTGTTTGGTAACCTTGGGAAGTGCACCTTTTGCACCGACCGAGTATCTTTTCTTGGCTATGTTGTTACTCCACAGGGAATTGAAGTTGATAAAGCCAAGATTGAAGCTATTGAGAGTTGGCCGCAGCTCAAAACGGTCACACAAGTGAGGAGTTTCCTTGGCCTCGCTGGTTTCTATAGGCGTTTTGTGAGAGATTTCAGCACCATTGCTGCACCTCTCAACGAGCTTACAAAGAAGGCTGTGCCTTTTGTTTGGGGTACCGCACAGGAAGAAGCCTTCACGGTATTGAAAGATAAGTTGACACATGCTCCTTTACTCCAACTTCCTGATTTTAATAAGACTTTTGAGCTTGAATGTGATGCTAGTGGAATTGAATTAGGAGGTGTGTTATTACAAGATGGTAAACCTGTTGCATACTTTTCTGAAAAATGGAGTGGGCCTAGTCTGAATTATTCTACTTATGATAAAGAACTATATGCTCTTGTTCGGACTTTAGAAACATGGCAACATTATTATGGCCCAAAGAATTTGTTATACATTCTGATCATGAATCTTTGAAACATATTAAAAGTCAAGGTAAACTGAATCGTAGACATGCTAAATGGGTTGAATTCATTGAAACTTTCCCTTATGTCATTAAACACAAGAAGGGTAAAGAAAATGTTATTGCTGATGCATTGTCTCGTCGCTATACTATGCTGTCACAACTTGACTTCGAAATATTTGGTTTGGAGACCATCAAAGATCAATATGTGCATGATGCTGATTTTAAAGATGTTTTGCAGAATTGTAAAGAAGGAAGAACCTGGAACAAGTTTGTCGTTAATGATGGATTTGTGTTCCGTGCTAACAAGCTATGCATTCCAGCTAGCTCTCTTCGTCTTTTGTTGTTGCAGGAGGCCCATGGAGGAGGATTAATGGGACACTTTGGCGTGAAGAAGATGGAGGACGTACTTGCTACACATTTCTTTTGGCCAAAGATGAGACGGGATGTTGAGTGTTTTGTTGCTCGCTGCACTACATGTCAAAAAGCTAAGTCACGACTCAATCCTCATGGTTTATATATGCCTTTGCCTGTACCTAGTGTTCCTTGGGAGGATATATCTATGGACTTTGTTTTAGGTTTACCTCGAACAAAGAAGGGGAGGGATAGCATATTTGTTGTCGTGGATAGATTCTCAAAAATGGCACACTTTATACCATGTCATAAAAGCGATGATGCTGTTAATGTTGCTGATTTGTTCTTCCGTGAAATTATTCGTTTGCATGGTGTGCCAAATACTATTGTTTCAGATCGTGATACTAAATTTCTTAGCCACTTCTGGAGATGTTTATGGGCTAAGTTGGGGACTAAACTGCTTTTTAGTACTACTTGTCACCCCCAAACTGATGGACAAACTGTAGTAGTCAATAGAACATTGTCTACTATGCTTAGGGCTGTTTTGAAGAATAATAAGAAAATGTGGGAAGAATGCTTGCCTCATATTGAGTTTGCTTATAATCGTTCATTGCATTCTACTACTAAGATGTGCCCTTTTGAAATTGTGTATGGTTTCCTACCTCGTGCACCTATTGATTTGTTGCCTCTTCCATCTTCGGAGAAGGTTAATTTTGATGCTAAACAACGTGCTGAATTGATCTTAAAAATGCATGAGTTAACTAAGGAAAACATTGAGCGTATGAATGCTAAATATAAACTTGCTGGAGATAAGGGTAGAAAACATGTTGTGGTTGCACCTGGAGATCTTGTTTGGTTACATTTGCGTAAGGATAGATTTCCTGATTTGCGCAAATCAAAGCTAATGCCACGTGCTGATGGTCCTTTTAAGGTGTTAGAGAAAATAAATGATAATGCATATAAATTTGAGCTGCCTGCAGATTTTGGGGTTAGTCCCACTTTTAACATTGCAGATTTGAAGCCTTATTTGGGTGAGGGAGATGAGCTTCCGTCGAGGACGACTTCATTTCAAGAAGGGGAGGATGATGAGGACATCAATACCAATGTTAGACCCACACCCCCTGCTGCTATACGTACTGGACCAATTACTAGAGCTCGCGCACGCCAATTAAATTACCAGGTACTTTCGTTTCTTGGTAATGATTATAATGAGAATATGATGCTGCCTAAATTGGATACATTTGTTTTGCTTACAAATGAAGGGCCTAGCTTTGAGAAGGATGAACATTGGAGCAAGAACAAGCATGGAGATGATGGCATGCACATGGGGAACAAGAACGGAGTTACAAGTGATGATTTCAGGACGTTGAAGCCACCATAATGCGTGCATGAAGCCTTGGACGAAATATATAATATGCTACTTCATAACTTTTGTCCAGAGGCTATTCTAGTTGCTGCGTCACCTTATTATTGGGCCAGGCCCATGTAATTTCAAAATACTTGAGTATAGGCTGTTTTTAGAGTCCGTATGTGTGGGGAAACAAGAGATAGGGTTGGTTTCGGACCCCTTCCCCAAGGGCCACGAAATTCCCCCCTCTTCCTCCATACATACAGCCCTTAGGGTGTCGTTTAGACTTTGGGGGTTTTGTTTAGATTAAAAGTTCGCCATAGCTGCAACTTCGCGTACTTCATTTGTGTTCAACAACCAGACAAAGGCGTCACAGAACCCCACCTTGATCAATAAAGCTTTCATCTTATATTCGCAATATCCAGATTGCAATCTCAGTTTCTTGCTTGTTCTTCGTTTGCTCGCAGGAAACAGACCCTCGAGGTCAGGTTGATCGTGCTCCGGCGTGGTCAATAACCTCTCGGAGTTGGTTTAGCGATTGCTAAGGCGCGACGTCATCGCACGTTCGTAGTCGGATCGTCAAAGTCGACTTCCACCAAAGCGATATCCATCATCTCATCGAAAGACGGGACACCTTTGCCTCTATCATGAGCTGTGATACTATAGGGAATTCATCTGATGCGGTTCGCAATCAGGATGCTTTCTATCCTGTCGAATACTTGAATGGGATTAAGGTTAATAACTTTCTGTATCATAGATTAGTACTAAAAGTAGGCGTCCCCATCATGCTTTTGAGAAATCTGAACCAATCAACTGGCTTATGTAATGGCACAAGGCTTATAATCACAAAACCTGCTGATAAGATTATTGAGGCAATTGTCATGACTGGTTCAAACATAGGCGACATTGTTTTAATTCCGAGGATAGGCTTAACCTCAAAAGATCCTAAATGGCCTTTCACTTTGCATCGTCGCCAATTTCCTGTTAGAGTGTCCTATGCAATGACTATTAACAAAAGTCAAGGGCAGACTCTTTCGAATGTTGGTTTATACTTCGATACCCCTGTGTTCACACATGGGTAGCTCTATGTTGTAGTGTCGTGTGTTACTTCAAAGAAATCACTAAAGATATTGATCAAAGGAGAGGATGACGAATCTGCTTCTCAGACAAGGAACATCGTGTTTCCTGAGATATTCCGGTCGATTCGCTAAGCTGTGTTACCCTATGATATATACACAATGAATTTCTTTATGTATATTTTGATAGTTTGTGTATTCTTCCTGTGATAAGTCTGTAGTCTTTGTATGTTCGCCGCTTTCTGTAATTTCCCAAGCCAAAATTTTTTTTTGCAATCGTGTATGGTGCTTTCTTTACTTGCTGGCTTTCTCTTCTTTTTTGCTCTCCACCTTTCAACTTATCAAGTGAGTTCATGTGAATAGCATGTTTAGACTTGATCATTCTTTCTATCTTTCTATTCATCTTTTCAAGTTCTGCATGCATACTGCAGATGTCGAGCCAAAGGATCAGCCTTCTCTCACAGATCAGTGACAGAGAGATGTTCTGGAATGCTAAGGTTTTGGTTTCTCGCATTTGGTACTACCGAGGTGGGACTGATGAAGGTGCCATCATGCATACTGACATCGTGGTGCTTGACAAAGAGGTTTGTTTTCTATTACAACACCTATGCTCATACTATCAATCCTACCCTCTGGCCTAACTTTCAATGGAAATGTGTAGGGCACCCACATGTATGGCCGCATGCCTGCTGAGCTGTCGGAACGGCTGAAAGATATCTTGCGGGGAGGCGATGTTTATCTAATTAAGAGATTCATGTGCAAGCAATCAAAACCCACTTACAGAGCTGTTGATAGCCCGTATAAGATGCAGTTCACTCGCTTTAGTACTGTTGATCCTGTGGTGGGTGATGAAGAAGATTTCCCGTACTGCACTTACAGCCTCATGTCCTTTTCGGATATCCCGATGCCAGGCCCGCACACTCCTTGCTTCATTGGTTAGTCTTTCCATGTTGTTCTGATGTATGCCATGTTTCCTCTTTAACTCCCATTGAGCCATCTTACATTTGTTCTGCTATTTACAGATGTGATTGGCCGGATTATTGCGGTTACAGACATTATTGTTGTCCACTCTCAGTATCAGGCTGAGCCTTCAGATACTAGGACTATAATTCTCCAGGATCAAGCGTGAGTTCCTTGACTACTTTCCCTTCAATTTCCTTGACCTCCGCCCTTTCCCTTTGTTTACTTGCTGCTGCTCGGTTGCAGAGGAAATGAGATCAACCTTGTTCTCTGGGGTGCTCGAGCCCATGAATTTGAAGCAGAGGCAGTGCGTACTGCAAGTGAATCCGGAGCTGTCATTGCTATCTTTGTTGGAACACTACCAAAACAATACCGAGGTGATTATTTAGTCTACATCTCACTTGCTCCAGTGTTTATTCTACCAGTTTGATGTATATTTGTGCCTGCCTGTGTGTCTCAATAGGTATTAAAGGGCTGAGTGGTAGTTCTGCATGTCGTTGGTACATTGATGAGGACCTGCCAGAGATGAATGCCTTTCGTGCTAGGTATTTCCTCTTTACATGTCCTTATCGGTCATCAAATTTTCTACAACTGTTTTGCTTGCATTACAATTGCCTGCCTTCCATCCAGCCTTGCAGAAGGGCTTCCTGCTATCACTGCTCACGTTGCAGGAGGACAAGCGCTCGTTCCAGCACCTTTTCGTGAAGCTCCTGTTGAATTGAGTGTTCAGGAGCTACTTGCCCTTGACCCATTTGACAATCTGGTATCTTCTATCTGTACCTTTATTTTTTTTATTTAGTTCCTGTTTTCTTTCTGTCATCCTTCTCATTGCATTTGTATTTGTTGTTCAATGCAGAAGAAACAATTTATGGTCAAGGTTGCTATCACACACTTGGCCTCTGACAATCGCTGGTGGTTTCTCTCATGCCGGAAATGCCATAAAACGGCCTATGTATCTGGAAGGCAGTACCGTTGCTTAGACTATGGCTGTTCTTCTATTGCAGCAGATCCCTCGTAAGTTCCTTTTGACAATGGTTTCTGCTCTGTTTTGTCCACTAGATTGCTTCTGAGTCCACTTGCCTTGCAATGTCTAGGTACTGTGTGTGTACTTTTGGAAGCGATGGTGCAGATGAGGCGGAATTTATGTTCTTTGATAGAGCTGCAAAGAGTCTTGTTGGCAAGCCACTCATGACTTTGATTTATCGCAAATATCCGGGTTTTACAAGTGCACTTGATCTTGCTCAGATAGGAGGTACCGATGTAGGTTTGCCTGTTGAAATTTGCCGCCTTGTTACCCAGAAGTATAGGCTTGTTGTTTCCATCTCCAACAAAAGCTTCCAGCCTACAAGCACCCAGCTGTCTTTCCAAGTTGGTAGAATTGATGAAGTCTTCAAGCCTGAGCTTGTGCCCTTCGCATCTATTGGTGCATCATGCGTCTCTGGAGCATCATCTTCTACTGAGGGCTCAAGCATGGCGGTGGCCATTCCAACCTCTTTCGCTACAGGGTCATCTACACTTGTTGTGATGCCTCTGGATGAGGTATGCCTACTGCTGGTTTCCTCTTTCATGTTCTCTTTCAGACATTTAATTGCTTTGCTGTTTTTTTGGCAGATGAACACTCCTATATCTGCATTTAAAGGAAAAGGACAGGCCATTGTACCTAAAACTCCCAGGTATCGCCCCTTCCTTTGTCCTATCGTACATTCGGAGATCTCTTGATCTTTGCTTACGGCTTCTATTTTTTAAAACCAGTAAATCACCGTGCCCAAAAAGTGCTCGCCGCAAACTCTGTCTTGGACCCTCTAAATCTAAGGATGCTGAGCTTTCTGCCTCTGCTACCAAGGTGGCTACCCAAACTGAAGAGGCTGCCACTGCCGAAAATGTTGTTCAGCCTGCACCCATCCCACATGTTCGTGCCTGTGCTTAAGATGCAAATGTCGTTTCTATTTTGCACAACCCATGCTTCATGTACAATAATCTCTGGTGCCACCAAATTATACAGGTTGAACAGGGAACTGAAGGTGCAGTTGCTGAGGATCCAAAGGTCACCCTTCCTGACCCCTCTAAGCTTAAAAGGTAAAGACTCATGCCCTGCTACATTTACCTATTTCAACACATATGAGAGAGGCATTGAATTTAGTTACATCCTACGCTGCCTTTTATAAAACAAACTAAGTTCTTCTATTAGACTACGGAACGGTTCCTGCTTAACTATGTGCATTTGATATGTATTTTTCCTGATATAAGTTGTAGTGTCTGCTTATTGTTTCACTTGCTGCTTGGTCATGTCTCTTAAAAATTTAGTAAATACAAGTTCATTACCAGGTTCACTAATTGTTCTGAGCTCTCTACAATATGCGGATTAATTACCTGCCCACAAGAAAACTCATCTTTTGCATGTTTCATTGCAAGTTGAATGCCTATTCGGTAATATTAGCCTTTCGTGTAGAAATCTGTCGCGTCGTCTGTTCTTTACAGTGAAAACAGTCTTCCCTTTGCATGTTTACTATGCCTCCTTCTTCACTGATGCATGCAATGCCATTTGATCAGGCTTTTCTTTCTGGAACTGCTGTTTTTATATTTATGACAGACTCAGTAAAACATTCCTTTACTTGCAGCATTTTTATATGTGTTCTTATTTCTTTTTTGTT
The DNA here is from genome assembly GCF_002575655.3 of Aegilops tauschii subsp. strangulata. Lineage (NCBI taxonomy): Eukaryota > Viridiplantae > Streptophyta > Magnoliopsida > Poales > Poaceae > Aegilops > Aegilops tauschii. The sequence continues at coordinate 183,668,729 of NC_053035.3, read as the reverse complement.
GCATGTGCATGCAGATTGAGTATCTACATTGTTGGTTTTCTATGTGCTAAGGTTCAATGAGGCTTTTGCTCATTTATGTTGTTCTGCACTTCCTATGTCTAATCTTTATGTCCCTACTATTTGTATAAGATCTTAGAGCTCTAGGCTTTGTCTCTGGGAACAAATTTACTAATATGTCTTTTGTTTGTACTAATGGATCAAACTCAGAACAAACAATACTGGCAAGGGGGCTGGCATACCAAAGAAACCGAAGCAGTAGTTCTTCCATGGAGCAGTCCTTCCATGGTGTAATCTAGATATGTACATACGGTATGGCTAACACTTCTTCGATTTTACTTACCCTGCAGCCATGATGGTATGTTGCGGTATGATAATAACTGCGACGTCTCTTCTTTCTCGGGGTATCTTCTATGTTCTGCTTGCTTGTCAAGGAAAGTCTATGTTGGAGAGGTGCCCTGTTGAACAAAGCTTATCAGCTCTACTGCACCATAACAACGGCCTGGCCATCGGGTTTGAAGATCATCAAGTCAACGTACTTTTGGGCGTGAACTGGATTTATTTTGTGCAACTTTATAAGGCAGGGCTTTCACACCCGTGAAACTGTGTCAAGCCACTGTCATGACAATTCCTCTATTTAGGTCCTGGCCAAATCAAGTATCATGCGTTGTAAATATCGTCGTTAGCTCCTCCTGTCTTATCTCCTTATGACAATTTCTACCCATTGTAAAAATGCCGCTCGGTCATGTTCCGTACTCTAAATCCTCTTGTTGTTCTTATATTGTGTGTGTGTGTTGTTATATCCTCTATTTACTGCTAGCCTTGCTGATCTAAGAGCCCTCCTTACTAATTTACCTGACGCCATGAATATCATATGCCTTTCTGTTAATCCGCTCCTTTGGTTAATCGTTCAGAGTGTTCTTGGTGTTTGTTTGAATATCGATAGGTACTCGTTGGCTAATGAATTTTAAGAAACACCAGTTAAAACTAAATTTTCAATGCCAATTGATCTTTGCTTTCCTCCTGATATTGTTTGGTTGCTTCCTGCAAAGTGAATCTATGAATTTAGTTTCCTATCAAGCTAAAACTTGTGAGCTGCCTTGCATAGTTATGTGCTATATACCTGGGATGTTTCCTGTTGGACAAGACTTATTGTTGCTCGTATTTTTCCTCCTGCCTTCTCAATATGTGTATATGGTCCAACTTTCATTTAGTGTTTGCGAAGATTCATTGTGTGCAGCTTAGATTTAGAAATAAAATTGTATTCTGCCCTTCAGATAACAACAATTGCCATAAGATTACATATATTGTATTTAAGATTCCAAATTATCACTGCACATACAGTTCTTTTCTACTGCTCTTCCAAAAGAGCAGCAACGATCTATTACAGAGGAGAAGGTCCAGTTTTACCCACTCCACAAAACAGATGTGCTATTCTGTTCAGGCCTAATGGACACAAAATTCTCTTTGACCAGTTAATGTTGTGGGTAAAGACATTTAGTCCACTGATTTGGATTTGTAAGCGTTAATATTGTGTTAACTCAGCTAAGTTGTTGTGATATTCCTGCCTGAGATGTTTGCTACTGGAAGAAACCGTATCATGTTTACTTTGGTGAACTTCCAATATATATGTGCAAACAAAACTTTTTTTTACTAGTAGCTCATTTGCTAATTCTTAAATTTATTGTGTACCAACAGAGTTGGTGCAGACCAATAGGCTTAGCCATTTCATAGGGAAGTCAAAATAAAGGTTTTACCTGCTTGCTAATTTATGATAATTGTTTGCTTCACATGATACCATCTGTTCAGTGTTCGTACAACAAATCCATAATAATAAGATCATACATAGGTAAAAAATAAATAAATTTGCAACTAGAATCACATTATTGCCTTCATATGCTATCAATTGCCATGAGCTTATGTATGCTGTTTTTTCTGGTCCAAATTGCCATTGCATCTTCTCTATTCAGGATGATAGTTTCCACAACATACTCCAGTATATTTCCCGGTTAAGAAACGCAAAATACCATATACGTTAAAACAAACAGAGCTAGAGACTTAACAAACAGTGCACACCTCACACATGGTTCATGATTTCAATCATCATTCCATTACATAAACATCATGACGGATAGATCAATACCAAAAGGAATGCATCCTGCCTCCCCAACCCAGCGCACCTGGCTTTAGTCCATGCAACAACTAAACATAACTAGACATGAAACCATTACTAGGTTTAGATATATATACGTGCCCTTATGAAACACCTTGCCCTATTCCTCCTTAAATGTTGCATTGTAGACACCTGCAGATATACATGCTTGCTTAGACCATGCAATGAAATAGAAATCTTCTACAAATTAAACATGCAGTGAATGTACAAACCTTCTTAGATCTTGTGAACGGTGAATTCTGGTTTCCCGTTGTGAGACCGAAGGGAGAAAACACATATTTCCCCTTTTGTCATCTTCGCTTTCTTTGCAAACTCACTCCAGTTACGTGTTATGCTGGCCCTGTTGTCCACACCATTGATAAGGCGAACACGTCTTGCACACCGTCCAGATGATAGCTTGATCTTCACCCCATCGATTGGAGTGCTAATGAAATCCACCAGATACTTCTTAGTGAACACAACAGAGAAGTACCGCAAAAATACATCAGAGTTATAATCACATGGTATGATAGATTGATATGCTGATGCAAATATAAGTACATTCAAAAGTTGCAAACCATTCTCTGGCCGGGCTTCGTAAAGGTCCTGTTCATCTCACACACGTAGTGACTGATGGCGGGCCTAGATGACTTAACATAGTGGCTGAGACGCTTCCGAGCACAAGTTGACATCTTAAACTTCTTTGAATACATCCATCTACCATTAGAATTTGGATTATAGCCTGGGAACAAAACTAAACAGGTTAATTTGATTCAGCCATCAAACAACAAAATCAATTAGTCATGCGCAAGCAACACTTACCAACTGTGTAGTCTTTAGGACAGTCACAGACATCCATGCATATCATCCGGGATTTCTTTTCCTTCGTCCGCCTATGCACCCCTACATAATTGAACAAGTGAAGAAAGTATAAGTGTAAAGGATTACATTAACTGGCTCGGTTATATCTTATAGTGCTTACATAACCTACGCAATGCAGTTTAGGCTATGAATTTAAGGAAGCAATCCAAACAAAATTAACCCAAGAGTAGATAGTTTCATCATTGCTAAACAAATAAAATAGCAGAGATGTTGTTCATCTTATGGTGTTATTGATCATATAGATATGTATAAGATCATGGCAGCACCGGTTGATCGTTCGTCACCTTGACGATACTATGCATAGGTTACCCAAACAATAAAAGACTTACTGTAGGCATTCATACATTCTCCACTTTCCATAAATTCTAATAAATAATCTTCATCTAAAAACAGAGTTGAGAACAACCAAAATTACACAAGTAAGCAAAGCATAAATCTAAGAAAAGGTTACAAAGTTACATAGTGCTGAAGGAATGTTCGTCTCACTACTTTTGCAGCCTAAAAACATTCTCTGTATTCTACACTCCTCCATTTGTTACTTATTCCGGCAAGTAGATGGGCTGGGATTTGAATAATGAATGCATGTGGCTAAAAAGACAGAGCGAAGCATCTGTTTTTCTTGCATTAGAATATTGCAAAGAGAAAATTTATTTACAAAACTTGTCGTTTTGATCTTGTGTAGGTAGCACAACTATACACCACCATGAACAGGTTGTTTCATCGCTACAGCTCATATACCAAGCTATGCCAGTATGGCAATATTTGATGGTACGCCTGCTCATATTTCAAGGGGCAACACCCACATTTGCCCTAAAAAAACAACATTTCCACATTTCGAGGAGCTTCGGTACATTTCCTCACCAATGAACCAGAAATTGTTTTGTGTGCTGCATGATTGAGGAAGTGCTATTGCAGATCAAATTTGAGCCTACCCTATTTTCTTTCTTCAAGCTCAGGTAAAGGTTTCTCTCCTCCTCACTAATGTTAAATCTTTATCACCGCATTGATTTTGGTAGAAGCATCTATTGGGAATCAAGTGATGACTATGGGTGACAAGGTATGGTAAGGCCATCTGCTCTATGGTGACTTAAGAGGCTACAATGCTCTAGGATATCCTACGGCTTACGTTAGAGTATTTTGGCACTGAATCTTTTGAAATTCATTTAGGGAACAAAATCTGTACTACTTTTTTTGAATGAAAACTCATTTACTACTTAAGGTCTAATGACTTAGGTGCTGTTGCGGTTCATGCGTTCAAGGTTGCCTGCATGAATCTCGCTTGGTTACATACATGTATGCATCCTTGATTTTTCAATCTTCACCACTTTACAAATTTAGCAATCATGACATCCTCTTCCATCGAAGATACATATTGAGCCTTCGACAAAATCAATTCGGTTGAACTTGCCTTTATACTACCTTACACATCAACGGGCCACAGATTAGAAGATATTTAACTGAGATGCGTGTGTCAAAAAATACCTTTACTAGAGGTGGTCTGTACACCTTCATCAGAGCTGCTGTATGAGTCTTCGTCAGAGCTGGTGTATAGGCTTTCATCTGAGCTGTTGTCCCCGCCTTCATCAGAGCTCATGTACCTTTCTTCACCAGAGTTGATGTACATCACTTCATCGCCTTCATAAGAGGAGCAATCAACACATCCATCTGAGCTACTGTTCGAGTATTCATCGGAGCTGCTGTCAGTGCTTCCATCGGAGCTGTCATCCACAGGATCGGTTCGAGATCCCCTCATGTTCCCCCGTCGCAGGACCCTACGAAATCATCAATCTTCAATCAAAACAATGGCACCATTGGAATAGACACAGTGATTTACTTCCCTATAGGTGCATCCCTAGATTACAGCAGGGAATCTATAATGCCTAAAAAAGGAAGCAAGAGGGGTAAGAATCACCAGAAAAATAGGGGGGGACGCAAGTCCTACATAGGTCAAATATAAATCCATACATGCAGCTAGATCCAAAATCAGAAGGGGGAAGAAATCGCACCGGTCGGCGACTCTGCAAACGCCTCTGACGCCGAACTGAACAACCGAGGAGGAAAGGGGATGGACAGATTCGGTGGATCCACTCGCTGCCACTTCATATTCAGCTCCTCACGGGCTACAGGCGTCGCTATTCATGGGCTGGGCTAAATAGCATATGGGCCATCCAAGTACTAACTAGCTCGATATACGCGAAACAAAAAGATGTTTCTTTCACCGCCTAAAATAAACAGATGTTTCTTTCCCTTTGCCTAAAAAAATAATTTTTTGCGAAATACGGTCATGTTTTCACATCTAATATTACGTTTACTAGAATTTCCTTACAGAAGACAATATTCATTTATTTAGATAACATCATTATTTCGTACTTGTGAGATAATTAAAAGAGTTAACTCTTTCTCCAGGAGATATGAGCTCCATTGTTTGTCAAATCCTCCTTTCTACTACATACACTTTTTTTATTCTTACGTGACACTTTGATGCCCCTTTTCCAAAGCAAAGCTTTTGTCCACTATGTCAGTCTGTCTTATGAACACATCTTTTTGGCTTTCGCACCCTATGGCTTAGATCATTTGTCGGAAATTTATGTTTCTATTTTGTTCACATATTTAGAAAGTTATGCGAAAGGGGGTACCCATGATCAAAATAAATCTATCACCCTCTTGCCACTGTTAAAAGTTAAAGCCAACACGCATCCATCCCCACATGTGTAGTGTTGTCTTCATTGCTGCCTTCGAGTGCTTACTCCATACTTTTCCTCGATGCTAAAAAAGAGGATATATACAATGCTTATGAAATCAAGTATTGCAAAGGCTAGACAAATTTGCAGAGAAAATTATCAAACAGTAAATATAAAGTCAGTAGATTTGAATAAAAAATAAAATCTAATCAAATAATATATACTTAGTTTTAGTTATTAATATTTTTTCCCTACACACTTGTCCAAACTATGAACTTCCTTAGAATTATCGTGATGATAACAATATTTCAACCTGACCGATGATTTATTTTTCCAAACCACCTGCTAGAAAAGTACAACCGCGCAAGCTTAGCTTCCTCTCCATGGTACCCATATATTCGAACTAAACACATCCAGCTTATATAAATATTTCCCCTTTCTAAGCTAATATTTCACAACGTGATAACCATTCCTTCACACTAGCATTTTTTTAGACAATCAAACTAACAGCCTCTAATACATGGTAATTGCAAAATGAGATTATTTTCAGCGACAAAACACCTCACACATCCAATTTAATTCAGGCCCGATGAACACGCAGCTTTCTGAGGCCCAGGCGCAGCCTAGCTACAGCCCAATAACGGTAGCAAGAAGGTACACGCAGTAACTCTCACCATAGAGGCCCCCACCAGCGAGACGTCCTTATTTTCTCCTCCTTCTCTCATCTTATCCATCCTTTCCCCCTCACTCTTCCACAATGCCTGCTCAGATCCAGCCTACGGCAGCACCGACGAGAAGCTCACCATGGAAGCAACGAAGACTGGTGCTAATTGACTCTTCCCCACGGTATTTCTTCCGCCTCGTTGTGCTTTACTCCTCTTTGATTCCTTCTCATGCCTTTTTCTTCCTGCTTATTCTAGCTCTGGCATTTTCCTGCCGATCTGTTCAGTGCCCTTTCACCCGCCGGTCAGCATCGTCTTGCCCACCAGGTAAACTCCTACTTCGACCCACTCTGCTTCGACGTGTGCCTGCGTTTGAGGCACCAGTACATACAACGCCTAAAGGCCCTTGAGGCTATACTTTTGATTTCTTACACTCGAATGTTTTGTTCGACCAGCTGAGTTGTCGTACCTTATTGATCTGCTCGGACTTGGTCTTTTCCCTGCCAGATATTAGCAAACTAGCAAAAACGATAGATCGACCTAATAGTTTCCTTCTATTTTAGCGTCCCTTGTCCTCTGTACATTATACATTACAGAAAATTGATCCTAGGTATCCTTATTTACTTATAATCGGTCCTCTCATTACAAAATCCAAACTGTGGAATCAACTTGTCACCCACCATTTTTTCTTCTTCTTCCTACCCAGACACGCGTGCAGCTGATACTATACTTACAGACACGTCTTTGTGCCAATGACGTTTTCTCTCGCTTGCGGCAGGTCCCAGCAATGGCTTCTGTTCCAGTTTCATCTAAGGTCCTGCTCGAAGCTATGTTAGAGAAGGTTGGTCTTCCAGCGGCCACCTACTCGGCGTGCCCAACAGAGGTTGGGCGTCTGCAAGTCACCGTTACTTTTTACCCAATCAAGATCAGGCTGAGAGGTTCACCTGCCAAAGTTTCCATATCTACCTCAGAGCACCAAGATTTAGAAGAAGCTCAGGATTATGTGGCTGCTGTAGCAATTAAGTACATGGATGCTTACGAGGGGGTGATTCCAAAAGATTACCATTATGATCAACTGAGGGCCGCTGAGAAGGCAAATGTATTGTTGGGTCAGCAGCTTAAGGCAATGAAGAGGGACAATGCATCTCTGAAACAGAAGCTGAAAGAGAGCGTCGACAAAAACAAGCTCTTGAGCAAAGGATGGGATGGATCCCTGAGCACGGAACAGAACATTGTCAGTAACCTTAATCATCTGGTTAGCAGCAGGCTAAGCCCAGGGTGTACTCCAGATGACCTGGAGCTCAATAATGTTCTTCTTTATGTAGAAACCAGCTACGAATACCTTCAGCAGCACACTGATGAGGCCATGGTCAACCTTCAGGAGACTGCCCTTTATCCATATGGTCAAGGACAGTCAACAGACGAAGATGAAGGTCTGTCAACCCAAAGTGTTGAAAATCCACCGTTGGACCCAGAACTAAGGACCTCATTTGATGATGAGGAGACCTTTGGCAGCCAAGGATACTGCTCTGATGACTTCCACGCCCTGCCCGAAGATCGCTTCTAATCTTATAAGAACCATCAGATCATCATCATCATCGCTAGAATCAGTCGTTGTTCCCTACTACTATAGTTATCTATAACCCTTTGTAGTGTGTGTCCTATCGAACCATGGTTCAATCAGTTTGTACGGATCTATCTATTGTCTGTGATGGTATGTGTGTAAGCGTGGACATCGTGATGTAATCTACCCTATCAAACCATATCCTATCAAACCATGCTGCTCTCAATTATGCATCATATGCTATCAGAGCCTGGTGTTTTGTCTGTTTGTTTTGCTGCGCGTTGTTGTATTTGAATCGTGTGTTGAGTTCCATTTCTATGCTTTCAGATTTATCTAAGAACTTTGCCTTACTATCGTGCTTCTGTGATTTTGCTTAAATAAGTCCCTGTGATGGCTTTTAAATAGTTTTAACTTGTGCTTTACTACCATGACATTCAAATTTAATTTACCGCCGGCCTGCAGACATGGCCAACTCAATGGACAATGATGATTTCATAGTCAAGGGGCTTCCACAGGTTACGACTACGCCATACATTTGCCTGAACACTCTTCGTCTTAACATATCCAGTTGACTTAATACATTCTTTTGTCTTTTCATTGAATGCAGCTCTCTGCCATCTCTGTTACCATTAGCAGAAAGTATATGCTTGAACAAGCTATTAAGCGGATCCATGGTACAATTCATGCATTCGAGCTTACTGATGATGATCACGACATGGTGACAGCATCAGTGAAAATCGATCTCCAACCCCACAGCAAAAGCATCTTGCCAACCCACCAGGTGTTCATTGGAGAACCAACTCAATTTGCCAGCAATGCTATTGAATCAACATGTTCTGCTGCTTTGTCCTATCTGTTGACCATGGGCATAATTACGATAAATGACTACAACTCAGTGGATCTCAAGAATTGCCAGAGACAGCTCAAAGCTGAGCAGTTCTGGTCATCAGAGCTATATGATCGTGTAGAGGCCTTTCAACATCAGCTCAGTTCCATGACTACACCAAAAAAGAGGCCTCGTTCAGAGAGTGATGATAATACCATTCAAGCAGCTAAATGTGTGAATGAAGCAAAGGTAATCATTGCTTTGGTATGCTCTCCACTCGCATTCCTCCAATACCACATATCATTTTACATACAGCTGCCCATTGATCTGTAGGATAGCCTCAACGGCACTCCCGGTTCGCTGTCATCAACCGAACAAATATCAACCAAGTAACATGCCCTCCCTTCTGCTCTTCAGACTCATGCAATCATATGTGTTATTCATGTATATTGCTTTTCCAGTGAAACAGGTCAGAGCTCTAGCAAAGAGACAAAATCCCAGCCTGCTGCCCGCAGGGCTTTACTCTTTAAAGACTAAATGCACGAATCACATGTAAGACAGTTTTCTATAATAATTTCCTATGTAGTACTCATAAATGCACTGCTTAAACCTTCCTTACCTTACGTAAAGATATCATCCTTCTATTATTTTGTGATTATACTTATAGGTTGATCAATACGAATCCCGGTCCTGCAATATTAATATGTGCATTTTCCTTCAAAATTGAGCATGCCCTGTTTATTATCAGTACTCTCTTTGCAATATCAATAACTAGCTTTACAGAAGATTTATCTTTTTTCTTATTTTTCACTATTGATTATCCTTATCCACACATACGTAGCCTAGAAAACTAATAGAGCCTTTCTTTGAAGTTGTAAGGTACCGGCAAAGAACATCCAACTGTAGCATACTACCTTGGCGTTAGGTTACTTATCTACTGATTAATACGTATATAACCAATGTCCTTGAATGAACCTTTTTTTATCTCATGTTTCATACTTCAATATAGCCTGCTGACGTGCCCTGGAATGTGAACGTCTATCCGCTTTGTCGTTCCCAACATCCAGGATGCATGGACAAGACTGACGCTGCTCAAACACGAGCATGTCTGCCCGTGTTGAAGGAGTTTTCCACTCTGTCTATGCCTCAAGTGTCCATGATGCCCCTCCATATTATCGCTACCATATCTTGTTTGTTTTGTTTGCTCAGCAAATGTTTCATTAGATAAGGATTTGGTTAGACTGGACCTGTATAATTATGCACTGTTCATGAAGTTTGTTATTTAGGTTTCGAACCTAGTAAACTAACTGCTAAGTTCGAGTGATGGTGTTATCTGTTTTTAGTTAATATCATATCATCTTTTTGAAACCCTTCTCTAAAGTAGTACCACTCTATTTAAACTTTCTAATACTTGAATAGTTTTTGTATTTATCCTTAAAATGTTCCAATGGCTGTATAAATATGTTGTGTCCTCGGCTATATTCCGACGAGGGTCACTTCATATTTTCCAGTGTTCGCCCAATTGACCATCCATATAATGACTTTTCAAAATTTCAAATTTATTAGTATTATACTCAGAAATTATCTGTGTTTGATCCAAAAATAACATATTTTTTCAGCCTACAAAAAATAGTAAACACACATGCTTTTTCATAGTAGCGCCGTTAATCTGTAAAATCAAAATGAAATAGCAGTATACATGTATACTCATCTAAAATGCTCTGCCTTTTAGATTTTCGAGCGCCCGCTAAAAGAAAAATGCATTACGCCTATTTTTTCCCTGCTTGCCTTCTTCTACTTATTTTCTTCACTTAGTCACTTGTTTCAAAATATAACCATGCCCCTTATTTCCTGTAGCTCATCGACCTTCTCAGGGCCGACACGGCGGCCCTCTCTCTTAATTCATCGCATGCACCGAACTCTATCTTCTCTTCCTTGGATTCGTCCACTCACCCCCTACCCCCATCCCCCTCCCCCTCCTCACCCCGTCCACCCACGCCTCCCTCCTCTCTCTCTCTCTCCTTATCTGGTTCAAGCTCATTTGCGTTCGATGTTTCGCCAAACGCACCAGATCTCCGGATAATCACATCCTCCGACGGGTCTCCGCAGTGCTCTACTATTTGCCAGGTGCGCCTCCTCCCCTACAGATCCATTGCTCTAATATGCTCGTTGTCAATAGCATGTATTCATGCTGAGCAAATATGCCTCTCTCTCTATCGTTCTTCTTTTGCTCTGACCACGCATGATTTATCTTCCTAGCTGTTAGGTTTGTTTAAGTCTTCCACGAAGCCGACCAGGAGATCGTAGAAGCACGGCCTCGGCCAGAAGGTATATTCCTCTGTTTCCGAATCCAGATCCACCTATGTCTTTGATTCATGCACATGAAGACATTATTCATTCCTTTGTATATAGTTTGATATATGATTCCAGTGCTGTCATATAGCTATCACTGATGTACTCTCATACAGGCAGTAAAGTATACAATTTACTGCCACTTGTTAATCAATTCTAAAATATTCGGCTTGTTTTCTTCCTTCTAATTTACCTTCATCTTAGCAACCTACATAGTCAGTACCTCTGCTTTACCTGTCCTCTCTAAAAACCTGTATTTTTTGCCTCTATGAATATTTACCCATTCATGGACTAATGTCACTGATTGCCTCTATTCATAACCTCATGATATTACAACTTTGTCCCATGATAAATTTTGTAAAGCACTATTAGACTCTTACTGCATGTCGATTTTAAGACATCGATGTTCACTATTCTTAATGCGCATTATATTTATGCCTTGTGCCAGCCCCCTTGAACCTATCTTTTGAAACCGTCCTCATGGAATTGGTCGAGCTACGCACAACATCTTTGGCCGAGGCAATGTTTGACAAGCTTGGGCTCCCAAAACCAGTTTACCATGTGCGTCCACTTGAGCAAGGCGGATTTAGGTCACAGATTGAATTTCACCGTACAAGAGAGCGTTATGATGCTTCGAAAAGCCGGACTAAATTAATGGGCCATACATGTGTAAGTGGGGAGGCAGCAATGGATCATGCAGCTGATCTAGCAATTACATACATGCAAAACAATGAAAACAAGGTTCTTGCTGATTATAACTACTATCGACTACAGCAAGAAAAGCAAGCTCATGCAAGACTTTCAAACAGAGTGTTAGAAAAAACAGATGAAATCAACCAGCGCAATAAAACCATCAAACAGATGACTGAAGAGCTGTCCAATTATCTGGAAGAAGTGCATGTTGTATCAAACAAGATCCATGATCTTGCTGCGACTGCCTTAGACCCTGCTGCTAGCATGTCTCTTTCCACTCTAAAACAGACTATTTTAGAGATTCAAAATTCAATTGGTACTCTTGAAAGCACTACTGCCACTGCGCGTGTCTCCCTAGAGGAAAAGGGCGTGTACTCAGAGGATGATGTGCCTCAACCAACCTACGATGGCCTTTCTGATGAAGAACTCGATGAAGATTACCATCAAGACATGGATGATGACTGCGCAAACTATGTGCGATCCCCATGAGCACTGTCTAAGACCTGCGAAGCTGATCGACAAGTGAAGCTTTCTATATATAACTTCGCCATCAGACCTTGCTTCTTTCTAGAAAGAGCCAGGTTGTTATTATATTTAGCCTACTTTATTACCTAAATAAAATATGAAGCTCCATGTTTATAGCTGATAGAGGCAAAGGTGTCCCGTCTTTCGATGAGATGATGGATATCGCTTTGGTGGAAGCCGACTTTGACGATCCGACTACGAACATGCGATGACGTCGCGCCTTAGCAATCGCTAAACCAACTCCGAGAGGTTATTGACCACGCCAGAGCACGATCAACCTGACCACGAGGGTCTGTTTCCTGCGAGCAAACGAAGAACAAGCAAGAAACTGAGATTGCAATCTGGATATTGCGAATATAAGATGAAAGCTTTATTGATCAAGGTGGGGTTCCGTGACGCCTTTGTCTGGTCGTTGAACACAAACGAAGTACGCGAAGTTGCAGCTATGGCGAACTTTTAATCTAAACAAAACCCAAAGTCTAAACGACGCCCTAAGGGCTGTATATATGGAGGAAGAGGGGGGAATTTCGTGGCCCTTGGGGAAGGGGTCCGAAACCAACCCTATCTCTTGTTTCCCCACACATACGGACTCTAAAAACAGCCTATACTCAAGTATTTCGAAATTACATGGGCCTGGCCCAATAATAAGGTGACGCAGCACCTAGAATAGCCTCTGGACGAAAATTATGAAGTAGCATCTTGTATATTTCGTCCAAGGCTTCATGCACGCATTATGGTGGCTTCAACGTCCTGAAATCATCACTTGTAACTCCGTTCTTGTTCCCCATGCGCATGCCATCATCTCCATGCTTGTTCTTGCTCCAATGTTCATCCTTCTCAAAGCTAGGCCCTTCATTTGTAAGCAAAACAAATGTATCCAATTTAGGCAGCATCATATTCTCATGAACATTAGAATCATTACCAAGAAACGAAAGTACCTGGTAATTTAATTGGCGTGCGCGAGCTCTAGTAATTGGTCCAGTATGTATAGCAGCAGGGGCTGTGGGTGTAACAATGGTATTGATGTCCTCATCAATAGCTTCACCTAAGGAACTGTCTTATTCTCAGACTATTCTCTCGTTTTGTATGAATATGACATATGTTGTCCTATCTATGACCGGTGTAATATATGTATGGTGTGCCTTCGTTTTTTCGAGTTTTTTGGTTTCTTCCTTATAGTACTTTTCCCATGTGCCTCTGATTATAGTTTAGAAGGTTGCAAAAATTGTTCCAGTCCATCTATTTGTACGCATAGACACTCCATGTAGCTCTATTTGTCACATATTGCTTACTATTTTGTTATTTCTTGCTTCCTACTACCTCTACAGGTCCAAAATCTCATCATTTTCTTGCTTTTCAATGAAGGTCTCTTCTGAAAACTTCAGCACACCATGCAAGCTGAAAACATAAAGCTTGATGATGATGTTGTTGCGCTTGGTACAGTTGATGAAGAAGACATTACTCAAAATAATATAATACCATTGTCCTATGCTGGCAAGGCTCGCTGTATGGCTAACGCCTATCGTGATGGACTGGCTGGTTCCCATGTCCACAACTTACCTGATATAATCACCAGCTTCACATGTAACCCAAAGTAGGCTCAAATAACAAATACGCTTACGCCTGAACAACAGCAGATCAATAAGGCTGCTGAGACTGATCGTATCTACCGCACGAAGCTACTTGAGTATCTGCAAAAGATCAAAGAAGGGAAGATATTTGGGCCTGTGATCGCTGGTAATATGGCTGATGATTTATCTCCACTTTCTTTATTTTCCTTAGACATGCACAACTAATCTCCTCTTTTACAGTTATCCACAACACTGAATTTAACAAAAATGGACTGCCACATGCCCAAGTCCTTGTTTGGCAGAAGAAAAAACAGAACAAAGTGGTCATCCCAACTTTGATGAAAACCTTTGTTTCAGCCACTGTTAGTATATCTTTTGGACCTAATTTCTTCTACATCTTTTCTTCGCTTCCATTTCACATGCTTTGAAGTAATTAGTTTCACTCTATCATAGGCATATGAACTTACTGATACTGTTGGTGATATTCCTGCGTATGATCAGATCCCAAAGCTAGAAAGGTATGAACTCTCTATACAACGAAGCATAATACGCTGCCATCTACTTACCAAAGCCATAAATGCTCATATAAACTATACCTTATTTCAAACTATAAATCTACCATGCAAGAAGCTTCTATTCCTATTCTAATTAGACCTGTAAAAACTTTGTTCCTTCATTCCATATTATGGATTTTCTGTTCCTGTTCATATAAATTCCTGAAAATTTGATTATCCTAGAGGTGAGCCGGCTGTTGCAGCGTCTGATTCATCAGCCACATTAGAGTTGAGCTAAACCCAGCTTTCGGATGAGAATAAGAAAGCGGTATGTGTGTTCTTCCAATCTCTTCGTTCTCCTTGATTTTCCGTTGCCATCGTTTCCGTTCTGTTATCTTTAACATGGAACACATAAATGCAGCCTGCCATGTCAACATCTTAGCTTACAAACTTTCCTGTTTTTCATGCCAGATGCTTTGGTGCATGGAGGCTTGCTGCCTTGATCCTTGGTACCTCGACCCTCGCTGGCTTCACCCCACGACAAGTAACAATCAGCTTTTGAACAACAGCCATCCTTTGGCCTCGTGAAGACACATGAAAGCTCTCTATGATCAATTCCTTGTTTAAGATCTATATCATACTACTTTCAAGGCTTGTACATATCACCACAACTCTCCCTGCTTCGCCTATCTCCTCAGTAACTGTTTGTATCCATTATAAATACTCATTTAGCCATGTCGCCGGACATATATGTTATAACCACTACAATGCTAAGTATTCTCTTGTTTATATCTGTGTGCTCATCCTTCTCATTTTTTATTAAATCTTAAACTTTAACCACTGACCTTTGTACAATTTATTAATTAAGAATAAAACTCTCTTAGCAAATACAAAAAATTCCTGTATTTTAACATTGAACACCTCACATCTCGGCACCTAGGCTGAATATTTTAACATTCCCAAGGCTTTAGTCAAATTAAGCACACATCATGATATACTTCGCATACCTGTGTATGCTTCAAAATTCTTAGCTCAACGCTTTTGCGTATTTTGCTTCTGACGATAAAAAGTCCTGCATCTATCCACAGAAACTTGACCCACTACCTGCAAGACCTATAATTAACTTTTTTCTTACTCCATTCAATATATACGTATGTAAATATGACCAGACAGATCCAAGCCAGACGAAACTCAGGAGTGATAAACACAAGAGACAAGCCCATCATAAGCAGTTGTAAAAGCCCATACAGGTCCAGCCCATTCACATTTTTCTAACCCTGTGCATCGTATATAAGCACTGCTCGAGGACACTTTTGACCTAAATCCCCAATCGACGGGCTCCTGGCTGTTCTCCCTGCTGACCGGCGCGGCTCCACCAGCGATCCATCAGCCCCTGGTACAGAAAGAGGTGATTCATCACTTGCTATGCAATCTCTTTCTCTATTTCCTTCTGATTCATCCTTGCTTTCCAATCTCCTTCTCTATTTCCTTTCTCCTCACTGTAGTATCCTCTTCAATCTCAGATCCAGAAGCTCATGCATGGAGGACATGGACATTGGTATCGTCTGTGACGAGGGTTCCCCAGGATCAATGGCGTCAAGGACAGGAACGCCTGTGCCCAATGTAATATTCTAAACACCTGTTATACTCCATTCATCGTAGAGATAGCCTCGATTGAATTGCCATGTCCAATTGAAATTCTCATCTATTGGTTCAGCTATTATTTTGTGAGAAAAAAATTTACCCTTGCTTTGTCCCTACAGGATAATGACTACCTGATAGTGATTCCTTATGCCCACATATTTGACCTCATGATGAAAGCTCTAAAGCTGCCCCCTGCAACTTACCAGCACAGAATATACCCAGGCGGAAAGAATCGTGTAACAGTGACTTTCATTTCTACTTTGGAATTGCTAGATGGTTCACTTGTCCCGAGTTCTATACCAGGTGCAATCTTAGATAACTATGAAGATGCAGAAGACAGTGCTGCTATGGAGGCTATTAGATACATGGAGAATGCATATGGCAAAGAAACGAGGGGCTACCACTACACCCATGTCAAGAGGCTAGAAAATCAAGTGACGCACCTGGTCAAATGGTTGACTTCATCGAATGAGACAATCAAGAAGCTGCGCAAAACATGCTACTACGCTGTCAGGTATATGAACTCGTATTCTGCCCAAATAGAAAACACAACAGCTGCTCGCCACCTGAAAGGTCAGGATAACACCAAGGGAGTTATGAAAACAGCTCTTGCAAGCATCGAAGGGCTGACGCAAAGGCTACGCTACATTGCTATGAAGTTTGAGCGGCGCCTTGAAGCAACCAGAAACAGTTTCTTGTAAACTTTGCTGAATGTATCCTGGCCAGCGTGCTTCATCGGTTACTGCAACAACCACCTTTTGTTTCATATCTATCAGACCAACATCTTTCCCCTTTTGGACTACTCTCAGCAAGATATGTATAGACTTTAGTCCTCCCTTGCTGCCTCTATGGTGAAAAGTAGTCTATGATGTAGTCTACGATCTTTAGATTTTATTGTTGTCTCTATGGTCTAGAGCGGTTTACCATCGCTTATTGTATATATGTGAAGGTCTCCTCTTCTACTGTTGTTTTCATAACACTATGACTGAAGAAAACAACCTTTCCTTTTATGCATGCTTTCACACTAATGTTTGCATCAAACATTCCCTGTGATCATATCTGCAGCACTTACAAGCTCATATTAAGATTTCCCAATGGATCCTGTACACATTCCACCAATGTATATAAGCTATTCTTTTTGAACAATAATATGTTAAAGCATACTCTCACACCAATTAGCTTACATTCGGCCTTTGCGCCATTGGCGCAACGGGTCATCTAGTGTCTATTATTCTTGGAAGACCCTTTTTGAATACTGCAGGGGCTGTTATTGATTGCAACAAAGGCAATGTCACTTTTCATGTTAATGGTAATGAGCATACGGTACACTTTCCGAGGAAACAACCTCAAGTCCACAGTATAAATTCTATTGGAAAAATTCCATCAATTATTTTTGGAGGTTTTGAATTTCCTCTTCCTACTGCCAAGAAGAAATATGATATTCTTATTATTGGGGATATGAATATCCCCGTTGAGGTAACATAGTGTTATTCAAAATTTCTCCAGTTCCATGTTAGTCGGAATGAGTTTGTTAACAAGACTTGATCAACCTTGTTAGAGGATTCCTTTTGATGAGCATGAGATGGATGAAGTTAGAAAGCACAACCTTCTGTACCCTCTCTCTACTTTCTGTTATTTAGTTGAAATAAAGTAAAAATAGTATTTTTCTGTCTGTTTCCTGAATTATCCGTGCAATATAAAAATACCCCGAAAATCAAAGTTCTCCAAATGCCCTGCAAATTTAATATGATTTTTTCTGGAATATTTGAGAATATATGGCACTGAGAACACAGCAGGGGGAGCAAGAACCTGGCCACGAGGGTCCAGGGCGCACCCACCCCTACAAGGCGCACCCCCTGCCTCATGGGCCCACGGTGGCTTCCCTCCACTTATTCCTGCACCCACACACTTCTTCTTCCTCCCAAAAAAATCACCATCCAGCTCAAGCACGAGTTCTAGCTCATTTTGCTGCGATTTTCGATCTCCTTGCCCAAAGCACCTCTCACAAAACTGCTTTGGGAGATTGTTCCTTGGTATGTGACTCCTCCATTGGTCCAATTAGTTTTTGTTTTAGTGCTTTATTCATTGCAAATTTGTGCTGCCTAGGTGACCATGTTCTTGAGCTTGCATGTCAAATTTATATAGTTCCAAGTAGTTCTAATGCATGATATAGGCTCTAGGCACTTGTAGGAGTAGTTGCTATTAATTTTGTTGAGCTTGGTTCACTTTTCTTTGAAGTTACTAAAAATTTCAGAATCAGAGGAAGAAATATGTTTAGGAAAATGTACCAAGGTGGTTCTTCGAGGAAGCAAGGACCCAGGCTTGCAATGTGATGCCGATGATGAACCACCAAGGAACGCTCCAGTGCGGCCTTGTGAATGGCCTTCGGAGGACTTTATGGATCGAGCGGGAATCAAGGAAGAATTTAACGCTTATTTGCGTAACGCTGATCTTGTGAGCTTCGAGGCAGAAAAGTGCCGTCAGTACCACTATCTCACTAGTTCCTTTGTGAGGAGGTTTGAATTTTCATCTTCACGCAATTCTCAAACTGTCCTGTTTGATCTTTATGAAAATTCTTATACCATGGACTTAGAGGATTTTACCACTGCTTGCAAACTTCCACAATGGGGTACTCCTAGTGAACCTCGCAAATCTGAATTTAGAGATTTTCTTGCTAGTATAACTGTGGGGGAATCTAGAGATATAGCACAGGCTACCATAGGGAGCATTCATTTTCCTGCTATACATTATTTTGCTCTCTTTATAGGTAGGTGCATAAATGGTAAAGATGAAGCATGGCATATGTGTGTCCCTGACCTCAGTGTTCTCAGGAGTGCTGTGTTAGGAGATAAATCTTATAATTTGGGAGCCATTGTTGCACGTAGGTTGCATCATAATAGATTTAATGGAGATTTCTTTGGTGGAATTTATGCAACCCGCTTAGCTGATTTTCTTGATGTAACCATACGTGATGATGATATTGAATTGCCTCCTACTTATCTAGAATTTAATGCTATGGTTCACCATCAGTTTGTCGAGAGAAATGAACCACCTCTCCAGTACCGACTAATCTTTGACAGGCGTCACACTGTCAATATTGTTCTCCCTGCTCCTGCTCTCTTTGAATTTCAGGCAAAAGGGAGACATTTTATAACCAGAGAGGAGGCAAATGAGTACCAAAGGAGGACGAGGGCAGCTCGCCTCCAAGCTGCAGCCCACGATGCAATAGCCACTGCACCTCAGTACGACCCCAACTACAACTTTGGATATCCGCCAGGCCATCCGTGGCAATAAACCAACTTAGGCCAAAAGCCTAAGCTTGGGGGAGTACGTATTTCTCACCGACATTACATTCATGTTCACACACTCATTGCTAGTTGTCGGTGCTCATACTTTTTCACTGTAATATCTGATAGAGGCAAAGGTGTCCCGTCTTTCGATGAGATGATGGATGTCGCTTTGGTGGAAGTCGACTTTGACGATCCGACTACGAACGTGCGATGACGTCGCGCCTTAGCAATCGCTAAACCAACTCCGAGAGGTTAATGACCACGCCGGAGCACGATCAACCTGACCACGAGGGTCTGTTTCCTGCGAGCAAACGAAGAACAAGCAAGAAACTGAGATTGCAATCTGGATATTGCGAATATAAGATGAAAGCTTTATTGATCAAGGTGGGGTTCTGTGACGCCTTTGTCTGGTCGTTGAACACAAACGAAGTACGCGAAGTTGCAGCTATGGCGAACTTTTAATCTAAACAAAACCCAAAGTCTAAACGACGCCCTAAGGGCTGTATATATGAAGAGGGGGGAATTTCGTGGCCCTTGGGGAAGGGGTCCGAAACCAACCCTATCTCTTGTTTCCCCACACATACGGACTCTAAAAATAGCCTATACTCAAGTATTTCGAAATTACATGGGCCTGGCCCAATAATAAGGTGACGCAGCACCTAGAATAGCCTCTGGAAGAAAGTTATGAAGTAGCATCTCGTATATTTCGTCCAAGGCTTCATGCACGCATTATGGTGGCTTCAATGTCCTGAAATCATCACTTGTAACTCCGTTCTTGTCCCCCATGCGCATGCCATCATCTCCATGCTTGTTATTGCTCCAATGTTCATCCTTCTCAAAGCTAGGCCCTTCATTTGTAAGCAAAACAAATGTATCCAATTTAGGCAGCATCATATTCTCATGAACATTAGAATCATTACCAAGAAACGAAAGTACCTGGTAATTTAATTGGCGTGCGCGAGCTCTAGTAATTGGTCCAGTATGTATAGCAGCAGGGGCTGTGGATGTAACAATGGTATTGATGTCCTCATCATCCTCCCCTTCTTGAAATGAAGTCGTCCTCGACGGAAGCTCATCTCCCTCACCCAAATAAGGCTTCAAATCTGCAATGTTAAAAGTGGGACTAACCCCAAAATCTGCAGGCAGCTCAAGTTTATATGCATTATCATTTATTTTCTCTAACACCTTAAAAGGACCATCAGCACGTGGCATTAGCTTTGATTTGCGCAAATCAGGAAATCTATCCTTACGCAAATGTAACCAAACAAGATCTCCAGGTGCAAACACAACATGTTTTCTACCCTTATCTCCAGCAAGTTTATATTTAGCATTCATACGCTCAATGTTTTCCTTAGTTAACTCATGCATTTTTAAGATCAATTCAGCACGTTGTTTAGCATCAAAATTAACCTTCTCCGAAGATGGAAGAGGCAACAAATCAAAGGTGCACGAGGTAGGAAACCATACACAATTTCAAAAGGGCACATCTTAGTAGTAGAATGCAATGAACGATTATAAGCAAACTCAATATGAGGCAAGCATTCTTCCCACATTTTCTTATTATTCTTCAAAACAGCCCTAAGCATAGTAGACAATGTTCTATTGAATACTTCAGTTTGTCCATCAGTTTGGGGTGACAAGTAGTACTAAAAAGCAGTTAGTCCCCAACTGAGCCCATAAACATCTCCGAAAGTGGCTAAGAAATTTAGTATCACGATCTGAAACAATAGTATTTGGCACACCATGCAAACGAATAATTTCACGGAAGAACAAATCAGCAACATTAACAGCATCATCGCTTTTATGACATGGTATAAAGTGTGCCATTTTTGAGAATCTATCCACGACAACAAATATGCTATCCCTCCCCTTCTTTGTTCGAGGTAAACCTAAAATAAAGTCCATAGTATATCCTCCCAAGGAACACTAGGTACAGGCAAAGGCATATATAAACCATGAGGATTGAGTCGTGACTTAGCTTTTTGACATGTAGTGCAGCGAGCAACAAAACGCTCAACATCCCGTCTCATCTTTGGCCAAAAGAAATGTGTAGCAAGTACGTCCTCCGTCTTCTTCACGCCAAAGTGTCCCATTAATCCTCCTCCATGCGCCTCCTGCAACAACAAAAGACGAAGAGAGCTAGCTGGAATGCATAGCTTGTTAGCACGGAACACAAATCCCTCATTAACGACAAACTTGTTCCAGGTTCTTCCTTCTTTACAATTCTGCAAAACATCTTTAAAATCAGCATCATGCACATATTGATCTTTGATGGTCTCCAAACCAAATATTTTGAAGTCAAGTTGTGAAAGCATAGTATAGCGACGAGACAATGCATCAGCAATAACATTTTCTTTACCCTTCTTGTGTTTAATGACATAAGGGAAAGTTTCAATGAATTCAACCCATTTAGCATGTCTACGATTCAGTTTAGCTTAACTTTTAATATGTTTCAAAGATTCATGATCAGAATGTATAACAAATTCTTTGGCCATAAATAATGTTGCCATGTTTCTAAAGTCCGAACAAGAGCATATAGTTCTTTATCATAAGTAGAATAATTCAGACTAGGCCCACTCAATTTTTCAGAAAAGTATGCAACAGGTTTACCATCTTGTAATAACACACCTCCTAATCCAATTCCACTAGCATCACATTCAAGCTCAAAAGTCTTATTAAAATCAGGAAGTTGGAGTAAAGGAGCATGTGTCAACTTATCTTTCAAGAACGTGAAGGCTTCTTCCTGTGTTGTACCCCAAACAAAAGGCACATCCTTCTTTGTAAGCTCGTTGAGAGGTGCAGCAATGGTGCTAAAATCTCTCACAAAACGCCTATAGAAACCAGCGAGTCCAAGAAAACTCCGCACTTGTGTGGCCGTTTTGGGCTGCGGCCAACTCTCAATAGCTTCAATCTTGGCTTTATCAACTTCAATTCCCTGTGGAGTAACAACATAGCCAAGAAAAGATACTCGGTCGGTGCAAAAGGTGCACTTCCCAAGGTTACCAAACAAACGTGCATCACGTAGAGCAATAAAAACAGCACGTAAATGTTCCAAATGTTCTTCCAAAGATTTGCTATAAATCAGTATATCATCAAAATAGACTACCACAAATCGCCCAATGAAAGCACGTAAAACTTCGTTCATTAGTCTCATGAAAGTACTAGGTGCATTAGTTAACCCAAAAGGCATGACTAACCACTCATATAAACCAAACTTAGTTTTAAATGCAGTTTTCCATTCATCTCCCAATTTCATACGAATTTGATGGTATCCACTATGCAAATCAACTTTGGAGAATATTGTAGAGCCACTCAATTCATCAAGCATATCATCTAGCCTAGGAATAGGATGACGATAACGAATAGTAATATTATTAATGCCTCTACAATCAACACACATACGCGACGTACCATCCTTTTTAGGCACTAGTATAATAGGAACAGCACAAGGACTAAGAGATTCGCGTATATAACCTTTGTCGAGCAGCTCCTGTACTTGACGCATAATCTCCTTCGTCTGCTCTGGATTGGTACGGTATGGTGCACGGTTGGGTAGCGATGCACCGGGAATTAAATCAATTTGATGCTCAATCCCTCAAATAGGTGGTAATTCCGGTGGCACGTCTTGTGGGAAGACGTCAGCGAACTCCTGCAAAATGTTAGTGACAGCAGGGGGCAAAGAGGAAGGCACGTTCTCGAATGAAAATAATGCCTCTTTGCACACAAAAGCATAGCAAATAGATTTGTTGAAATCTAGCTCATCAATATCAGATTTTGTGGCGAGTAAACATGCACTTTTCAATTTAATTTCAGAAACAACAGTAGATGGTTTATTATTAGGTTTCATTTGTTGCTCAAATTCTTTTGCCACAATCTGATTTTCACTCTTATTTTTCTCCTGTTTTGCTTTATTAGCTCTATTAATGTTATCTTTCAAAATGGAATCAGGAGTCATAGGAAGCAAAGTAATATTTTTATCCTTATGAACAAGAGTATACTGATTGTTTCTACCATGGTGTACAGAAGTTTTATCAAATTGCCATGGTCTACCAAGTAATAAGGAACATGCTTGCATGGGTACCACATCACAATCAACATAATCAGCATATGTAGAGATACTAAAATGCACACGAACAGTACGTGTTACCTTAACCTTGCCGCTGTTGTTGAACCATTGGATGTAGTAAGGATGTGGATGTGGTCTTGTGGTGAGAGATAGTTTCTCCACCATCTCCATGCTAGCCAAGTTGTTACAGCTCCCTCCATCTATGATGACGCGAACAGAACGTTCCTTCACAACTCCCTTTGTATGGAACAAATTATGCCTCTGATTTTGCTCTGCTTGTGTGACCTGCACACTCAAAACACGTTGAGCAACTAAACATTCATACCTGTCAGCGTCTTCAGGAGCCATGTATTGCGTCTCATTTTCAGAATCATCTCCACCATGTTCTTCACGTGTAATAAGAGCCAAAGTCTCCTCATCATAGTCACTAGCGGACTCATACCCACCATCCTCAGTAGCAATCATCACACGCTGAGATTTGCATTCTCTCGCATAATGTCCTCTTCCCTTACAACGACGACAAATAATATCACTTGTGTGCCCTGTTGACGCCATGGAAGAAGAAGAGCTCTGCGCAGGCCCGGCAGGTGTGCTCTTGGCAGAGAGTGGTGGTTGTGCCTGCTTTCTTGTATCACGGCTGGAGGTGGCACCTGATGGAGGTGATGGTGAAGTGGAAGTAGAGGATGCACGTGGTGTCCATGATGAAGGTCGGCCTGCAGAAAAGTTAGTTCTCGCCAATGCCTGTCGATCCTACACTTCACGTTCAGCTTTACAAGCAAGATGGAATAAACGAGTGATATTATTATAATCCTTATACTCTAGAATGGTCTGAATCTCTTTATTTAATCCACCCATAAAACGTGCAAGCATAGCTTCATTCTCCTCAACAATACCACATCTAATCCTGCCAGTTTGTAATTCCTGATAATATTCTTCTACAGAATTTTTCCCTTGTCTTAAGCGCTGCAATTTTTGAAGTAATTCACGTTGATAATATGGTGGAACCCAACGAGTACGCATAGCAGTTTTCAAAGCAGCCCAAGTAGCTGGAACAAGATATAATCTACAATGTTCAGACCACCAAACACATGCAAAGCTAGTGAAAGCACAAACAGCAGCAGGAACACGTCTCTCCTCAGGATATTGTAAACATGTAAATCGTTGTTCAGTTTCTAACTCCCAAGTAAGATATATATCAGGAACATACCTACCCTCAAATGGTGGAATATTCAATTTCAGTTTAGGAAGATGGTCATGATCTCGTACCTGAGGTGGTGGTGCCGGCCTACCGTTGCGAATATATACCTGAGGTCGACCTGCTGGTGGTGGTGCTGGTGGCTGCACGTAGTTCTGATTTTGATCAACCTCATCCTCATAATCGCCCGCATAATCATCATCCTCCTCAGCCGCCGCAGTAGCAGGAGCCAAAGAAGCATCAACAGTAGGTGCAGCGGCACCCGAATTTTGACCAGTCTCAATTGGAACGCGCTGTGCTCGTCCCACTTGATTTGGAAGGCGGCGTTGGATGTGGTTGTTGTTGTTGTAGAGGTGCGACATATGCAGCCGGTGGTGGTTGGGGAAGACGCTTGAGTAATTCAGTAAACTTGTTATCCAGCTTTGTCTCGAACGACTTCTCCACGGCATCTATCTTCTCCATAGCCTCTTCAAATCTGTTTAGCACATCTCCCACCTGGCCACTCATCATTTGCTGAAATTTATCATGCAACTCCTTGTTCGTCATGTTCTCCCAATCAGTCTCATCGGCTTGTGATCCTGCCATGGTTAGCAGCAATAGAAACACAAAAGAATATGATCCTACAGACTACTAGGAAGTGGTGGTGATGGTGGTGTGTCACAAATCCTTCAAGCGAATCTCAAATTCTTACCAGTTCTTACCCAGCAGCAGGTGGTGATCGGCAATCGTTGTAGTCAAAACTCTCAAAGCTTGGATAGAGCGATTACCAGGGAGAGTCAAACGCACGATGTAGATGTATGTGGAGCTGGGAAGGCTTATAATATGGTAGCAAAAATGGTCAGCAATAATCAATTCAGAGATGCAAAGTTGAATAAACGCTCAACGACGGTACTGTGCTGGTCCTAGGCTAGACCGTGCTAGAGACGCGAGCCTAGAACACTAACAAAATCACGGCGCTGCCCGTAAACAAGGGAAAAGCTCACTCTGGAATTTTTTTTTGCTCTTTTTTTCGCGCTCTTTTTTTTGCACTCCTTTTTTGTTTTGCGAAAAATCACTATAATGGCGAGTGTCTCAAAACTCTTCCCAGGTCAAACTGACAGGATAGGCACAAAAAAATATTTTGACTATAAGTGCGACAAAAAATCACTATGATGGCGAGTGTCTCAAAACACTCCCCGGGACCTAAAAATAGGATAGGGAAAAATATTTTTGGTCGCCGAAATTTTGGCCTAAAAACTACCCGGGGGTCTCCAGACTTTTTTTTTCCGAGACCTACTCAGGCATGGAAACACGAAACGGAAAATAGATGGATCTCTAAAACAAACCGAATATGAAAAGAACTCGGATTGGTTGTGGAGATATGGTGGTAGGATATGGCAGCGGTGGTGGTATATGGTAGCGGTGGTGGTATATGGATACGGATCGGTGGTGGTATATGGATACGGATTGGTGGTGGTATATGGATACGGATTCAAAGCGGTGGCGGATAAGCAATGGTGGTAGATGGCAAGGCGATGATGATGGTGCGGCGGCGGCGTGACAACTTATGACCAGAACTCGAAACTCTAAAAGACTAGACTCTAAGACCAGTAACTTGACACGACGATGTAACCGCAAATTCAACAAAGCCAAACCCTAAAAAGATTATGCAAAGGCTCAGATTGGTTCGGATATGATGAACTAACCCTAATTTTTTGTGTGTGGCTTTTTCGTGGACTGTAGGTATGAAGAACAGACTCGATCTAAACTACGAAAAACTGTAAAATCTCACCGAGCAACCTGGAAATCTGATACCACTTGATAGAGGCAAAGGTGTCCCGTCTTTCGATGAGATGATGGATGTCGCTTTGGTGGAAGTCGACTTTGACGATCCGACTACGAACATGCGATGACGTCGCGCCTTAGCAATCGCTAAACCAACTCCGAGAGGTTATTGACCACGCCGGAGCACGATCAACCTGACCACGACGGTCTGTTTCCTGCGAGCAAACGAAGAACAAGCAAGAAAATGAGATTGCAATCTGGATATTGCGAATATAAGATGAAAGCTTTATTGATCAAGGTGGGGTTCTGTGACGCCTTTGTCTGGTCGCTGAACACAAACGAAGTACGCGAAGTTGCAGCTATGGCGAACTTTTAATCTAAACAAAACCCAAAGTCTAAACGACGCCCTAAGGGCTGTATATATGGAGGAAGAGGGGGGAATTTCGTGGCCCTTGGGGGAAGGGGTCCGAAACCAACCCTATCTCTTGTTTCCCCACACATACGGACTCTAAAAACAGCCTATACTCAAGTATTTCGAAATTACATGGGCCTGGCCCAATAATAAGGTGACGCAACACCTAGAATAGCCTCTGGACGAAAGTTATGAAGTAGCATCTCGTATATTTCGTCCAAGGCTTCATGCACGCATTATGGTGGCTTCAACGTCCTGAAATCATCACTTGTAACTCCGTTCTTGTTCCCCATGCGCATGCCATCATCTCCATGCTTGTTCTTGCTCCAATGTTCATCCTTCTCAAAGCTAGGCCCTTCATTTGTAAGCAAAACAAATGTATCCAATTTAGGCAGCATCATATTCTCATGAACATTAGAATCATTAGCAAGAAACGAAAGTACCTGGTAATTTAATTGGCGTGCGCGAGCTCTAGTAATTGGTCCAGTATGTATAGCAGCAGGGACTGTGGGTGTAATAATTGTATTGATGTCCTCATCATCCTCCCCTTCTTGAAATGAAGTCGTCCTCGACGGAAGCTCATCTTCCTCACCCAAATAAGGCTTCAAATCTGCAATATTAAAAGTGGGACTAACCCCAAAATCTGCAGGCAGCTCAAGTTTATATGCATTATCATTTATTTTCTCTAACACCTTAAAAGGACCATCAGCACGTGGCATTAGCTTTGATTTGCGCAAATCAGGAAATCTATCCTTACGCAAATGTAACCAAACAAGATCTCCAGGTGCAAACACAACATGTTTTCTACCCTTATCTCCAGCAAGTTTATATTTAGCATTCATACGCTCAATGTTTTCCTTAGTTAACTCATGCATTTTTAAGATCAATTCAGCACGTTGTTTAGCATCAAAATTAACCTTCTCCGAAGATGGAAGAGGCAACAAATCAATAGGTGCACGAGGTAGGAAACCATACACAATTTCAAAAGGGCACATCTTAGTAGTAGAATGCAATGAACGATTATAAGCAAACTCAATATGAGGCAAGCAGTCTTCCCACATTTTCTTATTATTCTTCAAAACAGCCCTAAGCATAGTAGACAATGTTCTATTGACTACTTCAGTTTGTCCATCAGTTTGGGGGTGACAAGTAGTACTAAAAAGCAGTTTAGTCCCCAACTTAGCCCATAAACATCTCCAAAAGTGGCTAAGAAATTTAGTATCACGATCTGAAACAATAGTATTTGGCACACCATGCAAGCGAATAATTTCACGAAAGAACAAATCAGCAACATTAACAGCATCATCGCTTTTATGACATGGTATAAAGTGCGCCATTTTCGAGAATCTATCCACGACAACAAATATGCTATCCCTCCCCTTCTTTGTTCGAGGTAAACCTAAAACAAAGTCCATAGATATATCCTCCCAAGGAACACTAGGTACAGGCAAAGGCATATATAAACCATGAGGATTGAGTCGTGACTTAGCTTTTTGACATGTAGTGCAGCGAGCAACAAAACGCTCAACATCCCGTCTCATCTTTGGCCAAAAGAAATGTGTAGCAAGTACGTCCTCCGTCTTCTTCACGCCAAAGTGTCCCATTAATCCTCCTCCATGCGCCTCCTGCAACAACAAAAGACGAAGAGAGCTAGCTGGAATGCATAGCTTGTTAGCACGGAACACAAATCCATCATTAACGACAAACTTGTTCCAGGTTCTTCCTTCTTTACAATTCTGCAATACATCTTTAAAATCAGCATCATGCACATATTGATCTTTGATGGTCTCCAAACCAAATATTTTGAAGTCAAGTTGTGAAAGCATAGTATAGCGACGAGACAATGCATCAGCAATAACATTTTCTTTACCCTTCTTGTGTTTAATGACATAAGGGAAAGTTTCAATGAATTCAACCCATTTAGCATGTCTACGATTCAGTTTAGCTTGACTTTTAATATGTTTCAAAGATTCATGATCAGAATGTATAACAAATTCTTTGGGCCATAAATAATGTTGCCATGTTTCTAAAGTCCGAACAAGAGCATATAGTTCTTTATCATAAGTAGAATAATTCAGACTAGGCCCACTCAATTTTTCAGAAAAGTATGCAAAGCTAGTGAAAGCACAAACAGCAGCAGGAACACGTCTCTCCTCAGGATATTGTAAACATGTAAAGCGTTGTTCAGTTTCTAACTCCCAAGTAAGATATATATCAGGAACATATCTACCCTCAAATGGTGGAATATTCAATTTCAGTTTAGGGAGATGGTCATGATCTCGTACCTGAGGTGGTGGTGCCGGCCTACCGTTGCGAATATATACCTGAGGTCGACCTGCTGGTGGTGGTGCTGGTGGCTGCACGTAGTTCTGATTTTGATCAACCTCATCCTCATAATCGCCCGCATAATCGTCATCCTCCTCAGCCGCCGCAGGAGCAGGAGCCAAAGAAGCATCAACAGTAGGGACAGCAGCACCCGAATTTTGACCACTCTCAATTGGAACGCGCTGTGCCCGTCCCACTTGATTTGGAAGGCGGCGTTGGAGATGTGGTTGTTGTTGTTGTAGAGGTGCGACATGTGCAGCCGGTGGTGGTTGGGGAAGACGCTTTAGTAATTCAGTAAACTTGTGATCCAGCTTTGTCTCAAACGACTTCTCCACGGCATCTATCTTCTCCATAGCCTCTTCAAATCTGTTTAGCACATCTCCCACCTGGCCACTCATCATTTGCTGAAATTTATCATGCAACTCCTTGTTCGTCATGTTCGCCCAATCAGTCTCATCGGCTTGTGAACCTGCCATGGTTAGCAGCAATAGAAACACAAAAGAATATGATCCTGCAGACTACTAGAAGTGGTGGGATGGTGGTGTGTCACAAAACCTTCAAGCGAATCTCAAATTCTTACCAGTCCTTACCCAGCAGCAGGTGGTGATCGGCAACCGTTGTAGTCAAAAACTCTCAAAGCTTGGATATAGCGATTACCAGGGAGAGTCAAACGCACGATGTAGACTTATGTGGAGCTGGGAAGGCTTATAATATGGTAGCAAAATGGTAAGCAATAATCAATTCAGAGATGCAAAGTTGAATAAACGCTCAACGACGGTACTGTGCTGGTCCTAGGCTAGACCGTGCTAGAGACGCGAGCCTAGAACACTAACAAAATCACGGCGCTGCACGTAAACAAGGGAAAAGCACACTCAGGAATTTTTTTTTCGCTCTTTTTTTTTTTTTTTGCGCTCTTTTTTTTTTTTTTTTGCGCTCTTTTTTTTTTTGCGCTCCTCCTTTTTTTTTTTTTTTTTGCGAAAAAATCACTATAATGGCGAGTGTCTCAAAACTCTTCCCAGGTCAAACTGACAGGATGGGCACAAAATTTTTTGACTATTTTTTTTTTTCGGAAATCAGGGCAGCGACGACGAAAAAGTGCGACAAAAAATCACTATGATGGCGAGTGTCTCAAAACACTACCCGGGGCCTAAAAATAGGATAGGGAAAAAATATTTTTGGTTGCCGAAATTTTGGCCTAAAAACTGCCCGGGGGTCTCCAGACTTTTTTTTTTCCGAGACCTACTCAGGCAAGGAAACACGAAACGGAAAATATATGGATCTCTAAAACAAACCGACTATGAAAAGAACTCGGATTGGTGGTGGATATATGGCGGTGGTATATGGCAGCGGTGGTGGTATATGGATACGGATTCAAAGCGGTGGCGGATAAGCAATGGTGGTAGATGGCAAGGCGATGATGATGGTGCGGCGGCGGCGTGACAACTTATGACCAGAACTCGAAACTCTAAAAGACTAGACTCTAAGACCAGCAACTTGACACGACGATGCAACCGCAAATTCAACAAAGCAAAAACCCTAAAAAGATTATGCAAAGGCTCAGATTGGTTCGGATATGATGAACTAACCCTAATTTTTTTTCTGGCTTTTTCGTGGACTGTAGGTATGAAGAACAGACTCGATCTAAACTACGAAAAACTGTAAAATCTCACCGAGCAACCTGGAAATCTGATACCACTTGATAGAGGCAAAGGTGTCCCGTCTTTCGATGAGATGATGAATATCGCTT
Organism: Aegilops tauschii subsp. strangulata; assembly: GCF_002575655.3. NCBI lineage: Eukaryota > Viridiplantae > Streptophyta > Magnoliopsida > Poales > Poaceae > Aegilops > Aegilops tauschii. The sequence continues at coordinate 183,637,887 of NC_053035.3, read as the reverse complement.
TGATGGAAGTCGACTTTGACGATCCGACTACGAACGTGCGAGGACGCCGCGCCTTAGCAATCGCTAAACCAACTCCGAGAGGTTATCGACCACGCCGGAGCACGATCAACCTGACCACGAGGGTCTGTTTCCTGCGAGCAAACGAAGAACAGGCAAGAAACTGAGATTGCAATCTGGATATTGCGAATATAAGATGAAAGCTTTATTGATCAAGGTGGGGTTCTGTGACGCCTTTGTCTGGTCGCTGAACACAAACGAAGTACGCGAAGTTGCAGCTATGGCGAACTTTTAATCTAAACAAAACCCAAAGTCTAAACGACGCCCTAAGGGCTGTATATATGGAGGAAGAGGGGGGGAATTCCGTGGCCCTTGAGGAAGGGGTCCGAAACCAACCCTATCTCTTGTTTCCCCACACATACGGACTCTAAAAACAGCCTATACTTATGTATTTCGAAATTACATGGGCCTGGCCCAATAATAAGGTGACGCAGCACCTAGAATAGCCTCTGGACGAAAGTTATGAAGTAGCATCTTGTATATTTCGTCCAAGGCTTCATGCACGCATTATGGTGGCTTCAACGTCCTGAAATCATCACTTGTAACTCCGTTCTTGTTCCCCATGCGCATGCCATCATCTCCATGCTTGTTCTTGCTCCAATGTTCATCCTTCTCAAAGCTAGGCCCTTCATTTGTAAGCAAAACAAATGTATCCAATTTAGGCAGCATCATATTCTCATGAACATTAGAATCATTAGCAAGAAACGAAAGTACCTGGTAATTTAATTGGCGTGCGCGAGCTCTAGTAATTGGTCCAGTATGTATAGCAGCAGGGACTGTGGGTGTAATAATTGTATTGATGTCCTCATCATCATACATGGATCTCATCTCAGATTTCATGGCCTCAAGCCATTTTGCGGAATCTGGGCTCACCATCGCTTCTTCATAGTTCGTAGGTTCGTCATGGTCAAGTAACATGACCTCCAGAACAGGATCACCGTACCACTCTGGTGCGGATCTTACTCTGGTTGACCTACGAGGTTCGGTAGTAACTTGATCTGAAGTTTCATGATCATCATCATTAGCTTCCTCACTAATTGGTGTAGGTGTCACAGGAACCGGTTTCTGTGATGAACTACTTTCCAATAAGGGAGCAGGTACAGTTACCTCATCAAGTTCTACTTTCCTCGCATTCACTTCTTTCGAGAGAAACTCCTTATCTAGAAAGGATCCATTCTCAGTAACGAATATCTTGCCTTCGGATCTGTGATAGAAGGTGTACCCAACATTTTCTTTTGGGTATCCTATGAAGACGCATTTCTCCGATTTGGGTTTGAGCTTATCAGGATGAAACTTTTTCTTATAAGCATCGCAACCCCAAACTTTAAGAAACGACAACTTTGGTTTCTTGCCAAACCACAGTTCATACGGTGTCGTCTCAAACGGATTTAGATGGTGCCCCTTTTTTTTACGTGAATGCAGCTGTCTCTAATGCATAACCCCAAAACTATAGTGGTAAATCGGTAAGAAACATCATAGATTGCACTATATCCAATAAAGTATGGTTATGACGTTCAGACACACCATTATGCTGTGGTGTTCCAGGTGGCACGAATTTGTAAAACTATTCCACATTGTTTTAATTGAAGACCAAACTCGTAACTCAAATATCCGTCTCCGCGATCAGATCGTAGAAACCTTATTTTCTTGTCACGATGATTTTCCACTTCACTCTGAAATTCTTTGAACTTTTCAAATGTTTCAGACTTATGTTTCATCAAGTAGATATACCCATATCTGCTCAAATCATCAGTGAAGGTCAGAAAATAACGATACCCGCCGCGAGCCTCAACACTCATCGGATCGCATACGTCAGTATGTATTATTTCCAATAAGTCAGTTGCTCGCTCCATTGTTCCGGAGAATGGAGTCTTAGTCATCTTGCCCATAAGGCATGGTTCGCAAGCATCAAGTGATTCATAATCAAGTGATTCCAAAATCCCATCAGGATGGAGTTTCTTCATGCGCTTTACACCAATATGACCTAAACGACAGTGCCACAAATAAGTTGCACTATCATTATTAACTTTGCATCTTTTGGCTTCAATATTATGAATATGTGTATCACTACGATCGAGATCCAACGAACCATTTTCATTGGGTGTCTAACCATATAAGGTTTTATTCATGTAAACAGAACAACAATTATTCTCTAACTTAAATGAATAACCATATTGCAATAAACATGATCAAATCATATTCATGCTCAACGCAAACACCAAATAACACTTATTTAGGTTCAACACTAATCCCGAAAGTATAGGGAGTGTGCGATGATGATCATATCAATCTTGGAACCACTTCCAATACACATCGTCACTTCATCCTTAACTAGTTTCTGTTCATTATGCAACTCCCCTTTCGAGTTACTACTCTTTAGCAACTGAACTAGTATCAAATACCGAGGGGTTGCTATAAACACTAGTAAAGTACACATCAATAACATGTATATCAAATATACCTATGTTCACTTTGCCATCCTTCTTATCCGCCAATTACTTGGGGTAGTTCCACTTCCAGTGACCAGTCCCTTTGCAGTAGAAGCACTCAGTTTCAGGCTTAGGTCTATACTTGGGCTTCTTGATAGAGGCAAAGGTGTCCCGTCTTTCGATGAGATGATGGATATCGCTTTGGTGGAAATCGACTTTGACGATCCAACTACGAACGTGCGATGACATCGCGCCTTAGCAATCGCTAAACCAACTCCGAGAGGTTATTGACCACGTCGGAGCACGATCAACCTGACCACGAGGGTCTGTTTCCTGCGAGCAAACGAAGAACAAGCAAGAAACTGAGATTGCAATCTGGATATTGCGAATATAAGATGAAAACTTTATTGATCAAGGTGGGGTTCTGTGACACCTTTGTCTGGTCGTTGAACACAAACGAAGTACGCGAAGTTGCAGCTATGGCGAACTTTTAATCTAAACAAAACCCAAAGTCTAAACGACGCCCTAAGGGCTGTATATATGGAGGAAGAGGGGGGAATTTCGTGGCCCTTGGGGAAGGGGTCCGAAACCAACCCTATCTCTTGTTTCCCCACACATACGGACTCTAAAAACAGCCTATACTCAAGTATTTCGAAATTACATGGGCCTGGCCCAATAATAAGGTGACGCAGCACCTAGAATAGCCTCTGGACGAAAGTTATGAAGTAGCATCTTGTATATTTCGTCCAAGGCTTCATGCACGCATTATGGTGGCTTCAACGTCCTGAAATCATCACTTGTAACTCCGTTCTTGTTCCCCATGCGCATGCCATCATCTGCATGCTTGTTCTTGCTCCAATGTTCATCCTTCTCAAAGCTAGGCCCTTCATTTGTAAGCAAAACAAATGTATCCAATTTAGGCAGCACCATATTCTCATGAACATTAGAATCATTACCAAGAAACGAAAGTACCTGGTGATAGAGGCGAGAGTGTCCCGATCTTTCGATGAGATGATAACTATCGATTTGGTGGAGTAGACTTTGACGATCCGACTACAAACGTGCACGACGTTGCGCCTTAGCAATCGCTAAACCAATCTCCCGAGGTTACTGACGATGCTGGAAGCACAATCAACCTGACCACGAAGGTCTATTCCTGCAAGCAATCGAAGAACAAGCAAGAATATATGATAATGCAATCTGAATATTGCGAATATAGATGAAGTATTGATAAAGGTGGGGATCCGTAAGCGGTCTTGGTCTGGTCGTTGGACACAAACGAAGTACACGAAGTTGCAATGGCTAACTTTTAACTAAACAAATCCCAAGGAAAAAAGCTACTAGATGGATCTAGTTATATAGGAGCAAGGGGTGGAGGCCAAGGAGGTGGGAGGATATCCCAAGGCATCCTAAAACCAAGCCTAGGTCGCCAAAAGCTCATGGGCCCAAGTGGAGGTGATGCAACACCTTTGGACTTGTTGTTTGACTCGGATTCTGCTGCAGCGTCAGATTGTTTCGTCCATATCTCAACGCTCCGGACAAATTTAAAGGTGAATCCAATTGGGTTGGAAAGAGGACGAAATCTACTTTCCAACAAAAAAAAGAATCACCCAATTCGGAGTCCGTATGGAAAAGTTGTTGGCGTTTTGAGTCAGGTATGTCTGTGCAGTCCGAATCTGAATCCAGAACGTGAGAGAGTTGGACTCTATCTTCTCTTGGCCAAAAAATGACGTGAGAGGACTTTTTGAACAGAACCTAAACTTCTCCTTTTCCCCTATCTTCATATGTGGATTGTACAAATGTCCCATACACCTGCAATTAGACAAAACACAAAAAGTGTGTGAAGTATTTTTGTTTTGGATAATATAAATAGATTATTGAATAGTTTGCACTAGAAATCACCTGACAAATATGAATGTATGCAATATTTTTGGTCGTATCCAAGGTAGTCATGTCCTCATCATCCTCCCCTTCTTGAAAATAAAGCCATCCTCGGCGTTGCTTAATCTGAAATGTGGCTAACAAAAGAGACAAGGTGTACTTGTTGTATATGTATATGTCATCCATTTTTACTTCCCGTGGATTTTGCACATATGACACATGTATACTTTCATAGTTAATAAAATATAAAGCCAAAATATTATCACAAGAAGTAGAAGGCATGAAAGTATTGCAACTCAGTTTGCACATATAAGTGAAGCTTTTATTCATATGAAAAGATTGACAATATTCATCACTAAACCATCCCAACATTGGTGAATAAGCCTTACTTGCATCAAATTTACATGCTACAACATGCTTAAATAAGCAAACATGCAATAAGTCATTTGACACAGAATCATCACCAAGATTAGAGGTCATATCAAAATGATTAAACATTGGTTCTTTTGCATCAACAGTTAATTCATTGGGTCCACTCAAAATTGTTGGTATTTCAGATGTTTGATCACTTGACGCATTCATGACAGTAACATGATTCTCTAAAATAGGTGATGCGCTCAAATCAATAGATAACTCAACACATGATGTATTCAAGTTAACTAGGCATGCCTCATTCTCATGTGAAGTTATATCATCAATGCCTTTACAGTTACCTTGTCGCAAAGATGTAGTTGATGTAGGTACGGATGATGGCAATGTACCATACTCTTGAGATGACGTCGCGCTCACAATCTGAGGTGTGGCTGCTCTAGTAGGTGCAATGGTGGAGGAACCAAGCGATGGTAGTGAGCATGAATTGGAATAGTAGTTGTTGTAGTCACCCAATGCATCCTCCTGTAACTGTCTCTCAAAGGTACAAGCACGGACATACATACCAGTAATGCAACGAGGAATATACTAAAATCTTGCTTGAATATCATGGTTCAAACCACAAAAAAAATCTATTCATTGTATCATCCTCAGATTCTTCTATGTCACAATGATGCATATAAGATTTGAACTCTTGGTAGTAAGCATGAACAGTGTTGTTGCCTTGTTTAAATTGTTCAAATTTGCGAAGCAATTCACGACGATAGTAAGGAGGGAAAAATTGTGGTCTCATTACATCTTTCAAATCTTTCCAAGTTGTGGGTTGGTTATCAATGTTTTTCTTACAATGCACACTCCACCAAACAGAAGCAAAACCAGTAAATGCTCTAGTGGCAGCTCGTACTCGCTCAAGTTCAGAAAAGTCATGGTGACCAAAAACTTGTTCTACTTCAAGCTCCCAAGCTAGATAAATAGCAGGATTAAATCTACCCTCAAATGACGGTAAAGAGATAACCTGACCATGTGCTTGTGTGTGTTGTCCCAACTCTCGTGATGGTGATGCTGTGTCCGTCGTCCAAGAACGTCTATCTCCGGAACCTGTCATGATTAGTAGAAACAAGAAACAAAATTCGAGAATAATGTTCCTATGAACTACTAGGATGTGGTTGTAAAGTGCTCACAGTAAAGCAAATATCAATATCTTACAAGTTCTTACCAAGCAGCAGGTAGTGACAGGCAACCAGCGGTGTCAAATAACTCTGAAGGTTGTGTAAAGCGATTGCCAGGGGAACGTACGTATACACGGTGCAGAAATATGTGGAGCTGGGTTGGCTATATATGGTAGCAAAATATTAGCAATAATCAATTCAGAGATGCAATGTTGAATAAACGCTCAACGACGGTACTGTGCTGGTCCTAGGCTAGACCGGACTAGAGACGCGAGCCTAGAACACTAATGAGGTCATGGCGTAGCACAACTAGCATCAACGAAGGATACTAAGTAGCTCTGGACAGCAAGATATAAGTGAAGATCACAACGGCAGTAAAGATAATGATGAAAAACAACTGCCAAGCAGGATATACAACAACTCTCTCTCCAACTTTCCTCTTGAAAAGTTTGAGCCAATTTCTGATAAATTTTTTCAAAGAATGCTACTAACTCAAGCTTTCCAATGCAAAAAGAATCACTCAGTTCTGAGTTGATATGAGGAGTAAAAGAATTCTGAAACTGGCTTGAAAAACTGGAATAAGCTGTGTCCGCGAACTTCGGAGGGCAAAAAGACCTCTTTAGAAGACGATTTTGAGGTGTCAAATATTGAACAAGTCTCTGCAACTATTTAGATGCGGCTCGTCGCTAGCTTTCATTTGAGTACTCGCAGAGCCAAAACGGACTTCGTATGAGGAAGTTATGCCTGTTTTACTGAACAGTGCACAAAACAGATTCCAATCCGAATTCAACTACGAGATTGAGTCTAGATAGATCCGAATTTTGTTTTTTTTCTTCTCTTTTTTTTCCTCACATTTTTTTTCTTTTTATTTCTCTCTTTTTTTCTCTGACTTCTTTTTTTTCTCTGTCTTTTTTTCTCTCCCTCTTTCTAAGACAAACTAGATAAGATGCAGACTGGATCAAGCGAAGATGTGAACGACCTCAACTATGATTGTTACAATGAACTATGGGTAGCACGTGGTGGAAATTGATGGATGGTGTGGTGGACAACGGAAGGGATAATGATGCAGCGGCGACGTGACTAATGTGAACAGAACTCGAAACTCTAAACGAACTAGACCCTAAGACCAGCAACTCGACACGACGATGCAACCGATAATTCAATAATGCAAACAATGAAAAGAAAATTGCAAAGGCTCAGACTGGCTTGAACAAAAGGATGAATAGATCTAACTTTTTTGTGGCTTTTTCTTGGACAATAGGTAAGAAAATAAATCTAATCTAGGGGAAACTGGAAATTCTCACCGAGCAACCTGAAAACTGATACCACTTGATAGAGGCGAGAGTGTCCCGATTTTTCGATGAGATGATAACTATCGATTTGGTGGAGTAGGCTTTGACGATCCGACTACAAACGTGCACGACGTTGCGCCTTAGCAATCGCTAAACCAATCTCCCGAGGTTACTGACGATGCTGGAAGCACAATCAACCTGACCACGAAGGTCTATTCCTGCAAGCAATCGAAGAACAAGCAAGAATATGATAATGCAATCTGAATATTGCGAATATAGATGAAGTATTGATAAAGGTGGGGATCCGTAAGCGGTGTTGGTCTGGTCGTTGGACACAAACGAAGTACACGAAATTGCAATGGCTAACTTTTAACTAAACAAATCCCGAGCAAAAAGCTACTAGATGGATCTACTTATATAGGAGCAAGGGATGGCGGCCAAGGAGATGGGAGGACGTCCCAAGGCAGCCTAAAACCAACCCTAGGTCGCCGAAAGCTCATGGGCCCAAGTGGAGGTGATGCAACACCTTTGGACTTGTTGTTTGACTCGGATTCTGCTGCAGCGTCAGATTGTTTCGTCCATATCTCCACGCTCCGAACGAATTTAAAGGTGAATCCAATTGGGTTGGAAAGAGGACGAAATCTACTTTCCAACAAAAAAAAGAATCACCCAATTCGGAGTCCGCATGAAAAAGTTGTTGGCGTTTTGAATCAGGTATGTCTGTGCAGTCCGAATCTGAATCCAGAACGTGAGAGACTTGGACTCTATCTTCTCTTGGCCCAAAAGTGACGTGAGAGGACTTTTTGAACAGAACCTAAACTTCTCCTTTTCCCCTATCTTCATATGTGGATTATACAAATGTCCCACACACCTGCAATTAGACAAAACACAAAAGTGTGTGAAGTATTTTTGTTTTGGATAATATAAATAGATTATTGAATAGTTTGCACTAGAAATCACCTGACAAATATGAATGTATGCAATATTTTTGGTCGTATCCAAGGTAGTCATGTCCTCATCACCTGGTAATTTAATTGGCGTGCGTGAGCTCTAGTAATTGGTCCTTTTTTAGAGTCCGTATGTGTGGGGAAACAAGAGATAGGGTTGGTTTCGGACCCCTTCCCCAAGGGCCACGAAATTCCCCCCTCTTCCTCCATATATACAGCCCTTAGGGCGTCGTTTAGACTTTGGGTTTTGTTTAGATTAAAAGTTCGCCATAGCTGCAACTTCGCGTACTTCGTTTGTGTTCAACGACCAGACAAAGGCGTCACAGAACCCCACCTTGATCAATAAAGCTTTAATCTTATATTCGCAATATCCAGATTGCAATCTTAGTTTCTTGCTTGTTCTTCGTTTGCTCGCAGGAAACAGACCCTCGTGGTCAGGTTGATCGTGCTCCGGCGTGGTCAATAACCTCTCAGAGTTGGTTTAGCGATTGCTAAGGCGTGACATCATCGCACGTTCGTAGTCGGATCGTCAAAGTCGACTTCCACCAAAGCGATATCCATCATCTCATCGAAAGACGGGACACCTTTGCCTCTATCAAGTGGTATCAGATTTCCAGGTTGCTCGGTGAGATTTTACAGTTTTTCGTAGTTTAGATCGAGTCTGTTGTTCATACCTACAGTCCACGAAAAAGCCACAAAAAAATTAGGGTTAGTTCAGTATATCCGAACCAATCTGAGCCTTTGCATAATCTTTTTAGGGTTTTTGCTTTGTTGAATTTGCGGTTGCATCGTCGTGTCAAGTTGCTGGTCTTAGAGTCTAGTCTTTTAGAGTTTCGAGTTCTGGTCATAAGTTGTCACGCCGCCGCCGCACCATCATCATTGCCTTGCCATCTACCACCATTACTTATCCGCCACCGCTCTGAATCCGTATCCACATACCACCACCAATCCGTATACATATACCACCACCACTACCATATACCACCACCGCTGCCATATCCTACCACCATATATCCACCACTAATCCGAGTTCTTTTCATATTCGCTTTGTTTTAGAGATCCATCTATTTTCCGTTTCGTGTTTCCTTGCCTGAGTAGGTCTCGGAAAAAAAAAAGAGTCTGGAGACCCCCGGGCAGTTTTTAGGCCAAAATTTCGGCAACCAAAAATATTTTTCCCTATCCTATTTTTAGGTCCCGGGGAGTGTTTTGAGACACTCGCCATCATAGTGATTTTTTGTCGCACTTTTTCATCATCGCTGCCCTGATTTCCAAAAAAAATAGTCAAAAAATTTTGTGCCCATCCTGTCAGTTTGACCTGGGAAGAGTTTTGAGACACTCGCCATTATAGTGATTTTTTCGCAAAAAAAAGAGCGCAAAAAAAAAGAGCAATTTTTTTTCCAGACTGTGCTTTTCCCTTGTTTACGTGCAGCGCCGTGATTTTGTTAGTGTTCTAGGCTCGCGTCTCTAGCACGGTCTAGCCTAGGACCAGCACAGTACCGTCGTTGAGCGTTTATTCAACTTTGCATCTCTGAATTGATTATTGCTGACCATTTTTGCTACCATATTATAAGCCTTCCCAGCTCCACATACATCTACATCGTGCGTTTGACTCTCCCTGGTAATCGCTCTATCCAAACTTTGAGAGTTTTGACTACAACGGTTGCCGATCACCACCTCCTGCTGGGTAAGAACTGGTAAGAATTTGAGATTCGCTTGAAGGTTTTGTGACACACCACCATCACCACCACTTCCTAGTAGTCTGCAGGATCATATTCTTTTGTGTTTCTATTGCTGCTAACTATGGCAGGATCACAAGCCGATGAGACTGATTGGGAGAACATGACGAACAAGGAGTTGCATGATAAATTTCAGCAAATGATGAGTGGCCAGGTGGGAGATGTGCTAAACAGATTTGAAGAGGCTATGGAGAAGATAGATGCCGTGGAGAAGTCGTTCGAGACAAAGCTGGATAACAAGTTTACTGAATTACTCAAGCGTCTTCCCCAACCACCACCGGCTGCACATGCCGCACCTCTACAACAACAACAACCACATCTCCAACGCCGCCTTCCAAATCAAGTGGGACGAGCACAGCGCGTTCCAATTGAGACTGGTCAAAATTCGGGTGCTGCTGCACCTATTGTTGATGCTTCTTTGGCTCCTGCTACTGCGGCGGCTGAGGAGGATGACGATTATGCGGGCGATTATGAGGATGAGGTTGATCAGAATCAGAACTACGTGCAGCCACCAGCACCACCACCAGCAGGTCGACCTCAGGTATATATTCGCAACGGTAGGCCGGCACCACCACCTCAGGTACGAGATCATGACCATCTCCCTAAACTGAAATTGAATATTCCACCATTTGAGGGTAGATATGTTCCTGATATATATCTTACTTGGGAGTTAGAAACTGAACAACGATTTACATGTTTACAATATCCTGAGGAGAGACGTGTTCCTGCTGCTGTTTGTGCTTTCACTAGCTTTGCATGTGTTTGGTGGTCTGAACATTGTAGATTATATGCTGTTCCAGCTACTTGGGCTGCTTTGAAAACTGCTATGCGTACTCGTTGGGTTCCACCATATTATCAACGTGAATTACTTCAAAAATTGCAGCGCTTAAGACAAGGAAAAAATTCTGTAGAAGAATATTATCAGGAATTACAAACTGGCATGATTAGATGTGGTATTGTTGACGAGAATGAAGCTATGCTTGCACGTTTTATGGGTGGATTAAATAAAGAGATTCAGACCATTCTAGAGTATAAGGATTATAATAATATCACTCGTTTATTCCATCTTGCTTGTAAAGCTGAACGTGAAGTGTAGGATCGACAGCCATTGGCGCGAACTAACTTTTCTGCAGGTCGACCTTCCTCATGGACACCGCGTGCATCTTCTACTTCCACTTCACCATCACCTCCATCAGGTGCCACCTCCAGCCGTGATACAAGAAAGCAGGCACAACCACCACTCTCTGCCAAGAGCACACCTGCCGGGCCTGTGCAGAGCTCTTCTTCTTCCATGGCATCGACAGGGCACACAAGTGATATTATTTGTCGTCGTTGTAAGGGAAGAGGACATTTTGCGAGAGAATGCAAATCTCAGCGTGTCATGATTGCTACTGAGGATGGTGGGTATGAGTCCGCTAGTGACTATGATGAGGAGACTTTGGCTCTTATTACACGTGAAGAACATGGTGGAGATGATTCTGAAAATGAGACGCAATACATGGCTCCTGAAGACGCTGACAGGTATGAATGTTTAGTTGCTCAACGTGTTTTGAGTGTGCAGGTCACACAAGCAGAGCAAAATCAGAGGCATAATTTGTTCCATACAAAGGGAGTTGTGAAGGAACGTTCTGTTCGCGTCATCATAGATGGAGGGAGCTGTAACAACTTGGCTAGCATGGAGATGGTGGAGAAGCTATCTCTCACCACAAGACCACATCCACATCCTTACTACATCCAATGGTTCAACAACAGCGGCAAGGTTAAGGTAACACGTATTGTTCGTGTGCATTTTAGTATCTCTACATATGCTGATTATGTTGATTGTGATGTGGTACCCATGCAAGCATCTTCCTTATTACTTGGTAGACCATGGCAATTTGATAAAAATTCTGTACACCATGGTAGAAACAATCAGTATACTCTTGTTCATAAGGATAAAAATATTACTTTGCTTCCTATGACTCCTGATTCCATTTTGAAAGATGACATTAATAGAGCTAATAAAGCAAAACAGGAGAAAAATAAGAGTGAAAATCAGATTGTGGCAAAAGAATTTGAGCAACAAATGAAACCTAATAATAAACCATCTAGTGTTGTTTCTGAAATTAAATTGAAAAGTGCATGTTTACTTGCCACAAAATCTGATATTGATGAGCTAGATTTCAGCGAATCTGGTTGCTATGCTTTTGTGTGCAAAGAGGCATTATTTTCATTCGCGGACGTGCCTTCCTTTTTACCCCCTGCTGTCACTAACATTTTGCAGGAGTTCGCTGACGTCTTCCCACAAGACGTGCCATCGGGATTACCACCTATTCGAGGGATTGAGCATCAAATTGACTTAATTCCCGGTGCATCGCTACCAAACCGTGCACCATACCGTACCAATCCAGAGGAGACGAAGGAGATTATGCGTCAAGTACAGGAGCTGCTCGACAAAGGTTATATACGCGAATCGCTTAGTCCTTGTGCTGTTCCTATTATACTAGTGCCTAAAAAGGATGGTACGTCGCGTATGTGTGTTGATTGTAGAGGCATTAATAATATTACTATTCGTTATCGTCATCCTATTCCTAGGCTAGATGATATGCTTGATGAATTGAGTGGCTCTACAATATTCTCCAAAGTTGATTTGCGTAGTGGATACCATCAAATTCGTATGAAATTGGGAGATGAATGGAAAACTGCATTTAAAACTAAGTTTGGTTTATATGAGTGGTTAGTCATGCCTTTTAGGTTAACTAATGCACCTAGTACTTTCATGAGACTAATGAACGAAGTTTTACGTGCTTTCATTGGACGATTTGTGGTAGTCTATTTTGATGATATACTGATTTATAGCAAATCTTTGGAAAAATATTTGGAACATTTACATGCTGTTTTTATTGCTCTACGTGATGCACGTTTGTTTGGTAACCTTGGGAAGTGCACCTTTTGCACCGACCGAGTATCTTTTCTTGGCTATGTTGTTACTCCACAGGGAATTGAAGTTGATAAAGCCAAGATTGAAGCTATTGAGAGTTGGCCGCAGCCCAAAACGGTCACACAAGTGCGGAGTTTTCTTGGACTCGCTGGTTTCTATAGGCGTTTTGTGAGAGATTTTAGCACCATTGCTGCACCTCTCAACGAGCTTACAAAGAAGGATGTGCCTTTTGTTTGGGGTACCGCACAGGAAGAAGCCTTCACGGTATTGAAAGATAAGTTGACACATGCTCCTTTACTCCAACTTCCTGATTTTAATAAGACTTTTGAGCTTGAATGTGATGCTAGTGGAATTGGATTAGGAGGTGTGTTATTACAAGATGGCAAACCTGTTGCATACTTTTCTGAAAAATTGAGTGGGCCTAGTCTGAATTATTCTACTTATGATAAAGAACTATATGCTCTTGTTCGGACTTTAGAAACATGGCAACATTATTTATGGCCCAAAGAATTTGTTATACATTCTGATCATGAATCTTTGAAACATATTAAAAGTCAAGCTAAACTGAATAATAGACATGCTAAATGGGTTGAATTCATTGAAACTTTCCCTTATGTCATTAAACACAAGAAGGGTAAAGAAAATGTTATTGCCGATGCATTGTCTCGTCGCTATACTATGCTTTCACAACTTGACTTCAAAATATTTGGTTTGGAGACCATCAAATATCAATATGTGCATGATGCTGATTTTAAAGATGTATTGCAGAATTGTAAAGAAGGAAGAACCTAGAACAAGTTTGTCGTTAATGATGGATTTGTGTTCCGTGCTAACAAGCTGTGCATTCCAGCTAGCTCTCTTCGTCTTTTGTTGTTGCAGGAGGCGCATGGAGGAGGATTAATGGGACACTTTGGCGTGAAGAAGACGGAGGACGTACTTGCTACACATTTCTTTTGGCCAAAGATGAGACGGGATGTTGAGCGTTTTGTTGCTCGCTGCACTACATGTCAAAAAGCTAAGTCACGACTCAATCCTCATGGTTTATATATGCCTTTGCCTGTACCTAGTGTTCCTTGGGAGGATATATCTATGGACTTTGTTTTAGGTTTACCTCGAACAAAGAAGGGGAGGGATAGCATATTTGTTGTCGTGGATAGATTCTCGAAAATGGCACACTTTATACCATGTCATAAAAGTGATGATGCTGTTAATGTTGCTGATTTGTTCTTTCGTGAAATTATTCGCTTGCATGGTGTGCCAAATACTATTGTTTCAGATCGTGATACTAAATTTCTTAGCCACTTTTGGAGATGTTTATGGGTTAAGTTGGGGACTAAACTGCTTTTTAGTACTACATGTCACCCCCAAACTGATGGACAAACTGAAGTAGTCAATAGAACATTGTCTACTATGCTTAGGGCTGTTTTGAAGAATAATAAGAAAATGTGAGAAGAATGCTTGCCTCATATTGAGTTTGCTTATAATCGTTCATTGCATTCTACTACTAAGATGTGCCCTGTTGAAATTGTGTATGGTTTCCTACCTCGTGCACCAATTGATTTGTTGCCTCTTGCATCTTCGGAGAAGGTTAATTTTGATGCTAAAGAACGTGCTGAATTGATTTTAAAAATGCATGAGTTAACTACGGACAACATTGAGCGTATGAATGCTAAATATAAACTTGCTGGAGATAAGGGTAGAAAACATGTTGTGTTTGCACCTGGAGATCTTGTTTGGTTACATTTGCGTAAGGATAGATTTCCTAATTTGCACAAATCAAAGCTAATGCCACGTGCTGATGGTCCTTTTAAGGTGTTAGAGAAAATAAATGATAATGCATATAAACTTGAGCTACCTGCAGATTTTGGGGTTAGTCCCACTTTTAACATTGCAGATTTGAAACCTTATTTGGGTGAGGAAGATGAGCTTCTGTCGAGGACGACTTCATTTCAAGAAGGGTAGGATGATGAGGACATCAATACCATTGTTACACCCACAACCCCTACTGTTACATATAATGGACCAACTACTAGAGCTCGCGCACGCCAATTAAATTACCAGGTACTTTCGTTTCTTGGTAATGATTCTAATGTTCATGAGAATATGATGCTGCCTAAATTGGATACTTTTATTTTGCTTACAAATCAAGGGCCTGGCTTGGAGAAGGATGAACATTGGAGCAAGAACAAGCATGGAGTTGATGGCATGCGCAAGGGGAACAAGAACGGAGTTACCAGTGATGATTTCAGGACATTGAAGCCACCATAAGGAGTGAATGAAGCCTTGGACGAAATATACAAGATGCCACTTCATAAATTTCGTCCAGAGTCTATTCTAGGTGCTGCGTCACCTTATTATTGGGCCAGACCCATGTAATTTCGAAATACTTGAGTATAGGCTATTTTTAGAGTCCGTATGTGTGGGGAAACAAGAGATAGGGTTGGTTTCGGACCCCTTCCCCAAGGGCCACGAAATTCCCCCCCTCTTCCTCCATATATACAGCCCTTAGGGCGTCGTTTAGACTTTGGGTTTTTTTAGATTAAAAGTTCGCCATAGCTGCAACTTCGCGTACTTCGTTTGTGTTCAACGACCAGACAAAGGCGTCACAGAACCCCGCCTTGATCAATAAAGCTTTCATCTTATATTCGCAATATCCAGATTGCAATCTCAGTTTCTTGCTTGTTCTTCGTTTGCTCGCAGGAAACAGACCCTCGTGGTCAGGTTGATTGTGCTCCGGCGTGGTCAATAACCTCTCGGAGTTGGTTTAGCGATTGCTAAGGCGCGACGTCATCGCACGTTCGTAGTCGGATCGTCAAAGTCGACTTCCACCAAAGCGATATCCATCATCTCATCGAAAGACGGGACACCTTTGCCTCTATCACCTAGCCGGACACGGCCCGGTAGGTCGGTTTTTTTTTGAATCGGACGTGCAGAAAAAGAAAGAAAAGAAATACTAAACGGACTCCAAAAATCCGAAATAAATTTTCCCCGTCCTCTAAAAATAATCCGGACAATATGAACATTTATTTGGGCCTAAAATGCAATTTTGAAAAACGCGTATTTTTCCTAATTCAAATAAAATCAAATAGAATCCAAATAAAATCAAATATTTGTTTTTAATATTTTCCTCCAATATTTCATTATTTTTGGAGAAGTCATATTATCGCCTCTCATATATTTGATATGAAATATTTTCGGAGAGAAAATAATTAAAACAAATGATCCTATTTTCAAAATTTGAGAAAACCCAAATATGAAAATAACGAAATCCCCAACTCTCTCCGTGGGTCCTTGAGTTGCGTAGAATTTCTAGGAACGCAAAACAAAATGCAAATAAAATATGTTATGCATGATGATCTAATGTATAACATTCCGAATTGAAAATTTGGGATGTTACACCGACGGGCTACTTTCTCTGCTTCTTCCTGCTCCTCGGGGAGTTCTCATGTTTGGAGGAAACGGACGGTGGGCTGCGCCCATGCCGGAGCCTGGGGCTCAACGGAAAGGACCAAAGGCACATCTTCGGCCGCAGGGGTAGCTGCCTCTACGGTCAGGGCCTGGGGCCCCGTCGGAGGCAGTTGCCCCTCGGCAAGCTTGGGGTACCCAGCAACCTCTTTGCCGACTGCTCCTGGAAGCTCGGTGGGATGGTACTTGCTGGGGCTTGTCT
Organism: Aegilops tauschii subsp. strangulata; assembly: GCF_002575655.3. Lineage (NCBI taxonomy): Eukaryota > Viridiplantae > Streptophyta > Magnoliopsida > Poales > Poaceae > Aegilops > Aegilops tauschii. The sequence continues at coordinate 183,621,420 of NC_053035.3, read as the reverse complement.
TCATTCGCTTGTTCTACCCTGCTGATGGCTCTACGGATGGTTGTATTAACTGAAGTACAAAGGTACCTGGTTCCACAGGCAACTTGAGGGCAGCGCGTTTTGACAGGTCGTCGGCAATGCTGTTCTCCGCTCGGGGAACATGTTCTACCTGTAGGTTGTCGAAACGTTCTTCCAACTTCCTCACTTCATTCACGTAGGCCTCCATCAACGGGCTCTGGTAATCCTTGTTGACTTGCTTGACGACGAGCTGCGAATCACCCCTGATGATGAGCTTCTTGATTCCGAGGTCTGTCGCGATCCTGAGACTAGCAAGCAACCCCTCATACTCTGCTGTATTGTTCATTGATTTTTCCCAGGCAAAGTGCATCTGGATTACGTACTTGAGGTGCTCTCCGGTGGGTGGGATGAGTAGCACGCCAGCACCAGCACCTTGGAGGGAGAAAGCTCCATCAAAATACATAATCCATTCACTGCTCGTCTCCTTGCCGGGAAGGGCGGTCTCTTGAATCTCCTCGTCGGGCGTTGCGGTCCACTCTGCTATGAACTCTGCCAAAGCTCGGCTCTTGATCGTTGGAGTACTTTCAAACCTGAGGCCAAAGCTCGACAGCTCCAAAGCCCACTCCACAATCCTCCCTGTCGGATCTGGGTTGTGCAAAATCCGTTGCAAAGGGAGGAGGGTGACGACGGTAATCTCGCGCTTGGAAATAGTGGCGCAACTTTCTCGAGGCCATGAGAAGGCCGAAAAGCAGCTTCTGCATCCCAGAATATCTCGACCTAGCCCCCTAGAAGAGGGAACTGACAAAATACACTAGGTGCTGCACCAACTTCTTTTGTCCCACTTCGCCATCTGCTCAGGCCCTGCCTCGCCGGGTTCGGGCCTTGCCGGGGGTTCTGGTTTGCCAGCGTCAGGCTCTGCCGGGGAAGGCCCGGGCCCGCCATCCGACGGCTCTGCTGCAACTGTTGCCTCTCCCTCAGGTTCCCTCTGCGCCACTAGCGCGGCACTGACCACTTGATTCGTTGCTGCTAAGTACAGTAGCAACGGCTCTCGTGGTTTAGGCGCGACTAGTATTGGCGTGGAGGAGAGGTACCTCTTTAAATCTTGCAGTGCTACCTCTGCCTCTGGGGTCCATTTTACTGGACCCGCCTTTGTCAAAACTTTGAAAAAGGGGAGGGCGTGCTCAGCGGATTAGGAGATGAACCTACTTAGGGCAGCAACGCAGCCGGCGAGCCTACGGACGTCTTTGACCCATTTCGGTGCCTCAATCTGCTCAATCGCTTTGATCTTGTCGGGATTTGCTTCGATTCCGCGTTGAGACACTATGGCGACCCCGACTCATAAGTCATGATCACCGAATGCACGTGTACAGTGATCCCAGAGATCAATGCTCACTGAACACACAGAAGCTGAATAACAAGAGTCTTACATCCATACATATCGTCTTACACAAATTATGACCATTATGGTCAAGTCTTACATAGATAAAGCCACAAGGGCCGAATACCAAATAAACTTAAGCGGCGGAAATCTTCGTCGATAAGTAGAACCCATGCCATCTGCCTTAATCCTACAGGCATTCTGACTGGGAAACGTCCTAGTTTGCATGCTCGTCTCCAAAGAACTCTTCTTCGAACTCCTGTTCTTCCATGCCTGGCCAATTAAATAACCAGTGGCAAGCCAATGAGTACTTTGAATGTTGATGAGGACATCAATACCATTGTTACACCCACAGCCCCTGCTGCTATACATACTGGACCAATTACTAGAGCTCGCGCACGCCAATTAAATTACCAGGTACTTTCGTTTCTTGGTAATGATTCTAATGTTCATGAGAATATGATGCTGCCTAAATTGGATACATTTGTTTTGCTTACAAATGAAGGGCCTAGCTTTGAGAAGGATGAACATTGGAGCAAGAACAAGCATGGGGATGATGGCATGCGCATGGGGAACAAGAACGGAGTTACAAGTGATGATTTCAGGACGTTGAAGCCACCATAATGCGTGCATGAAGCCTTGGACGAAATATACAAGATGCTACTTCATAACTTTTGTCCAGAGGCTATTCTAGGTGCTGCGTCACCTTATTATTGGGCCAGGCCCATGTAATTTCGAAATACTTGAGTATAGGCTGTTTTTAGAGTCCGTATGTGTGGGGAAACAAGAGATAGGGTTGGTTTCGGACCCCTTCCCCAAGGGCCACGAAATTCCCCCCTCTTCCTCCATACATACAGCCCTTAGGGTGTTGTTTAGACTTTGGGGGTTTTGTTTAGATTAAAAGTTCGCCATAGCTGCAACTTCGCGTACTTCGTTTGTGTTCAACGACCAGACAAATGCGTCACAGAACCCCACCTTGATCAATAAAGCTTTCATCTTATATTCGCAATATCCAGATTGCAATCTCAGTTTCTTGCTTGTTCTTCGTTTGCTCGCAGGAAACAGACCCTCGAGGTCAGGTTGATCGTGCTCCGGCGTGGACAATAACCTCTCGGAGTTGGTTTAGCGATTGCTAAGGCGCGACGTGCGATCAAAGTCGACTTCCACCAAAGCGATATCCATCATCTCATCGAAAGACGAGACACCTTTGCCTCTATCAAGTGGTATCAGAGCTAGGTTGCTCGGTGAGATTTTACAGTTTTTCGTAGTTTAGATCGAGTCTGTTCTTCATACCTACAGTCCACGAAAAAGCCACAAAAAAAAATTAGGGTTAGTTCATCATATCCGAACCAATCTGAGCCTTTGCATAATCTTTTTAGGGTTTTTGCTTTGTTGAATTTGCGGTTGCATCGTCGTGTCAAGTTGCTGGTCTTAGAGTCTAGTCTTTTAGAGTTTCGAGCTCTGCTTGTGTGACCTGCACACTCAAAACACGTTGAGCAACTAAACATTCATACCTGTCAGCGTCTTCAGGAGCCATGTATTGCGTCTCATTTTTAGAATCATCTCCACCATGTTCTTCACGTGTAATAAGAGCCAAAGTCTCCTCATCATAGTCACTAGCGGACTCATACCCACCATCCTCAGTAGCAATCATCACACGCTGAGATTTACATTCTCTCGCATAATGTCCTCTTCCCTTACAACGACGACAAATAATATCACTTGTGTGCCCCGTTGACGCCATGGAAGAAGAAGAGCTCTGCGCAGGCCCAGCAGGTGTGCTCTTGGCAGAGAGTGGTGGTTGTGCCTGCTTTCTTGTATCATGGCTGGAGGTGGCACCTGATGGAGGTGATGGTGAAGTGGAAGTAGAGGATGCACATGGTGTCCATGATGAAGGTCGACCTGCAGAAAAGTTAGTTCGCGCCAATGCCTGTCGATCCTGCACTTCACGTTCAGCTTTACAAGCAAGATGGAATAAACGAGTGATATTATTATAATCCTTATACTCTAGAATGGTCTAAATCTCTTTATTTAATCCACCCATAAAACGTGCAAGCATAGCTTCATTCTCCTCAACAATATCACATCTAATCATGCCAGTTTGTAATTCCTGATAATATTATTCTATAGAATTTTTCCCTTGTCTTAAGTGCTGCAATTTTTGAAGTAATTGACGTTGATAATATGGTGGAACCCAACGAGTACGCATAGCAGTTTTCAAAGCAGCCCAAGTAGCTGGAACAGGATATAATCTACAATGTTCAGACCACCAAACACATGCAAAGCTAGTGAAAGCACAAACAGCAGCAGGAACACGTCTCTCCTCAGGATATTGTAAACATGTAAATCGTTGTTCAGTTTCTAACTCCCAAGTAAGATATATATCAGGAACATATCTACCCTCAAATGGTGGAATATTCAATTTCAGCTTAGGGAGATGGTCATGATCTCGTACCTGAGGTGGTGGTGCCGGCCTACCGTTGCGAATATATACCTGAGGTCGACTTGCTGGTGATGGTGCTGGTGGCTGCACGTAGTTCTGATTTTGATCAACCTCATCCTCATAATCGCCCGCATAATCTTCAAAAATTGCAGCGCTTAAGACAAGGGAAATTTTTTGTAGAAGAATATTATCAGGAATTGCAAACTGGCATGATTAGATGTGGTATTGTTGAGGAGAATGAAGCTATGCTTGCACGTTTTATGGGTGGATTAAATAAAGAGATTCAGACCATTCTAGAGTATAAGGATTATAATAATATCACTCGTTTATTCCATCTTGCTTGTAAAGCTGAACATGAAGTGCAGGATCGACAGGCATTGGCGCGAACTAACTTTTCTGCAGGTCGACCTTCATCATGGACACCACGTGCATCCTCTACTTCCACTTCACCATCACCTCCCTCAGGTGCCACCTCCAGCCGGGATACAAGAAAGCAGGCACAACCACCACTCTCTGCCAAGAGCACACCTGCCGGGCCTGCGCAGAGCTCTTCTTCTTCCATGGCGTCAACAGGGCACACAAGTGATATTATTTGTCGTCATTGTAAGGGAAGAGGACATTATGCGAGAGAATGCAAATCTCAGCGTGTGATGATTGCTACTGAGGATGGTGGGTATGAGTCCGCTAGTGACTATGATGAGGAGACTTTGGCTCTTATTACACGTGAAGAACATGGTGGAGATGATTCTGAAAATGAGACGCAATACATGGCTCCTCAAGACGCTGACAGGTATGAATGTTTAGTTGCTCAACGTGTTTTGCGTGTGCAGGTCACACAAGCAGAGCAAAATCAGAGGCATAATTTGTTCCATACAAAGGGAGTTGTGAAGGAACGTTCTGTTCGCGTCATCATAGATGGAGGGAGCTGTAACAACTTGGCTAGCATGGAGATGGTGGAGAAACTATCTCTCACCACAAGACCACATCCACATCCTTACTACATCCAATGGTTCAACAACAGCGGCAAGGTTAAGGTAACACGTACTGTTCGTGTGCATTTTAGTATCTCTACATATGCTGATTATGTTGATTGTGATGTGGTACCCATGCAAGCATGTTCCTTATTACTTGGTAGACCATGGCAATTTGATAAAAATTCTGTACACCATGGTAGAAACAATCAGTATACTCTTGTTCATAAGGATAAAAATATTACTTTGCTTCCTATGACTCCAGATTCCATTTTGAAAGATGACATTAATAGAGCTAATAAAGCAAAACAGGAGAAAAATAAGAGTGAAAATCAGATTGTGGCAAAAGAATTTGAGCAACAAATGAAACCTAATAATAAACCATCTAGTGTTGTTTCTGAAATTAAATTGAAAAGTGCATGTTTACTTGCCACAAAATCTGATATTGATGAGCTAGATTTCAACAAATCTGTTTGCTATGCTTTTGTGTGCAAAGAGGCATTATTTTCATTCGAGGACGTGCCTTCCTCTTTGCCCCCTGCTGTCACTAACATTTTGCACGATTTCGCTGACGTCTTCCCACAAGACGTGCCACCGAGATTACCACCTATTCGAGGGATTGAGCTTCAAATTGATTTAATTCCCGGTGCATCGCTACCCAACCGTGCACCATACCGTACCAATCCAGAGGAGACGAAGGAGATTATGCGTCAAGTACAGGAGCTGCTCGACAAAGGTTATATACGCGAATCTCTTAGTCCTTGTGCTGTTCCTATTATACTAGTGCCTAAAAAGGATGGTACGTCGCGTATGTGTGTTGATTGTAGAGGCATTAATAATATTACTATTCGTTATCGTCATCCTATTCCTAAGCTAGATGATATGCTTGATGAATTGAGTGGCTCTACAATATTCTCCAAAGTTGATTTGCGTAGTGGATACCATCAAATTCGTATGAAATTGGGAGATGAATGGAAAACTACATTTAAAACTAAGTTTGGTTTATAAGAGTGGTTAGTCATGCCTTTTGGGTTAACTAATGCACCTAGTACTTTCATGAGACTAATGAACGAAGTTTTACGTGCTTTCATTGGACGATTTGTGGTAGTCTATTTTGATGATATACTGATTTATAGCAAATCTTTGGAAGAACGTTTGGAACATTTACGTGTTGTTTTTATTGCTCTACGTGATGCATGTTTGTTTGGTAACCTTGGGAAGTCTACCTTTTGCACCGACCGAGTATCTTTTCTTGGCTATGTTGTTACTCCACAGGGAATTGAAGTTGATAAAGCCAAGACTGAAGCTATTGAGAGTTGGCCGCAGCCCAAAACGGTCACACAAGTGCGGAGTTTTCTTGGACTCGCTGGTTTCTATAGGCGTTTTGTGAGAGATTTTAGCACCATTGCTGCACCTCTCAGCGCGCTTACAAAGAAGGATGTGCCTTTTGTTTGGGGTACCGCACAGGAAGAAGCCTTCACGGTATTGAAAGATAAGTTGACACATGCTCCTTTACTCCAACTTCCTGATTTTAATAAGACTTTTGAGCTTGAATGTGATGCTAGTGGAATTGGATTAGGAGGTGTGTTATTACAAGATGGTAAACCTGTTGCATACTTTTCTGAAAAATTGAGTGGGCCTAGTCTGAATTATTCTACTTATGATAAAGAACTATATGCTCTTGTTCGGACTTTAGAAACATGGCAACATTATTTATGGCCCAAAGAATTTGTTATACATTCTGATCATGAATCTTTGAAACATATTAAAAGTCAAGCTAAACTGAATCGTAGACATGCTAAATTGGTTGAATTCATTGAAACTTTCCCTTATGTCATTAAACACAAGAAGGGTAAAGAAAATGTTATTGCTGATGCATTGTCTCGTCGCTATACTATGCTTTCACAACTTGACTTCAAAATATTTGGTTTGGAGACCATCAAAGATCAATATGTGCATGATGCTGATTTTAAAGATGTTTTGCAGAATTGTAAAGAAGGAAGAACCTGGAACAAGTTTGTCGTTAATGATGGATTTGTGTTCCGTGCTAACAAGCTATGCATTCCAGCTAGCTCTCTTCGTCTTTTGTTGTTGCAGGAGGCGCATGGAGGAGGATTAATGGGACACTTTGGCGTGAAGAAGACGGAGGACGTACTTGCTACACATTTCTTTTGGCCAAAGATGAGACGGGATGTTGAGCGTTTTGTTGCTCGCTGCACTACATGTCAAAAAGCTAAGTCAGGAGTCAATCCTCATGGTTTATATATTCCTTTGCCTGTACCTAGTGTTCCTTGGGAGGATATATCTATGGACTTTGTTTTAGGTTTACCTCGAACAAAGAAGGGGAGGGATAGCATATTTGTTGTCGTGGATAGATTCTCAAAAATGGCACACTTTATACCATGTCATAAAAGTGATGATGTTGTTAATGTTGCTGATTTGTTCTTCCGTGAAATTATTCGTTTGCATGGTGTGCCAAATACTATTGTTTCAGATCGTGATATTAAATTCCTTAGCCACTTTTGGAGATGTTTATGGGCTAAGTTGGGGACTAAACTGCTTTTTAGTACTACTTGTCACCCCCAAACTGATGGACAAACTGAAGTAGTCAATAGAACATTGTCTACTATGCTTAGGGCTGTTTTGAAGAATAATAAGAAAATGTGGGAAGAATGCTTGCCTCATATTGAGTTTGCTTATAATCGTTCATTGCATTCTACTACTAAGATGTGCCCTTTTGAAATTGTGTATGGTTTCCTACCTCGTGCACCTATTGATTTGTTGCCTCTTCCATCTTCGGAGAAGGTTAATTTTGATGCTAAACAATGTGCTGAATTGATCTTAAAAATGCATGAGTTAACTAAGGAAAACATTGAGCGTATGAATGCTAAATATAAACTTGCTGGAGATAAGGGTAGAAAACATGTTGTGTTTGCACCTGGAGATCTTGTTTGGTTACATTTGCGTAAGGATAGATTTCCTGATTTGCGCAAATCAAAGCTAATGCCACGTGCTGATGGTCCTTTTAAGGTGTTAGAGAAAATTAATGATAATGCATATAAACTTGAGCTGCCTGTAGATTTTGGGGTTAATCCCACTTTTAACATTGCAGATTTGAAGCCTTATTTGGGTGAGGGACATGAGCTTCCGTCGAGGACGACTTCATTTCAAGAAGGGGAGGATGATGAGGACATCAATACCATTGTTACACCCACAGCCCCTGCTGCTATACATACTGGACCAATTACTAGAGCTCGCGCACGCCAATTAAATTACCAGGTACTTTCGTTTCTTTGTAATGATTCTAATGTTCATGAGAATATGATGCTGCCTAAATTGGATACATTTGTTTTGCTTACAAATGAAGGGCCTAGCTTTGAGAAGGATGAACATTGGAGCAAGAACAAGCATGGAGATGATGGCATGCGCATGGGGGACAAGAACGGAGTTACAAGTGATGATTTCAGGACATTGAAGCCACCATAATGCGTGCATGAAGCCTTGGACGAAATATACAAGATGCTACTTCATAACTTTTGTCCAGAGGCTATTCTAGGTGCTGCGTCACCTTATTATTGGGCCAGGCCCATGTAATTTCGAAATACTTGAGTATAGGCTATTTTTAGAGTCCGTATGTGTGGGGAAACAAGAGATAGGGTTGGTTTCGGACCCCTTCCCCAAGGGCCACGAAATTCCCCCCTCTTCCTCCATATATACAGCCCTTAGGGCGTCGTTTAGACTTTGGGTTTTGTTTAGATTAAAAAGTTCGCCATAGCTGCAACTTCGCGTACTTCGTTTGTGTTCAACGACCAGACAAAGGCGTCACAGAACCCCACCTTGATCAATAAAGCTTTCATCTTATATTCGCAATATCCAGATTGCAACCTCAGTTTCTTACTTGTTCTTCGTTTGCTCGCAGGAAACAGATCCTCGTGGTCAGGTTGATCGTGCTCCGGCGTGGTCAATAAACTCTCGGAGTTGGTTTAGCGATTGCTAAGGCGCGACGTCATCGCACGTTCGTAGTCGGATCGTCAAAGTCGACTTCCACCAAAGTGATATCCATCATCTCATCGAAAGACGGGACACCTTTGCCTCTATCAAATGTACTCGCAAGCAACCCATGTTTTGGCTCAAAATACAACAATGAATGACATAGGTAAATTTTTGCAGAAAGCTAATTTTGTTGTGCTATGACATGTTCAATAACTGGTAAATCATGCATCGTATGAATTCAAGTAACCATAGGGACTGGTTACAGATATCAACATAAAGGGAGTGGGCTCCAACCCAACTCATCCATGTCATGCCTTTGACTTGACCCAAGTAGTTCTTCCCACACACACTGGTTTGTAAACAAGTGGACGTAGCCCAAGAGCGGTTACCCAACTGTCCTTGACCGTGGACACGGCTATTCGAATAGTTTTACACTCTGCAGAGGTTGCACACTTTACCCACAAGATCCGGGGAACTTCCATGTCATCCACGACCCGCGGTACCTCAAGTACCCGGGGTAAGCACCCGATCACTATCTTTCCCTAGACGACACTAACATAGAGTCCACTCGATCGGTAGTAACCCCCGTGCCCAACATTTCACAATTTAAAATTGTGGAGCCTCGCTCCCATATTCATTACATACCACTGGCATGGGGTACCAACGGTGTGTCCGGTGCCCCATAAAAATGTTCTTGGCCGCCCTACCTGGCACGACCCCGTCCCGAGAGAGCAACAACTCTCCCGTCACTAGTAATGCGGGCACCATGCTAGTATCGGCCTAGGTAATCAATAATGCCCTTTCCCATATAAGGGTAGAGTGGTTGCGCATGTAAGGTTGGAATAACGGTCGCAACTTAAACCAATCTGTTTTGAAAATAACACACGCACTTGCCTTGTGATAGAGGCAAAGGTGTCCCGTCTTTCGATGAGATGATGAATATCGCTTTGATGGAAGTCGACTTTGACGATCCGACTACGAACGTGCGAGGACGTCGCGCCTTAGCAATCGCTAAACCAACTCCGAGAGGTTATCGACCACGCCGGAGCACGATCAACCTGACCACGAGGGTCTGTTTCCTGCGAGCAAACGAAGAACAGGCAAGAAACTGAGATTGCAATCTGGATATTGCGAATATAAGATGAAAGCTTTATTGATCAAGGTGGGGTTCTGTGACGCCTTTGTCTGGTCGCTGAACACAAACGAAGTACGCGAAGTTGCAGCTATGGCGAACTTTTAATCTAAACAAAACCCAAAGTCTAAACGACGCCCTAAGGGCTGTATATATGGAGGAAGAGGGGGGGAATTTCGTGGCCCTTGAGGAAGGGGTCCGAAACCAACCCTATCCCTTGTTTCCCCACACATACGGACTCTAAAAACAGCCTATACTTATGTATTTCGAAATTACATGGGCCTGGCCCAATAATAAGGTGACGCAGCACCTAGAATAGCCTCTGGACGAAAGTTATGAAGTAGCATCTTGTATATTTCGTCCAAGGCTTCATGCACGCATTATGGTGGCTTCAACGTCCTGAAATCATCACTTGTAACTCCGTTCTTGTTCCCCATGCGCATGCCATCATCTCCATGCTTGTTCTTGCTCCAATGTTCATCCTTCTCAAAGCTAGGCCCTTCATTTGTAAGCAAAACAAATGTATCCAATTTAGGCAGCATCATATTCTCATGAACATTAGAATCATTAGCAAGAAACGAAAGTACCTGGTAATTTAATTGGCGTGCGCGAGCTCTAGTAATTGGTCCAGTATGTATAGCAGCAGGGACTGTGGGTGTAATAATTGTATTGATGTCCTCATCATCCTCCCCTTCTTGAAATGAAGTCGTCCTCGACGGAAGCTCATCTTCCTCACCCAAATAAGGCTTCAAATCTGCAATATTAAAAGTGGGACTAACCCCAAAATCTGCAGGCAGCTCAAGTTTATATGCATTATCATTTATTTTCTCTAACACCTTAGAAGGACCATCAGCACGTGGCATTAGCTTTGATTTGCGCAAATCAGGAAATCTATCCTTACGCAAATGTAACCAAACAAGATCTCCAGGTGCAAACACAACATGTTTTCTACCCTTATCTCCAGCAAGTTTATATTTAGCATTCATACGCTCAATGTTTTCCTTAGTTAACTCATGCATTTTTAAGATCAATTCAGCACGTTGTTTAGCATCAAAATTAACCTTCTCCGAAGATGGAAGAGGCAACAAATCAATAGGTGCACGAGGTAGGAAACCATACACAATTTCAAAAGGGCACATCTTAGTAGTAGAATGCAATGAACGATTATAAGCAAACTCAATATGAGGCAAGCAGTCTTCCCACATTTTCTTATTATTCTTCAAAACAGCCCTAAGCATAGTAGACAATGTTCTATTGACTACTTCAGTTTGTCCATCAGTTTGGGGGTGACAAGTAGTACTAAAAAGCAGTTTAGTCCCCAACTTAGCCCATAAACATCTCCAAAAGTGGCTAAGAAATTTAGTATCACGATCTGAAACAATAGTATTTGGCACACCATGCAAGCGAATAATTTCACGAAAGAACAAATCAGCAACATTAACAGCATCATCGCTTTTATGACATGGTATAAAGTGCGCCATTTTCGAGAATCTATCCACGACAACAAATATGCTATCCCTCCCCTTCTTTGTTCGAGGTAAACCTAAAACAAAGTCCATAGATATATCCTCCCAAGGAACACTAGGTACAGGCAAAGGCATATATAAACCATGAGGATTGAGTCGTGACTTAGCTTTTTGACATGTAGTGCAGCGAGCAACAAAACGCTCAACATCCCGTCTCATCTTTGGCCAAAAGAAATGTGTAGCAAGTACGTCCTCCGTCTTCTTCACGCCAAAGTGTCCCATTAATCCTCCTCCATGCGCCTCCTGCAACAACAAAAGACGAAGAGAGCTAGCTGGAATGCATAGCTTGTTAGCACGGAACACAAATCCATCATTAACGACAAACTTGTTCCAGGTTCTTCCTTCTTTACAATTCTGCAATACATCTTTAAAATCAGCATCATGCACATATTGATCTTTGATGGTCTCCAAACCAAATATTTTGAAGTCAAGTTGTGAAAGCATAGTATAGCGACGAGACAATGCATCAGCAATAACATTTTCTTTACCCTTCTTGTGTTTAATGACATAAGGGAAAGTTTCAATGAATTCAACCCATTTAGCATGTCTACGATTCAGTTTAGCTTGACTTTTAATATGTTTCAAAGATTCATGATCAGAATGTATAACAAATTCTTTGGGCCATAAATAATGTTGCCATGTTTCTAAAGTCCGAACAAGAGCATATAGTTCTTTATCATAAGTAGAATAATTCAGACTAGGCCCACTCAATTTTTCAGAAAAGTATGCAACAGGTTTACCATCTTGTAATAACACACCTCCTAATCCAATTCCACTAGCATCACATTCAAGCTCAAAAGTCTTATTAAAATCAGGAAGTTGGAGTAAAGGAGCATGTGTCAACTTATCTTTCAATACCGTGAAGGCTTCTTCCTGTGCGGTACCCCAAACAAAAGGCACATCCTTCTTTGTAAGCGCGCTGAGAGGTGCAGCAATGGTGCTAAAATCTCTCACAAAACGCCTATAGAAACCAGCGAGTCCAAGAAAACTCCGCACTTGTGTGACCGTTTTGGGCTGCGGCCAACTCTCAATAGCTTCAGTCTTGGCTTTATCAACTTCAATTCCCTGTGGAGTAACAACATAGCCAAGAAAAGATACTCGGTCGGTGCAAAAGGTGCACTTCCCAAGGTTACCAAACAAACGTGCATCACGTAGAGCAATAAAAACAGCACGTAAATGTTCCAAATGTTCTTCCAAAGATTTGCTATAAATCAGTATATCATCAAAATAGACCACCACAAATCGTCCAATGAAAGCACGTAAAACTTCGTTCATTAGTCTCATGAAAGTACTAGGTGCATTAGTTAACCCAAAAGGCATGACTAACCACTCATATAAACCAAACTTAGTTTTAAATGCAGTTTTCCATTCATCTCCCAATTTCATACGAATTTGATGGTATCCACTACGCAAATCAACTTTGGAGAATATTGTAGAGCCACTCAATTCATCAAGCATATCATCGAGCCTAGGAATAGGATGACGATAACGAATAGTAATATTATTAATGCCTCTACAATCAACACACATACGCGACGTACCATCCTTTTTAGGCACGAGTATAATAGGAACAGCACAAGGACTAAGAGATTCGCGTATATAACCTTTGTCGAGCAGCTCCTGTACTTGACGCATAATCTCCTTCGTCTCCTCTGGATTGGTATGGTATGGTGCACGGTTGGGTAGCGATGCACCGGGAATTAAGTCAATTTGATGCTCAATCCCTCGAATAGGTGGTAATCCCGGTGGCACGTCTTGTGGGAAGACGTCAGCGAACTCCTGCAAAATGTGAGTGACAGCAGGGGGCAAAGAGGAAGGCACGTCCTCGAATGAAAATAATGCCTCTTTGCACACAAAAGCATAGCAAACAGATTTGCTGAAATCTAGTTCATCAATATCAGATTTTGTGGCAAGTAAACATGCACTTTTCAATTTAATTTCAGAAACAACACTAGATGGTTTATTATTAGGTTTCATTTGTTGCTCAAATTCCTTTGCCACAATCTGATTTTCACTCTTATTTTTCTCCTGTTTTGCTTTATTAGCTCTATTAATGTCATCTTTCAAAATGGAATAAGGAGTCATAGGAAGCAAAGTAATATTTTTATCCTTATGAACAAGAGTATACTGATTGTTTCTACCATGGTGTACATAATTTTTATCAAATTGCCATGGTCTACCTAGTAATAAGGAACATGCTTGCATGGGTACCACATCACAATCAACATAATCAGCATATGTAGAGATACTAAAATGCACACGAACAGTACGTGTTACCTTAACCTTGCCGCTGTTGTTGAACCATTGGATGTAGTAAGGATGTGGATGTGGTCTTGTGGTGAGAGATAGCTTCTCCACCATCTCCATGCTAGCCAAGTTGTTACAGCTCCCTCCATCTATGATGACGCGAACAGAACGTTCCTTCACAACTCCCTTTGTATGGAACAAATTATGCCTCTGATTTTGCTCTGCTTGTGTGACCTGCACACTCAAAACACGTTGAGCAACTAAACATTCATACCTGTCAGCGTCTTCAGGAGCCATGTATTGCGTCTCATTTTCAGAATCATCTCCACCATGTTCTTCACGTGTAATAAGAGCCAAAGTCTCCTCATCATAGTCACTAGCGGACTCATACCCACCATCCTCAGTAGCAATCATGACACGCTGAGATTTGCATTCTCTCGCAAAATGTCCTCTTCCCTTACAACGACGACAAATAATATCACTTGTGTGCCCTGTCGATGCCATGGAAGAAGAAGAGCTCTGCACAGGCCCGGCAGGTGTGCTCTTGGCAGAGAGTGGTGGTTGTGCCTGCTTTCTTGTATCACGGCTGGAGGTGGCACCTGATGGAGGTGATGGTGAAGTGGAAGTAGAAGATGCACGCGGTGTCCATGATGAAGGTCGACCTGCAGAAAAGTTAGTTCGCGCCAATGGCTGTCGATCCTGCACTTCACGTTCAGCTTTACAAGCAAGATGGAATAAACGAGTGATATTATTATAATCCTTATACTCTAGAATGGTCTGAATCTCTTTATTTAATCCACCCATAAAACGTGCAAGCATAGCTTCATTCTCCTCAACAATACCACATCTAATCATGCCAGTTTGTAATTCCTGATAATATTCTTCTACAGAATTTTTTCCTTGTCTTAAACGCTGCAATTTTTGAAGTAATTCACGTTGATAATATGGTGGAACCCAACGAGTATGCATAGCAGTTTTCAAAGCAGCCCAAGTAGCTGGAACAGGATATAATCTACAATGTTCAGACCACCAAACACATGCAAAGCTAGTGAAAGCACAAACAGCAGCAGGAACACGTCTCTCCTCAGGATATTGTAAACATGTAAATCGTTGTTCAGTTTCTAACTCCCAAGTAAGATATATATCAGGAACATATCTACCCTCAAATGGTGGAATATTCAATTTCAGTTTAGGGAGATGGTCATGATCTCGTACCTGAGGTGGTGGTGCCGGCCTACCGTTGCGAATATATACCTGAGGTCGACCTGCTGGTGGTGGTGCTGGTGGCTGCACGTAGTTCTGATTTTGATCAACCTCATCCTCATAATCGCCCGCATAATCGTCATCCTCCTCAGCCGCCGCAGGAGCAGGAGCCAAAGAAGCATCAACAGTAGGGACAGCAGCACCCGAATTTTGACCAATCTCAATTGGAACGCGCTGTGCCCGTCCCACTTGATTTGGAAGGCGGCGTTGGAGATGTGGTTGTTGTTGTTGTAGAGGTGCGACATGTGCAGCCGGTGGTGGTTGGGGAAGACGCTTTAGTAATTCAGTAAACTTGTTATCCAGCTTTGTCTCAAACGACTTCTCCACGGCATCTATCTTCTCCATAGCCTCTTCAAATCTGTTTAGCACATCTCCCACCTGGCCACTCATCATTTGCTGAAATTTATCATGCAACTCCTTGTTCGTCATGTTCGCCCAATCAGTCTCATCGGCTTGTGAACCTGCCATGGTTAGCAGCAATAGAAACACAAAAGAATATGATCCTGCAGACTACTAGAAGTGGTGGGATGGTGGTGTGTCACAAAACCTTCAAGCGAATCTCAAATTCTTACCAGTTCTTACCCAGCAGCAGGTGGTGATCGGCAACCGTTGTAGTCAAAAACTCTCAAAGCTTGGATATAGCGATTACCAGGGAGAGTCAAACGCACGATGTAGACTTATGTGGAGCTGGGAAGGCTTATAATATGGTAGCAAAATGGTAAGCAATAATCAATTCAGAGATGCAAAGTTGAATAAACGCTCAACGACGGTACTGTGCTGGTCCTAGGCTAGACCGTGCTAGAGACGCGAGCCTAGAACACTAACAAAATCACGGCGCTGCACGTAAACAAGGGAAAAGCACACTCAGGAATTTTTTTTTTTCGCTCTTTTTTTTTTTTTGCGCTCTTTTTTTTTGCGCTCCTCCTTTTTTTTTTTTTTTTTTTGCGAAAAAATCACTATAATGGCGAGTGTCTCAAAACTCTTCCCAGGTCAAACTGACAGGATGGGCACAAGATTTTTTGACTATTTTTTTTTTCGGAAATCAGGGCAGCGACGACGAAAAAGTGCGACAAAAAATCACTATGATGGCGAGTGTCTCAAAACACTACCCGGGGCCTAAAAATAGGATAGGGAAAAAATATTTTTGGTTGCCGAAATTTTGGCCTAAAAACTGCCCGGGGGTCTCCAGACTTTTTTTTTTCCGAGACCTACTCAGGCAAGGAAACACGAAACGGAAAATATATGGATCTCTAAAACAAACCGACTATGAAAAGAACTCGGATTGGTGGTGGATATATGGCGGTGGTATATGGCAGCGGTGGTGGTATATGGATACGGATTCAAAGCGGTGGCGGATAAGCAATGGTGGTAGATGGCAAGGCGATGATGATGGTGCGGCGGCGGCGTGACAACTTATGACCAGAACTCGAAACTCTAAAAGACTAGACTCTAAGACCAGCAACTTGACACGACGATGCAACCGCAAATTCAACAAAGCAAAAACCCTAAAAAGATTATGCAAAGGCTCAGATTGGTTCGGATATGATGAACTAACCCTAATTTTTTTTTGTGGCTTTTTCGTGGACTGTAGGTATGAAGAACAGACTCGATCTAAACTACGAAAAACTGTAAAATCTCACCGAGCAACCTGGAAATCTGATACCACTTGATAGAGGCAAAGGTGTCCCGTCTTTCGATGAGATGATGAATATCGCTTTGATGGAAGTCGACTTTGACGATCCGACTACGAACGTGCGAGGACGTCGCGCCTTAGCAATCGCTAAACCAACTCCGAGAGGTTATCGACCACGCCGGAGCACGATCAACCTGACCACGAGGGTCTGTTTCCTGCGAGCAAACGAAGAACAGGCAAGAAACTGAGATTGCAATCTGGATATTGCGAATATAAGATGAAAGCTTTATTGATCAAGGTGGGGTTCTGTGACGCCTTTGTCTGGTCGCTGAACACAAACGAAGTACGCGAAGTTGCAGCTATGGCGAACTTTTAATCTAAACAAAACCCAAAGTCTAAACGACGCCCTAAGGGCTGTATATATGGAGGAAGAGGGGGGGAATTTCGTGGCCCTTGAGGAAGGGGTCCGAAACCAACCCTATCCCTTGTTTCCCCACACATACGGACTCTAAAAACAGCCTATACTTATGTATTTCGAAATTACATGGGCTTGGCCCAATAATAAGGTGACGCAGCACCTAGAATAGCCTCTGGACGAAAGTTATGAAGTAGCATCTTGTATATTTCGTCCAAGGCTTCATGCACGCATTATGGTGGCTTCAACGTCCTGAAATCATCACTTGTAACTCCGTTCTTGTTCCCCATGCGCATGCCATCATCTCCATGCTTGTTCTTGCTCCAATGTTCATCCTTCTCAAAGCTAGGCCCTTCATTTGTAAGCAAAACAAATGTATCCAATTTAGGCAGCATCATATTCTCATGAACATTAGAATCATTAGCAAGAAACGAAAGTACCTGGTAATTTAATTGGCGTGCGCGAGCTCTAGTAATTGGTCCAGTATGTATAGCAGCAGGGACTGTGGGTGTAATAATTGTATTGATGTCCTCATCACCTTGGTACACCACTTCGTCATCAAGTGGTTACCCAACTCATTATCTCCCTCGGGCATAAGTGGCACCCGATGGAGTTTTCGAAAAGTTTTTGAAACAATCTTGCTTCCATCACCATGCATATACCCATCCCCTTTTGCGTAGCAACTACTTTAGCATCCTATCTTCTCCCACCGGCATAACCCTTATAGAAAGGTAGGGTCATGCATCATGCAAGTGTCAACGAGAAAAGCAACGGAGGCAAACCACCTCAAGTGGTCACCATTTTATCATGGCTTCGATGCAAGCAACAAAAGTGCCATATGTCATGCATAAAAAGGGTTTCTTAGACATGGTCAAAGGGCTGCTTGCCTGGCTCAGCAAAGGCTTCTGGGTCTTCAAAGTCTTCTGGTCCAACTCCTTCGTCAGCAACGCAATCTATCGTCGCAAAATAATAACGAGAAAAATAAGGCAATAATAAAACAGAAAAACCAAAGTGCTCAGAAAAATGTCAGCTCATTTTTGTTAAATACTAGGGTGAAAACTAAGAAGGGGAAAACTCCTAGTTTTTGGATTTGGAGTGGCAGAATAGGAGAAACAGATTTTCAGAGGGGTTTAAATATAATCAAATTTGAATTTGAATATGAACAGTACATAAAAGTTGTTTGGACATGAGTGAAAGTTATACCATTAAATAGGTTGGATTTTTAGAAAAATATGGGAGTTGGAATTATTGCATTTGGATGAATATTTAATCCTGTGGAATTTTTGGCAGTGACAGAAAAAGAAAAGGAAAAAGGGGCACTGTGCCTGCTGGGCCAGAACGACCACAGGGCAGCGGCCCAGCTAGCGAGGCGGTCCAGCCGAGTCGACGCGTGCGCGCACCAGGTTTAAACCTGACGGGCGGGGCCCAGGCATCAGCAAGAGAGAGAGAGGGGCGATGGAGAGGAGAGGCTGGCAGGCGGGGCCCGCCTGTCATCCCTAACCCTGCAACAGAGGGCCAGCGAGCTCACCGGCGACGATGCAGGGCAGGCGAGGCGAGAGGAGGACAAGGTTGGACTCAGCGCAAAGTCGCCGTTCGGGTGGAGGTGGTTGCGGTCGCCAGGGTGGCCTGGTTCGCCGGCGACGAGGTTCGCGGCGGAGGAGCGTCGGGCTTCGATGGCTCCGGCCGTTTCCGACTGCAAAACGAGTGGGAAAGAGGGGGGAAACGGTCAGTAGAGTGCAGGGGTTCCAGATCGGGGCTTAGGAGCAGCGGGGAGAGCTTCTACCATGCGGACAACGGCGAGCCGCCGCGGCGGAGCTCGAGAGCTTCTGGAGAGGAGCGGGCGGTGTAGGGGGGTGACTAGGGGAGTGGGAGAGCGAGTGGTGAGGAGAGGAGGGCTCGGGGAGGCCCTTAAATAGGCGGGCGGTGGTCCACCGAGGAGGTGTGCGCCGGCAAGCCTGTTTCGGTCGAAGCGGGTCACGGGGGCTCGTCGAGGCGTGTCTGAGGCGTTTGTGGGGTTGGTCCAGAGCGAGGAAGAGTAGAGATAGGGAGCAGGGGGGCCAGAGGCTCTGCGCGTGCGAGCGCGTTCACTCGGGTGCTCGGGCGGCCAGTGCGCGTGCGAGCTGGGGCGAGAGGAGGCAGAAGGAGGAGGGAGACATAGGCGTGGCATGTCGCAGACGTCGAGGCGCATCGTCGGGCGCGCTGGGGAGGCCCGAGGTGGCCGGAGGCGGTTGGAAGGGGCGGCTACAGTGCCTGGCCACACTGTAGCGCTCCAGACTGCCCAAATGGCCTGGCATGCCATTTTCTAAGGAGTGTGGGCGCCCCCAAGCATGTCCAGCAGGTCTAGGAGGGAGTAAAGAAAGGGGGAGGGGCTTTGGATGCCCTGGGTGGCCACTGGAGTGAGGAGGGAGGTTGAGGGAGAGAGAGAAACTGCTGTCCAGGGAGGTAAATGGGGGTGTTTCACCCCTCAATCATTGAGCAATGGCCAGGGGAAAGTTACTGGGGGTAGAAGAGGGTCAGGAGCAGCTGTGGTACAAAGTTGAGCCCATGGAGATTAGTGGAAGAGGTCAAAATGGAATTTTGGTAAAGTGGCAGAAGGTGTTTGATGCTTGTTTGGGTAAGCAAATGAACTCCATTTGTCATGATACTCCACAGGGTGATATGACACATATAATTAGGGCCTTCCCCCAATTTGGAGCTTATTTGGGCAAAGTTGCCAATGCAACTTTTGTAAACCCTAGAAATTAGCAGAAATGAACTTGTGTAGATCTAGTTGAGCAAATCACTTCCCCTTGATGCACCACTTGGTGTAGTAGCCTCATTTCGTCATGTGAACATGCTCAAAAAAGTTGGGGTCAAGGAGAGAAAGTTGGTAGTACAAAGTTGTTCAAATTTGATTCTGGTCAGGGAGGGTTTTGGGGCATTTTGGTGAACCAAAATGACCCTAATTGAGATGAGGCTTTGCAAGGTGATCACAATATGTATTTGTGACTTGATGGATTTTCCTTGGATTTTTATGAGAATATTTCCTGTAGAAATATTTCAAATCCATGAAATGGGCAGAAATGGTTTTGGGAGGTTTTGTCTAATATTTTGATCATGACCATGTGTTGAAACTCATATATATGGAAAATATATGTCCACTGAGTTTCCCTGATTTTTCTCAAGTATTTTTGAAGCTTTTAAATAATTTTAACCTATTGATGACCATTTCTGGCCTAAAGAAAAAGCCTTTAAATAAAATAGGAAAATTACTTTTAAAATTATGTTTTTGTGGTTTATGGGAGTCCTATATCTAATAGGTTTCAAATATACTCTCTGAAATATTTTCCATACCCCAAATAAAGTACTTGTAGTGCAAACCTCAATTCAGGGGTTTTTGGAAAACTAATTTTTTGATAATACTATTTGGCCAAATTATTTTTGTAAGAAAATACTATTCTGTTCTATGCACATGGCATGATTATTAGGTAGAAGTTTTGGGCAGGGAGATGAAGTATATAAGGTGGAGTTGTGTTGACTTTAAAGAGCTCTTGAAAAACCAAACAGAGTAAACCAACTCCAAAATGAAAGCCAAATAATGCAAAAGTTTTTGTTGGTCCAAATTTCATGCTTTAATAATGCAAATGACATGTTCTAAATGCAGGGTGTGACAGACCTACCCCCCTTACAAGAATCTCGTCCCCGAGATTCCAAACTAGGCTTTAAAAGAGATCGGGAAACTCGGATCTAAGGTAGACTTCACGTTCCTAGGTTGCTTCTGCTTCAGTGTGGTTGATCCACTGGACCTTGAAGTACTTGATAGTGTGGCTTCGAGTGCGTCGCTCAGCCTCATCCAAAATGCAGATGGGCCTCTCACGGTAGGTCAAATCAGGCTGAAGGTCAATGGCTTGGTGATCGACGTCCTTGTAAAGATCAGGCTTGTCTGGAACTTGGAGACACTTTCGGAGTTGTGACACGTGGAATACGTTGTGCACATCGGATAGTTCAGGTGGCAGTTCCAACTGGTAAGCCACTTCTCCTCGCTGTTCAGTGATCTTGAAGGGGCTGATGTATCTTGGTGCGAGCTTTCCTTTGACATGGAAGCGTTGGGTTCCCTTGAGAGGTGTGACCCGGAGATAGACATGGTCTCCAACTCGGAAGGTCATGTCTCTACGACGTGAGTCAGCGTAGCTCTTCTGCCTTGACTTGGCAGTCTTCAAACGCTCTCTGACAAGATGGACTTGCTCTTCTGCTTCACGGAGGATATCGGGCCCAAAGACTAGTCCTTCTCCGGTCTCTGACCAATTGAGGGGTGTGCGACACTTGCGTCTGTACAACACCTCAAATGGTGCCATCTGGAGGCTTGACTAATAACTGTTGTTGTAGGAGAACTCGGCGAAAGGGAGGCAATCTTCCCACCTAGCTCCATATGCTAAGACACAGGCTCGGAGCATGTCTTCGAGTATCTGATTCACTCGTTATGTCTGACCTCCGGTCTGTGGGTGGAAAGCAGTGCTGAAGGACAACTTGGTCCCCATGGCCTCTTGGAACTTCTTCCAGAACCTTGAGGTAAACTGGGTTCCTCAATCTGACACAATCTCCTTGGGAACACCATGAAGGCTTACGATTCTGTTGATGTAGAGGCTGGCTAGCTGGTTTCCCTTGTAAGTCGTTTTGACAGGAATGAAATGGGCTACTTTGGTCAAATGGTCGACTATGACCCAGATGGAGTCATGTCCCTTATTTGACCTGGGTAATCCAGTGATGAAGTCCATTCCGACTTTATCCCATTTCCATTCAGGCACCTTGAGAGGCTGTAACAATCCAGCGGGTCGCTGATGTTCAGCTTTGACACTTTGGCATATGTCACACTTAGCGACGAAAGTGGCTATCTCTCTCTTCATGCCATGCCACCAGAATCTTTCCTTTAGGTCTTGATACATCTTGGTTCCTCCGGGGTGGATGGAATACGGGGTGTCATGAGCTTCTTGCAAGACCAAATTCTTGAGCTCAATCTTATTGGGTATGCAAATGCGATTCCCAAACCACACAATTCCTTGCTCATCCTCTGAGAATCCTGGGGCCTTGCCTGCCTTGATCTTCCTCTTGATGCCTTCAATAATTTTGTGTCCCTTCTGAGCTTCCTTAACATCATCCATCAAGGTAGGCCTAACTTCGAGGTTGGCCAAGAATCCTGGTGCAACCAGTTCCAACCCGAAGCTTTCAAGTTCTACATACAAGGCGGGTAGCCTTTCCTTAAGCATAACATTCAAGGAACAAGCCTTTCTGCTTAATGCATCTGCTACCACATTAGCCTTCCTAGGGTGGTATTGAACACTGAGGTCATAATCCTTGATCAACTCTAGCCACCTTCTCTACCTCATGTTCAATTCCTTCCGAGTGAAAATATACTTCAGACTTTTGTGATCCGTGTATATCTCACACCGCTTCCCTAGGAGGTAATGTCGCCATGTTTTCAGGGCATGAACTACAGCTGCCAACTCGAGGTCATGAGTAGCATAGTTCTCTTCATGAGGCCGTAGTTGCCTTGAAAGGTAAGCTACGACTCTGCCCTCTTGCATCAGAACACCCCCCAGTCCGGTTCTCGATGCATCACAATATATCACAAATTCCTTGTGTATATCTGGTGTGGCCAGAACTGGGGTGGTGGTCAGTCTCTTCTTCAGTTCCTGGAAGCTTTCTTCGCACTTCGGCGTCCATTCGAACTTCTTGTCCTTCTTCAAGAGCTGGGTCATGGGTCGGGCAATGCTTGAGAATCCTTCAACGAACTTGCAGTAATATCCCGCGAGTCCGAGGAAGCTTCTGACTTCCTTCACATTGCTCGGGGTTTGCCATTCAGTCACGGCTTGAATCTTGGTGGGATCCACTGACAATCCTTCGGCAGTCAATTTATGACCCAAGAATCCAACCTCATGCAGCCAAAATTCGCACTTGCTGAACTTGGCGTACAGTTGGTGCTCTCGAAGCTTGTCTAGGACCATCCTCAAGTGTTGCTCGTGCTCTTCTTCCGTCTTCAAGAAGACAATAATGTAATCAATGAAGACGACGACAAACTTGTCCAAATATTCCATGAAGACCTTATTCATGAGGTACATGAAGTAAGCTGGGGCATTGGTCAATCCAAAGGACATGACCGTGCACTCATACAGGCCATATCTGGTTACAAATGCCATCTTCGAAATATCTTGGGGTCTGATTTTCAGCTGGTAGTACCCAGATCTGAGGTCGATCTTGGAGAACACCTCGGCCCCATTGAGTTGATCAAACATATCTTCAATCTTGGGAAGTGGATACTTGTTCTTGATTGTAACTTCATTGAGGGAGCAGTAGTCAATGCACAAGCGGATGGTACCATCCTTCTTTGCCACAAACAGAACAAGTGCTCCCCAAGGGGAGGCACTAGGCCGGATAAATCCCTTCCTCAACTGCTCTTCCAGTTCCTTCTTCAACTCTGCTAACTCTTCCGATCCCATTCTATAAGGCTTCTTATAGATGGGTCCTGCTCCGGGTATGAGCTCGATGATGAACTCAATGTCTCGGTCAGGAGGCATTCCCGGTAGCTCATCAGGAAAGACATCGGGGTATTCGCATACTACTGGCACTTGCTCCAATCCAACTTCTGGTAGACACTTGACTTGGGCGCCTTGAGCAGAGGAGGGGTTGGGAGCAAACTTAGCTTTGACTCCTTGGTCATTGGTCACAGTGACGGTCCGGTTGGCGCAATCTAACAAGCCTTGGTGCTTGATGAGCCAATTCATTCCTAAGATCACATCCAAGCCTTGTGATCTTAAGACGATAAGGTCTGCTAGGAAGTCTACCCCGTTAATGACAATTCCGACTCCCTTACAGCCTACCTTGGCTCTCATCTCTGCTCCGGGGTTTTGTACCACCATAGGGTTATTCAGGGGTGTAGGGGTCATGCCACTTTTTAATGAAAACTCTTGGGTGACAAATGAATGCGTGGCTGCAGAATCAAACAAGACAGTTGCAGGTGCCGAGTTAACAAGGAACGTACCCAGCACGACGTCCGGGTCTTCCTGGTCTTCTTCTGCAGTGACATGATTCACACGACCCTTGCCATTATTGGGCGGGTTGCGGGGAGCTTGGTTCCTTGGTGGCATGCCGCGGCCTTGTCCTGGGTTCTGCGCATTGGGGCGCGGGGCGTCGGGCTTCTTGTTGGGGCAATTCTTGGAGTAGTGTCCTGGCTGACCACATCCAAAGCAAGTGACTTGATTGGGGTTGCTGCTCTTGCCGGCATTGTTATTGGGGTTGTTGTAAGCTTGCCTGGGGTTGGCATACTGCTGAGGCTGATAATTGGTGCGAGGTGCAGGGGCTCTTGGCTGCTGATAGGTTGGCTTGACCGGGGCTGGCTGCCACGGGCGAGGCTTCTGGATGCTGGAGCTACCCTTGCTGATCATCTTGCGCTTACGAGTATCGTCCAAAGCACGTCGCTTGTCCTCAAGCATGAGTGCCTTGTTCACCAGATCAGGAAAGGTTGGGCAGTCACACACAACAAGCGAGTACTGCAGAGTCTGGTTAAGGCCTTCGATGAAGTGCTCTCTTTTGGCAGCATCAGTGCTAACATCTTCAGGAGCATACCTTGACAGAACACTGAACTTCTGCATGTACTCCTTGACAGTGCTACTACCTTGCTTCAAGGCTCGGAATTCACGCTTCTTGATGGCCATGATTCCGGAAGGAATGTGGGCCTTGCGGAATTCTGCCTTGAAGTCATTCCAAGTGATGTTTTGCTCAGCATGCATGCCCTTGAATCCATCCCACCAAGCTCTGGCAGTTCCCCCGAGACAGTGAGCAGCATACGCCACCTTCTCACGGTCCTCAGTGCATCCGACTAGTTCCAGCAGATCCTCAATGGTGCGGACCCAGTCGTCTGCATCCAGGAGTTCAGCAGTCTCGATGAAGGTGGGTGGTGCATGCTTCTTGAACTCCGCCAAGTGGAACGTCCATTGCCGTTCCCCGCCGGCTGGCGATTGACAGCTTGAGCAATCATCTGGAGGGCTGTAGTGTTGGCTTGGCGTTCCTCTCGGAAGGCTTGGAGAAGCTGAGCCATGTCCATGTTTGGAGGTGGTGGCGGTGGTGGAGCTTGTCCTTGGGTTTGGTCCTGACTGGATCCTGCTCCGGCTTCTTGCTGCTGGGTAGAGGTACCAGTACGTGTTACAATAGGCATCCTGTTGGAGCGGTCAAGGTCTCATGATTGGGAAAGATGAGGGAAAGCAATATAGATGGGATGCCTAGTAAGGGGGTCGGTATGACACTAATTGTTTTCATGCAAGGGCCAAAAGGCCAAACACATTCATTAAAATCCAAATGGGTGATGTAGTCGCTTACAAGTTCCCGAAGGAAAGTATGACGTTCATCAAACACATCAAAAACAAACACAACACTACATGGTTTCATATGAACCATTACAAGGACTCGACTTCGCATAGGGGGGGGGGGGTACACGACCTATCCTACCGTAGGGGTTACGAACTGGCATATCTGAGTTGCGAATGATGCCTAAGTGGTGGAATGCTCGGTCGCGTAGTCTGGCTCTTCCGGGTCTTCCTCCTCGTCATCAGTAGCATTGCTCGAAGGGGTGGGGGAGTGGAGGAGCTCAACACGGCGTTGCTTTGCCGGTGGTGTGAAGAGCATGCGGTAATCCCTTGCGCTCATGCGGTGCTGATGTGGTGGTTCTCCATCCTTTGGGGGTCTTCCGCCTCGGTATGCGATTGCGGGCTGTCCAGGGTCTTGATCCTATCTGTCTTCCCTTGTGCTTGGCGAAGAAGTGCCTTGGTCTCGTGAAGTTCCTTTCAGAGCTCCATTGATTCTGAGGCCAAGTGTTGTGCCAAACTATCGGCACAAAGGCCGATCTAGGTCTGGAATCGGAGTGGAAGTCCTTCCTCCAATGGTGGAGCTGGTGCACTGCTTTCATCCGCACCTTCCTTCCGATAAGGCAAGAAGCGGGTTGCCAACTCGTCTGCCATCTCAGGAAGAAGGTCTCGGAGGCGGGTGAGTGCCTTGAGGGTTGCCGTCTCGACGGCAAGAACCAGTGTTGCCATCTGGGGTCCCTCGAAGAACCAGCTTGTTGGAGAGTCATTAGCCTTCACGATCACTTCCACATGATACTCCGTCTCGGTGTCATTGATCCAATGGTCATGGTAGGTGAAAATGGGGGCTCGGTGAAGCTGGCACTTCTTGAGGCTATCCTCGAGAAGCACGGGGAATCCGGTGGTCAGGAAGTCTTCGGGTACGGCAGCCATCTACAAAGATTGAATGGGAGAGGTCAATATGGAAATATCTTGGGTTTGGTAAGCTTAGAAAAGAAGAGGAGTATATAGGGTTTTGCAAAACGGGTTGTATCCTAACTAATGCCCATGCTAACTAAGGCTTCCTACAGTCAGGATGGCTCCGATACCAGCTCTGTGGGGACCCCGACTCATAAGTCGTGATCACCGAATGCACGTGTACAGTGATCCTAGAGATCAATGCTCACTGAACACACAGAAGCTGAATAGCAAGAGTCTTACATCCATACATATCGTCTTACACAAATTATGACCATTATGGTCATGTCTTACATAGATAAAGCCACAAGGGCTGAATACCAAATAAACTTAAGCAGCGGAAATCTTCGTCGATAAGTAGAACCCATGCCATCTGCCTTCATCCTACAGGCATTCCGACTGGGAAACGTCCTAGTTCGCATGTTCGTCTCCAAAGAACTCTTCTTCAAACTCCCGTTCTTCCATGCCTGGCCAATTAAATAACTAGTGGCAAGCCAATGAGTACTTTGAATGTACTTGCAAGCAACCCATGTTTTGGCTCAAGATACAACAATGCATGACATAGGTAAATTTTTGCAGAAAGCTAATTTTGTTGTGCTATGACATGTTCAATAACTGGTAAATCATGCATCGTATGAATTCAAGTAACCATAGGGACTGGTTACAGATATAACCATAAAGGGAGTGGGCTCCAACCCAACTCATCCATGTCATGTCCTTTGACTTGACCCAAGTAGTTCTTCCCACACACACTGGTTTGTAAACAAGTGGACGTAGCCCAAGAGCGGTTACCCAACTGTCCTTGACCGTGGACACGGCTATTCGAATAGTTTTACACTCTGCAGAGGTTGCACACTTTACCCACAAGATCCGGGGAACTTCCGTGTCATCCACAACCCGCAGTACCTCAAGTACACAGGGTAAGCACACGATCAATATCTTTCCCTAGACGACACTAACATAGAGTCCACTCGATTGGTAGTAACCCCCATGCCCAACATTTCACAATTTAAAATTGTGGAGCCTCGCTCCCATATTCATTACATACCACTGGCACGGGGTACCAACGGTGTGTCCTGTGCCCCATAAAAATGTTCTTGGCCGCCCTACCTGGCACGACCCCGTCCCGAGAGAGCAACAACTCTCCCGTCACTAGTAATGCGGGCACCATGCTAGTATCGGCCTAGGTAATCAATAATGCCCTTTCCCATATAAGGGTAGAGTGGTTGCGCATGTAAGGTTGGAATAACGGTCGCAACTTAAACCAATCCATTTTGAAAACAACACACGCACTTGCCTCGGTACACCACTTCGTCATCAAGTGGTACCCAACTCATTATCTCCCTCGGGCATAAGTGGCACCCGATGGGGTTTTTGAAAAGTTTTGGAAACAATCTTGCTTCCATCACCATGCATATACCCATCCCCTTTTGCGTAGCAACTACTTTAGCATCCTATGTATTCCCACCGGCATAACCCTCATAGAAAGGTAGGGTCATGCATCATGCAAGTGTCAACGAGAAAAGCAACGGAGGCAAACCACCTCAAGTGGTCACCATTTTATCATGGCTTCGATGCAAGCAACAAAAGTGCCATATGTCATGCATAAAAAGGGTTTCTTAGACATGGTCAAAGGGCTGCTTGCCTGGCTCAGCAAAGTCTTCTGGGTCTTCAAAGTCTTCTGGTCCAACTACTTCGTCAGCAATGCAATCTATCGTCGCAAAATAATAACGAGAAAAATAAGGCAATAATAAAACAGAAAACCAAAGTGCTGAGAAAAATGTCAACTTATTTATGTTAAATACTAAGGTGAAAACTAAGAAGGGGAAAACTCCTAGTTTTTGGATTTGGAGTGGCAGAATAGGAGAAACAGATTTTCAGAGTGGTTTAAATATATTCAAATTTGAATTTGAATATGAACAGTACATAAAAGTTGTTTGGACATGAGTGAAAGTTATACCATTAAATAGGTGGGATTTTTAGAAAAATATGGGAGTTGGAATTATTGCATTTGGATGAATATTTAATCCTGTGGATTTTTTGGAAAAGTGACAGAAAAGAAAAGGAAAAAGGGGCACTGTGCCTGCTGGGCCAGAATGGCCACAGGGCACCGGCCCAGCCAGTGAGGCGGTCCAGCCGAGCCGACGTGCGCGCGCGCCAGGTTTAAACTTGACGGGCGGGACCCAGGCGTCAGCGAGAGAGAGAGGGGCGATGGAGAGGAGAGGCTGACAGGCGGGGCCCGCCTGTCATCCCTAACCCTGCGACAGAGGGCCGGCGAGCTCACCGGCGACGATACAGGGCACGACGAGGCGAGAGGAGGACAGGGTTGGACTCAGCGCAGAGTCGTCGTTCGGGTGGAGGTGGTTGCGGTCGCCGTGGTGGCCTGGTTCGCCGGCGACGAGGTTCGCGGCGGAGCAGCATCGAGCGTCGATGGCTCCGGCCGTTTCCGACTGCAAAACGAGCGGGAAGGAGGGGGGAAACGGTCAGTAGAGTGCGGGGGTTCCAGATCGGGGCTTAGGAGCAGCGGGGAGAGCTTCTACCGTGCGGACGACGACGAGCCACCGCGGCGGAGCTCGAGCTCGATCTCGAGCTCGAGAGCTTCTGGAGAGGAGCGGGCAGTGTAGGGGGTGACTAGGGGAGTGGGAGAGCGAGTGGTGAGGAGAGGAGGTCTCGGGGAGGCCCTTAAATAGGCGGGCGGCGGTCCACCGAGGAGGTGTGCGCCGGCGAGCCTGTTGCGGTCGAAGCGGGTCACGGGGGCTCATCGGGGCGTGTCTGAGGCGTTTGTGGGGTTGGTCCAGAGCGAGGGAGAGTAGAGATAGGGAGCAGGGGGGCCAGAGGCTTCGCGCGTGGGAGCGCGCTCACTGGGGCGCTCGGGCGGCCGACGCGCGTGCGAGCTGGGGCGAGAGGAGGGAGAAGGAGGAGGGGACAGAGGCGTGGCGTGTCGCAGACATCGCGGCGCATCGTCGGGCGCGCTGGGGAGGCCCGAGGTGGCCGGAGGCGGCTGGAAGGGGTGGCTACAGTGCCTGGCCGCACTGTAGCGCGCTCCAGAGCGCCCAAATGGCTTGGCATGCCATTTTCTAAGCAGTGTGGGCGCCCCCAAGCATGTCCAGCAGGTCTAGGAGGGAGTAAAGAAAGGTGGAGGGGCTTTGGATGCCCTGGGTGGCCACTGGAGTGAGGAGGGAGGTTGAGGGAGAGTGAGAAACTGCTGTCCAGGGAGGTAAATGGGGGTGTTTCACCCCTCAATCATTGAGCAATGGCCAGGGGAAAGTTACTGGGGGTAGAAGAGGGTCAGGAGCAGCTGTGGTACAAAGTTGAGCCCATGGAGATTAGTGGAAGAGGTCAAAATGGAATTTTGGTAAAGTGGCAGAAGGTGTTTGATGCTTGTTTGGGTAAGCAAATGAACTCCATTTGTCATGATACTCCACAGGGTGAAATGACACATATAATTAGGGCCTTCCCCCAATTTGGAGCTTATTTGGGCAAAGTTGCCAATGCAACTTTTGTAAACCCTAGAAATTAGCCGAAATGAACTTGTGTAGATCTAGTTGAGCAAATCACTTCCCCTTGATGCACCACCTGGTGTAGTGTCCTCATTTGGTCATGTGAACATGCTCACAAAAGTTGGGGTCAAGGAGAGAAAGTTGGTAGTACAAAGTTGTTCAAATTTGATTCTGGTCAGGGAGGGTTTTGGGGCATTTTGGTGAACCAAAATGACCCTAATTGAGATGAGGCTTTGCAAGGTGATCACAATATGCATTTGTGACTTGATGGATTTTCCTTGGATAATTTTGAGAATATTTCCTGTAGAAATATTTCAAATCCATGAAATGGGCAGAAATGGTTTTCGGAGGTTTTGTCCAATATTTTGATCATGACCATGTGTTGAAACTCATATATATGGAAAATATATGTCCACTGAGTTTCCCTGATTTTTCTCAAGTATTTTTGAAGCTTTTAAATAATTTTAACCTATTGAAGAGCATTTCTGGCCTAAAGAAAAGCCTTTAAATTAAATAGGAAAATTACTTTTAAAATTATGTTCTTGTGGTTTATGGGAGACCTATATCTAATAGGTTTCAAATATACTCTTTGAAATATTTTTCATTCCCCAAATCAAGTACTTGTAGTGCAAACCTCAATTCCTGGGTTTTTGGAAAACTAATTTTTTGAAAATACTATTTGGCCAAATGATTTTTGTAAGAAAATACTATTCTGTTCTATACACATGGCATGATCATTGGACAGAAGTTTGGGCAGGGAGATGAAGTATATAAGGTGGAGTTGTGTTGACTTTAAAGAGCTCTTGAAAAACCACACAGAGAAAACCAACTCCAAAATAAAAGCCAAGTAATGCAAAAGTTTTTGATGGTCCAAATAATGCCAAAAGTTTTTGTAGGGTGGTCCATAGTAGGCCCTGCACGCCGATCTGACTGATGGCGCGTCTGCCGTCGTTGTTCGATGGTAGTTCGAGCGTCTTCCTGGGCCCGCTCCCGAAGGACTTGACGTTGGTCGCGGCGTGTTTGCAGGTCGGACGACGCCGTTGAAACGTTGTCGCGGACGTCGGGTCGATGGGCCGGTGGCTGTTGTCGCGGCCGCGAGGGGGGGGGAGTGCACCGTGGTCGCCGTGTCTCTGGTCCCCCCACCGCCGGCATGCACCAGCTCGTCAGGACACTGGTGTGAGGGTCCCGCCAGGAACGGCTCGTCTTTGTTGGCGAAGCTGACAAGGCTTCGGATGGTGGCTCTCCACTCGTCGAGCTTCTCTGCAGTATGGGGGAAGTCGAGGAGCAGCTGCACGCGCGCCAGCGCTTCTGCTGGCGTAGGGGGCGGTGAGATCTGCGTACACGCTCCGACTTCTAACCGGGTTAGAAGGGGCTCTGTCACGGTCTCACGGTCGCATGTCGCCTGCACCAGCGTCTGAGCGCGCACGCCGGCCTGGTTCGTCCTGTGAGTGGCGCACAGGGCTCTTTCCGTGGTGGTGCCCGGGGGCTCCGGCATCGCGGTGCTGCTCATCACGCGCGACCTGGGAAGGGCGTGGCGCGGGCGCCAGCTGGGGTGCCGTAGAGGCTGCTGCGCCACCCGTGGGCAGCACGGCCCCGCCCCCGGACCCAGCGGCGCGTGGCTCGTCGTCTCGGATTCGGATGACGCCGCTCGCGTGGCTCCGATCGCCGAAATGTCGTGGATGCTCGCGGGCCACGTCCCCAACCCCATCCATGGGCACCCGGCCGCCTGCTCGCGCGAGCGCAGACGGGCCGGCCCCGGACGAGCCGATCGCTGTGATCCCCTTTTTCTTGGGGGCCATGGTGATGACGAAGTCGGTGTGCTAACCTTCAAACCAGATTTCACAGCTTGCGCCCCTACCTGGCGTGCCAAAGATATCGGGGGAAATGACGCCTATGGGATCACGAGGAATCCCTTTTGCTACGGTTGGCGGGCGCAGGGCTGTGGAAAGAGCGGGATTGAGAGATCAACGCGGGGGGGGGGGTTGTTATCCAGGTTCGGGCCGCGAGGATGCGTAATACCCTACTCCTGCTGGTTTCTGTTTATCTGGTGTTCTTGGACTAGCTACAAGGCGTGCAGGGTCCAAAAAGTCCGAATCCTCCCCTAGTACGCCGCAGGCCTCATTTTATAGACAAAGGGGTTGCCACAGTGGCACACAGGAGGTGCAAGGCTATACAGTGATCGAGTCTATCCTCTGGCACCATAGGACAAACGCATTTAATGCGCTACCGACGTGCCCTTCTTGCTTTATCGGGGACGGCAAGGAAGCTCGTCCCAACTGTCGCCGCCTCGCCTGGCTTCGACGCACGTCCGAACTGACGAGGCGGGTAGTGCCACGCTGGCTGGCTGGCTGCTGAGTTGGTGCGGTTGCAGAGCCTACATGAAGATCTGCATGGCACCACGCAGGTGCTTGCTGAGTTGGCCTAGAGGCCGCACATCGCCACGCAGGTGCCCGCCTAGTTAGTGGGCTGGCAGCTGCATGGGAACGGCGACGGAGCTTTGGCAGATGTGGGCCTGGCTGCGGCCCCGCGGATGTCTTGGGCAAGAGTTGCCATGGCGTCGTGGTCGTCCCCAGCAAGCCCCTGGGTATCCTTGGCAAGGATCTCACCGAGGATCTTCATCTTCTGGTTATTCATCTAGTCTTGTATGCTCTTGGTCTTCACAAAGATCTGCATGCCACCACGGAGGCGCCTCCCGAGCCTTGGTTACAATGGTGTTGAAGGCATTGGAACTCTCAGGCTCAAGGTTGGCAGCCCTGCTGGCGTTGGGCGAGTTGCCCCGGCAAGGCTCTTGCCGGGGCTGTGGAGGCCGCCCCGGCAAGGTCCTTGCCGGGGGTGTCCACCTCGCCCTTCTTCTCTTTATGTTTTCGGCTTGGCGTTGGTCTGGTCGTCTTGTGCCTTTGCTTCCTCTGCCCCGCCATGCGTGGCCAGGGGCGTGGGGCTGCGACTGCCCGCGCACAAGTAAAGGGGTGCAAAAAGGGACCCCTACTTTTGTACACCGAAACCCGCCCATCCTTCACCGCCTTCAGGAAGACTTCTAGAGCATTATCATGGTAGCATGAATTATATACGTTAACCTTAGTTGCCTCCAGTCCGGTCATGTAGTTTGCAAGGTAATCATCAGTAAATAGCTACGGAAACCACTGAAAAGAGAAAAATATCAGATACTGAGGTCTAATAGAGTAACTTGTTGTGGGCAGGGGGAAAGGCAACACATTACTTACCATCCTAAAGTTCACTGTTGTCTTCGACAAAGTGTAAATAAAGAGCTTAATTCCAATCACCCGTTTCTTTCGCCTAACAATCGTTTTCAGTTTCCTCACTTAACGCTTGTTCATGAATATCTCATTGCCCCATACACAAAAGGGATCGAAGCGTGGATCAGTACCGCTCATATATGTACCTACAAGCAACCAGTAAATGTTAGAAGCTAAACTGAGATTGCACAAATGATGTAAAATACAACTACCTATGTTCCTAAGTACAAGTATTTTTTTGAGATTTCAATATGAACTACATACGGATGTATATAGAATTATAGATATAGTTTAGATTAGAATCTAGATTCACTCATTTTTCTCCTTATGTAGTCTATATTGGAATCTCTATAAATACTTATATTTAGGAATAGATGGTGTGTAAGACATGGGATGCAGCTAACCTCGACGGCAGACAATAGCATCGCCCATTGTAGCCCTGTGTAAGTACATGGGAAGCCAATGTTAACTACAACAGGGTTAACATCCACCAAAAATAGCAAACGGTAATAAAACGACAGCATCTGTAGTGATATCTTCATTTCGAAAGAGTAGCATGGTAGCAAAGGGACGAATTAAAAAAATGGATACAACTGTTAATTGCAACAGGCTTAACAACATCCTAATTCATGTTTTGTAAGTTTGTAGCCATTGAAATACAACTCTTTAAAAATGGATACAACTGTTAATTGCAACAGGCTTAATGGCCATTGAAACCGGTACTGATAAAAATGCAATTGGCAGAGTTAAACATCACAAGGCAGGTGCTGCCAGAGCAGATAATGGCCCAGTTGTCTATAAAAAGGTAGGGAAAATAGCTAAACGTGTTAGGCATGTTTACTACAACATGCTTAATACATCGACCGTACAAAACATAGCCATTAATTGCAACTGGTATTAGTAAGATTGAACTGGTGAGTACATACTTGGTAAGTCCTGAGAGGTAGTTGCTGGGGCACTTCATCTTGGCCAGAGCCCGCCCAAAGTCAGCGGTGGCGGAGGCGAGCTGTTCCTTCGGGTCAAAGCATGGATCAGTGCCACTGACATGTGTACCTACAGGCAACCAGTAAATGGTAGAAGTTAAACTGCAATTGCACAAATTATATGAAATACTATAAGACATGGGATGCAGCTAACCCCGACGGCAAACAACAGCATCGGCCGTTATGACCCTGTGTAAGTACATGGATAGGCATGTTAAGTAGAACACGGTTAGCATCCACCGAAAATAGCAAATGCGAAGCATCTCTAGTATATCTTCATTGCGGAGAGTAGCATGGTAGCAAATGGACGGATTAAAAAATGGATACAACTGTTAATTGCAACAGGCATAACAGCATCCTAAGTCATGTTTTGTAAGTTTGTAGCCATTGAAATACAACTGTTTAAAAATGGATTCAACTGTTAATTGCAACAGGCTTAATAGACATTTGAAACCGGTACTGATAAAAATGCAATTGGCATAGTTAAACCTCACAAGGCAGGTGCTGCCAGAGCAGAGAATGGCCCAGATTTCCATAAAAGGTAGGGAAAGTAGCAAAAACGTGTTAGGCATGTTTACTAGAACATGCTTAATACATCGACCGTACAGAACATAGACATTAAATGGAACTGGTATTGGTAAGATTGAACTGGTGAGTACATACTTGGTAAGTCCTGAGAGGTAGTTGCTGGGGCACTTCATCTTGGCCAGAGCCCGCCCAAAGTCAGTGACGGCGGAGGCGAGCTGTTCCTCCGGGTCGAAGCGTAGATCAGTGCCACTGACCTGTGTACCTACATGCAACCAGTAAATGGTAGTAGTTAAACTGCAATTGCACAAATTATGTGAAATACTATAAGACATGGGATGCAGCTCACCTCGACGGCAAACAAAAGCATCGGCCTTTATGACCCTGTGTAAGTACATGGACAGGCATGTTAAGTACAACAGGGTTAGCATCCACTAAAAATAGCAAATGGGCAGCATCTCTAGTGATATCCTGAGTCATGTATTGTAAGTTTGTTGCTGGCATTGGTGAAATTGAGCTGGACACGGTAATATTTGAACATCACACAGTGTGCAGTACTGAAATAAACAAGGCACGTACATGCTTAATACATCAACCGTACAAATCATAGCCGTTGCAAGTGGTATTGGTAAGGTTTAGCTGGTCAGATCTTACCTGTTAAGTCCTGTGGGGTAGTCGCTGGGGGACTTCATCTGGGCCAAAGCCTGCACCATGTGGACGGCGGTGGCGGAGGCGACGTGTTCCTCCGGGTCAACACGCACAGCGGCCATCGCGCCATGGACCGCCATCAGCTCCTGGCGGTGGGGATTTGGAGGCATGAGGATGTTTCGCAGGCGCCATTTAAGCAATCAGGCCGGGGTCGTGATAGAGATCGGTGGGTTACCTGGCTGGATCCGAGCAGAACGTAGATGTGGTTGAAGCTGTGGTTGCGGTGGTGGTGGTTTGAAATGCCGGTAGGGGGAGGCGCGAGGGGGGATACTGAGGGTGGGGATGTGGTTGGAGGAATAAATTCTGACATCGCGCACCTAATAAAAATTTCGCTGCGAAACTTGAAACTTGGGCGGGGGAAACACACAACACAGACGAAGCGCGTAAAATACTCGTGTGCGAGAAAAAAGAAAGTTGGCAGATCCCGTCTCCAAAAAAATGTACACATGTACTTGATTTTTCTCGGTCAATGGTACGCCTGGTTTATTAGGAAACATCGCACAGGTAACTGACTTATGGGTCATTAACACAAACAAACGCAGACGGGTACGGCATAGAAACCGTGTGTTTTGTGATCTTCTAATGATTAACGCAGAAAAACGCACACGAGCACACATGCTAATCAATGCTCAAAGCCCTCAAAGGAAGCTCTTACCGACATTGTACGTTAATACTACAAACTTAAAGTACTACTGGTAATTTGCTTTACTACAAACTTAAACTACTTCTCACATGCTGCCATCGAGGCATGCTGGCCAGGCGCCGACGTTCTCCTTCCCGGCCTTGTAGGCGGCAGCCCACCGTGCTTCGGTCTCTGCCAAGCTCTCCTCACCATGGCGTGCGGCCTCTTTTTTCTTGCGGCGGCGGGACTCTCGTTCATTATCGCACACGGTTCATCTCCGTCGCTTCCAAAAATAGTGTGCGCTGAGCCTATTGTGTGTTGTGTTATTATTGGCCGGAACCCCAGCCACGTGAATCGCGCCTGTGCACCTTAGGATGCGCCGCGATCGAACGGCAATCCACGTCCCTGACATCACACCCGTGCACCTGTAGCTGGATTGGATTTATATGCGCTAAATGCCTAGAAAATGCACATAACTCCCTAAATATGGTAAATGAGCCCAGAAAAATGCCAAATTTGAACATGGTGATTTGCAGGGTGTATGTTCGTCGTAGAAAAAACTCCAGGGCAAAGAACAAAGAAAATATGGATTCCCGTTCAATCTTGGTGATTTCCCTCTCGAAAGCGTGGAACTCTTGGGTGAAGGTTCGATTTATGAAGGTCGTGCATGACGACATAAGCCAAACCTTCTCTAAATTTTACCAGTGCATGGTGAGGTCATACCATGGCACACCATGCCAGGCGTCATGTTTTTCAAGAATTTATTTCATTTTTTCTATAGTTGAAAACCCAATAAACGAATGTTTGTTGTTGACAATTGCCACATATTTCATCGAAATATCTGTCCCTTCCTTGTAAAAGGCATGAGAATTTACTAAATGGCACGAGCATGGTTTTCTAGGCCGTTCTTGTGCACCCGTTCATGCACCGATTGTTTGTGATAGAGGCAAAGGTGTCCCGTCTTTCGATGAGATGATGGATATCGCTTTGGTGGAAGTCGACTTTGACGATCCGACTACGAACGTGCGAAGACGTCGCGCCTTAGCAATCACTAAACCAACTCCGAGAGGTTATTGACCACACGGAGCACGATCAACCTGACCACGAGGGTCTATTTCCTGCGAGCAAACGAAGAACAAGCAAGAAACTGAGATAATCTAGATATTGCGAATATAAGATGAAAGCTTTATTGATCAAGGTGGGGTTCTGTGATGCCTTTGTCTGGTCATTGAACACAAACGAAGTACGCGAAGTTGCAGCTATGGCGAACTTTAATCTAAACAAAACCCAAAGTCTAAACAACGCCCTAAGGGCTGTATATATGGAGGAAGAGGGGGGGGGGATTTCGTGGCCCTTGGGAAAGGGGTCCGAAACCAACCCTATCTCTTGTTTCCCCACACATACGGACTCTAAAAACAGCCTATACTCAAGTATTTCGAAATTACATGGGCTTGGCCCAATAATAAGGTGACGCAGCACCTAGAATAGCCTCTGGACGAAAGTTATGAAGTAGCATCTTGTATATTTCGTCCGAGGCTTCATGCACACATTATGGTGGCTTCAACGTCCTGAAATCATCACTTGTAACTCCGTTCTTGTTCCCCTTGCGCATGCCATAATCTCCATGCTTGTTCTTGCTCCAATGTTCATCCTTCTCCAAGCTAGGCCCTTCATTTGTAAGCAAAACAAATGTATCCAATTTAGGCAGGATCATATTCTCATGAACATTAGAATCATTACCAAAAAACGAAAGTACCTCGTAATTTAATTGGCGTGCGCGAGCTATAGTAATTGGTCCAGTATGTATAGCAGCAGGGGCTGTGGGTGTAACAATGGTATTGATGTCCTCATCATCCTCCCCTTCTTGAAATGAAGTCGTCCTCGACGGAAGCTCATCTTCCTCAGCCAAATAAGGCTTCAAATCTGCAATGTTAAAAGTGGGACTAACCCCAAAATCTGCAGGCAGCTCAAGTTTATATGCATTATCATTTATTTTCTCTAATACCTTAAAAGGACCATCAGCACGTGGCATTAGCTTTGTTTTGCGCAAATCAGGAAATCTATCCTTACGCAAATGTAACCAAACAAGATCTCCAGGTGCAAACACAACATGTTTTCTACCCTTATCTCCAACAAGTTTATATTTAGCATTCATACGCTCAATGTTTTCCTTATTTAACTCATGCATTTTTAAAATCAATTCAGCACGTTGTTTAGCATCAAAATTAACCTTCTCCGAAGATGGAAGAGGCAACAAATCAATAGGTGCACGAGGTAGGAAACCATACACAATTTCAAAAGGGCACATAGTAGAATGCAATGAATGATTATAAGCAAATTCAATATGAGGCAAGCATTCTTCCCACATTTTCTTATTATTCTTCAAAACAGCCCTAAGCATAGTAGACAATATTCTATTGATTACTTCAGTTTGTCCATCAGTTTGGGGGTGACAAGTAGTACTGAAAAGCAGTTTAGTCCCCAACTTAGCCCATAAACATCTCCAAAAGTGGCTAAGAAATTTAGTATCACGATCTGAAACAATAGTATTTGGGACACCATGCAAGCGAATAATTTCACGAAAGAACAAATCAGCAACATTAACAGCATCATCGCTCTTATGACATGGTATAAAGTGTGCCATTTTCGAGAATCTATCCACGACAACAAATATGCTATCCCTCCCCTTCTTTGTTCGAGGTAAACCTAAAACAAAGTCCATAGATATATCCTCCCAAGGAACACTGGGTACAGGCAAAGGCATATATAAACCATGAGGATTGAGTCGTGACTTAGCTTTTTGACATGTAGTGCAGCGAGCAACAAAGCGCTCAACATCCCGTCTCATCTTTGGCTAAAAGAAATGTGTAGTAAGTACGTCCTCCATCTTCTTCACGCCAAAGTGTCCCATTAATCCTCCTCCATGCGCCTCCTGCAACAACAAAAGACAAATGAAGCTAGCGGGAATGCATAGCTTGTTAGCACGGAACACAAATCCATCATTAATGACGAACTTGTTCCTTGTTCGTCCTTCTTTACAATTCTGCAATACATCTTTCAAATCAACATCATGCACATATTGATCTTTGATGGTCTCCAAACCAAATATTTTGAAGTCAAGTTGTTTAAGCATAGTATAGCGATGAGACAATGCATCAGCAATAACATTTTCTTTACCCTTCTTGTGTTTAATGACATAAGGGAAAGTCTCAATGAATTCAACCCATTTAGCATGTCTACGATTCAG
This sequence comes from Aegilops tauschii subsp. strangulata, assembly GCF_002575655.3. Lineage (NCBI taxonomy): Eukaryota > Viridiplantae > Streptophyta > Magnoliopsida > Poales > Poaceae > Aegilops > Aegilops tauschii. The sequence goes on along the minus strand of NC_053035.3, from coordinate 183,582,296 downwards.
TTTAGCTTGACTTTTAATATGTTTCAAAGATTCGTGATCAGAATGTATAACAAATTCTTTGGGCCATAAATAATGTTGCCATGTTTCTAAAGTCCGAATAAGAGCATTTCTTTATCATAAGTAGAATAATTCAGACTAGGCCCACTCAATTTTTCAGAAAAGTATGCAACAGGTTTGCCATCTTGTAATAACACACCTCCTAATCCAATTCCACTAGCATCGCATTCAAGTTCAAAAGTCTTATTAAATCGGGAAGTTGGAGTAAAGGAGCATGTGTCAACTTATCTTTCAATACCGTGAAGGCTTCTTCCTGTGCGGGACCGCAAACAAAAGGCACATCCTTCTTTGTAAGCTCATTGAGAGGTGCAGCAATGGTGCTGAAATCTCTCACAAAACGCCTATAGAATCCTGCAAGGCCTAGAAAACTCCTCACTTGTGTGACCGTTTTTTGCTGCGGCCAACTCTCAATAGCTTCAATCTTGGCTTTATCAACTTCAATTCCCTGTGGAGTAACAACATAGCCAAGGAAAGACACTCAGTCGGTGCAAAAGGTGCACTTCCCAAGGTTACCAAACAAACATGCATCATGTAGAGCAATAAAAACAGCACGTAAATGTTCCAAATGTTCCTCCAAAGATTTGCTATAAATCAATATGTCATCAAAGTAAACTACCACAAATCGTCCAATGAAAGCACGTAAAACTTCGTTCATTAATCTCATGAAAGTACTAGGTGCATTAGTTAACCCAAAAGGCATGACTAACCACTCATATAATCCAAACTTAGTTTTAAATGTTGTTTTCCATTCATCTCCCAATTTCATACGAATTTGATGGTATCCACTACGCAAATCAACTTTGGAGAATATCATCTAGCCTAGGAATAGGATGACGATAACGAATAGTAATATTATTAATGCCTCTACAATCTACGCACATACGTGAAGTACCATCCTTTTTCGGCACTAAAATGATAGGAACAACACAAGGACTAAGGGATTCGCGTATATAACCTTTGTCCAGCAGCTCCTGTACTTGACGCATAATCTCCTTCGTCTCCTCTGGATTGATACGGTATGGTGCACGGTTGGGTAATGATGCACCGGGAATGATGATGAGGACATCAATACCATTGTTACACCCACAGGCCCTGCTGCTATACATACTGGACCAATTACTAGAGCTCGCGCACGCCAATTAAATTACCAGGTACTTTCGTTTCTTGCTAATGATTCTAATGTTCATGAGAATATGATGCTGCCTAAATTGGATACATTTGTTTTGCTTACAAATGAAGGGCCTAGCTTTGAGAAGGATGAACATTGGAGCAAGAACAAGCATGGAGATGATGGCATGCGCATGGGGAACAAGAACGGAGTTACAAGTGATGATTTCAGGACGTTGAGGCCACCATAATGAGTGCATGAAGCCTTGGACGAAATATACAAGATGCTACTTCATAACTTTCGTCCAGAGGCTATTCTAGGTGCTGCGTCACCTTACTATTGGGCCAGGCCCATGTAATTTCGAAATACATAAGTATAGGCTGTTTTTAGAGTCCGTATGTGTGGGGAAACAAGAGATAGGGTTGGTTTCGGACCCCTTCCTCAAGGGCCACGAAATTCCCCCCTCTTCCTCCATATACTTAGGGCGTCGTTTAGACTTTGGGTTTTGTTTAGATTAAAAGTTCGCCATAGCTGCAACTTCGCGTACTTCGTTTGTGTTCAGCGACCAGACAAAGGCGTCACAGAACTCCACCTTGATCAATAAAGCTTTCATCTTATATTCGCAATATCCAGATTGCAATCTCAGTTTCTTGCTTGTTCTTCGTTTGCTCGCAGGAAACAGACCCTCGTGGTCAGGTTGATCGTGCTCCGGCGTGGTCGATAACCTCTCGGAGTTGGTTTAGTGATTGCTAAGGCGCGACGTCCTTGCACGTTCGTAGTCGGATCGTCAAAGTCGACTTCCATCAAAGCGATATTCATCATCTCATCGAAAGATGGGACACCTTTGCCTCTATCAAGTGGTATCAGATTTCCAGGTTGCTCGGTGAGATTTTACAGTTTTTCGTAGTTTAGATCGAGTCTGTTCTTCATACCTACAGTCCACGAAAAAGCCACAAAAAAAATTAGGGTTAGTTCATCATATCCGAACCAATCTGAGCCTTTGCATAATCTTTTTAGGGTTTTTGCTTTGTTGAATTTGCGGTTGCATCGTCGTGTCAAGTTGCTGGTCTTAGAGTCTAGTCTTTTAGAGTTTCGAGTTCTGGTCATAAGTTGTCACGCCGCCGCCGCACCATCATCATCGCGTTGCCATCTACCACCATTGCTTATCCGCCACCCCTCTGAATCCGTATCTATATACCACCACCAATCCGTATCCATATACCACCACCGATCCGTATCCATATACCACTACCGCTACCATATACCACCACCGCTGCCATATCCTACCGCCATATATCCACCACCAATCCGAGTTCTTTTCATATTCGGTTGGTTTTAGAGATCCATATTTTCCGTTTCGTGTTTCCTTGCTTGAGTAGGTCTGGAGACCCCCGGGCAGTTTTTAGGCCAAAATTTCGGCAACCAAAAATATTTTTTCCCTATCCTATTTTTAGGCCCCGGGTAGTGTTTTGAGACACTCGCCATCATAGTGATTTTTTGTCGCACTTTTTCGTCGCCGCTGCCCTGATTTCCGAAAAAAAATAGTCAAAATTTTTTTGTGCCATCCTGTCAGTTTGACCTGGGAAGAGTTTTGAGACACTCGCCATTATAGTGATTTTTCGCAAAAAAAAGAGGAGCGCAAAAAAAAAGAGCGAATTTTTTTTTCCGGAGTGTGCTTTTCCCTTGTTTACGTGCAGCGCCGTGATTTTGTTAGTGTTCTAGGCTCGCGTCTCTAGCACGGTCTAGCCTAGGACCAGCACAATACCGTCGTTGAGCGTTTATTCAACTTTGCATCTCTGAATTGATTATTGCTTACCATTTTGCTACCATATTATAAGCCTTCCCAGCTCCACATAAGTCTACATCGTGCGTTTGACTCTCCCTGGTAATCGCTATATCCAAGCTTTGAGAGTTTTTGACTACAACGGTTGCCGATCACCACCTGCTGCTGGGTAAGAACTGGTAAGAATTTGAGATTCGCTTGAAGGTTTTGTGACACACCACCATCACCACCACTTCTAGTAGTCTGCAGGATCATATTCTTTTGTGTTTCTATTGCTGCTAACCATGGCAGGTTCACAAGCCGATGAGACTGATTGGGAGAACATGACGAACAAGGAGTTGCATGATAAATTTCAGCAAATGATGAGTGGCTAGGTGGGAGATGTGCTAAACAGATTTGAAGAGGCTATGGAGAAGATAGATGCCGTGGAGAAGTCGTTCGAGACAAAGCTGGATAACAAGTTTACTGAATTACTCAAGCGTCTTCCCCAACCACCACCGGCTGCACAAGTCGCACCTCTACAACAACAACAACCACATCTCCAACGCCGCCTTCCAAATCAAGTGGGACGGGCACAGCGCGTTCCAATTGAGACTGGTCAAAATTCGGGTGCTGCTGCACCTACTGTTGATGCTTCTTTGGCTCCTGCTCCTGCGGCGGCTGAGGAGGATGACGATTATGCGGGCGATTATGAGGATGAGGTTGATCAAATCAGAACTACGTGCAGCCACCAGCACCACCACCAGCAGGTCGACCTCAGGTATATATTCGCAACGGTAGGCCGGCACCACCACCTCAGGTACGAGATCATGACCATCTCCCTAAACTGAAATTGCATATTCCACCATTTGAGGGTAGATATGTTCCTGATATATATCTTACTTGGGAGTTAGAAACTGAACAACGATTTACATGTTTACAATATCCAGAGGACAGACGTGTTCCTGCTGCTGTTTGTGCTTTCACTAGCTTTGCATGTGTTTGGTGGTCTGAACATTGTAGATTATATCCTGTTCCAGCTACTTGGGCTGCTTTGAAAACTGCTATGCGTACTCATTGGGTTCCACCATATTATCAACGTGAATTACTTCAAAAATTGCAGCGTTTAAGACAAGGGAAAAATTCTGTAGAAGAATATTATCAGGAATTACAAACTGGCATGATTAGATGTGGTATTGTTGAGGAGAATGAAGCTATGCTTGCACGTTTTATGGGTGGATTAAATAAAGAGATTGAGACCATTCTAGAGTATAAGGATTATAATAATATCACTCGTTTATTCCATCTTGCTTGTAAAGCTGAACGTGAAGTGCAGGATCGACAGGCATTGGCGCGAACTAACTTTTCTGCAGGTCGACCTTCATCATGGACACCGCGTGCATCTTCTATTTCCACTTCACCATCACCTCCATCAGGTGCCACCTCCAGCCGTGATACAAGAAAGCAGGCACAACCACCACCACTCTGTGCCAAGAGCACACCTGTCGGGCCTACGCAGAGCTCTTCTTCTTCCATGGCATCGACAGGGCACACAAGTGATATTATTTGTCGTCGTTGTAAGGGAAGAGGACATTTTGCGAGAGAATGCAAATCTCAGCGTGTAATGATTGCTACTGAGGATGGTGGGTATGAGTCCGCTAGTGACTATGATGAGGAGACTTTGGCTCTTATTACCCGTGAAGAACATGGTGGAGATGATTCTGAAAATGAGACGTAATACATGGCTCCTGAAGACGCTGACAGGTATGAATGTTTAGTTGCTCAACGTGTTTTGATTGTGCAGGTCACACAAGCAGAGCAAAATCAGAGGCATAATTTGTTCCATACCAAGGGAGTTGTGAAGGAACGTTCTGTTCGCGTCATCATAGATGGAGGGAGCTGTAACAACTTGGCTAGCATGGAGATGGTGGAGAAGCTATCTCTCACCACAAGACCACATCCACATCCTTACTACATCCAATGGTTCAACAACAACGGCAAGGTTAAGGTAACACGTACTGTTCGTGTGCATTTTAGCATCTCTACATATGCTGATTATGTTGATTGTGATGTGGTACCCATGCAAGCATGTTCCTTATTACTAGGTAGACCATGGCAATTTGATAAAAATTCTGTACACCATGGTAGAAACAATTAGTATACTCTTGTTCATAAGGATAAAAATATTACTTTGCTTCCTATGACTCCTGATTCCATTTTGAAAGATGACATTAATAGAGCTAATAAAGCAAAACAGGAGAAAAATAAGAGTGAAAATCAGATTGTGGCAAATGAATTTGCGCAACAAATGAAACCTAATAATAAACCATCTAGTGTTGTTTCTGAAATTAAATTGAAAAGTGCATGTTTACTTGCCACAAAATCTGATATTGATGAGCTAGATTTCAGCAAATCAGTTTGCTATGCTTTTGTGTGCAAAGAGGCATTATTTTCATTCGAGGACGTGCCTTCCTCTTTGCCCCCTGCTGTCACTAACATTTTGCAGGAGTTCGCTGACGTCTTCCCACAAGACGTGCCACCGGGATTACCACCTATTCGAGGGATTGAGCATCAAATTGACTTAATTCCCGGTGCATCGCTACCCAACCGTGCACCATACCGTACCAATCCAGAGGAGACGAAGGAGATTATGCGTCAAGTACAGGAGCTGCTCGACAAAGGTTATATACGCGAATCTCTTAGTCCTTGTGCTGTTCCTATTATACTAGTGCCTAAAAAGGATGGTACGTCGCGTATGTGTGTTGATTGTAGAGGCATTAATAATATTACTATTCGTTATCGTCATCCTATTCCTAGGCTAGATGATATGCTTGATGAATTGAGTGGCTCTACAATATTCTCCAAAGTTGATTTGCGTAGTGGATACCATCAAATTCGTATGAAATTGGGAGATGAATGGAAAACTGCATTTAAAACTAAGTTTGGTTTATATGAGTGGTTAGTCATGCCTTTTGGGTTAACTAATGCACCTAGTACTTTCATGAGACTAATGAACGAAGTTTTACGTGCTTTCATTGGACGATTTGTGGTAGTCTATTTTGATGATATACTGATTTATAGCAAATCTTTGGAAGAACATTTGGAACATTTACGTGCTGTTTTTATTGCTCTACGTGATGCACGTTTGTTTGGTAACCTTGGGAAGTGCACCTTTTGCACCTACCGAGTATCTTTTCTTGGCTATGTTGTTACTCCACAGGGAATTGAAGTTGATAAAGCCAAGATTGAAGCTATTGAGAGTTGGCCGCAGCCCAAAACGGTCACCCAAGTGCGGAGTTTTCTTGGACTCGCTGGTTTCTATAGGCGATTTGTGAGAGATTTTAGCACCTTTGCTGCACCTCTCAACGAGCTTACAAAGAAGGATGTGCCTTTTGTTTGGGGTACCGCACAGGAAGAAGCCTTCACGGTATTGAAAGATAAGTTGACACATGCTCCTTTACTCCAACTTCCTGATTTTAATAAGACTTTTGAGCTTGAATGTGATGCTAGTGGAATTGGATTAGGGGGTGTGTTATTACAAGATGGCAAACCTGTTGCATACTTTTCTGAAAAATTGAGTGGGCCTAGTCTGAATTATTCTACTTATGATAAAGAACTATATGCTCTTGTTCGGACTTTAGAAACATGGCAACATTATTTATGGCCCAAAGAATCATAGACATGCTAAATGGGTTGAATTCATTGAAACTTTCCCTTATGTCATTAAACACAAGAAGGGTAAAGAAAATGTTATTGCTGATGCATTGTCTCGTCGCTATACTATGCTTTCACAACTTGACTTCAGAATATTTGGTTTGGAGACCATCAAAGATCAATATGTGCATGATGCTGATTTTAAAGATGTTTTGCAGAATTGTAAAGAAGGAAGAACCTGGAACAAGTTTGTCGTTAATGATGGATTTGTGTTCCGTGCTAACAAGCTATGCATTCCAGCTAGCTCTCTTCGTCTTTTGTTGTTGCAGGAGGCGCATGGAGGAGGATTAATGGGACACTTTGGCGTGAAGAAGACGGAGGACGTACTTGCTACACATTTCTTTTGGCCAAAGATGAGACGGGATGTTGAGCGTTTTGTTGCTCGCTGCACTACATGTCAAAAAGCTAAGTCAGGAGTCAATCCTCATGGTTTATATATTCCTTTGCCTGTACCTAGTGTTCCTTGGGAGGATATATCTATGGACTTTGTTTTAGGTTTACCTCGAACAAAGAAGGGGAGGGATAGCATATTTGTTGTCGTGGATAGATTCTCGAAAATGGCACACTTTATACCATGTCATAAAAGCGATGATGCTGTTAATGTTGCTGATTTGTTCTTTCGTGAAATTATTCGCTTGCATGGTGTGCCAAATACTATTGTTTCAGATCGTGATACTAAATTTCTTAGCCACTTTTGGAGATGTTTATGGGCTAAGTTGGGGACTAAACTGCGTTTTAGTACTACTTGTCACCCCCAAACTGATGGACAAACTGAAGTAGTCAATAGAACATTGTCTACTATGCTTAGGGCTGTTTTGAAGAATAATAAGAAAATGTGGGAAGAATGCTTGCCTCATATTGAGTTTGCTTATAATCGTTCATTGCATTCTACTACTAAGATGTGCCCTTTTGAAATTGTGTATGGTTTCCTACCTCGTGCACCTATTGATTTGTTGCCTCTTCCATCTTCGGAGAAGGTTAATATGATGCTAAACAACATGCTGAATTGATCTTAAAAATGCATGAGTTAACTAAGGACAACATTGAGCGTATGAATGCTAAATATAAACTTGCTGGAGATAAGGGTAGAAAACATGTTGTGTTTGCACCTGGAGATCTTGTTTGGTTACATTTGCGTAAGGATAGATTTCCTGATTTGCGCAAATCAAAGCTAATGCCACGTGCCGATGGTCCTTTTAAGGTGTTAGAGAAAATAAATGATAATGCATATAAACTTGAGCTGCCTGCAGATTTTGGGGTTAGTCCCACTTTTAACATTGCAGATTTGAAGCCTTATTTGGGTGAGGAAGATGAGCTTCCGTCGAGGACGACTTCATTTCAAGAAGGGGAGGATGATGAGGACATCAATACCATTGTTACACCCACAGGCCCTGCTGCTATACATACTGGACTAATTACTAGAGCTCGCGCACGCCAATTAAATTACCAGGTACTTTCGTTTCTTGGTAATGATTCTAATGTTCATGAGAATATAATGCTGCCTAAATTGGATACATTTGTTTTGCTTACAAATGAAGGGCCTAGCTTTGAGAAGGATGAACATTGGAGCAAGAACAAGCATGGAGATGATGGCATGCGCATGGGGAACAAGAACGGAGTTACAAGTGATGATTTCAGGACGTTGAGGCCACCATAATGAGTGCATGAAGCCTTGGACGAAATATACAAGATGCTACTTCATAACTTTCGTCCAGAGGCTATTCTAGGTGCTGCGTCACCTTACTATTGGGCCAGGCCCATGTAATTTCGAAATACATAAGTATAGGCTGTTTTTAGAGTCCGTATGTGTGGGGAAACAAGAGATAGGGTTGGTTTCGGACCCCTTCCTCAAGGGCCACGAAATTCCCCCCTCTTCCTCCATATATACAGCCCTTAGGGCGTCGTTTAGACTTTGGGTTTTGTTTAGATTAAAAGTTCGCCATAGCTTCAACTTCGCGTACTTCGTTTGTGTTCAGCGACCAGACAAAGGCGTCACAGAACTCCACCTTGATCAATAAAGCTTTCATCTTATATTCGCAATATCCAGATTGCAATCTCAGTTTCTTGCTTGTTCTTCGTTTGCTCGCAGGAAACAGACCCTCGTGGTCAGGTTGATCGTGCTCCGGCGTGGTCGATAACCTCTCGGAGTTGGTTTAGCGATTGCTAAGGCGCGACGTCCTCGCACGTTCGTAGTCGGATCGTCAAAGTCGACTTCCATCAAAGCGATATTCATCATCTCATCGAAAGACGGGACACCTTTGCCTCTATCAGGGAATTAAGTCAATCTGATGCTCAATCCCTCGAATGGGAGGTAATCCCGGTGGCACGTCTTGTGGAAAGACGTCAGCGAACTCCTGCAAAATGTTAGTGACAGCAAGAGGCAAAGAGGAAGACACGTCCTCGAATGAAAATAATGCCTCTTTGCACACAAAAGCATAGCAAACAGATTTGCTGAAATCTAGCTCATCAATATCAGATTTGGTGGCAAATAAACATGCAATTTTCAATTTAATTTCAGAAGCAACACTAGATGGTTTATTATTGGGCTTCATTTGTTGCTCAAATTCTTTTGCCACAATCTGATTTTCACTCTTATTCTTCTCCTGTTTTGCTTTATTAGCTCTATTAATATCATCTTTCAAAATGGAATCAGGAGTCATAGGAAGCAAAGTAATATTTTTATCCTTATGAACAAGAGTATACTTATTGTTTCTACCATGGTGTACAGAATTTTTATCAAATTGCCATGGTCGACCAAGTAATAAGGAACGTGCTTGCATAGGTACCACATCACAATCAACATAATCAGCATATGTAGAGATACTAAAATGCACACGAACAGTACGTGTTACCTTAACCTTGCCGCTGCTGTTGAACCATTGGATGTAGTAAGGATGTGGATGTGGTCTTGTGGTGAGAGATAGCTTCTCCACCATCTCCATGCTAGCCAAGTTGTTGCAGCTCCCTCCATCTATGATGACGCGCACAGAACGTTCCTTCACAACTCCCTTTGTATGGAACAAATTATGCCTCTGATTTTGCTCAGCTTGTGTGACCTGCACACTCAAAACACGTTGAGCAACTAAACATTCATACCTGTCAGCGTCTTCAGGAGCCATGTATTGCGTCTCATGACCAGAATCATCTCCACCGTGTTCTTCACGTGTGATAAGAGCCAAATTCTCCTCATCATAGTCACTAGCGGACTCATACCCACCATCCTCAGTAGCAATCATCACACGCTGAGATTTGCATTCTCGCGCATAATGTCCTCTTCCCTTACAGCGACGACAAATAATATCACTTGTGTGCCCTGTTGATGCCATGGACGAAGAAGAGCTCTGATGAGGACATGACTACCTTGGATACGACCAAAAATATTGCATACATGCATATTTGTCAGGTGATTTCTAGTGCAAACTATTCAATAATCTATTTATGTTATCCAGAACAAAAATACTTCACACACTTTTGTGTTTTGTCTAATTGCAGGTGTATGGGACATTTGTACAATCCACATATGAAGATAAGGCAAAAGGAGAAGTTTAGGTTCTGTTCAAAAAGTCCTCTCACGTCACTTTTGGGCCAAGAGAAGATAGAGTCCAAGTCTCTCACGTTCTGGATTCAGATTCGGACTGCACAGACATACCTGACTCAAAACGCCAACAACTTTTTCATACGGACTCCGAATTGGGTGATTCTTTTTTTGTTGGAAACTAGATTTCGTGCTCTTTCCAACCCAATTGGATTCACCTTTAAATTCGTCCGGAGCATTGAGTTATGGTCGAAACAATCTGACGTTGCACCAGAATCTGAGTCAAACTACAAGTCCAAAGGTGTTGCATCACCTCCACTTGGGCCCATGAGCCTTGTACGACCTAGGGTTGGTTTTAGGCTGCCTTGGGACGTCCTCCCACCTCCTTGGCCGCCACCCCTTGCTCCTATATAAGTAGATCCATCTAGTAGTTTTTTGCTTGGGATTTGTTTAGTTAAAAGTTAGCCATTGCAACTTCGTGTACTTCGTTTGTGTCCAACGACCAGACCAAGACCGCTTACGGATCCCCACCACTATCAATACTTCATATATATTCGCAATATTCATATTGCATTATCATATTCTTGCTCGTTCTTCGATTGCTTGCAGGAATAGACCTTCGTGGTCAGGCTGATCGTGCTTCCGGCATCGTCAGTAACCTCAGGAGATTGGTTTAGCGATTGATAAGGCGCAACGTCGTGCACGTTTGTAGTCGGATCGTCAAAGTCGTCTCCACCAAATCGATAGTTATCATCTCATCGAAAGATCGGGACACCCTCGCCTCTATCAAGTGGTATCAGTTTTCAGGTTGCTCGGTGAGAATTTCCAGTTTACCCTAGATTAGATTTATTTTCTTACCTATTGTCCAGGAAAAAGCCACAAAAAGTTAGATCTATTCATCCTTTTGTCCAAGCCAGTCTGAGCCTTTGCAATTTTCTATTCATTGTTTGCATTATTGAATTATCGGTTGCATCGTCGTGTCGAGTTGCTGGTCTTAGGGTCTAGTTCGTTTAGAGTTTCGAGTTCTGTTCACATTAGTCACGTCGCCGCTGCATCGTTATCCCTTCTGCTGTCCACCACACCATCCATCAAATTCCACCACGTGCTACCCATAGTTCATTGTCACAATCATAGTTGAGGTCGTTCACATCTTCGCTTGATCCAATCTGCATCTTATCTAGTTTGTCTTGGAAAGAGGGAGAGAAAAAAGACAGAGAAAAAAAAGAGAGAAAAAAGAAAGAAAATGAACTCAGAAAAAAAGAGAAAGAAAAAGAAGTCAAAAGCGTCTTCTAAATAGGTCTTTTTGCCCTCCGAAGTTCGCGGACACAGCTTATTCCAGTTTTTCAAGCCAGTTTCAGAATTCTTTGACTCCTCATATCAACTCGGAATTGAGTGATTCTTTTTGCATTGGAAAGCTTGAGTTAGTAGCATTCTTTGAAAAAAAATTATCAGAAAATTGGCACAAACTTTTCAAGAGGAAAGTTGGAGAGAGTTGTTGTATATCCTGCTTGGCAGTTGTTTTTCATCATTATGTTTACTGCCGTTGTGATCTTCACTTATATCTTGCTGTCCAGAGCTACTTAGTATCCTTCATTGATGCTAGTTGTGCTACGCCGTGACCTCATTAGTGTTCTAGGCTCGCGTCTCTAGTCCGGTCTAGCCTAGGACCAGCACAGTACCGTCGTTGAGCATTTATTCAACATTGCATCTCTGAATTGATTATTGCTAATATTTTGTTACCATATATAGCCAACCCAGCTCCACATGTTTCTACACCGTGTATACGTACGTTCCCCTGGCAATCGCTTTACTCAATCTTTGGAGTTATTTGACACCGCTGGTTGCCTGTCACCACCTGCTGCTTGGTAAGAACTTGTAAGATATTGATATTTGCTTTACTGTGAGCGCTTTACCACCACATCCTAGTAGTTCATAGGAACATTATTCTTGAATTTTGTTTCTTGTTTCTACTAATCATGACAGGATCTAGAGTCAATTCATGGGGTTTGTCGATCGTGGGAGATGTGCCATCACCTATGCAAATACCACAACCGTCACGAGAGGTGCACAAACATCCAAATGCACATGATCAGGTTAATGTTTCTATACCACCATTTAATGGCCGTTTTAGACCTGCTTTATATATTGAATGGGAGTTTGACCTAAATAATATATTTGCTTCCAATAATTTTGATGTACGTAAAAAAGTTAAGGTTGCGGTTGGTTCTTTCACTGGTTATGCTGTAGTTTGGTGGAGTGAATATTGTCGGTTACACCCTAATGATATACCTACTACTTGGGATGATTTGAAACTTGCCATGCGACATACATTCGTTCCCGCTTATTATACTCGTGACATGATTACAAAGTTGCAACATTTAAAACAAGGTAGTGACACCGTAACGAAATATTATGATACTTTACAAACTACCTTGCTGCATTCCTCTTTAGAAGAAAGTGAAGAAGATTTTATGGTTAGATTTTGGGGAGGATTAAATCGTGACATTCAGGAGATACTAATACATGAAGAGTGTTATCCTATGGACCATTTGTTTCATCTTGCTTGCAAAGCGGAACAGGAAATAAAACGACGTGCTGCGCACAAGGAGAACAAGCGCGAGATGCACATTCCAAGAGTTGATACGGTTGTCCATTCAACTACTAAGCATACTATGACAACCACATCCGTTGTTGTGAGGACTACATCACCTCCACCATGTGACACATCATCACCGAGAGTGCCTACCTCATCTGAGTTGATCATAAGAGGTAATGACAAAGGTACTAATCTTCCACTTCCACTTCCACATGAGTATGATGAATGTCTTGTCAATTTAAGTGCACCATGCGGTGAGCTACCCACTACTTTGATCACACCAGCTACCTTAGAGGACTATGTTGATGATTTGACTTTGCCATGTGATCAAACAATTTTGAGTGAGCCCATTGAATTAACTATCGATGCAAAAGAATCAAGTGAATCAGGGAATAAATCAGATTTGGATCAAATATGTTTGAAAATAATTGTGCCAATGTTTAATCATTTTGATATGACCTCTCATCTTGGTGATGGTTCATCAATGTTGGGATGGTTTAATGATGAATATTGTCCATCTTTTCATATGAATAAGAGCTTCACTTATATGTGCAAACTGAGTTGCAATACTTTCATGCCTTCTACTTCTTGTGATAATATTTTGGCTTTATATTTTATTAACTATGAAAGTTACTCATGTATACATGTGTCATATGTGCAAAATCCACGGGAAGTAAAAATGGATGACATATACATATACAACATGTACACCTTGTCTCTTTTGTTAGCCACATTTCAGATTAAGCAACGCCGAGGACGGTTTGTTTTCAAGAAGGGGAGGATGATGAGGACATGACTACCTTGGATACGACCAAAAATATTGCATACATGCATATTTGTCAGGTGATTTCTAGTGCAAACTATTCAATAATCTATTTATGTTATCCAGAACAAAAATACTTCACACACTTTTGTGTTTTGTCTAATTGCAGGTGTATGGGACATTTGTACGATCCACATATGAAGATAAGGCAAAAGGAGAAGTTTAGGTTCTGTTCAAAAAGTCCTCTCACGTCACTTTTGGGCCAAGAGAAGATAGAGTCCAAGTCTCTCACGTTCTGGATTCAGCTTCGGACTGCACAGACATACCTGACTCAAAACGCCAACAACTTTTTCATACGGACTCCGAATTGGGTGATTCTTTTTTTGTTGGAAACTAGATTTCGTGCTCTTTCCAACCCAATTGGATTCACCTTTAAATTCGTCCGGAGCATTGAGTTATGGTCGAAACAATCTGACGTTGCACCAGAATCCGAGTCAAACTACAAGTCCAAAGGTGTTGCATCACCTCCACTTGGGCCCATGAGCCTTGTACGACCTAGGGTTGGTTTTAGGCTGCCTTGGGACGTCCTCCCACCTCCTTGGCCGCCACCCCTTGCTCCTATATAAGTAGATCCATCTAGTAGTTTTTTGCTTGGGATTTGTTTAGTTAAAAGTTAGCCATTGCAACTTCGTGTACTTCGTTTGTGTCCAACGACCAGACCAAGACCGCTTACGGATCCCCACCACTATCAATACTTCATATATATTCGCAATATTCAGATTGCATTATCATATTCTTGCTCGTTCTTCGATTGCTTGCAGGAATAGACCTTCGTGGTCAGGCTGATCGTGCTTCCGGCATCGTCAGTAACCTCAGGAGATTGGTTTAGCGATTGATAAGGCGCAACGTCGTGCACGTTTGTAGTTGGATCGTCAAAGTCGTCTCCACCAAATCGATAGTTATCATCTCATCGAAAGATCAGGACACCCTCGCCTCTATCAAGCTCTGTGCAGGCCCGGCAGGTGTGCTCTTGGTAGATAGTGGTGGTTGTGCCTGCTTTCTTGTATCACGGCTGGAGGTGGCACCTGATGGAGGTGCTGGTGCAGTGGAAGTAGAGGATGCACGCGGTGTCCATGATGAAGGTCGACCTGCAGAAAAGTTAGTTCGTGCCAATGCTTGTCGATCCTGCACTTCACGTTCAGCTTTACAAGCAAGATGGAATAAACGAGTGATATTAGTATACTCCTTATACTCTAGAATGGTCTGAATCTCTCTATTTAATCCACCCATAAAACATGCAAGAATAGCTTCGTTCTCCTCAACAATACCACATCTAATCATGCCAGTTTGTAATTCCTGATATTATTCTTCTACAGAATTTTTCCCTTCTCGTACACGCTGCAATTTTTGAAGCAATTCACGTTGATAATATGGTGGAACCCAACGAGTACGCATAGCAGTTTTCAAAGCAGCCCAAGTAGCTGGAATAGGATATAATCTACAATGTTCAGACCACCATACACATGCAAAACTAGTGAAAGCACAAACAGCAGCAGCAACCCGTCTCTCCTCGGGATATTGTAAACATGTAAAACGTTGTCCAGTTTCTAACTCCCAAGTAAGATATATATCAGGAACATATCTACCCTCAAATGGTGGAATATTCAATTTCAGTTTAGGAATATGGTCATTATCTCGTACCTGAGGTGGTGGTGCAGGCCTACCGTCGCGAATATATACCTGAGGTCGACCTGCTGGTGGTGGTGCTGGTGGCTGCACGTAGTTTTGATTTTGATCAACCTCATCCTCATAATCGCCCACATAATCGTCATCCTCCTCAGCTGCCGCAGCAGCAGGAGCCAAAGAAGCATCAACAGTAGGTGCAGCGGCACCCGAATTTTGACCAGTCTCAATTGGAACGCGTTGTGCTCGTCCCACTTGATTTGGAAGGCGGCGTTGGAGATGTTGCTGTTGTTGTTGTAGAGGTGCGATAGGTGCAGCCGGTGGTGGTTGGGGAAGACGCTTGAGCAATTCATTAAACTTGTTATCCAGCTTTGTCTCGAACGACTTCTCCACGGCATCTGTCGTCTCCATAGCCTCTTCAAATCTGTTTAGCACATCTCCCACCTGGCCACTCATCATTTGCTGAAATTTATCATGCAACTCCTTGTTCGTCATGTTCTCCCAATCAGTCTCATCGGCTTGTGATCCTGCCATGGTTAGCAGCAATAGAAACACACAAGAATATGATCCTACAGACTACTAGGAAGTGGTGGTGATGGTGGTGTGTCACAAATCCTTCAAGCGAATCTCAAATTCTTACCAGTGCTTACCCAGCAGCAGGCGGTGATCGGCAACCGTTGTAGTCAAAACTCTCAAAGCTTGGATAGAGCGATTACCAGGGAGAGTCAAACGCACGACGTAGATGTATGTGGAGCTGGGAAGGCTTATAATATGGTAGCAAAAAGGGTTAGCAATAATCAATTCAGAGATGCAAAGTTGAATAAACGCTCAACGACGGTACTGTGCTGGTCCTAGGCTAGACCGTGCTAGAGACGCGAGCCTAGAACACTAACAAAATCACGGCGCTGCACGTAAACAAGGGAGGAGCACGCTGTGAATTTTTCTTCTATTTTTGCACTTTTTTTCCTCTTTTTTTTTTGCTCCGCAACAATTTTTTTTTGAAAAAGTCTACAAATGGTCTAAAAACTGCCTAGCCAGAATTTTCTAGACTTAGTTTGTTCAGTTTTTTTTGAAACTGGAACTATTTTTCTACTACGGGTAACACGGAAGTTTGGGAGTCCTTCTTTGTCACGACTCGGGGTATGGCGTGATCTGGAAATCCAAAACAGAGTAACAACATACTGGACTCGGACTAGTACTGGTGGCGGAGATAAATCTGGTGGAACTCGGACTGGTGGCGGAGATGAATCTGGTGGAACTCGGACTGGTGGCGGATATATGTTTCAGGTGGACACGGATTGGCGTGATGGCGGCGGATATGTGGTGGCGTAGATGGACTCGGATTGGTGGTGAATATGTGGTGGTGGTATATGGCAGCGGCGATGAAGTTGGTGCGGTGGTGGTATATGGTAGCAGCGATGATGATGATGCAGTGGTGATATATGGCAGCGGCGACGTGACAACCTGTGAACAGAACACGAAACTCTAAAGGACTAGACGCTAAGACCAGCAACTTGACACGACGATGCAACCGCAAAGTCAACAAAGCAAATACAGAAAAGATTATGCAAAGGCTCAGATTGGTTCGGATAGGATGAAGTAACCCTAATTTTTTTTGGCTTTTTGTGGACTATAGGTATGACGAACAGACTCGATCTAAACTACGAAAAACTGTAAAATCTCACCGAGCAACCTGGAAATCTGATACCACTTGATAGAGGCAAAGGTGTCCCGTCTTTCGATGAGATGATGGATATCGCTTTGGTGGAAGTCGACTTTGACGATCCGACTACGATGTGCGAGGACGTCGCGCCTTAACAATCGCTAAACCAACTCCGAGAGGTTATTGACCACACCGGAGCACGATCAACCTGACCATGAGGGTCTATTTCTTGCGAGCAAACGAAGAACAAGCAAGAAACTGAGATTGCAATCTAGATATTGCGAATATAAGATGAAAGCTTTATTGATCAAGGTGGGGTTCTGTGTCGCCTTTGTGTGGTCGTTGAACACAAACGAAGTACGCGAAGTTGCAGCTATGGCGAACTTTTAATCTAAACAAAACCCAAAGTCTAAACGACGCCCTAAGGGCTGTATATATGGAGGAAGAGGGGGGAATTTCGTGGCCCTTGGGGAAGGGGTCCAAAACCAACCCTATCTCTTGTTTCCCCACACATACGGACTCTAAAAACAGCCTATACTCAAGTATTTCGAAATTACATGGGCCTGGCCCAATAATAAGGTGACGCAGCACCTAGAATAGCCTCTGGACGAAAGTTATGAAGTAGCATCTTGTATATTTCGTCCAAGGCTTCATGCACGCATTATGGTGGCTTCAACGTCCTGAAATCATCACTTGTAACTCCGTTCTTGTTCCCAATGCGCATGCCATCATCTCCATGCTTGTTCTTGCTCCAATGTTCATCCTTCTCAAAGCTAGGCCCTTCATTTGTAAGCAAAACAAATGTATCCAATTTAGGCAGCATCATATTCTCATGTACATTAGAATCATTACCAAGAAACGAAAGTACCTGGTAATTTAATTGGCGTGCGCGAGCTCTAGTAATTGGTCCAGTATGTATAGCAGCAGGGGCTGTGGGTGTAACAATTCTTTGGGCCATAAATAATGTTGCCATGTTTCTAAAGTCCGAACAAGAGCATATAGTTCTTTATCATAAGTAGAATAATTCAGACTAGGCCCACTCAATTTTTCAGAAAAGTATGCAACAGGTTTACCATCTTGTAATAACACACCTCCTAATCCAATTCCACTAGCATCACATTCAAGCTCAAAAGTCTTATTAAAATCAGGAAGTTGGAGTAAAGGAGCATGTGTCAACTTATCTTTCAATACCGTGATGGCTTCTTCCTGTGCGGCACCCCAAACAAAAGGCACATCCTTCTTTGTAAGCTCGTTGAGAGGTGCAGCAATGGTGCTGAAATCTCTCACAAAACGCCTATAGAAACCAGCGAGGCCAAGGAAACTCCTCACTTGTCTGACCGTTTTGGGCTGCGGCCAACTCTCAATAGCTTCAATCTTGGCTTTATCAACTTCAATTCCCTGTGGAGTAACAACATAGCCAAGAAAAGATACTCGGTCGGTGCAAAAGGTGCACTTCCCAAGGTTACCAAACAAACGTGCATCACGTAGAGCAATAAAAACATCACGTAAATGTTCCAAATGTTCTTCCAAAGATTTGCTATGAATCAGTATATCATCAAAATAGACTACCACAAATCGTCCAATAAAAGCACGTAAAACTTCGTTCATTAGTCTCATGAAAGTACTAGGTGCATTAGTTAACCCAAAAGGCATGACTAACCACTCATATAAACCAAACCTAGTTTTAAATGCTGTTTTCCATTCATCTCCCAGTTTCATACGAATTTGATGGTATCCACTACGCAAATCAACTTTGGAAAATATTGTAGAGCCACTCAATTCATCATGCATATCATCTAGCCTAGGAATAGGATGATGATAATGAATAGTAATGTTATTAATGCCTCTACAATCAACACACATACGCGATGTACCATCCTTTTTAGGCACAAGTATAATAGGAACAGCACAAGGACTAAGAGATTCGCGTATATAACCTTTGTCGAGCAGCTCCTGTACTTGACGCATAATCTCCTTCGTCTCCTCTGGATTGGTACGGTATGGTGCACGGTTGGGTAGCGATGCACCGGGAATTAAGTCAATTTGATGCTCAATCCCTCGAATAGGTGGTAATCCCGGTGGCACGTCTTGTGGAAAGACGTCAACGAACTCCTGCAAAATGTTAGTGACAGCAGGGGGCAAAGAGGAAGGCACGTCCTCGAATGAAAATAATGCCTCTTTGCACACAAAAGCATAGCAAACAAATTTGTTGAAATCTAGCTCATCAATATCAGATTTTGTGGCAAGTAAACATGCACTTTTCAATTTAATTTGAGAAACAACACTAGATGGTTTATTATTAGGTTTCATTTGTTGCTCAAAATTCTTTTGCCACACTCTGATTTTCACTCTTATTTTTCTCCTGTTTTGCTTTATTAGCTCTATTAGTGTCATCTTTCAAAATGGAATCAGGAGTCATAGGATGCAAAGTAATATTTTTATCCTTATGAACAAGAGTATACTGATTGTTTCTACCATGGTGTACAGAATTTTTATCAAATTGCCATGGTCTACCAAGTAATAAGGAACATGCTTGCATGGGTACCACATCACAATCAACATAATCAGCATATGTAGAGATACTAAAATGCACACGAACAGTACGTGTTACCTTAACCTTGCCGCTGTTGTTGAACCATTGGATGTAGTAAGGATGTGGATGTGGTCTTGTGGTGAGAGATAGTTTCTCCACCATCTCCATGCTAGCCAAGTTGTTACAGCTCCCTCCATCTATGATGACGCGAACAGAACGTTCCTTCACAACTCCCTTTGTATGGAACAAATTATGCCTCTGATTTTGCTCTACTTGTGTGACCTGCACACTCAAAACACGTTGAGCAACTAAACATTCATACCTGTCAGCGTCTTCAGGAGCCATGTATTGCGTCTCATTTTCAGAATCATCTCCACCATGTTCTTCACGTGTAATAAGAGCCAAAGTCTCCTCATCATAGTCACTAGCGGACTCATACCCACCATCCGCAGTAGCAATCATTACACGCTGAGATTTGCATTCTCGCGCATAATGTCCTCTTCCCTTACAACGACGACAAATAATATCACTTGTGTGCCCTGTTGATGCCATGGAAGAAGAAGAGCTCTGTGCAGGCCCGACAGGTGCGCTCTTGGCAGATAGTGGTGGTTGTGCCTGCTTTCTTGTATCACGACTGGAGGTGGAACCTGATGGAGGTGCTGGTGCAGTGGAAGTAGAAGATGCACGTGGTGTCCATGATGAAGGTCGACCTGCAGAAAAGTTAGTTCGCGCCAATGCTTGTCGATCCTGCACTTCACATTCAGCTTTACAAGCAAGATGGAATAAACGAGTGATATTAGTATACTCCTTATACTCTAGAATGGTCTGAATCTCTCTATTTAAACCACCCATAAAACGTGCAAGCATAGCTTCATTCACCTCAACAATACCACATCTAATCATGCCAGTTTGTAATTCCTGATAATATTCTTCTGCAGAATTTTTCCCTTGTCGTAAACGTTGCAGTTTTTGAAGCAATTCACGTTGATAATATGGTGGAACCCAACGAGTACGCATAGCAGTTTTCAAAGCAGCCCAAGTAGCTGGAATAGGATATAATCTACAATGTTCGGACCACCATACACATGCAAAACTAGTGAAAGCACAAACAGCAGCAGCAACCCGTCTTTCCTCGGGATATTGTAAACACGTAAAACGTTGTTCAGTTTCTAACTCCCAAGTAAGATATACATCAGGAATGTATCTACCCTCAAACGGTGGAATATTCAATTTCAGTTTAGGAACATGGTCATGATCTCGTACCTGAGGTGGTGGTGTAGGCCTACCGTTGCGAATATATACCTGAGGTCGACCTGCTGGAGGTGGTGTTGGTGGCTGCACGTAGTTCTGATTTTGATCAACCTCATCCTCATAATCGCCCGCATAATCGTCATCCTCCTCAGCCGCCGCAGTAGCAGGAGCCAAAGAAGCATCAACAGTAGGTGCAGCGGCACCCGAATTTTGACCAGTCTCAATTGGAACGCGTTGTGCTCGTCCCACTTGATTTGGAAGGCGGCGTTGGAGATGTGGTTGTTGTTGTTGTAGAGGTGCGACAGGTGCAGCCGGTGGTGGTTGGGGAAGACGCTTGAGCAATTGATTAAACCTGTTATCCAGCTTTGTCTCAAACGACTTCTCCACGGCATCTATCTTCTCCATAGCCTCTTCAAATCTGTTTAGCACATCTCCCACCTGGCCACTCATCATTTGCTGAAATTTATCATGCAACCCCTTGTTCGTCATGTTCTCCCAATCAGTCTCATCGGCTTGTGATCCTGCCATGGTTAGCAGCAATAGAAACACAAAAGAATATGATCCTACAGACTACTAGGAAGTGGTGGTGATGGTGGTGTGTCACAAATCCTTCAAGCGAATCTCAAATTCTTACCAGTTCTTACCCAGCAGCAGGTGGTGATCGGCAACCGTTGTAGTCAAAACTCTCAAAGCTTGGATAGAGCGATTACTAGGGAGAGTCAAACGCACGACGTAGATGTATGTGGAGCTGGGAAGTCTTATAATATGGTAGCAAAAATTGTCAGCAATAATCAATTCAGATATGCAAAGTTGAATAAACGCTCAACGATGGTACTGTGCTGGTCCTGGGCTAGACCGTGCTAGAGACGCGAGCCTAGAACACTAACAAAATCACGGCGCTGCACGTAAACCAGGGAGGAGCACACTCTGAAACTTTTTTTTCACTTTTTTTGCACTTTTCTTCCTCTTTTTTTTGCTCCGCAACAATTTTTTTTCGAAAAAGTCTACAAATGGTCTAAAAAATGCCTAGCCAGAATTTCCAGACTTAGTTTTTTTTTGAAACTTGAACTATTTTTCTACTGTGGGTAACACAAAAGTTTCGGAGTCATTCTTTGTCACGACTCGAAGTATGGCGTGATCTGGAAATCCCAAACGGAGTAACAAAATACTGGACTTGGACTAGGACTGGTGGCGGAGATGAATCTGGTGGAACTCGGACTGGTGGCGGAGATGAATCTGGTGGAACTCGGACTGGTGGCGGATATATGTTGCAGGTGTACTCGGATTGGCGTGATGGCGGCGGATATGTGGTGGCGTATATGGACTCGGATTGGCGGTGAATATGTGGTGGTGGTATATGGCAGCGGCGATGAAGTTGGTGCGGTGGTGGTATATGGCAGCAGCGATGATGATGATGCGGTGGTGATATATGGCAGCGGCGACGTGACAACCTGTGAACAGAACTCGAAACTCTAAAGGACTAGACGCTAAGACCAGCAACTTGACACGACGATGCAACCGCAAATTCAACAAAGCAAACACAGAAAAGATTATGCAAAGGCTCAGATTGGTTCGGAGGGGATGAACTAACCCTAATTTTTTTTTGGCTTTTTCGTGGACTATAGGTATGAAGAACATACTCGATCTAAACTACGAAAAACTGTAAAATCTCACCGAGCAACCTGGAAATATGATACCACTTGATAGAGGCAAAGGTGTCCCGTCTTTCGATGAGATGATGGATATCGACTTTGATGATCCGACTACGAACGTGCGATGACGTCGCGCCTTAGCAATCGCTAAACCAACTCCGAGAGGTTATTGACCACGCCGGAGCACGATCAACCTGACCACGAGGGTCTGTTTCCTGCGAGCAAACGAAGAACAAGCAAGAAACTGAGATTGCAATCTGGATATTGCGAATAAAAGATGAAAGCTTTATTGATCAAGGTGGGGTTCTGTGACGCCTTTATCTGGTCGTTGAACACAAACGAAGTAGGCGAAGTTGCAGCTATGGCGAACTTTTAATCTAAACAAAACCCAAAGTCTAAATGACGCCCTAAGGGCTGTATATATGGAGGAAGAGGGGGGAATTTCGTGGCCCTTGGGGAAGGGGTCCGAAACCAACCCTATCTCTTGTTTCCCCACACATACGGACTCTAAAAACAGCCTATACTCAAGTATTTCGAAATTACATGGGCCTGGCCCAATAATAAGGTGACGCAGCACCTAGAATAGCCTCTGGACGAAAGTTATGAAGTAGCATCTTGTATATTTCATCCAAGGCTTCATGCACGCATTATGGTGGCTTCAACGTCCTGAAATCATCACTTGTAACTCCGTTCTTGTTCCCCATGCGCATGCCATCATCTCCATGCTTGTTCTTGCTCCAATGTTCATCCTTCTCAAAGCTAGGCCCTTCATTTGTAAGCAAAACAAATGTATCCAATTTAGGCAGCATCATATTCTCATGAACATTAGAATCATTACCAAGAAACGAAAGTACCTGGTAATTTAATTGGCGTGCGCGAGCTCTAGTAATTGGTCCAGTATGTATAGCAGCATGGGCTGTGGGTGTAACAATGGTATTGATGTCCTCATCATCCTCATGACCTCATTTGATGCGTTCAGATTCATCGTAAGCTAGAAAGCCTCTGATTAAATCTGCTGAGCTCGAGCATCCAAAGCCGCACGCTCTGTAGCCATCCTGACGTCCTCTGCTGCTAGGTTTTCCTTGGCCTGTGCTACCTCCTCACGTAACCGTGCCACTTCTGCATCGTGTTGAGCCTGATCCACCGGATTAACCGGCAGTTAACAGGGTTGTCATCCTATCCATGAGATCTATCAGCACCTGAGCCGACGGGCGCGCAGGGCCTCCTGCCCGGCTGCCGCTGGCCCGGAGGTTATCGCTGCCGCAGCTGTAGAGTTTTGAACGGGTTGCGTGCCAGCCATGAAGATCCCCACTCGGCTCAGCGGCTCAAAGGGGTCCGGAATACTGCTGCCATCGGAACAACCCCCAAGCCCACCGTCTTGCAGTTGATACAACGAATCCGTTTCACCCGTGGATGACTCACCATCAGAGTAGATGGCCGTCTCACCGCCAGACACAGATCCTTCAGAAAATTCCCCTCCATGGATGCATCCCACAAAGGCACGCTTCATGGCGGGTTGAGCCCGGGCGGGTCTCGCGCGCTGAGCCGTCTCGACGATGTCGGTGCAGATGTCCGGCTCAGGGCCCGGCTCACTGATCCGACCGATGAAGACATGGATTCCGCCGAAGGGGACCCGGTACCGTACTCAATTGAGCCGGCGTCGGGGCCCCAGCCTGCGTCGTCGATGTAGAGCTTGCCGCAACGACTCTTGGTCATCCAGCCCACAGCGTATCCCTTGAGCCCTTCAAAGCTGCCCTTCAAGAACACAAATCCATCGTGCGCAGGCCCCACGGTGGGCGCTAACTGTCATGGAATTGTCACGACAGATGTCCTAGTGAAAGGACTTAAGCGTGGAGCCATCGCAACTAGGAAGCTTAAAGGGGTTAAAACGGGACAAAGGACACGAGGGTTTATACTGGTTCGGCCCCTTGCGGTGAAGGTAAAGGCCTAATCCAGTTTGAGGTGGTATTGCTTATGCTTCGATTACTATGGAGCGAATCCGCTTGAACTAGCTTTCGACCTGATGTTACTTGCCCTGAACCGCCGCCGGGTCGTCCCTTTATATACAAAGGTTGACGCCCAATGGCTCACAGAGTCCCAGCCGGCTCATAAACAGTGTCCGGCTCGGTCTCTAACTATCCCTGCCTTATAATACAAGTTATGTACATATGGCGGTTTATCTCTACGGGCCTTGAGTCGCCTTTGGGCCTTGGGCCCTTAACTGAACCGCCATTTTCCAGAGCTGTCTTGGGCTTCATGAATCGCCATAGGTATAACCCGGCCCCTCTTGGGCGGGTCATACCTAATAGTTATATCGCCAACAATGCTCATAAACTATATATATCTTCAATGATATGTTACAATTGTTTTTTATTCTACATGTCAATAGAAATTTCCCCCTGTAGAAGTTCCTGGATCGATTTCCCAGCGTGGTCGAATTACACTTGTGCCTGCTAATAACGCGAAAGTGATTGCAAGATACTGCATTTCCCGCAGAAATGGAACCGTTCAAATTAACAAGTTCTTGCTTCTCGGGGCAATGCATCCATATTGGAAAATTGGAGACACTGTTCTACTCATGCTCTACCAAGGCACAGGAGGGCTCTTCATTTTCATTGACGAGATGCCGAGTCGCCGTGATCAAGCGGCTTCCAGTGGATAGTTGTGGTTGTTGGCCCTCAGCCTCTTAAAATGTGCTAGCTGTTACTATATATGTTCAGTATGTAGATATGGACCATATGGTTGTTGGCCCTTAGCCTCTTAAAATGTGATAGTTGTTACTATGTTAAGTATGTAGATATGGACCATATGTGATGAGGACATCAATACCATTGTTACACCCACAGCCCCTGCTGCTATACATACTGGACCAATTACTAGAGCTCGCGCACGCCAATTAAATTACCAGGTACTTTCGTTTCTTGGTAATGATTCTAATGTTCATGAGAATATGATGCTGCCTAAATTGGATACATTTGTTTTGCTTACAAATGAAGGGCCTAGCTTTGAGAAGGATGAACATTGGAGCAAGAACAAGCATGGAGATGATGGCATGTGCATGGGGAACAAGAACGGAGTTACAAGTGATGATTTAAGGACGTTGAAGCCACCATAATGCGTGCATGAAGCCTTGGACGAAATATACAAGATGCTACTTCATAACTTTCGTCCAGAGGCTATTCTAGGTGCTGCGTCACCTTATTATTGGGCCAGGCCCATGTAATTTCGAAATACTTGAGTATAGGCTGTTTTTAGAGTCCGTATGTGTGGGGAAACAAGAGATAGGGTTGGTTTCAGACCCCTTCCCCAAGGGCCACGAAATTCCCCCCTCTTCCTCCATATATACAGCCCTTAGGGCGTCGTTTTGACTTTGGGTTTTGTTTAGATTAAAAGTTCACCATAGCTGCAACTTCGCGTACTTTGTATGTGTTCAACGACCAGACAAAGGCGTCATAGCACCCCACCTTGATCAATAAAGCTTTCATCTTATATTCGCAATATCCAGATTGCAATCTCAGGTTGATCGTGCTCCGGCGTGGTCAATAACCTGTCGGAGTTGGTTTAGCGATTGCTAAGGCGCGACGTCATCGCACGTTCGTAGTCGGATCGTCAAAGTCGACTTCCACCAAAGCGATATCCATCATCTCATCGAAAGACGGGACACCTTTGCCTCTATGGGTGTAACAATGGTATTGATGTCCTCATCATCCTCCCCTTCTTGAAATGAAGTCGTCCTCGACGGAAGCTCAGCTCCCTCACCCAAATAAGGCTTCAAATCTGCAATCTTAAAAGTGGGACTAACCCCAAAATCTGCAGGCAGCTCAAGTTTATATGCATTATCATTTATTTTCTCTAACACCTTAAAAGGACCATCAACACGTGGCATTAGCTTTGATTTGCGCAAATCAGGAAATCTATCCTTACGCAAATGTAACCAAATAAGATCTCCAGGTGCAAACACAACATGTTTTCTACCCTTATCTCCAGCAAGTTTATATTTAGCATTCATACGCTCAATGTTTTCCTTAGTTAACTCATGCATTTTTAAGATCAATTCAGCACGTTGTTTAGCATCAAAATTAACCTTCTTCGAAGATGGAAGAGGCAACAAATCAATAGGTGCACGAGGTAGGAAACCATACACAATTCAAAAGGGCACATCTTAGTAGTAGAATGCAATGAACGATTATAAGCAAACTCAATATGAGGCAAGCATTCTTCCCACATTTTCTTATTATTCTTCAAAACAGCCCTAAGCATAGTAGACAATGTTCTATTGACTACTTCAGTTTGTCCATCAGTTTGGGGGTGACAAGTAGTACTAAAAAGCAGTTTAGTCCCCAACTTAGCCCATAAACATCTCCAAAAGTGGCTAAGAAATTTAGTATCACGATGTGAAACAATAGTATTTGGCACACCATGCAAACGAATAATTTCATGGAAGAACAAATCAGCAACATTAACAACATCATCGCTTTTATGACATGGTATAAAGTGTGCCATTTTCGAGAATCTATCCACGACAACAAATATGCTATCCCTCCCCTTCTTTGTTCGAGGTAAACCTAAAACAAAGTCCATAGATATATCCTCCCAAGGAACACTAGGTACAGGCAAAGGCATATATAAACCATGAGGATTGAGTCGTGACTTAGCTTTTTGACATGTAGTGCAGCGAGCAACAAAACGCTCAACATCCCGTCTCATCTTTGGCCAAAAGAAATGTGTAGCAAGTACGTCCTCCGTCTTCTTCACGCCAAAGTGTCCCGTTAATCCTCCTCCATGCGCCTCCTGCAACAACAAAAGACGAAGAGAGCTAGCTGGAATGCATAGCTTGTTAGCACGGAACACAAATCCATCATTAACGACAAACTTGTTCCAGGTTCTTCCTTCTTTACAATTCTGCAAAACATCTTTAAAATCAGCATCATGCACATATTGATCTTTGATGGTCTCCAAACCAAATATTTTGAAGTCAAGTTGTGACAGCATAGTATAGCGACGAGACAATGCATCAGCAATAACATTTTCTTTACCCTTCTTGTGTTTAATGACATAAGGGAAAGTTTCAATGAATTCAACCCATTTAGCATGTCTATGATTCAGTTTAGCTTGACTTTTAATATGTTTCAAAGATTCATGATCAGAATGTATAACAAATTCTTTGGGCCATTGATAGAGGCAAAGGTGTCCCGTCTTTCGATGAGATGATGGATATCGCTTTGGTGGAAGTCGACTTTGACGATCCGACTACGAACGTGCGAGGACGTCGCGCCTTAGCAATCGCTAAACCAACTCCGAGAGGTTATCGACCACGCCGGAGCACGATCAACCTGACCACGAGGGTCTGTTTCCTGCGAGCAAACGAAGAACAAGCAAGAAACTGAGATTGCAATCTGGATATTGCGAATATAAGATGAAAGCTTTATTGATCAAGGTGGGGTTCTGTGACGCCTTTGTCTGGTCGCTGAACACAAACGAAGTACGCGAAGTTGCAGCTATGGCGAACTTTTAATCTAAACAAAACCCAAAGTCTAAACGACGCCCTAAGGGCTGTATATATGGAGGAAGAGGGGGGAATTTCGTGGCCCTTGAGGAAGGGGTCCAAAACCAACCCTATCTCTTGTTTCCCCACACATACGGACTCTAAAAACAGCCTATACTTATGTATTTCGAAATTACATGGGCCTGGCCCAATAATAAGGTGACGCAGCACCTAGAATAGCCTCTGGACGAAAGTTATGAAGTAGCATCTTGTATATTTCGTCCAAGGCTTCATGCACGCATTATGGTGGCTTCAACGTCTTGAAATCATCACTTGTAACTCTGTTCTTGTTCCCCATGCGCATGCCATCATCTCCATGCTTGTTCTTGCTCCAATGTTCATCCTTCTCAAAGCTAGGCCCTTCATTTGTAAGCAAAACAAATGTATCCAATTTAGGCAGCATCATATTCTCATGAACATTAGAATCATTACCAAGAAACGAAAGTACCTGGTAATTTAATTGGCGTGCGCGAGCTCTAGTAATTGGTCCAGTATGTATAGCAGCAGGGGTTGTGGGTGTAACAATGGTATTGATGTCCTCATCATCCTCCCCTTCTTGAAATGAAGTCGTCCTCGACGGAAGCTCATCTTCCTCACCCAAATAAGGCTTCAAATTTGCAATGTTAAAAGTGGGACTAACCCCAAAATCTGCAGGCAGCTCAAGTTTATATGCATTATCATTTATTTTCTCTAACACCTTAAAAGGACCATCAGCACGTGGCATTAGCTTTGATTTGCGCAAATCAGGAAATCTATCCTTACGCAAATCTAACCAAACAAGATCTCCAGGTGCAAACAAAACATGTTTTCTACCCTTATCTCCAGCAAGTTTATATTTAGCATTCATACGCTCAATGTTTTCCTTAGTTAACTCATGCATTTTTAAGATCAATTCAGCACGTTGTTTAGCATCAAAATTAACCTTCTCCGAAGATGGAAGAGGCAACAAATCAATAGGTGCACGAGGTAGGAAACCATACACAATTTCAAAAGGGCACATCTTAGTAGTAGAATGCAATGAACGATTATAAGCAAACTCAATATGAGGCAAGCATTCTTCCCACATTTTCTTATTATTCTTCAAAACAGCCCTAAGCATAGTAGACAATGTTCTATTGACTACTTCAGTTTGTCCATCAGTTTGGGGGTGACAAGTAGTACTAAAAAGCAGTTTAGTCCCCAACTTAGCCCATAAACATCTCCAAAAGTGGCTAAGAAATTTAGTATCACGATCTTAAACAATAGTATTTGGCACACCATGCAAGCGAATAATTTCACGAAAGAACAAATCAGCAACATTAACAGCATCATCGCTTTTATGACATGGTATAAAGTGTGCCATTTTCGAGAATCTATCCACGACAACAAATATGCTATCCCTCCCCTTCTTTGTTCGAGGTAAACCTAAAACAAAGTCCATAGATATATCCTCCCAAGGAACACTAGGTACAGGCAAAGGCATATATAAACCATGAGGATTGAGTCGTGACTTAGCTTTTTGACATGTAGTGCAGCGAGCAACAAAACGCTCAACATCCCATCTCATCTTTGGCCAAAAGAAATGTGTAGCAAGTACGTCCTCTGTCTTCTTCACGCCAAAGTGTCCCATTAATCCTCCTCCATGCGCCTCCTGCAACAACAAAAGACGAAGAGAGCTAGCTGGAATGCATAGCTTGTTAGCACGGAACACAAATCCATCATTAACGACAAACTTGTTCCAGGTTCTTCCTTCTTTACAATTCTGCAATACATCTTTAAAATCAGCATCATGCACATATTGATCTTTGATGGTCTCCAAACCAAATATTTTGAAGTCAAGTTGTGAAAGCATAGTATAGCGACGAGACAATGCATCAGCAATAACATTTTCTTTACCCTTCTTGTGTTTAATGACATAAGGGAAAGTTTTAATGAATTCAACCCATTTAGCATGTCTACGATTCAGTTTAGCTTGACTTTTAATATGTTTCAAAGATTCATGATCAGAATGTATAACAAATTCTTTGGGCCATAAATAATGTTGCCATGTTTCTAAAGTCCGAACAAGAGCATATAGTTCTTTATCATAAGTAGAATAATTCAGACTAGGCCCACTCAATTTTTCAGAAAAGTATGCAACAGGTTTGCCATCTTGTAATAACACACCTCCTAATCCAATGCCACTAGCATCACATTCAAGCTCAAAAGTCTTATTAAAATCAGGAAGTTGGAGTAAAGGAGCATGTGTCAACTTATCTTTCAATACCGTGAAGGCTTCTTCCTGTGCGGTACCCCAAACAAAAGGCACATCCTTCTTTGTAAGCTCGTTGAGAGGTGCAGCAATGGTGCTAAAATCTCTCACAAAACGCCTATAGAAACCAGCGAGTCCAAGAAAACTCCGCACTTGTGTGACCGTTTTGGGCTGCGGCCAACTCTCAATAGCTTCAATCTTGGCTTTATCAACTTCAATTCCCTGTGGAGTAACAACATAGCCAAGAAAAGATACTCGGTCGGTGCAAAAGGTGCACTTCCCAAGGTTACCAAACAAACGTGCTTCACGTAGAGCAATAAAAACAGCACGTAAATGTTCCAAATGTTCTTCCAAAGATTTGCTATAAATCAGTATATCATCAAAA
Source organism: Aegilops tauschii subsp. strangulata (assembly GCF_002575655.3). NCBI lineage: Eukaryota > Viridiplantae > Streptophyta > Magnoliopsida > Poales > Poaceae > Aegilops > Aegilops tauschii. The sequence goes on along the minus strand of NC_053035.3, from coordinate 183,551,819 downwards.
TAGACTACCACAAATCGTCCAATGAAAGCACGTAAAACTTCGTTCATTAGTCTCATGAAAGTACTAGGTGCATTAGTTAACCCAAAAGGCATGACTAACCACTCATATAAACCAAACTTAGTTTTAAATGCAGTTTTCCATTCATCTCCCAATTTCATACGAATTTGATGGTATCCACTACGCAAATCAACTTTGGAGAATATTATAGAGCCACTCAATTCATCAAGCATATCATCTAGCCTAGGAATAGGATGACGATAACGAATAGTAATATTATTAATGCCTCTACAATCAACACACATACGCGACGTACCATCCTTTTTAGGCACGAGTATAATAGGAACAGCACAAGGACTAAGAGATTCGCGTATATAACCTTTGTCGAGCAGCTCCTGTACTTGATGCATAATCTCCTTTGTCTCCTCTGGATTGGTACGGTATGGTGCACGGTTGGGTAGCGATGCACCGGGAATTAAGTCAATTTGATGCTCAATCCCTCGAATAGGTGGTAATCCCGGTGGCACGTCTTGTGGGAAGACGTCAGCGAACTCCTGCAAAATGTTAGTGACAGCAGGGGGCAAAGAGGAAGGCACGTCCTCGAATGAAAATAATGCCTCTTTGCACACAAAAGCATAGCAAACAGATTTGCTGAAATCTAGCTCATCAATATCAGATTTTGTGGCAAGTAAACATGCACTTTTCAATTTAATTTCAGAAACAACACTAGATGGTTTATTATTAGGTTTCATTTGTTGCTCAAATTCTTTTGCCACAATCTGATTTTCACTCTTATTTTTCTCCTGTTTTGCTTTATTAGCTCTATTAATGTCATCTTTCAAAATGGAATCAGGAGTCATAGGATGCAAAGTAATATTTTTATCCTTATGAACAAGAGTGATGAGGACATCAATACCATTGTTACACCCACAGCCCCTGCTGTTATACATACTGGACCAATTACCAGAGCTCGCGCACGCCAATTAAATTACCAGGTACTTTCGTTTCTTGGTAATGATTCTAATATTCATGAGAATATGATGCTGCCTAAATTGGATACATTTGTTTTGCTTACAAATGAAGGGCCTAGCTTTGAGAAGGATGAACATTGGAGCAAGAACAAGCATGGAGATGATGGCATGAGCATGGGGAACAAGAACGGAGTTACAAGTGATGATTTCAAGACGTTGAAGCCACCATAATGCGTGCATGAAACCTTGGACGAAATATACAAGATGCTACTTCATAACTTTCGTCCAGAGGCTATTCTAGGTGCTGCGTCACCTTATTATTGGGCCAGGCCCATGTAATTTCGAAATACATCAGTATAGGCTGTTTTTAGAGTCCGTATGTGTGGGGAAACAAGAGATAGGGTTGGTTTCGGACCCCTTCCTCAAGGGCCACGAAATTCCCCCCTCTTCCTCCATATATACAGCCCTTAGGGCGTCGTTTAGACTTTGGGGTTTTGTTTAGATTAAAAGTTCGCCATAGCTGCAACTTCGCGTACTTCGTTTGTGTTCAGCGACCAGACAAAGGCGTCACAGAACTCCACCTTGATCAATAAAGCTTTCATCTTATATTCGCAATATCCAGATTGCAATCTCAGTTTCTTGCTTGTTCTTCGTTTGCTCGCAGGAAACAGACCCTCGTGGTCAGGTTGATCGTGCTCCGGCGTGGTCGATAACCTCTCGGAGTTGGTTTAGCGATTGCTAAGGCGCGACGTCCTCGCACGTTCGTAGTCGGATCGTCAAAGTCGACTTCCACCAAAGCGATATCCATCATCTCATCGAAAGACGGGACACCTTTGCCTCTATCAAAGAGTATACTGATTGTTTCTACCATGGTGTACAGAATTTTTATCAAATTGCCATGGTCTACCAAGTAATAAGGAACATGCTTGCATGGGTACCACATCACAATCAACATAATCAGCATATGTAGAGATACTAAAATGCACACGAACAGTACGTGTTACCTTAACCTTGCCGCTGTTGTTGAACCAGTGGATGTAGTAAGGATGTGGATGTGGTCTTGTGGTGAGAGATAGTTTCTCCACCATCTCCATGCTAGCCAAGTTGTTACAGCTCCCTCCATCTATGATGACGCGAACAGAACGTTCCTTCACAACTCCCTTTGTATGGAACAAATTATGCCTCTGATTTTGCTCTGCTTGTGTGACCTGCACACTCAAAACACGTTGAGCAACTAAACATTCATACCTGTCAGCGTCTTCAGGAGCCATGTATTGCGTCTCATTTTCAGAATCATCTCCACCATGTTTTTCACGTGTAATAAGAGCCAAAGTCTCCTCATCATAGTCACTAGCGGACTCATACCCACCATCCTCAGTAGCAATCATTACACACTGAGATTTGCATTCTCGCGCATAATGTCCTCTTCCCTTACAACGACGACAAATAATATCACTTGTGTGCCCCGTTGATGCCATGGAAGAAGAAGAGCTCTGTGCAGGCCCGGCAGGTGCGCTCTTGGCAGATAGTGGTGGTTGTGCCTGCTTTCTTGTATCACAGCTGGAGGTGGAACCTGATGGAGGTGCTGGTGCAGTGGAAGTAGAAGATGCACGCGGTGTCCATGATGAAGGTCGACCTGCAGAAAAGTTAGTTCGCACCAATGCATGTCGATCCTGCACTTCACGTTCACCTTTACAAGCAAGATGGAATAAACGAGTGATATTAGTATACTCCTTATACTCTAGAATGGTCTGAATCTCTCTATTTAAACCACCCATAAAACGTGCAAGCATAGCTTCATTCTCCTCAACAATACCACATCTAATCATGCCAGTTTGTAATTCCTGATAATATTCTTCTACAGAATTTTTCCCTTGTCGTAAACGCTGCAGTTTTTGAAGCAATTCACGTTGATAATATGGTGGAACCCAACGAGTACGCATAGCAGTTTTCAAAGCAGCCCAAGTAGCTGGAATAGGATATAATCTACAATGTTCAGACCACCATACACATGCAAAGCTAGTGAAAGCACAAACAGCAGCAGCAACCCGTCTCTCCTCGGGATATTGTAAACATGTAAAACGTTGTTCAGTTTCTAACTCCCAAGTAAGATATACATCAGGAATGTATCTACCCTCAAACGGTGGAATATTCAATTTCAGTTTAGGAACATGGTCATGATCTCGTACCTGAGGTGGTGGTGCAGGCCTACCGTTGCGAATATATACCTGAGGTCGACCTGCTGGAGGTGGTGCTGGTGGCTGCACGTAGTTCTGATTTTGATCAACCTCATCCTCATAATCGCCCGCATAATCGTCATCCTCCTCATCCGCCGCAGTAGCAGGAGCCAAAGAAGCATCAACAGTAGGTGCAGCGGCACCCGAATTTTGACCAGTCTCAATTGGAACGCGCTGTGCTCATCCCACTTGATTTGGAAGGCGGCGTTGGAGATGTGGTTGTTGTTGTTGTAGAGGTGCGACAGGTGCAGCCGGTGGTGGTTGGGGAAGACGCTTGAGCAATTCATTAAACCTGTTATCCAGCTTTGTCTCAAACGACTTCTCCACGGCATCTATCTTTTCCATAGCCTCTTCAAATCTGTTTAGCACATCTCCCACCTGGCCACTCATCATTTGCTGAAATTATCATGCAACCCCTTGTTCGTCATGTTCTCCCAATCAGTCTCATCGGCTTGTGATCCTGCCATGGTTAGCAGCAATAGGAACACAAAAGAATATGATCCTCCAGACTACTAGGAAGTGGTGGTGATGGTGGTGTGTCACAAACCCTTCATGCGAATCTCAAATTCTTACCAGTTCTTACCCAGCAGCAGGTGGTGATCGGCAACCGTTGTAGTCAAAACTCTCAAAGCTTGGATAGAGCGATTACCAGGGAGAGTCAAACGCACGACGTAGATGTATGTGGAGCTGGGAAGGCTTATAATATGGTAGCAAAAAGGGTGAGCAATAATCAATTCAGATATGCAAAGTTGAATAAACGCTCAACGACGGTACTGTGCTGGTCCTAGGCTAGACCGTGCTAGAGACGCGAGCCTAGAACACTAACAAAATCACGGCGCTGCACGTAAACAAGGGAGGAGCACACTCTCGATTTTTTTTTCACTTTTTTTCCTCTTTTTTTTGCTCCGCAACAATTTTTTTTCGAAAAAGTCTACAAATGGTCTAAAAACTGCCTAGCCAGAATTTTCCAGACTTAGTTTTTTTTTAAACTGGAACTATTTTTCTACTGCGGGTAACATAAAAGTTTGGGAGTCCTTCTCTGTCACGACTCGGAGTATGGCGTGATCTGGAAATCCAAAACAGAGTAACAAAATACTGGACTTGGACTAGGACTGGTGGCGGAGATGAATCTGGTGGAACTCGGACTGGTGGCGGAGATGAATCTGGTGGAACTCGGACTGGTGGCGGATATATGTTGCAGGTGTACTCGGATTGGCGTGATGGCGGCGGATATGTGGTGGCGTATATGGACTCGGATTGGCGGTGAATATGTGGTGGTGGTATATGGCAGCGGCGATGAAGTTGGTGCGGTGGTGGTATATGGCAGCAGCGATGATGATGATGCGGTGGTGATATATGGCAGCGGCGACGTGACAACCTGTGAACAGAACTCGAAACTCTAAAGGACTAGACGCTAAGACCAGCAACTTGACACGATGATGCAACCGCAAATTCAACAAAGAAAACACAGAAAAGATTATGCAAAGGCTCAGATTGGTTCGGAGGGGATGAACTAACCCTAATTTTTTTTGGCTTTTTCGTGGACTATAGGTATGAAGAACAAACTCAATCTAAACTACGAAAAACTGTAAAATCTCACCGAGCAACCTGGAAATCTGATACCACTTGATAGAGGCAAAGGTGTCCCGTCTTTCGATGAGATGATGGATATCGCTTTGGTGGAAGTCGACTTTGACGATCCGACTACGAACGTGCGATGACGTCGCGCCTTAGCAATCGCTAAACCAACTCCGAGAGGTTATTGACCACGCCGGAGCACGATCAACCTGACCACGAGGGTCTGTTTCCTGCGAGCAAACGAAGAACAAGCAAGAAACTGAGATTGCAATCTGGATATTGCGAATATAAGATGAAAGCTTTATTGATCAAGGTGGGGTTCTGTGACGCCTTTATCTGGTCGTTGAACACAAACGAAGTAGGCGAAGTTGCAGCTATGGCGAACTTTTAATCTAAACAAAACCCAAAGTCTAAACGACGCCCTAAGGGCTGTCTATATGGAGGAAGAGGGGGGAATTTCGTGGCCCTTGGGGAAGGGGTCCGAAACCAACCCTATCTCTTGTTTCCCCACACATACGGACTCTAAAAACAGCCTATACTCAAGTATTTCGAAATTACATGGGCCTGGCCCAATAATAAGGTGATGCAGCACCTAGAATAGCCTCTGGACGAAAGTTATGAAGTAGCATATTGTATATTTCGTCCAAGGCTTCATGCACGCATTATGGTGGCTTCAAAGTCCTGAAATCATCACTTGTAACTCCGTTCTTGTTCCCCATGCGCATGCCATCATCTCCATGCTTGTTCTTGCTCCAATGTTCATCCTTCTCAAAGCTAGGCCCTTCATTTGTAAGCAAAACAAATGTATCCAATTTAGGCAGCATCATATTCTCATGAACATTAGAATCATTATGAAGAAACGAAAGTACCTGGTAATTTAATTGGCGTGCGCGAGCTCTAGTAATTGGTCCAGTATGTATAGCAGCAGGGGCTGTGGGTGTAACAATGGTATTGATGTCCTCATCATATTGCAAATTCACACACATGTTAACATAAGGAAACGTATGTGTAACATACTAATCATCGCACACGAGTACTCGCAGACGCATCGTGTGCGATACTCATAGGCACCGGAAGCATCTAGTTTGCATTTTTCAAAGTTTTTTGTACACACAGACTCGCACATGAAGTAACTATATTGACCGTCTGTGTTGTAATTCTCATTGCAAACAGTTCATCCGAGTAGCTTTTTGCCACGTATCACGCACATCTTGTTTACACGGCTCGTTTGTGTTCTTCTGGCTCATCGCAAATAGTTCATCCATGTGAACTGTATGCCACATATCACACACATCTTGTTAAGTTGAACTGTTTCTGTTGTGTTTCCTAATCGAAAACAGTTCGTCTGAGTTAACCGTATGCCGTATATCGCACACACATTGATATGGCTGCCCGTTTCCGTTGTTCTACCTCATCACAAACAGTTTGAATGGATTAACCGTGTGTCCTGCATCGCACACACATTGTTATGGCTGCCCGTTTCTTTTGTTCTGCCTCATCGCAAATAGTTCATTGAACTGAACTGTATGCCCTACATCGCACACGCAACTAAAATCTGAACCGTGTTTGATGGTTCCGCCATCGCAAACATTTTGCACCTTTTTTGACGTTTTTTACACCACGGTTTGCGATTATTGCATCGCACACAGTTTCGGCAAAGGGTCTCTGATCGTAGTGTCGCGTTAGCAGTATCCTGCAGTAGTGATATGTAGACTAGTCGTGCACAAATTTATCACATGAATTGGAGATGAACTTGTGTGCCATACTGGCATTTGTCCTTTAGAATTTATTACTAGTAAATGTGTTATGTGTAGGTGCAACTTGTGTGGTTGTTGCATGGCTCCAACACGCTCTTTGAGAAAAAAAGGTGGCACAGCTTTGGATATAGGAGACGTGGCGGCATCATACAGTAGCATCGTTTGCTATAGTTGTAGTATACTCCTACTAGGACGACAACTCCTATAAAACCTTGCGCTTGGCTCTTTGCCTCTTCGGGAGGTTCAACAGTTCATACTCGTGTGAACCTTGCACTTGGCTCTTCGCCTCTTCGGAAGGTCCAACAATGATAATACTACAGTACAATATGCTTCTGGCAATCTGACACCGATTGAACTGCTGCACGTCCACCGCGAGGGCGGGCGAGAGGGAGAGGGCGCTGTAGTCAAAACCCTCTCCTTGTGCTGCGAGCCACCGCGCACGTGGGCGAGGGAGCGGGTCTAAGGCGTAGTAAGAAGCTTCACCTCATCCTGCGAGCCACCACGCCTGCGGGCGAGGGAGAGGCGTAGTAAGCAAGCTTCTCCTCGTTCGGCGAGTTGATGGGACATATCAAAGCAGTACTAGTACTAGTCCATACTGCGTCCTTTCCGGTTAATATGGCTTAATATGAAACGAGAAAAATACACTGGCGGTCAACGTATGTAACAATACGCTCTTTATGGTCACTATATAGTTTTGCGGTGATTATACGATCACTAGCTCATCGTAGAGCACCGTATTGCACCCTACTGACCGGCCACATAGTCGACGTGGCACTTTGTTGACCGGTTAAATTGTCACCTGGTTTCTAGGTCCCACCTGTCAGTTGGTAGAGCAAAGAAATCAGTTAAACCTAACTTTACGCAGGCGCGACAGGAGTCCAACCCTTGTGCGCGAACCACCCTTGCTGTGTATGTGAGTGCATGCATGTGTACTCCCACGGTCTTCCAACAAAGAGTGTACATCGGCTAAAAAACAAAGAGTGTACATCTACACTTCCAATGTATTTAGCCTTTATCTAAATCGATATTGATTGACTAATGCACCAACTTGTGCTCGAGCTATAGGCTACATGTCTATCCTTAATTACAGCATGCAACAACCTTCATTTAATCTTCTTCTCTCAATGGTCGCATGCACACATAAGTCTGCTACTTTGGGGCATTAATTATGCCCTGGTCAATGTGTAAATCTCTAAATGTACAGTCTTTCATGGATGTAGGGAGTAGGTTGAGCACTTGAGCGTGAGCGTGTGTGATGCGTCATGTGTTGTGTGCCGCATGGGTGTGTGAGTGTTGCGTGTGTCCATGTGCATGTGTGAGTGTTGCATGTAGCATGCATGCACGCATGCATGAGGCTTTTACTCCCTCCCATTGACATGTACATATTTCAAGCATCATTAAAACGTTGCATGCAAGAATTAAGAGATAAACTCACCAATGTGTGTAAAAGTTCTGGTCATTTGTTCCTCATGCATGCATTCCAATTAATACGTTCGTAAACACAATTTTCTTGAGGAAAACGAGCCCATTATTGAGTACTTTCAAAAAAAATTCTTCGGGCACTCATCATTTACTACTACATTGGTTGATGATTTTTTTATTGACCTGTATATAAACCTCGGTCCTGGTTTAATGGTCCCCTTCGTACTTAGTGTAAAATTTTGACCATAAGTTTAACTAACAAAGTGTCAATGCATGTCATAAAAAACTATACCATTAAAAACTATGTTCAAATACGAATCCAATGATATGATTTTTGGTGAAATGCATTATCATTTTATTAGTTAAATACTCCCTCCATCTAGGTGTATAAGTCACTTTACGGAAACTAAGTAATCCCAAAACACTTAGGCGCGGTGCATTAACTCCCACCTCGTTTCTTGACATATCAACCAATAAGAGATGTGGGCGTGCATGTTTTCAGTTACTCGAGACTACCAAACATGACATGGAGTGGTTAGTTCATTGCATGCAAAATTACTCCCTCTCTTCCCAAATAATTGTCTTTCTAGAGATTTCAACAAGTGACTACATACGGAGCAAAATGAGTGAATCTACACTCTAAAATATGTCTACATACATCCGTATGTTGTATTCCATTTGAATTTCAAAAAAGACTTACTCCCTCCGTCTAGGTGTGTAAGTCATCTTCCGAAAACCAAATAATCCCAAAACACTTAGGCACGGTACATTAACTCCTTCCTCGTTTCTTGTTTCGTGACATATCAACCAATAAGAGATGTGGGCCGTGCATGCTTTCAATGGCTTGAGAATTTCAAACATGACATGCAGTGGTTAATTCATTGCATGCAATGCTAGTAACTAGCAAAAAAAATTAAGTTCTCTCATTTTCCCCTCCGCCTACACCTAGACGGAGGGAGTATATATAGGAACGGAGGGAGTAGCAAATAAACATCAAGTTCTCTTGTTTCTTCCTCCTTGGTCACGGTGCACAACCAAAGATGACTTATTCACCTAGATGGAGGGGGTAGATGGTCAAAGTTGACACAAAATTAATGCATTGGTAAACATAAATTTTTGAGGAAAACGAGTGCATTAATTGAGTGTTTTTGCAAACTACAAAAATTATTCCACCACTCATCATCTACCTTGGTTGATGAGATTTTTGAATTGAGCCCTATGAAAGGAGGTAGTAGTACTAGTACTCCAACATTATTGGCGCCGGTTGCCTTGGCCAATGTTTCATCTTGTTGGACAGGATGAGCATAGAGGCATAGGGATACTGTAGATAGGAAGTCTTCGCGGTCCATTATTCTCCATCTCGGTCAGAGAGAACTATTCAACTAGTCTTCATAGTGAAGTGACAATACACGCAGCAGCAGATGGGACACTTAATTAATAAGCTGAACCAGCGTGTTGGTGTTACTAAATCAGCCTTACCCAGTACAGCCATCATGTTTGCCAGTGGAGCACGCTTCCGCAAATACTCCTACACACCTCTCTCCTCCATTAACTGACATATAGGCCCTCTTGAGGTAGACCCACATGTCATCGGCGTAACTATTTACACTCCGAAGGACGGTATATCCTGGTAGTAGTACTAGTAGTATTGAGCTTTAATGCACTTTCTTCCCCATCTTTCACTCTTCTTCCTCCTCTCTTCCCCATCGCCGGCCGCACACCATTCCCCCCCCCCCCCCCGCCCACTGCTCGCCCCCCCCCCCCCGCGCCATCTTCCTTGGTAGCTCGCGTGTCCCATATCTCCCCGCTCAATGCTCGGCCACACACGCCATCTTCTTTGCTCGCCCGCCCGAATCCACTTCCCTGCTGGCTCGAAGCACCGAAAACACCTATCGCTCAGCGCCCTAAAAAACCATATAGCAGAACCAACTGACACGCAGAGCCGCGATTGGAATTCCCTTCCCGATGTTCTCTTGGAGCAGATATGTAATCGTATGGACCTGCTCAGCACCGTCTGTCTGGCCGCATGCTCGGTGTCTTTGTACCGTCTACTCTTCTGCAACTGGCCGGCTCTTTTCAAGACACCCTTCTTGATGATGCCCGATCCTCGCAGGTGGCCCAGACACCGACTTGACGATCCTACGGAGGTTGCCATGGTGCCCATCGACATGCTACCACTACCCGTCCACCTGTCCTTCATGCGCGGCCACTACTGGGCGGGCATGAAGGCCAACTGGATCATCCTCTTCCACCAATCCGGTAGTCTGTGGCGTCTCATGGATATCTACACCCAGCGAGAGATCACCCTTCCATCATTGGGTACCGCCGCCATCGAGCCTCGTGGCCCGCCGGACACTCCTACCTACTACGCACGAGACGCGTCGAGCTTTTGGATCGACCTCTGTTTGCTGAAGGTTGTAATCTGCGAAGTGCCCACACCATCAGAAGACTACATGGATTAGAAGCTCATTGCCTTGTTCAACACGGGATTAGTCTATCTAGAATCCGGTCGCCATACATGGTTATGGCTTATCGTCAATCCTCTTCAGCCAACATTTCTGTCTCATGCTATAGTGCACGATGGCATCGTTTACGCGGTCGACGCACAGATTGGCTGCCTATACGGTGGAATCTATCGTCGTGTAATTGTTCTATCTCATCTCATCTTTACCTTATGAATACGACTGCCTGTTCATTGTTACAAATTTAGAATAGATAGTATGTCTATAACCACATCATTGCTATATGTTCCTCTCATTTCCTAGATTTTTATGACCACACATGCATGTTATTGTTAGAGTTCATATGAGAACAATTGGCATCTAATGATTGTTAGAATAGATATTATGAGTATAACCGCATGGTTGCTATATGTTACTCTCATTTCCAAGATTTTTATAACAACGCATGTTATTGCTTAGACTTGATATGAGAACAGTAGTAAGTGCTATGGTAGAATATGAGTAGGCCTTGTCATAGTTGTTTTCCTCTCATTGTTACATGATGTTTGAACCATGATATATTGCTAGAATATGAAAGCCATTGGCTTATTTTTTAACTTGGGGTATGATTATGACCACGGCATTGCAATTCTCTGTTTATGATATGTGTCACTGTTATAATAATCTTAAGTCCACACATGCTCTGAACATGATTGTTTATTTTTGTCCTTTTGGTCTCCAATTTGAATTGTTGCAGCAGACGCAAATGCACTGGCCTTCATGATTCCAAGACCTGGAATCATACCAGCTGATGAGTGGTGGTTTATCGCTCGTTCTGCTGACGGCAGTCATTTGATGCTCATTTGCACGTACCAAATTGACCAAACCATTACATCAAACCACATGCAGTACAATGCCTTTAGCGTTCGTGACATTGATGGCTATGGCTGCTTCGTGTTCGAGAAAGATCCTAGCTCTATTGGGCCAGGCGTATTCAACTGGAGGCGGGTTTACAGCCTCGGCAACCACTCCATGTTCCTCGGGCTCAATTATCCGATCATCCAACCAATCATCGATCATATCACCGGCGATGATTATCGTGCTATGCAACTTCCATTCGCCAGGGGGAACTGTGTTTACACATCATACCATGGGTTTCATGAATCACCATATCCAGAGATTCGTCGACACAGCTTGTTGCCAGATAATCTTTAGTGTGTGAAAGGCATCAAGCTTCCATGCGATGGAGGCTTTTGCAAACCCGACATGCGGCGATGTGGTTCATGCCAACAACAAATATGCACAACTTGATTTGTACTGATATCTAGACTGGGCCATGTATCCTGCTGTTGTAGCATGACTCCCTTTTGTTGGATACTATGTATTGTTGTTAGTTTGAAGCACTCCCCTGGTTTGAAGGATAGATACCTTTCTGGGATCAAGTGCATCCTAACTCACCTGCGTAGGATGTACTGATAATGATGATGGAGATGTTGCGCAGTATATATATATATACACACTTGTTGGTGAAAGTGTTGTCCAATGGGAATTATATTTTGTATTACTCATGTAGCCTACAAAGTCTGTCGCACAGCCTTGTAACTTCTTACTCCATTTCTAAATTGGTACTAGTCCTCTATACCGTATATTGCGCTACTCATACTACTACCTCCCTCCTGGTTTATTGGTCCCCTTCGTAATTTGTGTCAAATTTTGACCATAAATTTCACTAACTAAATGTTAATGCATGTCACAAAAAATTATATCGTTTTATTCGTATTTGAACATAGTTTCCAATGGAATAATTTTCGGTGACATGCATTGACATTTTGTTAGTTAAACCTATGGTTAAAATGTGACACTAAATACGACTAGTAAGTAGTATAGTAGCAGTACCAGTATACATCGGTCAAATTATTCATCATGTCCTCACATTGAATTGACGTGACAACACGCTGCGCGTGAGGTTACACAAGAATCCCGGCGACGTGTTCGGGTATTGTGGACTTCAGATTTGGAGTACCACTTATCTGTCGAAATCTTTCATCATTCACTTAAGACAGTCGATTGATCATACATTGAGTACCCTATAACTGGAATTAACCAGTGCAAGTCCAAGAAGGATTGGTCGGTGCTGCCGGCTAGCGTCAAGTTCGATCCCACGGATCAGGAGCTGATCGAGCACCGTGAGGCCAAAGTGAGTGCTGACAGCGTGAGATCTCACCCTCTAATTGATTTGTTCATACCAACTATCGACAGCGAGCACGGCATATGCTACACCCATCCTGAGAAACTTCCAGGTAAGACACCGATCGGCCGTCTACTTGGACAAACATATTCCTTTGTTTATAGCTCTATTTTTCTTTTTAGAGGTAGACCTAGTGAAGCAATTATAATTTGGTAGTTAATAATAAGTGAAACAAGTGACTGCAACATGCCAAAGATGCTATGAAAATGCCAACTACGTATACTAAAACCTGTATTCGACAATACTGCAGGTATCACATTGAGTGGCCTAAGCAAGCATTTCTTCCAGCGCAATTCCAGGGCGTTCAAAAGGGACACGTGGACAAGTCGCAAGATACAGTCGGAGTGCGGCATGCACGAGATGTGGCACAAGACCGGCAATACCTTGCCGGTGATGGTCAACGGCCGGCAGACGGGCAACAAAAAGGTTCTGGTGGTGCACACCAACAAGAACTTCGACCAGCAGAGGACCAACTGGGTGATGCACCAGTACCACCTCGAGGACCTGGAGCAAGAGAAGGAGTGGGAGTAGGTCCTCTGCAAGATTTTCTACCAGACGAACACTAGGGCCGGGACTAAAAAGATTATAAGTTAGTTTGGTATTGGTACTTGTACTACCTAATCGTTCACAAGTTGGTATTGTTGTTAACGATCATTCGGTATGAACTTGGCATTTGCTTCCAACCATCATGCCGAGGGTCAACGTGGATATAAAGTTGAATCATTTGTTTCGAAACGAATTTTCAGGCACCTGATTTTTATTTGATGGGTAGCATAAGCATCTGCCGTTCGAATTCCCAGTTCTCCAAATTCTTTGAAAAAAGTGCATGCACTTATTATCACGATGAAAAAAAAATATACCTATTGGATCCCAGTTATCAGTCTGTACTTGCAGTATTCTCTCGTTTATTAAGCAGGTATATTGTTTTTTCAGGTCGAGCAAGTTTCAACAGGGCTGTAGACTGCCCAGGCTTGGTTTTATTTTTAACAGGCCCAGCCCATGACGACAACGGGGCACAAAGATCTAGCAGGTATCTACTGGCCTCTGGCCCGCCATCATTAGTTATATTTTGTCTTGCAACATCCGCAGGCAGTTTTTTTACTGAATCAAACACACAGCCCAGTTCTATTTTCCTCTTGAAATGCCATGTCCTACTTCCGTTTTAAAATCTCTACCTATAGTTTTACTAGTTCATATACACGTATCATTATATTGAAAATACATAAAGTTCCCTTTTCATATTTACATCCTTATTTTTGTTGTTGTTTTCCCTCCCAGCGCAGATTTTGTTACCACTAGTTTTCCCTTAAACCAACTCAATTGTCCCACGTCTTATTTGCTTACAAAAACAAAATGATTTTTTTGGCAAATCAATAAGTTCTTTAAAAATAAATGTTTATCATTTCGGGATCACAATAGTTCGGACTCCACCGAAATATGCAAAATAAGGTTGAACTTTTTGACCGTGGTCCTGGGCAGAAAATGGGATGTAAAAAATTACTTAAGAATTAGCAAATGGGCTGCAAATTATTAAAAAAATAGCAAATGGGCTCTATGTTGTCTGCCACGGATTTGGAGGCTGACTTGTCGGCCTACTAAGTTCATGCGTACACAAGGGTTTCTCAAAAAAAGAAACTCAGTCAACAATCGACTCTACCAGCGTCAGACCGTTAGATGTCAATCTAACGGCAATCGTGCTTCTTCAGTCTCTGATCTTCCTACTCCAGTTGCCCAAACCAGCGCCAGCGGAACCGCCTACTCCCGCCTCCCATGGCCGGCTATGCTGCCGAGCAGGCCTCATGGCCCCTCCATACTCGCATCCCTGGCCTGGCTATCCCTCTACTCACCCACACCAACTGTTATTTTCCGGCGACGGCAGCCGAACCAGTCAACCCTCGTACTCCCCACCGCATGGGCAGCCACTGCCATGTCTTCCCCGACTCTGTGTCATTCCCGTCGTAGGCCTCGCCGTCGTCCACCGCCCTGGTGCTCTCGGCGCGGCGTGGTCAACGAACGACATCCATCAGAAGTGGACTGTATGTGGAGAGGCTGACAGTTGGGTCCACGGCCGCACGCAAGGAAATGCCTCCTTATTACGCGCAAAATAATGATTCCTCCACCTGACATCTGGGACCCACCGGAAGGGCCTCTGTATTTCGCAAAAAAAGTTCCCCCCGCTGACAGCTCGGACCCACCAGCTATACCTTCGCACGCAAGGAAGTGCCTCCTTATTGCGCACAAAAAAAAGAATACTCCCCCTGCTAGCTGGGACTCACCATATGTGATGTAGGGTGGAACCCTAGATGGCCGATCTTTCACGAAAGGAGCGGGTCCCTATGAAGAACGCGATGAACACGAGGGGAAACACGAGGGGAACACGAGAGAAATCACTCAACCAACAAGAATAGATCACACATGCGCTAGATCGATGAACACAAAGGTGAGATAGAAGATCCAAAGTCAACAAACGACGATACAAAGGTAACCGGTTCTTCTCCGTGAGGAGGTCTTGAATCCACGAGGGGATCCTCCCGTGAGGGGTCTTAAATCCAAGGTGGATCTTCTCCGTAGAGGGGCCGCAGTCTCTCTCGTGGAGTAGATCCGATATGGATGAGCAAAGCTCTATCTCTAAATGAGCTAATCCTTTGCTAACCCTAGAAAGATGGAGGAGAAGGAGTATATATAGTCTAGGGGGTCGAAGGGGGTCGAAGGGTTACACGGGCCTCGGCCCTTACTGTGCGCAGACAGGGGTGGCCGGATGTCCGGGCGACGGGCCGGATGTCCGGGGCTTCAGGAGGGGCCGGATGTCCGGGCTGGGGGGCCGGATGTCCGGGCTGGAGGGCAAAACTTCTGGATGTTCTGTAGCGTGGCGCCGGATGTCCGGGCTTTTGGCCGGATTTCCGGGCTGGGGCCGGATGTCTGGGCTGGACGCCGGATGTCCGGGCCCTGTAGGCTTGGGCGTCTGGGCTGCTGCTGCTGTGGTTGCTCCAGGGCCGGAAGTCCGGGGACTTGGCCGGATGTCCGGGGCCTGGAAGGTGAACTTGCCCGTTTCCGTTGGTTCTCTTCATCCGTGAACTTGGCGGCTTGTCCGTCTTCACGTGCATCCTCGGGAGGCTCCTCTTGACACCTAATCATGCATAGCATATCGGACTTAGGTAGTAGCCATGTCTCGAGTGGATCATATGTGATATCACTAAGGAAGGAAGTCACCTTGTTCTCGAGAGCTCTAGCTCGTGCTCGTGCCATAGGTCCTCTTGGCTCTTGATGAGACGATGGTAGGTCCATGGGGATGACCGTAGGATGCTCCGCATCATCTCCCCTCCCTTGGGAAAGATCCGACCTCGGATCGAAATCCTCATCACCATGGTACGGGGATAGATCTTTGATGTTGAAGATGTCGCTCACGGAGTACTTGTCGCGTGGGATGTCGATCTTGTATGCGTTCTTGTTGTAGCGTGCAAGCACCTTGAAGGGTCCATCCGCTCGGGGTAGTAGCTTGGACTTGCGTTCCTTGGGGAAGCGATCCTTGCGAAGGTGTAGCCACACAAGATCTCCAACATTGAACATCATGGGTTGCTTGTTGACGTTGAGCTTGGTCGCGAGTCGTTGTACTTGGCGCCTGATGGTGTTTCTTGTATCTTCGTGCATCTTCTTGAGGAAGTTGACTCGGGCACTCGCGTCCATGTTTTTGCGCTCTTGTAGCGGTAGAGGTAGAATGTCCAATGGAGACAATGGGTTGAAGCCATAGACGACCTCGAAGGGGGACTTCCCGGTAGTCGAATGTCTTGCACAATTGTAGGCGTACTCAACGATGGGTAGGCACTCCTCCCACTCCTTGATGTTCTTCTTTATCAACATGCATAGTAGAGTGGAGAGCGTGCGGTTGGTCACCTCCGTTTGGCCGTCGGTTTGTGGATGGTATGCCGAAGAGAACAAAAGCTTGATTCCGAGCTTGGCGCACAATGTCTTCCAAAAGTAACTCAAGAACTTGATGTCACGGTCCGAGACAATCGTCTTTGGCACTCCATGAAGGCGCAAGATTTCCCTACAAAACAAATTTGCAACATGTGAAGCATCGTCTACCTTGTTGCAAGGAATGAAATGTGCCATTTTGGAGAATCGGTCCACAACAACAAAAACGGAATCCTTGCCATTTCGAGTTCTAGGCAAACCAAGCACAAAGTCCATGCTAATGTCTTCCCATGGGTGATATGGAATTGGAAGTGGCATATAGAGGCCATGAGATTGAGCTTTGGACTTAGCTTTGCGACATATAGAGCATCGGTTGGTGAAGCGATTGACGTCGCGGAACATCTTGGGCCAAAAGTAGTTCTTGGAGAGCGTAGCAAATGTCTTGTCGCGTCCAAAGTGTCCCATGAGTCCGCCTCCATGAGATTCCTGCAAAAGCAACAAGCGAAGAGAGGACTCGGGTATGCAAAGTTTGTTAGCTCTCATAAGATATCCATCTTTGATGTAGTATCGATCCCAAGAAGTATGCGTCAAACACTTGGCATAAGGAATAGAAAATGTAGGATCATGCTCATACAAGTCTTTTATATGCTCAAAGCCAATGACATTTAACTCAAGTTGATTAACAAGCATGCATATACGGGAAATTGCATCCGCCACAACATTTTCCTTACCTTTAATATACTTGATGACATAAGGAAACGACTCAATGAACTCACTCCATTTAGCATGACGCTTGTTCAACTTAGTTTGACCCTTAAGGTATTTAAGCGTTTCATGGTCGGTATGGATGATGAACTCATGAGGGCGTAGGTAATGTTCCCATTCATGCAAAACTCGCACCAAAGCATAGCCCTTTGTCATAGATAGGGTAATTGAGTTGCGCTCCGGAGAGTTTCTCACTAAAATAAGCAATTGGGCGCTTCTCTTGCGTTAACACACCTCCTATGCCATTACCACTAGCATCGCAATGAATTTCGAAGGGTTTGTCAAAGTTGGGTAATGCAAGCACGGGAGCATGAGTAAGCAAATTCTTAAGCTCATTGAAAGCGATATCTTGAGATGTTCCCCAAACAAACGGTGCATTTTTCTTACTCAAAGCATGCAAAGGTGAAGCAATGGTGCTAAAATCCTTCACAAATCTGCGATAGAAACCGGCTAAACCAAGAAAACTACGCACTTGTTGCAAATTGGTTGGTTGGGGCCAAGTTTTAATAGCATTGATCTTAGATTCATCAACATGAACACCCTTAGAAGATACTTCGAAACCCAAGAAAACAAGCTTATCAACACCAAATAGGCATTTTTCCATATTAGCATAAAGTTGCTCTTTTCGAAGAGTTTGTAGCACGGTGCGAAGGTGGGTGACATGCTCTTTGAGAGATTTGCTAAACACAAGGATATCATCAAAGTAGACAACAACAAATTCACCAATGTAAGGGCGAAACACGTAATGCATAAGACGCATGAAAGTACCGGGTGCTTCCGATAAACCCATAGGCATGACTAACCACTCATATAGACCAAACTTTGTTTTGAAAGCGGTTTTCCTTTCATCACCCTCTTGTATGCGGATTTGATAGTAACCACTTTTAAGATCAATTTTGGAAAAGATAGTGGCACCGCAAAGTTCATCAAGCATATCATCAAGGCGTGGAATGGGATACCTATAACGAACGGTGATAGCATTGATAGGTCTACAATCGGAACACATGCGAAAGCTACCGTCTCGTTTTGGCACAAGAATGACCGGTACGGCACAAGGACTCAAACTTCCACGCACATGTCCATGGTCTATGAGATGCTTTACTTGCCTTTGAATTTCTTTGGTTTCTTCGGGGTTGACGCGGTAGGGCGCTTTGTTTGGAAGCGGCGCTCTGGGGATGAGATCAATTCGGTGCTCAATGCCTCGTAGTGGAGGTAGACCCGGAGGTAGCTCATCGGGGAAAACATCTTGGAATTCCTGCAATAAAGAAAATAACACCAAAGGTAGATCGTGAGAGTTGTTAGTTTTTGGTGCCTCATCCTTGCACAATAGGACATAGTGTAGGACACTTGATGGGTTCTCACACACTTCTCTCATCTCACGTTTGGTGGCAAATAGGACTAAGTTTTTCTTGTCGCTCATCGTGGAGGCACTCAATTTGGGCTTGTGGCGCTCACTCTCTTTTTGGTGGTTCACTCTCTCACTATTCTCTCCACGATGGGCGTTTTGCTTGTCGACGAGCACTTGGCTTGGAGACATAGGACGTAGCACAAACTCTTTCCCTTTCATCTTGATGCTATAGTGATTTGTACGCCCATTGTGAATGACACCTCGGTCAAATTGCCATGGCCGTCCAAGAAGGAGGTGGCACACGGTCATCGGAAGGACATCACACTCCAAAGTGTCTTCATAGGCGCCGATCTTGAAAGAGACTTGTACTCTCTGCTCGACTTGTATGGTGCCGGTGTCGCTTAGCCATTGAACCTTGTAGGGGTGCGGGTGCTTCATCTTGACCAATTGGAGTTTGGAGCATAGTTCTTCACTTGCCAAGTTATGGCAACTCCCTCCATCGATGATGACCTTGACGGACCGTCCATTGGTGTCGGCCTTTGTGTGGAAGATATGGCATCTTTGATCTTCGTCTTGTTGATGTTGAAGAGTCAAGACCTTGGAGACAACAAGAGCGGGACTTGAGTCTTCGTCACAAAAGATGTGATCATCTTCTTTTCATTGTTCACTTGTCGGTGCATGGTCACTTGCTCAAGAGCTTCCATTTCTCCTTCACTCATGGAGTCGTAGATGCCGTCGTCGTTGAGGATCATGGTGCGCTTGTTTGTGCACTCGAAGGACTAGTGGCCTCGGCCTCCGCATGTGAAACATTTGATGGAACTTGTCTTGATGGTCTCATCGGTTGGAGTAGATGATGATGAACTTTCGGCTTGAAGTTGCTTGTAGTAGGAGGACGACTTGAGCTTGTCGAAGCTTTCTTGTAACTTGACTTGTCGCCATTGCTCGTGGTGGGAGTCGTCGAAGCTTGATTGTTGGAGAGGCCATAGGACTTGGATGAGAACTTGGCATACTTGAAGTCGTCTTGTACTTGCCGTTCCGCTTTGGTAGCTTGATGCACTAGCTCGATGAGGTTCGAGTATGGTTGGAAGTCGGCAATCTTCTTGATAGGGTGATTGAGTCCATTCAAGAAACGTGCCATAGTTTGCTCATCATCTTCTTTGACATTGGCTCGTATCATGGCAATCTCCATTTCCTTGTAGTACTCTTCAACGCTCTTGGTTCCTTGCTTGAGTTGTTGGAGTTTCTTGAAGAGGTCGCGGTTGTAGTAGTTTGGCACGAATCGTGCTCTCATGACATCCTTCATTTGTGCCCAAGTGGTGATGGGTGGTTCACCTCTTGCCGCATGGCGTTCAATGACTTGTTCCCACCAAATGAGGACGTAGTCTTGGAATTCGAGGGATGCCATTGCGATCTTCTTCTCTTCTTCGTAGTTGTGCAAGCGGAAGATTTTGTCAACCTTCAATGCCCATGATATGTACTCTTCGAGGTCATTGCTTCCGGTAAACTTGGGCATGGTGAACTTTAGCTTGCCATATCGTTGCTCTTCATTGTGTTGGGGTCGGGGATGATGACGCCCATGTCGGTGAGGATTGGCAATCTCATGTCGCTCTTGGCGAGGAGGGTTGTCTTCCTCATGTTGCTCTTGGTGAGGAGGGTTGTCTTCCTCATGATGCTCTTGGCGAGGAGGTGGTCCATTGTCTTCTTGCTCTCGATGGACTTGACGTTCTTGTCTCGCATGAGGAGAAACTTGTCTATCTTGACGAGGAGCTTGTCGATCTTGACGAGGGGCTTGACGATGCACACGTGCTTCGTAAATCCTTTCTTGAGCTTCGTCGCGAAGTGCTTCTTGATGTAGTCGAGCTTGTCGGCCTCGATTGGCTACGGCACGACTTGAGTCTTGAACAGCACGTTGCGCCTCAAGTGCTTGAGCTTCACGTAGTTGTCGTTCTTGACGTTGCGCCTCGGCGTCTTGTGCATCTTGATGTTGTCGCGCTCGCTCCTCTTGTTCTTGTTGTCGTTGGCGTTGTCGTTCTTGTGCTTGTGCGAAAGCAGCTTGGTTGTGACGATGTCGATGCTCTTGAGAGTCGGTGTCATGTAGAGGATTGCGGTTAGCTTGACGGTCTTGACGCGCGGCACGACGAAGAGTGTTCGATGTCGGTGTACTTGAACCGGAGATGGTGTCGTCGTAGTGTCGACTTGAGCGGCTCCGTCTTGACGAGGACGAAGTTGTAGAAGAGCGGACCATCATGGTTCGGATATCTTCTTTGAGGGAACTCATGGATGTGTCAAAGTAGTCTCTTGTACGTTGCTCAGATTGTCGTAGATCGGTGGCGAGGTTGTCGATGCGATCGCCCAAAGCAAGTTGTTCTTGATGCAAAACTCGGTGTGCACCAAATAGTTGAGTCTTGGTGACGTAGGATGATATGTCGTCGTCTTGCTCCAAGAAGAGTGGATTGGTAGAAGTACTTGGCCTATCCATCATTCCAAACAAAGATCACTCCAATGTGTAGCAAGGAAATAGCACAATTGGTACCAATTCTTGTCGGTTCTCGCACCTACACAAGTAAAAGCTTATGGTGGAGCTTGGTTAGGATGGTGGCACAAAATTTGATGCAATTGTAAGTGAGACTCAATAATGTTGGAAAAGATTCACAAATTTGCAAATGCGACAAGTAGACCAATAGCAAGATATGGTACACGGAAACACACATGCAAATAGATAAGTGGGGTTGGGCAACCAAGGGTGAGCCAAAATGTGGAATCCACCAAGATGCTCTTGTTGCACAACACTAGAGAGACGCTAGCACGATTGCACAATAGGCGGATACAAACTTGTGCACAACCTACTAAGCAAAAATGCAACGACTTCTATCCCAAGTATGCTATATGTATGATGTTTCTATGCTTTGATCCAAGATGATCGAGTATGACAATCTTAATGTTGTATGATGCTATGGTTCTTGCTTAAGCTCTTTGCTTATCTTTCTCCTTTTGCTTAAAAGCTTGTTTGGCTCTTTGTTGTTTGAGCTCTTTTCTCATGCAATGCTTCACGAACCAAGATAGCAATTGTGTATGCGAAGACAACTTTTGTGACACAAGAGATGATACCAAGATATGCAACTCAATGATGGTATGTATGCTATGTGAAGTATGAACACTAATGTGCACAAGTCACGTTGCCGGGAATACTCAAAGGCTAGTCTCGATGGGTAAGCTACGCAAAAGTAAGGCCATGGGTTTATCAATGCAAATGCAAGAGAGTATGATGTATCGTTATACCAAGATGATATGAAGGTGAAAGTGATACCAATGTAGCCGTTCGTAGTAGTCCTTAGCGAAGATGAGCGGTGGTGATGTTGTTGCCGAACCGTACCTAGATAGCCGAAACACAATAGGATACGGAAACCACAACTCAAATTCTCAAAACAAAATGGGTCAAAATTGTCGGAGTTGGTAGCGGGAAAGGCTATGGTGGTGCGGAAATGATGGTGGTATGCGGAAGTGTATGTGGGCTCCGGAACAAAATTGGACGAAAGTTAGGCGGTAAACGGAGTGGAGGATGGAGTTGATGCTGTCAGGGGCCGGATGTCCGGGCTGATGGCCGGATGTCCGGGCCGGGCCAGATGTCCGGGCTGGTCGGGCCAGATGTCCGGGCTCGGGATCCGTAGATGAACACCGCGTGGAGAGGTCAAATTCGGGGCAAAAATTCGGAAGATTTTGTGGATGGAAATTGGGGAAAAGATGGGGAAAAGCTAGATCTACCTGCAACACACGAAATCCGCGGATCAAATCCAACAAAACTTCATCACACCAACAAATCACAAAAAAAAATTGGGGCTATTTTTGTGGGGCTATTTTCGTGTTAGGACGAAAAACAACAAAATCAAGCTAAAAAACAAAGAGAGGGTGCTCCGAAATCGTGATCAACGTGGCTCATGAGACCAAGATGATGTAGGGTGGAACCCTAGATGGCCGATCTTTCACGAAAGGAGCGGATCCCTATGAAGAACGCGATGAACACGAGGGGAAACACGAGGGAAACACGAGGGGAACACGAGAGAAATCACTCAACCAACAAGAATAGATCACACATGCACTAGATCGATGAACACAAAGGTGAGATACAAGATCCAAAGTCAACAAAGGACGATACAAAGGTAACCGGTTCTTCTCCGTGAGGAGGTCTTGAATCCACGAGGGGATCTTCCCGTGAGGGGTCTTGAATCCAAGATGGATCTTCTCCGTAGAGGGGCCGCAGTCTCTCTCGTGGAGTAGATCCGATATGGATGAGCAAAGCTCTATCTCTAAATGAGCTAATCCTTTGCTAACCCTAGAAAGATGGAGGAGAAGGAGTATATATAGTTTAGGGGGTCGAAGGGGTACACGGGCCTCGGCCCTTACTGTGCGCAGACAGGGGTGGCCGGATGTCCGGGCGACGGGCCGGATGTCCGGGCTGGAGGGCAAAACTTCTGGATGTTCTGTAGCGTGGCGCCGGATGTCCGGGCTTTTGGCCGGATTTCCGAGCTGGGGCCAAATGTCCGGGCTGGACGCCGGATGTCCGGGCCCTGTAGGCTTGGGCGTCTGGGCTGCTGCTGCTGTGGTTGCTCGAGGGGCCGGATGTCCGGGGACTTGGCCGGATGTCCGGGGCCTGGAAGGTGAACTTGCCCGTTTCCGTTGGTTCTCTTCATCCGTGAACTTGGCGGCTTGTCCGTCTTCACGTGCATCCTCGGGAGGCTCCTCTTGACACCTAATCATGCATAGCATATTGGACTTAGGTAGTAGCCATGTCTCGAGTGGATCATATGTGATATCACTAAGGAAGGAAGTCACCTCGTTCTCGAGAGCTCTAGCTCGTGCTCGTGTCATAGGTCCTCTTGGCTCTTGATGAGACGATGGTAGGTCCATGGGGATGACCGTAGGATGCTCCGCATCAATATGGGAGGCTGACTTGTGGGCCTACTAAGTTGACGCGGAGAGTGGGCTTTGTCAACTTAGTCAATATGAACGATTCTAGCTCCAGTGACTGTACGATGTCCATCCAACGGTCGTATTGCTTCTTCAACCTCTGGTCTTCTTGCTCCAGCCGCCCAAAGCAGCGCCGGTCGTGCCGCCTGCTCCTTCCTCCCATGGCCGGCTATGCTATCGCGGCGGCCTCACCGCCCCTACTACTCCCACCGCTGGCCAGGCCATGCCTCGACTCACCCACACCCCCTGTTATTCTGCGTCGACGGCAGCCTCACACCAAAGACGAACCAGTGAACCCTCATACTCATCTCCGCGTGGGCATCCACTGCCGTGTCTTCCCCAGCTCCACGTCGTCCCCTTCCTAGGCCAAGCCGTCATCCACCGCCTTAGTGCTCTCGGCGCGGCGTGGTCAATGTGGTCAACGAACGACTTCCATCGGAAGACTACTGTACGTGGAGAGGCTGACAGCTGGGTCCATGGCCGCAGCAAGGAAGTGCCTCCTTATTACGCAGAAAATAATGATTCCTCCACCTGACAGCAGGGACCCACTGGACGGGCCATCGTATTTCGCGAAAAAAACGTTTCCCCCCGACTGCTGGAACCCACTAGCTACATCTTCGCACGCAAAGAAGTGCGTCCATATTATGGAAAAAAAATGATTCGCCCCCTGACTGCTGGGACCCACCAGCTACATCTTCGCACGCAAGGAAGTGCCTGACAGTCGGGACCCACCTGGTCGAAGCGTACGTAGCGTTGTCATTCTGGTCGCGAACGTGTACGTACATACTGGTTGATCGGTCTGTCTGCAGGCTGGAGCGATGAACCGTGGCAGTGTAAGGAAGGGCACGTGTCGTAGTAGAGGCGCGCACGTCTCGTAGTAGAGGTGCGCACGTAGCATGTAACACAGTCCCATTAATATCATGTACACGTATGTACAACGGCCAGGGTGCAAGTAAGTAAATACGGCCACGTACGTACATACGGGCGGGGTCTCGAACGCCTACTCGTGCATACGTACGGCTAGGGCTCGTGTACATGGCTGAGTCGGAACGGAGAAACTGCGTTGTCGTGTTCATCGGGAGGCAACGAAATGCGTCGTGTCCATCGGGAGGCAACGGAATACGTCATGTTCATCAGGAGCCAACCAATTTGGAAGGAACAGCCGATCGAAACGAGGCCTGGCGTACCGCAGAACGGAGGAAACGGCCTTGTGTTCGACCGGCCACGGTCGAAACGGGATCCTGTTCATCGAGAGGGGTCTGGCGTACCGCAAAACGAAGGAACAGACTTCTCTTGGACCTCCTATGGTCGAAACGGGGTCCTGTTGATCGGGAGGGGTGTGGCGTACCACAAAACAGAGGAAACGGACTTGTGTTGGAGCACTACGGTCGAAACGGGGGTCCTCTTCATCGGGAGGGGTGTGGCGTACCGCAAAACGGGACTCCACGGGATACTGTTCATCTCCACCGTCGACCTCCTCCAGCCTCCATGGGCTACTGTTCATCCACCATCGACCTCATCCAGCCTCCACCTGCGACTGTTCATCCACGGGCTCCTGTTCATCCAGCCTCCACTGCTCCTCCACCGGCTACTGTTCCACGGGGTCCTGTTCAACCACCCCTCCATGGCCTACTGTTCATCCAGCCCTCCCCCGGCTACTGTTCAACCAGCCCTCCACGGGGTCCTATTCATCCAGCCCTCCACGGGGTCCTGTTCATCCACCCCCAACCGGCTCGATCGGGGTCCTGTTCATCCAGCGGCAACAGCCTCTACTACCACGGGGTCCTGGTCATCCAACCCCCCACCGGGAACTGTTCATCCAAACCCCCCCAACAGCGCTCACTGTTCATCAAGGGAAGGAGGCAGCAGGGTTCGATCGGCTTTAGTTAGCAGCAGTAGCAAAGGAATCGCTCGATCGGGTTCAGTTAACAGCCATCGATCGATCACTCGGGTTCAATAACGCGTAGCCTGCAGTGCAATCGCTCGGGTTCAGTAGGCGAACGCCTATCTCGGGTTTAGTTAGAGCCCAACGCCTCGCACACACCCGTGTACGTGTACAAGAGAAACGCGCATCGCTCGGTCCCTGACCACCCACCGTAACCGGGAACTCCCCGATATTTTCCACGCCCTCGCTTCTACAACCGTTTTTTCCATCATTGAAGGCCCAAAGAATGTGAAGCAGCTGTGTCTCCGGCCTGCCCCGGACAAAAAGCCAATTTTCTGTCATAGAAGTAGGAGCCCACCACATCTATGATGATACCGGGTTTTGTCACAATTATCGTCATAGAAGTGTCATAAGCATGACAAAAAAAATTTCATTCGGCCCAAAATGTCAGGGATGTGTCTTTTTTTTTGTAGTGGTTGCAATGGGAGTACTCCCTATCATAGATGGCACGATTCAGAGTGCTGGGCGGCGGGCATAATTCGTAGTTGATTAGTCTTAAACCCCATGAAGAAGTCCCATCGAAAAGAATAGCCATCCTCTACACATGCTCCTATGTAAAATGAGTAAATGAGACAAAAAGAGAAAGAGACAAAGTAAAAAAATCACTAACCTTAGATCCAGCCCTATTGTATCAGTTAATGATATTTCCGCGTCGTGATTGACATGGCTATATTATTAACGATGCTACGGAGGTAGAAGCGGATTTTATTTATTCGCGAAGGTAGCAGCGGATGGATATTCAACGAGGAGTGAAATGATGGCTGCTTCCTCGGTCAAACATAGAGAAAGGTGGGCCTCGTGATTTGACGGCTTATTAGTCATTATTACTGCCTATACTCTTTGCCCACATATAATAACCGTGTGGTACAATAGTGGGCTATACTTTTAATAACCATGCTCGAAGAGAAGAGGTGCACGCACCCACGCACGTAGTACTAGTAGCACTCTTTGCTTATGTTGCGTCTTCCCCAACCACACACGTGACACGGTGGAGCTCATTTCTGCATGATGATGCAGCCCACGTGATAATTTGACGCGTCTAGTAGTAGTTACTCACTTATAAATAATGGAGGGTCGGGAACCACGCATGAACGGTGCCGCGTCATTTATAAATAGTTTTTTTTCTTTAGTGGCACGTACGCAATATAAATAGATTCATATGGAGGGAAAAGGAAACCGCTCCACTATATACATAGCCAGGACGAGCCTACATGATTGCTTGCTGGGGTTGCTCTGTTCACACTCTCTCGCACAAAATGACTGCGGCCACATCTCTAACATCCAGGTAGATCACGCCCGCTGGGGGAAGGGGCAGATGCTTTGTGTAGATGCGGTTGCCGTTGCTGACAGCCAAAACCCACTGCGGGCACGTCCCGATCAGGGGTCCCCGCCGTTCTCTCTCACAAAGCCGGTGAGGTTGCCTTCGTCCCTTGCTCACTTCTGCGACGTGGGCAGTTTCCGCCTCCCGCCACCCTCCTCTCGGTTGAGCTACGTCCCGACATCCCTCAGTTAAAACTTCCTTGCTAG
Organism: Aegilops tauschii subsp. strangulata; assembly: GCF_002575655.3. Taxonomy (NCBI): domain Eukaryota; kingdom Viridiplantae; phylum Streptophyta; class Magnoliopsida; order Poales; family Poaceae; genus Aegilops; species Aegilops tauschii. The sequence goes on along the minus strand of NC_053035.3, from coordinate 183,524,706 downwards.
CTTGTGTTCGCTCTCTGACTATAGCACCAGAAAAGCTCCTGTCTGCTAGAACTACGTTGGTATTTCCCCAAAAAGGGATGATGCAGCACAGCGACGGTAGGTATTTCCCTCAGTGAAGAAACCAAGGTTACCGAACCAGTAGGAGAACCAAGCAACACAACGTGAACATCACCTGCACACAAATAACAACACCTCGCAACCCGATGTGTTAAAGGGGTTGTCAATCCCTTTCGGGTAACGATGCCAGAAATTTGTAGTAGATTGAAATAATAGATCACAAATAAAATAAAGTGCAGCAAAGTATATTTGTATTTTTGGTTTAATAGATCTGAATAAAAATGCAAAGGAAAAGTAGATCGCAAGCAAATATATGAGAAAGAAGACCCGAGGGCCGTAGGTTTCACTAGTGCCCTCTCTCGAGAAAGATAACAAACGGTGGGTAAACAAATTACTGTTGGGCAATTGATAGAACCTCAAATAATTATGACGATATCCAGGCAATGATCAATACATAGGAATCACGTCTAAGATTAGTAGACCGACTCCTGCCTGCATCTACTACTATTACTCCACACATCGACCGCTATCCATGATGCATCTAGTGTATTAAGTTCATGGAAACATGGAGTAATGCAATAAGAACGATGACATGATGTAGACAAGATCCGTTTATCTATTGCGTAGATATAGATCCCATCTTTTTATCCTTAGTAGCAACGATACATACGTATCGGTCCCCTTGCTGTCACCGGGATCAAGCACCGTAAGACCGAACCCACTACCGGGCACCTCTTCCCATTGCAAGATAAATAGATCAAGTTGGCCAAACAAAACCCAAATATCGGAGAAGAAATACGAGGCTATAAGAGATCATGCATATAAGAGATCAAAGAAACTCAATAACTTTCATGGACATAAAAAGATATGACTGATCATAAACTCAAAGTTCATGAGATCCCAACAAACACACCGCAAGAAAAGTTACATCATATGGATCTCCAAGAGACTATTGTATTGAGAATTCAGCGAGAGAGAGGAAGCCATCTAGCTACTAACTACGGGCCCGAAGGTCTACAAAGAACTACTCACGCATCATCGGAGAGGCACCAATGGAGGTGGTGAACCCCATCCGAGATGGTGTCTAGATTGGATCTGGTGGTTCTGGACTCTGCGGCGGCTGGATGAATATTTCGTCGACGCTTCTAGGGTTCTGGTATTTTGGGGTATTTATAGAGCAAAGAGGCGGTCCGGGGGGCACCCGAGGTGGGCACAACCCACCAGGGCGCGCCTGGGCCTCTTGGCCGGCCCTGGTGGGTTGTCCCCTCCTTGGGACTCCCCCCAGGTGCAACCAGGGCCCAATATCTTCCTTCTGGTCCAAAAAAATCTCCGTAAAGTTTCGTGGCATTTGGACTCCGTCTGATAAGGATTTTCTGTGATGTAAAAAACATGGAAAAAACAGCAACTCGCCCTTGGCACTATGTCAATAGGTTAGTACCAAAAAATGACATAAAATGACTATAAAATTGATTATAAAACATCCAAGATCGATAATAAAACAGCATGGAACAATCAAAAATTATAGATACATTGGAGACGTATCAGCATCCCCAAGCTTAACTCCTACTCGTCCTCGAGTAGGTAAGTGACAAAAACAGAATTTTTGATGTGGAGTGATGTCTATCATGTCATATCATATTCTTTTCTTTATAGCATGGACATTTGGACTTTTATGTGATTCAAAGCAATAGTCTAGTTTTGACATAATAATTTAGATACTCAAGCATATTAACAAGAACCATGTCTTTCAAAATATGAACGCTAAAATAAGTTATCCCTAGCCCATCATGCTCAAACATTGATCCATTCATGAAACACACTCGAATATTAGCTACACCCAATAAACAATCATATTGCCTCCTAGTTGGTGCTTTTATAAGAGAAGATGGAGACTCAAATTTCAACAATAAAAATTGCATAAAGTAAAAGAAAAGGCCCTTCGCAGAGGGAAGTAGGGATTTGTAGAGGTGCCAGAGCTCAAAGCAAAAAATAGAGATAAAATCATTTTGGGAGGTGTATCCATCCCACCAACGAAAACGACTCGGAGTTATGAACACTTTCCATGCTAGATATGCCATAGGCGGTTCCCAAACAGAAAATAAAGTTCATTCCTTTTTCCACCATTTTTTCACGTTCCATGGCTAGCCGTATCCACGGTTGCCCTCCATACCAACACTTTCCAAGGAATTTATTATTTGATGACATAAAGTGATGAGGACATCAATACCATTGTTACACCCATAGCCCCTGCTGCTATACATACTGGACCAATTACTAGAGCTCGCACACGCCAATTAAATTACCAGGTACTTTCGTTTCTTTATAATGATTCTAATGTTCATGAGAATATGATGCTGCCTAAATTGGATACATTGTTTTGCTTACAAATGAAGGGCCTAGCTTTGAGAAGGATGAACATTGGAGCAAGAACAAGCATGGAGATGATGGCATGCGCATGGGGAACAAGAACGGAGTTACAAGTGATGATTTCAGGACGTTGAAGCCACCATAATGCGTGCATGAAGCCTTGGACGAAATATACAAGATGCTACTTCATAACTTTCGTCCAGAGGCTATTCTAGGTGCTGCGTCACCTTATTATTGGGCCAGGCCCATGTAATTTCGAAATACTTGAGTATAGGCTGTTTTTAAACTCCGTATGTGTGGGGAAACAAGAGATAGGGTTGGTTTCGGACCCCTTCCCCAAGGGCCACGAAATTCCCCCCTCTTCCTCCATATATACAGCCCTTAGGGCGTCGTTTAGACATTGGGTTTTGTTTAGATTAAAAGTTCGCCATAGCTGCAACTTCGCGTACTTCGTTTGTGTTCAACGACCAGACAAAGGCGTCACAGAACCCCACCTTGATCAATAATGCTTTCATCTTATATTCGCAATATCCAGATTGCAATCTCAGTTTCTTGCTTGTTCTTCATTTGCTCGCAGGAAACAGACCCTCGTGGTCAGGTTGATCGTGCTCCGGCGTGGTCAATAACCTCTCGGAGTTGGTTTAGCGATTGCTAAGGCGCGACGTCATCGCACGTTTGTAGTCGGATCGTCAAAGTCGACTTTGGTGGATATCGCTTTGGTGGAAGTCGACTTTGACGATCCGACTACGAACGTGTGATGACGTCGCGCCTTAGCAATCGCTAAACCAATTTCGAGAGGTTATTCACCACTCCGGAGCACGATCAACCTGACCACGAGGGTCTGTTTCCTGCGAGCAAACGAAGAACAAGCAAGAAGCTGAGATTGCAATCTGGATATTGCGAATATAAGATGAAAGCTTTATTGATCAAGGTGGGGTTCTGTGACGCCTTTGTCTGGTCGTTGAACACAAACGAAGTACGCGAAGTTGCAGCTATGGCAAACTTTTAATCTAAACAAAACCCAAAGTCTAAACGACGCCCTAAGGGCTGTATATATGGAGGAAGAGGGGGGGATTTCGTGGCCCTTGGGGAAGGGGTCCGAAACCAACCCTATCTCTTGTTTCCCCACACATACGGACTCTAAAAACAGCCTATACTCAAGTATTTCGAAATTACATGGGCCTGGCCCAATAATAAGGTGACGCAGCACCTAGAATAGCCTCTGGACGAAAGTTATGAAGTAGCATCTTGTATATTTCGTCCAAGGCTTCATGCACGCATTATGGTGGCTTCAATGTCCTGAAATCATCACTTGTAACTATGTTCTTGTTCCCCATGCGCATGCCATCATCTCCTTGCCTGTTCTTGCTCCAATGTTCATCCTTCTCAAAGCTTGGCCCTTCATTTGTAAGCAAAACAAATGTATCCAATTTAGGCAGCATCATATTCTCATGAACATTAGAATCATTACCAAGAAACGAAAGTACCTGGTAATTTAATTGGCGTGCGCGAGCTCTAGTAATTGGTCCAGTATGTATAGCAGCAGGGGCTGTGGGTGTAACAATGGTATTGATGTCCTCATCATCCTCCCCTTCTTGAAATGAAGTCGTCCTCGACGGAAGCTCATCTCCCTCACCCAAATAAGGCTTCAAATCTGCAATGTTAAAAGTGGGACTAACCCCAAAATCTGCAGGCAGCTCAAGTTTATATGCATTATCATTTATTTTCTCTAACACCTTAAAAGGACCATCAGCACGTGGCATTAGCTTTGATTTGCGCAAATCAGGAAATCTATCCTTACGCAAATGTAACCAAACAAGATCTCCAGGTGCAAACACAACATGTTTTCTACCCTTATCTCCAGCAAGTTTATATTTAGCATTCATACGCTCAATGTTTTCCTTAGTTAACTCATGCATTTTTAAGATCAATTCAGCATGTTGTTTAGCATCAAAATTAACCTTCTCCGAAGATGGAAGAGGCAACAAATCAATAGGTGCACGAGGTAGGAAACCATACACAATTTCAAAAGGGCACATCTTAGTAGTAGAATGCAATGAACGATTATAAGCAAACTCAATATGAGGCAAGCATTCTTCCCACATTTTCTTATTATTCTTCAAAACAGCCCTAAGCATAGTAGACAATGTTCTATTGACTACTTCAGTTTGTCCATCAGTTTGGGGGTGACAAGTAGTACTAAAAAGCAGTTTAGTCCCCAACTTAGCCCATAAACATCTCCAAAGGTGGCTAAGAAATTTAGTATCACGATCTGAAACAATAGTATTTGGCACACCATGCAAACGAATAATTTCACGGAAGAACAAATCAGCAACATTAACAGCATCATCGCTTTTATGACATGGTATAAAGTGTGCCATTTTTGAGAATCTATCCATGACAACAAATATGCTATCCCTCCCCTCCTTTGTTCGAGGTAAACCTAAAACAAAGTCCATAGATATATCCTCCCAAGGAACACTAGGTACAGGCAAAGGCATATATAAACCATGAGGATTGAGTCGTGACTTAGCTTTTTGACATGTAAGCTCGTTGAGAGGTGCAACAATGGTGCTAAAATCTCTCACAAAACGCCTATAGAAACCAGCAAGACCAAGGAAACTCCTCACTTGTGTGACCGTTTTGGGCTGCGGCCAACTTTCAATAGCTTCAATCTTGGCTTTATCAACTTCAATTCCTTGTGGAGTAACAACATAGCCAAGAAAAGATACTCGGTCGGTGCAAAAGGTGCACTTCCCAAGGTTACCAAACAAACGTGCATCACGTAGAGCAATAAAAACAACACGTAAATGTTCCAAATGTTCTTCCAAAGATTTGTTATAAATCAGTATATCATCAAAATAAATTACCACAAATCGTCCAATAAAAGCACGTAAAACTTCGTTCATTAGTCTCATGAAAGTACTAGGTGCATTAGTTAACCCAAAAGGCATGACTAACCACTCATATAAACCAAACTTAGTTTTAAATGTTGTTTTCCATTCATCTCCCAGTTTCATACGAATTTGATGGTATCCACTACGCAAATCAACTTTGGAAAATATTGTAGAGCCACTCAATTCATCAAGCATATCATCTAGCCTAGGAATAGGATGACGATAACGAATAGTAATGTTATTAATGCCTCTACAATCAACACACATACGCGATGTACCATCCTTTTTAGGCACAAGTATAATAGGAACAGCACAAGGACTAAGAGATTCGCGTATATAACCTTTGTCGAGCAGCTCCTGTACTTGACGCATAATCTCCTTCGTCTCCTCTGGATTGGTACGGTATGGTGCACGGTTGGGTAGCGATGCACCGGGAATTAAGTCAATTTGATGCTCAATCCCTCGAATAGGTGGTAATCCCGGTGGCACGTCTTGTGGAAAGACGTCAGCGAACTCCTGCAAAATGTTAGTGACAGCAGGGGGCAAAGAGGAAGGCACGTCCTCGAATGAAAATAATGCCTCTTTGCACACAAAAGCATAGCAAACAGGTTTGTTGAAATCTAGCTCATCAATATCAGATTTTGTGGCAAGTAAACATGCACTTTTCAATTTAATTTCAGAAACAGCACTAGATGATTTATTATTAGGTTTCATTTGTTGCTCAAATTCTTTTGCCACAATCTGATTTTCACTCTTATTTTTCTCCTGATTTGCTTTATTAGCTCTATTAATGTCATCTTTCAAAATGGAATCAGGAGTCATAGGAAGCAAAGTAATATTTTTATCCTTATGAACAAGAGTATATTGATTGTTTCTACCATGGTGTACAGAGTTTTTATCAAATTGCCATGGTCTACCAAGTAATAAGGAACATGCTTGCATGGGTACCACATCACAATCAACTTAATCAGCATATGTAGAGATACTAAAATGCACACGAACAGTATGTGTTACCTTAACCTTGCCGCTGTTGTTGAACCATTGGATATAGTAAGGATGTGGATGTGGTCTTGTGGTGAGAGATAGTTTCTCCACCATCTCCATGCTAGCCAAGTTGTTACAGCTCCCTCCATCTATGATGACGCGAACAGAACGTTCCTTCACAACTCCCTTTGTATGGAACAAATTATGCCTCTGATTTTGCTTTGCTTGTGTGACCTGCACACTCAAAATACGTTGAGCAACTAAACATTCATACCTGTCAGCGTCTTCAGGAGCCATGTATTGCGTCTCATTTTCAGAATCATCTCCACCATGTTCTTCACGTGTAATAAGAGCCAAAGTCTCCTCATCATAGTCACTAGCGGACTCATACCCACCATCCTCAGTAGCAATCATTACACGCTGAGATTTGCATTCTCGCGCATAATGTCCTCTTCCCTTACAACAACGACAAATAATATCACTTGTGTGCCCTGTTGATGCCATGGAAGAAGAAGAGCTCTGTGCAGGCCCGGCAGGTGCGCTCTTGGCAGATAGTGGTGGTTGTGCCTGCTTTCTTGTATCACGGCTGGAGGTGGAACCTGATGGAGGTGCTGGTGCAGTGAAGGTAGAAGATGCACGCGGTGTCCATGATGAAGGTCGACCTGCAGAAAAGTTAGTTCGCGCCAATGCTTGTCGATCCTGCACTTCACGTTCAGCTTTACAAGCAAGATGGAACAAACGAGTGATATTAGTATACTCCTTATACTCTAGAATGGTCTGAATCTCTCTATTTAAACCACCCATAAAACGTGCAAGCATAGCTTCACTCTCCTCAACAATACCACATCTAATCATGACAGTTTGTAATTCCTGATAATATTCTTCTACAGAATTTTTCCCTTGTCGTAAACGCTGCAGTTTTTGAAGCAATTCACGTTGATAATATGGTGGAACCCAACGAGTACGCATAGCAGTTTTCAAAGCAGCCCAAGTAGCTGGAATAGGATATAATCTACAATGTTCAGACCACCATACACATGCAAAACTAGTGAAAGCACAAACAGCAGCAGCAACCCGTCTCTCCTCGGGATATTGTAAACATGTAAAACGTTGTTCAGTTTCTAACTCCCAAGTAAGATATACATCAGGAATGTATCTACCCTCAAACGGTGGAATATTCAATTTCAGTTTAGGAACATGGTCATGATCTCGTACCTGAGGTGGTGGTGCAGGCCTACCGTTGCGAATATATACCTGAGGTCGACCTGCTGGAGGTGGTGCTGGTGGCTGCACGTAGTTCTGATTTTGATCAACCTCATCCTCATAATCGCTCGCACAATCGTCATCCTCCTCAGCCGCCGCAGTAGCAGGAGCCAAAGAAGCATCAACAGTAGGTGCAGCGGCACCCGAATTTTGACCAGTCTCAATTGGAACGCGCTGTGCTCGTCCCACTTGATTTGGAAGGCGGCGTTGGAGATGTGGTTGGTGTTGTTGTAGAGGTGCGACAGGTGCAGCCGGTGGTGGTTGGGGAAGACGCTTGAGCAATTCATTAAACCTGTTATCCAGCTTTGTCTCAAACGACTTCTCCACGGCATCTATCTTCTCCATAGCCTCTTCAAATCTGTTTAGCACATCTCCCACCTGGCCACTCATCATTTGCTGAAATTTATCATGCAACCCCTTGTTCGTCATGTTCTCCCAATCAGTCTCATCGGCTTGTGATCCTGCCATGGTTAGCAGCAACAGAAACACAAAAGAATATGATCCTACAGACTACTAGGAAGTGGTGGTGATGGTGGTGTGTCACAAATCCTTCAAGCGAATCTCAAATTCTTACCAGTTCTTAGCCAGCAGCAGGTGGTGATCGGCAACCGTTGTAGTCAAAACTCTCAAAGCTTGGATAGAGCGATTACCAGGGAGAGTCAAACGCACGACGTAGATGTATGTGGAGCTGGGAAGGCTTATAATATGGTAGCAAAAAGGGTCAGCAATAATCAATTCAGATATGCAAAGTTGAATAAACGCTCAACGACGGTACTGTGCTGGTCCTAGGCTAGACCGTGCTAGAGACGCGAGCCTAGAACACTAACAAAATCACGGCGCTACACGTAAACAAGGGAGGAGCACACTCTGAAACTTTTTTTCACTTTTTTTTGCACTTTTTTTCCTCTTTTTTTTTTGCTCCGCAACAATTTTTTTTTCGAAAAAGTCTACAAATCGTCTAAAAACTGCCTAGCCAGAATTTTCCAGACTTAGTTTTTTTTTTGAAACTGGAACTATTTTTCTACTACGGGTAACACAAAAGTTTGGGAGTCCTTCTCTGTCACGACTCGGAGTATGGCGTGATCTGGAAATCCAAAACAGAGTAACAAAATACTGGACTTGGACTAGGACTGGTGGCGGAGATGAATCTGGTGGAACTCGGACTAGTGGCGGATATATGTTGCAGGTGTACTCGGATTGGCGTGATGGCGGCGGATATGTGGTGGCGTATATGGACTCGGATTGGCGGTGAATATGTGGTGGTGGTATATGGCAGCGGCGATGAAGTTGGTGCGGTGGTGGTATATGGCAGCAGCGATGATGATGATGCGGTGGTGATATATGGCAGCGGCGACGTGACAACCGGTGAACAGAACTCGAAACTCTAAAGGACTAGACGCTAGGACCGGCAACTTGACACGACGATGCAACCGCAAATTCAACAAAGCAAACACAGAAAAGATTATGCAAAGGCTCAGATTGGTTCGGATAGGATGAACTAACCCTAAATTATTGTTTGGCTTTTTCGTGGACTATAGGTATGAAGAACAAACTCAATCTAAACTACGAAAAACTGTAAAATCTCACCGAGCAACCTGGCTCTGATACCACTTGATAGAGGCAAAGGTGTCCCGTCTTTCGATGAGATGATGGATATCGCTTTGGTGGAAGTCGACTTTGACGATCCGACTACGAACGTGCGATGAGGTCGCGCCTTAGCAATCGCTAAACCAACTTCGAGAGGTTATTGACCACGCCGGAGCACGATCAACCTGACCACGAGGGTTTGTTTCCTGCGAGCAAACGAAGAACAAGCAAGAAACTGAGATTGCAATCTGGATATTGTGAATATAAGATGAAAGCTTTATTGATCAAGGTGGGGTTCTGTGACGCCTTTGTCTGGTCGTTGAACACAAACGAAGTACGCAAAGTTGCAGCTATGGCGAACTTTTAATCTAAACAAAACCCAAAGTCTAAACGACGCCCTAAGTGCTGTATATATGGAGGAAGAGGGGGAAATTTCGTGGCCCTTGGGGAAGGGGTCCGAAACCAACCCTATCTCTTGTTTCCCCACACATACGGACTCTAAAAACAGCCTATACTCAAGTATTTCGAAATTCCATGGGCCTGGCCCAATAATAAGGTGACGCAGCACCTAGAATAGCCTCTGGACGAAAGTTATGAAGTAGCATCTTGTATATTTCGTCCAAGGCTTCATGCATGCATTATGGTGGCTTCAACTTCCTGAAATCATCACTTGTAACTCCGTTCTTGTTCCCCATGCGCATGCCATCATCTGCATGCATGTTCTTGCTCCAATGTTCATCCTTCTCAAAGCTAGGCCCTTCATTTGTAAGCAAAACAAATGTATCCAATTTAGGCAGCATCATATTCTCATGAACATTAGAATCATTACCAAGAAACGAAAGTACCTGGTAATTTAATTGGCGTGCGCGAGCTCTAGTAATTGGTCCAGTATGTATAGCAGCAGGGGCTGTGGGTGTAACAATGGTATTGATGTCCTCATCAGCACGATTCAAGTTACATTGAGAAAATAACTTTGCATGCGTGCCATCGAATAGATTAACTTAATTTATAAAAAACGCGCCACCGCGTCATGATCGAACTTTGATTCTTCCACGCATGGTTCCCATGAACAACTACTACACTCGCCAAATTATCTGGTGAGCTGCCTCTTCGTACAGAAATGAGCTCGCCATGTACCCGCGCGTGAGTATTAGGGAAAGAGGCAAAGAGTACCTGTGTCGGTGCGTGCACCTCTTCTCTTCTTGCTCGTATTCCTTTTTTTCGGGTGATTCGTGCACATACTCCACCTACGTTCATGACTGTTGGTGAGTCTCTCCTACTATATTTAACTCCATTTCCTTGCATGACACGTAGACCTGGATGCTGGATGTCCCACGTGTCGGCAAAACTTAGAAGAATGCTTTTCGATGACCGAGAAGGAGCAAGAAACCTCGCGGTGGAGCGTCTGGACTCTTTAATATTTTTATTCGGCGATATAAAATTTACCCAATCTTCTCCACAGTAGACTGGAAGAGTCCGAAACACGGTAGCCCAGTGTAGTTACATCATACATGGCCAACCCACGCTATCACCATATTTCTTGGCCTCTGTGCGACACCTAGCTCTAGTAATCCACCAGCCCGTATCGCTTCTCGCTCCTCATCTCTCTCAAAGTGCGGCGGGCTGGCGTTTTTGCCGTCTATTGAGGCCAGTTAACTCATCACATGTTAGCCACATGCCAAGAGCATTCTAAAAAAAATACTATACTCTATTGTTATGCCAAGAAGAGGAAGCGCTTTGACAAACGGACCAAACGAGACAGGCGTGCCATGCCGTGAGTGGGTCCAGTTTCTCGTTTTGAACTTGTTTGGTGTAGTAGGAACACTTGGTTTTGACTATTGATAAGATTTTATATAGAGCCTAATGTATTCTTCGAGGTTGCCTTTGACTACTGATAAGATTTTATATAATTTGAAAATTATATCATTCAAAGATCCTTTCATGTTCCATTCAAAAAAGATCCTTTAACATATGAATTTGATGGTATGCTTTGAGCAACTTGCATGTCCTATACTACTCATGTTTGGATACTCTAACTTAGCTAGAGGTTAGACTAACTCATGAATAACCCTGAACTAACTGTAGCCAAAGAGGTGTTTGGATGACAGGGTCCCACAATAACTAGCTCCAATTAGACTACCCACAGTGGGAGTAACATAGGTAGTAACATCACACATATCTAGATAAAATAGATGATGTGGCAAGCAATAAATGAAGAAAGAGAGGAAAGTGGGACGTAACATAGTACTAGTAGTATGAGTAACATCACACATATCAAGGCAAGATGAGTCTATAGTCTAATAAATGAAGTGTTGCATGTTACCACACATATGTTACTATCCACTATAGAGGTAGTAACATAGACTAGTAACATATGCATGTTACTAGTCTATGTTACTACCCATTGTGGCTAGTCTTAGCACCACTTGGTTGGCGGGATAGAGAGATAAAAGTGATTTTTCAGTGGGCCCAATGAGAACTATCTCCAATTAGCACCTCTTGGGTGGGATAGTTTTTTTTGGTGGGTTTGGTGCAACGTGCTCCAATTTAACCCTCATGTTTGGATACTTTAGGGCTATTTGAGCCCCAATTAGCTCAAACTAACTCTAACCCATGGATCCAAACAGGGCCAAAGTTAGTCTCGGAAAATGCATTAAGCCCTATATACATGGACAGACGAAGTACATGATACTAGCAAACGCTCACCATTAGTAGTAGTTCATTGGTTGGTTTCGATTTTTGATTCGTCCACCTTGATGCATTAAGCCCTAGGTACATTACACGTGCACCTTGATGCAGTTGTTCTGATGCTACCGTCCAATATTCGCGTGTGGTTGTTTCTAGAATAAAAAAAGAGGTAGTACTTACTGTGGGAAAGGTGAAGTGATAGTTGCTTCGCCCGAGCAACTTATTACTCTGGGAATATGGGAGTACCAGCGGATTCAATGAACAGAGAAATGATGGTTGCTTCTTCCGAGCAACTTACTGTGGCGAAGGTGGGGCTCTGTGATTTGACTACTCACTAGTCATTACTACTGCAGCACAACGACCGGGGTGAATCTTTCCCTGCAGTTGTGCACTCAATATTGCTGCATGGCAGGTGGAGCCGGATGAAGGATGTCCCACATGTCGGCGAAATGAAGTTGAATTGTTTCTGGCGTTGCTATCAATCCTTCAGGATTTGTTTATATGTACGCATAATTTTAATGAAATTTTATTGTGATACTATGAAGGTTTCAACTTTGGTTCCCACAGGAAAAGAAAGGTTTCAACTAAGGATTCATGTGTCCTCTTCCCTCAAGATTGTCTCGTTACAACGTTCCATCAAATACAAATGAAACTACCATGGCTGCTATTGCATCTCAATGGTTCGCAGATCAACGCCAATATTCACATCACAACTGAAGACAAAGTTGTGAGAAGGTGTAAAAATAAAGAAAAATATATAATTGATCGATGCTGTTCGTAGGCATGGCTCCATTTCCTGAGCACGGTGTTCATTGGTTGGCAGCTAGTTTCACCCAGCTCTGTAGCCAAAAAACAGGTGTATGGAGGACATCACAATCCAATCATTTTGTGCAGCTCCACTAAAACCGAGCTGACCATCCCTGTTTGCAAAGATATCGAGTCAGTGTTATTACAATAATAGTGGAACTAGATGATGAAACCTAACACACACAAATAGAACCCGATCACCTATGCGATCTCTCTTTAGGACTAACTACTTGTTGGAGAAGATTAGGCACGGAGTTGGATGAGGAGGATAGCAAAACCAATCTCCCTTTCTGCAGTCCCACAGAAATGTAAAAATGGTGCCCGTGTGACATTTTGGCGGAACTGCACAAAGCACTCTTAAGAAAAAAGTGCAATTCACCAAAAGGTCGCAATAGCAACGAGGTGAAATGGATAGCCCTGTTTGCAGAAGGAGGTAGAAAGGAAACAATTACTGCCCAATAACACGAGTTGAAGACACATACGCCGACAAAAAATAAGCATATTCCACGTAATAAGGGAAAGATAGCAGCATGGTGGTTTATCAAAAACGGTTTGAAGACGAGATTGCAAGATGGAAAGTACGCCGGCCGAGACAGGTTTTAAGCAAACAACTAAAGAAAATCCACATGCAGGATTTTCCACATGCAGCAACGTGGGCAGATGGGCAGTGGAGCAAGGCCGGAGGAAGCTGTACCTGAGGGTCGTCGGAATGTAACTACGAGGGCACCGGCGGCCGGGGTCTGCCCATACTGCAGCAGCGAGCAAGTGGCAAAGGCCCTACCGCACCGGAGCTTGGTCAGAGAGAACAGCGGGTACCGCAGATCGGGACGTGCTGCCTCAATGCCGTCGAACGGAGAAATGATGCACATCGTCCCTTTCCGCTGGCGGACGGGATGCGGCCAGATCAGTGACCAACGGTGAGAGAGAGAGGCCACCGCCGCCTTGTGTGAGATGGTGTGACGCGAGACAAACCCCGGCAGGCAGGCTCCATTGTATATAGTGGAGCGGATTTTTCTTTTTTCCCGACGACAATCATTTTATATTCTGTACGTGCCATTGAGGAATATAACTTTATTTAATACTAACACGTCAAGTCGAACTTTGTTCCGTCTCCGCGTGGTACACGACCCTCCTTTGAGTAAACAACCGCTACAGGCGTCAAATTATCACGTGGGCTGCCTTTTTGTACAGAAATGAACTCCACCGTGTACCTGCGTGGGTGTGGCCAGGAACAAGACATGAGTACGTGTGTCATGCATGCACCTCTTCTTTAGGTGTAGGTACGTACGTGGGTGGGTGTGAGAGAGATGGTTTGTGCGAAACAGAGGCAATGTGTCGATGATATCTCTAACAAAAAAATGTGACATATGCAATGTGTGTGAAACAGAGTCATGGATATATCATATATAGAGGGAGCGATCCACGAGAAGAGAGTGGAGGGATCATCGGCGTGAGATATCGATAGAATCGAAAACAGGGATGAAGTATGTGGCTGCGCGATCGATAAAGAGTGCCATCGAATTTGTGTTTGCCCACGTCAAAGATACAGGGCGGCTGGCCTACTAGAATTTGAGAGGGAAGAGGTGCAGTTTTTCTGTGTGGCATGTATACCTACCTACAACGTTCGACTGTCGGTGTGTGGGGGGGTGGGCAGAGACCTAACTATAGAGAGGTAGATCGACTAGTATATGTGTGGAGAAGGAGAGAGACCTAGCTATGTATTGAGGGAGATCGATCGGCATCCATGCATATGTGTAGCATATGAATAAGGTTGGGAGAAAGATAAAGGTGGAGTGTCGGAGGGTTGGTGGGTCGGTGGTGGAGTTGCTTCTCACAAATGGTGGGAGAGGCCTGCTAGACAAACGGAGGGTACAAGTGCAATATCAATAAGAGAGGGCCGGGGATGTCTGCCTTTCTATGCACGTGCGTGTGAGAGACGGGTCAGGAGGTATGCAAGGATGATGAGGGGGGACGATATGGTTGTGGTAACCAGATGTAACTATATAGGAAGATCAACCGTCGTGTGTCCGAGGAAGGGAGAGACATAACTACTGAGGTAAGTCTATCGGTGTGTGGGGAAAAAGAATTATAGTCGACCTAGCTATATGTAGGGAGATCGGTACGTATACATGCATCCATGTGTTAGAAGCAAATAAGGTCCGGAGATACGGACAGGGGGAGAGGGGTGCGGCTAGGAGGTGGTGTGAGAGGCCTACTATGTCAAGGGGGAGGAGTGTGCGAGTATGAGATTGATGAAAAGAGGGGCGAGAGTGTGCACCCACGTAGAACCATATTGGACATTGGGGGGCATGGACGGTGAGAAGAGAAGAGGGGAAGTGTGTGTTTGTGGTAGGCACACTTGGCTAGAGAGGTATATCGACCGGTGTGCGCTGGAAAGAAGGAGCCGGGGGGCCTACACACTCCGTGGGTGAATGACCTAAAGAGAAATAATGAATGTGCGCGATGGAGGGGACGCTGAGGGAGGGTGAGAGGGGGCGGGCCTGTGCATGCATGATAGAAAGTTAGCGCTAGCTAGCTACAAAGAGAAGAGGATCGTGAAGGTGTAAAATACGAACAAAGATCATAATTCATTATAAAAAAAGTGGATACGGATATTTGAAGAAGATATCATAATGTAGAACATTGATTATAATTTGGGATAATGTGTGGCTTTTGCAGCTCAGGGCTAAATACTTGTCATAATGTAGGGGGCGGGGCACTATACTTTGTGTGATAAACACGGTGTACGTATGGAACATGGTTTAGATTATGAATATCTAGTTAGTACATCAAATGTACTATATTTGGAATCAACATCAAGTGTATTCAAAAAGTTGAATTCGAGTTCATATAGTACACATAGTTCAAATCTATCTCTATAGTAATCATGTGGTGTGTTGTTAAGGTAATACACGAATAATGGTTGAAGTTGGCAACAATCATGATTGTAGATTCCTATTCAAATAGAGAAGCGAATTCAAATTTAGTTCGAATTGCAGCGGTAGTATAGACATTTGGAATGCACTAAAATGTTGGTATGAGTAGGTTACATGCATTATACAGCCAGCGAAAAAATTTAATTGGACATAACATGGATTCATAGCTTTGAATAACATTTGTATAGTAAAACGGGACAAGACTCTCTCTTTGTGTGGTGTGAATAGTTTTATTTTTTTTCGTTTTTTCGTTGAGGAAAGTGCGAATTGATTTGGTACGTACTAGTACAATATTACACATTAGGCTTGTCCCTAAAATTCAACCAGCGCCTTGTTATATCCCGAAAAATCAGATATCGTGCTCCCAAAACCCGCGCCTTCACACCCCGTGCCTTGCCATCCCGAAATTACAATGCGCGCGAAAACTCCCTCCAGCTGCCAAATCCCGACACGCGAAATCCCCTTATAACCCAGAGCCGAAAGGGCCGCTAGTTCAAATCGGTGGGGGTACTTTTGTAACACACCCTACATTTTGGACAAGCGCGTCCCTAAGTCATGGTTCCCCCCTCCCATCTTCTCCTTTTCGCCATTCGAAATCCCAGGCCGCCATAACCTCTCTGCTCCAGCCGCGAAACCCCACCCTCCTCCATCTGCCACCTCACCGCTGCCTAGCGGGAGCCTCTTCCCCTACGACGTCGTCCACCGCAACAGCTCGACATCCCTCATCCACCCCCCTCCCCGGATGAGGATCCTTCATCCATCTCGTCGTCCCGCCGGCTCAGCCGCCCCGTCCTCCACCTCCAAGGATCTGCTCCGATGATCACCTCGTCTATCGCGGCTGCTCCATCCCCACAACGCCGCCTTAACCTGCTCCATCGGAACCACAGCATCCTCACCGACTCCTCGGATGAAGCCGAGGCCTACTCGGTGCCACCAAAGAGGTTGTACACTCATCGCATCGCACCTTCTCCTTAACTCGACCTCCCAGCGCCGACGGTGCTCCATCCCGCACCCCCATAGCACGGCTACCTCGAAGCCGGCGCCGCGGGCGACATCTCCATGGCGTCTCTCCCCCGGTGCAAGGCCCCTTCGGCGGCGGCGTCCATACCAGCCGGATCTGCTGCTGCTGCTCCGGCTCTCGCTCGCGCTGCTGCTGCTACTCCGGCTCTCACTCGCTCACTCGCGCTGCTGCTGCTGCTCTCCCCCTCGCTCGTGCTTCTGCTTTTCTCCAATTTAGCTACACTTCAGTTGACTGAATCGTCTTTTGGGTCAGTCGATTTTCAGGGGGTGGGGGGCTCGCCGGAGTTAAGGAAGAACCACCCACAGCGAGGAGGGGGCTCGCCCGAGACGTACCCCACAATCTATCTTAGGGTTCAGTGTGGGGGCGGTGGTCGCCGGCGGTGGGGGCGCGGTGGTGGGGCGGTGGCATGGGGATCGCGGAGAAAAAGCTCGGCACGGGGAGGGGGCCTAGAGGGCTGGCCGAGGCGGTGGTGGACCGGCGGTGGGGAGTGGTTTGGAGGCGGCGAGGCTGCGCGGGAGCGCCGCCGGCCGCGGGCGGCGGGGGCCGGCGGTTCGGCCGGTGGTGGCAGGCGACTCAGGGGGGTGCAGGTTGAAGATGAACTGCAGGCCCTCCCTAAACTACATGTGAAGTGCCTCTCTGCTACCATTGCGTTCAGTTTCGACAGTAACATTCAGATTGCACAGTAAATTCAGTTTCGACAGTTAAGTTCAGAGTCAACGGTTTTTACCTCATCTGTTGTAGTCAGGTGTTTTTTGGTGATGTAAATTTTACATCTATCACTTTTTGGTAATGTATTTTACATCATCTATTGGAGATGCTATTAGAATCCCACTTGAGATTAACGATGTCTGTCTTGTACTACTTCAGCCTCGACGTCTTACGGCTCGCCGGAGCTGCTCCAATGACGGAACCATCCATCACAACAGAGTAGTACCCTGGACGCCGTCTACAGATTCCTCAGATCTTCCTCCACACCTCCGACAACCACCTCCGCCTCAACTTCTTCAGCGACCAACCCAATGATGTTGAGGTCGACACGGCCATGACAAAGAGGTTGTACACTTGTCGCATCACTTATTACTCTACATTCATGTCGATCCACTAGGGCTATTTTGGTTCAAAGGAAAAACATAGCAATAGGAAATTTTCCTATGGCACTCTAATATTAAATTATTCATGCATTTTGTTGAAAGGAATGGAGCAAAACATCCACGTGGACCTACTTTTCAAAATCCTATGCATGAAAACAAGACCAAGTGCATTAGTGCCAGAGTAACATTCTAACTGTACACGCTTTCATATGGTTTCACTTTAATTTGGCCATGTTTCTTTGCATTCCTCTCCTCTTCCAATTCCTGTGAACCAAACACCCAAGTTGACAGAAATCCTGTGTTTACAAATGATCTGTTTCCCATGTGCATTCCTATCCTATTCCGGTGTTTTTCCTATCCCTGCATTTTTAGAATCATGCAAGCCAAAGGAGCCCTTACAGAATTACTTCAGTTACAGGTAGGTGTCGAAGGAAACTTTGTTTGGTTTGTCCTGCTCCTGCCGCGACGTCATCCACCTCACCTGAGCTGCTCCATCAACAGAAGCATCCACCAAACCAGACATCACGACTCCTGACCGTCTTTCGCCGCCTCAGATCTCCTTCCCTGCCGTCGGCACCCACCGCAACAGCATCACCATCATCGACTCAGCGATTAACCTGAGGAGTACACGGGTTCATAAGAGAGGTCGCACTCTTTTGTTTCTGCTTGTGTTATGCATTGTTTAATATTACCTGCTACTTTATCATCCTGTTCACTTCTTAGACTCCAAGTCAGGTCCAAATTAATGTTCAAACTTGAGTTCTAAATTAGTTGTGGGGCACATATCGAGGCAGCAATGAATAGTATCTCTGTCTAATATCTGGTTCACCTAGGGTATTCCTATGTTGTTCATCTTGGGTGGAAAACAAATAGTAAAGCAATCATCATCTGCCTTTTTTATTAAATCAAAGCAATCATCAGTCTGCTATCATTATTTTTGGATCCATCCACTGGTTGTTACCATCACTCTAGATTTCTGCATGCTCTCACTATTGTAGGATGCTGCTAACGCGACACTACAATCAGAGACCCTTTCATGAAACTGTGTGCGATGCATTAATCACAAACGGGGATGTAAAAAAAACGTAAAAAAAGGTGCAAAACGTTTGCAATGGAGGATGCATCAAACACGGTTCAGATTTTAGTTGTGTGTGCGATCCAGGGCATACGGTTCAGTCCAATGAACCGTTTGCGATGAGGCGGAACAAAAGAAAAGGGCAGCCTGATGAAGGCGTGTGCGATGCACAGCATACGGTTCACTCGAATGAACTGTTTGTGATTAGGCAACACAAAAGAAACGGTCAGCCAGATCAAGGTGTGTGCGATGTACAACATACAGTTCACTTGGATGAACTGTTTGTGATTAGGTAACACGAAAGAAACGGTCAGCCAGATCAAGGTGTGTGCGATGTACGACATGCGGTTCACCCAGATGAACTATTTGCGTTGAGACAAGAGAACAGAAATGGTTCAATATAACAAATACCATAAATATTGCAAGGTTCAAGTTCAAAGATTACAACGCCCAAATTCAAACATTGCAAGCTGCGTCATTTTTGAAAAGGGATCAGACGCTGACAAGTCATGTATGGGTTTGACACAATAACTTCCAATTGCTTTGCCATATGCTCTTCCAATACGAAGTTTGGCATTTTTGGAGGCACTTCCATTCCGCAGTACCAGCCGCCTCTGATAATCATACCATTGATCTTTCCTAATTAAATGTGTGTTCAACCTCAGTACCCTCAGCACCTTTGCTCTCGCAAGAAAGAACATGGAGAGTGTAATCTCTGGTGGGGTCCCTTGGTAGGAGTTCAAAGTAATATTTGAGAGATGCAGATCCAGGCATTCGATGTGATTGTCGTTATCAACATCTTCCACCGGGCCTAATATGCACTGCAAAAGAAGAGAACGTGTTAGTGCCTACATGCAGTTTTGAACACCGCTACACGCCCATTTGGTTTACAGGATTTGTAAAATGCACCAACGTGCCATCTTCAATTTGTCATGATTAACGTGGGCATTAATTTGATTACAATCTAGAAACATGTAGCCTTCTTCACAAGAGGTTGGATTGGATGAAAAAGTCCCTAGGAAAACTAGTATAGATGAATCCAAAGGAGAAATGCTTATGGACGATTGTAACCATATGAATGAAGCAACCAATATGGGGTGGGGTGTATGTCCTAAAATCCTCCAAAATTCCTAAGGTGCAAAAAATTGAACTCCCTTATGGTTAACATTTAACAGGAAAGGAACATCACCTCGATACACAGCTTCTTCAGGCACGGAAAGCATCTCAGGCAACTGAAAACTTGGTCCAGGTTGGGGACGACAGATTCTAGTGCCAAGACCTTCACTGTGCCCAGAGAGTGGGTGAAGCTTCGCTGGATGACAGACGAACATACATCTTCAGAACTAGAAATAACGTTGATATCAAGAAGGAGAGGTATATAAGGCGACTGTTGTACCTGAAAGTTGTAGTATTTGAAAGACGAGTAGCCCACCACTTTCAATTTCGGCGCAGAAATGACATTGATTCTTGTTGGACCTTGTTGATCAACTACAAGTAATCTCTCAAGTGAAGGTGTGTCCTGGATGACCATATTGTGGTCCACCTTTTGTGATCTCTCATTGCAGCACCAGCAACACACATAAATAGTGCGGAGAGTCCTGGAGGTGATGTGCAAGGTACTCGACCAATTCATCGCCTGAAGACGAAGGAACTCGAGTGCAGTACAGCCGTGGAGCAGGCGCTCCATGTCATCCTTTGGGATGTGGACAGTGACGAGCTCGAGGTGCTTCAGTCATGGTAGAAAAAGAGCGGGCGCGTCATTAAGGGGGGTGGAATGGCAGTTCATGAACTTGGTGAGGCGCAGCATGGGTGCAAAGCAGAGCGCGGACGTTGGCAACAAGCTCATATGCCCATCATTATAACTTAGCTTGTCGAGCTGATCTATGGCGCGGGATCGGAACCACTCGTCAAGCTTGGCTCGCTCCTTGCCATTGGAATAGAACTTGCCCACAATAAGGCCTTTGATTGGGCCATGGTGACTGCCGAGGATCTGGGAGAATGCATCCAAGCTTTGGTGATAGCCATGGCAGAGCTTGTGGGCATGGAGGAGGTCGACAGGGGTGCAGAGCCATATGGTGCCCCATCACCAGGAAACGGCGGCTGTCCTCGCCCGATTTCTGGTTGGGAGGAGGGATATGATGACTATCAACATATCATCGGGGAGGTTGTTGATGAAGTCTAGGCCTGCTGGAGTCGCTTGTGGTTCTTTCTCGACCCGCCTCCGCTTGTTGGCGGCCTCGTTCTCCACCTCGTCGGCGAGGACGGGAACCTCTGTCTCCATATTCACGCCGTGCTCCGGTGCTTCAGCAGCCCCAGCGTCGCCACTCCCTCCGATGGGGCGCTTCGGCGGCATCCTCGTACACTGACGGCTTTGAGGACTCAGAGCGGCGTCGAGGATACGGGCGGAGAGAGAGGAATTGTGTGTGTGGCAAGGATGGAGGGTGCAGCCGCTCGGCGGCGCCATTAATATAGACCAGTGGGAGCGAGGCGGGCGCCATTAATATAGACCAGTGGGAGCGAGGCGGGCGGTGGTCCAAGGCTGTCTCGCTTCCCGGTGAGAACAACTGCTTAATCTCTAGTATGAATGAAATCTATGCTTAATTACTGAATTTTAGTTGCAAAAAATAGATAGTGATATTGATTTTTAGCTGCATATTTTGACAAATCGCAGTGTCTCTTGGCTTAGCGCCGAAGTATGGCTTTAATTTGCATACCGTAATCTGAACCATTTGCGTTGAAGAGATGCACAGACCCTGCGTTGAACAGCTTGTACGCTTCCTGGTGAGCCTGCGCACCGGACTGCGCTCGCACGCCTCCCGTTCAGTCAAGCAGTTGTCCACACGGCACCTCCTATAGCCATTAAAACCAAGACACATGGCGTCACGTGAATGGTTAACCGAACGCACACGGTTTCAATTATACAAACGTTTGAGATATTAAAGTGGCAGCTATTTTTTTCAAAATGCCTTTGTTGGCTGTCATTATTCGTGTGCGCCTTCTCTCAAAATGGACACGAAAAATATCACACCATGTCGGGTGCCCTTCCATGATAGCATGCCAAGTTTCATGAATTTCAGACGAGTTTCGGATTTACTAGAATTTAAAACCACGCATCTCAATGTTTTGCCGACAATCAACGGTGCCCTGGTGTTTGAAATTCATTCCCATTTCTTGCATGGGACCTAAGCATGCACCCAAGGACACAGATTTGATTTTTCAACCAATTTATATGCACTGGAGCATGCGCATGTAGTTCAAATTTGAATTATGAAAATAAATGCATTGAAAACTCAGTTAATGCATAAAACTGTCCGAACGAACCCCGAAAAATCACAAAAATTCACACAACACTCCTATTGTTCTATGTTGAGACGAGAAAAAAACATGAAAGCAATAAGAGGCAATGGATATCGTTTCTTCCCCAAAGGAGGGACATTCCCTACCGAAAACCATCATGCTTGTTGTGAGAAGCTCCGGTTCGTGAGAAGCATATACCCAAACCTGCCCCAAATGGGACAAAATTTGTACCACGGCATGTGGATGCCGCTCCATGATAGCATGCCAAGTTTCATGAATTTCAGACGAGTTTTGGATTTACTAAAATTTAAAAACCAGGCATCTCAATGTTTTGCCGGCAATCAACGGTGCCCTGGTGTTTTAAATTCATTCCCATTTCTTGCATAGGACCTAAGCATGCACCCAAGGACACAGATTTGATTTTTCAACCAATTTATATGCACTGGAGCATGCGCATGTAGTTCAAATTTGAATTATGCACATAAATGCAATGAAAACATAGTTAATGCATAAAAATATCCAAACAGACCTCGAAAAATCTCAAAAATTCACACAACACTCCTGTCGTTCTATGTTGACACGAGAAAAAAAACTTGAAAGCACTAAGAGGTAATGGATATCGTTTCGTCCCCAAAGGTGGGACATTCCCTACCGAAAACCATCATGCTTGTTCTGAGAAGCTCCGGTTTGTGAGAAGCATATACCCAAACCTGCCTCAAATGGGACAAAATTTGTACCACGGCATGTTGATGACGCTCCATTATAGCATGCCAAGTTTCATGAATTTCAGACGAGTTTTGGATTTACTAGAATTTAAAAAGCAGGCATCTCAATGTCTTGCCGGCAATCAACGGTGCCCTGGTGTTTGAAATTCATTCCCATTTCTTGCATGGGACCTAAGCATGCACCCAGGGACACAGATTTGATTTTTCAACCAATTTATATGCACTGGAGCATGCGCATGTAGTTCAAATTTTAATTATGCACATAAATGCATTGAAAACTCTGTTAATGCATACAACTGTCCAAACGAACCCCACAAAATCACAAACATTCACACAACACTCCTGTTGTTCTATGTTGACACGAGAAAAAAACTTGAAAGCAATAAGAGGCAATGGATATCGTTTCGTCCCCAAAGGTGGGACATTCCCTACCGAAAACCATCATGCTTGTTGTGAGAAGCATATACCCAAACCTGCCCCAAATGGGACAAAATTTGTACCACAACATGTTGATGCCGCTCCATGATAGCATGCCAAGTTTCATGAATTTCAGACGAGTTTTGGATTTACTAGAATTTAAAAACTAGGCATCTCAACGTTTTGCTAGCAATCAACGGTGCCATGGTGTTTCAAATTCATTCCCATTTCTTGCATGGGACCTAAGCATGCACCCAAGGACACATATTTGATTTTTCAACCAATTTATATGCACTGGAGCATGCGCATGTAGTTCAAATTTTAATTATGCACATAAATGCATTGAAAACTCAGTTAATGCATACAACTGTCCAAACGAACCCCACAAAATCACAAACATTCACACAAC
Organism: Aegilops tauschii subsp. strangulata; assembly: GCF_002575655.3. Classification (NCBI taxonomy): domain Eukaryota; kingdom Viridiplantae; phylum Streptophyta; class Magnoliopsida; order Poales; family Poaceae; genus Aegilops; species Aegilops tauschii. The sequence continues at coordinate 183,501,085 of NC_053035.3, read as the reverse complement.
ACTCCTGTTGTTCTATGTTGACACGAGAAAAAACTTGAAAGCAATAAGAGGCAATGGATATCGTTTCGTCCCCAAAGGTGGGACGTTCCCTACCGAAAACCATCATTCTTGTTGTGAGAAGCTCCGGTTTTGAGAAGCATATACCCAAACCTGCCCCAAATAGGACAAAATTTGTACCACGGCATGTTGATGCCGCTCCATGATAGCATGCCAAGTTTCATGAATTTCAGACGAGTTTTGAATTTACTAGAATTTAAAAACCAGACATCTCAATGTTTTGCCGGCAATCAACGGTGCCCTGGTGTTTGAAATTCATTCCCATTTCTTGCATGGGACCTAAGCACGCACCCAAGGACATAGATTTGATTTTTCAACCAATTTATATGCACTGGAGCATTCGCATGTAGTTCAAATTTGAATTATGCACATAAATGCATTGAAAACTCAGTTAATGCATAAAAATGTCCAAACGAACCCCGAAAAATCACAAAAATCCACACAACACTCCTATTGTTCTATGTTGACATGAGAAAAAAACTTGAAAGCAATAAGAGGCAATGGATATCGTTTCGTCCCCAAAGGTGGGACATTCCCTACCGAAAACCATGATGCTTGTTGTGAGAAGCTCCGGTTTGTGAGAAGCATATACCCAAACCTGCCCCAAATGGGACAAAATTTGTACCACAGCATGTTGGTGCCGCTCCATGATAGCATGCCAAGTTTCACGAATTTCAGACGAGTTTTGGATTTACTAGAATTTAAAAACCAGGCATCTCAATGTTTTGCCGCCAATCAACGATGCCATGGTGTTTGAAATTCATTCCCATTTCTTGCATGGGACCTAATCATGCACCCAAGGACAAACATTTGGTTTTTCAATGAATTTATATGCACTAGAGCATGTGCATGCAGTTCAAATTTGAATTATGCACGTAAATGCATTGAAAACTCACTTGATGCATAAAAATGTCCAAATGAACCCTGAATAATTCCAATTCTTTTATGATCACTACAGATAAAAGGTCTAGCAATTCAAACACCATCCATGGCCGTTGTGACCCCATTATGTAACTCAAATCAAGACCAAAAATCAAGTAGATCCCACGCAGTTTATTATAACCAACCATGTGAGATGCAGCACAAAATATCTTCGGACCATGTCTGAATAAGGGACCGTGTCTGATGACACTTTGAGCGCCAGTTTTTTGTCTGAAGCGATTCCAAATTTTTGGCTTCCGCGGAAATATCTACCTCCCCGCCCCCTCCCCCTTACCAAAAGCCACATTTCCCCTCTTTCCGCCTTTCTTTCCAAGTTGAAACCTTCACTCCTTGCTTGCAGTGCCACCACCTCCTCGCCGGCGACCCTCCTTCACGCTGCTCGGCCTCGCCTATCGAGGCAGGTAATCCACACCCGACCACCATCCTCCTCCTCCTTCCACATCCCACATGCCCCAACCACCGGCGTGAGCGCGACGCCTTCCACCCAAATCACCGACCCCTCCACCAAATAAGTGTGACAGCCTGGATTTTGCCTTCTCTCTTTTTACCGGACTTGCCTTCTCTCTCTTTCCGGACTTGGTTTGCATCGTGGTTTTTGCCCTGATTTCATTTGGATTTTTGGATCAATTCAAATGGACTTGTCACTTGGACATATCCTTGGCTTTCACCCAAGTGACCTATCTACCTTATTCCTCCCACAAATTTCCAAAATAATAAAATGAATATTTTTCCTAAAAGGAAAATATTCATTTTTCTCTCTTAAGCTCATTTCAGAACTTTGTGCTCCATAGCAACCTCAATTTTTCTTGCCCAGAAAAATCTGAGACAATTCCTAAATATTCTTAGGACCATGGCACATCTTCCCATGAAAAAATATTGCATCACTTTTTGTAATATTTTTGCTGTAGAAAGTCTTTTTCACTTCTGGACCAAAAATGCACTTTGTACAGCAAGTGCATTTTTCCTTGAGCTTTTGGCCTTGAGATTTCTTGAGCTTAAAGACCTTCCTAAGAAACCCTAAACCCCAGGAGATTAGCCCTAATGGCCTTCTATAAGGTGGCCAAACTTGGCGACCAAGTTTCTGACCAAAAACTTGCCAGCTTGGTAGAGTCGCGTCTGGTCGGCCTGGGTATGATCCATCACCTCTCCTAGACGTAGCACTGCACGGTCGAGCTCGTAGACAAGGTTTGGCCGCTACTGGCCGTCGTTTTGGCCATGCCAGCTTGGTGACCGCGCGAGGACACGGCGCCTGGCAGTGTCTCGACGCGCTCTGGCTGGCGCTTTGCGTTCTGTTTCGTGTGTGTGCATGCAAGCGCTCGGCTCCGACTGCCACAACGTGCCACAACCTTCGACCCATCACCCATGACCCCTCCCTGGAGCTCGCCGACGCCGGAGCCGCCGCAGCAAGCCCGGTCAAATCGCGGCCAAAACGGCACAGTGCGCGCGTGTGCTTGTCCCCATCTCAAACCGTCTCCTGTGCTCGTCCGCGAGCGTGGGCAAGCGCCGGCGTTGACGCTGCACCCTGTCCCCTCGCGTTGGAGCCTCTTGTCAACGTTTGCCGCGTGTCCAGAGCGCTCCGGCGGCGACACGTTCCCCCCTCTGCTCTAGCTATATAAAGCAACCCGCCTCCCTAGCTAGCCACGCACCACTTCACACCACCTCCATGAACACGTAGACAAGCAGAAGCCCGGTCGGGCAGGCCTCTGGCCGTCGCCCCGACCCGAGGACTCCGGCGATCCCCGCAGGCCAGCTGCCGCTCTCCAGGGCCTCTCGAGCTCAAGCAGCTGCTTGGGCAGGGCCTTGGTGGTCTGCTGGAGCTGCCTGGACCGCGCCAAGCCCTCGGAGCTGCCTCTAGCCACCGTGTTCCACCTCTCCGGCGGACCCCGTCCGCCACCGAAGCTTGCGAGCTTGACTGCGACCAGTTCCGTCCACCTTTCGCCAAGCCACGGGTACGGGCAGGTGCGCCGCGAGCCCCGTTTCCAATCTATCCCTCTAGCGTAGCCCCAAACCCCCTAGTCGCCGGCATGAGCTCCGGCGAAGCACCGCCTCCCCTCTGATCTCGATCCCCTTCCCTCTCTCCTGACAGGTGGGGCTCAGTGTCAGCCTCACCACTCGTGCCCGAAGCGGTACGAGTGGAGGCGCACTCCCACTTTACGCCTTCGACGTCACCCCCCAGGATTTTCTATTTATTCAAATTTAATTCAGAAATTTGACTAAACTCTGACCAGGCACCATTTCTAAACCAAAAGTCCAAATGAATTGATTCTTTTGCATTGTCTTTGTTACAGAAAGCTCTAGCAGCACACCAAAAGGTGGAGTTTTCCTTGCTGTCTAGAATTTCTGGTGATTTTCAGAATGTGTTTTGACATTTATTTTTTTGGTTTTAAAATATTTTCAGAAGGAGGATCTTGCCTTGAAGCTAACCAGGAGGAGTGTGACCCTCCTCTGCACTAAGGCAAGCCACAACACCATTTGGATGGTGTTATTTCAATATCTATGCTTTTCTACTTGAATATGAGTCTTTATTTGCATTTAAAATTTGATAAATTAATATGGTTAATTGCTAGTTGTTTTATGATGGTTGATATGCTTGTTTTAGCTTCTGGTTGAGTTCATAGAATTGTTTGGCTAAGTAGAGTAAGATTTTGCACTAGATATTTTGTTATGGAAAGTTATGGTAGCTATTTTTGCTAGTAATAGTTTTGAACTAAATGATGAACTAATAAAAATGTTGCTTGTAGATAAAAATGAGTTATAACCAGAGAAGTTTCTGATCTTAGTATTGCAAGATAGTTACGTTGCTTGTTTTGATCCATGCTTAAGAGTTGCTTGCTCTGTGTGACGAGTAGTTGCATGATTTTCGGTATGATGCCATGTTAGTAATAAAAAGTTTTTCCTGAAAGTTATTACTTGATTAAGTTCAACCTGAATATGATGTTGATCACATCATGGTGCCACTGAATCGGGTTTTTAATTCAGTGCGACCACATTTACCTAATGGGAAGGTCTTGATTCGGTCCTTTGTCATGGCTCTCACCGGTGCCTCCCGTGAGGGAAGGTTATGGGCGTGCATACCCTGGCCCGGTAGGCAGACATAACCTTGTGTGCTCGTTTCGTTTTTATGGTACCTTGTCCCCGTTTGGGACCGTTTTGCCACGATGGTGGCCGTTGGTGTCTTTGGTAGACACGGGGCCACCCAAGACCTAGCCCTGAGAGGGAGATGGTCGGATTGGCCGGGGAGAGTGCATGGCAAAGGACGGGTTTCGTCGGAATACTTTGGTCCACCCGAATGGGAGTACGAGGCCAGGTATTCCGTAGTGTGGGTAAAGTGCGCTACCTCTGCAGAGTGTATTTAACCTATCGATAGTCGCGGCCTCGGTTATGGGCAAGACTCGGGAGTAAGTCACACCATGGATCAACTTCTATAATTAATCTTGCAAACTAGTAATTGTTGTGATGCATTGTTTCGTGGTGAACCTTGAACACTCGAGGTGTTCATGAGTGATTGGTTTCGGGTGTGACCCCGGTGTGGTCACCGTTTGGTTACGAGGTAACCGTCTGGTAAGCGAGTCCGTGTGACCCGGTGCGCTGTTTGGTTGCTTTGTATAGCTTTGCATTTGTAGTAATTTCTTGCATTAATTTAACTTGATTAATTATCATGATATTGTCTGTCATCGTGCTTACGTTTGTTGTGAGCTTGCAAGTACATTCAATGTACTGACCTGGCGTGTCATGCCAGCTTTCTGGCAAGTTGATTCGCATCGGAGCGCATCTCGTGTCTAGGCCGTGTCCACGTTGGTATCACTGTGCCATGGAGTTCCGCTACGTCGTTCTTCCGCTGCCGCATAGTTTCGTGTGATCGAGGCCCCAGCCATGTTCATTAAATAATGTACATACTGTCCAGCAGCACCGTGTGTGCCGCTTGGCCTCGAATCTCGATGTAATATCAGACCTTTGTACCACGCTAGTATCAATAAAGCGGTTATTTCTGTACCATGTTGTTGTGTATTGCCAGAAGACTCGATGTCTGGGCTGGCTATGCAGGGTAAACCGGTTGCTCTGAGCCGGGGTGCCACAACGCTTGGTATCAGAGCCGCGCTGATTGTAGGACATGCTAGACCGGTAGTGCGTTAGTAAAATGGTAGATAGTTTCGTTTGAGTGCAGGTAGACATAGGAATTGGTTATTGCATTGCATGCATGACTTATAGTAGTTATTACTAACCGTATGGTTTGTGAGTGTAGATGGCACCAGTACCGATCTTGTACCATCCTGAGCCAGCTCCGTGCACATCGCCGCACCTACTTCAGAATGTGTGGCGACGACTCTATCCAGAGGGTGCTGATCCAGAGTATCGGGTGTATCGCGAGCATCTGGCCGGTGCATTGTAATGAGTATTATGCTGAGGTCACTCTACACCACAGTTCCCCATCCGGCGCTTACACTCGTTCGTCTAAGGGTGGTCTTGCTTCTACGCCATCTCAGGCGGTTCAGTTTGCTGCTATCGAGGCTCTTGTAGACTTGCGCTACAATGAGGTTCGCATGCACACCCACCCTGGACTTTTTTTCTACCCATCTCTGCACGAGAATGGGCGTATCCGCTTTCCTTTGATTAATCCGGCGTGCGATCGTCCCGCTAGCCACCTTGCACGCTACATCACCACTAGCTATCTCCTTAACTACGAGTTAGCGCGGGAGCTCTCACGCGCTCGCGCCGCTCTCGCTGCTGCTCGTATAAGGAACCCTCTTCCCGCTGTCATCTACACTTCTGCTCCTCCCACCTCCGTTCCTACGACAACCTCGCAGGGTACCGTTAACCCTTTGACGGTGAACCCTCGCAGCGCTCCTGCTGCATGGTCTTCTCTTGTCGCTACTCCTGCCGCTCCTATGCTTAGATCCCATCCCCCGCCTGCCCCTGAGGGAGAGCCCTCAAGGCAGCGCCAGCACACCTCTCTTCCCCCGGAGGTCTCTACTATCAGTTCAGGATCTAGGTCCGGCTCAGGAGATGAGCCTGCAGCAGCACCATCCGAGCAGTAGATCGTTAGAGTATCGTGGTAGTCATGAGCATGATGTATGGCTGTAATCGCACTTGTCATGATGCGTAGTTTCATGTACGAGGGTAGTAGACCCATTGCGATGTTTATTTTCATGTTGGGACTATGTATAATTATGTTGGAATCTTTTTCGACTTGGTTTTTTTCGCTGCTTTCTTTCAGGATTTGTCATTGGTTTTTCCCCCATTTTGGAATTTTCTCATCATGGTTGCTATGTATTGGGAAAACGAAAAATAGGATGCCGCATGGAGGCAGCATCAGTCAAGCTGGTGATGATGTCCCTGTCCGTCGTTCCGCAAGACAGGCAGGACATTCCCCTGAACCATACCAGCCACCTCCGCCTCCACCGCCACAACCGCCTTCCACCGAGCAAATCCTGCGAATGTTTGAAGAGAGAAGGAGCAACGATCTGCTGGAAATACTGAAAAGTGTACAAGTTATGGTTGGGCAGAATGGAAACCAGAATGGCCATCATTCCAAGCTATCAGATTTTCAGCGAACCAAGCCTCCCAGTTTCAGCCATGCTACTGATCCTTTGGACGCCGACGACTGGCTAAGGACTATTGAAAGAAAACTGGAAATTTGCTCGCACAGACGACGGACACAAGGTTCCCTTGGCAACGCATTATCTCGAAGGAGCTGCCGCTATATGGTGGGATAATGCCAAGGCAATATGGCCTGCCGATGAGGAAATTACTTGGACAAAATTCAAGGATCATTTCCACAAATATCATATTCCCACCGGAATCATGAAGATCAAGCAACGCGAATTTCTCGCTCTCACTCAAGGCAGCATGACCGTCGCCGAGCATCTGAATAATTCAACCATCTGGCCCGCTATTCTCTCCATGATGTGGCCACAGAAGAGCGGAAGATCGACCGATTCCTTGGAGGCCTACATCAACATCTCCGGTGCACTCTCAGTATGTTTGATTTCCCGGACTTCCTGACTCTGGTGAACAAGGCCCTCGTCGCCGAGAGGGAACACAAGCTCCTACACGACAACAAGCCAGCTGCTAATGACCAGAAGCGCAAATTCGAGCCCAAGAAGGATATGCAACCAGTGCAAAAGGCTCGTACATGGCAACATACTCAGATGGAGTACAAACCCAATTGGCAGCAGAACGTCAACAAGACTACTACACAAGTCAAGAATGTCGTGACCAGCCCGGTGCGCGACGATTGCCAGCGCAACAATTCGTGCTTCAGTTGTGGTCAAACCGGACACTACGCCCGACAGTGTCCCAAGAACACCAAGCAGGTCGCTCCATTTCAGCCGCAAGTCAACTACATGGAGCAGTATTCCGCCCCCGATATAATCCAAGGGCAAGTTCATCACATCTCTGCAGACGAAGCCCAAGAGGACCCGGAAGTCGTCATTGGTATGTTTCTCGTTAACGACATACCCACGGTAATTCTATTTGACTCTGGGGCTTCCCACTCTTTTATCTCGCGGAGTTTTGCTTCCCAAAACAATTTTTCTTGCTCGATTTTGGGAAAACACATGCTGGTACAATCCCCGGGATCCCTCCTCAGAAGCAATCTCGTCTGCTGAAATTTGGAGATAGACATCAAGGGCGTCAAGTTTCCAACATCGTTGATAATCATCGATTCCAACAAATTGGATATCATTCTGGGCATGAATTGGTTAACCCAATACCAAGTCTGCATCAGCTGTGCGACCAGAGAAGTTACCGTGAAAAATATGGAAGGTCGCACTACCAGTTTTTATGCCCGCAAGCGCATCCCCACGAAGGATATGGTTTTCGCAGCCGTGACAGAAGAGGTGGAATTAATCCCAGTGGTCAGTGAGTATCCAGATGTATTTCCTGAAGAATTGCCCGGCATGCCACCAAATCGGGAATTGGAGTTCGCTATTGACCTAGTGACGGGAACCACCCCGATACATAAGAAATATTATCGGATGCCCTCCTCGGAATTGGTGGAATTGAAGAAACAACTGGATGAGATGCTGCAAAAAGGATACATTCGTCCAAGCTCTTCCCCATGGGGATCACCAGCAATCTTCGTGGACAAAAAGGATGGCAGTCTACGAATGTGTGTAGACTACCGACAGCTGAATGACGTCACCATTAAAAACAAGTATCCACTGCCGAGGATTAACAATCTGTTTGATCAACTCAGTGGGGCCAAAGTATTCTCAAAGATTGATTTGAGGACGGGATATCATGAACTCAAGATTAAGAAGGAAGATATTCCTAAGACCGCGTTCACCACTCGGTACGGTCTTTACGAATACACTGTTATGTCCTTCGGCCTCACCAACGCTCCTGCATTCTTTATGCATATGATGAACAAGGTGTTTATGGACTTCTTGGACAAGTTTGTGGTGGTGTTCATTGATGACATCCTCATTTACTCCAAAAGCAAGGACGAACATAAGGAACATCTTCGCGCAGTTCTGCAACGGCTTCGCGATCATCAACTGTATGCCAAATTCAGCAAATGTGAGTTTTGGCTCCAGCAAGTGGGATTCCTCGGACATATCCTCTCGGCAGAAGGAATCTCGGTGGACCCAAGCAAGGTAAAAGATGTACTTGATTGGTCCGCACCCACCACCATCTCAGAAATCCGGAGTTTCCTTGGACTGGCCGGATATTATCGCCGTTTTATCGAAGGATTTTCCAAGATCGCCAAGCCAATGACTGACTTCCTCAAGAAGGACAAGAAGTTTGTATGGACTGAAGACTGCGAACGGAGCTTCAATGAGTTAAAAACCAGACTGACATCGGCACCCGTATTAACTCTTCCAGATGTCTACCGCAGTTTCGATGTTTACTGCGACGCCTCTAGAAAAGGACTGGGGTGTGTACTCATGCAAGATGGCAAAGCGGTGGCCTATGCATCTCGCCAACTACGACAACATGAAGGAAACTATCCTACTCATGATTTGGAATTGGCCGCAGTGGTGCATGCTTTGAAAATCTGGAGACATTATCTGATTGGAAAGAAGTGCCAGATATTCACCGACCATAAAAGTCTCGAGTATATATTCACTCAGCCCGACTTGAACCTTCGACACCGAAGATGGCTCGAGTTGGTTAAGGACTATGACCTAGGAATAAATTATCACCCGGGCAAAGCTAATGTGGTGGCTGACGCCCTCGGCCGCAAACCAGCCAACCTCAATGCCCTAATGGATTCCTTGCCTCCAGAGCTCTATGAAGAAATCATGCAGCTAAATCTGGTAATCACCAACGCCCGTCTTACCAATATATTGGAAGTTGCTCCTACTCTCGAAGAAGAAATCCGCAGAGCTCAACCGGATGATAAGGTGTTACGGATATATGTTCAGAAGCTGCACTAAGGGCAAGCACCGGATTTCACTATGGATCAGCAAGGTTCGCTAAGGTTCTGAGGAAGACTTTGCGTACCCAACCAAGACAGTCTGAAGAAGAAAATATTGGCGGAAGCACATGAAGCACCACACTCAATTCATCCTGGTGGTACCAAGATGTATGAGGATCTTCGTCAGATATTTTGGTGGGATGGAATGAAGAAAGACATCGCGTATTTTGTGGCCTGCTGCGATATCTGCAATAAGGTAAAGGCGGAACACCAAAAACCCGCCGGACTCCTCCAGCCTCTGCCGGTATCCCAATGGAAATGGGACGATATTTCCATGGATTTCATAACCGGATTACCAAGGTCTCATCGAGGAAATGACGCGATATGGGTCATAGTGGACACTCTAACCAAGGTGGCACACTTCCTACCCATCCGGACCACATACCGTGCAAATCAACTTGCACAGCTGTATGTATCAAGAATCGTCAGTCTGCATGGAGTACCCAAGACTATCACCTCTGATAGGGGATCTCTATTCACATCCGCATTTTGGTCCCGACTTCATCAAGTCTTGGGGACCGATCTGAAGTACAGCACGGCTTACCATCCTTAGAAAGATGGACAGACTGAGCGAGTAAATCAAATACTCGAAGATATGCTCTTGGCATGTACATTGGCCCAAGGAACCAAGTGGGAAGAATGTCTGCCCTACGCCGAGTTTTCCTACAACAACAGTTTCCAGGCCAGCTTAAAGATGTCACCCTATGAAGCTCTGTATGGCCGGAAATGCCGCACCCCATTAAATTGGTCTCAAACCGGAGATAGACGTATTTTCGGGTCTGATTTAATGCTCGAAGCAGAGAAGCAAGTCAAGGAAATCTGAGACAAACTGCAACTGGCCAAATCCCGACAGAAGAGCTACTATGATGCCAAACATCGTCAGATCAGCTTCGAACCCGGAGAAAACGTATATCTGTGAGTCACCCCTATGAAAGGAGTCAAGAGGTTTCAGACCCGAGGAAAATTGGCACCCAGATATATCGGTCCATTCCCCGTCATGGCCAGAGTCGGAACAGTTGCCTACCAGTTGGAATCGCCACCAGAATTGTCAGAAGTACACAACGTGTTTCACATCTCACAGCTAAGAAGATGCATCTCGCCACCGGAGAAAAGGACTGATATGTCAGAGATAGAATTGGCTAAGGATTTGACTTATGAGGAAAAGCCAATCAGAATATTGGATCAGACAGAAAGGGTCACTCGCAGCAAAGAGATAAGATTTTACAAGCATCACACCGAAGAAGAAGCAACCTAGGAAAGAGGAATTTTTAAGGACTGCATACCCATAATGGTTTTCCCAAGCAACCAAATCTCGAGGACGAGATTCATCCTAAGTGGGGGAGGTTTGTGACAGCCTAGATTTTGCCTTCTCTCTTTTTACCAGACATGCCTTCTCTCTCTTTCCGGACTTGGTTTTATCCTTGGTTTTTGCCCTGATTTGATTTGGATTTTTGGATCAATTCAAATGGACATGTCACTTGGACATATCCTTGGGTTTCACCCAAGTGACCTATCTACCTTATGCCTCCCACAAATTCCCAAAATAATAAAATGAATATTTTTCCTAAAAGGAAAATATTCATTTTTCTCTCTTAAGCTCATTTCAGAACTTTGTGCTCCATAGCAACCTCAATTTTTCTTGCTTAGAAATATCTGAGATAATTCTTAAATATTCTTAGGACCATGGCACATCTTCCCATGCAAAAATATTGCATCACGTTTTGTAATATTTTTGTTGTAGAAAATCTTTTCACTTCTGGACCAGAAATGCACTTTGTACAGCAAGTGCATTTTTCCTTGAGCTTTTGGCCTTGAGATTTCTTGAGCTTAAAGACCATCCTAAGAAACCCTAAACACCAGGAGATTAGCCCTAATGGCCTTCTAGAAGGTGGCCAAACTTGGCGACCAAGTTTTTGACCAGAAACTTGCCAGCTTGGTAGAGTCGTGTCTGGTCGGCCTGGGTATGATCCATCACCTCTCCTAGACGTAGCACTGCACGGTCGAGCTCGTAGACAAGGTTTGGCCGCTCCTGGCCGTCGTTTTGGCCATGCCAGCTTGGTGGCCGCGCGAGGACACGGCGCCTGGCAACATCTCGACGCGCTCTGGCTGGCGCTTTGCGTTCTGTTTTGCGCGTGTGCATGCAAGCGCTCGCCCCGACTGCCGCAATGTGCCACAACCCTCGACCCATCACCCATGACCCCTCCCTGGCGCTTGCCGACGCCGGAGCCGCCGCAGCAAGCCCGGTCAAGTCGCGGCCAAAACGGCACAGTGCGCGCGTGTGCTTGTCCCCATCTCAAACCGCCTCCTGTGCTCGTCCGCGAGCATGGGCAAGCGCCGGCATTGATGCTGCACCCTGTCCCCTCGCGTTAGAGCCCCTCGTCGATGTTCGCCGCGTGTCCAAAGCGCTCCGACGGCGACACGTCCCCCCCCTCTGCTCCGGCTATATAAAGCCACCCGCCTCCCTTGCTAGCCACGCACCACTCCACACCACCTCCACGAACACGTGGACGAGCAGAAGCCCGGTCGGGCAGGCCTCTGGCCGTCGCCCCGACCCGAGGACTCCGGCGATCCCCGCAGGCCAGATGCCGCTCCAGGGCCTCTCGAGCTCAAGCAGCTGCTTGGGCAGGGCCTTGTTGGTCTGCTGGAGCTGCCTGGACCCCGCCAAGCCCTCGGAGCTGCCTCTAGCCATCGTCTTCCACCTCTCCGGCGAACCCCGTCCGCCACCGAAGCTTGCGAGCTCGACTGCGACCAGTTCTGTGCACCTTTCGCCAAGCCACGGGTACGGGCAGGTGCGCCGCGAGCCCCGCTTCCGATCTATCCCTCTAGCCTAGCCCCAACCCCCTCGTCGCGAGCATGAGCTCCGGTGAAGCACCACCTCCCCTCTGATCTCGATCCCCTTCCCTCTCTCCTGACTGGTGGGGCCCAGTGTCAGCCTCACCACTCGCGCCCGAAGCGGTACGAGGGGAGGCGCACTCCCACTTTACGCCTTCGACATCACCCCCCCCAGGATTTTCTATTTATTCAAATTTAATTCAGAAATTTGACTAAACTTTGACCAGCCACCATTTCTAAACCATAAGTCCAAATGAATTGATTCTTTTTGCATTGTCTTTGTTACAGAAAGCTCCAGCAGCACACCAAAAGGTGGATTTTTCCTTGTTGTCTAGAATTTCTGGTGATTTTCATAATGTGTTTTGACATTTATTTTTGTGGTTTTCAAATATTTTCAGAAGGAGGATCTTGCCTTGAAGCTAACCAGGAGGAGTGTGACCCTCCTCTGCACTAAGGCAAGACACAACATCATTTGGATGGTGTTATTTCAATATCTATGATTTTCTACTTGAATATGAGTCTTTATTTGCATTTAAAATTTGATAAATTAATATGGTTAATTGCTAGTTGTTTTATGATGGTTGATATGCTTGTTTTAGCTTCTGGTTGAGTTCATAGAATTGTTTGGCTAAGTAGAGTAAGATTTTGCACTAGATATTTTGTTATGGAAAGTTATGGTAGCTATTTTTGCTAGTAATAGTTTTGAACTAAATGATGAACTAAGAAAAATGTTGTTTGTAGATAAAAATGAGTTATAACCAGAGAAGTTTCTGATCTTAGTATTGCAAGATAGTTATGTTGCTTGTTTTGATCTATGCTTAAGAGTTGCTTCTCTGTGTGACAAGTAGTTGCATGATTTCCGGTATGATGCCATGTTAGTAATAAAAAGTTTTTCTGAAAGTTATTACTTGATTAAGTTCAACCTGAATATGATGTTGATCACATCATGGTGCCACTGAATCGGGTTTTTAATTCAGTGCGACCACATTTACCTAATGGGAATGTCTTGATTCGGTCCTTTGTCGTGGCTCTCACCGGTGCCTCCCACGAGGGAAGGTTATGGGCGTGCATACCCTGGCCCGGTAGGCAGACATAACCTTGTGTGCTTGTTTCGTTTTTATGGTACCTTGTCCCCGTTTGGGACCGTTTTTCCATGACGGTGGCCGTTGGTGTCTTTGGTAGACACGGGGCCACCCAAGACCTAGCCCTGAGAGGGAGATGGTCGGAGTGGCCGGGGAGAGTGCATGGCAAAGGAAGGGTTTCGTCGGAATACTTTGGTCCACCCGAATGGGAGTACGAGGCTAGGTATTCCGTAGTGTGGGTAAAGTGGGCTACCTCTGCACAGTGTATTTAACCTATCGATAGCCGCGCCCTCGGTTATGGGCAAGACTCGGGAGTAAGTCACACCATGGATCAACTTTTATAATTAATCTTGCAAACTAGTAATTGTTGTGATGCATTGTTTCATGGTGAACCTTGAACACTCAAGGTGTTCATGAGTGATTGGTTTCAGGTGTGACCCCGGTGTGGTCACCGTTTGGTTACGAGGTAACCGTCTGGTAAGCGAGTCCGTGTGACTCGGTGCGCTGTTTGGTTGCTTTGTATAGCTTTGCATTTGTAGTAATTTCTTGCATCAATTTAACTTGATTAATTATCATGATATTGCCTGTCATCGTGCTTATGTTTGTTGTGAGCTTGCAAGTACATTCAATGTACTGACCTGGCGTGTCATGCCAGCTTTCAGGCAAGTTGATTCGCATCGGAGCGCATCCCGTGTCTATGCCGTGTCCACGTCGGTGTCCCTATGCCATGGAGTTCCGCTACGTCATTCTTCCGTTGCCGCGTAGTTTCGTGTGATCGAGGCCCCAGCCATGTTCATTAAATAATGTACATACTGTCCAGCTGCACCGTGTGTGCCGCTTGGCTACGAATCTCGATGTAATATCAGACCTTTGTACCACGCTAATATCAATAAAGCGGTTATTTCTGTACCATGTTGTTGTGTATTGCCAGAAGACTCGATCTCTGGGCTGGCAATGAAGTGTAAACCGGTTGCTCTGAGCCGGGATGCCACAATAAGCGCCGGCCTAAGCCATGGTGCACGCAGTATAGCCAAGACCTCAAGGAGCATTTGGCAGCGGAGAAGCAAATCGCGGCCGCACGCGCGGATGAGGTCGCGATGGCTGCCATTCGTGCCGACCACCAGATCTTGGAGGAGCACCTCGCCGTCGAGGCCACCTTTGACGCCTCGCGCGCCGATGCCGCGACGCGGTTCGCTGCTTTAAACGAGAGTTCGTGGCATTTTCTCGAGGCCACCGTCGGTGCCTTCGACGAAGACTTCGAGGTGTTTTCTCAGCGTGCACGTGCTTACCTCATCTCGAGAGCCAGAAGGTTGGTGCCCGGAGCGGCTCAGGCAACTCACCACTACAATGAGGGCACCCAACGATGCGGAGGCATCGCCCTCTTCCATGTCCAAGGAGCCAATCGTCATCGATATCTCCGACAATGAGGAGTAGCTTGTCTTATTAGCTCACTATAAGGACCCATGTTCAGTTTGCTAGCTTCTGCCTTTCCTTAACAAATTCTAGTGAATTGTGCTATCTACGTTCACCATGCAATCTTCTGCTATAGTGTATATGTTCTATATGTCGTGCAATGTGGTGTTCAATTAACTGCTTGGTTCAATTTTGCAAATGTGATGTTCAATTCTTATGGGTGCAATATTTCCAAGTTGTTAAGCATGCTTGGTTTTGTTAACTGTCTGATCTTCTATTAGGATTATGTTATATTGTGCAATGTGGTGCTTAGTTAACATTTGGTTCATTTGTTGTGGTGTTTAGTTACCTGCTTGGTTCAATTCTGTAATGCGATGTTCAATTGTTGTGGCTGCATTCTCTTATTGTATACCATGTGAGGAATAAATCGAATTTGGCCGTACTAAATACATGAGAAACAAATACAATTGCTATATTTCCAAGTTGTTAAGCAAGCTTGGTTTGGTTAACTGTCTGATCTTCTATTAGGAGTATGTTATATTGTGCAATGTGGTGCTCAGTTAACGTTTGGTTCATTTGTTGTGCTGTTTAGTTAACTGCTTGGTTCAATTCTGTAAAGCGATGTTCAATTGCCGTGGCTGCATTCTCTTATTGTATACCATGTGAGGAATAAATCGAATTTGGCTGTACTAAATACATGAGAAACAAATACAATTGCTATATTTCCAAGTTGTTAAGCATGCTTGGTTTGGTTAACTGTCTGATCTTCTGTTAGGAATATGTTATGTGGTGCAATCTGGTGCTCAGTTAACGTTTGGTTCATTTGTTGTGATGTTTAGTTAACTGCTTGGTTCAATTCTGCAATGCAATGTTGATGCGGAGCATCCTTCGGTCATCCCCATGGACCTACCATCGTCTCATCAAGAGCCAAGAGGACCTATGACACGAGCACGAGCTAGAGCTCTCGAGAACGAGGTGACTTCCTTCCTTACTGATATCACATATGATCCACTCGAGACATGGCTACTACCTAAGTCCGATATGCTATGCATGATTAGGTGTCAAGAGGAGCCTCCCGAGGATGCACGTGAAGACGGACAAGCCGCCAAGTTCATGGATGAAGAGAACCAACGGAAACGGGCAAGTTCACCTTGCAGGCCCCGGACATCCGGCCAAGTCCCCGGACATCCGGCCCTGGAGCAACCACAGCAGGAGCAGCCCAGACGCACAAGCCTACAGGGCCCGGACATCCGGCGTCCAGCACGGACATCCGGCCCCAGCCCGGAAATCCGGCCAAAAGCCCGGACATCCGGCGCCACGCTACAGAACATCCAGAAGTTTTGCCCTCCAGCCCGGACATCCGGCCCCTCCTGAAGCCCCGGACATCCAGCCCGTCTCCCGGACATCCGACCACCCCTGTCTGCGCACGGTAAGGGCCGAGGCCCATGTACCCCTTCCACCCCCTGGACTATATATACTCCTTCTCCTCCATCTTTCTAGGGTTAGCATTGGTTTAGCTCATATGTGAGATAGAGCATTGCTCATCCATACGGATCTCCTCCTCGAGAGAGACTGCGGCCCCTCTTTGGAGACGATCCACGTTGGATTCAAGACCCCCTCTTGGGTGGCCCCCATCAAGACCTCCTCACGGAGAAGAACCGGTTACCCTTTGTATCGTCCTTTGTTGATCGTGGATCGTGTATCTCCCTTTGTATTCTTGGATCTAGCGCATGTGTAATCGAATCTTGTTGGTTTGAGTGATTCTCTTGTGTTTCCCCTCATGTTTCCCCTCGTGTTCTTCGTGTTCTTAGTTGGGATCCGCTCCTTTCGTGAAAGATCGGCCATCTAGGGTTCCACCCTACATCATCTTGGTATCATGAGCCACGTCGATCACGATTTCGGAGCCCCCTCTCTTTGTTTTCTAGCTTGATTTTGTCGTTTTTCTTCCTAACCCGGAAATTGCCCCACAAAAATAGCCCCAATTTTTTTTGTGATTTGTTGGTGTGATGAAGTTTTGTTGGATTTGATCCGCGGATTTCGTGTGTTGCAGGTAGATCTAGCTTTTCCCCAATTTCCATCCACAAAATCTTCCGAATTTTTGCCCCGGATTTGACCTCTCCACGCGGTGTTCATCCACGGATCCCGGGCCCGGATATCCGGCCCGACCAGCCCGGACATCCGCCCCCTGATAGCATCAACTCCATCCTCCACTCCGTTTGCCGCCTAACTTTCGTCCCATTTTGTTCCGGAGCCCACATACACTTCCGCATACCACCACCATTTCCGCATAGCACCACCATAGCCTTTCCCGCTACCAACTCCGACAATTTTGACCCATTTTGTTTTGAGAATTTGAGTTGTGGTTTCCGTATCCTATTGTGTTTCGGCTCTCTAGGTACGGTTCGACAACAACATCACCACCGCTCATCTTCGCCAAGGACTACTACGAACAGCTACATTGGTATCACTTTCACCTTCATATCATCTTGGTATAGCGATATCATCATACTCTCTTGCATTTGCATTGATAAACCCATGGCCTTACTTTTGCGTAGCTTACCCATCGAGACTAGCCTGAGTATTGCCGGCAACGTGACTTGTGCACATTAGTGTTCATACTTCACATGGCATACATACCATCATTGAGTTGCATATCTTGGTATCATCTCTTGTGTCACAAAAGTTGTCTTCGCATACACAATTGCTATCTTGGTTCGTGAAGCATTGCATGAGAAAAGAGCTCAAACAACAAAGAGCCAAACAAGCTTTTAAGCAAAAGGAGAAAGATAAGCAAAGAGCTTAAGCAAGAACCATAGCATCATACAACATTAAGATTGTCATACTCGATCATCTTGGATCAAAGCACAGAAACATCATACATATAGCATACTTGGGATAGAAGTCGTTGCATTTTGCTTAGTAGGTTGTGCACAAGTTCGTATCCGCCTATTGTGCAATCGTGCTAGCGTCTCTCTAGTGTTGTGCAACAAGAGCATCTTAGTGGATTCCACATTTTGGCTCACCCTTGGTTGCCCAACACCACTTATCTATTTGCGTGTGTGTTTCCGTGTACCATATCTTGCTATTGGTCTACTTGTTGCATTTGCAAATTTGTGAATCTTTTCCAACATTATTGAGTCTCACTTACAATTGCATCAAATTTTGTGCCACCATCCTAACCAAGCTCCACCATAAGCTTTTACTTGTGTAGGTGTGAGAACCGACAAGAATTGGTACCAATTGTGCTATTTCCTTGCTACACATTGGAGTGCTCTTTGATCCATTTTCAACATCGGTCAAGGTACATTTGGTATTGGTTCTTCTCTTTCTCCCACTCACATATCTTTGTTTGGAATGATGGATAGGCCAAGTACTTCTACCAATCCACTCTTCTTGGAGCAAGAAAACGACATGTCATCCTACGTCACCAAGACTCAACTATTTGGTGCACACCGAGCTTTGCATCAAGAACAACTTGCTTTGGGCGATTGCATCGACAACCTTGCCACCGATCTACGACAATCTGAGCAACGTACAAGAGACTACTTGGACACATCCATGAGTTCCCTCAAAGATGATATCCGAACCATGATGGTCCGCTCTTCTACAACTCCGTCCTCGTCAAGACGGAGCCGCTCAAGTCGACACTACGACGACACCATCTCCGGTTCAAGTACACCGACATCGAACACTCTTCGTCGTGCCGCGCGTCAAGACCGTCAAGCTAACCGCAATCCTCTACACGACACTGACTCTCAAGAGCATCGACATCGTCACAACCAAGCTGCTTTCGCACAAGCACAAGAACGGCAACGCCAACGACAACAAGAACAAGAGGAGCGAGCGCGGCAACATCGAGATGCACAAGACGCCTAGGCGCAACGTCAAGAACGACAACTACGTGAAGCTCAAGCACTTGAGGCGCAACGTGCTCTTCAAGACTCAAGTCGTGCTGTAGCCAATCGAGGCCGACAAGCTCGACTACATCAAGAAGCACTTCGCAACGAAGCTCAAGAAAGGATTTACGAAGCACGTGTGCATCGACAACTCCTCGACATGATTGATGAGGACATCAATACCATTGTTACACCCACAGCCCCTGCTGCTATACATACTGGACCAATTACTAGAGCTCGCGCACGCCAATTAAATTACCAGGTACTTTCGTTTCTTGGTAATGATTCTAATGTTCATGAGAATATGATGCTGCCTAAATTGGATACATTTGTTTTGCTTACAAATGGAGGGCCTAGCTTTCAGAAGGATGAACATTGGAACAAGAACAAGCATGGAGATGATGGCATGCGCAGGGGGGACAAGAACGGAGTTACAAGTGATGATTTCAGGACGTTGAAGCCACCATAATGCGTGCATGAAGCCTTGGACGAAATATACAAGATGCTACTTCATAACTTTCGTCCAAAGGCTATTCTAGGTGCTGCGTCACCTTATTATTGGGCCAGGCCCATGTAATTTCGAAATACTTGAGTATAGGCTATTTTTAGAGTCCGTATGTGTGGGGAAACAAGAGATAGGGTTGGTTTCGGACCCCTTCCCCAAGGGCCACGAAATTCCCCCCTCTTCCTCCATATATACAACCCTTAGGGCGTCGTTTAGACTTTGGGTTTTGTTTAGATTAAAAGTTCGCCATAGCTGCAACTTCGCGTACTTCGTTTGTGTTCAACGACCAGACAAAGGCGTCACAGAACCCCACCTTGATCAATAAAGCTTTCATCTTATATTCGCAATATCCAGATTGCAATCTCAGTTTCTTGCTTGTTCTTCGTTTGCTCGCAGGAAACAGACCCTCGTGGTCAGGTTGATCGTGCTCCGGCGTGGTCAATAACCTCTCGGAGTTGGTTTAGCGATTGCTAAGGCGCGACGTCCTCGCACGTTCGTAGTCGGATCGTCAAAGTCGACTTCCATCAAAGCGATATCCGTCATCTCATCGAAAGACGGGACACCTTTGCCTCTATCAAGTGGTATCAGATTTCCAGGTTGCTCGGTGAGATTTTACAGTTTTTCGTAGTTTAGATCGAGTCTGTTCTTCATACCTACAGTCCACGAAAAAGCCACAAAAAAATTAGGGTTAGTTCAGTATATCTGAACCAATCTGAGCCTTTGCATAATCTTTTTAGGGTTTTTGCTTTGTTGAATTTGCGGTTGCTTCGTCGTGTCAAGTTGCTGGTCTTAGAGTCTAGTCTTTTAGAGTTTTGAGTTCTGGTCATAAGTTGTCACGCCGCCGCCGCACCATCATCATCGCCTTGCCATCTACTACTATTGCTTATCCGCCACCGCTCTGAATCCGTATCCATATACCACCACCAATCCGTATCCATATACCACCACCAATCCGTATCCATATACCACCACCGCTACCATATACCACCACCGCTGCAATATCCTACCACCATATATCCACCACCAATCCGAGTTCTTTTCCTATTCGGTTTGTTTTAGAGATCCATCTATTTTCCATTTCGTGTTTCCTTGCCTGAGTAGGTCTCGGAAAAAAAAAGAGTCTGGCGACCCCCGGGCAGTTTTTAGGCTAAAATTTCGGCAACCAAAAATATTTTTTCCCTATCCTATTTTTAGGTCCCGGGGAGTGTTTTGAGACACTCGCCATCATAGTGATTTTTTTGTCGCACTTTTTCGTCGTCGCTGCCCTGATTTCCGAAAAACAATAGTCAAAAAATTTTGTGCCCATCCTGCCAGTTTGACCTGGGAAGAGTTTTGAGACACTCGCCATTATAGTGATTTTTCGCAAAAAAAAGGAGCGCAAAAAAAAAGAGAGCGAAAAAAAAGAGAATTTTTTTTCTAGAGTGTGCTTTTCCCTTGTTTACGTGCAGCGCCGTGATTTTGTTAGTGTTCTAGGCTCGTGTCTCTAGCACGGTCTTGCCTAGGACCAGCACAGTACCGTCGTTGAACGTTTCTTCAACTTTGCATCTCTGAATTGATTATTGCAGACCATTTTTGCTACCATATTATAAGCCTTCCCAGCTCCACATACATCTACATCGTGCGTTTGACTCTCCCTGGTAATCGCTCTATCCAAGCTTTGAGAGTTTTGACTACAACGGTTGCCGATCACCACCTGCTGCTGGGTAAGAACTGGTAAGAATTTGAGATTCGCTTGGAGGTATTGTGACACACCACCATCACCACCACTTCCTAGTAGTCTGCAGGATCATATTCTTTTGTGTTTCTATTGCTGCTAACTATGGCAGGATCCCAAGCCGATGAGACTGATTGGGAGAACATGACGAACAAGGAGTTGCATAATAAATTTCAGCAAATGATGAGTGGCCAGGTGGGAGATGTGCTAAACAGATTTGAAGAGGCTATGGAGAAGATAGATGCCATGGAGAAGTCGTTCGAGACAAAGCTGGATAACAAGTTTACTGAATTACTCAAGCGTCTTCCCCAACCACCACCGGCTGCACATGTCGCACCTCTACAACAACAACAACCACATCTCCAACGCCGCCTTCTAAATCAAGTGGGACGAGCACAACGCGTTCCAATTGAGACTGGTCAAAATTCGGGTGCCGCTGCACCTACTGTTGATGCTTCTTTGGCTCCTGCTACTGCGGCGGCTGAGGAGGATGACGATTATGCGGGCGATTATGAGGATGAGGTTAATCAAAATCAGAACTAGGTGCAGCCACCAGCACCACCACAGCAGGTCGACCTCAGGTATATATTCGCAACGGTAGGCCGGCACCACCACCTCAGGTACGAGATCATGACCATCTCCCTAAACTGAAATTGAATATTCCACCATTTGAGGGTAGATATGTTCCTGATATATATCTTACTTGGGAGTTAGAAACTGAACAACGATTTACATGTTTAAGATATCCTGAGGAGAGACGTGTTCTTGCTGCAGTTTGTGCTTTCACTAGCTTTGCATGTGTTTGGTGGTCTCAACATTGTAGATTATATCCTGTTCCGGCTACTTGGGCTGCTTTGAAAACTGCTATGTGTACTCGTTGGGTTCCACCATATTATCAACGTGAATTACTTCAAAAATTGCAGCGCTTAAGACAAGGGAAAAATTATGTAGAAGAATATTATCAGGAATTACAAACTGGCATGATTAGATGTGGTATTGTTGAGGAGAATGAAGCTATGCTTGCACGTTTTATGGGTGGATTAAATAAAGAGATTCAGACCATTCTAGAGTATAAGGATTATAATAATATCACTCGTTTATTCCATGTTGCTTGTAAAGCTGAACGTGAAGTGCAGGATCGACACGCATTGGCACGAACTAACTTTTCTGCAGGTCGACCTTCATCATGGACACCGCGTGCATCTTCTACTTCCACTGCACCAGCACCTCCATCAGGTTCCACCTCCAGCCGTGATACAAGAAAGCAGGCACAACCACCACTATCAGCCAAGAGCGCACCTGCCGGGCCTGCACAGAGCTCTTCTTCTTCCATGGCATCGATAGGGCACACAAGTGATATTATTTGTCGTCGTTGTAAGGGAAGAGGACATTATGCGAGAGAATGCAAATCTCAGCGTGTAATGATTGCTACTGAGGATGGTGGGTATGAGTCCGGTAGTGACTATGATGAGGAGACTTTGGCACTTATTACACGTGAGGAACATGGTGGAGATGATTCTGAAAATGAGACGCAATACATGGATCCTGAAGACGCTGACAGGTATGAATGTTTAGTTGCTCAACGTGTTTTGAGTGTGCAGGTCACACAAGCAGAGCAAAATCAGAGGCATGATTTGTTCCATACAAAGGGAGTTGTGAAGGAACGTTCTGTTCGCGTCATCATAGATGGAGGGAGCTGTAACAACTTGGCTAGCATGGAGATGGTGGAGAAGCTATCTCTCACCACAAGACCACATCCACATCCTTACTACATCCAATGGTTCAACAACAGCGGCAAGGTTAAGGTAACACGTACTGTTCGTGTGCATTTTAGTATCTCTACATATGCTGATTATGTTGATTGTGATGTGGTACCCATGCAAGCATGTTCCTTATTACTTGGTAGACCATGGCAGTTTGATAAAAATTCCGTACACCATGGTAGAAACAATCAGTATACTCTTGTTCATAAGGATAAAAATATTACTTTGCTTCCTATGACTCCTGATTCCATTTTGAAAGATGACATTAATAGAGCTAATAAAGTAAAACAGGAGAAAAATAAGAGTGAAAATCAGATTGTGGCAAAAGAATTTGAGCAACAAATGAAACCTAATAATAAACCATCTAGTGTTGTTTCTGAAATTAAATTGAAAAGTGCATGTTTACTTGCCACAAAATCTGATATTGATGAGCTAGATTTCAGCAAATCTGTTTGCTATGCTTTTGTGTGCAAAGAGGTATTATTTTCATTCGAGGACGTGCCTTCCTCTTTGCCCCCTGCTGTCACTAACATTTTGCAGGAGTTCGCTGACGTCTTCCCACAAGACGTGCCACCGGGATTACCACCTATTCGAGGGATTGAGCATCAAATTGACTTAATTCCCGGTGCATCGCTACCCAACCGTGCACCATACCGTACCAATCCAGAGGAGACGAAGGAGATTATGCGTCAAGTACAGGAGCTGCTCGACAAAGGTTATATACGCGAATCTCTTAGTCCTTATGCTGTTCCTATTATACTAGTGCCTAAAAAGGATGGTACGTCGCGTATGTGTGTTGATTGTAGAGGCATTAATAATATTACTATTCGTTATCGTCATCCTATTCCTAGGCTAGATGATATGCTTGATGAATTGAGTGGCTCTACAATATTCTCCAAAGTTGATTTGCGTAGTGGATACCATCAAATTCGTATGAAATTGGGAGATGAATGGAAAACTGCATTTAAAACTAAGTTTGGTTTATATGAGTGGTTAGTCATGCCTTTTGGGTTAACTAATGCACCTAGTACATTCATGAGACTAATGAACGAAGTTTTACGTGCTTTCATTGGACGATTTGTGGTAGTCTATTTTGATGATATACTGATTTATAGCAAATCTTTGGAAGAACATTTGGAACATTTATGTGCTGTTTTTATCGCTCTACGTGATGCACGTTTGTTTGGTAACCTTGGGAAGTGCACCTTTTGCACCGACCGAGTATCTTTTCTTGGCTATGTTGTTACTCCACAGGGAATTGAAGTTGATAAAGCCAAGATTGAAGCTATTGAGAGTTGGCCGTAGCCCAAAACGGTCACACAAGTGCGGAGTTTTCTTGGACTCACTGGTTTCTATAGGCGTTTTGTGAGAGATTTTAGCACCATTGCTGCACCGCTCAACGAGCTTACAAAGAAGGATGTGCCTTTTGTTTGGGGTACCGCACAGGAAGAAGCCTTCACGGTATTGAAAGATAAGTTGAGACATGCTCCTTTACTCCAACTTCCTGATTTTAGTAAGACTTTTGAGCTTGACTGTGCTGCTAGTGGAATTGGATTAGGAGGTGTGTTATTACAAGATGGTAAACCTGTTGCATACTTTTCTGAAAAATTGAGTGGGCCTAGTCTGAATTATTCTACTTATGATAAAGAACTATATGCTCTTGTTCGGACTTTAGAAACATGGCAACATTATTTATGGCCCAAAGAATTTGTTATACATTCTGATCATGAATCTTTGAAACATATTAAAAGTCAAGCGAAACTGAATCGTAGACATGCTAAATGGGTTGAATTCATTGAAACTTTCCCTTATGTCATTAAACACAAGAAGGGTAAAGAAAATGTTATTGCTGATGCATTGTCTCGTCGCTATACTATGCTTTCACAACTTGACTTCAAAATATTTGGTTTGGAGACCATCAAAGATCAATATGTGCATGATGCTGATTTTAAAGATGTTTTGCATAATTGTAAAGAAGGAAGAACCTGGAACAAGTTTGTCGTTAATGATGGATTTGTGTTCCGTGCTAACAAGCTATGCATTCCAGCTAGCTCTCTTCGTCTTTTGTTGTTGCAGGAGGCGCATGGAGGAGGATTAATGGGACACTTTGGCGTGAAGAAGACGGAGGACGTACTTGCTACACATTTCTTTTGGCCAAAGATGAGACGGGATGTTGAGCGTTTTGTTGCTCGCTGCATTACATGTCAAAAAGCTAAGTCACGACTCAATCCTCATGGTTTATATATGCCTTTGCCTGTACCTAGTGTTCCTTGGGAGGATATATCTATGGACTTTGTTTTAGGTTTACCTCGAACAAAGAAGGGGAGGGATAGCATATTTGTTGTCGTGGATAGATTCTCAAAAATGGCACACTTTATACCATGTCATAAAAGCGATGATGCTGTTAATGTTGCTGATTTGTTCTTCCGTGAAATTATTCGTTTGCATGGTGTGCCAAATACTATTGTTTCAGATCGTGATACTAAATTTCTTAGCCATTTTTGGAGATGTTTATGGGCTAAGTTGGGGACTAAACTGCTTTTTAGTACTACTTGTCACCCCCAAACTGATGGACAAATTGAAGTAGTCAATAGAACATGGTCTACTATGCTTAGGGCTGTTTTGAAGAATAATAAGAAAATGTGGGAAGAATGCTTGCCTCATATTGAGTTTGCTTATAATCGTTCATTGCATTCTACTACTAAGATGTGCCCTTTTGAAATTGTGTATGGTTTCCTACCTCGTGCACCTATTGATTTGTTGCCTCTTCCATCTTCGGAGAAGGTTAATTTTGATGCTAAACAACGTGCTGAATTGATATTAAAAATGCATGAGTTAACTAAGGAAACATTTGCGTATGAATGCTAAATATAAACTTGCTGGAGATAAGGGTGGAAAACATGTGTTGTTTGCACCTAGAGACCTTGTTTGGTTACATTTGCGTAAGGATAGATTTCCTGATTTGCGCAAGTCAAAGCTAATGCCACGTGCTGATGGTCCTTTTAAGGTGTTAGAGAAAATAAATGATAATGCATATAAACTTGTGCTGCCTGCAGATTTTTGGGTTAGTCCCACTTTTAACATTGCAGATTTGAAGCCTTATTTGGGTGAGGGAGATGAGCTTCCGTCGAGGACGACTTCATTTCAAGAAGGGGAGGATGATGAGGACATCAATACCATTGTTACACCCACAGCCCCTGCTGCTATACATACTGGACCAATTACTAGAGCTCGCGCACGCCAATTAAATTACGAGGTACTTTCGTTTCTTGGTAATGATTCTAATGTTCATGAGAATATGATGCTGCCTAAATTGGATACATTTGTTTTGCTTACAAATGAAGGGCCTAGCTTTGAGAAGGATGAAGATTGGAGCAAGAACAAGCATGGAGATGATGGCATGTGCATGGGGGACAAGAACGGAGTTACAAGTGATGATTTCAGGACGTTGAAGCCACCATAATGCGTGCATGAAGCCTTGGACGAAATATACAAGATGCTACTTCATAACTTTCGTCCAGAGGCTATTCTAGGTGCTGCGTCACCTTATTGTTGGGCCAGGCCCATGTAATTTCGAAATACTTGAGTATAGGCTATTATTAGAGTCCGTATGTGTGGGGAAACAAGAGATAGGGTTGGTTTCGGACCCCTTCCCCAAGGGCCACGAAATTCCCCCCTCTTCCTCCATATATACAGCCCTTAGGGCGTCGTTTAGACTTTGGGTTTTGTTTAGATTAAAAGTTCGCCATAGCTGCAACTTCGCGTACTTCGTTTGTGTTCAACGACCAGACAAAGGCGTCACAGAACCTCACCTTGATCAATAAAGCTTTCATCTTATATTCGCAATATCCAGATTGCAATCTCAGTTTCTTGCTTGTTATTCGTTTGCTCGCAGGAAACAGACCCTCGTGGTCAGGTTGATCGTGCTCCAGCGTGTTCAATAACCTCTCGGAGTTGGTTTAGCGATTGCTAAGGCGCGACGTCCTCGCACGTTCGTAGTCGGATCGTCAAAGTCGACTTCCATCAAAGCGATATCCGTCATCTCATCGAAAGACGGGACACCTTTGCCTCTATCAATGATCGACAAGTTCCTCGTCAAGATCGACAAGCTCCTCCTCATGTGAGACAAGAACATCAAGTCCATCGAGAGCAAGAGGACAATGGACCACCTCCTCGCCAAGAGCATCATGAGGAAGACAACCCTCCTCACCAAGAGCAACATGAGGAAGACAACCCTCCTCGGCAAGAGCGACATGAGATTGCCAATCCTCACCGACATGGGCGTCATCATCCCCGACCCCAACACAATGAAGAGCAACGATATGGCAAGCTAAAGTTCACCATGCCCAAGTTTACCGGAAGCAATGACCCCGAAGAGTACATATCATGGGCATTGAAGGTTGACAAAATCTTCCGCTTGCACAACTACGAAGAAGAGAAGAAGATCGCAATGGCATCCCTCGAATTCCAAGACTACGTCCTCATTTGGTGGGAACAAGTCATTGAGCGCCATGCGGCAAGAGGTGAACCACCCATCACCACTTGGGCACAAATGAAGGATGTCATGAGAGCACAATTCGTGCCAAACTACTACAACCACGACCTCTTCAAGAAACTCCAACAACTCAAGCAAGGAACCAAGAGCGTTGAAGAGTACTACAAGGAAATGGAGATTGCCATGATACGAGCCAATGTCAAAGAAGATGATGAGAAACTATGGCACGTTTCTTGAATGGACTCACACCCTATCAAGAAGATTGCCGACTTCCAACCATACTCGAACCTCATCGAGCTAGTGCATCAAGCTACCAAAGCGGAACGGCAAGTACAAGACGACTTCAAGTATGCCAAGTTCTCATCCAAGTCCTATGGCCTCTCCAACAATCAAGCTTCGACGACTCCCACCACAAGCAATGGCGACAAGTCAAGTTACAAGAAAGCTTCGACAAGCTCAAGTCGTCCTCCTACTACAAGCAACTTCAAGCCGAAAGTTCATCATCATCTACTCCAACCGATGAGACCATCAAGACAAGTTCCATCAAATGTTTCACATGCGGAGGCCGAGGCCACAAGTCCTTCGAGTGCACAAACAAGTGCACCATGATCCTCAACGACGACGGCATCTACGACTCCATGAGTGAAGGAGAAATGGAAGCTCTTGAGCAAGTGACCATGCACCGGCAAGTGAACAATGAAGAAGAAGATGATCACATCTTTTGTGACGAAGACTCAAGTCCCGCTCTTGTTGTCTCCAAGGTCTTGACTCTTCAACATCAACAAGACAAAGATCAAAGATGCCATATCTTCCACACAAAGGCCGGCATCAATGGACGGTCCGTCAAGGTCATCATCGATGGAGGGAGTTGCCATAACTTGGCAAGTGAAGAACTATGCTCCAAACTCCAATTGGTCAAGATGAAGCACCCGCACCCCTAGAAGGTTCAATGGCTAAGCGACACCGGCACCATACAAGTCGAGCAGAGAGTACAAGTCTCTTTCAAGATCGGCGCCTATGAAGACACTTTGGAGTGTGATGTCCTTCCGATGACCGTGTGCCACCTCCTTCTTGGACGGCCATGGCAATTTGACCGAGGTGTCATTCACAATGGGCGTACAAATCACTATAGCTTCAAGATGAAAGGAAAGAGTTTGTGCTACGTCCTATGTCTCCAAGCCAAGTGCTCGCCGACAAGCAAAACACCCATCGTGGAGAGAATAGTGAGAGAGTGAACCACCAAAAAGAGAGTGAGCGCCACAAGCCCAAATTGAGTGCCTCCACGATGAGCGACAAGAAAAACTTAGTCCTATTGCCACCAAACGTGAGATGAGAGAAGTGTGTGAGAACCCATCAAGTGTCCTACACTATGTCCTATTGTGCAAGGATGTGGCACCAAAAACTAACAACTCTCACGATCTATCTTTGGTGTTATCTTCTTTATTGCAGGAATTCCAAGATGTTTTCCCCGATGAGCTACCTCCGGGTCTACGTCCACTACGAGGCATTGAGCACCGAATTGATCTCATCCCCGGAGCGCCACTTCCAAACAAAGCGCCCTACCGCGTCAACCCCGAAGAAACCAAAGAAATTCAAAGGCAAGTAAAGCATCTCATAGACCATGGACATGTGCGTGAAAGTTTGAGTCCTTGTGCCGTACCGGTCATTCTTGTGCCAAAACGAGACGGTAGCTTTCGCATGTGTTCCGATTGTAGACCTATCAATGCTATCACCGTTCGTTATAGGTATCCCATTCCACGCCTTGATGATATGCTTGATGAACTTTGCGGTGCCACTATCTTTTCCAAAATTGATCTTAAAAGTGGTTACTATCAAATCCGCATACAAGAGGGTGATGAATGGAAAATCGCTTTCAAAACAAAGTTTGGTCTATATGAGTGGTTAGTCATGCCTATGGGTTTATCGGAAGCACCCGGTACTTTCATGCGTCTTATGCATTACGTGTTTCGCCCTTACATTGGTGAATTTGTTGTTGTCTACTTTGATGATATCCTTGTGTTTAGCAAATCTCTCAAAGAGCATGTCACCCACCTTCGCACCGTGCTACAAACTCTTCGAAAAGAGCAAC
The DNA here is from genome assembly GCF_002575655.3 of Aegilops tauschii subsp. strangulata. Classification (NCBI taxonomy): domain Eukaryota; kingdom Viridiplantae; phylum Streptophyta; class Magnoliopsida; order Poales; family Poaceae; genus Aegilops; species Aegilops tauschii. The sequence goes on along the minus strand of NC_053035.3, from coordinate 183,471,875 downwards.
TTTATGCTAATATGGAAAAATGCCTATTTGGTGTTGATAAGCTTGTTTTCTTGGGTTTCGTAGTATCTTCTAAGGGTGTTCATGTTGATGAATCTAAGATCAATGCTATTAAAACTTGGCCCCAACCAACCAATTTGCAACAAGTGTGTAGTTTTCTTGGTTTAGCCGGTTTCTATCGCAGATTTATGAAGGATTTTAGCACCATTGCTTCAGCTTTGCATGCTTTGAGTAAGAAAAATGCACCGTTTGTTTGGGGAACATCTCAAGATATCGCTTTCAATGAGCTTAAGAATTTGCTTACTCATGCTCCCGTGCTTGCATTACCCAACTTTGACAAACCCTTCGAAATTCATTGCGATGCTAGTGGTAATGGCATAGGAGGTGTGTTAACGCAAGAGAAGCGCCCAATTGCTTATTTTAGTGAGAAACTCTCTGGAGCGCAACTCAATTACCCTATCTATGACAAAGAGCTATATGCTTTGGTGCGAGTTTTGCATGAATGGGAACATTACCTACGCCCTCATGAGTTCATCATCCATACCGACCATGAAACGCTTAAATACCTTAAGGGTCAAACTAAGTTGAACAAGCGTCATGCTAAATGGAGTGAGTTCATTGAGTCGTTTCCTTATGTCATCAAGTATATTAAAGGTAAGGAAAATGTTGTGGCGGATGCACTTCCTCGTATATGCATGCTTGTTAATCAACTTGAGTTAAATGTCATTGGCTTTGAGCATATAAAAGACTTGTATGAGCATGATCCTACATTTTCTATTCCTTATGCCAAGTGTTTGACGCATACTTCTTGGGATCAATACTACATCAAAGATGGATATCTTATGAGAGCTAACAAACTTTGCATCCCCGAGTCCTCTCTTCGCTTGTTGCTTTTGCAGGAATCTCATGGAGGCGGACGCATGGGACACTTTGGACGCTCTACAAAAACTACTTTTGGCCCAAGATGTTCCGCGACGTCAATCGCTTCACCAACCGATGGTCTACATGTCGCAAAGCTAAGTCCAAAGCTCAATCTCATGGCCTCTATATGCCACTTCCAATTCCATATCACCCATGGGAAGACATTAGCATGGACTTTGTGCTTGGTTTGCCTAGAACTCGATATGGCAAGGATTCCGTTTTTGTTGTTGTGGACCGATTCTCCAAAATGGCACATTTCATTCCTTGCAACAAGATAGACGATGCTTCACATGTTGCAAATTTGTTTTGTAGGGAAATCTTGCGCCTTCATGGAGTGCCAAAGACGATTGTCTCGGACCGCGACGTCAAGTTCTTGAGTTACTTTTGGAAGACATTGTGCGCCAAGCTCGGAATCAAGCTTTTGTTCTCTTCGGCATACCATCCACAAACCGACGGCCAAACGGAGGTGACCAACCGCACGCTCTCCACTCTACTACGCGTGTTGATAAAGAAGAACATCAAGGAGTGGGAGGAGTGCCTACCCATCGCCGAGTACGCCTACAATCGTGCAAGACATTCGACTACCGGCAAGTCCCCCTTCGAGGTCGTCTATGGCTTCAACCCATTGTCTCCATTGGACATTCTACCTCTATCGCTACAAGAGCGCACAAACATGGACGCGAGTGCCCGAGTCAACTTCCTCAAGAAGATGCACGAAGATACAAGAAACACCATCGAGCGCCAAGTACAACGACTCGCGACCAAGCTCAACGTCAACAAGCAACCCATGATGTTCAATGTTGGAGATCTTGTGTGGCTACACCTTCGCAAGGATCGCTTCCCCAAGGAACGCAAGTCCAAGCTACTACCCCGAGCGGATGGACCCTTCAAGGTGCTTGCACACTACAACAACAACGCATACAAGATCAACATCCCACGCGACAAGTACTCCGTGAGCGACATCTTCAACATCAAAGATCTATCCCCGTACCATGGTGATGAGGATTTTGATCCGAGGTCGGATCTTTCCCAAGGGAGGGGAGACGATGCGGAGCATCCTACGGTCATCCCCATGGACCTACCATCGTCTCATCAAGAGCCAAGAGGACCTATGACACGAGCACGAGCTAGAGCTCTCGAGAACGAGGTGACTTCCTTCCTTAGTGATATCACATATGATCCACTCGAGACATGGCTACTACCTAAGTCCGATATGCTATGCATGATTAGGTGTCAAGAGGAGCCTCCCGAGGATGCACGTGAAGACGGACAAGCCGCCAAGTTCACGGATGAAGAGAACCAACGGAAACGGGCAAGTTCACCTTCCAGGCCCCGGACATCCGGCCAAGTCCCCGGACATCCGGCCCCTGGAGCAACCACAGCAGCAGCAGCCCAGACGCACAAGCCTACAGGGCCCGGACATCCGGCGTCCAGCCCGGACATCCGGCCCCAGCCCGGAAATCCGGCCAAAAGCCCGAACATCCGGCGCCACGCTACAGAACATCCAGAAGTTTTGCCCTCCAGCCCGGACATCCGGCCCCCCAGCCGGACATCCGGCCCCTCCTGAAGCCCCGGACATCCGGCCCGTCGCCCGGACATCCGGCCACCCCTGTCTGCGCACAGTAAGGGCCGAGGCCCGTGTACCCCTTCCACCCCTAGACTATATATACTCCTTCTCCTCCATCTTTCTAGGGTTAGCATTGGTTTAGCTCATATGTGAGATAGACATTGCTCATCCATACGGATCTCCTCCTCGAGAGAGACTGCGGCCCCTCTTCAGAGACGATCCACGTTGGATTCAAGACCCCTTCTTGGGTGGCCCCCTATCAAGACCTCCTCACGAAGAAGAACCGGTTACCCTTTGTATCGTCCTTTGTTGATCGTGGATCGTGTATCTCCCTTTGTATTCTTGGATCTAGCGCATGTGTAATCGAATCTTGTTGGTTTGAGTGATTCTCTTGTGTTTCCCCTCATGTTTCCCCTCGTGTTCTTCGTGTTCTCAGTTGGGATCCGCTCCTTTCGTCAAAGATCGGCCATCTAGGGTTCCACCCTACATCATCTTGGTATCATGAGCCACGTTGATCACGATTTCGGAGCCCCCTCTCTTTGTTTTCTAGCTTGATTTTGTTGTTTTTCGTCCTAACCCAAAAATTGCCCCACAAAAATAGCCCCAAATTTCTTTTTGTGATTTGTTGGTGTGATGAAGTTTTGTTGGATTTGATCCGCGGATTTCGTGTGTTGCAGGTGGATCTAGCTTTTCCCCATCTTTTCCCCAATTTCCATCCACAAAATCTTCCGAATTTTTGCCCCGGATTTGACCTCTCCACGCGGTGTTCATCCATGGATCCCGAGCCCGGACATCCGGCCCGACCAGCCCGGATATCCGGCCCCTGACAGCATCAACTCCATCCTCCACCCCGTTTGCCGCCTAACTTTCGTCCAATTTTGTTCCGGAGCCCACATACACTTCCGCATACCACCACCATTTCCGCATAGCACAACCATAGCCTTTCCCGCTACCAACTCCGACAATTTTGACCCATTTTGTTTTGAGAATTTGAGTTGTGGTTTCCGTATCCTATTGTATTTCGGCTATCTAGGTACGGTTCGGCAACAACATCACCACCGCTCATCTTCGCCAAGGACTACTACGAACGGCTACATTGGTATCACTTTCACCTTCATATCATCTTGGTATAGTGGTATCATCATACTCTCTTGCATTTGCATTGATAAACCCATGGCCTTACTTTTGTGTAGCTTACCCATCGAGACTAGCCTTTGAGTATTGCCGGGAACGTGACTTGTGCACATTAGTGTTCATACTTCACATAGCATACATACCATCATTGAGTTGCATATCTTGGTATCATCTCTTGTGTCACAAAAGTTGTCTTCGCATACACAATTGCTATCTTGGTTCGTGAAGCATTGCATGAGAAAAGAGCTCAAACAACAAAGAGCCAAACAAGCTTTTAAGCAAAAGGAGAAAGATAAGCAAAGAGCTTAAGCAAGAACCATAGCATCATACAACATTAAGATTGTCATACTCGATCATCTTGGATCAAAGCATAGAAACATCATACATATAGCATACTTGGGATAGAAGTCGTTGCATTTTTGCTTAGTAGGTTGTGCACAAGTTCGTATCCGCCTATTGTGCAATCGTGCTAGCGTCTCTCTAGTGTTGTGCAACAAGAGCATCTTGGTGGATTCCACGTTTTGGCTCACCCTTGGTTGCCCAACACCACTTATCTATTTGCGTGTGTGTTTCCGTGTACCATATCTTGCTATTGGTCTACTTGTTGCATTTGCAAATTTGTGAATCTTTTCCAACATTATTGAGTCTCACTTACAATTGTATCAAATTTTGTGCCACCATCCTAACCAAGCTCCACCATAAGCTTTTACTTGTGTAGGTGTGAGAACCGACAAGAATTGGTACCAATTGTGCTATTTCCTTGCTACACATTGGAGTGCTCTTTGATCCATTTTCAACATCGGTCAAGGTACATTTGGTATTGGTTCTTCTCTTTCTCCCACTCACATATCTTTGTTTGGAATGATGGATAGGCCAAGTACTTCTACCAATCCACTCTTCTTGGAGCAAGACAACGACATGTCATCCTACGTCACCAAGACTCAACTATTTGGTGCACACCGAGCTTTGCATCAAGAACAACTTGCTTTGGGCGATTGCATCGACAACCTTGCCACCGATCTACGACAATCTGAGCAACGTACAAGAGACTACTTCGACACATCCATGAGTTCCCTCAAAGATGATATCCGAACCATGATGGTCCGCTCTTCTACAACTTCGTCCTCGTCAAGACGGAGCCGCTCAAGTCGACACTACGACGACACCATCTCCGGTTCAAGTACACCGACATCGAACACTCTTCGTCGTGCCGCGCGTCAAGACCGTCAAGCTAACCGCAATCCTCTACACGACACCGACTCTCAAGAGCATCGACATCGTCACAACCAAGCTGCTTTCGCACAAGCACAAGAACGGCAACGCCAACGACAACAAGAACAAGAGGAGCGAGCGCGACAACATCAAGATGCACAAGACGCCTAGGCGCAACGTCAAGAACGACAACTACGTGAAGCTCAAGCACTTGAGGCGCAACGTGCTCTTCAAGACTCAAGTCGTGCCGTAGCCAATCGAGGCCGACATGCTCGACTACATCAAGAAGCACTTCACGACGAAGCTCAAGAAAGGATTTACGAAGCACGTGTGCATCGACAAGCTCCTCGACATGATCGACAAGTTCCTCGTCAAGATCGACAAGCTCCTCCTCATGCGAGACAAGAACGTCAAGTCCATCGAGAGCAAGAGGACAATGGACCACCTCCTCGCCAAGAGCATCATGAGGAAGACAACCCTCCTCACCAAGAGCAACATGAGGAAGACAACCCTCCTCGGCAAGAGCGACATGAGATTGCCAATCCTCACCGACATGGGCGTCATCATCCCCGACCCCAACACAATGAAGAGCAACGATATGGCAAGCTAAAGTTCACCATGCCCAAGTTTACCGGAAGCAATGACCCCGAAGAGTACATATCATGGGCATTGAAGGTTGACAAAATCTTCCGCTTGCACAACTACGAAGAAGAGAAGAAGATCGCAATGGCATCCCTCGAATTCCAAGACTACGTCCTCATTTGGTGGGAACAAGTCATTGAGCACCATGCGGCAAGAGGTGAACCACCCATCACCACTTGGGCACAAATGAAGGATGTCATGAGAGCACGATTCGTGCCAAACTACTACAACCGCGACCTCTTCAAGAAACTCCAACAACTCAAGCAAGGAACCAAGAGCGTTGAAGAGTACTACAAGGAAATGGAGATTGCCATGATACGAGCCAATGTCAAAGAAGATGATGAGCAAACTATGGCACGTTTCTTGAATGGACTCAATCACCCTATCAAGAAGATTGCCGACTTCCAACCATACTCGAACCTCATCGAGCTAGTGCATCAAGCTACCAAAGCGGAACGGCAAGTACAAGACGACTTCAAGTATGCCAAGTTCTCATCCAAGTCCTATGGCCTCTCCAACAATCAAGCTTCGACGACTCCCACCACGAGCAATGGCGACAAGTCAAGTTACAAGAAAGCTTCGACAAGCTCAAGTCGTCCTCCTACTACAAGCAACTTCAAGCCGAAAGCTTCATCATCATCTACTCCAACCGATGAGACCATCAAGACAAGTTCCATCAAATGTTTCACATGCGGAGGCCGAGGCCACAAGTCCTTCGAGTGCACAAACAAGCGCACCATGATCCTCAACGACGACGGCACCTACGACTCCATGAGTGAAGGTGAAATGGAAGCTCTTGAGCAAGTGGCCATGCACCGGCAAGTGAACAATGAAGAAGAAGATGATCACATCTTTTGTGACGAAGACTCAAGTCCCGCTCTTGTTGTCTCCAAGGTCTTGACTCTTCAACATCAACAAGACGAAGATCAAAGATGCCATATCTTCCACACAAAGGCCGGCATCAATGGACGGTCCGTCAAGGTCATCATCGATGGAGGGAGTTGCCATAACTTGGCAAGTGAAGAACTATGCTCCAAACTCCAATTGGTCAAGATGAAGCACCCGCACCCCTAGAAGGTTCAATGGCTAAGCGACACCGGCACCATACAAGTCGAGCAGAGAGTACAAGTCTCTTTCAAGATCGGCGCCTATGAAGACACTTTGGAGTGTGATGTCCTTCCGATGACCGTGTGCCACCTCCTTCTTGGACGGCCATGGCAATTTGACCGAGGTGTCATTCACAATGGGCGTACAAATCACTATAGCTTCAAGATGAAAGGGAAAGAGTTTGTGCTACGTCCTATGTCTCCAAGCCAAGTGCTCGGCGACAAGCAAAACACCCATCGTGGAGAGAATAGTGAGAGAGTGAACCACCAAAAAGAGAGTGAGCGCCACGAGCCCAAATTGAGTGCCTCCACGATGAGCGACAAGAAAAACTTAGTCCTATTTGCCACCAAACGTGAGATGAGAGAAGTGTGTGAGAACCCATCAAGTGTCCTACACTATGTCCTATTGTGCAAGGATGTGGCACCAAAAACTAACAACTCTCACGATCTACCTTTGGTGTTATCTTCTTTATTGCAGGAATTCCAAGATGTTTTCCCCGATGAGCTACCTCCGGGTCTACGTCCACTACGAGGCATTGAGCACCGAATTGATCTCATCCCCGGAGCGCCACTTCCAAACAAAGCGCCCTACTGCGTCAACCCCGAAGAAACCAAAGAAATTCAAAGGCAAGTAAAGCATCTCATAGACCATGGACATGTGCGTGAAAGTTTGAGTCCTTGTGCCGTACCGGTCATTCTTGTGCCAAAACGAGACGGTAGCTTTCGCATGTGTTCCGATTGTAGACCTATCAATGCTATCACCGTTCGTTATAGGTATCCCATTCCACGCCTTGATGATATGCTTGATGAACTTTGCGGTGCCACTATCTTTTCCAAAATTGATCTTAAAAGTGGTTACTATCAAATCCGCATACAAGAGGGTGATGAATGGAAAACCGCTTTCAAAACAAAGTTTGGTCTATATGAGTGGTTAGTCATGCCTATGGGTTTATCGGAAGCACCCGGTACTTTCATGCGTCTTATGCATTACGTGTTTCGCCCTTACATTGGTGAATTTGTTGTTGTCTACTTTGATGATATCCTTGTGTTTAGCAAATCTCTCAAAGAGCATGTCACCCACCTTCGCACCGTGCTACAAACTCTTCGAACAGAGCAACTTTATGCTAATATGAAAAATGCCTATTTGGTGTTGATAAGCTTGTTTTCTTGGGTTTCGTAGTATCTTCTAAGGGTGTTCATGTTGATGAATCTAAGATCAATGCTATTAAAACTTGGCCCCAACCAACCAATTTGCAACAAGTGTGTAGTTTTCTTGGTTTAGCCGGTTTCTATCGCAGATTTATGAAGGATTTTAGCACCATTGCTTCAGCTTTGCATGCTTTGACTAAGAAAAATGCACCGTTTGTTTGGGGAACATCTCAAGATATCGCTTTCAATGAGCTTAAGAATTTGCTTACTCATGCTCCCGTGCTTGCATTACCCAACATTGACAAACCTTTCGAAATTCATTGCGATGCTAGTGGTAATGGCATAGGAGGTGTGTTAACGCAAGAGAAGCGCCCAATTGCTTATTTTAGTGAGAAACTCTCTGGAGCGCAACTCAATTACCCTATCTATGACAAAGAGCTATATGCTTTGGTGCGAGTTTTGCATGAATGGGAACATTACCTACGCCCTCATGAGTTCATCATCCATACCGACCATGAAACGCTTAAATACCTTAAGGGTCAAACTAAGTTGAACAATCGTCATGCTAAATGGAGTGAGTTCATTGAGTCGTTTCCTTATGTCATCAAGTATATTAAAGGTAAGGAAAATGTTGTGGCGGATGCACTTCCCCGTATATGCATGCTTGTTAATCAACTTGAGTTAAATGTCATTGGCTTTGAGCATATAAAAGACTTGTATGAGCATGATCCTACATTTTCTATTCCTTATGCCAAGTGTTTGACGCATACTTCTTGGGATCAATACTACATCAAAGATGGATATCTTATGAGAGCTAACAAACTTTGCATCCCCGAGTCCACTCTTCGCTTGTTGCTTTTGCAGGAATCTCATGGAGGCGGACTCATGGGACACTTTGGACGCTCTCCAAGAACTACTTTTGGCCCAAGATGTTCCGCGACGTCAATCGCTTCACCAACCGATGCTTTACATGTCGCAAAGCTAAGTCCAAAGCTCAATCTCATGGCCTCTATATGCCACTTCTAATTCCATATCACCCATGGGAAGACATTAGCATGGACTTTGTGCTTGGTTTGCCTAGAACTCGATATGGCAAGGATTCCATTTTTGTTGTTGGGGACCGATTCTCCAAAATGGCACATTTCATTCCTTGCAACAAGATAGACGATGCTTCACATGTTGCAAATTTGTTTTGTAGGGAAATCTTGCGCCTTCATGGAGTGCCAAAGACGATTGTCTCGGACCGCGACGTCAAGTTCTTGAGTTACTTTTGGAAGACATTGTGCGCCAAGCTCGGAATCAAGCTTTTGTTCTCTTCGGCATACCATCCACAAACCGACGGCCAAACGGAGGTGACCAACCGCACGCTCTCCACTCTACTACGCGTGTTGATAAAGAAGAACATCAAGGAGTGGGAGGAGTGCCTACCCATCGCCGAGTACGCCTACAATCGTGCAAGACATTCGACTACCGGCAAGTCCCCCTTCGAGGTCGTCTATGGCTTCAACCCATTGTCTCCATTGGACATTCTACCTCTACCACTACAAGAGCGCATAAACATGGATGCGAGTGCCCGAGTCAACTTCCTCAAGAAGATGCACGAAGATACAAGAAACACCATCGAGCGCCAAGTACAACGACTCGCGACCAAGCTCAACGTCAACAAGCAACCCATGATGTTCAATGTTGGAGATCTTGTGTGGCTACACCTTCGCAAGGATCGCTTCCCCAAGGAACGCAAGTCCAAGCTACTACCCCGAGCGGATGGACCCTTCAAGGTGCTTGCACACTACAACAACAACGCATACAAGATCAACATCCCACGCGACAAGTACTCCGTGAGCGACATCTTCAACATCAAAGATCTATCCCCGTACCATGGTGATGAGGATTTCGATCCGAGGTCGGATCTTTCCCAAGGGAGGGGAGATGATGCGGAGCATCCTACGGTCATCCCCATGGACCTACCATCGTCTCATCAAGAGCCAAGAGGACCTATGACACGAGCACGAGCTAGAGCTCTCGAGAACGAGGTGACTTCCTTCCTTAGTTATATCACATATGATCCACTCGAGACATGGCTACTACCTAAGTCCGATATGCTATGCATGATTAGGTGTCAAGAGGAGCCTCCCGAGGATGCACGTGAAGACGGACAAGCCGCCAAGTTCACGGATGAAGAGAACCAACGGAAACGGGCAAGTTCACCTTCCAGGCCCCGGACATCCGGCCAAGTCCCCGGACATCCGGCCCCTGGAGCAACCACAGCAGCAGCAGCCCAGACGCACAAGCCTACAGGGCCCGGACATCCGGCGTCCAGCCCGGACATCCGGCCCCAGCCCGGAAATCCGGCCAAAAGCCCGGACATCCGGCGCCACGCTACAGAACATCCAGAAGTTTTGCCCTCCAGCCCGGACATCCGGCCCCCCAGCCCGGACATCCGACCCGTCGCCCGGACATCCGGCCACCCCTGTCTGCGCACAGTAAGGGCCGAGGCCCGTGTACCCCTTCCACCCCCTAGACTATATATACTCCTCCATCTTTCTAGGGTTAGCATTGGTTTAGCTCATATGTGAGATAGAGCATTGCTCATCCATACGGATCTCCTCCTCGAGAGAGACTGCGGCCCCTCTTCGGAGATGATCCACGTTGGATTCAAGACCCCCTCTTGGGTGGCCCCCATCAAGACCTCCTCACGGAGAAGAACCGGTTACCCTTTGTATCGTCCTTTGTTGATCGTGGATCGTGTATGTCCCTTTGTATTCTTGGATCTAGCGCATGTGTAATCGAATCTTGTTGGTTTGAGTGATTCTCTTGTGTTTCCCCTCGTGTTTCCCCTCGTGTTCTTCGTGTTCTTAGTTGGGATCCGCTCCTTTCGTGAAAGATCGGCCATCTAGGGTTCCACCCTACATCAAATGTTCAATTGTTGTGGCTGCATTCTGTTATTGTATACCATGTGAGGAATAAATCGAATTTGGCTGCACCTAATACATAGAAACATATACAAGTGCTATATTTCCTTGTTCTTAATCATGCTTGGTTTGGATAAATGGGTTTTCCATGTGGCTTGAATTAATCTAATGAATCAGCAATGTGCTTATTTATCATCAACATATTTTACTGATAGCATGCGAACCCTTACTTAACCTGATGACTAACTACCTTATATGTGTTGCAGGGAAACAATGGGAAGCACTGAGGTTTACAAGATCGTACTAACTATTATACCTTGCCTTTTTGTATTCCTTTGCCCCATTTCCAATATAGAGAAGATATTTATGCACATCCTTGTTTTCAGAGTTCACTGATGATTACCTCTCAAACCACCTCTGTGGTCAGGAGGCGAGGAAAGTTTTCATATAACACCCATGGTTCAATATTGAAGTGTTCCTGAAGAGGTCAAAGGATGGATGGTCAACCATCCACAAGCACTGGCCTAAAGTTGCAAAGACCTTCAACATGAATGAAGGCTCAATATTCGCCTTCTGCTTCAGCAGTTTTCCAGATGAGATGCATCTCTCTATGTACAGTCTATGATGCTAATTTCGAAAGGTTCTAGATGTTGCATGTGAAACTTGCTGCTGATGCAGTTGTGTAATGGGGCAGCTGAGTGCTGAAGCTATATCTTGTTGTACTCTGATGTATTTCAATTATGAAATCCTGCTTCCTTAATACGGAAATGGAATATATTATGTGCTTAATATGAATGTCAATTAGATTAGTAAATGGATTATTAATAATAGGGCAATTATCCCGCTAATTGGCCAATTAGCTTGCTAATTGGGTTTTCCTATTACAAACGGTTAATGAGAAACCACCGTGGGCGATGACCTCAGGCAACGCACGCAGTTTCTAGGAATAAACCGTGTTGGATCAATGAACAATCACACAGGACATTCTCTTCAAAACTGTTTGTGTTACGCCACCTTGCGCAAACGTTTTCCTTCTAGTGACTGTGTGGGATGTATATACGAACAGAAACGTTTAGTGGTGATTGACTGTGTGGGATGTACTTACGACCGGAAATGATTTCGCTTGTATAATTGTATTTTTTTAGCACTACTATACCCATTTCTGTATTTAAGTGCTCGCCGGTCACACATGACCTCATTTTGTCGAGCGTGTGTGCCAGGAGGGCATATCCCCAACGGTTTCTGGGTCGTGTGGGAAGGACCCCCCTATCGCCCACACTCACTTGGCGACGGTTCCGAATGCCATCATGGAAAGGGGTTAAAAATCGTTTGTTTAGGACCGACGCGCACCAGTGTCTCCTTACATAATCTCACTATATTTTTTCGTACGCATGTCAGATATTGTACACAGTCATGCTGAACATGTAGAGAAAAAGAGAAGAGTTTTACACGGAAATTGATGAGGACATCAATACCATTGTTACACCCACAGCCCCTGCTGCTATACATACTGGACCAATTACTAGAGCTCGCGCACGCCAATTAAATTACCAGGTACTTTCGTTTCTTGGTAATGATTCTAATGTTCATGAGAATATGATGCTGCCTAAATTGGATACATTTGTTTTGCTTACAAATGAAGGGCCTAGCTTTGAGAAGGATGAACATTGGAGCAAGAACAAGCATGGAGATGATGGCATGCGCATGGGGGACAAGAACGGAGTTACAAGTGATGATTTCAGGACATTGAAGCCACCATAATGCGTGCATGAAGCCTTGGACGAAATATACAAGATGCTACTTCATAACTTTCGTCCAGAGGCTATTCTAGGTGCTGCGTCACCTTATTATTGGGCCATGCCATGTAATTTCGAAATAATTGAGTATAGGCTATTTTTAGAGTCCGTATGTGTGGGGAAACAAGAGATAGGGTTGGTTTCGGACCCCTTCCCCAAGGGCCACGAAATTCCCCCCTCTTCCTCCATATATACAGCCCTTAGGGCGTCGTTTAGACTTTGGGTTTTGTTTAGATTAAAAGTTCGCCATAGCTGCAACTTCGCGTACTTCGTTTGTGTTCAACGACCAGACAAAGGCATCACAGAATCCCACCTTGATCAATAAAGCTTTCATCTTATATTCGCAATATCCATAATTGCAATCTCAATTTCTTGCTTGTTCTTCGTTTGCTCGCAGGAAACAGACCCTCGAGGTCAGGTTGATCGTGCTCCGGCGTGGTCAATAACCTCTCGGAGTTGGTTTAGCGATTGCTAAAGCGCGACGTCATCGCACGTTCGTAGTCGGATCGTCAAAGTCGACTTCCACCAAAGCGATATCCATCATCTCATCGAAAGACGGGACACCTTTGCCTCTATCAAGTGGTATCAGATTTCCAGGTTGCTTGGTGAGATTTTACAGTTTTTCGTAGTTTAGATCGAGTCTGTTCTTCATACCTACAGTCCATGAAAAAGCCACAAAAAAATTAGGGTTAGTTCGGTATATCTGAACCAATCTGAGCCTTTGCATAATCTTTTTAGGGTTTTTGCTTTGTTGAATTTGCGGTTGCTTCGTCGTGTCAAGTTGCTAGTCTTAGAGTCTAGTCTTTTAGAGTTTTGAGTTCTGGTCATAAGTTGTCACGCCGCCGCCGCACCATCATCATCGCCTTGCCATCTACTACTATTGCTTATCCGCCACCGCTCTGAATCCGTATCCATATACCACCACCGATCCGTATCCATATACCACCACCGCTACCATATACCACCACCGCTGCAATATCCTACCACCATATATCCACCACCAATCCGAGTTCTTTTCATATTCGGTTTGTTTTAGAGATCCATCTATTTTCCGTTTCGTGTTTCCTTGCCTGAGTAGGTCTCGGAAAAAAAGAGTCTGGCGACCCCCGGGCAGTTTTTAGGCCAAAATTTCGGCAACCAAAAATATTTTTTCCCTATCCTATTTTTAGGTCCCGGGGAGTGTTTTGAGACACTCGCCATCATAGTGATTTTTTTGTCGCACTTTTTCGTCGTCGCTGCCCTGATTTCCGAAAAAAAATAGTCAAAAAAATTTTGTGCCCATCCTGCCAGTTTGACCTGGGAAGAGTTTTGAGACACTCGCCATTATAGTGATTTTTCGCAAAAAAAAGGAGCGAAAAAAAAGAGAATTTTTTTTCTAGAGTGTGCTTTTCCCTTGTTTACGTGCAGCGCCGTGATTTTGTTAGTGTTCTAGGCTCGTGTCTCTAGCACGGTCTAGCCTAGGACCAGCACAGTACCGTCGTTGAACGTTTCTTCAACTTTGCATCTCTGAATTGATTATTGCAGACCATTTTTGCTACCATATTATAAGCCTTCCCAGCTCCACATACATCTACATCGTGCGTTTGACTCTCCCTAGTAATCGCTCTATCCAAGCTTTGAGAGTTTTGACTACAACGGTTGCCGATCACCACCTGCTGCTGGGTAAGAACTGGTAAGAATTTGAGATTCGCTTGAAGGTATTGTGACACACCACCATCACCACCACTTCCTAGTAGTCTGCAGGATCATATTCTTTTGTGTTTCTATTGCTGCTAACTATGGCAGGATCCCAAGCCGATGAGACTGATTGGGAGAACATGACGAACAAGGAGTTGCATAATAAATTTCAGCAAATGATGAGTGGCCAGGTGGGAGATGTGCTAAACAGATTTGAAGAGGCTATGGAGAAGATAGATGCCATGGAGAAGTCGTTCGAGACAAAGCTGTATAACAAGTTTACTGAATTACTCAAGCGTCTTCCCCAACCACCACCGGCTGCACATGTCGCACCTCTACAACAACAACAACCACATCTCCAACGCCGCCTTCTAAATCAAGTGGGACGAGCACAACGCGTTCCAATTGAGACTGGTCAAAATTCGGGTGCCGCTGCACCTACTGTTGATGCTTCTTTGGCTCCTGCTACTGCGGCGGCTGAGGAGGATGACGATTATGCGGGCGATTATGAGGATGAGGTTAATCAAAATCAGAACTACGTGCAGCCACCAGCACCACCACCAGCAGGTCGACCTCAGGTATATATTCGCAACGGTAGGCCGGCACCACCACCTCAGGTACGAGATCATGACCATCTCCCTAAACTGAAATTGAATATTCTACCATTTGAGGGTAGATATGTTCCTGATATATATCTTACTTGGGAGTTAGAAACTGAACAACGATTTACATGTTTAAGATATCCTGAGGAGAGACGTGTTCTTGCTGCTGTTTGTGCTTTCACTAGCTTTGCATGTGTTTGGTGGTCTCAACATTGTAGATTATATCCTGTTCCGGCTACTTGGGCTGCTTTGAAAACTGCTATGTGTACTCGTTGGGTTCCACCATATTATCAACGTGAATTACTTCAAAAATTGCAGCGCTTAAGACAAGGGAAAAATTCTGTAGAAGAATATTATCAGGAATTACAAACTGGCATGATTAGATGTGGTATTGTTGAGGAGAATGAAGCTATGCTTGCATGTTTTATGGGTGGATTAAATAAAGAGATTCAGACCATTCTAGAGTATAAGGATTATAATAATATCACTCGTTTATTCCATCTTGCTTGTAAAGCTGAACGTGAAGTGCTGGATCGACACGCATTGGCGCGAACTAACTTTTCTGCAGGTCGACCTTCATCATGGACACCGCGTGCATCTTCTACTTCCACTGCACCAGCACCTCCATCAGGTTCCACCTCCAGCCGTGATACAAGAAAGCAGGCACAACCACCACTATCTGCCAAGAGCGCACCTGCCGGGCCTGCACAGAGCTCTTCTTCTTCCATGGCATCGATAGGGCACACAAGTGATATTATTTGTCGTCGTTGTAAGGGAAGAGGACATTATGCGAGAGAATGCAAATCTCAGCGTGTAATGATTGCTACTGAGGATGGTGGGTATGAGTCCGGTAGTGACTATGATGAGGAGACTTTGGCACTTATTACACGTGAGGAACATGGTGGAGATGATTCTGAAAATGAGACGCAATACATGGATCCTGAAGACGCTGACAGGTATGAATGTTTAGTTGCTCAACGTGTTTTGAGTGTGCAGGTCACACAAGCAGAGCAAAATCAGAGGCATGATTTGTTCCATACAAAGGGAGTTGTGAAGGAACGTTCTGTTCGCGTCATCATCGATGGAGGGAGCTGTAACAACTTGGCTAGCATGGAGATGGTGGAGAAGCTATCTCTCACCACAAGACCACATCCACATCCTTACTACATCCAATGGTTCAACAACAGCGGCAAGGTTAAGGTAACACGTACTGTTCGTGTGCATTTTAGTATCTCTACATATGCTGATTATGTTGATTGTGATGTGGTACCCATGCAAGCATGTTCCTTATTACTTGGTAGACCATGGCAATTTGATAAAAATTCTGTACACCATGGTAGAAACAATCAGTATACTCTTGTTCATAAGGATAAAAATATTACTTTGCTTCCTATGACTCCTGATTCCATTTTGAAAGATGACATTAATAGAGCTAATAAAGCAAAACAGGTGAAAAATAAGAGTGAAAATCAGATTGTGGCAAAAGAATTTGAGCAACAAATGAAACCTAATAATAAACCATCTAGTGTTGTTTCTGAAATTAAATTGAAAAGTGCATGTTTACTTGCCACAAAATCTGATATTGATGAGCTAGATTTCAACAAATCTGTTTGCTATGCTTTTGTGTGCAAAGAGGCATTATTTTCATTCGAGGACGTGCCTTCCTCTTTGCCCCCTGCTGTCACTAACATTTTTAGGAGTTCGCTGACGTCTTCCCACAAGACGTGCCACCGGGATTACCACCTATTTGAGGGATTGAGCATCAAATTGATTTTATTCCTGGTGCATCGCTACCCAACCGTGCACCATACCGTACCAATCCAGAGGAGACGAAGGAGATTATGCGTCAAGTACAGGAGCTGCTCGACAAAGGTTATATACGCGAATCTCTTAGTCCTTGTGTTGTTCCTATTATACTAGTGCCTAAAAAGGATGGTACGTCGCGTATGTGTGTTGATTGTAGAGGCATTAATAATATTACTATTCGTTATCGTCATCCTATTCCTAGGCTAGATGATATGCTTGATGAATTGAGTGGCTCTACAATATTCTCCAAAGTTGATTTGCGTAGTGGATACCATCAAATTCGTATGAAATTGGGAGATGAATGGAAAACTGCATTTAAAACTAAGTTTGGTTTATATGAGTACTTAGTCATGCCTTTTGGGTTAACTAATGCACCTAGTACTTTCCTGAGACTAATGAACGAAGTTTTACGTGTTTTCATTGGACGATTTGTGGTAGTCTATTTTGATGATATACTGAATTATAGCAAATCTTTGGAAGAACATTTGGAACATTTACGTGCTGTTTTTATTGCTCTACGTGATGCACGTTTGTTTGGTAACCTTGGGAAGTGCACCTTTTGCACCGACCGAGTATCTTTTCTTGGCTATGTTGTTACTCCACAGGGAATTGAAGTTGATAAAGCCAAGATTGAAGCTATTGAGAGTTGGCCGCAGCCCAAAACGGTCACACAAGTGCGGAGTTTTCTTGGACTCGCTGGTTTCTATAGGCGTTTTGTGAGAGATTTTAGCACCATTGCTGCACCTCTCAACGAGCATACAAAGAAGGATGTGCCTTTTATTTGGGGTACCGCACAGGAAGAAGCCTTCACGGTATTGAAAGATAAGTTGACACATGCTCCTTTACTCCAACTTCCTGATTTTAATAAGACTTTTGAGCTTGAATGTGATGCTAGTGGAATTGGATTAGGAGGTGTGTTATTACAAGATGGTAAACCTGTTGCATACTTTTCTGAAAAATTGAGTGGGCGTAGTCTTAATTATTCTACTTATGATAAAGAACTATATGCTCTTGTTCGGACTTTAGAAACATGGCAACATTATTTATGGCCCAAAGAATTTGTTATACATTCTGATCATGAATCTTTGAAACATATTAAAAGTCAAGCTAAACTGAATCGTAGACATGCTAAATGGGTTGAATTCATTGAAACTTTCCCTTATGTCATTAAACACAAGAAGGGTAAAGAAAATGTTATTGCTGATGCATTGTCTCGTCGCTATACTATGCTTTCACAACTTGACTTCAAAATATTTGGTTTGGAGACCATCAAAGATCAATATGTGCATGATGCTGATTTTAAAGATGTTTTGCATAATTGTAAAGAAGGAAGAACCTGGAACAAGTTTGTCGTTAATGATGGATTTGTGTTCCGTGCTAACAAGCTATGCATTCCAGCTAGCTCTCTTCGTCTTTTGTTGTTGCAGGAGGCGCATGGAGGAGGATTAATGGGACACTTTGGCGTGAAGAAGATGGAGGACGTACTTGCTACACATTTCTTTTGGCCAAAGATGAGACGGGATGTTGAGCGTTTTGTTGCTCGCTGCACTACATGTCAAAAAGCTAAGTCACGACTCAATCCTCATGGTTTATATATGCCTTTGCCTGTACCTAGTGTTCCTTGGGAGGATATATCTATGGACTTTGTTTTAGGTTTACCTCGAACAAAGAAGGGGAGGGATAGCATATTTGTTGTCGTGGATAGATTCTCAAAAATGGCACACTTTATACCATGTCATAAAAGCGATGATGCTGTTAATTTGCTGATTTGTTCTTCCGTGAAATTATTCGTTTGCATGGTGTGCCAAATACTATTGTTTCATATCGTGATACTAAATTTCTTAGCCACTTTTGGAGATGTTTATGGGCTAAGTTGGGGACTAAACTGCTTTTTAGTACTACTTGTCATCCCCAAACTGATGGACAAACTGAAGTAGTCAATAGAACATTGTCTACTATGCTTAGGGCTGTTTTGAAGAATAATAAGAAAATGTGGGAAGAATGCTTGCCTCATATTGAGTTTGCTTATAATCGTTCATTGCATTCTACTACTAAGATGTGCCCTTTTGAAATTGTGCATGGTTTCCTACCTCGTGCACCTATTGATTTGTTGCCTCTTCCATCTTCGGAGAAGGTTAATTTTGATGCTAAACAACGTGCTGAATTGATCTTAAAAATGCATGAGTTAACTAAGGAAAACATTGAGCGTATGAATGCTAAATATAAACTTGCTGGAGATAAGGGTAGAAAACATGTTGTGTTTGCACCTGGAGATCTTGTTTGGTTACATTTGCGTAAGGATAGATTTCCTGATTTGCGCAAATCAAAGCTAATGCCACGTGCTGATGGTCCTTTTAAGGTGTTAGAGAAAATAAATGATAATGCATATAAACTTGAGCTGCCTGCAGATTTTGGGGTTAGTCCCACTTTTAACATTGCAGATTTGAAGCCTTATTTGGGTGAGGGAGATGAGCTTCCGTCGAGGACGACTTCATTTCAAGAAGGGGAGGATGATGAGGACATCAATACCATTGTTACACCCACAGCCCCTGCTGCTATACATACTGGACCAATTACTAGAGCTCGCGCACGCCAATTAAATTACCAGGTACTTCCGTTTCTTGGTAATGATTCTAATGTTCATGAGAATATGATGCTGCCTAAATTGGATACATTTGTTTTGCTTACAAATGAAGGGCCTAGCTTTGAGAAGGATGAACATTGGAGCAAGAACAAGCATGGAGATGATGGCATGCGCATGGGGGACAAGAACGGAGTTACAAGTGATGATTTCAGGACATTGAAGCCACCATAATGCGTGCATGAAGCCTTGGACGAAATATACAAGATGCTACTTCATAACTTTCGTCCAGAGGCTATTCTAGGTGCTGCGTCACCTTATTATTGGGCCAGGCCATGTAATTTCGAAATACTTGAGTATAGGCTATTTTTAGAGTCCGTATGTGTGGGGAAACAAGAGATAGGGTTGGTTTCGGACCCCTTCCCCAAGGGCCACGAAATTCCCCCCCTCTTCCTCCATATATACAGCCCTTAGGGCGTCGTTTAGACTTTGGGTTTTGTTTAGATTAAAAGTTCGCCATAGCTGCAACTTCGCGTACTTCGTTTGTGTTCAACGACTAGACAAAGGCGTCACAGAACCCCACCTTCATCAATAAAGCTTTCATCTTATATTCGCAATATCCAGATTGCAATCTCAGTTTCTTGCTTGTTCTTCGTTTGCTCGCAGGAAACAGACCCTCGTGGTCAGGTTGATCGTGCTCCGGCGTGGTCAATAACCTCTCGGAGTTGGTTTAGCGATTGCTAAGGCGCGACGTCATCGCACGTTCGTAGTCGGATCGTCAAAGTCGACTTCCACCAAAGCGATATCCATCATCTCATCGAAAGACGGGACACCTTTGCCTCTATCAGAAATACAATGTCATGCAGACATCGCTCCATGGTGGGTTAAATGTTAAACCCTCCCCCCCACTCCCCCCCACCCCCTCTCCAGATTGTAATCCAGAGGAAGATATCTGTTTTGAGGTGGATTCAGACGTAGCTGACCACTCCTATTTACCCCCAAGGTGTTTGCTCCAACTTAGCATGATGATATTAGTCATATCATGCATATGTTGCCTTGCGGTGCCTACTTTCGACATCATATATGTCATCTGCTTAGTTTAGACATGTTCTGTAATGCCACCTGTTTAGTTTCTATATCATATATGAGAATTATGCAGTCTCGTGTCTTTTAGCCAGCCATAATATAATTGAAATGTGCAATGCCATCCTGTTTAACCAGGCATCATATATCTGAATGTTATCTTGCCCATCCTTTTCTTCATTACATTTCCATTTGTCGACAATGTTTGTACATTAAACTACTCTTCCTGTGAATCAGCCATTTGAGTGGGTGATGGAAAAATCTGGAGTGAAAACAAGGCCTTCAGAGCAGACAGTGCTACCTGTCGAAGCAGATCTCTTGCTGGGTCCCGATAGCTCCTCAGAGATGGATTCAGAGACAGATGACCAGTCCTATTCCCCCACCGAGGTGTATTCATGAGGACATCAATACCATTGTTACACCCACAGCCCCTGCTGCTATACATACAGGACCAATTACTAGAGCTCGCGCACGCCAATTAAATTACCAGGTACTTTTGTTTCTTGGTAATGATTCTAATGTTCATGAGAATATGATGCTGCCTAAATTGGATACATTTGTTTTGCTTACAAATGAAGGGCCTAGCTTTGAGAAGGATGAATATTGGAGCAAGAACAAGCATGAAGATGATGGCATGCGTATGGGGGACAAGAACGGAGTTACAAGTAATGATTTCAGGACGTTGAAGCCACCATAATGCGTGCATGAAGCCTTGGACGAAATATACAAGATGCTACTTCATAACTTTCGTCCAGAGGCTATTCTAGGTGCTGCGTTACCTTATTATTGGGCCAGGCCCATGTAATTTCGAAATACTTGAGTATAGGCTATTTTTAGAGTCCGTATGTGTGGGGAAACAAGAGATAGGGTTGGTTTCGGACCCCTTCCCCAAGGGCCACGAAATTCCCCCCTCTTCCTCCATATATACAGCCCTTAGGGCGTCGTTTAGACTTTGGGTTTTGTTTAGATTAAAAGTTCGCCATAGCTGCAACTTCGCGTACTTCGTTTGTGTTCAACGACCAGACAAAGGCGTCACAGAACCCCACCTTGATCAATAAAGCTTTCATCTTATATTCGCAATATCCAGATTGCAATCTCAGTTTCTTGCTTGTTCTTCGTTTGCTCGCAGGAAACAGACCCTCGTGGTCAGGTTGATCGTGCTCCGGCATGGTCAATAACCTCTCGGAGTTGGTTTAGCGATTGCTAAGGCGCGACGTCTTCGCACGTTCGTAGTCGGATCGTCAAAGTCGACTTCCACCAAAGCGATATCCATCATCTCATCGAAAGACGGGACACCTTTGCCTCTATCAAGTGGTATCAGATTTACAGGTTGCTCGATGAGATTTTACAGTTTTTCGTAGTTTAGATCGAGTATGTTCTTCATACCTACAGTCCACGAAAAAGCCACAAAAAAATTAGGGTTAGTTCATCATATCCGAACCAATCTGAGCCTTTGCATAATCTTTTTAGGGTTTTTGCTTTGTTGAATTTGCGGTTGCATCGTCGTGTCAAGTTGCTGGTCTTAGAGTCTAGTCTTTTAGAGTGTCGAGTTCTGGTCATAAGTTGTCACGCCGCCGCCGCACCATCATCATCGCCTTGCCATCTACCACTATTGCTTATCCGCCACCGCTCTGAATCCGTATCCATATACCACCACCGCTACCATATACCACCACCATATATCCACCACCAATCCGAGTTCTTTTCATATTGGGTTTGTTTTAGAGATCCATCTATTTTCCGTTTCGTGTTCCCTTGCCTGAGTAGGTCTCGAAAAAAAAAGTCTGGAGACCCCCGGGCAGTTTTTAGGCCAAAATTTTGGCGACCAAAAATATTTTTTCCCTATCCTATTTTTAGGTCCCGGGGAGTGTTTTGAGACACTTGCCATCATAGTGATTTTTTGTCGCACTTTTTCGTCGTCGCTGCCCTGATTTCCGAAAAAAATAGTCAAAAAAAATTTGTGCCTATCCTGTCAGTTTGACCAGGGAAGAGTTTTGAGACACTCGCCATTATAGTGATTTTTTGCAAAATAAAAGAGCGCAAAAAAAAAGAGCGCGAAAAAAAAAGAGCAAAAAAAATCCAGAGTGTGCTTTTCCCATGTTTACGTGCAGCGCCGTGATTTTGTTAGTGTTCTAGGCTCGCGTCTCTAGCACGGTCTAGCCTAGGACCAGCACAGTACCGTCGTTGAGCGTTTCTTCAACTTTGCATCTCTAAATTGATTATTGCAGACCATTTTTGCTACCATATTATAAGCCTTCCCAGCTCCACATACATCTACATCGTGCGTTTGACTCTCCCTGGTAATCGCTCTATCCAAGCTTTGAGAGTTTTGACTACAACGGTTGCCGATCACCACCTGCTGCTGGGTAAGAACTGGTAAGAATTTGAGATTCGCTTGAAGGATTTGTGACACACCACCATCACCACCACTTCCTAGTAGTCTGTAGGATCATATTCTTTTGTGTTTCTATTGCTGCTAACCATGGCAGGATCACAAGCCGATGAGACTGATTGGGAGAACATGACGAACAAGGAGTTGCATGATAAATTTCAGCAAATGATGAGTGGCCAGGTGGGAGATGTGC
Source organism: Aegilops tauschii subsp. strangulata (assembly GCF_002575655.3). Taxonomy (NCBI): domain Eukaryota; kingdom Viridiplantae; phylum Streptophyta; class Magnoliopsida; order Poales; family Poaceae; genus Aegilops; species Aegilops tauschii. Next base: position 183,449,105 of record NC_053035.3, on the reverse strand, counting down.
TAAACAGATTTGAAGAGGCTATGGAGAAGATAGATGCCGTGGAGAAGTCGTTCGAGACAAAGCTGGATAACAAGTTTACTGAATTACTCAAGCGTCTTCCCCAACCACCACCGGCTGCATATGTCGCACCTCTACAACAACAACAACCACATCTCCAACGCCGCCTTCCAAATCAAGTGGGACGAGCACAGCGCGTTCCAATCGAGACTGGTCAAAATTCGGGTGCCGCTGCACCTACTGTTGATGCTTCTTTAGCTCCTGCTACTGCGGCGGCTGAGGAGGATGACGATTATGCGGGCGATTATGAGGATGAGGTTGATCAAAATCAGAACTACGTGCAGCCACCAGCACCACCACCAGCAGGTCGACCTCAGGTATATATTCGCAACAGTAGGCCGGCACCACCACCTCAGGTACGAGATCATGACCATCTCCCTAAACTGAAATTGAATATTCCACCATTTGAGGGTAGATATGTTCCTGATATATATCTTACTTGGGAGTTAGAAACTGAACAACGATTTACATGTTTACAATATCCTGAGGAGAGACGTGTTCCTGCTGCTGTTTGTGCTTTCACTAGCTTTGCATGTGTTTGGTGGTCTGAACATTGTAGATTATATCCTGTTCCAGCTACTTGGGCTGCTTTGAAAACTGCTATGTGTACTCGTTGGGTTCCACCATATTATCAACGTGAATTACTTCAAAAATTGCAGCGCTTAAGACAAGGGAAAAATTCTGTAGAAGAATATTATCAGAAATTACAAACTGGCATGATTAGATGTGGTATTGTGAGGAGAATGAAGCTATGCTTGCACGTTTTATGGATGGATTAAATAAAGAGATTCAGACCATTCTAGAGTATAAGGATTATAATAATATCACTCGTTTATTCCATCTTGCTTGTAAAGCTGAACGTGAAGTGCAGGATCGACAGGCATTGGCGCGAACTAACTTTTCTGCAGGTCGACCTTCATCATGGACACCACGTGCATCCTCTACTTCCACTTCACCATCACCTCCATCAGGTGCCACCTCCAGCCGTGATACAAGAAAGCAGGCACAACCACCACTCTCCGCCAAGAGCACACCTGCCGGGCCTGCGTAGAGCTCTTCTTCTTCCATGGCGTCAACAGGGCACACAAGTGATATTATTTGTCGTCGTTGTAAGGGAAGAGGACATTATGCGAGAGAATGCAAATCTCAGCGTGTGATGATTGCTACTGAGGATGGTGGGTATGAGTCCGCTAGTGATAGAGGCAAAGGTGTCCCGTCTTTCGATGAGATGATGGATGTCGCTTTGGTGGAAGTCGACTTTGACGATCCGACTACGAACGTGCGAAGACGCCGTGCCTTAGCAATCGCTAAACCAACTCCGAGAGGTTATTGACCACGCCGGAGCACGATCAACCTGACCACGAGGGTCTGTTTCCTGCGAGCAAACGAAGAACAAGCAAGAAACTGAGATTGCAATCTGGATATTGCGAATATAAGATGAAAGCTTTATTGATCAAGGTGGGGTTCTATGACGCCTTTGTCTGGTCGTTGAACACAAACGAAGTACGCGAAGTTGCAGCTATGGCGAACTTTTAATCTAAACAAAACCCAAAGTCTAAACGACGCCCTAAGGGCTATATATATGGAGGAAGAGGGGGGAATTTCGTGGCCCTTGGGGTAGGGGTCCGAAACCAACCCTATCTCTTGTTTCCCCACACATACGGACTCTAAAAATAGCCTATACTCAAGTATTTCGAAATTACATGGGCCTGGCCCAATAATAAGGTGACGCAACACCTAGAATAGCCTCTGGACGAAAGTTATGAAGGCTTGTATATTTCGTCCAAGGCTTCATGCACGCATTATGGTGGCTTCAATGTCCTGAAATCATCACTTGTAACTCCGTTCTTGTCCCCCATGCGCATGCCATCATCTCCATGCTTGTTCTTGCTCCAATGTTCATCCTTCTCAAAGCTAGGCCCTTCATTTGTAAGCAAAACAAATGTATCCAATTTAGGCAGCATCATATTCTCATGAACATTAGAATCATTACCAAGAAACGAAAGTACCTGGTAATTTAATTGGCGTGCGTGAGCTCTAGTAATTGGTTCAATATGTATAGCAGCAGGGGCTGTGGGTGTAACAATGGTATTGATGTCCTCATCATCCTCCCCTTCTTGAAATGAAGTCGTCCTCGACGGAAGCTCATCTCCCTCACCCAAATAAGGCTTCAAATCTGCAATGTTAAAAGTGGGACTAACCCCAAAATCTGCAGGCAGCTCAAGTTTATATGCATTATCATTTATTTTCTCTAACACCTTAAAAGGAGCATCAGCACGTTAGATTTCCTGATTTGCGCAAATCAAAGCTAATGCCACGTGCTGATGGTCCTTTTAAGGTGTTAGAGAAAATAAATGATAATGCATATAAACTTGAGCTGCCTGCAGATTTTGGGGTTAGTCCCACTTTTAACATTGCAGATTTGAAGCCTTATTTGGGTGAGGGAGATGAGCTTCCGTCGAGGACGACTTCATTTCAAGAAGGGGAGGATGATTAGGACATCAATACCATTGTTACACCCACAGCCCCTGCTGCTATACATACTGGACCAATTACTAGAGCTCGCGCACGCCAATTAAATTACCAGGTACTTTCGTATCTTGGTAATGATTCTAATGTTCATGAGAATATGATGCCGCCTAAATTGGATACATTTTTTTTTGCTTACAAATGAAGGGCCTAGCTTTGAGAAGGATGAATATTGGAGCAAGAACAAGCATGGAGATGATGGCATGCGCATGGGGGACAAGAACGGAGTTACAAGTGATGATTTCAGGACGTTGAAGCCACCATAATGCGTGCATGAAGCCTTGGACGAAATATACAAGCCTTCATAACTTTCGTCCAGAGGCTATTCTAGGTGCTGCGTCACCTTATTATTGGGCCAGGCCCATGTAATTTCGAAATACTTGAGTATAGGCTATTTTTAGAGTCCGTATGTGTGGGGAAACAAGAGATAGGGTTGGTTTCGGACCCCTTCCCCAAGGGCCACGAAATTCCCCCCTCTTCCTCCATATATACAGCCCTTGGGGCGTCGTTTAGACTTTGGGTTTTGTTTAGATTAAAAGTTCGCCATTGCTGCAACTTCGCGTACTTCGTTTGTGTTCAACGACCAGACAAAGGCGTCACAGAACCCCACCTTGATCAATAAAGCTTTCATCTTATATTCGCAATATCCAGTTGCAATCTCAGTTTCTTGCTTGTTCTTCGTTTGCTCGCAGGAAACAGACCCTCGTGGTCAGGTTGATCGTGCTCCGGCGTGGTCAATAACCTCTCGGAGTTGGTTTAGCGATTGCTAAGGCGCGACGTCCTCGCACGTTCGTAGTCGGATCGTCAAAGTCGACTTCCATCAAAGCGATATCCATCATCTCATCGAAAGACGGGACACCTTTGCCTCTATCATGTATGCTCTAACTTGGCACGGTTATACTGCTCATATCATGCATATGGTGTCTTGCATTGCATAGTTTAGACATCACATACACAATATTCAACACCATGTTCTTAGTTCAGACATCATATATACGAATGCCCTCTGCTTAGCATATAAATCACATATGTGAATTAAATCATGTGATCCTGATTACTTAGATAACATGTATGTGAAGTATGTCATGCGATTCTGTTTAGTTAGTCCTCATATCTTTGAATTATGTTATGCTATGCTATCCAGTTTAGATAGACATCATATATGTGAAATTATGTCATGCTATCCGTTTTAGTTAAACAATATACATGTCAACTATTTCATGCCCTCTTTTTTCCACACTGTCTATCGCATTTGTCTCTCATACAATGTATGTACATTCAACTATGTTTCCTGTTTATCAGCCATTTGAATTGGAGCGGGTGATGGCAGTATCTAGCGGAGTAAAAACACGGTCTTCAAATAAAACAGTGCTACCACTTGGTGGAGACAGCATGATGAGGACATCAATACAATTATTACACCCACAGTCCCTGCTGCTATACATACTGGACCAATTACTAGAGCTCGCGCACGCCAATTAAATTACCAGGTACTTTCGTTTCTTGCTAATGATTCTAATGTTCATGAGAATATGATGCTGCCTAAATTGGATACATTTGTTTTGCTTACAAATGAAGGGCCTAGCTTTGAGAAGGATGAACATTGGAGCAAGAACAAGCATCGAGATGATGGCATGCGCATGGGGAACAAGAACGGAGTTACAAGTGATGATTTCAGGACGTTGAAGCCACCATAATGCGTGCATGAAGCCTTGGACGAAATATACAAGATGCTACTTCATAACTTTCGTCCAGAGGCTATTCTAGGTGCTGCGTCACCTTATTATTGGGCCAGGCCCATGTAATTTCGAAATACATAAGTATAGGCTGTTTTTAGAGTCCGTATGTGTGGGGAAACAAGAGATAGGGTTGGTTTCGGACCCCTTCCTCAAGGGCCACGAAATTCCCCCCCTCTTCCTCCATATATACAGCCCTTAGGGCGTCGTTTAGACTTTGGGTTTTGTTTAGATTAAAAGTTCGCCATAGCTGCAACTTCGCGTACTTCGTTTGTGTTCAGCGACCAGACAAAGGCGTCACAGAACCCCACCTTGATCAATAAAGCTTTCATCTTATATTCGCAATATCCAGATTGCAATCTCAGTTTCTTGTCTGTTCTTCGTTTGCTCGCAGGAAACAGACCCTCGTGGTCAGGTTGATCGTGCTCCGGCGTGGTCGATAACCTCTCGGAGTTGGTTTAGCGATTGCTAAGGCGCGACGTCCTCGCACGTTCGTAGTCGGATCGTCAAAGTCGACTTCCATCAAAGCGATATTCATCATCTCATCGAAAGACGGGACACCTTTGCCTCTATCAAGTGGTATCAGATTTCCAGGTTGCTCGGTGAGATTTTACAGTTTTTCGTAGTTTAGATCGAGTCTGTTCTTCATACCTACAGTCCACGAAAAAGCCACAAAAAAAAATTAGGGTTAGTTCATCATATCCGAACCAATCTGAGCCTTTGCATAATCTTTTTAGGGTTTTTGCTTTGTTGAATTTGCGGTTGCATCGTCGTGTCAAGTTGCTGGTCTTAGAGTCTAGTCTTTTAGAGTTTCGAGTTCTGGTCATAAGTTGTCATGCCGCCGCCGCACCATCATCATCGCCTTGCCATCTACCACCATTGCTTATCCGCCACCGCTTTGAATCCGTATCCATATACCACCACCGCTGCCATATACCACCGCCATATATCCACCACCAATCCGAGTTCTTTTCATAGTCGGTTTGTTTTAGAGATCCATATATTTTCCGTTTCGTGTTTCCTTGCCTGAGTAGGTCTCGGAAAAAAAAAAAGTCTGGAGACCCCCGGGCAGTTTTTAGGCCAAAATTTCGGCAACCAAAAATATTTTTTCCCTATCCTATTTTTAGGCCCCGGGTAGTGTTTTGAGACACTCGCCATCATAGTGATTTTTTGTCGCACTTTTTCGTCGTCGCTGCCCTGATTTCCGAAAAAAAAATAGTCAAAAAATTTTGTGCCCATCCTGTCAGTTTGACCTGGGAAGAGTTTTGAGACACTCGCCATTATAGTGATTTTTTCGCAAAAAAAAAAAAAAGGAGGAGCGCAAAAAAAAAAGAGCGCAAAAAAAAAAAAAAAAGAGCGAAAAAAAAATTCCTGAGTGTGCTTTTCCCTTGTTTACGTGCAGCGCCGTGATTTTGTTAGTGTTCTAGGCTCGCGTCTCTAGCACGGTCTAGCCTAGGACCAGCACAGTACCGTCGTTGAGCGTTTCTTCAACTTTGCATCTCTAAATTGATTATTGCAGACCATTTTTGCTACCATATTATAAGCCTTCCCAGCTCCACATACATCTACATCGTGCGTTTGACTCTCCCTGGTAATCGCTCTATCCAAGCTTTGAGAGTTTTGACTACAACGGTTGCCGATCACCACCTGCTGCTGGGTAAGAACTGGTAAGAATTTGAGATTCGCTTGAAGGATTTGTGACACACCACCATCACCACCACTTCCTAGTAGTCTGTAGGATCATATTCTTTTGTGTTTCTATTGCTGCTAACCATGGCAGGATCACAAGCCGATGAGACTGATTGGGAGAACATGACGAACAAGGAGTTGCATGATAAATTTCAGCAAATGATGAGTGGCCAGGTGGGAGATGTGCTAAACAGATTTGAAGAGGCTATGGAGAAGATAGATGCCGTGGAGAAGTCGTTCGAGACAAAGCTGGATAACAAGTTTACTGAATTACTCAAGCGTCTTCCCCAACCACCACCGGCTGCATATGTCGCACCTCTACAACAACAACAACCACATCTCCAACGCCGCCTTCCAAATCAAGTGGGACGAGCACAGCGCGTTCCAATCGAGACTGGTCAAAATTCGGGTGCCGCTGCACCTACTGTTGATGCTTCTTTAGCTCCTGCTACTGCGGCGGCTGAGGAGGATGACGATTATGCGGGCGATTATGAGGATGAGGTTGATCAAAATCAGAACTACGTGCAGCCACCAGCACCACCACCAGCAGGTCGACCTCAGGTATATATTCGCAACAGTAGGCAGGCACCACCACCTCAGGTACGAGATCATGACCATCTCCCTAAACTGAAATTGAATATTCCACCATTTGAGGGTAGATATGTTCCTGATATATATCTTACTTGGGAGTTAGAAACTGAACAACGATTTACATGTTTACAATATCCTGAGGAGAGACGTGTTCCTGCTGCTGTTTGTGCTTTCACTAGCTTTGCATGTGTTTGGTGGTCTGAACATTGTAGATTATATCCTGTTCCAGCTACTTGGGCTGCTTTGAAAACTGCTATGCGTACTCGTTGGGTTCCACCATATTATCAACGTGAATTACTTCAAAAATTGCAGCGTTTAAGACAAGGAAAAAATTCTGTAGAAGAATATTATCAGGAATTACAAACTGGCATGATTAGATGTGGTATTGTTGAGGAGAATGAAGCTATGCTTGCACGTTTTATGGGTGGATTAAATAAAGAGATTCAGACCATTCTAGAGTATAAGGATTATAATAATATCACTCGTTTATTCCATCTTGCTTGTAAAGCTGAACGTGAAGTGCAGGATCGACAGCCATTGGCGCGAACTAACTTTTCTGCAGGTCGACCTTCATCATGGACACCGCGTGCATCTTCTACTTCCACTTCACCATCACCTCCATCAGGTGCCACCTCCAGCCGTGATACAAGAAAGCAGGCACAACCACCACTCTCTGCCAAGAGCACACCTGCCGGGCCTGTGCAGAGCTATTCTTCTTCCATGGCATCGACAGGGCACACAAGTGATATTATTTGTCGTCGTTGTAAGGGAAGAGGACATTTTGCGAGAGAATGCAAATCTCAGCGTGTCATGATTGCTACTGAGGATGGTGGGTATGAGTCCGCTAGTGACTATGATGAGGAGACTTTGGCTCTTATTACACGTGAAGAACATGGTGGAGATGATTCTGAAAATGAGACGCAATACATGGCTCCTGAAGACGCTGACAGGTATGAATGTTTAGTTGCTCAACGTGTTTTGAGTGTGCAGGTCACACAAGCAGAGCAAAATCAGAGGCATAATTTGTTCCATACAAAGGGAGTTGTGAAGGAACGTTCTGTTCGCGTCATCATAGATGGAGGGAGCTGTAACAACTTGGCTAGCATGGAGATGGTGGAGAAGCTATCTCTCACCACAAGACCACATCCACATCCTTACTACATCCAATGGTTCAACAACAGCGGCAAGGTTAAGGTAACACGTACTGTTCGTGTGCATTTTAGTATCTCTACATATGCTGATTATGTTGATTGTGATGTGGTACCCATGCAAGCATGTTCCTTATTACTAGGTAGACCATGGCAATTTGATAAAAATTCTGTACACCATGGTAGAAACAATCAGTATACTCTTGTTCATAAGGATAAAAATATTACTTTGCTTCCTATGACTCCTGATTCCATTTTGAAAGATGACATTAATAGAGCTAATAAAGCAAAACAGGAGAAAAATAAGAGTGAAAATCAGATTGTGGCAAAGGAATTTGAGCAACAAATGAAACCTAATAATAAACCATCTAGTGTTGTTTCTGAAATTAAATTGAAAAGTGCATGTTTACTTGCCACAAAATCTGATATTGATGAACTAGATTTCAGCAAATCTGTTTGCTATGCTTTTGTGTGCAAAGAGGCATTATTTTCATTCGAGGACGTGCCTTCCTCTTTGCCCCCTGCTGTCACTCACATTTTGCAGGAGTTCGCTGACGTCTTCCCACAAGACGTGCCACCGGGATTACCACCTATTCGAGGGATTGAGCATCAAATTGACTTAATTCCCGGTGCATCGCTACCCAACCGTGCACCATACCGTACCAATCCAGAGGAGACGAAGGAGATTATGCGTCAAGTACAGGAGCTGCTCGACAAAGGTTATATACGCGAATCTCTTAGTCCTTGTGCTGTTCCTATTATACTCGTGCCTAAAAAGGATGGTACGTCGCGTATGTGTGTTGATTGTAGAGGCATTAATAATATTACTATTCGTTATCGTCATCCTATTCCTAGGCTCGATGATATGCTTGATGAATTGAGTGGCTCTACAATATTCTCCAAAGTTGATTTGCGTAGTGGATACCATCAAATTCGTATGAAATTGGGAGATGAATGGAAAACTGCATTTAAAACTAAGTTTGGTTTATATGAGTGGTTAGTCATGCCTTTTGGGTTAACTAATGCACCTAGTACTTTCATGAGACTAATGAACGAAGTTTTACGTGCTTTCATTGGACGATTTGTGGTGGTCTATTTTGATGATATACTGATTTATAGCAAATCTTTGGAAGAACATTTGGAACATTTACGTGCTGTTTTTATTGCTCTACGTGATGCACGTTTGTTTGGTAACCTTGGGAAGTGCACCTTTTGCACCGACCGAGTATCTTTTCTTGGCTATGTTGTTACTCCACAGGGAATTGAAGTTGATAAAGCCAAGATTGAAGCTATTGAGAGTTGGCCGCAGCCCAAAACGGTCACACAAGTGCGGAGTTTTCTTGGACTCGCTGGTTTCTATAGGCGTTTTGTGAAAGATTTTAGCACCATTGCTGCACCTCTCAACGAGCTTACAAAGAAGGATGTGCCTTTTGTTTGGGGTACCGCACAGGAAGAAGCCTTCACGGTATTGAAAGATAAGTTGACACATGCTCCTTTACTCCAACTTCCTGATTTTAATAAGACTTTTGAGCTTGAATGTGATGCTAGTGGCATTGGATTAGGAGGTGTGTTATTACAAGATGGCAAACCTGTTGCATACTTTTCTGAAAAATTGAGTGGGCCTAGTCTGAATTATTCTACTTATGATAAAGAACTATATGCTCTTGTTCGGACTTTAGAAACATGGCAACATTATTTATGGCCCAAAGAATTTGTTATACATTCTGATCATGAATCTTTGAAACATATTAAAAGTCTAGCTAAACTGAATCGTAGACATGCTAAATGGGTTGAATTCATTGAAACTTTCCCTTATGTCATTAAACACAAGAAGGGTAAAGAAAATGTTATTGCTGATGCATTGTCTCGTCGCTATACTATGCTTTCACAACTTGACTTCAAAATATTTGGTTTGGAGACCATCAAAGATCAATATGTGCATGATGCTGATTTTAAAGATGTATTGCAGAATTGTAAAGAAGGAAGAACCTGGAACAAGTTTGTCGTTAATGATGGATTTGTGTTCCGTGCTAACAAGCTATGCATTCCAGCTAGCTCTCTTCGTCTTTTGTTGTTGCAGGAGGCGCATGGAGGAGGATTAATGGGACACTTTGGCGTGAAGAAGACGGAGGACGTACTTGCTACACATTTCTTTTGGCCAAAGATGAGACGGGATGTTGAGCGTTTTGTTGCTCGCTGCACTACATGTCAAAAAGCTAAGTCACGACTCAATCCTCATGGTTTATATATGCCTTTGCCTGTACCTAGTGTTCCTTGGGAGGATATATCTATGGACTTTGTTTTAGGTTTACCTCGAACAAAGAAGGGGAGGGATAGCATATTTGTTGTCGTGGATAGATTCTCGAAAATGGCACACTTTATACCATGTCATAAAAGCGATGATGCTGTTAATGTTGCTGATTTGTTCTTTCGTGAAATTATTCGCTTGCATGGTGTGCCAAATACTATTGTTTCAGATCGTGATACTAAATTTCTTAGCCACTTTTGGAGATGTTTATGGGCTAAGTTGGGGACTAAACTGCTTTTTAGTACTACTTGTCACCCCCAAACTGATGGACAAACTGAAGTAGTCAATAGAACATTGTCTACTATGCTTAGGGCTGTTTTGAAGAATAATAAGAAAATGTGGGAAGACTGCTTGCCTCATATTGAGTTTGCTTATAATCGTTCATTGCATTCTACTACTAAGATGTGCCCTTTTGAAATTGTGTATGGTTTCCTACCTCGTGCACCTATTGATTTGTTGCCTCTTCCATCTTCGGAGAAGGTTAATTTTGATGCTAAACAACGTGCTGAATTGATCTTAAAAATGCATGAGTTAACTAAGGAAAACATTGAGCGTATGAATGCTAAATATAAACTTGCTGGAGATAAGGGTAGAAAACATGTTGTGTTTGCACCTGGAGATCTTGTTTGGTTACATTTGCGTAAGGATAGATTTCCTGATTTGCGCAAATCAAAGCTAATGCCACGTGCTGATGGTCCTTTTAAGGTGTTAGAGAAAATAAATGATAATGCATATAAACTTGAGCTGCCTGCAGATTTTGGGGTTAGTCCCACTTTTAATATTGCAGATTTGAAGCCTTATTTGGGTGAGGAAGATGAGCTTCCGTCGAGGACGACTTCATTTCAAGAAGGGGAGGATGATGAGGACATCAATACAATTATTACACCCACAGTCCCTGCTGCTATACATACTGGACCAATTACTAGAGCTCGCGCACGCCAATTAAATTACCAGGTACTTTCGTTTCTTGCTAATGATTCTAATGTTCATGAGAATATGATGCTGCCTAAATTGGATACATTTGTTTTGCTTACAAATGAAGGGCCTAGCTTTGAGAAGGATGAACATTGGAGCAAGAACAAGCATGGAGATGATGGCATGCGCATGGGGAACAAGAACGGAGTTACAAGTGATGATTTCAGGACGTTGAAGCCACCATAATGCGTGCATGAAGCCTTGGACGAAATATACAAGATGCTACTTCATAACTTTCGTCCAGAGGCTATTCTAGGTGCTGCGTCACCTTATTATTGGGCCAGGCCCATGTAATTTCGAAATACATAAGTATAGGCTGTTTTTAGAGTCCGTATGTGTGGGGAAACAAGAGATAGGGTTGGTTTCGGACCCCTTCCTCAAGGGCCACGAAATTCCCCCCCTCTTCCTCCATATATACAGCCCTTAGGGCGTCGTTTAGACTTTGGGTTTTGTTTAGATTAAAAGTTCGCCATAGCTGCAACTTCGCGTACTTCGTTTGTGTTCAGCGACCAGACAAAGGCGTCACAGAACCCCACCTTGATCAATAAAGCTTTCATCTTATATTCGCAATATCCAGATTGCAATCTCAGTTTCTTGCCTGTTCTTCGTTTGCTCGCAGGAAACAGACCCTCGTGGTCAGGTTGATCGTGCTCCGGCGTGGTCGATAACCTCTCGGAGTTGGTTTAGCGATTGCTAAGGCGCGACGTCCTCGCACGTTCGTAGTCGGATCGTCAAAGTCGACTTCCATCAAAGCGATATTCATCATCTCATCGAAAGACGGGACACCTTTGCCTCTATCACAGCACCCCGGTTGTACATGCACGAGAACCAGCCCTACCACACATAACCCAGACTCTCACAGATTGTACCCCTATTGCGATGGACAGAGAACTAGCTTCACCCAATCTAACCCCAACCCCAACAGATAGTAACCCAGTTCCTGTTGACACAGCAGCATCTCCACAACAGAGCTCCCAAACAAGAGCAGTTAGTAAGGCAGCTCCAGTGCCCAAAGCGCCAGTACTAACATGGCGAACCCCAAGTTCACCAGTTAGTACACCTATCACTACTGCAGGATGCTGCTAACGCGACACTACGATTAGAGACCCTTCGACGAAACTGTGTGCGATGCCATAATCGCAAACGGTGGTGTAAAAAACCGTCAAAAAAGGTGCAAAACGTTTGAGATGGAGGATGCATCAAACACGGTTCAGATTTTAAGTTGCGTGTGTGATTCAGGGCATATGGTTCAGTTCAATTAACCAATTTCGATGAGGAGGAACAAAAGAAACGGGCAGCCAGATGAAGGCGTGTGCGATGTACAGCATACGATTCACTCAGATGAACTGTTTGTGATTAGGCAACACAAAAGAAACAGGCAGCCAGATGAAGGTGTGTGCGATATACAACATACGGTTCACTCGGATGAACTGTTTGCATTGACACATGAGAACAGAAACGGTTCAAATGAACAAGATGTGTGTGATACGCGGCAAACAGGTCTGTAATCAGAAATGTGTGTGAATACCGATAATAACACAGACGATTGCTTCTAATAAGACGTGTGCGTTGTGCGATGGGATTGCATACAGAACAACATATATATATATATGCACACACACTTATAAGGACATGCTTGCATAACCAAATTAAACATCCACTTACATAGGTGGCTACTACACACATGACATTTCCACACACCAATAAAGTAAACTATATATTACATGCATGATTAACTAGCATAAACGATCATCTGATCATCATCTACTTCTTGTGATGATTGCTCTGCTTGTGGCTCGATCCGGGCTCGTCGATTTGGGTAACGAGGCACTTCCTCATGTCAACGATCCGCCTGTGCATCTCGTAGCATGTGTACACGCTTTTGGCCGCAAACCTAAGGTGAGGTTCATCCAGTTGCCGCATACAGGCCCCGTGCTAGGATACGGGACTTGTTCTCTGGGCATCCTACTTCATCTTTTCGTAGTAGGGGTCGATGATGGCCGAGGCGAGTTCGACCAGGGAGTCCTTCTTTGTGCTGCCCCAGACCCTGTAGTGGTCATGGATTTCGACAAGGTTCTTGCAGGCCAAGCCCGTAACACTGAGCGCTTTTACATCGTTGGTGGCATCCACCGTGGCGAACTTCTAGTCAGTGCTGTTGACAAACCTGTTGAAACGGTCACAAGGCTCTGTGGCCATGCAGTAGTGGTAGATGAGGACATGATGGCGCACACACAACTGGGCGACGACAACCTTCTGATCTATGTCGGGACGACCGGTGGTGTACTGGAGGTCGATGTCGACCACCTTGTACTTGTCTGTAGCAAGCAACTGCTCAACATTGTTGATGTAGTCGTCCACCACGGCCGGGTCGATGGTGTACACCACCGAGAGATCCGTCTCCCTCGCGTGGGTCCCCACTCTATGCTCCCCGAACTCCATTGGAGCGCCGCTGGACATCCCCTCTCTATGTGTCGTCGTGGGTGTGCTTGTTGTGTTGTGGGGCGCGATCGAAAGGTTAAAGAGACTAAGGTTATAATGGTCGCGGGAATTAAAGGGGAAGCCGGACGGCCAGGAATATCGGCAGGCCCTGATGGCAGTTCTAATTTGCAGCGCGTAACTCCATCGTGCCGCACGTAACTGCATCGCGTGGCAACACGCGCGGCGCAACCGCATGCATACGGGGCCCTCGACGTGATCGTGCGCATGCCCAACCGTTGGCAGAGCGCGCGCGGAGGGACGCGAGCAGAGCGCTCCGCGGTCGCCTCAACGGCGAGCAACCATATATATATGCATATAGCAGTTGAACACGCAAGGAAAAGCTATCCACAAGCTGAGCACGCCGATGGACGTGAGCAGAGCGCGCCAACAGACACGAGCAGAGCACGCCGCGGCGCCTAACGGCGGGATAGACCTTCATTCAAGCCAATCAAAATAAGACTGGAACGGACATGTCTGTATTGAGCAAAGGGATCGCACATGTCTGTATTGACTGGAACAAGAATGCAATAGCAAAATAAGAATTAAGGCCACGATGATGCGATCGAAGTGGTGGTTACAGGAGGCAAGAAGAAAGATGCATCCATCAATGTACGAACTCCTCCTCCTCAACTCAGTGCGCCGGCCGGGCCACCAACCGGCGGCTAAGGAGCGGCGGCTTGTGCGGCGAGGTCAAGGTGCTTCTCAGCTAAGGCATCCAAGGCTTCCAGCCGGCTGAAGAAGGCCAACGTCGTAGCGTCCTCACTGGCCTTGTAGATACCTATGTACACGATTCGCTCGTACACATGGATGTGTAGGTCGACGGTTTCTTGCAAATATAGGTGCCTTGCGGCGAGCGCGACCTCTAGGTGGACATTCTTCATGGCGTCGGCTGGCAGTCGCAGGGCCATCGGTGGTTGAAAGAGGTTCCGACCATGGAGGCCGATTAGGGTGGCAGGCAATGAGGAGCCCAGGCGTGCGGGCTGGAGGAGTACAGCGATGTCATCCACGAGCTTCTTGACGACGGTGAAGCTGTTGGTGGTGCGAACGATCATCTGGTCCAACTGAGAGTCGTAGCTGGCGTCGACGGCGGCCATCCACCAGCCTGTCGCCAACACCGTATGGAGACGATGCACAGTGCCATGCCGCAGGCCGGCGTCGTGGACCATCTGGCACAGCCGCTGGCTGCTCGCGCTCATCGCCGCCATGGGTCTGGAGTGGGCACTTTTGCGCTTATTAGTGTAGGTGCTTAGGCAAATGCTTAGGTGCGTAAGATGTGTAGATGCATTGGAATGGAGGGGCGCCTTTATATGAGTGCAAACTGCGTTGCATTGACATCATGCTGCTCTTTTCCCGGTCCTCCCATTATTCCCTCATGCATTCACACGATGCTAATTGAAGGAGGATGCATCATTGGCCGTTCAACATTTCGGGAACCACTACCCTCTCCCTTGTCTGCATTAAAGCCATATCGGGAACTGCGCCGCCCGCTGTCAAATCGAATAGTACTACACCGCCCCGCTGCACGCCTGGCTGAACACGCCTCCTCGCCTCCATCTATGCTTAATTACTGAATTTTAGTTGCAAAAATTAGATACTGCTAGTGATTTTTAGCTTCATATTTTGACAAATTGTACTGTTACTAGGTTGGCAAATGGCAATGTTACTACATCAACAAATGTCAATATTTCAAGTTTTACAAATGGCAACATACCCAATATGACAGATGAAAATCGCACCAAATTGTTTGTAAGTGGTTCACACGGGTCATCCAAAAGAACCGTTTGTGTTCAAGAGATGCAAAAATCATGCTCTCACTTTGCATACGGGTGTTCTATCTGAAACCATCATGCTTGTTGTGAGAAGCTCCAGTTTGTGAGAAGCATATACCCAAACCTGCCCCAAATGGGACAAAAAATTACCATGGCATGTTGACGCCGCTCCATGATAGCATGCCAAGTTTCATGAATTTCAGACGAGTTTTGGATTTACTAGAATTTAAAAACCAGGCATCTCAATGTTTTGCCGGCAATCAACGGTGCCCTGGTGTTTGAAATTCATTCCCATTTCTTGCATGGGATCTAAGCATACACCCAAGGACACAGATTTGATTTTTCAACCAATTTATATGCACTGGAGCATGTCCATGTAGTTCAAATTTTAATTATGCGCATAAATGCATTGAAAACTCAGTTAATGCATAAAAATGTCCAAACGAACCCCGAAAAATCACAAAAATTCACACAACACTCCTGTTGTTCTATGTTGACACGAGAAAAAAATTTGAAAGCAATAAGAGGCAATGGATATCGTTTCGTCCCCAAAGGTGGGGCGTTCCCTACCGAAAACCATCATGCTTGTTGTGAGAAGCTCCGGTTTGTGAGAAGCATATACCCAAACCTGCCCCAAATGGGACAAAAATTTTACCACATCATGTTGATGCCGCTCCATGATAGCATGCCAAGTTTCATGAATTTCAGACGAGTTTTGGATTTACTAGAATTTAAAAACCAGTCATCTCAATGTTTTGCCGGCAGTCAACGGTGCCCTGGTGTTTGAAATGCATTCCCATTTATTGCATGGGACCTAAGCATGCACCCAAGAACACAGATTTCATTTTTCGACCAATTTATATGCACTGGAGCATGTGCATGTAGTTCAAATTTGAATTATGCACATAAATGCATTGAAAACTCAGTTAATGCATTAAAATGTCCAAACGAACCCCAAAAAATCACAAAAATTCACACAACACTCCTGTTGTTCTATGTTGACACGAGAAAAAAATGAAAGAAATAAGAGGCAATGGATATCGTTTTGTCCCCAAAGGTGGGGCGTTCCCTACCGAAAACCATCATGCTTGTTGTGAGAAGCTTTGGTTTGTGACAAGCATATACCCAAACCTGCCCCAAATGGGACAGAAAATTTACCATGGCATGTTGATGCCGTTCCATGATAGCATGCCAAGTTTCCTGAAGTTCAGACGAGTTTTGGATTTACTAGAATTTAAAAAACCAGGCATCTCAATGTTTTGCCGGCAATCAACGGTGCCGTGGTGTTTGAAATTCATTCCCATTTCTTGCATGGGACTTAAGCATGCACCCAAGGACACAGATTTGATTTTTCAACCAATTTATATGCCTGGAGCATGTGCATGTAGTTCAAATTTGAATTATGCACATAAATGCATTGAAAACTCACTTTATGCATAAAACGTCCAAACGAACCCCGAAAAATCACAAAAATTCACACAACACTCCTGTTGTTCTATGTTGACACGAGAAAAAATTTGAAAGCAATAAGAGGCAATGGATATCGTTTCGTCCCCAAAGGTGGGGCGTTCCCTACCGAAAACCATCATGCTTGTTGTGAGAAGCTCCGGTTTGTGAGAAGCATATACCCAAACCTGCCCCAAATGGGGCAAAAAATTTACCACGGCATGTTGATGGCTCCATGATAGCATGCCAAGTTTCATGAATTTCACACGAGGTTTGGATTTACTAGAATTTAAAATCCGGGCATCTCAATGTTTTGCCGGCAATTAACGGTGCCCTAGTGTTTGAAATTCATTCCAATTTCTTGCATGGGACCTAAGCATGCACCCAAGGACACAGATTTGATTTTTCAACCAATTTATATGCACTGGAGCATGTGCATGTAGTTCAAATTCGAATTATGCACATAAATGCATTGAAAACTCAGTTAATGCATAAAAATGTCCAAACGAACCCCGAAAAATCACAAAAAATCACACAACACTCCTGTTGTTCTATGTTGACACGAGAAAAAAATTGAAAGAAATAAGAGGTAATGGATATCGTTTTGTCCCCAAAGGTGGGGCGTTCCCTATCGAAAACCATCATGCTTGTTGTGAGAAGCTCTGGTTTGTGACAAGCATATACCCAAACCTGCCCAAATGGGACAGAAAATTTACCATGGCATGTTGATGCCGTTCCATGATAGCATGCCAAGTTTCCTGAATTTCAGACGAGTTTTGGATTTACTAGAATTTAAAAAACCGGGCATCTCAATGTTTTGCCGGCAATCAACGGTGCCCTGGTGTTTGAAATTCATTCCCATTTCTTGCCTGGGACTTAAGCATGCACCCAAGGACACAGATTTGATTTTTCAACCAATTTATATGCACTGGAGCATGTGCATGTAGTTCAAATTTGAATTATGCACATAAATGCATTGAAAACTCACTTAATGCATAAAATGTCCAAACGAACCCCGAAAAATCACAAAAATTCACACAACACTCCTGTTGTTCTATGTTGACACGAGAAAAAAATTTGAAACAATAAGAGGCAATGGATATCGTTTCGTCCCCAAAGGTGGGGCGTTCCCTACCGAAAACCATCATGCTTGTTGTGAGAAGCTCCGGTTTGTGAGAAGCATATACCCAAACCTGCCCCAAATGGGGCAAAAAATTTACCACGGCATGTTGATGGCTCCATGATAGCATGCCAAGTTTCATGAATTTCACACGAGGTTTGGATTTACTTGAATTTAAAATCCAGGCACTCAATGTTTTGCCGGCAATTAACGGTGCCCTAGTGTTTGAAATTCATTCCCATTTCTTGCATGGGACCTAAGCATGCACCCAAGGACACAGATTTGATTTTTCAACCAATTTATATGCACTGGAGCATGTGCATGTAGTTCAAATTCGAATTATGCACATAAATGCATTGAAAACTTAGTTAATGCATAAAAATGTCCAAACGAACCCCGAAATATCACAAAAATTCACACAACACTCCTATTGTTCTATGTTGACACGAGAAAAAAAATGAAAGCGATAAGAGGCAATGGATATCGTTTCGTCCCCAAAGGTGGGACATTCCCTACCGAAAACCATCATGCTTGTTGTGAGAAGCTCCGGTTTGTGAGAAGCATATACCCAAACCTGCCCCAAATGGGACAAATTTTTTACCACGGCATGTTGATGCCGCTCCATGATAGCATGCCAAGTTTCATGAATTTCAGACGAGTTTTGGATTTACTAGAATTTAAAAACCAGGCATCTCAATGTTTTGCCAGCAATCAACGGTGCCCTGGTGTTTGAAATTGATTCCCATTTCTTGCCTGGGACCTAAGCATGCACCCAAGGACACAGATTTTATTTTTCAACCAATTTATATGCACTGGAGCATGTGCATGTAGTTCAAATTTGAATTATGCACATAAATGCATTGAAAACTCACTTAATGCATAAAAATGTCCAAATGAACCCTGAATAATTCCAATTCTTTTATGACCACTTCAGATAAAAGGTCTAGCAATTCAAACACCATCCATGGCCGCTGTGACCCCATTATGTAATTCAAATCAAGACCAAAAATAAAGTAGATCCCACACAGTTTATTATAACCAACCGTGTGAGATGCAGCACAAGATATCTTCGGACCGTGTCTGAAAAAGAGACCGTGTGAGATGACACTTTGAGCGCCAGTTTTTTGGCTGAAGCGATTCCAAATTTTCGGCTTCTGAGGAAATATCTACCTCCCCGCCCCTCCCCCTTACCAAAAGCCACATTTCCCCTGTTTTCCGCCTTCCTTTCCAAGTTGAAACCTTCACTCCTTGCTTGAAGCGCCGCCGCCTCCTCGCCGGCGACCCTCCTTCACGCTGCTCGGCCTCGCCTATCTAGGCAGGTAATCCACACCTGACCCCCATCCTCCTCCTCCTTCCACATCTCACATGCCCCGACCGCCGGCGCGAGCGCGACACCTTCCACCTAAATCACCGACCCCTCCACCAAATAAGCGCCGGCCTAAGCCATGGTGCACGCAGTATAGCCAAGACCTCAAGGAGCATTTGGCAGCGGTGAAGCAAACCATGGCTGCACGCGCGGATGAGGTCACGATGGCTGCCATTCTTGCCGACTCCCAGATCTTGGAGGAGCACCTCGCCATTGAGGCCACCATTGACGCCTCGCGCGCCAACATCGCGATGCGGTTGGCTGCTTTAAACGACAGTTCGTGGCGTTTTCTTGAGGCCACCTTCGGTGCCTTCGACGAAGACTACGAAGTGTTTTCTCAGCGTGCACGTGCTTACCTCATCTCGAGAGCCAGCAGGTTGGTGCCCGGAGTGGCTCAGGCAACTCACCACTACAACGAGGGCACCCACGATGTGGAGGCCTCACCCTCTTCCATGTCTAAGGAGCCAATCGTCATCGATATCTCCGATAGTGAGGAGTAGCTTGTCTTATTAGTTCACTATAAGGACCCATGTTCAGTTTGCTAGCTACTGCCTGTCCTTAACAAATTCTAGTGAATTGTGCTATCTACTTTTACCATGCAATTTTCTCCTATAGTGTATATGTTCTATATGTCGTGCAATGTGGTCTTCAATTAACTACTTGGTTCAATTCTGCAAATGTGATGTTCAATTCTTCAGGGTGCAATATTTCCAAGTTGTTAAGCATGCTTGGTTTGGTTAACTGTCTGATCTTCTATTAGGAGTATGTTATATTGTTCAATTGGTGTTTAGTTAACTACTTGGTTCATTTGTTGTGGCTTGGTTCACTTGTTGTGGTGTTTAGTTAACTGCTTGGTTCAATTCTGCAATGTGATGTTCAATTGTTGTGGCTGCATTCTGTTATTGTATACCATGTGAGGAATAAATCGAATTTGGCTGTACTAAATACATGAGAAACAAATACAATTGCTATATTTCCAAGTTGTTAAGCATGCTTAGTTTGGTTAACTGTCTGATCTTGTATTTGGAGTATGTTATATTGTGCAATATGGTGCTCAGTTAACGTTTGGTTCATTTGTTGTGGTGTTTAGTTAACTGCTTGGTTCAATTCTGCAATGCGATGTTCAATTGTTGTGGCTGCATTCTGTTATTGTATACCATGTGAGGAATAAATTGAATTTGGCTGTACTAAATACATGAGAAACAAATACAATTGCTATATTTCCAAGTTGTTAAGCATGCTTGGTTTGGTTAACTGTCTGATCTTCTATTAGGAGTATGTTATATTGTGCAATGTGGTGCTTAGTTAACGTTTGGTTCAGTTGTTGTGGTGTTTAGTTAACTGCTTGGTTCAATTCTGCAATGCGATGTTCAATTGTTGTGGCTGCATTCTGTTATTGTATACCATGTGAGGAATAAATCAAATTTTGCTGCACGTAATACATGAGAAACATATACAAGTGCTATATTTCCTAGTTCTTAATCATGCTTGGTTTGGATAAATGGGTTCTCCATGTGGCTTGAATTAATCTGATGAATCTGCAATGCTTATTTTTCATCAACATATTTTACTGATAGCATGTGAACCCTTACTTAACCTGATGACTAACTACCTTATATGTGTTGCAGGGAAACAATGGGAAGCACTGAGGTTGACAAGATGGTACTAACTATTATACCTTGCCTTTTTGTATTCCTTTGCCCCATTTCCAATATAGAGAAGATATTTATGCACATCCTTGTTTTCAGGCTTCACTGATGATTACCTCTCAAACCACCTCTATGGTCAGGAGGTGAGGATAGTTTTCATACAGCACCCACGGTTCAATATTGAAGTGTTCCTGAAGAGGTCGAAGGATGGACGGTCAATCATCCACAGGCACTGGCCTAAAGTTGCAAAGACCTTCAACATGAATGAAGGCTCAATATTCGCCTTCCACTTCAACAGTTTTCCAGATGAGATGCATCTCTCTATGTACCGTCTATGATGCTAATTTCAAAAGGTTCTAGATGTTGCATGTGAAACTTGCTGCTGGTGCAGTTGTGTAATGGGGTAGCTGAGTGCTGAAGCTATACCATGTTGTACTCCGATGTATTTCAATTATGAAATCCTGCTTCCTTAATATGGAAATGGAATATATTATGTGCTTAGTATGAATGTCAATTAGATTAGTAAATGGATTATTAATAATAGTGCAATTAGCCCGCTAATTGGCTAATTAGCTTGCTAATTGGGTTTTCCTATTGCAAACGGTTAAAGAGAAACCACCGTGGGCGATGACCTCAGGCAACGCACACAGTTTCTGGGAATAAATTGTGTTGGATCAATGAACAATCACACACGACATTCTCTTCAAAACTGTTTGCGTTACGCCACCTTGCGCAAACGTTTTCCTTGTAGTGACTGTGTGGGATGTATATACGAACGAAAACATTTAGTGGTGACTAACTGTGTGGGATGTACTTACGACCGGAAATGATTTCGCCTGTATAATTGTATATTTTTTAGCCCTGTTGTACGTATTTCTGTATTTGAGTGCTCGCCGGTCGCACACGACCTCATTTTGCCGAGCGTGTGTGCCAGGGGGCATATCCCCAACAGTTTCTGGGTCGTGTGGGAAGGACCCCCTATCTCCCACACTCACTTAGCGACGGTTCCGAATGTCGTCGCGAAAAGGGGTTAAAAACCGTTTGTTTAGGACCGACGCGTACCTGTGTATTCCTGTGGAGGAAGCACAACCAACCAGTCATACTTTAGCATCTATCGCATTTGATGTTGTTAAATCCTATGTGTGTATCTTCCCATCATGGAAATATTATACTGAAGATGAAGGAAAATGCCAGTTGCAGGTGTTTGTCCAGGAGTTATGTGTAAGTAATGTTATTCATGGCAATTACTTTGCTTTGTCCCATACATTCTACCTCCATGATAGTTATAATACAGCAAATTTCCCATCTTTCTCTATAGAGAAGGACCAATTTGGAAACTCAGGATGTGGTAACATGTGCTAATACCTCTGCTATCTTCAAGAATGCTTGGTGCAGTATCGGAATTACCTGAAGAAAACTTACTTCACTCACAAAGAAACTCATCAAATTCCCATACGTTCGCCTGAGACACATTTACTGGACGATGACTGGGAACGCCTTGTTCTGTACTATTCCCGAACCAAGAATGTGGTAAGGTCTATGAGCTCATTTTCTATTTTTAAGTACTATATTCTTGCGTCTTACTGTACTCTGTTCATGTAGAACAAGTACTTAAACCTGAATAACAACTGTTCTCATTTAAGATTCCATTGCTATCGTGCATACTGCCTTGCTCTTGTATCACTGTATTTACTCATACAAACTTATTTTTAAACTGAAGGATCCAATCAAAACTCCAATGGCACAACAGGTATGTTTACGCATGTTTCTTTAACAGGTTTGCTCTTATAAATAGCTCTGTTGATTTCAATTTCAATTGTGTATACAGTTGACTTCTCATGCACATTAGTAGCATCACAACAGAGCCAATAGTGTTGTTGTACATGTGGACCCCTGGTACCCATCTGAAATCTTGTTGTGCCATGTAGTTTCCCATGCTTTGTAATCTTTCAGTGCTGCTTTGTCTTGAACTGATATGATTTGAACTGTGTATCTATTTTGATTTGGCAAGACAATGTAGTGACCATAGGACATAGATATATGTTTGTTTGATGCTTTTATTATGTACTACTTGGCAATAGAAGACTTGGTAGTTTAATCCTATCCACCTTACTAATGAACTGGTTCACCGAAATGAGTTTCATATACTAGTACATGCTAAACCTGTTATGTGTCTACTTGTTTCTTCTTTTAGAATGCTGACGGGATATTGGGAAGAGTGCCTTATTAAGCAATGGTAAAGGAAGTAATGCAGATAAGGTTCAGGATAGTGAGACATCCTTGTTGGTCTCCAACAAAGCTGATAAAATAGCTAAGGAAAACTATCTTGAAGACAGTGACACAATCGCAAAGTCATGTCTTGGTTTAGTGTTCGAGTTACTGGCCACTACCGCTTGCACAAGCTATTCAAACTCACTGTATGAATCAGTTCGGTTTCTTGAGTCTCAACTACAAGCTGAAAGACATCGATCAGCTGTGCTGCGACAAGAAGCGGAAGGACTGCGGAAGTCCCTGGAGCATTCAGATGCATACTTTCTGGTGCAACAACAAGAGTTGGAGGATTTTAGCGCCAATCAGGACAAAGCTAATAAGATTGCTAAGCTTATAGCCAGCATGGTGGATACCGAGGATAACATTTCTTGAGCTCTTCTGAAGTTGTTTCAGTTATGGACTTGTTTTGCTGCCGCGTTTATTTGCACTGGTGGCCAATTTAGACAGCCAGTGTATGTAATATGCTGCTTTCTTCCCTATATTTGCACGGGTGGCGAACTTTGATGCCCAGTGGATGTAATATGTGTAATAGCCATAATAGCCTAGCGTTAGTTGCTTGCTTATTTATTTCCTTATTGTCTTGTTTAGTTGTTTGCTTGTAGTCACTGTAGTTCTTTTTCCGCGTTTTTCTAGTGGCCACAATAACTTATTTTTATAACTAGGCCACAATAACAATGGCAACACACGGACTCTTGTGACCATGGTCCTGCTACCTACTGTAGTGACCATGGCCCTCCACGGGCTGTACGATCCATGCACCTTTTACGGGCCATAGGATCCATGGGCCTTCTACGGGCCGTAGGATCCATGGGCCTTCTACAGGCCGTAGGATCCATGGGCCTTCTACGGGCCGTCTCATCTATGGGCCTTCTACGAGCCGTATAATCCTTTCGCCAAAAATGGGCCATACTATTCATGGACCAATAACGGACCGGAGAATGGGCCGTAAATGGGCTAGAGTGGAAATCATCTGTTTTATGGCCCGACTATAATGTGTCGTTAATTGGCCGTAATTGATGACGCTATGAAAACAACCCAATGGGTTACAGGCCACAAACAGGCCGACTGTAACCATGGGCTGAATTTGGCCCACAAGCGGAACAGGCCAGTAACGGACCATAAGTAATCGAATTCTGGAAATGAGCCCAAGAATAAATGGGCCCTTAGAAGGACGAAAGTTAACACGGGCTGGAAATGGCCAACGGACTAATGGGCCGTTAATGGGTATAGAGCAATACACTATTCATTACGGGCCAGTTTCACCATGGACCATTAATGGGCCAAGAGTTACAAAGGGTCTCATATGGGCCGAAAGACGTCATGGGGCATACATGGACCGGAAGTTACATCGGGCTGGAATCATACTGGACGGCCCAGATGATGCTACTGGGCCTAATTCGTATAAGCCGTAATGGGCCATGACTTAGAGGGCTGTAAATGGGCTATATGCGAACAGGGCATTAACAGGCTTTCCGTGGGCTGACCTGCTACCTTTTGACCAAGTTAAACAAGCCGGCCTTTTCATCGGGATGGGCCTCTGTTGGGCCGTGCCACGTGTCGACGTATCATAGGCGCATTCGGTCCAATGAGTGGATGAAATCTGTCCCAATGGTGAGGCGACACGTGGTTCCTCTGGCCATTGAGAATTTTACACGTGGAAAATCCCCATTGGTCCGGGCTGTTAACGGGTTATCGGATCGAAACCGGTACCTGATAGCTTAACGGCGACCCGTTATGGTGGATGCCATGTGTCGGTTACCCTTGACGAAAGCAATTCTATGACGCGTGATTTATTGATACCTCTATTTTGCATCATGCTTTTATATCGATATTTATTGCATTTTGGATTGTTATTACATTACTTATGCCTATTTTCTCTTATTTTACAAGGTTTTCATGAAGAGCGAGAATGCCGGCAGCTGGAATTCTGGGCTGGAAAAGGAGCAAATATTAGAGACCTATTCTGCACAGCTCCAAAACTCCGGAAACTTCACGGAGGCAGTTTTTAGAATTGATAAAAAATACTGGCGAAAGAATCAACCAGAGGGGGGACACCCACCATCCAGGAGGGTGGGCGGCGCGCCCCCTGCCTCGTGGGTCCCCTAGCAGGCCTTCGGTGCCCATCTTCTGCTATATGAAGTTTTTCACCCTAGAAAAACTCAGGAGGAAGCTTTTGGGACGAAACACCGCCGCCACGAGGCGGAACCTTGGCGGAACCAATCTAGGGCTCCGACGGAGCTGTTCTGCCGGGGAAACATCCCTCCGGGAGGGGGAAATCATCACCATCGTCATCACCACCGATCCTCTCAGCGGGAGGGGGTCAATCTCCATCAACATCTTCACCAACACCATCTCCTCTTGATAGAGGCAAAGGTGTCCCGTCTTTCGATGAGATGATGGATATCGCTTTGGTGGAAGTCGACTTTGACGATCCGACTACGAACGTGCGAGGACGTCGCGCCTTAGCAATCGCTAAACCAACTCCGAGAGGTTATCGACCACGCCGGAGCACGATCAACCTGACCACGAGGGTCTGTTTCCTGCGAGCAAACGAAGAACAAGCAAGAAACTGAGATTGCAATCTGGATATTGCGAATATAAGATGAAAGCTTTATTAATCAAGGTGGAGTTCTGTGACGCCTTTGTCTGGTCGCTGAACACAAACGAAGTACGCGAAGTTGCAGCTATGGCGAACTTTTAATCTAAACAAAACCCAAAGTCTAAACGACGCCCTAAGGGCTGTATATATGGAGGAAGAGGGGGGGATTTCGTGGCCCTTGAGGAAGGGGTCCGAACCCAACCCTATCTCTTGTTTCCCCACACATACGGACTCTAAAAACAGCCTATACTGATGTATTTCGAAATTACATGGGCCTGGCCCAATAATAAGGTGACGCAGCACCTAGAATAGCCTCTGGACGAAAGTTATGAAGTAGCATCTTGTATATTTCGTCCAAGGTTTCATGCACGCATTATGGTGGCTTCAACGTCTTGAAATCATCACTTGTAACTCCGTTCTTGTTCCCCATGCGCATGCCATCATCTCCATGCTTGTTCTTGCTCCAATGTTCATCCTTCTCAAAGCTAGGCCCTTCATTTGTAAGCAAAACAAATGTATCCAATTTAGGCAGCATCATATTCTCATGAATATTAGAATCATTACCAAGAAACGAAAGTACCTGGTAATTTAATTGGTGTGCGTGAGCTCTAGTAATTGGTCCAGTATGTCTAGCAGCAGGGGCTGTGGGTGTAACAATGGTATTGATGTCCTCATCATCCTCCCCTTCTTGAAATGAAGTCGTCCTCGACGGAAGCTCATCTTCCTCACCCAAATAAGGCTTCAAATCTGCAATGTTAAAAGTGGGACTAACCCCAAAATCTGCAGGCAGCTCAAGTTTATATGCATTATCATTTATTTTCTCTAACACCTTAAAAGGACCATCAGCACGTGGCATTAGCTTTGATTTGCGCAAATCAGGAAATCTATCCTTACGCAAATGTAACCAAACAAGATCTCCAGGTGCAAACACAACATGTTTTCTACCCTTATCTCCAGCAATTTTATATTTAGCATTCATACGCTCAATGTTTTCCTTAGTTAACTCATGCATTTTTAAGATCAATTCAGCACGTTGTTTAGCATCAAAATTAACCTTCTCCGAAGATGGAAGAGGCAACAAATCAATAGGTGCACGAGGTAGGAAACCATACACAATTTCATAAGGGCACATCTTAGTAGTAGAATGCAATGAACGATTATAAGCAAACTCAATATGAGGCAAGCATTCTTCCCACATTTTCTTATTATTCTTCAAAACAGCCCTAAGCATAGTAGACAATGTTCTATTGACTACTTCAGTTTGTCCATCAGTTTGGGGGTGACAAGTAGTACTAAAAAGCAGTTTAGTCCCCAACTTAGCCCATAAACATCTCCAAAAGTGGCTAAGAAATTTAGTATCACGATCGGAAACAATAGTATTTGGCACACCATGCAAGCGAATAATTTCACGAAAGAACAAATCAGCAACATTAACAGCATCATCGCTTTTATGACATGGTATAAAGTGTGCCATTTTCGAGAATCTATCCACGACAACAAATATGCTATCCCTCCCCTTCTTTGTTCGAGGTAAACCTAAAACAAAGTCCATAGATATATCCTCCCATGGAACACTAGGTACAGGCAAAGGCATATATAAACCATGAGGATTGAGTCGTGACTTAGCTTTTTGACATGTAGTGCAGCGAGCAACAAAACGCTCAACATCCCGTCTCATCTTTGGCCAAAAGAAATGTGTAGCAAGTACGTCCTCTGTCTTCTTCACGCCAAAGTGTCCCATTAATCCTCCGCCATGCGCCTCCTGCAACAACAAAAGACGAAGAGAGCTAGCTGGAATGCATAGCTTGTTAGCACGGAACACAAATCCATCATTAACGACAAACTTGTTCCAGGTTCTTCCTTCTTTACAATTCTGCAATACATCTTTAAAATCAGCATCATGCACATATTGATCTTTGATGGTCTCCAAACCAAATATTTTGAAGTCAAGTTGGGAAAGCATAGTATAGCGACGAGACAATGCATCAGCAATAACATTTTCTTTACCCTTCTTGTGTTTAATGACATAAGGGAAAGTTTCAATGAATTCAACCCATTTAGCATGTCTACGATTCAGTTTAGCTTGACTTTTAATATGTTTCAAAGATTCATGATCAGAATGTATAACAAATTCTTTGGGCCATAAATAATGTTGCCATGTTTCTAAAGTCCGAACAAGAGCATATAGTTCTTTATCATAAGTAGAATAATTCAGACTAGGCCCACTCAATTTTTCAGAAAAGTATGCAACAGTTTGCCATCTTGTAATAACACACCTCCTAATCCAATGCCACTAGCATCACATTCAAGCTCAAAAGTCTTATTAAAATCAGGAAGTTGGAGTAAAGGAGCATGTGTCAACTTATCTTTCAATACCGTGAAGGCTTCTTCCTGTGCGGTACCCCAAACAAAAGGCACATCCTTCTTTGTAAGCTCGTTGAGAGGTGCAGCAATGGTGCTAAAATCTCTCACAAAACGCCTATAGAAACCAGCGAGTCCAAGAAAACTCCGCACTTGTGTGACCGTTTTGGGCTGCGGCCAACTCTCAATAGCTTCAATCTTGGCTTTATCAACTTCAATTCCCTGTGGAGTAACAACATAGCCAAGAAAAGATACTCGGTCGGTGCAAAAGGTGCACTTCCCAAGGTTACCAAACAAACGTGCATCACGTAGAGCAATAAAAACAGCACGTAAATGTTCCAAATGTTCTTCCAAAGATTTGCTATAAATCAGTATATCATCAAAATAGACTACCACAAATCGTCCAATGAAAGCACGTAAAACTTCGTTCATTAGTCTCATGAAAGTACTAGGTGCATTAGTTAACCCAAAAGGCATGACTAACCACTCATATAAACCAAACTTAGTTTTAAAGGCAGTTTTCCATTCATCTCCCAATTTCATACGAATTTGATGGTATCCACTACGCAAATCAACTTTGGAGAATATTGTAGAGCCACTCAATTCATCAAGCATATCATCTAGCCTAGGAATAGGATGACGATAACGAATAGTAATATTATTAATGCCTCTACAATCAACACACATACGCGACGTACCATCCTTTTTAGGCACGAGTATAATAGGAACAGCACAAGGACTAAGAGATTCGCGTATATAACCTTTGTCAAGCAGCTCCTGTACTTGACGCATAATCTCCTTCGTCTCCTCTGGATTGGTACGGTATGGTGCACGGTTGGGTAGCGATGCACCGGGAATTAAGTCAATTTGATGCTCAATCCCTCGAATAGGTGGTAATCCCGGTGGCACGTCTTGTGGGAAGACGTCAGCGAACTCCTGCAAAATGTTAGTGACAGCAGGGGGCAAAGAGGAAGGCACGTCCTCGAATGAAAATAATGCCTCTTTGCACACAAAAGCATAGCAAACAGATTTGTGGAAATCTAGTTCATCAATATCAGATTTTGTGGCAAGTAAACATGCACTTTTCAATTTAATTTCAGAAACAACACTAGATGGTTTATTATTAGGTTTCATTTGTTGCTCAAATTCCTTTGCCACAATCTGATTTTCACTCTTATTTTTCTCCTGTTTTGCTTTATTAGCTCTATTAATGTCATCTTTCAAAATGGAATCAGGAGTCATAGGAAGCAAAGTAATATTTTTATCCTTATGAACAAGAGTATACTGATTGTTTCTACCATGGTGTATAGAATTTTTATCAAATTGCCATGGTCTACCTAGTAATAAGGAACATGCTTGCATGGGTACCACATCACAATCAACATAATCAGCATATGTAGAGATACTAAAATGCACACGAACGGTACGTGTTACCTTAACCTTGCCGCTGTTGTTGAACCATTGGATGTAGTAAGGATGTGGATGTGGTCTTGTGGTGAGAGATAGCTTCTCCACCATCTCCATGCTAGCCAAGTTGTTACAGCTCCCTCCATCGATGATGACGCGAACAGAACGTTCCTTCACAACTCCCTTTGTATGGAACAAATTATGCCTCTGATTTTGCTCTGCTTGTGTGACCTGCACACTCAAAACACGTTGAGCAACTAAACATTCATACCTGTCAGCGTCTTCAGGAGCCATGTATTGCGTCTCATTTTCAGAATCATCTCCACCATGTTCTTCACGTGTAATAAGAGCCAAAGTCTTCTCATCATAGTCACTAGCGGACTCATACCCACCATCCTCAGTAGCAATCATGACACGCTGAGATTTGCATTCTCTCGCAAAATGTCCTCTTCCCTTACAACGACGACAAATAATATCACTTGTGTGCCCTGTCGATGCCATGGAAGAAGAAGAGCTCTGCGCAGGCCCGGGGATATCTCAAATCACTATGATGGCGAGTGTCTCAAAACACTACCCGGGGCCTAAAAAATCACTATGATGGCGAGTGTCTCAAAACACTACCCGGGGATATAATCTACGATTTACATGTTTACAATATCCTGAGGAGAGACGTGTTCCTGCTGCTGTTTGTGCTTTCACTAGCTTTGCATGTGTTTGGTGGTCTGAACATTGTAGATTATATCCTGTTCCAACTACTTGGGCTGCTTTGAAAACTGCTATGCGTACTCGTTGGGTTCCACCATATTATCAACGTGAATTACTTCAAAAATTGCAGCGTTTAAGACAAGGGAAAAATTCTGTAGAAGAATATTATCAGGAATTACAAACTGGCATGATTAGATGTGGTATTGTTGAGGAGAATGAAGCTATGCTTGCACGTTTTATGGGTGGATTAAATAAAGAGATTCAGACCATTCTAGAGTATAAGTGATAGAGGCAAAGGTGTCCCGTCTTTCGATGAGATGATGAATATCGCTTTGATGGAAGTCGACTTTGACGATCCGACTACGAACGTGCGAGGACGTCGCGCCTTAGCAATCGCTAAACCAACTCCGAGAGGTTATCGACCACGCCGGAGCACGATCAACCTGACCACGAGGGTCTGTTTCCTGCGAGCAAACGAAGAACAGGCAAGAAACTGAGATTGCAATCTGGATATTGCGAATATAAGATGAAAGCTTTATTGATCAAGGTGGGGTTCTGTGACGCCTTTGTCTGGTCGCTGAACACAAACGAAGTACGCGAAGTTGCAGCTATGGCGAACTTTTAATCTAAACAAAACCCAAAGTCTAAACGACGCCCTAAGGGCTGTATATATGGAGGAAGAGGGGGGGAATTTCGTGGCCCTTGAGGAAGGGGTCCGAAACCAACCCTATCTCTTGTTTCCCCACACATACGGACTCTAAAAACAGCCTATACTTATGTATTTCGAAATTACATGGGCCTGGCCCAATAATAAGGTGACGCAGCACCTAGAATAGCCTCTGGACGAAAGTTATGAAGTAGCATCTTGTATATTTCGTCCAAGGCTTCATGCACGCATTATGGTGGCTTCAACGTCCTGAAATCATCACTTGTAACTCCGTTCTTGTTCCCCATGCGCATGCCATCATCTCCATGCTTGTTCTTGCTCCAATGTTCATCCTTCTCAAAGCTAGGCCCTTCATTTGTAAGCAAAACAAATGTATCCAATTTAGGCAGCATCATATTCTCATGAACATTAGAATCATTAGCAAGAAACGAAAGTACCTGGTAATTTAATTGGCGTGCGCGAGCTCTAGTAATTGGTCCAGTATGTATAGCAGCAGGGACTGTGGGTGTAATAATTGTATTGATGTCCTCATCAATAAGGATTATAATAATATCACTCGTTTATTCCATCTTGCTTGTAAAGCTGAACGTGAAGTGCAGGATCGACAGCCATTGGCGCGAACTAACTTTTCTGCAGGTCGACCTTCATCATGGACACCGCGTGCATCTTCTACTTCCACTTCACCATCACCTCCATCAGGTGCCACCTCCAGCCGTGATACAAGAAAGCAGGCACAACCACCACTCTCTGCCAAGAGCACGCCTGCCGGGCCTGCGCAGAGCTCTTCTTCTTCCATGGCATCGACAGGGCACACAAGTGATATTATTTGTCGTCGTTGTAAGGGAAGAGGACATTTTGCGAGAGAATGCAAATCTCAGCGTGTCATGATTGCTACTGAGGATGGTGGGTATGAGTCCGCTAGTGACTATGATGAGGAGACTTTGGCTCTTATTACACGTGAAGAACATGGTGGAGATGATTCTGAAAATGAGACGCAATACATGGCTCCTGAAGACGCTGACAGGTATGAATGTTTAGTTGCTCAACGTGTTTTGAGTGTGCAGGTCACACAAGCAGAGCAAAATCAGAGGCATAATTTGTTCCATACAAAGGGAGTTGTGAAGGAACGTTCTGTTCGCGTCATCATCGATGGAGGGAGCTGTAACAACTTGGCTAGCATGGAGATGGTGGAGAAGCTATCTCTCACCACAAGACCACATCCACATCCTTACTACATCCAATGGTTCAACAACAGCGGCAAGGTTAAGGTAACACGTACCGTTCATGTGCATTTTAGTATCTCTACATATGCTGATTATGTTGATTGTGATGTGGTACCCATGCAAGCATGTTCCTTATTACTAGGTAGACCATGGCAATTTGATAAAAATTCTATACACCATGGTAGAAACAATCAGTATACTCTTGTTCATAAGGATAAAAATATTACTTTGCTTCCTATGACTCCTGATTCCATTTTGAAAGATGACATTAATAGAGCTAATAAAGCAAAACAGGAGAAAAATAAGAGTGAAAATCAGACTGTGGCAAAGGAATTTGAGCAACAAATGAAACCTAATAATAAACCATCTAGTGTTGTTTCTGAAATTAAATTGAAAAGTGCATGTTTACTTGCCACAAAATCTGATATTGATGAACTAGATTTCCACAAATCTGTTTGCTATGCTTTTGTGTGCAAAGAGGCATTATTTTCATTCGAGGACGTGCCTTCCTCTTTGCCCCCTGCTGTCACTAACATTTTGCAGGAGTTCGCTGACGTCTTCCCACAAGACGTGCCACCGGGATTACCACCTATTCGAGGGATTGAGCATCAAATTGACTTAATTCCCGGTGCATCGCTACCCAACCGTGCACCATACCGTACCAATCCAGAGGAGACGAAGGAGATTATGCGTCAAGTACAGGAGCTGCTTGACAAAGGTTATATACGCGAATCTCTTAGTCCTTGTGCTGTTCCTATTATACTCGTGCCTAAAAAGGATGGTACGTCGCGTATGTGTGTTGATTGTAGAGGCATTAATAATATTACTATTCGTTATCGTCATCCTATTCCTAGGCTAGATGATATGCTTGATGAATTGAGTGGCTCTACAATATTCTCCAAAGTTGATTTGCGTAGTGGATACCATCAAATTCGTATGAAATTGGGAGATGAATGGAAAACTGCCTTTAAAACTAAGTTTGGTTTATATGAGTGGTTAGTCATGCCTTTTGGGTTAACTAATGCACCTAGTACTTTCATGAGACTAATGAACGAAGTTTTACGTGCTTTCATTGGACGATTTGTGGTAGTCTATTTTGATGATATACTGATTTATAGCAAATCTTTGGAAGAACATTTGGAACATTTACGTGCTGTTTTTATTGCTCTACGTGATGCACGTTTGTTTGGTAACCTTGGGAAGTGCACCTTTTGCACCGACCGAGTATCTTTTCTTGGCTATGTTGTTACTCCACAGGGAATTGAAGTTGATAAAGCCAAGATTGAAGCTATTGAGAGTTGGCCGCAGCCCAAAACGGTCACACAAGTGCGGAGTTTTCTTGGACTCGCTGGTTTCTATAGGCGTTTTGTGAGAGATTTTAGCACCATTGCTGCACCTCTCAACGAGCTTACAAAGAAGGATGTGCCTTTTGTTTGGGGTACCGCACAGGAAGAAGCCTTCACGGTATTGAAAGATAAGTTGACACATGCTCCTTTACTCCAACTTCCTGATTTTAATAAGACTTTTGAGCTTGAATGTGATGCTAGTGGCATTGGATTAGGAGGTGTGTTATTACAAGATGGCAAACCTGTTGCATACTTTTCTGAAAAATTGAGTGGGCCTAGTCTGAATTATTCTACTTATGATAAAGAACTATATGCTCTTGTTCGGACTTTAGAAACATGGCAACATTATTTATGGCCCAAAGAATTTGTTATACATTCGGATCATGAATCTTTGAAACATATTAAAAGTCAAGCTAAACTGAATCGTAGACATGCTAAATGGGTTGAATTCATTGAAACTTTCCCTTATGTCATTAAACACAAGAAGGGTAAAGAAAATGTTATTGCTGATGCATTGTCTCGTCGCTATACTATGCTTTCACAACTTGACTTCAAAATATTTGGTTTGGAGACCATCAAAGATCAATATGTGCATGATGCTGATTTTAAAGATGTATTGCAGAATTGTAAAGAAGGAAGAACCTGGAACAAGTTTGTCGTTAATGATGGATTTGTGTTCCGTGCTAACAAGCTATGCATTCCAGCTAGCTCTCTTCGTCTTTTGTTGTTGCAGGAGGCGCATGGCGGAGGATTAATGGGACACTTTGGCGTGAAGAAGACAGAGGACGTACTTGCTACACATTTCTTTTGGCCAAAGATGAGACGGGATGTTGAGCGTTTTGTTGCTCGCTGCACTACATGTCAAAAAGCTAAGTCACGACTCAATCCTCATGGTTTATATATGCCTTTGCCTGTACCTAGTGTTCCTTGGGAGGATATATCTATGGACTTTGTTTTAGGTTTACCTCGAACAAAGAAGGGGAGGGATAGCATATTTGTTGTCGTGGATAGATTCTCGAAAATGGCACACTTTATACCATGTCATAAAAGCGATGATGCTGTTCATGTTGCTGATTTGTTCTTTCGTGAAATTATTCGCTTGCATGGTGTGCCAAATACTATTGTTTCCGATCGTGATACTAAATTTCTTAGCCACTTTTGGAGATGTTTATGGGCTAAGTTGGGGACTAAACTGCTTTTTAGTACTACTTGTCACCCCCAAACTGATGGACAAACTGAAGTAGTCAATAGAACATTGTCTACTATGCTTAGGGCTGTTTTGAAGAATAATAAGAAAATGTGGGAAGAATGCTTGCCTCATATTGAGTTTGCTTATAATCGTTCATTGCATTCTACTACTAAGATGTGCCCTTTTGAAATTGTGTATGGTTTCCTACCTCGTGCACCTATTGATTTGTTGCCTCTTCCATCTTCGGAGAAGGTTAATTTTGATGCTAAACAACGTGCTGAATTGATCTTAAAAATGCATGAGTTAACTAAGGAAAACATTGAGCGTATGAATGCTAAATATAAAATTGCTGGAGATAAGGGTAGAAAACATGTTGTGTTTGCACCTGGAGATCTTGTTTGGTTACATTTGCGTAAGGATAGATTTCCTGATTTGCGCAAATCAAAGCTAATGCCACGTGCTGATGGTCCTTTTAAGGTGTTAGAGAAAATAAATGATAATGCATATAAACTTGAGCTGCCTGCAGATTTTGGGGTTAGTCCCACTTTTAACATTGCAGATTTGAAGCCTTATTTGGGTGAGGAAGATGAGCTTCCGTCGAGGACGACTTCATTTCAAGAAGGGGAGGATGATGAGGACATCAATACCATTGTTACACCCACAGCCCCTGCTGCTAGACATACTGGACCAATTACTAGAGCTCACGCACGCCAATTAAATTACCAGGTACTTTCGTTTCTTGGTAATGATTCTAATATTCATGAGAATATGATGCTGCCTAAATTGGATACATTTTTTTGCTTACAAATGAAGGGCCTAGCTTTGAGAAGGATGAACATTGGAGCAAGAACAAGCATGGAGATGATGGCATGCGCATGGGGAACAAGAACGGAGTTACAAGTGATGATTTCAAGACGTTGAAGCCACCATAATGCGTGCATGAAACCTTGGACGAAATATACAAGATGCTACTTCATAACTTTCGTCCAGAGGCTATTCTAGGTGCTGCGTCACCTTATTATTGGGCCAGGCCCATGTAATTTCGAAATACATCAGTATAGGCTGTTTTTAGAGTCCGTATGTGTGGGGAAACAAGAGATAGGGTTGGGTTCGGACCCCTTCCTCAAGGGCCACGAAATTCCCCCCCTCTTCCTCCATATATACAGCCCTTAGGGCGTCGTTTAGACTTTGGAATTTGTTTAGTTAAAAGTTAGCCATTGCAACTTCGTGTACTTCGTTTGTGTCCAACGACCAGACCAAGACCGCTTACGGATTCCCACCACTATCAATACTTCATATATATTCGCAATATTCAGATTGCATTATCATATTCTTGCTCGTTCTTCGATTGCTTGCAGGAATAGACCTTCGTGGTCAGGCTTGTTTGATCACATGGCAAAGTCAAATCATCAACATAGTCCTCTAAGGTAGCTGGTGTGATCAAAGTAGTGGGTAGCTCACCGCATGTTGCACTTAAATTGACAAGACATTCATCATACTCATGTGGAAGTGGAAGATTAGTACCTTTGTCATTACCTCTTATGATCAACTCAGATGAGGTAGGCACTCTCGGTGATGATGTGTCACATGGTGGAGGTGATGTAGTCCTCACAACAACGGATGTGGTCGTCATAGTATGCTTAGTAGTTGAAAGGACAACCATATCAACTCTTGGAATGTGCATCTCGCGCTTGTTCTCCTTGTGTGCAACACGTCGTTTTATTTCCTGTTCAGCTTTGCAAGCAAGATGAAACAAATGGTCCATAGGATAACACTCTTCATGTATTAGTATCTCCTGAATGTCACGATTTAATCCTCCCCAAAATCTATCCATAAAATCTTCTTCACTTTCTTCTAAATAGGAATGCAGCAAGGTAGTTTGTAAAGTATCATAATATTTCGTTACGGTGTCACTACCTTGTTTTAAATGTTGCAACTTTGTAATCATGTCACGAGTATAATAAGCGGGAACGAATGTATGTCGCATGGCAAGTTTCAAATCATCCCAAGTAGTAGGTATATCATTAGGGTGTAACCGACAATATTCACTCCACCAAACTACAGCATAACCAGTGAAAGAACCAACCGCAACCTTAACTTTTTTACGCACATCAAAATTATTGGAAGCAAATATATTATTTAGGTCAAACTCCCATTCAATATATAAAGCGGGTCTAAAACGGCCATTAAATGGTGGTATAGAAACATTAACCTGATCATGTGCATTTGGATGTTTGTGCACCTCTCGTGACGGTTGTGGTATTTGCATAGGTGATGGCACATCTCCCACGATCGACAAACCCCATGAATTGACTCTAGATCCTGTCATGATTAGTAGAAACAAGAAACAAAATTCAAGAATAATGTTCCTATGAACTACTAGGATGTGGTGGTAAAGCGCTCACAGTAAAGCAAATATCAATATCTTACAAGTTCTTACCAAGCAGCAGGTGGTGACAGGCAACCAGCGGTGTCAAATAACTCCAAAGATTGAGTAAAGCGATTTCCAGGGGAACGTACGTATACACGGTGTAGAAATATGTGGAGCTGGGTTGGCTATATATGGTAGCAAAATATTAGCAATAATCAATTCAGAGATGCAATGTTGAATAAACGCTCAACGACGGTACTGTGCTGGTCCTAGGCTAGACCGGACTAGAGACGCGAGCCTAGAACACTAATGAGGTCACGGCGTAGCACAACTAGCATCAATTAAGGATACTAAGTAGCTCTGGATAGCAAGATATAAGTGAAGATCACAACGGCAGTAAAGATAATGATGAAAAACAACTGCCAAGCAGGATATACAACAACTCTCTCCAACTTTCCTCTTGAAAAGTTTGTGCCAATTTTCTGATACTTTTTTTCAAAAGAATGCTACTAACTCAAGCTTTCCAATGCAAAAAGAATCACTCAATTCCGAGTTGATATGAGGAGTGAAAGAATTCTGAAACTGGCTTGAAAAACTGGAATAAGCTGTGTCCGCGAACTTTCGGAGGG
Organism: Aegilops tauschii subsp. strangulata; assembly: GCF_002575655.3. Taxonomy (NCBI): domain Eukaryota; kingdom Viridiplantae; phylum Streptophyta; class Magnoliopsida; order Poales; family Poaceae; genus Aegilops; species Aegilops tauschii. The sequence goes on along the minus strand of NC_053035.3, from coordinate 183,411,476 downwards.
CAAAAAGACCTATTTAGAAGACGATTTTGAGGTGTCAAATATTGAACTAGTCTCTGCAACTATTTAGATGCGGCTCGTCGCTAGCTTTCATTTGAGTACTCGCGGAGTCAAAACGGACTTCGTATGAGGAAGTTATGCCTGTTTTACTAAACAGTGCACAAAACAGATTCCAATCCGAATTCAACTACGAGATCGAGTCTAGATAGATCCGAATTTTGTTTTTTTTTCTTCTCTTTTTTTTTTCCTCACACTTTTTTTCTTTCTCTTTTTTTTCTGACTTTTTTTTCTCTCTTTTTTTTTCTCTGTCTTTTTATTTCTCTCCCTCTTTCCAAGACAAACTAGATAAGATGCAGATTGGATCAAGCGAAGATGTGAACGACCTCAACTATGATTGGGACAATGAACTATGGGTAGCACGTGGTGGAATTTGATGGATGGTGTGGTGGACAGCAGAAGGGATAACGATGCAGCGGCGACGTGACTAATGTGAACAGAACTCGAAACTCTAAACGAACTAGACCCTAAGACCAGCAACTCGACACGACGATGCAACCGATAATTCAATAATGCAAACAATGAATAGAAAATTGCAAAGGCTCAGACTGGCTTGGACATAAGGATGAATAGATCTAACTTTTTTGTGGCTTTTTCTTGGACAATAGGTAAGAAAATAAATCTAATCTAGGGGAAACTGGAAATTCTCACCGAGCAACCTGAAAACTGATACCACTTGATAGAGGCAAAGGTGTCCCGTCTTTCGATGAGATGATGGATATCGCTTTGGTGGAAGTCGACTTTGACGATCCGACTACGAACGTGCGAGGACGTCGCGCCTTAGCAATCGCTAAACCAACTCCGAGAGGTTATCGACCACGCCGGAGCACGATCAACCTGACCACGAGGGTCTGTTTCCTGCGAGCAAACGAAGAACAAGCAAGAAACTGAGATTGCAATCTGGATATTGCGAATATAAGATGAAAGCTTTATTGATCAAGGTGGAGTTCTGTGACGCCTTTGTCTGGTCGCTGAACACAAACGAAGTACGCGAAGTTGCAGCTATGGCGAACTTTTAATCTAAACAAAACCCAAAGTCTAAACGACGCCCTAAGGGCTGTATATATGGAGGAAGAGGGGGGGAATTTCGTGGCCCTTGAGGAAGGGGTCCGAACCCAACCCTATCTCTTGTTTCCCCACACATACGGACTCTAAAAACAGCCTATACTGATGTATTTCGAAATTACATGGGCCTGGCCCAATAATAAGGTGACGCAGCACCTAGAATAGCCTCTGGACGAAAGTTATGAAGTAGCATCTTGTATATTTCGTCCAAGGTTTCATGCACGCATTATGGTGGCTTCAACGTCTTGAAATCATCACTTGTAACTCCGTTCTTGTTCCCCATGCGCATGCCATCATCTCCATGCTTGTTCTTGCTCCAATGTTCATCCTTCTCAAAGCTAGGCCCTTCATTTGTAAGCAAAACAAATGTATCCAATTTAGGCAGCATCATATTCTCATGAATATTAGAATCATTACCAAGAAACGAAAGTACCTGGTAATTTAATTGGCGTGCGTGAGCTCTAGTAATTGGTCCAGTATGTCTAGCAGCAGGGGCTGTGGGTGTAACAATGGTATTGATGTCCTCATCACCTCTCAAATCCTAGTTCATCTCTTGTATCCAATCTTTGTCCCAAAACCTCAGATTGGTACCTGTGGGTTGCTAGTAGTGTTGATTACTCCTTGTAGTTGATGCTAGTTGGTTTATTTTGGTGGAACATCATATGTTCAGATCCTTTATGCATATTAATACCCCTCTGATTATGAACATGAATATGATTTGTGAGTAGTTACATTTGTTCCTGAGGATATGGGTGAAGTCTTGCTATAAGTAGTCATGTGAATTTGGTATTCGTTCGATATTTTGATGAGATGTATGTTGTCTTCCCTCTAGTGGTGTTATGTGAACGTCGACTACATGACACTTCACCATTATTTGGGCCTAGAGGAAGGCATTGGGAAGTAATAAGTAGATGATGGGTTGCTAGAGTGACAGAAGCTTAAACCCTACTTTATGCGTTGCTTCGTAAGGTGCTGATTTGGATCCATATGTTTCATGCTATGGTTAGGTTTACCTTAATACTTCTTTTGTAGTTGCGGATGCTTGCAATAGGGGTTAATCATAAGTGGGATGCTTGTCCAAGGAAGGGCAGTACCCAAGCACTGGTCCACCCACATATCAAATTATCAAAGTAACGAACGCGAATCATATGAGCGTGATGAAAACTAGCTTGACGATAATTCCCATGTGTCCTCGGGAGCGTTTTCCTTTATATAAGAGTTTGTCCAGGCTTGTCCTTTGCTACAAAAAGGATTGGGCCACCTTGCTACACCTTGTTCACTTTTGTTACTTGTCACCCGTTACAAATTACCTTATAACAAAACTATCTGTTACCGATAATTTCAGTGCTTGCAGAGAATACTTTACTGAAAACCGCTTGTCATTTCCTTCTGCTCCTCGTTGGGTTCGACACTCTTACTTATCGAAAGGACTACGATAGATCCCCTACACTTGTGGGTCATCAAGACTCTTTTCTGGTGTCGTTTCCGGGGAGTGAAGCGCCTTTGGTAGGTGGAATTTGGTAAGGAAAAAATTATATAGTGTGCTGAAATTTACTGTCACTTGTTACTATGGAAAGTAATCCTTTGAGGGACTTCTTCGGGGTATCTTCACCCCGACCAGTAGAGCAAAGAGTTTCTCCTCAACCTACTGAACCTACTGATATTTTTTACTTTGAAATTCCTTCGGGTATGATAGAGAAACTGCTAGCTAATCCTTTCACAGGTGATGGAACATTACATCCCGATTTGCACCTAATCTATGTGGATGAAGTTTGTGGATTATTTAAGCTTGCAGGTATGCCCGAGGATGTTATCAAGAAGAAGGTCTTCCCTTTATCTTTGAAGGTAAAGGCATTGACATGGTTTAGGCTATGTGATGGTATGGGGTCATGGAACTACAACCGATTGAAATTGGAATTTCATCAGAAGTTTTATCCTATGCATCTTGTTCATCGTGATCATAATTATATATATATATTTTTTGGCCTCGTGAAGGAGAAAGCATCGCTCAAGCTTGGGGGAGGCTTAAGTCAATGTTATATTCATGCCCCAATCATGAGCTCTCAAGAGAAATTATTATTCAAAAAATTTATGCTCGGCTTTCTCTCAATAATCGCTCCATGCTCGATACTTCTTGTACTGGTTCTTTTATGCTGAAGACTATTGAATTCAAATGGGATTTATTGGAGAGAATTAAACGCAACTCTGAAGATTGGGATCTCGACGAAGGTAAGGAGTCAGGTATAACACCCAAGTTTGATTGTGTTAAATCTCTTATGGATACCGATGTTTTCCGTGAATTTAGCACTAAATGGACTTGACTCTGAGATAGTAGCTTCTTTCTCTGAATCCTTTGCTACTCATGTTGATCTCCCTAAGGAGAAGTGGTTTAAATATAATCCTCCCATTGAAGTAAAAGTAGTTGCACCTATTAAAGTTGAAGAAAAGACTATCTCTTATAATGTTGATCCTGTTGCCCCTATTGCTTATATTGAGAAACCACTTTTCCCTGTTAGAATAAAGGATCATGCTAAAGCTTCAACTGTGGTTCGTAAGAGTAACACTAGAACACCTACACCCCCTGAGCAAATTAAAGTTGCACCTAGTATTGCTATGGTTAAAGATCCCTTGGCCGATAATATTGATGGGCATGTTATTTACTTTTGTGATGAAGCTGCTAGAATTGCTAGACCGGATACTAAAAATAAACATAGACCTGTTGTAGGCATGCCTGTCATTTCTGTTAAAATAGGAGATCATTGTTATCATGGCTTGTGTGATATGGGTGCTAGTGCAAGTGCAATACCTCATACCTTATACAAAGAAATTATGCATGATATTGCACCTGCTGAAATAGAAGAAATTGATGTTACAATTAAGCTTGCTAATAGAGATACTATTTCACCAGTTGGGATTGTTAGAGATGTTGAAGTCTTGTGTGGGAAAGTTACATATCCTGCTGATTTTCTTGTTCGTGGTACCCCACAAGATAACTTTTGTCCCATTATATTTGGTAGACCCTTCTTGAATACTGTTAATGCTAGGATAGACTACAAAAAGGATGTTGTTACTATTAGTCTAGGGGATATGTCTCATGAATTTAATTTTGCTAAATTTCGTAGACAACCTCATGATGAAGAATTGCCTAGTAAAGATGAAATTATTGGTCTTGCTTCAATTATCGTGCCTCCTAATGATCCTTTAGAACAATACTTGCTAGACCATGAAAATGATATGTTTATGCATGAAAGAAGGGAAATAGATGAATTATTCTTTAAACAGGGACCTATTTTGAAACACAGCCAGCCTGTTGAAATCCTAGGGGATCCTCCTCCACCCAAGGGTGATCCCGTGTTTGAGCTTAAACCATTACCTGATACTCTTAAATATGCTTATCTTGATGAGAAAACGATATATCCTGTTATTATTAGTGCTAACCTTTCAGAGCATGAAGAAAAGAAATTATTGAAAACTCTGACGAAGCACCGTGCTGCTATTGGATATACTCTTGATGATCTTAAGGGCATTAGTCCCACTCTAAGCCAACACAAAATAAAATTGGAGAAAGATGCTAAACCGGTTGTTGATCACCAACGACGGTTAAATCCTAAGATGAAAGAAGTGGTAAGAAAAGAAATACTAAAGCTTCTGGAGGCAGGTATAATTTATCCCGTTGCTGATAGTCAGTGGGTAAGTCTTTCCCATTGTGTCCCTAAGAAGGGAGGTATTACTGTTGTTCCTAATGATAAAGACGAATTAATCCCACAAAGAATCGTTACAGGTTATAGAATGGTAATTGATTTCCGCAAACTAAATAAAGCTACTAAAAAGGATCATTACCCCTTACCTTTTATTGATCAAATGCTAGAAAGATTATCCAAACATACACATTTTTGCTTTCTAGATAGTTATTCTGGTTTCTCTGAAATACCTGTGTCAAAAGAGGATCAAGAAAAGACCACTTTTACTTGCCCTTTCGGTACCTTTGCTTATAGACGTATGCCTTTTGATTTATGCAATGCGCCTGCTACCTTTCAAAGATGCATGATGGCTATATTCTCTGATTTTTGTGAAAAGATTGTTGAGGTTTTCATGGATGATTTCTCCGTATATGGAACTTCTTTTGATGATAGCTTGAGCAACCTTGATCGAGTTTTGCAGAGATGTGAAGAAACTAATCTTGTCTTGAATTGGGAGAAGTGCCACTTTATGGTTAATGAAGGCATTGTCTTGGGGCATAAAATTTCTGAAAGAGGTATCAAGTTGATAAAGCTAAAGTTGATGCTATTGAAAAGATGTCGTGCCTAAGGACGTTAAAGGTATAAGAAGTTTCCTTGGTCATGCCGGTTTTTATAGGAGGTTCATTAAGGACTTCTCTAAAATATCTAGGCCTCTGACTAATCTCTTACAAAAAGATGTTCCTTTTGTCTTTGATGATGATTGTGTAGAAGCATTTGAAATACTTAAGAAAGCCTTGATTTCTGCACCTATTGTTCAGCCACCTGATTGGAATTTACCCTTTGAAATTCTGTGCGATGCTAGTGATTATGTCGTAGGTGCTGTTCTAGGACAAAGAGTTGATAAGAAATTAAATGTTATTCAATATGCCAGTAAAACTCTAGACAGTGCCCAGAGAACTTATGCTACTACTGAAAAAAGAATTTTTAGCAGTTGTATTTGCTTATGATAAGTTCACACCTTATATTGTTGATTCTAAAGTAACTGTTCACATTGATCATGCTGCTATTAAATATCTTATGGAAAAGAAAGATGCTAAACCTAGACTTATTAGATGGGTTCTCTTGCTACAAGAATTTGATTTGCATATTATTGATAGAAAGGGAGCTGAGAACCCCGTTGCAGACAACTTATCTAGGTTAGAGAATGTTCTTGATGACCCACTACCTGTTGATGATAGCTTCCCTGATGAACAATTAGCTGTCATAAATGCTTCTCGCACTGCTCCATGGTATGCTGATTATGCTACTTACATTGTTGCTAAATTTATACCACCTAGCTTTACATACTAAAGAAAAAGTTTTTCTATGATTTAAGACATTACTTCTGGGATGACCCACACCTTTATAAAGGAGTAGATGGTGTTATTAGACGTTGTGTACCTAAGCATGAACAGGAACAGATCCTATGCAAGTGTCACTCCGAGGCTTATGGAGGGCACCATGCTGGAGATAGAACTGCACATAAGGTATTGCAATCTAGTTTTTATTGGCCTACTCTCTTCAAGGATGCCCGTAAGTTTGTCTTGTCTTGTGATGAATGTCAAAGAATTGGTAATATTAGTAGACGTCAAGAAATGCCTATGAACTATTCACTTGTTATTGAACCATTTGATGTTTGGGGCTTTGATTATATGGGACCGTTTCCTTCCTCTAATGGCTATACACATATTTTAGTTGCTGTTGATTACGTTACTAAATGGGTAGAAGCTATTCCAACTAGTAGTGTTGATCATAACACCTCTATTAAGATGATTAAAGAAATTATTTTTCCGAGGTTTGGAGTCCCTAGATATTTAATGACTGATGGTGGTTCACATTTTATTCATGGTGCTTTTCGTAAGATGCTTGCTAAATATGATGTTAATCATGGAATTGCATCTCCATACCACCCACAATCTAGTGGCCAAGTAGAATTAAGTAATAGAGAGATCAAATTAATTTTGCAAAAGACTATTAATAGATCTAGAAAGAATTGGTCCAAGAAACTTGATGATGCATTATGGGCCTATAGAACTGCATATAAAAATCCTATGGGTATGTCTCCGTATAAAATGGTTTATGGAAAAGCATATCACTTACCTCTCGAACTAGAACATAAGGCATATTGGGCCATTAAAGAGCTCAATTATGATTTCAAACTTGCCGGTGAGAAGAGGCTATTTGACATTAGCTCACTTGATGAATGGAGAACCCAGGCCTATGAGAATGCCAAACTATTTAAAGAAAAAGTTAAAGATGGCATGAGAAAAGGATACAAAAGCGTGAGTTTAATGTAGGTGATTATGTTTCGCTATACAACTCCCATTTAAGATTTTTTGCAGGAAAACTCCTCTCTAAATGGGAAGGGCCCTATGTTATCGAGGAGGTCTATCATTCCGGTGCCATAAAAATCAACAACTTCGAAGGCACAAATCCGAAGGTGGTGAACGGTCAAAGAATCAAACCTTATATCTCAGGTAATCCTATAAATGTTGAAAGTAATGTTATTGAAACCGTAACCCCGAAGGAATACATAAGGGACACTTTCCAGAACTTTTCAGGCTCCGAAAAGGAATAGGTATGAGGTACGGTAAGTAAACCGACTCCAAAACAGTTCTAATGGCAATTTTTCTCCGTTTTGGAATATTTAAGAAAATAGGAAAATAAGTAGTCCCGGAAGGACACGAGGCGTCCACGAGGGTGGAGGGCGCGCCCTACCCCCTGGGCGCGCCCCCCTGCCTCGTGTGCTCTCCGGACTCCGTTTTCTTGCACGATACTTCTTTTAGCCGGTAAAAATTCATCAGATAATCTTCCGAGGGTTTTGACCACCGTACCACGCAAATATCCTATATTTTTGTTTCGAGCTATTTTCTGCCAGAGTTGTAAAGGCCAGGCATCATGTCGTCCCCCTCCTCCAACAATGAGGGCAACGATGCTTGGCTAATGAAGATAGAGCTGAAGAGAGAAGAACCCGGGGAGATCAACAAGGATGATGGGATCAAGAAGGCCATGGAGGATCAAGCCCCGGTAGCAGAAGACGAAGACATCATCCAACCTCATTACAATCTTCTTACCCCAATGGAGATTGAAGCTTTCAAGATGATTGATTTAGCTCGCATACAAAATAAGTATCTCACACGTGAAAGTATTTTTTTGCAGGAGCATGTCACCGGACTCAAGGGCATTATCCGCAAATTGGAAGATCTCCTACGCTCGATGTGCGATTATCCATCATCACCACCATCTTCCTCACCAGCAAAGGAGAACTGAGTACATGGGTATGGGCACTCCCCTTGGCAACTGCCAAGCTTGGGGGAGGTGCCCCGGTATCATATCACCATCACACTTCTATCTTTACCGTTTTCCTTAGTTTGATCCTTTTGGTAATATCTTGATCTAGTAGAATAAAGTTTTAGTATGATTTAGTTTTGAGTTTGGCCTTATGATCCTTCTATGAAATCGAGTCCGTGAGCTATATATATAATAAAGATTAGTGTTGAGTCAAGGGCTTGATTATCTTGCTATGATCTTGAGGGAATTAAAGAAAAAGAAAGAATAAAAAGAAATAAAGAGATCATATTGATCTTATGGAGAGTAATGACTTCACATATAAAGAGTATGATGAATAAAAGTTGTTGAGAGTTGACAAACATAGTTTTGGTCATCGTTGCAATTAATAGGAAGTAATAAAGAAAGAGAGGTTTTCACATATAAATATACTATCTTGGACATCTTTTATGATTGTGAGCACTCATTAAAATATGACATGCTAAAGAGTTGATGTTGGACAAGGAAGACAACGTAATGGGTTATGTTTTCTTATATCCGAAATAAAGTATATTTTCATGGATCATCCAACATGTTGAGCTTGCCTTTCCCCCTCATGCTAGCCAAATTCTTTGCACCAAGTAGAGATACTACTTGTGCTTCCGAATATCCTAAACCCGGTTTTGCCATGAGAGTCCGCCATACCAACCTACGGATTGAGTAAGATCCTTCATGTAAGTTGTCATCGTTGCATGCAATAAAAATTGCTTTCTAAATATGTATGATTTATTAGTGTGGAGAAAATAAGCTTTATACGATCTTGTGATGTGGAAGAAATAAAAGCGACGAACTGCATAATAAAGGTCCATATCACAAGTGGCAATATAAAGTGACGTTCTTTCGCATTAAGATTTTGTGCATCCAACCATAAAAGCACATGACAACCTCTGCTTCCCTCTGCGAAGGGCCTATCTTTTATTCTTGTCTCATATCTTATACAAGAGTCATGGTGATCTTCACCTTTCCTTTTTACATTTTATCCAATTGGATGTAAGTTAGCATGAACTATTATTGTTGACATTACCCTTGAGGTAAAAGGTTGGGAGGCAACACTATAAGCCCCTATCTTTCTCGGTGTCAGATTGAAACTCCATAACCATAAGTATTGCGTGAGTGTTAGCAATTGTGAAAGACTAAATGATAGTTGAGTATGTGGACTTGCTGAAAAGCTCTTATATTGACTCTTTCTGATGTTATGATAAATTGCAATTGCTTCATTGACTGAGATTATAGTTTGTTAGTTCTCAATGAAGTTTCTGATTCATACCTTACATTGTGAATAGATTGTTACTTTAGCATAATAAATCGTATGACAATATATATATTTGTGTGTTGCTGTTATAAGAATGATCATGATGCCCTCATGTCCGTATTTTATTTTATCGACACCTCTATCTCTAAACATGTGGACATATTTTTCGTTATCGGTTTCCGCTTGAGGACAAGCGAGGTCTAAGCTTGGGGGAGTTGATACGTCCATTTTGCATCATGCTTTTATATCGATATTTATTGCATTATGGGCTGTTATTACATATTATGTCACAATACTTATGCCTATTTTATCTTATTTTACAAGGTTTACACGAAGAGGGAGAATGTCGGCAGCTGGAATTTCGGGCTAGAAAAGGAGCAAATATTAGAGACCTATTCTGCACAGCTCCAAAAGTCCTGAAGCTTCACGAAGGCAGTTTTTTGAATTAATAAAAAATACTAGCGAAAGAATCAACTAGGGAGCCACCCACCATCCACGAGGGTGGGGGCCGCGCCCTACCCCCTGGGTGCGCCCCCTACCTCGTGGGCCCCCTGGCAGGCCTCCGGTGCCCATCTTCTGCTATATGAAGTCTTTCACCCTAGAAAAAATCAGGAGGAAGCTTTCGGGACAAAACACCGCCGCCACGAGGCGGAACCTTGGCGGAACTAATCTAGGGCTCCGGCGGAGCTGTTCTGCCGGGGAAACATCCCTCCGGGAGGGGGAAATCATCACCATCGTCATCACCACCGATCCTCTCAGCGGGAGGGGGTCAATCTCCATCAACATCTTCACCAGGACCATCTCCTCTCAAACCCTAGTTCATCTCTTGTATCCAATCTTTGTCCCAAAACCTCAGATTGGTACCTGAGGGTTGCTAGTAGTGTTGATTACTCCTTGTAGTTGATACTAGTTGGTTTATTTGGTGGAAGATCATATGTTCAGATCCTTTATGCATATTAATACCCCTTTGATTATGAACATGAATATGATTTGTGAGTAGTTACGTTTGTTCCTGAGGACATGGGAGAAGTCTTGCTATAAGTAGTCATGTGAATTTGGTATTCGTTCGATATTTTATGAGATGTATGTTGTATTTCCTCTAGTGGTTTTATGTGAACATCGACTACATGACACTTCACCATTATTTGGGCCTAGAGGAAGGCATCGGGAAGTAATAAGTAGATGATTGGTTGCTAGAGTGACAGAAGCTTAAACCCTACTTTATGCGTTGCTTCGTAAGGGGCTGATTTGGATCCATATGTTTCATGCTATGGTTAGGTTTACCTTAATACTTCTTTTGTAGTTGCGGATGCTTGCAATAGGGGTTAATCATAAGTGGGATGCTTGTCCATGGAAGGGCAGTACCCAAGCACCGGTCCACCCACATATCAAATTATCAAAGTAACGAACGTGAATCATATGAGCGTGATGAAAACTAGCTTGACGATAATTCCCATGTGTCCTCGGGAGCGTTTTCCTTTATATAAGAGTTTGTCCAGGCTTGTCCTCTGCTACAAAAAGGATTGGGCCACCTTGCTGGACCTTGTTCACTTTTGTTACTTGTCACCCGTTACAAATTACCTTATCACAAAACTATCTGTTACCGATAATTTCAGTGCTTGCAAAGAATACTTTACTGAAAACCGCTTGTCATTTCCTTCTGCTCCTCGTTGGGTTCGACACTCTTACTTATCGAAAGGACTAGGATAGATCCCCTACACTTGTGGGTCATCAAGACTCTTTTCTGGCGTCGTTGCCGGGGTGTGAAGCGCCTTTGGTAAGTGGAATTTGGTAAGGAAAAATTTATATAGTGTGCTGAAATCTGTTTTGCTTCTGTTGCTCATCCAAGAAGCATCGGCCAGGCGGAAAGGGCAAATGCTGAAGTGCTGTGAGGTCTCAAGACAAGGACCTTCGACAAGTTGCACAAGTGCAGAAGACGCTGGATTGATGAGTTGCCGGCAGTTCTTTGGTCAATCAGGACAACACCAAATCGAGCTACTGGCTAGACACCCTTCTCCCTGGAATACGTGGCGGAAGCAGTTCTACCCACAGAACTCATACATGGGTTGCCTGAAGTGCTCGCTTATGATGAGTTTGAGCAAGAGCTGTCGCAGCAAGATGATGCTACGCTCCTTGAGGAAGATCGTCTTCAGGCTGCTATGCGAGTTGCGCGCTACCAGCAAGCCTTGCGCCGCTACCATAGCCGCAAGGTTCATGCCCGACGTCTTGAGGAAGGCGACCTTGTTCTTCGGCGCGTTCAGTCGGCCAAGAATTCTAACAAGTTAACGCCGAAGTGGGAAGGCCCTTATCGGGTAATACGAGTCACTAGGCCTGACGCAGTCTGCCTGGAGACCGAAGATGGCATTCCAGTGAGCAACTCCTAGAATATCGAACATCTTCGCAAGTTTTATCCATAAGGCGCGGTTCCCGGGTCTCCCGACAACCCCCTTTGTACCAGCCTTGCCGGCAAGGCATATAACCCTATGTACAAAGCCAGACGCAGACCCTGTGCGCAGTTGAATAAGTTTAAGTGTTTTACAGTTCTTGTCGATTTCCATGTTTATCTATATGCATGTCTGTCCAAGATATTGTACTACGCTTGTTTCCGGCAAGTACTGATGAATCGCCAAGGTTCCATGTTCATATTTTCTCTTCTTTCTTTTTCTCAAAGGATAGAAGGTTCCCTCGCGTGCAAGTTTGCCGGGTGGTGATGGTGTGGAGTATGGACACAAACATGCGACGTTCGAAGTGGCATCTTGCGAGAAAGAGTGCAGCAACGAAAAGCTAAGCTGCGAAACCTTGAGTAAATTTCTTTTAAACGCAAGGTTATTTTCCTTGGACGATTTCGGTTCTTGTATGGAAAACCTGCACGCGAAGGAACCTTGTCATGATCAGTTGCGCCCTTACTCTGTTTCGAGTCCACTCAATAGTTTAAGTGGTTGCGCTGAGAATGGCAAGGTGTCTTGCCGGTAGCAACACCCCCCAGCAGGCTACTAAGGATCCGTTCCTCAAAGCGCTCGCGGCAAGGGTGTGCGCACTGGCAAGTTGTCCCAACGAAGCATAGGGTGTATGCCATACACAGAGAAATCAGACAAGAGGGGTAGCATGCATTCATCCAAAAACACAACAAGTTATATTACATCGATATTCGCCACAATTCTAACTTAAGATAGGCTGTCTTTGGCATGGATTCGTGGCGGCAAGAAGAAGTGAAGCGGCTAATCCCTGCGCTGGCCTTCGACCCTCTTGACTCGGTCCACCTTGTCGACAATGGGCGCGACAAGCTCTTCCAGCGCCTTGCAGTCTGCGTCTTCCGGCAAGTGGTCAAGTACATTGGTGAGGTCGATGTCGGGATTCCTATGCACCACTTTGATGAGCACCTTGAGGAGGATGGCCCGGCAGAGTCTGCGGGATTTGTTGGCGAGTTGGGTTGCTCGGTTGGAGTGGAGCAGCTTCAGGGCGTCAAGGAGGGCCTCGAAGTACACGGTCAGCCTAGTGCTCGGAGACACCCTGTCATCAGAATAATACCTGAAGTTCGGTAGGCCCATGGTGGACAGTTGCGATGTGAGCCTTTCCGCGACGTCAACAAGGCGCTCAGTCCAGAGTTTCACGCCTTTCTCATAGTCGTTATAGGTGGTGGCGGCACTCTCGAGCAGCTCCTTCTCGTCCTGGAGGTTTTTGGTCAGGGTCTTCTCGCGAGCCCTGCTACTCTCAAGGGACTCCTTCTGTGTGGTCAGCTTCAGCTCCAGATCGGCAATGGAGTCGTTGGCAGAGGACAGTTTCTTGGTCTTTTCCGATATGGCAATCTGCACCTCCACCAAGTCGTAGAGAGTTTTCTCTCTGATGTCTTTGAGCGTCGAGATCTCCTTGTGATGAGGACATGACTACCTTGGATACGACCAAAAATATTGCATACATGCATATTTGTCAGGTGATCTCTAGTGCAAACTATTCAATAATCTATTTGTGTTATCCAGAACAAAAATACTTCACACACTTTTGTGTTTTGTCTAATTGCAGGTGTATGGGACATTTGTACAATCCACATATGAAGATAAGGCAAAAGGAGAACTTTAGGTTCTGTTCAAAAAGTCCTCTCACGTCACTTTTGGGCCAAGAGAAGATAGAGTCCAAGTCTCTCACGTTCTGGATTCAGATTCAGACTACACAGACATACCTGACTCAAAACGCCAACAACTTTTTCATACAGACTCCGAATTGGGTGATTCTTTTTTTGTTGGAAAGTAGATTTCGTCCTCTTTCCAACCCAGTTGGATTCACCTTTAAATTCATCCGGAGCGTTGAGACATGGACGAAACAATCTGACGCAGCAGCAGAATCCGAGTCAAACAACAAGTCCAAAGGTGTTGCATCACCTCCACTTGGGCCCATGAGCCTTGTACGACCTAGGGTTGGTTTTAGGCTGCCTTGGGACGTCCTCCCACCTCCTTGGCCGCCACCCCTTGCTCTTATATAAGTAGATCCATCTAGTAGCTTTTTCCTTGGGATTTGTTTAGTTAAAAGTTAGCCATTGCAACTTCGTGTACTTCGTTTGTGTCCAACGATCAGACCAAGACCGATTTCGGATCCCCACCTTTATCAATACTTCATCTATATTCGCAATATTCTGATTGCATTATCATATTCTTGCTTATTCTTCGATTGCGTGCAGGAATAGACCTTCATGGTCAGGCTGATTGTGCTTCCAGCATCGTCAGTAACCTCGGGAGATTGGTTTAGCGATTGCTAAGGCGCAACGTCGTGCACGTTTGTAGTCGGATCGTCAAAGTCGGCTCCACCCAATCGATAGTTATCATCTCATCGAAAGATCGGGACACCCTCGCCTCTATCACCTTGCCGTGATCCTCCAGATCTGCCTCCAGCTTCTTCACTTTGTCGGCTAGCTCGTTTTTGGCGGCCTCTGCAGTTTGGCGGCATTGATGGCTTCCTTCAGCTTGCCGGTGTGGTCCAAGACCAGAGCGTCAATTGCTTTCTTTGTTCCTGCTCCAGCTCTTGGGTCCGCTGCGCAACAAGCTCTTCGATTTCTTCATCCTCGCCGTGGAGCTTGGCGGCAAGCGCCTCCTCGCGAGCGGCGAGGTCCTCTTCATGAGCATCAAGCCCGACACGACGTTCCCTTAGCCGAGCATCTTCTGCGGCAGCCTGTTGAGCAGCCTCTTCCTGTGCCTTCTCAATGTCGGACTGCTTCAAGAGGAGCTCATCCCAACGTTGGCTCAGCTGCTCCCAGCCAGTCCTCAGCTCTTGCCAAGCCTCGGTGAACCAGACTTGTGTTTGCTCGACGCGCTTCTGGAAGTCTGCCTCTGCTGCTTCAACAACCTCTGCCCTGGAGTCCAACTTCTCCTTTTGGGTGCGGTGAAGCACCTGGAGCTTCTGGAAGTTGTAGCTCATAGCCTGGAGGAGCTGATCTTCTTTGGATCCACTGCTGCTGGCTCGTGGATCATCAACAATCTTGAGCCCGACAGCAACAATGACTTCTTCATCAAAAGTCACTCCCTCGGTTGGCGCTCCAATGCTTGTCGTCCCCGGGATGTTGACGAACAGGTTGTCGCCAACCTTCAGGTACCTGCTTGAGGGGGGGGGACTTCGGATGTTGACGGTTGGTCCCCGACAACCGCCTCCCCGGCAACTGAGGGATCCGGGACCGGTGTAGCGCCAGGCGCTCCTGCGGTAGGAATGCCGTCAGTACGGTCGCCGGTCTCTTTGCCGGCCTCCCCAGCAGACCCCTTGGCGGTTCCTTCATGCACGTCATCGGCGACCTCGTCGGCAGCGGCTCTAGCGGCTTTGGCGGCAGCATCCTTGGCAGTCTACTCGATGATGACATTGACGTCCATGGGCTCCGTCGAGAGGAGATCTGAAAGCCAAGGAGGAGACACGAGTTGAAACCAAGGTTGAAGTTCAAGACAGGAAGAAAAGGGAGAAAGATCATACAGGAAGAATGACAAGTGCCTGGAAGCAAGCGGCTTACCTGTGATGAGCTGTTGGGAGGTGGTTCCCTCCCTGACCACATGTGTTGCCGGTATAGGACTGCCGGCACCCATGCTTGCAGGCTCTTCCTCGACGCGATTGGACTCGTCAGTGGGAGCCCTTGCCGGGGATCCATCCTTGGACGGTGTGGTTGACGGAGGCGGCATGTCGGGGACGGCCCTCAGTGGCCCTCCTTGTTGTTGTTCTTCTCCCGCAAACCCGGCAATGTCAGTAGCGAAGATATACACCCCGACGCCCGCCAGCGGGAAATGAGTAGTGGACACACGCCTGGGGCTGGGCTGGGGGCTGTGTCGTGGGCTGGGCTTGGTGCTGATGGTGATGGTCTCCGTCGCACCTGCGGTGCTTGACAGGGACTCGACACCCGTTGAAGTCTTGGCCTTCTTTGCCATCCTTTGCGCCAACGTTTCCGTATCTCTACGGGGACAAGCCAAAGCAAGAACAAATAATATAAGCAAAATCAGAAACACGGGGGATAAGGGAGGCGGCAGGACACTTACTCTTCTCCTTCCGGGCTCTCCTCTCTCCTCGGGCTAAAAGCGGAGAGGTCAAAGTCGACCTCCACTATAGTGTCCGTGTAACATCCCAAATTTTCAATGTGGAATGTTATACATAGGTCATCATTTGCATATCATATTTTGTTTGCATTTTGGTTTTGCTCCTAGAAATTCTAAGCAACTCAAGGACCCACGGAGAGAGTTGGGGATTTCATTTATTATCATATTTGAATTTTTCTCAAATATTGAAAAGAGAATCAATTTGGTTTTAATTATTTTTCTCTCCGAAAATATTTCCAATACAAAAAATAAAACAGAGGAGATAATATGACCTCTCCAAAATAAAAGAAATATTGGAGGAAAAATATTAAAATCAAATAATTATTTATTTGGATTTTATTTGTTATTTTATTTGAATTAGAAAAATATGCATTTTTTCAAAATTGCATTTTTAGGCCAAGAAAATGTTCACTATGTTCTAAATATTATTTAGACGGTGAAAATTGTTTTTCGTATTTTTAGAAATTTTTTTATATTTATTTAGGATTTTTCCTTTTCGGAGGAATTGTTTAAAAAAAGCTTCCGGACCGAACTGGGTCGCAGCCCAGCCTTCCCCGCCGAGCGCCGCCGTGCCCGCGGCGGACTCCTCTCGGAGTCCGGCTCCGAGTCGCCCCCGTCGCCCCTACCCCAAGCCACGCCCCCCCGCCCCGGGCCTTTAAAGCCCGAGCCGCCGCCGCCCCTCAACCCCGCACCGCCCCGCTCCACCACCACGCCGCCTGCCCCGCGCCGCCATCGTAACCCGCCGCCCCGCGCCGCGCCGCCGCCTCGCTGAGCCGCCGCCGTTCACCCGTCGTCCGCCGCCGGATCTCGCGTCGGGTTTTTTTTGGGTTTTTAGGTAAAACCGATCGGTTTATTTTTAAACCCTAGATTTGGTTTTTTTAGACCGGTTCGGTTTTTCCTTGGTTTTCTCGGTTTAGGTTATTTAACGAACGTTCGTTCGTTAGTTCGTTTTAACGAACACTTTTCGCCCGTTTGCTTCTGTTAGCGAACGTTCGCGCCGTAGTCTTTTTCTTTTTATTTTATTTTCGGCCAGGGACCTATCCGCGATTATTTTATCACAAATTAGCCCCTAATCTTCAAACCCTCGTAACCTTTTAACCGTTCGTCCAAATCCAGTGAAACCAACGCCAAATCTTCGTCTCGAGCCCCTCTTTCTGGTTAATCAACTTGAACATGATTTTGCCAATTTAAAATTTGGTTTCAAGCAGATTTGAATTCGAAGTTCTTTTGATCGTAGTTTCAGTTCCGTAGCTCCGATTTGACCGATTCTTTTTGCAAACCGAATCTCTTCAGTTGAACTTTCAGATTTGGATCTTTTTATTTGAGTTTACCCTTGCATCTATGCTTGAGTGCTTATGTATGCTATTGTTTGTTTGCGATAGTATTTTCGGAGTGCAAAGCGTGCTACTACGAGTCTCTAGGGTCTGCGGATCGTCAGCAAGGCAGGTAACACATTGATCATCCCCTTTATTACCCAGTTTTTATGCATTAGTTACAATCCTCAAACACTGCATGATTAGGATGTGATTAACTTGTGGGTATTGGGAAGTAGATGATGAGGTAGAACCTATTGCCCTTTTGTTATCAAACCCTTGGGAGTTACTTCTACGTGATGCTTATATCGCCATGCTATGCTCGTAGACGTGGATTGGGTTTGAGTGTATCCATGACAGATGTGAGATTGTTAATTAATGGTTAACTTAAGGTGGCTACTTAAACACACATCTAGGTGGATTGGTTGCGGGCACCTGGGGATATACCAGTGTTGTCCTTTGGTTCGCCACCCAGGCTCAAAGGGATCATAAGATTATTCATGCTAGAAACTTCCGTGTGCAGCCACAAGCTATTATGGGCTCTAGCATAGTTGAGTATGTTGCATGACCTCTTTCAGTGGTGGGCTAGCAGATGTAGGGGAGAGTAGGTGTAACTGTCCACCCAGAGTAAAGAGTTAATGTTTCTGAAAGACTGTGTCTCGGTCATCCGTTTCTCAAACACCATGTAGTGCGAGAAATCCAACGGAGGAGATCGAGTCTTGTGGGGAAAAGTGTGCAAACCTCTGAAGCGTGTACAAACTAATCATGGTTAGCCGTGTCCCCTGTTATGGACATCTTGAGTATCTAGTTCTTGGATTATAATGTTGATCTCATCACTCTAAATTAATTTGTTGGGTTCTTAATTACTTTTAATTGGGATTGAGATGGGGGTACCATTCTCAATGTTTATCAACTACCATGATAGTTAAATAAAATATATTCCTTTGTTGTAGGGAAAAATTGGATTTTCGCAAAAACCTTATAACCATAGAGCCTCCACCAGCCATATATGCATGTAGTGATAGCATTTATTCTGTTCATTGCTCTATTGTGTTATATTGCTAGCATATTCCATGTGCTGACCCGTTTCAGGCTGCAACATATCATGTTGCAGACTTTTCAAACGAAGAGTAAGGTGCGCTAGGTCGTTGTCGTGCACTCAGCTATGCCGTTGGAGTTGATGGACTCACTTTATCTTCCAAGCCTTCCGCTGTTATCTTATTTAGATGGCCTTGAGCCATATTTATTGTAATAAGTTCTCTTTTGAGACATTCGAGGTAATAAGTGTGTGATTGAACTCTGTTATAAATCCTGCAAGTACTGTTTGTGTCACCTTTACCGATCCAGGGATGACACTTATACATAGAGATTTGACCGTCTGAGGTCGGATCGCTACAAGATGGTATCAGAGCACACGCTGATTGTAGGACACGACCACTAAGATGAGCCATAGGTCACTCTTCTCTACTCATTTCTGACTCCTCTCCATTTTCTTCTCTATAGGATGGCAGACTCAAGGAACAAGTTTGCACAACCGGATGAAGACACACCTTTCGGACGCCACTTGAAGGAAGTCACTAGGTACCTGAACATAGGAATACCAAGCTTCACCGGGACCTACACCGCCACTTTACCAGAAGAGGAGCGTTGGATGATTCGAGTTCAAGTTCCAGGAAGGACATTCATGCCAGTTACTGAACCCATAGAGTTTTCCTTTGATGCACCAACCTGGAGTCTAGGAAAGAGCATGGCAGCCCACATCGCCATGGGATGCATCGGCGAAGTTTACCACAAGGATCTTAAGGACACCATCTACCAGATATGTGGGCGCCGAGATGAGCAATGGGAGATGATTAGTACCAGGAGGGACAAGTCCATTGCAGCCTTCATCCAGGAGTTAAACCAGCACATTCATCGCCAGGAGAACCAAATGTGCACAAGCATGATAGATCTGAAGAAGGTGATGACCATGAACATGGAGCTTGAAGAGGAACTCAAGTCTACACGCGACGGATACGAGGAGGAAATTG
The DNA here is from genome assembly GCF_002575655.3 of Aegilops tauschii subsp. strangulata. Lineage (NCBI taxonomy): Eukaryota > Viridiplantae > Streptophyta > Magnoliopsida > Poales > Poaceae > Aegilops > Aegilops tauschii. The sequence continues at coordinate 183,392,159 of NC_053035.3, read as the reverse complement.
CAATACTACTGGAGAAGAATGACGACCTGACAAGGAAGCTAGGAGTATTCATGGGAGACCCTGCGCCAGGAGGAGATGACGACCACCCCGATGACATTTGTTCTGAAGACTACATCATCATCGATGACACCGACTCCGACCCCGACAGTAGTGATGATGATTATGAAGACGAAGCTGGAGCGGATATCATGGAGTCTTCCACCGATCAAAATTTCTAGTCGACCACCATATTATTAGTAGTATTCCCCCATGTATATAGTAGTAGTCCGAGCACTGTAACGATAGTTAGATCGATTGTATGCCCCTGTTTGAATTGATTTGGTGTGATATGAATGTGTTTGTCTCATGTGCATATGGGTAGTGCTTTCTCACTAGACCTCATTTCTATTCTAATCTCTCCCCTCTAAACCCATCAGATTCCTCCGAGACGTGACCCCGGATTTGTCTTCCCACCAGAGCTCACTAAGTTGATCCAACAGCAGAATGCCTTGATGCAGTTGTTAGTCCAGAACCAAGGCAACAACAACAACAACCCACCGCCACCACCTCCAGTTGATAACTTAGCCCGTTTTCTAAGGTTGCAGCCGCCGGTGTTTTCCAGTAGCACCGAGCCAATAGTTGCTGATGACTGGCTACGAAGGATTGGAAGGGAGTTGACCACCGCAGGTTGCACAGATGCTGAGAAGGTGCATTTTGCCGCACATCAATTGGATGGACCTGCAGCCTCATGGTGGGAGAATTACACAGCCACTTTCCATATAGCTAATGTCACTTGGGAGCAGTTTCAGCAAGCTTTCCGCACTGCTCATGTCTCAACTGGAGCTATGAGCATGAAGAAGCGTGAGTTTCGCAACTTACGCCAGGGAAACCATACTGTGGGGCAGTACGTGGATGAGTTTAGTAAGTTAGCCCGCTACGCCCCAGATGATGTGGCCACCGATGCCGCTAAGCAGGAGAAGTTTATGGAAGGGCTGAATGATGAGATGAGTATGCAGTTAATGGTGGCAACATTTAACAACTACCAGGAGTTGGTAGACAAGGCTCTAATGATTGAAGGGAAGCAGCAGCTGATTGAGAGCCGCAAAAGGAAGTATGGACAAGGGAAGTACAATTCAGGAGCTCAGCAGAAGCCTCGTTTTACCCCGAACTCGGGAGGATATACCCATAACCATGGAGGCCATACCCACAATGGAGGAAGTTCGCATAACCACAGTGGCCCCAAGAATGGAAATGGGAATGGAGCAGACAGCAACCAGAACCGCTCTAACCCAGCCACACCCGCCAAGAAGGACCAAAGTCACATTACTTGTTTCAAGTGCGGGAAGACTGGACACTATGCCAATGAGTGTCCTGAAGAAAAGAATGGAAATGGCAATGGAAGCTCTAGGAAGAAGCCCAACCCTTTCAATAGGGGACAAGTGAACCATGTTAACATGGAAGAGGTTGAAGAGCAGCCAGATGCAGTTATAGGTAAGTTTTTGGTTAAGTCATTTACTACAATCGTTCTTTTTGATACTGGGCATCGCATTCATACATTTCAAGGGGATTTGTGGATAAGTATAAGTTGCCCACCAAAGTTCTTAGGACCCCTATGTTAGTAAGCTCACCAGGAGCTGAGTATATGGCAAGCCAAGATGTTTTCAGATGCCATTGACCATAGGTAGGCATGTTTTCCCCTCAGACTTAATAATTTTGGAGTCACAAGGATTGGATGTGATACTAGGAATGGATTGGCTATCGATGTATGGAGGAAACATCGATTGCGCCAGTAAGTCGATTTTGCTCACTACCCTGGAGGGAAAAAGGATTAAGTATGTATCCAGACATGCGGCAAGGAGGACCCAAGTAAATTCCCTCTCAGGAGTTGTTCAGGAGGAAGTGCCTGTAGTGAAGGATTATCCGGATGTATTTCCAGAGGAGTTACCAGGCATGCCGCCGGATCGAGACATTGAGTTTTTGATAGAGCTGTTGCCAGGCATCGGACCGATATTGAAGAGACCATATCAGATGCCCGCAAATGATCTGGAGGAGATTAAGAAGCAGATCAAGGAGCTATTGGAGAAGGGTTACATTCGACGAAGTTCGTCACCATGGGGAGCCCAGTGCTCTTGGTTGAGAAGAAGGATGGATCACTAAGAATCATTGTTGATTATCGTGCATTGAACGAAGTAACGATCAAGAACAAGTACCCGCTGCCGATGATCAATGACTTGTTTGACCAGCTTCAAGGAGCTAAAGTATTCTCCAAGATCGATCTGCGATCAGGATACCACCAGTTGAAGATCCGAGAACAGGATATACCTAAGATAGCCTTCACCACAAGGTACGGGTTATACAAGTACACGGTTATGTCATTTGGATTGACTAATGCCCCTGCCTATTTCATGAGTATGATGAATAAGGTGTTCATGGAGTTCTTGGATCAGTTTGTCGTGGTGTTCATTGATGATATCTTGGTATACTCGAAGAATGAAGAGGAACACAAGGAGCATTTGCGTTTAGTTCTCGAGAAGCTCAGGGAACATCAGTTATATGCCAAGTTCAGCAAATGCGGGTTTTGGTCGAAGGAAGTTGGATTTCTTGGACATGTTATATCAGGAGAAGGTATAGCAGTGGATCCTACCAAGGTTCAGTCTGTCACTGAGTGGTTGGCACCCACCTCAGTTGGAGAGATCCGCAGTTTTCTTGGACTCGCCGGATATTATCGGAGATTCATTGAGAATTTTTCTAAGATTGTGAAGCCCATGATGGAGTTGTTGAAGAAAGACACTAAGTTTAAATGGACAGAAGAATGTGAGGCAAGTTTTCAGGAGTTGAAGAAACGTTTGGTTACAGCCCCAGTGCTGATTCTGCCGGATATGCGTAAGGATTTCCAAGTGTATTGCGACGCTTCTCGCTTAGGACTTGGAGGTGTACTTATGCAGGATGGAAGAGTTGTTTCATACGCCTCACGTTAACTTCGACCGCATGAGTTGAATTATGCCACACATGATTTGGAGTTAGCAGCCGTAGTACATGCACTCAAGACCTGGAGACATTTTCTTATTGGAAACCGTTGTCATGTGTACATGGATCATAAGAGTTTGAAGTACATTTTTACACAGAAGGACCTAAATCTCAAGCAAAGGAGATGGTTGGAGCTTATATAGGATTATGATATGAAGTTGCACTATCATCCAGGCAAGGCCAATGTCGTAGCAGACGCTTTGAGCCGGAAGAGTTACGCCAATACCCTCGTAAGCGGAGGATTACCAAAGGAGTTAGCCGAAGTTCTCAGGGAGCTACGTTTGGAGATAGTACCTAGAGGTTTTGTTGCAGCAATGGAGGTTCGGTCAATATTATTGGGAAAGATTCGAGAAGCTCAGAAGGATGATAAGGAAATTGCTGAGATAAAGGAGAAGATGAGCAAAGGAAAAGCCAAAGGTTTTCGTGAGGATGAGAACGACACCTTGTGGTTTGAGGACCGTGTTTATGTACCCAATAATGCAGAGATCAGGAAGTAAGCTCATGACTCGCCATACTCGATACACCCCGGAAACACCAAGATGTATTTGGATTTGAAGGAGCATTTCTAGTGGACTGGTATGAAGAAAGATATTGCCAAGTATGTAGCCGTATGTGATGTATGTCAGAGAGTGAAGGCAGAACATCAGAAGCCAGCAGGATTATTGCAGCCTATGCCGATACCGGAATGGAAGTGGGATAAGCTTGGCATGGATTTCATCACTGGTTTGCCCAGGACCCGATCGGGATACGATTCTATCTGGGTAGTAGTGGATCGTTTGACCAAAGTGGCTCACTTTATCCCAGTGAAAACCACCTATACGAGTGCGAAGTTGGCCAAGATATATATGACCAGGATCGTATGTCTGCATGGAGTTCCGAGGACCATCGTATCAGATAGAGGAACCCAGTTTACTTCGAAGTTTTGGCACCAGCTGCACCAAACTTTGGGTACCAGGCTAGAGTTCAGTACAACTTTTCATCCGCAGACAGATGGACAGACCGAGAGAGTCAATCAGATACTGGAGGACATGTTGAGAGCTTGTGCGCTATATTATGGATCTAGTTGGGATGATAATTTGCCTTACGCAGAGTTCTCATACAACAACAGCAACAGGCCAGTTTGAAGATGGCCCCTTTCGAAGCTTTGTATGGAAGGAGGCGCAGGAAATCGTTGATGTGGGATGAAGTTGGAGAGTGCCAGTTGTTTGGACCAGATCTGATCAAGGAATCTAAAGAGAAGGTTAAGTTGATTCGCGACAAATTAAAGGTAGCTCAGTCCTGGCAGAAGAGTTATGCCGATACAAAACGCAAGGAGGTAGTCTATGAAATCGGAGACAGAGCATATCTTCGTGTGACACCTCTGCGAGGAGTTAAACGTTTTGGAGTTAAGGGAAAGTTAGCCCCGAGATTTGTAGGACCATACCAAGTTTTGGAACGTATGGGAGAAGTGGCCTACAAGTTGGAGTTACCCAAAGGACTGTCAGAAGTTCATGATGTGTTTCACATTTCCCAGTTGAAGAAGTGCCATGCTGAGATGGTTGATATTCCTCTGAGAGATACAGTTCCCCTGGAGGCAATTCAGTTGGATAGTGATCTGACCTACGAGGAGAGACCAGTCAAGGTTACCAAGTTTTGCAAAGTTCAGTGGAGCCACCATACCGAGGATGAAGCCGCCTGGGAACGAGAGGAAGATCTACGGAAAGACCACCCACACCTATTTTCTAGCCAACCTGAATCTCGAGGGCGAAATTCATCTTAAGGGGGGTAGGTTTGTAACATCCCAAATTTTCAATTTGGAATGTTATACATAGGTCATCATTTGCATATCATATTTTGTTTGCATTTTGGTTTTGATCCTAGAAATTCTAAGCAACTCAAGGACCCACGGAGAGAGTTGGGGATTTCATTTATTTTTTCATATTTGAATTTTTCTCAAATATTGAAAAGAGGATCAATTTGGTTTTAATTATTTTTCTCTCCGAAAATATTTCCAATAGAAAAATAAAACAGAGGAGATAATATGACCTCTCCAAAATAAAAGAAATATTTGAGGCAAAATATTAAAATCAAATAATTATTTTATTTGTTATTTTATTTGAGTTAGAAAAATATGCTTTTTTTCAAAATTGCATTTTTAGGCCAAGAAAATGTTCACTATGTTCTAAATATTTTATTTAGACGGTGAATTTTTTTTTTGGTATTTTTGGTATTTTTTTTTATATTTATTTAGGATTTTTCCTTTTCGGCGGAATTGTTTAAAAAAAAAGCTTCCGGACCGAACTGGGCCGCAGCCCAGCCGGCCCGCTCGCGCCGCCGCCTTCCCCGCCGAGCGCCGCCGTGCCTGTGGCGGACTCCTCTCGGAGTCCGGCTCCGAGCCGCCCCCGTCGTCCCTGCCCCAAGCCACGCCCCCCGTGCCTTTAAAGCCCGAGCCGCCGCCGCCCCTCGACCCCGCACTGCCCCGCTCCACCCCCACGCCGCCTGCGCCGCGCCACCGCCGCAGCCCGGCGCTGCTGCCGCCCCGCGCCGCGCGGTTGCCTCGCTGAGCCGCCGCCCCGCACCGACGCCGACACCGCCGTTGACCCGTCATCCGCCGCCGGATCTCGCGCCGTTTTTTTTTGGTTTTTAAGTGATAGAAGCAAAGGTGTCCCGTCTTTCGATGAGATGGTGGCTATCGTTTTGGAGGAAGTCGACTTTGACGATCCGACTACGAACGTGCCAGGACGTCGCGCCTTAGCAATCGCTAAACCAACTCCGAGAGGTTATTGACCACGCCGGAGCACGATCAACCTGACCACGAGGGTCTGTTTCCTGTGAGCAAACGAAGAACAAGCAAGAAACTAAGATTGCAATCAGGATATTGCGAATATAAGAGGAAATCTTTATTGATCAAGGTGGGGTTCTGTGACGCCTTTGTCTGGTCGTTGAACACAAACGAAATACGCGAAGTTGCAGCTATGGCGAACTTTTAATCTAAACAAAACCCAAAGTCTAAACGGTGCCCTAAGGGTTGTATATATGGAGGAAGAGGGGGGAATTTCGTGGCCCTTGGGGAAGGGGTCCGAAACCAACCCTATCTCTTGTTTCCCCACACATACGGACTCTAAAAACAGCCTATACTTATGTATTTCGAAATTACATGGGCCTGGCCCAATAATAAGGTGACGCAGCACCTAGAATAGCCTCTGAACGAAATTTATGAAGTGGCATCTTGTATATTTCGTCCAAGGCTTCATTCACTCCTTATGGTGGCTTCAAAGTCTTGAAATCATCACTTGTAACTCCGTTCTTGTTCCCCTTGCGCATGCCATCAACTCCATGCTTGTTCTTGCTCCAATGTTCATCCTTCTCCAAGCTAGGCCCTTCATTTGTAAGCAAAACAAAAGTATCCAATTTAGGCAGCATCATATTCTCATGAACATTAGAATCATTACCAAGAAACGACAGTACCTAGTAATTTAATTGGCGTGCGCGGGCTCTAGTAATTGGTCCATTATATGTAACAGTAGGGGCTGTGGGTGTAACAATGGTATTGATGTCCTCATCATCCTCCCCTTCTTGAAATGAAGTCGTCCTCAATGGAAGCTCATCTTCCTCACCCAAATAAGGCTTCAAATCTGTAATGTTAAAAGTGGGACTAACCCCAAAATCTGCAGGTAGCTCAAGTTTATATGCATTATCATTTATTTTCTCTAACACCTTAAAAGGACCATCAGCACGTGGCATTAGCTTTGATTTGCGCAAATTAGGAAATCTATCCTTACGCAAATGTAACCAAACAAGATCTCCAGGTGCAAACACAACATGTTTTCTACCCTTATCTCCAGCAAGTTTATATTTAGCATTCATACGCTCAATGTTTTCCTTAGTTAACTCATGCATTTTTAAAATCAATTCAGCACGTTCTTTAGCATCAAAATTAACCTTCTCCGAAGATGGAAGAGGCAACAAATCAATTGGTGCACGAGGTAGGAAACCATACACAATTTCAAAAGGGCACATCTTAGTAGTAGAATGCAATGAACGATTATAAGCAAATTCAATATGAGGCAAGCATTCTTCCCACATTTTCTTATTATTCTTCAAAACAGCCCTAAGCATAGTAGACAATGTTCTATTGACTACTTCAGTTTGTCCATCAGTTTGGGGGTGACAAGTAGTACTAAAAAGCAGTTTAGTCCCCAACTTAGCCCATAAACATCTCCAAAAGTGGCTAAGAAATTTAGTATCACGATCTGAAACAATAGTATTTGGCACACCACGCAAGCGAATAATTTCACGAAAGAACAAATCAGCAACATTAACAGCATCATCGCTTTTATGACATGGTATAAAGTGTGCCATTTTCGAGAATCTATCCACGATAACAAATATGCTATCCCTCCCCTTCTTTGTTCGAGGTAAACCTAAAACAAAGTCCATAGATATATCCTCCCAAGGAACACTAGGTACAGGCAAAGGCATATATAAACCATGAGGATTGAGTCGTGACTTAGCTTTTTTACATGTAGTGCAGCGAGCAACAAAACGCTCAACATCCCGTCTCATCTTTGGCCAAAAGAAATGTGTAGCAAGTATATCCTCCGTCTTCTTCACACCAAAGTGTTCCATTAGTCCTCCATGCGCCTCCTGCAACAACAAAAGACGAACGGAGCTAGCTGGAATGCATAGCTTGTTAGCACGAAACACAAATCCATCATTAACGACGAACTTGTTCCATGTTCTACCTTCTTTACAATTCTACAATACATCTTTAAATTCAGCATCATGTACATATTGATCTTTGATGGTCTCCAAAGCAAATATTTTAAAGTCAAGTTGTGAAAGCATAGTATAACGACGAGACAATGCATCAGCAATAACATTTTCTTTACCCTTCTTGTGTTTAATGACATAAGGGAAAGTCTCAATGAATTTAACCCATTTAGCATGTCTACGGTTCAGTTTTGCTTGACTTTTAATGTGTTTCAAAGATTCATGATCAGAATGTATAACATTCTTTGGGCCATAAATAATGTTGCCATGTTTCTGAAGTCTGAACAAGAGCATATAATTCTTTATCATAAGTATAATAGTTCAGACTAGGCCCACTCAATTTTTCAGAAAAGTATGCAACAGGTTTGCCATCTTGTAATAACACACCTCCTAATCCAATTCCACCAGCATCACATTCAAGCTCAAAAGTCTTACTAAAATCAGGAAGTTGGAGTAAAGGAGCATGTGTCTACTTATCTTTCAATACCGTGAAGGCTTCTTCCTGTGCGGTACCCCAAACAAAAGGCACATCCTTCTTTGTAAGCTCGTTGAGAGGTGCAGCAATGGTGCTAAAATCTCTCACAAAACGCCTATAGAAACCAGCGAGTCCAAGAAAACTCCGCACTTGTGTGACCGTTTTGGGCTGCGGCCAACTCTCAATAGCTTCAATCTTGGCTTTATCAACTTCAATTCCCTGTGGAGTAACAACATAGCCAAGAAAAGATACTCGGTCGGTGCAAAAGGTGCACTTCCCAAGGTTACCAAACAAACGTGCATCACGTAGAGCAATAAAAACAGCACGTAAATGTTCCAAATGTTCTTCCAAAGATTTGCTATAAATCAGTATATCATCAAAATAGATTACCACAAATCGTCCAATGAAAGCACGTAAAACTTCATTCATTAGTCTCATGAAAGTACTAGGTGCATTAGTTAACCCAAAAGGCATGACTAACCACTCATATAAACCAAACTTAGTTTTAAATGCTGTTTTCCATTCATCTCCCAATTTCATACGAATTTGATGGTATCCACTACGCAAATCAACTTTGGAGAATATTGTAGAGCCACTCAATTCATCAAGCATATCATCTAGCCTAGGAATAGGATGACGATAACGAATAGTAATATTATTAATGCGTCTACAATCAACACACATACGCGACGTACCATCCTTTTTCGGCACTAGAATAATAGGAACAACACAAGGACTAAGGGATTCACGAATATAACCTTTGTCGAGCAGCTCCTGTACTTGACGCATAATCTCCTTCGTCTCCTCTGGATTGGTACGGTATGGTGCACGGTTGGGTAGCGATGCACCGGGAATTAAGTCAATTTGATGCTCAATCCCTCGAATAGGTGGTAATCCCGGTGGCACGTCTTGTGGTAAGACGTCAGCGAACTCCTGCAAAATGTTAGTGACTGCAGGGGGCAAAGAGGAAGGCACGTCCTCGAATGAAAATAATGCCTCTTTGCACACAAAAGCATAGCAAACGGATTTGCTAAAAACTAGCTCATCAATATCAGATTTGGTGGCAAGTAAACATGCACTTTTCAATTTAATTTCAGAAGCAACACTAGATGATTTATTATTAGGCTTCATTTGTTGCTCAAATTCTTTTGCCACAATCTGATTTTCACTCTTATTTTTCTCCTGTTTTGCTTTATTAGCTCTATGAATATCATCTTTCAAAATGGAATCAGGAGTCATAGGAAGCAAAGAAATATTTGTATCCTTATGAACAAGAGTATACTGATTGTTTCTACCATGGTGTACAGAATTTTTATCAAATTGCCGGGTCTACCAAGTAATAAGGAACATGCTTGCATAGGTACCACATCACAATCAACATAATCAGCATATGTAGAGATACTAAAATGCACCCGAACAGTACGTGTTACCTTAAGCTTGCCGTTGTTGTTGAACCATTAGATGTAGTAAGGATGTGGATGTAGTCTTGTGGTGAGAGATAGCTTCTCCACCATCTCCATGCTAGCCAAGTTGTTGCAACTCCCTCCATCTATGATGACGCGAATAGAACGTTCCTTCACAACTCCCTTTGTATGGAACAAATTATGCCTCTGATTTTGCTCAGCTTGTGTAACCTGCACACTCAAAACACGTTGAGCAACTAAACATTCATACCTGTCAGCATCTTCAGCAGCCATGTATTGCGTCTCATGATCAGAATCATCTCCACCGTGTTCTTCATGTGTAATAAGAGCCAAAGTCTCCTCATCATAGTCACTAGCGGACTCATACCCACCATCCTCAGTAGCAATCATCACACGCTGAGATTTGCATTCTCTCGCAAAATGTCCTCTTCCCTTACAACGACGAAAAATAATATCAGTTGTGTGCCCTGTTGACGCCATGGAAGAAGAAGAGCTCTGTGCAGGCCCGGCAGGTGCGCTCTTGGCAGATAGTGGTGGTTGTGCCTGCTTTCTTGTATCACGGCTGGAGGTGGAACCTGATGGAGGTGCTCGTGTAGTGGAAGTAGAAGATGCACGTGGTGTCCATGATGAAGGTCGACCTCCAGAAAAGTTAGTTCGCGCCAATGCTTGTCGATCCTGCACTTCACGTTCAGCTTTACAAGCAAGATGGAATAAACGAGTGATATTATTATAATCCTTATAATCTAGAATGGTCTGAATCTCTCTATTTAATCCACCCATAAAACGTGCAAGCATAGCTTCATTCTCCTCAACAATACCACATCTAATCATGCCAGTTTGTAATTCCTGATAATATTCTTCTACAGAATTTTTCCCTTGTCGTAAACGCTGCAGTTTTTGAAGCAATTCACGTTGATAATATGGTGGAACCCAACGAGTACGCATAGCAGTTTTCAAAGCAGCCCAAGTAGCTGGAATAGGATATAATCTACAATGTTCAGACCACCATACACATGCAAAACTAGTGAAAGCACAAACAGCAGCAGCAACCCGTCTCTCCTCGGGATATTGTAAACATGTAAAACGTTGTTCAGTTTCTAACTCCCAAGTAAGATATACATCAGGAATGTATCTACCCTCAAACGGTGGAATATTCTATTTCAGTTTAGGAACATGGTCATGAGCTCATACCTGAGGTGGTGGTGCAGGCCTACCGTTGCGAATATATACCTGAGGTCGACCTGCTGGTGGTGGTGCTGGTGGCTGCACGTAGTTCTGATTTTGATCAACCTCATCCTCATAATCGCCCGCATAATCGTCATCCTCCTCAGCCGCCGCAGGAGCAGGAGCCAAAGAAGCATCAACAGTAGGTGCAGCGGCACCCGAATTTTGACCAGTCTCAATTGGAACGCGCTGTGCTCGTCCCACTTGATTTGGAAGGCGGCGTTGGAGATGTGGTTGTTGTTGTTGTAGAGGTGCGACAGGTGCAGCCGGTGGCGGTTGGGGAAGACGCTTGAGCAATTCATTAAACTTGTTATCCAGCTTTGTCTAGAACGACTTCTCCACGGCATCTATCCTCTCCATAGCCTCTTCAAATTTGTTTAGCACATCTCCCATCTGGCCACTCATCATTTGCTGAAATTTATCATGCAACTCCTTGTTCGTCATGTTCTCCCAATCAGTCTCATCGGCTTGTGATCCTGCCATGGTTAGCAGCAATAGAAACACAAAAGAATATGATCCTACAAACTACTGGGAAGTGGTGGTGATGGTGGTGTGTCACAAATCCTTCAAGCGAATCTCAAATTCTTACCAGTTCTTACCCAGCAGCAGGTGGTGATCGGCAACCGTTGTAGTCAAAACTCTCAAAGCTTGGATAGAGCGATTACTAGGGACAGTCAAACGCACGACGTAGATGTATGTGGAGCTGGGAAGGCTTATAATATGGTAGCAAAAAGGGTCAGCAATAATCAATTCAGATATGCAAAGTTGAATAAACGCTCAACGACGGTACTATGCTGGTCCTAGGCTAAACCGTGCTAGAGACGCGAGCCTAGAACACTAACAAAATCACGGCGTTGCACGTAAACAAGGGAGGAGCACACTCTGAATTTTTTCCTCATTTTTCACTTTTTTTTGCACTTTTTTCCTCTTTTTTTTTTGCTCCGCAACAATTTTTTTTCGAAAAAGTCTACAAATGGTCTAAAATCTGCCTAGCCAGAATTTTCCAGACTTACTTTTTTTTTGAAACTGGAACTATTTTTCTACTGCGGGTAACACAGAAGTTTGGGAGTCCTTCTCTGTCACGACTCGGAGTATGGCGTGATCTGGAAATCCAAAACAGAGTAACAAAATACTGGACTTGGACTAGGACTGGTGGCGGAGATGAATCTGGTGGAACTCGGACTGGTGGTGGAGATGAAGCTGGTGGAACTCGGACTGGTGGCGGATATATGTTGCAGGTGTACTCGGATTGGCATGATGACGGTGGATATGTGATGGCGTATATGGACCCGGATTGGCGGTGAATACGTGGTGGTGGTATATGGCAGCGACGATGAAGTTGGTGCGGTGGTGGTATATGGCAGCAGCAATGATGATGATGCGGTGGTGATATATGGCAGCGACGACGTGACAACCTGTGAACAGAACTCGAAACTCTAAAGGACTAGACGCTAAGACCAGCAACTTGACACGACGATGCAACCGCAAATTCAACAAAGCAAACACAGAAAAGATTATGCAAAGGCTCAGATTGGTTCGGATAGGATGAACTAACCCTAATTTTTTTTTGGCTTTTTCGTGGACTATAGGTATGACGAACAGACTCGATCTAAACTACGAAAAACTGTAAAATCTCACCGAGCAACCTAGAAATCTGATATCACTTGATAGAGGCAAAGGTGTCCCGTCTTTCGATGAGATGGTGGCTATCGTTTTGGAGGAAGTCGACTTTGACGATCCGACTACGAACGTGCCAGGACGTCGCGCCTTAGCAATCGCTAAACCAACTCCGAGAGGTTATTGACCACGCCGGAGCACGATCAACCTGACCACGAAGGTCTGATTCCTGCAGGCAAACGAAGAACAAGCAAGAAACTAAGATTGCAATCTGGATATTGCGAATATAAGAGGAAATCTTTATTGATCAAGGTGGGGTTCTGTGACGCCTTTGTCTGGTCATTGAACACAAACGAAGTACGCGAAGTTGCAGCTATGGCAAACTTTTAATCTAAACAAAACCCAAAGTCTAAATGGTGCCCTAAGGGCTGTATATATGGAGGAAGAGGGGGGAATTTCGTGGCCCTTGGGGAAGGGGTCCGAAACCAACCCTATCTCTTGTTTCCCCACACATACGGACTCTAAAAACAGTCTATACTTATGTATTTTGAAATTACATGGGCCTGGCCCAATAATAAGGTGACGCAGCACCTAGAATAGCCTCTGGACGAAATTTATGAAGTGGCATCTTGTATATTTCGTCCAAGGCTTCATTCACTCCTTATGGTGGCTTCAAAGTCCTGAAATCATCACTTGTAACTCCGTTCTTGTTCCCCTTGCGCATGCCATCAACTCCATGCTTGTTCTTGCTCCAATGTTCATCCTTCTCCAAGCTAGGCCCTTCATTTGTAAGCAAAACAAAAGTATCCAATTTAGGCAGCATCATATTCTCATGAACATTAGAATCATTACCAAGAAACGACAGTACCTGGTAATTTAATTGGCGTGCGCGAGCTCTAGTAATTGGTCCATTATATGTAACAGTAGGGGCTGTGGTTGTAACAATGGTATTTATGTCCTCATCATTAGGTAAAACCGATCGGTTTATTTTTTAAACCCTAGATTTGGTTTTTTTGAGATCGGTTCGGTTTTTCCCCAGTTTTCTCGGTTTAGGTTATTTAACGAACGTTCGTTCGTTAGTTCATTTTGACGAACACTTTTCGCCCGTTTGCTTCTGTTAGCGAATGTTCGCGTCGTAGTCTTTTTGTTTTTATTTTATTTTTGGCCAGGGACCTATCCGCGATTATTTTATCGCAGATTAGCCCCTAATCTTCAAACCCTCGCAACTTTTCCACCATTCGTCCAAATCCAGTGAAACCAACACCAAAATCTTCGTCTCGAGCCCCTCTTTCTGGTTAATCAACTTGAACATGATTTTGCCAATTTAAAATTTGGTTTCAAGCAGATTTGAATTCGAAGTTCTTTTTATCGTAGTTTCAGTTCCGTAGCTCCGATTTGACCGATTCTTTTTGCAAACCAAATGTCTTTAGTTGAACTTTCAGATTTGGATCTTTTTATTTGAGTTTACCCTTGCATCTATGCTTGAGTGCTTATGTATGCTATTGTTTGTTTGTGATAGAATTTCCGGAGTGTGAAGCGTGCTACTACGAGTCTCTAGGGTTTGCGGATCGTCAGCAAGGCAAGTAACACATTGATCATACCCCTTTATTAACAAGTTTTTATGCATTAGTTACAATCCTCAAACACTGCATGATTAGGATGTGATTAACTTGTGGGTATTGGGAAGTAGATGATGAGGTAGAACCTATTGCCCTTTTATTATCAAACCCTTGGGAGTTACTTCTACGTGATGCTTATATTGCCATGCTATGCTCGTAGACGTGGATTGGGTTTGAGTGAATCCATGACAGATGTGAGATTGTTAATTAATGGTTAACTTAAGGTGGCTACTTAAACACACATCTAGGTGGATTGGTTGCGGGCACCTGGGGATATACCAGTGTTGTCCTTTGGTTCGCCACCCAGGCTCAAAGGGGTCATAAGATTATTCATGCTAGAAACTTCCGTGTGCAGCCACAAGCTATTATGGGCTCTAGCATAGTTGAGTATGTTCCATGACCTCTTTCGGTGGTAGGGGAAAGTAGGTGTAACTGTCCACCCAGAGTAAAGAGTTATGAAAGACTGTGTCTCGGTCATCCGTTTCTCAAACACCATGTAGTGCGAGAAATCCAACGGAGGAGATCGAGTCTTGTGGGGAAAAGTGCGCAAACCTCTGCAAAGTGTACAAACTAATCATGGTTAGCCGTGTCCCCGGTTATGGACATCTTGAGTATCTGGTTCTTGGATTATCATGTTGATCTCATCACTCTAAATTAATTTGTTGGGTTCTTAATTACTTTTAATTGGGATTGAGATGGGGGTACCATTCTCAATGTTTATCAACTACCATGATAGTTAAATAAAATATATTCCTTTGTTGTAGGGAAAAATTGGCTTTTCGCAAAAACCATATAACCATAGAGCCTCCACCAGCCATATATGCATGTAGTGATAGCATTTATTCTGTTCATTGCTCTATTGTGTTATATTGCCAGCATATTCCATGTGTTGACCCGTTTCGGGCTGCAACATATCATGTTGCGGACTTTTCAGACGAAGTAAGGTGCGCTAGGTCGTTGTCGTGCACTCAGCTATGCCGTTGGAGTTGGTGGACTCACTTTATCTTCCAAGCCTTCCGTTGTTATCTTATTTACATGGCCTTAAGCCATATTTGTTGAAATAATTTATTTTTTGAGACATTCGAGGTAATATGTGTGTGATTGAACTCTGTTATAAATCCTTCAAGTACTGTGTGTGTCAGCATTATCGATCCAGGGATGACACTTATACACAGAGATTTGACCGTCTAAGGTCAGATCGCTACTGTCCGATCGAGGGGATGGAGAAGGGGACCTGGGCCGCTTGGCTGTGGCAGGAGCAGCAGGCTGATGTGAGCCTGCTCCATTTGTCGGTGCAGTCACGTGAGCCACCCCCACTGCTTTCTTTCCCGCCGCAGTCGTGCGCCTCGTTTGGCGCACAGGTTGCTGATACGTCTCCAACGCATCTATAATTTTTTTATTGTTCCATGTTGTTATATTATCAATCTTGGATGTTTTATAATCATTTTATAACATTTTTCGGACCAGAAGACACCTAATGGGCCCTGGCTGCGCTTGGGAGTGCTCCGAGGAGAGCACAACCCACCAGGGCGCGCCAGGAGGCCCGGGCGCGCCCTGGTGGGTTGTGCCCACCTCTGGTGCCCCCCAGACTGCCTCTTTGCTCTATAAATACCCCAATATTCCCAAAACCCTAGGGGAGTCGACGAAATATTAATCCAGCCGCCGCAGAGTCCAGAACCACCAGATCCAATCTAGACACCATCTCGGATAGGGTTCACCACCTCCATTGGTGCCTCTCCGATGATGCGTGTGTAGTTCTTTGCAGACCTTCGGTTCCGTAGTTAGTAGCTAGATGGCTTCCTCTCTCTCTCGCTGAATTCTCAATACAATGGTCTCTTGGAGATCCATATGATGTAACTCTTTTTGTGGTGTGTTTGTTGGGATCGATGAACTTCGAGTTTATGATCAGATCTATCTTTTTATATCCATGAAAGTATTGAGTTTCTTTGATCTCTTTTATGCATGATTACTTATATCCTCGTATTTCTTCTCCGATATTTGGGTTTTGTTTGGCCAACTTGATCTATTTATCTTGCAATGGGAAGAGGTGCTTTGTAGTGGGCTCGATCTTACGGTGCTTGATCCCAGTGACAAAAGGGGAACCGGCACGTATGTATCGTTGCTACTAAGGATGAAACGACGGGGTCTATCTCTACATAGATAGATCTTATCTACATCATGTCATCGTTCTTATTGCATTACTGCGTTTCTCCATGAACTTAATACACTAGATGCATGCTGGATAGCGGTCGATGTGTGGAGTAATAGTAGTAGATGCAGGCAGGAGTCGGTCTACTAATCTTGGACGTGATGCCTATGTAATGATCATTGCCTGGATATCGTCATGATTATTTGAAGTTCTATCAATTGCCCAACAGTAATTTGTTCACCCACCGTTTGCTATTTTTCTCGAGAGAAGCCACTAGCGAAACCTACGGCCCCCGGGTCTCTTTCTCATATTATTTGCCTTAGTGATCTATTTTCCTTTGCTTTTATTTTCAGATCTATTAAACTAAAAATAAAAAAAATACCTTGCTGCAATTTATTATTATTTATTTTATTTGGCGTTCGATCTAAAATCTACTACAATTTTATCTCACGTCCGTTTGCCCATCTGGGGCGCCGCTACCCGAAAGGGATTGACAACCCCTTTTACATGTCGGGTTGCGAGAAGTTGTTATTTGTGTGCAGGTGTTGTTTACGTTGTGTTGCTTGGTTCCCCTACTGGTTCGATAACCTTGGTTTCACATTTGAGGGAAATACCGACCGCTGTTGTGCTGCATCATCCCTTCCTCTTTAGGGAAATACCGACGTAGCTTCAAGCCGCATCAAAATGAATTTCTAGCACCGTTGCTAGGGGGATCTTCAACATATACTAGGTTCCTAATCACAAATCTCATCTCCTTGCAATTTACATTATCTGCCATTTGCCTCTCGTTTTCCTCTCCCCCACTTCACAAAAATTTGTCATTTTATTCGCCTCTCTTTTTCGTTCGCCGTTTTCTTGCCGGTTCTGTTTTCTGAGTGCAATCTTGTTGCGTAGTCGTCATGACTCAAGAGAACACCAAGTTGTGTGATTTCTCAAATACCAACAACAATGATTTTATCAGTACTCCGATTGCTCCTCCCGCCAGTAGTGCGGAGTCTTGTGATATTAATACTGCTTTGCCGAATCTTGTCATGAAAGATCAATTTTTCGGTACTCCTAATGAGGATGACGCGTCCCACCTTAATACCTTCGTGGAATTATGCGATATGCAAAAGGAAAAAGATGTGGACAATGATGTCGTGAAGATGAAATTATTTCCATTTTCTTTGCGTGATTCTGCAAAAAGTTGGTTTTCTTCTTTGCCTCACAATAGTATCGATTCTTGAAATAAGTGCAAAGATGCTTTTATCACTAAGTTTTTTCCGCCCACAAAAATTATTTCCCTTAGAACCCAGATCATGAATTTCAAGCAACTTGAACATGAGCATGTTGCACAATCTTGGGAAAGGATGAAAATGATGCTAAGGAATTGCCCAACTCATGGGCTAAATCTTTGGATGATCATACAAAAAATTTATGCGGGGTTGAATTTTGTTTCTCATAATCTTTTAGATTCCGCTACTTTGGGTCAAGCCACCTAATTGCTTGATAATATTATGGCAAATTATTCGCAATGGCATGCCGAAAGAGCTCTCACTGGTAAAAAAGTTAATTCGGTTGAAGAAATTTCTTCTTTGAGTGAAAAAGTTGATGCTCTTATGAAATTGGTTGCTAGTAAAAGTGTTCCTATTGATTTTAATGATATGCCTTTGTCTACTTTGATTGAGCAAAATAGTGATGCCATAGATGTGAATTTTATCTCTCGAAATAATTTCAATAACAATGCTTATAGAGGTAATTTTAATCCTAGGCCTTTTCCTAGTAATTCCTCTAATAATTATGGTAATTCCTATGGAAATCCTTCTTATAATAATAATAGGAACACCTCTGATCTTGAGAATAATATTAAAGAATTTGTCAACACGCAAAAAGTTTTCAATACTTCCATAGAAGAAAAGTTGAGTAAGATTGATGATTTGTCTAGAAGTGTTGATAGAATTTCTCATGATGTGGAAAATCTCAAGATGAAAATTTTTGTGCCTAAAGTAGATGAATCAATTAAAGCTCTTTATGTTTCTATGGATGAAAGTAAGAAAATAACCACTATGCTTAGAGCTAAAAGAGAATTTTAAGAAAAAGCGTTTTCTAGTGATTTCTTTCGCAAAAGTGATGAAGATCTTAAAATGATTGGTGTTTCTTCTATTGATTCCTTGTTTAGTAAAGTTAAGATTGATGAAAAAGGGACTGGAGAAGAGTCAACTTTAGGAAGAAGGAGTCCCGATAATTCAGAGGGTGAAAATCTTATTGAGAAAATTGATGAAAGTGGGTTTGAAGAGGTCAAAACTTTAACTAGTGATGTGCCCACTCTTTTGGATTACATCCCAAATTTTCAATTTGGAATGTTATACATTAGATCATCATGCATAACATATTTTATTGCATTTTGTTTTGCGATCCTAGAAATTCTACGCAACTCAAGGACCCACGGAGAGAGTTGGGGATTTCATTATTTTCATATTTGGGTTTTCTCAAATTTTGAAAATAAGATCATTTGTTTTAATTATTTTCTCTCTGAAAATATTTCATATCAATTATATGAGAGGGGATAAAATGACTTCTCCACAAATAATGAAATATTGGAGGAAAATATTTAAAACAAATATTGGATTTTATTTGATTTTATTTGAATTAGGAAAAATATGCGTTTTTCAAAATTGCATTTTCGGCCCAAATAAATGTTCATCTTGTCCGGCTTATTTTTAGAGGACGGGGAAAATTTATTTCGGGATTTTTGGAGTGCGTTTAGTATTTCTTTTCTTTCTTTTTCTGAACTTCCGATTTGAAAAAAAACGAACCGACCTACCGAGCCGTGTCCGGCTAGGACACTGGCCCGGCCGGCCTTTATAAGCCGCGAGGCCGCCCCGCCAGCCCAAGCCGCCCGCCCCCGCGAAACCCTAGCACCGCCGTCGCTGAACCGCCCCGCCGCCGCCGATTCCGCGCCGCCGCCCCGGAGCCGCCGCCGCCCCGATCCGCCGCCCCGCCGCCGCCCGGAGCCCCGCCGCCGACCCCGCCCGACGCCGGAGCCGCCCCCGCCACCGCCGTCGCCACCCGAGGTTGACCGCCGCCGCCGCCGGTTTTCTCCGAAAAACCGTGCGTGTTTTTTTAGAAAACCTCGGTTTTTTTTGTTATTAGATCGGTTTTATTTTTTTCGGTTTAGCCTATTTCGCGGACGTTCATCCGTACGTTCGTTTTAACGAACGGTTTTCGTCGTTTAACCGCAGACAGCGAACGTTCGTTCTTTAGCCTGTTCGTCGGTTTTTCTTTTTATCGGATTTTCTGCGATTATTTTCGATCGCGATTTCAGATCTGTTTTTCGTTTTAGTATAACTTTTCGCTCATTTATCGGAATCAGGTGATTCAAGCGCCTAGAGTTTCGTCTCGAAACCCTCTTTCTGTTTAACCAACTCAAACAAGTTTTTGCTACTGTAAAATTTGACTTAGGTCCAGATTAGTAAACGAAGCTTGTTTCTTTTGCCGTTTGAGTTTCGTTGCTTCGTTCGATTTGATTCTTTTTGCAAACCGGAGTTCTTAAGTTGAACTTTCTGGTTAGATCTTTTATTATGAGTTTTACCCGTGCACCCTTGCTTGATTGCTTATGTATGTATTGTTTGTTTGCGATAGAGTACCCGGAGTGCAAAGCGTGCTACTACGAGCCTCTAGGTTTCACGGATCATCAGCAAGGCAAGTAACACTTTGATCATACCTCTTTACCACCCAGTTTTATTGCATTAGATCAATCCTCAAACTATTGCATGATTAGGATCTGATTAAAATGTGGGTTTTGGGAAGTAGATGAGGTAGTAACTATTGCCCTGTTTATATCAAACCATTGGGAGTTACTTCTACGTTTGCTTATATTGCTATGCTATGCTCGTAGATGTGGATTGGGTTTGAGAGTTTTCCATGACAGATGTGAGATTGTTAATTAATGGTTCAACTTCAGGTGGTTACTTTAGTTTACATCTGGGTGGATTGAGGCACCTGGAGAACCCAATGTTGCCTGTATTTTTGGATATCCCGGAGTACCCGTGTGATCATCCTATGGACCGCCACCCAGACTCAAAGGGATCATGAGATTATTCATGCTAGAAACTTCCGTGTGGAGCCACAAGCTATTATGGGCTCTAGCATAGTTGAGTAGGTTACATGACCTCTTGAAGAGGTGGGCTAGCAGATGTAGGGGAAAGTAGGTGTAACTGTCCACCCGGAGTAAAGAGTATTGTTTCTGAAAGACTGTGTCTCGGTCATCCGTTCCTCAAACACCATGTAGTGCGAGAAATCAAGCGGAGGCGATCGAGTCTTGTGGGGAAAAGTGCGCAAACCTCTGCAGAGTGTACAATCTAATCATGGTTAGCCGTGTCCCCGGTTATGGACATCTTGAGTATCTAGTTCTTGGATTATCATGTGAATCTCATCATCATGTTACTTAATTTAATTTGATTGGGTTAATCACGTTCTTAATTGGGATCGAGTTGGAGGTACCTTCTCAATGTTTAACAACCACCATGATAGTTAAATAAAATTTATTCCTTTGTGGTAGGGAAAAATTGGCTTTTCGCAAAACTGTAACCATAGAGCTTTCCACCAGCCAAATATGCATGTAGTGATAGCATTATTCTGTTCATTACTCTCTATGTGTTACATTGCCAGCATATTCCATGTGCTGACCCGTTTTCGGGCTGCAACGTATCATGTTGCAGACTTTTCAGATGACGAGTAAGGTGCCATAGGTCGTGGTCTTATACTCAGTGATGCCGTTGGAGTTGATGGACTCACTTTATCTTCCAAGCCTTCCGCTGTTATAGTTTTTAGATGGCCTTAAGCCGTATTTATTGTATTAAGTTCTCTTTTGAGACATTCGATGTAATAAGTGTGTGATTGTTAGTCTGTTATAAATCCTTCAAGTACTGTGCGTGTCAGCATTACCGATCCAGGGATGACACTGATGCACAGAGACTAGACTGTTTGAGGTCTGGTCGCTACAAAGATGGTATCAGAGCACACGCTGACTGTAGGACACGACCACTAAGCTAAAGCCCTAGATTACTACTCTCTTCTCATTACTGACTCCTCTCCTCTCTTCCACTCTTTTAGGATGGCGGATGCAAGGAACAAGTTCGCCCAACCGGATGAGGATACACCTTTTGGACGACACCTGAAGGAAGTTACTAAGTACCTGAACATCGGAATACCAAGCTTCACCGGAACCTTCAACGCCACACTACCAGAAGAGGAGCGCTGGATGATTCAAGTTCAAGTTCCAGGAAGGACGTTCATGCCAGTCACTGAGCCCATAGAGTTTTCCTTTGATGCACCAACCTGGAGTCTAGGAAAGAGCATGGCAGTCCACATCACCATGGGACGCATTGGAGAAGTGTACCACAATGATCTCAAGGATACTATCTATCAGATTTGTGGGCACCGAGATGAGCAATGGGAGATGATCAGTACCAGGAAGGATAGATCTATTGCAGCTTTCATTCAGGAGTTAAACCAGCACATTTGTCGCCAGGAGAACCAGATGTGCCCAGACATGATAGAACTGAAGAAGGCAAAGACAAGGATCATGGAACTGGAGGAAGAACTCAAGGCTACACGCGAGGATTATATGGAGGAAATCGTCGCACTAGTGGAGAAGAATGGCGACCTGATAAAGAAGCTAGGAGTTTTCATGGGAAACCCAGCACCAGGAGGAGATGATGACGATTCTACTTGCCCTAAGAACTACATCATCATCGACGACACTGACTCGGCCCCCAGTGATGATGATTGGGAGGATGAAGCCGGAGCAGATATCATGGAGTCTTCGACTGAGCAATTTTTCTAGTAGACCACCAAATTAGTAGTAGTATTCCACCATGTATATAGTATAGTCCAAGCACTTTGTAACGATAGTTAGATCGATTGTATGCCTTGTTTGAATTGATTGGAGTGATATGATTGTGTTTGTCTCATGTGCATATGGGTAGTGTTTTCCCTCTAGACCTCATTCTATCCTATTTTCTCATCTTTTCTAAACCCATCAGATGCCCCCGAGACGTGACACCGGATTTGTTTTCCCACCGGAGATCACTCAATTGATTCAGCAGCAGAATGCCTTGATGCAAGTGCTAGTTCAGAACCAAGGCAACAACAACAACAACCCACCACCACCACCTGTTGATCACTTAGCCCGTTTTCTTAGGCTGAATCCGTCGGTGTTCTCCAGTAGCACCGAGCCGATTGTGGCAGATGATTGGCTCCGCAAGGTTGGAAGGGAGCTGACCACTGCAGGATGCACAGATGCGGAGAGAGTGCGTTTTGCCGCACATCAGCTTGATGGACCCGCAGCATCATGGTGGGAGAATTACACAGCCACTCACCCCATTGACACCGTCACATGGGACCAGTTTCAGCAAGCTTTCCGTACTGCCCATGTTTCAGCAGGAGCTATGGCCATGAAGAAGCGTGAGTTTCGCAACTTACGCCAAGGAGGACGTACCGTTGGCCAGTACGTGGAGGATTTCAGTAAGTTAGCACGTTATGCCCTAGATGACATTGCTACGGATGCAGCTAAGCAGGAGAAGTTTCTGGAAGGACTGAATGATGACCTGAGCATGCAGTTGATGGTGCCAACTTTTAACAACTACCAGGAGTTGGTAGATAGAGCTCTCATGATTGAAGGGAAGCAGCAGCAGATTGAGAGTCGTAAGAGGAAGTATGGACAAGGAAAGTACAGTACCGGAGCTCACCAGAAGCCTCATTTTACCCCGAACTCGGGAGGACACCTTCAGCATGACCATGGAGGTCACAATCACAATGGAGGGAGCTCGCACAATCATAGTGGCCCCAAGAATGGCAATGGGAACGGAGGAAGCAACGGACAGAACCGTACCAACCCATCAACCCCAGCCAAGAGGGATCTAAGCCACGTTACTTGTTTCAAGTGCCAGAAGACTGGACATTATGCAACTGAATGTCCGGAAGCTAAGAATGGAAATGGCAATGGAAGCTCGGGGAAGAAGCCGAACCATTTCAACAGGGGACAGGTGAACCACGTTAATGTGGAGGAGGTTGAAGCACAACCTGATGCAATAATAGGTAAGTTTTTGGTTAAGTCATTTACTGCAATCGTTCTTTTTGATACTGGTGCATCACATTCATACATATCAAGGGGATTTGTGGATAAGTTTAAGTTGCCCACCAAAGTTCTTAGAACACCTATGTTAGTAACCTCGCCAGGAGCAGAGTATATGGCAAGCCAAGGATGTTTTCAGATACCATTGGCCATAGGTAGGCATGTTTTCCCCTCAGACCTAATAGTTTTTGAGTCGCAAGGTTTGGATGTGATTTTGGGAATGGATTGGCTATCGATGTCTGGAGGAAACATCGATTGCGCCAGTAAGACGATTTTGCTTACTACCCCAGAAGGAAGAAGGATTAAGTATGTATCCCGGCATGTGCCGAAGAGGACTCAAGTGAATTCCTTATCAGGAGTTGTACGGGAGGAAATGCCAGTGGTGAAGGATTTCCCTGACGTATTTCCAGAGGAGTTGCCAGGCATGCCACCGGATAGAGACATCGAGTTTTTGATTGAGCTTTTGCCAGGCACTGGGCCAATATCTAAGAGACCGTACAGGATGCCCGCTAAGGATTTGGAAGAAATTAAGAAGCAGATTAAGGAGTTACTGGATAAAGGATATATTCGCCCAAGTTCGTCACCTTGGGGATCACCCGTACTTCTAGTGGAGAAGAAAGATGGATCGTTGAGGATGGTTGTTGATTATCGTGGATTGAATGAAGTAACAATCAAGAACAAATACCCACTGCCGATGATCAATGATCTGTTTGACCGACTACAAGGAGCTAAAGTATTTTCCAAGATTGATTTGCGATCAGGATACCACCAGTTGAAGATTCGAGAGCAGGATATACCCAAGACAGCTTTTACCACAAGGTATGGGCTATATGAGTACACAGTTATGTCATTTGGCCTGACTAACGCACCCGCCTATTTCATGAACATGATGAACAAAGTGTTTATGGAGTTTTTGGATAAGTTCGTCGTAGTGTTCATTGATGATATTCTGGTCTATTCGAAGAATGAAGAAGAGCATAAGGAGCATTTGCGTTTGGTACTTGGAAAGCTCAGAGAACATCAGTTATATGCCAAGTTCAGCAAGTGCGAGTTTTGGTTAAAGGAAGTTGGATTCCTTGGACATGTTATATCCGGAAAAGGAATAGTAGTAGATCCCACCAAGGTTAACACTGTGACAAATTGGGAGTCACCCACGACAGTTGGAGAAATCCGGAGTTTTCTTGGACTCGCGGGATATTACCGGAGATTCATCGAGAATTTCTCGAAGATTGCAAAGCCTATGACGGAGTTGTTGAAGAAGGACACCAAATTCAATTGGACTGAGGAATGTGAGGCTAGTTTCCAGGAGTTGAAGAAACGTTTGGTTACAGCGCCAGTGTTGATTTTTCCAGAACGCAAGGATTATGAAGTATATTGCGACGCTTCTCGTCGAGGACTTGGAGCGGTGCTAATGCAGGAGGGAAGAGTTGTTTCATATGCCTCACGACAGCTTAAACCCCATGAGTTGAATTATGCTACACATGATTTGGAGTTAGCAGCCGTAGTGCATGCGTTGAAGACGTGGAGACATTTTCTCATCGGAAACCATTGTGAGGTGTACACGGATCACAAGAGTTTGAAGTATATTTTCACGCAGAAGGAGTTGAATCTCAGGCAAAGGAGATGGTTGGAGCTCATTAAGGATTATGATATGAGATTGCATTATCACCCAGGGAAGGCTAACGTAGTAGCCGATGCGTTGAGCCACAAGAGCCATGTCAACACACGCATGACCGGAGAGTTACCCAAGGAGTTAGCAGAGGATCTTCGCGAACTATGTTTGGAAATAGTTCCGAGAGGCTATGTAGCAGCATTGGAGATTCAGTCTACTTTGATGGATAAGATCAGAGAAGCTCAGAAGACAGACAAGGAAATTGCCGAGATAAAGGAAAGGATGAGTAAAGGAAAAGCCAAGGGATTTCGTGAGGATGAGCACGATACCTTATGGTTTGAGGACCGCGTTTATGTGCCCAATGATCCGGAGATCAGAAAGATGATCTTGCAAGAGGCCCATGATTCACCATATTCGATTCACCCAGGAAATACCAAGATGTACCTGGATTTAAAGGACAGTTTCTGGTGGACCGGAATGAAGAAGGATATTGCGGAGTATGTAGCAGTTTGTGATGTATGCTAGAGAGTAAAGGCAGAGCATCAGAAGCCAGCAGGATTGCTACCACCATTGCCGATACCCGAATGGAAGTGGGATAAGCTAGGCATGGATTTTATCACAGGATTGCCCAGGACTCGTTCAGGCTATGACTCGATATGGGTTGTAGTCGATCGTTTGACGAAGGTAGCTCATTTCATCCCAGTAAAGACCACTTATACAAGTGCTAAGTTGGCAAAGATATACATGACCAGGATCGTATGTCTGCATGGAGTTCCGAGGACCATTGTATCAGATAGAGGAACCCAGTTTACTTCAAAGTTTTGGAATCAATTGCACGAAACTTTGGGTACCAGGCTAGAGTTTAGTACAGCCTTTCATCCACAGACAGACGGCAGACCGAGAGAGTCAATCAGATTTTGGAGGACATGCTGAGAACTTGTGCGCTAGATTATGGATCTAGTTGGGACGACAATTTGCCGTATGCAGAGTTCTCTTACAACAACAGTTATCAATCCAGTTTGAAGATGTCCCCTTTCGAAGCTCTGTACGGAAGGAGGTGCAGGACACCGTTGTTGTGGGATGGAGTTGAAGACCGCCAGTTGTTTGGACCAGATTTGATTAAAGAGTCTGAACAGAAGGTGAAGTTGATTCGCGATAGGCTCAAGGTAGCCCGGTCCGAGCAGAAGAGTTATGCGGATTCTAAACGCAAGGAGACAATTTACGAAGTCGGAGACAAAGTTTATCTTCGAGTATCACCACGTCGAGGAGTGAAGCGCTTTGGAGTTAAAGGAAAGTTAGCGCCACGTTTTGTAGGACCATACAAAGCTTTGGAGCGTATGGGAGAAGTTGCTTACAAGTTGGAATTGCCCGAAGGATTGTCGGGAGTTCACGATGTGTTCCATGTTTCTCAGCTGAAGAAGTGCCACGCAGAGATGGCTGAGATACCACAGAGAGATACAGTGCCACTGGAAGCGATTCAGCTGGATAGCGATTTGACCTACGAGGAGAAACCAGTCAAGATTCTCGAAGATGCCAGCCGAGTCACCCGCAGCAAGGTTATCAAGTTTTGCAAAGTTCAGTGGAGTCACCATACCGAGGATGAAGCCACCTGGGAGCGAGAGGAAGATCTACGGAAGGACCACTCTCACCTATTTTCTAGCCAACCCGAATCTCGAGGGTGAGATTCATCTTAAGGGGGGTAGGTTTGTAACATCCCAAATTTTCAATTTGGAATGTTATACATTAGATCATCATGCATAACATATTTTATTGCATTTTTTTTTGCGGTCCTAGAAATTCTACGCAACTCAAGGACCCACGGAGAGAGTTGGGGGTTTCATTATTTTCATATTTGGGTTTTCTCAAATTTTGAAAATAGGATCATTTGTTTTAATTATTTTCTCTCCGAAAATATTTCATATCAATTATATGAGAGGGGATAAAATGACTTCTCCACAAATAATGAAATATTGGAGGAAAAATATTAAAAACAAATATTTGATTTTATTTGGGTTTTATTTGATTTTATTTGAATTAGGAAAAATATTCATTTTTCAAATTAGGCCCAAATAAATGTTCATCTTGTCCGGCTTATTTTTAGAGGACGGGGAAAATTTATTTTGGGATTTTTGGAGTCCGTTTAGTATTTCTTTTCTTTCTTTTTCTGCAAGTCCGATTTAAAAAAAAACGAACCGACCTGCCGGGCCGTGTCTGGCTAGGACTCTGGCCCGTCCCGCCACCCGAGGTTGACCGCCGCCGCCGCCGGTTTTCTCCGGAAAACCGTGCGCGCTTTTTTAGAAAACCCCGGTTTATTTTTTGTTATTAGATCGGTTTTATTTTTTTCAGTTTTGCCTATTTCGCAGACGTTCGTCCGTACGTTCGTTTTAACGAATGGTTTTCGTCGTTTAACCGCAGACAGCGAACGTTCGTTCGTTAGCCTGTTCGTCGGTTTTTCTTTTTCTCGGATTTCCCGCGATTATTTTCGATCGTGATTTCAGATCTGTTTTTCGTTTTAGTATAACTTTTCGCTCGTTTATCGGAATCAGGCGATTCAAGCACCTAGAGTTTCGTCTCGAAACCCTCTTTCTGTTTAACCAACTCAAACAAGTTTTTGCTACTGTAAAATTTGACTTAGGTCCAGATTAGTAAACGAAGCTTGTTTCTTTCGCCGTTTGAGTTTCGTTGCTTCGTTCGATTTGATTCTTCTTGCAAACTGGAGTTCTTAAGTTGAACTTTCTGGTTAGATCTTTTACTCCCGTGCACCCTTGCTTGATTGCTTATGTATGTATTGTTTGTTTGCGATAGAGTACCCGGAGTGCGAAGCGTGCTACTACGAGTCTCTAGGTTTCACGGATCATCAGCAAGGCAAGTCACACTTTGATCATACCTCTTTACCACCCAGTTTTATTGCATTAGATCAATCCTCAAACTATTGTATGATTAGGATCTGAATAAAATGTGGGTTTTGGAAAGTAGATGAGGTAGTACCTATTGCCCTGTTTATATCAAACCATTGGGAGTTACTTCTATGTTTGCTTATATTGCTATGCTATGCTCGTAGACGTGCATTGGGTTTGAGAGTTTTCCATGACAGATGTGAGATTGTTAATTAATGGTTCAAGTTAAGGTGGTTACTTTAACTTACATCTGGGTGGATTGAGGCACCTGAAGAACCCAGTGTTGCCTGTATTTTTGGATATCCCGGAGTACCCGTGTGATCATCCTATGGACCGCCACCCAGACTCAAAGGGATCATGAGATTATTCATGCTAGAAACTTCCGTGTGCAACCACAAGCTATTATGGGCTCTAGCATAGTTGAGTAGGTTACATGAACTCTTGAAGAGGTGGGCTAGCAAATGTAGGGGAAAGTAGGTGTAACTGTCCACCCGGAGTAAAGAGTATTGTTTCTGAAAGACTGTGTCTCGGTCATCCGTTCCTCAAACACCATGTAGTGCGAGAAATCAAGCGGAGGCGACCGAGTCTTGTGGGGAAAAGTGCGCAAACCTCTGCAGAGTGTACAATCTAATCATGGTTAGCCGTGTCCCCGGTTATGGACATCTTGAGTATCTAGTTCTTGGATTATCATGTGAATCTCATCATCATGTTACTTAATTTAATTTGATTGGGTTAATCACATTCTTAATTGGGATTGAGTTGGAGGTACCTTCTCAATGTTTAACAACCACCATGATAGTTAAATAAAATTTATTCCTTTGTGGTAGGGAAAAATTGGCTTTTCGCAAAACTATAACCATAGAGCTTTCCACAAGCCAAATATGCATGTAGTGATAGCATTATTCTGTTCATTACTCTCTATGTGTTACATTGCCAGCATATTCCATGTGCTGACCCGTTTTCGGGCTGCAACGTATTATGTTGCAGACTTTTCAGACGACGAGTAAGGTGCCATAGGTCGTGGTCTTATACTCAGCGATGCCGTTGGAGTTGATGGACTCACTTTATCTTCCAAGCCTTCCGCTATTATCGTTTTTAGATGGCCTTAAGCCGTATTTATTGTATTAAGTTCTCTTTTGAGACATTCGATGTAATAAGTGTGTGATTGCTACTCTGTTATAAATCCTTCAAGTACTGTGCATGTCAGCATTACTGATCCAGGGATGACACTGATGCACAGAGACTAGACTGTTTGAGTTCTAGTCGCTAAAGACTTTAATTATGATAGTTTCTCTTTGATTGATTGTATTTCTTTGTTTCAATCCATGATAAATTCACCCCATGGTTATGAACAAAATAAAGCTTTTACTAAACATATTGTTGATGCTATGTTGAAAGCTTTTGAAGAAAAAATGGAATTAGAAGTTTCAATCCTAGAAAATTGCATGATGAATGGGAACCTACTATCAAAGTCAAGATAAAAAATTATGAGTGTTTTGCTTTGTGTTACTTGGGTGCTAGTGTTTCTACAATTCCGAAATCTTTATGTGATGTGCTTGGTCTTACCGACCTTGAAGAATGTTGTTTAAATTTGCACTTGGCGGATTCTACTATTAAAAAGCCTATGGGAAGAGTTAATGATGTTCTTATTCTTGCAAATATGAATTATGTGCCCATAGATTTTATTGTTCTTGATATTGATTGCAATCCATCTTGTCCAATTATTCTTGGTAGACCGTTTTTACGCACTATCGGTGCCGTGATTGATATGAAAGAAGGCAATATTAAGTTCCAATTTCCTTTGAGGAAGGGTATGGAACACTTTCCTAGAATAAGAATTAGGCCACCACATGAATCAATCATGAGGGCATCTTATGGATCTCGAAACAAAGATGACAAAACTTAGATCCTTGCTTTATGCCTAGCTAAGGGCATAAAACTCTAGCGCTTGTTGGGAGGCAACCCAATGAATAAAATTTATTTTTGCTTTTTTGCTTTCTGTTCTTGAGTGTTATCACAATTATACTAATGTTATGATTGTGTTTTTGTGTTTTAATTAGTGTTTGTGCCAAGTAAAGCCTTTAGGATCTTCTTGGTTGATAGTTGTTTGATCTTGCTAAAAAACAGAAACTTTTGCGCTCATGAAAACAATTATCATTTTTTACCAGAGCGTGATAAAATGCCAATTCTTTTTGAAGAATATTAATATACAAATTGCTCAGGTCGTCCTAATTTTTCAGAATTTTTGGAGTTCCAGAAGTTTTCGAAATAGTCAGATTGTTACAGACTGTTCTGTTTTGACAGATTATGTTTTCTTTGCGTTGTGTGCTTATTTTGATGGCTCTATGGTTTTCGTTGATGAGTTTTTGCCATAGAAAAGTTGGAATCAATAGATATAATGCAAAAACAAAATATGAATTGGTTTGGTACAGTACTTATAGTAGTGATTTGCTTTCTTTTACTAACGGATCTCACGAAGGTTTTGTTGAGTTTTGTGTGATTGAAGTTTTCAAGTTTCGGGTTATCTTACGATGGATGAAGGAATAAGGAGTAAGAAGAGCCTAAGCTTGGGGATTATGATGCCCCCGATTCAATCGTACTCTAATCATGCACGCAAACGTGTAGAGGGACTCACTGGAAGATATCACAACACAACTCTAAAAACATAAATAAGTCATACAAGCATCATAATACAAGCTAGGGGCCTCGAGGGCTCGAATACAAGTGCTCGATCATAGACGAGTCAGCGGAAGCAACAATATCTTAGTACAGACATAAGTTAAACAAGTTTGCCTTAAGAAGGCTAGCACAAACTGGGATACAGATCAAAAGAGGCGTAGGCCTCCTGCCTGGGATCCTCCTAAACTACTCCTGGCTGTCGTCAGCGGCCTGCACATAGTAGTAGGCACCTCCGGTGTAGTAGGAGTCGTCGTCGACGGTGGCGTCTGGCTCCTGGGCTCCAGCATCTGGTTGCAACAACCAGGTAAAAGGAAAGGGGGAAAAGAGGGAGAAAGCAACCGTGAGTACTCATCCAAAGTACTCGCAAGCAAGGATCTATACTACATATGCATGGGTATCTGTGTAAAGGGGCAATATCGGTAGACTGACCTGCAGAATACAAGAATAAGAGGGGGATAGCTAGTCCTGTCGAAGACTACGCTTCTGGCAGCCTCCATCTTGCAGCATGTCGAAGAGAGTAGATGGTAAGTTCACCAAGTATCATCGCATAGCATAATCCTACCCGACGATCCTCTCCTCGTTGACCTGTGAGAGAGTGATCACCGGGTTGTATCTGGCACTCGGAAGGGTGTGTTTTATTAAGTATCCGGTTCTAGTTGTCATAAGGTCAAAGTACAACTCCGGGTCGTCCTTTTACCGAGGGGCACGGCTATTCGAATAGATAAACTTCCCTGCAGGGGTGCACCACATTACCCAACACACTCGATCCCCTTTGGCCGGACAGACTTTCCTGGGTCATGCCCGGCCTCGGAAGATCAACACGTCGCAGCCCCACCTAGGCACAACAGAGAGGTCAGCACGCCGGTCTAAATCCTATGCGCGCAGGGGTCTGGGCCCATCGCCCATTGCACACCTGCACGTTGCGTACGCGGCCGGAGAGCAGACCTAGCAACCTCCATTTCAAAGGAAGTTGCGTTACGCGGTCCAACCCGGCGCGCGCCGCTCAGTCGCTGACGTCACGAAGGCTTCGGCTGATACCACGACGTCGAGTGCCCATAACTGTTCCCGCGTAGTTGGTTAGTGCGTATAGGCCAGTGGCCAGACTCAGATCAAATACCAAGATCTCGTTAAGCATGTTATTTAGAAGTATCCGCGGACGCCGACCAGGGCCAGGCCCACCTCTCTCCTAGGTGGTCTCAACCTGCCCTGTCGCTCTACCACAAAGATCCACACAGAGGGTCGTCGGGATAAAGGTCCTTTCAACCCCCAATCCGTGAATCACTCGCGGGTGCTCCACGCGCCGACCCGACTTTAGTCACCACATGTATCATGTATAAAGTATATAGACTATACCCATGATCACCTCCCGAGTGATCACGACCCGATAGTATAGCATGGCAGGCGGACAAGAATGTAGGGCCACTAATGGAATACTAGCATCCTATACTAAGCATGTAGGTTTGCAGGTAAAGGTAACAACAGTAGTAGCAAGGACAGGCTATGCATCACGATAGGATTAACGGAAAGCAGTAACATGCTACACTACTCTAATGCAAGCAGTAGAGAGAAGAATAGGCGATATTTGGAGATCAAGGGGGGCTTGCCTGGAAGCTCAGCCGAGAAGGAGGGGTTGTCAACACCGTAGTCGACCGGGGCAGCAGCGGCGTCGGTCTCGTAGTCTACTGGAGAGAAGAGGGGGGAAGAAACAATAAATATAATGCAAACATAAGCATGACGATGCATGACATGACTACGAGCGGTGCTAGGTGTGCCCTAACGCGGTAGTAGGTGATACCGGCGAAGGGGGGAAACATCCGGGGAAGTATCCCCGGTGTTTTGCATTTTCAGACAGATGAACCGGAGGGGGAAAGTTGCGTGTTCACTATGCTAGGGATGTGTGGCGGACGAACGGGCTACGTATCCGGATCCGTCTCGTCGTTCTGAGCAACTTTCATGTACAAAGTTTTTCCATCCGAGCTACGGTTTATTTTATATGATTTTCTAAAGTTTTAATTATCTTTATAATCTATTTAATCATTTTAAATCAACATTATCCAGAATAGTGTTTGCTGACGTCAGCAGTCAACAGGGCGTTGACTGGGTCAAACTAACACGTGGGTCCTATATGTCATAGGCTTAGGTTAACTAAATTGGTTTAGTTAATTAAATAGGTGATTAGGTTAACTAATTATGCTTAAATTAAGTTAATTAATTAATTATTATTTTTAATTATGTATTTTTTATCTTTTTTAAAACGTTCTGGAGGCGGGGCCCTCCTGTCATTGACCCCAGGGGGCCTAGTGGATCGGGCGCTAGCGGGGCCACGGGCGCCAGCCCGTCTGGGCTCTGGCGAGGACGCCCGTCGGGGCGGGATCGCGGCCATGGCGGGGCGCTGGGTAGGAGGGCGGCGGCTCTGCGGGCAAGCGCCGCAGGCGCGTGGACGCAGCAAGCAGAAGCGGCCAGCGGCAGCGGGCGGGCGACGGGGCGTGTGCGGGCGGCGAGCAACAGCAGCGATGGCGGGAGGCGAGCAAGGGGCAGGAACGGGCGTGGGCGGAGCACGGCCACGGCTGCCTTGGGCGCGGGAAGGTGGCGTGGAGCGGCAGGCACGACGAACGTGGCACGGGCAGGTGGCCGCGGATGCGCAGCGACGGGCATGGTGCGGCGAACGACATAGAGACGGGGGCGAAACGGGGATCGAGGGCGCGCTCACCGGGCCTTGTAGGCGTGCAACAGCGTGCTCGAGGAGGGCCTGATGGCGGCATGCTCCAGCGATGGGGACAGCGTCCTCGGGCGTGAGCAGATCCGTGGAGGGAGAGGGAGATGGGAGCGCGAGGTGGCGGGCGACGAAGCCGGCGAGGGAGAGTCGAGGACGGGTAGTCCGACGAGGAGGTCCGGCGAATGGCGGGGCGGCGCTGGGCGGCGTCAGGCGGCGAGATCGGGTCGATCCCGATCTGGATCACGAGAGGGGAGGGGAACGAGCGACGTGGGGGAGTGGGGGGAGTGTGCGGTCGTGGGGGGTTAGGGTTTGGCTGCGGGTGGGGTTATCCAGTCAGGGGTGGGCCACCTGGGCCGTGTGGGTGGCCAGCTGGGCCTGTTGGCCGAGTTGGCCGGCGGGTGTCCTTTTCTTTCTATTTTTATTTTGTTTTGTCTTTCTCTTTTCTTATTTTTATTTGCTATTTCTGCTTTCTTTTAGTTTCCTTTTATTTTAGTTTTAGTAAATTACCAAAGTGGCACCTAAATAGATTTTGCAAATTATGCCACTGCCACAATAGTTTAATACTTATAACAATTTAGTTTTGAAATTGTTTATTATTTTGAAAGCATTTAAATAATTGTATTTGCTATTGTTTTATTCATTTTAGATAATTTAAACATTTTATAAAATTGTGGTTTCTCCACCAATATTATCCATGATTTATTTGTCACATTGAGAACATTTTAGTTTTGACTTTTGAAAACTTTAATTGTTTGACTTGATTTTGAATTTAAATTTTGAATCAGTTTTTGAACTAACTCGAGATTAACTACAGTGACAGAGGTGACGTGGCATCATTAACGGGGGATTACTGTAGCCTAATTATCCGGGCGTCACAATTCTCCTGCACTACAAGAAATCTCGTCCCGAGATTTAAGAGGTAGTGAAAGGGGGAAAGGTTTTGGTTACGAAAAATCTAACGGATCTTCTCGGTCCTGGTTGCCCTTCTCGAAGAAGTTGATCCATTACGTTGATGTCTTCATTTCTCTTCTTCAGGTCATCATGGTGAAGTCGTCCTTTTCTTCGGGAACTCCAACGTACTTACGAATAGGTAAGGGGCAGCTCGGCTACGACAGAATGCTTAGGAGGGAAACAATCTAGGGTTAACCCATGAATGAGCATAAGATTATCTCTCGAGTTGAACATATAAAATACATCGAGAGTAAGGTATGAAGGTACAATAAAAGGTTCCAAGCGGATAGATAGTTGCTCGAAGTCTGAACCAGAGTGAGAAAGGGGTTCAGAGCAGCGAGAGTAAGTATTGCGTCTGATACCAGAATAAAGCACTAGGAAGGTGGCCCGTGAATTAAATACAAAGCCAAGCGTGGGGAATAACCATTAGAACAGGGTTGTACAGGAGAGTCGGGTTTCAATCCTGTGGAACTGTGGGTTATGGGCCCACCATGTGGATTAACAGTAGGAAGGGCGGTGACGTCTTGCACGGCCATGTAAGCACGGCAAGTCAGAGGATAGTCTGTCGGTTATGTCGGCAACAACATCGGTACCAAGGGCGAGGGACAAAGAGAACCATTTTCCTGGTCGTTGAACGAGGCGGACCTATAGGCAAGGTTCTCCCATCGGTGGTTACCGGAATGCCATCAACAATAGTAACAGGGTCTTACTGATAGAGTTGTACACCGAGGTGTTTACATAAGCAGGAGAATATTACTGCTTAGATCATATAGATCACAAGAAACGTTAAACCAACCAATGGAAAGGAAAATACGATTATCAGATAAACAGAACCCTGGAAAGGAAAATGTGTTTAAACACATATTTCAGGGGTATACCCTTCCCAAGGACAAGCAGGGCATGATATCCATGACAGGATATAACATAGAAAACCCTTTAGGTAAGAGGAGAGAAATTTCATGACATTACCCATACAAAGGTGTTTGGATAATTGATAAGGAAAATTTAGCATTGTGCTTCAAATGTTCTTGTTGAATAACGGAGTACCATAGACATGCTTCGAGATAGCATTGACATGGTCTTCAAGCAAAGGTCGTACTTTGGATACACGAAGGATTCATCAGGAACAACTTGTAGAATAAGTCTTACAGTTTCCTCATGGAAGAATGGATAACATTGCTAAAAGGGAACTATAACAATAGGGCGTCCGGCCAGGTGGGCTAGGTATGACACCACCTTACCGGGTCATATAAAGACCAAAGTTATAACTCTTGGAAATATGTTCCAACCATCATATTAGACCGAGATTAAGTTCTAATAGGTGTCAGGATACCTCAGACTCAGGATGCCTGAGAAGACAGGTGCAACACAAATTGTCGAGATGACATTGCAAGGTTCTCAAGGAAAAGAACTATGCAAGCGAGTTCTGAAACAAGAGTTCATCATTAAACCAAGGAAAGGGGTGAGGGGGTAGCTGATGGAGTCAGCGACAATCCTCGAGATTTCCAAAAAGGTGGATTTCCACAGTTATGTGCACAAGGAGATAACATTTGTCGGATCAAATGATATAATGATGTATGCTCGAGGAAAACATACATAATTAAACATTGGCTGAAAAGTGCACCCGAAACATGGGATTAGGTAGTATGATCAATGTTAGAATGATGATTCGATAACCAATAGTCTAAGAATGAAATATTGACCATTAACTTCAAAGCAATAGGGTTGCTAGAAGTTTTGAAGTCGCACATCATAGTTCAATTATCGGTTCTCCGGTTAGAAACAACACGGGGACCAAGGAATGAACGGATATGGCAAGAAGGATCACCTGTATCAAGAATTCTTAAGAGGTGGTGAAATTCTCATGACATTCTTGACATAAAAGATGGTAATACTCCAAGGTAAAGAAGAACAAATGCTGGATAGCAAGGATCTCAAGGTATAACACAAAACACGAACAAGTTTGTGTTGAACGGAAGGCAATAAAGTGGTCGATGATAAAACAAATCATCGAGGGCAAGGATGGTATTTCTCATCATGAATTCAATTGATATCCTGGAAGAGCTCGGAATGCTGATGATGATCACGACACATTTGTCGAGAGATCTCATGAAGATGTAATCGATCGGCGATGACATCAAGTTAAAGGACTGATGCAACATAAGATTATTGGAACCATGGATACGACACCAACTCGAAATCAAGCTTGTTGTTTGAGGTGAAACGATAAGACGAGGAAGATCGACGTAAGGTTAGCTCATCGTCAAAAATTGTGCTCCGAGAAGAAGGACCAGGTAGCATAGTTAAAATCATCACGACAATGATATAGCCAAACAGGTAAGGAATGGCGTGATCGGGTACAAACTCGTACGTAAATAAGATTACTAAGAGTTGTTGAACCGTAGTGCGGACTCGGTTCAGTTACCGATGTCTTTGAGTGTTTCATAACTCAGAGCCCGTGAAAAATTGGAATCGGTGAGAATGTAATACTTGATGAAGAACTCATAAGAGGTTATGCAGTTCCAAGATAATCTCGAGATGCCAGGGGGGTAATGCTCGACGACAGATCAAACTAGAGGTTGGACTAGGGTATTGCTCTGCAGAAGACAAGTGCTTAAACTTGCACGAGAAATGGTATTTAAAGGAGAACATGATCGGAACCACGATTGCAAAAGGCCAGATCCCAAATATAAGATGAACTTATACCAAGGGAATAATTAATTTAAGAAAAGCTTTAATGATAAGATCTACATCGTGTCCATGGGCATGAACACAAAGTTCAAGGTCGACTCCCACTTCTCCAATGCATAACCTTTCATTCACTACTCTACTAAAATGATTTGAGTGCGAAGATCTACCTGGTGAATTACCAGAGGAGTATGAACCTTGGAAAACTTTCGGGTTCACACAGATTAAAGAAGGCATAGGTTCAACCCATCGGGGCATCTTAGAAACATATACCACAAGCTTCGAGAGTAATTATCACCAGCTCGGAAACAGAGCTTGGTTGGCCAAACCCGAGAATAGGATTTACCAATGGCATTATGTATCAGGGAAAGAACTTCCAAAGTGATTGAATAGGAAGGACGTTGTCGGATAAAACCCAACAATGGAACTGACGGTCCACAATGGAGCTGATGTGAGCATCGGCACACAATCAGAAGAAGAAATAATGCAAACGCATTGGAGTATAGAAACAACTGACTAATTCAAAGCTCAAATGTAAAGGAATTATGATTTGTCACCAAGGGATCAGAAGCAAACGCTCTGATTAAGAATGGATAAGTTGAATAGACTTAGGGGTACATTCGACGACAACTTGATTGGTCGAGGACCAGCTCATGTTCAAAATGACGTCTGAGCCGGAAGGATGAATTCTAAGGTCTGATTGAGGATTGCGAGCATTTGCAACATATTGAACCAATGGACTCAAAATGACAGTGACAAAGGATGCCAATAAGATTACGTATGGGATTAACCATAATGCAGCAAGCGAGAATTTCAAGAGATATAAGCTGCTGAGGATTTTCGGAAGATCGAATAGTATTTCGAAGACCTTTCTGAAATACATGAATCAACTGGGGATGAGCGGATTGATACGTCTCCAACGTATCTATAATTTTTGATTGTTCCATGCTATATTATATTCTGTTTTGGATGTTAATGGGCTTTGATACACACTTTTATATTATTTTTGGGACTAACCTATTAACCGGAGGCCCAGCCCAAATTGTTGTTTTTTGCCTATTTCAGTGTTTCGCAGAAAAAGATATCAAACGGAGTCCAAACGGAATGAAACCTTCGGGAACGTGATTTTCGGAACAAACGTGATCCAGAGGACTTGGAGTCCACGTCAAGAAATCAACCAGGAGAGCACGAGGCAGGGGGCGCGCCTACTCCCCTGGGCGCGCCCTCCACCCTCGTGGGGCCCACGTTGCTCCACCGACGTACTTCTTCCTCCTATATATACCTACGTACCCCCAAACTATCAGATACGGAGCCAAAAACCTAATTCCACCGCCGCAACCTTCTGTACCCGTGAGATCCCATCTTGGGGCCTTTTCCGGCGCTCCGCCGGAGGGGCATTGATCACAGAGGGCTTCTACATCAACACCATAGCCTCTCCGATGATGTGTGAGTAGTTTACCTTAGACCTTCGGGTCCATAGTTATTAGCTAGATGGCTTCTTCTCTCTCTTTGGATCTCAATACAAAGTTCTCCACGATTCTCGTGGAGATCTATTCGATGTAATCTTCTTTTGCGGTGTGTTTGTTGAGACCGATGAATTGTGGGTTTATGATCAAGTTTATCTATGAACAATATTTGAATCTCCTCTGAATTCTTTTATGTATGATTGGTTATCTTTGCAAGTCTCTTCGAATTATCAGTTTGGTTTGGCCTACTAGATTGATCTTTCTTGCAATGGGAGAAGTGCTTAGCTTTGGGTTCAATCTTGCGGTGTCCTTTCCCAGTGACAGCAGGGGCAGTAAGGCACGTATTGTATTGTTGCCATCGAGGATAACAAGATGGGGTTTATATCATATTGCATGAGTTTATCCCTCTACATCATGTCATCTTGCTTAAAGCGTTACTCTGTTCTTATGAACTTGATACTCTAGATGCATGCTGGATAGCGGTCGATGTGTGGAGTAATAGTAGTAGATGCGGGCAGGAGTCGGTCTACTTGTCACGGATGTGATGCCTATATACATGATCATACCTAGATATTCTCATAACTATGCTCAATTCTATCAATTGCTCAACAGTAATTTGTTCACCCACCGTAATACTTATGCTCTTGAGAGAAGCCACTAGTGAAACCTATGGCCCCGGGGTCTATTTTCCATCATATTAATCTTCCAACACTTAGTTATTTCTTTTGCCTTTTATTTTACTTTGCATCTTTATTTCTCTTTATCATAAAAATACCAAAAATATTATCTTATCATATCTATCAGATCTCACTCTCGTAAGTGACCGTTGAGGGATTGACAACCCCTTTATCGTGTTGGTTGCGAGGTTCTTATTTGTTTGTGTAGGTGCGAGGGACTCGTGCGTGATCTCCTACTGGATTGATACCTTGGTTCTCAAAAACTGAGGGAAATACTTACGCTACTTTACTGCATCACCCTTTCCTCTTCAAGGGAAAACCAACGCAGTGCTCAAGAGGTAGGAAGAAGGATTTCTGGCGCCGTTGCCGGGGAGATTCGCGCCAAGTCAAGTCAAGTCAAGACATACCAAGTACCCATCACAAACTCTTATCCCTCGCATTACATTATTTGCCATTTGCCTCTCGTTTTCCTCTCCCCCACTTCACCCTTGCCGTTTTATTCGCCCTCTCTTTTCCGTTCGCCTCTTTTTCGCTTGCTTCTTGTTTGCTCGTTTGTTGGATTGCTTGTTTGTCATGATGGCTCAAGATAATACTAAATTGTGTGACTTTATCAATACCAACAACAATGATTTTCTTAGCACTCCGATTGCTCCTCTTACCGATACTGAATCTTGTGAAATTAATGCTGCTTTGTTGAATCTTGTTATGAAAGATCGATTCGCCGGCCTTCCTAGTGAAGATGCCGCTACCCATCAGCTTCGTTGATTTGTGTGATATGCAAAAGAAGAAAGATGTGGACAACGATATTGTTAAATTGAAGCTATTTCCTTTTTCGCTTAGAGATCGTGCTAAAGTTTGGTTTTCGTCTTTGCCTAAAAATAGTATTGATTCATGGAATAAGTGCAAAGATGCTTTTATCTCTAAGTATTTTCCTCCCGCTAAGATCATCTCTCTTAGAAACGATATTATGAATTTTAAGCAACTTGATCATGAACATGTTGCACAAGCTTGGGAGAGGATGAAATTAATGATACGTAATTGCCCTACACATGGTTTGAATCTTTGGATGATTATACAAAAAAATTATGCCGGATTGAATTTTTCTTCTAGAAAACTTTTAGACTCGGCCGCGGGAGGCACTTTTATGGAAATCACTTTAGGAGAAGCTACTAAACTCCTAGATAATATTATGGTTAATTATTCTCAATGGCACATCGAAAGATCTACTAATAAAAAAGTGCATGCGATAGAAGAAATTAATGTTTTGAGTGGAAAGATGGATGAACTTATGAAATTATTTGGTACTAAGAGTGTTTCTTCTGATCCTAATGATATGCCTTTGTCTACTTTGATTGAGAATAATAATGAATCTATGGATGTGAATTTTGTTGGTAGGAATAATTTTGGTAACAACGCGTATAGAGGAAACTTTAATCCTAGGCCGTATCCTAGTAATTCCTCTAATAATTATGGTAATTCCTACAACAACTCTTATGGAAATTTTAATAATATGCCCTCTGAATTTGAGATTAGTGTTAAATAATTTATAAATTCGCAAAATCATTTCAATGCTAGGCTTGAAGAAAAGTTGCCTAAGATTGATGAATTGGCTAGGAACGTTGATAGAATTTCTCTTGATGTTGATTCTTTGAAACTTAGATCTATTCCACCTAAGCATGATATCAATGAGTCTTTCAAAGCCATGAGAATTTCCATTGATGAGTGCAAAGAAAGAACCGCTAGGATGCTTGCTAAGAAAGATTGCTTTGTGAAAGCGTGTTCTTCTAGTTTTTGTGAAAATAAAGATGAAGATCTAAAAGTTATTGATGTATCTCCTATTAAATCTTTGTTTTGCAATATGAATCTTGATAATGATGGGATTGATTATGAGCCACCTTTACCTAGAAGGCGTTCCAAAAATTCGGAATTTTTAGATCTTGATGCTAAAATTGGTAAAAGTGGGATTGAAGAGATCAAAACTCTAGATATAATGAACCCACTATTTTGGATTTCAAGGAATTTAATTATGATAATTGCTATTTGATAGATTGTATTTCCTTGTTGCAATCCGTACTAAATTCTCCTCATGCTTATAGCCAAAATAAAGCTTTTACTAAACATATCATTGATGCTTTGATGCAATCTTATGCAGAAAAACTTGAGTTGGAAGTTTCTATCCCTAGAAAACTTTATGATGAGTGAGAACCTACTATTAAAATTAAAATTAAAGATCATGAATGCTATGCTTTGTGTGATTTGGGTGCTAGTGTTTCCACGATTCCAAAAACTTTGTGTGATTTGCTAGGTTTCCGTGAATTTGATGATTGTTCTTTGAACTTGCACCTTGCGGATTCCACCATTAAGAAACCTATGGGAAGAATTAATGATGTTCTTATTGTTGCAAATAGGAACTATGTGCCCATAGATTTTATTTTTCTTGACATAGATTGCAATCCTTCATGTCCTATTATTCTTGGTAGACCTTTCCTTAGAAAGATTGGTGCAATTATTGATATGAAGGAAGGAAATATTAGATTCCAATTTCCGTTAAGGAAAGGCATGGAACACTTCCCTAGAAAGAAGATTAAATTACCTTATGAATCTATCATGAGAGCCACTTATGGATTGCCTTCCAAAGATTGCAATACCTAGATCTATCCTTGCTTTTATGCCTAGCTAGGGGCGTTAAACGATAGCGCATGTTGGGAGGCAACCCAATTTTATTTTTAGTTTTTTGCTTTTTTCTTCTGTTTAGGAATAAATATTTGATCTAGCCTCTGGTTAGATTTGTTTTTATGTTTTAATTAGTGTTTGTGCCAAGTT
The DNA here is from genome assembly GCF_002575655.3 of Aegilops tauschii subsp. strangulata. NCBI lineage: Eukaryota > Viridiplantae > Streptophyta > Magnoliopsida > Poales > Poaceae > Aegilops > Aegilops tauschii. The sequence goes on along the minus strand of NC_053035.3, from coordinate 183,350,267 downwards.
AAACCTATAGGATCTTCTTGGATGATAGTTATTTGATCTTGCTGAAAATTCCAGAAACTTTCTGTTCACGAAAACAATTGTTAAAAATCACCAGAACGTGATAAAATACTGATTCCAATTTCTGCTGATCAATAAATAAATTGTCTAGGTCGTCCTATTTTGGTAGATTTTTTTGAGTTCCAGAAGTTTGCGTTAGTTACAAATTACTACAGACTGTTCTGTTTTTGACATATTCTGTTTTTCGTGTGTTGTTTGCTTATTTTGATGAATCTGGCTAATAAAATAGTTTATAAACCATAGAGAAGTTGAATACAGTAGGTTTAACACCAATATAAATAAAGAATGAGTTCATTACAGTACCTTGAAGTGGTGTTTTTTCTTTCGCTAACAGAGCTCACGAGATTTTCTGCTAAGTTTTGTGTTGTGAAGTTTTCATGTTTTGGGTAAAAGATTTGATGGATTATGGAACAAGGAGTGGCAAGAGCCTAAGCTTGGGGATGCCCATGGCACCCCAAGATAATCTAAGGACACCAAAAAGCCAAAGCTTGGGGATGCCCCGGAAGACATCCCCTCTTTCATCTACTTCCATCGGTAACTTTACTTGGAGCTATATTTTTATTCACCACATGATATGTGTTTTGCTTGGAGCGTCTTGTATTATTTGAGTCTTTATTTGTTAGTTTGCCACAATCATCCTTGTTGTACACACCTTTTGAGAGAGACACACATGATTCGGAATTTGTTAGAATACTCTATGTGCTTCACTTATATCTTTTGAGCTATATAGTTTTTGCTCTAGTGCTTCACTTATATCTTTTAGAGCACGGTGGTGGATTTGTTTTATAGAAACTATTGTTCTCTCATGCTTCACTTATATTATTTTGAGAGTCCTACAAAACAGCATGGTAATTTTCTTAAATGGGAAATTAGTCCTAAAGTAATAGGCATCCAAGATTAGTAAAAATTATCTTATGAGTGTGTTGAATACTATGAGAAGTTTGATGCTTGATAATTGTTTTGAGATATAAAGATGGTGATATTAGAGTCATGCTAGTTGAGTAGTTGTGGATTTGAGGAATACTTATGTTAAAGTTTGTGATTCCCGTAGCATGCACGTATGGTGAACCGTTATGTGATGAAGTCGGAGCATGATTTATTTATTGATTGTCTTCCTTAGGAGTGGCGGTCGGGGACGAGCGATGGTCTTTTCCTACCAATATATCCCCCTAGGAGCATGCGCGTAATACTTTGCTTTGATAACTTGTAGATTTTTGCAATGAATATATGAGTTCTTTATGACTAATGTTGAGTCCATGGATTATACGCACACTCTTCCTTCCACCATTGCTAGCCTCTCTAATACCGCACACTTTCTGCCGGTATCATACACCCACCATATACCTTCCTCAAAACAGCCACCATACCTACCTATCATGGCATTTCCATAGCCATTCTGAGATATATTGTCATGCAACTTACCACCATTCCGTTTACTATGACACGCTCCATCATTGTCATATTGCTTCGCATGATCATGTAGTTGACATCGTATTTGTGGCAAAGCCACCGTTCATAATTCTTTCATACATGTCACTCTTGATTCATTGCATATCCCGGTACACCGCCAGAGGCATTCACATAGAGTCATATTTTGTTCTAAGTATTGAGTTGTAATTGTTGAGTTGTAAGTAAATAAAAGTGTGATGATCATCATTTTTAGAGCATTGTCCCAAGTGAGAAAAGGATGATGGAGACTATGATTCCCCCACAAGTCGGGATGAGACTCTGATAATCCCCAAGTGCAGGGAATCATCGTAGCAATTCCCAAAGGTGGAAGTGATAAGTATGGAGTGTCGAACCCACAAGGAGCTAAAGGTAAGATCAATATTCTCTCAAGTCCTATCTGCCACTGATACGACTCTACGTACACTGAACGTTTGCTTCCAACTAGAAACGAGAAATAAAACCACGTTGTGGGTATGAAGAGGATAACTTTGCATGATATCGGAGAGCTTAAAATATAAAAGTAGGTGTTGTTATCATAAAGTTAGAATATATTACTAAATATTATAAATAGCGAGTGTGGAATAATGATGGGTCGGTGTGCGGAACTATCCTAGGCAATTGTTAACAAGACCGGTAGTCGTCATTGCAATTTCATACATACTTTCTCTTCTTGGATCATATGCACTTATGATTGGAACTCTAGCAAGCATCCGTAACTACTAAAGATCATTAAGGTAAAACCCAACCATAGCATTAAAGTATCAAGTCCCCTTTTATCCCATACGCGACAACCCCCTTACTCGGGTGTATGCTTCTGTCACTCAAGCCACCCACTGTAAGCGGATCATGAACGTATTGCAACACCCTACAGTGGGAATCCCTCATGCTTGCGCGACACGGAGGGCACCATAGGACAACACCAAAATAAAACATACAACTCGTACCAATCTAGATCATCAATCAACCCAAAGACAAAGGATATCTACTCCAAACATCATAGGATGGCAACACATCATTGGATCATAATATGTGGCATAAAGCACCATGTTCAAGTAGGGATTACAGCGGGGTGCGGGGGAGTGGACCGCGTAAAATAGATGAGGACGGTGATGATGATGGTGATGTTGATGAACACGATCACTGCGGCGATGATTCCCCTCCCGATGGCACTCCGGCGCCACCGAGAGAGAGGAGGAGAGGTTCTCCCCCTTGTGCTTCCTCCTTCATGGCCTCCCCTAGATGGGGAGAGGTTCTCCCTCTGGTCCTTGGCCTTCATGGCGATGATGGCCCCTCCGGAATCCTCCTCCATGGCCTCCGGTGATGATGGCCCCCTCCGGCAGGGTGCCAGAGAGGGCCTAGATTGATTTCTCGTGGCTACAGAGGCTTGCGGCGGTGAAACTTCCGATCTAGGTTATTTTCTGGGGGTTTCTGTATTTATAGGAATTTTTGGCGTTGGTTTCACGTCAGGGGGGTCTCCGAGTCGTCCATGAGGCAGGGGCCCACGCCCAGGGGGGTGGGCGCGCCCCCCACCCTCGTGGACAGCCCGGGACTCTTCTGGCCCAACTCTTTTACTCCAGGGGCTTCTTTTGGTCCATAAAAAATCATCAAAAATTGGCACGTCAATTGGACTCCGTTTGGTATTCCTTTTCTATAAAACTCAAAAACAAGGAAAAACAGAAACTGGCACTGGGCTCTAGGTTAATAGGTTAGTCCCAAAAATCATATAAAATAGCATATAAATGCATATAAAACATTTAAGATGGATGACATAATAGCATGAATACTTCATAAATTATAGATACGTTGGAGACGTATCAGCATCCCCAAGCTTAATTCCTGCTCGTCCTCGAGTAGGTAAATGATATAAGAAATAATTTATGAAGTGTGAATGCTAGCAGGTGCACAAGTTTGATCAATGATAATTTCAGTCACCTTTTCTAGCATCATTATATGTCATAACAGTAGCTCATCTCATAAAACTTTTCATGATCAAGTAACAAGCTATTCACATGTTAAAGTATAGACCATAAACTTTCTTGAAAACTAACAGAGTGCTCTTAGTCATCAAACAATTGCAATTCATCTTATTTTTGGGAAGGGTCTATGTAAGAGCTTTGATTCAGCAAACTCCACATACTCAACTATCGTTTAATCTTTCACAATTGCTAACACTCATGTGATATTTATGGGTTCAAAGTTTTAATCGGACACAGAGAAAGATAGGGGCTTATAGTTTTTCCTCCCAACCTTTTACCTCAAGGGAAATGTCAACAATAATAATTTATGAAAACCTACATCCAAGTGGATATATATATATATATCCGGATCGCTCCAACACAAAGTGCTTGCCAAGGAAAAAGTGTAAAAAGGAAAGGTGATGATCACCATGACTCTTGTATAAGGGTAGAAGATAAAAGTAAAAGATAGGCCCTTCGCAGAGGGAAGCAGAGGTTGTCATGCGCTTTTATGGTTGGATGCACAAAATCTTAATGCAAAAGAACGTCACTTTATATTGCCGCTTGTGATAAAGACCTTTATTATGTTGTCCGTCGCTTTTATTACTTCCCTATCACAAGTTTGTATAAAGCTTATTTTCTTCGCACTAATAGTGTTGGGAATCGTATCATAATTTAAAATTTTCCTACGCTCACCAAGATGCATTTATGGAGTATACTAGCAACGAGGGGAAAGGAGTGCATCTACATACCCTTGTAGATCGCGAGCGGAAGCGTTCCAATGAACGTGGATGACGGAGTCGTACTCGCCGTGATCCAAATCACCGATGACCGAGTGCCGAACGGACGGCACCTCCGCGTTCAACACACGTACGGTGCAGCGACGTCTCCTCCTTCTTGATCCAGCAAGGGGAAGGAGAGGTTGATGGAGATCCAGCAGCACGACGGCGTGGTGGTGGATGTAGCGGGTCTCGGCAGGGCTTCGCCGAGCTTCTGCGAGAGGGAGAGGTGTTGCAGGGGAGGAGGGAGGCGCCCAAGGCTGTTATGCTACTGCCCTCCCTCCCCCCTTATATAGGCCCCCTGGGAGGGGGGGCGCCAGCCACAACCCATCTAGGGCAAGGGGCGCCGGCCAAGGGGGGAAACTTGCCCCCCAAGGCAAGTGGGGCGCCCCCCACCCTAGGGTTTCCAACCCTAGGCGGAGGGGGGAGGCCCATGGGGGGCACCCCAGCCCACTAGGGGCTGGTTACCCTCCCACTTCAGCCCATGGGGCCCTCCGGGATAGGTGGCCCCACCCGGTGGACCCATGACCCTTCCGGTGGTCCCGGTACAATACCGGTAACCCCCGAAACTTTCCCGGTGGCCGAAACTTGACTTCCTATATATAATTCTTCACCTCCGGACCATTTCGGAACTCCTCGTGACGTCCGGGATCTCATCCGGGACTCCGAACAACTTTCGGGTTTCCGCATACACATATCTCTACAACCCTAGCGTCACCGAACCTTAAGTGTGTAGACCCTACGGGTTCGGGAGACATGCAGACATGACCGAGACGCCTCTCCGGTCAATAACCAACAGCGGGATCTGGATACCCATGTTGGCTCCCACATGTTCCACGATGATCTCATCGGATGAACCACGGTGTCGAGGATTCAATCAATCCCGTATACAATTCCCTTTGTAAATCGGTATGTTACTTGCCCGAGATTCGATCGTCGGTATCCCAATACCTTGTTCAATCTCGTTACCGGCAAGTCTCTTTACTCGTACCGCAATGCATGATCCCGTGACTAACGCCTTAGTCACATTGAGCTCATTATGATGATGCATTACCGAGTGGGCCCAGAGATACCTCTCCGTCACACGGAGTGACAAATCCCAGTCTCGATCCGTGCCAACCCAACAGACACTTTCGGAGATACCCGTAGTGCACCTTTATAGTCACCCAGTTACGTTGTGACGTTTGGCACACCCAAAGCACTCCTACGGTATCCGGGAGTTGCACGATCTCATGGTCTAAGGAAAAGATACTTGACATTGGAAAAGCTCTAGCAAACGAAACTACACGATCTTTTATGCTATGCTTAGGATTGGGTCTTGTCCATCACATCATTCTCCTAATGATGTGATCCCGTTATCAATGACATCCAACGTCCATAGTCAGGAAACCATGACTATCTGTTGATCAACGAGCTAGTCAACTAGAGGCTTACTAGGGACACGTTGTAGTCTATGTATTCACACATGTATTACGATTTCCGGACAATACAATTATAGCATGAACAATAGACAATTACCATGAACAAAGAAATATAATAATAACCATTTATTATTGCCTCTAGGGCATATTTCCAACAGTCTCCCACTTGCACTAGAGTCAATAATCTAGTTACATTGTGATGAATCGAACACCCATTGCGTCCTGGTGTTGATCATGTTTTGCTCTAGGGAGAGGTTTAGTCAACGGATCTGCTACATTCAGGTCCGTATGTACTTTACAAATATCTATGTCTCCATTTTGAACACTTTCACGAATGGAGTTGAAGCGACGCTTGATATGCCTGGTCTTCCTGTGAAACCTGGGCTCCTTCGCAAGGGCAATGGCTCCAGTGTTGTCACAGAAGAGAGTCATCGGGCCCGACGCATTGGGAATCACCCCTAGGTCGGTAATGAACTCCTTCATCCAGACTGCTTCCTGTGCTGCCTCCGAGGCTGCCATGTACTCAGCTTCACATGTAGATCCCGCCACGACGCTTTGCTTGCAACTGCACCAGCTTACTGCTCCTCCATTCAAAATATACACGTATCCGGTCTGTGACTTCGAGTCGTCCAGATCTGTGTCGAAGCTAGCGTCGACGTAACCCTTTACGACGAGCTCTTCGTCACCTCCATAAACGAGAAACATGTCCTTAGTCCTCTTCAGGTACTTCAGGATATTCTTGACCGCTGTCCAGTGTTCCATGCCGGGATTACTTTGGTACCTTCCTACCAAACTTACGGCAAGGTTTACATCAGGTCTGGTACACAGCATGGCATACATAATAGACCCTATGGCCGAGGCATAGGGGATGACACTCATCCTTTCTCTATCTTCTGCCGTGGTCGGGCATTGAGCCGTGCTCAACTGCACACCTTGCAATACAGGCAAGAACCCCTTCTTGGACTGATCCATATTGAACTTCTTCAATATCTTGTCAAGGTATGTACTTTGCGAAAGACCAATGAGGCGTCTCGATCTATCTCTATAGATCTTGATGCCTAATATATAAGCAGCTTCTCCAAGGTCCTTCATTGAAAAACACTTATTCAAATAGGCCTTTATACTCTCCAAGAATTCTATATCATTTCCCATCAACAGTATGTCATCCACATATAATATAAGAAATGCTACAGAGCTCCCACTCACTTTCTTGTAAACACAGGCTTCTCCATAAGTCTGTGTAAACCCAAACACTTTGATCATCTCATCAAAGCGAATGTTCCAACTCCGAGATGCTTGCACCAGCCCATAGATTGAGCGCTGAAGCTTGCATACTTTGTTAGCATTCTTAGGATCGACAAAACCTTCCGGCTGCATCATATACAACTCTTCCTTAAGGAAGCCGTTAAGGAATGCCGTTTTGACGTCCATCTGCCATATCTCATAATCATAGTATGCGGCAATTGCTAACATGATTCGGACGGACTTCAGCTTCGCTACGGGTGAGAAAGTCTCATCGTAGTCAACCCCTTGAACTTGTCGATAACCCTTAGCGACAAGTCGAGCTTTGTAGATGGTCACATTACCATCTGCGTCCGTCTTCTTCTTAAAGATCCATTTGTTTTCTATGGCTCGCCGATCATCGGGCAAGTCAGTCAAAGTCCATACTTCGTTTTCATACATGGATCCTGATGAGGACATGACTACCTTGGATACGACCAAAAATATTGCATACATGCATATTTGTCAGGTGATTTCTAGTGCAAACTATTCAATAATCTATTTTTGTTCTGGATAACATAAATAGATTATTGAATAGTTTGCACTAGAAATCACCTGACAAATATGCATGTATGCAATATTTTTGGTCGTATCCAAGGTAGTCATGTCCTCATCATCCTCCCCTTCTTGAAAACAAAGCCGTCCTCGGCGTTGCTTAATCTGAAATGTGGCTAACAAAAGAGACAAGGTGTACATGTTGTGTATGTATATGTCATCCATTTTTACTTCCCGTGGATTTTGCACATATGACACATGTATACATGAGTAACTTTCATAGTTAATAAAATATAAAGCCAAAATATTATCACAAGAAGTAGAAGGCATGAAAGCTCTGATACCACTTGATAGAGGCGAGGGTGTCCCGATCTTTCGATGAGATGATAACTATCGATTTGGTGGAGTCGACTTTGACGATCCGACTACAAACATGCACGACGTTGCGCCTTAGCAATCGCTAAACCAATCTCCTGAGGTTACTGACGATGCCGGAAGCACGATCAGCCTGACCACGAAGGTCTATTCCTGCAAGCAATCAAAGAACGAGCAAGAATATGATAAAGAAATCTGAATATTGCGAATATATATGAAGTATTGATAATGGTGGGAATCCGTAAGCGGTCTTGGTCTGGTCGTTGGACACAAACGAAGTACACGAAGTTGCAATGGCTAACTTTTAACTAAACAAATTCCAAGGAAAAAGCTACTAGATGGATCTACTTATATAGGAACAAGGGGTGGCGGCCAAGGAGGTGGGAGGACGTCCCAAGGCAGCCTAAAACCAACCCTAGGTCGTACAAGGCTCATGGGCCCAAGTGGAGGTGATGCAACACCTTTGGACTTGTTGTTTGACTCGGATTCTGGTGCAACGTCAGATTGTTTCGACCATAACTCAATGCTCCGGACGAATTTAAAGGTGAATCCAATTGGGTTGGAAAGAGCACGAAATCTAGTTTCCAACAAAAAAAGAATCACCCAATTCGGAGTCCGTATGAAAAAGTTGTTGGCGTTTTGAGTCAGGTATGTCTGTGCAGTCCGAATCTGAATCCAGAACGTGAGAGACTTGGACTCTATCTTCTCTTGGCCCAAAAGTGACGTGAGAGGACTTTTTGAACAGAACCTAAACTTCTTCTTTTGCCTTATCTTCATATGTGGATTGTACAAATGTCCCATACACCTGCAATTAGACAAAACACAAAAGTGTGTGAAGTATTTTTGTTCTGGATAACATAAATAGATTATTGAATAGTTTGCACTAGAAATCACCTGACAAATATGCATGTATGCAATATTTTTGGTCGTATCCAAGGTAGTCATGTCCTCATCAGATCCTATCTCGGATTTCATGGCTTCTAGCCATTTGTCGGAATCCGGGCCCTCCATCGCTTCTTCATAGTTCGAAGGTTCACCGTTGTCTAACAACATGATTTCCAGGACAGGGTTGCCGTACCACTCTGGTGCGGAACGTGTCCTTGTGGACCTACGAAGTTCAGTAACTTGATCTGAAGCTTCATGATCATCATCATTAACTTCCTCCCCAGTCAGTGTAGGCACCACAGGAACATTTTCCCGCGCTGCGCTACTTTCTGGTTCAGAAGGGGTGACTATCACCTCATCAAGTTCCACTTTCCTCCCACTCAATTCTTTCGAGAGAAACTCCTTCTCCAGAAAGGACCCGTTCTTGGCAACGAAGATCTTGCCTTCGGATCTGAGGTAGAAGGTATACGCAATAGTTTCCTTAGGGTATCCTATGAAGACGCATTTTTCCGACTTGGGTTCGAGCTTTTCAGGTTGAAGTTTCTTGACATAAGCATCGCATCCCCAAACTTTTAGAAACGACAGCTTAGGTTTTTTCCCAAACCATAATTCATACGGTGTCGTCTCAACGGATTTCGACGGAGCCCTATTTAAAGTGAATGCGGCAGTCTCTAAAGCATAGCCCCAAAATGAGAGCGGTAAATCAGTAAGAGACATCATAGATCGCACCATATCCAATAGAGTGCGATTACGAGTTCGGACACACCGTTTCTCTGAGGTGTTCCAGGCGGCGTGAGTTGTGAAACTATTCCACATTTCCTTAAGTGTGTACCAAATTCGTGACTTAAATATTCTCCACCACGATCTGATCGTAAGAATTTTATTTTCCTGTCACGTTGATTCTCAACTTCACTCTGAAATTCCTTGAACTTTTCAAAGGTTTCAGACTTGTGTTTCATTAGGTAGACATACCCATATCTACTTAAATCATCAATGAGAGTGAGAACATAACGATATCCTCCGCGAGCCTCAACACTCATTGGACCGCACACATCGGTATGTATGATTTCCAATAAGTTGGTTGCTCGCTCCATTGTTCCGGAGAACGGAGTCTTGGTCATCTTACCCATGAGGCATGGTTCGCACGTGTCAAATGATTCGTAATCTAGAGACTCCAAAAGTCCATCTGCATGGAGCTTCTTCATGCGCTTGACACCAATGTGACCAAGGCGGCAGTGCCACAAGTATGTGGGACTATCGTTATCAACTTTACATCTTTTGGTATTCACACTATGAACATGTGTAACATCACGTTCGAGATTCATCAAAAATAAACCATTGACCAGCGGGGCATGACCATAAAACATATCTCTCAAATAAATAGAACAACCATTATTCTCGGATTTAAATGAGTAGCCATCTCGAATTAAACGAGATCCAGATACAATGTTCATGCTCAAAGCTGGTACTAAATAACAATTATTGAGGTTTAAAACTAATCCCGTGGGTAGATGCAGAGGTAGCGTGCCGACGGCGATCACATCGACCTTGGAACCATTCCCGACGCGCATCGTCACCTCGTCCTTTGCCAGTCTCCGTCTATTCCGTAGTTCCTGTTTTGAGTTACAAATATGAGCAACCGCACCGGTATCAAATACCCAGGAGCTACTACGAGTACTGGTAAGGTACACATCAATTACATGTATATCACATATACCTTTGGTGTTGCCGGCCTTCTTCTTGTCCGCTAAGTATTTGGGGCAGTTCCGCTTCCAGTGACCACTTCCCTTGCAATAAAAGCACTCAGTTTCAGGCTTGGGTCCATTCTTCGACCTCTTCCCGGCAACTGGCTTACCGGGCGCGGCAACTCCCTTGCCGTCCTTCTTGAAGTTCTTCTTACCCTTGCCCTTCTTGAACTTAGTGGTTTTATTCACCATCAACACTTGATGTTCTTTTCTGATCTCTACCTCAGCTGATTTCAGCATTGAATATACCTCAGGAATGGTCTTTTCCATCCCCTGCATATTGAAGTTCATCACAAAGCTCTTGTAGCTTGGTGGAAGCGACTGGAGGATTCTGTCAATGACCGCGTCATCCGGGAGATTGACTCCCAGCTGAGACAAGCGGTTATGCAACCCAGACATTCTGAGTATGTGCTCACTAACAGAATTGTTCTCCTCCATTTTACAGCTGAAGAACTTGTCGGAGACATCATATCTCTCGACCCGGGCATGAGCTTGGAAAACCAATTTCAGCTCCTCGAACATCTCATATGCTCCATGTTTCTCAAAACGCTTTTGGAGACCCGGTTCTAGGCTGTAAAGCATGCCGCACGGAACGAGGGAGTAATCATCAGCACGCTGCTGCCAAGCGTTCATAACGTCTTGGTTTTGTGGGATTGGTGCTTCACCTAGCGGTGCTTCTAGGACATAATCTTTCTTGGCTACTATGAGGATGATCCTCAGGTTCCGGACCCAGTCCGTATAGTTGCTGCCATCATCTTTCAGCTTGGTTTTCTCTAGGAACGCGTTGAAATTGAGGACAACGTTGGCCATTTGATCTACAAGACATAGTGTAAAGATTTTAGACTAAGTTCATGATAATTAAGTTCATCTAATCAAATTATTTAATGAACTCCCACTCAGATAGACATCCCTCTAGTCATCTAAGTGAAAAACATGATCCGAGTTTAACTAGGCCGTGTCCGATCATCACGTGAGACGGACTAGTCAAGATCGGTGAACATCTCCATGTTGATCGTATCTTCTATACGACTCATGCTCGACCTTTCGGTCCTCTGTGTTCGGAGGCCATGTCTGTACATGCTAGGCTCGTCAAGTCAACCTAAGTGTATTGCGTGTGTTCCGAGGCCATGTCTGTACATGCTAGGCTCGTCAACACCCGTTGTATTCGAACGTTAGAATCTATCACACCCGATCATCACGTGGTTCTTCGAAACAACGAACCTTCGCAACGGTGCACAGTTAGGGTGAACACTTTCTTGAAATTATCATAAGGGATCATCTTGCTTACTACCGTCGTTCTAAGCAAATAAGATGCAAAAACATGATAAACATCACATGCAATCAAATAGTGACATGATATGGCCAATATCATTATGCTCCTTTGATCTCCATCTTCGGGGCACCATGATCATCTTCGTCACCGGCATGACACCATGATCTCCATCATCATGATCTCCATCATTGTGTCTTCATGAAGTTGTCACGCCAACGATTACTTCTACTTCTATGGCTAAAGCGTTTAGCAACAAAGTAATGTAATTTACATGGCGTTATTCAATGACACGCAGGTCATACAAAATAATAAAGACAACTCCTATGGCTCCTGCCGGTTGTCATACTCATCGACATGCAAGTCGTGATTCCTATTACAAGAATATGATCAATCTCATACATCACATATATCATTCATCACATCTTCTGGCCATATCACATCACATAACACATGCTGCAAAAACAAGTTAGACGTCCTCTAATTGTTGTTGCAAGTTTTTACGTGGTTTGTAGGTTTCTAGCAAGAACGTTTCTTACCTACGTATGACCACAACGTGATTTGCCAATTTCTATTTACCCTTCATAAGGACCCTTTTCATCGAATCCGTTCCGACTAAAGTAGGAGAGACAGACACCCGCTAGCCACCTTATGCAACTAGTGCATGTCAATCGGTGGAACCTGTCTCACGTAAGCGTACGTGTAAGGTCGGTCCGGGCCGCCTCATCCTACAATGCCGCCGAAACAAGAAAAGACTAGTAGCGGCAAGAAGAATTGGCAAACTCAACGCCCACAACTGCTTTGTGTTCTACTCATGCATAGTAACTACGCATAAACCTGGCTCATGATGCCACTGTTGGGAATCGTAGCATAATTTAAAATTTTCCTACGCTCACCAAGATGCATCTATGGAGTATACTAGCAACGAGGGGAAAGGAGTGCATCTACATACCCTTGTAGATCGCGAGCGGAAGCGTTCCAATGAACGTGGATGACGGAGTCGTACTCGCCGTGATCCAAATCACCGATGACCGAGTGCCGAACGGACGGCACCTCCGCGTTCAACACACGTACGGTGCAGCGACGTCTCCTCCTTCTTGATCCAGCAAGGGGAAGGAGAGGTTGATGGAGATCCAGCAGCACGACGGCGTGGTGGTGGATGTAGCGGGTCTCGGCAGGGCTTCGCCGAGCTTCTGCGAGAGGGAGAGGTGTTGCAGGGGAGGAGGGAGGCGCCCAAGGCTGTTATGCTACTGCCCTCCCTCCCTGATAGAGGCAAAGGTGTCCCGTCTTTCGATGAGATGATGAATATCGCTTTGATGGAAGTCGACTTTGACGATCCGACTACGAACGTGCGAGGACGTCGCGCCTTAGCAATCGCTAAACCAACTCCGAGAGGTTATCGACCACGCCGGAGCACGATCAACCTGACCACGAGGGTCTGTTTCCTGCGAGCAAACGAAGAACAGGCAAGAAACTGAGATTGCAATCTGGATATTGCGAATATAAGATGAAAGCTTTATTGATCAAGGTGGGGTTCTGTGACGCCTTTGTCTGGTCGCTGAACACAAACGAAGTACGCGAAGTTGCAGCTATGGCGAACTTTTAATCTAAACAAAACCCAAAGTCTAAACGACGCCCTAAGGGCTGTATATATGGAGGAAGAGGGGGGAATTTCGTGGCCCTTGAGGAAGGGGTCCGAAACCAACCCTATCTCTTGTTTCCCCACACATACGGACTCTAAAAACAGCCTATACTTATGTATTTCGAAATTACATGGGCCTGGCCCAATAATAAGGTGACGCAGCACCTAGAATAGCCTCTGGACGAAAGTTATGAAGTAGCATCTTGTATATTTCGTCCAAGGCTTCATGCACGCATTATGGTGGCTTCAACGTCCTGAAATCATCACTTGTAACTCCGTTCTTGTTCCCCATGCGCATGCCATCATCTCCATGCTTGTTCTTGCTCCAATGTTCATCCTTCTCGAAGCTAGGCCCTTCATTTGTAAGCAAAACAAATGTATCCAATTTAGGCAGCATCATATTCTCATGAACATTAGAATCATTAGCAAGAAACGAAAGTACCTGGTAATTTAATTGGCGTGCGCGAGCTCTAGTAATTGGTCCAGTATGTATAGCAGCAGGGACTGTGGGTGTAATAATTGTATTGATGTCCTCATCACTCCCCCCCTTTATATAGGCCCCCTGGGAGGGGGGGCGCCGGCCACAACCCATCTAGGGCAAGGGGCGGCGGCCAAGGGGGGAAACTTGCCCCCCAAGGCAAGTGGGGCGCCCCCACCCTAGGGTTTCCAACCCTAGGCGCAGGGGGGAGGCCCATGGGGGGCGCCCCAGCCCACTAGGGGCTGGTTACCCTCCCACTTCAGCCCATGGGGCCCTCCGGGATAGGTGGCCCCACCCGGTGGACCCCCATGACCCTTCCGGTGGTCCCGGTACAATACCGGTAACCCCCGAAACTTTCCCGGTGGCCGAAACTTGACTTCCTATATATAATTCTTCACCTCCGGACCATTCCGGAACTCCTCGTGACGTCCGGGATCTCATCCGGGACTCCGAACAACTTTCGGGTTTCCGCATACACATATCTCTACAACCCTAGCGTCACCGAACCTTAAGTGTGTAGACCCTACGGGTTCGGGAGACATGCAGACATGACCGAGATGCCTCTCCGGTCAATAACCAACAGCGGGATCTGGATACCCATGTTGGCTCCCACATGTTCCACGATGATCTCATCAGATGAACCACGGTGTCGAGGATTCAATCAATCCCGTATACAATTCCCTTTGTAAATCGGTATGTTACTTGCCCGAGATTCGATCGTCGGTATCCCAATACCTTGTTCAATCTCGTTACCGGCAAGTCTCTTTACTCGTACTGCAATGCATGATCCCGTGATAACGCCTTAGTCACATTGAGCTCATTATGATGATGCATTACCGAGTGGGCCCAGAGATACCTCTCCGTCACACGGAGTGACAAATCCCAGTCTCGATCCGTGCCAACCCAACAGACACTTTCGGAGATACCCGTAGTGCACCTTTATAGTCACCCAGTTACGTTGTGACGTTTGGCACACCCAAAGCACTCCTACGGTATCCGGGAGTTGCACGATCTCATGGTCTAAGGAAAAGATACTTGACATTGGAAAAGCTCTAGCAAACGAAACTACACGATCTTTTATGCTATGCTTAGGATTGGGTCTTGTCCATCACATCATTCTCCTAATGATGTGATCCCGTTATCAATGACATCCAATGTCCATAGTTAGGAAACCATGACTATCTGTTGATCAACGAGCTAGTCAACTAGAGGCTTACTAGGGACACGTTGTAGTCTATGTATTCACACATGTATTACGATTTCCGGACAATACAATTATAGCATGAACAATAGACAATTACCATGAACAAAGAAATATAATAATAACCATTTATTATTGCCTCTAGGGCATATTTCCAACAAATAGATCATACATGTTTAGAGAGCAATTTTTATTGCATGCACCGATGACAACTTACTTGAAGGATCTTACTCAATCCATAGGTAGGTATGGTGGACTCTCATGGCAAAACTAGTTTAAGAGATATTCGGAAGCACAAGTAGTATCTCTACTTGGTGCAAAGAATTTGGCTAGCATAAGGGGGAAAGGCAAGCTCAGCATGTTGGATGATCCATGACAATATACTTTATTTCAGATATAAGAAAACATAACCTATTACGTTGATTTCCTTGTCCAACATCAACCTTTTAGCATGTCATATTTTAATGAGTGCTCACAATTACAAAAGATGTCCAAGATAGTATATTTATATGTGAAATCTCTCTTCCTTCAATATTCTTTCATGAATTGTTCAAGTGACCAATTCTGCGTTTGCTAACTTTCAATAAGTTTACTACCTATACTTATTATGTGTGAAGTCATTACTCCCCATGTTATAAGCATATGAAACATATATAAATTCAGATTTATGATATTCAATTTATTCAACCATTTACTAATAGATATACGTGAAGCACGTGAGTAAATGACAAACTACTCCAAAAGATAAAACTAAAGAACACTGAGTAGTCAAATAATTAACTAGCCATGGGAGGATTCTTTTTCATTCAAGATTTCAGATCCAATGATTTTATTCAAACAGCAAGTAAAATTGAAAATACGCTCCAAGCAAAACACATATCATGTGACGAATAAAAATATAGTTCCGAGTAAGGTATACCGATAGTTTTGAAGACGAAATAGAGGATGCCTTCCGGGGCATCCCCAAGCTTAGGCACTTGAGTCTTCCTTGAATATTACCTTGGGGTGCCTTGGGCATCCCCAAGCTTAGGTTCTTTCCACTCCTCATTCTCCTCATATCGATATCTCACCCAAAGCTTGAAAACTTCAATCACACAAAACTTAACGGAACTTCGTGAGATAGGTTAGTATGATAAAGAGTAAACCATTCACTTTGGTACTTTCAAAGACAAGTTTCATAAGTTTTCTCACACAATGCCTACTGTACCATCATTTCTACAATTTATATTGAGAAATATAAGTCATAGAAACTAGAAAACAAGCAAACTATGCAATGAAAACAGAATCTGTCAGAAATAGAACAGTCTGTAATGATCTGAACATAAACCATACTTCTGCTACTCCAAAAATTATGAAATAAATTGGTGGACGTGAGGAATTTGTCTATTAATCTTCTGCAAAAAGAATCAACTCAAAAGCACTCTTCTGTAAAAAAAATGACAGCTAATCTCGTGAGCGCAAAGTTTCTGTTTTTTACAGCAAGATCACATTAACTTTCACCCAAGTCTTCCCAAAGGTCTTACTTGGCACTTTATTGAAACAAAACCTATAAAACATGATTAATACAGTAGCTTAATCATGTAAACACACAAAAACAGTAAGGGTAAATATTGGGTTGTCTCCCAACAAGCGCTTTTCTTTAGTGCCTTTTAGCTAGGCATGATGATTTCAATGATGCTCGCATAAAAGATAAGAATTGAAACATAAAGAGAGCATGATGAAGAATATGACTAGCATATTTAAATCTAACCCACTTACTATGCCTAGGGATTTTGTGAGCACATAATGTATAGAACAAGAATCAACTAGCATAGGAAGGCAAAACAAGTATAACTTCAAAACTTTAAGCACATAGAGAGGAAACTTGATATTATTGCAACTCCTACAAGCATATATTACTCCCTCATAATAACTTTCAGTAGCATCATGAATGAATTCAACAATATAACCATCACATAAAGCATTCTTTTCATGATCTACAAGCATAGAAATTTTTCTACTCTCCACATAAGCAAAATTCTTCTCATTCGGAATAGTGGGATCACTAATTCCTAAAGTTGACACTCTTCCAAACCTGCTTTAGATGATAGTATTATTCATACTCCAAAAGATATAAGTGAAGTTCATGGAGCATTATACAATTAATATAGACTAACCAATATCCAAGCTCAAAATATATAAGTGAAGCACACGAAGCATTCTATAAAACCATACTCAAAAGATTTAAGTGAAGTGCAAAGAGCATTCTATAAGGTCATATTCAAAAGATATAAGTGAAGCACATGAATAATTCTATAAATCGATGAAGGGCTATCTCATGCTAGCATGGTTCTTAAAGGAAAAACAAAAACACAAAGGACACAAATCATGTGAACAAAACAAAAACCGAGGTATACCAATATTTGTTGAAGAAGAAAGATGGGATGCCAACCGGGGCATCCCCAAGCTGAGATGCTTGAGTATCCTTTGAAATATTTACTTGGGGTGCCTTGGGCATCCCCAAGCTTGAACTCTTGCCTCTCTTTATTCTTCTCATATTGATAGCTCCTCGATCTTCGAACACTTCATCCACACAAAACTTTAACAAAAACTTTGTGAGATCCATTAGTGTAATAAAGCAAACTACCACTTTAAGGTACTGTAATGAACACATTCTTTATTTATATTGGTGTTAAACCTACTGTATTCCAACTTCTCTATGGTTCATACCCCCCGATACTAGCCATAGATTCATCAAAATAAGCAAACAACACGCTAAAAACAGAATCTGTCAAAAACAGGACAGTCTGTAGTAATCTGGAAGTTTAGTAAACTTCTGTAACTCCAACAAATTTGAAATAAATTTTAAAATTTGAAAAATTGTACATAAGTAATCTTCAAAAAGTTTCAGACCCATTTGACCTTCCAGTAAAAAATGTAAATTCACGCACTACAGCCAAAGTTTCTATTTTTGTTCTGCACATAGTAAACAAGCAATCTAATCATCCTAAAACCAAAGCTTGGCACATTATTTTTATAATACAATGGATATACACAAGGGGATAATTATTTACAGAGAAACTTCCATGAAAAATTCTACATTGTTTCCGTGAGCATGAACACAAGTGCTCAAGGTCGACCCTCACTTCTTCAATGCATAACTTTCCAATCACTTCTCTTTTTGAAAAACTTTTTAGGCATGAAAGGCAAGTAAATTTTTTTGTATTTTCATTCTTTTAATTTTTTTGTATGTTTCACCCACAACTAAATAGAAACAAAAAGGAAAAACAAAATCTACTTAGTGAAGAAAGCAAACAAGCACACACGAGAATATCAACCCCACGCTATTGGTCCCCGGCAACGGCGCCAGAAAAGAGCTTGATAATCCCAAGTGCAAGGAATCATCGTAGCAATTCCCAAAGGTGGAAGTGATAAGTATGGAGTGTCGAACCCACAAGGAGCTAAAGGTAAGATCAATATTCTCTCAAGTCCTATCTGCCACTGATACGACTCTACGTACACTGAACGTTTGCTTCCAACTAGAAACGAGAAATAAAACTACGTTGTGGGTATGAAGAGGATAGCTTTGCATGATATCGGAGAGCTTAAAATATAAAAGTAGGTGCTGTTATCATAAAGTTAGAATATATTACTAAATATTATAAATAGCGAGTGTGGAATAATGATGGGTCGGTGTGCGGAACTATCCTAGGCAATTGTTAACAAGACCGGTAGTCGTCATTGCAATTTCATATGAGGGAGAGGCATAAGCTAACATACTTTCTCTTCTTGCATCATATGCACTTATGATTAGAACTCTAGCAAGCATCCGCAACTACTAAAGATCATTAAGGTAAAACCCAACCATAGCATTAAAGTATCAAGTCCCCTTTTATCCCATACGCGACAACCCCCTTACTCGGGTGTATGCTTCTGTCACTCAAACCACCCACTGTAAGCGAATCATGAACGTATTGCAACACCCTACAGCGGGAATCCCTCATGCTTGCGCGACACGGAGGGCACCATAGGACAACACCAAAATAAAACATAGAAATACCAATCTAGATCATCAATCAACCCAAAGACAAAGGATATCTACTCAAAACATCATAGGATGGCAACACATCATTGGATCATAATATGTGGCATAAAGCACCATGTTCAAGTAGGGATTACAGCGGGGTGCGGGAGAGTGGACCGCGTAAAATAGATGAGGACGGTGATGATGATGGTGATGTTGATGAAGACGATCACCGCGGCGATGATTCCCCTCCCGATGGCACTCCGGCGCCACCGAGAGAGAGGAGGAGAGGTTCTCCCCCTTGTGCTTCCTCCTCCATGGCCTCCCCCCTAGATGGGGAGAGGTTCTCCCTCTGGTCCTTGGCCTTCATGGCGATGATGGCCCCTCTGGGATCCTCCTCCATGGCCTCCGGTGATGATGGCCCCCTCCGGCAGGGTGCCAGAGAGGGCCTAGATTGATTTCTCGTGGCTACAGAGGCTTGCGGCGGCGGAACTTGCGATCTAGGTTATTTTCTGGGGGTTTCTGTATTTATAGGAATTTTTGGCGTTGGTTTCACGTCAGGGGGGTCTCCGAGTCGTCCACGAGGCAGGGGCCCACGCCCAGGGGGGTGGGTGCGCCCCCCACCCTCGTGGACAGCCCGGGACTCTTCTGGTCCAACTCTTTTACTCCAGGGGCTTCTTTTGGTCCATAAAAATCATTAAAAATTGGCACGTCAATTGGACTCCGTTTGGTATTCCTTTTCTATAAAACTCAAAAACAAGGAAAAAACAGAAACTGGCACTGGGCTCTAGGTTAATAGGTTAGTCCCAAAAATCATATAAAATAGCATATAAATGCATATAAAACATTTAAGATGGATAACATAATAGCATGAATACTTCATAAATTATAGATACATTGGAGACGTATCAGACTCCGGACGAAAAAGAAAAAAAGAAAAGAAAAGAAAAAAAGAGGCCATAAAAAGAGAGAAAAGGCCTAAATAAAAAAATAATGAGAGAAAAAGAGAGAAGGGACAATGTTACTATCCTTTTACCACACTTGTGCTTCAAAATAGCACCATGATCTTCATGATAGAGAGTCTCCTATGTTGCCACTTTCATATACTAGTGGGAATTTTTCATTATAGAACTTGGCTTGTATATTCCAATGATGGGCTTCCTCAAAATGCCCTAGGTCTTCGTGAGCAAGCGAGTTGGATGCACACCCACTTAGTTTCTTTTGTTGAGCTTTCATATACTTATAGCTCTAGTGCATGCGTTGCATGGCAATCCCTACTCACTCACATTGATATCTATTGATGGGCATCTCCATAGCCCGTTGATACGCCTAGTTGATGTGAGACTATCTTCTCCTTTTTTGTCTTCTCCACAACCACCATTCTATTCCACATATAGTGCTATATCCATGGCTCACGCTCATGTATTGCGTGAAGATTGAAAAAGTTTGAGAACACCAAAAGTAGGAAACAATTGCTTGGCTTGTCATCGGGGTTGTGCATGATTTAAATACTTTGTGTGGTGAAGATAGAGCATAGCCAGACTATATGATTTTGTAGGGATAACTTTCTTTGGCCATATTATTTTGAGAAGACATAATTGCTTAGTCAGTATGCTTGAAGTATTATTATTTTTATGTCCATATTAAACTTCTGTCTTGAATCTTTCGGATCTGAATATTCATACCACAATTCAGAGAATTACATTGAAAATTATGCTAAGTAGCATTCCACATCAAAAATTCTGTTTTTATCATTTACCTACTCGAGGACGAGCAGGAATTAAGCTTGGGGATGCTTGATACGTCTCCAACGTATCTATAATTTTTCATTGTTCCATGCTATATTATATTCTGTTTTGGATGTTAATGGGCTTTATTACACACTTTTATATTATTTTTGGGACTAACCTATTAACCGGAGGCCCAGCCCAAATTGCTGTTTTTTGCCTATTTCAGTGTTTCGCAGAAAAAGAATATCAAACGGAGTCCAAACGGAATGAAACCTTCGGGAACGTGATTTTCGGAACAAACGTGATCCAGAGGACTTGGAGTCCACGTCAAGAAATCAACCAGGAGAGCACGAGGCAGGGGGCGCGCCTACCCCCCTGGGCGCGCCCTCCACCCTCATGGGGCCCACGTTGCTCCACCGACGTACTTCTTCCTCCTATATATACCTACGTACCCCCAAACTATCAGATACAGAGCCAAAAACCTAATTCCACCGCCGCAACCTTCTGTACCCGTGAGATCCCATCTTGGGGCCTTTTCCGGCGCTCCGCCGGAGGGGCATTGATCACAGAGGGCTTCTACATCAACACCATAGCCTCTCCGATGATGTGTGAGTAGTTTACCTTAGACCTTCGGGTCCATAGTTATTAGCTAGATGGCTTCTTCTCTCTCTTTGGATCTCAATACAAAGTTCTCCACGATTCTCGTGGAGATCTATTCGATGTAATCTTCTTTTGCAGTGTGTTTGTTGATACCGATGAATTGTGGGTTTATGATCAAGTTTATCTATGAACAATATTTGAATCTCCTCTGAATTCTTTTATGTATGATTGGTTATCTTTGCAAGTCTCTTCGAATTATCAGTTTGGTTTGGCCTACTAGATTGATCTTTCTTGCAATGGGAGAAGTGCTTAGCTTTGGGTTCAATCTTGCGGTGTCCTTTCCCAGTGATAGCAGGGGCAGCAAGGCACATATTGTATTGTTGCCATCGAGGATAACAAGATGGGGTTTATGTCATATTGCATGAGTTTATCCCTCTACATCATGTCATCTTGCTTAAAGCGTTACTCTGTTCTTATGAACTTAATACTCTAGATGCATGCTGGATAGCGGTCGATGTGTGGAGTAATAGTAGTAGATGCAGGCAGGAGTCGGTCTACTTGTCACGGACGTGATGCCTATATACATGATCATACCTAGATATTCTCATAACTATGCTCAATTCTATCAATTGCTCAACAGTAATTTGTTCACCCACCGTAATACTTATGCTCTTGAGAGAAGCCACTAGTGAAACCTATGGCCCCCGGGTCTATTTTCCATCATATTAATCTTCCAACACTTAGTTATTTCTTTTGCCTTTTATTTTACTTTGCATCTTTATTTCTCTTTATCATAAAAATACCAAAAATATTATCTTATCATATCTATCAGATCTCACTCTCATAAGTGACCGTTGAGGGATTGACAACCCCTTTATCGCGTTGGTTGCGAGGTTCTTATTTGTTTGTGTAGGTGCGAGGGACTCGTGCGTGATCTCCTACTAGATTGATACCTTGGTTCTCAAAAACTGAGGGAAATACTTACGCTACTTTACTTCATCACCCTTTCCTCTTCAAGGGAAAACCAACGCAGTCTCAAGAGGTATCACGGATACTCGATAAGTGCGGGAAAATTATCCGTAGGGGTATTCAGGAAGCAAAGAACTGCAAGGCAGTAGGCACAAGGTATTCTCGAAACATCCGAAGTATTTCAGGGTATCTTGTAATAATAAGAACAATTGGAAGTGAAGCTGTGGACGACAAGTGTTCGTAGTTATCCATAAGGGTTTATCAATGGTTGGGAATAGCAAAAGCGGTGGGCACAAAGTCTGGAGAGAATATGGAAGAGTATCTTTGAAATCTTCTGGTGAAGCCGGCCATCATCTGGAATGAAGGAGCTCTCCGGGAGAAAGTATTTACGAGAACCTAGAGTTAGAGTTAGCAAAACCATTTAACCCGAATAGAAGAGAGATCAGAATCCCAGAGTATAGACCAAGAGTAAAAGATCCTAATACCACCCAATGGCGACGTGGGTCCGTAAGACACACAGCCATGTTAGTAAAAGTTTTGCAATGACTAGACTCGACTTCGGCCAAGGAGGTGGAAAGAGGGATTCCTACAGGCAGTCGGCTCTGATACCAACTTGTGACGCCCCCGATTCAATCGTACACTAATCATGCACGCAAACGTGTACGATCAAGATCAGGGACTCACGGGAAGATATCACAACACAATAAATAAGTCATACAAGCATCATAATACAAGCCAGGGGCCTCGAGGGCTCGAATACAAGTGCTCGATCATAGACGAGTCAGCGGAAGCAACAATATCTGAGTACAGACATAAGTTAAACAAGTTTGCCTTAAGAAGGCTCGCACAAACTGGGATACGGATCGAAAGAGGCGCAGGCTTCCTGCCTGGGATCCTCCTAAACTACTCCTGGCTGTCGTCAGCGGCCTGCACGTAGTAGTAGGCACCTCCGGTGTAGTAGGAGTCGTCGTCGACGGTGGCGTCTGGCTCCTGGGCTCCAGCATCTGGTTGCGACAACCAAGTAAAAGGAAAGGGGGAAAAGAGGGAGAAAGCAACCGTGAGTACTCATCCAAAGTACTCGCAAGCAAGGATCTACACTACATAGGCATGGGTATCTGTGTAAAGGGGCAATATCGATGGAATGAACTGCAGAATGCCAGAATAAGAGGGGGATAGCTAGTCCTGTCGAAGACTACGCTTCTGGCAGCCTCCATCTTGCAGCATGTAGAAGAGAGTAGATGGTAAGTTCACCAAGTATCATCGCATAGCATAATCCTACCCGACAATCCTCTCCTCGTCGACCTGTGAGAGAGCGATCACCGGGTTGTATCTGGCACTTGGAAGGGTGTGTTTTATTAAGAATCTGGTTCTAGTTGTCATAAGGTCAAGGTACAACTCCGGGTCACGGCTATTCGAATAGATAAACTTCCCTGCAGGGGTGCACCACATTACCCAACACGCTCGATCCCCTTTGGCCGGACACACTTTCCTGGGTCATGCCCGGCCTCGGAAGATCAACACGTCGCAGCCCCACCTAAGCACAACAGACAGGTCAGCACGCCGGTCTAAATCCTATGCGCGCAGGGATCTGGGCCCATCGCCCATTGCACACCTGCACGTTGCGTACGCGGCCGGAGAGCAGACCTAGCAACCTCCATTTCAAAGGAAGTTGTGTTACATGGTCCAACCCGGCGCGCGCCGCTGACGTCACGAAGGCTTCGGCTGATACCACGATGTCGAGTGCCCATAACTGTTCCCGCGTAGTTGGTTAGTGCGTATAGGCCAGTGGCCAGACTCAGATCAAATACCAAGATCTCGTTAAGCGTGTTATTTAGAAGTAACCGCGAACGCCGACCAGGGCCAGGCCACCTCTCTCCTAGGTGGTCTCAACCTGCCCTGTCGCTCCGCCACAAAGATCCACACAGAGGGCCGTCGGGACAAAGGACCTTTCAGCCCCCAATCCGCGAATCACTCGCGGGTGCTCCACGAGCCAACCCGACTTTAGTCACCACATGTATCATGTATAAAGTATATAGTATATACCCATGATCACCTCCCGAGTGATCACAGACCGATAGTATAGCATGGCAGACGGACAAGAATGTAGGGCCACTGATGGAATACTAGCATCCTATACTAAGCATGTAGGATTGCAGGTAAAGGTAACAACAGTAGTAGCAAGGACATGCTATGCATCAGGATAGGATTAACGGAAAGTAGTAACATGCTACACTACTCTAATGCAAGCAGTAGAGAGAAGAATAGGCGATATCTGGTGATCAGGGGGGGCTTGCCTGGAAGCTCAGCTGAGAAGGAGGGGTTGTCAACACCGTAGTCGACCAGGGCAGCAGCGGCGTCGGTCTCGTAGTCTACCGGAGAGAAGAGGGGGAAGAAACAATAAATATAATGCAAACATAAGCATGACGATGCATGACATGACTACGAGCGGTGCTAGGTGTGCCCTAACGCGGTGGTAGGTGATACCGGCGAAGGGGGGAAACATCCGAGGAAGTATCCCCGGCGTTTTGCGTTTTCGGACAGATGAACCGGAGGGGGAAAGTTGCGTGTTCGCTATGCTAGGGATGTGTGGCGGACGAACGGGCTACGTATCCGGATTCGTCTCGTCGTTCTGAGCAACTTTCATGTACAAAGTTTTTCCATCCGAGCTACGGTTTATTTTATATGATTTTCTAAAGTTTTAATTAGCTTTATAATCTATTTAATCATTTTAAATCAACATTATCCAGAATAGTGTTTGCTGATGTCAGCATGATGTCAGCAGTCAACAGGGCGTTGACAGGGTCAAACTAACGCGTGGGTCCTATATGTCATAGGTGATGAGGACATCAATACCATTGTTACACCCACAGCCCCTGCTGCTATACATACTGGACCAATTACTAGAGCTCGCGCACGCCAATTAAATTACCAGGTACTTTCGTTTCTTGGTAATGATTCTAATGTTCATGAGAATATGATGCTGCCTAAATTGGATACATTTGTTTTGCTTACAAATGAAGGGCCTAGCTTTAAGAAGGATGAACATTGGAGCAAGAACAAGCATGGAGATGATGGCATGCGCATGGGGAACAAGAACGGAGTTACAAGTGATGATTTCAAGACGTTGAAGCCACCATAATGCGTGCATGAAGCCTTGGACGAAATATACAAGATGCTACTTCATAACTTTCGTCCAGAGGCTATTCTAGGTGCTGCGTCACCTTATTATTGGGCCAGGCCCATGTAATTTCGAAATACATAAGTATAGGCTGTTTTTAGAGTCCGTATGTGTGGGGAAACAAGAGATAGGGTTGGTTTCGGACCCCTTCCTCAAGGGCCACGAAATTCCCCCCTCTTCCTCCATATATACAGCCCTTAGGGCGTCGTTTAGACTTTGGGTTTTGTTTAGATTAAAAGTTTGCCATAGCTGCAACTTCGCGTACTTCGTTTGTGTTCAGCGACCAGACAAAGGCGTCACAGAACTCCACCTTGATCAATAAAGCTTTCATCTTATATTCGCAATATCCAGATTGCAATCTCAGTTTCTTGCTTGTTCTTCGTTTGCTCGCAGGAAACAGACCCTCGTGGTCAGGTTGATCGTGCTCCGGCGTGGTCGATAACCTCTCGGAGTTGGTTTAGCGATTGCTAAGGCGCGACGTCCTCGCACGTTCGTAGTCGGATCGTCAAAGTCGACTTCCACCAAAGCGATATCCATCATCTCATCGAAAGACGGGACACCTTTGCCTCTATCAAGTGGTATCAGATTTCCAGGTTGCTCGGTGAGATTTTACAGTTTTTCGTAGTTTAGATCGAGTCTGTTCTTCATACCTACA
Source organism: Aegilops tauschii subsp. strangulata (assembly GCF_002575655.3). Taxonomy (NCBI): domain Eukaryota; kingdom Viridiplantae; phylum Streptophyta; class Magnoliopsida; order Poales; family Poaceae; genus Aegilops; species Aegilops tauschii. Next base: position 183,324,099 of record NC_053035.3, on the reverse strand, counting down.
GTCCACGAAAAAGCCACAAAAAAAATTTAGGGTTAGTTCATCATATTCGAACCAATCTGAGCCTTTGCGTAATCTTTTTAGGGTTTTTGCTTTGTTGAATTTGCGGTTGCATCGTCGTGTCAAGTTGCTGGTCTTAGAGTCTAGTCTTTTAGAGTTTCGAGTTCTGGTCATAAGTTGTCACGCCGCCGCCACACCATCATCATCGCCATGCCATCTACCACCATTGCTTATCCGCCACCGCTTTCAATCCGTATCCATATACCACCACCGATCCGTATCCATATACCACTACCGCTACCATATACCACCACCGCTGCCATATCCTACCGCCATATATCCACCACCAATCCGAGTTCTTTTCATATTCGGTTGGTTTTAGAGATCCATATATTTTCCGTTTCGTGTTTCCTTGCCTGAGTAGGTCTCGGAAAAAAAAAAAGTCTGGAGACACCCGGGCAGTTTTTAGGCCAAAATTTCGAACACCAAAAATATTTTTTCCCTATCCTATTTTTAGGCCCTGGGTAGTGTTTTGAGACACTCGCCATCATAGTGATTTTTTGTCGCACTTTTTCGTCGTCGCTGCCCTGATTTCCGAAAAAAAAATAGTCAAAAAATTTTTGTGCCCATCCTGTCAGTTTGACCTGGGAAGAGTTTTGAGACACTCGCCATTATAGTGATTTTTCGCAAAAAAAAAAAGAGGAGCGCAAAAAAAAAGAGCGCAAAAAAAAAGCGAAAAAAAAAATTCCAGAGTGTGCTTTTCCCTTGTTTACGTGCAGTGCCGTGATTTTGTTAGTGTTCTAGGCTCGCGTCTCTAGCACGGTCTAGCCTAGGACCAGCACAGTACCGTCGTTGAGCGTTTATTCAACTTTGCATCTCTGAATTGATTATTGCTTACCATTTTGCTACCATATTATAAGCCTTCCCAGCTCCACATAAGTCTACATCGTGCGTTTGACTCTCCCTTGTAATCGCTATATCCAAGCTTTGAGAGTTTTTGACTACAACGGTTGCCGATCACCACCTGCTGCTGGGTAAGAACTGGTAAGAATTTGAGATTCGCTTGAAGGTTTTGTGACACACCACCATCACCACCACTTCTAGTAGTCTGCAGGATCATATTCTTTTGTGTTTCTATTGCTGCTAACCATGGCAGGTTCACAAGTCGATGAGACTGATTGGGAGAACATGACGAACAAGGAGTTGCATGATAAATTTCAGCAAATGATGAGTGGCCAGGTGGGAGATGTGCTAAACAGATTTGAAGAGGCTATGGAGAAGATAGATGCCGTGGAGAAGTCGTTCGAGACGAAGCTGGATAACAAGTTTACTGAATTACTCAAGCGTCTTCCCCAACCACCACCGGCTGCACATGTCGCACCTCTACAACAACAACAACCACATCTCCAACGCCGCCTTCCAAATCAAGTGGGACGGGCACAGCGCGTTCCAATTGAGACTGGTCAAAATTCGGGTGCTGCTGCACCTACTGTTGATGCTTCTTTGGCTCCTGCTCCTGCGGCGGCTGAGGAGGATGACGATTATGCGGGCGATTATGAGGATGAGGTTGATCAAAATCAGAACTACGTGCAGCCACCAGCACCACCACCAGCAGGTCGACCTCAGGTATATATTCGCAACGGTAGGCCGACACCACCACCTCAGGTACGAGATCATGACCATCTCCCTAAACTGAAATTGAATATTCCACCATTTGAGGGTAGATATGTTCCTGATATATATCTTACTTGGGAGTTAGAAACTGAACAACGATTTACATGTTTACAATATCCTGAGGAGAGACGTGTTCCTGCTGCTGTTTGTGCTTTCACTAGCTTTGCATGTGTTTGGTGGTCTGAACATTGTAGATTATATCCTGTTCCAGCTACTTGGGCTGCTTTGAAAACTGCTATGCGTACTCGTTGGGTTCCACCATATTATCAACGTGAATTACTTCAAAAATTGCAGCGTTTAAGACAAGGGAAAAATTCTGTAGAAGAATATTATCAGGAATTACAAACTGGCATGATTAGATGTGGTATTGTTGAGGAGAATGAAGCTATGCTTGCACGTTTTATGGGTGGATTAAATAAAGAGATTCAGACCATTCTAGAGTATAAGGATTATAATAATATCACTCGTTTATTCCATCTTGCTTGTAAAGCTGAACGTGAAGTGCAGGATCGACAGCCATTGGCGCGAACTAACTTTTCTGCAGGTCGACCTTCATCATGGACACCGCGTGCATCTTCTACTTCCACTTCACCATCACCTCCATCAGGTGCCACCTCCAGCCGTGATACAAGAAAGCAGGCACAACCACCACTCTCTGCCAAGAGCACACCTGCCGGGCCTGCGCAGAGCTCTTCTTCTTCCATGGCATCGACAGGGCACACAAGTGATATTATTTGTCGTCGTTGTAAGGGAAGAGGACATTTTGCGAGAGAATGCAAATCTCAGCGTGTCATGATTGCTACTGAGGATGGTGGGTATGAGTCCGCTAGTGACTATGATGAGGAGACTTTGGCTCTTATTACACGTGAAGAACATGGTGGAGATGATTCTGAAAATGAGACGCAATACATGGCTCCTGAAGACGCTGACAGGTATGAATGTTTAGTTGCTCAACGTGTTTTGAGTGTGCAGGTCACACAAGCAGAGCAAAATCAGAGGCATAATTTGTTCCATACAAAGGGAGTTGTGAAGGAACGTTCTGTTCGCGTCATCATAGATGGAGGGAGCTGTAACAACTTGGCTAGCATGGAGATGGTGGAGAAGCTATCTCTCACCACAAGACCACATCCACATCCTTACTACATCCAATGGTTCAACAACAGCGGCAAGGTTAAGGTAACACGTACTGTTCGTGTGCATTTTAGTATCTCTACATATGTTGATTATGTTGATTGTGATGTGGTACCCATGCAAGCATGTTCCTTATTACTAGGTAGACCATGGCAATTTGATAAAAATTCTGTACACCATGGTAGAAACAATCAGTATACTCTTGTTCATAAGGATAAAAATATTACTTTGCTTCCTATGACTCCTGATTCCATTTTGAAAGATGACATTAATAGAGCTAATAAAGCAAAACAGGAGAAAAATAAGAGTGAAAATCAGATTGTGGCAAAGGAATTTGAGCAACAAATGAAACCTAATAATAAACCATCTAGTGTTGTTTCTGAAATTAAATTGAAAAGTGCATGTTTACTTGCCACAAAATCTGATATTGATGAACTAGATTTCAGCAAATCTGTTTGCTATGCTTTTGTGTGCAAAGAGGCATTATTTTCATTCGAGGACGTGCCTTCCTCTTTGCCCCCTGCTGTCACTAACATTTTGCAGGAGTTCGCTGACGTCTTCCCACAAGACGTGCCACCGGGATTACCACCTATTCGAGGGATTGAGCATCAAATTGACTTAATTCCTGGTGCATCGCTACCCAACCGTGCACCATACCGTACCAATCCAGAGGAGACGAAGGAGATTATGCGTCAAGTACAGGAGCTGCTCGACAAAGGTTATATACGCGAATCTCTTAGTCCTTGTGCTGTTCCTATTATACTCGTGCCTAAAAAGGATGGTACGTCGCGTATGTGTGTTGATTGTAGAGGCATTAATAATATTACTATTCGTTATCGTCATCCTATTCCTAGGCTAGATGATATGCTTGATGAATTGAGTGGCTCTACAATATTCTCCAAAGTTGATTTGCGTAGTGGATACCATCAAATTTGTATGAAATTGGGAGATGAATGGAAAACTGCATTTAAAACTAAGTTTGGTTTATATGAGTGGTTAGTCATGCCTTTTGGGTTAACTAATGCACCTAGTACTTTCATGAGACTAATGAACGAAGTTTTACGTGCTTTCATTGGACGATTTGTGGTAGTCTATTTTGATGATATACTGATTTATAGCAAATCTTTGGAAGAACATTTGGAACATTTACGTGCTGTTTTTATTGCTCTACGTGAAGCACGTTTGTTTGGTAACCTTGGGAAGTGCACCTTTTGCACCGACCGAGTATCTTTTCTTGGCTATGTTGTTACTCCACAGGGAATTGAAGTTGATAAAGCCAAGATTGAAGCTATTGAGAGTTGGCCGCAGCCCAAAACGGTCACACAAGTGCGGAGTTTTCTTGGACTCGCTGGTTTCTATAGGCGTTTTGTGAGAGATTTTAGCACCATTGCTGCACCTCTCAACGAGCTTACAAAGAAGGATGTGCCTTTTGTTTGGGGTACCGCACAGGAAGAAGCCTTCACGGTATTGAAAGATAAGTTGACACATGCTCCTTTACTCCAACTTCCTGATTTTAATAAGACTTTTGAGCTTGAATGTGATGCTAGTGGCATTGGATTAGGAGGTGTGTTATTACAAGATGGCAAACCTGTTGCATTCTTTTCTGAAAAATTGAGTGGGCCTAGTCTGAATTATTCTACTTATGATAAAGAACTATATGCTCTTGTTCGGACTTTAGAAACATGGCAACATTATTTATGGCCCAAAGAATTTGTTATACATTCGGATCATGAATCTTTGAAACATATTAAAAGTCAAGCTAAACTGAATCGTAGACATGCTAAATGGGTTGAATTCATTGAAACTTTCCCTTATGTCATTAAACACAAGAAGGGTAAAGAAAATGTTATTACTGATGCATTGTCTCGTCGCTATACTATGCTTTCACAACTTGACTTCAAAATATTTGGTTTGGAGACCATCAAAGATCAATATGTGCATGATGCTGATTTTAAAGATGTATTGCAGAATTGTAAAGAAGGAAGAACCTGGAACAAGTTTGTCGTTAATGATGGATTTGTGTTCCGTGCTAACAAGCTATGCATTCCAGCTAGCTCTCTTCGTCTTTTGTTGTTGCAGGAGGCGCATGGAGGAGGATTAATGGGACACTTTGGCGTGAAGAAGACAGAGGACGTACTTGCTACACATTTCTTTTGGCCAAAGATGAGACGGGATGTTGAGCGTTTTGTTGCTCGCTGCACTACATGTCAAAAAGCTAAGTCACGACTCAATCCTCATGGTTTATATATGCCTTTGCCTGTACCTAGTGTTCCTTGGGAGGATATATCTATGGACTTTGTTTTAGGTTTACCTCGAACAAAGAAGGGGAGGGATAGCATATTTGTTGTCGTGGATAGATTCTCGAAAATGGCACACTTTATACCATGTCATAAAAGCGATGATGCTGTTAATGTTGCTGATTTGTTCTTTCGTGAAATTATTCGCTTGCATGGTGTGCCAAATACTATTGTTTCCGATCGTGATACTAAATTTCTTAGCCACTTTTGGAGATGTTTATGGGCTAAGTTGGGGACTAAACTGCTTTTTAGTACTACTTGTCACCCCCAAACTGATGGACAAACTGAAGTAGTCAATAGAACATTGTCTACTATGCTTAGGGCTGTTTTGAAGAATAATAAGAAAATGTGGGAAGAATGCTTGCCTCATATTGAGTTTGCTTATAATCGTTCATTGCATTCTACTACTAAGATGTGCCCTTTTGAAATTGTGTATGGTTTCCTACCTCGTGCACCTATTGATTTGTTGCCTCTTCCATCTTCGGAGAAGGTTAATTTTGATGCTAAACAACGTGCTGAATTGATCTTAAAAATGCATGAGTTAACTAAGGAAAACATTGAGCGTATGAATGCTAAATATAAACTTGCTGGAGATAAGGGTAGAAAACATGTTGTGTTTGCACCTGGAGATCTTGTTTGGTTACATTTGCGTAAGGATAGATTTCCTGATTTGCGCAAATCAAAGCTAATGCCACGTGCTGATGGTCCTTTTAAGGTGTTAGAGAAAATAAATGATAATGCATATAAACTTGAGCTGCCTGCAGATTTTGGGGTTAGTCCCACTTTTAACATTGCAGATTTGAAGCCTTATTTGGGTGAGGAAGATGAGCTTCCGTCGAGGACGACTTCATTTCAAGAAGGGGAGGATGATGAGGACATCAATACCATTGTTACACCCACAGCCCCTGCTGCTATACATACTGGACCAATTACTAGAGCTCGCGCACGCCAATTAAATTACCAGGTACTTTCGTTTCTTGGTAATGATTCTAATGTTCATGAGAATATGATGCTGCCTAAATTGGATACATTTGTTTTGCTTACAAATGAAGGGCCTAGCTTTAAGAAGGATGAACATTGGAGCAAGAACAAGCATGGAGATGATGGCATGCGCATGGGGAACAAGAACGGAGTTACAAGTGATGATTTCAAGACGTTGAAGCCACCATAATGCGTGCATGAAGCCTTGGATGAAATATACAAGATGCTACTTCATAACTTTCGTCCAGAGGCTATTCTAGGTGCTGCGTCACCTTATTATTGGGCCAGGCCCATGTAATTTCGAAATACATAAGTATAGGCTGTTTTTAGAGTCCGTATGTGTGGGGAAACAAGAGATAGGGTTGGTTTCGGACCCCTTCCTCAAGGGCCACGAAATTCCCCCCTCTTCCTCCATATATACAGCCCTTAGGGCGTCGTTTAGACTTTGGGTTTTGTTTAGATTAAAAGTTCGCCATAGCTGCAACTTCGCGTACTTCGTTTGTGTTCAGCGACCAGACAAAGGCGTCACAGAACTCCACCTTGATCAATAAAGCTTTCATCTTATATTCGCAATATCCAGATTGCAATCTCAGTTTCTTGCTTGTTCTTCGTTTGCTCGCAGGAAACAGACCCTCGTGGTCAGGTTGATCGTGCTCCGGCGTGGTCGATAACCTCTCGGAGTTGGTTTAGCGATTGCTAAGGCGCGACGTCCTCGCACGTTCGTAGTCGGATCGTCAAAGTCGACTTCCACCAAAGCGATATCCATCATCTCATCGAAAGACGGGACACCTTTGCCTCTATCAATAGGCTTAGGTCAGCTAAATTTGTTTAGTTAATTAAATAGGTGATTAGGTTAACTAATTATGCTTAAATTAAGTTAATTAATGAAGTAATTAATTAATTGTTATTTTTAATTATGTATTTTTTATCTTTTTTTTAAAACGTTCTGGAGGCGGGGCCCTCCTGTCATTGACCCCAGGGGGCCTAGTGGATCGGGCGCTAGTAGGGCCACGGGCGCCAGCCCGTCTCGGCGCTGGCGGGGACGCCCGTCGGGGCGGGATCGAGCGACGGTCGCGGCCATGGCGGGGCGCGTGGACGCAGCAAGCAGAAGCGGCCAGTGGCAGCAGGCGGGCGACGGGGCATGTGCGGGCGGCGAGCAACAGCAGCGATGGCGGGAGGCGAGCAAGGGGCAGGCACGGGCGCGGGCGGAGCACGGCCACGGCGGCCTTGGGCGCGGGAAGGTGGCGTGGAGCGGCAGGCACGGCGAACGTGGCACGGGCAGGTGGCCGCGGACGCGCAGCGACGGGCGTGGTGCGACGAACGACATAGAGACGGGGGCAAAACGGGGATCGAGGGCGCGCTCACCGGGCTCTATAGGCGTGCAACAGCGTGCTCGAGGAGGGCTTGATGGCGGCATGCTCCGGCGATGGGGACGGCGTCCTCGGGCGCGAACAGATCCGTCGAGGGAGAGGGAGGTAGGAGCGCGAGGTGGCGGGCGACGAAGCCGGCGAGGGAGAGTCGAGGACGGGCAGTCCGACGGGGAGGTCCGGCGAACGGCGGGGCGGCGCCGGGCGGTGTCAGGCGGCGAGATCGGGTCGGTCCCGATCTGGATCACGAGAGTGTGCGGTCGTGGGGGGTTAGGGTTTGGCTGCTGGTGGGGTTAGCCAGCCGGCGGTGGGCCAGCTGGGCCGCGTGGGTGGCCAGCTGGGCCTGTTGGCCCAGTTGGCCGGGGGGTGTCCTTTTCTTTCTATTTTTATTTTGTTTTGTCTTTCTCTTTTCTTATTTTATTTGCTATTTTTGCTTTCTTTTAGTTTCCTTTTATTTTAGTTTTAGTAAATTACCAAAGTGGCACCTAAATAGATTTTGCAAATTATGCCACTGCCACAATAGTTTAATACTTATAACAATTTAGTTTTGAAATTGTTTATTATTTTAAAAGCATTTAAATAATTGTATTTGCTATTGTTTTATTCATTTTAGATAATTTAAACATTTTATAAAAGTGTGGTTTCTCCACCAATATTATCCATGATTTATTTTTCACATTGAGAACATTTTAGTTTTGACTTTTGAAAACTTTAATTGTTTGACTTGATTTTGAATTTAAATTTTGAATCGGTTTTTGAACTAACCCGAGATTAACTACAGTGACAGAGGTGACGTGGCATCATTAACGGGGGATTAATGTAGCCTAATTATCCGGGCGTCACAGGGATGCCCCGGCATCCCAAGCTATTATCCAAAAGAGAGCAAGCAACTAAGCTTGGGGATGCCCCGAGTGGCATCCCCTCTTTCTTCTAACGACCATCGATATTTTACTCGAAGCTATATTTTTATTCGTCACATACTATGTGTTTTGCTTGGAGCGTCTTGTATGATATGAGTCTTTGCTTATTCTATTTTGTGTTTTAAGTCTTGATTCCTTGCTGGACACACCTATTTGAGAGATCCAAAATTATGTCTTGACTTGTTAGAATTGCTCTCTATGCTTCACTTAAATAGTTATGAGCTATGGACTTGCTCTAGTGCTTCACTTATAACTTTTTGAGCATGGTGTGCTTTAGTATTTTTGAATAAATGCTCTCTTGCTTCACTTAGATTTATTTGAGAGTTAGTTAAATTTTCAAGAAATTCTCTCTTGCTTCACTTAAATTAATCTGAGAGAAATAAAGAAAAATTATGCTCGTGATCTTCACTTATATTTGTTTGAGCTTGTGAAAAGCAACATATAAAAATTAGTTCCAAAGTTATAGATATCCAAGGAGGATATAATAAAAACTTTCATGAAGATCATAGGACAAAATAAACTTGATTCTTAGTAATAGTTTTGAGATATGATGATGTGATATGTGAGTTATGTTGATGAGTAATTATGCTTTAGTAAGAATATTGGTGTTAAGGTTTGTGATTCCCTATGCAAGCACGAAAGTCAATAATTATGCAATGAAATTATATCCTACTTGTGGTGCATTATTCAGTGTTAATTATGCTTAATGCTCGCTTATGAGATTATCCGTTTCTTGGTTGGTCGCTTCTCAATCTTTTGCTAGCCTTCATTTTGCACTAAGTATGATCTCTACTTGTGCATCCAAAAACCTTTAAACCAGTTTTGCCACATGAGTCAACTATATCTACCTATCACTGGTACACGTCGGTGCTATACAAACGGTTTTTAACCCCTTTCCGCGATGGCATTTTGAACCGTCGCCAAGTGAGTGTGGGCAATAGGGGGGTCCTTCCCACATGACCCAGAAATCGCTGGGGATAGGCCCTCCTGGGACACAGGCTGGGGCCGTGTGCGATCGGGCGAGGCATCAAAACCCAATCATTTCCGTAGGTATGTACATCCCACACGATAATCTGAGAAAAACATTTTCGTAGGTATGTACATCCCACACGGTGAATCCCAGAAAAACATTTCCGTTCGTATGTATATCGCACACAGTCAATCCAAGGAACACGTTTCCGTTCTTATGTACATCCCACATAGTCAATCCAGGCAAAACGTTTCCGTTCGTATGTACATCCCACACAGTTTTATGTATACGCTCGTGTGTGAAAGGTGTAACTATCACACACGCTCTACCTTGGTTAACGGTTTGCTTTCATTAACTACATCACACATGATTTGATGTAGAAAATTGTGTGGCATTGGGCTATCCAACACAAGTGCTTTTACTGCTAGAACCGTTTGCAAAGTTCCATGACCGTCTGTTCTCTTTTTATTTTTGCCTGTAATTTATTATTCGAATTGGAAATTTTGAAATATGAAACGTGCAATTCAAATTCTCAGCACAATGGTTCAACAACGAATCCATAAATAAAATTGCCAGTACAATATGTTCAGTAATTACAGGATTAGGCAGCAATTAACTATGATGAACCACAATATTTAAAGGCAGTAAAGGTGAAGAGACAAGTGTAAATCATTTTGACTGTCGACGGTGTTGAAGAAGCGGAATGCCCATAATGTGCCTTCCTGCATGCCATAGGTACGAACCACTTTTGTCCAACCCCTTGTGACGATCGCCCCCCCCCCCATGCTTCACCGCCTTCAGGAAGACTTCTAGAGCATTATCATGGTAGCATGAATTATATACTTTAACCTTAGTTGCCACCACCCCGGTCATGTAGTTTGCAAGGTAATCATCAGTAAATAGCTTCGGAAACCACTGAAAAGAGAAAAATATCAGATACTGAGGTCTAATAGAGTAACTTGTTGTGGGCAGGGGGAAAAGGCAACACATTACTTACCATCCTAAAGTTCACTGTTGTCTTCGACAAAGTGTAAATAAAGAGCTTAATTCCAATCACCCGTTTCTTTCGCCTAACAATCTTTCTTAGTTTCCTCACTTGACACTTGTTCATGAATATCTCATTGCCCCATATGCAAAAGGGATCGAAGCGTGGATCAGTACCGCTCATATATGTACCTACAAGCAACCAGTAAATGTTAGAAGCTAAACTAAGATTGCACAAATGATGTAAAATACAACTACCTATGTTCCTAAGTACAAGTTTTTTTTTTGAGATTTCAATATGAACTACATATGGATGTATATAGAATTATAGATATAGTTTAGATTAGAATCTAGATTCACTCATTTTGCTCCTTGTGTAGTCTATATTGGAATCTCTAAAAATACTTATATTTAGGAATAGATGGTGTATAAGACATGGGATGCAGCTAACCTCGATGGCAAACAACAGCATCGCCCATTGTAGCCCTGTGTAAGTACATGGAAAGCCAATGTTAACTACAACAGGGTTAACATCCACCAAAAATAGCAAATGGTAATAGAACGGCAGCATCTGTAGTGATATCTTCATTTCGAAAGAGTAGCACAGTAGCAAAGGGACGGATTAAAAAATGGATACAACTGTTAATTGCAACAGGCTTAACAACATCCTAATTCATGTTTTGTAAGTTTGTAGCCATTGAAATAAAACTTTTGAACATGGATACAACTGTTAATTGCAACAGGCTTAATGGCCATTCAAACCGGTACTGATAAAAATGTAATTGCAGAGTTAAACATCACAGGGCAGGTGCTGCCAGAGTAGATAATGGCCCAGTTGTCTATAAAAAGGTAGGGAAATAGCTAAAACGTGTTAGGCGTGTTTACTACAACATGCTTAATACATCGACCGTACAAAACATAACCATTAATTGCAATTGGTATTGGTAAGATTGAACTGGTGGGTACATACTTGGTAAGTCCTGAGAGGTAGGCTCTGGGGCACTTCATCTTGGCCAGAGCCCGCCCAAAGTCAGCGGCGGCGGAGGCGAGCTGTTCCTCCAGGTCGAAGCGTGGATCAGTGCCACTGACATGTGTACCTACAGGCAACCAGTAAATGGTAGAAGTTAAACTGCAATTGCACAAATCATGTGAAATACTGTAAGACATGGGATGCAGCTAACCTCGATGGCAAACAACAGCATCGGCCGTTATGACCATGCGTAGTACATGGACAAGCATGTTAAGTACAACAGGGTTAGCATCCATCAAAAATAGCAAATGGGCAGCATCTCTAGTATATCTTCATTTCGGAGAGTAGCATGGTAGCAAATGGATAGATTAAAAAATGGATACAACTGTTAATTGCAACAGGCTTCACAGCATCCTAAGTCATGTTTTGTAAGTTTGTAGCCATTGAAATACAGTTGTTTAAAAACGGATTCAACTGTTAATTGCAACAGGCTTAATAGATATTGAAACCGGTACTGAAAAAAATGCAATTGGCATAGTTAAACATCACAAGGCAGGTGCTGCCAGAGCAGAGAATGGCCCAGATGTCTATATAATGGTAGGGAAAGTTGTCAGATTTCGGGTTCCGGCAAAACCCTTGAGGTTCGAACACTGGGGTGCGCACGAAGATCTCTCCCTACCTAATCACGCCCTCAGCCTCACCGCGATCTCAAACCTTAGCTCGACGAACTCGCAACACAAGAGACACAAGAGGGATAGCGCAAGGGAGCCCCCTGCGGCGCTGACGAGCTCGGCGATGCGGTCCAACCAGTCCTCGTAGAGGTCGTCAATGGGGCGGTAGCGCAGGAGCTCGCGTGCCATGAGCAGCGCGGCCTGCGCGTTCGTGGGAGCACGACGAGCGTGAGACGACGAGCCGGCCGGGGTCAGCGACGGAGTGGCGGTGCGGCCGTCCCGCCGCACCGAGGGGTGGAGTGAGTATGCTTGCTGCTCGTTTCCCGCTGGTCCGGTGGCGGCGTTGGCGGCAGGCGACGGTGAGGCCCGCCGACAGGAGCGGTCTGAGCGACGCGGGCGGCGAGGGCGGCCCGACGCTCAGCGCGGGCTCGACGAGCGTCCGTCATGGATGCGACGAAGCGACGGGACGCGGATCAGCGGGAAGAAAGCTTCGGCACACCCCTACCTGACGCGCCAAATGTCGGATTTCGGGTTCCGGCAAAACCCTTGAGGTTCGAACACTGGGGTGCGCACGAAGATCTCTCCCTACCTAATCACGCCCTCAGCCTCACCGCGATCTCAAAGCTTAGCTCGACGAACTCGCAACACAAGAGACACAAGATTTATACTGGTTCGGGCCACCGTTGTGGTGTAATACCCTACTCCAGTGTGGTGTGGTGGATTGCCTCTTGGGCTGAGGATGAACAGTATAAGGGAAGAACAACCTCCTGAGGAGAGGTGCTCTTGTGCTCGGTGAACTTGTGTGGATGAGGATGATCTGAGTCAGTTCACGATCAGTTGCCTCCTACTGCGGTGTCTAGTCCTATTTATAGAGGCCTTGGTCCTCTCCCCAAATATTGAGCGGGAAGGGAGCCAACAACGGCCAAATTCGAAGGGAGACAACTAGTAGAAGTTATCCTGACTAAAGGTGGTCTTCGCCTGCCAAAGGCTATGGTGGTGACGCCGTCTTGGGCTCCACGGTGACCTTCGTCTTGCCGTCCTGCTAGTCTTGGTCTCGTTGTACCGATATGGAAACCTTTGCCTGATGCCTCGGGACTCCTCGCCTGCGCTTGCCCCTTTGGCACCAAAGAGGAAACGAGGACACTGTGTGCGCTGTCGCCCGCCTGGCTCCAGTCGTCATGGCTTGCGTCACATGAACCTCGCGAGGTGTCCCTTGCCTTGATCTCTCCGCCCCTCGCGAGCCAGCCTGGTGAGGTCGCTCCCGAGGAGGTCTTGTGTCGTCCGCCTCGCGAGGCTTGGCCCCTCGCGAGGGTCTTGAGTGTTTGCTGGTGAAGATGGGCCGTACAGGGCCGCTGGTGGAGCCACGCCGTGGGCCGTAGGCAGGCAAGTCTGGGGACCCCCGTTCCCAGGACGCCGACAGTAGCCCCCAGGCCCAAGGCGCGCTCGGACTTGGCTTCGAGGCGAAGCCAAAGGGCAAGTGCGGAGCGCCGCGGGCCCCAACAGCATGCGGCCTTGGTCGACGCGTGGCGATTGATTGGACGTGGGCGTCTCCGCTTCCCCACGCTGCCTCGGTAACTCCCCGTCTGACAAAAGGCTGGCGCGGGCTACGCTTGCCTTCATTGCTTTCCTTCGCCCTGCTCCAGATCCCCTTTCTCGCTCCTTGCTTCCGAAATCTCTAGATCTGCTTCAATCCCCTTCCGAGCTTTTGACCAATGGTGCCTCACAAGGTCAAGGCCGCTTCGCCGCCGGCTTGCTACGAGCCGGCTCTGGACGCGCCCAACGTCTCGGAGAAGAACCTCGCCGCTACGCGCCTGCTGACGGCGGGGGAGAGCAACGAGAAGGGGGAGACCGAGCTCCGGGCCGGCTCCGCCGAGCCGGAGGCCCAAGGGAGCACCTTCTACCCCTTCTTCATGAGCAGCATCGTCGCGGGCCTGGTTCCCCCTTTCTCCGACTTCTTCTATGCCGTCCTCCGCCATTACAGGTTGCAGGCCCTTCACCTCCATCCCAACTCCATTCTTCTCTTGTCGATCTTCGCTTTCTACTATGAGGCGTATGTCGGCGTGATGCCATCCGTGGCTCTGCTGCGCCACTTCTTCTTCCTCCGCATCAACGACGGTCGTACCTCTGGGTGGGCCAACTTCATCGCAACCGGCAAGGCCAATGCGATCTCAAAGGCTGGGAAGAAGGCTGACGGCTTCAGGAGCAAGTGGGTCATGATGGACGCCAAGTGCGTCCACCCACGCTTGAGGCTGCCGACGGAGATGCCCCGGTCCGACGAGGGGTGGTCTTGCGCCAAGCTTACTGATGACCGGGCGAAGCCTGTGCTGGAGAAGATGACTGCCGACCTGAAGCTGGGCAACGCGAAGGCGGCGAAGCTGACGGGGGCCATGCTCCTAAGGGAGTTCATGATGCTGCGCGTGGCCCCGCTCCAGGCACGCTCGCGACGCTTGAGGGCGCCGAAGATAAGCTTCGCTTGAGTCCGGCGGCCTTGTCTGACGAAGAGCTGGCCGTGGCTCTCCGCCTCTTGGTCGGAGATGATCAGGAGTATCCGCCGAGCGCCTTTGTTCCTCTGTTCCTTCACGAGGATGGGGCACAGGTCGCGGCTGCCATGCCCACCTTTGACGGGCGCGGGATGGTGCCGCCGGCGCCTACTGGGGTTCCAGTCGTGACGACGCCAGTGGACGTGTCATCAGGCGATTCCCACGGGGAGGGGGAAGAGGAGGAAGACGAGGAGTGCAACTCGGAGGTGACCCCCGAGGGGACAGGGGAGACCTCCCCCTTGCGCAAGGCCGACATCCTCCGCACCCTGCCTGACGACGACGACGAGGCCGATGTCCTCCAGAGGGGGGAGACGCCCGTGATCCCGACGAGGGGCAGGTCGGCGCTGATATCCCGAGATGACGCTCCTGTTCTGACGCCGCATGGGGCTGCTTCTGGCCCATCTGCCGCCCCTCCTTCTGCTCCTGGGGCCCGCGCGTCCGTGCCTCAGGCTGTGAGGCTCTCCGGCTTCAAGCTTACGAAGCGGAGGGACTACGCTGCGGTAGACCAGTAAGTGCTCTTGTCCCATTTTGTTCTTGCTTATGCCGCTGATCCTTGACGCTACTCCGTTGTGCAATTAGGCCGATGCCCACGGCGAAGAAGAGGAGGGAGGAAGCGATGGTGCTGCCCGGGACCAATTTGCCTGTTGTGGCTGCGTCTCCCGCCATCGAGAAGGGCAGCATCGGCACTCGCGCCTCTCCGGCTCGATCATCCTTGCGAGGCCCGTGGGAGCATACTCAGGAGGAGTCAGCCCCCGTGGCCCCGCTGGCTCCGGAGGCACCGGTGTCCGGTTCGGCTGCTGAGATCCCCAAAGCTCAGGAGCCCCTAGTCTCTCAGGCTATGGTGACGATGCCACCTCCTCCTCCTGCTGCTGCACCGCTGATTCCAGGTCCTTCCGCCTCCCCTGACATCTTGGAGCGTGCTCTTTCTGAGATGACCTGGCTGCGAGAAGATCTTCAGGGTGCCGACCCCCACCTGGTAGCTGGGTGCCTGGAGCTGGTCTCTGGCTCGCTTCATTCTGACGTGTCCGTTCGGGCGGCGCTGAGCCAGGCCGCGGCGACCTCTGAGAAGAAGCAGGCCGCCGCCCAAGCAGCGGCCGCTCGCGAGGTGGCGCTGAGGGGTGTCGAGGCCGCCCAGGATCGCTGCCGGGTGCTGGAGGCCGAGCTGAAGACCCTGCGCAACGAGCGTGCGGAAGAAGCCCGTAGCCGCAAGGCGGAGGAGGAGAAGATGAAGGCCCGGGAGGACGCCATCAAGGGTCATGACGCCGAGCTGGAGGAGTTGGCGAAAGCGCAGGCCGCGGAATGCAGCCGGCTGAAGAAGCTGGAGTAGAAGATGGAGGCGGAGAAGGCTGATCTTGACGCCAAGGCGAAGGTCCTGGCTGAGGACCGCGAGGCCTTCAAGCTCCTCGAGGTGAGGTCTCGGACAGCGCTGTGGTCGCTCTACGAGAAGGGCTTGGAGGAGCCGCTGGCCGCCAGCAACGAGGGCCCCGCCCAGCTGCTTCCCTATCTGGTTGATGCGCTTGAGGACGTCGTGAGCGGTATCGGCCCCATGGCAGAGGGGGAAGCCCACGTTCTTTCCTCAGCCGCGTTGACGCGCGTCTTCAGCCACCTCTATCTTCGCGATCCCGCCGCCCGCCTTGACGAGCTGCTGGAACCTGTGGATGACGAGCACTGCGCAGCCGCCGCCGCAGCCGTGAAGAGCCAGGTGGAGGCCCTGCTGGAGAAGTTCCGCACCTTCGCTCCCGCGCCCTCGACTGGCGGTGCTGCTGATCTCGCCACTCCAGCAGGCGGTGCAGGTGAAGGCGACGCCACCAAGGGAGGAGCATCCCTTGCGGGCGACGGCGGTGTCCAGGGATGACTTGCTTGCGGCTCTTTTCCTGTTTAAACTCCTGCAACATGTACCGTGCTTCGTGGAGGCGTTTAAACTTGCGTTTGGTATTGAAGAACAATATGTTTTGTAATATTTGCTTTGAGATTTTGCGATTTCCTTCCCATTTGCTTTACATTCTACGTCGGCAGAGCCCAACCCCGCGCATACCTCAGCCGTCGTTGGGTCGTCCGGATCACCAGGACGAGACCAAGGAGTGAGGGGCTGCATGGCTAGTTAGGCTCCTAAGTCGCGATGCTCAGGAGTCCCCCTTAATGTGCAAACAGCTTACGGAAAGGAGATGCAGGGGTAGGTCTAGTGTTCTACGTCGGCAGGGCCCGACCACGCACATACCTCAACCGCCATTGGGTCGTCCGGATCACCAGGACGAGACCAAGGAGTGAGGGGCTACGTGGCCAGTTAGGCTCCTGAGTCGCGATGCTCAGGAGTCCCCCTTGACGCTCAAACGACCTTCCTACCTTTGCCCTCACTGAGGCTCGGCTCGAGAGGGGCGCGCGACGACCAGGTCCGGGGGACCTGGCTGGGTGGCGTACGCTTGGGCGTGACCCGAGCGCAGCCCCCGTGCCCAGCCCCCTCGCGCGACTCTCCCGAGGGGAGGTGTTGCGATGAGGCCAGACACTGAGCTCAAGGCCTCCCTGAGGTTGATAAGGCCGTGAGGCCGCCCTCAGTTGTTTATCACGAGCGCGGAGCATAGCACTTCCGTACTTGCACGGGCATAGCCACTCCTCGGCAGTGTCGACGGCCATTGCGGAGCATGGTGCTTCCACTGGTACGTGGGAGGGGACTCCCTACTGCCGAGAGCCCCCAGGGCGTGTACAGCCCCGCCCTGACACGTGGCTTGCACGGCAGGGCTAGACGAGGTGTGTCTGGGCACTCGTGAGCCAGCGCGGGACTCACGAGGCCCTACCTCAAGGCGGGTTGCGCCTGGTCTTGGTTCTTGGTGACTGTGGTGGTCCTGCGAGATGGTTAGACAACCCGCGCCGAACGAATCTCCTGAGGCTATCGCATGAGAAGGCCAGGCACCAACGACCCCAGGAGGTGACATGAACGGGGCCAGCCCGCTAGACAGAGCTCAGCCGTTGGATTTATCGACGCTGCAGGGACGGGCCCGAGCACAGACGCCGTGCCTAGCCTCCTTATGCGAAGGATCCTGAAGAAAGACGCTCGGCGCGCGGCGCCCATGGTGGGTGACAATCAAGCAGGTGATAACCATAGATAGATTATGCATAAAAAGTGAACGGGGTTAGGTAAACGCAAGAACGATACATGCCACTGGGTTGGACCCAAGCGGCTTGGGGATGATGCAGCCCGAGGGGCGCCCCCAGCAGAGTAAGCTAAAGACATAAAAGGATACATGCCGCAGGGACAGACCCACGCGGCCTTGGAATGATGCAGCCCGAGGGGCACTCCCAGCTAAATAAACTTAGAAAATGTCACCTGGTTCCGTTGTCGAAGGGGTGTTGGGGCAGCTGAAGACGCGTGGTGAAGGGGTTGCTCCTCACGAGCCACCGGGCCCTGAGCCTCGGGAGGCTCTGGGGGTCCAGGTGGTTCCTTGAGGACCGTCTCCATCTCCGCCAGGACTGCGTGATGCCTGGCCTCCTGAGCCGTCAGGATGCTCCGCAGGTTGCGCTGGAAGGCAGACGCCACGCTCGGCAGGCCAAATGGCATGCAAACGTAGCTGTGAGGTGGGCCCTCGCAACGTCCCACGCGCGAAGGCCAGAAAAGCTCCTGAGATGCGGCCCTGTTGAGCCCTGGGATGTCGACGCAGACGCGCAGCCCACCATCCTCGCCTGGATGGGGAGCCGCGCCAGGTGAGCGGCGGTCGCCGTGCATGGCTCTTGCATCCTGCAGTTCCTGAGTGGTCTTGGCGATGAACACCTGAGTGCTGGGCGCTCCTCACCCGGTGTCCTCCTGAGGGAAACGTGCTGTGAAGCACGCCTCCACGTGGTGCCCGAGCGCCTCCCTCGTGATGTTGGCTAGGTCTGAGGTCCTCCAGAAGAGAGCCCCTGAGCCCTGCCCGAGGAGGGCGCCGGGCTCGCCTTCCTATGCGAGGGAGGGAGGCGCCCGAGGCGCGGGCGCCGATCCTGACGAGGCACCACTTGCGGCGCTGTCCCCCTGAGGCCCTGTGCGGAGTAGCTGCTTCTTCTTCTTGGGGATGACCTCAGGAGGGTACTGCGTAGCATTGTTGTCGGGGTCTTCGATTGATGCTGCTTGGAAGGCGCGCTCGAGGGAGCACACCGCATCTCTTTCTTCGCAGAGGACTGTGATGATGCCGCCGCTTCCTGGCATCTTGAGGACGTTGTAGCCGTGGTGTGTCACTGCCATGAACTTGGCTAGGGCCGAATACCCGAGGATGGCGTTGTACGGCAGACGGATGTGGGTGACGTCGAAGTCGATGAGCTCGGTGTCGTAGTTGTCGCGCTGTCCAAAGGTGACAGGGAGGCGGACCTGCCCTATCGGGGTGGTGGAGCCGTCGGTTACTCCTGAGAAAGGCTTGGTAGGTTGAAGCTGATCGTATGTCACTTGAAGGCTGTCGAATGTCTCGACGGATAGGACGTTGAGCCCTGCGCCGCCGTTGATGAGGGTCTTGGTGACTTGCACGTTGCTGATGACGGGTGAGCAGAGCATCGGGAGGCGCCAGCGGTGGCCGCGCACTTAAGTTGGTCTGCTGAGCTGAAAGTGATTGCGCACTTGGACCACCTGAGTGGGCGCGTGGCCTCGAGCCTGGGGAGGACCGCGTTCACCTCGCAAGCAAACTGCTTGAAGATGCGCTGAGAGGCTGGGGCCTAAGCTCCGCCCAAGATGCAGGCGATAGCACGTGACTCTTGGAAGCCCCCAGCCCCTCGTCCTGATGGTGGTCATCGTTCCTTCTTGGCGGTGGCGGCGGCGGCGGCGGAGGAAGGCCAACGTTGCCCTGGGGGCGGTCCTCGCGAGGCTGATCCCTCCATGCGCCCTCACGAGGCTGGCCCTGCCAGCGATCTTCACGAGGCCGGTCGCGCCACTCCTGGCGAGGGCCACGATCATCCCAACGCCCTCTGCCATGTCCTCCTCCTCGGCCGTAGCCCCGGTCGTTGCGCTCAGGGCGTCGACCGAGGCGTCCATCTCGAATGGCCCTGAGCTCTTGACAGCCGCTAGTGTTGTGGCTGTGGACGCTGTGGAAGGCGCAGAATGGACGGCTGCTCTTGGACGACTCGGGAAGGTCCCGGCCGCGCTTCGTCTCCGGCTCTGCTGCAAGCACGGCCACTCCCTTGCGCTTCACGTCCTTGGCCTCGGCCTTCTTCTCCTCAGGGTCGGCAGCCGGGAGCTCGAGGAGGGAAAGGCGTCCTTCCTCAGCTCTTGCGCACTTGGTCGCCAGGTTGAACAGCTCCATGGTCGTGCACAGCTCCTCGTGGATGGCGAGCTCCTCCTTCATCTTGACATCGTGGACGCCATCAGAAAACGCGGAGATGATGGCCTCGTCGTCACCTTGGGGATCTTGAGGCGAACGTTGTTGAAGCGCTGGATGTACTTTTGCAGGGTCTCTCCTAGCTGCTGCTTGATGCGGCGCAGGTCACCTGCAGCCGGAGGGCGGTCGCGAGTGCCCTGGAAGTTGGCGACGAAGCGGTCGCGCATCTCGTTCCAGGAGGAGATCGAGCCCGGGGGCAGGTTCATGAGCCACGAGCGAGCGCCATCCTTGAGAGCCATGGGGAACCAGTTCGCCATGACTTTTTCATCGCCGTTGGCTGCCTCGATGCTCAGCTCGTAGAGCTCCAGGAACTGCGCGGGGTCGGGGGTGCCGTCATAGCGAGGAGGCAGGTCTGGCTTGAACTTGCCCGGCCAGGAGACGCTACGCAGTTCGGGAGTGAAGGCGCGGCAGCCTGCGGTGGCCACCAGGACCCTTTGATGATGTGGAGCCTGCACTTGGTGCCCGCGCACCGCCGCCTGGTCTTGTCGCAGTGGTGCTGGGAGCGCGGGAGCGTTCTCTTGCGGCCGAGGAACTTCTTGGCAGCTTCCTTCTTCTCGCACGGGCGCCCGACGTGGTGGGTCACACCGAGGGGCCGCGCGTCTCGGCGCCAGAATGCCGTCTTGATGCAGGGGTGGTGGAGGCGCTCTATGGGCCACGTCACCCGCAACTGGCAGAGGGCGAGGCAGCGAGAGGGATGGCGCAGGGGAGCCCCCTGCGGCGCTGACGAGCTCGGCGATGCGGTCCAACCAGTCCTCGTAGAGGTCGTCGATGGGGTGGAGCGAGTATGCTTGCTGCTCGTTTCCTGCTGGTCCGGTGGCGGCGTTGGCGACAGGCGACGGGGAGGCCTGCCGATAGGAGCGGTCTGAGCGACGCGGGCGGCGAGGGTGGCCCGACGCTCAGCGCGGGCTCGACGAGCGTCCGCCATGGATGTGACGAAGCGACGGGACGCGGATCGGCGGAAAGAAAGCTTCGGCACACCCCTACCTGGCGCGCCAAATGTCGGATTTCGGGTTCCGGCAAAACCCTTGAGGTTCGAACACTGGGGTGCGCACGAAGATCTCTCCCTACCTAATCACGCCCTCAGCCTCACCGCGATCTCAAAGCTTAGCTCGACGAACTCGCAACACAAGAGACACAAGATTTATACTGGTTCGGGCCACCGTTGTGGTGTAATACCCTACTCCAGTGTGGTGTGGTGGATTGCCTCATGCTCTGAGGATGAATAGTACAAGGGAAGAACGACCTCCTGAGGAGAGGTGCTCTTGTGCTCGGTGGACTTGTGTGGATGAGGATGACCTGAGTCAGTTCAGGATCAGTTGCCTCCTACTGTGGTGGCTAGTCCTATTAATAGAGGCCTTGGTCCTCTCCCCAAATATTGAGCGGGAAGGGAGCCAACAATGGCCAAATTCGAAGGGAGACAACTAGTACAAGTTATCCTGACTAAAGGTGGTCTTCGCCTACCAAAGGCTCTGGTGGTGACGCCGTCTTGGGCTCCACGGTGACCGCCGTCTTGCCGTCCTGCTGGTCTTGGTCTCGTTGCACCGATATGGAAACCTTTGCCTGATGCCTCGGGACTCCTCGCCTGCGCTTGCCCCTTTGGCACCAAAGAGGAAACGAGGACACTGCGCGCGCTGTTGCCCGCCTGGCTCCAGTCCTCATGGCTTGCGTCATAGGAACCTCGCGAGGTGTCCCTTGCCTTGATCTCTCAGCCCCTCGCGAGCCAGCCTGGTGAGGTCGCTCCCGAGAAGGTCTTGTGTCATCCGCCTCGCGAGGCTTGGCCCCTCGCAAGGGTCTTGAGTGTTTGCTGGTGAAGATGGCTCGTACAGGGCCGCTGGTGCAGCCACGCTGTGGGCCGCACGCAGGCAAGTCTGGGGACCCCTGTTCCCAGGACGTCGGCAAAAGTAGCAAAAATGTGTTAGGCATGTTTACTAGAACATGCTTAATACATCGACCGTACAGAACATAGCCATTAATTACAACTGGTATTGGTAAGATTGAACTGGTGAGTACATACTTGGTAAGTCCTGAGAGGAGTTGCTGGGGCACTTCATCTTGGCCAGGGCTCGCCCAAAGTCAGCGATGGCAGAGGCGAGCTGTTCCTCCGGGTCGAAGCGTGGATCAGTGCCACCGACATGTGTACCTACAGGCAACCAGTAAATGGTAGAAGTTAAACTGCAATTGCACAAATTATGTGAAATACTGTAAGACATGGGATGCAGCTCACCTCGACGGCAAACAAAAGCATCGGTCGTTATGACCCTGCGTAAGTACATGGATAGGCATGTTAAGTACAACAGGGTTAGCATCCACTCAAAATAGCAAATGGGTAGCATCTCTAGTGATATCCTGAGTCATGTATTGTAAGTTTGTTGCTGGTATTGGTGAAATTGAGCTGGACACGGTAATATTTGAACATCACAGAGTGTGCAGTACTGAAATAAACAAGGCACGAACATGCTTAATACATCAACCGTACAAATCATAGTCGTTGCAAGTGGTATTGGTAATATTTAGCTGGTCAGATCTTACCTGTTAAGTCCTGGGGGTAGTCGCTGGGGGACTTCATCTGGGCTAGAGCCTGCACCATGTCGTCGGCGGCGGCGGAGGCGAGGTGTTCCTCCAGGTCAAAATGCACAGCGGCCATCGCGCCATGGACCGCCATAAGCTCCTGGCGGGGGGGGATTTGTAGGCATGAGGATGTTTCACAGGCGCCATTTAAGCAATTAGGCCGGGGACGTGATAGAGATCGGTGGGTTACCTGACTAGATCCGAGCAGAACGTAGATGTGGTTGAAGCTGTGGTTGCGGCGGCGACGGTTTGAGATGCCGGTAGGGGGAGGCACGAGGGAGGGGGGATACTGAGGGGAAGGGGATGTGGTTGGAGGAATAAATTCTAAAATCGCGCGCCTAATGAAAATTTCGGTGCGAAACTTGAAACTTGGGCGGGGGAAACACACAACGTAGACGAAGCACGTAAAATACTCATGTGCGAGAAAAAAGAAAGTTGGTAGATCCCGTCTCCAAAAAAATGTACACGTGTACTTGATTTTTTCGGTCAATGGTACGCCTGGTTTATTAGGAAATATCGCACAGGTAACTAGCTTATGGGTCACTAATGCAAAAAACGCAGACGGGTACGGCATAGAAACCATGTGTTTTGTGATCTTCTAATGATTAACGCAAAAAACGCACACGGGCACACATGCTAATCAATGCTCAAAGCCCTCAAAGGATGCTCTTACCGACATTGTATGTTAATACTACAAACTCAAAGTACTGCTGGTAATTTGCTCTAATACTACAAACTTAAACTACTTCTCCCATGCTGCCATCTGGGCATGCTGGCCAGACGCCGGCGTTCTCCTTCCCGGCCTTGTAGGCGGCAACCCACCGTGCTTCGATCTCCGCCAAGCTCTCCTCACCACTGCGTGCGGCCTCTTTTTTCTTGCGGTGGCGGGACTCTCTTTTCTTGACTGCTTTCTGCCTTTTCCGCTCCTTCTGTGCGGCTTTGGCCGCCTCTAGATCCACCACCCATTCGGCCATGGCAGCCTCAAAGTCCGCCCATGTAACTGTCTGGCTGCCGGCGGCGATGAACTCGGTGCGGCGAGATGCCATCACTTCCTTACCATGTGTGCGGCCGCGGGCGGCGAGGAACGCGGCGCGGCGGGGTGCCATCACTTCTTACCAGTTACTGTGCACCGCGGTGCCATGGACGACACCTGGAGAGAGCTCTGGGACGGAGGGGCCGGGCAGCCGTACAGTGCGGTGGTATTCAAGAGCTCAACGACAAACGACAACAGAAATTTGGCTTCCCTTACAATTTTGCTCGTTCATTATCGCACACGGTTCATCTTCATTGCTTCCGGAAATAGTGTGCACTGAGCCTATTGTGTGTTGCATTATGATTGGCCGGAACCCCAGCCATGCGGATCGCGCGTGTGCACCGTAGGATGGGCCGCGATCGAACGGCAATCCACGTCCCTCACATCACACCCGTGCACCTGTATCTGGATTGGATTTATATGCGCTAAATGCCTAGAAAATGGAAATATGGTAAATGAGCCCGGAAAAATGCAAATTTGAACACGGTGATTTGCAGGGTGTATGTTCGTCGTAGAAAAAAACTCTAGGTCAAAGAACAAAGAAAATTTGGATTCCCCTTCAATATTGGGGATTTCCCTCTCGAAAGCATGGAACTTCCTCGGTGATGGTTCGATTTATGAAGGGCGTGCATGACGACATAAGCCAAACCTTCTCAAATTTTTACCAAGGCATGGTGAGGTCATACCATGGCACCATGCTAAGCGTCATGTTTTTTAAGCATTTATTTCATTTTTTCTATAGTTGAAACCCAACAAACAAACACTTGTGGTTGACTATTGCCACACATTTCATCGAAATATCTTTCCATTCCTTGTAAAAGGCATGAGAATTTACTAAATGGCACGAGCATGGTTTTCTAGGCCGTTCTTGTGGACCCTTTCATGCACCGATTGTTTGAACTTGAATTATGCACATTAATGCCTAGGAAATGCACATAATCCCCTAAATATGGCAAATGAACCCGGAAAAGTGCCAAATTTGAACACGGTGATTTGCAGGTTGTATGTTCATCGTAGAAAAAAACTCGTGGACAAAGGACAAAGGAAATTTGGACCCCCCCTTCAATCTTGGTGATTTCCCCCTCGAAACCATGAAACTTCCTCGGTGATGGTTCGATTTATGAAAGGCGCGCATCACGACATAAGGAAAACATTCTCCAAATTTTACCCGGGCATGGTGAGGCCATACCTGGCACCACGCCAGGCGTCATGTTTTCCAACCATGTGTTTCATTTTTTGTATAGTTGTTAACCGAGTAAATGACGCGTTTATGGTTGACTATTGCCACACATTTTCTTGAAATATCTGCCCATTCCTTGTAAAAGGCATGATAATGTACTAAATAACACGAGCATGGTTTTCCAGACCATTCTTGTGCACCTTTTCATGCACCGATTGTTCAAATTTGTATTATGTCCATTAATGCCTAGAAAATGAACATAATCCCCTAAATATGGTAAATGAGCCCAGGAAAATGTCAAATTTGAACACGTTGCATTTGAGGCGGTATGTTGATCATTCGAAAAAAACTGAATGACAAACTAGGACGGAAATTTGGATTCCCCTTCAATCTTGGGGATTTCCCTCTCGAAAGCATGGAACTTCCTCGGTGATGGCTCGATTTATGAAGGGCGTGCATGACGACATAAGCCAAACCTTCTCAAATTTTTACCAGGGCATGGTGAGGTCATACCATGGCACCATGCCAGGCGTCATGTTTTTTAAGCATTTTTTTCATTTTTTCTATAGTTGAAAACCCAACAAACAAACATTTGTGGTTGACTATTGCCACACATTTCATCGAAATATCTGTCCAATATTCCTTGTAAAAGGCAAGAGAATTTACTAAATGGCACAAGCATGGTTTTCCAAGTCGTTCTTGTGGACCCTTTCATGCACCGATTGTTTGAACTTGAATTATGTGCATTAATGCCTAGGAAATGCACACAGTCCCCTAAATATGGCAAATGAACCCGGGAAAATGTCAAATTTGAACATGTTGCATTTGAGGCGGTATGTTGATCATTGGAAAAAACTGAATGACAAACTAGGATGGAAATTTGGATTCCCCTTCAATCTTGGGGATTTCCCTCTCGAAAGCATCGAACTTCCTCGGTGATGGTTCGATTTATGAAGGGCGTGCATGATGACATAAGCCAAACTTTCTCAAATTTTTACTAGGGCATGGTGAGGTCATACCATGGCACCATGCTAGGCGTCATGTTTTTTAAGCATTTATTTCATTTTTTCTATAGTTGAAAACCCAACAAACAAACATTTATGGTTGACTATTGCCACACATTTCATCGAAATATCTGTCCATCATTCCTTGTAAAGGCATGAAAATTTACTAAATGGCATGAGCATGGTTTTCCAGGCCGTTCTTGTGGACCCTTTCATGCACCGATTGTTTGAACTTGAATTATGTGCATTAATGCCTAGAAAATGCACATAATCCCCTAAATATGGCAAATGAACCCGGAAAAGTGCCAAATTTGAACACGGTGATTTGCAGGTTGTATGTTCATCATAGAAAAAAACTCGTGGACAAAGGACAAAGGAAATTTGGATCCCCCTTCAATCTTGGTGATTTCCCCCTCGAAACCATGAAACTTCCTCGGTGATGGTTCGTTTTATGATAGGCGTGCATGACGACATTTTTACCAGGGCACGGTGAGGTCATACCATGGCACCACACCAGGCGTCATGTTTTCGAAGCATGTATTTCATTTTTGTATAGTTGTTAACCTAGTAAAAGACACATTTATGGTTGACTATTGCCACACATTTCCTTGAAATATCTGCCCATTCCTTGTAAAAGGCATGAGAATGTACTAAATAGCACGAGCATGGTTTTCCAGACTGTTCTTGTGCACCTTTTCATGCACCGATTGTTCGAATTTGAATTATGTGCATAATTAGTGCCTAGAAAATGCACATAATCCCCTAAATATGGTAAATGAGTTTGAAAAAATGTCAAATTTGAACACGTTGCATTTGAGGCGGTATGTTGATCGTTGGAAAAAAGCTGAATGACAAACTAGGACGGAAATTTGGATTCCCCTTCAATCTTGGTGATTTCCCTCTCGAAAGCATTGAACTTCCTCGGTGATTGTTCGATTTATGAAGGGCGTGCATGACGACATAAATCAAACCTTCTCAGCTTTTAACCAGGGCAAGGTGTGGCCATACCATGGCACCATGCCAGCCGTCATGTTTTCAAGCACATATTTCATTGTTCTATAGTTGATAACCCAGTAAATGATGCGTTTGTGGTTGACTATTGCCACGCATTCCATTGAAATCTCTGCCCATTCCTTGTAAAAGGCTTGAGAAATTACTAAATACCACGAGTATGGTTTTTCCAGACCGTTCTTGTGCACCCTTTCATGCACCGATTGTTTGAATTTGAATTACGTGCATTAATGCCTACAAAATGCACATAATCCCCTAAATATTGTAAATGAACCCGGAAAAGTGTCAAATTTGAACACGGTGATTAGCAGGGTTTATGTTCATCGTAGAAAAAAACTCATGGATAAAGGACAAAGGAAATTTGGATTCCCATTCAATCTCGATGATTTACTATCGCACACGATTCATCTCTGTCGCCTCTGCGAACCATGTGTGTTCACTCACACATGCAAAAGGAAAAAGAAAACCCTCGCCCACTTCGTCCCCACTCACTCCCCGCGGAATCCTCCGCAACTCTGAACCCTAAGCTCGACGGCTGTTGGCGGCGGGCGTAGGTCGCGCTCCAAACGGCACCGGATTTCGCCCCTATCACTTTCCGCCGCCTATTTGCACTGACATTCTAGACTCTGGTCGACTGGGGTTTTCTGCAGGATTGGGCCGGGGATTTTTCTCATGGAGAAGGTAATCAACTTAATTAGCAAAATATTCACTCAACTCTTATCGCAGTCCGTCCGTCGCTGTTAATCAACCAGCGGAAATCGCCGTGGAATCATTTTTGTTCAAGCTGATTCGTGGGTGTTCATTCATGTGTCCACAGTGGGAGCACAAATCGGGCAACTGTGGTCGTGGCCAGTCGGAGACGAAGTTCTATCTCACCATTCCATATGACTTCAGGGAGTGCTCGGTATGTTCAATCTCAACCTACCATGGTCGGCATGGCCTAAATTTTCTGAACATATACCGTCTGTTGCTACATTATCTATATATTTGCATCAAATCTTTGTTACATTATCTATTTTTAATTCTATATTTTTGTACTTTGCTTTCATCTATATATATATATATATATATATATATATATATATATATATATATATATATATATATATATATATATATATATGGATCTATTTTATCAGTTACTCCCATATTTGCATCTTGCTCTATTATTTCAATATATCTAATTTACGATCTTAATTTTCATTTCAAGCAGTACATCCCTTACTTTGCAAGAATAGGAGTAGAAGGAAATCTTGGGCTTTACTTTGCTGATGACTCCCAGGATGTCATATTGACAACACAGCATGGATTTACAATGACGGTTAGCGTAAAACTTGATAAAGATGGTCACTCCTATTTTAATGCGGACCTTTGGAGAAAAATGTCTAAGTGTTATGAACTGAAAGCTGGCAATAAAATTCTAGTGCGTGCACCACAGCCTGGTCTAATTAACATGGATGTTTACTTCCCCAACGTCATCAGCCGATCAAAGTCTGATCGAGGTTAGTGTCCTTTCAACTTTCTCCATGTTGTCATATTACTATTTAAGCAACCAATTGATCACTATTTAAGCAACCAATTGTGATATCATATTCTGACTCCGTTCCTAGGCAGTAACAAATTCTATTTACCAATTTATGCGCACTATATATTCTTCTGCCATGTTCCGAATAAATAATACCTTTCCACCTTTTAAGCAGGATATGTTGGATGCATAGTGAACGATTTGTATGTTACTAAGCGTACCAAACTTCACTAGAAGGACTTGAAGCATGTCATAAACTTTGTTGATAATCTGACAGAGATAGCACAACGTATGAACGCTGGATTTTGGATGGGATTAATTAGACCTATGGTGCACACACTGAACAAGACCAATTGTGTGCACGAAACACTGGTAAAAAGTCTTATTTTAATGTTGATGCTCATAAACTATATATATCTTCAACGATATGTTACAATTGTTTTTTATTCTACATGGCAACAGAAATTGCCCCCTACAGCAGTTCCTGGATCGATTTCCCGGCGTGGTCAAATTACACTTGTGCCTGCTAATAACGCCAAAGTGATTGCAAGGTACTGCATTTCCCGCAGAAATGGAACCATTCAAATTAACAAGTTCTTGCTTCTCGTGGCAATGCATCCATATTGGAAAATTGGAGACACTGTTCTACTCATGCTCTACCAAGGCATGGGAGGGCTCTTCCTTTTCATTGACGAGATGCCGAGTCGCCGTGATCAAGCTGCTTCTAGTGGATAGTTGTGGTTGTTGGCCCTCAGCCTCTTAAAATGTGCTAGCTGTTACTATATATGTTAAGTATGTAGATATGGACCATATGGTTGTTGGCCCTTAGCCTCTTAAAATGTGATAGTTGTTACTATGTTAAGTATGTAGATATGGACCATATGGTTGTCAAAACCGTGTTACGAAGATCCTCCTTTTGTCGAATAGTGTAACCACTATATATATGTTACTCAAATGCTGTTACCCAAGTTCATAAATTTTCATGGAAAGTATTAGTATCGTACACAGTTCATTGACTTTATGCGTGTGCCCGATGTCCAGAAGGCATTTGCATATTAAGTGTCGATATTGCAAATTCACACACATGTTAACATAAGGAAACATATGTGTAACATACTAATCATCGCACACGAGTACTCGCAGACGCATTGTGTGCGATACTCCGCCACCGCAAGCAACTATTTGCATTTTTCAAAGTTTTTTGTACACACAGAATCACACACGAAGTAACTGCATTGACCGTCTGTGTTGTAATTTCTCATCGCAAACAGTTCATCCGAGTCGGCTGTTTGCCCTGTATCACACACATCTAGTTTACACGACTCGTTTGTGTTCTTTTGGCTCATCGCAAACAGTTCATCCATGTGAACTGTATGCCACATATCACACACATCTTGTTAAGTTGAACCGTTTCTGTTGTGTTCCCTAATGGAAAACAGTTCATCTGAGTTAACCATATGCCGTATATTGCACACACATTGATATGGTTGCCTGTTTTTGTTGTTCTACCTCATCGCAAATAGTTCGAATGGATTAACCGTGTGTCCTGCATCGCACACACATTGTTATGGCTGCCCGTTTCTGTTGTTCTGCCTCATCGCAGATAGTTTGAATGGATTAACCGTGTGTCCTGCATAGCACACGCAACTAAAATCTGAACCGTGTTTGATGGCTCCGCCATTGCAAACATTTTGCACCTTTTTTGACGGTTTTTTACACCACCGTTTGCGATTATTGCATCGTACACAGTTTTGGCAAAGGGTCTCTGATCGTAGTGTCACGTTAGCAGTATCCTGCAGTAGTGTATATGCGGTATTCTTTTGTCGTTCTAAGCAAATTTGTATGTGCCATCTCTAATTTTTAAAATAAACTTCTCTTTTGTGTGTTTATTTCGCTCGCGGAGCGGTGAGGGGTGGCTAATATTTTCCATGCTAGATGTGTTATTCTCATGATGAGTGTTTATTCACTTGTCATTGCACGAGAGTAAGGCAAAGGTATTAGGGATGCCCAGTCCCGAACTGAAAAATGAATTTACTTTATGTTGACAAATAATAAATTCCTTGAAAAGTTTTGGTATGGAGGGCAACCATGGATACGGCTAGCCATGAAAAGTGAAAGTATGGTTGAAAAATGAATAAACTTTATTTTCTGTTTGGGAACCGCCTATGATATATCTAGCATGGAAAGTGTTGGGAACTCTAAGTCGTTTTCGTTGGGGGGAAGGATACACCTCCCAAAATGTTTTTACCTCTAAGTTTTTCGCTTTGAGCTCTGGCACCTCTACAAATCCATACTTCCCTCTGCAAAGGGCCTTTCTTTTACTTTATGCAAATTTTTATTTTTGAATTTGAGTCTCCATCTTCTCTTATGAAAGCACCAACTAGGAGGCAATATGATCGTACTTGAGTACTGGGTGTAGCTAATATGCGAGTGTGTTTCATGAATGGATCAATGATTGAGCATGATGGGCTAGGGATAACTTATTTTAGCATTGATATTTTGAAAGACATGGTTGCTTGTTGATATGCTTGAGTATTTAAATTATCATGTCAAAACTAGACTATTGCTTTGAACAATATAAAAGTCCAAATGTCCATGTTATAAAGAAAAGAAATATGATATGACATGATAGGCAGCATTCCACATCAAAAATTCTGTTTTTATCACTTACCTACTCGAGGACGAGTAGGAGTTAAGCTTGGGGATGCTGTTACGTCTCCAACGTATCTATAATTTTTGATTGTTCCATGTTGTTATATTATCAATCTTGGATGTTTTATAATCATTTTATATCAGTTTTTGGTACTACCTATTGACATAGTGCCAAGTGCCAGTTGCTATTTTCTGCATGTTTTTTACATCGCAGGAAATCAATACCAAACGGAGTCCAAACACAACGAAACTTTATGGAGATTTTTTTGGACCAGAAGACACCTAATGGGCCTTGGCTACACCTGGGGGTGCTCCGAGGAGAACACAACCCACCAGGGCACGCCAGGAGGCCCAGGCACGCCCTAGTGGGTTGTTGATGACCCACAAGTATAGGGGATCTATCGTAGTCCTTTCGATAAGTAAGAGTGTCGAACCCAACGAGGAGCAGAAGGAAATGATAAGCGGTTTTCAGCAAGGTATTCTCTACAAGCACTGAAATTATAGGTAACACATATTTTTGTGATAGGATAATTTGTAACGAGCAACAAGTAACAAAAGTAAATAAAGTGCAGCAAGGTGGCCCAATCCTTTTTGTAGCAAAGGACAAGCCTGGACAAACTCTTATATAGAGAAAAGCACTCCCGAGGACACATGGGAATTATCGTCAAGCTAGTTTTTCATCACGTTCATATGATTCGCGTTCGGTACTTTGATAATTTGATATGTGGGTGGACAGGTGCTTGGGTGTTGTCCTTACTTGGACAAGCATCCAACTTATGATTAACCCCTATTGCAAGCATCCGCAACTACAAAAGAAGTATTAAGGTAAACCTAACTATAGCATGAAACATATGGATCCAAATCAGCCCCTTACGAAGCAACGCATAAACTAGGGTTTAAGCTTCTGTCACTCTAGCAACCCATCATCTACTTATTTACTTCCCAATGCCTTCCTCTAGGCCGAAATAATGGTGAAGTGTCATGTAGTCGACGTTCACATAACACCACTAGAGGATAGACAACATACATCTCATCAAAATATCGAACGAATACCAAATTCACATGACTACTAATAGCAAGACTTCTCCCATGTCCTCAGGAACAAACGTAACTACTCACAAAGCATATTCATGTTCATAATCAGAGGAGTATTAATATGCATATAGGATCTGAATATATGATCTTCCACCAAATAAACCAACTAGCATCAACTACAAGGAGTAATCAACACTACTAGCAACCTACGAGTACCAATCCCAGACTTAGAGACAAGAATTGGATACAAGAGATGAACTAGGGTTTGAGAGGAGATGGTGCTGGTGAGGATGTTGATGGAGATTGGCCCCCTCCCGATGAGAGGAGCGTTGGTGATAGCGATGGCGATGATTTCCCCCTCCCGAAGGGAAGTGTCCCCGGCAGAACAGCTCTGCCGGAGCCCTAGATTGGTTCCGCCAAGGTTCCGCCTCGTGGCGGCGGAGTCTCGTCCCGAAAGCTTGCTTTTGATTTTTCTTCGGACGAAAGACTTCATATAGCAGAAGATGGGCACCGGAGGGCCACCAGGGGGCCCACGATCCAGGGGGCGCGCCCAGGTAGGTAGGGCGCGCCCCCACCCTCGTGGACAGGGTGTGGGCCCCCTTTGGTATTTTCTTCGCTCAGTATTTTTTATTATTTCCAAAAATAACTTCCGTGGAGTTTCAGGACTTTTGGAGTTGTGCAGAATAGGTCTCTAATATTTGCTCCATTTTCAGCCCAGAATTCCAGCTGCCGGCATTCCCCCTTTTCATGTAAACCTTGTAAAATAAGAGAGAATAGGCATAAGTATTGTGACATAATGTGTAATAACAGCCCATAATGCAATAAATATCGATATAAAAGCATGATGCAAAATGGACGTATCAGTTGTGCCCACCTCGGGTGCCCCCGGGACCGCCTCTTTGCTCTATAAATACCCCAATATTCCCAAAACCCTAGGGGAGTCGACGAAATATTGATCCAGCCGCCGCAGAGTCTAGAACCACCAGATCCAATCTAGACACCATCTCGGATGGGGTTCACCACCTCCATTGGTGCCTCCCCGATGATGCGTGAATAGTTCTTTGTAGACCTTCGGGTCCGTAATTAGTAGCTAGATGGCTTCCTCTCTCTCGCTGAATTCTCAATACAATGGTCTCTTGGAGATCCATATGACTCTTTTTGCGGTGTGTTTGTTGGGATCGATGAACTTTGAGTTTATGATCAGATCTATCTTTTCATATCCATGAAAGTATCTGAGTTTCTTTGATCTCTTTTATGCATGATTACTTATAGCCTCGTATTTCTTCTCCGATATTTGGGTTTTGTTTGGCCAACTTGATCTATTTATCTTGCAATGGGAAGAGGTGCTTTGTAGTGGGTTCGATCTTACGGTGCTTGATCCCAGTGACAGAAGGGGAACCGACACGTATGTATCGTTGCTACTAGGGATGAAACAACGGGGTCTATCTCTACATAGATAGATCTTGTCTACATCATGTCATCATTCTTATTGCATTACTCTGTTTCTCCATGAACTTAATACACTAGATGCATGCTGGATAGCGGTCGATGTGTGGAGTAATAGTAGTAGATGCAGGCAGGAGTCGGTCTACTAATCTTGGACGTGATGCCTATGTAATGATCATTGCCTAGATATTGTCATGATTATTTGAAGTTCTATGAATTGCCCAACAGTAATTTGTTCACCCACTGTTTGCTATTTTCTCGAGAGAAGCCACTAGTGAAACCTACGGCCCCCAGGTCTCTTTCTCATACTATTTGCCTTTGCGATCTCTTTTCCTTTGCTTTTATTTTCAGATCTATTAAACTAAAAATAAAAAATACCTTGCTGCAATTTATTCTTATTTATTTTATTTGGCGTTCGATCTATCAATCTACTACAATTTTATCTCACGTCTGTTTGCCCATCTGGGACGCCGCTACCCGAAAGGGATTGACAACCCCTTTTACATGTCGGGTTGCGAGAAGTTTTTATTTGTGTGCAGGTGCTGTTTACGTTGTGTTGCTTGGTTCTCCCACTAGTTCGATAACCTTGGTTTCACATCTGAGGGAAATACCTATCGCTGCTGTGCTGCATCATTCCTTCCTCTTTCCGGAAATACCGACGTAGCTTCAAGCCACATCAGTTGCTGCTGAGCTTCCTGTCGCTGCATAGCCTTGCCGGCCGCTCCCTTGCCGGGGACCTCTTCGTGCAAAGAAGCTCGCTGGACTGGCTCGCCTGAGATGGCTCGCCGAAGGACACGCTTCTTTTTCTCTGGAGTTGGGGGCTCCTTGTACGACTGCTCCTCAGCTGTATCTTCGATAGAAGAGCCCCCGGCAACTGTGCCACTATGCTCTCCGGCAGTCTCCCCTTGCTCGGCAAAGTTCTCCTCTTCACTGCTTCGTCTTCCACAAAGCCAACGCCGCCGGCCTCCACGGTAAGAGCCGCCCCTTCCGTCCTACTGGCAATATATGCCACTTCTTCATCAGTAGTGGGGCGGATGAGGTTTGTCTCTTCCCGGATGGCCCTCTCCGACAAGTTGTCGAAGAAATTTCGTGCCTGCTCTGTGGATGGCTCGGCCCAGGTGGGGTCAAGGCCATGAGCATTGAACACCGACATCATGGCAATGATCGAGTTTAGGGCAGAATTGTTGCACAGGGGAATGACGCTTGCCGGCAACCTGTACTTGGGCGACTTGTCGACCTTGAACAACCTGTGGCAGAGAGCTACGTGCTGGAGAACCGTCAGGTTGTTGTTCAGACTGGGGCGCAGCCTCATGATATCTGCCGCGTTCCGGTATTCCCAAGCTGGCCTCCCCTTGTTCTGTAGAGGGGCGATGCGGCGGCGGAGGAAGTCAGCGCCAAACATCTCGATTGTAAGCCCGACAGCTCTGAGGCGTTTGATCCTGCCGATTGCGATTGTGAGCTCCCCGTCTCGAGGGTCGAGGGCGCTCCAACCGTTGCCGCGGGCCAGTCTCGTTTGCCGGGGCATGCAGAACGGTTGCGGATCTTCCTCCGTAATCCAGCACCACCTGCCCTGCCATTCGTCCCACTTCTCACGGTAGACCCGTTTGGGTATGTCTCCTTGTTCCAAGCCCTTGGGATCCAAGCGATGCAGCCAGAAAGGGCCTCTCTTACCTGGATGCGGGGGATGAAGTAATGGTGGAAGAGGGCTATGTTGGGGACCACTCCGGCGAAATTCTCATAGAGGTGGGCGAAGGTAGACATACATGTCACAACATTCGGCGTAAAATCCAAGATGTGGAAGCCGAATGTGTACATGATGTCGTTAAGAAAATCAGGAATTGAGGGGCAGAGCCCGCAGTAGAAGTAATCGACAAAGAAAGGGAATTTATCTGGGGCAGCCTTGGCGCAGGAAGCTGGGATTACGCGGGTAGCGGGGTGCCCCTTTGTCGCTCTTCCCCACATGCACAGACACCGCTCCTTCAGAGCGCGCGCGTCGAGCGTCGGAGCGAAGACGACGTTTCTCTTCTGCATCTTCACCAACTCGCTCTCCGGCACCTCTTTGCCCTTGCTCGCCTTGGGCACCTCTTTACCCTTGCTCGCCTTGGGCGCCATGGCGACCGGGGGGGAGGAGGCCGAGGGCGGTGAGAGCGTGGGGGCGGCGGGCGGATGAGGTGGCTCTGTTTCGGGCTCGAGGAAGAAGACGACTGCGTTTTCTAGATTGGAACGGGCGAGAGGTAAATGAGCAGCGCCTCTACGGATTCCTCTTTTTATGGGGAAGACGCGAGGCTGCCTCTTTACTGTTCGATGTGAAAGCATTTTCGCGGGCGTGCTGCTGCTGCGGCCGTTCCGCGCACGTATCCCACGTCGCGCACTCAATGCAGATCGTGGGGAAGCACAACAGGCGAGATGATTACAACAGTTAACCCCTGCCACGCGTGCCCGTGCACTGTTTGGGCCTAGCCCAAGAACACCTCGCACCCGTGGCCCAGGCCCGAGGGCTCCTGTTGGTATACTAAAGCTTGGACCCTTTAGTACCCCATACTTGTGCATGGGTGGTTGCAGCCATACTCGCGGCAAGGCTTGACGGGGGCAACTAGAAACAAGTACAAGGCGACCAAGATGGCATCCGAGCTAGTAATCAGAGAACAGAAGACAAGTTGAGCCCCCTGCAAGATTCTTGCCGGGATGGTTTGCGAAGCCCCGGCAAGACCACCAGCCTTGAGGTTGAGAGCCCTGACACCATCAACAATGTCAAGACCAAGATCCAGGGGTGTCTACGTGGTGGCATGCAGATCTTTGTGAAGACTGAAAGGCAAAGTTCCCAGCAAGATTCTTGCCGGGAAGTTTTTCGAGGCCTCGACAAGATTCTTACCGGGGACGTCTGCGAGGCCACGGCAAGACTCGCGCTTGGCAAAGATCCCACCACCCAGGCACCACTCCAGCGCAGCGACTTGATAGAGGCGAGGGTGTCGCGATCTTTCGATGAGATGATAACTATCGATTTGGTGGAGTCGACTTTGACGATCCAACTACAAACGTGCACGACGTTGCGCCTTAGCAATCGCTAAACCAATCTCCCGAGGTTACTGACGATGCTGGAAGCACAATCAGCCTGACCACGAAGGTCTATTCCTGCACGCAATCGAAGAACAAGCAAGAATATGATAATGCAATCTGAATATTGCGAATATAGATGAAGTATTGATAAAGGTGGGGATCCGGAAGCGGTCTTGGTCTGGTCGTTGAACACAAACGAAGTACACGAAGTTGCAATGGCTAACTTTTAACTAAAGAAATCCCAAGGAAAAAGCTACTAGATGGATCTACTTATATAGGAGCAAGGGGTGGCGGCCAAGGAGGTGGGAGGACGTCCAAGGCAGCCTAAAACCAACCCTAGGTTGTACAAGGCTCATGGGCCCAAGTGGAGGTGATGCAACACCTTTGGACTTGTTGTTTGACTCGGATTCTGCTGCGGCGTCAGATTGTTTCGTTCATATCTCAACGCTCCGGATGAATTTAAAGGTGAATCCAATTGGGTTGGAAAGAGGACGAAATCTACTTTCCAACAAAAAAGAATCACCCAATTCGGAGTCCGTATGAAAAAGTTGTTGGCGTTTTGAGTCAGGTATGTCTGTGTAGTCCGAATCTGAATCCAGAACGTGAGAGACCTGGACTCTATCTTCTCTTGGCCCAAAAGTGACGTGAGAGGACTTTTTGAACAGAACCTAAACTTCTCCTTTTGCCTTATCTTCATATGTGGATTGTACAAATGTCCCATACACCTGCAATTAGACAAAACACAAAAGTGTGTGAAGTATTTTTGTTCTGGATAACATAAATAGATTATTGAATAGTTTGCACTAGAGATCACCTGACAAATATGCATGTATGCAATATTTTTGGACGTATCCAAGGTAGTCATGTTCTCATCATCCTCCCCTTCTTGAAAACAAAGCCGTCCTCGGCGTTGCTTAATCTGAAATCTGGCTAACAAAAGAGACAAGGTGTACACGTTGTATATGTATATGTCATCCTTTTTACTGATCTCATTTGGTGCACATGTGACACAGTTATACAAGAGCACCCTTCAAAAGTCGTGAAATGTAAAGCCAATATATTTTCACAAGAAGTCAAAGGCATGAAAATATTGCAACTCAGTTTGCACATATAAGTGAAGCTCTTATTCATATCAAAAGATTGACAATGCTTATCATGAAACCATCCCAACATTGATGAACCATCACCAAGATTAGAGGTCATATCAAAATGATTAAACATTGGCACAATTATTTTCAAACACATTTGATCCAAATCTGATTTATTCCCTGATTCACTTGATTCTTTTGCATCGATAGTTAATTCAATGGGTTCACTCAAAATTGTTTGATCACATGGCAAAGTCAAATCATCAACATAGTCCTCTAAAGTAGCTGGTGTGATCAAAGTAGTGGGTAGCTCACCGCATGGTGCATTTAAATTGACAAGACATTCATCATACTCATGTGGAGGTGGAAGATTAGTACCTTTGTCATTACCTCTTATGATCAACTCAGATGATGTAGGCACTCTCGGTGATGATGTGTCACATGGTGGAGGTGATGTAGTCCTCACAACAACGGATGTGGTTGTCATAGTATGCCTAGTAGTGGAAGGGACAACCGTATCAACTCTTGGAATGTGCATCTCGTGCTTGTTTTCCTTGTGGGCAACACGTCGTTTTATTTCCTGTTCAGCTTTGCAAGCAAGATGAAACAATTGGTCCATAGGATAACACTCTTCATGAATTAGTATCTCCTGAATGTCACGATTTAATCCTCCCCAAAATCTATCCATAAAATTTTCTTCACTTTCTGCTAAAGAGGAATGCAGCAAGGTAGTTTGTAAAGTATCATAATATTTCGTTACGGTGTCACTACCTTGTTTTAAATGTTGCAACTTTGTAATCATGTCACAAGTATAATAAGCGGGAACGAATGTATGTCGCATGGCAAGTTTCAAATCATCCCAAGTAGTAGGTATATCATTAGGGTGCAACCGACAATATTCACTCCACCAAACTACAGCATAACCAGTGAAAGAACCAACCGCAACCTTAACTTTTTTACGTACATCAAAATTATTGGAAGCAAATATATTATTTATGTCAAACTCCCATTCAATATATAAAGCAGGTCTAAAACGACCATTAAATGGTGGTATAGAAACATTAACCTGATCATGTGCATTTAGATGTTTGTGCACCTCTCGTGACAGTTGTGGTATTTGCATAGGTGATGGCACGTCTCCCACGATCGACAAACCCCATGAATTGACTCTAGATCCTGTCATGATTAGTAGAAACAAGAAACAAAATTCAAGAATAATGTTCCTATGAACTACTAGGATGTGGTGGTAAAGCGCTCACAGTAAAGCAAATATCAATATCTTACAAGTTCTTACCAAGCAGCAGGTGGTGACAGGCAACCAGCGGTGTCAAATAACTCTGAAGATTGTGTAAAGCGATTGCCAGGGGAACGTACATATACACGGTGCAGAAATATGTGGAGCTGGGTTGGCTATATATGGTAGCAAAATATTAGCAATAATCAATTCAGAGATGCAATGTTGAATAAACGCTCAACGACGGTACTGTGCTGGTCCTAGGCTAGACCGGACTAGAGACGCGAGCCTAGAACACTAATGAGGTCACGGCGTAGCACAACTAGCATCAATGAAGGATACTAAGTAGCTCTGGACAGCAAGATATAAGTGAAGATCACAACGGCAGTAAAGATAATGATGAAAAACAATTGCCAAGCAGGATATACAACAACTCTCTCTCCAACTTTCCTCTTGAAAAGTTTGAGCCAATTTTCTGATATATTTTTTCAAAGAATGCTACTAACTCAAGCTTTCCAATGCAAAAAGAATCACTGAATTCCGAATTGATAGGAGGAGTAAAAAAATTCTAAAACTGGCTTGAAAAACTGGAATAAGCCGTGTCCACGAACTTCGGAGGGCAAAAAGACCTATTTAGAAGCCGATTTTGAGGTGTCAAATAGTGAACTAGTCTCTGCAACTATTTAGATGCGGCTCGTCGCTAGCTTTCATTTGAGTACTCGTGGAGCCAAAACTGACTTCGTATGAGGAAATTATGCCTGTTTTACTGAACAGTGCACAAAACAAATTCTAATCCGAATTCAACTACGAGATTGAGTCTAGATAGATCCGAATTTTGTTTTTTTTTCCTTCTCTCTCCTCGCACTTTTTTCTTTTTCTTTCTCTCTTTTTTTTCGAACTTTCTTTTCTCTCTTTTTTTTCTCTCTTTTTTTTTTCTTTTTTTTCTCTCCCTCTTTCCAAAACAAAATATATAATATGCAGATTGGATCAAGCAAAGATGTGAGCAACCTCAACTATGATGAAGACAATGAATGGTGGGTAGCACATGGTGGAAATTGATGAATGGGATGGTGGACAGCGGAAGGAATACTGATGCAGCGGCGGCGTGACTAATGTGAACAGAACTCAAAACTCTAAACGAACTACACACTAAGACCAGTAACTCGACACGGCGATGCAACCGATAATTCAATAATGCAAACAATGAAAAGAGAATTGCAAAGGCTGAGACTGGCTAGGATAAAGGATGAATAGATCTAACTTTTTTTTGGCTTTCTTGGACAATAGGTAAGAAAATAAATCTAATCCAGGGATAACTGGAAATTCTCACTGAGCAACCTGAAAACTGATACCACTTGATAGAGGCGAGGGTGTCCCGATCTTTCGATGAGATGATAACTATCGATTTGGTGGAGTCGACTTTGACGATCCGACTACAAACTTGCACGACGTTGCGCCTTAGCATTTGCTAAACCAATCTCCCGAGGTTACTGACGATGCTGGAAGCACAATCAGCCTGACCACGAAGGTCTATTCCTGCACGCAATCGAAGAACAAGCAAGAATATGATAATGCAATCTGAATATTGCGAATATAGATGAAGTATTGATAAAGGTGGGGATCCGGAAGCGGTCTTGGTCTGGTCGTTGGACACAAACGAAGTACACGAAGTTGCAATGGCTAACTTTTAACTAAAGAAATCCCAAGGAAAAAGCTACTAGATGGATCTACTTATATAGGAGCAAGGGGTGGCGGCCAAGGAGGTGGGAGGACGTCCCAAGGCAGCCTAAAACCAACCCTAGGTCGTACAAGGCTCATGGGCCCAAGTGGAGGTGATGCAACACCTTTGGACTTGTTGTTTGACTCGGATTCTGCTGCAGCGTCAGATTGTTTCGTCCATATCTCAACGCTCCGGACGAATTTAAAGGTGAATCCAATTGGGTTGGAAAGAGGACGAAATCTACTTTCCAACAAAAAAGAATCACCCAATTCGGAGTCCGTATGAAAAAGTTGTTGGCGTTTTGAGTCAGGTATGTCTGTGTAGTCCGAATCTGAATCCAGAACGTGAGAGACCTGGACTCTATCTTCTCTTGGCCCAAAAGTGACGTGAGAGGACTTTTTGAACAGAACCTAAACTTCTCCTTTTGCCTTATCTTCATATGTGGATTGTACAAATGTCCCATACACCTGTAATTAGACAAAACACAAAAGTGTGTGAAGTATTTTTGTTCTGGATAACATAAATAGATTATTGAATATTTTGCAGTAGAGATCACCCGACAAATATGCATGTATGCAATATTTTTTGGACGTATCTAAGGTAGTCATGTCCTCATCACAACTAGCCCGCCAGCCTGGCCCCATGAGCCTCGTCATCCTGGATGCGTGTCGAGATGGGTTGAGACGGCGACGGACGGGACGGGCTCTGTTTCCGCCCGCAAGAAAGTTAGGGACACGTAAACGGCGCACTAAATGCGTTTGTCCTAAAGCGATAGGGATACGTATGTGCACTGTAGCAATTTTACACCTCCTGTATACACTGTACGCCGCTGTGGTAGCCCCTTGGTATACAAGGAGGCCCAAGGCGATACAGAAGGGGACTTTTGGACTTTCTGGCCCAGTTTGCATGCGAAGCAGCTAGCCAGAGCTCAAGAACTCCCAATACGCTAAAGCAGGACTAGGGCTTTACGCTTCTCAGCGGCCCGAACCTGAATAAAAATCCCTCGTGTTCATCGTTGGATCTGCTCTTTATGCACACTTCTGTCCCTGCCAAACCGTAGAAGGGATCCACGTGATCCCATAAGTATCGTTTCTCCGACACACATCTAAGTGACTTCATCAAGCATCAGAAGTAAAAAAAGAAAAAAAATACCATACCAATCTTCACGTAAGATAATGATAGGATTTGCAATACTTATGACACATCTAAACGTGCTTTAGCAAAACTGTATTAAATAAATGAGCTGGAACGTTGATGCACGTGGTTGGATGGCCGGCTCCGTATCCACGAACGTGTGGACATTCTGTGCGCCTGATTCGCTGATCCGCGTTGAGTTGCCCTAAAACGTACGTACTGCGCAATTTTACGGTTGACTGATCGAAGCTCAAACGAAGAATAAACTAGTTATATTTCGATTTTTATACCAGTCAAACAAGGCTCAAAGACAGGAAAGGTCACACGCACTCCCCTGATCCCCCCGTTTTCCCCCAAATCCTCAGCAACCCCGCCAGATCGCGGGCGATATTCTCGCAGGCGGCCTGCGACGAGCGCGTGCCAGGCGCCAGCAACCACCGGCCTCCTTGCAGTGGAGCACCTGCATCTGCACCTGCAGCCGCTGCATAGTAATCCGTAGCGGCGACAGTGAGAAAGCGAGAGAAGAGGGGATGACCAGCCTGTCCATCACGGTGATGACGCTGAACCTGCACGAGGGGAATCAACCGAGCGAGAGCCCTAACAGCTGGGAGAAGCGCCGCGACATCTGCGTTAGCGTCATCACCAGTTACTCCCCCACCATCCTCTGCACCCAGCAAGGTGGGCGGGGCTGCTATAGAATATGGTTCCCTTCTCTTGTGTCATGTAGTTGAGTTGATTCAATCATTCGTCGAGGTGTGCATTTGATTTATACCGTTGTTAGATTTAAGTAGTATCCATACGGACTACGCGTGGAATTTGATCTCTTACTGTCCGGAGAAGGTTTGTTATTAGTAGCAAATAAAAGTGTCTGGGTTCCTTGTTTCAAAAAGAGAAAAAAAGAGTGTCTGGATTAGCTTCAACAGCCATACGAGCTTTAATGAATTGTTTGGTTCAATATCGAAAAAAAAGTTCGGTTCCTATAGTTGGATCTTCACTCTGTATTTAGAGTTCCAGAGTCATGATTTTCTTGCTCACATTGGTTTGTTCTGTGACTTCATGACTTACATTCCCCATTTTATTTCAACCTCTTCTTCAGTTTGTTCTAGGCTTGAAATAACATGTCTCATATGCAGGGTTGAGGTGCCAGCTGGACTACCTACAGCAGTGCCTGCCTGGTAATGCTCTCTCTCCATGATACCCCCCCCCCCCCCCTCCCGCCCCCCACGTGGTCCTCCTTGCATGCTATTACTTTATAATGGATGACCGTTGTACTTTGAGCGTACGATCGAGGGTAGTATCAAATATCACCTTCTTAGGCTTTGCTGCAAACTGGTGGAAATGTTCTTCGGCTCTGTTGAATTCATCAATATTCTTCATTATAGAGAATGAATTTTTCAAGCTGCTTGGTATTATCATCTATTTGCTAATATCCTAGTTACCCAAAGCAACATCTTTTTGCACGAATCGTGCAGCCAAATGCGTGTCATTTTGTAATTGGAGAAAGTTTTTGTTAGAGTCCTGGGATTGGAGGGCGTAGTCTTGGCTTGGAGGTGACCGAGGGCTGATGAAGGTCCTCTGGGTAGGCGTCTTACCTGTGTCGAAGGATAATGGTGGAGGAAGAGAAGAGCTTGGGGGCGAACTAGGCCTAGCTTAGATGGTTAGGTTCCTTGTGGTGGAACTAGCCCACCCGGGTTCAAGTCCTAGACTTGACACGGGTGCTTGCATATTTCCTAGAATTATTTAGGCTTTCTGACGCTATTCTCTTAGTGGTATGACGTGTGCCCGTCGACTACGAGGTGCCTGTGGAGACTTCGTCAATCTTAAGATCTGCCGGCTCAGTCTCGTGTTTGTAAAAAGAAGAGCTTGGGGGAAAGGACTTGACATAATTGATTGATCAAGTTTCATACAGACCACCTCTCCTTACATTATGGAAAGTCCTACATCTATTTCTCTTCCTAAAGGAATCATATCCTACTACGAATTGACTTCTTCCCATCAGCAAATCAATAGTGCATGGAAGTAAATAGGATTGCCCCCACGCAAGGCATCTCCAACGCGGACACCCAAACCTCCCCTATATGCCTAGACCAGACAGTCCGGGCACTTTTAGGCCTCCAAAGCAGCCGACCAAAATTGGACCGGACCGGTCCGGGCGTCCGAAGTCCCCAAATCGGGGGGGGGGGGGGGCGCTCATGTGGAGTCCGGACGTCCTCCATGTCAAACTCCGACACCCTGGTCCCACCCAAAATCTGAGTTGTCTCCCATAGTCTTTGACCCGCTTTGCCTCCCACATTGAAGCTTCACCGCTCTGCCTACCGCATTCATGGACGGGTAGCCGACAAGCTGCCTGAGGAAGATAACGTGCTACACGCAGCTCATGCCACAGCACCTCGTGGAGTTCTCGGCGGAGATGCGGGCTGCCGAGGCCTGACCCGCAGCCCACATTGTGGCTAGCCTTCCTTCGAGCTCGGGCGAGGATGAGGAGGAAAAGCCCTGGAGTGCATTGACTGGGTGCAGTGCGAGACCAGAAGTACCAGAGGGGATCACACACGAAGTGTTTACCCAGGTTCGGGCCCTCATCATGGAGCAACTCGATGCAGAGCTTGCAGA
Source organism: Aegilops tauschii subsp. strangulata (assembly GCF_002575655.3). Classification (NCBI taxonomy): domain Eukaryota; kingdom Viridiplantae; phylum Streptophyta; class Magnoliopsida; order Poales; family Poaceae; genus Aegilops; species Aegilops tauschii. Next base: position 183,279,970 of record NC_053035.3, on the reverse strand, counting down.
TGTCGTCGCCGTGACCGCGCCCATGATGGACCTGGAGATTTGCGGAGAACCACGTGGTATGGGGTCAGTGCAGAGCGTTTGTAGGGTTCGAGCGCAATCACGGTGAGGTCATCATCGGCGACAACGAAGACCTCTCCATGGACCTCGAAGGCAAGGAGCGGCAATACGACGACGATGCCAAAGCGGCACACGTGTCCACAAAGGCGGATCCGCGCCAGCCACCAACGATCGATGAGGTCAACGGTCCTGCGCGGGGGTCATCATTCTCACCTTACACGCGGATGAGTAGATTTAGGTTTATTTGTATGAACTGTCAATGTATTATGCTATGTGAAAATATGCAATGTTGCATGGCTTGGTAGTAAAAATATGCAATTTTTTAGGGATAGCATTGGATGGCGTTCGCCTGGTTGGATGTCCGGATGTGTCCGTGGACATTTGGGGAAGTCTGTTTGATGAAGACCATTGGAGATGCCCTAACATCATTCCTCTCCTCCTCAAGCAGCTCGTCCACGAGAAGAAAACCAGGGAAGTGGGCTTTAAACTCCGCCAAACGTTCCTAGGAAGTCTCTTCCTTTGATGAACCTGCCCACTGAATCAGAACATGGCTCATGCCTCGTCGAAGACTATGAAGAGCTACCTTACCCTTTTCTATAAAAGGTAGAGAGGGAGCAGCACTAGGTGGCATCCATGGAATTTCTTCAACCAGCTAACATGGTAGACATCATGAATTCGAGCTCCGTCCATAAGATCCAATTTGTAGGTCACAAATCTACTGTGTTCGAGGACTTAGTACTGTCCATAGAACCTAGGAGCAAGCATGCCACGAGTATATCATGGAACAGATGCCGCTGGCCGTCAAAGTAGGCGCAACAAGGCCCACTCTCCAACATCGTCGCACTGCTGAGCCCAAAGAAGACGGTGATAGACCTCAAAACAAATTCATTTTTGAAGTGTATATGTGGATTGCCTAGCCCTTTCCATCAATTTGGACTTTTGGTTGCATTGGCTAGTGCATGAAGCTTAACATGGTATCAGAGCCTAATGTCTTGAGTTCAAGTCCTGGCTTTCGCAATTTATCCAAAAATTCCTGCTGCCGCATCCATGTCCACATATAGGCCTCTTGAGCCATACCTCTAAGTCTATTAACGTGTTGACTTCCCGCGTTACACGTGAGAGGGGGTGTTGAAGTGTACATGTGGATTGCCTTGCCCTTCCCATCATTTTGGACTTTTGGTTGCGTTGGCTAGTGCATGAAGCTTACCATGGTATCAGGGCCTAAGGTCTTGAGTTCAAGTTCTGGCTTTTGCGATTTATTCAAAAATTGTTGCTGCCCTGCTCTATGTCCACGTATAAGCCTCTTGAGCCATACCTCTAAGTCTATTCACGTGTTGACTTCCCGCGTCACACGTGAGAGGTGGTGTTGAAGTGTATATGTGAACTACCTAGCCCTTTCCATCAATTCAGACTTTTGGTTGCGTTGGCTAGTGCATGCAGCTTAACAATTCACACCTGGCAAAATACCACCTGACCTTCCTCTCGGAGGCAGGCATACCATGCATAACCAAGACCACCACATATGCAGCTCAAAAAACATGTCGAGAAGTTCGTATCTCGAGTCTCCATGAGAACGACGGACTCCTAGTTTTATCCTCTAGGAATCTCAGTTAGAATTTGTCTTTTAGCCAAGTCATGAAGACCTCTGCTATTCTAGAAAATTCCTCTCATTGGTCGTGAAACCTGTTTTTGAATTTGTTTTGCGTGCTACGTTGCACAAAAGAAATATCGTATTGCTTTCTAGTGCGCCTTAAGTGGCCTTTACGGGAATATGAGGAATATCCATATAATTTTCCAGTACCCTTTCCTCGTCAGGATTCAGGTCCTCACACATGTCTTGAATATACAATATTGAGAGCCCATGAGGACCATCATCCTTGACGGGAGTATCAGCAGCCATTTTTTGTAACATTACCAGCGCCCTATCGATCTGTGAGTCCAACAACTCATTGATTGATGAAGCCACCTCATGCCTTATTACATAAGGAGACCCCTAGTCTCGAAGCTTTCTGAATTCAACTTCTGAGAAGTAAAGAACCGAAAACTTCTTATTGGAAAGCATAACTGAATTAGTCTCAGTGTCCCGGAGCACATAGCTTGACCCGTCTGCAAGTCGTTGGGGTCAGGCTTCTCTCGAATCCTAGTACTGAAGTGACGGTGGATGGATGTGGTGTAGGGGATGCCACCAAATGCAGCAACCTCTGTGTTGGACGGTGAGGAGGTAGTTGCCACCTGCAGTGTACCCCTCGGCGTAGACAGCTGCAGTAGAGGATGGCCAACAGCCAACTCCTGGCTACTAACAGGAGTATCGCCGGTCCTCCCAGTCCCAACATAGGTGACGATGACCTGGTAGCGGCAGCTGAGCGCGGCAGCACCGTGGGCTGCAGGTGGGATGTGGTGCAACGTGCACACCCACAATTAGGGGTGGCCTCGGACACCATGGGCAAGGCCACGCCCAGCTGAAGACACCGAACAGTCCTCGGGAGCTCGTGCCCCGAGGAACCAGCAAGGCCGCGCCCAGCGATGGCGCGATGCGTCTGTGTTGGTCTTGACGACCAGGCGTTGGCAGTCATCGACGCTGCTGCAGCGCCTTGCAGCGTTGCCAGCGCACCGGCTGACACAGCTGGCGTGGTCACCGTAGGAACCTGCGGCGACGCTTTACGCGCACCGACGGCCTGCAGCGAACTTGGCACCAACGGATCAGGGAAAGGTGGCGTCAGAATGTACAACAGCACACCCAGGCGCTGCCACTGGCCGCGGAGTTGTAGGCAACTTCGACAACCGCCTGTCTGCCTGCGATGCAGCCGCAACCACGATGGCAGTCGGCGGGGAACAGTGCATGGACGTCAGGGGTGCAGCAAGCACCTGACTCCGAGGCGACGACCATGAGGAAGACTCTGACCAAAGCGGCAGCGAGTGCGTCGGGGGGTCGAGTACGAGGGCCGTCCCGGCAGGCACCTTGGCCGGTGCAGGTGGAGCAGAGAAGGAGCCATGATACACCTCGGCATTGTCCTCCAAAGTCATCTTCCACGAACGGTCATGCGAGCGACGACTAGCACTTGTGGAGATCTCTGAGGTCATCGGTGCCACCACCCTGGCCCAAATACCATCAGCCACAGGAGTATAATAGAGACAACTGGACAAGGAACGAGCGTTAGACCAGATTCATTGAACTGAATAGGAACTAATTTGTTTTTCCTAACTAGTACTGTTGTCCCTGTTGCTGGGTTACTTTACTCCTGCCACCACAGCTTGTGGCCAGTTACACTGCTGCATTTGGTTGGCTGTTGCGTGCTGATTGCTAAAAATAAAAAGGAAATATATTGGGAAAATTGAGAGTATACTTGTCCTTTTACAGTGTGGTATAGTAAAAATTTCTGCGCACCTTCTTTTGTTTGGAAAAAATATATCCCAGGATTCTAGCATATATATAAATCTATCTGCTTGACCAACAAGTAGATAGGTACCTTCTAAAACCTTTGCAATTGTGAAATCGATCGATATCAGAATGGAGAACTTATCCCCAGTAGGTCTCTTGATTCTGCTATGGCATCGAGGGAACTTCAAGCTATAGACCCACAGGGGATGTAGCCAGTGTTTTGTTATCAACACAACTTAGCAATGTCATCATTAATTTCATGACACCTCATCTTGCCGTAATCACCCCTAAGCCCTAGGATTCATGGTCTACGAATGATTGCTTTGTATAAGCTAGCCATTGTCAAACCACTTGAGGCATACTTCCAAGCAATTCTTGGATCAAATCTGTATACTCCCCTTTTCATTTGTGTTGTACTACATAACAGGCCCTTGTTATCTGCATATGAGAAGTATAAAGATAGTATCTCTATCTCCTTTCTACAACTGCACGCGAGAATAGTCCAATTATATTCTGATTCAGAAAAATAAATGCTGGTGTTATTTCCTTTATGTTAGAGCCTAGGGCCACATGTGGCCGTTACATGACTATGAGTTTATGAAGTATATATTGCACTTTCTAAAACTTATATGGTTCTCTGTGTTATATTTTGATGATACGATTGGTCTAAAATGAAACAACTGAGAAGCACTGATTATCAAATATATTTATATTCTTAATTTGATTGATCACCATGGGATTTTTTTTTCGAGAAAACGCAAGAGAGCTTGCATTTCATTGCTTTGGAAAGAAAGAGAGTTTCAGTTACAATCCTCCTAGGAGGGAATTACAGTGCCCAGAGGCATATCAGTGCACGTCCCATGTTTGCGGTACGATGGCACGGAGCCCTAGGCCGCCGGCTCTGGCCCAGAGGGCGGCCTCGTCCTTGATCTTTGTGAGCAGATTGGTCGCCGAGGGCCATCCTCTGTTGAAGACGCAATCGTTACGGTGCTTCCAGATCATCCATGGGACAAGGAGGGTCGCGGAGGCGAGGCCCTTGCGCATGGGCTTTGGGGTGTGCTGCCGCGCCGTGTGCCACCAGTCGTTGAGAGAAGTCTCGCTGTCGGGCGGGGTGCAGGAGAGTCGGAGCCAGTGCAGCACCTCGTACCAGATCTGCCGGGCGAAGGGGCAAGCTAGCATGAGGTGGTGCATGGTCTCGGGGGCCTGGTCGCAGAGGGGGCATCGTGCGGGGTGTTGCAGGCCGCGGCGGGCGAGGCGGTCAGCCGTCCAATATCAGTCCAGGTGGACGAGCCTGAAAGAATCGGACGCGCGGGGGCGCCCAGTTCTTCCAGATGAGCTTCCATGGGTCGCAGCCCGTGGAGCCATTGAAGGTGGCGATGTAGGCTGATTTGGCAGAGTAGACGCCGCAGGGGTTCCACTTCCAGGAGAGGCGGTCTGGCTCGGCGGAGAGGGTCGTGTGGCTGATTGCGTGCCAGAGCTGTAAGTATTGCCCGATCTCATGGATGCCAATCGTGCCGTGTATGTCCCGTGCCCATCGGTTGGCCTGTAATCCGTCGGCGACGGTCCTGAGCTTGCGGCGGCACATTCTTCTTCGCATCTGTCATTTCTGTTGGGCTTATATACTTTTCCTGTGCCTTGAGGGAAAAACATTTTTCTTTGACCAAGATGAACCAAATTTAGCTATTAACTAAAAGGCCTGAGAGCTACCTATTCTTTTTCTAGCACAATGCTGTGTTGTCTGTTTCTGCAATCTAGGATGTATGAGGCTGAATTACCAAGCTGTTGCACTGATCCAGGTTATGAGCAATTTGGCATTTCAAGAAAAGGTTCACAGGACACCACTGATGAATATTGCACAATATTCTATGAAAAGGAGAAGGTTTTTCTTTCCTTGACATGATACTATTCTGCTAGAAATGAATAATATGTCTTTTCGTATATGAGTTGAACTACCATGAATTTGATGAAGGTGGAGCTTACAGAAGGTGGCACCTTCTGGTTATCAGAATCTCCATCAGTGCCAGGAAGCATTTCATGGGGAGCAACTGCACCATGCATTGCTACATGGGCAATATCCTTTTGCATGATACTTTTGTCATTATATTATTCTATCATCTCCTAGTCTCTTGACTGGAATTTATTGGAACATGAAGAAATTTGTGCCTTAACTGACATGATGTACACACGTTTCAACTCAAAAGAGTAGAACCACCTGGGTTCAGTTTCCAGATTGTAAATACAAATCTTGATGAAGATAGCCCTCGTGCTCGTAGACGAAGTGCTTTGCTTACGTGGCAGCATATAGCTTCTTTGCCACCCAACTTGCCTGTGATCTATTGTGGGGGCTTCAACACACAAAAGGAATCTATGACGGGACGTTTTTTGCTCGGCAGATCTAGGTATAACTTGTTGGAGGATGATAATTTTGTTGAGATTAACATGGCTAGTTCACATAGAAATATTATTTGTACAAATGTCGACTCCTTATTCCAGTTTTATGGTTGTCAGGTAAAAACCTACCTTTTATGTTAATATAAAATAAGATGTGATAACATATACCTTTACAATTTTCTTAGAACACCCTTTCTAGCATTTTGGTAAGATAAAAGTTCAAAATACCTGATCTGCCGTGTAATAAAACTGCTGATATGGCTTTACATATTGTGTTGATTGTGTTGATGTGATAGGCATGATGTTCTTTTGGAGTACTTCCTCCATCCGGATATATAAGGCCTAATATGTGTTCCAAGATTTACTTTGACAATCTATAAGATCAATAATATATTAGATGTATGCTATAGAAATTATATCATTGGAAACTCCTTCCAAATACGCATTTGACGGTATATTTTTTTTGTAAGACACAGTATATATTATTGGTCTGAGCGATGGTTGAAGTAAATCTCAAATTATGTATTAGGCCGAGTACATCTTATTGGATAGCTGTGCTGTATTGGATCTTGTGTCGATTCTGTTTGTTGTACGTATATGTTGTGTATGATCATCTATGATATATTTTCAGAAATAGCAAAAGTACCATTAACAACATTTTTAAAAGATTTGAACTTTTTCTGTAACCTAGGTAGTTAAAGATATTGTACATTCAAATTTCAGAAATAAAGTTTGAGTTTAGGTGTCAGAAACTACTATACATTTGGTTATTGATATATGATGAAGTCGCCACGTTTTAAAAAGTTTGATTTCCAAAATTTCAGTATCCGCAAGTATTTAAGAAATCCCGAAAGTGTATTTTTTTCTTCTAAAAATCATGTTCCCATATGTTCCAACAGAATTAATAAAACACATAACTCGTACAATCCAGTAGTCACAATAATTAGCTTAGACTTAAAGAAAACAGTCAACTTTAAAGTAGATAGAATAAAAAATAACCATATTATATATTTCGGAAACCCCATAACACTGATCATCAACATTGTCAAGAGATGTCCCCAGTGTTCAATCTTTCGATGAACATGTTAGCGAAGAGGCAAAAATTGATGGTAGACCTGAATCTTGCAACTACCAAGTCACAGATATCATATTTTCTCTGTTTTTCCACAAAGAAATAATTGCTTGTGAATGGTGAGTACACTTTGCTCTTAAGTAAGTTCATCAGTATTCTACTCGAAAAGAAAGATACAAAGTAAATATACTGACCAAACCAGGGGCAAAGTTTGGCGACGTTAGCTAAAATTCGTTTAACAAAGTACATATGCAGAACCATCTCTTTTTGCAAGCCCATATCAAATGCATAATCTTAAACGTATGTGTGATATGTCCATGTTTTTCTATGCAAAGGCAGCTCTTGCAAATGTGTTCACCCCATAGTCGTTCCACAGTGAGCAAGATAATACTAATTGCAGATCAGGTTAGGGATGAGTGGTATTTGGGTTTGATTGGGCCTTAGTGTAATTTCGAAATGCTTAATTGCCTCTGTCGAGAAATGGACCTAACCACTTTATTATGATTGGTATTTGTATAGACAGAGCCCCCAATCATGAATAAGATCATAGTTCCTTGAGTATGCGTCTTTTATGTTTTGAGTCCAGCCCTTCCTATTTTTTAGATGACTCCCTTGCTACGTTGATTGACATAATTCCATATGATTTTTATTACAGGGAACATGGTGTTGTGGGTGATATGAGAGATGCTTGGCCAAATGCTCGTGTGCGCAAAAATGTTTCACTGATACACACATATCATGGATTTAAAGGTACCCCTTTTACTTCGCTCAGATGCCTCCTTTTCCAGTCCCATATCTAGGAAGAAAATATAGTTGTTGTCATACTGTCTTGGTTAGTTGCTAAACAAAGGAAAAAAACATCCCCTTCAGTATGAAAGGCAATCTTGCTACAATATAAGTAAATATAACCAAACTTACTCATTTTCTTAAGTTTTTTAAGCCAAACAGCTCAACTGATTATTTCAAGAGAAAATTGGCATTTCCTTATCTTATAATTAAGAAATTGAAAAGATAAAAGGGAGGGGCTGTAATGGATGTGCTGTTTGAAGTTTATATATTTGTATCATTATATTGTAGATAGAACATTTAGCTATTTTTCCATAAGCAACATCTCTCACTACTATGCATGCATTTTATCTGTGCAATGATGGGTTTTCTGCATCACCTATTTTTTCATGGGTGAATATTCGGAGATCAATTTATTATAAACAGTAACCTGGTTGGTTTCTGTTGCAGTTTACACCTGCCAATATTTTCACTTCTCAAGTAGCCGTATTATTTCTAGATATCTTACACGGAAGATTGCTGTGATGCAGGGGAAAAACAAGGTGCGGTAGAATTCCTAAAATTAGTATTCAGAGCTCTTTGTCTCTGCTGGGACAGACAAACTCAGGACTTGCATATTGACTGGATACTGTTTAGAGGACGCCCACTGGTTCCTGCACTATGCGAAGTCATAAATGACAATATAGATGGTGTTTATCCATCTTCACATTTTCCCATCTTTGCTGAGTTTTTACTTCCACGCTCAGTTCGCCTAGCCGAGATGCCTTCATAGTCATTGTTTGTATTATTATTGCCATTTTCTTCTTCTCACTAGTTCCCTGGCCTTTGTTTCCATTTTTGTCCAAATTGTCCCTTCTACATACCCTGCGGGTTGTTCTGGAAAGCATCTTTCCGTACCATGGCAACAACAGCTCGTGCAGTCTGAAATTTTACTGTTGTGGTTAATACTGTTTTTTTTCCTTTGCACTGGTCTGCATTTGTTATGTTGTACGATGCCTTGACAACCAGGACTGCTGCTATTGTTCTTGCCTTGGTCTTCTTTAGTTTTATATAAGTTCTTTTTTAATCTCTTGTCAATGCCGCGGGTGTATCTTTTTGTGGATGTATTGAACTGATGGAAATTGGCTGCAGAACACCGTTCAAAGTTGGTTTTTGCCAAGCTTGATGGATCCTCCACCTTCCCTCCCTTCCCTTCCCTTCCCTCCTACCACCCCCACCCGCTGCCATTCCTCCTACGACGGTACCCAGCCATTCCACAACCACCTTCATCTCACCTCCCCTCCCCTCCGTGATCACTCTTCGGTCCAGGGTGCCATTCGCCGTGCGCAGCTCTGCGCGGTAGGTGACGATAATGGGCTACGATTTTCAAACTCATGGTTGGCTCGCCTTCTCACAACCCATGTCCCTCTTCCGTCACAGTGATAACGGGATTCGCCTTGTTGCCTTTGTTGAGTTCGCCCCATGGGCATTGACCGTCTAATGCTTGCTCGGTTTTTCTAGTCATGTCTCTGGTGGTGAGTTGGACATGTTCATGCCTTTGTAGCTCTCTCAGTTCACCTTTCAATTCACTGTATTCTCCTCTGGCTGCCACCGCCATCCTTCACGAGCTTGAGATTGCCTCGGAGCGGATTCACATCTCTTTCTTTGCCTGTCCTCTCGCTGCTGTCGCTGTCTGCGCTCTGAAATCAATCGCTCAAACCCCTACTGCTGCCACCTCACAACTCATCTTGTTCCTGTGACGGTCTCCAAGCCGGTTGTCCCAACGGTCGACATTGTTGATCGCATTCAAGCTGCTCTGTGGCAGGCAAGCGGTCCATGGTGTCACCCCCACGCCTGGGCAGTGGATGCCCATGCTCAACCATCGTGTTCTTTCATTTGTGTTTCCTCCGTCTAGACACCTTCCTGGTGGCTGCCTTGCTTCAAACACAATTCGGCGATCGGGCAAAAAAGTTGGCGGTTCGTCACATCTCCTCGGTGTGGTTGTTCAAACAACGTCGGTCAAACGCATGTGCCTAGATCATTGCGTGCTCGTCTCTCGCTACGCTGTTCTTCTACGCCTCGGTCATTGGTGCCGTAACGCCATCCGATCGCTCGTCCTCAACCTTGCATGCATGATGTCGGCCACTGTTGGTCGACCCTCGGCTGCCGCTGCCCTGCCCAACGTGTCCGCGGGGGCGCCACCTGCTACTCCAGACACGTTGGTTGCGCCGGCTCCATCGACAGTTGTGCCGCTCGTCTAATACGAAAGCAACGTTAACACAATGAACGAATGAGCAACCAGAACAACACTACAATTCAGTAATGTGCATGATATGAGATAGTACACTCATGCAGCCCAGTAAGTAAACTACCAGGCAGTTTTCCTTACAAAAATCAACATTGTCGCCTTTAATTATACATTTTGCTACAACTAAATTTAGATCAGATAAAGGTTGGATTCATGCCGATTAACAAAATACATGCTGATATAAAAATATAGTGATATATAACAGGTACTTACATCAGCATTGGAGCACAGAGAATTCCCGCAAGATACTTTCTTCGAATACAATCCCAGTGCAGAAAGTCTTCTAGCCTTTAAGCTTATTTTCTAAAAAAGAGATGAGTCAGAAACATGTAGAAAATATGACCAGAATGCTCTAAAATTTCATGATGCGATGATACACACACGCTTCTTAGAATGGAGTTGACATATTTTTGCTGGACTGGAGCGTACTAGTTCTTTGGCCATTGGAATCTGCTTATTATCAGTAGGAGTTGAGTTTCTCTGTGCTGGAGCAGTATCTATGAACACTGGAGTTGGTTTACTATCTCCCGGCGTTTGGATCTTTTGCAAAGACCTTGTTTGTAACTGTCGGCGTTCTGGGAACCAGGGTACCCAGACTTGCCTGCCTGCGGCCCACGGCGTGGCTCCATCGACGGCCTGATACGACCCATCTTCAGCACCAACAAGACAAGACCCTCGCGAGGCGAACGACGCCAAGACCTCTGGAGGGAGCGGCCTCCCCAGGCTGGCTCCTGAGGAGCGGAGATTCCTATGCAGGCGCCCATCTCATGAGGTTGAGGTGACGCAAGCCATGACGACCAAGGCCAGGCGGGCGCCAGCGGGCGCATGGTAGCAGGTTTCCTCTTTGGTGCTAAGGAGGCAAGCTCAGGCGCGGGGTCCCGAGGAATCACCCAAAGGTTTCCATTCCAGTGCAACAAGACCAAGACCGCCAGTACGGCAGGACGGACGTCATCGCCGAGCCCACGACGACGTCACGACCAGAAGCTTTGCAGGCGAAGACCATCTTTCGTCGGGATAAGATGTACTACCTGTCCCCCTTCAAAATTGGCCACTGTGGGATCCCTTCCCGCCTTCGTTTTGAAGGACGAGGACCAAGGCCACTATAAATATAGCTTAGACATCACCGTAGGGAAGGATCCGAATCCTGAGAGAGAAGGGAGAGGGAATCCTAAGCTCATACCCACACAGGTACAGACCTCCTGAGGTTGTTCTTCCTTTGTACTAGCTCATCCTCAGCCCCATGCGAGGCTAATCCACCCCAAAGCAGGAGTAGGGTCTTACACCGCAAGGTGACCCAAACCTGGGTAAACTGCTGTGTCCCTTTCCTTTCTTGTTCATCGAGCTAGGCCGTGGGGGTGACGAACTGGTTGGCTGAGGAGGATGAGTTCTTCGCACACGCCCCAGAGTTCGAACCCTTCCTTGGGTCTGCGGAGCCCTGAATCCAACAATTGGCGCGCCAGGTAGGGGCGTGTCGAAGCTTCTCTTCCACCATTTGCTCCACCGCCGTCCGGTCGTTCCAATGGCTGATGCTCGCCGTGTCCGTGCCGAGCGCCGGGCTGCTCGTGTCGCTTAGACGACACCTATGGGCAACGGCCCACCTTGCCGCTCTGCCTCTCCGGTGGCTAACGCCGCCACCGACCCTGCTGCCCGCGAGCAGTAGGACTCGTCGCTGCCACCGTCCGTGCGTCGCGAGGGCTGCACCGCGACTCCATGTAACGCCCCGAGACCGACGCTTCAGATGCCTTCCTTGTTTTTCGTTGTTGCCGTGTGTTTTATTTGCTTGTTGCATTCATCATGTCATCATGAGCATTGCATTCTCATGTTTTCATAAAACTTGCATCCGTTCATAGTGCCGCTTCTCCTTCATCTCGGTGTCCTTTCTCAGATCGACTGGGTTTTGCTTCCCTCTTGTCTGGCCGCATAACCTCTCCGCACAACCCACACTCTTTGCTGCCTTGTCCAAAAACTTCCCCGAACCGCACGGTCATGACCAGTGGGTCCGGAACAATCCCGAGTTATCCTAAACATCATCCGTTCTTTGTTTAGACCACCCGAAGCCGTCCGATAAAAATCTAGGGGCTAATCCCCTCTCATATTAGCCACCTACTATATATAGTGGGCAACCCCTAACCAAATCAGACCAAACCCTAAATTTTAGGGAGATGTCCCATCCATCAATCCCCATGCCGCCGCCACCTTCTCCACCTTCCTCGTTTTCCCCATCGAGCCAACCACCAGCCAGATCCATTCCAGCCCGCAGCTCCCCTTCTCCACCCTCGGATGAAGATCCAAGGGATCTCCTCGTGCCAGCCAGGGCCTTCCGGCAGCTTCCCTCGCTCTGGATCGGGCTCCCCATCTCCCGAGCACCTCCTTGCCACGTCGCGCCGGCCGGCCGCCGATGACCCGAGACCAGGCGCCCTATGCCCGCGACCCTCGCCCGAGCCGGCGACCTCCAGCAGCAATAACCTCGCCAGAGATGGGTTCCCCGCCGTGCCCTGCTCCCTTCCTTCCCCATCTGCTCTCTCTTTTTCTCTCTCTCACGCTGCTCTCTCTCTCTGTTGTCCTCGTAGTGCCGCCATGGAGGCCCCAGCTCCAACCCGTAGCAGCTGCGCTGCCGGAGTCGCCAGTGCCTCGTCTTCCTCCCCTGCATCACGCACCGTTGCCGGGAGCTCGTCCCCAAGTCCCGCTAGCGCCGCCTCGCCAAGTCGTCGCCGTCCCCACCTTCGGTGCCCAAGCTGCGCCGTTGCCTGCCGCAGTCCCTGTCGCCATCGTCTTCAACGGTTCCTGACAAGGACGACGCCCTCCTGTCCGTCTCGAGCGCCAAGTCCCTCGCCTCGCTGCCTCGTCGCCGCAGCAAAAGCAGCAGTTCGCCAAGTCCCGGCAACCGCTCCACCTCTGCGCGCCCGTCGCCTCCTCCACCGGATCTCGTTCACTCCGTCGCCCAGCCGCCGGTCTCCTTCGCTGCATCGAGCAGCACCAGTTCAGACAGAGGAGGGCGATGCCTCTACCTCGACACCTCCCGTTGACCGCGCGTGGGCCTCCTCTTGCCTCGCCAAGGGCCAGCGTCCACCTCTGCCTCCCCTTCAACCGGCCTCCCTCTGCCCCAGCTGGGTCGAGCCCATGGGTGAGCAGCCCTCCAGCCCCCCTCTCTGTCCGCCCAGATTCGGCCCGTGGATGTTTTTTTCCAGTCTCTACGAATTTAGCATTTTCCTGAAAACTGCAGTTTTACAGAAAAACCCTCAAACATCATGCATATAATAACTCTTTAACAGTGCATCATATGTAAAAACATTATATATGAAAAGTGCTTAGAATTTCATCTAGTTTCATAATATGCTACTTTCATCCATGTTAGAAATGTTTAACTTGCTGTTTGTTTAATTTTGCATAAATAGCATGTTAAAATGATTTATTTCATAACTAAATAACCGTAGCTCCATTTTAAATAAACTTTATATGTAAATGGGGTAGAAAAATGCCTAGTTTAACATGGTGACACTACTTTGCATGTTTAACAACTCTAAAATTGTGTATAGGGCAGAACAGTACCAAATCTAAAATATGCACATGAGGATTTTCCGGAATTGTTGTTTGTTGTTCCGGCCTCATTTAAACTTGCCTAGATAGGTAGTTTTCTTATGCCTCACCTCTTGCCATGTTAATCAACAGTTAATATTGTTGGGTACATAAACGAGAGAGAACTAAATAATTGATGTGGTGTTTCTTCAATATGCAACTTGTTGCATATTGAGCTCCACTTAATTTGTAGTATTGTTTGTGCACTTTGCCATGCCATGCCTCATTAAATCGGACATGCATCATACTTGATTGTGCATCATACCATGTTTATGTGATGATTGTTTACTATGTTGTTTGCTTCTTTCCGGTTTGCTTCTCTCGTTAGCTTCGGTTTCGTTCCGGAGTTGTGAGGATTCGTTCGACTATGTCCGTTTGTCTTCTTCATGGATTCGATCTTCTTCTTAACGGGATCTCAGGCAAGATGACCATACCCTCGAAATCACTTCTATCTTTGCTTGCTAGTTGTTCGCTCTATTGCTATGCTGCGCTACCTACCACTTGCTATATGATGCCTCCCAAATTGCCATGAAACCACCTCTAACCTTTGTCACCCTTCCCAGCAAACCATTGTTTGGCTATGTTACCGCTTTTGCTCAGCCTAGTTGCAGGTGAAGATGAAGATTGCTCCATGTTGGATTATGTTTATGTTGGGATATCACAATATCTCTTATTTAATTAATGCATCTATATACTTGGTAAAGGGTGGAAGGCTCGGCCTTATGCCTGGTGTTTTGTTCCACTCTTGCCGCCCTAGTTTCCGTCATACCGGTGTTATGTTCCTTGATTTTGCGTTCCTTACGCGGTTGGGGTGATTTATGGGACCCCCTTGACAGTTCGCTTTGAATAAAACTCCTCCAGCAAGGCCCAACCTTGGTTTTACCATTTGCTACCACCTATCCGCTTTTCCCTTGGGTTCTGCAGACTCAAGGGTCATCTTTATTTTAACCCCCCCGGGCCAGTGCTTCTCTAAGTGCTGGTCCGAACTGAGTAGACTGCGGGGCCCCCTCGTGGAAACTCGAGGTCTTGTTTTACTCGTAGGATGTCTCATCCGGTGTTGCCCTGAGAACGAGATATGTGCAGCTCCTATCGGGATTGTCGGCACATCGGGCGGCTTTGCTGGTCTTGTTTTACCATTGTCGAAATGTCTTGTAACCGGGATTCCGAGACTGATCGGGTCTTCCCGGGAGAAGGAATATCCTTCGTTGACCGTGAGAGCTTATAATGGGCTAAGTTGGGACACCCCTGCAGGGTATAAACTTTCGAGAGCCATGCCCGCGGTTATGTGGCAGATGGGAATTTGTTAATATCCGGTTGTAGAGAACTTGACACTTGACTTAATTAAAACGCATCAACCGCGTGTGTAGCCGTGATGGTCTCTTTTCGGCGGAGTCCGGGAAGAGAACACGGCTTTTGGGTTATGTTTGACGCAAGTAGGAGTTCAGGATCACTTCTTGATCATTACTAGTTGACGACCGTTCCGTTGCTTCTCTTCTCGCTCTTATTTGCGTATGTTAGCCACCATATATGCTTAGTGCTTGCTGCAGCTCCACCTCACTACCTTCTCCTACCCATAAGCTTAAATAGTCTGGATCTCGCGGGTGTGAGATTGCTGAGTCCTCGTGACTCACTAGATACTTCCAAACAGTTGCAGGTGCCGATGATACCAGTGCAGGCGATGCCACCCAGCTCAAGTGAGAGCTCGATGAAGAACTTGGTCGTTACTATGTTTTGTTTCCTGATGATCAGTAATGGAGCCCAGTTGGGACGATCGGGGATCTAGCATTTGGGGTTGTCTTCTTTTATTTTGGTTCCGTAGTCGGACCTATGTGTGTACTCTGATTGATGTATGATTTATTTATGTATTGTGTGAAGTGGCGATTGTAAGCCAACTCTCTTTATCCCATTCTTGTTCATTACATGGGATTGTGTGAAGATGACCCTTCTTGCGACAAAACCTACAATGCGGTTATGCCTCTAAGTCGTGCCTCGACACGTGGGAGATATAGCCGCATCGTGGGTGTTACACTCCATCTCCCACTCCGGCCATGGCGTCATCTTCCCATATTCGACGCGGGCCGGTGAACGCGCAGGCTGTGCTGCTCATGGCGCGTGAGCTTCTGCGCTATCGTCCGGCCAACGACCTCTATGAGGATTGGCTGGGCCGCATCGCCGAGCTCGTCAGCTCCGCTGGAGAGGCTCCTGCGCCGTCTCGCTCGCTGCCTCCCCCGCCATCTCAGGCAGGTGACATGGCCCACGGTGCGCCTCCTCATCCTCTTTGGCGCAATGTCGTCCCCGAGCCAAGTCGTGAGGCCCCCCAGCATGACCCGCTGCGCAGGGTGCCGGCGCGCGATGAAGAAAGCTGCCAGGTGGTGCAATGACCTCAAGGAGAGGCGCGTGCGCTCCTAGCACCGCCACGTCAAGACCGTGTGCCGCCAGAGGTAGCCGGGCGCGGGCATCAGGACCAGGCTGCCCCTCCGCGGCAGGCCCCTGTGAGCGCGGCAGGGTGCTGTGCGTTCACCCCAGAGCTCCCGTCGTCTGGCCCGGCAAGTTCAAGCTGGATCTGCCTCCACGCTACGATGGCACCCCCGATCTTGCTGATTTCCTCCAGCTCTACGAGCTGAGCATCAAGGTGGCGAACGACGACGAGAAGGTCATGGCGAACTGGTTCCCCATGGCCCTCAAATATGGCACGCGCTCGTGGCTCCTGAACCTCCCGGTGGGATCGATCTCCTCCTGGGATGAGCTGCGCGAGCGTTTCATCGCCAACTTCCAGGGTACTCGCGCCCGCACCCCTGCTGCGGGCGACCTACGGCGCATCATGCAGCAGCTAGGAGAGACCTTGAACAAATACATATAGTGCTTCACCAACATTCGCCTCAAAATCCCTAAGGTGTCGGACGAGGCCATCATTTCAGCATTCACTTATGGCGTCCGGGATGTCAAGATGAAGGAAGAGCTCGCCGTACACGAGGACCTGTGCTCGGCTCTGGAGATGTTCAACATGGCAACCAAATGCGCAAGAGCAGAGGAAGGTCGCCTCTCCCTCCTTGAGCTCCCGGAGGCAAATCCTGAAGACAAGAAGGCCAGGGCCAAGGACGTGAAGTGCAAGGGCCCGGCTGTGCTCGCGGCCGAACCTGAGATGAAGCGTGGCTGTGACCACCCCGAATCCTCCAAGGGCAGTCGCCCGTTCTGTGTCTTCCACAACGTCCACAACCACAACACCAACGACTGCCAAGAGCTTAGGGCCATCCGCGACAGGCGCCTTGGCCGCCGCCCTGAGCGCAACGACCGTGGCTACGACCGCGGAGGAGGCCATGGTGGAGGCCGCTGGGACAACCGCGACCCTCACTAGGACTGGCATGATCAGCCTCGTGAGGACTGCTAGCAGGGCCAGCCTCGCGACGGCCCCTGGAGGGACCAACCTCGTGAGGATCATCCTCAGGGCAATGCCGACCTTCCTCCACTGCCGCTACCGCCGCCGCTGCCAAGGAGGAACGATGACCACCGCCAAGATGATGGGGCCGGGGGCTTCCAAGAGCCTCGCGCTATTGCCTGTATCCTGTTGGGGAACGCAGTATTTCAAAAAATTTCCTACGATCGCGCAAGATCTATCTAGGAGATGCATAGCAACGAGACTGGAGAGTGTGTCACGTATCCTCGTAGACCGAAAGCGGAAGCGTTTAGTAACACGGTTGATGTAGTCGAACGTCTTCACAATCCAACCGATCCAAGTACCGAACGTACGGCACCTCCGTGTCAGCACACGTTCAGCACGATGACGTCCCTCGAGCTCTTGATCCAGTAGAGGGCCGAGGGGGAGTTCCGTCAGCACGACGGCGTGGCGACGGTGTTGGTGATGTGTGAAGGAAATATGCCCTAGAGGCAATAATAAAGTTGTTATTTATATTTCCTTATATCATGATAAATGTTTATTATTCATGCTAGAATTGTATTAACTGGAAACTTAGTACATGTGTGAATGCATAGAAAAACAGAGTGTCCCTGGTATGCCTCTACTAGACTAGCTCGTTAATCAAAGATGGTTAAGTTTCCTAGCCATAGACATGTGTTGTCATTTGATGAACGGGATCACATCATTAGAGAATGATGTGATGGACAAGACCCATCCGTTAGCTTAGCACTATGATCGTTTAGTTTATTGCTATTGCTTTCTTCATGACTTATACATGTTCCTATGACTATGAGATTATGCAACTCCCGAATACCGGAGGAACACTTAGTGTGCTATCAAACGTCACAACGTAACTGGGTGATTATAAAGATGCTCTACAGGTGTCTCCGATGGTATTTGTTGAGTTAGCATAGATCGAGATTAGGATTTGTCACTCCGATTGTCGGAGAGGTATCTCTGGGCCCTCTCGGCAATGCACAACACTATAAGCCTTGCAAGCAATGTGACTAATGAGTTAGTTGCGGGATGATGCATTACGGAACATGTAAAGAGACTTGCCGGTAACGAGATTGAACTAGATATCATGTTACCGATGATCGAATCTCGGGCAAGTAACATACCGATGACAAAGGGAACAACGTATGTTGTTATGCGGTTTGACCGATAAAGATCTTCGTAGAATATGTAGGAGCCAATATGATCCAGGTTCCGCTATTGGTTATCGATCGGAGATGTGTCTCGGTCATGTCTACATAGTTCTCAAACCCGTAGGGTCCGCACGCTTAATGTTCGATGACGATTTGTATTATGAGTTTATGTGATTTGATGACCGAAGGTTGTTCGGAGTCCCGGATGAGATCACGGACGTGACGAGGAGTCTCGAAATGGTCGAGACATAAAGATTCATATATTGGAAGGTTACATTCGGACACCGAAAGTGTTCCGGGTGGTTTCGGATAAAACCGGAGTGCCGGAGGGGTTACCGGAACCCCCCGGGGAAGTAATGGGCCTTAGTGGGCCTTAGGGGAGAGAGAGGGCAGCAGCCAGGAGGTGGCGCCCCCCAAGGGGAGTCCGAATAGGACTAGGGGAGGGGGCGCGACCCCTCTTTCCCTCTCCCTCTCCCTCTCCCTCTCCTTCCTTCTTCTCCTACTTGGACTAGGAAAGGGGGGGGGGCGATTCCTACTTGGAGTAGGACTCCCCCTTGGGCGCGCCTCTAGGGGCCGGCCGGCCTCCTCCCTCCCTCCTTTATATACGGGGGAGGGGGCACCCCATACACACACAAGTTGATCTTTAGCCGTGTGCGGTGCCCCCCTCCGCAGTTTTCCACCTCGGTCATATTGTCGTAGTGCTTAGGCGAAGCCCTGCGTCGGTAACTTCATCATCACCGTCACCACGCAGTCGTGCTGACGAAACTCTCCCTCGGCTTCAACTGGATCAAGAGTTTGAGGGACGTCGCCGAGTTGAACGTGTGCAGATCGCGGAGGTGCCGTGCGTTCGGTACTTGGATCGGTTGGATCGCTAAGACGTTCGACTACATCAACTGCGTTACTAAACGCTTCTGCTTTCGGTCTACGAGGGTACGTGGACACACTCTCCCTGCTCGTTGCTATGCTTCTGCTAGATAGATCTTACGTGATCGTAGGATTTTTTTTGAAATACTACGTTCCCCAACAGTGGCATCCGAGCCAGGTCTATGCGTAGATGTTATATGCATGAGTAGAACACAATGAGTTGTGGACGATAATAGTCATACTTCTTACCAGCATGTCATACTTTGATTCGGCGGTATTGTTGGATGAAGCGGCCCAGACCGACATTACATGACCGCGTTCATGAGACTGGTTCTACCGCCGTGCTTCGCCACACAGGTGGCTAGTGGGTGTCGGTTTCTCCAACTTTAGTTGAATCGAGTGTGACTACGCCCGGTCCTTGTTGAAGGTTAAAACAACACACTTGATGAAAAATCATTGTGGTTTTGATGCGTAGGTAAGAATGGTTCTTGCTAGAAGCCCGTAGCAGCCACGTAAAACTTGCAACAACAAAGTAGATGACGTCTAACTTGTTTTTGCAGGGCTTGCTGTGATGTGATATGGTCAAGACGTGATGATATATAGATTGTTGTATGAGATGATCATGTTTTGTAACAGTTATCAGCAACTGGCAGGAGCCATATGGTTGTCGCTTTATTGTATGAAATGCAATCACCATGTAATTGCTTTACTTTATCACTAAGCGGTAGCGATAGTCGTAGAAGCAATAGTTGGCGAGACGACAACGATGCTTCGATGGAGATCAAGGTGTCAAGCTGGTGACGATGGTGATCATGACGGTGCTTTGGAGATGGAGATCAAAGGCACAAGATGATGATGGCCATATCATTTCACTTATTTGATTGGATGTGATGTTTATCTTTTTATGCATCTTATTTTGCTTAGTACGACGGTAGCATTATAAGATGATCTCTCACTAAATTTCAAGGTACAAGTGTTCTCCTTGAGTATGCACCGTTGTGACAGTTCGTCGTGCCGAGACACCACGTGATGATTGGGTGTGATAAGCTCTACGTTCACATACAACGGGTGCAAGACAGTTTTGCACACGCAGAATACTCGGGTTAAACTTGACGAGCCTAGCATATGCAGATATGGCCTCGGAACACTGAGACCGAAAGGTTGAGCGTGAATCATATAGTAGGTATGATCAACATAGTAATGTTCACCATTGAAAACTACTCCATCTCACGTGATGATCGGACATGGTTTAGTTGATATGAATCACGTGATCACTTAGATGATTAGAGGGATGTCTTTCTAAGTGGGAGTTCTTCAGTAATATGATTAATTGAACTTTAATTTATCATGAACTTAGTACCTGATAGTATTTTGCATGTCTATATTGTTGTAGATAAATGGCCCGTGCTACTGTTCCATTGAATTTTAATGCGTTCCTAGAGAAAGCTAAGTTGAAAGATGATGGTAGCAACTACACGGACTGGGTCCGTAACTTGAGGATTATCCTCATTGCTGCACAGACGAATTACGTCCTGGAAGCACCGCTAGGTGCCAAACCCGCTGCAGGAGCAACTCCGGACGTTATGAACGTCTGGCAGAGCAAAGCTGATGACTACTCGATAGTTTAGTGTGCCATGCTTTACGGCTTAGAACCGGGACTTCAACGACATTTTGAATGTCATGGAGCATATGAGATGTTCCAGGAGTTGAAGTTAATATTTCAAGCAAATGCCCGGATTGAGAGATATGAAGTCTCCAATAAGTTCTGCAGCTGCAAAATGGAGGAGAATAGTTCTGTCAGTGAACATATACTCAGAATGTCTGGGTACCACAATCACTTGACTCAGCTGGGAGTTAATCTTTCGGTTGATAGTGTCATTGACAGGGTTCTTCAATCACTGCCACCAAGCTACAAAAGCTTCGTGATGAACTATAATATGCAAGGGATGGATAAGACAATTTCCGAGCTCTTCGCAATGCTAAAGGCCGCGGAGGTAGAAATCAAGGAGCATCAAGTGTTGATGGTTAACAAGACTACTAGTTTCAAGAAAAAGGGCAAAGGGAAGAAGGGGAACTTCAAGAAGAACGGCAAGCAAGTTGCTGCTCAAGTGAAGAAGCCCAAGTCTGGACCTAAGCCTGAGACTGAGTGCTTCTACTGCAAAGGGATTGGTCACTGGAAGCGGAACTGCCCCAAGTATTTGGCGGAAAAGAAGGATGGCAAAGTGAAAGGTATATTTGATATACATGTTATTGATGTGTACCTTACTAGTGCTCTTAGTAGCGCCTGGGTATTTGATACTGGTTCTGTTGCTCATATTTGCAACTCGAAATAGGGGCTACGGATTAAGCGAAGATTGGCTAAGGACGAGGTGATGATGCACGTGGGAAATGGTTCCAAAGTCGATGTGATCGCCGTCGGCACGCTACCTCTACATGTACCTTCGAGATTAGTTTTAGACCTGAATAATTGTTATTTGGTGCCAGCGTTAAGCATGAACATTATATCTGGATCTTGTTTGATGCGAGACGGTTATTCATTTAAATCAGAGAATAGTGGTTGTTCTATTTATATGAGTAATATCATTTATGGTCATGCACCCTTGATGAGTGATCTATTTTTATTGAATCTCGATAGTAGTGATACACATATTCATAGTATTGAAGCCAAAAGATATAAGTTTAATAATGATAGTGCAACTTATTTGTGGCACTGCCGTTTAGGTCATATTGGTGTAAAGCGCATGAAGAAACTCCACGCTGATGGGCTTTTGGAATCACTTGATTATGAATCACTTGATGCTTGCGAACCATGCCTCATGGGCAAGATGACTAAAACTCCGTTCTCCGGAACAATGGAGCGAGCAACAGACTTATTGGAAATAATACATACTGATGTATGCGGTCCGATGAGTGTTGATGCTCGCGGCGGGTATCGTTATTTTCTGACCTTCACAGATGATTTGAGTAGATATGGGTATATCTACTTGATGAAACATAAGTCTGAAACATTTGAATAGTTCAAAGAATTTCAGAGTGAAGTGGAAAATCATCGTAACAAGAAAATAAAGTTTCTACGATCTGATCGTGGAGGTGAATATTTGAGTTACGAGTTTGGTCTTTATTTGAAACAATGCGGAATAGTTTCGCAACTTACGCCACCTGGAACACCACAACGTAATGGTGTGTCCGAACGTTGTAATCGAACTTTATTAGATATGGTACGATCTATGATGTCTCTTACTGATTTACCGCTATCATTTTGGGGTTATGCTTTAGAGACGGCTGCATTCACGTTAAATAGGGCACCATCTAAATCCGTTGAGATGACACCATGTGAACTATGGTTTGGCAAGAAACCCAAGTTGTCGTTTCTTAAAGTTTGGGGCTGCGATGCTTATGTGAAAAAGCTTCAACCTGATAAGCTCGAACCCAAATCGGAGAAATGTGTCTTCATAGGATACCAAAAAGAAACTATTGGGTACACCTTCTATCACAGATCCGAAGGCAAGATATTCGTTGCTAAGAATGGATCCTTTCTAGAGAAGGAGCTTCTCTCGAAAGAAGTGAGTGGGAGGAAAGTAGAACTTGATGAGGTAATTGTACCTTCTCTCGAATTGGAAAGTAGTTCATCACAGAATTCAGTTCCAGTTATTCCTACACCAATTAGTGAGGAAACTAATGATGATGATCATGAAACTTCTGATCAAGTTACTACCGAACCTCGTAGGTCAACTAGAGTAAGATTTGCACCAGAGTGGTACGGTAATCCAGTTCTGGAGGTCATGTTACTTGACCATGACGAACCTACAAACCATGAGGAAGCGATGATGAGCTCAGGTTCCGCAAAATGGCTTGAGGCCATGAAATCTGAGATGGGATCCATGTATGAGAACAAAGTGTGGACTTTGGTTGACTTGCCCGATGATCGGCAAGCCATAGAGAATAAATGGATCTTCAAGAAGAAGACTGACGCTGATGGTAATATTACTGTCAACAAAGCTTGACTTGTTGCAAAAGGTTTTCGACAAGTTCAAGGAGTTGACTACGATGAGACTTTCTCACCCGTAGCGATGCTTAAGCCCGTCCGAATCATGTTAGCAATTGCCGCATTTTATGATTATGAAATTTGGCAAATGGATGTCAAAACTGCATTCCTTAGTGGATATCTTAAAGAAGAGTTGTATATGATGCAACCAGAAGGTTTTGTCAATCCAAAAGGTGCTAACAAAAGTGTGCAAGCTCCAGCGATCCATTTATGGACTGGTGCAAGCATCTCGGAGTTGGAATATATGCTTTGATAGTGTGATCAAAGCATATGGTTTTATACAGACTTTTGGAGAAGCCTGTATTTACAAGAAAGCGAGTGGGAGCTCTGTAGCATTTCTGATATTATATGTGGATGACATATTGTTGATCGGAAATGATACTGAATTTCTGGATAGCATAAAAGGATACTTGAATAAGAATTTTTCAATGAAAGACCTCGGTGAAGCTGCTTATATATTGGGCATCAAGATCTATAGAGATAGATCAAGACGCTTAATTGGACTTTCACAAAGCACATACCTTGATAAAGTTTTGAAGAAGTTCAAAATGGATCAAGCAAAGAAAGGGTTCTTGCCTGTGTTACAAGGTGTGAAGTTGAGTCAGACTCAATGCCTGACCACTGCAGATGATAGAGAGAAAATGAAAGTCATTCCCTATGCTTCAGCCATAGGTTCTATCATGTATGCGATGCTGTGTACCAGACCTGATGTGTGCCTTGCTATTAGTTTAGCAGGGAGTTACCAAAGTAATCCAGGAGTGGATCACTGGACAGCGGTCAAGAACATCCTGAAGTACCTAAAAAGGACTAAGGATATGTTTCTCGTTTATGGAGGTGACAAAGAGCTCGTCGTAAATGGTTACGTCGATGCAAGCTTTGACACTTATCCGGATGACTCTAAGTCACAAACCGGGTACGTATTTATATTGAATGGAGGAGCTGTAAGTTGGTGCAGTTCCAAGCAGAGCGTCGTGGCGGGATCTACGTGTGAAGCGGAGTACATAGCTGCTTCAGAAGCAGCAAATGAAGGAGTCTGGATGAGGGAGTTCATATCTGATCAAGGTGTCATACCTAGTGCATCGGGTCCAATGAAAATCTTTTGTGACAATACTGGTGCAATTGCCTTGGCAAAGGAATCCAGATTTCACAAGAGAACCAAGCACATCAAGAGACGCTTCAATTCCATCCGCGATCAAGTCAAGGAGGGAGACATAGAGATTTGCAAGATACATATGGATCTGAATGTTGCAGACCCGTTGACTAAGCCTCTCTCACGAGCAAAACATGATCAGCACCAAGACTCCATGGGTGTTAGAATCATTACTATGTAATCTAGATTATTGACTCTAGTGCAAGTGGGAGACTGAAGGAAATATGCCCTAGAGGCAATAATAAAGTTGTTATTTATATTTCTGTATATCATCATAAATGTTTATTATTCATGCTCGAATTGTATTAACTGGGAACTTATTACATGTGTGAATGCATAGACAAACAGAGTGTCCCTAGTATGCCTCTATTAGACTAGCTCGTTAATCAAAGATGGTTAAGTTTCCTAGCCATAGACATGTGTTGTCATTTAATGAATGGGATCACATCATTAGAGAATGATGTGATGGACAAGACCCATCCGTTAGCTTAGCACTATGATCGTTTAGTTTATTGCTATTGCTTTCTTCATGACTTATACATGTTCCTATGACTATGAGATTATGCAACTCCCGAATACCGGAGGAACACTTAGTGTGCCACAACATAACTGGGTGATTATAAAGATGCTCTACAGGTGTCTCCGAAGGTGTTTGTTGGGTTGGCATAGATCAAGACTAGGATTTGTCACTCCGTATATCGGAGAGGTATCTCTGGGCCCTCTCGGTAATGCACATCACTATAAGCCTTGTAAGCAATGTGACTAATGAGTAAGTTGCGGGATGATGCATTACGAAACGAGTAAAGAGACTTGCCGGTAACGAGATTGAACTAGGTATGATGTTACCGACGATCGAATCTTGGGCAAGTAACATACCGATGACAAAGGGAACAACATATGTTGTTATGCGGTTTGACCGATAAAGATCTTCGTAGAATATGTAGGAGCCAATATGAGCATCCAGGTTCCGATGTTGGTTATTGACCGGAGATGTGTCTCGGTCATGTCTACATAGTTCTCAAACCCGTAGGGTCCGCATGCTTAACGTTCGATGACGATTTGTATTATGAGTTTATGTGATTTGATGACTGAAGGTTGTTTGGAGTCTCGGATGGGATCACGGACGTGACGAGGAGTCTCGAAATGGTCGAGACATAGAGATTCATATATTGGAAGGTTACATTCGGACACCGGAAGTGTTCCGGGTGGTTTCGGATAAAACCGGAGTGCCGGAGGGGTTACCAGAACCCCCCCGGGGAAGCAATGGGCCTTAGTGGGCCTTAGGGGAGAGAGAGGGCAGCAGCCAGGAGGTGGCGCCTCCCCAAGGGGAGTCCGAATAGGACTAGGGGAGGGGGGCGCGGCCCCTCTTTCCCTCTCCCTCTCCCTCTCCTTCCTTCTTCTCCTACTTGGACTAGGAAAGGGGGGATTCCTACTTGGAGTAGGACTCCCCCCTTGGGCGCACCTCTAGGGGCCGTCCGGCCTCCTCCCTCCCTCCTTAATATACAGGGGAGGGGGGCACCCCATAGAGACACAAGTTGATCTTTAGCCGTGTGCGGTGCCCCCCTCCACAGTTTTCCACCTCGGTCATATTGCTATAGTGCTTAGGCGAAGCCCTGCGTCGGTAACTTCATCATCACCGTCACCACGCCATCGTGCTGACGAAACTCTCCCTCGGCCTCAACTGGATCAAGAGTTCGAGGGACGTCACCGAGCTGAACGTGTGCAGATCGCGGAGGTGCCGTGCGTTCGGTACTTGGATCGGTTGGATCGCGAAGACGACTACATCAACCGCGTTACTAAATGCTTCCGCTTTCGGTCTATGAGGGTACGTGGACACACTCCCCCCGCTCGTTGCTATGCTTCTCCTAGATAGATCTTGCTGATTGTAGGATTTTTTTTGAAATACTACGTTCCCCAACAATGTGATCCGCGCAGGGCTTCGCCTAAGTAGTACGACAATATGACCGAGGTGGTAAACTGTGGAGGGGGCACCGCACACGGCTAAGAAACAACTGTTGTGCTTTGGGGTGCCCCCTGCCCCCGTATATAAAGGAGGGGAGGAGGAGGCCGGCCACCAAGGGGCGCGCCAGGGAGAGGGGAGTCCTACTAGGACTCCATTCCTAGTAGGATTCGGCCCCCCCTTTTTTCCTTGTTCCGGAGGGGAAAAGGAGGAAAGGAGAGGGAGTAGGAGAAGGAAAGGGGGGCGCCGCCTGAGGGAGTCCTGGACTAAGGGGTCCTCGGGCGTCCGATCTGTTGGACATGGGCCGGACTGATGGGCTGTGAAGATACAAAGACCGAAGACTCTACCCATGTCCGGATGGGACTCTCCTTGGCGTGGAAGGCAAGCTTGGCGACCAAATATGAAGATTCCTTTCTCTGTAGCCGACCTTATGTAACCCTAGTTCCCTCCGGTGTCTATATAAACCAGAGGGTTAGATCTGTAAAGAACAACAATCATAATCGTAGTCATACAGGCTAGACTTCTAGGGTTTTAGCCATTGCGATCTCGTGGTAGATCAACTCTTGTAATACTCATATTCATCAAGATCAATCAAGCAAGAAGTAGGGTATTACCTCCATAGAGAGGGCCCGAACCTGGGTAAACATTGTGTCCCCCGTCTCCTGTTACCATCAACCTAGACGCACAGTTCGGGACCCCCAACCCGAGATCCGCCGGTTTTGACACCGACATTGGTGCTTTCATTGAGAGCTCCACTGTGCCGTCCTCAAAAGGTTTGATGGCCCCTTCAATCATCTACAACAATGCTATCCAAGGAGAAGTCTTCCTCCCCGGACAGATCTTCGTGTTCGGCGGCTTCGCCCTGCGGGCCAACTCGCTTGGCCATCTGGAGCAGATCGACAGCTACACCCCTGGCCATCAGGTCAGATCCTAGAGCTTGAACTACGTCACGGATATCCGCAGAGACTTGATCTTCGACGGATTTGAGACCACGGCAGTCGCTCCCCGTCACCACGATGAAAATGACTTAAATCTGTCATAGGACCGTACCCTGGAGATAGCATCTGTAACTGCTCTGGCCTTAGATCTGGAGCAGATCGCGCCATCTGAAGATGGGAAGCTCAACCCCGCCACGGATGCCGCAGTCCCAATGGCGTCAGAGCCGCACACAGACCCAACTTTGAGTGGAATCTGTGTCACCGGAGCCTCGGACTCGTTTCCGGCTACAGGTTCCGAACCATGTGCGTCCACGTGCGTCGAGCTCGATCAATCATCAATTGTTGAATTCAGCTCCGCGGGCATTTTTCGGCACTCGCCTTTGGGCGACGTGTTAAACTCGTCCAAAGCACTATCCTTAGCAGGGGGCTCATAGCCGAATTATATCCGGTTTGAACTGGAGGCTGATGACAGAGAATTTCGCTTCCCACCCACCGCCCACTTCATAGCCACTGTCGAAGACTTAACCGACATGCTCGATTACGGCTCCGAAGACATCGACGATATAGACGACGATGCCGATGAGGAGCAGGGCCAAAACCCGCCATTTACCGGACGCTGGATGGCCACCTCTTCTTACGACGTGTACATGGTGGATACACCTAAAAGAACTAACGATAATGACAAAGAAAATCCAGTCGAGGATAAACCTCCTGAGATACAGCCAAAGCGCCGGCGTCAGCGGCGCCGCTCTAAGTCACGTCGCGGAAAAGACAGCAATACTGGCACGGGAGAAAACAAATCTCCGGAAGATGCCGAAGATAATGAAGACCCCGTTGAGATAACTTCCGAATAGGAGGAACGGGAAAACGGGCAAGTTAGCCCTGATGAACATGCCATAAACGACGACTCAGAGGACAGTAATTACCTTCCACTCTCCAAGGATGAGGTGAGCTTCGGTAACGAGGATTTTATCATGCCCGAGGAACCTCTCGAGCAGGAGCGCTTTAAGCGCCGGCTAATAGCCACTGCAAGGAGCCTGAAAAAGAAGCAGCAACAGCTTCAAGCTGACCAAAATCTGCTCAACGATAGATGGACTAATGTCCTAGCAGCCGAAGAATATGGCCTCAAGCGCCCAGCCAAAAGCTTCCCGAAGTGCAAATTGCTACCTCAGTTCGATGATGAGGCGCCGGAGCCCGTACCATCATCGCACAACGCGGCTGACCGACCACCACGCGGTCGGGATAAAGAGGCAACTCAAGCCGAACACCAGCCCGCCCCGCCTCATCGTAAAGGCAGAGATAAAACAGCTCGTGGTTATACATATGACCTTCGGCAGGACCTGGACAATAGAGCAGGACATACCAGATCAATCTACGGTTCGCGAGGACGTGCCCCGACACGTGACGACGGCTATCTATTCGGACGTGACAAGCCTAGTCACGTCCGGGCCGAAAACCACAGATGGACTGCATCGGAGCTACGTCGCGATGTGGCCCGATATAGAGGTGCCGCACACCCTCTTTGCTTCACTGACGAAGTAATGGAGCATGAATTCCCAGAAGGGTTTAAACCCATGAATATTGAATCATACGATGGAACAACTGATCCCGCGGTGTGGATCGAGGATTTTATTCTCCATATCCATATGGCCCGTGGAGATGACCTCCACGCCATCAAATACCTCCCGTTAAAACTCAAAGGGCCAGCTCGGCACTGGTTAAACAGTCTGCCTGAAAACTCTATTGGCAGCTGGGAGGATTTGGAAGACGCCTTCCGCGACAACTTCCAAGGTACATATGTCCGGCCACCATATGCCGATGACTTAAGCCTCATAGTTCAACAGCCCGGAGAGTCAGCCAGGAAATTCTGGACTAGGTTCTTAACTAAAAAGAACCAGACCGTCGACTGTCCGGATGCCGAAGCCCTAGCAGCCTTTAAACACAGCATCCGCGACGAATGGCTCGCCCGCTACCTCGGCCAAGAAAAGCTGAAGTCCATGGCAGCCCTCACGACATTCATGACCCGCTTTTGTGCGGGTGAGGATAGTTGGCTAGCCCGTAGCAAAAACATGGCAAGCGAAGCGGGCACCTCCGAGGTCAAAAACAACAACAACAAGCTCCGACGCAACATGCACAAACGTCGAAGCAATGGTGATAACACCAACGACACTACAGTCAACACCGGATTCAGTGGCTCCAAGTCCGGTCAGCGGAAGAAGCCATATAAAAGAAATAACTCGGGACCATCCAGTTTGGACCGCATACTCAATCGTCCATGCCAGATCCATGGCACCCCAGACAAACCAGCCAATCATACCAATAGTGATTGTTGGGTTTTTAAACAGGCCGGCAAGTTAAATGCCGAAAACAAGGAGAAGGGATTGCAAAGCGAGGACGATGATGAGGAACCCCGGCCATCGAACACAGGGGGACAGAAGGAGTTTCCCCCTCAGGTCAAAACGGTGAACATGATATACGCTACCCACATCCCCAAGAGGGAACGCAAGCGCGCGCTCAGGGACGTCTATGCGGTAGAGCCAGTCACCCCAAAGTTTAATCCATGGTCGTCATGCCCGATCACCTTCGATCGTCGGGATCATTCGACCAGTATCCATCATGGTGGTTCGGCCGCACTGGTCCTTGACCCAATAATTGATGGATTCCACCTAACGCGAGTCCTCATGGACGTCGGCAGTAGCCTGAACTTGCTCTATCAGGATACAGTGCACAAAATGGGCATTAATCCATCACGGATCAAGCCCATAAAGACTACCTTTAAAGGAGTCATAACAGGTGTAGAGGCCCGCTGTACGGGCTCAATCACACTAGAGGTTGTTTTCGGATCTCCGGACAACTTCTGAAGCGAAGAGTTAATCTTCGATATCGTCCCCTTTCGCAGTGGCTATCACGCACTGCTTGGACGAATCGCATTTGCTCGATTCAACGCGGTGCCACACTATGCTTATCTCAAGCTCAAGATGCCCGGGCCACGCGGCGTCATAACAGTTAATGGAAACACGGAACGCTCCCTCCATACCGAAGAGCACACCGCTGCCTTAGCAGCAGAAGTACAGAGCGGCCTTTTCAAGAAGAACCTTAATTCGGCGGCTGAGCTCCCGGACACTGTCAAGAGAGTCCGGACTATTCTGCAGCAGGACAGCTCGGCTCGTCAAGAGCTCGACTAGAAATTTGGCCTCCGTCCCAATCCCGATCAAGTGGCGGCATTCGTACCGCACGTAGATAACTACGCACTCAAAATACCATGGGCATAGACGGAGGCATAACTAGCTTGTGATCCACAATACGGCTCGACCGCCCCTGGACACACATACTTTCACTGATTCCTTTTTGCTCCTTTTTAGGTTTCTTTTCCACAGGTCTTCCCTGATGGCCTAATCACCGGTCCTTTCGAAGGATAAATACACCAAGACGACAGTAAGCATGGACGTACAGGGGAATTTCTAGGTGGTCTCTTAGTGATCACTCTACCTGTTTGCAGGACCCACACACAGCTCTCCCTTGGTCGTGGCATATTAAATAGCTTGTTGCTTATTGCACTACTTGTACAAATGCGCTTTGACGTATTAATCAAATTATAATGGAAACAGTTTGCGGCCAAAATTCTACGGCTCTAGCTTACTACCCTTTCTTCTTTCCTTTTTTGATAACTTTATCAAATAGCACCCGTACACTTTGGTACGTTTCAATTTGCCATGGGCTTCATAGCGCCCCGCAATATGGCAACAAAGTCCGAACAACTTTTACAGTATAGTTCGGCACCCCGAATTTAGCACTATATGCATTGGCTCCGAATCATGTCTTTGGTCAATAGTTGGGTTGCCCGGCTCCTGTGCTTGCTACCTTACGTTCCATTATATCGGCTAGGGTAGTAAAGGGAGAACTACTGCGATTGTGCCCTGGTTTACCCGGATGAGCACCTCAGTAGAGAAAGCCGAAAACTGACTGTCATGATGCGGCGAGAGCCGGTCAGCTCTTCGGAGGTCTCAAATCTTTAGAGATTTTTCTCCACATTACGCGAGGGATCGGTACTTACCCGATCAGGTGTTTACAACATCCTAGTTCGGATACTAGGGGCTGCGCCTATATTTTTATTGTCAAACTCCTATGGCTAAGTGAGGGTGCTAAAGCCGCATAGTCCGATTGCCTGGTTCGTTGCGTTAAACACCTCCTTCAAGGACCAAACAATTGGGTCAAGAGTGTTTAGATTACATCCCAAACAGCCCCGTACTACCTACGTGGGGGCAGAAGCCGACGACTGGCCAACCCTCAGATTTCACACAACACGGCCGCACAGGAGGTGAATTTTTTTAAACAAACATTATATTACATAACGACTTTGTTTCATCATACAAGGCAGAGACAACATGAATGTATTCATTCGAAAATAATGTCTTGCGCACATTGCGTCGCCACAATACGAGACCCCTCTAGGACGTCTTCAAAATACCGCTCGGGCGTGCGGTGCTCCTTGCCCTGAGGCGGTCCCTCGGTCACAAGCTTGACGGCGTCCATTTTCGCCCACCATACCTTGACGCAGGCGAAGGCCATGCGTGCGCCCTTGATGCAGACCGACCGCTTGACAACGTCCAGCCGAGGGCAGGCATCCACCAACCGCTTCACGAGGCCGAAGTAGCTGCTGGGTATAGCTTCGGCAAGCCACAGCCAGATTATTAAATCCTTCATGGCCAGTTCGGCCACCCTATGCAGCTCGACCAGCTGTTTTAGCTGATCGCTAAAGGGCACCAGATGTTCTGGCGCAAGGTATTGCGACCAGAACAGCTTCTCCGTTGAGCTCCCTTCTCTGGCTCGGAAGAACTCCGCAGCATCAGAAACACTGCGCGGCAGATCCGCAAACGTCCCTGGAGAACTCCAAATCCGGGTTAGTAAGAAATACTTCTTCTTTACATACTTGCTTTGCATACTATACGCCTTACCCGCCGCGATTTTCTTGGCCTCCTGGATCTCCTGGAGGGCGCCCTGGGCTTCAACCCGGGCCTCTTCTGTGCTTTGATGAGCCTTGGCGAGTTCGGTCTCTTGAGCCGAAACATCGCGCTCCAAGGTCTCGCACTTTTTCACGGCATCCTGGAGCTCTTGCTAGACCTCATTAAGCCTAGCCTCGTGCTTCTTACGAGCGGCTTGTTCCTTGGCAGCTTTCTCCTCGGCTTCGGCCAGGGCCTTTTTAAGGACCTCGACCTCGGTCGCCGCTCCTACAAATATCATGGCACTATGGTCAATACACATCATTCATTCTTTTCGAATATACAGCAAGTCATCACATACCTTGCTTGTCCACTAGCTGCCTTTTTACAAGGCCGAGCTCTTCTTCGACCCGCTCCAGACTCTGCTTTAGTCCGGAGACCTCCGCAGCATGAGAGGTGGCGGCCAGCAACGACGCCTGCTTATTCATATAAGACATCTTTAGTTAGTATCCTGCGAAAATAAATTGATCCTCTGTCCGGCTTTTTCCTTCCGAACACCGGACAGTGTCTCAGGGGCTACTCTCTATACTAGGACTTTTTCCTTGCGTCGCTTACCTCAAAACCTGTCAGCAGGCTGCTGCAGGCTTCGGTCAGTCCGCTCTTGACGGACTGAACCCTCTCAATCACCGTACCCATAAGGATACGGTGTTCCTCCACGACGGAAGCGCCTCGTAGCGCTTCCAGTAGATTATCCAGTGCCTCTGGTTGGACAGAGGTCACCGGTGGGATAGGCACACCTCCTTCTCTCGAAGGGGGATGCTCTCCGGATTCCGGAGCCGTATAGGTCTCCGGAACCGTGTTCGGTTGGGGGCCGAACTGAACACGGCCCCCATCGCTAGACTCCATGGGGACCTGCTCCCCCAGGTGTTCGGCGGCCGAGGTTTCGCCCTCCAGCGCCACCCTGACGGCCTCCTGAACCTCTCCCTAGCCTGGGAAGGTCCTTTGGGACAGCATCTCGTCGTCGCCCTTGGCCTTGGGAGAGTGAGCGGCCGGCGGTGACTCGCCGGCCATCGCCTTTGAATCCAGCGAACCTCCTGATGAGGATCGTAGGGAGTTGTCGTGGGCCGGACTGCAATAAGATAATTAACAATGTTTATACCATGAAGAGGAGAGGCCGGATACATGGATGCCTACGGGCTTTTAGTACTTACGATGCGGCCAGGGGCTTGCTTCGGGGGCGTCGTTCTGGGCTGCTGTCGACGTCCCACACGGAGTTATCCGTGAGGGGGCCCTTCCCCCTCTTGGGCGCCTCCGCCTCCAGATTTGTGGAGGCCTCCCTCTTCTTCCTCCCCCCATCAGGGGGAGAGTTGCTTTCTTCCTCCTCCTCGTCGTCTTCGGTGGCAGAGGAGTGAGTCTTGTCTTTGGACGTCATGTCCGAAGTGCCCTTGCGACGAGGGCCACTTTTGGCCCCCTTGGCCTTCTTCTTGGCCTTCTTCTCCGGCGCCTTGTAGGGTGCCGTAACCAGCATCTTCGCCAGGAGCGGGATGACTGGTTCCTCGGGCAGCGGATCCGGACATCGAATCCGCTCCGCTTTCTCTGTCGAGACCTGAAAAAATAAATGGTGAAGTTTTAGCTATCTTCTTTGAACAATCAAGTAGAGGATGTACCTTGTGACGATAAATACTTACCGCACTGGCATGATGGGCAAGATCGTGCCCGCCGTCCGAGTCTATGGCCGGCGGCGTCTCATTGCCCTTAAAGAGCAACTTCCAGACATCTTCGTGAGTGGTTCCGAAGAGTCTTTCCAAGGTTTGGTGCTTCTCCGGATCAAATTCCCATAAAGGGCATGTTCGGCAGTAGCATGGAAGGATCCGACGAACTAGCATCACCTGGATCACGTGGACGAGCTTGATGTTTTTATCCACCATGCTTTGGATGCACGTTTGCAGCGCTATCAGCTCGTCCGACGAAGACCAATTTGGGCCCTTCTCTATCCAGGAGGTGAGCCGAATTGGAGCTCCGGATTTGAACTCGGGAGCTGCAGCCCAGGTGGCGTCACGAGGCTTTGTGATATAGAACCACAGCTTCTGCCACTCCTTGACAGTCTCCACGAAAGTACCTTTGGGCCATGTGACATTGGGCATCTTGCTCACCATGGCACCTCCGCACTCCGCGTGTTGGCCATCCACCACCTTCGGCTTCACGTTGAAGATCTTGAGCCATAGTCCAAAGTGGGGAGGAATGCGGAGGAAGGCCTCGCACACGACAATAAATGCCGAGATGTTGAGGAAGGAGTTCGGGGCTAGATCATGGAAATCTAGCCCGTAGTAGAACATAAGTCCGCGGATGAAAGGGTGGAGAGGAAACCCTAACCCGCGGACGAAATGAGGGATGAACACCACCCTCTCGTTGGGCTTCGGGGTGGGGATGACTTGCCCCTTTGCCGGAAGCCGGTGGGCGATTTCTTTCGCTAGATACCTGGCCTCCCGAAGCTCAGTGATGTCCTTCTCCTTGACGGAGGAGGCCATCCACTTGCCTTGCCCTCCAGATCCAGACATGGTTGAGAACCTTCTTGAGGCAAAAAAGATGAGGACTTGGGCGCTGGAGCTCGAGAATGGAAGGGCAGAGAGAGAGAAGGCGTGGGTGAAGAAGGGGAATCCTTATCTCCTTATAAAGGCAGTGAATATCAAGTGCCTCCCTACTCGCCTTAAAACTCGCCTGTTCCCAAGGGTTGTGCAAACGGCACGGTTGGATTACCCACGCCCGTATTAATGAGAATCCCGCAATAAGGGGACATGATCTCTGCTTTGACAAGACGTGCCAATGATAACCGCATCTCGAAATGTGGAACGACAGATGAAAACGGTTCGAAGTAATGACCGGTAAGACATGATGTCACATTGAAAAAAGTTGTTAGCGGAT
This sequence comes from Aegilops tauschii subsp. strangulata, assembly GCF_002575655.3. Lineage (NCBI taxonomy): Eukaryota > Viridiplantae > Streptophyta > Magnoliopsida > Poales > Poaceae > Aegilops > Aegilops tauschii. Next base: position 183,245,040 of record NC_053035.3, on the reverse strand, counting down.
TGGACTCGTGAAATATTATACTCTCTGCGGTTGTGTGTGCGGTACTTGTGGTGCAGATCCGGACACGTTTGTTGCGTCCGAAGACTATCTTGGAGTATTCGGAAAGGGGAACCCGCCTTGCAATGCCGAAGACAATCTGCACGCCGGACACCTCGTCATTGAAGCCTGGTTCAGGGGCTACTGAGAGAGTCCTGGACTAAGGGGTCCTCGGGTGTCCGGCCTATTGGACATGGGCCGGACTGATGGGCTGTGAAGATACAAAGATTGAAGACTCTACCCGTGTCCGGATGGGACTCTCCTTGGCGTGGAAGGCAAGCTTGGCGACCAAATATGAAGATTCCTTTCTCTGTAACCGACTTTATGTAACCCTAGTTCCCTCTGGTGTCTATATAAACCAGAGGGTTAGATCTGTAAAGAACAACAATCATAATCGTAGTCATACAGGCTAGACTTCTAGGGTTTTAGCCATTGCGATCTCATGGTAGATCAACTCTTGTAATACTCATATTCATCAAGATCAATCAAGCAGGAAGTAGGGTATTACCTCCATAGAGAGGGCCCGAACCTGGGTAAACATTCTGTCCCCCGTCTCCTGTTACCATCAACCAAGACGCACAGTTCGGGACCCCCTACCCGAGATCCGCCGGTTTTGACACCGACACCACCCCCTTCCCTAATCCTATTCGGCCTCCTCCCTTGTGGGGGGCGCACCAGCCCCTTGTGGGCTGGTTAGCCTCCCTCCTATGGCCCATATGGCCCATATCTTTCCCCGGGGGGTTCCGGTAACCCCTCCGGTGTTGGAAATATGCCCTAGAGGCAATAATAAAATGGTTATTATTATATTTCCTTGTTCATGATAATTGTCTGTTGTTCATGCTATAATTGTGTTATCCGGAAATCGTAATACATGTGTGAATGCATAGACTATAACATGTCCCTAGTGAGCCTCTAGTTGACTAGCTCGTTGATCAATAGATGGTTACGGTTTCCTGACCATGGACATTGGATGTCACTGATAACGGGATCACATGATTAGGAGAATGATGTGATGGACAAGACCCAATCCTAAGCATACACTAGATCGTGTAGTTCGTTTACTAAAGCTTTTCTAATGTCAAGTATCATTTCCTTAGACCATGAGATCGTGCAACTCCCGGATACCGTAGGAATGCTTTGGGTGTACCAAACGTCACAACGTAACTGGGTGGCTATAAAGGTGCACTACAGGTATCTCCGAAAGTGTCTGTTGGGTTGGCACAGATCGAGACTGGGATTTGTCACTCCGTATGACGGAGAGGTATCTCTGGGCCCACTCGGTAATGCATCATCATAATGAGCTCAATGTGACCAAGTGATTGGTCACGGGATCATGCATTACGGTACGAGTAAAGTGACTTGTCGGTAACGAGATTGAACGAGGTATTGGGATACCGACGATCGAATCTCGGGCAAGTAACGTACCGATTGACAAAGGGAATTGTATACGGGATTACTTGAATCCTCGACATCGTGGTTCATCCGATGAGATCATCGAGGAGCATGTGGGAGCCAACATGGGTGTCCAGATCCCGCTGTTGGTTATTGACCGGAGAGTCGTCTCGGTCATGTCTGCGTGTCTCCCGAACCCATAGGGTCTACACACTTAAGGTTCGGTGACGCTAGGGTTGTAGAGATATTAGTATGCGGTAACACGAAAGTTGTTCGGAGTCCCGGATGAGATCCCGGACATCACGAGGAGTTTCGGAATGGTCCGAAGGTAAAGATTTGTATATAGGAAGTCCAGTTTCGGCCACCGGGAAAGTTTCGAGGGTCACCGGTATTGTACCGGGACCACCGGTTGGGGCCACCTATCCCGGAGGGCCCCATGGGCTGAAGTGGGAAGGGAACCAGCCCCTGGTGGGCTGGTGCGCCCCCCATGGGCCTCCCCCTGCGCCTAGGGTTGGAAACCCTGGGGGTGGGGGTGCCCCACCTGACTTGGGGGGCAAGTTCCCCCCTTGGCCGCCGCCCCCCCTTGAGATTAGATCTCTAGGGGCCGGCACCCCCCAGGGCCCCTATATAAAGGGGGGGAGGGAGGGCTGAGCACCCCAAACCCTGGCGCCTCCCTCTCCCTCCTGTAACACCTCTCCCTCTCGCTGAGCTTGGCGAAGCCCTGCCGAGATCCCCGTTGCTTCCACCACCACGTCGTCGTGCTGCTGGATCTCCATCAACCTCTCCTTCCCCTTGCTGGATCAAGAAGGAGGAGACGTCTCTCCCAACCGTACGTGTGTGGAACGCGGAGGTGCCGTCCGTTCAGCGCTAGGATCATCGGTGATTTGGATCACGACGAGTACGACTCCATCAACCCCGTTCTCTTGAACGCTTCCGCTCGCGATCTACAAGGGTATGTAGATGCACTCCTCCCCTCTCGTTGCTAGTAAACTCCATAGATTGATCTTGGTGATGCGTAGAAAATTTTAAATTTCTGCTACGATCCCCAACAGTGGCATCATGAGCTAGGTCTATGCGTAGTTTCTATGCACGAGTAGAACACAAGTTGTTGTGGGCGTCGATTTTGTCAATTTACTTGCCGTTACTAGTCTTATCTTGATTCGGCGGCATCGTGGGATGAAGCAGCCAGGACCAACCTTACACGTACGCTTACGTGAGACAGGTTCCACCGACTGACATGCACTAGTTGCATAAGGTGGCTAGCGGGTGTCTGTCTCTCCCACTTTAGTCGGATCAGGATTCGATGAAAAGGGTCCTTATGAAGGGTAAATAGAAATTGGCATATCACGTTGTGGTTTTGGCGTAGGTAAGAATCGTTCTTGCTAGAAACCTATAGCAGCCACGTAAAAATTTGCAACAACAATTAGAGGACGTCTAACTTGTTTTTGCAGCAAGTGTCATGTGATGTGATATGGCCAGAAGGATGTGATGAATGATATATGTGATGCATGAGATTGATCATGTTCTTGTAATAGGAATCACGACTTGCATGTCGATGAGTATGACAACCGGCAGGAGCCATAGGAGTTGTCTTAATTTATTTATGACCTGCGTGTCAACTGGAACGTCATGTAATTACTTTACTTTATTGCTAACCGTTAGCCATAGTAGTAGAAGTAATAGTTGGCGAGACAACTTCATGAAGACACGATGATGGAGAACATGGTGTCATGCCGGTGACGATGATGAACATGGCGCCCCGAAGATGGAGATCAAAAGGAGCAAAATGATATTGGCCATATCATGTCACTATTTGATTGCATGTGATGTTTATGATGTTTTACATCTTATTTGCTTAGAACGACGGTAGCATAAATAAGATGATCCCTCGCTAAAATTTCAAGAAAGTGTTCCCCCTAACTGTGCACCGTTGCGAAAGTGCGTTGTTCCCAAGCACCACGTGATGATCGGGTGTGATAGGTTCTAACGTTCGCATACAACGGGTGTAAGCCAGATTTACACACGCAATACACTTAGGTTGACTTGACGAGCCTAGCATGTACAGACATGGCCTCGGAACACAAGAGACCGAAAGGTCGAACATGAGTCGTATAGCAGATACGATCAACATGAAGATGTTCACCGATGATGACTAGTCCGTCTCACGTGATGATCGGACACGGCCTAGTTGACTCGGATCATGTATCACTTAGATGACTAGAGGGATGTCTGTCTGAGTGGGAGTTCGTTAATAATTTGATTAGATGAACTTAATTATCATGAACTTAGTCTAAAAAATCTTTACAATATGTCTTGTAGATCAAATGGCCCACGCTAATGTTGCCCTCAACTTCAACGCGTTCCTAGAGAAAACCAAGCTGAAAGACGACGGTAGCAACTACACGGACTGGGTCCGTAACCTGAGGATTATCCTCATAGCTGCCAAGAAAGCATATGTCCTTGAAGCACCGCTAGGTGATGCACCTGTTTTCCCAGCAACTCAAGACGTTCTGAACGCCTGGCAGTCGCGTAGTGATGATTACTCCCTGGTTCAGTGCGGCATGCTTTACAGCATAGAACCGGGGCTCCAAAAGCGTTTTGAGCAGCACGGAGCATATGAGATGTTCCAAGAGCTGAAAATGGTTTTCCAAGCTCATGCCCGGGTCGAGAGATATGAAGTCTCCGACAAGTTCTACAATTGTAAGATGGAGGAAAATAGTTCCGTCAGCGAACACATACTCAAAATGTCTGGGTTGCACAACCGCTTGTCTCAGCTGGGAGTTAATCTCCCGGATGACGCGGTCGTTGACAGAATCCTTCAGTCGCTCCCACCTAGCTATAAGAGCTTTGTGATGAACTTTAATATGCAGGGGATGGAAAAGACCATTCCTGAGGTATATTCAATGCTGAAATCAGCGGAGGTGGAGATCAAAAAGGAACATCAAGTGTTGATGGTGAATAAAACCACTAAGTTCAAGAAAGGCAAGGGTAAGAAGAACTTCAAGAAAGACGGCAAGGGAGTTGCCGCGCCCGGTAAGCAAGCTGCCGGGAAGAAGACAAAGAATGGACCCAAGCCTGAGACTGAGTGCTTTTATTGCAAGGGAAACGGTCACTGGAAGCGGAACTGCCCCAAGTACTTAGCGGATAAGAAGGCCGGCAATACCAAAGGTATATGTGATATACATGTTATTGATGTGTACCTAACCAACGCTCGTAGTAGCTCCTGGGTATTTGGTACCGGTGCGGTTGCTCATATTTGTAACTCAAAGCAGGAGCTGCGGAATAAGCGGAGACTGGCGAAGGACGAGGTGACGATGCGCGTCGGGAATGGTTCCAAGGTCGATGTGATCGCCGTCGGCACGCTACCTCTACATTTACCTACGGGATTAGTTTTAAACCTCAATAATTGTTATTTAGTGCCAGCTTTGAGCATGAACATTGTATCTGGATCTCGTTTAATGCGAGATGGCTACTCATTTAAATCCGAGAATAATGGTTGTTCTATTTATATGAGAGATATGTTTTATGGTCATGCCCCGCTGGTCAATGGTTTATTCTTAATGAATCTCGAACGTGATGTTACACATATTCATAGTGTGAATGCCAAGAAATGTAAGGTTGATAATGATAGTCCCACATACTTGTGGCACTGCCGCCTTGGTCACATTGGTGTCAAACGCATGAAGAAACTCCATGCAGATGGACTTTTGGAGTCTCTTGATTATGAATCATTTGACACATGCGAACCATGCCTCATGGGCAAAATGACCAAGACTCCGTTCTCCGGAACAGTGGAGCGAGCAACCAACTTATTGGAAATCATACATACTGATGTGTGCGGTCCAATGAGCGTTGAGGCTCGCGGTGGCTATCGTTATGTTCTCACCCTCATTGATGACTTGAGTAGATATGGGTATGTCTACTTAATGAAACACAAGTCTGAGACCTTTGAAAAGTTCAAGGAATTTCAGAGTGAGGTTGAGAATCAACGTGACAGGAAAATAAAGTTCTTATGATCAGATCGTGGAGGGGAATATTTGAGTCACGAATTTGGCACACACTTAAGGAAATGTGGAATTGTTTCACAACTCACGCCGCCTGGAACACCTCAGCGTAATGGTGTGTCCGAACGTCGTAATCGCACTCTATTGGATATGGTGCGATCTATGATGCCTCTTACCGATCTACCGCTATCATTCTGGGGTTATGCTTTAGAGACTGCCGCATTCACTTTAAATAGGGCTCCGTCGAAATCCGTTGAGACGACACCGTATGAATTATGGTTTGGAAAGAAACCTAAGCTGTCGTTTCTTAAAGTTTGGGGATGCGATGCTTATGTCAAGAAACTTCAACCTGAAAAGCTCGAACCCAAGTCGGAAAAATGCGTCTTCATAGGATACCCTAAGGAAACCATTGGGTATACCTTCTACCTCAGATCCGAAGGCAAGATCTTCGTTGCCAAGAACGGGTCCTTTCTGGAAAAAGAGTTTCTCTCGAAAGAAGTAAGTGGAAGGAAAGTGGAACTTGATGAGATGACCCCTCTCGAACCAGAAAGTAGCGCAGCACAAGAAAATGTTTCTGTGGTGCCTGCACCGACTAGAGAGGAAGTTAATGATGACGATCATGATCGAGTTACCACCGAACTTCGTAGGTCCACAAGGACACGTTCGCACCAGAGTGGTACGGCAACCCTGTTCTGGAAATCATGTTGTTGGACAACGGTGAACCTTCGAACTATGAAGAAGCAATGGCGGGTCCAGATTCCAACAAATGGCTTGAAGCCATGCAGTCCGAGATAGGATCCATGTTTGAAAACAAAGTATGGACTTTGACAGACTTGCCCGATGATCGGCGAGCGATAGAAAATAAATGGATCTTTAAGAAGAAGACGGACGCGGATGGAAATGTTACCATCTATAAAGCTCGACTTGTCGCTAAGGGTTATCGACAAGTTCAAGTTGTTGACTACGATGAGACCTTCTCACCCGTAGCGAAGCTAAAGTCCGTCCGAATCATGTTAGCAATTGCCGCATTCTACGATTATGAGATATGGCAAATGGACGTCAAAACGGCATTCCTTAACGGCTTTCTTAAGGAAGAATTGTATATGATGCAGCCGGAAGGTTTTGTCGATCCTAAGAATGCTAATATGCAAGCTCCAGCGGTCAATCTATGGGCTGGTGCAGGCATCTCGGAGTTGGAACATTCGCTTTGATGACATGATCAAAGTGTTTGGGTTTACGCAGACTTATGGAGAAGCCTATGTTTACAAGAAAGTGAGTGGGAGCTCTGTAGCATTTCTCTTATTATATGTGGATGACATACTATTGATAGGAAATGATATAGAATTCTTGGAAAGTATAAAGGCCTACTTGAATAAGTGTTTTTCAATGAAGGACCTTGGAGAAGCTGCTTACATATTAGGCATCAAGATCTATAGAGATAGATCAAGACGCCTCATAGGTCTTTCACAAAGCACATACCTTGACAAGATATTGAAGAAGTTCAATATGGATCAGTCCAAGAAGGGGTTCTTGCCTGTATTGCAAGGTGTGAGATTGAGCACGGCTCAATGCCCGACCACGGCAGAAGATAGAGAAAAGATGAGTGTCGTCCCCTATGCCTCGGCCATAGGGTCTATTATGTATGCCATGCTGTGTACCAGACCTGATGTAAACCTTGCCGTAAGTTTGGTAGGAAGGTACGAAAGTAATCCAGGCATGGAACACTGGACAGCGGTCAAGAATATCCTGAAGTACCTGAAAAGGACTAAGGATATGTTTCTCGTTTATGGAGGTGACGAAGAGCTCGTCGTAAAGGGTTACGTCGATGCTAGCTTCGACACAGATCTGGATGACTAAGTCAGAAACCGGATACGTGTATATTTTGAATGGTGGGGCAGTCAGCTGGTGCAGTTGCAAGCAAAGCGTCGTGGCGGGATCTACATGTGAAGTGGAGTACATGGCAGCCTCGGAGGCAGCACATGAAGCAATCTGGATGAAGGAGTTCATTGCCGACCTAGGAGTTATTCCCAATGCATCGGGGCCGATGACTCTCTTCTGTGACAACACTGGAGCTATTGCCCTTGCCAAGGAGCCCAGGTTTCACAAGAAGACCAGGCACATCAAGCGTCGCTTCAACTCCATTCGTGAAAATGTTCAAAATGGAGACATAGATATTTGTAAAGTGCATACGGATTTGAATGTCGCAGATCCGTTGACTAAACCTCTTCCACGAGCGAAACATGATCAACACCAGAACTCTATGGGTGTACGATTCATCACAATTTAACTAGATTATTGACTCTAGTGCAAGTGGGAGACTGTTGGAAATATGCCCTAGAGGCAATAATAAAATGGTTATTATTATATTTCCTTGTTCATGATAATTGTCTATTGTTCATGCTATAATTGTGTTATCCGGAAATCGTAATACATGTGTGAATGCATAGACTATAACATGTCCCTAGTGAGCCTCTAGTTGACTAGCTCGTTGATCAATAGATGGTTACGGTTTCCTGACCATGGACATTGGATGTCACTGATAACGGGATCACATCATTAGGAGAATGATGTGATGGACAAGACCCAATCCTAAGCATAGCACTAGTTCGTGTAGTTCGTTTGCTAAAGCTTTTCTAATGTCAAGTATCATTTCCTTAGACCATGAGATCGTGCAACTCCCGGATACCGTAATGCTTTGGGTGTACCAAACGTCACAACGTAACTGGGTGGCTATAAAGGTGCACTACAGGTATCTCTGAAAGTGTCTGTTGGGTTGGCACAGATCGAGACTGGGATTTGTCACTCCGTATGACGGAGAGGTATCTCTGGGCCCACTCGATAATGCATCATCATAATGAGCTCAGTGTGACCAAGTGATTGGTCACGGGATCATGCATTACGGTACGAGTAAAGTGACTTGTCGATAACGAGATTGAACGAGGTATTGGGATACCGACGATCGAATCTCGGGCAAGTAACCTACCGATTGACAAAGGGAATTGTATACGGGATGATGAGGACATCAATAGCATTGTTACACCCACAACCCCTACTGTTACATATAATGGACCAATTACTAGAACTCGCGCACGCCAATTAAATTACCAGGTACTTTCGTTTCTTGGTAATGATTCTAATGTTCATGAGAATATGATGCTGCCTAAATTGGATACTTTTGTTTTGCTTACAAATGAAGGGCCTGGCTTGGAGAAGGATGAACATTGGAGCAAGAACAAGCATGGAGTTGATGGCATGCGCAAGGGGAACAAGAACGGAGTTACCAGTGATGATTTCAGGACTTTGAAGCCACCATAAGGAGTGAATGAAGCCTTGGACGAAATATACAAGATGCCACTTCATAAATTTCGTCCAGAGGCTATTCTAGGTGCTGCGTCACCTTATTATTGGGCCAGGCCCATGTAATTTCGAAATACATAAGTATAGGCTGTTTTTAGAGTCCGTGTGTGTGGGGAAACAAGAGATAGGGTTGGTTTCGGACCCCTTCTCCAAGGGCCACGAAATTCCCCCCTCTTCCTCCATATATACAGCCCTTAGGGCACCGTTTAGACTTTGGGTTTTGTTTAGATTAAAAGTTCGCCATAGCTGCAACTTCGCGTACTTCATTTGTGTTCAACGACCAGACAAAGGCGTCATAGAACCCCACCTTGATCAATAAAGCTTTCATCTTATATTCGCAATATCCAGATTGCAATCTCAGTTTCTTTCTTGTTCTTCGTTTGCTCGCAGGAAACAAACCCTCGTGGTCAGGTTGATCGTGCTCCGGCGTGGTCAATAACCTCTCGGAGTTGGTTTAGCGATTGCTAAGGCGCGACATCATCGCACGTTCGTAGTCGGATCGTCAAAGTCGACTTCCACCAAAGCGATATCCATCATCTCATCGAAAGACGGGACACCTTTGCCTCTATCAAGTGGTATCAGATTTCTAGGTTGCTCGGTGAGATTTTACAGTTTTTCGTAGTTTAGATCGAGTTTGTTCTTCATACCTATAGTCCACGAAAAAGCCAAAAAAAATTAGGGTTAGTTCATCCTATCCGAACCAATCTGAGCCTTTGCATAATCTTTTTAGGGTTTTTGCTTTGTTGAATTTGCGGTTGCATCGTCGTGTCAAGTTGCTGGTCTTAGAGTCTAGTCTTTTAGAGTTTCGAGTTCTGGTCATAAGTTGTCACGCCGCCGCCGCACCATCATCATCGCCTTGCCATCTACCACCATTGCTTATCCGCCACCGCTCTGAATCCGTATCCATATACCACCACCAATCCGTATCCATATACCACCACCAATCCGTATCCATATACCACTACCAATCCGTATCCATATACCACCACCGCTACCATATACCACCACCGCTGCCATATCCTACCACCATATATCCACTACCAATCCGAGTTCTTTTCATATTCGGTTTGTTTTAGAGATCCATCTATTTTTCGTTTCGTGTTTCCTTGCCTGAGTAGGCCTCGGAAAAGAAAAGAAAAAAAAAGAGTCTGGAGACCTGATGAGGACATGACTACCTTGGATACGACCAAAAATATTGCATACATGCATATTTGTCAGGTGATTTCTAGTGCAAACTATTCAATAATCTATTTATGTTATCCAGAACAAAAATACTTCACACACTTTTGTGTTTTGTCTAATTGCAGGTGTATGGGACATTTGTACAATCCACATATGAAGATAAGGCAAAAGGAGAAGTTTAGGTTCTGTTCAAAAAGTCCTCTCACGTCACTTTTGGGCCAAGAGAAGATAGAGTCCAAGTCTCTCACGTTCTGGATTCAGATTCGGACTGCACAGACATACCTGACTCAAAACGCCAACAACTTTTTCATACGGACTCCGAATTGGGTGATTCTTTTTTTGTTGGAAACTAGATTTCGTGCTCTTTCCAACCCAATTGGATTCACCTTTAAATTCGTCCGGAGCATTGAGTTATGGTCGAAACAATCTGACGTTGCACCAGAATCCGAGTCAAACTACAAGTCCAAAGGTGTTGCATCACCTCCACTTGGGCCCATGAGCCTTGTACGACCTAGGGTTGGTTTTAGGCTGCCTTGGGACGTCCTCCCACCTCCTTGGCCGCCACCCCTTGCTCCTATATAAGTAGATCCATCTAGTAGCTTTTTCCTTGGAATTTGTTTAGTTAAAAGTTAGCCATTGCAACTTCGTGTACTTCGTTTGTGTCCAACGACCAGACCAAGACCGCTTACGGATTCCCACCACTATCAATACTTCATATATATTCGCAATATTCAGATTGCATTATCATATTCTTGCTCGTTCTTCGATTGCTTGTAGGAATAGACCTTCGTGGTCAGGCTGATCGTGCTTCTGGCATCGTCAGTAACCTCAGGAGATTGGTCTAGCGATTGATAAGGCGCAACGTCGTGCACGTTTGTAGTCGGATCGTCAAAGTCGTCTCCACCAAATCGATAGTTATCATCTCATCGAAAGATCGGGACACCTTTGCCTCTATCAAGTGGTATCAGTTTTCAGGTTGCTCAGTGAGAATTTCCAGTTTCCCCTAGATTAGATTTATTTTCTTACCTATTGTCCAAGAAAAAGCCAAAAAAAAAAGATCTATTCATCCTTTTGTCCAAGCCAGTCTGAGCCTTTGCAATTTTCTATTCATTGTTTGCATTATTGAATTATCGGTTGCATCGTCGTGTCGAGTTGCTGGTCTTAGGGTCTAGTTCGTTTAGAGTTTCGAGTTCTGTTCACATTAGTCACGTCGCCGCTGCATCGTTATCCCTTCTGCTGTCCACCACACCATCCATCAAATTCCACCATGTGCTACCCATAGTTCATTGTCACAATCATAGTTGAGGTCGTTCACATCTTCGCTTAATCCAATCTGCATCTTATCTAGTTTGTCTTGGAAAGAGGGAGAGAAAAAAAAGACAGAGAAAAAAAAGAGAGAAAAAAAAAGAAAAAGAAGTCAGAAAAAAAGAGAAAGAAAAAAAAGTGTGAGGAAAAAAGAAGAAGAAAAAAAACAAAATTCGGATCTATCTAGACTCAATCTCGTAGTTGAATTCGGATTGGAATCTGTTTTGTGCACTGTTTAGTAAAACAGGCATACCTTCCTCATACGAAGTCCGTTTTGACTCCGCGAGTACTCAAATGAAAGCTAGCGACGAGCCGCATCTAAATAGTTGCAGAGACTAGTTCAATATTTGACACCTCAAAATCGTCTTTTAAATAGGTCTTTTTGCCCTCCGAAGTTCGCGGACACAGCTTATTCCAGTTTTTCAAGCCAGTTTCAGAATTCTTCCACTCCTCATATCAACTCGGAATTGAGTGATTCTTTTTGCATTGGAAAGCTTGAGTTAGTAGCATTCTTTGAAAAAAATTATCAGAAAATTGGCACAAACTTTTCAAGAGGAAAGTTGGAGAGAGTTGTTGTATATCCTGCTTGGCAGTTGTTTTTCATCATTATCTTTACTGCCGTTGTGATCTTCACTTATATCTTGCTGTCCAGAGCTACTTAGTATCCTTCATTGATGCTAGTTGTGCTACGCCGTGACCTCATTAGTGTTCTAGGCTCGCGTCTCTAGTCCGGTCTAGCCTAGGACCAGCACAGTACCGTCGTTGAGCGTTTATTCAACATTGCATCTCTGAATTGATTATTGCTAATATTTTGCTACCATATATAGCCAACCCAGCTCCACATATTTCTACACCGTGTATACGTACGTTCCCCTGGCAATCGCTTTACTCAATCTTTGGAGTTATTTGACACCGCTGGTTGCCTGTCACCACCTGCTGCTTGGTAAGAACTTGTAAGATATTGATATTTGCTTTACTGTGAGCGCTTTACCACCACATCCTAGTAGTTCATAGGAACATTATTCTTGAATTTTGTTTCTTGTTTCTACTAATCATGACAGGATCTAGAGTCAATTCATGGGGTTTGTCGATCGTGGGAGATGTGCCATCACCTATGCAAATACCACAACCGTCACGAGAGGTGTACAAACATCCAAATGCACATGATCAGGTTAATGTTTCTATACCACCATTTAATGGCCGTTTTAGACCTGCTTTATATATTGAATGGGAGTTTGACCTAAATAATATATTTGCTTCCAATAATTTTGATGTACGTAAAAAAGTTAAGGTTGCGGTTGGTTCTTTCACTGGTTATGCTGTAGTTTGGTGGAGTGAATATTGTCGGTTACACCCTAATGATATACCTACTACTTGGGATGATTTGAAACTTGCCATGCGACATACATTCGTTCCCGCTTATTATACTCGTGACATGATTACAAAGTTGCAACATTTAAAACAAGGTAGTGACACCGTAACGAAATATTATGATACTTTACAAACTACCTTGCTGCATTCCTCTTTAGAAGAAAGTGAAGAAGATTTTATGGATAGATTTTGGGGAGGATTAAATCGTGACATTCAGGAGATACTAATACATGAAGAGTGTTATCCTATGGACCATTTGTTTCATCTTGCTTGCAAAGCGGAACAGGAAATAAAACGACGTGCTGCGCACAAGGAGAACAAGCGCGAGATGCACATTCCAAGAGTTGATACGGTTGTCCCTTCAACTACTAAGCATACTATGACAACCACATCCGTTGTTGTGAGGACTACATCACCTCCACCATGTGACACATCATCACCGAGAGTGCCTACCTCATCTGAGTTGATCATAAGAGGTAATGACAAAGGTACTAATCTTCCACTTCCACATGAGTATGATGAATGTCTTGTCAATTTAAGTGCACCATGCGGTGAGCTACCCACTACTTTGATCACACCAGCTACCTTAGAGGACTATGTTGATGATTTGACTTTGCCATGTGATCAAACAATTTTGAGTGAGCCCATTGAATTAACTATCGATGCAAAAGAATCAAGTGAATCAGGGAATAAATCAGATTTGGATCAAATATGTTTGAAAATAATTGTGCCAATGTTTAATCATTTTGATATGACCTCTAATCTTGGTGATGGTTCATCAATGTTGGGATGGTTTAATGATGAATATTGTCAATCTTTTCATATGAATAAGAGCTTCACTTATATGTGCAAACTGAGTTGCAATACTTTCATGCCTTCTACTTCTTGTGATAATATTTTGGCTTTATATTTTATTAACTATGAAAGTTACTCATGTATACATGTGTCATATGTGCAAAATCCACAGGAAGTAAAAATGGATGACATATACATATACAACATGTACACCTTGTCTCTTTTGTTAGCCACATTTCAGATTAAGCAACGCCGAGGACGGCTTTGTTTTCAGGAAGGGGAGGATGATGAGGACATGACTACCTTGGATACGACCAAAAATATTGCATACATGCATATTTGTCAGGTGATTTCTAGTGCAAACTATTCAATAATCTATTTATGTTATCCAGAACAAAAATACTTCACACACTTTTGTGTTTTGTCTAATTGCAGGTGTATGGGACATTTGTACAATCCACATATGAAGATAAGGCAAAAGGAGAAGTTTAGGTTCTGTTCAAAAAGTACTCTCACGTCACTTTTGGGCCAAGAGAAGATAGAGTCCAAGTCTCTCACGTTCTGGATTCAGATTCGGACTGCACAGACATACCTGACTCAAAACGCCAACAACTTTTTCATACGGACTCCGAATTGGGTGATTCTTTTTTTGTTGGAAACTAGATTTCGTGCTCTTTCCAACCCAATTGGATTCACCTTTAAATTCGTCCGGAGCATTGAGTTATGGTCGAAACAATCTGACGTTGCACCAGAATCCGAGTCAAACTACAAGTCCAAAAGTGTTGCATCACCTCCACTTGGGCCCATGAGCCTTGTACGACCTAGGGTTGGTTTTAGGCTGCCTTGGGACGTCCTCCCACCTCCTTGGCCACCACCCCTTGCTCCTATATAAGTAGATCCATCTAGTAGCTTTTTCCTTGGAATTTGTTTAGTTAAAAGTTAGCCATTGCAACTTCGTGTACTTCGTTTGTGTCCAACGACCAGACCAAGACCGCTTACGGATTCCCACCACTATCAATACTTCATATATATTCGCAATATTCAGATTGCATTATCATATTCTTGCTCGTTCTTCGATTGCTTGCAGGAATAGACCTTCGTGGTCAGGCTGATCGTGCTTCCGGCATCGTCAGTAACCTCAGGAGATTGGTTTAGCGATTGATAAGGCGCAACGTCGTGCACGTTTGTGGTCGGATCGTCAAAGTCGTCTCCACCAAATCGATAGTTATCATCTCATCGAAAGATCGGGACACCTTTGCCTCTATCAAGACCCCCGGGCAGTTTTTAGGCCAAAATTTCGGCCATCAAAAATATTTTTTCCCTATCCTATTTTTAGGTCCCGGGGAGTGTTTTGAGACACTCGCCATCATAGTGATTTTCGAAAAAAAAAATAGTCAAAAAAATTTTGTGCCCATCCTGTCAGTTTGACCTAGGAAGAGTTTTGAGACACTCGCCATTATAGTGATTTTTTGCACAAAAAAAGGAGCGCAAAAAAAAAGAGAGCGAAATAAAAGAGGAAAAAAAATATTTCCAGAGTGTGCTTTTCCCTTGTTTACGTGCAGCGCCGTGATTTTGTTAGTGTTCTAGGCTCGCGTCTCTAGCACGGTCTAGCCTAGGACCAGCACAATACCGTCGTTGAGCGTTTATTCAACTTTGCATCTCTGAATTGATTATTGCTGACCATTTTTGCTACCATATTATAAGCTTTCCCAGCTCCACATACATCTACATCGTGCGTTTGACTCTCCCTGGTAATCGCTCTATCCAAGCTTTGAGAGTTTTGACTACAACGGTTGCCGATCACCACCTGCTGCTGGGTAAGAACTGGTAAGAATTTGAGATTCGCTTGAAGGTTTTGTGACACACCACCATCACCACCACTTCCTAGTAGTCTGCAGGATCATATTCTTTTGTGTTTCTATTGCTGCTAACTATGGCAGGATCACAAGCCGATGAGACTGATTGGGAGAACATGACGAACAAGGAGTTGCATGATAAATTTCAGCAAATGATGAGTGGCCAGGTGGGAGATGTGCTAAACAGATTTGAAGAGGCTATGGAGAAGATAGATGCCGTGGAGAAGTCGTTCGAGACAAAGCTGGATAACAAGTTTACTGAATTACTCAAGCGTCTTCCCCAACCACCACCGGCTGCACATGTCGCACCTCTACAACAACAACAACCACATCTCCAACGCCGGCTTCCAAATCAAGTGGGACGAGCACAGCGCGTTCCAATTGAGACTGGTCAAAATTCGGGTGCCGCTGCACCTACGGTTGATGCTTCTTTGGCTCCTGCTACTGCGGCGGCTGAGGAGGATGACGATTATGCGGGCGATTATGAGGATGAGGTTGATCAAAATCAGAACTACGTGCAGCCACCAGCACCACCACCAGCAGGTCGACCTCAGGTATATATTCGCAACGGTAGGCCGGCACCACCACCTCAGGTACGAGATCATGACCATCTCCCTAAACTGAAATTGAATATTCCACCATTTGAGGGTAGATATGTTCCTGATATATATCTTACTTGGGAGTTAGAAACTGAACAATGATTTACATGTTTACAATATCCTGAGGAGAGGCGTGTTCCTGCTTCTGTTTGTGCTTTCACTAGCTTTGCATGTGTTTGGTGGTCTGAACATTGTAGATTATATCCTGTTCCAGCTACTTGGGCTGCTTTGAAAACTGCTATGCGTACTCGTTGGGTTCCACCATATTATCAACGTGAATTGCTTCAAAAATTGCAGCGCTTAAGACAAGGGAAAAATTCTGTAGAAGAATATTATCAGGAATTACAAACTGGCATGATTAGATGTGGTATTGTTGAGGAGAATGGAGCTATGCTTGCACGTTTTATGGTGGATTAAATAAAGAGATTCAGACCATTCTAGAGTATAAGGATTATAATAATATCACTCGTTTATTCCATCTTGCTTGTAAAGCTGAACGTGAAGTGCAGGATCGACAGCCATTGGCGCGAACTAACTTTTCTGCAGGTCGACCTTCATCATGGACACCGCGTGCATCTTCTACTTCCATTGCACCAGCACCTCCATCAGGTTCCACCTCCAGCCGTGATACAAGAAAGCAGGCACAACCACCACTATCTGCCAAGAGTGCACCTGCCGGGCCTGCACAGAGCTCTTCTTCTTCCATGGCATCGACAGGGCACACAAGTGATATTATTTGTCGTCGTTGTAAGGGAAGAGGACATTATGCGAGAGAATGCAAATCTCAGCGTGTAATGATTGCTACTGAGGATGGTGGGTATGAGTCCGCTAGTGACTATGATGAGGAGACTTTGGCTCTTATTACATGTGAAGAACATGGTGGAGATGATTCTGAAAATGAGACGCAATACATGGCTCCTGAAGACGCTGACAGGTATGAATGTTTAGTTGCTCAACGTGTTTTGAGTGTGCAGGTCACACAAGCAGAGCAAAATCAGAGGCATAATTTGTTCCATACAAAGGGAGTTGTGAAGGAACGTTCTGTTCGCGTCATCATAGATGGAGGGAGCTGTAACAACTTGGCTAGCAGGAGATGGTGGAGAAGCTATCTCTCACCACAAGACCACATCCACATCCTTACTACATCCAATGGTTCAACAACAGCGGCAAGGTTAAGGTAACACGTACTGTTCGTGTGCATTTTAGTATCTCTACATATGCTGATTATGTTGACTGTGATGTGGTACCCATGCAAGCATGTTCCTTATTACTTGGTAGACCATGGCAAGTTGATAAAAATTCTGTACACCATGGTAGAAATAATCAGTATACTCTTGTTCATAAGGATAAAAATATTACTTTGCTTCCTATGACTCCTGATTCCATTTTGAAAGATGACATTAATAGAGCTAATAAAGCAAAACAGGAGAAAAATAAGAGTGAAAATCAGATTGTGGCAAAAGAATTTGAGCAACAAATGAAACCTAATAATAAACCATCTAGTGTTGTTTCTGAAATTAAATTGAAAAGTGCATGTTTACTTGCCACAAAATCTGATATTGATGAGCTAGATTTCAGCAAGTCTGTTTGCTATGCTTTTGTGTGCAAAGAGGCATTATTTTCATTCGAGGACGTGCCTTCCTCTTTGCCCCCTGCTCTCACTAACATTTTGCAGGAGTTCGCTGACGTCTTCCCACAAGACGTGCCACCGGGATTACCACCTATTCGAGGGATTGAGCATCAAATTGACTTAATTCCCGATGCATCGCTACCCAACCGTGCACCATACCGTACCAATCCAGAGGAGACGAAGGAGATTATGCGTCAAGTACAGGAGCTGCTCGACAAAGGTTATATACGCGAATCTCTTAGTCCTTGTGCTGTTCCTATTATACTAGTGCCTAAAAAGGATGGTACGTCGCGTATGTGTGTTGATTGTAGGGGCATTAATAATATTACTATTCGTTATCGTCATCCTATTCCTAGGCTAGATGATATGCTTGATGAATTGAGTGGCTCTACAATATTCTCCAAAGTTGATTTGCGTAGTGGATACCATCAAATTCGTATGAAATTGGGAGATGAATGGAAAACTGCATTTAAAACTAAGTTTGGTTTATATGAGTGGTTAGTCATGCCTTTTGGGTTAACTAATGCACCTAGTACTTTCATGAGACTAATGAACGAAGTTTTACGTGCTTTCATTGGACGATTTGTGGTAGTCTATTTTGATGATATACTGATTTATAGCAAATCTTTGGAAGAACATTTGGAACATTTACGTGCTATTTTTATTGCTCTACGTGATGCACGTTTGTTTGGTAACCTTGGGAAGTGCACCTTTTGCACCGACCGAGTATCTTTTCTTGGCTATGTTGTTACTCCACAGGGAATTGAAGTTGATAAAGCCAAGATTGAAGCTATTGAGAGTTGGCCGCAGCCCAAAACGGTCACACAAGTGCGGAGTTTTCTTGGACTCGCTGGTTTCTATAGGCGTTTTGTGAGAGATTTTAGCACCATTGCTGCACCTCTCAACGAGCTTACAAAGAAGGATGTGCCTTTTGTTTGGGGTACCGCACAGGAAGAAGCCTTCACGGTATTGAAAGATAAGTTGACACATGCTCCTTTACTCCAACTTCCTGATTTTAATAAGACTTTTGAGCTTGAATGTGATGCTAGTGGAATTGGATTAGAAGGTGGCAAACCTGTTGCATACTTTTCTGAAAAATTGAGTGGGCCTAGTCTGAATTATTCTACTTATGATAAAGAACTATATGCTCTTGTTCGGACTTTAGAAACATGGCAACATTATTTATGGCCCAAAGAATTTGTTATACATTCTGATCATGAATCTTTGAAACATATTAAAAGTCAAGCTAAACTGAATCATAGACATGCTAAATGGGTTGAATTCATTGATACTTTCCCTTATGTCATTAAACACAAGAAGGGTAAAGAAAATGTTATTGCTGATGCATTGTCTCGTCGCTATACTATGCTTTCACAACTTGACTTCAAAATATTTGGTTTGGAGACCATCAAAGATCAATATGTGCATGATGCTGATTTTAAAGATGTATTGCAGAATTGTAAAGAAGGAAGAACCTGGAACAAGTTTGTCGTTAATGATGGATTTGTGTTCCGTGCTAACAAGCTATGCATTCCAGCTAGCTCTCTTCGTCTTTTGTTGTTGCAGGAGGCGCATGGAGGAGGATTAATGGGACACTTTGGCGTGAATAAGACGGAGGACGTACTTGCTACACATTTCTTTAGGCCAAAGATGAGACGGGATGTTGAGCGTTTTGTTGCTCGTTGCACTACATGTCAAAAAGCTAAGTCACGACTCAATCCTCATGGTTTATATATGCCTTTGCCTGTACCTAGTGTTCCTTGGGAGGATATATCTATGGACTTTGTTTTAGGTTTACCTCGAACAAAGAAGGGGAGGGATAGCATATTTGTTGTCGTGGATAGATTCTCGAAAATGGCACACTTTATACCATGTCATAAAAGTGATGATGCTGTTAATGTTGCCGATTTGTTCTTTTGTGAAATTATTCGCTTGCATGGTGTGCCAAATACTATTGTTTCAGATCGTGATACTAAATTTCTTAGCCACTTTTGGAGATGTTTATGGGCTAAGTTGGGGACTAAACTGCTTTTTAGTACTACTTGTCACCCCCAAACTGATGGACAAACTGAAGTAGTCAATAGAACATTGTCTACTATGCTTAGGGCTGTTTTGAAGAATAATAAGAAAATGTGGGAAGAATGCTTGGCTCATATTGAATTTGCTTATAATCGTTCATTGCAGTCTACTACTAAGATGTGCCCTTTTGAAATTGTGTATGGTTTCCTACCTCGTGCACCAATTGATTTGTTGCCTCTTCCATCTTCGGAGAAGGTTAATTTTGATGCTAAAGAACGTGCTGAATTGATTTTAAAAATGCATGAGTTAACTAAGGACAACATTGAGCGTATGAATCCTAAATATAAGCTTGCTGGAGATAAGGGTAGAAAACATGTTGTGTTTGCACCTGGAGATCTTGTTTGGTTACATTTGCGTAAGGATAGATTTCCTAATTTGCGCAAATCAAAGCTAATGCCACGTGCTGATGGTCCTTTTAAGGTGTTAGAGAAAATAAATGATAATGCATATAAACTTGAGCTACCTGCAGATTTTGGGGTTAGTCCCACTTTTAACATTGCAGATTTGAAGCCTTATTTGGGTGAGGAAGATGAGCTTCCGTCGAGGACGACTTCATTTCAAGAAGGGGAGGATGATGAGGACATCAATACCATTGTTACACCCACAACCCCTACTGTTACATATAATGGACCAATTACTAGAGCTCGCGCACGCCAATTAAATTACCAGGTACTTTCGTTTCTTGGTAATGATTCTAATGTTCATGAGAATATGATGCTGCCTAAATTGGATACTTTTGTTTTGCTTACAAATGAAGGGCCTGGCTTGGAGAAGGATGAACATTGGAGCAAGAACAAGCATGGAGTTGATGGCATGCGCAAGGGGAACAAGAACGGAGTTACCAGTGATGATTTCAGGACTTTGAAGCCACCATAAGGAGTGAATGAAGCCTTGGACGAAATATACAAGATGCCACTTCATAAATTTCGTCCAGAGGCTATTCTAGGTGCTGCGTCACCTTATTATTGGGCCAGGCCCATGTAATTTCGAAATACATAAGTATAGGCTGTTTTTAGAGTCCGTGTGTGTGGGGAAACAAGAGATAGGGTTGGTTTCGGAACCCTTCTCCAAGGGCCACGAAATTCCCCCCTCTTCCTCCATATATACAGCCCTTAGGGCACCGTTTAGACTTTGGGTTTTGTTTAGATTAAAAGTTCGCCATAGCTGCAACTTCGCGTACTTCGTTTGTGTTCAACGACCAGACAAAGGCGTCATAGAACCCCACCTTGATCAATAAAGCTTTCATCTTATATTCGCCATATCCAGATTGCAATCTCAGTTTCTTGCTTGTTCTTCGTTTGCTCGCAGGAAACAGACCCTCGTGGTCAGGTGATCGTGCTCCGGCGTGGTCAATAACCTCTCGGAGTTGGTTTAGCGATTGCTAAGGCGCGACGTCATCGCACGTTCGTAGTCGGATCGTCAAAGTCGACTTCCACCAAAGCGATATCCATCATCTCATCGAAAGACGGGACACCTTTGCCTCTATCACGGGATTACTTGAATCCTCGACATCATGGTTCATCCGATGAGATCATCGAGGAGCATGTGGGAGCCAACATGGGTATCCAGATCCCGCTGTTGGTTATTGACCGGAGAGTCATCTCGGTCATGTCTGCGTGTCTCCCGAACCCGGAGGGTCTACACACTTAAGGTTCGGTGACGCTAGGGTTGTAGAGATATTAGTATGCGGTAACCCGAAAGTTGTTCGGAGTCCCGGATGAGATCCCGGACATTACGAGGAGTTCCGGAATGGTCCGGAGGTAAAGATTTGTATATAGGAAGTCCAGTTTCGGCCACCGGAAAAGTTTCGAGGGTCACCGGTATTGTACCGGGACCACCGGAAGGGTCCCGGGGGTCCACCGGTTGGGGCCACCTATCCCGGAGGGCCCCATGGGCTGAAGTGGGAAGGGAACCAGCCCCTGGTGGGCTGGTGCACCCCCCATGGGCCTCCCCCTGCGCCTAAGGTTGGAAACCCTGGGGGTGGGGGGCGCCCCACCTGACTTGGGGGGCAAGTTCCCCCCTTGGCCGCCGCCCCCCCTTGAGATTAGATCTCTAGGGGCCGGCGCCCCCCCAGGGCCCATATATAAAGGGGGGAGGGAGGGACACCCCAAACCCTGGCGCCTCCCTCTCCCTCCTGTAACACCTCTCCCTCTCGCTGAGCTTGGCGAAGCCCTGCCGAGATCCCCGCTGCTTCCACCACCACGCCGTCGTGCTGCTGGATCTCCATCAACCTCTCCTTCCCCTTGCTGGATCAAGAAGGAGGAGACGTCTCTCCCAACCGTACGTGTGTTGAACGCGGAGGTGCCGTCCGTTCGGCGCTAGGATCATCGGTGATTTGGATCACGACGAGTACGACTCCATCAACCCCGTTCTCTTGAACGCTTCCGCTCGCGATCTACAAGGGTATGTAGATGCACTCCTTCCCTCTCGTTGCTAGTAAACTCCATAGATTGATCTTGGTGATGCGTAGAAAATTTTAAATTTCTGCTACGATCCCCAACATCCGGTACTCTGGTATGTACCCGATACACTCCGGAACCCTTCCGGTGTCCGAGTACTACCTTCTAATATATCAATCTTTACCTCTCGACCATTTCGAGACTCCTCGTCATGTCCGTGATCTCATCCAGGACTCAAAAGAAACTTCGGTCACCAAAACACATAAGTCATAATACGCGCCATCGAACGTTAAGCGTGCGGACCCTATGGGTTCGAGAACTATGTAGACATGACCGAGACACATCTCCGGTCAATAACCAATAGCGGAACCTGGATGCTCATATTGGCTCCTACATATTCTACGAAGATCTTTATCGGTCAAACCGCATAACAACATACGTCATTCCCTTTGTCATCAGTATGTTACTTGCCCGAGATTCGATCGTCAGTATCATCATACCTAGTTCAATCTCGTTACCAGCAAGTCTCTTTACTCGTTCCGTAATGCATCATCCCATAACTAACTCATTAGTCACATTGCTTGCAAGGCTTATAGTGATGTGCATTACCGAGAGGGCCCAGAGATACCTCTCCGATATACGGAATGACAAATCCTAATCTTGATCTATGCCAACCCAACAAACACCTTCGGAGACACCTGTAGAGCATCTTTATAATCACCCAGTTATGTTGTGACGTTAGATAGCACACAAGGTGTTCCTCTGATATTCGGGAGTTGCATAATCTCATAGTCAGAGGAACATGTATAAGTCATGAAGAAAGCAATAGCAATAAAACTGAACGATCATTATGCTAAGCTAACGGA
The DNA here is from genome assembly GCF_002575655.3 of Aegilops tauschii subsp. strangulata. NCBI lineage: Eukaryota > Viridiplantae > Streptophyta > Magnoliopsida > Poales > Poaceae > Aegilops > Aegilops tauschii. The sequence continues at coordinate 183,222,169 of NC_053035.3, read as the reverse complement.
TTGGTCTTGTCCATCACATCATTCTCCTAATGATGTGATCCCGTTCATCAAATGGCAACACATGTCTATGGTCAGGAAACTTAACCATCTTTGATTAACGAGCTAGTCAAGTAGAGGCATACTAGGGACACTCTGTTTTGTCTATGTATTCACACATGTACTAAGTTTCCGGTTAATACAATTCTAGCATGAATAATAAACATTTATCATGATATGAAATATAAATAACAACTTTATTATTGCCTCTAGGGCATATTTCCTTCATATTCTGGGTGGCGCTCAGGCCCCCGCCTCCCATCGCATCTTCAAGAAGTTCGCTCGTGAGGTGAACGCGGCCCTCCCCAAGCTCGAGGCATCGCGTCCCCTCATGCGGTCCAAGTACGCCATCACCTTCGGCTCTACGGATCAGCTCAAGTGTGCGGGCACCGCTAGCGCGCTCCCAATGCTCTGCTCGCCGACCATCAGCAACGTCCTCATTACCAAGACACTCATTGACCATGGCGCGGGGCTCAATGTTCTCTCTGCCGAGACGTTCGAGAGGCTCCAGGTGCCCTACAACCGGCTCCTCCCCACCAAGCCCTTCTCAGGGGTGATCGATGGCTCCACCGTTCCCCTGGGGCAGATTTGTCTCCCTGTCACCTTCGGCAAGCGCGACAACTACCGCACCGAGCTCATCGACTTCGACGTCGCCCACGTTCGCCTCCCGTACAACGGCATCCTCGGGTACCCGGCCCTCACCAAGTTCATGGCAGTGACTCACCACGGCTATAACGTCCTCAAGATACCAGGAAGCGGCGGCATCATCACAGTCGCCTGCGATGAGAAGGATGCGGTGTGCTCCCTCGAGCGCACCTACCAGGCCGCAGCGGTCGAGAACTCAGATGACGAGGGCGCCATCTATCCTCCTGAGGCCGTCCCCAAGAAGAAGAAATAGCTACTCCTCAGAGGTCCTCAGGAGGATAGGGCATCCAATGAGCGTGCCTCAGGCCCCGCGCCCCGCGCCCCCTAATGGGGCGCCCTTCCCTCTCACATAGGGAGGCGCGCCCGGCGCCCCTCTCAGGTTGGGCTCGGGGGCTCTCCTCTGGAGGGCCTCTGACCTGGCCAGCATCATGAGGGAGGCTTTCGGGCACCATGTGGAGGCGTGCTTCAACGCGCTCTTCCATGAGCAGGGCGCACAACGCGAGGCGCCAGGCGCTCAGGAGTTCATCACCAAGGCGATCGAAGAGCTTCATGAGGCATGAGCCATGCGCAGCGAGCGCCGCCCCGCATCGCTTAGCGCGGCTGCCGCCCCTGACATGGGCGGCGAGATGCGTGTCTGCATCGACATCCCAGGGCTCAACATGGCCACTTCTCAGGAGTGATGCGGGGCGCACGTCGCGAGGCGCTAGGCGCTCGGCACGAGGGAGGCATTTGGGCACCATGTGGAGGCGTGCTTCAACGCACGCTTCCATGAGCAGGGCGCACGGCGCGAGGCCCCAGGTGCTCAGGAGTTCATCACCAAGGTGATCAGAGAGGTTCAGGAGGCGCGATCCATGCGCAGCGAGCGCCGCCCTGCATAGCTCAGCGTAGCTGCCGCCCCTGGCATGGGCGGCGAGATGCGTGTCTGCGTCAACAACCCAGGGCTGAACATGGCTGCTTCTCAGGAGCGCTTGTGGCTATCCCACATTGGACCGAGTAGGGGCTGCCCCCACAGCTATGTATGCATCCCGTTCAGCCTGCTGAACATGGCTACCATGCACCAGCGCTACATGTAGGGCATCTTGGCGGCTCACGAGGCCAGGCGCCAGGCAATCCTGATAGAGGAGGCGTTGGACGCTCGCGAGCCTCCCGGACCTTCGGAGCCCCCCCAGGCTCAGCATCCAGACGACTCGTGAAGGACGACCTCTGCAGCGCACATCTTCAGCTGCCCCAACACTTCTTCAACGATGGTGCCAGGTGACCTTTTGGTTTGTTCAATTGAGGGCACCCCTCAGGCTGCATTATCCTCAAGTTGTTAGGGCCAGCCCCGCAGCCACACAATTTTTATTCATGTACTCCGGACTAGTATGCATGCTTGTGTTATCGTGGTTATCGACATTATCTCTGCTGTTTCATTATCTATAGAGTTGCTCCTCGTGGCCTCTATGTGTTGCTAAACCCGCCTCTTGCTCATCCCGCAATGGGGGCTACTGGCACAACGCTTGTGCTTGGGTCCGTCCCTGCAGCGCTGATAAACCTAAGAGACTGAGCTCTGGCTCGCGGCCGGCCCCGCGCACGTCACCTCACCTAGTCCTTAGTGCCTTCGTCTTCTTGCAGAAAGATCATCGGTAGGATAGCAAGCGCGGCTGCGCCCTGTGTTTCCTTTTTTGACTAACTCGCAGGAACCGCCGGAGCATGTACCACCAGCGGTCCTGCCCGTCCCACGAGACGCAACACCTCCTGGGCACCCCCTCAGAGCTAGCCACTCTTTTTTCACGCAAATCGCTCGCATGTTAAAGGGTGCCTGAGCATCGCGCCTTAGGGGCTCCTACTGGCTCTCGAGCCCTCACTCCCTGGCCTTGACCATGACATCGTGACCTGGCATACCAGCGGCGGCTGAGCCTCGCTCGAGGGCCGGGACCCGAAGACGTAGAGCACCCAGATGAGCGGGAAAGAGGGAGTCGACACGGGTTCTGCCCGGGAGCACCACCAGGAGAGGGACGTAGCCTGACGTCGCGCAGGAAGCTCGTCCTTGTAGCTAAAGAATCATCATGGGCTCGCCAAGATAAGTTACCCCACACCCGTGATGGCACGAACCTTACAATCAACGCTCTGTCTCTAGCGATCTTGTTCGGGCAAGGACGTTTCCCTTTCAGCCTTTCGGGAGCTGCTTGCACGCCAAAGGCGACCCCCTGAGCATTGCGCCTCAGGGGCTCTTACTGGACCTCGGGCCGCTCACCTCCTGGCCTTGACCACGGCATCATGACCTGGCATACCAGTGACGACTGAAGCCTGCCTGGGGACAGGGTCCTGTCGGCGAGAGCACTAAGCTATCGCGGGAATGAAAGGGGGAACCATGCCAAGGCGAGAGACGCAAACACGACACCGAATAAGGAATAATACCCCCTAAAGAGCCACGGCCTTGGCGACATCACCGACGACGCCGGGATGACGCTACTTCTATGGTCCGGGCAGGACGGCTCGGCGGCTCGTAGCTATCATCGTCGCACGAGTCCGAGGAGGCACTGCTGCTGTCGGAAGAATCGCGGACAAGGCCAAGGGCAAGTTCATCCCTAGTGACCTCACCGCCTTGCCGACCTGCCAGGGAGACGCTGCCTTGGCCTCCTCCCCCGAGGCAGCACTCCAGGCGTCGGGCGTCCTAAGACCTTGAAGAATAGCGTCGGCGCCCCGTCGTACTCGAAGTGGATGGCGTGGCCTCCCTCCGGGCAGCAGGCACGGGCGATCGCGCCCCGTCCTCGAGTCATGAAGACGTCGCTGGAGTGGACGACCTCGACTTCCGCTTCTGAAGCCTGGCTACAGCAATCATCGTGCTGCAGCCATAGCTCGACGGGCCCCCTCGGGGGTATCTCGCCAGGGATCGCGGGAGCCGGAGCCAGGTGCGCGGCGGCATTGCCACCCACACCAAGAACTTGCAGGCCGTGCCTTCGGCGTGGGTCCGTGAGCGGGGTGGCGGTACGGCCACCGCTTGTCCTCCTCCGCGGCTTCGTTCCTCGTGGCACCCGCCGCCGCTCCTATGTGCGGGGCTCTACGTGCAAGCATACATGGGGACCAGGAAGCCCGGTAGAGCATGCTCGTGCCAAGGTCGCATGGCCATAGGCGTCACGGCGGCGTCACGAGAGCAATCAGTCCTCTTCTTCGGCGGGAGTAGCTCAGGTTCCACCTGAGGGGTTTTTCCTTTCTCCGCTGCGGAAAACCTCCTCACCGGAGCCATGGGCACTCTGGCAAGACGATGGGACAAAGGGGAAGAAGGAGGAGCCAGTAGCGAGAGGACGAAGACGAGATGGGGGCTCCGCCCCCTCTCCCATTTATAGCAAGGGGGATGCCAACCACCGGCCTCCCACGATTCCGAGTAATGATGTTTTTTCTGCTTGCAACACGAAGTTCTCAAGTCGGGCAATTGCCGAGGAAGCGTGGGGAAGTGGAGATGCCCACATCCCATCAAGCGCCACGCGTCGGCTCGGTCAGTAGGCGATTGGGGCCCGCGGTGCTTCCCCCTTGCCCTTTGGCTTCACCTCGAACCCAAGTCCGAGCACGCCTTGGGCCCGGGGGCTACTGTCGGCGTTTTGGGAACCAGGTACCCAGACTTGCCTACCTGCAGCCCATGGCGTGGCTCCATCGACGGCCTGGTATGGCCCATCTTCAGCACCAACAAGAAAATACCCTCGCGAGGGGCCAAGCCTCGCGAGGCGAACAATGCCAAGACCTCCGGAGGGAGCGCCTTCCCCAGGCTGGCTCCCGAGGAGTGGAGATTATTATGCAGGCGCCCATCTCATGAGGTTGAGGTGACGCAAGCCATGATGACAAAGGCCAGGCGGGCGCCAGCGGGCGCAGAGCAGCATGTTTCCTCTTTGGTGCTAAGGAGGCAAGCGCAGGCGCGGGATCCTGAGGAATCACCCAAAGGTTTCCATTCCCGTGCAACAAGACCAAGACCGCCAGGACGGCAGGATGGATGTCATCGCCGAGCCCACCATGGCGTGACGACCAGAAGCTTTGCAGGCGAAGACCACCTTTCGTCAGGATAAGATGTACTACCTTCCCCCTTCAAAATTGGCCACTATGGGATCCCTTCCCGCCTTCTTTTTGGAGGAAGAGGACCGAGCACTGGTGGGCGTCGGTGCTATACAAACGGTTTTTAACCCCTTTCCGCGATGGCATTTGGAACCGTCGCCAAGTGAGTGTGGGCGATAGGGGGGTCCTTCCCACACGACCCAGAAACCGTCGGGGATAGGGAGCCATGATGCATACAGTTGTCCCTATATAACCGTTTACGATATCTCGAATATCCCAAACGCTTCATCCTTGCTACTCGTTTGTGCTCGCATTGCCATCGCAGTCGGAGTTTTGTGGTTTTACCTAAAACTAGGCAGATTCCAGGCACGGGAGCTTTCCAGGCAGATTCCAGGCACGGGAGCTTTCCAGGCAGATTCCAGGCACGGGAGTTTTCCGATGCCTGGCACATCACAAACAGTTCAGGATTATAAACCGTGTAGGATAGGTAGACAATCACACACATTTAGTTTTCCCAAACCATATGTGATAGTGTCTGATATCACACACGCTTTGCAAACGGCAACTGTGTGCGTGCTTGCACACGTTTCCTCTCTGGGAACCGTCTCGGATTATGGTGTATATCGCAAACGTTTGTGTTTTACCAACCGTGTGTGCCGTAATGACCTGCACAACGTAATTTTGCCCTAATTTAATTGCTGCTATTTAAAATTGTACCTAATTTAAACTTGAAAGTAGGCTATAGCTTTATTCATATCCATCAGGTTCAAACAACCAATGCATTATTCGATTCACAGGTACATATGTTTAAGAATTACATAAGCACCAAATAAAGAATGATGAACCAGGGTTCTATACTTGTACTATTACAGATGGTAAAGAAAGAGGCGACAGACATTCCGGTTGATGAACAAGGTGAAGCGGAATGGCCCTGTTGTGCTCTCCTGGATGCAGAAGGCATGCAAGACTCTAGTCCAACCCCCTGTGATGGTGGCCGCCAATCATGTAGTTTGAGAGGTAATCTTGAGTAAACTGCTTCAGGATCCACTGCAAAAGAAAACAGATTCAGATATTGTCATCTAACACAACTCATTACGGGCAGTAAAAAGAAGGCTACAAGGTTCTTACTTACCATCCTACAGTTCGCTGTTGTCTTGCATAAAGTGTAAACAAATAGTTCGATTGACATCTTTTGACCCATTTTAATAACAATCTTTATCAGTTTCCTCACTTGATGCTGGTTCATGAATATCTCATTGCCCTATACGTAGAAAGGGTCGAAGTGTGGATCTTTGGCAATGATATATGTACCTAAAAGCACCAAGTTAATATTAGAAGCTAAACAACAATTGAAAAATGATGTAGTACAACACTCCCTCCATCCCATTATATAAGATTTTATTACATGTATATCTAGACATCATCAGAACATTAAGGTAACACTCTTCCTTGTTGCTATGTAGCCTGGGATTGCATATTTAGTCATTCAGTACAATGCATGTTGCTAAACAACAATTGAAAAACGAAAAGGCATGTTAACTGCAATATCCTTAACAACAACCAAATATCATAATTCATAGTGGTATTGTTGAAACTGTTATTGATGAAATTGAACTGCACAGCAAATAGTTGCACATATAGAGCATCACATTGTGAAGAACTGAAATAAACAAGTCATAAGGACATCTCTAGGTGATCCTTAAAAAGTTAAAGGACTAAAACCCTTAGTGGATATATATATACTCCAGCAATTTTTGGCCTTGTCCAGTCGATCCCCTAAACTTAAGGTTGTAAACTTCAATTTGATCAAGTTCAAAGCAGGTTCAACCGAAAGTAGCATGCATTCAAACATAAACATAGATAGTTTTGCATAACCGAACATAAAACATAAATTTAAACTAAGCTAAACTACTTTTGGTCGAAGTAGAGGTCGAGCCAATCCTTCCTCGTCATGTACGGTGTGCCGCGAGCTAGGTTCGAGCTGGTACCGTCGTCGAGGTCGTTGGGGAAGGCACTCCTCCACTCGTCGACATCGATCTCCTCGTCCTCGGGGCCCACCTCGATGCCCTCTGCGCTGCTGTCGCCGCTGCCTTCGACCTCGTCATCGGAGGAGAGCGCGATAACCTCGGCGCCCTCCGCGCCGCCGTCCTCACCACCTTCGACTTCGTCATCGGAGGAGAGCGTAACCTTGCCGCCCTCCACGCCGGCAAAGATCGCCCGCTCCGCCTCCACGAGCTCCGGGTGCTGCCGGCGGAGCTCTTGCATGTAGGCCTCGTCGGCGGCCTCGGTCTCGAGGCGCTCCCATGCCTCGCGGTCCTCCCACACCATAGACGAGCTCACCACCCCTGGCTCCGGTGGAACGAGGTCGACCGGACGTGTGCCGAAGGGGAAATTGAGCCTAGCCGCCGCTCCGTGGTAGCGGACCTGCCAGCGGTCGTACTCCATGGCCACGAGCTCGGCCGCGTGGAAGCTATCGAGCCACCGGCGGGTGTGGGTCTCTTGATCTGTAATCTCGGTGACCCACGTCCCCCACCGCCGCTGTCGGACCCCGAGGTAGGACCTCGTCAGCTGCCGGGTCCGAGGGAGGACGGGGAAGTCCTCGAACCGGCATAGGGGCGCGGCGGCGGGCGGATATGGGGACCAGCGACGGCGGACCAGGCCCGCGGAGGACAACGGGGACACCTCGGCGGCCACCTCACCGGCGTCGGGCGAAAATGCCGTGATAAACCCCTTTTTGGCCATTGGCTCCTCGAGCTCCCCGACACACATGCAGAGGTTGAGGATGGAGGCGCCGGCGATGGCGGTGACCTACCAATGGTTTCGAGGGGTTGGGGCAAGGTTGTGTTTGAGGAAATACTGCGGCAACTGAAAATTTTACTAGGCGGGAGTAACAAGGCGGGGCTACTGAAAATTTGGTTCAAGGGCGAGCAGATATTTTTGAGATTGCGAGGGATGCAAAGGCGGGAGTAAAATGCCGGGGCTACTGAAATTTGAATCAAGGGACTGAAGCAGAGCAGAAGTTTTTTGGGAGCGAGCTAGTGTGCTTGACACGCCGGCTGTGGACTGTAGTCGACGCAGCTTCTCGCGTAAGCCATAGGCGTACTATACACCGACGATGCTCCAAGATATTTTGTACGACATCTCACATGGTTGGTGATAATAAACTTTGTGGGATCTACTTGATTTGAATTACATAATGGGGTCACTGCGGCAATGGACGCTGTTTGAATTGCTAGACCTTTTATCTGCAGTGAACATGCAACTATATGTGTGTAGTAAAAGAATTGGAATTATCCAGGGTTCGTTTAGACATTTTATACATTAAACTAGTTTTCTAGCCATTTCAAGTGCACAATTCAAAATTAAACTACATGCACATGCTCCGGTGCATATAAATTGGTTGAAAAATCAAATCTGTGTCCTTCAGTGCATGCTTAGGTCCCATGCAAGAAACGGGAATGAATTTTTTGGGGTTCGTTTGGCCTTTTTTATACATTAACTGGGTTTTCTAGGCATTTTATGTGCATAATTCAAATTTGAACTACAAGCACATACTCCAGTGCACCAAAGTTGGTTGAAAAATCACATCTGTGTCCTTGGGTGCATGCTTAGGTCCCATGGAAGAGATGAGAATGAATTTCAAACACCAGGGCACTGTAGATTGCCGACAAAATGTTGAGATGCCTGGTTTTTAAATTCTAGTAAATCCAAAACTCGTCTGAAATTCATGAAACCTGGCATGCTATCATGGAGCGACATCAACATGTCATGGTAAAAAATTTGTCCCATTTGGGGAAGGTTTGGGTATAAGCCTCTCACAGACCAGAGCTTCTCACAACAAGCGTCATGGTTTTGAAAGGGAACGTCCCACCTTTGGGGACGAAACGTAATCCATTGCCTCTTATTGATTTCACTTTTTTTTTCTTGTGTCAACGTAGAACAATAGGAGTGTTGTGTCAATTTCTGTGATTTTTCGGGGTTCGTTTGGACATTTTTATGCATTAACTGAGTTTTCAATGCATTTATGTGCATAATTCAAATTTGAACTACATGCACATGCTCCAGTGCATATAAATTGGTTGAAAATCAAATCTGTGTCCTTGGGTGCATGCTTAGGTCGCATGCAAGAGATGGGAATGAATTTTAAACACCAGGGCATCGTTGATTGCCGGCAAAACGTTGAGATGCCCGATTTTTAAATTCTAGTAAATCCAAAACTCGTCTGAAATTCATGAAACTTGGCATGCTATCATGGAGCGGCATCAACATGCCGTGGTAAAAAAATGTCCCATTTGGGGTAGGTTTGGGTATAAGCTTCTCACAGACCAGAGCTTCTCACAACAAGCGTGATGGTTTCGATATGGAACGTCCCGCCTTTGGGGACGAAACAATATCCATTGCCTCTTATTGCTTTCAATTTTTTTCTCATGTCAACATAGAACAACAGGAGTGTTGTGTCAATTTTTGCGATTTTTCGGGGTTCATTTGGATATTTTCATTCATTAACTGAGTTTTCAATGCATTTCTGTGCATAATTCATATTTGAACTACATGCACATGCTCCAGTGCATATAAATTGGTTGAAAAATCAAATCTGTGTCCTCGTGTGCATGCTTAGGTCCCATGCAAGAGATGGGAATGAATTTCAAACACTAGGGCACCGTTGATTGCCGGCAAAACGTTGAGATGCCTGGTTTTTAAATTCTAGTAAATCCAAAACTCGTCTGAAATTCATGAAACTTGGCATGCTATCATGGAGCAACATCAACATGCCGTGGTAAAAAATTTGTCCCATTTGGGGCAGATTTGGGTATAAGCTTCTCACAGACCAGAGCTTCTCACAACAAGCGTGATGGTTTCGATAGGGAACGTCCCACCTTTGGGGACGAAACGATATCCATTGCCTCTTATTGCTTTCAATTTTTTTTTCTCGTGTCAACATAGAACAACATGAGTGTTGTGTCAATTTTAGTGATTTTTGGGGTTCATTTGGACATTTTTATGCATTAACTGAGTTTTCAATGCACTTATGGGCATAATTCAAGTTTGAACTACATGCACATGTTCCAGTGCATATAAGTTGGTTGAAAATCAAATCTGTGTCCTTGGGTGCATGCTTAGTACCCATGCAAGAGATGGGAATGAATTTGAAACACCAGGGCACCGTTGAGTGCCGACGAAACGTTTAGATGCCTGGTTTTGAAATTCTAGTAAATCCAAAACTCGTCTGAAATTCATGAAACTTGGCATGCTATCATGGAGCGGCATCAATATACCGTGGTAAAATTTTTGTCCCATTTGGGCCAGGTTTGGGTATAAGCTTCTCACAGACAAGAGCTTGTCACAACAAGCGTGATGGTTTCGATAGGGAACGTCCCATCTTTGGGGACGAAACGATATCCATTGCCTCTTATTGCTTTGAATGTTTTTTCTCGTGTCAACATAGAACAACAGGAGTGTTGAGTCAATTTTTGTGATTTTTCAGGGTTCGTTTGGACATTTTTTGCATTAACTGAGTTTTCAATGCATTTATGTGCATAATTCAAATTTGAACTACATGCACGTGCTCCAGTGCATATAAATTGGTTGAAAATCAAATCTGTCTCCTTGGGTGCATGCTTAGGTCGCATGCAAGAGATGGGAATGAATTTCAAACACCAGGGCATCGTTGATTGCCGGCAAAACGTTGAGATGCCTGGTTTATAAATTCTAGTAAATCCAAAACTCGTCTGAAAGTCATGAAACTTGGCATGCTATCATGGAGCGGCATCAACATGCCGTGGTAAAAAATTTATCCCATTTGGGGCAGGTTTGGGTATAAGCTTCTCACAGACTAGAGCTTATCACAACAAGCGTGATGGTTTCGATAGGGAACGTCCCACCTTTGGGGACGAAACAATATCCATTGCCTCTTATTGCTTTCAATTTTTTTTCTCATGTCAACATAGAACAACAGGAGTGTTGTGTCAATTTTTGTGATTTTTCTGGGTTCGTTTGGACATTTTTATGCATTAACAGAGTTTTCAATGCGTTTATGTGCATATTTCAAATTTGAACTACATGCACATGCTCGAGTGCATATAAATTGGTTGAAAAATCAACTATGTGTCCTAGGGTGCATGATTAGGTCCCATGCAAGAGATGAGAATGAATTTAGAACAACAGCGCACCGTTGATTGCCGTCAAAATGTTGAGATGCCTGGTTTTTAAATTCTAGTAAATCCAAAACTCGTCTGAAATTCATGAAACTTGGCATGCTACCATGGAGCGGTATCAACTTGCCGTGGTAAAAAAATTTCCCATTTGGGGCAGGTTTTGGCATAAGCTTCTCATAGACCAGAGCTTCTCACAACAAGCGTGATGGTTTCGATAGGGAACATCCCACCTTCGGGGACGAAAAGATATCCATTGCCTCTTATTGCTTTCAAATATTTTTCTCGTGTCAACATAGAACAACAGGTGATAGAGGCAAAGGTGTCCCGTCTTTCGATGAGATGATGGATATCGATTTGGTGGAAGTCGACTTTGACGATCCGACTACGAACGTGCGATGACGTCGCGCCTTAGCAATCGCTAAACCAACTCCGAGAGGTTATTGACCACGCCGGAGCACGATCAACTTGACCACGAGGGTCTGTTTCCTGCGAGCAAACGAAGAACAAGCAAGAAACTGAGATTGCAATCTGGTTATTGCGAATATAAGATGAAACCTTTATTGATCAAGGTGGGGTTCTGTGACGCCTTTGTCTGGTCGTTGAACACAAACGAAGTACGCGAAGTTGCAGCTATGGCGAACTTTTAATCTAAACAAAACCCAAAGCGTGATGGTTTCGATAGGGAACGTTCGACCTTTGGGGACGAAACGATATCCATTGCCTCTTATTGCTTTTAAGGTTTTTTCTCGTGTCAACATAGAACAATAGGAGTGTTGTGTCAATTTTTGGGATTTTTCGGGGTTCGTTTGGACATTTTTATGCATTAACTGAGTTTTCAATGCATTTATGTGCATAATTCAAATTTGAACTACATGCACATCCTCCAGTGGATATAAATTGGTTGAAAAATCTTGGGTGCATACTTAGGTCCCATGCAAGAGATGGGAATTAATTTCAAACACCAGGGCACCGTTGATTGCCGGCAAAACGTTGAGATGCATGGTTTTGAAATTCTAGTAAATCCAAAACTCGTCTGAAATTCATGAAACTTGGCATGCTATCATGGAGCGGCATCACCATGCCGTCGTAAAAAGTTTCTCCCATTTGGGGCAGGTTCTGGTATAAGCTTCTAACAAACCAGAGCTACTCACAACAAGCGTGATGGTTTCGATAGGGAACATCCCACCGTTGGGGACGAAACGATATCCATTGCCTCTTATTGATTTCAATTTTTTTCTCTTGCCAACATAGAACAATAGGACAGTTGTGTCAATTTTTGTGATTTTCGGTGTCATTTGGACATTTTTATGCATTAACTGAGTTTTCAATGCATGTGCATAATTGAAATTTGAACTACATGCACATGCTCCAGTGCATATAAATTGGTTGAAAAATCAATTCTGTGTCCTTGGGTGCATGCTTAGGTCCCATGCAAGAGATGGGAATGAATTTTAAACACCAGGGCACCGTTGATTGCCGGCAAAACGTTGAGATGCCTGGTTTTAAATTCTAGTAAATCCAAAACTCGTCTGAAATTCATGAAACTTGGCATGCTATCATAGAGCGGCATCAACATGCCGTGGTAAAAAGTTTGTCCCATTTGGGGAAGGTTTGGATATAAGCTTCTCGCAGATTAGAGCTTCTCACAACAAGCGTGATGGTTTCGATAGGGAACGTCCCACCTTGTGGGACGAAACGATATCCATTGCCTCTTATTGCTTTCGAATTTTTTTCTCGTGTCAACATAGAACAACAGGAGTGTTGTGTCAATTTTTGTGATTTTCGGCGTTCGTTTGGACATTTTATGCATTAACTGAGTTTTCAATGCATTTATGTGCATAATTCAAATTTGAACTACATGCACATGCTCCAGTGCATATAAATTGATTGAAAAATCAAATCTGTGTCCTTGGGTGCATGCTTAGGTCCCATGCAAGAGATGGGAACGAATTTCAAATACCAGGGCACCGTTGATTGCCGGCAAAACGTTCGGATGCCTAGTTTTTAAATTCTAGTAAATCCAAAACTCGTGTGAAATTCATGAAACTTGGTATGCTATCATGGAGCGGCATCAACATGCCGTGGTAAAAAATTTATCCCATTTGGGGCAGGTTTGGGTATAAGCTTCTCACAGACCAGAGCTTCTCACAACATGCATGATGGTTACGATAGGGAACGTCCCACCTTTCGGGACGAAACGGTATCCATTGCCTCTTATTGCTTAAGAAACTTTTTCTCGTGTCAACATAGAACAATAGGAGTGTCGTGTCAATTTTTTTTTGATTTTTTGGGGTTCGTGTGGGCATTTTTATGCATTAACTGAGTTTTCAATGCATTTATGTGCATAATTAAATTTGAACTACATGCACTTGCTCCAGTGCATATAAATTGGTTGAAAAATCAACTCTATATCCTTGGGTGCATGATTAGGTCCCATGCAAGTGATGAGAATGAATTTCAAACAACAAGGCACCGTTGATTGCCGGCAAAATGTTGAGATGCCTTGTTTTCAAATTCTAGTAAATCCAAACCTCGTCTGAAATTCATGAAACTTGGCATGCTACCATGGAGCGGCATCAACATGTCGTGGTAAAAGTTGTCCCATTTGGGGCAGGTTTAGGTATAAGCTTCACACAGAATAGAGCTTCTCACAACAAGCCTGAAGGTTTCTATAGGGAACATCCCACCTTCGGGGATGAAACGATGTCCATTGCCTCTTATTGCTTTCAAAAAAAAATCTCGTGTCAACATAGAACAACATGAGTGTTGTTTCAATTTTTGTGATTTTTTGGGGTTCGTTTGGACATTTTTATGGATTAACTGAGTTTTCGATGCATTTATGTGCATAATTAAAATTTGAACTACATGCACATGCTCCAGTGCATATAAATTGGTTGAAAAATCAAATCTGTGTCCTTGGGTGCACGCTTAGGTCCCATGCAAGAGATGGGAATGAATTTGAAACATCAGGGCACCGTTGATTGCCGGCAAAACCTTTAGATGCCTGGTTTTTGAATTCTAGTAAATCCAAAACTCGTCTGAAATTTATGAAACTTGGCATGCTATCATGGAGCGGCATCCATATACCGTGGTAAAATTTGTGTCCCATTTGGGCCAGGTTTGGATATAAGCTTTTCACAGACAAGAGCTTGTCACAACAAGCGTGATGGTTTCGATAGGGAACGTCCCATCTTTGGGGACGAAACGATATCCATTGCCTCTTATTGCTTTCATTTTTTTCTCGTGTCAACATAGAACAAGAGGATTGTTGTGTCAATTTTTGTCATTTCCCGGGGTTCGTTTGGACATTTTTATGCATTAACTGAGTTTTCAATGCATTTATGTGCATAATACAAATTTGAACTACATTCACATGCTCCAGTGCATATAAATTGGTTGAAAAATCAAATTTGTGTCCTTGTGTGCATGCATAGGTCCCATGCAAGAAATGGGAATGAATTTCAAACACCAGGGCATCGTTGATTGCCGGCAAAACGTTGAGATGCCTGGTTTTTAAATTTTAGTAAATCTAAAACTCGTCTGAAATTCTTGAAACTTGGAATGCTATCATGGCGTGGCATCAACATGCTATGGTAAAAATTTTGTCCCATTTGGGGCAGGTTTGGGTATAAGCTTCTCACATAATAGAGCTTCTCACAACAAGCGTGATGGTTTCGATAGGGAACGTCCCACCTTTGGGGACGAAACAATATCCATTGCCTCTTATTGCTTTCAATGTTTTTTCTCGTGTCAACATAGAACACCAGGAGTGTTGAGTCAATTTTTGTGATTTTTCGGGGTTCGTTTGGACATTTTTATGCATTAACTGAGTTTTCAATGCATTTATGTGCATAATTCAAATTTGAACTACATGCACGTGCTCCAGTGCATATAAATTGGTTGAAAATCAAATCTGTCTCCTTGGGTGCATGCTTAGGTCGCATGCAAGAGATGGGAATGAATTTCAAACACCAGGGCATCGTTGATTGCCGGCAAAACGTTGAGATGCCTGGTTTATAAATTCTAGTAAATCCAAAACTCGTCTGAAATTCATGAAACCTGGCATGCTATCATGGAGCGGCATCAACATGCCGTGGTAAAAAAATGTCCCATTTGGGGTAGGTTTGGGTATAAGCTTCTCACAGACCAGAGCTTCTCACAACAAGCGTGATGGTTTCGATATGGAACGTCCCGCCTTTGGGGACGAAACAATATCCATTGCCTCTTATTGCTTTCAATTTTTTCTCATGTCAACATAGAACAACAGGAGTGTTGTGTCAATTTTTGCGATTTTTCAGGGTTCATTTGGATATTTTCATTCATTAACTGAGTTTTCAATGCATTTATGTGCATAATTCATATTTGAACTACATGCACATGCTCCAGTGCATATAAATTGGTTGAAAAATCAAATCTGTGTCCTCGTGTGCATGCTTAGGTCCCATGCAAGAGATGGGAATGAATTTCAAACACTAGGGCACCGTTGATTTGCCGGCAAAACGTTGAGATGCCTGGTTTTTAAATTCTACTAAATCCAAAACTCGTCTGAAATTCATGAAATTTGGCATGCTATCATGGAGCAACATCAACATGCCGTTGTAAAAAAATTGTCCCATTTGGGGCAGATTTGGGTATAAGCTTCTCACAGACCAGAGCTTCTCACAACAAGCGTGATGGTTTCGATAGGGAACGTCCCACCTTTGGGGACGAAACGATATCCATTGCCTCTTATTGCTTTCAATTTTTTTTCTCGTGTCAACATAGAACAACATGAGTGTTGTGTCAATTTTAGTGATTTTCGGGGTTCATTTGGACATTTTTATGCATTAACTGAGTTTTCAATGCAGTTATGTGCATAATTCAAGTTTGAACTACATACACATGTTCCAGTGCATATAAGTTGGTTGAAAATCAAATCTGTGTCCTTGGGTGCATGCTTAGGACCCATGCAAGAGATGGGAATGAATTTCAAACAGCAGGGCACCGTTGATTGCCGACGAAAGGTTGAGATGCGTGGTTTTGAAATTCTAGTAAATCCAAAACTCGCATGAAATTCATGAAACTTGGCATGCTATCATGGAGCGGAATCAACATGCCATGGTAAAAAAATTATCCCATTTGGGGCAGGTTTGGGTATAAGCTTCTCACCGACCAGAGGTTATCACAACAAGCGTGATGGTTTCGATAGGGAACGTCCCATCTTTGGGGACGAAACGATATCCATTGCCTCTTATTGCTTTCATTTTTTTCTCGTGTCAACATAGAACAAGAGGATTGTTGTGTCAATTTTTGTGATTTCTCGGGGTTCGTTTGGACATTTTTATGCATTAACTGAGCTTTTAATGCATTTATGTGCATAATACAAATTTGAACTATATTCACATGCTCCAGTGCATATAAATTGGTTGAAAAATCAAATCTATGTCCTTGTGTGCATGCATAGGTCCCATGCAAGAAATGGGAATGAATTTCAAACACCAGGGCATCATTGATTGCCGGCAAAACATTGAGATGCCTGGTTTTTAAATTTTAGTAAATCTAAAACTCGTCTGAAATTCATGAAACTTGGAATGCTATCATGGCGCGGCATCAACATGCTATGGTAAAAAATTTGTCCCATTTGGGGCAGGTTTGGGTATAAGCTTCTCACAGACTAGAGCTTCTCACAACAAGCGTGATGGTTTCGATAGGGAACGTCCCACCTTTGGGGACGAAATGATATCCATTGCCTCTTATTGCTTTCAATGTTTTTTCTCGTGTCAACATAGAACAATAGGAGTGTTGAGTCAATTTTTGTGATTTTTCGGGGTTCGTTTGGACATTTTTATGCATTAACTGAGTTTTCAATGCATTTATGTGCATAATTCAAATTTGAACTACATGCACATGCTCCGGTGCATATAAATTGGTTGAAAATCAAATTTGTCTCCTTGGGTGCATGCTTAGGTCGCATGCAAGAGATGGGAATGAATTTCAAACACCAGGGCATCGTTGATTGCCGGCAAAACGTTGAGATGCCTGGTTTATAAATTCTAGTAAATCCAAAACTCGTCTGAAATTCATGAAACTTGGCATGCTATCATGGAGCGGCATCAACATGCCGTGGTAAAAAAATGTCCCATTTGGGGTAGGTTTGGGTACAAGCTTCTCACAGACCAGAGCTTCTCACAACAAGCGTGATGGTTTCGATATGGAACGTCCCGCCTTTGGGGAAGAAACAATATCCATTGCCTCTTATTGCTTTCAATTTTTTCTTATGTCAACATAGAACAACAGGAGTGTTGTGTCAATTTTTGCGATTTTTCGGGGTTCATTTGGATATTTTCATTCATTAACTGAGTTTTCAATGCATTTATGTGCATAATTCATATTTGAACTACATGCACATGCTCCAGTGCATATAAATTGGTTGAAAAATCAAATCTGTGTCCTCGTGTGCATGCTTAGGTCCCATGCAAGAGATGGGAATGAATTTCAAACACTAGGGCACCGTTGATTTGCCGGCAAAACGTTGAGATGCCTGGTTTTTAATTCTAGTAAATCCAAAACTCTTCTGAAATTCATGAAATTTGGCATGCTATCATGGAGCAACATCAACATGCCGTGGTAAAAAATTTGTCCCATTTGGGGCAGATTTGGGTATAAGCTTCTCACAGACCAGAGCTTGTCACAACAAGCGTGATGGTTTCGATAGGGAACGTCCCACCTTTGGGGACGAAACGATATCCATTGCCTCTTATTGCTTTCAATTTTTTTTCTCGTGTCAACATAGAACAACATGAGTGTTGTGTCAATTTTAGTGATTTTCGGGGTTCATTTGGACATTTTTATGCATTAACTGAGTTTTCAATGCAGTTATGTGCATAATTCAAGTTTGAACTACATGCACATGTTACAGTGCATATAAGTTGGTTGAAAATCAAATCTGTGTCCTTGGGTGCATGCTTAGGACCCATGCAAGAGATGGGATGAATTTCAAACAACAGGGCACCGTTGATTGCCGACGAAACGTTGAGATGCCTGGTTTTGAAATTCTAGTAAATCCAAAACTCAAATGAAATTCAAGAAACTTGGCATGCTATCATGGAGCGGAATCAACATGCCATGGTAAAAAAATTATCCCATTTGGGGCAGGTTTGGGTATAAGCTTCTCACAGACCAGAGGTTATCACAACAAGCGTCATGGTTTCGATAGGGAACGTCCCATCTTTGGGGACGAAACGATATCCATTGCCTCTTATTGCTTTCATTTTTTTCTCGTGTCAACATAGAACAAGAGGATTGTTGTGTCAATTTTTGTGATTTCTCGGGGTTCGTTTGGACATTTTTATGCATTAACTGAGTTTTCAATGCATTTATGTGCATAATACAAATTTGAACTATATTCACATGCTGCAGTGCATATAAATTGGTTGAAAAATCAAATTTGTGTCCTTGTGTGCATGCATAGGTCCCATGCAAGAAATGGGAATGAATTTCAAACACCAGGGCATCATTGATTGCCGGCAAAACATTGAGATGCCTGGTTTTTAAATTCATTAAATCTAAAACTCGTCTGAAATTCATGAAACTTGGAATGCTATCATGGCGCGGCATCAACATGCTATGGTAAAAAATTTGTCCCATTTGGGGCAGGTTTGGGTATAAGCTTCTCACAGACTAGAGCTTCTCACAACAAGCGTGATGGTTTCGATAGGGAACGTCCCACCTTTGGGGACGAAACGATATCCATTGCCTCTTATTGCTTTCAATGTTTTTTCTCGTGTCAACATAGAACAACAGGAGTGTTGAGTCAATTTGTGTGATTTTTCGGGGTTCGTTTGGACATTTTTATGCATTAACTGAGTTTTCAATGCATTTATGTGCATAATTCAAATTTGAACTACATGCACATGCTCCGGTGCATATAAATTGGTTGAAAATCAAATCTGTCTCCTTGGGTGCATGCTTAGGTCGCATGCAAGAGATGGGAATGAATTTCAAACACCAGGGCATCGTTGATTGCCGGCAAAACGTTGAGATGCCTGGTTTATAAATTCTAGTAAATCCAAAACTCGTCTGAAATTCATGAAACTTGGCATGCTATCATGGAGCGGCATCAACATGCCGTGGTAAAAAAATGTCCCATTTGGGGTAGGTTTTTGTATAAGCTTCTCACAGACCAGAGCTTCTCACAACAAGCGTGATGGTTTCGATATGGAACGTCCCGCCTTTGGGGACGAAACAATATCCATTGCCTCTTATTGCTTTCAATTTTTTTCTCATGTCAACATAGAACAACAGGAGTGTTGTGTCAATTTTTGCGATTTTTCGGGGTTCATTTGGATATTTTCATTCATTAACTGAGTTTTCAATGCATTTATGTGCATAATTCATATTTGAACTACATGCACATGCTCCAGTGTATATAAATTGGTTGAAAAATCAAAACTGTGTCCTCGTGTGCATGCTTAGGTCCCATGCAAGAGATGGGAATGAATTTCAAACACTAGGGCACCGTTGATTTGCCGGCAAAACGTTGAGATGCCTGGTTTTTAAATTCTATTAAATCCAAAACTCGTCTGAAATTCATGAAATTTGGCATGCTATCATGGAGCAACATCAACATGCCGTGGTAAAAAATTTGTCCCATTTGGGGCAGATTTGGGTATAAGCTTCTCACAGACCAGAGCTTGTCACAACAAGCGTGATGGTTTCGATAGGGAACGTCCCACCTTTGGGGACGAAACGATATCCATTGCCTCTTATTGCTTTCAATGTTTTTTCTCGTGTCAACATAGAACAACAGGAGTGTTGAGTCAATTTTTGTGATTTTTCGGGGTTCGTTTGGACATTTTTATGCATTAACTGAGTTTTCAATGCATTTATGTGTATAATTCAAATTTGAACTACATGCACGTGCTCCAGTGCATATAAATTGGTTGAAATCAAATCTGTCTCCTTGGGTGCATGCTTAGGTCGCATGCAAGAGATGGGAATGAATTTCAAACACCAGGGCATCGTTGATTGCCAGCAAAACGTTGAGATGCCTGGTTTATAAATTCTAGTAAATCCAAAACTCGTCTGAAATTCATGAAACTTGGCATGCTATCGTGGAGCGGCATCAACATGCCGTGGTAAAAAAATGTCCCATTTGGGGTAGGTTTGGGTATAAGCTTCTCACAGACCAGAGCTTCTCACAACAAGCGTGATGGTTTCGATATGGAACGTCCCGCCTTTGGGGACGAAACAATATCCATTGCCTCTTATTGCTTTCAATTTTTTTCTCATGTCAACATAGAACAACAGGAGTGTTGTGTCAATTTTTGCGATTTTTCGGGGTTCATTTGGATATTTTCATTCATTAACTGAGTTTTCAATGCATTTATGTGCATAATTCATATTTGAACTACATGCACATGCTCCAGTGCATATAAATTGGTTGAAAAATCAAATCTGTGTCCTCGTGTGCATGCTTAGGTCCCATGCAAGAGATGGGAATGAATTTCAAACACTAGGGCACCGTTGATTTGCCGGCAAAACGTTGAGATGCCTGGTTTTTAAATTCTAGTAAAATCCAAAACTCGTCTGAAATTCATGAAATTTGGCATGCTATCATGGAGCAACATCAACATGCCGTGGTAAAAAATTTGTCCCATTTGGGGCAGATTTGGGTATAAGCTTCTCACAGACCAGAGCTTGTCACAACAAGCGTGATGGTTTCGATAGGGAACGTCCCACCTTTGGGGACGAAACGATATCCATTGCCTCTTATTGCTTTCAATTTTTTTTCTCATGTCAACATAGAACAACATGAGTGTTGTGTCAATTTTAGTGATTTTCGGGGTTCATTTGGACATTTTTATGCATTAACTGAGTTTTCAATGCAGTTATGTGCATAATTCAAGTTTGAACTACATGCACATGTTCCAGTGCATATAAGTTGGTTGAAAATCAAATCTGTGTCCTTGGGTGCATGCTTAGGACCCATGCAAGAGATGGGAATGAATTTCAGACACCAGGGCACCGTTGATTGCCGACGAAACGTTGAGATGCCTGGTTTTGAAATTCTAGTAAATCCAAAACTCGCATGAAATTCATGAAACTTGGCATGCTATCATGGAGCGGAATCAACATGCCATGGTAAAAAATTTATCCCATTTGGGGCAGGTTTGGGTATAAGCTTCTCACAGACCAGAGGTTATCACAACAAGCGTGATGGTTTCGATAGGGAACGTCCCATCTTTGGGGACGAAACGATATCCATTGCCTCTTATTGCTTTCATTTTTTTCTCGTGTCGACATAGAACAAGAGGATTGTTGTGTCAATTTTTGTGATTTCTCGGGGTTCGTTTGGACATTTTTATGCATTAACTGAGTTTTCAATGCATTTATGTGCATAATACAAATTTGAACTATATTCACATGCTCCAGTGCATATAAATTGGTTGAAAAATCAAATTTGTGTCCTTGTGTGCATGCATAGGTCCCATGCAAGAAATGGGAATGAATTTCAAACACCAGGGCATCATTGATTGCCGGCAAAACATTGAGATGCCTGGTTTTTAAATTTTAGTAAATCTAAAACTCGTCTGAAATTCATGAAACTTGGAATGCTATCATGGCGCGGCATCAACATGCTATGGTAAAAAATTTGTCCCATTTGGGGCAGGTTTGGGTATAAGCTTCTCACAGACTAGAGCTTCTCACAACAAGCGTGATGGTTTCGATAGGGAACGTCCCACCTTTGGGGACGAAACGATATCCATTGCCTCTTATTGCTTTCAATGTTTTTTCTCGTGTCAACATAGAACAACAGGAGTGTTGAGTCAATTTTTGTAATTTTTCGGGGTTCGTTTGGACATTTTTATGCATTAACTGAGTTTTCAATGCTTTTATGTGCATAATTCAAATTTGAACTACATGCACATGCTCCGGTGCATATAAATTGGTTGAAAATCAAATCTGTCTCCTTGGGTGCATGCTTAGGTCGCATGCAAGAGATGGGAATGAATTTCAAACACCAGGGCATCGTTGATTGCCGGCAAAACGTTGAGATGCCTGGTTTATAAATTCTAGTAAATCCAAAACTCGTCTGAAATTCATGAAACTTGGCATGCGATCATGGAGCGGCATCAACATGCCGTGGTAAAAAAATGTCCCATTTGGGGTAGGTTTGGGTATAAGCTTCTCACAGACCAGAGCTTCTCACAACAAGCGTGATGGTTTCGATATGGAACGTCCCGCCTTTGGGGACGAAACAATATCCATTGCCTCTTATTGCTTTCAATTTTTTTCTCATGTCAACATAGAACAACAGAAGTGTTGTGTCAATTTTTGCGATTTTTCGGGGTTCATTTGGATACTTTCATTCATTAACTGAGTGTTCAATGCATTTATGTGCATAATTCATATTTGAACTACATGCACATGCTCCAGTGCATATAAATTGGTTGAAAAATCAAATCTGTGTCCTCGTGTGCATGCTTAGGTCCCATGCAAGAGATGGGAATGAATTTCAAACACTAGGGCACCGTTGATTTGCCGGCAAAACGTTGAGATGCCTGGTTTTTAAATTCTAGTAAATCCAAAACTCGTCTGAAATTCATGAAATTTGGCATGCTATCATGGAGTAACATCAACATGCCGTGGTAAAAAATTTGTCCCATTTGGGGCAGATTTGGGTATAAGCTTCTCACAGACCAGAGCTTGTCACAACAAGCGTGATGGTTTCGATAGGGAACGTCCCACCTTTGGGGACGAAACGATATCCATTGCCTCTTATTGCTTTCAATGTTTTTACTCGTGTCAGCATAGAACAACAGGAGTGTTGAGTCAATTTTTGTGATTTTTCGGGGTTCGTTTGGACATTTTTATGCATTAACTGAGTTTTCAATGCATTTATGTGTATAATTCAAATTTGAACTACATGCACGTGCTCCAGTGCATATAAATTGGTTGAAAATCAAATCTGTCTCCTTGGGTGCATGCTTAGGTCGCATGCAAGAGATGGGAATGAATTTCAAACACCAGGGCATCGTTGATTGCCGGCAAAACGTTGAGATGCCTGGTTTATAAATTCTAGTAAATCCAAAACTCGTCTGAAATTCATGAAACTTGGCATGCTATCGTGGAGCGGCATCAACATGCCGTGGTAAAAAAAATGTCCCATTTGGGGTAGGTTTGGGTATAAGCTTCTCACAGACCAGAGCTTCTCACAACAAGCGTGATGGTTTCGATATGGAACGTCCCGCCTTTGGGGACGAAACAATATCCATTGCCTCTTATTGCTTTCAATTTTTTTTCTCATGTCAACATAGAACAACAGGAGTGTTGTGTCAATTTTTGCGATTTTTCGGGGTTCATTTGGATATTTTCATTCATTAACTGAGTTTTCAATGCATTTATGTGCATAATTCATATTTGAACTACATGCACATGCTCCAGTGCATATAAATTGGTTGAAAAATCAAATCTGTGTCCTCGTGTGCATGCTTAGGTCCCATGCAAGAGATGGGAATGAATTTCAAACACTAGGGCACCGTTGATTGCCGGCAAAATGTTGAGATGCCTGGTTTTTAAATTCTAGTAAATCCAAAACTCGTCTGAAATTCATGAAATTTGGCATGCTATCATGGAGCAATATCAACATGCCGTGGTAAAAAATTTGTCCCATTTGGGGCAGATTTGGGTATAAGCTTCTCACAGACCAGAGCTTCTCACAACAAGCGTGATGGTTTCGATAGGGAATGTCCCACCTTTGGGGACGAAACGATATCCATTGCCTCTTATTGCTTTCAATTTTTTTTCTCGTGTCAACATAGAACAACATGAGTGTTGTGTCAATTTTAGTGATTTTCGGGGTTCATTTGGACATTTTTATGCATTAACTGAGTTTTCAATGCAGTTATGTGCATAATTCAAGTTTGAACTACATGCACATGTTCCAGTGCATATAAGTTGGTTGAAAATCAAATCTGTGTCCTTGGGTGCATGCTTAGGACCCATGCAAGAGATGGGAATGAATTTCAAACACCAGGGCACCGTTGATTGCCGACGAAACGTTGAGATGCCTGGTTTTGAAATTCTAGTAAATCCAAAATTCGCATGAAATTCATGAAACTTGGCATGCTATCATGGAGCGGAATCAACATGCCATGGTAAAATTTTTATCCCATTGGGGCAGGTTTGGGTATAAGCTTCTCACAGACCAGAGCTTATCACAACAAGCGTGATGGTTTCGATAGGGAACGTCCCATCTTTGGGGACGAAACGATATCCATTGCCTCTTATTGCTTTCATTTTTTTCTCGTGTCAACATAGAACAAGAGGATTGTTGTGTCAATTTTTGTGATTTCTCGGGGTTCGTTTGGACATTTTTATGCATTAACTGAGTTTTCAATGCATTTATGTGCATAATACAAATTTGAACTACATTCACATGCTCCAGTGCATATAAATTGGTGGAAAAATCAAATCTGTGTCCTTGTGTGCATGCATAGGTCCCATGCAAGAAATTGGAATGAATTTCAAACACCAGGGCATCGTTGATTGCCGGCAAAACGTTGAGATGCCTCATTTTTAAATTTTAGTAAATCTAAAACTCGTCTAAAATTCATGAAACTTGGAATGCTATCATGGCGCGGCATCAACATGCTATGGTAAAAAATTTGTCCCATTTGGGGCAGGTTTGGGTATAAGCTTCTCACAGACTAGAGCTTCTCACAACAAGCGTGATGGTTTCGATAGGGAACGTCCCACCTTTGGGGACGAAACGATATCCATTGCCTCTTATTGCTTTCAATGTTTTTTCTCGTGTCAACATAGAACAACAGGTGTGTTGAGTCAATTTTTGTGATTTTTCGGGGTTCGTTTGGACATTTTTATGGATTAACTGAGTTTTCAATGCATTTATGTGCATTAACAGCATCATCGCTTTTATGACATGGTATAAAGTGTGCCATTTTTGAGAATCTATCCACGACAACAAATATGCTATCCCTCCCCTTCTTTGTTCGAGGTAAACCTAAAACAAAGTCCATAGATATATCCTCCCAAGGAACACTAGGTACAGGCAAAGGCATATATAAACCATGAGGATTGAGTCGTGACTTAGCTTTTTGACATGTAGTGCAGCGAGCAACAAAACGCTCAACATCCCGTCTCATCTTTGGCCAAAAGAAATGTGTAGCAAGTATGTCCTCCGTCTGCTTCATGCCAAAGTGTCCCATTAATCCTCCTCCATGCGCCTCCTGCAATAACAAAAGACGAAGAGAGCTAGCTGGAATGCATAGCTTGTTAGCACGGAACACAAATTCATCATTAACGACAAACTTGTTCCAGGTTCTTCCTTCTTTACAATTCTGCAATACATCTTTAAAATCAGCATCATGCACATATTGATCTTTGATGGTCTCCAAACCAAATATTTTGAAGTCAAGTTGTGAAAGCATAGTATAGCGACGAGACAATGCATCAGCAATAACATTTTCTTTACCCTTCTTGTGTTTAATGACGTAAGGGAAAGTTTCAATGAATTCAACCCATTTAGCATGTCTACGATTCAGTTTAGCTTGACTTTTAATATGTTTCAAAGATTCATGATCAGAATGTATAACAAATTCTTTGGGCCATAAATAATGTTGCCATGTTTCTAAAGTCCGAACAAGAGCATATAGTTCTTTATCATAAGTAGAATAATTCAGACTAGGCCCACTTAATTTTTCAGAAAAGTATGCAACAGGTTTACCATCTTGTAATAACACACCTCCTAATCCAATTCCACTAGCATCACATTCAAGCTCAAAAGTCTTATTAAAATCAGGAAGTTGGAGTAAAGGAGCATGTGTCAACTTATCTTTCAATACCGTGAAGGCTTCTTCCTGTGCGGTACCCCAAACAAAAGGCACATCCTTCTTTGTAAGCTCGTTGAGAGGTGCAGCAATGGTGCTAAAATCTCTCACAAAATGCCTATAGTAACCAGCGAGTCCAAGAAAACTCCGCACTTGTGTGACCGTTTTGGGCTGCGGCCAACTCTCAATAGCTTCAATCTTGGCTTTATCAACTTCAATTCCCTGTGGAGTAACAACATAGCCAAGAAAAGATACTCGGTCGGTGCAAAAGGTGCACTTCCCAAGGTTACCAAACAAACGTGCATCACGTAGAGCAATAAAAACAGCACGTAAATGTTCCAAATGTTCTTCCAAAGATTTGCTATAAATCAGTATATCATCAAAATAGACTACCACAAATCGTCCAATGAAAGCACGTAAAACTTCGTTCATTAGTCTCATGAAAGTACTAGGTGCATTAGTTAACCCAAAAGGCATGACTAACCACTCATATAAACCAAACTTAGTTTTAAATGCAGTTTTCCATTCATCTCCCAATTTCATACGAATTTGATGGTATCCACTACGCAAATCAGCTTTGGAGAATATTGTAGAGCCACTCAATTCATCAAGCATATCATCTAGCCTAGGAATAGGATGACGATAACGAATAGTAATATTATTAACGCCTCCACAATCAACACACATACGCGACGTACCATCCTTTTTAGGCACTAGTATAATAGGAACAGCACAAGGACTAAGAGATTCGCGTATATAACCTTTGTCGAGCAGCTCCTGTACTTGACGCATAATCTCCTTCGTCTCCTCTGGATTGGTACGGTATGGTGCACGGTTGGGTAGCGATGCACCGGGAATTAAATCAATTTGATGCTCAATCCCTCGAATAGGTGGTAATCCCGGTGGCACGTCTTGTGGGAAGACGTCAGCGAACTCCTGCAAAATGTTAGTGACAGCAGGGGGCAAAGAGGAAGGCACGTCCTTGAATGAAAATAATGCCTCTTTGCACACAAAAGCATATCAAACAGATTTGTTGAAATCTAGCTCATCAATATCAGATTTTATGGCAAGTAAACATGCACTTTTCAATTTAATTTCAGAAACAACACTAGATGGTTTATTATTAGGTTTCATTTGTTGCTCAAATTCTTTTGCCACAATCTGATTTTCACTCTTATTTTTCTCCTGTTTTGCTTTATTAGCTCTATTAATGTCATCTTTCAAAATGGAATCAGGAGTCATAGGAAGCAAAGTAATATTTTTATCCTTATGAACAAGAGTATACTGATTGTTTCTACCATGGTGTATAGAATTTTTATCAAATTGCCATGGTCTACCAAGTAATAAGGAACATGCTTGCATGGGTACCACATCACAATCAACATAATCAGCATATGTAGAGATACTAAAATGCACACGAACAGTACGTGTTACCTTAACCTTGCCGCTGTTGTTGAACCATTGGATGTAGTAAGGATGTGGATGTGGTCTTGTGGTGAGAGATAGTTTCGCCACCATCTCCATGCTAGCCAAGTTGTTACAGCTCCCTCCATCTATGATGACGCGAACAGAACGTTCCTTCACAACTCCCTTTGTATGGAACAAATTATGCCTCTGATTTTGCTCTGCTTGTGTGACCTGCACACTCAAAACACGTTGAGCAACTAAACATTCATACCTGTCAGCGCCTTCCGGAGCCATGTATTGCGTCTCATTTTCAGAATCATCTCCACCATGTTCTTCACGTGTAATAAGAGCCAAAGTCTCCTCATCATAGTCACTAGCGGACTCATACCCACCATCCTCAGTAGCAATCATCACACGCTGAGATTTGCATTCTCTCGCATAATGTCGTCTTCCCTTACAACGATGACAAATAATATCACTTGTGTGCCCTGTTGACGCCATGGAAGAAGAAGAGCTCTGCGCAGGCCCGGCAGGTGTGCTCTTGGCAGAGAGTGGTGGTTGTGCCTGCTTTCTTGTATCACGGCTGGAGGTGGCACCTGATGGAGGTGATGGTGAAGTGGAAGTAGAGGATGCACGTGGTGTCCATGATGAAGGTCGACCTGCAGAAAAGTTAGTTCGCGCCAATGCCTGTCGATCCTGCACTTCACGTTCAGCTTTACAAGCAAGATGGAATAAACGAGTGATATTATTATAATCCTTATACTCTAGAATGGTCTGAATCTCTTTATTTAATCCACCCATAAAACGTGCAAGCATAGCTTCATTCTCCTCAACAATACCACATCTAATCATGCCAGTTTGTAATTCCTGATAATATTCTTCTACAGAATTTTTCCCTTGTCTTAAGCGCTGCAATTTTTGAAGTAATTCACGTTGATAATATGGTGGAACCCAACGAGTACGCATAGCAGTTTTCAAAGCAGCCCAAGTAGCTGGAACAGGATATAATCTACAATGTTCAGACCACCAAACACATGCAAAGCTAGTGAAAGCACAAACACGCGCATCAACAGTAGGTGCAGCGGCACCCGAATTTTGACCAGTCTCAATTGGAACGCGCTGTGCTCGTCCCACTTGATTTGGAAGGCGGCGTTGGAGATGTGGTTGTTGTTGTTGTAGAGGTGCGACATATGCAGCCGGTGGTGGTTGGGGAAGACGCTTGAGTAATTCAGTAAACTTGTTATCCAGCTTTGTCTCGAACGACTTCTCCACGCCATCTATCTTCTCCATAGCCTCTTCAAATCTGTTTAGCACATCTCCCACCTGGCCACTCATCATTTGCTGAAATTTATCATGCAACTCCTTGTTCGTCATGTTCTCCCAATCAGTCTCATCGGCTTGTGATCCTGCCATGGTTAGCAGCAATAGAAACACAAAAGAATATGATCCTACAGACTACTAGGAAGTGGTGGTGATGGTGGTGTGTCACAAATCCTTCTAGCGAATCTCAAATTCTTACCAGTTCTTACCCAGCAGCAGGTGGTGATCGGCAACCGTTGTAGTCAAAACTCTCAAAGCTTGGATAGAGCGATTACCAGGGAGAGTCAAACGCACGATGTAGATGTATGTGGAGCTGGGAAGGCTTATAATATGGTAGCAAAAATGGTCAGCAATAATCAATTCAGAGATGCAAAGTTGAATAAACGCTCAACGACGGTACTGTGCTGGTCCTAGGCTAGACCGTGCTAGAGACGCGAGCCTAGAACACTAACAAAATCACGGCGCTGCACGTAAACAAGGGAAAAGCACACTCTGGAATTTTTTTTTGCTCTTTTTTTTCGCGCTCTTTTTTTTGCGCTCCTCTTTTTTTTTGCGAAAAATCATTATAATGGCGAGTGTCTCACAACTCTTCCCAGGTCAAACTGACAGGATAGGCACAAAATTTTTTTGACTATTTTTTTTCAGAAATCAGGGCAGCGACGACGAAAAAGTGCGACAAAAAATCACTATGATGGCGAGTGTCTCAAAACACTCCCCGAGACCTAAAAATAGGATAGGGAAAAATATTTTTGGTCGCGGAAATTTTGGCCTAAAAACTGCCCGGGGGTCTCCAGACCTACTCAGGCAAGGAAACACGAAACGGAAAAATAGATGGATCTCTAAAACAAACCAAATATGAAAAGAACTCGGATTGGTTGTGGATATATGGTGGTAGGATATGGCAACGGTGGTGGTATATGGTAGCGGTGGTGGTATATGGATACGGATCGGTGGTGGTATATGGATACGGATTCAAAGCGGTGGCGGATAAGCAATAGTGGTAGATGGCAAGGCGATGATGATGGTGCGGCGGCGGCGTGACCACTTATGACCAGAACTCGAAACTCTAAAAGACTAGACTCTAAGACCAGCAACTTGACACGACGATGCAACCGCAAATTCAACATAGCAAAAACCCTAAAAAGATTATGCAAAGGCTCAGATTGGTTCGGATATGATGAACTAACCCTAATTTTTTTGTGTGTGGCTTTTTCGTGGACTGTAGGTATGAAGAATAGACTCGATCTAAACCACGAAAAACTGTAAAATCTCACCGACCAACCTGGAAATCTGATACCACTTGATAGAGGCAAAGGTGTCCCGTCTTTCGATGAGATGATGGATATCGCTTTGGTGGAAGTCGACTTTGACGATCCGACTACGAACGTGCGATGACGTCGCGCCTTAGCAATCGCTAAACCAACTCCGAGAGGTTATTGACCTCGCCGGAGCACGATCAACCTGACCACGAGGGTCTGTTTCCTGCGAGCAAACGAAGAACAAGCAAGAAACTGAGATTGCAATCTGGATATTGCGAATATAAGATGAAAGCTTTATTGATCAAGGTGGGGTTCTGTGACGCCTTTGTCTGGTCGTTGAACACAAACGAAGTACGCGAAGTTGCAGCTATGGCGAACTTTCAATCTAAACAAAACCCAAAGTCTAAACGACGCCGTAAGGGCTGTATATATGGAGGAAGAGGGGGGAATTTCGTGGCCCTTGGGGAAGGGGTCCGAAACCAACCCTATCTCTTGTTTCCCCACACATACGGACTCTAAAAATAGCCTATACTCAAGTATTTCGAAATTACATGGGCCTGGCCCAATAATAAGGTGACGCAGCACCTAGAATAGCCTCTAAACGAATGTTATGAAGTAGCATCTTGTATATTTCGTCCAAGGCTTCATGCACGCATTATGGTGGCTTCAATGTCCTGAAATCATCACTTGTAACTCCGTTCTTGTCCCCCATGCGCATGCCATCATCTCCATGCTTGTTCTTGCTCCAATGTTAATCCTTCTCAAAGCTAAGCCCTTCATTTGTAAGCAAAACAAATGTATCCAATTTAGGCAGCATCATATTCTCATGAACATTAGAATCATTACCAAGAAACGAAAGTACTGAAGGAAATATGCCCTGAGGCAATAATAAAGTATTATTTATTTCCTTATATCATGATAAATGTTTATTATTCATGCTAGAATTGTATTAACCGGAAACATAATACATGTGTGAATACATAGACAAACAGAGTGTCACTAGTATGCCTCTACTTGACTAGCTCGTTAATCAAAGATGGTTATGTTTCCTAGCCATAGACATAAGTTGTCATTTGATTAACGAGATCACCTCATTAGGAGAATGACGTGATTGACTTGACCCATTCCGTTAGCTTAGCACCCGATCGTTTAGTATGTTGCTATTGCTTTCTTCATGACTTATACATGTTCCTCTGACTATGAGATTATGCAACTCCCGTTTACCGGAGGAACACTTTGTGTGCTACCAAACGTCACAACGTAAATGGGTGATTATAAAGGTGCTCTACAGGTGTCTCCAAAGGTACTTGTTGGGTTGGCGTATTTCGAGATTAGGATTTGTCACTCCGATTGTCGGAGAGGTATCTCTGGGCCCACTCGGTAATGCACATCACTATAAGCCTTGCAAGCATTGTGACTAATAAGTTAGTTGCGGGATGATGTGTTACGGAACGAGTAAAGAGACTTGCCGGTAACGAGATTGAACTAGGTATCGAGATACCGACGATCGAATCTCGGGCAAGTAACATACTGATGACAAAGGGAACAACGTATGTTGTTATGCGGTCTGACCGATAAAGATCTTCGTAGAATATGTGGGAGCCAATATGGGCATCCAGGTCCCGCTATTGGTTATTGACCGGAGACGTGTCTCGGTCATGTCTACATAGTTCTCGAACCCGTAGGGTCCGCACGCTTAAAGTTACGATGACAGTTTTATTATGAGTTTATGTATGTTGATGTACCGAAGGAGTTCGGAGTCCCGGATGAGATCGGGGACATGACGAGGAGTCTCGAAATGGTCGAGACGTAAAGATCGATATATTGGACGACTATATTCGGACTTCGGAAAGGTTCCGAGTGATTCGGGTATTTTTCGGAGTACTGGAGAGTTACGGGAATACGTATTGGGCCTTATTGGGCCATACGGGAAAGAAGAAAAAGGGCCTCAAGGGTGGCCGCACCCCTCCCCTTGGTCTGGTCCGAATTGGACTAGGGAAGGGGGGCGCCCCCTTCCTTCCTTCTCTTTTTCCCTTCCTCTTTTCCTATTCCATATGGGAGGTGGAATCTTACTAGGACTAGGGAGTCCTAGTAGGA
Source organism: Aegilops tauschii subsp. strangulata (assembly GCF_002575655.3). Taxonomy (NCBI): domain Eukaryota; kingdom Viridiplantae; phylum Streptophyta; class Magnoliopsida; order Poales; family Poaceae; genus Aegilops; species Aegilops tauschii. The sequence goes on along the minus strand of NC_053035.3, from coordinate 183,190,393 downwards.
CTCCACACTTGGTGCGCCCCCTCCTAGGGCCGGCCTCCTCCTCCCTTGCTCTTTTATATACGGGGGCGGGGGGGGGGGGCACCCCAGAGACACAACAATTGGTCCTTGAGATCTTTTAGCCGTGTGCGGTGCCCCCCTCCACCAAATTACACCTCGATAATATCATTGCGGAGCTTAGGCGAAGCCCTGCGTCGGTAGAACATCATCATCGTCACCACGCCGTCGTGCTGACGAAACTCTCCCTCAACACTCGGCTGGATCGGAGTTCGAGGGACGTCATCGAGCTGAACGTGTGTAGAACTCGGAGGTGCCGTGCGTTCGGTACTTGATCGGTCGGATCGTGAAGACGTACGACTACATCAACCGTGTTGTGATAACGCTTCCGCTGTCGGTCTACGAGGGTACCTGGACAACACTCTCCCCTCTCGTTGCTATGCATCACCATGATCTTGCGTGTGCGTAGGAATTTTTTTGAAATTACTACGTTCCCCAACAGTGGCATCCGAGCCTGGTTTTATGCGTTGATGCTATGCACGAGTAGAACACAAGTGAGTTGTGGGCGATATAAGTCATACTGCTTACCAGCATGTCATACTTTGGTTCAGCGGTATTGTGAGATGAAGCGGCCCGGACCGACATTACGCGTACGCTTACGCGAGACTGGTTTCACCGTTGCGAGCACTCGTTGCTTAAAGGTGATCGGCGGGTGTCTGTCTCTCTCACTTTAGTTGAACCGAGTGTGGCTACGCCCGGTCCTTGCGAAGGTTAAAACAGCACCAACTTGACAAACTATCGTTGTGGTTTTGATGCGTAGGTAAGAACGGTTCTTGCTAAGCCCGTAGCAGCCACGTAAAACTTGCAACAACAAAGTAGAGGACGTCTAACTTGTTTTTGCAGGGCATGTTGTGATGTGATATGGTCAAGACATGATGTGATATAATGTGTTGTATGAGATGATCATGTTTTGTAACCGAGTTATCGGCAACTGGCAGGAGCCATATGGTTGTCGCTTTATTGTATGAGATGCTATCACCATGTAATAGTTTTACTTTATCACTAAGCGGTAGCGATAGTCGTAAAAGCAATTATTTGGCGAGACGACAACGATACTACGATGGAGATCAAGGTGTCGCGCCGGTGACGATGGTGATCATGACGGTGCTTCGGAGATGGAGATCACGAGCACGGTGCTTCGGGGATGGAGATCACAAGCACAAGATGATGATGGCCATATCATATCACTTATATTGATTGCATGTGATGTTAATCCTTTATGCATCTTATCTTGCTTTGATTGACGGTAGCATTATAAGATGATCTCTCACTAAAATTTCAAGATAAAAGTGTTCTCCCTGAGTATGCACTGTTGCAAAAGTTCTTCGTGCTGAGACACCACGTGTTAATCGGGTGTGATAGGCTCTACGTTCAAATACAACGGGTGCAAAACAGTTGCACACGCGGAATACTCAGGTTAAACTTGACGAGCCTAGCATATACAGATATGGCCTCGGAACACAGAGACCGAAAGGTCGAGCGTGAATCATATAGTAGATATGATCAACATAGTGATGTTCACCATTGAAACTACTCCATCTCACGTGTTAATCGGACATGGTTTAGTTGCTTTGGATCACGTAATCACTTAGATGATTAGAGGGATGTCTATCTAAGTGGGAGTTCTTAAGTAAGATGATTAATTGAACTTAAATTTATCATGAACTTAGTCCTGATAGTATTTTGCAAATTATGTTGTAGATCAATAGCTCACATTGTTGCTTCCCTGTGTTTATTTTTGATATGTTCCTAGAGAAAAATTATGTTGAAAGATGTTAGTAGCATAGATGCGGATTGGATCCGTGATCTGAGGATTATCCTCATTGCTGCACAGAAGAATTATGTCCTTGATGCACCGCTAGGTGACAGACCTATTGTAGGAGCAGATGCAGATGTTATGAATGTTTGGCTAGCTCAATATGATGACTACTTGATAGTTTAGTGCACCATGCTTAACGGCTTAGAATCAGGACTTCAAAGACGTTTTAAACGTCATGGACCATATAAGATGTTCAAGAGTTGAAGTAAATATTTCAAGCAAATACCCGAGTTGAGAGATATGAAGTCTCCAACAAGTTCTATGGCTAAAAGATGGAGGAGAATCGCTCAACTAGTGAGCATGTGCTCAGATTGTCTGGGTACTACAATCGCTTGAGTCAAGTGGGAGTTAATCTTCCAGATAAAATAGTGATTGACCGAATTCTCTAGTCACCATCACCAAGTTAGTAGAACTTCGTGATGAACTATAATATGCAAGGGATGACGAAAGTAATTCCCGAGCTCTTCGTGATGCTGAAATCGACGAAGGTAGAAATCAAGAAAAACATCAAGTGTTGATGGTTAACAAGACAACTAGTTTCAAGAAAAGGGCAAAGGGAAGAAGGGGAACTTCAAAAAGAACGGCAAGCAAGTTGCTACTCAAGTGAAGAAGCCCAAGTCTGTACCTAAGCCTGAGACTAAGTGCTTCTACTGCAAAGGGACTGGTCACTGGAGGCGGAACTGCCCCAAGTATTTGGTGGATAAGAAGGATGGCAAAGTGAACAAAGGTATATTGGATATACATGTTATTGATGTGTACTTACTAATGTTTATAGCAACCCCTCAGTATTTGATACTGGTTCAGTTGCTAAAGAGTAGTAACTCGAAAACGGGAGTTGCAGAATAAACAGAGACTAGTAAAAGGCGAGGTGACGATGTGTGTTGGAAGTAGTTCCAAGATTGATATGATCATCATCGCACACTCCCTATACTTTCGGGATTAGTGTTGAAACTAAATAAGTGTTATTTGGTGTTTGCGTTGAGCATGAATATGATTTGATCATATTTATTGCAATACGGTTATTCATTTAAGTTAGAGAACAATTGTTGTTCTGTTTACATGAATAAAAACCTTCTATGGTCATACACACCAACGAAAATGGTTTGTTGGATCTCGATCGTAGTGATACACATATTCATAATAATGAAGCCAAAAGATGCAAAGTTAATAATGATAGTGCAACTTATTTGTGGCACTGCCGTTTAGGTCATATTGGTGTAAAGCGCATGAAGAAACTCCATACTGATGGGATTTTGGAATCACTTGATTATGAATCACTTGATGCTTGCGAACCGTGCCTCATGGGCAAGATGACTGAAACGCCGTTCTCCGGAACTATGGAGAGAGCAACAGATTTGTTGGAAATCATACATACAGATGTATGTGGTCCGATGAATATTGAGGCTCGTAGCAGGTATCATTATTTTCTGACCTTCACAGATGATTTGAGCAGATATGGGTATATCTACTTAATGAAACAGAAGTCTGAAACATTTGAAAAGTTCATATAATTTCAGAGTGAAGCGGAAAATCATCGTAACAAGAAAATAAAGTTTCTACGATCTGATCGTGGAGAAGAGTATTTGAGTTACGAGTTTGGCCTTCAGTTAAAACAATGTGAAATAGTTTCACTACTCACGCCACCTGGAACACCACGGTGTAATGGTGTGTCCGAACATCGTAACCGTACTTTATTAGATATGGTGCGATATATGATGTCTTTTACCAATCTACCACTATCGTTTTGGGGTTATGCATTAGAGACAGCTGCATTCACATTAAATAGGGTACCATCTAAATCCGTTGAGACGACATCTTATGAACTGTGGTTTGGTAAGAAACCAAAGTTGTCGTTTCTTAAAGTTTGGGGTTGCGATGCTTATGTGAAAAGGTTTCATCCTGATAAGCTCAAACCCAAATCGGAGAAATGTGTCTTCATAGGATACCCAAAGGAGACAGTTGGGTACACCTTCTATCACAGATCCGAAGGCAAGACATTCGTTGCTAAGAATGGATCCTTTCTAGAGAAGGAGTTTCTCTCGAAAGATGTAAGTGGGAGGAAAGTAGAACTTGATGAGGTAACTGTACCTGCTCCCTTATTGGATCACAGAAATCTGTTCCTGTGACTTCTACACCAATTAGTGAGGAAGTTAATGATGATGATCATGTAACTACAGATCAAGTTACTACCAAACCTCGTAGGTAAACCAGAGTAAGATCCGCACCAGAGTGGTACGGTAATCCTGTTCTGGAGGTTATGTTACTAGACCATGACGAACCTATGAACTATGAAGAAGCAATGGTGAGCCCAAATTCCGCAAAATGGCTTGAGGCCATGAAATCTGAGATGAGATCCATGTATGAGAACAAAGTACGGACTTTGATTGATTTGCCCAATGATCGGCGAGTCATTGAGATTAAATGGATCTTCAAGAGGAAGACGGACGCTGATAGTAGTGTTACTATCTACAAAGCTAGAATTGTCGCAAAAAGGTTTTTCGACAAGTTCAAGGTGTTGACTACGATGAGAGTTTCTCACTCGTATCTATGCTTAAGTCTGTCTGAATCATGTTAGCAATTGCCGCATTTTATGAAATATGGCAAATGGATAAACAAAACTACATTCCTTAATGGATTTATTAAAGAAGAGTTGTATATGATGCAACCAGAAGGTTTTGTCAATCCTAAAGGTGCTAACAAAATATGCAAGCTCCAGCGATCCATCTATGGACTGGTGCAAGCATCTCGGAGTTGGAATATACACTTTGATAAGTTGATCAAAGAATATAGTGTTATACAGACTTGCGGTGAAGCCTGTATTTACAAGAAAGTGAGTGGGAGCACTACAACATTTCTGATAACTATATGTGAATGACATATTGTTGATCGGAAATAATGTAGAATTATTCTGCAAAGCATAAAGGAGTGTTTGAAAGAAGTTTTTCAAAGATAGACCTCGGTGAAGCTGCTTACATATTGAGCATCAAGATCTATAGAGATAGATCAAGACGCTTGATAAGTTTTTTCAATGAGTACATACCTTAACAAGATTTTGAAGTAGTTCAAAATAGAACAGTCAAAGAAAGAGTTCTTGCCCGTGTTACAAGGTGTGAAATTGAGTAAGACTCAAAGCCCGACCACGGCAGAAGATAGAAAGAGAATGAAAGTCATTCCCTATGCCTTGGCCATAGGTTCTATAAAGTATGCCATGCTGTGTACCAGATCTATTGTATACCCTACACTGATTTTGGCAAGGGAGTACAATAGTGATCTAGGAGTAGATCACTGGACAGCGGTCAAAATTATCCTTAGTGGAATAAGGATATGTTTCTCGATTATGGAAGTGACAAAAGGTTCGTCGTAAAGGGTTACGTCGATGCAAGTTTTGACACTAAATCTAGATGACTCTAAGTCTCGGTCTAGATACATATTGAAAGTGGGAGCAATTAGCTAGAGTAGCTCCGTGCAGAGCATTGTAGACATAGAAATTTGCAAAATACTTACGGATCTGAATGTGACAGACCCGTTGACTAAAATTATCTCACAATCAAAACATGATCACACCTTAGTACTCTTTGGGTGTTAACACATAGCGATGTGAACTAGATTATTGACTCTAGTAAACCCTTTGAGTGTTGGTCACATAGAGATGTGAACTATGGGTGTTAATCACATGGTGATGTGAATTATTGATGTTAAATCACATGGCGATGTGAACTAGATTATTGACTCTAGTGCAAGTGGGAGACTGAAGGAAATATGCCCTAGAGGCAATAATAAAGTATTATTTATTTCCTTATATCATGATAAATGTTTATTATTCATGCTAGAATTGTATTAACCGGAAACATAATACATGTGTGAATACATAGACAAACAGAGTGTCACTAGTATGCCTCTACTTGACTAGCTCGTTAATCAAAGATGGTTATGTTTCCTAGCCATAGACATAAGTTGTCATTTGATTAACGAGATCACCTCATTAGGAGAATGACGTGATTGACTTGACCCATTCCGTTAGCTTAGCACCCGATCGTTTAGTATGTTGCTATTGCTTTCTTCATGACTTATACATGTTCCTCTGACTATGAGATTATGCAACTCCCGTTTACCGGAGGAACACTTTGTGTGCTACCAAACGTCACAACGTAAATGGGTGATTATAAAGGTGCTCTACAGGTGTCTCCAAAGGTACTTGTTGGGTTGGCGTATTTCGAGATTAGGATTTGTCACTCCGATTGTCGGAGAGGTATCTCTGGGCCCACTCGGTAATGCACATCACTATAAGCCTTGCAAGCATTGTGACTAATAAGTTAGTTGCGGGATGATGTGTTACGGAACGAGTAAAGAGACTTGCCGGTAACGAGATTGAACTAGGTATCGAGATACCGACGATCGAATCTCGGGCAAGTAACATACTGATGACAAAGGGAACAACGTATGTTGTTATGCGGTCTGACCGATAAAGATCTTCGTAGAATATGTGGGAGCCAATATGGGCATCCAGGTCCCGCTATTGGTTATTGACCGGAGACGTGTCTCGGTCATGTCTACATAGTTCTCGAACCCGTAGGGTCCGCACGCTTAAAGTTACGATGACAGTTTTATTATGAGTTTATGTATGTTGATGTACCGAAGGAGTTCGGAGTCCCGGATGAGATCGGGGACATGACGAGGAGTCTCGAAATGGTCGAGACGTAAAGATCGATATATTGGACGACTATATTCGGACTTCGGAAAGGTTCCGAGTGATTCGGGTATTTTTCGGAGTACTGGAGAGTTACGGGAATACGTATTGGGCCTTATTGGGCCATACGGGAAAGAAGAAAAAGGGCCTCAAGGGTGGCCGCACCCCTCCCCTTGGTCTGGTCCGAATTGGACTAGGGAAGGGGGGCGCCCCCTTCCTTCCTTCTCTTTTTCCCTTCCTCTTTTCCTATTCCATATGGGAGGTGGAATCTTACTAGGACTAGGGAGTCCTAGTAGGACTCCACACTTGGTGCGCCCCCTCCTAGGGCCGGCCTCCTCCTCCCTTGCTCTTTTATATACGGGGGCGGGGGGGGGGGGGGGCACCCCAGAGACACAACAATTGGTCCTTGAGATCTTTTAGCCGTGTGCGGTGCCCCCCTCCACCAAATTACACCTCGATAATATCATTGCGGAGCTTAGGCGAAGCCCTGCGTCGGTAGAACATCATCATCGTCACCACGCCGTCGTGCTGACGAAACTCTCCCTCAACACTCGGCTGGATCGGAGTTCGAGGGACGTCATCGAGCTGAACGTGTGTAGAACTCGGAGGTGCCGTGCGTTCGGTACTTGATCGGTCGGATCGTGAAGACGTACGACTACATCAACCGCATTGTGATAACGCTTCCGCTGTCGGTCTACGAGGGTACGTGGACAACACTCTCCCCTCTCGTTGCTATGCATCACCATGATCTTGCGTGTGCGTAGGAATTTTTTTGAAATTACTACGTTCCCCAACAAGTACCTGGTAATTTAATTGGCGTGCGCGAGCTCTAGTAATTGGTCCAGTAGGTATAGCAGCAGGGGCTGTGGGTGTAACAATGGTATTGATGTCCTCATCAATTTTGATGCTAAAAAACGTGCTGAACTGATTTTAAAAATGCATGAGTTTACTAAGGAAAACATTGAGCGTATGAATGCTAGATATAAACTTGCGGGAGATAAGGGTAGAAAACATGTTGTGTTTGCACCTGGAGATCTTGTTTGGTTACATTTGCGTAAGGATAGATTTCCCAATTTGCGCAAATCAAAGCTAATGCCACGTGTTGCTGGTCCTTTTAAGGTGTTAGAGAAAATAAATGATAACGCATATAAACTTGAGCTACCTGCAGATTTTGGGGTTAGTCCCACTTTTAACATTGCAGATTTGAAGCCTTATTTGGGTGAGGAAGATGAGCTTCCGTCGAGGACGACTTCATTTCAGGAGAACCTGGTAATTTAATTGGCGTGCGCGAGCTCTAGTAATTGGTCCAGTATGTATAGCAGCAGGGGCTGTGGGTGTACAATGGTATTGATGTCCTCATCAACAGGAGTGTTGTGTCATTTTTTGTGATCTTTTGGGGTTTGTTTGGACATTTTTATGCATTAGCTGAGTTTTCAATGCATTTATGAGCATAATTCAAATTTGAACTACATGCACATGCTCCAGTGCATATAAATTGGTTGAAAAATCAAATCTGTGTCCTTGGGTGCATGCTTAGGTACCATGCAAGAGATGGGAATGAATTTCAAACACCAAGGCACTGTTGATTGCCGACAGAACGTTGAGATGCCTGGTTTTTAAATTCTAGTAAATCTGAAACTCGTGTGAAATTCATGAAAATTGGCATGCTATCATGGCGCGACATCAACATACCATGGTAAAAAATTTGTCCCACTTGGGGCAGGTTTGGGTATAAGCTTCTCACAGACCAGAGCTTCTCACAACAAGCGTGATCGTTTCGATAGGGAACGTCCCACCTTTGGGGACGAAATGATATCCATTGCCTCTTATTGCTTTCAAATTTTTTTCTCATGTCAACATAGAACAACAGGAGTGTTGTGTAAATTTTTGTGATTTTTCGGGGTTCGTTTGGACATTTTTATGCATTAACTGAAATTTCAATGCATTTATGTGCATAATTAAAATTTGAACTACATGCACATTCTCCAGTGCATATAAATTAGTTGAAAAATCAAATCTGTGTCCTTGGGTGCATGCTAAGGTCCCATGCAGGAGATGAGAATGAATTTCAAACAACAGGGTACCGTCGATTGCTGGCAAAATGTTGAGATGCCTTGTTTTTAAATTCAAGTAAATCAAAAACTTGTCTGAAATTCATGAAACTTGGCATGCTGTCATGGAGCGGCATCAACATGCCGTGGTAAAAAATTTGTCCCATTTGGGGCAGGTTTGGGTATAAGTTTTCACAGACCAGAGCTTCTCACAACAAGTGTGATGGTTTCGATAGGGAACATCCCACCTTTGGGGACGAAACGATATCCATTGCCTCTTATTGCTTTCAAATTTTTTCTCATGTCAACATGGAACAACAGGAGTGTTGTGTCAATTTTTGTTATTTTTCGGGGTTCGTTTGGACATTTTTATGCATTAACTGAGTTTTCAATGCATTTATGTGCATAATTCATATTTGAACTACATGCACATGCTCCAGTGCATATAAGTTGGTTGAAAAATCAAATCTGTGTCCTTGTGTGCATGGTTAGGACCTATGCAAGAGATGGGAATGAATTTCAAACACCAGGGCACCGTGGATTGCCGGCAAAATGTTGCGATGCCTGGTTTTTATATTCTAGTAAATCCAAGCCTCGTCCGTAATTCATGAAACTTGGCATGCTATCATGGAGCGACATCAACATGCCGCGGTAAAAAACTTGTCCCATTTGGGGCAGGTTTGGGTATAAGCTTCTCACAGACCAGAGCTTCTCACAACAAGCGTGATGGTTTGGATAGGGAACGTCCCACCTTTGGGGATGAAACGATATCCATTTCCTCTTTTTGCTTTCAATTATTTTCTTGTGTCAACGTAGAACAACAGGAGGGCTGTGTCAATTTTTGTGATTTTTCGTGGTTTGTTTGGACATTTTTATGCATTAACTGAGTTTTCAATGCATTTATGTGCATAATTCAAATTTGAACTACATGCACATGCTCCATTGCATATAAATTGGTTGAAAAATCAAATCTGTGTCCTTGGGTGCATGCTTAGGTCCCATGCAAGAGATGGGAATGAATTTCAAACACCAGGGCACCGTTGATTGCCAGCAAAACATTGAGATACCCGGTTTTTAAATTCTAGTAAATCCAAAACTCGTCTGAAATTCATGAAACCTGGCATGCTATCATGGAACGGCATCAACATGCCGTGGTAGAAAAATTGTCCCATTTGGGGCAGGTTTGGGTATAAGCTTCTCGCAGACCAGAGCTTCTCACAACAAGCGTGATGGTTTCGATAGGGAATGTCCCACCTTTGGGTACGAAACAATATCCATTGCCTCTTATTGCTTTCAATTTTTTCTTGTGTCAACGTAGAACAACATGAGTGTTGTGTCAATTTTTGTGATTTTTCGGGGTTCGTTTGGATATTTTTTTGCATTAACTGAGTTTTCAATGCATTTATGTGCATAATTCAAATTTGAACTACATGCACATGTTCCAGTGCATGTAAATTGGTTGGAAAATCAAATCTGTGTCCTTGGGTGCATGCTTAGGTCCCATGCAAGAGATGGGAATGGATTCCAAACACCAGGGCATCGTTGATTGCTGACAAAACATTGAGACGCCTCGTTTTTAAATTCTAGTAAATCCAAACCTTGTCATTCAGGAAATTGGCATGCTATCATGGAGCGGCATCAACATGTCGTGGTAAAAAATTTGTCCCATTTGGGGCAGGTTTGGGTATAAGCTTCTCACAGATTAGAGCTTCTCACAACAAGCGTGATGGTTCCGATAGGGAATGTCCCATCTTTGGGGACGAAACGATATCCACTGCCTCTTATTGCTTTCACTTTTTTTCTTGTGTCAACATAGAACAACAGGAGTGTTGTGTCAATTTTTGTGATTTTTCGGGGTTCGTTTGGACATTTTTATGCATTAACTGAGTTTTCAATGCATTTATGTGCATAATTCAAATTTGAACTACATGCACATGCTGCAGTGCATATAAATTGGTTGAAAAATAAAATCTGTGTCCTTGGGTGCATGCTTAGGTCCCATGCAAGAGATGGGAATGAATTTCAAACACCAGGGCACCGTTGATTGCCGACAAAACATTGAGATGCCTAGTTTTTAAATTCTGTAAATGCAAAACTCGTCTTAAATACATGAAACTTGGCATGCTATCATGGAGTGGCATCAACATGTCGTGGTAATTTTTTTTGTCCCATTAGGGGCAGGTTTGGGTATATGCTTCTCACAGACCAAATGATGTAGGGTGGAACCCTAGATGGCCGATCTTTCATGAAAGGAGCGGATCCCTACGAGGAACGTGATGAACACGAGGGGAAACACGAGAGGAACACGAGAGAAATCACTCAACCAACAAGAATAGATCACACATGCGCTAGATCGATGAACACAAAGGTAAGATACAAGATCCAAAGTCAACAACGGACGATACAAACGGTAACCGGTTCTTCTCCATGAGGAGGTCTTGAATCCACGAGGGGATCTTCCCGTGAGGGGTCTTGAATCCAAGGTGGATCTTCTCCGTAGAGGGGCCGCAGTCTCTCTTGTGGAGTAGATCCGATATGGATGAGCAAAGCTCTATCTCTAAATGAGCTAATCCTTTGCTGACCCTAGAAAGATGGAGGAGAAGGAGTATATATAGTCTAGGGGGTTGAAGGGGTACACGGGCCTCGGCCCTTTACTGTGCGCAGACAGACGGAGCCGGATGTCCGGGTAACGGGCGGATGTCCGGGGCTTCAGGAGGGGCCGGATGTCCGGGCTGGCGGTGCAAGCTTCTGTAGTCTCTGGAGAGGCGGGGTCGGATGTCCGGGCTGGGGGGCCGGATGTCCGGCGGCTCGGGAAGAGCCGGATGTCCGGGCCTCTGGCCGGATGTCCGGGCTGACGTGGTTCTGCTTCGGGTGCTTTCTGTGATGGGCGCCGGATTTCCGGGCTGGTGCCGGATGTCCGGGGCCTGGCCGGATGTCCGGTGATGAGGACATCAATACAATTATTACACCCACAGTCCCTGCTGCTATACATACTGGACCAATTACTAGAGCTCGCGCACGCCAATTAAATTACCAGGTACTTTCGTTTCTTGCTAATGATTCTAATGTTCATGAGAATATGATGCTGCCTAAATTGGATACATTTGTTTTGCTTACAAATGAAGGGCCTAGCTTTGAGAAGGATGAACATTGGAGCAAGAACAAGCATGGAGATGATGGCATGCGCATGGGGAACAAGAACGGAGTTACAAGTGATGATTTCAGGACGTTGAAGCCACCATAATGCGTGCATGAAGCCTTGGACGAAATATACAAGATGCTACTTCATAACTTTCGTCCAGAGGCTATTCTAGGTGCTGCGTCACCTTATTATTGGGCCAGGCCCATGTAATTTCGAAATACATAAGTATAGGCTGTTTTTAGAGTCCGTATGTGTGGGGAAACAAGAGATAGGGTTGGTTTCGGACCCCTTCCTCAAGGGCCACGAAATTCCCCCCCCTCTTCCTCCATATATACAGCCCTTAGGGCGTCGTTTAGACTTTGGGTTTTGTTTAGATTAAAAGTTCGCCATAGCTGCAACTTCGCGTACTTCGTTTGTGTTCAGCGACCAGACAAAGGCGTCACAGAACCCCACCTTGATCAATAAAGCTTTCATCTTATATTCGCAATATCCAGATTGCAATCTCAGTTTCTTGCCTGTTCTTCGTTTGCTCGCAGGAAACAGACCCTCGTGGTCAGGTTGATCGTGCTCCGGCGTGGTCGATAACCTCTCGGAGTTGGTTTAGCGATTGCTAAGGCGCGACGTCCTCGCACGTTCGTAGTCGGATCGTCAAAGTCGACTTCCATCAAAGCGATATTCATCATCTCATCGAAAGACGGGACACCTTTGCCTCTATCATCCGGGGCCTGTAGCCTTTCTCCGGTTCCTCTCGTCGTGCTCCTTCATCCTTGTACTTGGGGACTTGTCTATCATTCCGAGCATCTCTGAGAGGGTCTCCTTGGTACCTAGGCATGTGTAGTGTCCTTGCATTAGGTAGCAACCATGTCTCACATGAATGGAAAGGAGAAGCATTTAGGAGCGGGTTCACCTTAGGTCCAGTGGCGTAGGCTCGAGTGTACATGGGGATGATCGTAGGATGCTCCGCATCATCTCCCCTCCCTTGGGAAAGATCCGACCTCGGATCGAAATCCTCATCACCATGGAAACGGTTGTCGTGGACGGACTTGTAATTGGACGGAGTGGAAGTCATGGCGCAATCCAAGTACTCCAAGGTGTCTCCGGAGTGGTATACATGCAAAGAGAGCAAACACAAACGACACTCGGAAATACAATGGTTAGTGCACACAAAGTGTCCATCATGTAAGAATGAGTCCGTGCGGCAAGATTGTTCGTGACAAAACACATGAAGCTTATCAAGATGATAGAGAATGATATGCAAAGCGTTCATGAGAGAAAAATCATACATTATGCACACAAATGTGTTGTGAATATGATGAATGCAACCACGGTGCAAAATGATGTCATAGTGAGACGGTTTATCAATAGCATGAATATGGCAATGGATGCGCAATATGATTATGTTATCATGCAATTGATGGTAGGCAATGCGATCATTATGTATGAATATGCCATCAAGAAATATCACAACAAATTTGCTAAGAAAGTGCTCAAGCTCATATATCATGGATGACATAGAAATACAAGATGCACCAAGGCAATCATAATGCAAGTCAATCCATGTATAAAGTGCAAACTTGTTATGGGAGTTGTTGTACCATGGCTCAATGTCGTGGCACTCCTCAACTTGAAGGTCCATAGGGTCCATCTCCAATGTCGGTCCTCCATCCAATAGATGTATCATGTAGACAAGAAGAAGGAAACAACAATGAAAGAATGACCCATCCAAGATGCGTAATTGAGGATGGCTCAAAGGGAAAGAGTTCACCTTGATGAGGTTGTCGAAAATGTTGTTGTTGCACATCATATACGCCTTCATGTAGCCAATATGTCTCTTGATGGTAATGCCTTGAGAATCCTTCAAAATGAAAGAACATGGCAAACACTTGGAAAAACAAATGAGGTTAGTGCAAATGTAGCACCTATCATTCGAGTGGTAAGATACCAAACAAGTGTTCTCATCATTCTTATCATAAGAAAGGACAAGGTGTGGTATGGTATGAAAGCATATGATGCGAGAACAACCAAATACAATAGGTTCAATCAAACAAGCATGCTTCACAAGGAATATGTCCAAGTCTCCATGATCAATAAGCATAGCAAGATGGCACTCAATACAAGGTGATATGAGAGATGCAACTAATGGAGACAAGAGACAATGATCAAGATGTAGCATGTGAGAGGCATGAACATATATGTCATCAACCTAAGAAAACGAGTAATGGAACATGGGTGATGCAACCAAGCAAGTAATCATAGTGATCAAGTCAAGCAAGCTAGTAGTGCGAAGATGCAACGTACTAGAAGGAATCATGGCAAGCATGTCATGTGTGCAAATAGTGGTCATGAATAATGCACAAGACATAGCACAAGCATGAAAGCAAGATATGAGCAAAATAGCATCAATAGCATGAGGCACAAAGAAAGCATGGTAATAGCAACAAGTATCTCCACCAAGCATGCAAATACACATAGGAGTAGCATAATGGTGAATCATGGGTAAGTGCAAGCAAGGGTCACAATTGCATGGCAAAGTCATGAAAAGGGGTGTAACATGCAAAGTGAAGACGATAGAATGGGCATAAGGTAACAAGTGATATATAGCCCAAAGCCGTGTGAGAACCAAGTAGAAAAGATGCGTGTAGTCGTTGCGCGAAGGGACCGGTGGTAAGGATAGTCCACGGGATCCCAAATCGTCGTTGCTCTCAAGAGCTCGTTTCGTCAACTCTTGGGATTGAGAGGTTGACGAGTATACGTGAGTACCTACACAAAACAAAGACAAAGGGAAAATTGTGTGTGTGCGTGGTAGATGTACACATCATCCATCATGATGCGCACGTGCAAGTGTTGGTTAGCACAAAATAGCCAATGCTCAAATAAATGAGATGCGTGATATAGAAACATGTCATCCATCATGAGAGGTTTGTTATTATGTATAGCATAATGGAGACTCAAATTGTGTAATGCATCATGAGAAATATGTAGAGCATTGTTATTCATGGAATGCATATGGTGCAAGCAATTATGGGAATCATGCAAAGTATGGAATGCATCAAGATCTCCTAATATGTATGAGGAAACTATGGGGGTCTCCTCATGAGCATTTGTAGAAACATCACATGGAGAATATTGACAACATCCAAAACAATGCATATTTGGAACAATGTGATCATGGCATGGTATAGTAGATGAATTGCGCAAATCATCTAAAGGAAGCATGGCAATATCATCACATGAAAAACAAAAGCCAATGACCATCATCTCGTCATCTATGCCATAAGTGCAAATGGGATTTATCTTAATGGGGCATGCATAGTTACTATGTTGAGATTGAAATGAAGCAATATGGGAGATCTCACTCATAGCATATGACAAGTTCAATGGATTGTCAAACATGAAGTGACCAATAGGATTTTCACATGATATCCTATGGAGCATAGCATCACAACTAGGCAACTCAACATGCTCATCATCATATTCATCATAGATTGGTAAGTCATGACATGAAGAAGTCGCACTAGCATGAAGCATGGGAATAGGTGGATCAACATCATGTAAGTAATCATTGGGAAAATAGTCCACTAGTGGGACAAGAGAAGCACTATCACCTATGTTACCTTTGGAGCGTAGCTCATGTGTTGTAGGTGAGGTTGCAACTTGATGGTACCATGTGGGGGGTTCATCGTCGTTGATAGAGGCAAAGGTGTCCCGTCTTTCGATGAGATGATGAATATCGCTTTGATGGAAGTCGACTTTGACGATCCGACTACGAACGTGCGAGGACGTCGCGCCTTAGCAATCGCTAAACCAACTCCGAGAGGTTATCGACCACGCCGGAGCACGATCAACCTGACCACGAGGGTCTGTTTCCTGCGAGCAAACGAAGAACAGGCAAGAAACTGAGATTGCAATCTGGATATTGCGAATATAAGATGAAAGCTTTATTGATCAAGGTGGGGTTCTGTGACGCCTTTGTCTGGTCGCTGAACACAAACGAAGTACGCGAAGTTGCAGCTATGGCGAACTTTTAATCTAAACAAAACCCAAAGTCTAAACGATGCCCTAAGGGCTGTATATATGGAGGAAGAGGGGGGGAATTTCGTGGCCCTTGAGGAAGGGGTCCGAAACCAACCCTATCTCTTGTTTCCCCACACTTACGGACTCTAAAAACAGCCTATACTTATGTATTTCGAAATTACATGGGCCTGGCCCAATAATAAGGTGACGCAGCACCTAGAATAGCCTCTGGACGAAAGTTATGAAGTAGCATCTTGTATATTTCGTCCAAGGCTTCATGCACGCATTATGGTGGCTTCAACGTCCTGAAATCATCACTTGTAACTCCGTTCTTGTTCCCCATGCGCATGCCATCATCTCCATGCTTGTTCTTGCTCCAATGTTCATCCTTCTCAAAGCTAGGCCCTTCATTTGTAAGCAAAACAAATGTATCCAATTTAGGCAGCATCATATTCTCATGAACATTAGAATCATTAGCAAGAAACGAAAGTACCTGGTAATTTAATTGGCGTGCGCGAGCTCTAGTAATTGGTCCAGTATGTATAGCAGCAGGGCCTGTGGGTGTAATAATTGTATTGATGTCCTCATCATCCTCCCCTTCTTGAAATGAAGTCGTCCTCGACGGAAGCTCATCTTCCTCACCCAAATAAGGCTTCAAATCTGCAATATTAAAAGTGGGACTAACCCCAAAATCTGCAGGCAGCTCAAGTTTATATGCATTATCATTTATTTTCTCTAACACCTTAAAAGGACCATCAGCACGTGGCATTAGCTTTGATTTGCGCAAATCAGGAAATCTATCCTTACGCAAATGTAACCAAACAAGATCTCCAGGTGCAAACACAACATGTTTTCTACCCTTATCTCCAGCAAGTTTATATTTAGCATTCATACGCTCAATGTTTTCCTTAGTTAACTCATGCATTTTTAAGATCAATTCAGCACGTTGTTTAGCATCAAAATTAACCTTCTCCGAAGATGGAAGAGGCAACAAATCAATAGGTGCACGAGGTAGGAAACCATACACAATTTCAAAAGGGCACATCTTAGTAGTAGAATGCAATGAATGATTATAAGCAAACTCAATATGAGGCAAGCAGTCTTCCCACATTTTCTTATTATTCTTCAAAACAGCCCTAAGCATAGTAGACAATGTTCTATTGACTACTTCAGTTTGTCCATCAGTTTGGGGGTGACAAGTAGTACTAAAAAGCAGTTTAGTCCCCAACTTAGCCCATAAACATCTCCAAAAGTGGCTAAGAAATTTAGTATCACGATCTGAAACAATAGTATTTGGCACACCATGCAAGCGAATAATTTCACGAAAGAACAAATTAGCAACATTAACAGCATCATCGCTTTTATGACATGGTATAAAGTGCGCCATTTTCGAGAATCTATCCACGACAACAAATATGCTATCCCTCCCCTTCTTTGTTCGAGGTAAACCTAAAACAAAGTCCATAGATATATCCTCCCAAGGAACACTAGGTACAGGCAAAGGCATATATAAACCATGAGGATTGAGTCGTGACTTAGCTTTTTGACATGTAGTGCAGCGAGCAACAAAACGCTCAACATCCCGTCTCATCTTTGGCCAAAAGAAATGTGTAGCAAGTACGTCCTCCGTCTTCTTCACGCCAAAGTGTCCCATTAATCCTCCTCCATGCGCCTCCTGCAACAACAAAAGACGAAGAGAGCTAGCTGGAATGCATAGCTTGTTAGCACGGAACACAAATCCATCATTAACGACAAACTTGTTCCAGGTTCTTCCTTCTTTACAATTCTGCAATACATCTTTAAAATCAGCATCATGCACATATTGATCTTTGATGGTCTCCAAACCAAATATTTTGAAGTCAAGTTGTGAAAGCATAGTATAGCGACGAGACAATGCATCAGCAATAACATTTTCTTTACCCTTCTTGTGTTTAATGACATAAGGGAAAGTTTCAATGAATTCAACCCATTTAGCATGTCTACGATTCAGTTTAGCTTGACTTTTAATATGTTTCAAAGATTCATGATCAGAATGTATAACAAATTCTTTGGGCCATAAATAATGTTGCCATGTTTCTAAAGTCCGAACAAGAGCATATAGTTCTTTATCATAAGTAGAATAATTCAGACTAGGCCCACTCAATTTTTCAGAAAAGTATGCAACAGGTTTGCCATCTTGTAATAACACACCTCCTAATCCAATGCCACTAGCATCACATTCAAGCTCAAAAGTCTTATCAAAATCAGGAAGTTGGAGTAAAGGAGCATGTGTCAACTTATCTTTCAATACCGTGAAGGCTTCTTCCTGTGCGGTACCCCAAACAAAAGGCACATCCTTCTTTGTAAGCTCGTTGAGAGGTGCAGCAATGGTGCTAAAATCTCTCACAAAACGCCTATAGAAACCAGCGAGTCCAAGAAAACTCCGCACTTGTGTGACCGTTTTGGGCTGCGGCCAACTCTCAATAGCTTCAATCTTGGCTTTATCAACTTCAATTCCCTGTGGAGTAACAACATAGCCAAGAAAAGATACTCGGTCGGTGCAAAAGGTGCACTTCCCAAGGTTACCAAACAAACGTGCATCACGTAGAGCAATAAAAACAGCACGTAAATGTTCCAAATGTTCTTCCAAAGATTTGCTATAAATCAGTATATCATCAAAATAGACCACCACAAATCGTCCAATGAAAGCACGTAAAACTTCGTTCATTAGTCTCAGGAAAGTACTAGGTGCATTAGTTAACCCAAAAGGCATGACTAACCACTCATATAAACCAAACTTAGTTTTAAATGCAGTTTTCCATTCATCTCCCAATTTCATACGAATTTGATGGTATCCACTACGCAAATCAACTTTGGAGAATATTGTAGAGCCACTCAATTCATCAAGCATATCATCGAGCCTAGGAATAGGATGACGATAACGAATAGTAATATTATTAATGCCTCTACAATCAACACACATACGCGACGTACCATCCTTTTTAGGCACGAGTATAATAGGAACAGCACAAGGACTAAGAGATTCGCGTATATAACCTTTGTCGAGCAGCTCCTGTACTTGACGCATAATCTCCTTCGTCTCCTCTGGATTGGTACGGTATGGTGCACGGTTGGGTAGCGATGCACCGGGAATTAAGTCAATTTGGTGCTCAATCCCTCGAATAGGTGGTAATCCCGGTGGCACGTCTTGTGGGAAGACGTCAGCGAACTCCTGCAAAATGTGAGTGACAGCAGGGGGCAAAGAGGAAGGCACGTCCTCGAATGAAAATAATGCCTCTTTGCACACAAAAGCATAGCAAACAGATTTGCTGAAATCTAGTTCATCAATATCAGATTTTGTGGCAAGTAAACATGCACTTTTCAATTTAATTTCAGAAACAACACTAGATGGTTTATTATTAGGTTTCATTTGTTGCTCAAATTCCTTTGCCACAATCTGATTTTCACTCTTATTTTTCTCCTGTTTTGCTTTATTAGCTCTATTAATGTCATCTTTCAAAATGGAATCAGGAGTCATAGGAAGCAAAGTAATATTTTTATCCTTATGAACAAGAGTATACTGATTGTTTCTACCATGGTGTACAGAATTTTTATCAAATTGCCATGGTCTACCTAGTAATAAGGAACATGCTTGCATGGGTACCACATCACAATCAACATAATCAGCATATGTAGAGATACTAAAATGCACACGAACAGTACGTGTTACCTTAACCTTGCCGCTGTTGTTGAACCATTGGATGTAGTAAGGATGTGGATGTGGTCTTGTGGTGAGAGATAGCTTCTCCACCATCTCCATGCTAGCCAAGTTGTTACAGCTCCCTCCATCTATGATGACGCGAACAGAACGTTCCTTCACAACTCCCTTTGTATGGAACAAATTATGCCTCTGATTTTGCTCTGCTTGTGTGACCTGCACACTCAAAACACGTTGAGCAACTAAACATTCATACCTGTCAGCGTCTTCAGGAGCCATGTATTGCGTCTCATTTTCAGAATCATCTCCACCATGTTCTTCACGTGTAATAAGAGCCAAAGTCTCCTCATCATAGTCACTAGCGGACTCATACCCACCATCCTCAGTAGCAATCATGACACGCTGAGATTTGCATTCTCTCGCAAAATGTCCTCTTCCCTTACAACGACGACAAATAATATCACTTGTGTGCCCTGTCGATGCCATGGAAGAAGAAGAGCTCTGCACAGGCCCGGCAGGTGTGCTCTTGGCAGAGAGTGGTGGTTGTGCCTGCTTTCTTGTATCACGGCTGGAGGTGGCACCTGATGGAGGTGATGGTGAAGTGGAAGTAGAAGATGCACGCGGTGTCCATGATGAAGGTCGACCTGCAGAAAAGTTAGTTCGCGCCAATGGCTGTCGATCCTGCACTTCACGTTCAGCTTTACAAGCAAGATGGAATAAACGAGTGATATTATTATAATCCTTATACTCTAGAATGGTCTGAATCTCTTTATTTAATCCACCCATAAAACGTGCAAGCATAGCTTCATTCTCCTCAACAATACCACATCTAATCATGCCAGTTTGTAATTCCTGATAATATTCTTCTACAGAATTTTTTCCTTGTCTTAAACGCTGCAATTTTTGAAGTAATTCACGTTGATAATATGGTGGAACCCAACGAGTACGCATAGCAGTTTTCAAAGCAGCCCAAGTAGCTGGAACAGGATATAATCTACAATGTTCAGACCACCAAACACATGCAAAGCTAGTGAAAGCACAAACAGCAGCAGGAACACGTCTCTCCTCAGGATATTGTAAACATGTAAATCGTTGTTCAGTTTCTAACTCCCAAGTAAGATATATATCAGGAACATATCTACCCTCAAATGGTGGAATATTCAATTTCAGTTTAGGGAGATGGTCATGATCTCGTACCTGAGGTGGTGGTGCCGGCCTACCGTTGCGAATATATACCTGAGGTCGACCTGCTGGTGGTGGTGCTGGTGGCTGCACGTAGTTCTGATTTTGATCAACCTCATCCTCATAATCGCCCGCATAATCGTCATCCTCCTCAGCCGCCGCAGGAGCGGGAGCCAAAGAAGCATCAACAGTAGGGACAGCAGCACCCGAATTTTGACCAATCTCAATTGGAACGCGCTGTGCCCGTCCCACTTGATTTGGAAGGCGGCGTTGGAGATGTGGTTGTTGTTGTTGTAGAGGTGCGACATGTGCAGCCGGTGGTGGTTGGGGAAGACGCTTTAGTAATTCAGTAAACTTGTTATCCAGCTTTGTCTCAAACGACTTCTCCACGGCATCTATCTTCTCCATAGCCTCTTCAAATCTGTTTAGCACATCTCCCACCTGGCCACTCATCATTTGCTGAAATTTATCATGCAACTCCTTGTTCGTCATGTTCGCCCAATCAGTCTTATCGGCTTGTGAACCTGCCATGGTTAGCAGCAATAGAAACACAAAAGAATATGATCCTGCAGACTACTAGAAGTGGTGGGATGGTGGTGTGTCACAAAACCTTCAAGCGAATCTCAAATTCTTACCAGTTCTTACCCAGCAGCAGGTGGTGATCGGCAACCGTTGTAGTCAAAAACTCTCAAAGCTTGGATATAGCGATTACCAGGGAGAGTCAAACGCACGATGTAGACTTATGTGGAGCTGGGAAGGCTTATAATATGGTAGCAAAATGGTAAGCAATAATCAATTCAGAGATGCAAAGTTGAATAAACGCTCAACGACGGTACTGTGCTGGTCCTAGGCTAGACCGTGCTAGAGACGCGAGCCTAGAACACTAACAAAATCACGGCGCTGCACGTAAACAAGGGAAAAGCACACTCAGGAATTTTTTTTTTGCGCTCTTTTTTTTTTTTTTTGCGCTCTTTTTTTTTTGCGCTCCTCTTTTTTTTTTTTTTTTTTTTTTTTTTTGCGAAAAAATCACTATAATGGCGAGTGTCTCAAAACTCTTCCCAGGTCAAACTGACAGGATGGGCACAAAATTTTTTGACTATTTTTTTTTTCGGAAATCAGGGCAGCGACGACGAAAAAAGTGCGACAAAAAGTCACTATGATGGCGAGTGTCTCAAAACACTACCCGGGGCCTAAAAATAGGATAGGGAAAAAATATTTTTGGTTGCCGAAATTTTGGCCTAAAAACTGCCCGGGGGTCTCCAGACTCTTTTTTTTTTTTTTTTTTCCGAGATCTACTCAGGCAAGGAAACACGAAACGGAAAATATATGGATCTCTAAAACAAACCGACTATGAAAAGAACTCGGATTGGTGGTGGATATATGGCGGTAGTATATGGCAGCGGTGGTGGTATATGGATACGGATTCAAAGCGGTGGCGGATAAGCAATGGTGGTAGATGGCAAGGCGATGATGATGGTGCGGCGGCGGCGTGACAACTTATGACCAGAACTCGAAACTCTAAAAGACTAGACTCTAAGACCAGCAACTTGACACGACGATGCAACCGCAAATTCAACAAAGCAAAAACCCTAAAAAGATTATGCAAAGGCTCAGAGTGGTTCGGATATGATGAACTAACCCTAATTTTTTTTTTGTGGCTTTTTCGTGGACTGTAGGTATGAAGAACAGACTCGATCTAAACTACGAAAAACTGTAAAATCTCACCGAGCAACCTGGAAATCTGATACCACTTGATAGAGGCAAAGGTGTCCCGTCTTTCGATGAGATGATGAATATCGCTTTGATGGAAGTCGACTTTGACGATCCGACTACGAACGTGCGAGGACGTCGCGCCTTAGCAATCGCTAAACCAACTCCGAGAGGTTATCGACCACGCCGGAGCACGATCAACCTGACCACGAGGGTCTGTTTCCTGCGAGCAAACGAAGAACAGGCAAGAAACTGAGATTGCAATCTGGATATTGCGAATATAAGATGAAAGCTTTATTGATCAAGGTGGGGTTCTGTGACGCCTTTGTCTGGTCGCTGAACACAAACGAAGTACGCGAAGTTGCAGCTATGGCGAACTTTTAATCTAAACAAAACCCAAAGTCTAAACGATGCCCTAAGGGCTGTATATATGGAGGAAGAGGGGGGGAATTTCGTGGCCCTTGAGGAAGGGGTCCGAAACCAACCCTATCTCTTGTTTCCCCACACTTACGGACTCTAAAAACAGCCTATACTTATGTATTTCGAAATTACATGGGCCTGGCCCAATAATAAGGTGACGCAGCACCTAGAATAGCCTCTGGACGAAAGTTATGAAGTAGCATCTTGTATATTTCGTCCAAGGCTTCATGCACGCATTATGGTGGCTTCAACGTCCTGAAATCATCACTTGTAACTCCGTTCTTGTTCCCCATGCGCATGCCATCATCTCCATGCTTGTTCTTGCTCCAATGTTCATCCTTCTCAAAGCTAGGCCCTTCATTTGTAAGCAAAACAAATGTATCCAATTTAGGCAGCATCATATTCTCATGAACATTAGAATCATTAGCAAGAAACGAAAGTACCTGGTAATTTAATTGGCGTGCGCGAGCTCTAGTAATTGGTCCAGTATGTATAGCAGCAGGGCCTGTGGGTGTAATAATTGTATTGATGTCCTCATCAGTCGTCCACCATGGCCATCGGTTTTCCCATTCGAGGTATGGACTCGTCGAGGATAGGCGTGTCGTCATGTAGGAGACCTAGCACCAAAGAAGAAAACACACTCGGAGTAGAGGGTAAGTCGTTAGAAATCATAGTGGCCTCACATGCCGTGTCAACTACCTCACTCACTAAGTGTTGTGGGTCACTCACTCCCTCAAAGATGCTCTCACTCATATTGTTGGTGGAGTCACTCAAATGGCGCTCAACCTCATATAAGATGTGTGGCATGCTCTCATATGTGGGGCTAGTGGTGGTCACACTCATCCTCTCATAGGAAATGCACTCAATGTCATATATGGTGGAGTCACTCATATCACTCATGTGGGGTGGCTCTCCTCACATGGGAATTGGGGCACATATGTGGGTGTCGGAGAGATGTTGGTGCAAATGTCTCCATGCTCAACTCCTATCGCCGCCTTGGTTGAAGGGATAGTCCCATGCTCAACCTTCTTGTCGCCGTCTTGTTGTTGGAGGCCCATATGATGTGGCACCTCGTAGCTCGTCTCCATGACCGAAGGGAATTTCCCATGCTCGGCCATCTTCCTTGAGGGGCTTCCAAAGATGGAAGTGTCGCCCTCGCTCGTAGGTGGTCGCCTTGTTGTTGAAGATGTTGATGTAGGCGAACTCATGGGAAGTAGGTGAAGATGCCGTACGTTCGATGGCGAAGATGCCTTCATAGCACTTGGCGAAGATGCCGAAGTGGTTGTTGTAGCCGTAGCTCCGTCTTGGTGGTGCTCGTCTCGCGGTCTTCTCTTTTGCTCATGAAGCTTGGACTTGGCGTGAAGTAGAGCTTGTTGGGACTTGTGCATTTGCGCTTGTGGAGCATCTTCATGAGGATGGTGTCGTTGTCGTACTTGAGCTCGTAGTAGATGTCGTTCGTCGTCGTTGTGCACATGATGCTTGGAGGTGACTTGCCCTTCATGACGATATAGATCACGAACGCGATGGTGGTCGCCATGTATATGTGGACGTGGACGACTTGCGCTTGCATCTTGTTTGCGCTCCGAAGATGATCGACTTGCTCGCCGCCGCCTTGAGGATGATGAAGGGGAAGAAGACATGTAGTCGGCCACCATGTCTCGTAGTTGATCCTTTAGCTCGCCCAACTTGGTGTCGATGTAGTCCCTTTTCCTTGCTTCGGAGTGGTGTATGTCGAAGGCGAGGTTGTCGAGGCGCTCTCGCAAGGTAGATTGTGTGCCTTGCATTTGTCGTTGTAGATCGAAGATGGAGTCTTTGGTGATGTAGTTGTTCACGCCGTCGTTGTTGTCAAAGACCGAAGATGAAATGCCTTGCCTATCCATCACAAGACTCGAGCAAATATGAGTGGGAGAAAGAGAAGAACTTATACCAAATGTACCTTGACCGATGTTGAAAATGGATCAATGATCACTCAATGTGTAACAAGGAAATAGCACAATTGGTACCAATTCTTGTCGGTTTCTCACACCTACACAAATAAGGCTTATGGTGGAGCTTGGTGAGGATAGTGGCACAAAAATTTGATGCAAAATTTTAGCAAGAGTCAATAATGTTGAAAGAGATTCACAAATTCGCAAGTGAAACAAGTAGACCAATAGCAAAGAATGGCACACGGAAACACACACACGGATAGATAAATGGGGTCGTGCAACCAAGGAATGAGCACAAAATGTGGAGTCCACAGAAAACGCTCGTGTTGCACAACTCAAGAGAGACGCTAGCACGATTGCTCAATAGGCGGATACGACACTTGTGCACAACCTATGATATGCAAAATGGATAAACTTTTATCCCAAGTATGCTATGTATGTATGGTTCCCGGTGTTCGCTCAAGATAATCCAAAATGATCGGATATGACAATCTTATATGCAATGTGGTATGATGCTATGGCACTTGCTTACAAGCTCTTTGCTCTTTCTCTTTTTCTTAAAACCTTATTCTTTTTTTTGTATGTATGGCCACTTTGCAAAATGCACAAACCAAGATAGCAATAGTGTGTATGCGGGAACAAACTTGTGACACAAGAGATGATATGATACCAATATGGTATGGTATGTATGCTATGGGAAGTATGATCACTAATGTGCACAAGTAACGTTGCCGGCAATACTCAAATGGCTAGTCTCGATAGGCAAGTGACGCAAAATGGGCTAGGGGTTATCAATGCAATTGCAAGGGAAATATACAATGGTGTCGTCGAGGTTACTGTCCTTGGCGATGATGAGTGGCGGTGTTCTTGATGTAGATACCAAGGTGATGGAGACTCGTCCCTAAGTAGCCGAAACACCTTAGGAAATGGAAAAACCACAACTCAAAATCTCAAGGACAAAAGTCAAAACGGTGGTAGTGGAAAGCGGTGGTGGTTTTGCGGAAGCTCAATGGGATTGCGGAAATGCAATGATGGGGTTTTGAAACGCAATGCGGAAATGGAGGGTAAGGTGGTGAACTATACACGATGTCGGGGTTGGAAGCACGTCCCTAAGTAGCCGAAACACCTTAGGAGACACAACTCACAACACAAACAAAATTGGGTTAAGTTGGGTTGGTGGAAGTGTATGGTGGGTAAGCCTATGCGGAAGTTATGGTGGCGGTTGATGAAGAAGCAATCATCCCTAAGTAGCCGAGACACCTTAGGCTCAAATCACAACTCAAACAACCTCAAATGCTAAGGGGAACAAAATTGTTTAGGTTGCGGAAGTCGGTGGTGGTTATGCGGATGTTGTGGTGGAAGCCCTAGGCAAAGATGCCAAAGTTGTCAAAATTTGATGGAGTCAAATGGGTATGGGACCTATCTAGATGGATAGAGGATGTCAATAGCTACTCAACGAGCTAAAGAACGCGAAAATTGGACTCCGGATGTGGAAGTTATGCACAAAACGGTGAAACGGAAAAGCTGAAATGTACAGGGGTCGGACATCCGGGGCTTTGGCCGGATTTCCGGGACCTGATGTCCAGAACCGCGCACGAAAATGCGCTCCAGGAGCCAGATGTCCGGGCCACGGGCCGGATGTCCGGGCTCCAAATCCGAGGATGAACTCGAGGAACTCGATTTTGGGGCGGAAATTGATGATTTCAAGGGCAAAATTGGAGAGATTTCATGGATGGAAAGTGGGGAAAATTGGGGGAAAGCTAGATCTACTCGAAACCAAGCAAATCCATGGATCAAAATCAACAAAACATCATCAAACCAACAAATCACCAAAAAATTTGGGGCTATTTTTGTGGGGCAATTTTTGAATTAGGAACAAAATCAACAAAACTAGGCTAGAAAACACAACGGGGAGGCTCCAAATTCGTGATAAACCTCAGCTCTGATCCAAGATGATGTAGGGTGGAACCCTAGATGGCCGATCTTTCATGAAAGGAGCGGATCCCTACGAGGAACGTGATGAACATGAGGGGAAACACGAGGGAAACACGAGAGGAACACGAGAGAAATCACTCAACCAACAAGAATAGATCACACATGCGCTAGATCGATGAACACAAAGGTAAGATACAAGATCCAAAGTCAACAACGGACGATACAAACGGTAACCGGTTCTTCTCCGTGAGGAGGTCTTGAATCCACGAGGGGATCTTCCCGTGAGGGGTCTTGAATCCAAGGTGGATCTTCTCCGTAGAAGGGCCGCAGTCTCTCTCGTGGAGTAGATCCGATATGAATGAGCAAAGCTCTATCTCTAAATGAGCTAATCCTTTGCTGACCCTAGAAAGATGGAGGAGAAGGAGTATATATAGTCTAGGGGGTCGAAGGGGTACACGGGCCTCGGCCCTTTACTGTGCGCAGACAGACGGAGCCGGATGTCCGGGGCTTCAGGAGGGGCCGGATGTCCGGGCTGGGGGCCGGATGTCTGAGCTGGCGGTGCAAGCTTCTGTAGTCTCTGGAGAGGCGGGGTCGGATGTCCGGCGGCTCGAGAAGAGCCGGATGTCTGGGCCTCTGGCCGGATGTCCGGGCTGACGTGGTTCAGCTTCGGGTGCCTTTTGTGATGGGCGCCGGATTTCCGGGCTGGTGCCGGATGTCCGGGCTTGCGGGAGGGGCCGGCTGTCCGGGGCCTGGCCGGATGTCCGGGTCCTGTAGCCTTTCTCCGGATCCTCTCGTCGTGCTCCTTCATCCTTGTACTTGGGGACTTGTCCATCATTCCGAGCATCTCCAAGAGGGTCTCCTTGGTACCTAGGCATGTGTAGTGTGCTTGCATTAGGTAGCAACCATGTCTCACATGAATGGAAAGGAGAAGCATTTAGGAGCGGGTTCACCTTAGGTCCAATGGCGTAGGCTCGAGTGTATGCTTTGCTCATCCATTACGGATCTACTCCACGAGAGAGACCGCGGCCCCTCTACGGAGAAGATCACCTTGGATTCAAGACCCCCTCTTGGGTGGCCCCCATCAAGACCTCCTTACGGAGAAGAACCGGTTACCTTTGTATCGTCCTTTGTTGACTTTGGATCTTGTATCTTACCTTTGTGTTCATCGATCTAGCGCATGTGTGATCTATTCTTGTTGGTTGAGTGATATCTCTCATGTTTCCCTCGTGTTTACCCTCGTGTTCATCGCGTTCTTCGTAGGGATCCGCTCCTTTTGTGAAAGATCGGCCGCCTAGGGTTCCACCCTACATCACCAAAGCTTCTCACAACAAGCATTATGGTTTTGATAGGGAACGTCCCACCTTTGGGGACGAAACGATATCCATTGCCTCTTATTGCTTTCAAATTTTTTCTCGTGTCAAGATAGAACAACAGGAGTATTCTGTCAATTTTTGTGATTTTTCGGGGTTCGTTTGGACATTTTTATGCATTAACTGAGTTTTCAATGCATTTATGTGCATAATTCAAATTTGAACTACATGCACATGCTCCAGTGCATATAAATTGGTTGAAAAATCAAATATGTGTCCTTGGGTGCATGCTTAGGTCCCATGCAAGAAATGAGAATGAATTTCAAACACCAGGGCATCGTTGATTACCGCCAAAACGTTGAGATGCCTGGTTTTTAAATTCTAGTAAATCCAAAACTCGTCTGAAATTGATGCAACTTGGCATGTTATCATGGAGCGGCATCAACATGCTGTGGTAAAAATTTTGTCCCATTTGGGGCAGGTTTGGGTATATGGTTCTCACAGACCAAATCTCCTCACAACAAGCATTATGGTTTCGATAGGGAACGTCCCACCTTTGGGGACGAGACGATATTCATTGCCTCTTATTGCTTTCAAATTTTTTCTCTTGTCAATATAGAACAACAGGAGTGTTGTGTCAATTTTTGTGATATTTCGGGGTTCGTTTGGACATTTTTATGCATTAACTAAGTTTTCAATGCATTAATGTGCAAAATTCAAATTTGAACTACATGCACATGCTCCAGTGCATATAAATTGGTTGAAAAATCAAATCCGTGTCCTTGGGTGCATGCTTAGGTGCCATGCAAGAAATGGGAATGAATTTCAAACACCAGGGCACTATTGATTGCCGGCAAAATGTTGAGATATTTTGTTTTTAAATTCTAGTAAATCTAAAACTAGTCTGAAATTCATGAAACTTGGCATGCTATCATGGAATGGCACCCGACATGCTGTGGTATTTTTCGTGTCCATTTTGAGAGAAGGCGCACTCGAATAACAGACAACAAAGGCATTTTGAAAAAATAGCTGCCACTTTAATATATCAAACAGTTGTATAATTCAAATCATGTGTGTTCTGTTAACCATTCACATGACCCCGCGTGTCTTCGTTTTAATGGCTATAGGAGGTGCCGTGCGGACAGCTGGTTGACCTTGACTGAACGGGAGGCGTGCGAGCGGAGTCCGATGCGCAGGCTGACCGAGAGGCGTGCAAGCCGTCCTCCAATGCGCAGGCTCATCGGGAAGCGTGCGAGCTGTACGCTGTGCAGGCTCACTGGGAATCGAGCCCTTTGACTTCCATGGCCACCCGCCTTCCTCTCCATTAATGGCGCCCGAGCCGCTATTTAATATGGGCGGCCTTACTGTTCGCCTCCCATTCCCCTCCCTCCCGCAGACCTCCACCAACACCATGGCGCAGAATGATCATCTGCTATTAGTCTTCAAGTTTGGTGAAGTCGACTCCGAGCCGGAGGAGATAGAAAATAATGAGGAATGGGGCCTCATGGACATGGCCCAGAACGAGCTGGCCGCGGCGGTTGCTGCCCCCGCTCCCGTCTCGGCTCCCATCCCCGCGCCCGCGCCAGCGACCATCCCCGTAGCATTGACGGGCTGGTTGCCCAGCACTATTGCAGAGCTGGAAGCCGCGAGCGTCAGCAAGGTCTCCACGGACCCGCGCGAGGTCGTGTACATGCCAGCGCCAGCGCCCGTGCCCGTGCGCGCCCCTCCACCCACCGTGGCGTCGGCCCCCGTGCGTTTTGCTGCACCCGCCATGCCCATGCCCCTGCCCGTGCTTGCCCCTCCACCCACCGTGGTGCCGGTCGCCGTGCGTTTGGCTACACCTGCCGCGCCCGTGCCCGTGCGCACGCCCCCCTCAGCGGCATGGGACGCTGCCGTCGACCGCTACTTCTCAGCGGCGCTAGTTGCCTTCCTCCCGCGCCCCGCCCGTCGATCGCGCGATGGCATGATGTTTGATTTATAAGTGAAGAACATTTTGTGCTGCCTTGAAGACTTCAACAACGGCGCCCCGGAGGACGACAACGACGGCGCGGCACGCCACCTCCGCCGCCGCCAGAAATAGTTCTTTTGGGGGTTTAATACTGTATCTCGAATTCTCGATCATATGAATATAAATTCGCAGTGTGACTGAATGAAAGATATGGTTTGAACGAACTTGCGTTTTTCTCTCTTAATGTACAAACTTATCTAACGATTTTCTTTTGAAAAAAACGTCAATGGTTTTTAAATATAAAACACTCATCGCAAACGTTTTAGTTAGAACACCCGTACGCAAACCGACAGCTTCCCCAGGAAGCCAAGGGAAAATGTGCCGAGCAGGATTTCTTCATCCCTTCAACGCAAATGGTTGTTTTGCATGACCCCTGTGCAACCACGTAGAAACAATTAGGTAAGATTTGCATCTGTCATTTTGGGTATGTTGCCATTTGTCAAACTGGAAAGATTGACATTTGTTTACCTAGTAACATTGCCATTTGTCAACCTTGTAACACTGCGATTTGTCAAAATATGCAGGTAAAAATCACTAGCACTATCTAATTTTTGCAACTAAAATCACTAGCACTGTTCATATGGACACCACTAGCAGGCGTGAGTTGATGGACGCATATGCAAATGTACCATTGATTACATACAACAAGTCATCAACCCACAACGACAACAAGGATACACGTTGTATTATAGATCATTTCCAATAAAACATTCTAGTAAAGTAAAGTTTTTCTCACACAACAAATAACAAAGCGATGAAATGAACTTCAACTCAACCACTCGTCGGCGTTGGAAACGCTTGCTTTGAACCAGAAGTGATTCTATGGGAAGGGCCAGCTACTGTCAATCTCGAGACCAACGCATGACTGATCATCCAGGCTGAAGCGGCCTATGTCAAGACCCATATTGGGACGGTAGGGAAGCATAGCAATGTCCGAGGTATAGATACAGTTGCTTCTCATAAATGGTAGTAACGTTGTGTCAACAGCAGCTGGATTGCCTCCCACCATCATTGGATAGTTTTGTCCAAGGAAGAGCGAGTTTCCTCCAAGACTTTCAATACTGAACTAGGGAGAAGGTGTTGGCGCTAGTACACTAGTATCCATCCCGAATACCCTGCAATGGATGTTGGAATAGGTCCGGAGAGTGCGACCATGCGAGACAACACCTGCTTCCTTAGTAACATCAGCAGTGCCCTGTATACAGACGAGAAGAGGTGATCCATCAGAATAAGTTGCCAGGCGCCACTGAGTATATGGTCCTACTCATCCTCATGCTCGTGATCATCAACATCGTCATCTCCCCCTTGGTTATAATTTTTTTCAAGTATAGGTGGTGGAATGTTCACAGGACCTTGGAAACACAAGAAGGTTAATTAATTAGTAAAGGGAAACTAGCTAACCCACATGCATGTGGATGAAACAATTATAATTATGATGGAAGACAAACGTACCGAAAGCATGATGATTCCATACAAAAACAGTGCCACGAGTAGTGGCAGCAAACACAAGACCCTCGTATTGAATTGCATCACAGTACTCATCCGTGTACAGAAATTGATTTTTGAGCAATATCCATCGAGGCGTGGAAGTAAGGAAGGCAACAAGCTTGTCGAAGATAGCAACAACTTCATAGTTCATGTAATCCCAAGAGCGGTTGGGAACTCGACAAATTGCTATCTTCCGTAGACGACAGTTACCATGATCGTATTTGAACTCACGTAGATCATCTGTGTGCTCAACCTCTGGGCAGTCTGAGATTTTTGGAAGTGGAACCCGGTGACGAGTGTACACATTCACAAGTTCCCACTCGTAGTTGTACCCAATATAAACAACCCAATCTTCATTTGCGCCTGCCCCAAGCCTTGCCCTCAAGCGATGGCATCTTAACATCACACGTATCATTATCAAGCGGCATCAACTTGCACAGGGCGAGGCTTCCCTTGTCCCCGCGCCAGTCAGCAGGGCCACGACAAAGAAGATAGGGGAGATCAAACCGCTCCTGGACCCTTGGGTCCCTTGTAATGATGTTATTAGTTGAGTCGAGAATGGTCTTGAACGAACCTGCCATGCTAGCCGAGGTGATGACGTCGCACCGATCAATGAGTTCCTCCACCACGTCATCTTTCAGATCGGGGCAAGAATAACGGGGTCGTTTCCGGCCTGTTCCCTCCATGGAGAAGATGATCGAACAATGGCAGAAGGAAGGGTGAACGCAAATGGAGGGATGAAGAGCGTGCGACGGCAGTTCCAAATCAAGAGGGAAAGGCGAAGAGGTGGTGGACGGTTGCCACGATACAAGAAGAGGCTAGTGGGGAGCAAACGGTTGCCACAGAGGTCACACACTGACGACAAGGCCGAGTGAACCGCATGCCGTATATCGCACACACCTTGATATGGCTGACCGTTTCTTTTGTGTTGCCTAATCACACACAGTTCATTCGAGTGAACCATATGCTGTACATCGCACATACCTTAACCTGGCTGACCGTTTTGTTGGAAATATGCCCTAGAGGCAATAATAAATGGTTATTATTATATTTCTTTGTTCATGGTAATTGTCTATTATTCATGCTATAATTGTATTGTCCGGAAATCGTGATACAAGTGTGAATACATAGACCACAACCCGTCCCTAGTAAGCCTCTAGTTGACTAGCTCGTTGATCAACAGATAGTCACGGTTTCCTGACTATGGACATTGGATGTCATTGATAACGGGATCACATCATTAGGAGAATGATGTGATGGACAAGACCCAATCCTAAGCATAGCATAAAAGATCGTGTAGTTTCGTTTGCTAGAGCTTTTCCAATGTCAAGTATCTTTTCCTTAGACCATGAGATCGTGCAACTCCCGGATACCGTAGGAGTGCTTTGGGTGTGCCAAACGTCACAACGTAACTGGGTGACTATAAAGGTGCACTACGGGTATCTCCGAAAGTGTCTGTTGGGTTGGCACGGATCGAGACTGGGATTTGTCACTCCGTATGACGGAGAGGTATCTCTGGGCCCACTCGGTAATGCATCATCATAATGAGCTCAATGTGACTAAGGCGTTAGTCACGGGATCATGCATTGCGGTACGAGTAAAGAGACTTGCCGGTAACGAGATTGAACAAGGTATTGGGATACCGACGATCGAATCTCGGGCAAGTAACATACCGATTGACAAAGGGAATTGTATACGGGATTGATTGAATCCTCGACACCGTGGTTCATCCGATGAGATCATCGTGGAACATGTGGGAGCCAACATGGGTATCCAGATCCCGCTGTTGGTTATTGACCGGAGAGGCGTCTCGGTCATGTCTGCATGTCTCCCGAACCCGTAGGGTCTACACACTTAAGGTCCGGTGACGCTAGGGTTGTAGAGATATATGTATGCGGAAACCCGAAAGTTGTTCGGAGTCCCGGATGAGATCCCGGACGTCACGGGAGGTTCCGGAATGGTCCGGAGGTGAAGAATTATATATAGGAAGTCTAGTTTCGGCCACCGGGAAAGTTTCGGGGGTTATCGGTATTGTACCGGGACCACCGGAAGGGTCCCGGGGGTCCACCGGGTGGGGCCACCTGTCCCGGAAGGCCCCGTGGGCTGAAAGTGGAAGGGAACCAGCCCCTAGTGGGCTGGGGCGCCCCCCTTGGGCCTCCCCCCATGCGCCTAGGGTTGTGAACCCTAGGGGGGGAGTTCCCCCTTGCCATGGGGGGCAAGGCAACCCCTTCCCCCCTTGTGGCCGCCGCCCCCCTTGAGATCCCATCTCTTGGGGCTGGCGCACCCCCCCGGGGGGCCTATATAAAGGGGGGGAGGGAGGGCAGCATACAACAGCCTTGGGCGCCTCCCTCCTCCCCTGCAACACCTCTCTCTCTCTCTCGTAGAAGCTCGGCGAAGCCCTGCACGAGACCCGCTACATCCACCACCACGCCGTCGTGCTGCTGGATCTCCATCAACCTCTCCTTCCCCCTTGCTGGATCAAGAAGGAGGAGACGTCACTGCACCGTACGTGTGTTGAACGCGGAGGTGCCGTCCGTTCGGCACTCGGTCATCGGTGATTTGGATCACGGCGAGTACAACTCCGTCATCCACGTTCATTGGAACGCTTCCGCTCGCGATCTACAAGGGTATGTAGATGCACTCCCTTCCCCTCGTTGCTAGTATACTCCATAGATGCATCTTGGTGAACGTAGGAAAATTTTAAAATTATGCTACGATTCCCAACAGTGGCATCATGAGCCAGGCCTATGCGTAGTTACTATGCACGAGTAGAACACAAAGCAGTTGTGGGCGTTGAGTTTGCCAATTCTTCTTGCCGCTACTAGTCGTTTCTTGTTTCGGCGGCATTGTAGGATGAAGCGGCCCGGACCGACCTTACACGTACGCTTACGTGAGACTGGTTCCACCGACTGACATGCACAAGTTGCATAAGGTGGCTAGCGGGTGTCTGTCTCTCCTACTTTAGTCGGAACGGATTCGATGAAAAGGGTCCTTATGAAGGGTAAATAGAAATTGGCAAATCACGTTGTGGTCATACGTAGGTAAGAAACGTTCTTGCTAGAAACCTACAAACCACGTAAAAACTTGCAACAACAATTAGAGGACGTCTAACTTGTTTTTGCAGCAAGTGCTATGTGATGTGATATGGCCAGAAGATGTGATGAATGATATATGTGATGTATGAGATTGATCATATTCTTGTAATAGGAATCACGACTTGCATGTCGATGAGTATGACAACCGGCAGGAGCCATAGGAGTTGTCTTTATTATTTTGTATGACCTGCGTGTCATTAAATAAACGCCATGTAAATTACTTTACTTTATTGCTAAACGCGTTAGCCATAGAAGTAGAAGTAATCGTTGGCGTGACGACTTCATGAAGACACAATGATGGAGATCATGATGATGGAGATCATGGTGTCATGCCGGTGACAAAGATGATCATGGTGCCCCGAAGATGGAGATCAAAGGAGCATGATGATATTGGCCATATCATGTCACTATTTGATTGCATGTGATGTTTATCATGTTTTTGCATTTTATTTGCTTAGAACGACGGTAGCAAGTAGGATGATCCCTTATAATAATTTCAAGAAAGTGTTCACCCTAACTGTGCACCGTTGCGAAGGTTCGTTGTTTCGAAGCACCACGTGATGATCGGGTGTGATAGATTCTAACGTTCGAATACAACGGGTGTTGACGAGCCTAGCATGTACAGACATGGCCTCGGAACACACGCAATACACTTAGGTTCACTTGACGAGCCTAGCATGTACAGACATGGCCTCGGAACACGGAGGACCGAAAGGTCGAGCATGAGTCGTATAGAAGATACGATCAACATGGAGATGTTCACCGATCTTGACTAGTCCGTCTCACGTGATGATCGGACACGGCCTAGTCGAATTCGGATCATGTTTCACTTAGATGACTAGAGGGATGTCTATCTGAGTGGGAGTTCATTAAATAATTTGATTATATGAACTTAATTATCATGAACTTAGTCTAAATCTTTACACTATGTATTGTAGATCAAATGGCCCACGTTGTCCTCAATTTCAACGCGTTCCTAGAGAAAACCAAGCTGAAAGATGATGGCAGCAACTATACGGACTGGGTCCGGAACCTGAGGATCATCCTCATAGCAGCCAAGAAAGATTATGTCTTAGAAGCACCGCTAGGTGAAGCACCAATCCCTGAGAACCAAGACGTTATGAACGCTTGGCAGCAACGTGCTGATGATTACTCCCTCGTTCAGTGCGGCATGCTTTACAGCTTAGAACCGGGTCTCCAAAAGCGTTTTGAGAAACATGGAGCATATGAGATGTTTGAGGAGCTGAAACTGGTTTTTCAAGCTCATGCCCGGGTCGAGAGATATGATGTCTCCGACAAGTTCTTCAGCTGTAAAATGGAGGAGAACAGTTCTGTTAGTGAGCACATACTCAGAATGTCTGGGTTGCACAACCGCTTGTCTCAGCTGGGAGTTAATCTCCCGGATGACGCGGTCATTGACAGAATCCTCCAGTCGCTTCCACCAAGCTACAAGAGCTTTGTGATGAACTACAATATGCAGGGGATGGAAAAGACCATTCCCGAGGTATATTCAATGTTGAAATCAGCCGAGGTAGAGATCAGAAAAGAACATCAAGTGTTGATGGTGAATAAAACCACTAAGTTCAAGAAGGGCAAGGGTAAGAAGAACTTCAAGAAGGACGGCAAGGGAGTTGCCGCGCCCGGTAAACCAGTTACCGGGAAGAAGTCAAAGAATGGACCCAAGCCCGAGACTGAGTGCTTTTATTGCAAGGGAAGTGGTCACTGGAAGCGGAACTGCCCCAAATATTTAGCGGACAAGAAGAAGGCCGGCAACACCCAAGGTATATGTGATATACAAGTAATTGATGTGTACCTTACCAGTACTCGTAGTAGCTCCTGGGTATTTGATACCGGTGCGGTTGCTCATATTTGTAACTCAAAGCAGGAACTACGGAATAAACGGAGACTGGCAAAGGACGAGGTGACGATGCGCGTCGGGAATGGTTCCAAGGTCGATGTGATCGCCGTTGGCACGCTACCTCTGCATCTACCCACGGGATTAGTTTTAAACCTCAATAATTGTTATTTAGTGCCAGCTTTGAGCATGAACATTGTATCTGGATCTCGTTTAATTCGAGATGGCTACTCATTTAAATCTGAGAATAATGGTTGTTCTATTTATTTGAGAGATATGTTTTATGGTCATGCCCCGCTGGTCAATGGTTTATTTTTGATGAATCTCGAACGTGATGTTACACATGTTCATAGTGTGAATACCAAAAGATGTAAAGTTGATAACGATAGTCCCACATACTTGTGGCACTGCCGCCTTGGTCACATTGGTGTCAAGCGCATGAAGAAGCTCCATGCAGATGGACTTTTGGAGTCTCTTGATTACGAATCATTTGACACGTGCGAACCATGCCTCATGGGTAAGATGACCAAGACTCCGTTCTCCGGAACAATGGAGCGAGCAACCAACTTATTGGAAATCATACATACCGATGTGTGCGGTCCAATGAGTGTTGAGGCTCGCGGAGGATATCGTTATGTTCTCACTCTCACTGATGATTTAAGTAGATATGGATATGTCTACCTAATGAAACACAAGTCTGAAACCTTTGAAAAGTTCAAGGAATTTCAGAGTGAAGTCGAGAATCAACGTGACAGGAAAATAAAATTCTTACGATCAGATCGTGGTGGAGAATATTTAAGTCACGAGTTTGGTGCACACTTAAGGAAATGTGGAATAGTTTCACAACTCACGCCGCCTGGAACACCTCAGAGAAATGGTGTGTCCGAACGTCGTAATCGCACTCTATTGGATATGGTGCGATCTATGATGTCTCTTACCGATTTACCGCTCTCATTTTGGGGCTATGCTTTAGAGACTGCCGCATTCACTTTAAATAGGGCACCGTCTAAATCCGTTGAGACGACACCGTATGAATTATGGTTTGGGAAGAAACCTAAGCTGTCGTTTCTAAAAGTTTGGGGATGCGATGCTTATGTCAAGAAACTTCAACCTGAAAAGCTCGAACCCAAATCGGAAAAATGCGTCTTCATAGGATACCCTAAGGAAACTATTGGGTATACCTTCTACCTCAGATCCGAAGGCAAGATCTTCGTTGCCAAGAACGGGTCCTTTCTGGAGAAGGAGTTTCTCTCGAAAGAATTGAGTGGGAGGAAAGTGGAACTTGATGAGGTGATAGTCACCCCTTCCAAACCGGAAAGTAGCGCAGCGCGGGAAAATGTTCCTGTGGTGCCTACACCGACTAGGGAGGAAGTTAATGATGATGATCATGAAACTTCAGATCAAGTTACTGAACTTCGTAGGTCCACAAGGACACGTTCCGCACCAGAGTGGTACGGCAACCCTGTCATGGAAATCATGTTGTTAGACAACGGTGAACCTTCGAACTATGAAGAAGCGATGGCGGGCCCGGATTCCGACAAATGGCTAGAAGCCATGAAATCCGAGATAGAATCCATGTATGAAAACAAAGTATGGACTTTGACTGACTTGCCCGATGAGCGGCGAGCCATAGAAAACAAATGGATCTTTAAGAAGAAGACGGACGCAGATGGTAATGTGACCATCTACAAAGCTCGACTTGTCGCTAAGGGTTATCGACAAGTTCAAGGGGTTGACTACGATGAGACTTTCTCACCCGTAGCGAAGCTGAAGTCCGTCCGAATCATGTTAGCAATTGCCGCATACTATGATTATGAGATATGGCAGATGGACGTCAAAACGGCATTCCTTAATGGCTTCCTTAAGGAAGAGTTGTATATGATGCAGCCGGAAGGTTTTGTCGATCCTAAGAATGCTAACAAAGTGTGCAAGCTCCAGCGCTCAATCTATGGGCTGGTGCAAGCATCTCGGAGTTGGAACATTCGCTTTGATGAGATGATCAAAGCGTTTGGGTTTACACAGACTTATGGAGAAGCCTGTGTTTACAAGAAAGTGAGTGGGAGCTCTGTAGCATTTCTCATATTATATGTGGATGACATATTATTGATGGGAAATGATATAAAATTCTTGGAAAGTATAAAGGCCTATTTGAATAAGTGTTTTTCAATGAAGGACCTTGGAGAAGCTGCTTATATATTAGGCATCAAGATCTATAGAGATAGATCAAGACGCCTCATTGGTCTTTCACAGAGTACATACCTTGACAAGATATTGAAGAAGTTCAGTATGGATCAGTCCAAGAAGGGGTTCTTGCCTGTATTGCAAGGTGTGCAATTGAGCACGGCTCAATGCCCGACCACGGCAGAAGATATAGAACAGATGAGTGTCATCCCCTATGCCTCGGCCATAGGGTCTATTATGTATGCCATGCTGTGTACCAGACCTGATATAAACCTTGCCGTAAGTTTGGTAGGAAGGTACCAAAGTAATCCCGGCAAGGAACACTGGACAGCGGTCAAGAATATCCTGAAGTACCTGAAGAGGACTAAGGATATGTTTCTCGTTTATGGAGGTGACGAAGAGCTCGTCGTAAAGGGTTACGTCGACGCTAGCTTCGACACAGATCTGGATGACTCGAAGTCACAGACCGGATACGTGTATATTTTGAATAGAGGAGCAGTAAGCTGGTGCAGTTGCAAGCAAAGCGTCGTGGCGGGATCTACATGTGAAGCGGAGTACATGGCAGCCTCAGAGGCAGCACAGGAAGCAGTCTGGATGAAGGAGTTCATTACCGACCTAGGGGTGATTCCCAATGCGTCGGGCCCAATGACTCTCTTCTGTGACAACACTGGAGCTATTGCCCTTGCGAAGGAGCCCAGGTTTCACAGGAAGACCAGGCATATCAAGCGTCGCTTCAACTCCATTCGTGAAAGTGTTCAAAATGGAGACATAGATATTTGTAAAGTACATACGGACCTGAATGTAGCAGATCCGTTGACTAAACCTCTCCCTAGGGCAAAACATGATCAACACCAGGACGCAATGGGTGTTCGATTCATCACAATGTAACTAGATTATTGACTCTAGTGCAAGTGGGAGACTGTTGGAAATATGCCCTAGAGGCAATAATAAATGGTTATTATTATATTTCTTTGTTCATGGTAATTGTCTATTATTCATGCTATAATTGTATTGTCCGGAAATCGTGATACATGTGTGAATACATAGACCACAACCTGTCCCTAGTAAGCCTCTAGTTGACTAGCTCGTTGATCAACAGATAGTCACGGTTTCCTGACTATGGACATTGGATGTCATTGATAACGGGATCACATCATTAGGAGAATGATGTGATGGACAAGACCCAATCCTAAGCATAGCATAAAAGATCGTGTAGTTTCGTTTGCTAGAGCTTTTCCAATGTCAAGTATCTTTTCCTTAGACCATGAGATCGTGCAACTCCCGGATACCGTAGGAGTGCTTTGGGTGTGCCAAACGTCACAACGTAACTGGGTGACTATAAAGGTGCACTACGGGTATCTCCAAAAGTGTCTGTTGGGTTGGCACGGATCGAGACTGGAATTTGTCACTCCGTATGACGGAGAGGTATCTCTGGGCCCACTCGGTAATGCATCATCATAATGAGCTCAATGTGACTAAGGCGTTAGTCACGGGATCATGCATTGCGGTACGAGTAAAGAGACTTGCCGGT
Organism: Aegilops tauschii subsp. strangulata; assembly: GCF_002575655.3. Taxonomy (NCBI): domain Eukaryota; kingdom Viridiplantae; phylum Streptophyta; class Magnoliopsida; order Poales; family Poaceae; genus Aegilops; species Aegilops tauschii. The sequence goes on along the minus strand of NC_053035.3, from coordinate 183,150,286 downwards.
AACGAGATTGAACAAGGTATTGGGATACCGACGATCGAATCTCGGGCAAGTAACATACCGATTGACAAAGGGAATTGTATACGGGATTGATTGAATCCTCGACACCGTGGTTCATCCGATGAGATCATCGTGGAACATGTGGGAGCCAACATGGGTATCCAGATCCCGCTGTTGGTTATTGACCCGAGAGGCGTCTCGGTCATGTCTGCATGTCTCCCGAACCCGTAGGGTCTACACACTTAAGGTCCGGTGACGCTAGGGTTGTAGAGATATATGTATGCGGAAACCCGAAAGTTGTTCGGAGTCCCGGATGAGATCCCGGACGTCACGAGAGGTTCCGGAATGGTCCGGAGGTGAAGAATTATATATAGGAAGTCCAGTTTCGGCCACCGGGAAAGTTTCGGGGGTTATCGGTATTGTACCGGGACCACCGGAAGGGTCCCGGGGGTCCACCGGGTGGGGCCACCTGTCCCGGAGGGCCCCGTGGGCTGAAAGTGGAAGGGAACCAGCCCCTAGTGGGCTGGGGCGCCCCCCTTGGGCCTCCCCCCATGCGTCTAGGGTTGTGAACCCTAGGGGGGAGTTCCCCCTTGCCTTGGGGGGCAAGGCAACCCCTTCCCCCCCTTGTGGCCGCCGCCCCCCTTGAGATCCCATCTCTTGGGGCTGGGGCACCCCCCCGGGGGCCTATATAAAGGGGGGGGAGGGAGGGCAGCATACAACAGCCTTGGGCGCCTCCCTCCTCCCCTGCAACACCTCTCTCTCTCGTAGAAGCTCGGCGAAGCCCTGCACGAGACCCGCTACATCCACCACCACGCCGTCGTGCTGCTGGATCTCCATCAACCTCTCCTTCCCCCTTGCTGGATCAAGAAGGAGGAGACGTCGCTGCACCGTACGTGTGTTGAACGTGGAGGTGCCGTCCGTTCGGCACTCGGTCATCGGTGATTTGGATCACGGCGAGTACGACTCCGTCATCCACGTTCATTGGAACGCTTCCGCTCGCGATCTACAAGGGTATGTAGATGCACTCCCTTCCCCTCGTTGCTAGTATACTCCATAGATGCATCTTGGTGAACGTAGGAAAATTTTAAAATTATGCTACGATTCCCAACACGTTTCTGTTCTCTTGTCTCAACGCAAACAGTTCATCCGAGTGAACCGCATGCCGTATATTGCACACACCTTGATCTGGCTGACCGTTTCTTTTGTGTTGCCTAATCACAAACAGTTCATCCGAGTGAACCGTATGATGTATATCGTACAGACCTCCATCTGGCCTGTTTCTTTTGTTCCTCCTCATCGCAAATAGTTAACTGAACTGAACCGTATGCCCTGCATCGCACACGCAACTAAAATCCAAACCATGTTTGATGCATCCATCATCGCAAACGTTTTGCACTTTTTTGACTTTTTTAAACACCGTTTGCGATTATTGCATCGCACACAGTTTCGTCGAAGGGTCTCTGATCGTAGTGTCGCATTAGCAGCAACCTGCAGTAGTGAAGGCCACTATAAATATAGCTTAGCCATCACCGTAGGGAAGGATCCGAATCTTGAGAGAGAAGGGAGAGGGAATCCTCAGCTCATACCCACACAGGAACATACCTCCTGAGGTTGTTCTTCCTCTGTACTAGCTCAGCCTCAGCCCCACGCGAGGCTAAGCCACCCCAAAGCAGGAGTAGGTTCTTACACCGCAAGGTGGCCCGAACCTGGGTAAACTGTTGTGTCCCTTTCCTTTCTTGTTCATCGAGCTAGGCCGTGGGGGTGACGAACTGGTTGGCTGAGGAGGTTGAGTTCTTCGCACACGCCCCCGAGTTTGAACCTTTCTTTGGTCTGCAGAGCCCTGGATCCGATAGTAACCCTTCAAATTCTAACATAGCCGTCTTCCCCTTGCATGCCTTGTATAGAAGAATGGTGCTTCAATTATAAAACATGCTACAACAGAGAGATGGAATAGGTACTAAAGAATATAAAGGCATGACATATTGACATGTATTCCCTCCATCCGGAAATAAATGGATGGGTCTAGGCGTATTTCAGTTCTAGATACATCCATTTTTATCCATTTCTGCGACATGTTATCCGGACGGAGGGAGTATGATGTAAGAGATAGGGGTACGACAGGACAACAGAGTAAAAAAACTAGTTGATTGTAAAACTGTATGCTAGTGCCATACAGAAAAACACTAAGGCAACATATGTGTGTATGATTGGGAAACTAAGATGGCATTGCAACAGACCACTAGAACAACACTTCAATGTAAAAAAACATGGTATGGTAGATAGATGAAGTACATACCGATGAATAACAATGCATAAGATATTCAGAAGCATGATGTCCAAACACTATTGCAGGATGCTACTAACGCGACACTACGATCAGAGACCCTTCGACGAAACTGTGTGCGATGCAATAATCACAAACGGTGGTGTAAAAAAAATGTCAAAAAAGGTGCAAAACGTTTGCGATGGAGGATGCATCAAACACGGTTCAGATTTTAGTTGCGTGTGCGATGCAGGGCATAGGTTCAGTTTAATGAACTGTTTGCGATGAGGAAGAACAAAAGAAACGGGCAGCCAGATGAAGGTGTGTGCGATATATATCATACGGTTCACTCGGATGAACTGTTTGTGATTAGGCAACACAAAAGAAACGGTCAGCCAGATCAAGGTGTGTGCAATATACGGCATGCGGTTCACTCGGATGAACTATTTGTGTTGAGACAAGAGAACAGAAACGGTTCAATATAACGAGATGTGTGTGATACGCGGCAAACAAGTCTGTATTCAGAAATGTGTGCGAAGACGATAATAACACAGACGGTTGCTGCTAATAAGACGTTTGTGTTGTGCGATGGGATTGCATACAGAACAACAGGGGGTGAAGAATAGCTATTCTTCACCCAGGGTGACCAATAGTCAATCCCTATAAGCAGTGGTAGTTACCACTACTTGCGTTTTTCATGTTGTATGTAGTATCTGTCAAAATCGAGAGTATGTTCGTGTAGTATGTAGTATATAATAATGTTTATGTAGTACATATACTACTTTTTAGGTAGTATGTGCCATATTTTGAGTACACTCTTTTTACGTACAAATATGTACGTATTTCGCGAATATAACAAAACTATGGGCTCATATGAATTTTTTCATGAAACTTGCTTTGAAATATCTTAAATATATTGTATGAACATATTTAGAATGATAAAGTAGTATATATACTACTCCATTATAGTATATGAGACATGTGGGGTAACTACCACCGGGTGGTAGGATGGATTTTCCCTATATATATATATATATATATATATATAGCAGTTGAACACGCAAGGAAAAGCTTTCCATAAGCCGAGCACGTCGACAGACGTGAGCAGAGCGCGCCGCGGCGCCTAACGGCGAGGACAGCGTCCTGCGGCGCCTAACGGCGAGCAGAGGCCGGCACGGTGATACGTGGCAAATAAGACGAACTGTGCGAGCGATGTCGGAGACATCAAGCACAAATCGGATTAGAGTTGCGTGTGCGATACGTGGCATGCAGTTGATCCATCCGAGCTGTTTGTGATGGAATAAGCGTGTGTGTTGCGGGCAAACGCTTGCTGGTATAAAACCTTATATTTAACCAAAAAAGTGTTAATGCATGTTACAAAAATTGTATAACTGGAAACTATGTTCAAATACGAATCCAACGATATAATCTTTGGCGACATGCATTCATATTTTATTAGTTAAATCCTAGTTAAAACCAGGACGGGGGTATAGTAGGTAATTAAATCGCAACCGTTTTTTTTTGTATTAACCTTATGTGTACATGTCCTTTCGTCCTCCTCTCGCACGTCTTGTCACACTGCTGCCGCAGATGGCTTACAACGCAAGCTTGCGCAGCGCGCGGGGGCGTTCTTTTGGCCAAACGGTGGCGCCAATGAATCGTCGGTGAGCCCGTTCCCGCGTAACCTTGCAGGTTCCTGCGCAAGCTTCCCGCTCGACTCAGTGAAATCCCCCAAAATCCCAATGCTTACCGGCCTGCTATATAAACCCTCACGGCCGGCGAGTCCTGTGTCGCATTTCCCCTCCCTCCCTGTAGCTTATCTCGTCTGCTTCTCCCACAATCGTCAATGGCACCGGTCCGTCATCGTCGCTCAGCCACTCCGCCGTCATCAGAGGACAGCTCCAGCTGGGAGGCTACACCGCGGCAGTGGTGCAGTCCCCGGCGTAGTGTAGTGCGCGTGGCGTCCCTGTTGGGTGTGCACGGAACACCCACCACACGCTCCACCGCCGCTGCCCGTCGACAGCTGTTGCCGGCCGCCGTTGCCGCCATACCACCATCGAAAGCCAGGGCCATCGCCTGCTCCGCCGCCGCGGCCCGAAGGTGGAAGGTGGCCGTCGTGGCCGCCACCCCACTTCCCGCCATCACCGGCTCCGCCACCGCGGCCCGAAGGTGGGAGGTGGCCGTCGTGGCCGCCACCCCACTGCCAGCCATCACCCGCTCTGCCATCACGGCCCGAAGGTGTGAGGTGGCCGTCGTGGCCGCCACCCTATAGTCGGCCCCCGTGGCCGCCAGCCCACCGTCGACCGCTGGGATCATCACCCGCTCCACCACCACCGCCCGAAGGAGGGAGGCAGAGGTGGAGGCCCGCACGTGCGTCAGCGACCTTGCGTGCTACATCGAGTTCCTACGGGAGGAGGAGGAGCGTCTCGTCGAGCACGCAAAGAGCCTTACCACAGCCGTGGCCGCAGCACACGCCGACGCAGAGGCGAGGAATCAGGAGATCTACGAGCAGTCCGACTGCTTCGAGAGGGGTCGTCTGGAGCGGCAGAGGGCGTTTGAGCTGGCGAGCGTCACAAAACATGCAACAACGGCAGGCACCGTATTGTAGTTGTCCAGCTCGTCGGTAGGCTCGTCCTCCTTCTCTGCCTCTTACTGAGCGCGCTCGACAGAGGAGAGGCTGCCGGAAGTAGCACAAAGCACCTCCGTAGTAGTAGTATTTAGGGGCTATTTTGTTCAGTTCATCTGACTATAGATGTGGTGGAACTGTACAACATACTTAAAATTAACTATTATATATAGTTGAACTAGCTATTTCAGTACGTGGTTGGCAACAATTGGGGAAAAGTTTGGTCGGTTCAGCTGTCGGGTTGAACTGTTTGTATAAATTAAGAATGACTGCTTAATCTGTGAATGAAATCTATGCTTAATTACTGAAATTTAGTTGCAAAAATTAGATAGTGCTAGTGATTTTTAGCAGCATATTTTGACAAATGCAGTGTTACAATGATTCACAAATGGCAATGTTACTAGATCAACAAATGTCAATATTTCCAGTTTGACAAATGGCAACATACCCAATATGACAGATGCAAATCTTACCAAATTGTTTGTACGTGGTTGCACACGGGTCATCCAAAACAACCGTTTGCATTGATGGGATGCACAAATCTTGAGTTGCGAATTTTCCCTCGACTTAAGGGGGAAGACCATAGCTCTCACTTTGCATACGGGTGTTCTATCGAAAACGTTTGCGATCAAGAGCTGCAGAAATCCTGCTCGGCACATTTTCTCTTGGCTTCCTGGGGAAGCTGTCGGTTTGCATACAGGTGTTCTAACTAAAACGTTTGCGATCAAGAGCTGCACAAATCCTGCTCGGCACATTTTCCCTTGGCTTCCTGGGGAAGTTGTCGGTTTGCATACGGGTGTTCTAACTAAAACATTTGTGATGAGTGTTTTATATATAAAAACCGTATTAAACTTCGGCTTGGGCGCAATTAATGGAGAGGATGCAAGCAAGGCGGGTGACCATGGAAGTCAAAGGGCTCGCTTCCCGGTGAGCCTGTGCGGCATACAGCTCGCACGCTTCCCGGTGAGCCTCCGCATTGCAGTACAGCTCGCATGCCTCCCGTTTAGTCAAGTACTCAAGCACCTGTCCGCACGACACCTCCTAGCCATTAAAAGAGTGAGGCGTGGCGTCACGTGAATGGTTAATAGAACGCACACAATTTAAATTATACAAAATGTTTGAGATGTTACACTGGTAGCTATTTGTTTCAAAATGCCTTTGTTGGCTGTTATTCGAGTTCGCCTTCTCTCAAAATAGACACGGAAAATTCCACAGCATGTCGGGTGCCATTCCATAATAGCATGCCATGTTTCATGAACTCCAGATGAGTTTTGGATTTACTAGAATTTTAAACCAGGTATCTCAATGTTTGCGACCGAGTGACGGTGGCAGGGTGTTTGAATTCATTCCCATTTCTTGCATGGGACCTAAGCATGCACCGAAGGATAGATATTTGATTTTTCAACCAATTTATATGCACTGGAGCATGTGCATGTAGTTCAAATTTGAATGATGCACATAAAATGCCTAGAAAACCCAGTTAATGTATAAAAATGTCCAAATGAACCCCAAAAAATTCCAAAATTAAACACAACACTCCTGTTCTTCTATGTTGACACTAGAAAATTTCTGAAAGCAATAAGAGGCAACGGATATCGTTTTGTCCCCAAAGGTGGCACGTTCCCTGCCGAAACCATCACGCTTGTTGTGAGAAGCTCTGGTTTGTGAGAAGCTTATACCCAAACCTGGCCCAAATGGGACAAAAAATTTACCACGGCATGTTGATGCCGCTCCATGATAGCATGCCAAGTTTCATGAATTTCAGACGAGTTTTGGATTTACTGGAATTTAAAAACCAGGTATCTCAATGTTTGCGGCCGAGTGACGGTGGCAGGGTTTTTGAAATTCATTCCCATTTCTTGCATGGGACCTAAGCATGCACCGAAGGACACAGATTTTATTTTTCAACAAATTTATATGCACTGGAGCATGTGCATGTAGTTCAAATTTTAATTATGCACATAAAATGCCTAGAAAACCCAGTTAATGTATAAAAATGTCCAAACGAACCCCGAAAAATTCTAAAATTAAACACAACACTCCTGTTGTTCTATGTTGACACTAGAAAAAATTGAAAGCAATAAGAGGCAACGGATATCGTTTCATCCCCAAAGGTGGCACGTTCCCTACCGAAACTACCACGCTTGTTGTGAGAAGCTTATATGCAAACCTGCCTCAAATGGGACAAATTTTTTACCATGACATGTTGATGCCGCTCCATGATAACATGCCAAGTTTCATGAATTTCAGTCGAGTTTTGGATTTACTAGAATTTAAAAACCAGGTATCTCAATGTTGCGGCCGAGTGACGGTGGCAGGGTGTTTGAAATTCATTCCCATTTCTTGCATGGGACCTAAGCATGCAACCAAGGACACAGATTTGATTTTTCAACCCGTTTATATGCACTAGAGCATGTGCATGTAGTTCTAATTTGAATTATGCACCTGAAATGCCTACAAAACCAAGTTAATGTAGAAAAACGTCCAAACGAACCCTGAATAACTCCAATTTTTTTGACAACACACCTATAGTTGCATGTTCACTACAGATAAAAGTTCTAGAAATTCAAACTCCATCCTTTGCAGCTGTGACCCCGTTATGTAATTCAAATGAAGACGAAAAATCAACCAGATCGCACACAATTTATTATCACCAACCGTGTGAGATGCAACTCAAAATATCTTGGAGCACCGTCGGAGTGTCAAGCACACTAGCCCGCTCCTCAAATATCATTTCACTGTTAAATCGTCGCTGGTGAAAGACGGGGACGTGGACCCGCGTCGTGAGGGCAACTTCGATGGCCCACTCCGGCGAGAGCGCGGCCGCAGCCGCCAGGCGCGTACTAACAAGCTTCGTGAGGGCGACCCCAATCTGCGTTCGGGCGGCCAAGACAGCCCAAACGGCCGCTGTTGCTTCTCAGGCGGCGGCAACAACATCTGCCTCGGGGATAGCAACTGGCAAGAGCGGCACAACAACTGTCCGTTTCGCAGCGATGGCCTTAGCCCTGATGGAGTCCACCCACGACCAAGTTGAGGCCGTCCACGCCCAGCTCGTGGCGGTCACCACACAAATCGGACGAAGCTTCTCCGACAACGGTCGGCAACCCACGGCCGAAGATTTGGCAATCGTCAAGAGCGTTCGAGCAGCCGTCCATTCCTGCACGGCATACCTTGCCACGACGGAAACCGCCAAAGCCCAGATCGCGGCCGCCCACGCCCAGCTCGTGGCGGCCTGTTCCAAAGATATGGCGGACACGGATGGCGAGAAGCTTGCCGAGTATGGTGCCTTTGGTGCCATGGAGCCCCTTCCCCAGGAGACCGTCGGGCGTGAGCTGGACATGGAGGCGGCAGCGGAGATCGACGAGCACTAGTCATACTAGTACTCTTTGTTTTGTTTAATTAAGAGCATCGGTCTTCAATTTGTTAGAGTGAAGTTTAGGTCAGCTAGCTCTGTTTAATTGCTGAACTTGCTCAATTAAGAAGTGTGGGTGTGTTGTAGTCTCCTTTGTGTACCCAAATTATGCAATGACGTGGATGACCACTGTAACCAGGGAAATTCGAACCAAAATTTTTGATGTTCAAACTCATCAGACACGGGTTAAGCTATCTGAATCGTTTGTGATGTTCACATGTCGTACATAGTTCTGAATAAGGAACCGTGTCTGATGGCACTTTGCGCGCCAGTTTTTTCGCTGAAGCGATTCCAAATTTTTGGCTTCCGCAGAGATATCTACCTCCCCGTCCCCTCCCCCTACCAAATGCCACATTTCCCATGTTTCCGCCTTCCTTTCCAAGTTGAAACCTTCTCTCCTTGCTTGCAGCGCCGCCTCCTCGCCAACGACCCTCCTTCACGCTGCTCGGCCTCGTCTATCCGGGCAGGTAATCCACACCCGACCCCCATCCTCCTCCTCCTTCCACATCCCACATGCCTCGACTGCCGGCGCGACACCTTCCACCTAAATCACCGACCCCTCCACCAAATAAGCGCTGCCCTAAGCATGGTGCACGCAGTATAGCCAGGACCTCAAGGAACATTTGGCAGCGGAGAAGCAAATCACGGCCGCAGACGCGGATGAGGTCGCGATGGCTGCCATTCGTGCCGACCCCCAGATCTTGGAGGAGCACCTTGCCATTTGCTAGCTACGCAGGTTAAGCAGCTCGGTTTACCCGCTGCGTGTGCTGCTCCTGCCTTTCCTTAAAAAATTCTAGTGAATTGTTCTATCTAATTTTACCATGCAATCTGTTGCTCTAGTGTATATGTTCTATATGTCGTGCAGTGTGGTGCTCACTTATTAACTGTTTGGTTAATTAGTTGCCGTCTTCAGTTAACTGTTTGGTTTAATTATGCAAATGTGATGTTCAATTCTTCAGGCTGCAATTTTGTATTGTCTTCCATGTGAGAAATAAATTGAATTTATCCTTACAAAATACATGAGAAACGAATACAATTGCTATATTTCCAAGTTGTCAAGCATGCTTGGTTTGGTTATACATTGTGCAATATGGTGCTCAGTTAACGCTTGGTTCATTTGTGTTGTGGTTTTTAGTTAACTGTTTGGTTTAATTCTGCAATGCAATGTTCAATAGTTGTGGGTGCATTCTGTTATTGTATACCGTGTGAGGAATAAATTCAATTTGGCTGTAGTAAATACATGAGAAACAAATACAATTGCTATATTTCCAAGTTGTTAAGCATGCTTGGTTTGGTTAACTGTCTGATCTTATATTAGGAGTATGTTATATTGTGCAATGTGGTGCGCAGTTAATGTTTGGTTCATTTGTTGTGGTGTTTAGTTAACTGCTTGGTTCAATTCCGCAATGCGATGTCCAATTGTCGTGGGTAGAATTTTGTATTGTTGTGCATGTGAGGAATAAATCAAATTTGGCTGCACTTAATACATGATAAAAATATACAAGTGCTATATTTCCTAGTTCTGAATCATGCTTGGTTTGGATAAATGGGTTTTCCATGTGGCTTGAATTAATCTGATGAATCCGCAATGTGCTTATTTTTCATCAACATATTTTACTGATAGCATGCTAACCATTACTTAACTTGATGACTAACTACCTTATATGTGTTGTAGGGAAACAATCAGAAGCACTGAGGTTTACAATCGAGGTTAGCACGTGTATGGTCCGTTGTCTAATAGCACATTATTGTGTAATTACAGGAACCATTCTAATATTTAGGTTTTTAACAATTTGGTCTTGCACATGTAGGTCCTACTGTCAGAGGGTTTTGACCCACTGTTCGACCCTTTTTGCATATGGGGAAATGAGTTGTCCATGCATACCAATCAAGTCAAGAAAGTCAGAAAGATTCTTAGGATAAAGAAATTACCGACAAAAAAAACAAGATCTTTGTCTGCACAATGAAGAAGACATCAGTTCACTACAAGATGGTACTAACTATTATACCTTGCCTTTTTTTATTCCTTTGCCCCATTTCCAATATAGAGAAGACATTTATGCACATCCTTGTTTTCAGGCCTTTCCAAAGCAGTTCACTGATGATTACCTCTCAAACCACCTCTATGGTCAGGAGGCGAGGAAGGTTTTCATACAACACCCACGGTTCAATATTGAAGTGTTCCTGAAGAGGACGAAGGACGGACGGTCAATCATCCACAGGCACTGGCCTAAAGTTGCAAAGACCTTCAACATGAATGAAGGCTCAATATTCACCTTCCACTTCAGCAGTTTTCCAGATGACATGCATCTGTCTATGTACCGTCTATGATGATAATTTCGAAAGGTTCTACATGTTGCCTGTGAAACTTGGTGTTGGTTGATGTTTACTACACAACCTTCTTCTTGTAGACGTTGTTGGGCCTCCAAGTGCAGAGGTTTGTAGGACAGTAGCAAATTTCCCTCAAGTGGATGACCTAAGGTTTATCAATCTATGGGAGGCGTAGGATGAAGATGGTATCTCTCAAGCAACCCTGCAACCAAATAACAAAGAGTCTCTTGTGTCCCCAACACACTGATGAGGACATGACTACCTTGGATACGACCAAACATATTGCATACTTTGCATATTTGTCAGGTGATTTCTAGTGCAAATTATTCAATAATCTATTTATGTTATCCAGAACAAAAATACTTCACACACTTTTGTGTTTTGTCTAATTGCAGGTGTATGGGACATTTGTACAATCCACATATGAAGATAGGGGAAAAGGAGAAGTTTAGGTTCTGTTCAAAAAGTCCTCTCCCGTCACTTTTGGGCCAAGAGAAGATAGAGTCCAAGTTTCTCACGTTCTGGATTCAGATTCGGACTGCACAGACACACCTGACTCAAAACGCCAACAACTTTTTCATACGGACTCCGAATTGGGTGATTCTTTTTTGTTGGAAAGTAGATTTCGTCCTCTTTCCAACCCAATTGGATTCACCTTTAAATTCGTCCGGAGCGTTGAGATATGGACGAAACAATCTGACGCTGCAGCAGAATCTGAGTCAAACAACAAGTCCAAAGGTGTTGCATCACCTCCACTTGGGCCCATGAGCCTTGTACGACGTAGGGTTGGTTTTAGGCTGCCTTGGGACGTCCTGCCACCTCCTTCGCCGCCACCCCTTGCTCCTATATAAGTAGATCCATCTAGTAGCTTTTTCCTTGGGATTTGTTTAGTTAAAAGTTAGCCATTGCAACTTCGTGTACTTCGTTTGTGTCCAACGACCAGACCAAGACCGCTTACGGATCCCCACCTTTATCAATACTTCATCTATATTCGCAATATTCAGATTGCATTATTACATTCTTGCTTGTTCTTCGATTGCGTGCAGGAATAGACCTTCGTGGTCAGGCTGATTCTGCTTCCAGCATCGTCAGTAACCTCGGGAGATTGGTTTAACGATTGCTAAGGCGTAACGTCGTGCACGTTTGTAGTCGGATCGTCAAAGTCGGCACCACCAAATCGATAGTTATCATCTCATCGAAAGATCGGGACACCCTCGCCTTTATCAAGTGGTATCAGTTTTCAGGTTGCTCGGTGAGAATTTCCAGTTTCCCCTAGATCTATTCATCCTTTTGTCCAAGCCAGCCTGAGCCTTTGCAATTTTCTTTTCATTGTTTGCATTATTGAATTATCGGTTGCATCATCGTGTCGAGTTGCTGGTCTTAGGGTCTAGTTCGTTTAGAGTTTCGAGTTCTGTTCACATTAGTCACGTCGCCGCTGCATCGTTATCCCTTCCGCTGTCCACCACACCGTTCATCAATTTCCACCACCTGCTACCCATAGTTCATTGTCACAATCATAGTTGAGGTCGTTCACATCTTCGCTTGATCCAATCTGCATCTTATCTAGTCTGTCTTGGAAAGAGGGAGAGAAAAAAAAGACAGAGAAAAAAGAGAAAAAAAAGAAAAAGAAGTCAGAGAAAAAAAAGAGAGAAAGATAAAGAAAAAAAAGTGTGAGGAAAAAAAAGAGAGAAGAAAAAAAACAAAATTCGGATCTATCTAGACCCAATCTCGTAGTTGAATTCGTATTGGAATCTGTTTTGTGCACTGTTTAGTAAAACAGGCATAACTTCCTCATACGAAGTCCGTTTTGGCTCCGCGAGTACTCAAATGAAAGCTAGCGACGAGCCGCATCTAAATAGTTGCAGAGACTAGTTCAATATTTGACACCTCAAAATCGTATTCTAAATAGGTCTTTTTGCCCTCCGAAGTTCACGGACACAGCTTATTCCAGTTTTTCAAGCTAGTTTTAGAATTCTTTGACTCCTCATATCAACTCGGAATTGAGTGATTCTTTTTGCATTGGAAAGCTTGAGTTAGTAGCATTCTTTGAAAAAATTTATCAGAAAATTGGCTCAAACTTTTCAAGAGGAAAGTTGGAGAGAGAGTTGTTGTATATCCTGCTTGGCAGTTGTTTTTCATCATTATCTTTACTGCCGTTGTGATCTTCACTTTTATCTTGCTGTCCAGAGCTACTTAGTATCCTTCATTGATGCTAGTTGTGCTACGCCGTGACCTCATTAGTGTTCTAGGCTCGCGTCTCTAGTCCGGTCTAGCCTAGGACCAGCACAGTACCGTCGTTGAGCGTTTATTCAACATTGCATCTCTGAATTGATTATTGCTAATATTTTGCTACCATATATAGCCAACCTAGCTTCACATATTTCTGCACCGTGTATACGTACGTTCCCCTGGCAATCGCTTTACACAACCTTCAGAGTTATTTGACACCGCTAGTTGCCTGTCACTACCTGCTGCTTGGTAAGAACTTGTAAGATATTGATATTTGCTTTACTGTGAGCACTTTACAACCACATCCTAGTAGTTCATAGGAACATTATTCTCGAATTTTGTTTCTTATTTCTACTAATCATGACAGGTTCCGGAGATAGACGTTCTTGGACGACGGACACATCTTCACCATCACGAGAGTTGGGACAACACACACAAGCACATGGTCAGGTTATCTCTTTACCGTCATTTGAGGGTAGATTTAATCCTGCTATTTATCTAGCTTGGGAGCTTGAAGTAGAACAAGTTTTTAGTCACCATGACTTTTCTGAACTTGAGCGAGTACGAGCTGCCACTAGAGCATTTACTGGTTTTGCTTCTGTTTGGTGGAGTGTGCATTGTAAGAAAAACATTGATAACCAACCCACAACTTGGAAAGATTAGCAAGCTGTAATGAGACAACAATTTTTTCCTCCTTACTATCGTCGTGAATTGCTTCGCAAATTGGAACAATTAAAACAAGGCAGTAACACTGTTCATGCTTACTACCAAGAGATCAAATCTTATATGCATCATTGTGACATAGAAGAATCTGTGGATGATACAATGAATAGATTTTTTGGTGGTTTGAACCATGATATTCAGGCACGATTTCAATATATTCCTCGTTGCATTACTGGTATGTATGTTCGTGCTTGTACCTTTGAGAGACAGTTACAGGAGGATGCATTGGGTGACTACAACAACTACTATTCTAGTTCATGCTCACCACCACCGCTTGGTTCCTCCACCGTTGCACCTACTAGAGCAGCCACACCTCAGATTGTGAGCGCAACATCATCTCAAGAGTATGGTACATTGCCATCATCCGTACCTACATCAGCTACATCTTTGCGACAAGGTAACTGTAAAGGTATTGATGATATAACTTCACATGAGAATGATGCATGCCTAGTTAACTTGAATACATCATGTGTCGAGTTACCTGTTGATTTGAGCGCATCACCTATTTTAGAGAATCATGTTACTGTCATGAATGCGTCATGTGATCAAACAACTGAAATACCAACAATTTTGAGTGCACCCAATGAATTAACTGTTGATGCAAAAGAACCAATGTTTAATCCACGGGAAGTAAAAATGGATGACATATACATATACAACATGTACACCTTGTCTCTTTTGTTAGCCACATTTCAGATTAAGCAACGCGGAGGACGGCTTTATTTTCAAGAAGGGGAGGATGATGAGGACATGACTACCTTGGATACGACCAAACATTTGCATACATGCATATTTGTCAGGTGATTTCTAGTGCAAATTATTCAATAATCTATTTATGTTATCCAGAACAAAAATACTTCACACACTTTTGTGTTTTGTCTAATTGCAGGTGTATGGGACATTTGTACAATCCACATATGAAGATAGGGGAAAAGGAGAAGTTTAGGTTCTGTTCAAAAAGTCCTCTCACGTCACTTTTGGGCCAAGAGAAGATAGAGTCCAAGTCTCTCACGTTCAGGATTCAGATTCGGACTGCACAAACATACCTGACTCAAAACGCCAACAACTTTTTCATACGGACTCCGAATTGGGTGATTCTTTTTTGTTGGAAAGTAGATTTCGTCCTCTTTCCAACCCAATTGGATTCATCTTATAATTCGTCTGGAGCATTGACATATGGACGAAACAATCTGACGCTGCAGCAGAATCCGAGTCAAACAACAAGTCCAAAGGTGTCACATCACCTCCACTTGGGCCCATGAGCCTTGTACGACGTAGGGTTGGTTTTAGGCTGCCTTGGGACGTCCTCCCACCTCCTTGGCCGCCACCCCTTGCTCCTATATAAGTAGATCCATCTAGTAGCTTTTTCTTGGGATTTGTTTAGTTAAAAGTTAGCTATTGCAACTTCGTGTACTTCGTTTGTGTCCAACGACAAGACCAAGACCGCTTACGGATCCCCACCTTTATCAATACTTCATCTATATTCGCAATATTCAGATTGCATTATTATATTCTTGCTTGTTCTTCGATTGCGTGCAGGAATAGACCTTCGTGGTCAGGCTGATTGTGCTTCCAGGATCGTTAGTAACCTCGGGAGATTGGTTTAGCGATTGCTAAGGCGCAACGTTGTGCACGTTTGTAGTCGGATCGTCAAAGTCGGCTCCACCAAATCGATAGTTATCATCTCATCGAAAGATCGGGACACCCTCGCCTTTATCACACACCCAATACAATGGTAAATTGTATAGGTGCACTAGTTCGGCGAAGAGATGGTGATACGAGTGCAATATGGATGGTAGATATAGGTTTTTGTAATTTGAAAATATAAAAACAGCAAGGTAGCAAGCGATAAAATTGAGCATAAACGGTAATGCAATGCTTGGAAACAAGGCCTAGGGTTCATACTTTCACTAGTGCAAGTTCTCTCAACAATAATAACATAATTGGATCATATAACAATCCCTCAACATGCAACAAAGAGTCACTCCAAAGTCACTAATAGCGGAGAACAAACAAAGAGATTATTGTATGGTACGAAACCACCTCAAAGTTATCCTTTCTGATCGATCTATTCAAGAGTCCGTAGTAAAATAACACGAAGCTATTCTTTCCGTTCGATCTATCCTAGAGTTCGTACTAGTATAACACCTTAAGACACAAATCAACAAAAACCCTAATGTCACCTAGATACTCCAATGTCACCTCAAGTATCCGTGGGTATGATTATAGGATATGCATTATACAATCTCAGATTCATCTATTCAACCAACACAAAGAACTTCAAAGAGTGCCCCAAAGTTTCTACCAGAGAGTCAAGACGAAAACGTGTGCCAACCCCTATGCATAAGTTCACAAGGTCACTGAACCCACAAGTTGATCACCAAAACATACATCAAGTAGATCACATGAATATCCCATTGTCACCACAGATAAGCACATGCAAGACATACATCAAGTGTTCTCAAATCCTTAAAGACTCAATCCGATAAGATAACTTCAAAGGGAAAACTCAATCCATTACAAAAGATAGAGGGGGAGAAACATCATAAGATCCAACTATAATAGCAAGCTCCCAATACATCAAGATCGTGCTGAATCAAGAACACGAGAGAGATCAAACACATAGCTACTGGTACATACCCTCACCCCGAGGGTGAACTACTCCCTCCTCGTCATGGAGAGCGTCGGGATGATGAAGATGGCCACCAGTGAGGGATCCCCCTCCTGCAGGGTGCCGGAACAGGGTCTCGATTGGTTTTTGGTGGCTACAGAGGCTTGCGGCGGCGGAACTCCCGATCTAGGTTATTTTCTGGAGGTTTCTGTATTTATAGGAATTTTTGGCGTAGGTCTCACGTCAGGGGGGTCTCCGAGTCGTCCACGAGATAGGGGGACGCGCCCAGGGGGGTAGGGCGCGCCCCCACCCTCATGGATATCTCGGGACTCTTCTGGCCCAACTCTTTTACCCCAAGGGCTTCTTTTGGTCCATAAAAAATCATCAAAAATTGGCACGTCAATTGGACTCCTTTTTGTATTCCTTTTCTGTAAAACTGAAAAACAAGGAAAAAACAGAAACTGGCACTGGGCTCTAGGTTAATAGGTTAGTCCCAAAAATCATATAAAATAGCATATAAATGCATATAAAACATCCAAGATTGATAATATAATAGCATGGAACAATCAAAAATTATAGATACGTTGGAGACGTATCAAGCATCCCCAAGCTTAATTCCTGCTCGTCCTCGAGTAGGTAAATGATAAAAACAGAATTTTTGATGTGGAATGCTACCTAACATATTTATCAATGTCATCTTCTTTATTGTGGCAAGAATATTCAGATCCATAAGATTCAATACAAAAGTTTAATATTGACATAAAAATAATAATACTTCAAGCATACTAACCAAGCAATTATGTCTTCTCAAAATAACATAGCCAAAGAAAGCTCATCCCTACAGAATCATATAGTTTGGCCATGCTTCATTTTCGTCACAAAAAATGCTCTCATCATGCACAACCCCGATGATAAGCCAAGCAATTCTTTCATACTTTAGCATTCTCAAACTTTTTCAACTTTCACGCAATATATGAGCGTGAGCCATGGACATAGCACTATAGGTGGAACAGAATATGATGATGGAGGTTGTGTGGAGAAGACAAAAGGGAGAAAGTCTCACATCGATGCGGCTAATCAACGGGCTATGGAGATGCCGATCAATTGATGTCAATGCGAGGAGTAGGGATTGCCATGCAACGAATGCACTAGAGCTATAAATGTATGAAAGCTCAACAAAAGAAACTAAGTGGGTGTGTATCAAACTTGCTTGCTCACGAAGACCTAGGGCATTTTGAGGAAGCCCATCGTTGGAATATACAAGCCAAGTTCTATAATGAAAAATTCCCACTAGTATATGAAAGTGACAAAATAAGAGACTCTCTATCATGAAGATCATGGTGCTACTTTGAAGCACAAGTGTGGAAAAAGGATAGTAACATTGCCCCTTCTCTCTTTTTCTCTCATTTTTTTGTTTGGGCCTTCTCTTTTTTATGGCCTCTTTTTTTCGTCCTCATCCCGACTTGTGGGAGAATCATAGTTCTCCATCATCCTTTCCTCACATGGGACAATGCTCTAATAATGAAGATCATCACACTTTTATTTACTTACAACTCAAGAATTACAACTCGATACTTAGAACAAAATATGACTAAGTAGATGCCTCCGGCGGTGTACCGGGGTTTGCAATGAATCAAGAGTGACATGTATATAAAAAAATATGAACGGTGGATTTGCCATAAATACGATGTCAACTACATGATCATGCAAGGCAATATGATAATGATGAAGCGTGTCATAATAAACGGAGCGGTGGAAAGTTGCATGGCAATATATCTCAGAATGGCTATGGAAATGCCATAATAGGTTGGTATGGTGGCTGTTTTGAGGAAGATATAAGGAGGCTTATGTGTGATAGAGCGTATCATATCACGGGGTTTGGATGCACCGACGAAGTTTGCACCAACTCTCGAGGTGAGAAAGGGCATTGCACGATACCGAAGAGGCTAGCAATGATGGAAGGGTGAGAGTGCGTATAATCCATGGACTCAACATTAGTCATAAAGAACTCACATAATTATTGCAAAAATCTACAAGTCATCAAAACCAAGCACTACGCGCATGCTCCTAGGGGGATAGATTGGTAGGCAAAGACCATCGCTCGTCCCCGACTGCCACTCATAAGGAAAGCAGTCAAAGAACACCTCATGCTTCAAATTTGTCACAAAACGGTTACCATACGTGCATGCTACGGGACTTGCAAGCCTCAACACAAGTATTTCTCAATTTCACAATTACTCAACTAGCACGACTCTAATATCACCATCTCTATAACTGAAAACAATTATCAAGTATCAAACTTCTCATATTTTTAATGCACTCTATATGAATTTTTTTATTATACCCA
This sequence comes from Aegilops tauschii subsp. strangulata, assembly GCF_002575655.3. Classification (NCBI taxonomy): domain Eukaryota; kingdom Viridiplantae; phylum Streptophyta; class Magnoliopsida; order Poales; family Poaceae; genus Aegilops; species Aegilops tauschii. The sequence continues at coordinate 183,131,747 of NC_053035.3, read as the reverse complement.
TCTTGAATGCCCATCATATTAGGACTAATTTTATAACCAAAGCAAATTACCATGCTGTTCTAAAAGACTCTCAAAATAATATAAGTGAAGCATGAGAGATCAATAATTTCTATAAAATAAAAACACCACCGTACTCTAAAAAGATATAAGTGAAGCACTAGAGCAAACGACAAACTACTCCGAAAGATATAAGTGAAGATCAATGAGTAATTGAATAATTATGTAACTATGTGAAGACTCTCTAACATTTAATAATTTCAGATCTTGGTATTTTATTCAAACAGCAAGCAAAACAAAATAAAATAAAATGACGCTCCAAGCAAAACACATATCATGTGGTGAATAAAAATATAGCTCCAAGTAAAGTTACCGATGAACGAAGAGAAAGAGGGGATGCCATCCGGGGCATCCCCAAGCTTAGGCTCTTGCCACTCCATATTCCATAGTCCATCGAATCTTTACGCAAAACCTGAAAACTTCACAACACAAAACTTAACAGAAAACTCGTAAGCTTCGTTAGTATAAGAAAATAAATCACCACTTAGGTACTGTTGTGAACTCATTCTAAATTCATACTGGTGTAATATCTACTGTATTCCAACTTCTCTATGGTTCATACCCTCCGATACTACTCATAGATTCATCAAAATAAGCAAACAACACATAGAAAACAGAATCTGTCAAAAACAGAACAGTCTGTAGTAATCTGTATCATTCGAATACATATGTAACTCCAAAAATTATGATATAAATTGGTCGACCTGAGGAATTTATCTATTAATCATCTTCAAAAAGAATCAACCTAAAATCGCTCTCCAGTAAAATATGGCAGCTAATCTCGTGAGCGCAAAAGTTTCTGTTTTTTACAGCAAGATCGCAAAGACTTCACCCAAGTCTTCCCAAAGGTTCTACTTGGCACAAACACTAATTAAACATAAAACCACATCTAAACAGAGGCTATATGAATTACTTATTACTAAACAGGAGCAAAAGACAAAGAACAAAAATAAAATTGGGTTGCCTCCCAACAAGCGCTATCGTTTAACGCCCCTAGCTAGGCATGGTGATTTCAATGATGCTCACATAAAAGATAAGAATTGAAACATAAAGAGGGCATCATGAAGAATATGACTAGCACATTTAAGTCTAACTCACTTCCTATGCATAGGGATTTTGTGAGCAAACAATTTATGGGAACAAGAATTAACTAACATAGGAAAAGCAAAACAAGCATAACTTCAAGATTTTAAGCTCACAGAGAGGAAACTTGATATTATTGCAATTCCTACAAGCATATATTCCTCCCTCATAATAATTTTTAGTAGCATCATGAATGAATTAAACAATATAACCATCACATAAATCATTATTCTCATGATGCACAAGCATAGAAATTTTATTACTCTCCACATAAGCAAATTTATTCTCATGAATAGTGGTGGGAGCAAACTCAACAAAATAACTATCATGTGATTGAAAATTAAAATCAAGATGACAAGTTTCATGGTTATCATTATTCTTTATAGCATACATGTCATCACAATAATAATCATAGATAGGAGGCATGCTTTCATCATAGTAAATTTGCTCATCAAAACTTGGGGGACAAAAAATATCATCTTCATCAAACATAGCATCCCCAAGCTTGTGGCTTTGCATATCATTAGCATCATGGATATTCATAGAATTCATACAAACAACATTGCAATCATGCTCCTCATTTGAAGATTTAGTGCCAAACATTTTAATGCATTCTTCTTCTAACACTTTGGCACAATTATGGGAATCCTTATTTTCACGAAAGACATTAAAAAGATGAAGCATATGAGGTAACCACAATTCCATTTTTTGTAATTTTCTTTTATAGACTAAACTGGTGATAAAATAAGAAACTAAAAGATTCGATTGCAAGATCTAAAGATATACCTTCAAGCACTAACCTCCGCAGCAACGGCGCCAGAAAAGAGCTTAGTTGACGGGGTGTTAGTGTCGCTTACCTAGCCTCCCCGGCAACGGCGCCAGAAATTTCTTGATGTCTACTACACAACCTTCTTCTTGTAGACATTGTTGGGCCTCCAAGTGTCTAGGACAGTAGCAAATTTCCCTCAAGTGGATAACCTAAGGTTTATCAATCCATGGGAGGCGTAGGATGAAGATGGTCTCTCTCAAGCAACCCTGCAACCAAATAACAAAGAGTCTCTTGTGTCCCCAACACACCCAATACAATGGTAAATTGTATAGGTGCACTAGTTCGGCGAAGAGATGGTGATACAAGTGCAATATGGATGGTAGATATAGGTTTTTGTAATATGAAAATATAAAAACAGCAAGGTAGCAATAGATAAAAGTGAGCGTAAACGGTAATGCAATGCTAGGAAACAAGGCCTAGGGTTCATACTTTCACTAGTGCAAGTTCTCTCAACATTAATAACATAATTGGATCATATAACAATCCCTCAACATGCAACAAATAGTCACTCAAAAGTCACTAATAGCGGAGAACAAACGAAGAGATTATTGTAGGGTACGAAACCACCTTAAAGTTATCCTTTCTGACCGATCTATTCAAGAGTCCGTAGTAAAATAACACGAAGCTATTCTTTCCATTCGATCTATCCTAGAGTTCGTACTAGAATAACACCTTAAGACACAAATCGACCAAAACCCTAATGTCACCTAGATACTCCAATGTCACCTCAAGTATCCGTGGGTATGATTATACGATATGCATCAGACAATCTCAGATTCATCTATTCAACCAACACGAAGAACTTCAAAGAGTGCCCCAAAGTTTCTACCAGAGAGTCAAGATGAAAATGTGTGTTAACCCCTATGCATAAGTTCACAAGGTCAGTGAACCCGTAAGTTGATCAGCAAAACATACATCAAGTAGATTACGTGAATATCCCATTGTCACCACAGATAAGCACATGCAAGACATACATCAAGTGTTCTCAAATCCTTGAGGACTCAATCCGATATGATAACTTCAAAGGGAAAACTCAATCCATTACAAGAGATAGAGGGGGAGAAACATCATAAGATCCAACTATAATAGCAAAGCTCGCGATACATCAAGATCGTGCCAAATCAAGAACACGAGAGAGAGAGATCAGACACATAGCTACTGGTACATACCCTCAGCCCCGAGGGTGAACTACTCCCTCCTCGTCATGGAGAGCGCCCGGATGATGAAGATGGCCACCGGTGAGGGATCCCCCCTCTGGCAGGGTGCCGGAAAAGGGTCCCGATTGGTTTTTGGTGGCTACAGAGGCTTGCGGCGGCGGAACTCCCGATCTAGGTTATTTTCTGGAGGTTACCGTATTTATAGAATTTTTTTGCGTAGGTCTCACGTCAGGGGGGGTCTCCGAGTCGTCCATGATATAGGGGGACACGCCCAGGTGGGTAGGGCACGCCCCCACCCTCGTGGATGGCTCGGGACTCTTCTGGCCCAACTCTTTTACTCCGGGGGCTTCTTTTGGTCCATAAAAAATCATCAAAAATTGGCATGTCAATTGGACTCCGTTTGGTATTCCTTTTTGTAAAACTCAAAAACAATGAAAAAACAGAAACTGGCACTGGGCTCTAGGTTAATAGGTTAGTCCCAAAAATCATATAAAATAGCATATAAATGCATATAAAACATCCAAGATTGATAATATAATAGCATGGAACAATAAAAAATTATAGATACGTTGGAGACGTATCACTGGTGCAGTTGTCTAATGGGGTAGCTGAGTGCTGAAGCTATATCATGTTGTACTCTGATGTATTTCAATTATGAAATCCTGCTTCCTTAATATGGAAATGAACTATATTATGTGCTTAATATGAATGTCAATTAGATTAATAAATGGATTATTAATAATAGGGTAATTAGCCTGCTAATTGGGTTTTGCTATTGCAAATAGTTATTGAGAAAATAGCGTGGGCGATGACCTCAGGCAATGCACACAGTTTCTAGGAATAAACCGTGTTGGATCAATGAACAATCACACACGACCTTCTCTTGAAAACTATTTGCGTTAGGACACCTTGCGCAAGTTTTTACCACATAAAAATGGTGTGTGATGGACAACCTTTGCCACACAGTTTCTTCTATGCACCGTGTGTGATGCATTCAATAGCGCAAACGATAAAATTGTTAATATCGTGTGCAATGGCAACGCTATCACAACCGATTTAATGGGGAAAACTGTGTGTGATGTACCTGTGAACGGAAAAGCTTTCCTTGGAGCGACTGTGTGGGATGTACATACGAACTTAAACGTTAAGCAGAGACTGACTGTGTGGGATGTACTTGCAACCAGAAACAATTTCACCTGTATAATTGTATTTTTAGCTCTACTGTATGTATTACCGTATTTGAGCGCTCGCCGGTCGCACACGACCTCATTCGGCTGAGCGTGTGTGCCAGGAGGGCATATCCCCGACTTTTTCTGGGTCGTGTGGGAAGGACCCCCCTATCGCCCACACTCACTTAGCGACGGTTCCAAATGCCATCGCGGAAAGGGGTTAAAAACCGTTTGTATAGCACCTCGTTGTACCAGTGAAACTAAGCAGATGGCATTGCGATAGAGTAGAATGATAGTACTTGAATTTGAAAACATGTTATCATGAATGTAATAGGTACTAAAAAACAGGAAGGCATGACATATTTACATGCATGATCAGCAGGATAAGCACATGGCATTGCAACAGAGTAGATGCACTGCAGGACATTATATGCATGATGTACCCATATCACGGGCCAAGTTAGAGCAAGGACCTTGTGGGGTGAATAGGATTCATCATCTTTCTGAAAGTCTTCTGAAGAACTTCCTTTACATGTTCCATCATATTGGGTATCATTGGCGCCAAGTTTGTTGGCCGTTACATTGCTCCGTGAGGTTCTTGTGGTTATATCAGTGTGTGCAATTATATCTAAGATGCATGGAAGACAACTAGTAGTTAGATTTACGTAATGAGTGCCTGTAGGATACGACATAAATAGTAGGACTAGGGTTAACTAGCAGCAACAGGTCTCAAAAACTAAAGGGAGAACACAGATAAAAGCTACAGAATATGTACCGTTTGTACTCGAGATTAACTAGATGGCACACAAAAATATTATAGAACAACATAGGTAATACTAGAAGTGGTATAATACTATAATCACTAGCCCGTGGGATAGCATTGGCTGATGGATGATAACTATGGAACAACGTTACCTAAAGAACAAGTCTCTTATCTGAGTTATGGAATAGCGTTAACTCCTGAACAAGACCCGTAAGAGATCAGCATGAATATACAGTGAAATGTGATAATATATTTTCCATGCTTAGATGAATAACAAAGCCATAAATGTTGCACAAAAGTAAGATGAGGGTACAACCTATCTGGCCGTCATCCATATGAGTGAGCATCATGTGCTGACTTGTCGATGGCCCTGCAGTTGTTGTGGCTGTCCATGACGGGCACGCGCATTCGATGCAGGGAGCTGTTGAGTGGGGACTATAGCTCCCTTCTGGTGTATGCTTCCCTTGTTGGAGCAGCTGCGGTGAGAAAGAAGACGGTGTGGCTGAAGATGCAGAAAACGCATAATGTTAAGAACGAAACATATCTCTGATCTGAAAAAATACCCTAAGAGATCAACAGTAAGGTACGAGAGTGGTCACACGTCTGTTGACTGAAGGCTAAATTTGGGTCACATGATTTTATTTTATTTTTCTACTGTCCGATCTACGTCGGATGGCTTGATGGCCGTCTTGTGCCTCCCGGCTGACCACCAGCAGAGCAGCCTGCCTCCGTCGTCCCTAGTTGCGAGAGCTCCGACCAAAACCCCGCTCCCTGCCCCACCGAACTCCCGTGGTTGCGCCGCCCCCGGCCAATCCACAAAGACTCGCCGTCATCCAGATACGGCGGTGGCAGTACCTTCAACCCACGCAACTCTAAGATAGCCATCTAAGCGCTACTTCCGCGGCGAACTTGCGCCCCCACACCCTTATGTTAGACACCAGCCAACCGACAGCCTAGGAGCTCCGCCGCCTCGAGGGGTGCTGCTTCCCAGTGGGAATTGATTGGCCCAGAATAAAAATTCAGACAACTGACGCCTAAATAAAGTGATTTGAGATGAGTGTACAACCTATCTTGCGGCCCGATGAAGTAGGCAGCTCCAGCTGCAGAGTCGGTGAGGCCGACACGGTTGCGGTGGCTACCGGCGGCAGGAAAGCAGAGATGTCACGACGGTCGACGGCTACGGGGAAGCAGCGCCGGGGCCCTGGATCCATCCCAAGTTGGAGCCGCTCCGGCGCCGTGCACAATGGCGGGGGTGATCGCCTCTGGTACGGTTCACGCGGCCGTCGTCGAGGCAGCTCCGGCAGCACGGAGTAAGAGGCACACGGCCCAGTGCACGACGGCAAATGGACAGCGTATCCGGCATTGGGGAGGAGGGCGGCGGTGAATTTGGTGTGGTGGGGGGCGCCATGGAGGAGGGGCTAAGGTTTCACGGCTGGGGAGAAGGGAGCTTCCGGGGAGAAGGTGATTTGGCGCCCACGAGGTATGAATGTGGAATTGGGAGGGGGAACCATGTCTTACGGACGCATTTGTCTGAAATGTGGGGGGGGGGGTTATAGTTCTACCCCTGCCTTTAGGCTTCTGGGCTTGGGTCTGTGTACTGAGGGGCGGGGATAGTAGAGTAACTTTGCTTCTCCCAAATAGTGGGCGTGATCGATTTCGGGCATGTTTTGAAATAGTGGGCGCGAGCGATTTCGGGCGAGGAGTGCATGTTTTCAAATAGTGGGCGTGAGCGATTTCGGGCGAGGAGGGTGTGTTTCGAAATAGTCGGCGCGAGCGATTTCGGGCGAGGAGAGGGTGTTTTGCCGCCCATGGTTTATGAATTATTCGGCACATGTCATTTTGGCCAAGGAGAAGGCGCGCTTGGATGATGTTACGAACCTTCCCTCGATGTACAACGGGCCAATTGACGCGTGTCCCACATAGGCCGGTAATTTCGCGTCTCCCATTTATTTGCTCGAGTGAATTCCACCGAGCAGAGGGTGTTTAGCGGTTCATTCAAATTTTGGGATAACGAGCATCCACGTCTACCTTACCATGTCGATTCGAATCAAAGTTTGAAATATTAGCTTGCCACTTCTTTTTTAGATGGAGAGATGATGCTCGGGACTAATGTGTTTTTACATGCTCGTTCTAACGATTTACCATATGACAAATGCTCGTTCTAACGATTTACCATATGACAAATAGTTGACCCACTCAAAAACGGGAATCAAACCCAAAATGAAATATCCCGATTCAATGAAATAGCTCGTTCACCAGGTCAAAATAGTGAACTAAATCAAAAATTGAACACCTCAATCGAGTAGCATGTTGTACAGTATTATAGTACTCCATGAACATGTTGAAAGTCAAATTAATGAACTTGGTTGATACGCATATCTCCGTTCATGTGTGGATTGCATACAACATGTTCTCCAATTCAAATATTTGAATGCAAGTTTATATCGAAACATGGTTTATATCAGTCTTTGATGCATAAAACGCGACCTTCCCCTCTCCCGGACTCCTGTTCTCTCTCTCGCCGACAATCTCCAATTCGATGGCACACATCCAAACCCAAACCTTGTTGGTCCCTCTCCTCTCTCTCTCTCTCTCTCTCTCTCTCTCTCTCTCTCCCTCTCTCTCTCTCTGGGGGGGGGGGTCTTTCTAGTTTCGCATGCACACTCCTTGTATAGGCCTCTCTGGCCCACTATGTATGATTCTCTAGTCCAAGCTAAATATCTTGGGTGCACTCATCGTACACACACAAATTCCCTGGCTCGTTGCCCATAACTCTCTCACGCACCACTCTACCGTCTCGGAGCTCTTCCCTCTCTCTCTCAAACTCTCCATCTCCCTGGGTCACACATACACATGCATATCTCGCTCGCACTCGATAGACCCATCTAAAACTCTCTCTCTCCCTCGTTCTCTCTCCATCTCACACACACACACAATGTCACGCCTAGCCAAGTATGATGGTCTCTCACTCAATTTTAGGCACACGTAGTCCCCCTATATGTATATGACTAGCTAATTCTTAGTCTCCATCACAAACATGTGCATGGTCTATCTCAATTTCTCTCGGGGCACTTCTATCGCACACGCTCCTCGTCCCTCGATCTCCCACCCATAAAGTCCCCTCACGATCTCGAGGGGATCTCTCTATCACAAACACACCCTCACTCCCTCCCCATTCGTCCATCTTCTCCATGCGTCCCTCTCGACCTTTGTCCCTTGTTGGCTAGACCTCTATTGGAGATGTGCTATAGGGGTGTCTCTCTCCGTTGCAAGCAATCAGACACTAGCTATCTTCGTGTATCTCCTCACCTTGCTTTTCTATCTCGGCGATGCATGCATGATATGTTTGCATAAGAAACGAACACACACTCTCTCTAATTATCGTTTGTTGTCCCTTTCTCTTTCACATCCACACTCATTTTGCACACTCACTCATTCTCCTTCACACGTACTTGATCTCTCTCGACTTAGGCACTCTCTTCGGTCCATAGCATATAGATATATTGAAAAGTCAAGCATCACAAAGTTTGACCATGTACGTTGATAGAGGCAAAGGTGTCCCGTCTTTCGATGAGATGATGGATATCGCCTTGGTGGAAGTCGACTTTGACGATCCGACTACGAACGTGCGAGGACGTCGCACCTTAGCAATCGCTAAACCAACTCCAAGAGGTTATTGACCACACCGTAGCACGATCAACCTGACCACGAGGGTCTATTTCCTGCGAGCAAACGAAGAACAAGCAAGAAACTGAGATTGCAATCTAGATATTGCGAATATAAGATGAAAGCTTTATTGATCAAGGTGGGGTTCTGTGACGCCTTTGTCTGGTCGTTGAACACAAACGAAGTACGCGAAGTTGCAGCTATGGCGAACTTTAATCTAAACAAAACCCAAAGTCTAAACGACGCCCTAATGGCTGTATATATGGAGGAAGAGGGGGGGGGGATTTCGTGGCCCTTGGGGAAGGGGTCCGAAACCAACCCTATCTCTTGTTTCCCCACACATACGGACTCTAAAAACAGCCTATACTCAAGTATTTCGAAATTACATGGGCCTGGGCCAATAATAAGGTGACGCAGCACCTAGAATAGCCTCTGGACGAAAGCTATGAAGTAGCATCTTGATGAGGACATCAATACCATTGTTCCACCCACAGCCCCTGCTGCTATACATACTGGACCAATTACTAGAGCTCGCGCACGCCAATTAAATTACCAGGTACTTTCGTTTCTTGGTAATGATTCTAATGTTCATGAGAATATGATGCTGTCTAAATGGGATACATTTGTTTTGCTTACAAATGAAGGGCCTAGCTTTGAGAAGGATGAACATTGGAGCAAGAACAAGCATGGAGATGATGGCATGCGCATGGGGGACAAGAACGGAGTTACAAGTGATAATTTCAGGACATTGAAGCCACCATAATGCGTGCATGAAGCCTTGGATGAAATATACAAGATGCTACTTCATAACTTTCGTCCAGAGGGTATTCTAGGTGCTGCGTCACCTTATTATTGGGCCAGGCCCATGTAATTTCGAAATACTTGAGTATAGGCTATTTTTAGAGTCCGTATGTGTGGGGAAACAAGAGATAGGGTTGGTTTTGGACCCCTTCCCCAAGGGCCACGAAATTTCCCCCTCTTCCTCCATATATACAGCCCTTAGGGAGTCGTTTAGACTTTGGGTTTTGTTTAGATTAAAAGTTCGCCATAGCTGCAACTTCGCGTACTTCGTTTGTGTTCAACGACCAGACAAAGGCGTCACAGAACCCCACCTTGATCAATAAAGCTTTCATCTTATATTCGCAATATCCACATTGCAATCTCAATTTCTTGCTTGTTCTTCGTTTGCTCGCAGGAAACAGACCCTCGTGGTCAGGTTGATCGTGCTCCGGCGTGGTCAATAACCTCTCGGAGTTGGTTTAGCGATTGCTAAGGCGCGACGTGATCGCACGTTCGTAGTCGGATCGTCAAAGTCGACTTCCACCAAAGCGATATCCATCATCTCATCGAATAATGGGACACCTTTACCTCTATCAAGTGGTATCAGATTTCCAGGTTGCTCGGTGAGATTTTACAGTTTTTCGTAGTTTAGATCGAGTCTGTTCTTCATACCTACAGTCCACGAAAAAGCCACAAAAAAAATTAGGGTTAGTTCATCATATCCGAACCAATCTGAGCCTTTGCATAATCTTTTTAGTGTTTTTGCTTTGTTGAATTTGCGGTTGCATCGTCGTGTCAAGTTGCTGGTCTTAGAGTCTAGTCTTTTAGAGTTTCGAGTTCTGGTCATAAGTTGTCACGCCGCCGCCGCACCATCATCATCGCCTTGCCATCTACCACTATTGCTTATCCGCCACCGCTCTGAATCCGTATCCATATACCACCACCAATCCGTATCCATATACCACCACCGATCCGTATCCATATACCACCACCGCTGCCATATCCTACCACCATATATCCACCACCAATCCGAGTTCTTTTCATATTCGGTTTGTTTTAGAGATCCATCTATTTTTCGTTTCGTGTTTTACAGTGATTTTTTGTCGCACTTTTTCGTCGTCGCTGCCCTGATTTCCGAAAAAAATAGTCAAATTTTTTTTGTGCCTATCCTGTCAGTTTGACCTGGGAAGAGTTTTGAGACACTCGCCATTATAGTGATTTTTCGCAAAAAAAGAGGAGCGCAAAAAAAAAGAGCAAATTTTTTTTCCAGAGTGTGCTTTTCCCTTGTTTACGTGCAGCGCCGTGATTTTGTTAGTGTTCTAGGCTCGCGTCTCTAGCACGGTCTAGCCTAGGACCAGCATTGTACCGTCGTTGAGCGTTTATTCAACTTTGCATCTCTGAATTGATTATTGCTGACCATTTTTGCTACCATATTATAAGCCTTCCCAGCTCCACATACATCTACATCGTGCGTTTGACTCTCCCTGGTGATCACCACCTGCTGCTGGGTAAGAATTAGTAAGAATTTGAGATTCGCTTGAAGGATTTGTGACACACCACCATCACCACCACTTCCTAGTAGTCTGTAGGATCATATTCTTTTGTGTTTCTATTGCTGCTAACCATGGCAGGATCACAAGCCGATGAGACTGATTGGGAGAACATGACGAACAAGGAGTTGCATGATAAATTTCAGCAAATGATGAGTGGCCAGGTGGGAGATCTGCTAAACAGATTTGAAGAGGCTATGGAAAAGATAGATGCCATGGAGAAGTCGTTCGAGACAAAGCTGGATAACAAGTTTACTGAATTACTCAAGCGTCTTCCCCAGCCACCACCGGCTGCATATGTCGCACCTCTACAACAACAACAACCACATCTCCAACGCCGCCTTCCAAATCAAGTGGGACGAGCACAGCGCGTTCCAATTGAGACTGGTCAAAATTCGGGTGCCGCTGCACCTACTGTTGATGCTTCTTTGGCTCCTGCTACTGCGGCGGCTGAGGAGGATGACGATTATGCGGGCGCTTATGAGGATGAGGTTGATCAAAATCAGAACTACGTGCAGCCACCAGCACCACCACCAGCAGGTCGACCTCAGGTATATATTCGCAACGGTAGGCTGGCACCACCACCTCAGGTACGAGATCATGACCATCTCCCTAAACTGAAATTGAATATTCCACCATTTGAGGGTAGATATGTTCCTGATATATATCTTACTTGGGAGTTAGAAACTGAACAACGATTTACATGTTTACAATATCCTGAGGAGAGACGTGTTCCTGCTGCTGTTTGTGCTTTCACTAGCTTTGCATGTGTTTGGTTGTCTGAACATTGTAGATTATATCCTGTTCCAGCTACTTGGGCTGCTTTGAAAACTGCTATGCGTACTCGTTGGGTTCCACCATATTATCAACGTGAATTACTTCAAAAATTGCAGCGCTTAAGACAAGGGAAAAATTCTGTAGAAGAATATTATCAGGAATTACAAACTGGCATGATTAGATGTGGTATTGTTGAGGAGAATGAAGCTATGCTTGCACGTTTTATGGGTGGATTAAATAAAGAGATTCAGACCATTCTAGAGTATAAGGATTATAATAATATCACTCGTTTATTCCATCTTGCTTGTAAAGCTGAACGTGAAGTGCAGGATCGACACGCATTGGCGCGAACTAACTTTTCTGCAGGTCGACCTTCATCATGGACACCACGTGCATCCTCTACTTCCACTTCACCATCACCCCCATCAGGTGCCACCTCCAGCCGTGATACAAGAAAGCAGGCACAACCACCACTCTCTGCCAAGAGCACACCTGCCGGGCCTGCGCAGAGCTCTTCTTCTTCCATGGCGTCAACAAGGCACACAAGTGATATTATTTGTCGTCGTTGTAAGGGAAGAGGACATTATGCGAGAGAATGCAAATCTCAGCGTGTGATGATTGCTACTGAGGATGGTGGGTATGAGTCCGCTAGTGACTATGATGAGGAGACTTTGGCTCTTATTACACGTGAAGAACATGGTGGAGATGATTCTGAAAATGAGACGCAATACATGGCTCCTGAAGACGCTGACAGGTATGAATGTTTAGTTGCTCAACGTGTTTTGAGTGTGCAGGTCACACAAGCAGAGCAAAATCAGAGGCATAATTTGTTCCATACAAAGGGAGTTGTGAAGGAACGTTCTGTTCGCGTCATCATAGATGGAGGGAGCTGTAACAACTTGGCTAGCATGGAGATGGTGGAGAAACTATCTCTCACCACAAGACCATATCCACATCCTTACTACATCCAATGGTTCAACAACAGCGGCAAGGTTAAGGTAACACGTACTGTTCGTGTGCATTTTAGTATCTCTACATATGCTGATTATGTTGATTGTGATGTGGTACCCATGCAAGCATGTTCCTTATTACTTGGTAGACCATGGCAATTTGATAAAAATTCTGTACACCATGGTAGAAACAATCAGTATACTCTTGTTCATAAGGATAAAAATATTACTTTGCTTCCTATCACTCCTGATTCCATTTTGAAAGATGACATTAATAGAGCTAATAAAGCAAAACAGGAGAAAAATAAGAGTGAAAATCAGATTGTGGCAAAAGAATTTGAGCAACAAATGAAACCTAATAATAAACCATCTAGTGTTGTTTCTGAAATTAAATTGAAAAGTGCATGTTTACTTGCCACAAAATCTGATATTGATGAGCTAGATTTCAACAAATCTGTTTGCTATGCTTTTGTGTGCAAAGAGGCATTATTTTCATTCCACGACGTGCCTTTCTCTTTGCCCCCTGCTGTCACTAACATTTTGCAGGAGTTCGCTGACGTCTTCCCACAAGACGTGCCACCGGGATTACCACCTATTCGAGGGATTGAGCATCAAATTGATTTAATTCCCGGTGCATCGCTACCCAACCGTGCACCATACCGTACCAATCCAGAGGAGACGAAGGATATTATGCGTCAAGTACAGGAGCTGCTCGACAAAGGTTATATACGCGAATCTCTTAGTCCTTGTGCTGTTCCTATTATACTAGTGCCTAAAAAGGATGGTACGTCGCGTATGTGTGTTGATTGTACATGCATTAATAATATTACTATTCGTTACCGTCATCCTATTCCTAGGCTAGATGATATGCTTGATGAATTGAGTGGCTCTACAATATTCTCCAAAGTTGATTTGCGTAGTGGATACCATCAAATTCGTATGAAATTGGGAGATGAATGGAAAACTGCATTTAAAACTAAGTTTGGTTTATATGAGTGGTTAGTCATGCCTTTTGGGTTAACTAATGCACCTAGTACTTTCATGAGACTAATGAACGAAGTTTTACGTGCTTTCATTGGACGATTTGTGGTAGTCTATTTTGATGATATACTGATTTATATCAAATCTTTGGAAGAACATTTGGAACATTTACGTGCTGTTTTTATTGCTCTACATGATGCACGTTTGTTTGGTAACCTTGGGAAGTGCACCTTTTGCACCGACCGAGTATCTTTTTTTGGCTATGTTGTTACTCCACAGGGAATTGAAGTTGATAAAGCCAAGATTGAAGCTATTGAGAGTTGGCCGCAGCCCAAAACGGTCACACAAGTGCGGAGTTTTCTTGGACTCGCTGGTTTCTATAGGCGTTTTGTGAGAGATTTTAGCACCATTGCTGCACCTCTCAACGAGCTTACAAAGAAGGATGTGCCTTTTGTTTGGGGTACCGGACAGGAGGAAGCCTTCACGGTATTGAAAGATAAGTTGACACATGCTCCTTTACTCCAACTTCCTGATTTTAATAAGACTTTTGAGCTTGAATGTGATGCTAGTGGAATTGGATTAGGAGGTGTGTTATTACAAGATGGTAAACCTGTTGCATACTTTTCTGAAAAATTGAGTGGGCCTAGTCTGAATTATTCTACTTATGATAAAGAACTATATGCTCTTGTTCGGACTTTAGAAACATGGCAACATTATTTATGGCCCAAAGAATTTGTTATACATTCTGATCATGAATCTTTGAAACATATTAAAAGTCAAGCTAAACTGAATCGTAGACATGCTAAATGGGTTGAATTAATTGAAACTTTCCCTTATGTCATTAACACAAGAAGGGTAAAGAAAATGTTATTGCTGATGCATTGTCTCGTCGCTATACTATGCTTTCACAACTTGACTTCAAAATATTTGGTTTGGAGATCATCAAAGATCAATATGTGCATGATGCTGATTTTAAAGATGTTTTGCAGAATTGTAAAGAAGGAAGAACCTGGAACAAGTTTGTCGTTAATGATGGATTTGTGTTCCGTGCTAACAAGCTATGCATTCCAGCTAGTTCTCTTCGTCTTTTGTTGTTGCAGGAGGCGCATGGAGGAGGATTAATGGGACACTTTGGCGTGAAGAAGACGGAGGACGTACTTGCTACACATTTCTTTTGGCCAAAGATGAGACGGGATGTTGAGCGTTTTGTTGCTCGCTGCACTACATGTCAAAAAGCTAAGTCACGACTCAATCCTCATGGTTTATATATGCCTTTGCCTGTACCTAGTGTTCCTTGGGAGGATATATCTATGGACTTTGTTTTAGGTTTACCTCGAACAAAGAAGGGGAGGGATAGCATATTTGTTGTCGTGGATAGATTCTCAAAAATGGCACACTTTATACCATGTCATAAAAGCGATGATGCTGTTAATGTTGCTGATTTGTTCTTCCGTGAAATTATTCGTTTGCATGGTGTGCCAAATACTATTGTTTCAGATCGTGATACTAAATTTCTTAGCCACTTTTGGAGATGTTTATGGGCTAAGTTGGGGACTAAACTGCTTTTTAGTACTACTTGTCACCCCCAAACTGATGGACAAACTGAAGTAGTCAATAGAACATTGTCTACTATGCTTAGGGCTGTTTTGAAGAATAATAAGAAAATGTGGGAAGAATGCTTGCCTCATATTGAGTTTGCTTATAATCGTTCATTGCATTCTACTACTAAGATGTGCCCTTTTGAAATTGTGTATGGTTTCCTACCTCGTGCACCTATTGATTTGTTGCCTCTTCCATCTTCGGAGAAGGTTAATTTTGATGCTAAACAACATGATGAATTGATCTTAAAAATGCATGAGTTAACTAAGGAAAACGTTGAGCGTATGAATGCTAAATATAAACTTGCTGGAGATAAGGGTAGAAAACATGTTGTGTTTGCACCTGGAGATCTTGTTTGGTTACATTTGCGTAAGGATAGATTTCCTGATTTGCGCAAATCAAAGCTAATGCCACGTGCTGATGGTCCTTTTAAGGTGTTAGAGAAAATAAATGATAATGCATATAAACTTGAGCTGCCTGCAGATTTTAGGGTTAGTCCCACTTTTAACATTGCAGATTTGAAGCCTTATTTGGGTGAGGGAGATGAGCTTCCGTCGAGGACGACTTCATTTCAAGAAGGGGAGGATGATGAGGACATCAATACCATTGTTACACCCACAGCCCCTGCTGCTATACATACTGGACCAATTACTAGAGCTCGCGCACGCCAATTAAATTACCAGGTACTTTCGTTTCTTGGTAATGATTCTAATGTTCATGAGAATAAGATGCTGCCTAAATGGGATACATTTGTTTTGCTTACAAATGAAGGGCCTAGCTTTGAGAAGGATGAACATTGGAGCAAGAACAAGCATGGAGATGATGGCATGCGCATGGGGGACAAGAACGGAGTTACAAGTGATGATTTCAGGACATTGAAGCCACCATAATGCGTGCATGAAGCCTTGGACGAAATATGCAAGATGCTACTTCATAACTTTCGTCCAGAGGCTATTCTAGGTGCTGCGTCACCTTATTATTGGGCCAGGCCCATGTAATTTGGAAATACTTGAGTATAGGCTATTTTTAGAGTCCGTATGTGTGGGAAAACAAGAGATAGGGTTGGTTTCGGACCCCTTCCCCAAGGGCCACGAAATTTCCCCCTCTTCCTCCATATATACAGCCCTTAGGGCGTCGTTTAGACTTAGGGTTTTGTTTAGATTAAAAGTTCGCCATAGCTGCAACTTCATGTACTTCGTTTGTGTTCAACGACCAGACAAAGGCGTCACAGAACCCCACCTTGATCAATAAATTTTTCATCTTATATTCGCAATATCCAGATTGCAATCTCAGTTTCTTGCTTGTTCTTCATTTGCTCGCAGGAAACAGACCCTCGTGGTCAGGTTGATCGTGCTCCGGCGTGGTCAATAACCTGTCGGAGTTGGTTTAGCGATTGCTAAGGCGCGACGTCATCGCACGTTCGTAGTCGGATCGTCAAAGTCGACTTCCACCAAAGCGATATCCATCATCTCATCGAAAGACGAGACACCTTTGCCTCTATCACATCTTGTATATTTCATCCGAGGCTTCATGCACGCATTATGGTGGCTTCAACGTCCTGAAATCATCACTTGTAACTACGTTCTTGTTCCCCTTGCGCATGCCATCATCACCATGCTTGTTCTTGCTCCAATGTTCATCGTTCTCTAAGCTAGGCCCTTCATTTGTAAGGAAAACAAATGTATCCAATTTAGGCAGCATCATATTCTCATGAACATTAGAATCATTACCAAGAAACGAAAGTACCTGGTAATTTAATTGGCGTGCGCGAGCTCTAGTAATTGGTCCAGTATGTATAGCAGCAGGGGCTGTGGGTGTAACAATGGTATTGATGTCCTCATCATCATCCCCTTCTTGAAATGAAGTCGTCCTCGACGGAAGCTCATCTTCCTCAGCCAAATAAGGCTTCAAATCTGCAATGTTAAAAGTGGGACTAACCCTAAAATCTGCAGGCAGCTCAAGTTAATATGCATTATCATTTATTTTCTCTAATACCTTAAAAGGACCATCAACACGTGGCATTAGCTTTGATTTGCGCAAATCAGGAAATCTATCCTTACGCAAATGTAACCAAACAAGATCTCCAGGTGCAAACGCAACATGTTTTCTACCCTTATCTCCAACAAGTTTATTAGCATTCATACGCTCAATGTTTTCCTTAGTTAACTCATGCATTTTTAAAATCAATTCAGCAGGTTGTTTAGCATCAAAATTAACCTTCTCCGAAGATGGAAGAGGCAACAAATCAATAGGTGCACGAGGTAGGAAACCATACACAATTTCAAAAGGGCACATCTTAGTAGTAGAATGCAATGAACGATTATAAGCAAACTCAATATGAGGCAAGCATTCTTCCCACATTTTCTTATTATTCTTCAAAACAGCCCTAAGCATAGTAGACAATGTTCTATTGACTACTTCAGTTTGTCCATCAGTTTGAGGGTGACAAGTAGTACAGAAAAGCAGTTTAGTCCCCAACTTATCCCATAAACATCTTCAAAAGTGGCTAAGAAATTTAGTATCACGATCTGAAACAATAGTATTTGGTACACCATGCAAGTGAATAATTTCACGAAAGAACAAATCAGCAACATTAACGGCATCATCGCTTTTATGACATGGTATAAAGTGTGCCATTTTCGAGAATCTATCCACGACAACAAATATGCTATCCCTCCCCTTCTTTGTTCGAGGTAAACCTAAAACAAAGTCCATAGATATATCCTCCCAAGGAACACTAGGTACAGGCGAAGGCATATATAAACCATGAGGATTGAGTCGTGACTTAGCTTTTTGACATGTAGTGCAGCGAGCAACAAAGCGCTCAACATCCCGTCTCATCTTTGGCCAAAAGAAATGTGTAGTAAGTACGTCCTCCGTCTTCTTCATGCCAAAGTGTCCCATTAATCCTCCTCCATGCGCCTCCTGCAACAACAAAAGACGAATGGAGCTAGCGAGAATGCATAGCTTGTTAGCATGGAACACAAATCCATCATTAACGACGAACTTGTTCCATGTTCGTCCTTCTTTACAATTCTGCAATACATCTTTAAAGCCAGCATCATGCACATATTGATCTTTGATGGTCTCCAAACCAAATATTTTAGAGTCAAGTTGTGAAAGCATAGTATAGCGACGAGACAATGCATCAGCAATAACATTTTCTTTACCCTTCTTGTGTTTAATGACATAAGGGAAAGTCTCAATGAATTCAACCCATTTAGCATGTCTACGATTCAGTTTAGCTTGACTTTTAATATGTTTCAAAGATTTGTGATCAGAATGTATAACAAATTCTTTGGGCCATAAATAATGTTGCCATGTTTCTAAAGTTCGAACAAGAGCATATAATTCTTTATCATAAGTAGAATAATTCAGACTAGGCCCACTCAATTTTTCAGAAAAGTATGCAACAGGTTTGCCATCTTGTAATAACACACCTCCTAGTCCAATTCCACTAGCATCGCCTTCAAGTTCAAAAGTCTTATTAAAATCAGGAAGTTGGAGTAAAGGAGCATGTGTCAACTTATCTTTCAATACCGTGAAGGCTTCTTCCTGTGCGGTACCCCAAACAAAAGGCACATCCTTCTTTGTAAGCTCATTGAGAGGTGCAGCAATGGTGCTGAAATCTCTCACAAAACGCCTATAGAATCCTGCGAGGCCTAGAAAACTCCTCACTTGTGTGACCGTTTTGGGCTGCGGCCAACTCTCAATAGCTTCAATCTTGGCTTTATCAACTTCAATTCCCTGTGGAGTAACAACATAGCCAAGAAAAGACACTCGATCGGTGCAAAAGGTGCACTTCCCAAGGTTACCAAACAAACGTGCATCACGTAGAGCAATAAAAACAGCACATAAATGTTCCAAATGTTCCTCCAAAGATTTGCTATAAATCAATATGTCATCAAACTAAACTACCACAAATCGTCCAATGAAAGCACGTAAAACTTCGTTCATTAATCTCATGAAAGTACTAGGTGCATTAGTTAACCCAAAAGGCATGACTAACCACTCATATAATCCAAACTTAGTTTTAAATGCTGTTTTCCATTCATCTCCCAATTTCATACGAATTTGATGGTATCCACTACGCAAATCAACTTTGGAGAATATTGTAGAGCCACTCAATTCATGAAGCATATCATCTAGCCTAGGAATAGGATGACGATAACGAATAGTAATATTATTAATGCCTCTACAATCTACGCACATACACGAAGTACCATCCTTTTTCGGCACTAAAATGATAGGAACAGCACAAGGACTAAGGGATTCGCGTATATAACCTTTGTCGAGCAGCTCCTGTACTTGACGCATAATCTCCTTCGTCTCCTCTGGATTGGTACGGTATGGTGCACGGTTGGGTAATGATGCACCGGGAATTAAGTCAATCTGATGCTCAATCCCTCGAATGGGAGGTAATCCCGGTGGCACGTCTTGTGGAAAGACGTCAGCGAACTCCTGCAAAACGTTAGTGACAGCAGGAGGCAAAGAGGAAGGCACGTCCTCGAATGAAAATAATGCCTCTTTGCACACAAAAGCATAGCAAACAGATTTGCTGAAATCTAGCTCATCAATATCAGATTTGGTGGCAAATAAAGATGCACTTTTCAATTTAATTTCAGAAGCAACACTAGATGGTTTATTATTGGGCTTCATTTGTTGCTCAAATTCTTTTGCCACAATCTGATTTTCACTCTTATTCTTCTCCTGTTTTGCTTTATTAGCTCTATTAATATCATCTTTCAAAATGGAATCAGGAGTCATAGGAAGCAAAGTAATATTTTTATCCTTATGAACAAGAGTATACTGATTGTTTCTACCATGGTGTACATAATTTTTATCAAATTGCCATGGTCGACCAAGTAATAAGGAACATGCTTGCATAGGTACCACATCACAATCAACATAATCAGCATATGTAGAGATACTAAAATGCACACGAACAGTACGTGTTACCTTAACCTTGCCGCTGTTGTTGAACCATTGGATGTAGTAAGGATGTGGATGTGGTCTTGTGGTGAGAGATAGCTTCTCCACCATCTCCATGCTAGCCAAGTTGTTGCAGCTCCCTCCATCTATGATGGCACGCACAGAACGTTCCTTCACAACTCCCTTTGTATGGAACAAATTATGCCTCTGATTTTGCTCTGCTTGTGTGACCTGCACACTCAAAACACGTTGAGCAACTAAACATTCATACCTGTCAGCGTCTTCAGGAGCCATGTATTGCATCTCATGATCAGAATCATCTCCACCGTGTTCTTCACGTGTGATAAGAGCTAAAGTCTCCTCATCATAGTCACTAGCGAACTCATACCCACCATCCTCAGTAGCAATCATCACACACTGAGATTTGCATTCTCGCGCATAATGTCCTCTTCCCTTACAGCGACGACAAATAATATCACTTGTGTGCCCTGTTGATGCCATGGACGAAGAAGAGCTCTGTGCAGGCCCGGCAGGTGCGCTCTTGGCAGATAGTGGTGGTTGTGCCTACTTTCTTGTATCACGGCTGGAGGTGGCACCTGATGGAGGTGCTGGTGCAGTGGAAGTAGAGGATGCACGCGGTGTCCATGATGAAGGTTGACCTGTAGAAAAGTTAGTTCGTGCCAATGCTTGTCGATCCTGCACTTCACGTTCAGCTTTACAAGCAAGATGGAATAAACGAGTGATATTAGTATACTCCTTATACTCTAGAATGGTCTGAATCTCTCTATTTAATCCACCCATAAAACGTGCGAGCATAGCTTCGTTGTCCTCAACAATACCACATCTAATCATGCCAGTTTGTAATTCCTGATAATATTCTTCTACAGAATTTTTCCCTTGTCGTAAACGCTGCAATTTTTGAAGCAATTCACGTTGATAATATGGTGGAACCAACAAGTATGCATAGCAGTTTTCAAAGCAGCCCAAGTAGCTGGAATAGGATATAATCTACAATGTTCAGACCACCATACACATGAAAAACTAGTGAAAGCACAAACAGCAGCAGCAACCCGTCTCTCCTCGGGATATTGTAAACATGTAAAACATTGTTCAGTTTGTAACTCCCAAGTAAGATATATATCAGGAACATATCTACCCTCAAATGGTGGAATATTCAATTTTAGTTTAGGAATATGGTCATTATCTCGTACCTGAGGTGGTGGTGCAGGCCTACCGTTGCGAATATATACCTGAGGTCGACCTGCTGGTGGCTGCACGTAGTTCTGATTTTGATCAACCTCATCCTCATAATCGCCACATAATCGTCATCCTCCTCAGCCGCCGCAGCAGCAGGAGCCAAAGAAGCATCAATAGTAGGTGCAGCGGCACCCGAATTTTGACCAGTCTCAATTGGAACGCGCTGTGCTCATCCCACTTGATTTGGAAGGCGGCGTTGGAGATGTGGTTGTTGTTGTTGTAGAGGTGCGACAGGTGCAGCCGGTGGTGGTTGGGGAAGACGCTTGAGCAATTCATGAAACCTATTATCCAGCTTTGTCTCAAACGGCTTCTCCACGGCATCTATCTTCTCCATAGCCTCTTCAAATCTGTTTAGCACATCTCCCACCTGGCCACTCATCATTTGCTGAAATTTATCATGCAACCCCCTTGTTCGTCATGTTCTCCCAATCAGTCTCATCGGCTTGTGATCCTGCCATGGTTAGCAGCAATAGAAACACAAAAGAATATGATCCTACAGACTACTAGGAAGTGGTGGTGATGGTGGTGTGTCACAAATCCTTCAAGCGAATCTCAAATTCTTACCAGTTCTTACCCAACAGCAGGTGGTGATCGGCAACCGTTGTAGTCAAAACTCTCAAAGCTTGGATAGAGCGATTACCAGGGAGAGTCAAACGCACGACGTAGATGTATGTGGAGCTGGGAAGGCTTATAATATGGTAGCAAAAAGGGTCAGCAATAATCAATTCAGATATGCAAAGTTGAATAAACGCTCAACGACGGTACTGTGCTGGTCCTAGGCTAGACCGTGCTAGAGACGCGAGCCTAGAACACTAACAAAATCACGGCGCTGCATGTAAACAAGGGAGGAGCACACTCTGAAACTTTTTTTTCACTTTTTTTTGCACTTTTTTTTCTCTTTTTTTTTTGCTCCGCAACAATTTTTTTTCAATAAGTCAACAAATGGCCTAAAAACTGCCTAGCCAGAATTTATTTTTTTGAAACTGGAACTATTTTTCTACTGCGGGTAACACAAAAGTTTGGGAGTCCTTCTCTGTCATGACTCGGAGTATGGCGTGATCTGGAAATCCAAAACAGAGTAACAAAATACTGGACTTGGACTAGGACTGGTGGCGGAGATGAATCTGGTGGAACTCGGACTGGTGGCGGAGATGAATCTGGTGGAACTCGGACTGGTGGCGGATATATGTTGCAGGTGTACTCGGATTGGCGTGATGGCGGTGGATATGTGGTGGCGTATATGGACTCGGATTGGCGGTGAATATGTGGTGGTGGTATATGGCAGCGGCGATGAAGTTGGTGCGGTGGTGGTATATGGCAGCAGCGATGATGATGATGCGGTGGTGATATATGGCAGCGGCGACGTGAGAACCTGTGAACAGAACTCGAAACTCTAAAGGACTAGACGCTAAGACCAGCAACTTGACACGACGATGCAACCGCAAATTCAACAAAGCAAACACAGAAAAGATTATGCAAAGGCTCAGATTGGTTCGGATAGGATGAACTAACCCTAATTTTTTTTGGCTTTTTCGTGGACTATAGGTATGAAGAACAAACTCGATCTAAACTACAAAAAACTGTAAATCTCACCGAGCAACCTGGAAATCTGATACCACTTGATAGAGCCAAAGGTGTCCCATCTTTCGATGAGATGATGGATATCGCTTTGGTGGAAGTCGACTTTTACGATCCGACTACGAACGTGCGATGACGTCGCGCCTTAGCAATCGCTAAACCAACTCCGAGAGGTTATTGACCACGCCGGAGCACGATCAACCTGACCACGAGGGTCTGTTTCCTGCGAGCAAACGAAGAACAAGCAAGAAACTGAGATTGCAATCTAGATATTGCGAATATAAGATGAAAGCTTTATTGATCAAGGTGGGGTTCTGTGACGCCTTTGTCTGGTCGTTGAACACAAACGAAGTACGCGAAGTTGCAGCTATGGCGAACTTTAATCTAAACAAAACCCAAAGTCTAAACGACGCCCTAAGGGTTGTATATATGGAGGAAGAGGGGGGGGGGGATTTCGTGGCCATTGGGGAAGGGGTCCGAAACCAACCCTATCTCTTGTTTCCCCACACATACGGACTCTAAAAAACAGCCTATACTCAAGTATTTCGAAATTACATGGGCCTGGCCCAATAATAAGGTGACACAGCACCTAGAATAGCCTCTGGACGAAAGTTATGAAGTAGCATCTTGTATATTTCGTCCGAGACTTCATGCACGCATTATGGTGGCTTCAACGTCCTGAAATCATCACTTGTAACTCCGTTCTTGTTCCCCTTGCGCATGCCATCATCTCCATGCTTGTTCTTGCTCCAATGTTCATCCTTCTCCAAGCTAGGCCCTTCATTTGTAAGCAAAACAAATGTATCCAATTTAGGCAGCATCATATTCTCATGAACATTAGAATCATTACCAAGAAACGAAAGTACCTGGTAATTTAATTGGCGTGCGCGAGCTCTAGTAATTGGTCCAGTATGTATAGCAGCAGGGGATGTGGGTGTAACAATGGTATTGATGTCCTCATCAGCAGGTATACCCGAGGATGTTATCAAGAAGAAGGTCTTCCCTTTATCTTTGAAGGGAAAGGCATTGACATGGTTTAGGCTATGTGAAGATATGGGATCATGGAACTACAACCGATTGAAATTGGAATTTCGTCAGAAGTTTTATCCTATGCATCTTGTTCATCGTGATTGTAATTATATATATAATTTTTGGCCTCACGAAGGAGAAAGGATCGCTCAAGCTTGGGGGAGGCTTAATTCAATGTTATATTCATGCCCCAATCATGAGCTCCCAAGAGAAATTATTATTCAAAAATTTTATGCTTGGCTTTCTCTCAATAATCGCTCCATGCTCGATACTTCTTGTACTGGTTCTTTTATGATGAAGACTATTGAATTCAAATGGGATTTATTGGAAATAATTAAACGCAGCTCAGAAGATTGGGAACTCGACGAAGGTAAGGAGTCAGGTATAACACCTAAGTTTTATTGTGTTAAATCTTTTATGGATACCGATGTTTTCCATGAATTTAGCACTAAATATGGACTTGACTCTGAGATAGTAGCTTCTTTCTGTGAATCATTTGCTACTCATGTTGATCTCCCTAAGGAGAAGTGGTTTAAATATAATCCTCCCATTGAAGTAAAAGTAGTTGAACCTATTAAAGTTGAAGAAGAGACTATCACTTATAATGTTGATCCTATTGTTCCTACCGCTTATATTGAGAAACCACCTTTCCCTGTTAGAATAAAGGATCATGCTAAAGCTTTGACTGTGGTTCGTAAGAGTAATACTAGAACACCTACACCCTCTGAGAAAATTAAAGTTGAACCTAGTATTGCTATGGTTAAAGATCTCTTGGCCGATAATATTGATGGGCATGTTATTTACTTCTGTGATGAAGCTGCTAGAATTGCTAGACCCGATACTAAGGGTAAACATAGACCTGTTGTTGGCATGCCTGTTGTTTCTGTTAAAATAGGAGATCATTATTATCATGGCTTGTGTGATATGGGTGCTAGTGCAAGTGCAATACCTCATTCCTTATACAAAGAAATTATGCATGATATTGCACCTGCTGAGATAGAAGAGATAGATGTTACAATCAAGCTTGCCAATAGAGATACTATTTCACCAGTTGGGATTGTTAGAGATGTTGAAGTCTTGTGTGGGAAAGTTAAATATCCTACTGATTTTCTTGTTCTTGGTTCCCCACAAGATGACTTTTGTCCCATTATATTTGGTAGACCCTTCTTGATGAGGACATCAATACCATTGTTACACCCACAGCCCCTGCTGCTATACATACTGGACCAATTACTAGAGCTCGCGCACGCCAATTAAATTACCAGGTACTTCCGTTTCTTGGTAATGATTCTAATGTTCATGAGAATATGATGCTGCCTAAATTGGATACATTTGTTTTGCTTACAAATGAAGGGCCTAGCTTTGAGAAGGATGAACATTGGAGCAAGAACAAGCATGGAGATGATGGCATGCGCATGGGGGACAAGAACGGAGTTACAAGTGATGATTTCAGGACATTGAAGCCACCATAATGCGTGCATGAAGCCTTGGACGAAATATGCAAGATGCTACTTCATAACTTTCGTCCAGAGGCTATTCTAGGTGCTGCGTCACCTTATTATTGGGCCAGGCCCATGTAATTTCGAAATACTTGAGTATAGGCTATTTTTAGAGTCCGTATGTGTGGGGAAACAAGAGATAGAGTTCGTTTCGGACCCCTTCCCCAAGGGCCACGAAATTCCCCCCTCTTCCTCCATATATACAGCCCTTAGGGCGTCGTTTAGACTTTGGGTTTTGTTTAGATTAAAAGTTCGCCATAGCTGCAACTTCGCGTACTTCGTTTGTGTTCAACGACCAGACAAAGGCGTCACAGAACCCCACCTTGATCAATAAAGCTTTCATCTTATATTCGCAATATCCAGATTGCAATCTCAGTTTCTTGCTTGTTCTTCGTTTGCTCGCAGGAAACAGACCCTCGTGGTCAGGTTGATCATGCTCCGGCGTGGTCAATAACCTTTCGGAGTTGGTTTAGCGATTGCTAAGGCGCGACGTCATCTCACGTTCGTAGTCGGATCGTCAAAGTCGACTTCCACCAAAGCGATATCCATCATCTCATCGAAAGACGGGACACCTTTGCCTCTATCAAGTGGTATCAGATTTCCAGGTTGCTCGGTGAGATTTTTTACAGTTTTTCGTAGTTTAGATCGAGTCTGTTCTTCATACCTACAGTCCACGAAAAAGCCACAAAAAAAAATTAGGGTTAGTTCATCATATCCGAACCAATCTGAGCCTTTGCATAATCTTTTTAGGGTTTTTGTTTTGTTGAATTTGCGGTTGCATCGTCCTGTCAAGTTGCTGGTCTTAGAGTCTAGTCTTTTAGAGTTTCGAGTTCTGGCCATAAGTTGTCACGCCGCCGCCGCACCATCATCATCGCCTTGCCATCTACCACCATTGCTTATCGGCCACCGCTTTGAATCCGTATCCATATACCACCACCAATCCGTATCCATATACCACCACCGCTACCATATACCACCACCGCTGCCATATCCTACCACCATCTATCCACAACCAATCCGAGTTCTTTTCATATTCGGTTTGTTTTAGAGATCCATCTATTTTCCGTTTCGTGTTTCCTTGCCTCAGTAGGTCTTGGAAAAAAAAGACTGCAGACCCCCGGGCTGTTTTTAGGCCAAAATTTCGGCGACCAAAAATATTTTTCCTATCCTATTTTTAGGTCCCGGGGAGTGTTTTGAGACACTAGCCATCATAGTGATTTTTTGTCGCACTTTTTCGTCGTCGCTGCCCTGATTTCCGGAAAAAAATAGTCAAAAAAATTTTGTGCCTATCCTGTCAGTTTGACCTGGGAAGAGTTTTGAGACACTCGCCATTATAGTGATTTTTCGCAAAAAAAAAAGCGCAAAAAAAAGAGCGCGAAAAAAAAGAGCAATTTTTTTTCCAGAGTGTGCTTTTCCCTTGTTTACGTGCAGCGCCGTGATTTTGTTAGTGTTCTAGGCTCGCGTCTCTAGCACGGTCTAGCCTAGGACCAACACAGTACCGTCGTTGAGCGTTTATTCAACTTTGCATCTCTAAATTGATTATTGCTGACCCTTTTTGCTACCATATTATAAGCCTTCCCAGCTCCACATACATCTACGTCGTGCGTTTGACTCTCCCTGGTAATCGCTCTATCCAAGCTTTGAGAGTTTTGACTACAACGGTTGCCGATGACCACCTGCTGCTGTGTAAGAACTGGTAAGAATTTGAGATTCGCTTGAAGGATTTGTGACACACCACCATCACCACCACTTCCTAGTAGTCTGTAGGATCATATTCTTTTGTGTTTCTATTGCTGCTAACCATGGCAGGATCACAAGCCGATGAGACTTATTGGGAGAACATGACGAACAAGGAGTTGCATGATAAGTTTCAGCAAATGATGAGTGGCCAGGTGGGAGATGTGCTAAACAGATTTGAAGAGGCTATGGAGAAGATAGATGCCGTGGAGAAGTCGTTCGAGACAAAGCTGGATAACAAGTTTACTGAATTACTCAAGCGTCTTCCCCAACCACCACCGGCTGCATATGTCGCACCTCTACAACAACAACAACCACATCTCCAACGTCGCCTTCCAAATCAAGTGGGACGAGCACAGCGCGTTCCAATTGAGACTGGTCAAAATTCGGGTGCGGCGCACCTACTGTTGATGCTTCTTTGGCTCCTGCTACTGCGGCGGCTGAGGAGGATGACGATTATGCGGGCGATTATGAGGATGAGGTTGATCAAAATCAGAACTACGTGCAGCCACCAGCACCACCACCAGCAGGTCGACCTCAGGTATATATTCGCAACGGTAGGCCGGCACCACCACCTCAGGTACGAGATCATGACCATCTCCCTAAACTGAAATTGAATATTCCACCATTTGAGGGTAGATATGTTCCTGATATATATCTTACTTGGGAGTTAGAAACTGAACAACGATTTACATGTTTACAATATCCTAAGGAGAGACGTGTTCCTGCTGCTGTTTGTGCTTTCACTAGCTTTGCATGTGTTTGGTGGTCTGAACATTGTAGATTATATCCTGTTCCAGCTACTTGGGCTGCTTTGAAAACTGCTATGCGTACTCGTTGGGTTCCACCATATTATCAACGTGAATTACTTCAAAAATTGCAGCGCTTAAGACAAGGGAAAAATTCTGTAGAAGAATATTATCAGGAATTACAAACTGGCATGATTAGATGTGGTATTGTTGAGGAGAATGAAGCTATGCTTGCACGTTTTATGGGTGGATTAAATAAAGAGATTCAGACCATTCTAGAGTATAAGGGTTATAATAATATCACTCGTTTATTCCATCTTGCTTGTAAAGCTGAACGTGAAGTGCAGGATCGACAGGCATTGGTGTGAACTAACTTTTCTGCAGGTCGACCTTCATCATGGACACCACGTGCATCCTCTACTTCCACTTCACCATCACCTCCATCAGGTGCCACCTCCAGCCGTGATACAAGAAAGCAGGCACAACCACCACTCTCTGCCAAGAGCACACCTGCCGGGCCTGCGCAGAGCTCTTCTTCTTCCATGGCGTCAACAGGGCACACAAGTGATATTATTTGTCGTCGTTGTAAGGGAAGAGGACATTATGCGAGAGAATGCAAATCTCAGCGTGTGATGATTGCTACTGAGGATGGTGGGTATGAGTCCGCTAGTGACTATGATGAGGGGACTTTGGCTCTTATTACACGTGAAGAACATGGTGGAGATGATTCTGAAAATGAGACGCAATACATGGATCCTGAAGACGCTGACAGGTATGAATGTTTAGTTGCTCAACGTGTTTTGAGTGTGCAGGTCACACAAGCAGAGCAAAATTAGAGGCATAATTTGTTCCATACAAAGGGAGTTGTGAAGGAACATTCTCTTCGCGTCATCATATATGGAGGGAGCTGTAACAACTTGGCTAGCATGGAGATGGTGGAGAAACTATCTCTCACCACAAGACCACATCCACATCCTTACTACATCCAATGGTTCAACAACAGCGGCAAGGTTAAGGTAACACGTACTGTTCGTGTGCATTTTAGTATCTCTACATATGTTGATTATGTTGATTGTGATGTGGTACCCATGCAAGCATGTTCCTTATTACTTGGTAGACCATGGCAATTTGATAAAAATTCTGTACACCATGGTAGAAACAATCAGTATACTCTTGTTCATAAGGATAAAAATATTACTTTGCTTCCTATGACTCCTGATTCCATTTTGAAAGATGACATTAATAGAGCTAATAAAGCAAAACAGGAGAAAAATAAGAGTGAAAATCAGATTGTGGCAAAAGAATTTGAGCAACAAATGAAACCTAATAATAAACCATCTAGTGTTGTTTCTGAAATTAAATTGAAAAGTGCATGTTTACTTGCCACAAAATCTGATATTGATGAGCTAGATTTCAACAAATCTGTTTGCTATGCTTTTGTGTGCAAAGAGGCATTATTTTCATTCGAGGATGTGCCTTCCTCTTTGCCCCCTGCTGTCACTAACATTTTGCAGGAGTTCGCTGCCGTCTTCCCACAAGACGTGCCACCGGGATTACCACCTATTCGAGGGATTGAGCATCAAATTGATTTAATTCCCGGTGCATCGCTACCCAACCGTGCACCATACTGTACCAATCCAGAGGAGACGAAGGAGATTATGCGTCAAGTACAGGAGCTGCTCGACAAAGGTTATATACGCGAATCTCTTAGTCCTTGTGCTGTTCCTATTATACTAGTGCCTAAAAAGGATGGTACGTCGCGTATGTGTGTTGATTGTACAGGCATTAATAATATTACTATTCGTTATCGTCATCCTATTCCTAGGCTAGATGATATGCTTGATGAATTGAGTGGCTCTACAATATTCTCCAAAGTTGATTTGCGTAGTGGATACCATCAAATTCGTATGAAATTGGGAGATGAATGGAAAACTGCATTTAAAACTAAGTTTGGTTTATATGAGTGGTTAGTCATGCCTTTTGGGTTAACTAATGCACCTAGTACTTTCATGAGACTAATGAACGAAGTTTTACGTGCTTTCATTGGACGATTTGTGGTAGTCTATTTTGATGATATACTGATTTATACCAAATCTTTGGAAGAACATTTGGAGCATTTACGTGCTGTTTTTATTGCTCTACGTGATGCACGTTTGTTTGGTAACCTTGGGAAGTGCACCTTTTGCACCGACCGAGTATCTTTTCTTGGCTATGTTGTTACTCCACGGGGAATTGATGTTGATAAAGCCAAGATTGAAGCTATTGAGAGTTGGACGCAGCCCAAAACGGTCACGCAAGTGCGGAGTTTTCTTGGACTCGCTGGTTTCTATAGGCGTTTTTTGAGAGATTTTAGCACCATTGCTGCACCTCTCAACGAGCTTACAAAGAAGGATGTGCCTTTTGTTTGGGGTACCGCATAGGAAGAAGCCTTCACGGTATTGAAAGATAAGTTGACACATGCTCCTTTACTCCAACTTCCTGATTTTAATAAGACTTTTGAGCTTGAATGTGATGCTAGTGGAATTGTATTAGGAGGTGTGTTATTACAAGATGGTAAACCTGTTGCATACTTTTCTGAAAAATTGAGTGCGCCTAGTCTGAATTATTCTACTTATGATAAAGAACTATATGCTCTTGTTCGGACTTTAGAAACATGGCAACATTATTTATGGCCCAAAGAATTTGTTATACATTCCGATCATGAATCTTTGGAACATATTAAAAGTCAAGCTAAACTGAATCGTAGACATGCTAAATGGGTTGAATTCATTGAAACTTTCCCTTATGTCATTAAACACAAGAAGGGTAAAGAAAATGTTATTGCTGATGCATTGTCTCGTCGCTATACTATGCTTTCACAACTTGACTTCAAAATATTTGGTTTGTGAGACCATCAAAGATCAATATGTGCATGATGCTGATTTTAAAGGTGTTTTGCAGAATTGTAAAGAAGGAAGAACCTGAAACAAGTTTGTCGTTAATGATGGATTTGTGTTCCGTGCTAACAAGCTATGCATTCCAGCTAGCTCTCTTCGTCTTTTGTTGTTGCAGGAGGCGCATGGAGGAGGATTAATGGGAAACTTTGGCGTGAAGAAGACGGAGGACGTACTTGCTACACATTTCTTTTGGCCAAAGATGAGACGGGATGTTGAGCGTTTTGTTGCTCATTGCACTACATGTCAAAAAGCTAAGTCACGACTCAATCCTCATGGTTTATATATGCCTTTGCCTGTACCTAGTGTTCCTTGGGAGGATATATCTATGGACTTTGTTTTAGGTTTACCTCGAACAAAGAAGGGGAGGGATAGCATATTTGTTGTCGTGGATAGATTCTCAAAAATGGCACACTTTATACCATGTCATAAAAGCGATGATGCTGTTAATGTTGCTGATTTGTTCTTCCGTGAAATTATTCGTTTGCATGGTGTGCCAAATACTATTGTTTCAGATCGTGATACTAAATTTCTTGCCACTTTTGGAGATGTTTATGGGCTAAGTTGGGGACTAAACTGCTTTTTAGTACTACTTGTCACCCCCAAACTGATGGACAAACTGAAGTAGTCAATAGAACATTGTCTACTATGCTTAGGGCTGTTTTGAAGAATAATAAGAAAATGTGGGAAGAATGCTTGCCTCATATTGAGTTTGCTTATAATCGTTCTTTGCATTCTACTACTAAGATGTGCCCTTTTGAAATTGTGTATGGTTTCCTACCTCGTGCACCTATTGATTTGTTGCCTCTTCCATCTTCGGAGAAGGTTAATTTTGATGCTAAACAACGTGCTGAATTGATCTTAAAAATGCATGAGTTAACTAAGGAAAACATTGAGCGTATGAATGCTAAATATAAGCTTGCTGGAGATAAGGGTAGAAAACATGTTGTGTTTGCACCTGGAGATCTTGTTTGGTTACATTTGCGTCAGGATAGATTTCCTGATTTGCGCAAATCAAAGCTAATGCCACGTGCTGATGGTCCTTTTAAGGTGTTAGAGAAAATAAATGATAATGCATATAAACTTGAGTTGCCTGCAGATTTTGGGGTTAGTCCCACTTTTAACATTGCAGATTTGAAGCCTTATTTGGGTGAGGGAGATGAGCTTCCGTCGAGGACGACTTCATTTCAAGAAGGGGAGGATGATGAGGACATCAATACCATTGTTACACCCACAACCCCTGCTGCTATACATACTGGACCAATTACTAGAGCTCGCGCACGCCAATTAAATTACCAGGTACTTTCGTTTCTTGGTAATGATTCTAATGTTCATGAGAATATGATGCTGCCTAAATTGGATACATTTGTTTTGCTTACAAATGAAGGGCCTCGCTTTGAGAAGGATGAACATTGGAGCAAGAACAAGCATGGAGATGATGGCATGCGCATGGGGGACAAGAACGGAGTTACAAGTGATGATTTCAGGACATTGAAGCCACCATAATGCGTGCATGAAGCCGTGGACGAAATATGCAAGATGCTACTTCATAACTTTCGTCCAGAGGCTATTCTAGGTGCTGCGTCACCTTATTATTGGGCCAGGCCCATGTAATTTCGAAATACTTGAGTATAGGCTATTTTTAGAGTCCGTATGTGTGGGGAAACAAGAGATAGGGTTGGTTTCGGACCCCTTCCCCAAGGGCCACGAAATTCCCCCCTCTTCCTCCATATATACAGCCCTTAGGGCGTCGTTTAGACTTTGGGTTTTGTTTAGATTAAAAGTTCGCCATAGCTGCAACTTCGCGTACTTCGTTTGTGTTCAACGACCAGACAAATGCGTCACAGAACCCCACCTTGATCAATAAAGCTTTCATCTTATATTCGCTATATCCATATTGCAATCTCAGTTTCTTGCTTGTTCTCGGTTTGCTCGCAGGAAACAGACCCTCGTGGTCAGGTTGATCGTGCTCCGGCGTGGTCAATAACCTGTCGGAGTTGGTTTAGCGATTGCTAAGGCGCGACGTCATCGCACGTTCGTAGTCGGATCGTCAAAGTCGACTTCCACCAAAGCGATATCCATCATCTCATCGAAATACGGGACACCTTTGCCTCTATCACTTCTTAAATACTGTTAATGCTAAGATAGATTGCAAAAAGGATGTTGTTACTATTGGCTTAGAGGATATGTCTCATGCGTTTAATTTTGCTAAATTTCGTAGACAACCCCATGATAAGGAATTGCCTAGTAAAGATGAAATTATTGGTCTTGCTTCTATTACCGTGCCTCCTAATGATCCTTTAGAACAATATTTGCTAGACCATGAAAATGATATGTTTATGAATGAAAGAAGGGAAATAGATGAAGTATTCTTTAAGCAAGGACCTATCTTGAAACACAACTTGCCTGTTGAAATTCTAGGGGATCCTCCTCCACCCAAGGGTGATCCCGTGTTTGAGCTTAAACCATTACCTGATACTCTTAAATACGCTTATCTTGATGAAAAGAAGATATATCCTGTTATTATTAGTGCTAACCTTTCAGAGCAAGAAGAAGAGAAATTATTGAAAACTCTGAAGAAGCACCGTGCTGTTATTGGATATACTCTTGATGATCTTAAGCTCATTAGTCCCACTCTATGCTAGCACAAAATAAAATTGGAGAAAGACGCTAAACCAGTTGTTGATCACCAACGACGGTTAAATCCTAAGATGAAAGAACTGGTAAGAAAAGAAATACTAAAGCTTCTGGAGGCAGGTATAATTTATCCCGTTGCCAATAGTCAGTGGGTAAGTCCTGTCCATTGTGTCCCTAAGAAGGGAGGTATTACTGTTGTTCCTAATGATAAAGATGAATTGATCCCACAATGAATTGTTACAGGTTATAGAATGGTAATTGATTTCCGCAAACTAAATAAAGCTACTAAAAGGATCATTACCCTTTACCTTTTATTGATCAAATGCTAGAAAGATTATCCAAACATACACATTTTTGCTTCCTAGACGGTTATTCTGGTTTCTCTCAAATACCTGTGTCAAAAGAGGATCAAGAAAATACCACTTTTACTTGCCCTTTCGGTACCTTTGCTTATAGACGTATGCCTTTTGGTTTATGCAATGCACCTGCTACCTTTCAAAGATGTATGACTGCTTTTATCTCTGACTTTTGTGAAAAGATTGTTGAAGTTTTCATGGATGATTTCCCCGTATATGGAACTTCTTTTGATGATTTCTTAAGCAACCTTGATCGAGTTTTGCAGAGATGTGAAGAAACTAATCTTGTCTTGAATTGGGAAAAGTGCCACTTTATGGTTAATGAAGGTATTGTCTTGGGGCATAAAATTTCTGAAAGAGGTATTGAAGTTGATAAAGCTAAAGTCGATGCTATTGAAAAGATGCCGTGTCGTAAGGACATTAAAGGTATAAGAAGTTTCCTTGGTCATGCCGGTTTTTATAGGAGGTTCATTAAGGACTTCTCTAAAATTTCTAGGCCTCTGACCAATCTCTTACAAAAAGATGTTCCTTTTGTCTTTGATGATGATTGTGTAGAAGCATTTGAAATACTTAAGAAAGCCTTGATTTCTGCACCTATTGTTCAGCCACCTGATTGGAATTTACCCTTTGAAATGATGTGTGATTCTAGTGACTATGTTGTAGGTGCTGTTCTAGGACAAAGAGTTGATAAGAAATTAAATGTTATCCAATATGCTAGTAAAACTCTAGACAGTGCCCAGAGAAATTATGCTACTACCGAAAAAGAATTTTTAGCAGTTGTATTTGCTTGTGATAAGTTCAGACCTTATATAGTTGATTCTAAAGTAACTGTTCACACTAATCATGCTGCTATTAAATATCTTATGGAAAAGAAAGATGCTAAACCTAGACTTATTAGATGGGTTCTCTTGCTATAAGAATTTGATTTGCATATTATAGATAGAAAGGGAGCTGAGAACCCCGTTGCAGACAACTTATCTAGGTTAGAGAATGTTCTTGATGACCCACTACCTATTGATGGTAGCTTTCCTGATGAACAATTAGCTGTCATAAATGCTTCTCGTACTGCTCCATGGAATGCAGATTATGCTAATTCAATTTTTGCTAAATTTATACCACCTAGTTTCACATACCAGTAAAAGAAAAAGTTTTTCTATGATTTAAGACATTACTTCTGGGATGACCCACACCTTTATAAAGAAGGAGTAGATGGTGTTATTAGACGTTGTGTACCTGAGCATGAACAGGAACATATCCTACGTAAGTGTCACTCCGAGGCTTATGGAGGACACCACACTGGAGATAGAACTGCACATAAGGTATTGCAATCCGGTTTTTATTGGCCTACTCTCTTCAAAGATGCCTGTAAGTTTGTCTTGTCTTGTGATGAATGTCAAAGAATCGGTAATATTAGTAGACGTCAAGAAATGCCTATGAATTATTCACTTGTTATTGAACCATTTGATGTTTGGGGCTTTGATTATATGGGACCGTTTCCTTCCTCTAATGGGTATACACATATTTTAGTTGCTGTTGATTACGTTACTAAGTGGGTAGAAGCTATTCCAACTAGTAGTGCTGATCATAACACCTCTATTAAGATGCTTAAGGAAGTTATTTTTCCGAGGTTTGGAGTCCCTAGATATTTAATGATTGATGGTGGTTCACACATTATTCATGGTGCTTTTCATAAAATGCTTGCTAAGTATGATGTCAACCATAGAATTGCATCTCCATATCACCCACGGTCTAGTGGTAAGTAGAACTTAGTAATAGAGAGCTCAAATTAATTTTGCAAAAGACTGTTAATAGATCTAGAAAGAATTGGTCCAAAAAACTTGATGATGCACTATGGTCCTATAGAACTGCATATAAAAATCCTATGGGTATGTCTCCGTATAAAATGGTTTATGGAAAAGCATGTCACTTACCTCTCGAACTAGAATATAAGGCATATTGGGCCATTAAAGAGCTCAACTATGATTTCAAACTTGCTGGTGAGAAGAGGCTATTTGACATTAGCTCACTTGATGAGTGGAGAACCCAAGCCTATGAGAATGCCAAACTGTTTAAAGAAAAAGTTAAAAGATGGCATGACAAAAGGATACAAAAGCGTGAGTTTAATGTAGGTGATTATGTGTTGCTATTCAACTCTCGTTTAAGATTTTTTGCAGGAAAACTTCTCTCTAAATGGGAAGGGCCTTACGTTATCGAGGAGGTCTATCGTTCCGGTGCCATAAAAATCAACAACTTCGATGGCACAAATCCGAAGGTGGTGAACGGTCAAAGAATCAAACATTATATCTGAGGTAATCCCATAAATGTTGAAACTAATGTTATTGAAACCGTAACCCCGGAGGAATACATAAGGGACACTTTCCAGAAGGTTTCAGACTCCGAAAAGGAATAGGTAAGAGGTACAGTAAGTAAACCAACTCCAAAATAGTTCTAATGGTAATTTTTCTCCATTTTGGAATTTTTAAGAAAATAGGAAAATAAGAAGTAGTCCGGGAAGGACACGAGGCATCCACGAGGGTGGAGGGCGCGCCCTACCCCCTGGGTGCGCCCCCTGCCTCGTGTGCTCTCCAGACTGCTTTTTCTTGCACGATACTTCTCTTAGTCGGTAAAAATTCACTATATAATCTCCCGAAGGTTTTGACCACCGTATCACGCAAATATCCTCTGTTTTTGTTTCGAGCTGTTTTTCTGACAGGTCTAGATCACCATGACGTCTCCAAGTACCCCCAAGGACAAGTTCTTCGAGAAGGTCATCAACCCCTACCTCACGGAAGTGCTGCAACATCCTCAAACCATTGAGATGCGTGAGGGATTGTTGCACATCCGCGATGTTGAGGGACCAAGGAGGACCGGAAGCGGGGAGACAAGGCTCGAAGCAATGGAGCAACAAGTTTTCAAGTGCCAGGAGATGGTGGAACATGGACTCGACGCCAATCACATAATGATCATGGGGTTCACCAACAACCACAAGCTGGATGCCAAGAACATTGGGGAGGCCATCTTCAAGCTTCACGAGAAAATTGAGCGCCTCCAAGCCCAGATTTATGACCTGCAAAACCAAAACTATGAGTATGAATATAGATTCAAGAGGATGATTTTGGCTGCAGATTTGAGGATCCCCGAGACTCGATCATCCTTTTACGATGGTGAGCCTATGCCTTGGAAGATGGACGACAAGCCTACATCATCAACAACTCCTTCATCACCACCCCCGAGGAAAGAGATATAATCACATGGGTATGGGCACTCCCCTTGGCAACTGCCAAGCTTGGGGGAGGTGCCCCGGTATCGTATCACCATCACACTCCTATCTTTACCGTTTTTCTTAGTTCGATCCTTTTGGTAATATCTTGATCTAGTAGAATAAATTTTTAGTATGATCTAGTGTTGAGTTATGCTTTATGATCCTTCTATGTAATCGACTCAGTGAGCTATATATAATAAAGATTAGTTTTGAGTCAAGGGCTTGGTTATCTTGCTATGATCTTGAGGAAAATAAATAAAAGAAAGAATAAAAATAAATAAAGAGATCGTATTGATCTTATGGAGAGTAATGACTTCACATATAAAGAGTATGATGAATAAAAGTTGTTGAGAGTTGGCAAACATAGTTTTGGTCATCGTTGCAATTAATAGGAAGTAATAAAGAAAGAGAGGTTTCACATATAAATATAATATCTTGGACATCTTTTATGATTGTGAGCACTCATTAAAATATGACATGCTAAAAAGTTGATGTTGGACAAGGAAGACAACGTAATGGGTTATGTTTTCTTGTATCCGAAATAAAGTATATTGTCATGGATCTTCCAACATGTTGGGCTTGCCTTTCCCCCTCATGATAGCCAAATTCTTTGCACCAAGTAGAGATACCACTTGTGCTTCCAAATATCCTTAAACCCAGTTTTGCCATGAGTGTCCATCATACCTACCTATGGATTGAGTAAGGTCCTTCAAGTAAGTTGTCATTGTTGCATGCAATAAAAATTGCTCTCTAAATATGTATGATTTATTAGTGTGGAGAAAATAAGCTTTATACGATCTTGTGATATAGAAGAAATAAAAGCGACGGACTGCATAATAAAGGTCCCTATCACAAGTGGCAATATAAAGTGACGTTCTTTCGCATTAAGATTTTGTGCATCCAACCATAAAAGCACATGACAACCTCTGCTTCCCTCTGCGAAGGGCCTATCTTTTATTCTTGTCTTATACCTTATACAAGAGTCATGGTGATCTTCACCTTTCCTTTTTACATTTTATCCTTTGGCAAGCACATTGTGTTGGAAAGATCCTGATATATATATCCAATTGGATGTAAGTTATCATGAACTATTATTGTTGACACTACCCTTGAGGTAAAAGGTTGGGAGGAAACACTATAAGCCCCTATCTTTCTCTGTGTCCGATTAAAACTCCATAACCATAAGTATTGCGTGAGTGTTAGCAATTGTGAAATACTAAATGATAGTTGAGTATGTGGACTTGCTGAAAAGCTCTTATATTGACTCTTTCCTATGTTATGATAAATTGCAATTGCCTTAGTGACCGAGATCATAGTTTATTAGTTTTCAATGAAGTTTCTGATTCATACTTTACATTGTGAATAGATTGTTACTTTAGC
Source organism: Aegilops tauschii subsp. strangulata (assembly GCF_002575655.3). NCBI lineage: Eukaryota > Viridiplantae > Streptophyta > Magnoliopsida > Poales > Poaceae > Aegilops > Aegilops tauschii. The sequence continues at coordinate 183,093,037 of NC_053035.3, read as the reverse complement.
ATAAGAAATCATATGACAATATATATGTATGTTACTGTTATAAGAATGATCATGATGCCCTCCTGTCCGTATTTTATTTTATCGACACCTCTATCTCTAAACATGTGGACATATTTTTCGTTATCGTTTTCCACTTGAGGACAAGCGAGGTCTAAGCTTGGGGGAGTTGATACGTCCATTTTGCATCATGCTTTTATATCAATATTTATTGCATTATGGGCTGTTATTACATATATATTATGTCTCAATACTTATGCCTATTCTCTCTTATTTTACAAGGTCTATATGAAGAGGGAGAATGCCGGCAGCTGGAATTTCGGGCTGGAAAAGGAGCAAATATTAGAGACCTATTCTGCACAACTCCAAAAGTCCTGAAACTTCATGGAAGCATGTTTTGGAATATATACAAAATACTGGAGAAAGAATCAACCAGAGGGGGCCCACACCCTGGCCACGAGGGTGTGGGGCGCGCCCTACCCTCCTCGGCGCGCCCCATTGTCTCGTGGGCCCCCTGGGAGGCCTCCGGTGCCCATCTTCTGCTATATGAAGTCTTTCATCCGAGAAAAAATAAGGAGGAAACTTTCGGGACAAAACACCACCGCCACGAGGCGGAACCCAACGAAACCAATCTAGGGCTCCGGCGGAGCTGTTCTGCCGGGGAAACATCCCTCCGGGAGGGGGAAATCATCACCATCGTCATCACCATCAATCCTCTCATCAGGAGGGGGTCAATCTCCATCCAAATCTTCACCAGCACCATCAACTCTCAAACCCTAGTTCATCTCTTGTATCCAATCTTTGTCTCAAAACCTAAGATTGGTACCTGTTGGTTGCTTGTAGTGTTGACTACTCCTTGTAGTTGATGCTAGTTGGTTTATTTGGTGGAAGATCATATGTTCAGATCCTTCATGCATATTAATACCCCTCTGATTATGAATATGAATATGATTTGTGAGTAGTTACATTTGTTCCTGAGGACATGGGAGAAGTCTTGCTATAAGTAGTCATGTGAATTTGGTATTCGTTCAATATTTTGATGAGATGTATGTTGTCTTTCCTCTAGTGGTGTTATGTGAACGTCGACTACATGACACTTCACCATTGTTTGGGCCTAGAGGAAGGCATTGGGAAGTAATAAGTAGATCATGGGTTGCTAGAGTGACAGAAGCTTAAACCCTAGTTTATGCGTTGCTTCGTAAGGGGCTGATTTGGATCCATATGTTTCATGCTATGGTTAGGTTTACCTTAATACTTCTTTTGTAGTTGCGGATGCTTGCAATAGGGGTTAATCATAAGTGGGATGCTTGTCCAAGGAAGGGCAGTACCCAAGCACCGGTCCACCCACATATCAAATTATCAAAGTAACGAACGCGAATCATATGAGCATGATGAAAACTAGCTTGACGATAATTCCCATGTGTCCTCGGGAGCGTTTTCCTTTATATAAGAGTTTGTCCAGGCTTGTCCTTTGCTACAAAAAGGATTGGGCCATCTTGCTGCACCTTATTTACTTTTATTACTTGTTACCCGTTACAAATTACCTTATCACAAAACTATCTGTTAAAGATAATTTCAGTGCTTGCAGAGAGTACCTTACTGAAAACTGCTTGTCATTTCCTTCTGCTCCTCGTTGGGTTCGACACTCTTACTTATCGAAAGGACTATGATAGATCCCCTATACTTGTGGGTCATCACTCATCACCGGCAAGTCTCTTTACTCGTTCCGTAATGCATCATCACGTGACTAACTCATTAGTCACATTGCTTGCAAGGCTCATAGTGATGTGCATTACCGAGAGGGCTCAGAGATACCTCTCTGATACACGGAGTGACAAATCCTAACCTCGATCTATGCCAACTCAACAAACACCATCGGAGACACCTGTAGAGCATCTTTATAATCACCCAGTTACGTTGTGATGTTTGATAGCACACAAGGTGTTCCTCGGTATTCGAGAGTTGCATAATCTCATAGTCCGTCAAACATGTATATGTCATGAAGAAAGCAATAGCAGAAAAACTAAACGATCATTATGCTAAGCTAACGGATGGGTCTTGTCCATCACATCATTAGAATGATGTGATCCCGTTCATCAAATGACAACACATGTCTATGGCTAGGAAACTTAACCATCTTTGATTAACGAGCTAGTCATGTAGAGGCATACTAGGGACACTCTGTTTGTCTATATATCCACACATGTACTAAGTTTCCGGTTAATACAATTCTAGCATGAATAATAAACATTTATCATGATATAAGGAAATATAAATAACAACTTTATTATTGCCTCTAGGGATTATTTCGTTCAGTCTCCTACTTGCACTAGATTCAATAATCTAGATTACATAGTAATGATTCTAACACCCATGGAGTCTTGGTGCTGATCATGTTTTGCTCGTGAGAGAGGCTTAGTCAACAGGTCTGCAACATTCAGATCCGTATGTATCTTACAAATCTCTATGTCTCCCTCCTTGACTTGATCGTGGAAGGAATTGAAGCATCTCTTGATGTGCTTGGTTCTCTTGTGAAATCTGGATTCCTTTGCCAAGGCAATTGCACCAGTATTGTCACAAAAGATTTTCATTTGACCCGATGCACTAGGTATGATACCTAGATCGGATATGAACTCCTTCATCCAGACTCCTTCATTTGCTGCTTCCGAAGCAGCTATGTATTCCGCTTCACACGTAGATCCCGCCATGATGCTCTGCTTGGAACTGCACCAACAAACAGCTCCACCATTCAATATAAATATGTATCCAGTTTGTGACTTAGAATCATCCGGATCAGTGTCAAAGCTTGCATCGACGCAACTGTTTACGACGAGCTCATTGTCACCTCCATAAATGAGAAACATATCGTCCTTTTCAGGTATTTCAGGATGTTCTTGACCGCTGTCCAGTGATCCACTCCTGGATTACTTTGGTACCTCCCTGCTAAACTAATAGCAAGGCACACATCAGGTCTGGTACACAACATTGCATACATGATAGAACCTATGGCTGAGGCATAGGGAATGACTTTCATTTTCTCTCTATCTTCTGCAGTGGTCGGGCATTGAGTCTAACTCAACTTCACACCTTGTAACAAAGGCAATAACCCTTTCTTTGACTGATCCATTTTGAACTTCTTCAAAACTTATCAAGGTATGTGCTTTGTGAAAGTCCAATTAAGCGTCTTGATCTATCTCTATAGATCTTGATGCCCAATATATAAGCAGCTTCACCGAGGTCTTTCATTGAAAAATTCTTATTCAAGTATCCTTTTATGCTATTCAGAAATTCAGTATCATTTCCGATCAACAATATGTCATCCACATATAATATCTGAAATGCTACAGAGCTCCCATTCACTTTCTTGTAAATACAGGCTTCCCCAAAAGTCTATATAAAACCATATGCTTTGATCACACTATCAAAGCGTATATTCCAACTCCGAGAGGCTTGCACCAGTCCATAAATGGATCGCTGGAGCTTGCACACTTTGTTAGCACCTTTTGGATCGACAAAACCTTCTGGTTGCATCATATATAACTCTTCTTTAAGATATCCATTAAGGAATGCAGTTTTGACATCCACTCGCCAAATTTCATAATCATAAAATGCGGCAATTGTTAACATGATTCGAATAGACTTAAGCATCGCTACGGGTGAGAAAGTCTCATGGTAGTCAACTCCTTGAACTTATCGAAAACCTTTTGCAACAAGTCGAGCTTTGTAGACAGTAACATTACCGTCAGCGTCAGTCTTCTTCTTGAAGATCCATTTATTCTCTATGGCTTGCCGATCATCGGGCAAGTCAACCAAAGTCCACACTTTGTTCTCATACATGGATCCCATCTCAGATTTCATGGCTACAAGCCATTTCGCGGAATCTGGGCTCATCATCGCTTCCTCATAGTTCGTAGGTTCGTCATCGTCAAGTAACATGACTTCCAGAACAGGATTACCGTACCACTCTGGTGCGGATCTTACTCTGATTGACCTACGAGGTTCAGTAGTAACTTGATCCTAAGTTTCATGATCATCATCATCATTAGCTTCCTCACTAATTGGTGCAGGAATCACTGGAACTAATTTCTGTGATGGACTACTTTCCAATTCGGGAGAAGGTACAATTACCTCATCTAGTTCTACTTTCCTCCCACTCACTTCTTTCGAGAGAAACTCCTTCTCTAGAAAGGATCCATTCTTAGCAACGAATATCTTGCCTTCGGATCTGTGATAGAAGGTGTACCCAACAATTTCCTTTGGGTATCCTATTAAGACACATTTCTCCGATTTGGGTTCGAGCTTATCAGGTTGAAGCTTTTTCACATAAGCATCGCAACCCCAAACTTTAAGAAACGACAAGTTGGGTTTCTTGCCAAACCACAGTTCATATGGTGTCGTCTCAATGGATTTAGATGGTGCCCTATTTAACGTGAATGCAACCGTCTCTAAAGCATAACCCCAAAACAATAGTGGTAAATCAGTAAGAGACATCATAGATCGCACTATATCTAATAAAGTGCGGTTACGACATTTAGACACACCATTACGCTGTGGTGTTCCAGGTGGCATGAGTTGCGAAACTATTCCGCATTGTTTCAAATGAAGACCAAACTCATAACTCAAATATTCACCTCCACGATGAGTTCGTAGAAACTTTATTTTCTTGTTACGATGATTTTCCACTTCACTATGAAATTCTTTGAACTTTTCAAATGTTTCAGACTTATATTTCATCAAGTAGATATACCCATATCTGCTCAAATCATCTGTGAAGGTCACAAAATAATGATACCCGCCGCGAGCATCAACACTCATTGGACCGCATACATCAGTATACATTATTTGCAATAAGTCTGTTGCTCGCTCCATTGTTCCGGAGAACGGAGTCTTAGTCATCTTGCCCATGAGGCATGGTTCGCAAGAATCAAGTGATTCATAATCAAGTGATTCCAAAAGCCCATCAACATGGAGTTTCTTCATGCACTTTACACCAATATGACCTAAACCACAGTGCCACAAATAAGTTGTACTATCATTATTAAATTTGTATCTTTTGGCTTCAATATTATGAATATGTGTATCACTACTATCGAGATTCAACAAAAATAGACCACTCATCAAGGGTGGATGACCATAAAAGATATTACTCATATAAATAGAACAACCATTATTCTCTGGTTTAAATGAATAACCGTCTCGCATCAAACAAGATCCAGATATAATGTTCATGCTTAATGCTGGCACCAAATAACAATTATTCAGGTCTAAAACTAATCCCAAAGGTAGATGTAGAGGTAGCGTGCAGACCGCGATCACATCGACTTTGGAACCATTTCCCATGCGCATCGTCACCTCGTCCTTAGCCAATCTTCGCTTAATCCTTAGCCCCTGTTTTGAGTTGCAAATATGAGAAACAGAACCAGTATCATATACCCAGGCGCTACTACGAGCATTAGTAAGGTATACATCAATAACATGTATATCAAATATACCTTTCACTTTGCCATCCTTCTTATCCGCCAAATACTTGGGGTGGTTCCGCTTCTAGTGACCAGTCCCTTTGCAGTTGAAGCACTAAGTCTCAGGCTTAGGTCCAGACTTGGGTTTCTTCACTTGAGCAGCAACTTGCTTGCCATTCTTCTTGAAGTTCCCCTTCTTCCCTTTGCCCTTCTTGAAACTAGTGGTCTTGTTAACCATCAACACTTGATGCTCCTTCTTGATTTCTACCTCCGCAGCCTTTAGCATCGTGAAGAGCTCGGGAATTGTCTTATCCATCCCTTGCATATTATAGTTCATCACGAAGCTTTTGTAGCTTGGTGGTAGTGATTGAAGAACTCTGTCAATGACACTATCATCAGGAAGATTAACTCCCAGTTGAGTCAAGTGGTTGTGGTACCCAGACAATCTGAGTATATGTTCACTGACAGAACTATTCTCCTCCATCTTGCAGCTATTGAACTTATTGGAGACTTCATATCTCTCAATTCGGGCATTTGCTTGAAATATTAACTTCAACTCCTAGAACATCTCATATGCTCCATGACGTTCAAAACGTCGTTGAAGTCCCGATTCTAAGCCGTAAAGCATGGCACACTGAACTATCGAGTAGTCATCAGCTTTGCTCTGCCAGACGTTCATAACGTCCGGAGTTGCTCCTGCAGCGGGTCTTGCACCTAGCGGTGCTTCCAGGATGTAATTCTTCTGTGCAACAATGAGGATAATCCTCAAGTTACGGACCTAGTCCGTGTAGTTGCTACCATCATCTTTCAACTTAGCTTTCGCTAGGAATGCATTAAAATTCAAAGGAATAGTAGCACGAGCCATTTATCTACAACAACATAGACATGCAAAATACTAACAGGTACTAAGTTCATGACAAATTAAAGTCCAATTAATCATATTACTTAAGAACTCCCACTTAGATAGACATCCCTCTAGTCATCTAAATGATCACGTGATCCATATCAACTAAACCATGTCCGATCATCACGTGAGATGGAGTAGCTTTGAATGGTGAACATCACTATGTTGATCATATCTACTATATGATTCATGTTCGACCTCTCGGTCTCAGTGTTCCGAGGCCATATCTGCATATGCTAGGCTCGTCAAGTTTAACCCGAGTATTCTGCGTGTGCAAAACTGGTTTGCACCCATTGTATGTGAACGTAGAGCTTATCACACCCGATCATCACGTGGTGTCTCGGCACGACGAAATGTAGCAACGGTGCATACTCAAGGAGAACACTTGTACCTTGAAATTTAGTGAGGGATCATCTTATAATGCTACCGCTGTACTAAGAAAAATAAGATGCATAAAGGATAAACATCACATGCAATTAAAAAAGTGATATGATATTGCCATCATCATCTTGTGCCTTTGATCTCCATCTCCAAAGCACCGTCATGATCACCATCGTCACCGTCTTGACACCTTGATCTCCATCGTAGCATCGTTGTCATCTCGCCAACTATTGCTTCTATGACTATCGCTACCTTTAGTGATAAAGTAACGCCATTACATGGCGATTGCATTTCATACAATAAAGTGACAACCATATGGCTCCTGCCAGTTGCCGATAACTGTTACAAAACATAATCATCTCATACAACAATTTATATATCATCACGTCTTGATCATATCACATCACAAAAAGCCCTGCAAAAACAAGTTAGACGTCCTCTACTTTGTTGTTGCAAGTTTTACGTGGTTGTTACGGGATTCTAGCAAGAACCGTTCTTACCTACCCATCAAAACCACAATGATTTTTCGTCAAGTGTGCTGTTTTAACCTTCAACAAGGACCGGGCGTAGTCAAACTCGATTCAACTAAAGCTGGAGAAACAGACACCCGCTAGCCACCTGTGTGAGAAGCACATCGGCAGAACCAGTCTCATGAACGTGGTCATGTAATGTCGGTCCGGCCCGCTTCATCCAACAATACCGCCGAATCAAAGTAAGACGTTGATAGTAAGCAGTATGACTATTATCGCCCACAACTCTTTGTGTTCTACTCGTGCATATAACATCTACGCATAGACCTGGCTCGGATGCCAGCGTTGGGGAACGCAGTATTTCAAATTTTTTACCTAGGATCACGCAAGATCTATCTAGGAGATGCATAGCAGTGAGCGGGGAGAGTGTGTCCACATACCCTCGTAGAACGAAAGCGGAAGCGTTTAGTAACGCGGTTGATGTAGTCGAACGTCTTCGCGATCCAACCGATCCAAGCACCGAACGTACGACACCTCCGCAATCAACACACATTCAGCTCGATGACGTCCCTCGAATTCTTGATCCAGTTGAAGCCGAGGGAGAGTTCCGTCAGCACAACGGCGTGGCGACGGTGATGATGAAGTTACCGGCACAGGGCTTCGCCTAAGCACTAATGTGATATGACCGAGGTGTGTAACTGTGGAGGCGTGCACCGCACACGGGTAAGAGAAGACTTGGTGTTTCTTTGGGGTTCCCCCCTCCCACGTATATAAAGGGGGGAGAGGTGGCCGGCCCAAGGGGGGCGCGCCATGGGGGGGAGTCCTACTTGGACTCCTGGTCCAACTAGGATTCGGCCCCCCTTCCTATTCCCACAAGGAGAAGGAGGGAAGGAGGAGGTGAAGAGAAGGAAAGGGGGCCCGCCCCCCTTCCAATTCGGTTTGGGCTTGGGGGGGGCACGCCACTACCTGGCCGCCGCCTCCTCTCTCCACTAGGGCCCATGAAGGCCCATTAACTCTCGGGAGGGGGGGTTCTGATAACCCCCGGTACTCCAGAAAATGCCCGAACCTTTCCGAAACCATTCCGGTGTCCAAACATAACCTTCCACTATATCAATCTTTATGTCTCGAGACTCCTCGTTATGTCCGTGATCACATCCGGGACTCCGAACAAACTTCGGTTCATCAAATCACATAACTCATAATCCAAATCATCATCGAACGTTAAGCGTGCGAACCCTACGGGTGCGATAACTATGTAGACATGACCGAGACACATCTCCGGTAAATAACCAATAGCAGAACCTGGATGCTCATATTGGCTCCTACGTATTGTACGGAGATCTTTATCGGTCAAACCACATAACAACATACGTTGTTCCCTTTGTCATCGGTATGTTACTTGCCCAAGATTCGATCGTCTGTATCACCATACCTAGTTCAATATCATCACCGGCAAGTCTCTTTACTCGTTCCATAATGCATCATCCCGTGACTAACTCATCAGTCACATTTCTTGCAAGGCTCATAGTGATGTGCATTACCGAGAGGGCCTAGAGATACCTATCCGATACACGGAGTGGCAAATCCTAATCTCGATCTAGTCCAACTCAACAAATACCATCGGAGACACTTGTAGAGCATCTTTATAATCACCCAGTTACGTTGTGACGTTTGATAGCACACAAGGTGTTCCTCCGGTATCTGGGAGTTGCATAATCTCATAGTCTGAGGAACATGTATAAGTCATGAAGAAAGCGATAGCAGAAAAACTAAACGATCATTATGCTAAGCTAACGGATGGGTCTTGTCCATCACATCATTCTTTAATGATGTGATCCCGTTCATCAAATGACAACACATGTTTATGGCTAGGAAACTTAACCGTCTTTGATTAACGAGCTAGTCAAGGAGAGGCATACTAGGGACACTCTGTTTGTCTATATATCCACACATGTACTAAGTTTCTGGTTAATACAATTCTAGCATGAATAATAAACATTTATCATGATATAAGGAATATAAATAACAACTTTATTATTGCCTCTAGGGCATATTTCCTTCATGAGGGACTAATGTGTTTGTGATAATTGCAGGATAACACAGGTAGTAGTCCCTCATTGATTCGTTTTACCTACCAAAGATGACCCCTCAAAATGTATGAAGACATTGAAGACAATGGTAGTTCATGAAGACATTCACGTTGAAGATAATGATGTGTGAAGACATTCACTTGAAGATTATGGAGTGCGAAGACATAGTTTCTTTCGTAGTTTCCTTTTCTTCTTTATTGAGTCATAGGAACCACCGAACTGTTAAGTGGGGTCCAAGTGAACAAATTCAGAAGACTGACGTGATGCTCAACCCAAATCTTATGTCTTCAAGTGAAGACAATGAGAGCAAATCTTATCCAGAGTTGGATGAGTCATCCTTGCTTGTAGCCCAAGCCAAGCTGCCGCGTCTGTTTGAAATACGACCGTTGGACACGTGTCGGTTCCTTAGTGACCCAGGGTCATTTCGGACATATCAGGTCGGGTTGCCTCCGGGCTATAGATAGCCCACCTCCTACACCATAAATTGGTGGCTGCTCAGAGTTAGTGCACGACTTTTGTCGTTTGAGAGCAACCCACCTCCAAAGCCTTTAAGAGAGAAATCCCTGTGAGGACAAAGCCCAAAACACCCAGTGCCAAAGAGTGTTAGGCATCACTGAAGTATTTCTGTCCGCGTGACTTGAAGACTTGTTACACTTGAGGACTGTGTATCCTCCAGCCGGTTAGGCGTCACGTTCTGAGGATCCAAGAGTCATTGTGGATCGCCGGTGAACGGAGTCTCTGAAGGTTTGGAAGTCTACCTTGAAGACTTACCAGAGGGATTGGGCGAGGACTGGGTGTCGTTAGCTCAAGGGGAATAAGGTGAAGATGTGGTCTTCTGAGTTCAATCTTAGCCTCCCTAACCAGACGTATAGTTGTCACAGCAACTGGAACTGGTCTACCAAATCCTTGTCTTCACCAAGCTACTGGTTTTATCCCCCACCTCCTTTACATTTCAGTTTGTCTTGTGAAGTCATTGCTTGTTTTCCTGATCTGTTTGACTCTGTGCGAAGACCATTACCTATTTGGCTTCATACTGTCTTCCATTCCGATCTGTACTACCTAGCTACTATTAGTCTTCGTGCTTTCATCATATTGCTTACTTGACTATGGTCTGCATAGAGTAGTTTATCTTCCGCTGCATATCATATAGGTTCCATTTGATTGTCTATCTTCAAAGACCTCATGTTTTGAAGACTTCCATAAAAATCGCCTATTCACCCCCCTCTAGTCGATAACTAGCACTTTCAATTGATATCAGAGAAAGGTGCTCCCTTGTTTTGTGTGATTCGGTTTAACCACTTGAAGTTTTAGCTATGTCGACTGCAGGGATAATCAAGGTCTCCGTTGCGTGCCCCGTCTTCGATGGCACTGATCACCCATACTGGAAGAATAAGATGTGCATGCATCTTGAAGCCATTGACATAGACCTTTGGTATGTCATCAAGACTGGCGTTCCAAAGTCGGTGAAGGCATCACCGCTGCTGATGGCAAGAGGTTCGCGCAACTGGACTCAACCGCCAAGAACATCATCTGTGATCATGTGACCAAAGGACAGTATGGCCATGTGAGTGCGCTGGAAACGGCGAAGCTAGTCTGGGACTGGCTGCCCAAGGTCAACGAAGGCATATCAACTCAGAGAGATTCAAGGATTGATGTACTTTGCAATCTCTTCAACCGCTTCAAGATAAATGACAATGAGAATGTCCAACTCACGTTCGACCGCCTCACTGATATCACAAATGAGCTTCGCGCATGATACGTCTCCAACGTATCTACTTTTTCTCACGCTTTTCCTCTTGTTTTGGACTCTAATTTGCACGATTTCAATGAAACTAACCCCGGACTGACGTTGTTTTCAGCAGAACTACCATGGTATTGTTTTTGTGCAGAAATGAGGGTTCTCGGAATGGAACGAAACTTTGCGAGGATTTTTTATACCAATAATAAGAATTTTTGGAGCCAAGACCCACCAGAGAGGGGCACCTGGGTGGGCACAACCCACCAGGGCGCGCCCCCTCTCCTGGCGCGCCCAGGTGGGTTGTACCCACCTGGTGGCCCCGCTGGTGACCCCCTGATACTATAAAATCACATTGTTCTAGAAAAAAAATCAGTGAGAAAGAATTATCGCGATCCACGGGACGGAGTCGTCGCCAAGCCCTGTTCTTCCTCGGGAGGGCATCTGGAGTCCGTTTGGGGCTCCGGAGAGGGGGGTCTTCGTTTTCGTCACCACCAACCCATCTCCATCGCGAATTCCATGGTGCTCCCCACCGGGAGTGAGTAATTCCTTCGTAGGCTCGCTGGTCGGTGAGGAGTTGGATGAGATTCATCATGTAATCGAGTTAGTTTTGTTAGGGCCCGATCCCTAGTATCCACTATGTTCTTAGATTGATGTTGCTATGACTTTGCTATGCTTAATGCTTGTCACTTTGGGCCCGGGTGCCATGAACTCAGATCTGAACCTTTTATGAATTCAGCATTATATCCATGTTTTAGATCCGATCTTGCAAGTTATAGTCACCTACTACGGTTATGATCCGACAACCTCGAAGTGACAACAACCGGGCCCACTCTCGGTGATGACCGTAGTTTGAGGAGTTCATGTATTCACTATGTGTTAATGCTTTGTTCCGGTTCTTTATTAAAAGGAGGCCTTTATATCCCTTAGTTTCCAATATGGACCCCGCTGCCATGGGAGGGTAGGACAAAAGATGTCATGCAAGTTCTTTTAATAAAGCATGTATGACTATTTACGGAATACATGCCTACATTATTTCGATGAACTCGAGCTAGTGCCGTATCGCCCTAGGTTATAACTGTCACATGATGAATATCATCCAACAAGTCACCGATCCAATGCCTACGAATTTATCCTTATTGATCTTGCTGCGTTACTATTGCTATCATCACTGTTACACTTGCTACGAAATTACTGCTATCACTGTTATTGTTACCGTTGCTGCTGCCACTATTATCAAAACTACCAAACTACCATGCTATTGATCACTTTGCTGCAGATAATTAATCTCCAGGTGTGGTTGAATTGACAACTTAGCTGCTAATACCTTCAAATATTCTTTGGCTCCCCTTGTGTCGAATCTATAAATTTCGTTTGAATACTCTACCCTCGAAAACTGTTGCGATCCCCTATACTTGTGGGTTATGAAACCTTTTTCCGGCATCGTTGCCGGGGAGCATAGCTATATTTGTTGAGTCACTTGGGATTATTATCATATTATCACTATGAAGAACCTGAAGGATCCTAAACCGAAGATATTTCCCTCAAGTACGAGGGGAGGTAAGAAACTGCCATCCAGTTCTGCTTTGGATTCTCCTTCTGTTATGAGTAAATTTGCAACACCACCACATGCTATGAATTCTAATATGTCGCAAGTTATTGATGATGCCAGTTCTACTATGAATGATGCTTATGATGATGCTAGTACCTTGCTTGATAATGATGATGTGCCACTTGGTGATTTTCTTGATGAACAAATTGCTAGAGTTATACGACATATGTTGTTGAATCTGATGATGAGCTTGAAACTGAAACTCCTGAAACACCTGCTAGAACTAGCCTCCCTAGATAAGAATTGCCTAAGGTACCGGAAGGTTATGTTATGAGTGAAGAAGCAACTAGAGATATTCTTTCTTGCAATGATATGGATGATCTAGAGAAATTATTATGCAAGTATAAAGAAAAATCTCGGAATGCTAGAATGAAATGTGATCCTAAGTTTGCTACTTCACCTATCTGTATTGCTGATAAGGATTATGAATTCTCTGTCGACCCAGAGTTAATTACTTTGGTTGAATCTGATCCTTTCCATGGTTATGAAACTAAAACTGTTGTGGCACATCTTACTAAGTTGCATGATATAGCCACCCTTTTTACTCATGAGAGAAAACTCGCTATTACTTTATTCTCAAATTATTTCCTTTCTCATTAAAGGGTGACGCTAAAGCTTGGTACAATACTCTTGCTCCTGGTTGTGTGCGTAGTCCCTAGGATATGCTTTATTACTTCCCTGAAAAATATTTTCCTGCTCATATGGAACAAGCTGCCCTACTAGAAATATTTAACTTTGTTCAAACCAAAGAAGAGAGTCTCCCACAAGCTTGGGGGAGGCTTTGTTAATTACTTAATGCTTTGCCTGATAATCCTCTTAAGAAAAATGAAACACTTGATATCTTCAATAATGGACTAACTGATAGAGGCAAAGGTGTCCCGTCTTTCGATGAGATGATGGATATCGCTTTGGTGGAAGTCGACTTTGACGATCCGACTACGAACGTGCGATGACGTCGCGCCTTAGCAATCGCTAAACCAACTCCGAGAGGTTATTGACCACGCCGGAGCACGATCAACCTGACCACGAGGGTCTGTTTCCTATGAGCAAACGAAGAACAAGCAAGAAACTGAGATTGCAATCTGGATATTGCGAATATAAGATGAAAGCTTTATTGATCAAAGTGGGGTTCTGTGACGCCTTTGTCTGGTCGTTGAACACAAACGAAGTACGCGAAGTTGCAGCTATGGCGAACTTTTAATCTAAACAAAACCCAAAGTCTAAACGACGCCCTAAGGGCTGTATATATGGAGGAAGACGGGGGGAATTTCGTGGCCCTTGGGGAAGGGGTCCGAAACCAACCCTACGTCTTGTTTCCCCACACATACGGACTCTAAAAATAGCCTATACTCAAGTATTTCTAAATTACATGGGCCTGGCCCAATAATGATAGAGGCAAAGGTGTCCCGTCTTTCGATGAGATGATGGATATCGCTTTGGTGGAAGTCGACTTTGACGATCCGACTACGAACGTGCGATGACGTCGCGCCTTAGCAATCGCTAAACCAACTCCGAGAGGTTATTGACCACGCGGGAGCATGATCAACCTGACCACGGGGGTCTGTTTCCTGCGACCAAACGAAGAACAAGCAAGAAACTGAGATTGCAATCTGGATATTGCGAATATAAGATGAAAGCTTTATTGATCAAGGTGGGGTTCTGTGACGCCTTTGTCTGGTCGTTGAACACAAACGAAGTACGCGAAGTTGCAGCTATGGTGAACTTTTAATCTAAACAAAAGCCAAAGTCTAAACGACGCCCTAAGGGCTGTATATATGGAGGAAGAGGGGGGAATTTCGTGGCCCTTGGGGAAGGGGTCCGAAACCAACCCTATCTCTTGTTTCCCCACACATACGGACTATAAAAATAGCCTATACTCAAGTATTTCGAAATTACATGGGCCTGGCCCAATAATAAGGTGACGCAGCACCTAGAATAGCCTCTGGACGAAAGTTATGAAGTAGCATCTTGTATATTTCGTCCAAGGCTTCATGCACGCATTATGGTGGCTTCAATGTCCTGAAATCATCACTTGTAACTCCGTTCTTGTCCCCCATGCGCATGCCATCATCTCCATGCTTGTTCTTACTCCAATGTTCATCCTTCTCAAAGCTAGGCCCTTCATTTGTAAGCAAAACAAATGTATCCAATTTAGGCAGCATCATATTCTCATGAACATTAGAATCATTACCAAGAAACGAAAGTACCTGGTAATTTAATTGGCGTGCGCGAGCTCTAGTAATTGGTCCAGTATGTATAGCAGCAGGGGCTGTGGGTGTAACAATGGTATTGATGTCCTCATCATCCTCCCCTTCTTGAAATGAAGTCGTACTCGACGGAAGCTCATCTCCCTCACCCAAATAAGGCTTCAAATCTGCAATGTTAAAAGTGGGACTAACCCCAAAATCTGCAGGCAGCTCAAGTTTATATGCATTATCATTTATTTTCTCTAACACCTTAAAAGGACCATCAGCACGTGGCATTCGCTTTGATTTGCGCAAATCAGGAAATCTATCCTTACGCAAATGTAACCAAACAAGATCTCCAGGTGCAAACACAACATATTTCTACCCTTATCTCCAGCAAGTTTATATTTAGCATTCATACGCTCAATGTTTTACTTAGTTAACTCATGCATTTTTAAGATCAATTCAGCACGTTGTTTAGCATCAAAATTAACCTTCTCCGAAGATGGAAGAGGCAACAAATCAATAGGTGCACGAGGTAGGAAACCATACACAATTTCAAAAGGGCACATCTTAGTAGTAGAATGCAATGAACGATTATAAGCAAACTCAATATGAGGCAAGCATTCTTCCCACATTTTCTTATTATTCTTCAAAACAGCCCTAAGCATAGTAGACAATGTTCTATTGACTACTTCAGTTTGTCCATCAGTTTGGGGGTGACAAGTAGTACTAAAAAGCAGTTTAGTCCCCAACTTAGCCCATAAACATCTCCAGAAGTGGCTAAGAAATTTAGTATCACGATCTGAAACAATAGTATTTGGCACACCATGCAAACGAATAATTTCACGGAAGAACAAATCAGCAACATTAACAGCATCATCGCTTTTATGACATGGTATAAAGTGTGCCATTTTTGAGAATCTATCCACGACAACAAATATGCTATCCCTCCCCTTCTTTATTCGAGCTAAACCTAAAACAAAGTCCATAGATATATCCTCCCAAGGAACACTAGGTACAGGCAAAGGCATATATAAACCATGAGGATTGAGTCGCGACTTAGCTTTTTGACATGTAGTGCAGCGAGCAACAAAACGCTCAACATCCCGTCTCATCTTTGGCCAAAAGAAATGTGTAGCAAGTACGTCCTCCGTCTTCTTCACGCCAAAGTGTCCCATTAATCCTCCTCCATGCGCCTCCTGCAACAACAAAAGACGAAGAGAGCTAGCTGGAATGCATAGCTTGTTAGCACGGAACACAAATCCATCATTAACGACAAACTTGTTCCAGGTTCTTCCTTCTTTACAATTCTGCAAAACATCTTTAAAATCAGCATCATGCACATATTGATCTTTGATGGTCTCCAAAACAAATATTTTGAAGTCAAGTTGTGAAAGCATAGTATAGCGACGAGACAATGCATCAGCAATAACATTTTCTTTACCCTTCTTGTGTTTAATGACATAAGGGAAAGTTTCAATGAATTCAACCCATTTAGCATGTCTACGATTCAGTTTAGCTTGACTTTTAATATGTTTCAAAGATTCATGATCAGAATGTATAACAAATTCTTTGGGCCATAAATAATATTGCCATGTTTCTAAAGTCCGAACAAGAGCATATAGTTCTTTATCATAAGTAGAATAATTCAAACTAGGCCCACTCAATTTTTCAGAAAAGTATGCAACAGGTTTACCATCTTGTAATAACACACCTCCTAATCCAATTCCACTAGCATCACATTCAAGCTCAAAAGTCTTATTAAAATCAGGAAGTTGGAGTAAAGGAGCATGTGTCAACTTATCTTTCAATACCGTGAAGGCTTCTTCCTGTGCGGTACCCCAAACAAAAGGCACATCCTTCTTTGTAAGCGCGTTGAGAGGTGCAGCAATGGTGCTAAAATCTCTCACAAAACGCCTATAGAAACCAGCAAGTCCAAGAAAACTCCGCACTTGTGTGACCGTTTTGGGCTGCGGCCAACTCTCAATAGCTTCAATCTTGGCTTTATCAACTTCAATTCCCTGTGGAGTAACAACATAGCCAAGAAAAGATACTCGGTCGGTGCAAAAGGTGCACTTCCCAAGGTTACCAAACAAACGTGCATCACGTAGAGCAATAAAAACAGCACGTAAATGTTCCAAATGTTCTTCCAAAGATTTGCTATAAATCAGTATATCATCAAAATAGACTACCGCAAATCGTCCAATGAAAGCACGTAAAACTTCGTTCATTAGTCTCATGAAAGTACTAGGTGCATTAGTTAACCCAAAAGGCATGACTAACCACTCACATAAACCAAACTTAGTTTTAAATGCAGTTTTCCATTCATCTCCCAATTTCATACGAATCTGATGGTATCCACTACGCAAATCAACTTTGGAGAATATTGTAGAGCCACTCAATTCATCAAGCATATCATCTAGCCTAGGAATAGGATGACGATAACGAATAGTAATATTATTAATGACTCTACAATCAACACACATACGCGACGTACCATCCTTTTTAGGCACTAGTATAATAGCAACAGCACAACGACTAAGAGATTCGCGTATATAACCTTTGTCGAGCAGCTCCTGTACTTGACGCATAATCTCCTTCGTCTCCTCTGGATTGGTATGGTATGGTGCACGGTTGGGTAGCGATGCACCGGGAATTAAATCAATTTGATGCTCAATCCCTCGAATAGGTGGTAATCCCGGTGGCACGTCTTGTGGGAAGACGTCAGCGAACTCCTGCAAAATGTTAGTGACAGCAGGGGGCAAAGAGGAAGGCACGTCCTCGAATGAAAATAATGCCTCTTTGCACACAAAAGCATAGCAAACAGATTTGTTGAAATCTAGCTCATCAATATCAGATTTTGTGGCAAGTAAACATGCACTTTTCAATTTAATTTCAGAAACAACACTAGATGGTTTATTATTAGGTTTCATTTGTTGCTCAAATTCTTTTGCCACAATCTGATTTTCACTCTTATTTTTCTCCTGTTTTGCTTTATTATCTCTATTAATGTCATCTTTCAAAATGGAATCAGGAGTCATAGGAAGCAAAGTAATATTTTTATCCTTATGAACAAGAGTATACTGATTGTTTCTACCATGGTGTACAGAATTTTTATCAAATTGCCATGGTCTACCAAGTAATAAGGAACATGCTTGCATGGGTACCACATCACAATCAACATAATCAGCATATGTAGAGATACTAAAATGCACACGAACAGTACGTGTTACCTTAACCTTGCCGCTGTTGTTGAACCATTGGATGTAGTAAGGATGTGGATGTGGTCTTGTGGTGAGAGATAGTTTCTCCACCATCTCCATGCTAGCCAAGTTGTTACAGCTCCCTCCATCTATGATGACGCGAACAGAACGTTCCTTCACAACTCCCTTTGTATGGAACAAATTATGCCTCTGATTTTGCTCTGCTTGTGTGACCTGCACACTCAAAACACGTTGAGCAACTAAACATTCATACATGTCAGCGTCTTCAGGAGCCATGTATTGCGTCTCATTTTCAGAATCATCTCCACCATGTTCTTCACATGTAATAAGAGCCAAAGTCTCCTCATCATAGTCACTAGCGGACTCATACCCACCATCCTCAGTAGCAATCATCACACGCTGAGATTTGCATTCTCTCGCATAATGTCCTCTTCCCTTACAACGACGACAAATAATATCACTTGTGTGCCCTGTTGACGCCATGGAAGAAGAAGAGCTCTGCGCAGGCCCGGCAGGTGTGCTCTTGGCAGAGAGTGGTGGTTGTGCCTGCTTTCTTGTATCACGGCTGGAGGTGGCACCTGATGGAGGTGATGGTGAAGTGGAAGTAGAGGATGCACGTGGTGTCCATGATGAAGGTCGACCTGCAGAAAAGTTAGTTCGCGCCAATGCCTGTCGATCCTGCACTTCACGTTCAGCTTTACAAGCAAGATGGAATAAACGAGTGATATTATTATAATCCTTATACTCTAGAATGGTCTGAATCACTTTATTTAATCCACCCATAAAACGTGCATATGCAGCCGGTGGTGGTTGGGGAAGACGCTTGAGTAATTCAGTAAACTTGTTATCCAGCTTTGTCTCGAACGACTTCTCCATGGCATCTATCTTCTCCATAGCCTCTTCAAATCTGTTTAGCACATCTCCCACCTGGCCACTCATCATTTGCTGAAATTTATCATGCAAGTCCTTGTTCGTCATGTTCTCCCAATCAGTCTCATTGGCTTGTGATCCTGCCATGGTTAGCAGCAATAGAAACCCAAAAGAATATGATCCTACAGACTACTAGGAAGTGGTGGTGATGGTGGTGTGTCACAAATCCTTCAAGCGAATCTCAAATTCTTACCAGTTCTTACCCAGCAGCAGGTGGTGATCGGCAACCGTTGTAGTCAAAACTCTCAAAGCTTGGATAGAGCGATTACCAGGGAGAGTCAAGCGCACGATGTAGATGTATGTGGAGCTGGGAAGGCTTATAATATGGTAGCAAAAATGGTCAGCAATAATCAATTCAGAGATGCAAACTTGAATAAACGCTCAACGACGGTACTGTGCTGGTCCTAGGCTAGACCGTGCTAGAGACGCGAGCCTAGAACACTAACAAAATCACGGCGCTGCACGTAAACAAGGGAAAAGCACACTCTGGAATTTATTTTTGCTCTTTTTTTTCGCGCTCTATTTTTTTTGTTGCGAAAAATCACTATAATGGCGAGTGTCTCAAAACTCTTCCTAGGTCAAACTGACAGGATAGGCACAAAATTTTTTTGACTATTTTTTTCGGAAATCAGGGTAGCGACGACGAAAAAGTGCGTCAAAAAATCACTATGATGGCGAGTGTCTCAAAACACTCCCCGTGACCTAAAAATAGGATAGGGAAAAAATATTTTTGGTCGCCGAAATTTTGGCCTAAAAATAGGATGGTGGGTATGAGTCCGCTAGTGACTGATGAGGAGACTTTGGCTCTTATTACACGTGAAGAACATGGTGGAGATGATTCTGAAAATGAGACGCAATACATGGCTCCTGAAGACGCTGACAGGTATGAATGTTTAGTTGCTCAACGTGTTTTGAGTGTGCAGGTCACACAAGCAGAGCAAAATCAGAGGCATAATTTGTTCCATACAAAGGGAGTTGTGAAGGAACGTTCTGTTCGCGTCATCATAGATGGAGGGAGCTGTAACAACTTGGCTAGCATGGAGATGGTGGAGAAACTATCTCTCACCACAAGACCACATCCACATCCTTACTACATCCAATGGTTCAACAACAGCGGCAAGGTTAAGGTAACACGTACTGTTCGTGTGCATTTTAGTATCTCTACATATGCTGATTATGTTGATTGTGATGTGGTACCCATGCAAGCATGTTCTTTATTACTTGGTAGACCATGGCAATTTGATAAAAATTCTGTACACCATGGTAGAAACAATCAGTATACTCTTGTTCATAAGGATAAAAATATTACTTTGCTTCCTATGACTCCTGATTCCATTTTGAAAGATGACATTAATAGAGCTAATAAAGCAAAACAGGAGAAAAATAAGAGTGAAAATCAGATTGTGGCAAAAGAATTTGAGCAACAAATGAAACCTAATACTAAACCATCTAGTGTTGTTTCTGAAATTAAATTGAAAAGTGCATGTTTACTTGCCACAAAATCTGATATTGATGAGCTAGATTTCAACAAATCTGTTTGCTATGCTTTTGTGTGCAAAGAGGCATTATTTTCATTCGAGGACGTGCCTTCCTCTTTGCCCCCTGCTGTCACTAACATTTGCAGGAGTTCGCTGACGTCTTCCCACAAGACGTGCCACCGGGATTACCACCTATGCGAGGGATTGAGCATCAAATTGATTTAATTCCCGGTGCATCGCTACCCAACCGTGCACCATACCGTACCAATCCAGAGGAGACGAAGGAGATTATGCGTCAAGTACAGGAGCTGCTCGACAAAGGTTATATACGCGAATCTCTTAGTCGTTGTGCTGTTCCTATTATACTAGTGCCTAAAAAGGATGGTACGTCGCGTATGTGTGTTGATTGTAGAGGCATTAATAATATTACTATTCGTTATCGTCATCCTATTCCTAGGCTAGATGATATGCTTGATGAATTGAGTGGTTCTACAACATTCTCCAAAGTTGATTTGCGTAGTGGATACCATCAAATTCGTCTGAAATTGGGAGATGAATGGAAAACTGCATTTAAAACTAAGTTTGGTTTATATGAGTGGTTAGTCATGCCTTTTGGGTTAACTAATGCACCTAGTACTTTCATGAGACTACTGAACGAAGTTTTACGTGCTTTCATTGGACGATTTGTGGTAGTCTATTTTGATGATATACTGATTTATAGCAAATCTTTGGAAGAACATTTGGAGCATTTACGTGCTGTTTTTATTGCTCTACGTGATGCACGTTTGTTTGGTAACCTTGGGAAATGCACCTTTTGCACCGACCGAGTATCTTTTCTTGGCTATGTTGTTACTCCACAGGGAATTGAAGTTGATAAAGCCAAGATTGAAGCTATTGAGAGTTGGCCGCAGCCCAAAACGGTCACACAAGTGCGGAGTTTTCTTGGACTCGCTGGTTTCTATAGGCGTTTTGTGAGAGATTTTAGCACCATTGCTGCACCTCTCAACGAGCTTACAAAGAAGGATGTG
Organism: Aegilops tauschii subsp. strangulata; assembly: GCF_002575655.3. NCBI lineage: Eukaryota > Viridiplantae > Streptophyta > Magnoliopsida > Poales > Poaceae > Aegilops > Aegilops tauschii. The sequence continues at coordinate 183,071,540 of NC_053035.3, read as the reverse complement.
CCTTTTGTTTGGGGTACCGCACAGGAAGAAGCCTTCACGGCATTGAAAGATAAGTTGACACATGCTCCTTTACTCCAACTTCCTGATTTTAATAAGACTTTTGAGCTTGAATGTGATGCTAGTGGAATTGGATTAGGAGGTGTGTTATTACAAGATGGCAAACCTGTTGCATACTTTTCTGAAAAATTGAGTGGGCCAAGTCTGAATTATTCTACTTATGATAAAGAACTATATGCTCTTGTTCGGACTTTAGAAACATGGCAACATTATTTATGGCCCAAAGAATTTGTTATACATTCTGATCATGAATCTTTGAAACATATTAAAAGTCAAGCTAAACTGAATCGTAGACATGCTAAATGGGTTGAATTCATTGAAACTTTCCCTTATGTCATTAAACACAAGAAGGGTAAAGAAAATGTTATTGCTGATGCATTGTCTCGTCGCTATACTATGCTTTCACAACTTGACTTCAAAATATTTGGTTTGGAGACCATCAAAGATCAATATGTGCATGATGCTGATTTTAAAGATGTTTTGCAGAATTGTAAAGAAGGAAGAACCTGGAACAAGTTTGTCGTTAATGATGGATTTGTGTTCTGTGCTAACAAGCTATGCATTCCAGCTAGCTCTCTTCGTCTTTTGTTGTTGCAGGAGGCACATGGAGGAGGATTAATGGGACACTTTGGCGTGAAGAAGACGGAGGACGTACTTGCTACACATTTCTTTTGGCCAAAGATGAGACGGGATGTTGAGCGTTTTGTTGCTCGCTGCACTACATGTCAAAAAGCTAAGTCACGACTCAATCCTCATGGTTTATATATGCCTTTGCCTGTACCTAGTGTTCCTTGGGAGGATATATCTATGGACTTTGTTTTACGTTTACCTCAAACAAAGAAGGGGAGGGATAGCATATTTGTTGTTGTGGATAAATTCTAAAAAATGGCACACTTTATACCATGTCATAAAAGCGATGATGCTGTTAATGTTGCTGATTTGTTCTTCCGTGAAATTATTCGTTTGCATGGTGTGCCAAATACTATTGTTTCAGATCGTGATACTAAATTTCTTAGCCACTTTTGGAGATGTTTATGGGCTAAGTTGGGGACTAAACTGCTTTTTAGTACTACTTGTCACCCCCAAACTGATGGACAAACTGAAGTAGTCAATAGAACATTGTCTACTATGCTTAGGGCTGTTTTGAAGAATAATAAGAAAATGTGGGAAGAATGCTTGCCTCATATTGAGTTTGCTTATAATCGTTCATTGCATTCTACTACTAAGATGTGCCCTTTTGAAATTGTGTATGGTTTCCTCCCTCGTGCACCTATTGATTTGTTGCCTCTACCATCTTCGGAGAAGGTTAATTTTGATGCTAAACAACGTGTTGAATTGATCTTAAAAATGCACGAGTTAACTAAGGAAAACATTGAGCGTATGAATGCTAACTATAAACTTGCTGGAGATAAGGGTAGAAAACATGTTGTGTTTGCACCTTGAGATCTTGTTTGGTTACATTTGCGTAAGGATAGATTTCCTGATTTGCGCAAATCAAAGCTAATGCCACGTGTTGCTGGTCCTTTTAAGGTGTTAGAGAAAATAAATGATAATGCATATAAACTTGAGCTGCCTGCAGATTTTGGGGTTAGTCCCACTTTTAACATTGCAGATTTGAAGCCTTATTTGGGTGAGGGAGATGAGCTTCCGTCGACGACGACTTCATTTCAAGAAGGGGAGGATGATGAGGAAATCAATACCATTGTTACACCCACAGCCCCTGCTGCTATACATACTGGACCAATTACTAGAGCTCGCGCACGCCAATTAAATTACCAGGTACTTTCGTTTCTTGGTAATGATTCTAATGTTCATGAGAATATGATGCTGCCTAAATTGGATACATTTCTTTTGCTTACAAATCAAGGGCCTAGCTTTGAGAAGGATGAACACTGGAGCAAGAACAAGCATGGAGATGATGGCATGCGCATGGGGGACAAGAACGGAGTTACAAGTGATGATTTCAGGACATTGAAGCCACCATAATGCGTGCATGAAGCCTTGGACGAAATATACAAGATGCTACTTCATAACTTTCGTCCAGAGGCTATTCTAGGTGCTGCGTCACCTTATTATTGGGCCAGGCCCATGTAATTTCGAAATACTTGAGTATAGGCTATTTTTAGAGTCCGTATGTGTGGGGAAACAAGAGATAGGGTTGGTTTCGGACCCCTTCCCCAAGGGCCACGAAATTCCCCCCTCTTCCTCCATATATACAGCCCTTAGGGCGTCGTTTAGACTTCGGTTTTTGTTTAGATTAAAAGTTCGCCATAGCTGCAACTTCGCGTACTTCGTTTGTGTTCAACGACCAGACAAAGGCGTCACAGAACCCCACCTTGATCAATAAAGCTTTCATCTTATATTCGCAATATCCAGATTGCAATCTCAGTTTCTTGCTTGTTCTTCGTTTGCTCGCAGGAAACAGACCCTCGTGGTCTGGTTGATCGTGCTCCGGCGTGGTCAATAACCTCTCGAAGTTGGTTTAGCGATTGCTAATGCGCGACGTCATCGCACGTTCGTAGTCGGATCGTCAAAGTCGACTTCCACCAAAGCGATATCCATCATCTCATCGAAAGACGGGACACCTTTGCCTCTATCAGAAAATAATGCCTCTTTGCACACAAAAGCATAGCAAACAGATTTGTTGAAATCTAGCTCATCAATATCAGAAACAACACTAGATGGTTTATTATTAGGTTTCATTTGTTGCTCAAATTCTTTTGCCACAATCTGATTTTCACTCTTATTTTTCTCCTGTTTTGCTTTATTAGCTCTATTAATGTCATCTTTCAAAATGGAATCAGGAGTCATAGGAAGCATAGTAATATTTTTATCCTTATGAACAAGAGTATACTGATTGTTTCTACCATGGTGTACATAATTTTTATCAAATTGCCATGGTCTACCAAGTAATAAGGAACATGCTTGCATGGGTACCACATCACAATCAACATAATCAGCATATGTAGAGATACTAAAATGCACACGAACAGTACGTGTTACCTTAACCTTGCCGCTGTTGTTGAACCATTGGATGTAGTAAGGATGTGGATGTGGTCTTGTGGTGAGAGATAGTTTCTCCACCATCTCCATGCTAGCCAAGTTGTTACCGCTCCCTCCATCTATGATGACGCGAACAGAACGTTCCTTCACAACTCCCTTTGTATGGAACAAATTATGCCTCTGATTTTGCTCTGCTTGTGTGACCTGCACACTCAAAACACGTTGAGCAACTAAACATTCATACCTGTCAGCGTCTTCAGGAGCCATGTATTGCGTCTCATTTTCAGAATCATCTCCACCATGTTCTTCACATGTAATAAGAGCCAAAGTCTTCTCATCATAGTCACTAGCGGACTCATACCCACCATCCTCAGTAGCAATCATCACACGCTGAGATTTGCATTCTCTCGCATAATGTCCTCTTCCCTTACAACGACGACAAATAATATCACTTGTGTGCCCTGTTGACGCCATGGAAGAAGAAGAGCTCTGCGCAAGCCCGGCAGGTGTGCTCTTGGCAGAGAGTGGTGGTTGTGCCTGCTTTCTTGTATCACGGCTGGAGGTGGCACCTGATGGAGGTGATGGTGAAGTGGAAGTAGAGGATGCACGTGGTGTCCATGATGAAGGTCGACCTGCAGAAAAGTTAGTTCGCGCCAATGCCTGTCGATCCTGCACTTCACGTTCAGCTTTACAAGCAAGATGGAATAAACGAGTGATATTATTATAATCCTTATACTCTAGAATGGTCTGAATCTCTTTATTTAATCCACCCATAAAACGTGCAAGCATAGCTTCATTCTCCTCAACAATACCACATCTAATCATGCCAGTTTGTAATTCCTAATAATATTCTTCTACAGAATTTTTCCCTTGTCTTAAGCGCTGCAATTTTTGAAGTAATTCACGTTGGTAATATGGTGGAACCCAACGAGTACGCATAGCAGTTTTCAAAGCAGCCCAAGTAGCTGAAACAGGATATAATCTACAATGTTCAGACCACCAAACACATGCAAAGCTAGTGAAAGCACAAACAGCAGCAGGAACACGTCTCTCCTCAGGATATTGTAAACATGTAAATCGTTGTTCAGTTTCTAACTCCCAAGTAAGATATATATCAGGAACATATCTACCCTCAAATGGTGGAATATTCAATTTCAGTTTAGGGAGATGGTCATGATCTTGTACCTGAGGTGGTGGTGCCGGCCTACCGTTGCGAATATATACCTGAGGTCGACCTGCTGGTGGTGGTGCTGGTGGCTGCACGTAGTTCTGATTTTGATCAACCTCATCCTCATAATCGCCCGCATAATCGTCATCCTCCTCAGCCGCCGCAGTAGCAGGAGCCAAAGAAGCATCAACCGTAGGTGCAGCGGCACCCGAATTTTGACCAGTCTCAATTGGAACGCGCTGTGCTCGTCCCACTTGATTTGGAAGGCGGCGCTGGAGATGTGGTTGTTGTTGTTGTAGAGGTGCAACATATGCAGCCGGTGGTAGTTGGGGAAGACGCTTGAGTAATTCAGTAAACTTGTTATCCAGCTTTGTCTCGAACGACTTCTCCACGGCATCTATCTTCTCCATAGCCTCTTCAAATCTGTTTAGCACATCTCCCACCTGGCCACTCACCATTTGCTGAAATTTATCATGCAACTCCTTGTTCGTCATGTTCTCCCAATCAGACTCATCGGCTAGTGATCCTGCCATGGTTAGCAGCAATAGAAACACAAAAGAATATGATCCTACAGACTACTAGGAAGTGGTGGTGATGGTGGTGTGTCACAAATCCTTCTAGCGAATCTCAAATTCTTACTAGTTTTACCCAGCAACAGGTGGTGATCAGCAACCGTTGTAGTCAAAACTCTCAAAGCTTGGATAGAGCGATTACCAGGAAGAGTCAAACGCACGATGTAGATGTATGTGGAGCTGGGAAGGCTTATAATATGGTAGCAAAAATGGTCAGCAATAATCAATTCAGAGATGCAAAGTTGAATAAACGCTCAGAGACGGTACTGTGCTGGTCCTAGGCTAGACCGTGCTAGAGACGCGAGCCTAGAACACTAACAAAATCACGGCGCTGCACGTAAACAAGGGAAAAGCACACTCTGGAAAAAAAAATTTGCTCTTTTTTTTGCAAAAAATCACTATAATGGCTAGTGTCTCAAAACTCTTCCAAGGTCAAACTGACAGGATAGGCACAAAAATTTTTTGACTATTTTTTTTCGGAAATCAGGGCAGTGACGACGAAAAAGTGCGACAAAAAATCACTATGATGGCGAGTGTCTCAAAACACTCCCCGGGACCTAAAAATAGGATAGGGAAAAAATATTTTTGGTCGCCGAAATTTTGGCCTAAAAACTGCCCGGGGGTCTCCAGACTTTTTTTTTCCAAGACCTACTCAGGCAAGGAAACACGAAACGGAAAATAGATGGATCTCTAAAACAAACCGAATATGAAAAGAACTCGGATTGGTTGTGGATATATGGTGGTAGGATATGGCAGCGGTGGTGGTATATGGTAGCGGTGGTGGTATATGGATACGGATCGGTGGTGGTATATGGATACGGATTGGTGGTGGTATATGGATACGGATTCAGAGCGGTGGCGGATAAGCAATGGTGGTAGATGGCAAGGCGATGATGATGGTGCGACGGCGGCGTGACAACTTATGACCAGAACTCGAAACTCTAAAAGACTAGACTCTAAGACCAGCAACTTGACACGACGATGCAACTGCAAATTCAACAAAGCAAAAACCCTAAAAAGATTATGCAAAGGCTCAGATTGGTTCGGATATGATGAACTAACCCTAATTTTTTTTGGCTTTTTCGTGGACTGTAGGTATGAAGAACAGACTCGATCTAAACTACGAAAACCTGTAAAATCTCACCGAGCAACCTGGAAATCTGATACCACTTGATAGAGGCAAAGGTGTCCCGTCTTTCGATGAGATGATGGATACCGCTTTGGTGGAACTCGACTTTGACGATCCGACTACGAACGTGCGATGACGTCGCGCCTTAGCAATCGCTAAACCAACTCCGAGAGGTTATTGACCACGCCGGAGCACGATCAACCTGACCACGAGGGTCTGTTTCCTGCGAGCAAACGAAGAACAAGCAAGAAACCGAGATTGCAATCTGGATATTGTAAATATAAGATGAAAGCTTTATTGATCAAGGTGGGGTTCTGTGACGCCTTTGTCTGGTCATTGAACACAAACGAAGTACGCGAAGTTGCAGCTATGGCGAACTTTTAATCTAAACAAAACCCAAAGTCTAAACGACGCCCTAAGGGCTGTATATATGGAGGAAGAGGGGGGGAATTTCGTGGCCCTTGGGGAAGGGGTCCGAAACCAACCCTATCTCTTGTTTCCCCACACATACGGACTCTAAAACTAGCCTATACCCAAGTATTTCAAAATTACATGGGCCTGGCCCAATAATAAGGTGACGCAGCACCTAGAATAGCCTCTGGACGAAAGTTATGAAGTAGCATCTTGTATATTTCGTCCAAGGCTTCATGCACGCATTATGGTGGCTTCAATGTCCTGAAATCATCACTTGTAACTCTGTTCTTGTCCCCCATGCGCATGCCATCATCTCCATGCTTGTTCTTGCTCCAATGTTCATCCTTCTCAAAGCTAGGCCCTTCATTTGTAAGCAAAACAAATGTATCCAATTTAGGTAGCATCATATTCTCATGAACATTAGAATCATTACCAAGAAACGAAAGTACCTGGTAATTTAATTGGCGTGCGCGAGCTCTAGTAATTGGTCCAGTATGTATAGCAGCAGGGGCTGTGGGTGTAACAATGGTATTGATGTCCTCATCACTAACCGATGCTTCTAGGGACTTCCTAGATACTTGTGTTGGTTGTGTTTTCAGGGAACGAACTGTTGGGCAAGCTGAAGAATTAGTGAATAACATATTGAAAAGTTATGATGATTGGACTATTCCTGAACTACCGCCTAAACCCACTCCAAAGAAGAGGGGTATATTATATCTCAGTGCTGTAGATATGCAAGAGGCAAAGAAATCTATGAAGGAAAAAGGTATTAAAGCTGAGGATGTTAAAAATTTACCTCCTATTGAAGAAATACATCGACTTAATACACCACCACTGCCTAAGGTGGTAGAGGTAAATTCTCTTATGAAGTTTAATGATAATGATAATCCTCACAATATGCATCCTAGTCAATGCCTTTATGAGTTTAAAACTACATTAGAAAACAAGATCACTTCAATGCAAATGTTATGAAAATTTGAAATATAATTCTGATATGATTGCTTGCTTGAGTGACTTGTTATTTAGAATCTTAAATGATGTTAGAGGTGTTGGAAATCATGCTTCTATGGTTCAAACTCAGTTAGAACAAGTTGCTAAATCACAAAGAGAATTACTTGATGAAATGAATCATAATATGCATGACTTTGCTGTTAGAGTTGCAACTAGAGGAGGTAAAATCACTCAGGAACCACTTTATCCTGAGGGACACCCAAAAATAATTGAACAAGATTCACAAAGAGCTAACACTAGTGCACCTTGTCCTTCTAAAAAGAAAAAGAAAAATGATAGGACTTTGCACACTTCTAGTGAGCCTGAAATAGAGAAACCTCCTGATAATGAAAATGAAACTTCTATCTCTGATGCTGAAACTCAATCTGGTAATGTATACTCACCTAGTGATAATGAAAAAGACAATGATGAGGTTCATGAAGACTCTCAACCAAATAATGAAAAAAGAACCAGACAATGATGTTGAAATAGAACCACCTATTGATCTTGATAACCTACAACCTAAGAATAAAAGATATGATAAAAGAGACTTTGTGAAAGTGCTAGTGATCGACTAGAGGGGGGGTGAATAGGCGATTTTTATGAATGTCTTCAAAACATGAGAGTTTCAATGACAAACAATAGAAATGAACCTATTGATATGCAGCGGAAGGTAGACTACACTAAGCAAGCCATAGTCAAGTATTCAATGAAGTGAAACCACGAAGACTAATAGCAGCTAGGTAGTAAAGATCAGGATGGAAGATAGTATGAAGCCAAACAATGATAGTAGTCACATAGTGAAGTCAAACAAGTAGTGCAAGCAGGCAATGACTTCACGAAGACGAACTGTAAGTAAAGAGAGGGAGAGGATAAAACCAGTCACTTGGTGAGGACACAGGATTTGTTGGACCAGTTCCAGTTGTTGTGACAACTGTATGTCTGGTTAGGGAGGCTGACATTCAACTCAGAAGACCACGTCTTCACCTTATTCCGCTTGAGCTAAGGACACCCAGTCCTCGCCAAATCACTCTGGTAAGTCTTCAAGGTAGACTTCCAAACCTTCACAGACTTCGTTCACCGGCGATCCACAATGACTCTTGGATGCTCAGAACGCAACGCCTAACAGGCTGGAGGATTCACAGTCCTCAAGTGTAACAAGTCTTCAGGTCACGCGGACAGAAAGACTTCAGTGATGCCTAACACTCTTTGGCTCTGGGTGTTTGGGCTTTGTCCTCGCAAGGATTTCTCTCTCTCAAAAGCTTCGGAGGTGGGTTGCTCTCAAACGACAAAAGCCGTGCACTAACTCTGAGCAGCCACCAATTCATGGTGTAGGGGTGGACTATTTATAGCCACTAGGCAACCCGACCTGATTTGTCCGAAATGACCCTGGGTCACTCAGGAACTGACACGTGTCCCAACGGTCAGATTTCAAACACACGCGACAACTTTACTTGGGCTACAAGTAAAGCTGACTCATCCAGCTCTGGATAAGATTTGCTCTCATTGTCTTCGCTCGAAGACATAGGATTTTGGTTGAGCATCACTTCAGTCATTCTGAGTTTTTTCACCGGGACCCCACTTAACAATACGGTGGTTCCTATGACTCAACAAGGAAGAAAAGGAAACAACGAAACAACTAAGTCTTCGCGCTCCATAGTCTTCACGCAATGTCTTCTCTTGTCATAGTCTTCAATGTGAACATCTTCACATACCACTATTGTCTTCAATGTCTTCATATATTTTTAGGGGTCATCTTCGGTAGGTAAACCGAATCAATGAGGGACTACTACCTATGTTATCCTGCAATTCTCACAAACACATTAGTCCCTCAACCAGGTTTGTCATCAATACTCCAAAACCAACTAGGGGTGGCACTAGATGCACTTACAATCTCCCCCTTTTTGGTGATTGATGACAAACTAGTTGAAGTTTTCAACGGGGATAAAAGTATGCGAATTTGTAAAGGATTTAGGTATTGTCTTCATAAGTAGCAAAAGGCTCCCCCTGAAGATGTGCATATAAGTAATTTGCTTTTGGAATGCAAATGCACATGGCAGGTTGTACTTGTGGAGATCCTCTTAAACTTATGAAGACAATTCATCACGCATGATTTGATATAACGAAGATAATGACATGCATAATAAAAATGGACGTCTGCAATATGACTTCGTGCGGGATTTATCATCGCACATTCGGAATTTATCATCGCATCACAGAATAGCACACAAGTAGCAGACGACCATCAAGTTTAAGTGTTACAACTCAAGGCACCAAATGTATCAAAAGCCTGAGTTGTAAACACTAGGCAAAATATAAAGCAACCGCCTATATGGACCCGCTTGAAGACTATCAACTCATATGCTTCTCCCCCTTTTGTCATTAAGGACCAAAAAGGTTTGAAGACATAGAGCCTCTACTCGTTCCCAGAAGGAGAAGGAGAAGCTGCAGGGTTGGCGTCGGGGTTTGGCGGTGCAGAAGTACTTGGTGCAGTGTCGATACGCGCTGAAGTTGGAGGTGGTGAAGTAGCATCATCTTGATCATCTATCACTCTGGCATTCACCATTGCAGCTGAGGAGGAATAATCAGAGTCTTCAAGGGACGGAGTTCGACGCAAGACAGCATTCCTTGGAGGAGTGGAGTCAAACTTGAATCTTTCAGTGAAGCCATCGTCTTGAAGATCTGCTTCAGCACTCAGCAATGTCAAACTCTTCCATGACCTCCGACAGGTTTCATGTGTAACAAAGGCATTCTTGGTGGCAAGATTGCGAATGCGATTGACGTCTACCAAGAGGCTTTACATCTGCCGCTTCAGCCAGTAGTGATGCTTATCCTGTTTCTGATGCAGTGCGACGAGAAGCTCTTGGTCATTGAGAACACGAGATCGCTTCCGAGGCCTTTGAGAAATAGTGCTTTCAGTGGCTTCAGTTTGAGCACGGTGAGGTAAGCGTGTATTGCCAGCCAAAGGATAAACACGAGTGACTGCCTGGACTCCTTCAATGGGTTGCGTGAAGCTTTGGTGATCATCATTGTGAAGACAAACATGCTCCTTGGCAGGCTCTGGGTATATGGCTTCAACTGACATATCAACCTCTGGCAGAAAGATTAGATGGTTGCGAGCAGAGGGCTGATAGTTGACAGCTGAATGTAGCTTGATGAGGCGCATAACCCATGGAGCGTAGAACTTCAGTCCAGAGAGATCAGAGCCTGATGCAGCCAACTGCCTGATAAAGAAGTCTTGAGCATTGAAGCTGATGCCGTTGAAGATATAAAAGACCAAAGTCTTCATTGCCCCTTCAAGTTTCGCTGCTGAAGAATGTCCTTTGACAGGCCATAGAGTTCGCCTGATGATATGATAAATAGTGCGGGGCAGATACTCTAGGTCTTCGACAAAGAACTCCTTTGGGTAATCAGTGTCATGTGGCAGAGGCTTCATCATGCTCAGCATTTGGCTCATGTTGGGCTTTGGCTTCTGAAAGATGCTCTCCAATGCATTGCGGTGAAGCTGACAACCAGGTTCATATAGTTCACCTGGAGTGGGCAGACCAGTGAGCTCAATAATATCAAAAGCTTTAGCTTCATGGTGTACGCTGCCTGTCATCCACTCAAGGACCCATGTCTTCGGATCCCTGTTGTAGCTGCGAATGTGGAGGGTGGCATAGAATTGCAGCAGAAGCTCTTCATTCCAATGCTCCTTATCAGTCACAAAATTCAGCAATCCAGCATCACGGAAGCAGTCAAGGGCTTCTTCAAGGCATGGCAATCCAGCAATGGCTTCGCAGTCAGGACGCATATGAGGGAAGATGCGCCCTTGATCATAGAGAACACATGAGTAGTAGCTGCGCTGCTGATAGCTCCAGAACCGATCAGATGAAATCCTTGGCTTGGAATAGGGGTTCTTGGCGCTACCAAAGAAGGTGTTGTGTGCAATGAAGCCATTTGCATTGAAGGACCCTGGTGAAGTGGCAGTACCTGGAAACCTGGGCAATCTTGGCTTTGGCTTCTGGACCTAAGGCCTGTGCTCGACATGATAATCAAATTGCAGACCAGCAGCAGGTGGAGGAACCAGAATAGGCCATCTGACAGTGACTAGCTGACCATAATTGTATGCTTGCTCGATAGTATGTGGCCTGGGAGGCGGTACAGGAGCAGTGGCAGCGACTTAAGGCTGCAGATTTGCATTAGGTGCAGCATTGACTTCAGGTGCTATCACTTCGGGCACCACATTGACTTCAGGCGCCACATTAGCTTCAGCCATGACAACATCATTGGCTTAAGTGTTGGTGTTGGTGGTCGCCTCAATGTTGTTAACCTCCACTTGAGTAGCTGGAGGGTCGGACACGTTCTCCTCGAGAACAACTTCAGGATTGGTTGGGGTTGTAGCAACACGTTCTTCTTCAACTCGTGGTTCTTCTTGGTCATCGGCTGATGCAGCCGGAATATCTTCTGCCATGTTGGCTTCAGTCTCGGGGTTGTTCACAGTTGGAGAGGCTTCAGGAAAGACTTGGCGTGAAACCGATTGGCGCTCTTCTCCTTCCGGAACACTTGACAGAGTGACCTATGGCTTTGGTCCTTTGCGAAGCCTGCGGAACGCTGGCGACGCTTGTGGAGATGGAGTTGGTTGGGCCACAAAGTCTTCATCTTCAATCACCGGTGTGGTGACTTGAGTTGGGGGAGTAACTGGTGTTTCTGCTTGACGGGGGGAGTCTTGAGGGTGATCGGCCCATGAGTCATCCTGAGCAATTGGCGTCAAAGGACGACCAATGTTGATGAGTTCGTTGTTCGTGAGAACAGGCGATGATACCACATTATGCTTGATCTGAGGAAGGACTTCATCATCTTCAACATTGTCTTGATGACCAATGTCTTCAGCTGTGGTGGGGTCAACAGCTGGAATGTCTTCAGCTTCAGGAGCCTCTAGAGAAGCAGGCTCATGAACTATCAAACGGCGTTCTTGTTGTGCAGATGGAGGACGAGCAACAGAAATTGGCTCGACGACAAGGGGCTCTGTGGGAGCAGCCCGATCTTTCTTCTTGGTCTTGCGCTTCTTGGTGGGTGGAGCATCGTCAGTGGTGTTCTTGGTCTTGCGCTTTCTGGCTTTGGCTTCGGCTGCCCTTGTCTTCTGAAGCCACTGTGGGGACCTTAGGCTTCACGCCTGTCATACTAGCGGGGAAGACAATGCGAGGTTCTTCCCGCCTGGATGGTTCAGCTTGGTCCACAGCAGGCTTCTTCTTCTGCTTGGCAGCCATCTTAAGGTCGATGCCAGGACGCCCAAGTGCCTTGCGCTTCTCAGCTTCATTGTAAGCTTGAACACACTTTGCAGCCAGAAGGTTCATGCGCTCTCGAGAACCTTTGGCTTCTTCACGTTTCTTGTGAAACGCTTCCTTGAGCTCATGCAGCATGACCTTGAAGTTCTGGACGTCTGTTGCGCTGAGCTTGGCCACATGCTTCTTGAACTGAGCCTTTTCATAATCAATCTTGTGCTTCAGCTCAACAATTTTCTGAGCAAGAGCCAGCTCAGGAGCAATGGCTCCATGGAAGGAGACGCTTAGGCCGACGGGAAGTTGCAGATCATCAAAGCTGAGATTGGGGGTATCAAACCACTCATCAATGAAGTTGTTCAATACTTCCACGTCAAAGAGAGGCAAATCATTGAAGATTTCCGCCTCTTGCTTGCTCTTTATCAGCTGCTCAAGAGCGTCATCAGCAAGATCGTCGTCACTTGACAGATCAATGGCGTCGATTTCATTCCTCAGAACAGCAGCAGGGGTCAGAGCTGGACCAGTGGTGTGCATGTGCTTCTTCTTCTTTTTCTCAGACTTGGAGATGCGTGAGAGATCTTCAGACTACACACTTGGTGCAGGAGGAGTAGTGGCCAGAGGCTTCGCTCGCGAAGCTTTTGGTGCAGTGGAAGGCTTCGAAGCCTTGGGTTCCTTCAGCTTCTTAGGCTTCGGTGGTGCAGGCGCTTCGTCAGAATCAGCGTCATCTGCAGGTTGATCCACGTCTGTCCCTTGAACCATAATATGAGTGACGAGACCTTCCAAGTTGTAGAAGGGCCCAACAAGATTGGGTTCAGCTTCACGTGTGCCATTGGCACGAGGAGCAGAGGGACCGGGGTTGAAGTCTAATCCCCGCGACTTGTTGTTTTCTTTGGCCGAGTTCTTGGCAAACTGGAAGTTGCGCTTGAACAGATTGTCTTCACGACACCATAGCAATGAAGATGGGTCGGCATCTGCAGGCTATGGTCCACGGACCATGCAAGGGTAGAAGCCTTGTTCAATGGCTTCAGCTCTGGACCTGGGCGGAATATTTTTGTACAAGATGTCTCCCCAGGGTCGCTTGATGGCATTCTTCTCAGCATATTCCTGGGTCACGAACCTGTACTTGTACCATTGTTCTGCCCAATATCTTCGAATCCATTGGATTCGGGTTTTTCGCTGATTGTAGCCCTCTTCTGGATCTGTCTTGTACAGCTCATAGAGGTCTGGTGGCAAATCCTTCGATGTGTTCCCACGGCGCTGTCTGCCACCCTTCCTTGCAGACTTTTCTATTGCCATGAAGTTCAGACTAAATGGCTTCAACACTGTCAAAGGCTTCCGTCTGCTGGTCGGACAGGAACTGGCTTCGGGAGAGTTGATATGATGCTGTAAGAATTCTGCAAATGAATGCAGACTATGAGAACCAAGGGATTCTCCCACGGACATGTACCTGTGACAGCATTAGAGATGCGAGGGAAGGGGAAGAGGTCATATGCATTATCAGAAGATTTTGAAGATAAATCAGTTTAGAAGACATTGACCTCATAGCGCGAGGACATTCACTTATATGTTGAGAGTTGGTTCCAGATTTGTACGAATCCAAGAATAAGTACAAGTGAGGAATCTAACTACGTGTGAAGCATAAGTGAATATACTAGGCATCATATGAGATGCAGACAGGATAGATCCAAATTTGTGGAGGCAGAAACCACTTTTGGTAGCAAGGATGAATCTATAGGATCTAAAAGACGGTAAAAAGAGGGTTTTAAATTACCACACGATGAACTGCTAGACGGAGTAGAAGATGAGGCCGAGCAGTTCGATCTTCCATGCCCTAATTTGGCGACAGAGGACACCTATGGCGGCGGCGGAGAAGACAATGTCCGCGGCCGGCGTGAAGACGGCGTCGGAGAGGTCGCGGCAGCTAAGCACTTCGTCGCCGGCGTCGTCGAGAGCTAGCGGTGGCACTAGGGTTTGTCGAGGTGAAGAGGTGGAAGAAAGATTTTGACCGCGATTGGATGTATATTTATGGGGAAAGGGACGACACAGCACAATTACGCAGGTGCCCCTGGCGGTTCACATCTGAGGGTGATAGAGGCAAAGGTGTCCCGTCTTTCGATGAGATGATGGATATCGCTTTGGTGGAAGTCGACTTCGACGATCCGACTACGAACGTGCGATGACGTCGCGCCTTAGCAATCGCTAAACCAACTCCGAGAGGTTATTGACCACGCCGGAGCACGATCAACCTGACCACGAGGGTCTGTTTCCTGCGAGCAAACGAAGAACAAGCAAGAAACTGAGATTGCAATTTGCATATTGCGAATATAAGATGAAAGCTTTATTGATCAAGGTGGGGTTCTGTGACGCCTTTGTCTAGTCGTTGAAAACAAACGAAGTACGCGAAGTTGCAGCTATGGCGAACTTTTAATCTAAACAAAACCCAAAGTCTAAACGACGCCCTAAGGGCTGTATATATGGAGGAAGAGGGGGGAATTTCGTGGCCCTTGGGGAAGGGGTCTGAAACCAACCCTGTCTCTTGTTTCCCCACACATACGGACTCTAAAAATAGCCTATACTCAAGTATTTCGAAATTACATGGGCCTGGCCCAATAATAAGGTGACGCAGCACCTAGAATAGCCTCTGGACGAAAGTTATGAAGTAGCATCTTGTATATTTCGTCCAAGGCTTCATGCACGCATTATGGTGGCTTCAATGTCCTGAAATCATCACTTGTAACTCCGTTTTTGTCCCCCATGCGCATGCCATCATCTCCATGCTTGTTCTTGCTCCAATGTTCATCCTTCTCAAAGCTAGGCCCTTCATTTGTAAGCAAAACAAATGTATCCAATTTAGGCAGCATCATATTCTCATGAACATTAGAATCATTACCAAGAAACGAAAGTACCTGGTAATTTAATTGGCGTGCGTGAGCTCTAGTAATTGGTCCAGTATGTATAGCAACAGGGGCTGTGGGTGTAACAATGGTATTGATGTCCTCATCATCCTCCCCTTCTTGACATGAAGTCGTCCTCGATGGAAGCTCATCTCCCTCACCCAAATAAGGCTTCTAATCTGCAATGTTAAAAGTGGGACTAACCCCAAAATCTGCAGGCAGCTCAAGTTTATATGCATTATCATTTATTTTCTCTAACACCTTAAAAGGACCATCAGCACGTGGCATTAGCTTTGATTTGCGCAAATCAGGAAATCTATCCTTACGCAAATGTAACCAAACAAGATCTCCAGGTGCAAACACAACATGTTTTCTACCCTTATCTCCAGCAAGTTTATATTTAGCATTCATACGCTCAATGTTTTCCTTAGTTAACTCATGCATTTTTAAGATCAATTCAGCACGTTGTTTAGCATCAAAATTAACCTTCTCCGAAGATGGAAGAGGCAACAAATCAATAGGTGCACGAGGTAGGAAACCATACACAATTTCAAAAGGGCACATCTTAGTAGTAGAATGCAATGAACGATTATAAGCAAACTCAATATGAGGCAAGCATTCTTCCCACATTTTCTTATTATTCTTCAAAACAGCCCTAAGCATAGTAGACAATGTTCTATTGACTACTTCAGTTTGTCCATCAGTTTGGGGGTGACAAGTAGTACTAAAAAGCAGTTTAGTCCCCAACTTAGCCCATAAACATCTCCAAAAGTGGCTAAGAAATTTAGTATCACGATCTGAAACAATAGTATTTGGCACACCATGCAAACGAATAATTTCACAGAAGAACAAATCAGCAACATTACCAGCATCATCGCTTTTATGACATGGTATAAAGTGTGCCATTTTTGAGAATCTATCCACGACAACAAATATGCTATCCCTCCCCTTCTTTGTTCGAGGTAAACCTAAAACAAAGTCCATAGATATATCCTCCCAAGGAACACTAGGTACAGGCAAAGGCATATATAAACCATGAGGATTGAGTCGTGACTTAGCTTTTTGACATGTAGTGCAGCGAGCAACAAAACGCTCAACATCCTGTCTCATCTTTGGCCAAAAGAAATGTGTAGCAAGTACGTCCTCCGTCTTCTTCACGCCAAAGTGTCCCATTAATCCTCCTCCATGCGCCTCCTGCAACAACAAAAGACGAAGAGAGCTAGCTGGAATGCATAGCTTGTTAGCACGGAACACAAATCCATCATTAACGACAAACTTGTTCCAGGTTCTTCCTTCTTTACAATTCTGCAAAACATCTTTAAAATTAGCATCATGCACATATTGATCTTTGATGGTCTCCAAGCCAAATATTTTGAAGTCATGTTGTGACAGCATAGTATAGCGACGAGACAATGCAACAGCAATAACATTTTCATTACCCTTCTTGTGTTTAATGACATAAGGGAAAGTTTCAATGAATTCAACCCATTTAGCTTGTCTACGATTCAGTTTAGCTTGACTTTTAATATGTTTCAAAGATTCATGATCAGAATGTATAACAAATTCTTTGGGCCTTAAATAATGTTGCCATGTTTCTAAAGTCCGAACAAGAGCATATAGTTCTTTATCATAAGTAGAATAATTCAGACTAGGCCCACTCAATTTTTCAGAAAAGTATGCAACAGGTTTACCATCTTGTAATAACACACCTCCTAATCCAATTCCACTAGCATCACATTCAAGCTCAAAAGTCTTATTAAAATCAGGAAGTTGGAGTAAAGGAGCATGTGTCAACTTATCTTTCAATACCGTGAAGGCTTCTTCCTGTGCGGTACCCCAAACAAAAGGCACATCCTTCTTTGTAAGCTCGTTGAGAGGTGCAGCAATGGTGCTAACATCTCTCACAAAACGCCTATAGAAACAAGGGAGTCCAAGAAAACTCCGCACTTGTGTAACCGTTTTGGGCTGCGGCCAACTCTCAATAGCTTCAATCTTGGCTTTATCAACTTCAATTCCCTGTGGAGTAACAACATAGCCAAGAAAAGATACTCGGTCGGTGCAAAAGGTGCACTTCCCAAGGTTACCAAACAAACGTGCATCACGTAGAGCAATAAAAACAGCACGTAAATGTTCCAAATGTTCTTCCAAAGATTTGCTATAAATCAGTATATCATCAAAATAGACTACCACAAATCGTCCAATGAAAGCACGTAAAACTTCGTTCATTAGTCTCATGAAAGTACTAGGTGCATTAGTTAACCCAAAAGGCATGACTAACCACTCATATAAACCAAACTTAGTTTTAAATGCAGTTTTCCATTCATCTCCCAATTTCATACGAATTTGATGGTATCCACTACGCAAATCAACTTTGGAGAATATTGTAGAGCCACTCAATTCATCAAGCATATCATCTAGCCTAGGAATAGGATGACGATAACAAATAGTAATATTATTAATGCCTCTACAATCAACACACATACGCGACGTACCATCCTTTTTAGGCACTAGTATAATAGGAACAGCACAAGGACTAAGAGATTCGCATATATAACCTTTGTCGAGCAGCTCCTGTAGTTGACGCATAATCTCCTTCGTCTCCTCTGGATTGGTACGGTATGGTGCACGGCTGGTAGCGATGCACCGGGAATTAAATCAATTTGATGCTCAATCACTCGAATAGGTGGTAATCCCGGTGGCACGTCTTGTGGGAAGACGTCAGCGAACTCCTGCAAAATGTTAGTGACAGCAGGGGCAAAGAGGAAGGCACGTCCTCGAATGAAAATAATGCCTCTTTGCACACAAAAGCATAGCAAACAGATTTGTTGAAATCTAGCTCATCAATATCAGATTTTGTGGCAAGTAAACATGCACTTTTCAATTTAATTTCAGAAACAACACTAGATGGTTTATTATTAGGTTTCATTTGTTGCTCAAATTCTTTTGCCACAATCTGATTTTCACTCTTATTTTTCTCCTGTTTTGCTTTATTAGCTCTATTAATGTCATCTTTCAAAATGGAATCAGGAGTCATAGGAAGCAAAGTAATATTTTTATCCTTATGAACAAGAGTATACTAATTGTTTCTACCATGGTGTACAGAATTTTTATCAAATTGCCATGGTCTACCAAGTAATAAGGAACATGCTTGCATGGGTACCACGTCACAATCAACATAATCAGCATATGTAGAGATACTAAAATGCACACGAACAGTACGTGTTACCTTAACCTTGCCGCTGTTGTTGAACCATTGGATGTAGTAAGGATGCGGATGTGGTCTTGTGGTGAGAGATAGTTTCTCCACCATCTCCATGCTAGCCAAGTTGTTACAGCTCCCTCCATCTATGATGACGCGAACAGAACGTTCCTTCACAACTCCCTTTGTATGGAACAAATTATGCCTCTGATTTTGCTCTGCTTGTGTGACCTGCACACTCAAAACACGTTGAGCAACTAAACACTCATACCTGTCAGCGTCTTCAGGAGCCATGTATTGCGTCTCATTTTCAGAATCATCTCCACCATGTTCTTCACGTGTAATAAGAGCCAAAGTCTCCTCATCATAGTCACTAACGGACTCATACCCACCATCCTCAGTAGCAATCATCACACGCTGAGATTTCCATTCTCTCGCATAATGTCCTCTTCCCTTACAACGACGACAAATAATATCACTTGTGTGCCCTGTTGACGCCATGGAAGAAGAAGAGCTCTGCGCAGGCCCGGCAGGTGTGCTCTTGGCAGAGAGTGGTGGTTGTGCCTGCTTTCTTGTATCACGGCTGGAGGTGGCACCTGATGGAGGTGATGGTGAAGTGGAAGTAGAGGATGCACGTGGTGTCCATGATGAAGGTCGACCTGCAGAAAAGTTAGTTCGCGCCAATGCCTGTCGATCCTGCACTTCACGTTCAGCTTTACAAGCAAGATGGCATAAACGAGTGATATTATTATAATCCTTATACTCTAGAATGGTCTGAATCTCTTTATTTAATCCACCCATAAAACGTGCAAGCATAGCTTCATTCTCCTCAACTGTACCACATCTAATCATGCCAGTTTGTAATTCCTGATAATATTCTTCTACAGAATTTTTCCCTTGTCTTAAGCGCTGCAATTTTTGAAGTAATTCACGTTGGTAATATGGTGGAACCCAACGAGTACGCATAGCAGTTTTCAAAGCAGCCCAAGTAGCTGGAACAGGATATAATCTACAATGTTCAGACCACCAAACACATGCAAAGCTAGTGAAAGCACAAACAGCAGCAGGAACACGTCTCTCCTCAGGATATTGTAAGCATGTAAATCGTTGTTCAGTTTCTAACTCCCAAGTAAGATATATATCAGGAACATATCTACCCTCAAATGGTGGAATATTCAATTTCAGTTTAGGGAGATGGTCATGATCTCGTACCTGAGGTGGTGGTGCCGGCCTACCGTTGCGAATATATACCTGAGGTCGACCTGCTGGTGGTGGTGCTGGTGGCTGCACGTAGTTCTGATTTTGATCAACCTCATCCTCATAATCGCCCGCATAATCGTCATCCTCCTCAGCTGCCACAGTAGCAGGAGCCAAAGAAGCATCAACAGTAGGTGCAGCGGCACCCGAATTTTGACCAGTCTCGATTGGAACGCGCTGTGCTCGTCCCACTTGATTTGGAAGGCGGCGTTGGAGATGTGGTTGTTGTTGTTGTAGAGGTGCGACATATGCAGCCGGTGGTGGTTGGGGAAGACGCTTGAGTAATTCAGTAAACTTGTTATCCAGCTTTGTCTCGAACGACTTCTCCACGGCATCTATCTTCTCCATAGCCTCTTCAAATCTGTTTAGCACATCTCCCACCTGGCCACTCATCATTTGCTGAAATTTATCATGCAACTCCTTGTTCGTCATGTTCTCCCAATCAGTCTCATCGGCTTGTGATCCTGCCATGGTTAGCAGCAATAGAAACACAAAAGAATATGATCCTACAGACTACTAGGAAGTGGTGGTGATGGTGGTGTGTCACAAATCCTTCAAGCGAATCTCAAATTCTTACCAGTTCTTACCCAGCAGCAGGTGGTGATCGGCAACCGTTGTACTCAAAACTCTCAAAGCTTGGACAGAGCGATTACCAGGGAGAGTCAAACGCACGATGTAGATGTATGTGGAGCTGGGAAGGCTTATAATATGGTAGCAAAAATGGTCAGCAATAATCAATTCAGAGATGCAAAGTTGAATAAACGCTCAACGACGGTACTGTGCTGGTCCTAGGCTAGACCGTGCTAGATACGCGAGCCTAGAACACTAACAAAATCACGGCGCTGCACGTAAACAAGGGAAAAGCACACTCTGGAAAAAAAATTGCTCTTTTTTTGCGCTCTTTTTTTTGAGAAAAATCACTATAATGGCGAGTGTCTCAAAACTCTTCCCAGGTCAAACTGACAGTATAGGCACAAAAACATTTAACTATTTTTTTCGGAAATCAGGGCAGCGACGATGAAAAAGTGCGACAAAAATCACTATGATGGCGAGTGTCTCAAAACACTCCCCGGGACCTAAAAATAGGATAGGGAAAAATATTTTTGGTCGCCGAAATTTTGGCCTAAAAACTGCTCGGGGGTCTCCAGACTTTTTTTTTCCGAGACGACCTCAGGCAAGGAAACACGAAACGGAAAATAGATGGATCTCTAAAACAAACCGAATATGAAAAGAACTCGGATTGGTTGTGGATATATGGTGGTAGGATATGGCGGCGGTGGTGGTATACGGTAGCGGTGGTGGTATATGGATAAGGATCGGTGGTGGTATATGGATACGGATTGGTGGTGGTATATGGATACGGATTCAGAGCGGTGGCGGATAAGCAATGGTGGTAGATGGCAAGG
Organism: Aegilops tauschii subsp. strangulata; assembly: GCF_002575655.3. Taxonomy (NCBI): domain Eukaryota; kingdom Viridiplantae; phylum Streptophyta; class Magnoliopsida; order Poales; family Poaceae; genus Aegilops; species Aegilops tauschii. Next base: position 183,050,190 of record NC_053035.3, on the reverse strand, counting down.
CGATGATGATGGTGCGGCGGCGGCGTGACAACTTATGACCAGAACTCGAAACTCCAAAAGACTAGACTCTAAGACCAGCAACTTGACACGACGATGCAACCGCAAATTCAACAAAGCAAAAACCCTAAAAAGATTATGCAAAGGCTCAGATTGGTTCGGATATGATGAACTAACCCTATTTTTTTTTTGTGGCTTTTTCGTGAACTGTAGGTATGAAGAACAGACTCGATCTAAACTACGAAAAACTGTAAAATCTCACCGAGCAACCTGGAAATCTGATACCACTTGATAGAGGCAAAGGTGTCCCGTCTTTCGATGAGATGATGGATATCACTTTGGTGGAAGTCGACTTTGACGATCTGACTACGAACGTGCGATGACGTCGCGCCTTAGCAATCGCTAAACCAACTCCGAGAGGTTATTGACCACGCCGGAGCACGATCAACCTGACCACGAGGGTCTGTTTCCTGCGAGCAAACGAAGAACAAGCAAGAAACTGAGATTGCAATCTGGATATTGCGAATATAAGATGAAAGCTTTATTGATCAAGGTGGGGTTCTGTGACGCCTTTGTCTGGTCGTTGAACACAAACGAAGTACGCGAAGTTGCAGCTATGGCGAACTTTTAATCTAAACAAAACCCAAAGTCTAAACGACACCCTAAGGGCTGTATATATGGAGGAAGAGGGGGGAATTTTGTGGCCCTTGGGGAAGGGGTCCGAAACCAACCCTATCTCTTGTTTCCCCACACATACGGACTCTAAAAATAGCCTATACTCAAGTATTTCGAAATTACATGGGCCTGGCCCAATAATAAGGTGATGCAGCACCTAGAATAGCCTCTGGACGAAAGTTATGAAGTAGCATCTTGTATATTTCGTCCAAGGCTTCATGCACGCATTATGGTGGCTTCAATGTCCTGAAATCATCAGTTGTAACTCCGTTCTTGTCCCCCATGCGCATGCCATCATCTCCATGCTTGTTCTTGCTCCAATGTTCATCCTTCTCAAAGCTAGGCCCTTCATTTGTAAGCAAAACAAATGTATCCAATTTAGGCAGCATCATATTCTCATGTACATTAGAATCATTACCAAGAAACGAAAGTACCTGGTAATTTAATTGGCGTGCGCGAGCTCTAGTAATTGGTCCAGTATGTATAGCAGCAGGGGTTGTGGGTGTAACAATGGTATTGATGTCCTCATCAGAGGGACACGTGGCGAACATGCAACACATTGGGAGTTGTCCCACGTTCCCACGCCCGCCTGGACTGTCGGATGGTCGTTCCGGCTTCTCCGGGTTTCAGGCAATAAGAATTGAGCATTTAAAACAGATTTAATGTTTGCCTCTGTATCTTCTGCTGACAAGGACGCAGAGAAGACATTCGACAGTTTCAACAGAATGCATATGATTTGGATAGATAGAGTTTGAGGCAGAAAGCATAGAGAGGTTAGGGTCCGATCACATTCACTTAGTTCAAAAGATTCAAACAAGACGACATAGCTATAAGTGAATGCTATAGAGGACAGAACACTAAAATATGTATATATCAGAATAAAACCAAATCAACATTGTGAAGATAAACATGAAGTCATGTTGATAATGAAGAAAAACCAAATGCGAAGACATAGCAAATGTAACGCCATGAGAAAAACACTTCGAACAGAAGAATTTGGTGGTGGCGTTACCCACCGTATAGGAAGTATTAGACCCAGACATGGCACACAATTATCGTGGCGCTCTGAAGTCAGATTCCATGTTAATGTATTCACACTTAGAGTGTAAGTCTTCATTGATTGAAGATATACTTTACTTCATGTGTTGCACATCTAAGTCATCAACATGCATAAGTGTTAGGACGTGTGCCTGATCACAGGACATTTGAGGATTCCAAGATATGTAGCTCACACCGCAACTTGCAAAACCTTTTCTCATCCAAGGGCTTTGTGAAGATATGTGCCAGTTGCTCTTCAGTGTTGACGTGTATGATATCAATATCTTCCTTCATGACATGATCTCTGAGAAAGTGATGACGAATTTCAATGTGCTTTGTCTTCGAGTGTTGAACTGGGTTGTTGGCAATTTTGATGGCGCTTTCGTTGTCGCAGTAGAGTGGTACCTGTTTCAGATGGATGCCATAGTCCTTGAGTGTTTGCTTCATCCATAGAAGTTGAGCGCTGCAAGATCCAACAGCAATGTATTCAGATTCAGAAGTGGAGAGTCATACACAGTTCTGCTTCTTTGAAGACCAACAGACAAGTGATCGTCCCAGAAAGTGACATGTGCCTGATGTAGACTTGCGATCCACCTTGTCACCAGCATAATCAGCATCCGAGAATCCAACTAGATCAAACTCTGAGCCCTTTGGATACCATAATCCTAATGTTGGGGTGTAAGCTAAATATCGAAGAATTCGCTTCACAGCTAAGTGATGCGATTCCTTTGGTGCCGCTTGAAATCGAGCACACATGCAAACACTAAGCATAATATCTGGCCTAGATGCAAAAAATAAAGTAAAGAACCAATCATGGAGCGGTATACCTTTTGATCGAACTCTTTACCATTGGCGTCAGGACCCAGATGACTCTTGGTTGGCATTGGCGTCGTGTAACCTTTGCAGTCTTGCATTCCAAACTTCTTCAGGCAATCTTTGAGATATTTCTCTTGAGATATGAAGATGCCATTGCTTTGTTGACGGATTTGAAGACCAAGGAAGAACTTCAGCTCACCCATCATGGACATGTGATATTGCTCTTGCATCATGTGTCCAAACTCATCACTGTATTTTTGGTTGGTGCAGCCGAAGATAATGTCATCCACGTGATAGAGGCAAAGGTGTCCCGTCTTTCGATGAGATGATGGATATCGCTTTGATGGAAGTCGACTTTGACGATCCGACTACGAACGTGCGAGGACGTCGCGCCTTAGCAATCGCTAAACCAACTCCGAGAGGTTATCGACCACGCCGGAGCACGATCAACCTGACCACGAGGGTCTGTTTCCTGCGAGCAAACGAAGAACAGGCAAGAAACTGAGATTGCAATCTGGATATTGCGAATATAAGATGAAAGCTTTATTGATCAAGGTGGGGTTCTGTGACGCCTTTGTCTGGTCACTGAACACAAACGAAGTACGCGAAGTTGCAGCTATGGCGAACTTTTAATCTAAACAAAACCCAAAGTCTAAACGACGCCCTAAGGGCTGTATATATGGAGGAAGAGGGGGGGAATTTCGTGGCCCTTGAGGAAGGGGTCCGAAACCAACCCTATCTCTTGTTTCCCCACACATACGGACTCTAAAAACAGCCTATACTTATGTATTTCGAAATTACATGGGCCTGGCCCAATAATAAGGTGACGCAGCACCTAGAATAGCCTCTGGACGAAAGTTATGAAGTAGCATCTTGTATATTTCGTCCAAGGCTTCATGCACGCATTATGGTGGCTTCAACGTCCTGAAATCATCACTTGTAACTCCGTTCTTGTTCCCCATGCGCATGCCATCATCTCCATGCTTGTTCTTGCTCCAATGTTCATCCTTCTCAAAGCTAGGCCCTTCATTTGTAAGCAAAACAAATGTATCCAATTTAGGCAGCATCATATTCTCATGAACATTAGAATCATTAGCAAGAAACGAAAGTACCTGGTAATTTAATTGGCGTGCGCGAGCTCTAGTAATTGGTCCAGTATGTATAGCAGCAGGGACTGTGGGTGTAATAATTGTATTGATGTCCTCATCACCACGTATATTTGGCACAGAAACAGTTCACCATCATATGTCTTCGTGAAGAGTGTGGGATCCAGGGAACCAGGTTTGAAGCCTTTGCTCTTCAGTAAGTCTTTGAGTGTATCATACCAAGCGCGAGGGGCTTGTTTGAGGCCATACAGTGCCTTGTTCAGCTTGTACACCATATCAGGATGTTTTGGATCTTCAAAGCCAGGAGGTTGTGCAACATACACTTCTTCTTCAATCTTTCCGTTGAGAAATGCACTCTTCATATCCATTTGATACAGCAGGATGTTGTGATGATTTGCATAGGTTAGCAATATGCGAATAGCTTCAAGCCCACAGGAGCAAATGTTTCATCAAAGTCAATCCCTTCAACTTGAGTGTATCCTTGAGCAACGAGACGAGCCTTGTTTCTGACAACTTGACCATGCTCATCTTGCTTGTTGCGATATATCCATTTTGTGCCTATTATGTTGTGCTTGCAAGGGTCAGGACGCTTGACAAGTTCCCAGACATTGTTCAGCTTGAACTGTTGAAGCTCTTCTTGCATAGCTTGAATCCATTCAGGTTCCATGAAGGCTTCAGCAACTTTATTGGGTTCAGATATTGAGACAAATGCAAAGTGCCCACAGAAATTTGCTAGTTGTGTTGCTCTTGAACGAGTGAGTGGACCAGGCGCATTGATGCTATCAATAATCTTCTCAATCTGTACTTCATTTGCAACACGAGGATGAACTGGACGAAGATTTTGTTCTTGCTGATCATTGTCATCGTTAGGAGGATTGTCTTCGGGCTGAGCATTGTCTTCTGGTTGATTAGGTGCAGAAATGATAAGTTCCTCTTCAGGCTGTGCTTCAGACGGTATGATTTCTCCAGTTCCCATGAGCTTGATGGATTCACTAGGTGGAACTTCATCTAGCACATTTGGCAGGTGCTCTCTTTGCGAGCTGTTAGTCTCATCAAACCGCACATCCACAGTTTCAACCACTTTATAGTGAAAGAGGTTGAAGACTCTGTAGGAGTGTGAATCCTTTCCGTAACCGAGCATAAAACCTTCATGTGCTTTCGGTGAAAATTTTGAAGTGTGATGTGGATCCTTGATCCAGCACCTAGCACCAAATACTGTGAAGTAACTGACATTTGGCTTCTTACCAATGAGGAGTTCATAGGATGTTTTCTTCAGAAGCTTGTGAAGATAAACACGGTTAATGACATGGCATGCAGTATCAATAGCTTCAGGCCAGAACTTTCTTGGAGTCTTGTATTCATCAAGCATTGTCCGTGCCATCTCAATGAGCGTTCTGTTCTTGCGCTCCACGATGCCATTCTGCTGAGGTGTGTACAGAGCTGAGAACTCATGAGTGATGCCTAATGTATCCAAGTAAAGGTCGAGGCTGGTGTTCTTGAACTCTGTGCCATTGTCACTTCTGATATGCTTGATCTTGACGCCATAGTTGTTCATGGCACGGTTGGCAAAGCGTCTGAAGACGTCCTGCATTTCAGTCTTGTAGAGAATTATGTGCACCCACGTGTATCTTGAATAATCATCAACAATGAAGAAGCCATAGAGTGATGAGGACATCAATACCATTGTTACACCCACAGCCCCTGCTGCTATACATACTGGACCAATTACTAGAGCTCGCGCACGCCAATTAAATTACCAGGTACTTTCGTTTCTTGGTAATGTTTCTAATGTTCATGAGAATATGATGCTGCCTAAATTGGATACATTTGTTTTGCTTACAAATGAAGGGCCTAGCTTTGAGAAGGATGAACATTGGAGCAAGAACAAGCATGGAGATGATGGCATGCGCATGGGGGACAAGAACGGAGATACAAGTGATGATTTCAGGACATTGAAGCCACCATAATGCGTGCATGAAGCCTTGGACGAAATATACAAGATGCTACTTCATAACTTTCGTCCAGAGGCTATTCTAGGTGCTGCGTCACCTTATTATTGGGCCAGGCCCATGTAATTTCGAAATACTTGAGTATAGGCTATTTTTAGAGTCCGTATGTGTGGGGAAACAAGAGATAGGGTTGGTTTCGGACCCCTTCCCCAAGGGCCACGAAATTCCCCCCTCTTCCTCCATATATACAGCCCTTAGGGCGTCGTTTAGACTTTGGGTTTTGTTTAGATTAAAAGTTCGCCATAGCTGCAACTTCGCGTAGTTCGTTTGTGTTCAACGACCAGACAAAGGCGTCACAGAACCCCACCTTGATCAGTAAAGCTTTCATCTTATATTCGCAATATCCAGATTGCAATCTCAGTTTCTTGCTTGTTCTTTGTTTGCTCGCAGGAAACAGACCCTCGTGGTTAGGTTGATCGTGCTCCGGCGTGGTCAATAACCTCTCGGAGTTGGTGTAGCGATTGCTAAGGCGCGACGTCAACGCACGTTCGTAGTCGGATCGTAAAAGTCGACTTCCACCAAAGTGATATCCATCATCTCATCGAAAGACGGGACACCTTTGCCTCTATCAAGTGGTATCAGATTTCCAGGTTGCTCGGTGAGATTTTACAGTTTTTCGTAGTTTAGATCGAGTCTGTTCTTCATACCTATAGCCCACGAAAAAGCCACACAACAAAAAATTAGGGTTAGTTCATCATATCCGAACCAATCTGAGCCTTTGCATAATCTTTTTAGGGTTTTTGCTTTGTTGAATTTGCGGTTGCATCGTCGTGTCAAGTTGCTGGTCTTAGAGTCTAGTCTTTTAGAGTTTCAAGTTCTGTCATCAGTTGTCACGCCGCCGCCGCACCATCATCATCGCCTTGCCATCTACCACCATTGCTTATTCACCACCACTTTGAATCCGTATCCATATACCACCACCAATCCGTATCCATATACCACCACCAATCCGTATCCATATACCACCACCGCTACGATATACCACCACCGCTGCCATATCCTACCACCATATATCCACAACCAATCCGAGTTCTTGTCATATGCGGTTTGTTTTAGAGATCCATCTATTTTCCGTTTCGTGTTTTCTTACCTGAGTAGGTCTCGGAAAAAAAAGTCTGGAGACCCCCGGGCAGTTTTTAGGCCAAAATTTCGGCGACCAAAAAATATTTTTCCCTATCCTATTTTTAGGTCCCGGGGAGTGTTTTGAGACACTCACCATCATATTGATTTTTTGTCGCACTTTTCGTCGTCGCTGCCCTGATTTCCGACAAAAAAATAGTCAATTTTTTTGTGCCTATCCTGTCAGTTTGACCTGGGAAGCGTTTTGAGACACTCGCCATTATAGCGATTTTTCGCAAAAAAAAAGAGGAGCGCAAAAATAAAGAGCGCGAAAAAAAAGAGCAAAAAAAATTCCAGAGTGTGCTTTTCCCTTGTTTACGTGCAGCGCCGCGATTTTGTTAGTGTTCTAGGCTCACGTCTCTAGCACGGTCTAGCCTAGGACCAGCACAGTATCGTCGTTGAGCGTTTATTCAAGTTTGCATCTCTGAATTGATTATTGCTGACCATTTTGCTACCATATTATAAGCCTTCCCAGCTCCACATACATCAACATCGTGCGTTTGACTCTCCCTGGTCCTCGCTCTATCCAAGCTTTGAGAGTTTTGACTACAACGGTTGCCGATCACCACCTGCTGCTGGGTAAGAACTGGTACGAATTTGAGATTCGCTTGAAGGATTTGTGACACACCACCATCACCACCACTTCCTAGTAGTCTGTAGGATCATATTCTTTTGTGTTTCTATTGCTGCTAACCGTGGCAGGATCACAAGCCGATGAGACTGATTGGGAGAACATGACGAACAAGGAGTTGCATGATAAATTTCAGCAAATGATGAGTGGCCAGGTGGGAGATGTGCTAAACAGATTTGAAGAGGCTATGGAGAAGATAGATGCCGTGGAGAAGTCGTTTGAGACAAAGCTTGATAACAAGTTTACTGAATTACTCAAGCGTCTTCCCCAACCACCACCGGCTGCATATGTCGCACCTCTACAACAACAACAACCACATCTCCAACGCCGCCTTCCAAATCAAGTGGGACGAGCACAGCGCGTTCCAATCGAGACTGGTCAAAATTCGGGTGCCGCTGCACCTACTGTTGATGCTTCTTTGGCTCCTGCTACTGTGGCAGCTGAGGAGGATGACGATTATGCGGGCGATTATGAGGATGAGGTTGATCAAAATCAGAACTACGTGCAGCCACCAGCACCACCACCAGCAGGTCGACCTCAGGTATATATTCGCAACGGTAGGCCGGCACCACCACCTCAGGTACGAGATCATGACCATCTCCCTAAACTGAAATTGAATATTCCACCATTTGAGGGTAGATATGTTCCTGATATATATCTTACTTGGGAGTTAGAAACTGAACAACGATTTACATGTTTACAATATCCTGAGGAGAGACGTGTTCCTGCTGCTGTTTGTGCTTTCACTAGCTTTGCATGTGTTTGGTGGTCTGAACATTGTAGATTATATCCTGTTCCAGCTACTTGGGCTGCTTTGAAAACTGCTATGCGTACTCGTTGGGTTCCACCATATTATGAACGTGAATTACTTCAAAAATTGCAGAGCTTAAGACAAGGGAAAAATTCTGTAGAAGAATATTATCAGGAATTACAAACTGGCATGATTAGATGTGGTATTGTTGAGGAGAATGAAGCTATGCTTGTATGTTTTATGGGTGGATTAAATAAAGAGATTCAGACCATTCTAGAGTATAAGGATTATAGTAATATCACTCGTTTATTCCATCTTGCTTGTAAAGCTGAACGTGAAGTGCAGGATCGACAGGCATTGGCGCGAACTAACTTTTCTGCATGTCGACCTTCATCATGGACACCACGTGCATCCTCTACTTCCACTTCACCATCACCTCCATCAGGTGCCACCTCCAGCCGTGATACAAGAAAGTAGGCACAACCACCACTCTCTGCCAAGAGCACACCTGCCGGGCCTGCGCAGAGCTCTTCTTCTTCCATGGCATCAACAGGGCACACAAGTGATATTATTTGTCGTCGTTGTAAGGGAAGAGGACATTATGCGAGAGAATGCAAATCTCAGCGTGTGATGATTGCTACTGAGGACGGTGGATATGAGTCCGCTAGTGACTATGATGAGGAGACTTTGGCTCTTATTACACGTGAAGAACATGGTGGAGATGATTCTGAAAATGACACGCAATACATGGCTCCTGAAGACGCTGACAGGTATGAATGTTTAGTTGCTCAACGTGTTTTGAGTGTGCAGGTCACACAAGCAGAGCAAAATCAGAGGCATAATTCTGTACACCATGGTAGAAACAATCAGTATACTCTTGTTCATAAGGAGAAAAATATTACTTTGCTTCCTATGACTCCTGATTCCATTTTGAAAGATGACATTAATAGAGCTAATAAAGCAAAACAGGAGAAAAATAAGAGTGAAAATCAGATTGTGGCAAAAGAATTTGAGCAACAAATGAAACCTAATAATAAACAATCTAGTGTTGTTTCTGAAATTAAATTGAAAAGTGCATGTTTACTTGCCACAAAATCTAATATTGATGAGCTAGATTTCAACAAATCTGTTTGCTATGCTTTTGTGTGCAAAGAGGCATTATTTTCATTCGAGGACGTGCCTTCCTCTTTGCCCCCTGCTGTCGCTAACATTTTGCAGGAGTTCGCCGACGTCTTCCCACAAGACGTGCCACCGGGATTACCACCTATTTGAGGGATTGAGCATCAAATTGATTTAATTCCCGGTGCATCGCTACCCAACCGTGCACCATACCGTACCAATCCAGAGGAGACGAAGGAGATTATGCGTCAAGTACAGGAGCTGCTCGACAAAGGTTATATACGCGAATCTCTTAGTCCTTGTGCTGTTCCTATTATACTAGTGCCTAAAAAGGATGGTACGTCGCGTATGTGTGTTGATTGTAGAGGCATTAATAATATCACTATTCGTTATCGTCATCCTATTCCTAGGCTAGATGATATGCTTGATGAATTGAGTGGCTCTACAATATTCTCCAAAGTTGATTTGCGTAGTGGATAGCATCAAATTCGTATGAAATTGGGAGATGAATGGAAAACTGCATTTAAAACTAAGTTTGGTTTATACGAGTGGTTAGTCATGCCTTTTGGGTTAATTAATGCACCTAGTACTTTCATGAGACTAATGAACGAAGTTTTACGTGCTTTCATTGGACGATTTGTGGTAGTCTATTTTGATGATATACTGATTTATAGCAAATCTTTGGAAGAACATTTGGAACATTTACGTGCTGTTTTTATTGCTCTACGTGATGCACGTTTGTTTGGTAACCCTTGGGAAGTGCACCTTTTGCACCGACCGAGTATCTTTTCTTGGCTATGTTGTTACTCCACAGGGAATTGAAGTTGATAAAGCCAAGATTGAAGCTATTGAGAGTTGGCCGCAGCCCAAAACGGTCACACAAGTGCGGAGTTTTCTTGGACTCGCTGGTTTCTATAGGCGTTTTGTGAGAGATTTTAGCACCATTGCTGCACCTCTCAACGAGCTTACAAAGAAGGATGTGCCTTTTGTTTGGGGTACCGCACAGGAAGAAGCCTTCAGGGTATTGAAAGATAAGTTGACACATGCTCCTTTACTCCAACTTCCTGATTTTAATAAGACTTTTGAGCTTGAATGTGATGCTAGTGGAATTGGATTAGGAGGTGTGTTATTACAAGATGGTAAACCTGTTGCATACTTTTCTGAAAAATTGAGTGGGCCTAGTCTGAATTATTCTACTTATGATAAAGAACTATATGCTCTTGTTCGGACTTTAGAAACATGGCAACATTATTTATGGCCCAAAGAATTTTTATACATTCTGATTATGAATCTTTGAAACATATTAAAAGTCAAGCTAAACTGAATCGTAGACATGCTAAATGGGTTGAATTCATTGAAACTTTCCCTTATGTCATTAAACACAAGAAGGGTAAAGAAAATGTCATTGCTGATGCATTGTCTCGTCGCTATACTATGCTTTCACAACATGACTTCAAAATATTTGGTTTGGAGACCATCAAAGATCAATATGTGCATGATGCTGATTTTAAAGATGTTTTGCAGAATTGTAAAGAAGGAAGAACCTGGAACAAGTTTGTCGTTAATGATGGATTTGTGTTCCGTGCTAACAAGCTATGCATTCCAGCTAGCTCTCTTCGTCTTTTGTTGTTGCAGGAGGCGCATGGAGGAGGATTAATGGGATACTTTGGCGTGAAGAAGACGGAGGACGTACTTGCTACACATTTCTTTTGGCCAAAGATGAGACGGGATGTTGAGCGTTTTGTTGCTCGCTGCACTACATGTCAAAAAGCTAAGTCACGACTCAATCCTCATGGTTTATATATGCCTTTGCCTGTACCTAGTGTTCCTTGGGAGGATATATCTATGGACTTTGTTTTAGGTTTACCTCGAACAAAGAAGGGGAGGGATAGCATATTTGTTGTCGTGGATAGATTCTCAAAAATGGCACACTTTATACCATGTCATAAAAGCGATGATGCTGTTAATGTTGCTGATTTGTTCTTCCGTGAAATTATTCGTTTGCATGGTGTGCCAAATACTATTGTTTCAGATCATGATACTGCTTTTTAGTACTACTTGTCACCCCCAAACTGATGGACAAACTGAAGTAGTCAATAGAACATTGTCTACTATGCTTAGGGCTGTTTTGAAGAATAATAAGAAAATGTGGGAAGAATGCTTGCCTCATATTGAGTTTGCTTATAATCGTTCATTGCATTCTACTACTAAGATGTGCCCTTTTGAAATTGTGTATGATTTCCTACCTCGTGCACCTATTGATTTGTTGCCTCTTCCATCTTCGGAGAAGGTTAATTTTGATGCTAAACAACGTGCTGAATTGATCTTAAAAATGCATGAGTTAACTAAGGAAAACATTGAGCGTATGAATGCTAAATATAAACTTGCTGGAGATAAGGGTAGAAAACATGTTGTGTTTGCACCTGGAGATCTTGTTTGGTTACATTTGCGTAAACATGTTGTGTTTGCACCTGGAAATCTATCCTTACGCAAATGTAACCAAACAAGATCTCCAGGTGCAAACACAACATGTTTTCTACCCTTATCTCCAGCAAGTTTATATTTAGCATTCATACGCTCAATGTTTTCCTTAGTTAACTCATGCATTTTTAAGATCAATTCAGCACGTTGTTTAGCATCAAAATTAACCTTCTCCGAAGATGGAAGAGGCAACAAATCAATAGGTGCACGAGGTAGGAAACCATACACAATTTCAAAAGGGCACATCTTAGTAGTAGAATGCAATGAACGATTATAAGCAAACTCAATATGAGGCAAGCATTCTTCCCACATTTTCTTATTATTCTTCAAAACAGCCCTAAGCATAGTAGACAATGTTCTATTGACTACTTCAGTTTGTCCATCAGTTTGGGGGTGACAAGTAGTACTAAAAAGCAGTATCATGATCTGAAACAATAGTATTTGGCACACCATGCAAACGAATAATTTCACGGAAGAACAAATCAGCAACATTAACAGCATCATCGCTTTTATGACATGGTATAAAGTGTGCCATTTTTGAGAATCTATCCACGACAACAAATATGCTATCCCTCCCCTTCTTTGTTCGAGGTAAACCTAAAACAAAGTCCATAGATATATCCTCCCAAGGAACACTAGGTACAGGCAAAGGCATATATAAACCATGAGGATTGAGTCGTGACTTAGCTTTTTGACATGTAGTGCAGCGAGCAACAAAACGCTCAACATCCCGTCTCATCTTTAGCCAAAAGAAATGTGTAGCAAGTATGTCCTCCGTCTTCTTCACGCCAAAGTGTCCCATTAATCCTCCTCCATGCGCCTCCTGCAACAACAAAAGACAAAGAGAGCTAGCTGGAATGCATAGCTTAGTAGCACGAAACACAAATCCATCATTAACGACAAACTTGTTCCAGGTTCTTCCTACTTTACAATTCTGCAAAACATCTTTAAAATCAGCATCATGCACATATTGATCTCTGATGGTCTCCAAACCAAATATTTTGAAGTCATGTTGTGAAAGCATAGTATAGCGACGAGACAACGCATCAGCAATAACATTTTCTTTACCCTTCTTGTGTTTAATGACATAAGGGAAAGTTTCAATGAATTCAACCCATTTAGCATGTCTACGATTCAGTTTAGCTTGACTTTTAATATGTTTCAAAGATTCATGATCAGAATGTATAACAAATTCTTTGGGCCATAAATAATGTTGCCATGTTTCTAAAGTCCGAACAAGAGCATATAGTTCTTTATCATAAGTAGAATAATTCAGACTAGGCCCACTCAATTTTTCAGAAAAGTATGCAACAGGTTTACCATCTTCTAATAACACACCTCCTAATCCAATTCCACTAGCATCACATTCAAGCTCAAAAGTCTTATTAAAATCAGGAAGTTGGAGTAAAGGAGCATGTGTCAACTTATCTTTCAATATCGTGAAGGCTTCTTCCTGTGTGGTACCCCAAACAAAAGGCACATCCTTCTTTGTAAGCTCGTTGAGAGGTGCAGCAATGGTGCTGAAATCTCTCACAAAACGCCTATAGAAACCAGCGACGCCAAGGAAACTCCTCACTTGTGTGACCGTTTTGGGCTGCGGCCAACTCTCAATAGCTTCAATCTTGGCTTTATCAACTTCAATTCCCTGTGGAGTAACAACATAGCCAAGAAAAGATACTCGGTCGATGCAAAAGGTGCACTTCCCAAGGTTACCAAACAAACGTGCATCACGTAGAGCAATAAAAACAGCACGTAAATGTTCCAAATGTTCTTCCAAAGATTTGCTATAAATCAGTATATCATCAAAATAGACTACCACAAATCGTCCAATAAAAGCATGTAAAACTTCGTTCATTAGTCTCATGAAAGTACTAGGTGCATTAGTTAACCCAAAAGGCATGACTAACCACTCATATAAACCAAACTTAGTTTTAAATGTTGTTTTCCATTCATCTCCCAGTTTCATATGAATTTGATGGTATCCACTACGCAAATCAACTTTGGAAAATATTGTAGAGCCACTCAATTCATCAAGCATATCATCTAGCCTAGGAATAGGATGACGATAACGAATAGTAATGTTATTAATGCCTCTACAATCAACACACATACGCGATGTACCATCCTTTTTAGGCACAAGTATAATAGGAACAGCACAAGGACTAAGAGATTCGCGTACATAACCTTTGTCGAGCAGCTCCTGTACTTGACGCATAATCTCCTTCGTCTCCTCTGGATTGGTACGGTATGGTGCACGGTTGGGTAGCGATGCACCGGGAATTTAGTCAATTTGATGCTCAATCCCTCGAATAGGTGGTAATCCCGGTGGCACGTCTTGTGGAAAGACGTCAGCGAACTCCTGCAAAATGTTAGTGACAGCAGGGGGCAAAGAGGAAGGCACGTCCTCAAATGAAAATAATGCCTCTTTGCACACAAAAGCATAGCAAACAGATTTGTTGAAATCTAGCTCATCAATATCAGATTTTGTGGCAAGTAAACATGCACTTTTCAATTTAATTTCAGAAACAACACTAGATGGTTTATTATTAGGTTTCATTTGTTGCTCAAATTCTTTTGCCACAATCTGATTTTCACTTATTTTTCTCCTGTTTTGCTTTATTAGCTCTATTAATGTCATCTTTCAAAATGGAATCAGGAGTCATAGGAAGCAAAGTAATATTTTTATCCTTATGAACAAGAGTGTACTGATTGTTTCTACCATGGTGTACAGAGTTTTTATCAAATTGCCATGGTCTACCAAGTAATAAGGAACATACTTGCATGGGTACCACATCACAATCAACATAATCAGCATATGTAGAGATACTAAAATGCACACGAACAGTACGTGTTACCTTAACCTTGCCGCTGTTGTTGAACCATTGGATGTAGTAAGGATGTGGATGTGGTCTTGTGGTGAGAGATAGTTTCTCCACCATCTCCATGCTAGCCAAGTTGTTACAGCTCCCTCCATCTATGATGACGCGAACAGAACGTTCCTTCACAACTCCCTTTGTATGGAACAAATTATGCCTCTGATTTTGCTCTGCTTGTGTGACCTGCACACTCAAAACACGTTGAGCAACTAAACATTCATACCTGTCAGCGTCTTCAGGAGCCATGTATTGCGTCTCATTTTCAGAATCATCTCCACCATGTTCCTCACGTGTAATAAGAGCCAAAGTCTCCTCATCATAGTCACTAGCGGACTCATACCCACCATCCTCAGTAGCAATCATTACACGCTGAGATTTGCATTCTCGCGCATAATGTCCTCTTCCCTTACAACGACGACAAATAATATCACTTGTGTGCCCTGTTGATGCCATGGAAGAAGAAGAGCTCTGTGCAGGCCCGGCAGGTGCGCTCTTGGCAAATAGTGGTGATTGTGCCTGCTTTCTTGTATCACGGCTGGAGGTGGAACCTGATGGAGGTGCTGGTGCAGTGGAAGTAGAAGATGCACGCGGTGTCCATGATGAAGGTCGACCTGCAGAAAAGTTAGTTCGCGCCAATGCTTGTCGATCCTGCACTTCACGTTCAGCTTTACAAGCAAGATGGAATAAACGAGTGATATTAGTATACTCCTTATACTCTAGAATGGTCTGAATCTCTCTATTTAAACCACCCATAAAACGTGCAAGCATAGCTTCATTCTCCTCAACAATACCACATCTAATCATGCCAGTTTGTAATTCCTGATAATATTCTTCTACAAAAAATTTCCCTTGTCGTAAACGCTGCAGTTTTTGAAGCAATTCACGTTGATAATATGGTGGAACCCAACGAGTACGCATATCAGTTTTCAAAGCAGCCCAAGTAGCTGGAATAGGATATAATCTACAATGTTCAGACCACCATACACATGCAAAACTAGTGAAAGCGCAAACAGCAGCAGCAACCCGTCTCTCCTCGGGATATTGTAAACATGTAAAACGTTGTTCAGTTTCTAACTCCCATGTAAGATATACATCAGGAATGTATCTACCCTTAAACGATGGAATATTCAATTTCAGTTTAGGAACATGGTCATGATCTCGTACCTGAGGTGGTGGTGCAGGCCTACCGTTGCGAATATATACCTGAGGTCGACCTGCTGAAGGTGGTGCTGGTGGCTTCACGTAGTTCTGATTTTGATCAACCTCATCCTCATAATCGCCCGCATAATCGTCATCCTCCTCAGCCGCCGCACTAGCAGGAGCCAAAGAAGCATCAACAGTAGGTGCAGCGGCACCCGAATTTTGACCAGTCTCAATTGGAACGCGCTGTGCTCGTCCCACTTGATTTGGGAGGCGGCGTTGGAGATGTGGTTGTTGTTGTTGTAGAGGTGCGACAGGTGCAGCCGGTGGTGGTTGGGGAAGACGCTTGAGCAATTCATTAAACCTGTTATCCAGCTTTGTCTCAAACGACTTCTCCACGGCATCTTTCTTCTCCATAGCCTCTTCAAACCTGTTTAGCACATCTCCCACCTGGCCACGGATATGTGGTGTGATGGCTGCGGATATGTGGTGGCGTATATGGACTCGGATTGGCGGTGAATATGCGGTGGTGGTATATGGCAGCGGCGATGAAGTTGGTGCGGTGGTGGTATATGGCAGCAGCGATGATGATGATGCGGTGGTGATATATGGCAGCGGCGACGTGACAACCTGTGAACAGAACTCGAAACTCTAAAGGACTAGACGCTAAGACCAGCAACTTGACACGACGATGCAACCGCAAATTCAACAAAGCAAACACAGAAAAGATTATGCAAAGGCTCAGATTGGTTCGAATAGGATGAACTAACCCTAAAATTTTTTTGGCTTTTTCGTGGACTATAGGTATGAAGAACAAACTCGATCTAAACTACGAAAAACTGTAAAATCTCACCGAGTAACCTGGAGCTCTGATACCACTTGATAGAGGCAAAGGTGTCCCGTCTTTCGATGAGATGATGGATATCGCTTTGGTGGAAGTCGACTTTGACGATCCGAGTACGAACGTGCGATGACGTCGCGCCTTAGCAATCGCTAAACCAACTCCGAGAGGTTATTGACCACGCCGGAGCACGATCAACCTGACCACGAGGGTCTGTTTCCTGCGAGCAAACGAAGAACAAGCAAGAAACTGAGATTGCAATCTGGATATTGCGAATATAAGATGAAAGCTTTATTGATCAAGGTGGGGTTCTGTGACGCCTTTGTCTGGTCGTTGAACACAAACGAAGTACACGAAGTTGCAGCTATGGCGAACTTTTAATCTAAACAAAACCCAAAGCCTAAACGACGCCCTAAGGGCTGTATATATGGAGGAAGAGGGGGGGATTTCGTGGCCCTTTGGGAAGGGGTCCGAAACCAACCCTATCTCTTGTTTCCCCACACATACGGACTCTAAAAACAGCCTATACTCAAGTATTTCGAAATTACATGGGCCTGGCCCAATAATAAGGTGACGCAGCACCTAGAATAGCCTCTGGACGAAAGTTATGAAGTAGCATCTTGTATATTTCGTCCAAGGCTTCATGCACGCATTATGGTGGCTTCAACGTCCTGAAATCATCACTTGTAACTCCGTTCTTTTTCCCCATGCGCATGCCATCATCTCCATGCTTGTTCTTGCTCCAATGTTCATCCTTCTCAAAGCTAGGCCCTTCATTTGTAAGCAAAACAAATGTGTCCAATTTAGGCAGCATCATATTCTCATGAACATTAGAATCATTACCAAGAAACGAAAGTACCTGGTAATTTAATTGGCGTGCGCGAGCTCTAGTAATTGGTCCAGTATGTATAGCAGCAGGGGTTGTGGGTGTAACAATGGTATTGATGTCCTCATCAAATACTCTACCCTCGAAAATTGTTGCGATCCCCTATAATTGTGAGTTATCAGCTCACTCGGCACAACTGAGATCACCAAGCATGAAATTGTGAAGAAGCTAATGAGATCACTTGAAAGGTCTTTTGACACTTTGGCCCTGATGATCCAAGAACACCCTGACTTCAGAGATCTCGATCCGTCTGACATACTTGAGAGGCTCAACACACATGAGTTCCAGCTGTCTAAGAAGAGAGATATTTATGGCCCCTACTATGGCCTATCCCGTGCTTTGAAGGCAAAAGCTGTTTCCTCATCTGAAGCAGAATCTGACTGCAGTTTTGGTGATCCTGAAGACGTTGGCAAAGTGCTTGTAATGCTCGTGAGAAAGTTCCAAAAGTTCTCCAAGAAGAATCGCTTCGAAAAGTCTTCAAGATCCAGCTCAAGGAATGATGAGGCTTCCTCTCATGACTACAAGAAGAGAACTTGCCACAAATGCAAGAAGCCAGGCCACTACATATCTCCTCAATGGGACAAGGAAGCTAAGAAAAAGAAGAAGAGCAAGGAATATGATTCTGATGACAAGAAGAAGAAGAAATCCTCGATGTCTTCTTCAAAGTCTTCATCTTACAAGAAGAGCTCATCTCGCAAGGCACGTGCTTTTATTGGCAAGGAGATGGATTCGGAGGAGGAGTCTGATTCAGGCATGGAAAGCCTGGCTCTAGCTTCAGCATTCATCGCCAATTCCATCTTCAACACTGAAGACAATGGTCACGCCGCCGATGTTGAAGTCGATGATGAGGACGACTCTACTCCAACCTTCTGCTTCATGGCACGAGGTGCCAAGGTAAACTCACGCGATGCTTACTTTCAAACCTCCAGTGAAGATGACTCTGAATGTGAATCCAAACCCAGCTATAAGACTCTTGCTAAAACTGCAACTGAACAACAAACTGCTATGGAACACATTAAAAAATTGCTAGACAAAAGCGATGACCTGTTGGTCGAGGAAATGAATCGAACTCAGTCCTTAATCGAAGACATAAAAAATCTTTGTGTTAAGTATGAAGAACTTGAAAGTCATCATGAAACCCTCTCAGCCACTCATGAGAAGCTTTCCTATGATTATCTTCAAAGCAAGATCTAGACAAACTGAGAGCGTCTCATGAAGATCTTCAAAAAGAGAACGATTCACTACTCGCTCAACAGATCAATTCCGCTTAGGAAGATTTTGTAGCACCTTGTTTAAAATGTCTTGAGCGTGATAATGATGTCTCTGTTGCTGAATGTTCTACTGCTTCTGAAGTTGCAATATCTTCAACTGTTGACGTGGTAACTAACCCCTCTTCTGAAGATACCACTCTATTGCTGATGAGAATGCCAGGTTGAAGACATTACTTCTAACAGGCATGTAGAAAAGCCTCCAAGGGCATCATACACTATGTGAGGTCCTCAAGAAACAGATTCTGAACCAAAACTGATGAGGACATCAATACCATTGTTACACCCACAGCCCCTGCTGCTATACATACTGGACCAATTACTAGAGCTCGCGCACGCCAATTAAATTACCAGGTACTTTCGTTTCTTGGTAATGATTCTAATATTCATGAGAATATGATGCTGCCTAAATTGGATACATTTGTTTTGCTTACAAATGAAGGGCCTAGCTTTGAGAAGGATGAACATTGGAGCAAGAACAAGCATGGAGATGATGGCATGCGCATGGGGAACAAGAACGGAGTTACAAGTGATGATTTCAGGACGTTGAAGCCACCATAATGCGTGCATGAAGCCTTGGACGAAATATACAAGATGCTACTTCATAACTTTCGTCCAGAGGCTATTCTAGGTGCTGCGTCACCTTATTATTGGGCCAGGCCCATGTAATTTCGAAATACATCAGTATAGGCTGTTTTTAGAGTCCGTATGTGTGGGGAAACAAGAGATAGGGTTGGTTTCGGACCCCTTCCTCAAGGGCCACGAAATTCCCCCCCTCTTCCTCCATATATACAGCCCTTAGGGCGTCGTTTAGACTTTGGAATTTGTTTAGTTAAAAGTTAGCCATTGCAACTTCGTGTACTTCGTTTGTGTCCAACGACCAGACCAAGACCGCTTACGGATTCCCACCACTATCAATACTTCATATATATTCGCAATATTCAGATTGCATTATCATATTCTTGCTCGTTCTTCGATTGCTTGCAGGAATAGACCTTCGTGGTCAGGCTGATCGTGCTTCCGGCATCGTCAGTAACCTCAGGAGATTGGTTTAGCGATTGATAAGGCGCAACGTCGTGCACGTTTGTAATCGGATCGTCAAAGTCGTCTCCACCAAATCGATAGTTATCATCTCATCGAAAGATCGGGACACCCTCGCCTCTATCAAGTGGTATCAGATTTCCAGGTTGCTCGGTGAGATTTTACAGTTTTTCATAGTTTAGATCGAGTCTGTTCTTCATACCTACAGTCCACGAAAAAGCCACAAAAAAATTAGGGTTAGTTCATCATATCCGAACCAATCTGAGCCTTTGCATAATCTTTTTAGGGTTTTTGCTTTGTTGAATTTGCGGTTGCATCGTCGTGTCAAGTTGCTGGTCTTAGAGCCTAGTCTTTTAGAGTTTCGAGTTCTGGTCATAAGTTGTCACGCCGCCGCCGCACCATCATCATCGCCTTGCCATCTACCACCATTGCTTATCCGCCACCGCTTTGCATCCGTATCCATATACCACCACCAATCCGTATCCATATACCACCACCGATCCGTATCCATATACCACCACCGATCCGTATCCATATACCACTACCGCTACCATATACCACCACCGCTGCCATATCCTACCGCCATATATCCACCACCAATCCGAGTTCTTTTCATATTCGGTTGGTTTTAGAGATCCATATATTTTCCGTTTCGTGTTTCCTTGCCTGAGTAGGTCTCGGAAAAAAAAAAGTCTGGAGACCCCCGGGCAGTTTTTAGGCCAAAATTTCGGCAACCAAAAATATTTTTTCCCTATCCTATTTTTAGGCCCCGGGTAGTGTTTTGAGACACTCGCCATCATAGTGATTTTTTGTCGCACTTTTTCGTCGTCGCTGCCCTGATTTCCGAAAAAAAAAATAGTCAAAAAATTTTGTGCCCATCCTGTCAGTTTGACCTGGGAAGAGTTTTGAGACACTCGCCATTATAGTGATTTTTCGCAACAAAAAAAAAAGGAGCGCAAAAAAAAAAGAGCGCAAAAAAAAAAATTCCAGAGTGTGCTTTTCCCTTGTTTACGTGCAGCGCCGTGATTTTGTTAGTGTTCTAGGCTCGCGTCTCTAGCACGGTCTAGCCTAGGACCAGCACAGTACCGTCGTTGAGCGTTTATTCAACTTTGCATCTCTGAATTGATTATTGCTTACCATTTTGCTACCATATTATAAGCCTTCCCAGCTCCACATAAGTCTACATCGTGCGTTTGACTCTTCCTGGTAATCGCTATATCCAAGCTTTGAGAGTTTTTGACTACAACGGTTGCCGATCACCACCTGCTGCTGGGTAAGAACTGGTAAGAATTTGAGATTCGCTTGAAGGTTTTGTGACACACCACCATCACCACCACTTCTAGTAGTCTGCAGGATCATATTCTTTTGTGTTTCTTTTGCTGCTAACCATGGCACGTTCACAAGCCGATGAGACTGATTGGGAGAACATGACGAACAAGGAGTTGCATGATAAATTTCAGCAAATGATGAGTGGCCAGGTGGGAGATGTGCTAAACAGATTTGAAGAGGCTATGGAGAAGATAGATGCCGTGGAGAAGTCGTTTGAGACAAAGCTGGATAACAAGTTTACTGAATTACTCAAGCGTCTTCCCCAACCACCACCGGCTGCACATGTCGCACCTCTACAACAACAACAACCACATCTCCAACGCCGCCTTCCAAATCAAGTGGGACGGGCACAGCGCGTTCCAATTGAGATTGGTCAAAATTCGGGTGCTGCTGCACCTACTGTTGATGCTTCTTTGGCTCCTGCTCCTGCGGCGGCTGAGGAGGATGACGATTATGCGGGCGATTATGAGGATGAGGTTGATCAAAATCAGAACTACGTGCAGCCACCAGCACCACCACCAGCAGGTCGACCTCAGGTATATATTCGCAACGGTAGGCCGGCACCACCACCTCAGGTACGCGATCATGACCATCTCCCTAAACTGAAATTGAATATTCCACCATTTGAGGGTAGATATGTTCCTGATATATATCTTACTTGGGAGTTAGAAACTGAACAACAATTTACATGTTTACAATATCCTGAGGAGAGACGTGTTCCTGCTGCTGTTTGTGCTTTCACTAGCTTTGCATGTGTTTGGTGGTCTGAACATTGTAGATTATATCCTGTTCCAACTACTTGGGCTGCTTTGAAAACTGCTATGCGTACTCGTTGGGTTCCACCATATTATCAACGTGAATTACTTCAAAAATTGCAGCGTTTAAGACAAGGGAAAAATTCTGTAGAAGAATATTATCAGGAATTACAAACTGGCATGATTAGATGTGGTATTGTTGAGGAGAATGAAGCTATGCTTGCACGTTTTATGGGTGGATTAAATAAAGAGATTCAGACCATTCTAGAGTATAAGGATTATAATAATATCACTCGTTTATTCCATCTTGCTTGTAAAGCTGAACGTGAAGTGCAGGATCGACAGCCATTGGCGCGAACTAACTTTTCTGCAGGTCGACCTTCATCATGGACACCGCGTGCATCTTCTACTTCCATTTCACCATCACCTCCATCAGGTGCCACCTCCAGCCGTGATACAAGAAAGCAGGCACAACCACCACTCTCTGCCAAGAGCACGCCTGCCGGGCCTGCGCAGAGCTCTTCTTCTTCCATGGCATCGACAGGGCACACAAGTGATATTATTTGTCGTCGTTGTAAGGGAAGAGGACATTTTGCGAGAGAATGCAAATCTCAGCGTGTCATGATTGCTACTGAGGATGGTGGGTATGAGTCCGCTAGTGACTATGATGAGGAGACTTTGGCTCTTATTACACGTGAAGAACATGGTGGAGATGATTCTGAAAATGAGACGCAATACATGGCTCCTGAAGACGCTGACAGGTATGAATGTTTAGTTGCTCAACGTGTTTTGAGTGTGCAGGTCACACAAGCAGAGCAAAATCAGAGGCATAATTTGTTCCATACAAAGGGAGTTGTGAAGGAACGTTCTGTTCGCGTCATCATCGATGGAGGGAGCTGTAACAACTTGGCTAGCATGGAGATGGTGGAGAAGCTATCTCTCACCACAAGACCACATCCACATCCTTACTACATCCAATGGTTCAACAACAGCGGCAAGGTTAAGGTAACACGTACCGTTCGTGTGCATTTTAGTATCTCTACATATGCTGATTATGTTGATTGTGATGTGGTACCCATGCAAGCATGTTCCTTATTACTAGGTAGACCATGGCAATTTGATAAAAATTCTGTACACCATGGTAGAAACAATCAGTATACTCTTGTTCATAAGGATAAAAATATTACTTTGCTTCCTATGACTCCTGATTCCATTTTGAAAGATGACATTAATAGAGCTAATAAAGCAAAACAGGAGAAAAATAAGAGTGAAAATCAGATTGTGGCAAAGGAATTTGAGCAACAAATGAAACCTAATAATAAACCATCTAGTGTTGTTTCTTAAATTAAATTGAAAAGTGCATGTTTACTTGCCACAAAATCTGATATTGATGAACTAGATTTCCACAAATCTGTTTGCTATGCTTTTGTGTGCAAAGAGGCATTATTTTCATTCGAGGACGTGCCTTCCTCTTTGCCCCCTGCTGTCACTAACATTTTGCAGGAGTTCGCTGACGTCTTCCCACAAGACGTGCCACCGGGATTACCACCTATTCGAGGGATTGAGCATCAAATTGACTTAATTCCCGGTGCATCGCTACCCAACCGTGCACCATACCGTACCAATCCAGAGGAGACGAAGGAGATTATGCATCAAGTACAGGAGCTGCTTGACAAAGGTTATATACGCGAATCTCTTAGTCCTTGTGCTGTTCCTATTATACTCGTGCCTAAAAAGGATGGTACGTCGCGTATGTGTGTTGATTGTAGAGGCATTAATAATATTACTATTCGTTATCGTCATCCTATTCCTAGGCTAGATGATATGCTTGATGAATTGAGTGGCTCTACAATATTCTCCAAAGTTGATTTGCGTAGTGGATACCATCAAATTCGTATGAAATTGGGAGATGAATGGAAAACTGCCTTTAAAACTAAGTTTGGTTTATATGAGTGGTTAGTCATGCCTTTTGGGTTAACTAATGCACCTAGTACTTTCATGAGACTAATGAACGAAGTTTTACGTGCTTTCATTGGACGATTTGTGGTAGTCTATTTTGATGATATACTGATTTATAGCAAATCTTTGGAAGAACATTTGGAACATTTACGTGCTGTTTTTATTGCTCTACGTGATGCACGTTTGTTTGGTAACCTTGGGAAGTGCACCTTTTGCACCGATCGAGTATCTTTTCTTGGCTATGTTGTTACTCCACAGGGAATTGAAGTTGATAAAGCCAAGATTGAAGCTATTGAGAGTTGGCCGCAGCCCAAAACGGTCACACAAGTGCGGAGTTTTCTTGGACTCGCTGGTTTCTATAGGCGTTTTGTGAGAGATTTTAGCACCATTGCTGCACCTCTCAACGAGCTTACAAAGAAGGATGTGCCTTTTGTTTGGGGTACCGCACAGGAAGAAGCCTTCACGGTATTGAAAGATAAGTTGACACATGCTCCTTTACTCCAACTTCCTGATTTTAATAAGACTTTTGAGCTTGAATGTGATGCTAGTGGCATTGGATTAGGAGGTGTGTTATTACAAGATGGCAAACCTGTTGCATACTTTTCTGAAAAATTGAGTGGGCCTAGTCTGAATTATTCTACTTATGATAAAGAACTATATGCTCTTGTTCGGACTTTAGAAACATGGCAACATTATTTATGGCCCAAAGAATTTGTTATACATTCTGATCATGAATCTTTGAAACATATTAAAAGTCAAGCTAAACTGAATCGTAGACATGCTAAATGGGTTGAATTCATTGAAACTTTCCCTTATGTCATTAAACACAAGAAGGGTAAAGAAAATGTTATTGCTGATGCATTGTCTCGTCGCTATACTATGCTTTCACAGCTTGACTTCAAAATATTTGGTTTGGAGACCATCAAAGATCAATATGTGCATGATGCTGATTTTAAAGATGTATTGCAGAATTGTAAAGAAGGAAGAACCTGGAACAAGTTTGTCGTTAATGATGGATTTGTGTTCCGTGCTAACAAGCTATGCATTCCAGCTAGCTCTCTTCGTCTTTTGTTGTTGCAGGAGGCGCATGGCGGAGGATTAATGGGACACTTTGGCGTGAAGAAGACAGAGGACGTACTTGCTACACATTTCTTTTGGCCAAAGATGAGACGGGATGTTGAGCGTTTTGTTGCTCGCTGCACTACATGTCAAAAAGCTAAGTCACGACTCAATCCTCATGGTTTATATATGCCTTTGCCTGTACCTAGTGTTCCTTGGGAGGATATATCTATGGACTTTGTTTTAGGTTTACCTCGAACAAAGAAGGGGAGGGATAGCATATTTGTTGTCGTGGATAGATTCTCGAAAATGGCACACTTTATACCATGTCATAAAAGCGATGATGCTGTTAATGTTGCTGATTTGTTCTTTCGTGAAATTATTCGCTTGCATGGTGTGCCAAATACTATTGTTTCCGATCGTGATACTAAATTTCTTAGCCACTTTTGGAGATGTTTATGGGCTAAGTTGGGGACTAAACTGCTTTTTAGTACTACTTGTCACCCCCAAACTGATGGACAAACTGAAGTAGTCAATAGAACATTGTCTACTATGCTTAGGGCTGTTTTGAAGAATAATAAGAAAATGTGGGAAGAATGCTTGCCTCATATTGAGTTTGCTTATAATCGTTCATTGCATTCTACTACTAAGATGTGCCCTTTTGAAATTGTGTATGGTTTCCTACCTCGTGCACCTATTGATTTGTTGCCTCTTCCATCTTCGGAGAAGGTTAATTTTGATGCTAAACAACGTGCTGAATTGATCTTAAAAATGCATGAGTTAACTAAGGAAAACATTGAGCGTATGAATGCTAAATATAAACTTGCTGGAGATAAGGGTAGAAAACATGTTGTGTTTGCACCTGGAGATCTTGTTTGGTTACATTTGCGTAAGGATAGATTTCCTGATTTGCGCAAATCAAAGCTAATGCCACGTGCTGATGGTCCTTTTAAGGTGTTAGAGAAAATAAATGATAATGCATATAAACTTGAGCTGCCTGCAGATTTTGGGGTTAGTCCCACTTTTAACATTGCAGATTTGAAGCCTTATTTGGGTGAGGAAGATGAGCTTCCGTCGAGGACGACTTCATTTCAAGAAGGGGAGGATGATGAGGACATCAATACCATTGTTACACCCACATCCCCTGCTGCTATACATACTGGACCAATTACTAGAGCTCGCGCACGCCAATTAAATTACCAGGTACTTTCGTTTCTTGGTAATGATTCTAATATTCATGAGAATATGATGCTGCCTAAATTGGATACATTTGTTTTGCTTACAAATGAAGGGCCTAGCTTTGAGAAGGATGAACATTGGAGCAAGAACAAGCATGGAGATGATGGCATGCGCATGGGGAACAAGAACAGAGTTACAAGTGATGATTTCAAGACGTTGAAGCCACCATAATGCGTGCATGAAACCTTGGACGAAATATACAAGATGCTACTTCATAACTTTCGTCCAGAGGCTATTCTAGGTGCTGCGTCACCTTATTATTGGGCCAGGCCCATGTAATTTCGAAATACATCAGTATAGGCTGTTTTTAGAGTCCGTATGTGTGGGGAAACAAGAGATAGGGTTGGTTTCGGACCCCTTCCTCAAGGGCCACGAAATTCCCCCCCTCTTCCTCCATATATACAGCCCTTAGGGCGTCGTTTAGACTTTGGAATTTGTTTAGTTAAAAGTTAGCCATTGCAACTTCGTGTACTTCGTTTGTGTCCAACGACCAGACCAAGACCGCTTACGGATTCCCACCACTATCAATACTTCATATATATTCGCAATATTCAGATTGCATTATCATATTCTTGCTCGTTCTTCGATTGCTTGCAGGAATAGACCTTCGTGGTCAGGCTGATCGTGCTTCCGGCATCGTCAGTAACCTCAGGAGATTGGTTTAGCGATTGATAAGGCGCAACGTCGTGCACGTTTGTAATCGGATCGTCAAAGTCGTCTCCACCAAATCGATAGTTATCATCTCATCGAAAGATCGGGACACCCTCGCCTCTATCAAAAACCCTATGAAAGAGGGTGTTGGTTTAGAGAGGAAAATGAATGTTGATGGTTCTTACTAGAAGCCTTAGCAGTACCCCAAAACCACATTGGTTGCTACAAAGTGCCCTTCAGTGGATCCATCCACGTTATCTGGCTTCACCTGTGCTAACCCTATTGTCATTGATGAGTCATTTGACTCAAACTATAAACTGTTCAAAAATCAGAATGGTGAAGTGTTTGCCAGGTTTATTGGTACTAACTGCAGGAATGGGCCACCCATGAAGAAGATCTGGGTTCCTAAAAGTTGTCTTGAGAAGCTTCCCGTGAATGTCATCATGACACCACCAGGAAAGAAGACAAACCCCAGACCAAAGGCTTCATATGGCCCAAAGGCTTCATACAGACAGAGGACCTCTCAAGGTTACCCTAACGCCAATGTTTTGCAGGGAAATTATCATCAGACTCATGAATATGAGTGTGTTTCATCTAACTGCTATGTTCACAGATCAAAGAAATGCATATTCTTTTGAGTACTATTCACCTCCTGCAAAACTATTTGCTAGGGCTCCAAAGCCAAAGTTCTCAGATGCTGCACTTAGACTTATTACTTCTAAGCCACCCCTTAAGATGTGGGTGATTAAGAAGAATTAACTTCTCTTGCAGGGAAAGGTCGCCAGCCGGAAATCATTGACTTTTGAAGACAATGCTGGGGACCTAAAACATCTTGTGGGACGCAAGATAAAATGCCAGAATGGCCTTATTTCGTCCCTGGGTTTCTTGATGACATCCTATCTTACCATCCAAGAATCTTAATTTTGATAGTATGCTTGTGCGTCAAATGTTTATGCTTCACAGTACTCTTGGTGAAGCCTATCCCGCTAACTGCACTGTAGGGTACGACTCTGAAAGCTACTGAGTGGATAATGGACAGTGGATGCACTAACCACATGACTAGTGATCGAAGTCTTCTCATGAATTCAACCCTACGTCCACCTACTAAAAGCCACATCACGTTCGCTGACACTGGTAAAAGCAAGGTATTGGGCCTAGGTAGATTTGCTATCTCAAAGGATTAACAACTGGATAAAGTGATGCTTCTTGAATCCTTTGGATACAACTTAATGTCTGTCTCAATGCTTTGTGATCTGAACATGATTGTGATACTTGGAAAATATCGTTGCCTTGTGCTTATGGAATCTGACAAATCTCTAGTCTTCGAAGGTTATCGAAGAGGTGATCTGTATATGGTAGATTTCTCCGTAGGACCACAGCTTGCCGTATGTCTTCTAGCAAAAGCTCTAGAGTGTTGGCTTTGGCATCAAAGGCTAGGAAATGTGGGCATGAGGAGCTTGCACACTCTCATGGAGAAGAAGCATATCATTGGTGTCGAGGGCATCAAGTTCAACAAGGATCATCTATGTGGTGCTTGTGAAGCCAGGAAGATGACTAGGGCCAAGCATCCCTCGAAGACAATCATGACTACATCACACCCCTTCGAGCTGCTACACATGGACTTATTTGGCCCTACTCACTACTCTATCCATACTGCCACTACACATCTCTATAGATTTGTTATTTTTGATGATTACTCTAGATATACATGGGTGCACATAATTCTGTATAAGACTGAAGTGCAGGATGTCTTCAGACGCTTCGCAAATCGTGCCATGACCAACTATTGCATCAAGATCAATCACATCAGGAGTGACAATGGCACAGAATACAAGAACACTGGCCTCGATGCTTATCTTGATACTCTGGGCATCACTCATGAGCTGTCAGCTACATACACACTGAGGAGAATGGCGTCATGGAGCGCAAGAACATGACTCTTATTGAGATGGCTCGTACGATGCTTGATGAGTACAAGACTCCAAGAAAGTTCTGGCCTGAAGCCATTGATACTATATGCCACATCACCAACAAAGTTTATCTTCATAAGTTCTTCGAGAAGACATCCTATGAACTACTCACTGGAAAGAAGCCAAACGTAAGCTATTTCATAGTCTTCGGTGCTAGGTGCTGGATCAAGGATCCGCATCACACTTCCAAATTTGCACAGAAAGCACATGATGGTTTTATGCTTGGTTACGGAAAGGATTCGCACACCTATAGAGTCTTCAACCTCTTTCACTATAAAGTGGTTGAAACTGTAGATGTGCGGTTCGATGAGACTAACGGCTCGCAAAGAGAGCACCTGCCAAATGTGCTAGATGAAGCTTCTCCCAGTGAATCTATCAAGCTAATGGGTACTGGAGAAATCATACCCAATGAGGAACAAACTAAAGAGGAAATTGTCATCCCTGCCAATACTCAACGTGAAGACAATGTTGAGCCTGAAGACAATACCGAAGATGAAGATAATAGTCAGCAACAGCAAAGTCTTTGCCCTACTCATCCTCGTGTTGCCAACGATGTTCAGATTGAGAAGATAATTGATAACATCAATGCACCTGGTCCACTCACTCGATCAAGAGCTACACAACTAGCAACCTTCTGTGGGCACTTTGCATTCGTTTCTATATCCAAACCCAGGAAAGTAGATGAAGCCTTTATGGAACCTGTATGGATTCAAGCTATGCAAGAAAAGCTTCATCAGTTCGAGCTCAACAATGTCTGGGAGCTTGTCAAACGTCCTGATCCACGCAAGCACAATATTATTGGCACCAAATGGATCTACCGCAACAAACAAGATGAGCATGGCCAAGTCATCAGAAACAAAGCTCGTCTCGTTGCTCAAGGTTACACACAAGTAGAGGGAATTGACTTCGATGAAAGTTTTGCTCCCGTGGCTAGGCTTGAAGCCATTCGCGTACTACTGGCCTATGCTAACCACAACAACATACTCCTGTACTAAATGGATGTGAAGAGTGCCTTCCTCAATGGAAAAATCAAAGAAGATGTGTATGTTGCTCAACCACCTGATTTTGAAGATCCAAACCATCCTGATATGGTATACAAGCTCAACAAGGCACTGTATGGCCTCAAACAAGCACCTCGCGCTTGGTATGACACACTCAAAGACTTCCTGAAGAGAAAAGGCTTCAAACCTGGTTCTCTAGATCCCACTCTCTTCACGAAGACATATGATGGAGAACTGTTTGTATGCCAAATCTATGTGGATGGCATTATCTTCGGCTGCACGATAAGAGATATAGTGATAAGTTTGGGCTTATGATGCAAGAGCAATATTAGATGTCCATGATGGGAGAGTTGAAATTCTTTCTTGGTCTTCAAATCCATCAACAGAGAAATGGCATCTTCATATCACAAGAAAAGTACCTCAAAGATTGCCTGAAGAAGTTTGGAATGCAAGACTGCAAAGGGTACACGCCAATGCCAACCAAAGGTCAATTGGGCTCCGATGACAATGGTAAAGAGTTCGAACAAAAGGTATACCGCTCCATGATTGGTTTTTATTGTACTTATGTGCATCTAGGCTAGATATAATGCTTAGCGTTTGCATGTGTGCCCGATTCCAAGCGGTACCAAAGGAGTCGCATCACCTCGCGGTGAAGTGAATAATTTGATATTTGGCTCACACCCCAATGCTTGGATTATGGTATCCAAAGGGGCCAGAGTTTGATCTAGTTGGATTCTCAGATGCTGATTATGCCGGTGACAAGGTTGATCACAAGTCTACATCAGGCACATGTTACTTTCTTGGACGGTCTCTTGTCTGTTGGTCATCAAAGAAGCAGAACTATGTATCACTATCCACTTCTGAAGTTGAATATATTGCTACTGGCGCTTGCTGCGCTCAACTTCTATGGATGAAGCAAACCCTCAAGGACTATGGAATCAACATGAAGAAGGTGCCCCTCTACTGTGAAAATGAGAGTGCCATCAAGATTTCCCACAATCCAGTTCAGCACTCGAAGACAAAGCACATTCAGATCTGTCATCACTTTCTCAGAGATCATGTGTTGAAGGAAGACATAGATATCATTCACGTGAACACTGAAGAGCAATTGGCAGATATCTTCACGAAGCCCTTGGATGAGAAAAGGTTTTGCAAGCTGCGGTGTGAGCTAAATATCTTAGAATCCTCAAACGTCCTTTGAATTGACACACATCCTAATGCTTATGCATATTGATGACTTAGGTGCCCAACACAAAAGTAACGTATGTTTTCAATTCATGAAGACATACCCTCTAAGTGTGAATACATTAAAGCGGAATTTGACTTCGGAGCGCCACGATAATTGTGCGCCGTGTCTGGGTCTAATACTTCCTATACGGTGGGTAACGCCACCACCAACCTTTCTTGAAGATTTTTGTTTGGCATCATGTTAATTATCTTCAAAGTTGGTTTGTCTTCAACATTGCCTTGTCTTCATGTTTTATCTTCGCAATGTTCAGTTTGGTCTTCACTGATATATGTGTGTGTGACTTCTCCGACTTCTTCGACGACGTTTGGCGTGAAGACGGCGTCGGCAACAAAGCGCTTCACTGTCGCGACTTCTCCGACGCCGTCTTCACGCCGGCCGCGGACATCTTCCCCCCGCCGTTGCCGTAGGTGTCTTCCACCGCCAAGTTAGAGCGCGACAGATTGGACTGCTCGACCTCCATCCTTCTCATCTAGCAGTTCTTCATGCGGTAAATAAGAACTCACTTTTTACCGTTTATTTGATCCGTTGAAATGTTCGCATCCTCCTAAGTCTGTTTTTGTCACTTCCAAATCTGGATCTTGTCTATTCCGAATCTCATGATCTGCAAAGACCTTTCACTTATGAATGCTTCACATCTAGTTTGATTCCTCACTCGTGCTTATTTTTGGATTCGTACAAATCTAGAACCAACCTACATCTATAAGTGAATGTCTTCGCACTATGAGGTCAATGTCTTCAAACCGATTTATCTTCAAAATCTTCTGAGAATGCATATGACCTCTTCCCCTTCCCTCGCATCTCTAATACTGTCACAGGTACATGTTCGTGGGAGAGTCCCTTGTTCTCATAGTCTGCATTCATTTGCAGAGTTCTTACAACATTATATTGAGTCTCCTGAAGCCATCTCTTGTCTGACCAGCCGACTGAAGCCAAACACCGTTGTGAAGCCTTTCAGTTTGAAGCCAATGGCAGGAGAAAAATCTGCAGCGAAAGGTGGCCGCCAGCGTCGTGATAACACTGCCTTGGATCTACCTCCAGATCTTTATGAACAACACACATCTGATCTAGATGAAAACTACACACAACGCAAATCCAGGGTGCAATGGATTCACAGGCATTGGGTAGAGGAATGGTTTCAGTATCACTTTGTCACACCAGAGTATGCAAAGAATGCCGTGAGGCCTCCATGGGCAAACATCATATACAAGAGGCTCAACCTAAAACCAAGGCTGAAGCCATTGCTAAAGGCTTCTTTCCTTGCATGGTCAGCGACCCCATGCCTGAAAATGCTGACCCATCTAGTCTTCGATGGTGTCGAGAGGATGAACTGTTTGAAGCCAACTTTCAGTTTGCTAAGGCTTCAGCAGCTCAAAACAAGAAGGATCTTGGGATTAACTTCAACCCAGGTCCAGCTGCTCCAAGGCCAGATGGTAGTCGCGAGGCTGAGCCCAATCTAATTGGCCCCTTTGATGACTTTGATTCATCCTTGGCACACTGTGCCGCTCAAAGGGCCACTGTTGAAGAAGCTGCTGAGGAAGAGGAACATGCTGAAAATCCAGAGCCCCCGAAGCCAAAGAAGAAGCCTAAGGCTTCAAAATCTTCTACTGCACCAAAAGCTTCAAGTGTGAATCCATTGAAATCTGCACCACCTGAATCTAGTGTGTAGTCTGAAGACTTGTCTCACATCTCTAAGAAGTCCAAGAAGCCTAAGAAAATCTCTAGGCAAGGCCTTACTCCAGCTAGCATGTAACATCCCAAAATTCTAAATTTTGGAATGTTATATTAAATAAATATTTATGAATGTTTGCTTGAATGTTGTGTGAATGATTGTGTGAATTTGAGTGGAATTTGAAACTTTTTCAAAGATTGAATGACAGGGAATAAAAGGACTTTCCCAAACTATCATCCTTGCATTTCATTTCCATGAATTCGAATTCATTTCATCACAAAACCCTAGAGTGAAGATGACATGACTTCTTCCATTAGAAATGAAAAGGGATTTGAAAATGATTTGAATTCCATTTGAAAATATTCGAAGTCATAAACTTTAAGAAACTCAATGATCCTCATGAGAGAAGATAAATAGACTTCTACAAATTTGAAGAAAGAGAGTTGGAAGTTTCAAAGAATCATTTGGAAAGTCATCTTGAAGTTATTTGAATTTCCAAAATTCAAATTCAAAATGAGAGAAGTAATATGACTCTTCAAAAATTCAGAGGCATTTGAAATATATTTTGAATAAGGAAAAAATAGAAAAGATTTGGAAGTGGTTTGAATTTCAAATTCAAAACCATTTAGGAGTTATTTGGCTTTTATTCAAATTATTTTTCTCCTAAAAATAGATAAATTGAAATAAGGGTAAAATCATTCCCTTGAATGGAAAATTAGGAGACAATAAATTTGAAATCTTTTTGGAATTTAAAAATGATTTTTATTAGGTTTTATTTCAACAACAGCATTGTTTGACTTTTGTGAATTTGTGTGGATTTTATTTGCCTCTGAAAATATGTTCATGTTTTAGGATTTCTTTTCAGAAATTTTTGATATATTATATGCCTATATAGTATTTCGTTTTATTTTATTTGTTCTCTTCTTTTCTTTGGTTTGTATTTAAAAAAAGCTGGCCGAAGCCCTTCTGCCCCACTGGCCCAGCAGGCAGCGAGGCCAGCCCAACCACTCGCCCGCACCGCTCGTCCCCCCTCGCTCACTCGCTCTCCACCACCGACACGCGGACCCCGCCTGTTGGGGATATAACTATTGGGTATGACCCGCCTAGGAGGGGCTGGGTCATACCACTGGCGGCTTAAGATGGAGAGGCCCATAAGTATGTGAATGGCGGTTCATAGAGCAAGCTTATTGAAGGCCCAAGACCCGGGGACGGCTTGAGGCCCACGGGCGTGAGACGCCATATGTCAACTTGTACTGTAAGACAAGCTAAGTTAGAAACCGAGCCGGTCACATTTGTGTGAGCCGGCCGGGACTCTATAAGCCGCCGGGCATCAACCTGTGTATATAAAGGGGTGACTCGGCGACGAGTTAACTCAAGAGATAACTCATCGAGAAGTAGGTCAAGCGTATTCGCTCCCTGGAAATCGAAACCCAAGCAATACAACCTAAAGCAGGAGTAGGCTTTTACCTCATTGAGAGGGGCCGAACCTGGGTAAACTCTCTGTGTCCTTTTGTCCCGTTTAACCCCTTCAAGCTAACCTAGTTGTGATGGCTCCACACCTAAGTCCTTTCACTAGGGCATCTGCCGTGTTAAGTCCACGACAGTTGGCGCCCACCGTGGGGCCAGCGCACGGTGGTTTCGAGTTCTTGAAGGGCAACTTCGCAGGGATCATGGGATACGCCGTGGGCTGGATGACCAAGAGTCGTCGCGGCAAGCTCTACATCGATGACGCTGGCTAGGGCCCCGAGGCCGGCTCAATTGAGTACGGGTACCGGGTCCCCTTCAGCAGAATTCACGCCTTCATCGGCAAGATCGGTGAGTCGGAGCCTGAGCCGGACACTTGCGCCGACATCGTCGAGATGGCTCAGCGCGCCCGACCCACCAAGGTTCCGCCTGCTGTGAAGCCTTTATGGGTTTTACTCAAGGAGTGGATCTTGAGGAAGGATATGTGTCTGATGGAGAGACGACCATCCACTCTGGTGATGAGTCCTCAACTGGTGAGACCGATTCCATATATCAATTGCTAGATGGTAGGCTTGGGGGCTGTTCCGGTGGCGACAGTATTCCGGATCCCTATGAGCCGCCGAAACGGGTTGCGATCTTCATGGCAGGCACACAGCCGGTGCTCAATTCGACAACTGCTGCGTTTATGACTTCCAGCTCAACGGTGGTGGCGACGGCCGGAGCGAGTGGCTCTACGCGCCCGCCGGCTCAGGTTTTAACCGAACTCAAGAACAACACAAAGTGGATGTCGCGAAGCTGCGAGATGAAATAGCTCAAGCTAAGGAAGAACTTGCTGCTGAGAATGCTAGGATGGCGACAGAGCGAGCCGCCTTGGACGCACAATCATAATGGATTCAAGCAGAGTTGTTCCGGCTCACCTTGGATCAAAATGCTTCAAACACTATCATGAGGAGGAGGCACCAGACCCGTCTACCCATAGAGTTTGAGGCTAGGAACCTTTTCAACACACCTGGGGCAAGGACCAGTGACCTGCCCGTGGTGAAGAGGGTTGTTGAAGCACCCTTGACCGGAGCGTCGGTTCAGCCACGCACTGCAGACCCGCCTCGTTTGAATTTGACTCCGCCTCAGCATGTTCCGGCACCACCGGCTCATTATTCTAACCCTGTGGAGAATATGATTACCGCGGCTACATGATTGGTGGCTCTCCCTATTGAAGGCGAGTCACCAGCCGCGATGGAGATCCGGAGGGCCGGAGAGCTTCTTCAGACAGCGGTGGCACAACAGGCAGCTTATGCGTACAGTCGTGAACGGATTCATTCAACCCCGCATCCAAGCCGGAGTTATAGCAGGCATATTGACTCGCCAGCAGTTTCAAGCAGTCAGCGGCACCATAACCAGCCTCATAGGCATGACCCGCCGCGTGCTGGTAATGATGCTCAGGCTTTGGTGGATCAGGGCAGGGCACGTCGAGACGCTGAGCTGGCGGCTCAGTTGGCGGCTCAACAACAATCTCCGGTTTACCCATCGGTGTCTGTGGAGGCGGGAGTGACCTCTAGAACCCTTGGTGTGCCATGCTTAGTGCCGGCTTTGCGTAATGAGCGCTTACCCAAGGATTTGAAGGGCCCTTGCTAGGTACCTAATTACACGGCGGACCATCCCCTAGAGGCCTGGATTGAGAGCTATGAGATGGCCATGGAGATGTTGGATGTTAGTGATGCCGCGTGTGCTAAATACTTCACCATGATGTTGGATGGGCCGGCATGCACTTGGCTGAAAGGATTTCCCCCTAACTCCATCAGGTCATGGGCTGAGTTGAAGACACGCTTTATCCAAAATTTCAAAGACACGTGCAATCAGCCTATGTCGATTCTTGATTTGGACTCTTCCGTCCAGGGTGAGGGCGAGTCAACAACCAATTGGGTGTGCCAGATCTCGGCCGTCATCCACTCATCGGACAGTATCAACGCCGGTTCAGCCGTCCTGATGTTGGAAAGGAATTGTCGTTTCCTTCCCCTTAAGCAGAAGCTGGGGCGGCTTAAGCGCCACTGCAATGATATGGGAGAGCTCATGGCGGCTCTTTTCCAATATGCCGACTCTGATAGTACTAAGGACTCTGAGTCTGATGAGGAGAAGACCGGAAGGGGAAGAAGAGTGGCAATGCAAAGGGACAACAACATAATATGGCGGGTCAAGGTAACAATGGTAAACACAAGCAGATGGACGACAGTTCAAACTTTGTGGCTAACACCAATACACAGAATAATAATCAGCATCGCAAGAGGAAGTCATCAATGCCCCGGTTTGGAGGGCCAAAGTTCAACCTTGAGGCGATGATGAATCAGCCTTGCCCAAAGCACGGTACGCAAGAGAAGCCGGCCAGCCATCTATGGAAGGATTGCCTCATCATGAGGGAGTATAGAAATTCCAGTTTTTTCCAAAACAATCATGGCCCGGGTCAGGACCCGACTCTCACGGACCTGGTTTTGGAGGTGGCGGCTCAAGCTCCGGTTTTCAGGGCCAAGGCAGTCAAGGTGGTTTTAATCAACAACCTAGTTAAGGGAATCAGCAACAACAGTCTGGTTATCAGAGTAATCCGAAGCAGCTGAATAGTGGTCAATATCATGTGTTTACCACAAGCTTATGCAAACGAGACTAGAAGATTCATAAGCGGGCAGTGAACGCGGTTGAGCCGGCAGTTCCTCGGTACTTGCGATGGTCTGAACATCCTATTGTATGGAGCCGTGAGGATCACCCGCCCCGGGTTGACAATCCAGGTCAATTGGCTTTGGTGGTTGCACCTCAGGTTGGAGGGTACAAGTTTACTAAGGTGCTCATGGATGGAGGCAGCAACATCAATATCCTTTACTATGATACATTTCGCCGTATGAATTTGACTGACAAAGATCTTAAGCCGTCCTCTACTATTTTTATGGGGTGGTACCTAGTAAGTCGGCGTACCCGGTGGGTAAGATAGCTTTGGAAGTAGCCTTTGGTGATGATCATGATTACAGAGCTGAGACATTGACTTTTGAAGTAGTCAAGATCAAGAGCCCTTATCACACCCTATTTGGGCGGCCGGCTTATGGTAAATTTATGGCAATGCCTTGTTATGTTTATTTGCAGCTTAAAATGCCGGGTCGTAAGGGTACCATCACAGTGCATGGAAACAGGAAGATAGGCTTGGAGTGTGAAGAGGGCGATGCTGCTTATGCTGAGTCTGTTTGTGCAACAACGGAGTTGAAGTTTTACAAAGATAATGTTGACCTGGCAGATATGACACCTTTGAAGAAACCAACCACAGAGCATGACCCCTTGTTGAAGTTTAAGTCGGCAGATGAAACTAAGTTGGTTGACTTTGTTCCTGGCGACTCATCCAAGCAGTTCAATATCAGTGCTAATATTTATCCGAAATAGGAAAGCGCGCTCATCGAGTTTATCCGTGAGAACCGGGACATCTTTGGATGGAAACCTTCAAACATGCCAGGTGTACTGAGGGAATTCGCTGATCACACTCTCAATGTTGATCCAAAGTTTAAACCGGTCAAGCAATTCCTTTGTCGTTTTAATGAAGAGAGACGCAAGGCCATTGGTGAAGAAGTGACCCGGCTCTTGGCGGCTCGGTTTATTGTTGAAGATTTCACCCTGAGTGGTTGGCTAAACCAGTGCTGGTACTAAAGAAGAATGGCACTTGGCGTATGTGTGTGGATTACACAGACCTTAACAAGGCCTGTTCGGCTGACCCTTTTGCTCTCCCTCATATTGATCAGATTATTGATGCTACGGCGGGTTGTGAGCATTTGAGTTTTCTAGATGCTTATTATGGTTATCATCAGATCAAGATGGAAGTTAAGGACCAGGAGAAGACATCTTTTATCACTCCCTTTGGAGCCTTCTGCTATCTGTCTATGACTTTGGGGCTCAAGAGTGCCCATGCGACTTATCAGCGGTGTGTTCAAAATTGCCGCCATGACCAGATTGGACGCAATGTTCATGCTTATGTGGATGATATTGTTGTGAAATCCAGGAAGAAGGAGACTTTGATAGATGATTTGAAAGAGACCTTTGACAATCTCTAGGTCTACAAGATGATGCTTAACCCAGTGAAGTGTGTCTCCGGTGTGCCAGCGAGCAAGCTCTTGGGTTTTTTGGTTTCTAAAAGAGGCATTGAAGCTAACCCAGAGAAAACCAAGGCTATCACTTCTTTGGCTAAACCGGCGTGTATTAATGATGTCCAGCATCTGGCGGGTCGTATTGCAGCTTTGAGCCGGGTCATAAGCCATTTAGGCGAAAAGGCTATCCCTCTGTATCAGATGATGAAGAAAATAGATCACTTTGTCTGGAGTGATGCTGTCAATCAGGCGTTTGAGGCGTTGGAAAAGCAGTTGGCTGAGCCGCCAATCCTTGCAACTCCTATTGATAAGGAGCCCTTACTGTTATATGTGGCTGCTAATAGAAGAGCCGTCAGTGTGGTGGTTGTTGTGGAAAGGAAAGAATCAGGCAAGGAATATCTGGTTCAACGGCCGGTTTACTATGTCAGTGAGGTACTCATTGAGTCTAAACAAAGGTACCCACATTGGCAGAAGCTGGTTTATGGGGTGTTCATGGCTAGTCATAAATTGAAGCAGTATTTCTTCGGTCATCCCATCACTGTGGTCAGTTCTGCTCCCTTAGGAGATATTATTCAAAACAGAGAAGCCACGGGTCGTGTAGCCAAGTAGGCCATTGAGCTTGGACCCCATGGTTTGAAGTATATGCCTCAGACAGCTATCAAGTCTCCAGCACTTGTGGATTTCATCAATGACTGGACAGAGTTGCAGATGCCTGAGGAGAAGCCAGATAGCACATATTGGACTATTCATTTTGATGAATCCAGGCAGTTGGAAGGCTCGGGGGCTGGAGTTATTTTGTCCCCATGAGGTGATGAATTTTGTTATGTCTTAAGGTTGATGTTCCCTTGTACTAACAATGTAGTATGAAGCCTTGCTCCCTGGTCTTCGGATGGCTAAAGAGATGAATCTAAGCCGGGTGAGGTGTTTTGGCAACTCAGATTTGGTGGCTCAACAAGTTTCAGGAACTTGGGATTCCAAAGATCCACTCATGGCGGCTTATCGCCGAGAGGTTGATGCTATTGCTGGTCATTTCAAGGGTTATCAAGTGGAACATGTTGATCGCAGGAAAAATGAGGCGACTGATGCTTTAAGCCGGCTAGGGTCCCAGCGTAAGCCGGTACCACCTAATGTTTTCCTTGATATTTTGCATAAAACTTTAGTTAAATTACCTAAGGAGGAAGATCTTGCTGTTCCTGACCCAGAGGCACAGTTGGTGGCAGCTCTTCATGCTATTCCTGATTGGACAGTTCCATATTTGGCTTATATGACCCAGGGTGAGTTACCTGAAGATGAAACTTTAGCCAGGCAGATAACCCGGCGGTCTAAGTCAATGAGTATTTTCAATGGAGAGTTGCACCGATGTAGTGTCACAGGGGCATTTTAGCATTGTGTTTCTCCTGAGGAGGGCCGTAAGATTCTACGAGAGATTAATGAAGGAGATTGTGGTCATCATGCCGGCTCTAAGTCTCTCGTGGCTAAGGCTTTTTGTCATGGGTTCTATTGGCTGACGACTCATGCTGATGCAGAGGATTTGGTTAGCAAGTGTGATGGTTGTCAGAAATTTTCAAGACGAGCTCATGTGCCATCTCAAGAATTGAGGATGATTCCAATTACTTGGCCGTTTGCAGTCTAGGGGCTGGATATTGTTGGGCCTTTTAAGTGGTGTATGGACAAAAAGACTCACCTCTTGGTGGCGGTTGACAAGTTTACAAAGTGGGTTGATGTAGAGCCGGTCAGCAAGTGTGACGCGGCAACATCGGTTCAATTCATCAAAAAGGTGATTTTCCGTTTTGGCTACCCTCATAGCATCATAACTGATAATGGCACTAATCTGTCTAAGGGTGCTATGAAAGAATTCTGTTAACGAGAGCATATTCGTCTTGACGTTTCATCAGTGTCTCATCCCCAGTCCAATGGTCAAGCTGAAAGAGCCAATAAAGAAATCTTGAGAAGCATAAAACCCCGGCTTATGGTCCCTTTGCAGAGGACGCCGGGTTGTTGGGTGGAGGAGTTTCCTTCAGTGCTATGGAGTATCAATACTACCCCCAACAGATCTATGGGTTACACGCCTTTCTTCATGGTTTACAGAGCAGAGGTAGTTCTCCCTAGTGACATCCGTCACGACTCACCCCGTGTGGCAGCTTATGTTGAAGCTGATAATGAAAAAGCACGTCAGGATGCTCTTGATCTTCTGGATGAGGAGCGTGACCTTGTGGCGGCTGGTTCGGCGATTTACTAGCAAGATCTGCGTTGTTATCATAGCCGCCGGGTTAAAACTCGGACCTTTCAAGAATGTGACTTGGTGCTCCGTCTCATCCAGGATCAAACAGACATGCACAAGTTGTCCCCACCTTGGGAAGGGCCCTTTGTGGTCAGCAAAAATCTGAACAACGGGTCATACTACCTGATTGATATTCGAGAGCACAAGGACTCACGCAAGTCTGAGGAGGAGACCCGCCGGCCGTGGAACATTGCTCATCTTCGGCCTTATTACACCTGAGCCACCGGCTCTTGTGTTGTACATATTTTCATCCAAGTATATATTATGATCAAGTATAATAAAGCTGGCACCCCTGATAATTCAGGGCCTCTGTCATTTCATTTCTGAGTATTTGAGTCTTTATTGTCACTTCATAAGGTCACTTGGGGGCTTCCTGCTCATTGAGCATAGCTGTGACTACCCTCTTGATCCGGCTTGTACACCTTGATTGCAAATTACTTGGGGAATTCCTGTTTAATGAACAGAGCTTTGTTTACCCTTTTAATTGGCTTGGACGCCAGGTGTATTCACCAAAAATCTGGGTTATCCTGCCTTTGTACGCCTGCCACTCCGACCAGGTAATCCTGGAATGACTCGGCCTACTCTTGACAGTCAATCTTATAGAGACCCTGAACTTGTCAAAGTTAAAATGGCGATTGGTCATGTGAGGCCCGGCTTACAAGTTTGAATTAAGGATTAACTCAGTGGTTGTGCGGTCCTTGAATAGCACTTGATATTGAGGCTTGGCAGCCTATGAAGGCCTTGTTTTCTCTGATTTGTATTTGCTTTGAACATTTTTTGGGTTCAACTTTTGTACCATATTAATATATGGTTTAAAATTGATTCAGGCCATGTGGCCTTGATCCTTATGACTCATATTTGAGTATATCCGGAGTTTTGATAACCCGGCTTGGCTTTGGACGATAAGTCGCCAGTGTGCTTTGATTATGCGCTTGGAGTTCTGTGCTCTAAGTCTTTTCGGATGTTACCCTTGCTGCATATGGCGTTGTAAGCCGGCAGCATGAATAATTGCACAGGTATGTTATTTACTAGTTATATGAATATGCGTGGTTTTGATAACCCGCCCTGGTTATGGGCTATACAGTCACCAGCAACTTTTATATGGGGCATTATGACCCACCCTGGGGTAAACCGCCAGGGCACATGTTATCTGCTTGTGTGCAGGGAATATGATAAATATGGTCTGCATGATTGATGATATTATAAGCATAAGTAGCAGATCTTCAACATCAGATTGGCGGTTCAAAAGTGTTATGCAAATAAAATGTGCACGATGGCACAACAAATCATTGTTTTTGCTAGCCTATTACATGGCTCCGCGAGCCCAAATGATTAAGCATTATTCAAGCAAAGTACGGTGATGCAGATTAAGAACCGCCCCATGGATCAACTCTCCTACTCTTGGCGCATTGAGGCTTCCGGGTCATCCTGCGCTGGTTCTTCTTCTTCTTCTTCCGTCGTCTGGAAGTTAGGCGATGACCAATTGATGCCAGTCAAGGCTTGAAAATCAGCTTCATCATCGATAAGTTCAGACGGGTCAATTTCAGGAGCAAAAGTATGCTTACGGATTGGAGGGATAAGATCCACAACATCGTAAGCCGGCGTCTTCATTTTGGAATTATCTGTTGCATAAGCCGCCTGATATCTCGACAGGTCAGTTTCTTCGGCGAGTTTACTCACCAGCGGATGCATCTCTTTCACGCAAGCAGCAAAGTCCTTTTGATCAATAGGAGACTCGTTCTCTTTGAAACTGGGGCAGCCAGTAGCCAGCTCGGCCGGGTCTACTTCTACCTGCCATGCCTTCGCCTGGCTCAAGGCCGTAATGGCGCCGGCTCTAGCAGCTGGCCGCTTGATTTCTTCAATTCTTGCGGGCAGGACAGAAAGCTTGTTTAAAATATCCCTGATAAGAGACGGTGATTGCTTGGTGTGCGAGATGGTGACTATTGTGCGCTAAGCACCTGTGTATAATTGCTCCACCAGCGTATAAACCGCCTTGAGTTTTATTAGCATACATTGGTCAAGATTGGTACTCCTGGGTCCTATTCAACAAAAATACGCAGTTCAATCACCTGGCAGCTTACAAAGTTGAGCATTGGAATTGATCACAATATCTAAGTATTACTTATCAAAAATAGCGGCAGTCATCTGTGTAATATGACGTTTTAAGCCGGTAAGTTCTGTGGTGGCCTCTTGCAAAGAAGCTTCAGCGGTTTCTGCTCACTGCACCAAGGCAGTCCTTTCTACAGCCCAGGCGGTTCTCTCAGCATCAAACCCGGTTTTAAGCCTTTCTGCCTCATCCAAGCTAAATTTGAACTTAGAGTCAGCTTTCCGGGTCTAAGCCTCTTGCAGTTCGAGTCGGGTCTTTAAATCAGCCAATTGAGAGTGAAATTGTGTTGAGGACTCCTCTAAGCAAGAGGTTGAACAATTATCATCAGCTATGTCATGTATAATACAGGAGAAGTCCCAAGCCCTTTGCAAGCAATAGCACTTGGTACTTGGGGGCTAATGGGTGTAGAAGTTTTCTTTTATAAAGCAGTGGCACACAAATCCGGGTCATCTTTTTCAAAGATAACCCGGCCTGTGAGGACTATGAGGTGAGATTTTATTCGGAAGATAATTTAACTGATCCGGCTCATCTTTTTCAAGGCAAGCTAGTTCATGGGGGCTATGGCTCGAAGTTATTACTATGATGTAATGGTTGAAGTCTTTGCCATAGTCACTACAATCTTTCCTATGACTAAGGCTTGGGGGTTGAAGGAATATATATTAAACAGACGAAGCAGAAGTTTGTACCTTATATTTCTGGTGCATTTGTTTGACCATGTCAATCTCAAGATCACGACTAGTGTGCACTTGACTGAGGTAGCCGGAGAGTATTTCGCTGATGCCCAGATGAGAGTAATTGGCCATATCAAACTTGATCTTGCGACTCTCAATCAGTTCAGCCTTGACAGAGTGTTTAGCCAGGATAGTGGGATTCCCCGGCTCTTGGAATCCAGTGCCGGTGATCAGAAGATCTTTAGTACTTTGTTTAGAAGGCTTGACTGGGCTTGGCGGCTTATCACCCAAAGGGTCAATATTCACATGGTCGGTGGAGGCGCCAGGGTTCTCTGGAGGCGGGTCATCAGCAATTTCCTCCGGGTGTTGCACGAAGGCTTCAGATACTCGTGCTTGCTTTTTCGGCTCATGAAGTTTTGGATCTTCGACCGGTTTATTTATTTTCGCCTTCTTGCTCGGCTTTGCCATCCCACTGCAAGGAAAGATTGAAGAGGTTAGTGTATGTGTAGAAATGTGAAATAAAGAGAGACAAAAGTCATTACCCAGGGGCAGTCTTGAAAGCCGGCAGCTGGGTCTGAGATGAGTCGCCAGAGGAGGAATGAGAAGTCGCCTGATAATTCGACTCGGAAGGATTAAGTGGTTGGCGAATAAGACCCGACTTTGGATAAAAATAATTTGAATTTTGAGGCACCTCTTTCCGGCGCTTGCGTGGGGCTGGGGTATTGGGTAACCCGGAGGATAGCTCGACGCATCCGCTAGTCCGAGTTCTGCGCCGGTTCTCATGCTGTTGTTGCTTCAAAATAAAGTTGGGATCCAAGTAAGATAAGGGGTGACAAAACCTTACTTTCCGGGTTACTCATTGAATTTTCTGTCTTGGCAAAGGCTCTGAGTCGGAGGAAATAATAGTTACCTCTTCATCACCCGCCTGGCTGGTTTCCGCGTCGTCCTGATAGCAGTCAGTGTCAATAAGATAATTGAAAAAAGAGCCAAGAGAATCAAGGTCTACCTCCGACTCATCATCATCATCATCTAAATTAAACAGTTCTGAGGTGGTTGATTTATTCTTATTCTTCTTAAGGGCTTTAGTCTTATCCCTGGCTTTCTTGGCCGCTTTCTCGTCATACTTCTTGTTCCAAAAGGCAGATCCAGCCTTTTTAAGTCACAGGAAGATAAGGGATATGCAGATCATATAACAGTGAGAACAATAAATGGAGTGGAGAACTTACGTCTGGTGGCGGGTTAAGTTTGCAAAAGAGGTTCAAC
Organism: Aegilops tauschii subsp. strangulata; assembly: GCF_002575655.3. NCBI lineage: Eukaryota > Viridiplantae > Streptophyta > Magnoliopsida > Poales > Poaceae > Aegilops > Aegilops tauschii. Next base: position 183,005,620 of record NC_053035.3, on the reverse strand, counting down.
CCCACTTTGCTGCAGCTCTCCAAGCTTTCCCCAACGAGGGTCTTGGTCATGTCATTGATTGCTTTATCAGACAAACGTATTTGGAAGTGGCGCTGCGGATCTTTCACATCACCGATGTATGTGCACATTAAGCCGGGCCGGCGGCTCAAAGGTATAATCCTCCAAGCGACCCAACAACGGACCAGGTCGACGCCAGTCAAACCATTGGCTAGCAATGCTCTAAACATTGAAAAGATAGGCATATATTTGGATCGTTCAACGGTGGTAAGCCGGTCTAGAAGAGGGTGTTTTGGGCTGAGCCGGCAGTCACGATAACCTGACAAAGGATTTTCTTCAGCTGGAGATGTGTCTTGGCAATAGAACCAAGTTTGATTCTAGTCCTTAGGATGACTTGGAAGCATAGCAGAAGGGAAAATGGCGTCTCTTTGCCGTTGAATTGAGACTCCCCCAAGCTCTAAGCTGGGCCCGTCGGTGAACTCATTCTGGCGGTTCATGTAAAAGTACTCTCTGAAGAGTTCAATGCTGGGTTCTTCTTGAAGATACACTTCACAGAAGACTTGGAAATTGCAGATATTTGAGACGGAATTGGGTCCGATGTCTTGAGGATGGAGGTGAAAGAACTGCAGAACATCACAGAAGAATTTTGACCCGGGTGGTGAGAAGCCCCGGTTTATGTGATCAGTAAAAACAATAACCTCATTTTCCTTTGGCTGAGGTCTAGCGTCATCTGGGTTGGGAACATGCCAGTGAATGACATTCTTTGCTGACAAGATGCCTGTTTTGACATAGTGAAAGCATTTCTTCAGTGACGATTGAAGGGACCCAGTCACATGAAGTGACGGTCTTAGTCATGATTGCGGGGCACGACCCAAAAGAGATGAATTAAAGCATGGTTAAGTCAGGTTATGTCAACATTAATTGGCAATGCGAAAAAGGATTCAAAGTTAAGCCGGCAGGTACTTGGCGGGTTACAAGTTTTATCCTTTAAAACACCATGGAGGGCTAATGGCTACAGATCCAGAGCGGAGTAAAGTTTCACTAAGTGCTGGAGAAACAAGTTTTACAAGGTTTGCTTATGATTTTGGATCTACGGCGGCCTCAGAAAATAAAAGTAATTCCTGAATTTAAAGGCTATGGCAGTACAAGAACTCGCAAGCTCAGATCGAAATTCAGTCGAAGTGGAGTAACTGCGGTTGAGAAACGATGTAAAACTAGTACTGCACAATCTTTATAATATTTTCAGATCAAAACTACTCGTTGCAGAGGAGAAGTATGTAGAATGGTGAAGAACACCGATGAACAAAGTGAAAACCCTAGTGCAGATCTATTAGGGAGTGAAGTTCGAACTTACTAATGCTGATGAACAGCGGTCGAGCGCCGCCTTTCTCTAGACCAATCAGGTTGATGCAGCGGCCGGCGTGGTCGTCTCGGAAGGAGGACGGCGGCGACGGAGCTCGGGATGGTTGAGACATCGCGAGGAAGAGGATGAAGACGAGGGGCAAGGTAAAAGTGAAAAGGAAGACCCCTTGTCCCTATTTATAAGTAGATGGATTAGTGGCATGCATGAGAATCAAGGAGACCAAAAAAATGATTATGTGGCTACACGGACGCCTCGATTTTTGAGATGTCCATTAAAGATTAAGATCTGTTGAGATGTTCTGGGCTTCATGTGAAGTTAATGCGAGATGATGTCATGGCGGGTTAACACAGTTCTGAGATGTGACGTCATGGCGGGTTAAAATGAATCGGTAAAGAATTGACCATAGAATATTTTACTAAGTCCAGTACCGAAGATTGATGTGAACAAGTTCAAATCAACCTGGGCCTAATGTTGGGGATATAACTATTGGGCATGACCCGACCAGCAGGGCCCGGGTCATATCACTAGCGGTTCATAGAACAAGCTTATTGAAGGCCCAAGACCCGGGGACGGCTTGAGGACCACGGGTGTGAGCAGCCATATGTTAACTTGTACTGTAAGACAAGCTAAGTTAGAAACCCAGCCGGTCACGTTTGTGTGAGCCGGCCGGGACTCTGTAAGCCGCCGGGCATCAACCTGTGTATATAAAGGGGTGATCCGGTAGCGATTTAACTCAAGAGACAACTCATCGAGAAGTAGGCCAAGCGTATTCGTTCCCTGGTAATCGAAACCCAAGCAATACAACCTAAAGCAGGAGTAGGCTTTTACCTCGTTGAGAGGGGCCGAACCTGGGTAAACTCTCTGTGTCCTTTTGTCCCGTTTAACCCCATCAAGCTAACCTAGTTGCGATGGCTCCACACCTAAGTCCTTTCGCTAGGGCATATGTCGTGTTAAGTCCACGACAGTTGGCGCCCACCGTGGGGCCTGCGCACTGTGGTTTCGAGTTCTTGAAGGGCAACTTCGCAGGGATCAAGGGATATGCTGTGGGCCGGATGACCAAGAGTCCTCGCGGCAAGCTCTACATCGACGACGCTGGCTAGGGCCCCGAGGCCGGATCAATTGAGTACGGGTACCAGGTCCCCTTTCGGCGGAATTCACGTCTTCATCAGCAAGATCGGTGAGTCGGAGCCTGAGCCGGACACCTGCACCGACATCGTCGAGACCAGCCTGGTTAAGTCCACGACAACGCCTGTCATCATCGTCTTCATCACACCATGGACAGAGGTCGCACCTCGCACGCCTCGCTGGCCGTTTTTCTCGTGAAGATCGCTCGATCCTTTCCCCTCCCGCAAGGCTATCTCTATATAAATACTACCCTCCCTCTCCTCTGCCGATTTTCACAAAAACGGAGATCTTCCGTGGCCTAGAGCTTCGGCTCGATCTCGCCGGAGTCCGCCTCTGCCACCGCCCGTTTCACGCCACCACCATCCCCTGCGAACCCGCCATCCTCTGCCACTGCCACCCCTCCCTTTGCCTCGTTTTCTTCAAACAAAAAATGCATCGCCTGAGCCCTCTCCACGCTCCGCGCGAACTCGCCAGAGTTGCAAGCCCCGTCGGAACACCACCAGCTTGCCACGCCTCCACCTGCCACTGATAGTTTCCGCCGTCCCCATCCTTGGACGCGTCACGGAGGACACATCTTCCTGTCGACTTCGCCGAGCCGGAGAACCACCAGGGACGCCGCCCGCTCGATGCTTGAGCCGCCATCGACCATCTTCTCCGGCCACGTCAACACCACCACCACTGTAAGCCGGCCCACTCTCCCTCTGCCCAATCTAAAATAGACGGCCCAGATTAGTATAAGTGTAGGGGTAGGTTTTTATATTATAGATCGGTTTATTTTCGGTTAAGTCAAACTAGTTCGCCGGTTTATTTTTATTACACGTGCATGCACGGTTTTATTAAGTTACGGCCAAACGCTTTATAGTCTAGATCACCCACCGCTTAGGCCCAATAGCAGCCCGATGCGTAGCACCTGCCCTTTTTTGTTTCTGTTTTAAAAACAGAAATAGTTTCAATTTTAGATTACTCATATCTTTTAGATTTTAAGTCCAAATTGAGTGATTCTTTTTGCATAGTTTCAAAAATTTATAAAGTTTCTGTTGGTGCACTTGGATTTTAAATTTGAGTACTTCAAATTTGAAGTTGATGAATTTTGTTCAAATTACTACTTTGGCTGTATCTTGTGTTTTGTAAAATATTTTTGATTGATTCTTTTTGCTACTGTTTTATTATTGTTTTGTCTATCCAGTAGCATATAGTGGTTTATTTTTATTTATTTTAAATTTGTATAATTGCAAAAGCAATATTATTTTGCTTATGTAGTTGTTTTAGTCATATAATTAGTGTTTTTAATTATTATTTTTTTGTTTGTTCTTTTTGTAACTTTTTTACTTGTTGTTATATGTTTCTGTTGGGATACAATAGATAATTTTTATGTAGTTATTATTAGTGTTTAGCTACTATTTTTGTATTTGCTTGTTTAGTTCATAGTGTTAGTTGATAGAGATAGTTTTATTAGTTTTAAAAGTAATACTTTTTGCCACTTCATTGTATGTTGTTATTAAATCTGTTATTTAGGAGTAAATTAGTTTCTTAATTATTTTAGTATTGGTTAATATTGTCTTAGTGTTTTGCTAGTGGTTATAGTTGTTGTAGTGTTAACTAGACAGTTATAATAGTTTTTATGCTAGGTCCTTTTGCTAGTAAATGCTTTAGTAAATTATTTCCTATTGTTTCATTAGAATTATATTTTCTTTGCTGGAGAAAAGTTGTTAGAGTAATTTAGTGTGTTATGCGAGTATTGACTGTTATTGTGTGAGTTGGTTTCTCCCTTGTTTTCTTGAAGTATTCTTTGGAATTCTATTTGGTCTTCTTTGACTTCATTATTGTTTTATTTATTGCTTTTTGATTGTTATTTGGATTGCTAGTATTGTTTGCTTATGTGAATACAATGTTCGGCTATATAGATATCTCAGAGTGATGAATAGTTTATCAAAGTTTCCGCGAGCATTATTATCTTCATCAACTTACTAGGCAAGTTCACTTTGATCATACTTTCATACCTATGTTTTATTGCATTTAGTGCCACCCGTTCACCAACTCTTCCAGTAGTGATATTGAATCTTGTAGTAGAGTAGTATGCATGAGGTAGGAACCCATCACCCTGTTACACCCGGGACGTTATATAGTTTTAATGCTATGCTATAGTAGACGGGGTTTGGTATGAGTGCTTGGGAGTGATGTGAGAATGGAGGACTCTACGTCAATGACGACAACTTCATGATGGCATCTGTAAGGACTGCATCTTCAAGGCCTCAAGACTTCAAGACTCGAGACAGGAATTCAATATACCTCTGGGTGGAGAATGGTTAAGAAGGGTACATGGTGCAACTAGTACTCAGTGATTCCGGAGAAGCGCCGTGATATCATGCGGAAAGCTCCACCCAGGCTCAAAGAGACGGAAGACTATTTCATGCCCGGAAGCTTACCTGTGCAACCGCAAGTCACTATGGGCTCTGGCTTGGTTGACCCTAGTGGTGACTCTGGCTGGGATGGTGCCAGTAGAAGTAGAACTATGGTAGGATCGGATGTGCACCGGACAGTGGTCAGAGGAACTCTTCGGAAGACCATGTTTCGATCGTCCTGTTCTCAAACAATCTGAAGTGCGAGGACGAAAAGGGAGGGATCGAATCTTGCGGGTAAAGTGTACAAACCTCTGCAGAGGGTTAAAACCTAATCGATTAGCCGTGTCCCCGGTTACAGACAATTTGAGCCTCTGGACTTGGATCTATCTCAGAACTCTCAACACCGGACCGAAACTTAATTGTGGGCAACTTATGATGATATGGGCCATGAGACATTGGTTGGCGGAACCATCTCATGATAGAAAACTTCGTAGTACAGACCCCAGTCATTTCCTTTGTTGTAGGAAAAATAAAACCAGCTTTTATGCAAAACAAAACTCAGACACAGAGCCACGAGGCCATATTGCATACAGAGTAGTTTTATCATCTGCTTTCACTTATTGTGATCTTGCCGGTACATTCAATGTGTTGATCTACATGGCTGCAATGTATCATGTTGCAGGATTATTTCTACGACGAGTGAGTTTCGTTGTTGGGTTATGGTCTACACTCAACCTGCCGATGGCGTTGATGGGACTCCACACCCGATTGATTGTTTCCACTGAGACTTATCAGGTATATATCAGTTTTACGTTATTTATACATGTGATTGCACTTTGATATATACATTGATGTATTGTGTGTGTGCCAACATACTGATCCAGGGATGGCACAAATACGCAGAGGCTTGACCGTTTGAGGTCGGGTCACTACATAGCATCATGCGCAATGAAGAGGATGTCATAGATCTATCCAGTGATGAAGATCTTGCCGATGATGCTCTCGAGATGTTGATCAAGAGCAAGCAGGAGGATGAAATCTTCAAAGATGTGCCTCTCTTTGATGCCTACATACTCAAATTTCATGGATGAATGGTTCGAAGATACCACTCTCACCATTGATGATCTGCAGCTATCAATTGACATCAGCGTCATATTCCATGGCTGCATAGCTAAAGAGCTTGCTACTGCTCAAAAGATTGTAGAGCTGAAGAACAAAATAGACCATGAGAAAGATCTATTCAAGAAGCACATTGTGACGCCTCGAGACTGATGCGCCAGATGTCTTACGGTTATTCACCGTCATTGCCATATCATTTGCTTGCGTCTTGCACTTTGCCATGTCATCATGTGCATTGCATCCTCATGTTTTCAAAACTTGCATCCATCCGGGTCTCCCAGTTCTCTCCGTTGTCTGTTCTGAGCCCATCTACACTCGCACGCACCCGCGGCACCTCCGAAATATTATTTTATAAGTGGCATAAAAGTGTTCTCGGAATGGGATGAAAGTTGGCGTGCAATGTTGTTATAGTGTAGGTAGAACGCCTGCCAAATTTCGTCGAATTCAGAGTCCGTTTGATAGCCCAACCGTCACCCGTAGCGGCACCGTTGCCGGTTAATTCGTCGGACATTTTCGGTCTCCAAAAACCGTCGCCGGGCCTCTCTCTCTCTTCTCTCCTCTCAGCCCACACCCCCTCTTCACAGCCCATCTAACCCCACCTAGGCCCAGCTACCCCCTCCTTCGCCCGGAGCCGTCCGATCGTCATCGGAGGGTCCGAAAACCCGTGCTAACCCCTCAAACCGTAACCCTGTCTATAAAAGGAGACCCCCTTCCAAATATGGAAATATTTTCTTCCTCCCTCAATTTCCGCGCCTCCCAGCCGCCACCACCTTCGCCCGCCTTGTTTTCCGCGCCTGTCCGCTCCCCCGCTGTCACTTGTCGCGCCGCCAACCGCCAGCCGCCGCCCTCGGCCAATCAGGCATCGCCACCTCGCCCAGCCACGCGCGCCCAGCCAACTGGGGAGTGCCACCCGTCGCCCCAGCTCCCCCCTCCACCGCACCGGCCCACCAGGCCCATCGCAGGCCCTCGCGGGCCCGAACCCCGCCGCCGCTCGCCGGCGACCTGCTCGTTGTCCCGCCGGCTATCTACCTCGCCTGCGATAACGCCGCTCAGTCCCTGCCCGCGTGGGTCCCGCCAGCCCGCGAATCGCCGCCGAGACGCCTAGATCGACCGAACCGGCCGGTTCATCCGAATCGGCCTGGCCCGACCGAAGCCCAACCGTGAACCGCCTGGACTGCGCCTCGATTTTTCCAGACCAGCCCCGAGCCAGCCCAATGGGCCCTAGGTGAGCGCCGCTCGCCTATTCCTCGGCCGTGCGTGTTCTAGCTATTTAGCGCTCGCTTGTTTTTTTTCTTCAAAAAACGGCCAAGTCCCCAGTTTTCATAATATCATCATGGCATGTTGTGGCGCTTGGTACTTTCTGTATGATTATCCGATTGGGGTGTATGATATGTCGAAATGTTTACCTCCGCATGCTCTACGAGGAGGTATAGTTTGCTTGCATGTTACTATTCATATTGGTGCCCAACTCACCATTGCAAAAGAGCTAAATGATATAACATGCTGAAGATTGCTGTAACTTACCTATTTGTCTTTTTCATAGCATTTTGTGTGATTTTCTTTTGAGCATCTTGTCAACATGTTTGAGGAGCATAATCATGCCATCTTTGCAGTGATGAAATGCATTTATCATGATATGCCATGTGGTGATTAGCATGAGCTTGCAAAATAGGGTACCTGCTGTTACTGTTCTGCTAAGGCTGAATCTGTTATATTGTGATGTCATGTTTGCTTAATGCTACCATCAAATCTATGCATATTTTGGAGATGTACAGTGATAATGTTTTGAAGTTCATGTTATGCTTTATCTAATCATGCCCTTGTTTGCAATTATATCCTAACGTAGCATGTTATTTTGGTGCCCTCAAGTTGCTTGAAAATATAACTGTCAGCATGCCCAGTTTTCACCAAGTCTGTATTATCATCTTGCCATGTTCACTTGAACCTATCATCAAATCTGTTGCTCCAATGATCATGCTCATTTGGTAAGGGTGTTTAGTACATGCTTGATGTTTTAATGCATTTTACATCAATGCCATGTTTAACTTGTGATGTTCATATCTTCTAGGCCGTAGCTCCGAATTAAATGAACCTTATATGTAACTTGACTAGAAAGACGCGTAGATCATCATGGTGCACTTTAACTTGCTATTTAACAACTTCTACATAATGTCTTATGCAGGTCTGGACCAATTTGAATTTTGCATATGGGGAGCTTCCGGAATTGTTGTGTGTTGATTTCGGCCTCATTTAACCTTGCTTTGATGTGTGGTTCTTGTATGCATCATCTCTTGCCATGAGTAGCATCATCTGGACTTGTCATGCATATTACTTGGTTGAGCATCCTGTCATGTTATGTGTTGTGTGTTTACCATGTTGTTTGCTTCTTTCCGGTCGTGCTTCTTCTCGTTAGTTCCTGTTTCGTTGCGATCGCGAGGATTCATTCAACTACGCTTGGTTCGTCTACGCTCGTTCATCTTCTTCATGGACTCGTTCTTCTTCCTAGCGGGATTTCAGGCAAGATGACCATCACCTTGGATCTCACTACTATCTTTGCTTTGCTAGTTGTCTCGGTGCTATCGCTATGTCACGCTACCTACCACTTGTTTATCAAGCCTCTCAAATTGCCATGATAGCTTCTAACCTTGTCCACCATCCCAGCAAACCATTGCTTGGCTATGTTACCACTTTGCTCAGCCCCTCTTATAGCATTGCTAGTTGCAGGTGCAATTGCAGGTTGTTCCATGTTGGGACATGGATATCTGGGGATATTGTCGGATGTGGGGTTCTGGCAAACCCTTAAGGTTCGAACACTGGGGTGCGCGCGAAGTCTCTCCCCCCTACCGATCTACGCTCTAGCTCGCTAAGATCTCGTGGATGAACTCGACGAACTTGCAACACAGAAAGACACGGGGTTTATACTGGTTCGGGCCACCGTTGTGGTGTAATACCCTACTCCCGTGTGGTGGTGGTGGATTGCCTCTTGGGCTGATGATGAACGGTACAAGGGAAGAACAGCCTCCTGAGGTTGAGGTGTTCTTGTGCTTGTGAACTTGTGGCCTGAGGATTCGATGCCTCTACTGTAGTGGCTAGCTCTACTTATATAGGCCCTGGTCCTCTTCCCAAATATCGAGCGGGAAGGGAGCCAACAACGGCGGGAAAATTTAAAGGGGGGCAGCTAGTACAAGCTATCCTGACAAAAGCGGTCTTCGCCTGCGAAAAGCTCTGGGGTGACGCCGTCTTGGGCTCCACGATGACCTCCGCCTTGCCGTCCTCCGGTCTTGGTCTCGTTGCACCAATATGGCAACCTTTGCCTGATGCCTCGGTACTCTTCGCCTGCGCTGGCCTCCTTAGCACCAAAGAGGAAATAGGGACGCTGCGCGCACTGGCGCCCGCCTGGTACCGTTCGTCATGGCTCACGTCACGAAAGCCTCGCGAGGTTTGCCTCGCCTTGATATCTCCGCTCCTCGTGAGCCTGCTTGGCTAGGCCGCTCCAGAGGAGGTCTTGCGTCGTCTGCCTCGCGAGGGTCTTGGGTGCCTTGTTGACGAAGATGGGTCGTACGGCCTACTGCTTAGCCACGCTGTGGGCCGCAGGCAGGCAAGTCTGGGGACCCCCGTTCCCAGAACGCCGACAGTAGCCCCCGGGCCCAAGGTGCGCTCGGGCTTGGCTTTGCGGCGAAGCCAAGGGTCAAGTTCGGAGCACCGCGGTCCCCAAAAAGTCTGCGGCCTCGGTTGACGCGTGGCGGTTGATTGGACGTGGGCGTCTCCGCTTCCCCATGCTGCCTCGGCAACTGCACGACTTGACAAGTCCCTGCGACATGCAAGGAAAACCATCATTACCTGCGATCGTGGGAGACGCCAGTTGGCCTTCTCTTGCAATAAATGGGGAGGGGGGCGGAGCCCCCGTTGCCCATCTCTTCCTTGCTTGCTTGCTTCTCTGCTCCATTGCTTGCAGTGCCATCGATGGCGCCACGAAAGAAGTTCTCTGCCGCCGAGAAAGGAAAGGCCCCTCGCGAGGGCCCTGGCTCCCCGGCGCCCAAGCAAGGTCGCGGCCGTCCGTGCAAGCACACCGCGGCACGCGGTGGGGATCGTCCCATCCATGGTGGTTCAGCCGATGAGGGGAGGCGCGCGATGGTGGCGCGGCCTCCCCGCCCGCGCTTCCATTCGGCTGAGGTGTCGCCTGAGTTCCTTGTCTGGTCGGAGAGCCCGGCCGGCAACTGGCTCCAACTTCCGCGCTTCTTCGCCGGCGAACTGCCGGCCTCTGGTCCGGGCGGGCTCTGGCTGCAGAAGGACGGCTGCTGCAGCAGGGCCTCTTGGGTTACGGTCAAGACTTCCGCCGCGGGCAACATAGCCCTGGCCCGCGGCTGGTAGACGTTCGCCCGCGCACGCGGCCTGGGCAGGCGGTGCACCCTCCACTTTAGGTACGATGGTGAATCGACCCTCTATGTGAGGGTGTTTGGGGAAGATGGTCGCCGCGCCGGGTGCTGCCCCGAGACGAACGACGGTGAGGAGGTGCTCGGCCTTGGTGATGGTCGCGATGAGGACGAGGGCGAACCTGCCCTCGGCGGCGACCGCGTCTCCTCCAGCTACGGCGGCTCTTCCTCCGGTGACAGCTCCAGCTGCAGTGGCTACGACCAGCCGCCGCGTCGCCGCGCCCGCTTCGAAGGAGGCAGCGGGTCATCTCGTCGTCACGCCTCCGTGAAGTGCGAGGAGGGGTCTGGCTAGGCTCGGGGCGTCGCCAAGGGCCTGCCTCCGCGGCAACGCTGCTTTGCTTAGCTTTTTCTTTCGTTCCTGCATCGGAAAACGAAACCAGTATGGGACCAGAGGGGCGTGTATCGAACTGTGGTTCTTTGGTTAATGCATTGTGCGAGTCGTTCCCATGCCGTGTTGTTATTTTGCGCAAAGATAACTTAACTTGGTGTGTTTAGGAAGCCCTTTCCCTCACGTGGTGTCCGCGTTGCTCGGAAACTGCAAAAAATTCGTTAGGGGGTGCACCAAAGGATTTGCCGTCCACCCAAGCCTTGACTTGGCGCCTTGTATCGCGGTACCCGAGGGGCACAGATTTAGGAGAGATGTGCCAGCTTCCAGGCTCAAATGAGGGTGGCTCGCGAGAAGGCAAAGAGAAGAGAAATGCTCGCGAGGGCACCTGCCTAGCCCCCTCGCGAGGTATGCGAGAGAGAGAACATGAGCAAACTAGAGCCGAAAAAGGCGGTAAAAGGCTGGGGAACCAAATCAGCAACGAACACCAAGAGCAACTCTGATTAAGGAAAAGCGAGCCAACTACGGAAAGCAAATGAAAAGCCGCGTCCTGCACCTAATCTAGTCTTCAAGTCTTCTCACCAGCGCGGAGCTAAGTGCTGTCCACTAGGCGTGGGAGGGAGCCCCAGGGCCTGAGGCCGGCGCTCCTGAGACTCCGGGGCGTGTCCAGCCCCAGCTCATTATTACGTGAGAGTGTCACGGGCGGTAATTCTTCACAGGCACCGGGCCTTCTTCACAGGCTCTGGGCCTTTCTTCTCAGGCTCTGGGCCTTACTTCATGGATAGAACTTCCGGAGGTGCTGGATGTTCCAGGCATTCTGGATGGGTGTCCCATCCTGCGTCTCCAGGCGCGCTGCACCCGGTCTGGAGACATGAACGACCCTGAACGGGCCCTCCCACATGGGCGAAAGCTTGTGCAGCCCTTCCCTGGAGAGGACCCGCCTCAGGACGAGGTCGCCTACCTCGAGCGTCCTGGAGCGGATGTTGCGGCAGTGGTACCGTTGCAGAGCTTGTTGGTACCTTGCCGCCCTCAATGCGGCTTTGCGACGGCGCTCCTCCCCTAGCACGAGATCCATCCCCCGCGTGGCGTCCTGCTGCGTTTCGTCAAACGCCAGGACCCGCGCGGAGCGATGCTTGACCTCGTGAGGAAGGACTGCCTCAGCTCCATAGACGAGGAAGAATGGAGTCTCGCCCGTTGGCTTGGTGGCAGTGGTACGGATGGACCACAACACGGACTGGAGTTCGTCGTGCCAGCCCCTGCCGCAGGCCTCCAGCTTCTTCTTGAAGGTCCTGGTCTTGAGACGCCTCAGGACCTCAGCGTTGGCGCGTTCGGCCTGACCATTGCTCCTGGGGTGGGCCATCGAAGCATAGCAGATCTGCGTTCCAAGGTTAGCACAGTAGGTTTTGAAGAGGTTACTAGTAAACTGTGAGCCGTTATCTATGATGATGCGGTTGGGGACCCCGAAGCGGCTCACGAGGCCCTTGATGAACTTGACAGCAGAGCCGGCTGGAATGGTACGGACGGCTTCCACTTCCGCCCACTTGGTGAACTTGTCGATGGCGACGTAGAGATAGCGGTAGCCCCCTGGCGCTCGTGGGAACGACCCTAAGATGTCCAGCCCCCAGACCACGAACGGCCACGTGAGCGGAATGGTTTGGAGGCCCTGTGCAAGCTGATGGATCTGCTTGGCGTGGAATTGGCAAGCTTCACAAGACTTCACCAGCTCGGCCGCGTCGTTGAGTGCTATAGGCCAATAGAACCCACTGCGGAACACCTTGCCAAAAAGGGTCCGTGACGACGAGTGGTGTCCGCAATCACCGCCGTGTATGTCAATCAGCAACTCCCTTCCTTGATCGCTGGAGATGCAGCGCAGCGTGACATCGTTCGGTTGGTTCCTGTACAACTCGCCGTCTTGAATGCAGTATGCCGTGGCCTGTCGGGCCACGCGCTCCACGTCTTCTTCCTTCTCGGGCAGCGTCCAGTGCATCAGGTACTCCTTGAATTCCTTGGTCCAGCACTCCTCCTGGGGCTCGAGTGCCAGGAGCAGCCGAGCTCCTGTGGTTGGGCCGCAGGCTGGGGCTCCCGTGGCCGGGGGCTGTGGGAGCTCCTCCCGAGGCTGAGTCGTGCTTGAAAGAGGTGGCGTAGCCGATGGCTTGAAGATCCGCTCTTCGAAGACGCCGGGCTCTTGCGGTTGCCGCTTGGATGCTCTCTTGGCGATCTCGTCGGCTTCCTTGTTGGTGCCCCGGGGCACGTGCTGCAGCTCCAGGTCCGAGAACTGCTTTTCCATCTTGCGTACCTCCGCAAGGTAGGCCTCCATGTGCTCGTCCTTCGGCTCGTACACTTTGTTGGAGAAGTTGACGAGGAGCTGCGAGTCGCCCTTGATGGTAAGGCGCCTCACCCCCAGAGCCGCCGCGGCCTTCAGGCCAGCTATGAGGCCTTTGTATTCTGCGATATCGTTGGAGACCTTCTCGCCGTGCTGGAAGTAGAGTTGCACAGCGTAGTAAAGCTTGTCCTGAGTGGGCGAGATGAGCACTGCTCCAGCCCCCGCGCCCTGGTGCGCCATCGAAATACATGACCCAGTCGTCTGGTGCCTCACTTCCTGGGGAGGTGGACCGGTCTTCTCCTTCCTCAAGAGCCGGGGCATCGGTCCATTCTGCCACAAAATCGGCGAGCGCGGCTCCCTTGATGACCCTGGTAGTGCTGAACTCCAGCTGGAATGCTTGCAGCTCGATGTTCCATTCAGCGACCCTTCCGGGCGAGTTCGGGCTCCTGAGTACCCTCTCCAATGGGTAAGATGAGACGACCTTGATGGGGTGGCCCTGGAAGTAGTGTCGCAGCTTGCGCGAGGCCACCAAGAGTGCGAGCAGGAGCTTTTGCGGCATGGGGTAGCGTGCCCTCGCGTCCCGCAGTACGGTGCTGACGAAGTACACCGGGTGCTTGACGAGGGCTGGCACACTGTTGAGGCTTGGGTCCTGCGTAGATTGTGGCATATCCTGAGGTGGAGGGTTTCCTGAGACCTGACCGTCCTCGGGAGCTTCTGTGATGTTGCCCTACTAAGCTTGGTCTTCCGCCGCTGACGGCTCTGCCGCGCCTTCCTGACCCTGCGCTGCATCAGCTCTGGCTTGGCGCGGCACACCCTTGTCTTGGCGCTCCTCCCGAACCGCCACCAGCGCCGCGCTGGCGGAGTACGGGGTGGCAGCAAGGTAAAGTACCAGAGGCTCGAGAGGCCGTGGTGCCACCATCACCGGGGGGCTGGTGAGGTATTTCTTGAGATCTTGGAAGGCCCGGTCGGCCTCCGGGGTCCACTCTAAGGGGCCCTTCTTCTTCATGAGCTTAAAGAAGGGCAAGGGGCGCTCGCCTAGCTTGGAGATGAAATGCCCTAACGCGGTCACCCGCCCTGCTAGCTTTTGCATCTCCTTGAGGGTCTGTGGTGGGCTCATATCTTCGATGGCCTTGATCTTCTCCGGGTTCGCCTCGATCCCTCTGTGGGATACGAGGAACCCTAGTAGCTTACCGGAGGGGACGCCAAACACGCACTTCTCCGGGTTAAGCCTCAAGTTCACCCCGCGCAAGCTCTCAAAGGTCTCCTCCAAGTCTTGAATCAAAGTCCTTGCCTCGCGAGATTTGACCACTATGTCATCAACGTAGGCCTCTGTGTTCCTGCCGAGCTGCCGCCCCATGGCGATGTGCATCAGCCGCAGAAAGGTTGCGCCCGCGTTGCGTAGGCCGAAGGGCATGCAGGTGTAGCAGTACACCCCACACGGTGTCAGGAAGGCCGTCTTCTCCACATCCTCCACCGCCATCTTGATTTGATGGTATCTAGAGAACGCATCCAGGAAACATAGCAAGTCGCACTCGGCGGTGGAGTCGACGATTTGATCGATGCGCGGAAGGGGGAACAGATCTTGGGGGCAAGCTTTGTTAAGGTTGGTGAAGTCGACGCACATCCGTTCCTTCCCACCTTTCTTCGGTACCACGATAGGGTTCGCCAGCCATTCGGGGTATCGAACCTCTCGGATGGTACCTGTTGCCTCCAGCTTGCGCGTCTCTTGGACGATGAAGGCCTGCTTCTCAGTGGACAGCCGTCTTGCCCGCTGCTTCACGGGGCGCATGTTGGGGCACACCATTAGATGATGCTGGATCACCTCTCTCAGGACCTCCACCAGCTGATTGGGCTCCCACGTGAATATCTCCTTGTTTGTGCGCAAAAACCTCACCAACGCTTCTCCCGGGTCAAGGCTGGTTCCTATGGTAAAGGTGGCTCCTGAAGACCCGTCCTCGTCAACCGGCACCTGCCTGGTCTCCGCCTTGCCTTGGGTGAACAACTGCTTCTTCTTGGCGGGCGCGGTCTCCTTGGCCTCGGGCGTACTGGCGCCGGCTGGCTGCGCTGCTGCCGCGGTCTTGAAGGCGAGCCTGAGCGCCGTCACTGCCTCCTTAGTGTCCCCCTTGATGGTGAGGACGCCCTTGCTCCCTGGCATCTTCATGAGGTTGTAGGCCGGGTGAGTCACCGCCATGAACTGAGCAAGAGCCGGGTACCCGAGTATGGCATTGTACGGGAGACCGATGGGGGCGATGTCGAAGTCCACCAGCTCAGTGCGGTAGTTGTCGCGTGTGCCGAAGGTGAGAGGGAGGCGGATCTACCCCAGAGAGTGGGCAGCTCCACCACCCACTCCCGAAAAAGGCTTGCTGAGGCTGAGCCGCTCGGGCGGCACGTGGAGGAGGCTGAAGGCTTCTACGGAGAGCAAGTTGAGGCCGGCACCTCCGTCGATGAGGGTCTTGGTGACGACCACGTTGCCGATGGTAGGCGTGCAGAGCATTGGGAGTATGCCAGAGCCGGCGGTGGAGCCGGGGTGGTCTTCTGAGTCGAAGGTGAGGTCGGCCTCCGGCGCAGCCCAACCCGGCGGAGCCCCCAGGCGCTAGGAGGCTGCCCCAATCTGACGGAAGAAAGGCTTGACATGGCCATCTGAAGGCGGTGCTTGAGAGCCACCCAGCAGCGCCGCGACTGCGTGGTGCGCCGGCACCGCGTAGCGCGCGGTGAAGAGGTTGCGGAGTTCCTCCCAGGACGCCACCGTGGACCCCGGGAGGTTGAGCAGCCAAGCGCGCGGCTCGCGGGCGAGGGCCATGGGGAACCAGTTGGCCATGATCTTGTCGTCGCCTCCGGCTTCAAGGACGGCCTCCTCGTACTCCAGCAGGAACGGCGCCGGATCTGCCGCGCCGTCGTAACGCGGCGTCATCTCCGACTTGAATTTGGTTGGCCACCGCACCTGCCGTAGGGCGGGGGCCAGGGCCCGGTACCCAGACTCCCTGCTGCTGGTGTCGGTCGCAGAGGCGGGTGGCGGCGCACCTGCCATGGGAGCGAAGCACGGTGGCACGGGGCGCAGTTTGGTGGAGAGGAGCTCCGGCGCGCCCCTACCTGGCGTGCCAAATGTCAGATGTGGGGTTCCGGCAAACCCTTAAGGTTCGAACACTGGGGTGCGCGCGAAGTCTCTCCCTCCTACCGATCTACGCTCTAGCTCGCGAAGATCTCGCGGATAGACTCGACGAACTTGCAACACAGAAACACGCGGGGTTTATACTGGTTCGGGCCACCGTTGTGGTGTAATACCCTACTCCAGTGTGGTGGTGGTGGATTGCCTCTTGGGCTGATGATGAACTGTACAAGGGAAGAACAACCTCCTGAGGTTGAGGTGTTCTTGTGCTTGTGAACTTGTGGCGTGAGGATTCGATGCCTCTACTGTGGTGGCTAGCTCTACTTATATAGACCCTGGTCCTCTTCCCAAATATCGAGCGGGAAGGGAGCCAACAACGCCGGGCAAATTTAAAGTGGGACAGCTAGTACAAGCTATCCTGACAAAAGCGGTCTTCGCCTGCGAAAAGCTCTGGGGTGACGCCGTCTTGGGCTCCACGATGACCTCCACCTTGCCATCCTCCGGTCTTGGTCTCGTTGCACCAATATGGCAGATGCCTCGGTACTCTTCGCCTGCGCTGGCCTCCTTAGCACCGAAGAAGAAATAGGGACGCTGCGCGCACTAGCGCCCGCCTGACACCCGTTCGTCATGGTTCACGTCACGAAAGCCTCGTGAGGTTTGCCTCGCCTTGATATCTCCGCTCCTCGTGAGCCTGCTTGGCTAGGCCGCTCCAGAGGAGGTCTTGCGTCGTCTGCCTCGCGAGGGTCTTGGGTGCCTTGTTGACGAAGATGGGCCGTACGGCCTGCTACTTGGCCACGCTGTGGGCCGCAGACAGGCAAGTCTGGGGACCCCCGTTCCCAGAACGCCGACAGATATCACAATATGTCTTATTTAATAAATGCACATATATAGTTGGTAATGGATGGAAGGCTCGGCCTTTGGCCTGGTGTTTTGTTCCACTCATGCCGCCCTAGTTTCCATCGTACGAGTGTTATGTTCCTTGATTTTGCGTTCCTAACACGGTTGGGGTTTATGTGGCCCCCTTGACAGTTCGCTTTGAATAGAACTCTTCCAGCAAGACCCAACATTGGTTTTACCATTTACTCAACTTAATAACTAAACATGATAATAAATTTGATGCATAGGGGGTCGCGTCCCCGAGGATTCTTAATTCCATATAATACAGAGGGGCCAGTGCTGATGGTGTTGGTCCCAAACTATAGCCCCTTGCAGCGCCTCCACATGGAAACTCAAGGACTGGTTTTAGTTGTACGGACTGCTCATCCGGTCCTGGCCTGAGACGAGATACGCGCGGCTACTATCAGGGTGCGGCACGCCGGGAGGTCTTGCTAGACTTGTTTTACCATTGTCGAAATGTCTTGTGAACCGGGATTCCGAGTTTGATCGGGTTGTTCCGGGAGGAGGAGGATTTTCCTTCGTTGATCGTGAGAGCTTGTGATGGGCTAAGTTGGGACACCCCTGCAGGGTATGAACTTTCGAGAGCCATGCCCGCGGTTATGTGGCAGATGGGAGTTTTTAATATCCGGTTGTAGTGGACTTGAACTAAACTCAATTAAAATACACCAACTACATGCGTAACCATGACGGTCTCTTTTCGAGTGAGCGAGAAGAGAACACGATGGGGTTATGTTTGAACGTAAGTAGTTCAGGATCACTTCTTGATCATTATTAGTTTGGACCGTTTGCGTAGTTTCTCATTTTACTCTTATACTCGTAAGGTAGCCACCATACAATGCTTAGTCGCTTGCTACAACCTCCCACTTATCCATCACATACCCATTAAGCTTTGCTAGTCTTGGTACCCATGGTAATGGGATTGCTGAGTCCTCATGGCTCACAGATTACTACAACCACAGTTGCAGGTTCAGGTAATGCGATGATCATGACGCAATAGCGATGTTTACTTGTTTTGGAGTTCTTGTCCTGCTTCTTCTTTGTTCAGGGGATAGGTTCCTGGTCGGCAGCCTGGGCTAGCAGGGTGGATGTCATTTGAGTTTCTGTTTGTGTTACATCCGTAGTCAGATGTTGTTCTCATGTATGATGTATGAATGTATTCTTGTGGCATTTGTATGCCTTGTATGTATCCCCATCTATTATGTAATGGTACGATGTAAAGATATCCACCTTGCAAAGCATTTCAATATGCGGCTCTATCCTTGGTGGGACCTTCGAGTTCCTCTCGGATAGGATCACATATTAGGTGTGACAAGTTGGTATCAGAGCCTCGACCAACCATAGGAGCCCCCTTGTTTGATCGTAGTTGGGCATTGTCGAGTCTAGAAGAAAACTTTTCCGAGTCTAGTTATATCGGAGAGTAGGAATTCTTTTTACTCTTCAGTCCCTTCGTTGCTCTGGCGAGGAATCAAGATGTAGGTGTTTTGATTCTTCTACTCTTCCACTTCAAAAAAATTCTTTAGGGTCACGCAGGTGTTTTCGTTCGTTGTCCATCCTTTGTTTAACCGGTGCACTTCTCTTCGGGTTATTTCAACCTCTACAACTTTTGCAACATCGATTCCCAGTTTCCCCAATGGAGTTCAATCCTTTTCAAGTTCAATCCTCAGTTCTTCTAAAATGGTGTCCATTCCATTCGTCCCAAGTTTACTTCATTTTCCCACCCAACTTTTCTTCCCGGGAGTTTTGAAGAATCTAATTGAGTATCATTTTTATTCGTGTGAAGCCTCTTCATTCTTTCCTCAATTATTACAACCGGTGGATTCTAGTTCGTCATTCTCTCCCTCGTCCTCTTCTCCGCTGGATTCAATTCAAGCTTTTCGGATTGATCGTATTCCTTTCCTTAGCTGATAGAGGCAAAGGTGTCCCGTCTTTCGATGAGATGATGGATATCGCTTTGGTGGAAGTCGACTTTGACGATCCGACTACGAACGTGCGATGACGTCGCGCCTTAGCAATCGCTAAACCAACTCCGAGAGGTTATTGACCACGCCGGAGCATGATCAACCTGACCACGAGGGTCTGTTTCCTGCGAGCAAACGAAGAACAAGCAAGAAACTGAGATTGCAATCTGGATATTGCGAATATAAGATGAAAGCTTTATTGATCAAGGTGGGGTTCTGTGACGCCTTTGTCTGGTCGTTGAACACAAACGAAGTACGCGAAGTTGCAGCTATGGCGAACTTTTAATCTAAACAAAACCCAAAGTCTAAACGACACCCTAAGGGCTGTATATATGGAGGAAGAGGGGGGAATTTCGTGGCCCTTGGGTAAGGCGTCCGAAACCAACCCTATCTCTTGTTTCCCCACACATACGGACTCTAAAAACAGCCTATACTCAAGTATTTCGAAATTACATGGGCCTGGCCCAATAATAAGGTGACGCAGCACCTAGAATAGCCTCTGGACGAAAATTATGAAGTAGCATCTTGTATATTTCGTCCAAGGCTTCATGCACGCATTATGGTGGCTTCAACGTCCTGAAATCATCACTTGTAACTCCATTCTTGTTCCCCATGCGCATGCCATCATCTCCATGCTTGTTCTTGCTCCAATGTTCATCCTTCTCAAAGCTAGGCCCTTCATTTGTAAGCAAAACAAATGTATCCAATTTAGGCAGCATCATATTCTCATGAACATTAGAATCATTACCAAGAAACGAAAGTACCTGGTAATTTAATTGGCGTGCGCGAGCTCTAGTAATTGGTCCAGTATGTATAGCAGCAGGGGTTGTGGGTGTAACAATGGTATTGATGTCCTCATCATCCTCCCCTTCTTGAAATGATGTCGTCCTCGACGGAAGCTCATCTCCCTCACCCAAATAAGGCTTCAAATCTGCAATGTTAAAAGTGGGACTAACCCCAAAATCTGCAGGCAGCTCAAGTTTATATGCATTATCATTTATTTTCTCTAACACCTTAAAAGGACCATCAGCACGTGGCATTAGCTTTGATTTGCGCAAACCAGGAAATCTATCCTTACGCAAATGTAACCAAACAAGATCTCCAGGTGCAAACACAACATGTTTTCTACCCTTATCTCCAGTAAGTTTATATTTAGCATTCATACGCTCAATGTTTTCCTTAGTTAACTCATGCATTTTTAAGATCAATTCAGCAAGTTGTTTAGCATCAAAATTAACCTTCTCCGAAGATGGAAGAGGCAACAAATCAATAGGTGCACGAGGTAGGAAACTATACACAATTTCAAAAGGGCACATCTTAGTAGTAGAATGCAATGAACGATTATAAGCAAACTCAATATGAGGCAAGCATTCTTCCCACATTTTCTTATTATTCTTCAAAACAGCCCTAAGCATAGT
Source organism: Aegilops tauschii subsp. strangulata (assembly GCF_002575655.3). Classification (NCBI taxonomy): domain Eukaryota; kingdom Viridiplantae; phylum Streptophyta; class Magnoliopsida; order Poales; family Poaceae; genus Aegilops; species Aegilops tauschii. The sequence continues at coordinate 182,985,214 of NC_053035.3, read as the reverse complement.
AGACAATGTTCTATTGACTACTTTAGTTTGTCCATCAGTTTGGGGGTGACAAGTAGTTCTAAAAAGCAGTTTAGTCCCCAACTTAGCCCATAAACATCTCCAAAAGTGGCTAAGAAATTTAGTATCACGATCTGAAACAATAGTATTTGGCACACCATGCAAACGAATAATTTCACGGAAGAACAAATCAGCAACAGTAACAGCATCATCGCTTTTATGACATGGTATAAAGTGTGCCATTTTTGAGAATCTATCCACGACAACAAATATGTTATCCCTCCCCTTCTTTGTTCGAGGTAAACCTAAAACGAAGTCCATAGATATATCCTCCCAAGGAACACTAGGTACAGGCAAAGGCATATATAAACCATGAGGATTGAGTCGTGACTTAGCTTTTTGACATGTAGTGCAGCGAGCAACAAAACGCTCAACATCCCGTCTCATCTTTGGCCAAAAGAAATGTGTAGCAAGTACGTCCTCCGTCTTCTTCACGCCAAAGTGTCCCATTAATCCTCCTCCATGCGCCTCCTGCAACAACGAAAGACGAAGAGAGCTAGCTGGAATGCATAGCTTGTTAGCACGGAACACAAATCCATCATTAACGACAAAGTTGTTCCAGGTTCTTCCTTCTTTACAATTCTGCAAAACATCTTTAAAATCAGCATCATGCACATATTGATCTTTGATGGTCTCCAAACCAAATATTTTGAAGTCAAGTTGTGACAGCATAGTATAGCGACGAGACAATGCATCGGCAATAACATTTTCTTTACCCTTCTTGTGTTCAATGACATAAGGGAAAGTTTCAATGAGTTCAACCAATTTAGCATGTCTACGATTCAGTTTAGCTTGACTTTTAATATGTTTCAAAGATTCATGATCAGAATGTATAACAAATTTTTTGGGCCATAAATAATGTTGCCATGTTTCTAAAGTCCGAACAAGAGCATATAGTTCTTTATCATAAGTAGAATAATTCAGACTAGGCCCACTCAATTTTTCAGAAAAGTATGCAACAGGTTTACCATTTTGTAATAACACACCTCCTAATCCAATTCCACTAGCATCACATTCAAGCTCAAAAGTCTTATTAAAATCAGGAAGTTGGAGTAAAGGAGCATTTGTCAACTTATCTTTCAATACCGTGAAGGCTTCTTCCTGTGCGGTACCCCAAACAAAAGGCACATCCTTCTTTGTTAGCTCGTTGAGAGGTGCAGCAATGGTGCTGAAATCTCTAACAAAACGCCTATAGAAACCAGCGAGGCCAAGGAAACTCCTCACTTGTGTGACCGTTTTGGGCTGCGGCCAACTCTCAATAGCTTCAATCTTGGCTTTATCAACTTCAATTCCCTGTGGAGTAACAACATAGCCAAGAAAAGATACTCGGTCGGTGCAAAAGGTGCACTTCCTAAGGTTACCAAACAAACGTGCATCACATAGAGTAATAAAAACAGCACGTAAATGTTCCAAATGTTCTTCCAAAGATTTGCTATAAATCAGTATATCATCAAAATAGACTACCACAAATCGTCCAATAAAAGCACGTAAAACTTCGTTCATTAGTCTCATGAAAGTACTAGGTGCATTAGTTAACCCAAAAGGCATGACTAACCACTCATATAAACCAAACTTAGTTTTAAATGTTGTTTTCCATTCATCTCCCAGTTTCATACGAATTTGATGGTATCCACTACGCAAATCAACTTTGGAAAATATTGTAGAGCCACTCAATTCATCAAGCATATCATCTAGCCTAGGAATAGGATGACGATAACGAATAGTAATGTTATTAATGCCTCTACAATCAACACACATACGCGATGTACCATCCTTTTTAGGCACAAGTATAATAGGAACAGCACAAGGACTAAGAGATTCGCGTATATAACCTTTGTCGAGCAACTCCTGTACTTGACGCATAATCTCCTTCGTCTCCTCTGGATTGGCACGGTATGGTGCATGGTTGGGTAGCGATGCACCGGGAATTAAGTCAATTTGATGCTCAATCCCTCGATTAGGTGGTAATCCCGGTGGCACGTCTTGTGGAAAGACGTCAGCGAACTCCTGCAAAATGTTACCTGCATCAGGGGGCAAAGAGGAAGGCACGTCCTCGAATGAAAATAATGCCTCTTTGCACACAAAAGCATAGCAAACAGATTTCTTGAAATCTAGCTCATCAATATCAGATTTTGTGGCAAGTAAACATGCATTTTTCAATTTAATTTCAGAAACAACACTAGATGGTTTATTATTAGGTTTCATTTGTTGCTCAAATTCTTTTGCCACAATCTGATTTTCACTCTTATTTTTCTCCTGTTTTGCTTTATTAGCTCTATTAATGTCATCTTTCAAAATGGAATCAGGAGTCATAGGAAGCAAACTAATATTTTTATCCTTATGAACAAGAGTATACTGATTGTTTGTACCATGGTGTACAGAGTTTTTATCAAATTGCCATGGTCTACCAAGTAATAAGGAACATGCTTGCATGGGTACCACATCACAATCAACATAATCAGCATATGTAGAGATACTAAATGCACACGAACAGTACGTGTTACCTTAACCTTGCCGTTGTTGTTGAACCATTGGATGTAGTAAGGATGTGGATGTGGTCTTGTGGTGAGAGATAGTTTCTCCACCATCTCCATGCTAGCCAAGTTGTTACAGCTCCCTCCATCTATGATGACGCGAACAGAACGTTCCTTCACAGCTCCCTTTGTATGGAACAAATTATGCCTCTGATTTTGCTCTGCTTGTGTGACCTGCACACTCAAAACACGTTGAGCAACTAAACATTCATACCTGTCAGCGTCTTCAGGAGCCATGTATTGCGTCTCATTTTCAGAATCATCTCCACCATGTTCTTCACGTGTAATAAGAACCAAAGTCTCCTCATCATAGTCACTAGCAGACTCATACCCACCATCCTCAGTAGCAATCATTACACGCTGAGATTTGCATTCTCGCGCATAATGTCCTCTTCCCTTACAACGACGACAAATAATATCACTTGTGTGCCCTGTTGATGCCATGGAAGAAGAAGAGCTCTGTGCAGGCTCGACAGGTGCGCTCTTGGCAGATAGTGGTGGTTGTGCCTGCTTTCTTGTATCACGGCTAGAGGTGGAACCTGATGGAGGTGCTGGTGCAGTGGAAGTAGAAGATGCACGCGGTGTCCATGATGAAGGTCGACCTGTAGAAAAGTTAGTTCGCGCCAATGCTTGTCCATCCTGCACTTCACGTTCAGCTTTACAAGCAAGATGGAATAAACGAGTGATATTAGTATACTCCTTATACTCTAGAATGGTCTGAATCTCTCTATTTAAACCACCCATAAAACATGCAAGCATAGCTTCATTCTCCTCAACAATACCACATCTAATCATGCCAGTTTGTAATTCCTGATAATATTATTCTACAGAATTTTTCCCTTGTCGTAAACGCTGCAGTTTTTGAAGCAATTCACGTTGATAATATGGTGGAACCCAACGAGTACGCATAGCAGTTTTCAAAGCAGCCCAAGTAGCTGGAATAGGATATAATCTACAATGTTCAGACCACCATACACATGCAAAACTGGTGAAAGCACAAACAGCAGCAGCAACCCGTCTCTCCTCGGGATATTGTAAACATGTAAAACGTTGTTCAGTTTCTAACTCCCAAGTAAGATATACATCAGGAATGTATCTACCCTCAAACGATGGAATATTCAATTTCAGTTTAGGAACATGGTCATGATCTCGTACCTGAGGTGGTGGTGCAGGCCTACCGTTGCGAATATATACCTGAGGTCGACCTGCTGGAGGTGGTGCTGGTGGCTGCACGTAGTTCTGATTTTGATCAACCTCATCCTCATAATCGCCCGCATAATCGTCATCCTCCTCAGCCGCCGCAGTAGCAGGAGCCAAAGAAGCATCAACAGTAGGTTCAGCGGCACCCGAATTTTGACCAGTCTCAATTGGAACGCGCTGTGCTCGTCCCACTTGATTTGGAAGGCGGCGTTGGAGTTGTGGTTGTTGTTGTTGTAGAGGTGCGACAGGTGTAGCCGGTGGTGGTTGGGGAAAACGCTTGAGCAATTCATTAAACCTGTTATCCAGCTTTGTCTCAAACGACTTCTCCACGGCATCTATCTTCTCCATAGCCTCTTCAAATCTGTTTAGCACATCTCCCACCTGGCCACTCATCATTTGCTGAAATTTATCATGGAACCCCTTGTTCGTCATGTTCTCCCAATCAGTCTCATCGGCTTGTGATCCTGCCATGGGTAGCAGCAATAGAAACAAAAAAGAATATGATCCTACAGACTACTAGGAAGTGGTGGTGATGGTGGTGTGTCACAAATCCTTGAAGCGAATCTCAAATTCTTACCAGTTCTTACCCAGCAGCAGGTGGTGATCGGCAACCGTTGTAGTCAAAACTCTCAATGCTTGGATAGAGCGGTTACCAGGAAGAGTCAAACGCACGACGTAGATGTATGTGGAGCTGGGAAGGCTTATAATATGGTAGCAAAAAGGGTCAGCAATAATCAATTCAGATATCCAAAGTTGAATAAATGCTTAACGACGGTACTGTGCTGGTCCTAGGCTAGACCGTGCTAGAGACGCGAGCCTAGAACACTAACAAAATCACAGCGCTGCACGTAAACAAGGGAGGAGCACACTCTGAATTTTTTTGCACTTTTTTTCCTCTTTTTTTTTTGCTCCGCAACAATTTTTTTTCGAAAAAGTCTACAAATGGTCTAAAATCTGCCTAGCCAGAATTTTCCAGACTTAGTTTTTTTTGAAACTGGAACTATTTTTCTACAGCGGGTAACACAAAAGTTTGGGAGTCCTTCTCTGTCACGACTCGGAGTATGGCGTGATCTGGAAATCCAAAACAGAGTAACAAAATACTGGACTTGGACTAGGACTAGTGGCGGAGATGAATCTGGTGGAACTCGGACTGGTTGCGGAGATGAATCTGGTGGAACTCGGACTGGTGGCGGATATATGTTGCAGGTGTACTCGGATTGGCGTGATGGCAGCGGATATGTGGTGGCGTATAGGACTCGGATTGGCGGTGAATATGTGGTGGTGGTATATGGCAGCGGCGATGAAGTTGGTGCGGTGGTGGTATATGGCAGCAGCGATGATGATGCGGTGGTGATATATGGCAGCGGCGACGTGACAACCTGTGAACAGAACTCGAAACTCTAAAGGACTAGACGCTAAGACCAGCAACTTGACACGACGATGCAACCGCAAATTCAACAAAGCAAACACAGAAAAGATTATGCAAAGGCTCAGATTGGTTCGTATAGGATGAACTAACCCTAAATTTTTTTTTGGCTTTTTCGTGGACTATAGGTATGAAGAACAAACTCGATCTAAACTAACTGTAAAATCTCACCGAGCAACCTGGAAATCTGATACCACTTGATAGAGGCAAAGGTGTCCCGTCTTTCGATGAGATGATGGATATCGCTTTGGTGGAAGTCGACTTTGACGATCCGACTACGAACGTGCGATGACGTCGCGCCTTAGAAATCGCTAAACCAACTCCGAGAGGTTATTGACCACGCCAGAGCACGATCAACCTGACCACGAGGGTCTGTTTCCTGCAAGCAAACGAAGAACAAGCAAGAAACTGAGATTGCAATCTGGATATTGCGAATATAAGATGAAAGCTTTATTGATCAAGGTGGGGTTCTGTGACGCCTTTGTCTGGTCGTTGAACACAAACGAAGTACGCGAAGTTGCAGCTATGGCGAACTTTTAATCTAAACAAAACCCAAAGTCTAAACGACGCCCTAAGGGCTGTATATATGGAGGAAGAGGGGGGGGGGGAATTTCGTGGCCCTTGGGGAAGGGGTCCGAAACCAACCCTATCTCTTGTTTCCCCACACATATGGACTCTAAAAATAGCCTATACTCAAGTATTTCGAAATTACATGGGCCTGGCCCAATAATAAGGTGACGCAGCACCTAGAATAGCCTCTGGACGAAAATTATGAAGTAGCATCTTGTATATTTCGTCCAAGGCTTCATGCACGCATTATGGTGGCTTCAACGTCCTGAAATCATCACTTGTAACTCCGTTCTTGTTCCCCATGCGCATGCCATCATCTCCATGCTTGTTCTTGCTCCAATGTTCATCCTTCTCAAAGCTAGGCCCTTCATTTGTAAGCAAAACAAATGTATCCAATTTAGGCAGCATCATATTCTCATGAACATTAGAATCATTACCAAGAAACGAAAGTACCTGGTAATTTAATTGGCGTGCGCGAGCTCTAGTAATTGGTCCAGTATGTATAGCAGCAGGTGCTGTGGGTGTAACAATGGTATTGATGTCCTCATCATTAGCTGGAATGTTTCCCCCTGCTCATTTGCCTCTCGCCAGTTTATCCTCCCGGAGTGTTATAGACATCTCAGAAGATTCGTGTTTGCATTCAATTATTTCGAGGTTGTCACCTCATAAGTCTTTGAATTGTTCCGGTGCATCATCTCTTCTTCAATCCTTCTCAACGGTGTTTCTTTTGAGTGGGCCCATAACCCACAGGTCTATCACAGGATCATACCTGACTCTTCTAATTTCTTTTCCGGAGTTATTCTCTAATTCTTTCCAAGTTTGACGTAAGAATGAATTTCCATCAGTCAATTGCTGTCTCCGAGATCGCTTTCAAATTCTTTTCAACTTCGGCTCAACATTTCTAGTATTTATTGTTCCGGAGCATCTTTCTAATTCTTCATAGTATTTCTCGTCGTCATAATCAGCCTTGAAGACCGAAGAAGAGTTTCTCTTAAATCTTGTCCGTTCACGTGAAGATTCATGGTTCTAGCTTCATGCCATCCTCATAATTGTTTTCGATTATGATAATTATTTCATACTCATCCGCAGCATTTCATGAGTTCTTTCCTTTTCGATTCTCCGAAGGCCATCACTTCAGAAGAATTCTTGACTCACGACATCCTTTTCGCGTTCCCAAATTCTTCAAGTGCTTCATTCAAGTTTTCTCTAATCAGCTCGTGATCTCTTCATTCTCTTGCATCTAAATCCCCTCAAGTATATTCATTCTTTTAATTCTTCCCAGCGATTCATTCTCTTTTCTTCGTTCGTTTTCATTTCTTACGGTGGTCCGTTGAAGACCTTCCTCAAGTTTGCGCTATATCTCTTCTTAATCCTTTTCCAGTGGAATAAGTTGCATGCCAAATCCGTTTGTCATCAATTAAAATTGATGAGGATAAGCAAAACGTAATTCTTATTCTCATTTCATCGTGGTCAAGTAATTCTTTTCTTCAGAGATTGTTCATGACGAATAATTTCTTTTCCGGCGTTCTATGTTTTTCTCGGCCATCTCGTCGGAACCTCCATCTATATCACTACAAGGCTTTATTCTTACTCTTTTCATCCCTCAATTCTATCTCATCATCCTTTTGTTACCAGAGTTCTTTACGGTGGTTTGTTAATGATTTAATTCATTCTTCAAGTGTTCATCAAGATTCTTTGGAGGAGCTCAAGTATCTTTTCTTCTTGCGTGTCAAAGTGCAATTAATTCTTCGTATCCTTTTGAAGTGGAGTTTTGCATTCCTTTGCTCTTCTCAGCTATTCAAGCATTTGGTTGAGGCATAATTTCACCTCAAGTTTTGAGATGTTTTTCCATAAGCCCACAACAAGCTTATTCTTTTTGTTGTTGAATTTCAAACAACTCCGTTCAATCCTTCCTTGTAGGGATGCTTCTCAATTCAATTATGTTGGTAGTTGTCTTTTGTTTCGCCTTTTCTTTTCCTTTCAACGAGTTACCTTCTATTCGTCCATTCCGGAGGCAGTGTGATGTTGCTCGTTTCGACCATCATCTAGTTTAATCCTTGCTTATCCATTTTACCGGAGTGTCAAGTCCTCTTTTGAAGTCTTTTTCTTCCCAATCTCTACTTTCCTATTCTACTCGGTCGCTATCCGAATTCTTTCGTTCTTATTGTTTTTCTATCTTGTTCTGACCGGAGTGGTTTTAGAGTCCTTGAGCTTTTGATTCTCGTCATAATCGTCATTCCTCTTTTCTACCCGAGTGCTCGCGACCTTGTCCATCTTCCTCTTGCGTTCTTATTTCACCTTATCCTCTTTCTCTTTCGTCTCGTTCCTAAGTTCTCGGGACGAGATCATCTGTTAGTGGAGGAGAGTTGTGACGCCCCGAGACCGAAGCGCCAGATGTCTTCCGGTTATTCGCCGTCATTGCCATGTCATTTGCTTGCGTGTTGCACTTTTCCATGTCATCATCTGCATTGCATCCTCATGTTTTCAAAACTTGCATCCGTCCGGGTCTCCCAGTTCTCTCCATTGTCCGTTCTAAGCCAACCTACACTCGCACGCGCCCGCGGCACCTCCGAAATATTATTTTATAAGTGGCATACAAATGTTCTCGGAATGGGATGAAAGTTGGCGTGCGGTGTTTTTATAGTGTAGGTAGACCGCCTGCCAAATTTCGTCGCATTCAGAGTCCGTTTGATAGCCCAACCATCATCCGTAGCGGCACCGTTGCCGGTTAATTCGCCGGACGTTTTCGGTCTCCGAAAACCGTCGCCGGGCATCTCTCTCTTCTCTCCTCTCAGCCCACACCCCCTCTTCACAGCCCATCTAACCCCACCGAGGCCCAGCTACCCCCTCACTCGCCCGGAGCCGTCCGATCGTCATCGGAGGGTCCGAAAACCCCTCCTAACCCCTCAAACCCTAACCCTGCCTATAAAAGGAGACCCCCTTCCAAATCTGGACATTCCTTCTTCCTCCCTCAATTTCCGCGCCTCCCAGCCGCAACCACCTGCCCCCGCCTCGTTCTCCGCGCCTGCCCGCTCCCCCGCCGCCACTTGTCGCGCCGCCAACCGCCAGCCGCCGCCGCGCCGTCGCCCTCGGCCAATCAGGCGTTGCCACCTCGCATAACCACGTGCGCCCAGCCAACCGGGGACTGCCACCCGTCGCCCCAACTCCCTCCTCCACCGCTGATAGAGGCAAAGGTGTCCCGTCTTTCGATGAGATGATGGATATCGCTTTGGTGGAAGTCGACTTTGACGATCCGACTACGAACGTGCGATGACGTCGCGCCTTAGCAATCGCTAAACCAACTCCGAGAGTTTATTAACCACGCCGGAGCACGATCAACCTGACCACGAGGGTCTGTTTCCTGCGAGCAAACGAAGAACAAGCAAGAAACGGAGATTGCAATCTGGATATTGCGAATATAAGATGAAAGCGTTATTGATCAAGGTGGGGTTCTGTGACGCCTTTGTCTGGTCGTTGAACACAAACTATGTACGCGAAGTTGTAGCTATGGCGAACTTTTAATCTAAACAAAACCCAAAGTCCAAACGACGCCCTAAGGGCTGTATATATGGAGGAAGAGGGGGGAATTTCGTGGCCCTTCGGGAAGGGGTCCGAAACCAAACCTATCTCTTGTTTCCCCACACATACAGACTCTAAAAACAGCCTATACTCAAGTATTTCGAAATTACATGGGCCTGGCCCAATAATAAGGTGACGCAGCACCTAGAATAGCCTCTAGACGAAATTTATGAAGTAGCATCTTGTATATTTCGTCCAAGGCTTCATGCACGCATTATGGTGGCTTCAACGTCCTGAAATCATCACTTGTAACTCCGTTCTTGTTCCCCATGCGCATGCCATCATCTCCATGCTTGTTCTTGCTCCAATGTTCATCCTTCTCAAAGCTAGGCCCTTCATTTGTAAGCAAAACAAATGTATTCAATTTAGGCAGCATCATATTCTCATGAACATTAGAATCATTACCAAGAAACAAAAGTACGTGGTAATTTAATTGGCGTGCGCGAGCTCTAGTAATTGGTCCAGTATGTATAGCAGCAGGGGCTGTGGGTGTAACAATGGTATTGATGTCCTCATCATCCTCCCCTTCTTGAAATGAAGCCGTCCTCGACGGAAGCTCATCTCCCTCACCCAAATAAGGCTTCAAATCTGCAATGTTAAAAGTGGGACTAACCCCAAAATCTGCAGGCAGCTCAAGTTTGTATGCATTATCATTTATTTTCTCTAACACCTTAAAAGGACCATCAGCACGTGGCATTAGCTTTGATTTGCGTAAATCAGGAAATCTATCCTTACGCAAATGTAACCAAACAAGATCTCCAGGTGCAAACACAACATGTTTTCTACCCTTATCTCCAGCAAGTTTATATTTAGCATTCATACGCTCAATGTTTTCCTTAGTTAACTCATGCATTTTTAAGATCAATTCAGCACGTTGCTTAGCATCAAAATTAACCTTCTCCGAAGATGGAAGAGGCAACAAATCAATAGGTGCACGAGGTAGGAAACCATACACAATTTCAAAAGGGCACATCTTAGTAGTAGAATGCAATGAACGATTATAAGCAAACTCAATATGAGGCAAGCATTCTTCCCACATTTTCTTATTATTCTTCAAAACAGCACTAAGCATAGTAGACAATGTTCTATTGACTACTTCAGTTTGTCCATCAGTTTGGGGGTGACAAATAGTACTAAAAAGCAGTTTAGTCCCCAAATTCGCCCATAAACATCTCGAAAAGTGGCTAAGAAATTTAGTATCACGATCTGAAACAATAGTATTTGGCACACCATGCAAACGAATAATTTCACGGAAGAATAAATCAGCAACATTAACAGCATCATCGCTTTTATGACATGGTATAAAGTGTGCCATTTTTGAGAATCTATCCACGACAACAAATATGCTATCCCTCCCCTTCTTTGTTCGTGGTAAACCTAAAACAAAGTCCATAGATATATCCTCCCAAGGAACACTAGGTACAGGCAAAGGCATATATAAACCATGAGGATTGAGTCGTGACTTAGCTTTTTGACATGTAGTGCAGCGAGCAACAAAACGCTCAACATCCCGTCTCATCTTTGGCCAAAAGAAATGTGTAGCAAGTACGTCCTCCGTCTTCTTCACGCCAAAGTGTCCCATTAATCCTCCTCCATGCGCCTCCTGCAACAACAAAAGACGAAGAGAGCTAGCTGGAATGCATAGCTTGTTAGCACGGAACACAAATCCATCATTAACGACAAACTTGTTCCAGGTTCTTCCTTCTTTACAATTCTGCAAATCATCTTTAAAATCAGCATCATGCACATATTGATCTTTGATGGTCTCCAAACCAAATATTTTGAAGTCAAGTTGTGAAAGCATAGTATAGCGACGAGACAATGCATCAGCAATAACATTTTCTTTACCCTTCTTGTGTTTAATGACATAAGGGAAAGTTTCAATGAATTCAACCCATTTAGCATGTCTACGATTCAGTTTAGCTTGACTTTTAATATGTTTCAAAGATTCATGATCAGAATGTATGACAAATTCTTTGGGCCATTTTGGGCTGCGGCCAACTCTCAATAGCTTCAATCTTGGCTTTATCAACTTCAATTCCCTGTGGAGTAACAACATAGCCAAGAAAAGATACTCGGTCGGTGCAAAAGGTGCACTTCCCAAGGTTACCAAACAAACGTGCATCACGTAGAGCAATAAAAACAGCACGTAAATGTTCCAAATGTTCTTCCAAAGATTTGCTATAAATCAGTATATCATCAAAATAGACTACCACAAATCGTCCAATGAAAGCACGTAAAACTTCGTTCATTAGTCTCATGAAAGTACTAGGTGCATTAGTTAACCCAAAAGGCATGACTAACCACTCATATAAACCAAACTTAGTTTTAAATGCAGTTTTCCATTCATCTCCCAATTTCATACTAATTTGATGGTATCCACTACGCAAATCAACTTTGGAGAATATTGTAGAGCCACTCAATTCATCAAGCATATCATCTAGCCTAGGAATAGGATGACGATAACGAATAGTAATATTATTAATGCCTCTACAATCAACACACATACGCGACGTACCATCCTTTTTAGGCACTAGTATAATAGGAACAGCACAAGGAGTAAGAGATTCGCGTATATAACCTTTGTCGAGCAGCTCCTGTACTTGACGCATAATCTCCTTCGTCTCCTCTGGATTGGTACGGTATGGTGCACGGTTGGGTAGCGATGCACCGGGAATTAAATCAATTTGATGCTCAATCCCTCGAATAGGTGGTAATCTCGGTGGCACGTCTTGTGGGAAGACGTTAGCGAACTCCTGCAAAATGTTAGTGACAGCAGGGGGCAAAGAGGAAGGCACGTCCTCGAATGAAAATAATGCCTCTTTGCACACAAAAGCATAGCAAACAGATTTCTTGAAATCTTGCTCATCAATATCAGATTTTGTGGCAAGTAAACATGCACTTTTCAATTACACTAGATGGTTTATTATTAGGTTTCATTTGTTGCTCAAATTCTTTTGCCACAATCTGATTTTCACTCGTATTTTTCTCCTGTTTTGCTTTATTAGCTCTATTAATGTCATCTTTCAAAATGGAATCAGGAGTCATAGGAAGCAAAGTAATATTTTTATCCTTATGAACAAGAGTATACTGATTGTTTCTACCATGGTGTACAAAATTTTTATCAAATTGCCATGGTCTACCAAGTAATAAGGAACATGCTTGCATGGGTACCACATCACAATCAACATAATCAGCATATGTAGAGATACTAAGATGCACACGAACAGTACGTGTTACCTTAACCTTGCCGCTGTTGTTGAACCATTGGATGTAGTAAGGATGTGGATGTGGTCTTGTGGTGAGAGATAGTTTCTCCACCATCTCCATGCTAGCCAAGTTGTTACAGCTCCCTCCATCTATGATGACGCGAACAGAACGTTCCTTCACAACTCCCTTTGTATGGAACAAATTATGCCTCTAATTTTGCTCTGCTTGTGTGACCTGCACACTCAAAACACGTTGAGCAACTAAACATTCATACCTGTCAGCGTCTTCAGGAGCCATGTATTGCGTCTCATTTTCAGAATCATCTCCACCATGTTCTTCACGTGTAATAAGAGCCAAAGTCTCCTCATCATAGTCACTAGCGGACTCATACCCACCATCCTCAGTAGCAATCATCACACGCTGAGATTTGCATTCTCTCGCATAATGTCCTCTTCCCTTACAACGACGACAAATAATATCACTTGTGTGCCCTGTTGACGCCATGGAAGAAGAAGAGCTCTGCGCAGGCCCGGCAGGTGTGCTCTTGGCAGAGAGTGGTGGTTGTGCCTGCTTTCTTGTATCACGGCTGGAGGTGATGGTGAAGTGGAAGTAGAGGATGCACGTGGTGTCCATGATGAAGGTCGACCTGCAGAAAAGTTAGTTCGCGCCAATGCCTGTCGATCCTGCACTTCACGTTCAGCTTTACAAGCAAGATGGAATAAACGAGTGATATTATTATAATCCTTATACTCTAGAATGGTCTGAATCTCTTTATTTAATCCACCCATAAAACGTGCAAGCATAGCTTCATTCTCCTCAACAATACCACATCTAATCATGCCAGTTTGTAATTCCTGATAATATTCTTCTACAGAATTTTTCCCTTGTCGTAAACGCTGCAGTTTTTGAAGCAATTCACGTTGATAATATGGTGGAACCCAACGAGTACGCATAGCAGTTTTCAAAGCAGCCCAAGTAGCTGGAACATGATATAATCTACAATGTTCAGACCACCAAACACATGCAAAGCTAGTGAAAGCACAAACAGCAGCAGGAACACGTCTCTCCTCAGGATATTGTAAACATGTAAATCGTTGTTCAGTTTCTAACTCCCAAGTAAGATATATATCAGGAACATATCTACCCTCAAATGGTGGAATATTCAATTTCAGTTTAGGGAGATGGTCATGATCTCGTACCTGAGGTGGTGGTGCCGGCCTACCGTTGCGAATATATACCTGAGGTCGACCTGCTGGTGGTGGTGCTGGTGGCTGCACGTAGTTCTGATTTTGATCAACCTCATCCTCATAATTGCCCGCATAATCGTCATCCTCCTCAGCCGCCGCAGTAGCAGGAGCCAAAGAAGCATCAACAGTAGGTGCAGCGGCACCCGAATTTTGACCAGTCTCAATTGGAACGCGCTGTGCTCGTCCCACTTGATTTGCAAGGCGGCGTTGGAGATGTGGTTGTTGTTGTAGAGGTGCGACATATGCAGCCGGTGGTGGTTGGGGAAGACGCTTGAGTAATTCAGTAAACTTGTTATCCAGCTTTGTCTCGAACGACTTCTCCACGGCATCTATCTTCTCCATAGCCTCTTCAAATCTGTTTAGCACATCTCCTACCTGGCCACTCATCATTTGCTAAAATTTATCATGCAACTCCTTGTTCGTCATGTTCTCCCAATCAGTCTCATCGGCTTGTGATCCTGCCATGGTTAGCAGCAATAGAAACACAAAAGAATATGATCCTACAGACTACTAGGAAGTGGTGGTGATGGTGGTGTGTCACAAATCCTTCAAGCGAATCTCAAATTCTTACCAGTTTGTGTGACCGTTTTGGGCTGCGGCCAACTCTCAATAGCTTCAATCTTGGCTTTATCAACTTCAATTCCCTGTGGAGTAACAACATAGCCAAGAAAAGATACTCGGTCTGATGAGGACATCAATACAATTATTACACCCACAGTCCCTGCTGCTATACATACTGGACCAATTACTAGAGCTCGCGCACGCCAATTAAATTACCAGGTACTTTCGTTTCTTGCTAATGATTCTAATGTTCATGAGAATATGATGCTGCCTAAATTGGATACATTTGTTTTGCTTACAAATGAAGGGCCTAGCTTTGAGAAGGATGAACATTGGAGCAAGAACAAGCATGGAGATGATGGCATGCGCATGGGGAACAAGAACGGAGTTACAAGTGATGATTTCAGGACGTTGAAGCCACCATAATGCGTGCATGAAGCCTTGGACGAAATATACAAGATGCTACTTCATAACTTTCCTCCAGAGGCTATTCTAGGTGCTGCGTCACCTTATTATTGGGCCAGGCCCATGTAATTTCGAAATACATAAGTATAGGCTGTTTTTAGAGTCCGTATGTGTGGGGAAACAAGGGATAGGGTTGGTTTCGGACCCCTTCCTCAAGGGCCACGAAATTCCCCCCCTCTTCCTCCATATATACAGCCCTTAGGGCGTCGTTTAGACTTTGGGTTTTGTTTAGATTAAAAGTTCGCCATAGCTGCAACTTCGCGTACTTCGTTTGTGTTCAGCGACCAGACAAAGGCGTCACAGAACCCCACCTTGATCAATAAAGCTTTCATCTTATATTCGCAATATCCAGATTGCAATCTCAGTTTCTTGCCTGTTCTTCGTTTGCTCGCAGGAAACAGACCCTCGTGGTCAGGTTGATCGTGCTCCGGCGTGGTCGATAACCTCTCGGAGTTGGTTTAGCGATTGCTAAGGCGCGACGTCCTCGCACGTTCGTAGTCGGATCGTCAAAGTCGACTTCCATCAAAGCGATATTCATCATCTCATCGAAAGACGGGACACCTTTGCCTCTATCAAGTGGTATCAGATTTCCAGGTTGCTCGGTGAGATTTTACAGTTTTTCGTAGTTTAGATCGAGTCTGTTCTTCATACCTACAGTCCACGAAAAAGCCACAAAAAAAAATTAGGGTTAGTTCATCATATCCGAACCAATCTGAGCCTTTGCATAATCTTTTTAGGGTTTTTGCTTTGTTGAATTTGCGGTTGCATCGTCGTGTCAAGTTGCTGGTCTTAGAGTCTAGTCTTTTAGAGTTTCGAGTTCTGGTCATAAGTTGTCACGCCGCCGCCGCACCATCATCATCGCCTTGCCATCTACCACCATTGCTTATCCGCCACCGCTTTGAATCCGTATCCATATACCACCACCGCTGCCATATACCACCGCCATATATCCACCACCAATCCGAGTTCTTTTCATAGTCGGTTTGTTTTAGAGATCCATATATTTTTCGTTTCGTGTTTCCTTGCCTGAGTAGGTCTCGGAAAAAAAAGAGTCTGGAGACCCCCGGGCAGTTTTTAGGCCAAAATTTCGGCAACCAAAAATATTTTTTCCCTATCCTATTTTTAGGCCCCGGGTAGTGTTTTGAGACACTCGCCATCATAGTGATTTTTTGTCGCACTTTTTCGTCGTCGCTGCCCTGATTTCCGAAAAAAAAAATAGTCAAAAAATTTTGTGCCCATCCTGTCAGTTTGACCTGGGAAGAGTTTTGAGACACTCGCCATTATAGTGATTTTTTCGCAAAAAAAAAAAAAGGAGGAGCGCAAAAAAAAAACAAAAACAAAAAAGAGCGAAAAAAAAAATTCCTGAGTGTGCTTTTCCCTTGTTTACGTGCAGCGCCGTGATTTTGTTAGTGTTCTAGGCTCGCGTCTCTAGCACGGTCTAGCCTAGGACCAGCACAGTACCGTCGTTGAGCGTTTATTCAACTTTGCATCTCTGAATTGATTATTGCTTACCATTTTGCTACCATATTATAAGCCTTCCCAGCTCCACATAAGTCTACATCGTGCGTTTGACTCTCCCTGGTAATCGCTATATCCAAGCTTTGAGAGTTTTTGACTACAACGGTTGCCGATCACCACCTGCTGCTGGGTAAGAACTGGTAAGAATTTGAGATTCGCTTGAAGGTTTTGTGACACACCACCATCCCACCACTTCTAGTAGTCTGCAGGATCATATTCTTTTGTGTTTCTATTGCTGCTAACCATGGCAGGTTCACAAGCCGATGAGACTGATTGGGCGAACATGACGAACAAGGAGTTGCATGATAAATTTCAGCAAATGATGAGTGGCCAGGTGGGAGATGTGCTAAACAGATTTGAAGAGGCTATGGAGAAGATAGATGCCGTGGAGAAGTCGTTTGAGACAAAGCTGGATAACAAGTTTACTGAATTACTAAAGCGTCTTCCCCAACCACCACCGGCTGCACATGTCGCACCTCTACAACAACAACAACCACATCTCCAACGCCGCCTTCCAAATCAAGTGGGACGGGCACAGCGCGTTCCAATTGAGATTGGTCAAAATTCGGGTGCTGCTGTCCCTACTGTTGATGCTTCTTTGGCTCCTGCTCCTGCGGCGGCTGAGGAGGATGACGATTATGCGGGCGATTATGAGGATGAGGTTGATCAAAATCAGAACTACGTGCAGCCACCAGCACCACCACCAGCAGGTCGACCTCAGGTATATATTCGCAATGGTAGGCCGGCACCACCACCTCAGGTACGAGATCATGACCATCTCCCTAAACTGAAATTGAATATTCCACCATTTGAGGGTAGATATGTTCCTGATATATATCTTACTTGGGAGTTAGAAACTGAACAACGATTTACATGTTTACAATATCCTGAGGAGAGACGTGTTCCTGCTGCTGTTTGTGCTTTCACTAGCTTTGCATGTGTTTGGTGGTCTGAACATTGTAGATTATATCCTGTTCCAGCTACTTGGGCTGCTTTGAAAACTGCTATGCGTACTCGTTGGGTTCCACCATATTATCAACGTGAATTACTTCAAAAATTGCAGCGTTTAAGACAAGGAAAAAATTCTGTAGAAGAATATTATCAGGAATTACAAACTGGCATGATTAGATGTGGTATTGTTGAGGAGAATGAAGCTATGCTTGCACGTTTTATGGGTGGATTAAATAAAGAGATTCAGACCATTCTAGAGTATAAGGATTATAATAATATCACTCGTTTATTCCATCTTGCTTGTAAAGCTGAACGTGAAGTGCAGGATCGACAGCCATTGGCGCGAACTAACTTTTCTGCAGGTCGACCTTCATCATGGACACCGCGTGCATCTTCTACTTCCACTTCACCATCACCTCCATCAGGTGCCACCTCCAGCCGTGATACAAGAAAGCAGGCACAACCACCACTCTCTGCCAAGAGCACACCTGCCGGGCCTGCGCAGAGCTCTTCTTCTTCCATGGCATCGACAGGGCACACAAGTGATATTATTTGTCGTCGTTGTAAGGGAAGAGGACATTTTGCGAGAGAATGCAAATCTCAGCGTGTCATGATTGCTACTGAGGATGGTGGGTATGAGTCCGCTAGTGACTATGATGAGGAGACTTTGGCTCTTATTACACGTGAAGAACATGGTGGAGATGATTCTGAAAATGAGACGCAATACATGGCTCCTGAAGACGCTGACAGGTATGAATGTTTAGTTGCTCAACGTGTTTTGAGTGTGCAGGTCACACAAGCAGAGCAAAATCAGAGGCATAATTTGTTCCATACAAAGGGAGTTGTGAAGGAACGTTCTGTTCGCGTCATCATAGATGGAGGGAGCTGTAACAACTTGGCTAGCATGGAGATGGTGGAGAAGCTATCTCTCACCACAAGACCACATCCACATCCTTACTACATCCAATGGTTCAACAACAGCGGCAAGGTTAAGGTAACACGTACTGTTCGTGTGCATTTTAGTATCTCTACATATGCTGATTATGTTGATTGTGATGTGGTACCCATGCAAGCATGTTCCTTATTACTAGGTAGACCATGGCAATTTGATAAAAATTCTGTACACCATGGTAGAAACAATCAGTATATTCATAAGGTTAAAAATATTACTTTGCTTCCTATGACTCCTGATTCCATTTTGAAAGATGACATTAATAGACCTAATAAAGCAAAACAGGAGAAAAGTAAGAGTGAAAATCAGATTGTGGCAAAGGAATTTGAGCAACAAATGAAACCTAATAATAAACCATCTAGTGTTGTTTCTGAAATTAAATTGAAAAGTGCATGTTTACTTGCCACAAAATCTGATATTGATGAACTAGATTTCAGCAAATCTGTTTGCTATGCTTTTGTGTGCAAAGAGGCATTATTTTCATTCGAGGACGTGCCTTCCTCTTTGCCCCCTGCTGTCACTCACATTTTGCAGGAGTTCGCTGACGTCTTCCCACAAGACGTGCCACCGGGATTACCACCTATTCGAGGGATTGAGCATCAAATTGACTTAATTCCCGGTGCATCGCTACCCAACCGTGCACCATACCGTACCAATCCAGAGGAGACGAAGGAGATTATGCGTCAAGTACAGGAGCTGCTCGACAAAGGTTATATACGCGTATCTCTTAGTCCTTGTGCTGTTCCTATTATACTCGTGCCTAAAAAGGATGGTACGTCGCGTATGTGTGTTGATTGTAGAGGCATTAATAATATTACTATTCGTTATCGTCATCCTATTCCTAGGCTCGATGATATGCTTGATGAATTGAGTGGCTCTACAATATTCTCCAAAGTTGATTTGCGTAGTGGATACCATCAAATTCGTATGAAATTGGGAGATGAATGGAAAACTGCATTTAAAACTAAGTTTGGTTTATATGAGTGGTTAGTCATGCCTTTTGGGTTAACTAATGCACCTAGTACTTTCATGAGACTAATGAACGAAGTTTTACGTGCTTTCATTGGACGATTTGTGGTGGTCTATTTTGATGATATACTGATTTATAGCAAATCTTTGGAAGAACATTTGGAACATTTACGTGCTGTTTTTATTGCTCTACGTGATGCACGTTTGTTTGGTAACCTTGGGAAGTGCACCTTTTGCACCGACCGAGTATCTTTTCTTGGCTATGTTGTTACTCCACAGGGAATTGAAGTTGATAAAGCCAAGATTGAAGCTATTGAGAGTTGGCCGCAGCCCAAAACGGTCACACAAGTGCGGAGTTTTCTTGGACTCGCTGGTTTCTATAGGCGTTTTGTGAGAGATTTTAGCACCATTGCTGCACCTCTCAACGAGCTTACAAAGAAGGATGTGCCTTTTGTTTGGGGTACCGCACAGGAAGAAGCCTTCACGGTATTGAAAGATAAGTTGACACATGCTCCTTTACTCCAACTTCCTGATTTTAATAAGACTTTTGAGCTTGAATGTGATGCTAGTGGCATTGGATTAGGAGGTGTGTTATTACAAGATGGCAAACCTGTTGCATACTTTTCTGAAAAATTGAGTGGGCCTAGTCTGAATTATTCTACTTATGATAAAGAACTATATGCTCTTGTTCGGACTTTAGAAACATGGCAACATTATTTATGGCCCAAAGAATTTGTTATACATTCTGATCATGAATCTTTGAAACATATTAAAAGTCAAGCTAAACTGAATCGTAGACATGCTAAATGGGTTGAATTCATTGAAACTTTCCCTTATGTCATTAAACACAAGAAGGGTAAAGAAAATGTTATTGCTGATGCATTGTCTCGTCGCTATACTATGCTTTCACAACTTGACTTCAAAATATTTGGTTTGGAGACCATCAAAGATCAATATGTGCATGATGCTGATTTTAAAGATGTATTGCAGAATTGTAAAGAAGGAAGAACCTGGAACAAGTTTGTCGTTAATGATGGATTTGTGTTCCGTGCTAACAAGCTATGCATTCCAGCTAGCTCTCTTCGTCTTTTGTTGTTGCAGGAGGCGCATGGAGGAGGATTAATGGGACACTTTGGCGTGAAGAAGACGGAGGACGTACTTGCTACACATTTCTTTTGGCCAAAGATGAGACGGGATGTTGAGCGTTTTGTTGCTCGCTGCACTACATGTCAAAAAGCTAAGTCACGACTCAATCCTCATGGTTTATATATGCCTTTGCCTGTACCTAGTGTTCCTTGGGAGGATATATCTATGGACTTTGTTTTAGGTTTACCTCGAACAAAGAAGGGGAGGGATAGCATATTTGTTGTCGTGGATAGATTCTCGAAAATGGCGCACTTTATACCATGTCATAAAAGCGATGATGCTGTTAATGTTGCTGATTTGTTCTTTCGTGAAATTATTCGCTTGCATGGTGTGCCAAATACTATTGTTTCAGATCGTGATACTAAATTTCTTAGCCACTTTTGGAGATGTTTATGGGCTAAGTTGGGGACTAAACTGCTTTTTAGTACTACTTGTCACCCCCAAACTGATGGACAAACTGAAGTAGTCAATAGAACATTGTCTACTATGCTTAGGGCTGTTTTGAAGAATAATAAGAAAATGTGGGAAGACTGCTTGCCTCATATTGAGTTTGCTTATAATCGTTCATTGCATTCTACTACTAAGATGTGCCCTTTTGAAATTGTGTATGGTTTCCTACCTCGTGCACCTATTGATTTGTTGCCTCTTCCATCTTCGGAGAAGGTTAATTTTGATGCTAAACAACGTGCTGAATTGATCTTAAAAATGCATGAGTTAACTAAGGAAAACATTGAGCGTATGAATGCTAAATATAAACTTGCTGGAGATAAGGGTAGAAAACATGTTGTGTTTGCACCTGGAGATCTTGTTTGGTTACATTTGCGTAAGGATAGATTTCCTGATTTGCGCAAATCAAAGCTAATGCCACGTGTTGATGGTCCTTTTAAGGTGTTAGAGAAAATAAATGATAATGCATATAAACTTGAGCTGCCTGCAGATTTTGGGGTTAGTCCCACTTTTAATATTGCAGATTTGAAGCCTTATTTGGGTGAGGAAGATGAGCTTCCGTCGAGGACGACTTCATTTCAAGAAGGGGAGGATGATGAGGACATCAATAAAATTATTACACCCACAGTCCCTGCTGCTATACATACTGGACCAATTACTAGAGCTCGCGCACGCCAATTAAATTACCAGGTACTTTCGTTTCTTGCTAATGATTCTAATGTTCATGAGAATATGATGCTGCCTAAATTGGATACATTTGTTTTGCTTACAAATGAAGGGCCTAGCTTTGAGAAGGATGAACATTGGAGCAAGAACAAGCATGGAGATGATGGCATGCGCATGGGGAACAAGAACGGAGTTACAAGTGATGATTTCAGGACGTTGAAGCCACCATAATGCGTGCATGAAGCCTTGGACGAAATATACAAGATGCTACTTCATAACTTTCGTCCAGAGGCTATTCTAGGTGCTGCGTCACCTTATTATTGGGCCAGGCCCATGTAATTTCGAAATACATAAGTATAGGCTGTTTTTAGAGTCCGTATGTGTGGGGAAACAAGAGATAGGGTTGGTTTCGGACCCCTTCCTCAAGGGCCACGAAATTCCCCCCCCCCTCTTCCTCCATATATACAGCCCTTAGGGCGTCGTTTAGACTTTGGGTTTTGTTTAGATTAAAAGTTCGCCATAGCTGCAACTTCGCGTACTTCGTTTGTGTTCAGCGACCAGACAAAGGCGTCACAGAACCCCACCTTGATCAATAAAGCTTTCATCTTATATTCGCAATATCCAGATTGCAATCTCAGTTTCTTGCCTGTTCTTCGTTTGCTCGCAGGAAACAGACCCTCGTGGTCAGGTTGATCGTGCTCCGGCGTGGTCGATAACCTCTCGGAGTTGGTTTAGCGATTGCTAAGGCGCGACGTCCTCGCACGTTCGGAGTCGGATCGTCAAAGTCGACTTCCACCAAAGCGATATCCATCATCTCATCGAAAGACGGGACACCTTTGCCTCTATCATTAATCCACCCATAAAACGTGCAAGCATAGCTTCATTCTCCTCAACAATACCACATCTAATCATGCCAGTTTGTAATTCCTGATAATATTCTTCTACAGAATTTTTCCCTTGTCCTAAACGCTGCAATTTTTGAAGTAATTCACGTTGATAATATGGTGGAACCCAACGAGTACGCATAGCAGTTTTCAAAGCAGCCCAAGTAGTTGGAACAGGATATAATCTACAATGTTCAGACCACCAAACACATGCAAAGCTAGTGAAAGCACAAACAGCAGCAGGAACACGTCTCTCCTCAGGATATTGTAAACATGTAAATCGTTGTTCAGTTTCTAACTCCCAAGTAAGATATATATCAGGAACATATCTACCCTCAAATGGTGGAATATTCAATTTCAGTTTAGGGAGATGGTCATGATCTCGTACCTGAGGTGGTGGTGCCGCCCTACCGTTGCGAATATATACCTGAGGTCGACCTGCTGGTGGTGGTGCTGGTGGCTGCACGTAGTTCTGATTTTGATCAACCTCATCCTCATAATCGCCCGCATAATCGTCATCCTCCTCAGCCGCCGCAGGAGCAGGAGCCAAAGAAGCATCAACAGTAGGTGCAGCAGCACCCGAATTTTGACCAATCTCAATTGGAACGCGCTGTGCCCGTCCCACTTGATTTGGAAGACGGCGTTGGAGATGTGGTTGTTGTTGTTGTAGAGGTGCGACATGTGCAGCCGGTGGTGGTTGGGGAAGACGCTTGAGTAATTCAGTAAACTTGTTATCCAGCTTTGTCTCAAACGACTTCTCCACGGCATCTATCTTCTCCATAGCCTCTTCAAATCTGTTTAGCACATCTCCCACCTGGCCACTCATAATTTGCTGAAATTTATCATGCAACTCCTTGTTCGTCATGTTCTCCCAATCAGTCTCATCGGCTTGTGAACCTGCCATGGTTAGCAGCAAAAGAAACACAAAAGAATATGATCCTGCAGACTACTAGAAGTGGTGGTGATGGTGGTGTGTCACAAAACCTTCAAGCGAATCTCAAATTCTTACCAGTTCTTACCCAGCAGCAGGTGGTGATCGGCAACTGTTGTAGTCAAAAAACTCTCAAAGCTTGGATATAGCGATTACCAGGAAGAGTCAAACGCACGATGTAGACTTATGTGGAGCTGGGAAGGCTTATAATATGGTAGCAAAATGGTAAGCAATAATCAATTCAGAGATGCAAAGTTGAATAAACGCTCAACAATGGTACTGTGCTGGTCCTAGGCTAGACCGTGCTAGAGACGCGAGCCTAGAACACTAACAAAATCACGGCGCTGCACGTAAACAAGGGAAAAGCACACTCTGGAAAAAAAAAATTCGCTCTTTTTTTTTTGCGCTCTTTTTTTTTGCGCTCCTCTTTTTTTTTGCGAAAAATCACTATAATGGCGAGTGTCTCAAAACTCTTCCCAGGTCAAACTGACAGGATGGGCACAAAAAATTTTGACTATTTTTTTTTTCGGAAATCAGGGCAGCGACGACGAAAAAGTGCGACAAAAAATCACTATGATGGCGAGTGTCTCAAAACACTACCCGGGGCCTAAAAATAGGATAGGGAAAAAATATTTTTGGTTGCCGAAATTCTGGCCTAAAAACTGCCCGGGGGTCTCCAGACTCTTTTTTTTCCGAGACCTACTCAGGCAAGGAAACACGAAACGGAAAATATATGGATCTCTAAAACCAACCGAATATGAAAAGAACTCGGATTGGTGGTGGATATATGGCGGTAGGATATGGCAGCGGTGGTGGTATATGGTAGCGGTAGTGGTATATGGATACGGATCGGTGGTGGTATATGGATACGGATCGGTGGTGGTATATGGATACGGATTGGTGGTGGTATATGGATACGGATGCAAAGCGGTGGCGGATAAGCAATGGTGGTAGATGGCAAGGCGATGATGATGGTGCGGCGGCGGCGTGACAACTTATGACCAGAACTCGAAACTCTAAAAGACTAGGCTCTAAGACCAGCAACTTGACACGACGATGCAACCGCAAATTCAACAAAGCAAAAACCCTAAAAAGATTATGCAAAGGCTCAGATTGGTTCGGATATGATGAACTAACCCTAATTTTTTTTGTGGCTTTTTCATGGACTGTAGGTATGAAGAACAGACTCGATCTAAACTATGAAAAACTGTAAAATCTCACCGAGCAACCTGGAAATCTGATACCACTTGATAGAGGCAAAGGTGTCCCGTCTTTCGATGAGATGATGGATATCGCTTTGGTGGAAGTCGACTTTGACGATCCGACTACGAACGTGCGAGGACGTCGCGCCTTAGCAATCGCTAAACCAACTCCGAGAGGTTATCGACCACGCCGGAGCACGATCAACCTGACCACGAGGGTCTGTTTCCTGCGAGCAAACGAAGAACAAGCAAGAGACTGAGATTGCAATCTGGATATTGCGAATATAAGATGAAAGCTTTATTGATCAAGGTGGAGTTCTGTGACGCCTTTGTCTGGTCGCTGAACACAAACGAAGTACGCAAAGTTGCAGCTATGGCGAACTTTTAATCTAAACAAAACCCAAAGTCTAAACGACGCCCTAAGGGCTGTATATATGGAGGAAGAGGGGGGGGGGGATTTCGTGGCCCTTGAGGAAGGGGTCCGAACCCAACCCTATCTCTTGTTTCCCCACACATACGGACTCTAAAAACAGCCTATACTGATGTATTTCGAAATTACATGGGCCTGGCCCAATAATAAGGTGACGCAGCACCTAGAATAGCCTCTGGACGAAAGTTATGAAGTAGCATCTTGTATATTTCGTCCAAGGTTTCATGCACGCATTATGGTGGCTTCAACGTCTTGAAATCATCACTTGTAACTCCGTTCTTGTTCCCCATGCGCATGCCATCATCTCCATGCTTGTTCTTGCTCCAATGTTCATCCTTCTCAAAGCTAGGCCCTTCATTTGTAAGCAAAACAAATGTATCCAATTTAGGCAGCATCATATTCTCATGAATATTAGAATCATTACCAAGAAACGAAAGTACCTGGTAATTTAATTGGTGTGCGCGAGCTCTAGTAATTGGTCCAGTATGTATAGCAGCAGGGGCTGTGGGTGTAACAATGGTATTGATGTCCTCATCAGTCATCCTCCTCAGCCGCCGCAGTAGCAGGAGCCAAAGAAGCATCAACAGTAGGTGCAGCGGCACCCGAATTTTGACCAGTCTCAATTGGAACGCACTGTGCTCGTCCCACTTGATTTGGAAGGCGGCGTTGGAGATGTTGTTGTTGTTGTTGTTGTAGAGGTGCGACAGGTGCAGCCGGTGGTGGTTGGAGAAGACGCTTGAGCAATTCATTAAACTTGTTATCCAGCTTTGTCTCGAACGACTTCTCCACGGCATCTATCTTCTCCATAGCCTCTTCAAATCTGTTTAGCACATCTCCCACCTGGCCACTCATCATTTGCTGAAATTTATCATGCAACTCCTTGTTCGTCATGTTCTCCCAGTCAGTCTCATCGGCTTGTGATCCTGCCATGGTTAGCAGCAATAGAAACACACAAGAATATGATCCTACAGACTACTAGGAAGTGGTGGTGATGGTGGTGTGTCACAAATCCTTCAAGCGAATCTCAAATTCTTACCAGTTCTTACCCAGCAGCAGGCGGCGATCGGCAACCGTTGTAGTCAGAACTCTGAAAGCTTGGATAGAGCGATTACTAGAGGGAGTCAAACGCACGACGTAGATGTATGTGGAGCTGGGAAGGCTTATAATATGGTAACAAAAAGGGTCAGCAATAATCAATTCAGAGATGCAGAGTTGAATAAACGCTCAATGACGGTACTGTGCTGGTCCTAGGCTAGACCGTGCTAGAGACGCGAGCCTAGAACACTAACAAAATCAAGGCGCTGCACGTAACAAGCGAGGAGCACGCTCTGATTTTTTTCTCTTTTTTCACTTTTTTTGCACTTTTTTTTGCTCCGCAACAATTGTTTTAGAAAAAGTCTACAAATGGCCTAAAAACTGCCTAGCTAGAATTTTCCAGACTTAGTTTTTTTTGAAACTGGAACTATTTTTCTACTAGGGTAACACGGAAGTTTGGGAGTCCTTCTCTATCACGACTCAGAGTATGGCGTGATCTGGAAATCCAAAACAGAGTAACAAAATACT
Source organism: Aegilops tauschii subsp. strangulata (assembly GCF_002575655.3). Taxonomy (NCBI): domain Eukaryota; kingdom Viridiplantae; phylum Streptophyta; class Magnoliopsida; order Poales; family Poaceae; genus Aegilops; species Aegilops tauschii. Next base: position 182,958,706 of record NC_053035.3, on the reverse strand, counting down.
GGATTTGGACTAGGACAGGTGGCGGAGATAAATCTGGTGGAACTCGGACTGGTGGCGGAGATGAATCTGGTGGAACTCGGACTGGTGGCGGATATATGTTGCAGGTGGACTCGGATTGGCGTGATGGCGGCAGATATCTGGTGGCGTAGATGGACTCGGATTGGCGGTGAATATGTGGTGGTGGTATATGGCAGCGGCGTTGAAGTTGGTGCGGTGGTGGTATATGGTGGCAGCGATGATGATGATGCGGTGGTGATATATGGCAGCGGCGACGTGACAACCTGTGAACAGAACTCGAAACTCTCAAGGACTAGACGCTAAGACCAGCAACTTAACACGACGATGCAACCGCAAAGTCAACAAAGCAAATACAGAAAAGATTATGCAAAGGCTCAGATTGGTTCGGATAGGATGAACTAACCCTAATTTTTTTTGGCTTTTTGTGGACCATAGGTATGACGAACAGACTCGATCTAAACTACGAAAAACTGTAAAATCTCACCGAGCAACCTGGAAATCTGATACCACTTGATAGAGGCAAAGGTATCCCGTCTTTCGATGAGACGGTGGCTATCGTTTTGGAGGAAGTCGACTTTGACAATCCGACTACGAACGTGCGAGGACGTCGCGCCTTAGCAATCGCTAAACCAACTCTGAGAGGTTATTGACCACGCCGGAGCAGGATCAACCTGACCACGAAGGTCTGTTTCCTGGAGGCAAACGAAGAACAAGCAAGAAACTAAGATTGCAATCTGGATATTGCGAATATAAGAGGAAAGCTTTATTGATCAAGGTGGGGTTCTGTGACACCTTTGTCTGGTCGTTGAACACAAACGAAGTACGCGAAGTTGCAGCTATGGCAAACTTTTAATCTAAACAAAACCCAAAGTCTAAACGACGCCCTAAGGGCTGTATATATGGAGGAAGAGGGGGGATTTCGTGGCCCTTGGGGAAGGGGTCCAAAACCAACCCTATCTCTTGTTTCCCCACACATATGGACTCTAAAAACAGCCTATACTCAAGTATTTTGAAATTACATGGGCCTGGCCCAATAATAAGGTGACGCAGCACCTAGAATAGCCTCTGGACGAAAGTTATGAAGTAGCATCTTGTATATTTCATCCGAGGCTTCATGCACGCATTATGGTGGCTTCAACGTCCTGAAATCATCACTTGTAACTGCGTTCTTGTTCCCCTTGCGCATGCATCTCCATGCTTGTTCTTGCTCCAATGTTCATCCTTCTCCAAGCTAGGCCCTTCATTTGTACGCAAAACAAATGTATCCAATTTAGGCAGCATCATATTCTCATGAACATTAGAATCATTACCAAGAAACAAAAGTACCTGGTAATTTAATTGGCGTGCGCGAGCTCTAGTAATTGGTCCAGTATGTATAGCAGCAGGGGTTGTGGGTGTAACAATGGTATTGATGTCCTCATCAAAGTCAGAGCCTGGCGAGCGGCGTCGTTCGTGCGCCAGACGACCGGCCGCACGTCACCAGATCCAAAGACGGGGCTGGGCCCCCCGTAGGCGGCGTGGGGCCCCCCAGGGGTGTCGTTGTGCCACCCCCGGGCGGCGCAGCGACCTCCAAGACGCCCACACCAACGACCACCGCGCGCTCTTCCCATGGTGTGCGCGCCGAGCAGCGTCACCACGTTGGTGACCCTGGGCACCGCCGTGGGAAGAGCCCTGTGCGTCATCCGCATGATGAAGGGGTTCAGCACGCTCGCCGAAGCGCTGGCAAAAATGGCACGTAGCCGCTGGGTCGTAACGGAGCTCCTTCTAACGTAGTTAGAAGTCGAAGCGCGTCGCGATCCACGCAGCTGTCGCCGCCGCCCACGCCAGCGGAAGCTTTGGCGCGCGCGCAGCTGCTCCTCGACTTCCCTCCTGTTGCGGAGAAGCTCGACGAGTGGAGGGCCACCATCCGGAGCCTCGTCGCCGTCACAAACATAGACGATCCGCTATCGGTGGGGCCCTCGGGTCGGTGCTCCACCGAGCCACCACATGCTGGCGCTGGGAGGACCGGGGGAGCTGCGGCCACGGTGCACTCTCCTCCTCCTCGCCAGCCGCCGCGGGCGTCGGCCCGTTGTGACGACGCTTGTGATAATATCTCCATAGCGTCGTTTGACCCGCGGACCCTCCGCGACCAGAGCCAGGTCCTTCGGGAGCGAGCTCACAAAGACGCTCGAACCACCGTCGAGCGCCAGCGCGAAACGCGCCGCAAGTCGGACAAGCGGGCGGGACCCGCTATGGACCACCCGGCACCGGGGGGCCAGGGCGGCCTACCTTACGAGGTGGGCTGCCCGGCCTTTACCCGTGAGATGCGGCAGTTCCACTGGCCATCCCACCGCACGTTCAAGCCCGAACTCGGCGAGAAGTACACTGGCTAGACCCATCCGTCCGAGTTCCTCAGCATCTACACCATCGCGATGCAGGCTGCTGAAGCTCCCGACGACAAGGTGCTCGCCAACTATTTCCCGCTGGCGCTGAAGCCCAATGTGATGTCCTGGTTGATGCACCTGCCGGCGGATTCCATTTCTTCTTGGTCGGATCTGTGCCATGAGTTCCTTGGCGCCTTCACAGGCGGCCACCAAGCTCATGGCCAGGCCAGCAATCTGCATATCATTCCCCAGAAGGAAGGGGAAACCCTGCGCAAGTACATCCAGAGATTCAGCCGGGTGCAGTACAACATCCCCGGCGTTCATCCTGCCGCTGTGATCAGCGCGTTCCACCAGAACGTGCGCAACCGCAAGATGCGCGAAAAGCTGGCGATGACCAAAGTTAAGGATGTGGCCGAGCTCTACGTTCTGGCCGATAGGTGCGCCCGGGCTGAAGAGGGAAGGAAGTACCCCGGCGAAGACGCCGGCGCGGAAACCGACTCTACCGATGAAGACGTCGCCACCCGGACGAAGAAGGGCCGGCGTCGCAATAGGAAACGCAAAGGCAAGGCCGTGCTTACCGTTGAGGGATCTGACGATACAGGTGCCGGCAAGAAGGTCAAGGCAGACGCCCCCGACAAGGAGATTGCCGGGTGCGCCACCTGCCGGGCCTTGGCGGCTACCGACAAGCCAGGAAGCTCCGGCAAGCAATACTGCAAGATCCACCGCACCAAGGGCCACGACCTCCAAAACTGCCGACAAGTCGAGCTGCTTGCTGAGAAGCAAAAAGCTGAGTACGAGAGGCGGGACAAGGAGAAGGACCATGACGGTGCTGAGGGATCCGGCAAGAAGCGTGGCAGCCAAGGAAGCCGCCCCGACAAGGACAACCAGCAAGAGAGGCCCACCCGGGGCCGTGACAAGAAACAAGAAGACGATGACCACGATGAGGACGACGAGTCTGGTGGGCAAGGGTTCCAGAAGGCTACGGAGGCCATGTGCGTCGATGGCGGCGCCTCGCTGCATACCTCCCACCGCCGGCTCAAGCAGTGGGCGCGTGAGATTACAGCAGCCGAGCCGTCGTTCGACGCTCAGAAGCCGCTGAAGTGGTCCAGCATGCCCCTCATCTTTGACGCCGAGGACCACCCTGACCGCACTACCGCGGTCGGGTGTTGGTCTCACCAACGATACGCAACCTCAGGGTGAACAAGATGTTGGTTGACGGCGGGGCCGGCCTGAACCTGATCTCGTCTGTCGTGATCAAAAGATTGCAAATCCCTGATGGAGACCTCGAGGAAACGGGCACGTTTCAAGGGGTCAATCCGGGGAGGAGCTAGCCGAAGGGGAAGGTCACACTGCCCGTGCGTTTGGAGGAGAGTTGAACTACAGGACGGAGAGGATCATCTTCAACGTGGTCGAGATCCCCTTGCCCTACAACGGGATCCTCGGCGGCCCGGCACTAGCCAAGTTCATGGTGGCGTCGCACTATGCCTACAACATGCTAAAGATGCCCGGGCCGTTGACCATCATCTCCGTCCCCCCTGACAAGAAGGACGCGCTGATCTGCGCCGACCAACTCTACCGGGAAGCAGTTGCGGCAGCTGCCGTCAAGGCACCTGCTCCTGCCGCTGAAGGCCCAGGAGGGAAGAAGAAGCCCGGCAAGACCTCTCGCACCCACTCCGGCAAGCGCACCTCCTCGGAGTGCTGTGCTACCGTCGAGGACGTGCCAGAGAGCTCTACCGACAAGAGCAAGAGATCCAGAGCCGAGCCGTCGCAGACCAAGAAGGTGCCTGTCAGGGAGGATGACACAGGAGGGGCCTTCACCATAGGCTCCACCCTCGACAGCAAATTGGACAGCGCGCTCATCACCTTCCTGCGGGCGAATGTCGACATGTTTGCGTGGCAAGCATCCGACATCCCCGGTGTTCCCAGGGAGGTGATTGAGCACCACCTAGCTGTCTGCCCCCACGCGCGGCCCGTCAAGCAGAAGGTCAGAAAGCAGGCTCTCGAGAGGCAGGAGTTCATCACAGAGGAGATCTGGAAGTTGGAAGCGGCAGGTTTGGTGTGAGGAGTGCTCCACCCGACGTGGTTGGCCAATCCGGTATTGGTGCGCAAGGCGAATGGGAAGTGGACGCTGTGTATTGATTACGCAGATATCAATAAGGCTTGTCCTAAGGACCCCTTCCTGTTGCCGCGCATCGACCAGATTGTTGACTCCACAGCCGGGTGTGATCCGTTATCATTCCTCGACGCCTACTCAGGCTACCACCAGATCTTCATGACAAGAGAGGATGAAGAGAAGACAACATCCATCACCCCATGTGGTACGTATTGCTTTTTACGGATGCCTTTCGGGTTGAAGAGTGATTGCTCAACGTTCGCAAGAGCAGTCCAAATTGGTTTTGAACCTCAGCTCCATAGAAATATGGAGGCATACATGGATGACATAGTGGTCAAAACCAAGGATGGGCCAACTCTTGTGCAAGATCTGGAAGAGACATTTGCCACCCCGCGCAAGATCAACCTCAAGCTGAACCCTGAGAAGTCTGTCTTCGGCGTTCCATCCGGCAAGCTTCTCGGGTTCTTTGTGTCGCAGCGCGGGATCGAGGCAAACCCAGACAAGATCAAGGCTATTGAGCAGATTGAGGCGCCCAAGCGGATCAAAGATGTGCGTCCGCTCACCGGCTGCGTTGCCACCATGAGCCGATTCATCTCCAAGTCCGCCGAGCGCGCCCTTCCCTTCTTCAAAATTTTGAAAAAGGCAGGCCCAATGGAGTGGACCCCAGAAGCCGAGGCAGCATTGCAGAATCTGAAGAAATATCTTTCCTCCACGCCAATAATGGTTGCGCCTAAACCACAAGAGTCGTTGATGCTGTATCTGGCGGCGACGAATTAAGTGGTCAGTGCCGCGCTGGTGGCACAGAGGGAGGTCAACGAGGAGGCAGTGATGGCGGCAGAACCAGCGGATGGCAAGCCCAAAATTCCCCCGGTAGGGCCTGGTGCCAGCAAGGCGAGGCCCCCGGCAGAGTCTGATGCCGCCGAGGCAGTGCCCATGCAGTCAAGTGAGGTGGTGCAGAAGAAGAAGATGATGCAGCACCCGGTTTACTTTTCAGCTCCCTCTTGCAGGGAGCTACATCGAGGTACTCCGGTGTGCAGAAATTGCTCTTCGGCCTCCTTATGGCCTCGAGGAAGCCGCGTCAATACTTCCAAGCCCACGAGATCACTGTCGTCACCCGCCTCCCATTGCAACGGATACTGCACAACCCAGATGCCACTGGAAGGATTGTGGAATGGGCTTGGAGTTGTCAAGCTTTGGTTTAAAGTTTGAAAGCACCTCGACAATTCAGAGCAGAATCTTGGCGGAGTTCATTGCAGAATGGACCTCGACGCCTGACGAAGAAATCCAGGAGACCACTCTCCCCGGCAAGGAAGCAGACCGCGACTGGATCATGTACTTTGACGGGGCTTTCTCGTTGGCAAGGCGCCGGTGCCGGTGTGCTGCTCGTCGCACCCACCGGAGAGCACCTCAAGTACGTGATCCAGATGCATTTCCCCAGGGAGATGTCCACCAACAACACTGCTGAGTACGAGGGATTGCTTGCCGGTCTCAGGATCGCGGCAGACCTTGGGGTTAAGAAGCTCATCATCAGGGGTGACTCGCAGCTCGTTGTCAGATAGGTCAACAAGGATTATCAGAGCCCATTGATGGAATCTTACGTAGATGAGGTGAGGAAGCTGGAGGAACGCTTTGACGGTATCCAAGTGGAGCACATCCCCCGAGCGGAGAACGACATCGCCGATTACCTGTCAAAGCGTGCCGCATCCAAGCTACCTGTGGAACCAGGTACCTTTTTCCTCCGGTTAACTCAACCATCCGTCGAACCATCAGCAGGGTAGAACAAGCGGAGGAAGTCAGGTCCCGGCAAGTACTTTCCTGCCGAGCCCCCTGGGGCTGCCGGCAAGGGTGTTGCCGCGGACGCTGAGCCTGCCCAAGAGCAACTGGCTCTGGCAGGGCGTCAAGCCCTAGCCGTAGAGACAGCCGCTCCCATGGCGGAAGAAATGCCTTTGGTCCTTGCCGTCGAGCCCCAGGCTCCGACATGGGCGCAGCATACCGTCCAATCCCTCCAAACAAGGGAGCTTCCTGAGGAGCAGGAAGAAGCGGAAAAAGTAGCCCGTCGGTCCGCCCTGTACCAGTTCGTCAATGACGTCCTGTACAGGAGAAGGCCAAACGGTGTGAAATTGAAGTGCATCCCCCGGGAGGAAGGACTGGAGTTGTTGGCGGACATACATGGAGGCATATGTGGCTCTCACATAGGGTCGAGGGCCCTTGCCGGGAAGGCGTTCCGGCAAGGTTTCTTCTGGCCCACCGCCCTCCAGGATGCGACGACACTAGTAACCAAGTGTGAAGCGTGTCAGTTCCATTCAAAGAAGCTTCATCAACCAGCTCAAGCCCTTCGAACAATCCCTCTCTCCTGGCCATTCTCGGTCTGGGGGCTCGATATACTGGGCCCTTTCCCCCGTGTTGTCGGGGGCCTTGAGTACTTGTACGTTGCGATCGACCAGTTCACAAAGTGGCCGGAGGTGGAAGCAGTGAGAAAGGTGACTGCTCAATCAGCTGTCAAGTTTTTGAAGGGACTGGTCTGCCGTTTTGGTGTGCCAAACAGAGTCATCACCGACAACGACACGCAGTTCACGAGCCACACCTTCATGCAATACATTCAAGACCTCGGCAGCAAGGTCTGTTTTGCTTCCGTGGCACACCCACGGAGCAACGGCCAAGTGGAGAGGGCAAATGCTGAAGTGTTGCGAGGCCTAAGGACAAAGACTTTTGACAAGCAGCGCAGGAGCGGAAGGCGCTGGATTGATGAATTGCCGGCGGTTCTTTGGTCGATAAGGACGATGCCAAATCGAGCCACCAACCAGACACCTTTTGCCCTGGTATACGGGGCAGAAGCAGTTCTCCCCACGGAACTCACATACGGGTCACCTCGAGTGCTCGCTTATGATGAGCTTGAGCAAGAGCAGTTGCGCCAAGATGACACAATGCTCCTTCAGGAAGATCGTCTTCGGGCGGCTGTGAGAGCAGCGCGCTACCAGCAAGCCTTGCGCCGCTACCATAGCCGCAAGGTTCATGCCCGAAGCTTTGAGGAAGGCGACCTTGTTCTTCGGCGCATTCAGTCGGCCAAGAATTCCAACAATTTGACGCCAAAGTGGGAAAGCCCTTATCGGGTAATACGAGTCACCAGGCCCGGCGCAGTCCGCATGGAGACTGAAGATGCCGTCCTAGTGAGCAACTCCTGGAACATCGAGCATCTTCGCAAGTTTTACCTGTAAGGCGCGGCTTCTCGGGCCTCCCGGCAAGCCACCTTTTGTACAAGCCTTGCCGACAAGGCATGTAACCCTTTGTACAAAGCCAGGCGCAGACCCTGAGCATAAATAAATGAAGCGCTGGCGCCCTAAGTTATAGCATGCATGCTAGGTCGAGTCTCTTCCTTGGTTAGGGTTGATAGTTGATGAGGACATCAATACCATTGTTACACCCACAGCCCCTGCTACTATACATACTGGACAAATTACTAGAGCTCGCGCACGCCAATTAAATTACCAGGTACTTTCGTTTCTTGGTAATGATTCTAATGTTCATGAGAATATGATGCTGCCTAAATTGGATACATTTGTTTTGCTTACAAATGAAGAGCCTAGCTTTGAGAAGGATGAACATTGGAGCAAGAACAAGCATGGAGATGATGGCATGCGCATGGGGGACAAGAACGGAGTTACAAGTGATGATTTCAGGACGTTGAAGCCACCATAATGCGTGCATGAAGCCTTGGACGAAATATACAAGATGCTACTTCATAACTTTCGTCCAGAGGCTATTCTAGGTGCTGCGTCACCTTATTATTGGGCCAGGCCCATGTAATTTCGAAATACTTGAGTATAGGCTATTTTTAGAATCCGTATGTGTGGGGAAACAAGAGATAGGGTTGGTTTCGGACCCCTTCCCCAAGGGCCACGAAATCCCCCCCTCTTCCTCCATATATACAGCCCTTAGGGCGTCGTTTAGTGATGAGGACATCAATACCATTGTTACACCCACAGCCCCTGCTGCTATACATACTGGACCAATTACTAGAGCTCAAGCACGCCAATTAAATTACCACGTACTTTTGTTTGTTGGTAATGATTCTAATGTTCATGAGAATATGATGCTGCCTAAATTGGATACATTTGTTTTGCTTACAAATCAAGGGCCTAGCTTTGAGAAGGATGAACATTGGAGCTAGAACAAGCATGGAGATGATGGCATGCGCATGGGGGACAAGAACGGAGTTACAAGTGATGATTTCAGGACATTGAAGCCACTATAATGCGTGCATGAAGCCTTGGACGAAATATACAAGATGCTACTTCATAACTTTCGTCCAGAGGCTATTTTAGGTGCTGCGTCACCTTATTATTGCGCCAGGCCCATGTAATTTCGAAATACTTGAGTATAGGCTATTTTTAGAGTCCGTATGTGTGGGGAAACAAGAGATAGGGTTGGTTTCGGACCCCTTCCCCAAGGGCCACGAAATTCCCCCCCTCTTCCTCCATATATACAGCCCTTAGGGCGTCGTTTAGACTTTGGGTTTTGTTTAGATTAAAAAGTTTGCCATAGCTGCAACTTCGTGTACTTCGTTTGTGTTCAACGACCAGACAAAGGCGTCACAGAACCCCACCTTGATCAATAAAGCTTTCATCTTATATTCGCAATATCCAGATTGCAATCTCAGTTTCTTAATTGTTCTTCGTTTGCTCGCAGGAAACAGACCTCGTGGTCAGGTTGATCGTGCTCCGGCGTGGTCAATAACCTCTCGGAGTTGGTTTAGCGATTGCTAAGGCGCGACGTCATCGCACGTTTGTAGTCGGATCGTCAAGGTCGACTTCCACCAAAGCGATATCCATCATCTCATCGAAAGACGGGACACCTTTGCCTCTATCAAGTGGTATCAGATTTCCAGGTTGCTCGGTGAGATTTTACAGTTTTTCGTAGTTTAGATCGAGTCTGTTCTTCATACCTACAGTCCACGAAAAAGCCACAAAAAAAATTAGGGTTAGTTCATCATATCCGAACCAATCTGAGCCTTTGCATAATCTTTTTAGGGTTTTTGCTTTGTTGAATTTGCGGTTGCATCGTCGTGTCAAGTTGCTGGTCTTAGAGTCTAGTCTTTTAGAGTTTCGAGTTTTGGTCATAAGTTGTCACGCCGCCGCCGCACCATCATCATCGCCTTGCCATCTACCACCATTGCTTATCCGCCACCGCTTTGAATCCGTATCCATATACCACCACCAATCCCTATCCATATACCACCACCGATCCGTATTCATATACCACCACCGCTACCATATACCACCACCGCTGCCATATCCACCACCGCTATCCATAGATCCATCTATTTTCCGTTTCGTGTTTCCTTGCCTGAGTAGGTCTCGGAAAAAAAATTCGGCGACCAAAAATATTTTTTCCCTATCCTATTTTTAGGTCCCGGGGAGTGTTTTGAGACACTCGCCATCATAGTGATTTTTTGTCGCACTTTTTCGTCGTCGCTGCCCTGATTTCCGAAAAAAAATAGTCAAAATTTTTTTTGTGCCTATCCTGTCAGTTTGACCTGGGAAGAGTTTTGAGACACTCGCCATTATAGTGATTTTTCACAAAACAAAAAACAAAAAACAAAAAAGAGGAGCGCAAAAAAAAGAGCGGGAAAAAAAAAGAGCAAATTTTTTTTTCCAGAGTGTGCTTTTCCCTTGTTTACGTGTAGCGCCGTGATTTCGTTAGTGTTCTAGGCTCGCGTCTCTAGCACGGTCTAGCCTAGGACCAGCACAGTACCGTCGTTGAGCGTTTATTCAACTTTGCATCTCTGAATTGATTATTGCTGACCATTTTTGCTACCATATTATAAGCCTTCCCAGCTCCACATACATCTACATCGTGCGTTTGACTCTCCCTGGTAATCGCTCTATCCAAGCTTTGAGAGTTTTGACTACAACGGTTGCCGATCACCACCTGCTGCTGGGTAAGAACTGGTAAGAATTTGAGATTCGCTTGAAGGATTTGTGACACACCACCATCACCACCACTTCCTAGTAGTCTGTAGGATCATATTCTTTTGTGTTTCTATTGCTGATAACCATGGCAGGATCACAAGCCGATGAGACTGATTGGGAGAACATGACGAACAAGGAGTTGCATGATAAATTTCAGCAAATGATGAGTGGCCAGGTGGGAGATGTGCTAAACAGATTTGAAGAGGCTATGGAGAAGATAGATGCCGTGGAGAAGTCGTTCGAGACAAAGCTGGATAACAAGTTTACTGAATTACTCAAGCGTCTTCCCCAACCACCACCGGCTGCATATGTCGCACCTCTACAACAACAACAACCACATCTCCAACGCCGCCTTCCAAATCAAGTGGGACGAGCACAGCGCGTTCCAATTGAGACTGGTCAAAATTCGGGTGCTGCAGCACCTACTGTTGATGCTTCTTTGGCTCCTGCTACTGCGGCGGCTGAGGAGGATGAAGATTATGCAGGTGATTATGAGGATGAGGTTGATCAAAATCAGAACTACGTGCAGCCACCAGCACCACCACCAGCAGGTCGACCTCAGGTATATATTCGCAATGGTAGGCCGGCACCACCACCTCAGGTACGAGATCACGACCATCTCCCTAAACTGAAATTGAATATTCCACCATTTGAGGGTAGATATGTTCCTGATATATATCTTACTTGGGAGTTAGAAACTGAACAACGATTTACATGTTTACAATATCCTGAGGAGAGACGTGTTCCTGCTGCTGTTTGTGCTTTCACTAGCTTTGCATGTGTTTGGTGGTTGATAGAGGCAAAGGTGTCCCGTCTTCCGATGAGATGATGGATATCGCTTTGGTGGAAGTCGACTTTGACGATCCGACTACGAACGTGCGATGACGTCGCGCCTTAGCAATCGCTAAATGATGAGGACATCAATACAATTATTACACCCACAGTCCCTGCTGCTATACATACTGGACCAATTACTAGAGCTCGCGCACGCCAATTAAATTACCAGGTACTTTCGTTTCTTGCTAATGATTCTAATGTTCATGAGAATATGATGCTGCCTAAATTGGATACATTTGTTTTGCTTACAAATGAAGGGCCTAGCTTTGAGAAGGATGAACATTGGAGCAAGAACAAGCATGGAGATGATGGCATGCGCATGGGGAACAAGAACGGAGTTACAAGTGATGATTTCAGGACGTTGAAGCCACCATAATGCGTGCATGAAGCCTTGGACGAAATATACAAGATGCTACTTCATAACTTTCGTCCAGAGGCTATTCTAGGTGCTGCGTCACCTTATTATTGGGCCAGGCCCATGTAATTTCGAAATACATAAGTATAGGCTGTTTTTAGAGTCCGTATGTGTGGGGAAACAAGAGATAGGGTTGGTTTCGGACCCCTTCCTCAAGGGCCACGAAATTCACCCCCCCTCTTCCTCCATATATACAGCCCTTAGGGCGTCGTTTAGACTTTGGGTTTTGTTTAGATTAAAAGTTCGCCATAGCTGCAACTTCGCGTACTTCGTTTGTGTTCAGCGACCAGACAAAGGCGTCACAGAACCCCACCTTGATCAATAAAGCTTTCATCTTATATTCGCAATATCCAGATTGCAATCTCAGTTTCTTGCCTGTTCTTCGTTTGCTCGCAGGAAACAGACCCTCGTGGTCAGGTTGATCGTGCTCCGGCGTGGTCGATAACCTCTCGGAGTTGGTTTAGCGATTGCTAAGGCGCGACGTCCTCGCACGTTCGTAGTCGGATCGTCAAAGTCGACTTCCATCAAAGCGATATTCATCATCTCATCGAAAGACGGGACACCTTTGCCTCTATCAAGTGGTATCAGATTTCCAGGTTGCTCGGTGAGATTTTACAGTTTTTCGTAGTTTAGATCGAGTCTGTTCTTCATACCTACAGTCCACGAAAAAGCCACAAAAAAAAATTAGGGTTAGTTCATCATATCCGAACCAATCTGAGCCTTTGCATAATCTTTTTAGGGTTTTTGCTTTGTTGAATTTGCGGTTGCATCGTCGTGTCAAGTTGCTGGTCTTAGAGTCTAGTCTTTTAGAGTTTCGAGTTCTGGTCATAAGTTGTCACGCCGCCGCCGCACCATCATCATCGCCTTGCCATCTACCACCATTGCTTATCCGCCACCGCTTTGAATCCGTATCCATATACCACCACCGCTGCCATATACCACCGCCATATATCCACCACCAATCCGAGTTCTTTTCATAGTCGGTTTGTTTTAGAGATCCATATATTTTCCGTTTCGTGTTTCCTTGCCTGAGTAGGTCTCGGAAAAAAAAGAGTCTGGAGACCCCCGGGCAGTTTTTAGGCCAGAATTTCGGCAACCAAAAATATTTTTTCCCTATCCTATTTTTAGGCCCCGGGTAGTGTTTTGAGACACTCGCCATCATAGTGATTTTTTGTCGCACTTTTTCGTCGTCGCTGCCCTGATTTCCGAAAAAAAAAAATAGTCAAAAAATTTTTGTGCCCATCCTGTCAGTTTGACCTGGGAAGAGTTTTGAGACACTCGCCATTATAGTGATTTTTTCGCAAAAAAAAAAAAAGGAGGAGCGCAAAAAAAAAAGAGCGCAAAAAAAAAAAAAAAGAGCGAAAAAAAAATTCCTGAGTGTGCTTTTCCCTTGTTTACGTGCAGCGCCGTGATTTTGTTAGTGTTCTAGGCTCGCGTCTCTAGCACGGTCTAGCCTAGGACCAGCACAGTACCGTCGTTGAGCGTTTATTCAACTTTGCATCTCTGAATTGATTATTGCTTACCATTTTGCTACCATATTATAAGCCTTCCCAGCTCCACATAAGTCTACATCGTGCGTTTGACTCTCCCTGGTAATCGCTATATCCAAGCTTTGAGAGTTTTTGACTACAACGGTTGCCGATCACCACCTGCTGCTGGGTAAGAACTGGTAAGAATTTGAGATTCGCTTGAAGGTTTTGTGACACACCACCATCCCACCACTTCTAGTAGTCTGCAGGATCATATTCTTTTGTGTTTCTATTGCTGCTAACCATGGCAGGTTCACAAGCCGATGAGACTGATTGGGCGAACATGACGAACAAGGAGTTGCATGATAAATTTCAGCAAATGATGAGTGGCCAGGTGGGAGATGTGCTAAACAGATTTGAAGAGGCTATGGAGAAGATAGATGCCGTGGAGAAGTCGTTTGAGACAAAGCTGGATAACAAGTTTACTGAATTACTAAAGCGTCTTCCCCAACCACCACCGGCTGCACATGTCGCACCTCTACAACAACAACAACCACATCTCCAACGCCGCCTTCCAAATCAAGTGGGACGGGCACAGCGCGTTCCAATTGAGATTGGTCAAAATTCGGGTGCTGCTGTCCCTACTGTTGATGCTTCTTTGGCTCCTGCTCCTGCGGCGGCTGAGGAGGATGACGATTATGCGGGCGATTATGAGGATGAGGTTGATCAAAATCAGAACTACGTGCAGCCACCAGCACCACCACCAGCAGGTCGACCTCAGGTATATATTCGCAACGGTAGGCCGGCACCACCACCTCAGGTACGAGATCATGACCATCTCCCTAAACTGAAATTGAATATTCCACCATTTGAGGGTAGATATGTTCCTGATATATATCTTACTTGGGAGTTAGAAACTGAACAACGATTTACATGTTTACAATATCCTGAGGAGAGACGTGTTCCTGCTGCTGTTTGTGCTTTCACTAGCTTTGCATGTGTTTGGTGGTCTGAACATTGTAGATTATATCCTGTTCCAGCTACTTGGGCTGCTTTGAAAACTGCTATGCGTACTCGTTGGGTTCCACCATATTATCAACGTGAATTACTTCAAAAATTGCAGCGTTTAAGACAAGGAAAAAATTCTGTAGAAGAATATTATCAGGAATTACAAACTGGCATGATTAGATGTGGTATTGTTGAGGAGAATGAAGCTATGCTTGCACGTTTTATGGGTGGATTAAATAAAGAGATTCAGACCATTCTAGAGTATAAGGATTATAATAATATCACTCGTTTATTCCATCTTGCTTGTAAAGCTGAACGTGAAGTGCAGGATCGACAGCCATTGGCGCGAACTAACTTTTCTGCAGGTCGACCTTCATCATGGACACCGCGTGCATCCTCTACTTCCACTTCACCATCACCTCCATCAGGTGCCACCTCCAGCCGTGATACAAGAAAGCAGGCACAACCACCACTCTCTGCCAAGAGCACACCTGCCGGGCCTGCGCAGAGCTCTTCTTCTTCCATGGCGTCAACAGGGCACACAAGTGATATTATTTGTCGTCGTTGTAAGGGAAGAGGACATTATGCGAGAGAATGCAAATCTCAGCGTGTGATGATTGCTACTGAGGATGGTGGGTATGAGTCCGCTAGTGACTATGATGAGGAGACTTTGGCTCTTATTACACGTGAAGAACATGGTGGAGATGATTCTGAAAATGAGACGCAACACATGGCTCCTGAAGACGCTGACAGGTATGAATGTTTAGTTGCTCAACGTGTTTTGAGTGTGCAGGTGACACAAGCTGAGCAAAATCAGAGGCATAATTTGTTCCATACAAAGGGAGTTGTGAAGGAACGTTCTGTTCGCGTCATCATAGATGGAGGGAGCTGTAAAAACTTGGCTAGCATGGAGATGGTGGAGAAACTATCTCTCACCACAAGACCACATCCACATCCTTACTACATCCAATGGTTCAACAACAGCGGCAAGGTTAAGGTAACAGGTACTGTTCGTGTGCATTTTAGTATCTCTACATATGCTGATTATGTTGATTGTGATGTGGTACCCATGCAAGCATGTTCCTTATAACTTGGTAGACCATGGCAATTTGATAAAAATTCTGTACACCATGGTAGAAACAATCAGTATACTCTTGTTCATAAGGATAAAAATATTACTTTTCTTCCTATGACTCCTGATTCCATTTTGAAAGATGACATTAATAGAGCTAATAAAGCAAAACAGGAGAAAAATAAGACTGAAAATCAGATTGTGGCAAAGGAATTTGAGCAACAAATGAAACCTAATAATAAACCATCTAGTGTTGTTTCTGGAATTAAATTGAAAAGTGCATGTTTACTTGCCACAAAATCTGATATTGATGAGCTAGATTTCAACAAATCTGTTTGCTATGCTTTTGTGTGCAAAGAGGCATTATTTTCATTCGAGGACGTGCCTTCCTCTTTGCCCCCTGCTGTCACTAACATTTTGCAGCAGTTCGCTGACGTCTTCCCACAAGACGTGCCACCGGGATTACCACCTATTCGAGGGATTGAGCATCAAATTGATTTAATTCCCGGTACATCGCTACCCAACCGTGCACCATACCGTACCAATCCAGAGGAGACGAAGGAGATTATGCGTCAAGTACAGGAGCTGCTCGACAAAGGTTATATACGCGAATCTCTTAGTCCTTGTGCTGTTCCTATTATACTAGTGCCTAAAAAGGATGGTACGTCGTGTATGTGTGTTGATTGTAGAGGCATTAATAATATTACTATTTGTTATCGTCATCCTATTCCTAGGCTAGATGATATGCTTGATGAATTGAGTGGCTCTACAATATTCTCCAAAGTTGATTTGCGTAGTGGATACCATCAAATTCGTATGAAATTGGGAGATGAATGGAAAACTGCATTTAAAACTAAGTTTGGTTTATATGAGTGGTTAGTCATGCCTTTTGGGTTAACTAATGCACCTAGTACTTTCATGAGACTAATGAACGAAGTTTTACGTGCTTTCATTGGACGATTTGTGGTGGTCTATTTTGATGATATACTGATTTATAGCAAATCTTTGGAAGAACATTTGGAACATTTACGTGCTGTTTTTATTGCTCTACGTGATGCACGTTTGTTTGGTAACCTTGGGAAGTGCACCTTTTGCACCGACCGAGTATCTTTTCTTGGCTATGTTGTTACTCCACAGGGAATTGAAGTTGATAAAGCCAAGATTGAAGCTATTGAGAGTTGGCCGCAGCCCAAAACGGTCACACAAGTGCGGAGTTTTCTTGGACTCGCTGGTTTCTATATTCATTTTGTGAGAGATTTTAGCACCATTGCTGCACCTCTCAACGAGCTTACAAAGAAGGATGTGCCTTTTGTTTGTGGTACCGCACAGGAAGAAGCCTTCACGGTATTGAAAGATAAGTTGACACATGCTCCTTTACTCCAACTTCCTGATTTTAATAAGACTTTTGAGCTTGAATGTGATGCTAGTGGAATTGGATTAGGAGGTGTGTTATTACAAGATGGTAAACCTGTTGCATACTTTTCTGAAAAATTGAGTGGGCCTAGTCTGAATTATTCTACTTATGATAAAGAACTATATGCTCTTGTTCGGACTTTAGAAACATGGCAACATTATTTATGGCCCAAAGAATTTGTTATACATTCTGATCATGAATCTTTGAAACATATTAAAAGTCAAGCTAAACTGAATCGTAGACATGCTAAATGGGTTGAATTCATTGAAACTTTCCCTTATGTCATTAAACACAAGAAGGGTAAAGAAAATGTTATTGCTGATGCATTGTCTCGTCGCTATACTATGCTTTCACAACTTGACTTCAAAATATTTGGTTTGGAGACCATCAAAGATCAATATGTGCATGATGCTGCTTTTAAAGATGTTTTGCAGAACTGTAAAGAAGGAAGAACCTGGAACAAGTTTGTCGTTAATGATGGATTTGTGTTCCGTGCTAACAAGCTATGCATTCCAGCTAGCTCTCTTCGTCTTTTGTTGTTGCAGGAGGCGCATGGAGGAGGATTGATGGGACACTTTGGCGTGAAGAAGACGGAGGACGTACTTGCTACACATTTCTTTTGGCCAAAGATGAGACGGGATGTTGAGTGTTTTGTTGCTCGCTGCACTACATGTCAAAAAGCTAAGTCATGACTCAATCCTCATGGTTTATATATGCCTTTGCCTGTACCTAGTGTTCCTTGGGAGGATATATCTATGGACTTTGTTTTTGGTTTACCTCGAACAAAGAAGGGGAGGGATAGCATATTTGTTGTCGTGGATAGATTCTCAAAAATGGCACACTTTATACCATGTCATAAAAGCGATGATGCTGTTAATGTTGCTGATTTGTTCTTCCGTGAAATTATTCGTTTGATTGGTGTGCCAAATACTATTGTTTCAGATCGTGATACTAAATTTCTTAGCCACTTTTGGAGATGTTTATGGGCTAAGTTGGGGACTAAACTGCTTTTTAGTACTACTTGTCACCCCCAAACTGATGGACAAACTGAAGTAGTCAATAGAACATTGTCTACTATGCTTAGGGCTGTTTTGAAGAATAATAAGAAAATGTGGGAAGAATGCTTGCCTCATATTGAGTTTGCTTATAATCGTTCATTGCATTCTACTACTAAGATGTGCCCTTTTGAAATTGTGTATGGTTTCCTACCTCGTGCACCTATTGATTTGTTGCCTCTTCCATCTTCGGAGAAGGTTAATTTTGATGCTAAACAACGTGCTGAATTGATCTTAAAAATGCATGAGTTAACTAAGGAAAACATTAAGCGTATGAATGCTAAATATAAACTTGCTGGAGATAAGGGTAAAAAACATGTTGTGTTTGCACCTGGAGATCTTGTTTGGTTACATTTGAGTAAGGATAGATTTCCTGATTTGCGCAGCCACGTGCTGATGGTCCTTTTAAGGTGTTAGAGAAAATAAATGATAATGCATATAAACTTGAGCTGCCTGCAGATTTTGGGGTTAGTCCCACTTTTAACATTACAGATGTGAAGCCTTATTTGGGTGAGGGAGATGCGCTTCCGTCGAGGACGACTTCATTTCAAGAAGGGGAGGATGATGAGGACATCAATACCATTGTTACACCCACAGCCCCTGCTGCTATACATACTGGACCAATTACTAGAGCTCGCGCACGCCAATTAAATTACCAGGTACTTTCGTTTCTTGGTAATGATTCTAATGTTCATGAGAATATGATGCTGCCTAAATTGGATACATTTGTTTTGCTTACAAATGAAGGGCCTAGCTTTGAGAAGGATGAACATTGGAGCAAGAACAAGCATGGAGATGATGGCATGCGCATGGGGGACAAGAACGGAGTTACAAGTGATGATTTCAGGACGTTGAAGCCACCATAATACGTGCATGAAGCCTTGGACGAAGTATACAAGATGCTACTTCATAACTTTCGTCCAGAGGCTATTCTAGGTGCTGCGTCACCTTATTATTGGGCCAGGCCCATGTAATTTCGAAATACTTGAGTATAGGCTCTTTTTAGAGTCCGTATGTGTGGGGAAACAAGAGATAGGGTTGGTTTCGGACCCCTTCCCCAAGGGCCACGAAATTCCCCCCTCTTCCTCCATATATACAGCCCTTAGCGCGTCGTTTAGACTTTGGGTTTTGTTTAGATTAAAAGTTCGCCATAGCTGCAACTTTGCGTACTTCGTTTGTGTTCAACGACCAGAGAAAGGCGTCACAGAAGCCCACCTTGATCAATAAAGCTTTCATCTTATATTCGCAATATCCAGATTGCAATATCAGTTTCTTGCTTGTTCTTCGTTTGCTCGCAGGAAACAGACCCTCGTGGTCAGGTTGATCGT
This sequence comes from Aegilops tauschii subsp. strangulata, assembly GCF_002575655.3. NCBI lineage: Eukaryota > Viridiplantae > Streptophyta > Magnoliopsida > Poales > Poaceae > Aegilops > Aegilops tauschii. The sequence goes on along the minus strand of NC_053035.3, from coordinate 182,939,645 downwards.
GCTCCGGCGTGGTCAATAACCTCTCGGAGTTGGTTTAGCGATTGCTAAGGCGCGACGTCCTCGCACGTTCGTAGTCGGATCGTTAAAGTCGACTTCCATCAAAGCGATATCTATCATCTCATCGAAAGACGGGACACCTTTGCCTCTATCAATAGTGCTTAGCGGCGACTACCCCTTAGCCTAGAGGTTGAGTGCACGTCAATCTGTTTCTTTTCTGTCCTCCTTTGGTTCGCAGGGCACATGAGCACTTCTGCTGAGCTACTTGGAAGAAGGGAAACGGACCGGCGTCCCGACCCCGGCAAACCAGATTTGCCGGGGGCTGCAAGCACGAGGATCCAACCGCGGCAAGATAAGGTTGCCGGGGGCTGCAGATCCAGATAAGTCTTTCATTCTCTATCATGCATTTCGGAACAGAACTGGGATATGTGAAACCTCGTTTTATTTCTAGGCCACCGTGCTCCCCTTTTCTATACCCAAGGAGTATCTCCTGGGCCCGGATTTGGTTGTAGCCGCGGTGGCAAGGAAGTAGAACAAGGAGCCTAAGCCCGCTTCATCCCTGCCTCCGGCAAGGGCGCGAGAATGGTCGAGGGAAGTAGGGGGACAGCAAGGCCTGTTGCCGGATGAAAACGTTTATCTTACATTATAACAAGGATTCGTTCCTTGTCGCGGGGTCTGCCCATGAATGAAAAACCCGACAAACATCCTTTTTCATTAAAAGCGTCCCACAACAGGCACTGTCCGTAAGGAATGAAAAACATGAACAAAGGGGATTACGAGCTTTAAATTTAACAAGGCCCGAAGGCTTACAGATTAAAAAAGAGATAAGATGCCCGTGATCCCTTTCTTGTCCCTCTCCTCAGGAGGCAGGTCAAGGAGGCGAGAGGACAAAAGGGGCGCCTAGGCGAGCTACGAGCAGCAGAAAGCACCAAGAGAACACCTCGGTGGCCGCCCACAGGTAGCCGGTGATGACGGTGCCGGGAAAGGAGCTGGAAGACGAGGCGGCAGGACCGGCGGTACGCGACGAAGGCGTCGGTGCCCGCGTACTCCGAGTTGACGGCCTTGCCGCCCGCCCTCTTCCTCTTCCACAGCCTCCCGACGCCAGCCGCCCAAGGAGACGGCCCCGAGAAGTTCAAGGAGCTGGCCCCACCCCCGGCAAAACCCTGCCGGAGGAGCGGCCAGGTGCAGATGCTACTGCTGCCGCACCCGCCCAGGCGCGGGGCGTCCGACGACTAGTCGGACTCATCCCCGTCATCTGCCCCGCTGTCCTCCTCATCACTTTCGCTCAAGGAAGAGCTTCCATCGTCGGAATCTCCATCGGAGGAGCTCTCCACGCAGCACTTCAGGCGAGTCCTGACGTCTCCGAAGACCTTGACGGAGAGCAGGCCGTCCTCCATCAATTTGAAGTAGAGGACGAGCCCTGCCGTCAGGCTGTGGATGCGAGCGAACGTCTTCCACCCACGACGGAGGTACATGACCCGAGGAGCCGGGAAGTCGACGTCGACCCGCGTGCCCCCATTCCCACAACCCCTCATGTGCAAACTGAGGGATTGGGGCCGGTCACGCTCCATCTCCCGAGCAAACGGGGTGGGAAGACGGAGACGGCGACGCAGAGGCCGGCGCAGCCTAATGAAGAACTCGCGGGGTTGGTCTCCGACATGGCCTTCCATCAGGAAAGGCACCATTGGCGGGGGCGAAGCCGGCGCGCCGCCTCGTCCTCCTCTTCCCCGAGCACTACGACCTCTGCCCCTGCCTTGCCCACGGCCTCACCCCCTCCCCCTTCCCCTCGCGGCCGGTTCCACCACCACGGGCTCAGGAGGAGGAGGGACGCGCTGTCGAGCGGCGACCCTCGCCGCCACCGTCTAGGGACCCGGGTTCCCTTTCTCCATGGCGAGTGAAAGGAAGAAGCAGAAGCAAGAGGAGATAGATGATAGAAGAATGCGGGACGCCATCCCCCCTTCCCCCTCTTTATAAAGGGGCGGGGTCGGGGATCGGCCGCTCTGCTCAGCCAATCCAGCCACCGGAGGCGCAGGGAATCAGGACCGACCCGCTACCCCAACCAGCAACGGCCCGGTTTCCAGCCTCCACCCCTTGCCACCCCAGGCGCATGAAGGACGCGTGGCGGACGAGCAGAACTGAGGGGACGGGTGAAGCGACCTATCCCCACCCCGTGATCGTGGGGAGTGGACACCTTGAAGACCGCGACCCAGCCCCGTTTAGTAAATGAGCCGCGCCTCCACGCCTCCCTCTTTTTACGGGGAAGGCGCGAGCCGCCTCTTTACTGCGATATGACGCATGCGTGTGGAAACCGCCCCACACATGCCGCCCACGTCACGCACACCCCTCCACGCCGCGCGCGCGGGTCGTGGGAAGCGCAGCACGCGAAAAGCCTTACCACGGTAAAAACCGCCCCGCCTGGCCGCGCACCGTTTTGGGCCTGGCCCAACAACGTGTCGCGCTTATGTGTGGCCCATGCCCGGGGGCTCCTGTCGGTGTACAAAAAGAGGGACACGATTTTGTACCCCTTTACCTATGCACGGGCGGTCGGAGCCGCGCCCACGGTCACACCAAGTAGAACAGGGGAGGTGAGCCAAGGTAAGACCGAAGCCTAAGATAATCAGAGCAACGCCAAGGCCGAGACCACAAGGAGCAGAGGGACGAAGTAGGCTCCCCCGGCAAGACCCTTGCCGGGGCAGCTCGCCCCACACCAACAGAGCGAGCCTCCCTTGAGCCCACGGTCCCCAACGCCATCATCCACGTGGGGCCAGGGCTCGGGAAGGCACCTCTGTGGTGGCATGCAGATGTTTGTGAAGACATATTCAAGATCAGATGAGGATTAGAAGAGGACGATCCTCAGCAAGATCCTTGCCGAGGAAGGCCACCAGACCCCCGGCAAGGCCCTTGCCGGGGACGACAGCGCGCCACGGCAAGACCCTTGCCGAGCCACCCGGCAAGGCCCTCACCAAGGACGCCAGCAGGGCCACCGCCAGGCCCACGCCAACCAAGCTTCCACCGCCGTTCACATGCAGCTGCCAGCCCAACCAGCTGGGCGGGCACCTGCGTGGCAACATGCAGCCCCCAGGCCACCTCATTGAGCGCCTGCGTGGCGGCATGCAGATCTTCGTGAAGGCTCCACCACCGCGCCACCTCAGCTGCCCGCCTGCCTACATGGCGCCGCACGCATCGCTGGCTAAGGCGCGTGTCGAAGCAAGGAGGAGCGGCGACGGACGGGACGGGCCTCGCCCCTGTCCCCGATAAAGCAGGGGGACACCTAAACTACGCATTAAATGCGTCTTGTCCTGTAATACGAGCGATAAGCTTAGGGCACTGTGCGCCTTTCCACCTCCTGTGTGCCACTGTGGCAGCCCCTTTCGACAATGAAAGGAGGCCCATGGCATACTGGAGAAGGATTCGATTCTTTGGAACCGCGCACTCACCACAGCTAGTTCGAGAGCTCAAGAACTCTGAAATACACCCACCAAAGCAGGACTAGGGTTTTACGCATCCTCCAGGCCCGAACCTGGGTAAACGCTCCTTGTGCTGGCTACTGATCCTGCTCTTCTTGCAACCCTGCGCCCCGGCAACTATAGTAGGGATTCTTGTGATCCCATAGGTGTTGTTTCCCCCGACATCCAGCATCATGTTGGGCCAGGGCTCGGGAGGCACCTCCATGGTGGCATGCAGATCTTTGTGAAGACAAGGAACACTCAAGATCAGATAAGGATCAGAAGACGATGATCCTCGGCAGGATCCTTGCCGAGGAAGGTCGCCAGACCCCCGGCAAGGTCCTTGCCGGGGACGACAGCGCGCCACACCAAGACCCTTACCGGGCCACCCGGCAAGGCCCTCACCGAGGACGCCAGTAGGGCCACTACCAGGCCCGCATCAACCGAGTCTCCACCACCGTTCACATGCAGCTGCCAGCCCAACCAGCTAGGCGGGCACCTGCGTGGCAACATGCAGCTCCCAGGCCAACTCATCAACCGCCTGCATGGCGGCATGCAGATCTTCGTGGAGGCTCCACCGCCGCGCCACCTCAGCTGCTTGCCTGCCTGCATGGCACCGCATGCGTCGCTAGCCAGGGCGCGTGTCGAAGCAAGGAGGAGCGGCGACGGACGGGACGGGCCTCGCCCCCGCCCCGATAAAGCAAGGGGACACCTAAGCTACGCATTAAATGCGTCTTGTCCTGTAATACGAGCGATAAGCTCATAGCACTGTGCACCTTTCCACCTCCTGTGTGCCACTGTGGCAGCCCCTTTCGACTATAAAAGGAGGCCCATGGCATACTGGAGAAGGATTCGTCTCTTTCGAACCACACACTCACCACAGCTAGTTCGAGAGCTCAAGAACTCTCTGAAATACACCCACCAAAGCAGGACTAGGTTTTTACGCATCCTCGCGGCCCGAACCTGGGTAAACGATCCTCGTGCTGGTTACTAATCCTGCTCTTCTCGCAACCCCGCGCCCCGGCAACCGTAGTAGGGATTCTTGTGATCCCATAGGTGTCGTTCCACACCGACATCTTTGGCGCGCCAGGTAGGGGGCGCAATTGTGAGAATCTGGTCTAGTGGCTAGCCTAGCAGCTCTTCGTCGCCACAGCTGCCAAGAAGGAGACGACCAGGAGAAAGGGGCGCCGCCTGCGAACGTGAAGGGCGCCAGTGCGGCAACAGAAAAGCTAAGTCATTCAGAGCTTTGAGTTATTTCCTTTTATATATAAGGTTATCGTCCTCGGAGATCTTGCCTATGTATGAGAAACCTGCATGCAAAGGGGCCCTCCCGCAATTGGCAACGCCCTTGTTCTGTTTTGAGTCCGCTCAACAGCTCAAAGCGGCTGCGTCGAGAGTGGCGGGGTAGCCTTCCGCACTTGGCAACGCTCCCGACTCTGACTCGAGTCAAACTCGACAGTTCGGGCGGCCGCGCTAAGGGCGGTAAGGTGGTTCGCCCGGCAGCAAGCACACCCGGCAGGCCACTGGGGACCTGTCCCCAAGATGCCGTCCTGGGTTTACGCGTCGGCAAGCCTACCCAGTTAACGTAGGGTGGACATACAAAGGAAAATCGAACAAGAAAATAACATGCATGATACTAAAAGTGGTGTAGAGTTATATTACATCGATTTGTTGCTGCGGTTCTAACTAAAGATAGCGATTGTCTTGGTTGTGAACCTGCAGTGGTGATAAGAAACGGGGTGCCTAATCCCGGTGCTAGCCCTCTACCCTCTGAATACCGCCGACGCGGGTGATGATGGGCTTGATGCGCTCCCTGAGCGACGCGAGGTTAGTATCCTCCGGCAAGCTCTCCAGCGTGGCGTCGAAGTCGAGGTCGGGGTACCAATAGGCCACCTTGGTGAGAACCTTGGTCATGGCGCCCTGGCAAAGCCTCCGGGCCTCATCGGCCAGCGAGGCCGCCCGGTTGGCGTGAAGCCTCTCCAGAGCGCCGACAACCTTCTCAAAGAACAGGGTCAAGCTGCAGTTGGCGCTCACGCTCCGCTCCGGGGCATACCTCATGTCCGACATCCCCATGGTGGCCAGCTGCGCGGCGGCCTGGTTGGCAACGGTGGCAAGGCGGTCGAGCCAGCGGTTCTCGCCCTCCACGTGATCCATGAAGTTGAGGGCCTCGTTCTTCCGCAACTGCTTCTCCGCCTCCAGCTCCTTGGCCAGGGTCCCCTCCCGGGTTTTGGCCTCCGAGAGCATCCCCTCGAGGCCCTGCAGCTTCAGCGTGAGGTCCTTGATGGACTCGTTGGCCTCGGAGAGCTCCCCGGCCCTGCTGAAGGCCGCGCCCTACGCCCCCGTCAAGGCGTTGTTGAGCATGTCCTTCTCCTGGGACAGCTTCAGGGCCTGCTCCTTCAGCTCGTCCCGCTCCGCCTCCAGCTCCTTCACCTTGCCGGTGTGAACCTGGGCCTGGGCATTGAGTGCCTCCTTGTGCCTCTGCTCCAGCTCACTGGTCCGCTGTAGGACAAGCTTCTCCACCTCTTCATCCTTGCCTCGAAGCGTGGCAGCAAGCTTCTCCTCGCGCGCGGCGAGGTCCTCCTCCTAGGAGTTCAGTGCGGCCTCATGCTGGGTCCGGGCGGCCTCGGCGGCAGCGGCCAAGTTCTTCGCCGTCTCTTGGGCTTTCTCGACGTCGGCGAGCTTCATGGTGAGCTCCACGTCGCGATTGGCCAGCTCGCCCTGGGCGGCCTTCAGCTCCTTGTGAGCCACAAGGAACCAGTCCTGCGTCTCGGCAACGCGCTTCTGGAGGTCCGCTTCCGCCTTCTCCACCACCGCCGTCCTGGACTTAGCCTTGTCCAGGCGGGCGTGGTGGAGCGCCTGGAGCTTCCGGAAGCTGGCGCCCATGGCATGGAGGAGCCGCTCTTCCTGCGAGCCGTCGCCACTAACGCTCGGCTCGTCAACGACCTCAAGCCCGGCGGCAGCAAGCACTTCGTCGTCGAACACTTCTCCCTCGATGGGTGTCTTGGTGCTCGACGCGCTAGGAAGGTGGACGAACAAGTCGTCACTCACCCTCAGGCACTTGCCGAAGCCAGAAGCAGCAGAGGAGGAAGGCTGGTCATCAGCCACCTCCTCCTCGGCAGGCCCCTTGCCGGTCTCCTCAGCGGTGGCCTTGCTGGATTCCCCGGCAGGCCCCTTGGCGGCATCGTCAGCAGCGCCCTCGGCGGCCTCCTCGGCGGCGATCTTCTCGGCATCCGCCTCGGCAGCCTTGGCGACGTCCCCGATGACAGCGTCCACGTCCTCCGGGTTTATCGAGGAGGGATCTGGACACCGATGAAGGGTGTGAGGCAAGGCCAAGACCAAGGGTCAGCAAGAAAGAAAAAGGAACAGGGACGAAAGGCGAGCGACTTACCAGCACCAGTGCCAGGCCAGGACAAAGAAGTCCCCTCCCTGCCAACATTTGGCATCGAGGCAAAGCCGCCGGCGCCCAAGTTCTCCTCCTCCTCCTCCATGTGCGTGGGCTCGGTGCTTGGCGCCCTTGCCGGGGACGCCCCTCGAGGCGGCGTGGTCGATGGGGGCGGCGTGTTGGGAGTAGCCCTCTGCGGCTCCTCCTGCTGCTGCTCTCCTCCTGCGTACCTGGCAAGGTCAGCACCAAAGTGTCATGCCCCTGACACATGTCGACGAGGGAAGAGTGATAAACTTATGCTGGGGGCTATGCCGAGGGCTGCTGTCTGGGCTGCTCAACACCACCAGTGGCGCCTTCGAAGTACCAGCCGGGGGCTGGCCACCCGCCGACACCTTGGCCCTCTTCACTCTTTGGGCCAGAGTCTCCACGTCCATGCAAAGACGAAGACAAGTCAAGACAAGCGACACAGATTGAGGAGGCAGAGATAACGAAAAGGAACCCGATACTTACTCGTCGTCCACCTCCTCCTCTACTGTCTTCCTCTTCCTCCTCGGGCTGAGGGATCCATAATCGAAAGTGACCCCCGCGTCGGCGTCTGCCGGAGGAGGGGAGGAGGGCGGAGTCTACGGGCGCGTGGACGGAGAAGAAGCAGGTGCCTTCTTCCTCGCTGCCGCAGCCTTCACCACCTTCTTCGCCGTTGCGGCCCTCGTCTGACGCACGGACTCCTACGGGGACTTTGGCCGCCGCGCGGCCCTGGCGGGCCGCACCGGCTCGCCGGAAGTGGCTCACCGCAGGTGATGAGGACATCAATACAATTATTACACCCACAGTCCCTGCTGCTATACATACTGGACCAATTACTAGAGCTCGCGCACGCCAATTAAATTACCAGGTACTTTCGTTTCTTGCTAATGATTCTAATGTTCATGAGAATATGATGCTGCCTAAATTGGATACATTTGTTTTGCTTACAAATGAAGGGCCTAGCTTTGAGAAGGATGAACATTGGAGCAAGAACAAGCATGGAGATGATGGCATGCGCATGGGGAACAAGAACGGAGTTACAAGTGATGATTTCAGGACGTTGAAGCCACCATAATGCGTGCATGAAGCCTTGGACGAAATATACAAGATGCTACTTCATAACTTTCGTCCAGAGGCTATTCTAGGTGCTGCGTCACCTTATTATTGGGCCAGGCCCATGTAATTTCGAAATACATAAGTATAGGCTGTTTTTAGAGTCCGTATGTGTGGGGAAACAAGAGATAGGGTTGGTTTCGGACCCCTTCCTCAAGGGCCACGAAATTCCCCCCCTCTTCCTCCATATATACAGCCCTTAGGGCGTCGTTTAGACTTTGGGTTTTGTTTAGATTAAAAGTTCGCCATAGCTGCAACTTCGCGTACTTCGTTTGTGTTCAGCGACCAGACAAAGGCGTCACAGAACCCCACCTGGATCAATAAAGCTTTCATCTTATATTCGCAATATCCAGATTGCAATCTCAGTTTCTTGCCTGTTCTTCGTTTGCTCGCAGGAAACAGACCCTCGTGGTCAGGTTGATCGTGCTCCGGCGTGGTCGATAACCTCTCGGAGTTGGTTTAGCGATTGCTAAGGCGCGACGTCCTCGCACGTTCGTAGTCGGATCGTCAAAGTCGACTTCCATCAAAGCGATATTCATCATCTCATCGAAAGACGGGACACCTTTGCCTCTATCAAGTGGTATCAGATTTCCAGGTTGCTCGGTGAGATTTTACAGTTTTTCGTAGTTTAGATCGAGTCTGTTCTTCATACCTACAGTCCACGAAAAAGCCACAAAAAAAAATTAGGGTTAGTTCATCATATCCGAACCAATCTGAGCCTTTGCATAATCTTTTTAGGGTTTTTGCTTTGTTGAATTTGCGGTTGCATCGTCGTGTCAAGTTGCTGGTCTTAGAGTCTAGTCTTTTAGAGTTTCGAGTTCTGGTCATAAGTTGTCACGCCGCCGCCGCACCATCATCATCGCCTTGCCATCTACCACCATTGCTTATCCGCCACCGCTTTGAATCCGTATCCATATACCACCACCGCTGCCATATACTACCGCCATATATCCACCACCAATCCGAGTTCTTTTCATAGTCGGTTTGTTTTAGAGATCCATATATTTTCCGTTTCGTGTTTCCTTGCCTGAGTAGGTCTCGGAAAAAAAAAAAGTCTGGAGACCCCCGGGCAGTTTTTAGGCCAAAATTTCGGCAACCAAAAATATTTTTTCCCTATCCTCTTTTTAGGCCCCGGGTAGTGTTTTGAGACACTCGCCATCATAGTGATTTTTTGTCGCACTTTTTCGTCGTCGCTGCCCTGATTTCCGAAAAAAAAATAGTCAAAAAATTTTGTGCCCATCCTGTCAGTTTGACCTGGGAAGAGTTTTGAGACACTCGCCATTATAGTGATTTTTTCGCAAAAAAAAAAAAAAAAAAGAGGAGCGCAAAAAAAAAAGAGAGCGCAAAAAAAAAAAAAAAGAGCGAAAAAAAAAATCCCTGAGTGTGCTTTTCCCTTGTTTACGTGCAGCGCCGTGATTTTGTTAGTGTTCTAGGCTCGCGTCTCTAGCACGGTCTAGCCTAGGACCAGCACAGTACCGTCGTTGAGCGTTTATTCAACTTTGCATCTCTGAATTGATTATTGCTTACCATTTTGCTACCATATTATAAGCCTTCCCAGCTCCACATAAGTCTACATCGTGCGTTTGACTCTCCCTGGTAATCGCTATATCCAAGCTTTGAGAGTTTTTGACTACAACGGTTGCCGATCACCACCTGCTGCTGGGTAAGAACTGGTAAGAATTTGAGATTCGCTTGAAGGTTTTGTGACACACCACCATCCCACCACTTCTAGTAGTCTGCAGGATCATATTCTTTTGTGTTTCTATTACTGCTAACCATGGCAGGTTCACAAGCCGATGAGACTGATTGGGCGAACATGACGAACAAGGAGTTGCATGATAAATTTCAGCAAATGATGAGTGGCCAGGTGGGTGATGTGCTAAACAGATTTGAAGAGGCTATGGAGAAGATAGATGCCGTGGAGAAGTCGTTTGAGACAAAGCTGGATAACAAGTTTACTGAATTACTAAAGCGTCTTCCCCAACCACCACCGGCTGCACATGTCGCACCTCTACAACAACAACAACCACATCTCCAACGCCGCCTTCCAAATCAAGTGGGACGGGCACAGCGCGTTCCAATTGAGATTGGTCAAAATTCGGGTGCTGCTGTCCCTACTGTTGATGCTTCTTTGGCTCCTGCTCCTGCGGCGGCTGAGGAGGATGACGATTATGCGGGCGATTATGAGGATGAGGTTGATCAACATCAGAACTACGTGCAGCCACCAGCACCACCACCAGCAGGTCGACCTCAGGTATATATTCGCAACGGTAGGCCGGCACCACCACCTCAGGTACGAGATCATGACCATCTCCCTAAACTGAAATTGAATATTCCACCATTTGAGGGTAGATATGTTCCTGATATATATCTTACTTGGGAGTTAGAAACTGAACAACGATTTACATGTTTACAATATCCTGAGGAGAGACGTGTTCCTGCTGCTGTTTGTGCTTTCACTAGCTTTGCATGTGTTTGGTGGTCTGAACATTGTAGATTATATCCTGTTCCAGCTACTTGGGCTGCTTTGAAAACTGCTATGCGTACTCGTTGGGTTCCACCATATTATCAACGTGAATTACTTCAAAAATTGCAGCGTTTAAGACAAGGAAAAAATTCTGTAGAAGAATATTATCAGGAATTACAAACTGGCATGATTAGATGTGGTATTGTTGAGGAGAATGAAGCTATGCTTGCACGTTTTATGGGTGGATTAAATAAAGAGATTCAGACCATTCTAGAGTATAAGGATTATAATAATATCACTCGTTTATTCCATCTTGCTTGTAAAGCTGAACGTGAAGTGCAGGATCGACAGCCATTGGCGCGAACTAACTTTTCTGCAGGTCGACCTTCATCATGGACACCGCGTGCATCTTCTACTTCCACTTCACCATCACCTCCATCAGGTGCCACCTCCAGCCGTGATACAAGAAAGCAGGCACAACCACCACTCTCTGCCAAGAGCACACCTGCCGGGCCTGTGCAGAGCTCTTCTTCTTCCATGGCATCGACAGGGCACACAAGTGATATTATTTGTCGTCGTTGTAAGGGAAGAGGACATTTTGCGAGAGAATGCAAATCTCAGCGTGTCATGATTGCTACTGAGGATGGTGGGTATGAGTCCGCTAGTGACTATGATGAGGAGACTTTGGCTCTTATTACACGTGAAGAACATGGTGGAGATGATTCTGAAAATGAGACGCAATACATGGCTCCTGAAGACGCTGACAGGTATGAATGTTTAGTTGCTCAACGTGTTTTGAGTGTGCAGGTCACACAAGCAGAGCAAAATCAGAGGCATAATTTGTTCCATACAAAGGGAGTTGTGAAGGAACGTTCTGTTCGCGTCATCATAGATGGAGGGAGCTGTAACAACTTGGCTAGCATGGAGATGGTGGAGAAGCTATCTCTCACCACAAGACCACATCCACATCCTTACTACATCCAATGGTTCAACAACAGCGGCAAGGTTAAGGTAACACGTACTGTTCGTGTGCATTTTAGTATCTCTACATATGCTGATTATGTTGATTGTGATGTGGTACCCATGCAAGCATGTTCCTTATTACTAGGTAGACCATGGCAATTTGATAAAAATTCTGTACACCATGGTAGAAACAATCAGTATACTCTTGTTCATAAGGATAAAAATATTACTTTGCTTCCTATGACTCCTGATTCCATTTTGAAAGATGACATTAATAGAGCTAATAAAGCAAAACAGGAGAAAAATAAGAGTGAAAATCAGATTGTGGCAAAGGAATTTGAGCAACAAATGAAACCTAATAATAAACCATCTAGTGTTGTTTCTGAAATTAAATTGAAAAGTGCATGTTTACTTGCCACAAAATCTGATATTGATGAACTAGATTTCAGCAAATCTGTTTGCTATGCTTTTGTGTGCAAAGAGGCATTATTTTCATTCGAGGACGTGCCTTCCTCTTTGCCCCCTGCTGTCACTCACATTTTGCAGGAGTTCGCTGACGTCTTCCCACAAGACGTGCCACCGGGATTACCACCTATTCGAGGGATTGAGCATCAAATTGACTTAATTCCCGGTGCATCGCTACCCAACCGTGCACCATACCGTACCAATCCAGAGGAGACGAAGGAGATTATGCGTCAAGTACAGGAGCTGCTCGACAAAGGTTATATACGCGAATCTCTTAGTCCTTGTGCTGTTCCTATTATACTCGTGCCTAAAAAGGATGGTACGTCGCGTATGTGTGTTGATTGTAGAGGCATTAATAATATTACTATTCGTTATCGTCATCCTATTCCTAGGCTCGATGATATGCTTGATGAATTGAGTGGCTCTACAATATTCTCCAAAGTTGATTTGCGTAGTGGATACCATCAAATTCGTATGAAATTGGGAGATGAATGGAAAACTGCATTTAAAACTAAGTTTGGTTTATATGAGTGGTTAGTCATGCCTTTTGGGTTAACTAATGCACCTAGTACTTTCATGAGACTAATGAACGAAGTTTTACGTGCTTTCATTGGACGATTTGTGGTGGTCTATTTTGATGATATACTGATTTATAGCAAATCTTTGGAAGAACATTTGGAACATTTACGTGCTGTTTTTATTGCTCTACGTGATGCACGTTTGTTTGGTAACCTTGGGAAGTGCACCTTTTGCACCGACCGAGTATCTTTTCTTGGCTATGTTGTTACTCCACAGGGAATTGAAGTTGATAAAGCCAAGATTGAAGCTATTGAGAGTTGGCCGCAGCCCAAAACGGTCACACAAGTGCGGAGTTTTCTTGGACTCGCTGGTTTCTATAGGCGTTTTGTGAGAGATTTTAGCACCATTGCTGCACCTCTCAACGAGCTTACAAAGAAGGATGTGCCTTTTGTTTGGGGTACCGCACAGGAAGAAGCCTTCACGGTATTGAAAGATAAGTTGACACATGCTCCTTTACTCCAACTTCCTGATTTTAATAAGACTTTTGAGCTTGAATGTGATGCTAGTGGCATTGGATTAGGAGGTGTGTTATTACAAGATGGCAAACCTGTTGCATACTTTTCTGAAAAATTGAGTGGGCCTAGTCTGAATTATTCTACTTATGATAAAGAACTATATGCTCTTGTTCGGACTTTAGAAACATGGCAACATTATTTATGGCCCAAAGAATTTGTTATACATTCTGATCATGAATCTTTGAAACATATTAAAAGTCAAGCTAAACTGAATCGTAGACATGCTAAATGGGTTGAATTCATTGAAACTTTCCCTTATGTCATTAAACACAAGAAGGGTAAAGAAAATGTTATTGCTGATGCATTGTCTCGTCGCTATACTATGCTTTCACAACTTGACTTCAAAATATTTGGTTTGGAGACCATCAAAGATCAATATGTGCATGATGCTGATTTTAAAGATGTATTGCAGAATTGTAAAGAAGGAAGAACCTGGAACAAGTTTGTCGTTAATGATGGATTTGTGTTCCGTGCTAACAAGCTATGCATTCCAGCTAGCTCTCTTCGTCTTTTGTTGTTGCAGGAGGCGCATGGAGGAGGATTAATGGGACACTTTGGCGTGAAGAAGACGGAGGACGTACTTGCTACACATTTCTTTTGGCCAAAGATGAGACGGGATGTTGAGCGTTTTGTTGCTCGCTGCACTACATGTCAAAAAGCTAAGTCACGACTCAATCCTCATGGTTTATATATGCCTTTGCCTGTACCTAGTGTTCCTTGGGAGGATATATCTATGGACTTTGTTTTAGGTTTACCTCGAACAAAGAAGGGGAGGGATAGCATATTTGTTGTCGTGGATAGATTCTCGAAAATGGCGCACTTTATACCATGTCATAAAAGCGATGATGCTGTTAATGTTGCTGATTTGTTCTTTCGTGAAATTATTCGCTTGCATGGTGTGCCAAATACTATTGTTTCAGATCGTGATACTAAATTTCTTAGCCACTTTTGGAGATGTTTATGGGCTAAGTTGGGGACTAAACTGCTTTTTAGTACTACTTGTCACCCCCAAACTGATGGACAAACTGAAGTAGTCAATAGAACATTGTCTACTATGCTTAGGGCTGTTTTGAAGAATAATAAGAAAATGTGGGAAGACTGCTTGCCTCATATTGAGTTTGCTTATAATCGTTCATTGCATTCTACTACTAAGATGTGCCCTTTTGAAATTGTGTATGGTTTCCTACCTCGTGCACCTATTGATTTGTTGCCTCTTCCATCTTCGGAGAAGGTTAATTTTGATGCTAAACAACGTGCTGAATTGATCTTAAAAATGCATGAGTTAACTAAGGAAAACATTGAGCGTATGAATGCTAAATATAAACTTGCTGGAGATAAGGGTAGAAAACATGTTGTGTTTGCACCTGGAGATCTTGTTTGGTTACATTTGCGTAAGGATAGATTTCCTGATTTGCGCAAATCAAAGCTAATGCCACGTGCTGATGGTCCTTTTAAGGTGTTAGAGAAAATAAATGATAATGCATATAAACTTGAGCTGCCTGCAGATTTTGGGGTTAGTCCCACTTTTAATATTGCAGATTTGAAGCCTTATTTGGGTGAGGAAGATGAGCTTCCGTCGAGGACGACTTCATTTCAAGAAGGGGAGGATGATGAGGACATCAATACAATTATTACACCCACAGTCCCTGCTGCTATACATACTGGACCAATTACTAGAGCTCGCGCACGCCAATTAAATTACCAGGTACTTTCGTTTCTTGCTAATGATTCTAATGTTCATGAGAATATGATGCTGCCTAAATTGGATACATTTGTTTTGCTTACAAATGAAGGGCCTAGCTTTGAGAAGGATGAACATTGGAGCAAGAACAAGCATGGAGATGATGGCATGCGCATGGGGAACAAGAACGGAGTTACAAGTGATGATTTCAGGACGTTGAAGCCACCATAATGCGTGCATGAAGCCTTGGACGAAATATACAAGATGCTACTTCATAACTTTCGTCCAGAGGCTATTCTAGGTGCTGCGTCACCTTATTATTGGGCCAGGCCCATGTAATTTCGAAATACATAAGTATAGGCTGTTTTTAGAGTCCGTATGTGTGGGGAAACAAGAGATAGGGTTGGTTTCGGACCCCTTCCTCAAGGGCCACGAAATTCCCCCCCTCTTCCTCCATATATACAGCCCTTAGGGCGTCGTTTAGACTTTGGGTTTTGTTTAGATTAAAAGTTCGCCATAGCTGCAACTTCGCGTACTTCGTTTGTGTTCAGCGACCAGACAAAGGCGTCACAGAACCCCACCTGGATCAATAAAGCTTTCATCTTATATTCGCAATATCCAGATTGCAATCTCAGTTTCTTGCCTGTTCTTCGTTTGCTCGCAGGAAACAGACCCTCGTGGTCAGGTTGATCGTGCTCCGGCGTGGTCGATAACCTCTCGGAGTTGGTTTAGCGATTGCTAAGGCGCGACGTCCTCGCACGTTCGTAGTCGGATCGTCAAAGTCGACTTCCATCAAAGCGATATTCATCATCTCATCGAAAGACGGGACACCTTTGCCTCTATCAGCAGGACTCGCCCTCTCCCCGTGGCCGGAGGGTCAACAGCCCCGGCCTCCTGCTCCGATGATTCGTCGGCCGCTTCCTCAACCAGAGGAGCCTCAGGGCCGGCGCTGCTGGCTTCCCCGGCGGCGGCCGCCCACCGGGCGAGCTCCTCCTCCTCCGCAGCCGTCGCGGCCCTGTCCTCCACACCACCAGCGTTGTCGGCCTCCTCGGCGAGCTGCACCTCCCTCGCCCTGGTGGCGATGTAGTCCAGTTCCGCCTGGGTGGTGTCCTGGACGAGCAGCCGCTCAGCGTCGGCGTTGACGTACCCCTCGTGCAGAGTGTCAAAGAACTGCTGCACCTCAGCGTCCTCCGGCTCCTTCCAGCTCGGGTCAGGGCCATGCGCGTTGCAGTCCGGCATCATGGCGATGATATCGGACCGGCGCGAGTTATTACACAACGGGACCACTCCCACCGGCAGCTTGAACAAAGGCCCCTTGAAGACCTTGCCGGCCTTCACGGCGGCCCTCGCGACCTTGCCGGTCCGTTCGACCTCGCCGTCGCGGCCCACATCGAGCTGGAAGAGCCGCTGGCAGAAATGGGCATGCCCCATCACGGTGAAGTTGTGGTCGAGGCCGTGGCGAAGCCGCATGGTGTCAACGGGGTTCGTAAAGAGCCAGGCTGGCCTCCCCTTGTTGTGCAGTGGAGCGATCCGGCGGCGGATGAAGTCCGCCCCGATCATCTCAAGGGTGAGCCCGGCCTCGGTAAGCCGGAGAATCCTGGTGGTGGCGACCGTGAGCTTCTCGTCGTCGGCGTCGACGTCGCTCCAATCGCTTCTGTAGACCGGCGGCGCCCGGCGAACTTCGCAGAACGCCGGCGGGTCCTTCTCTTCGATCCAGCACCACCGGCCCCGCCATTCTTCCCACCTCTCCTTCATGGCGCCATCCGGGTATGCTCCCTTGGATCTTGGGATCCAGGCGATGCAACCCGAAATGGCGCCTCCCGTATGGATCCGAGGGAAGAAGTGATGGCGGAAGAGCGCCGTGTTGGGGTGCACTCCGGCGAAACCCTCGCAGAGGTGCGTGAAAAGGGCCATGCACGCCACCGCATTCGGGGTAAAATCCAAGAGGCGGAAGCCAAAGGTGTGCATGATGTCACTGAAAAAATCGGAGAAGGGAGGACAAAGCGCGCAGGAAAAATAGTCGACAAAGAAGGGGTACCGATTTGGGGCAGCCTCGGCGCAGTTGGCGGGGATGACGCGCGTGGCTGGATGCCCCGACTTCTCTCCCCCCGTCTTCACCCCCCACAGGGGCCTGAAGAATTCCCGGAGCTCGAACACGTCAACTGTCAAGGCGAAGAAGGCGGACTGCGTCCGCTGCACCGCCAGCGCACTCTCCAGCGGCTTCGCCGCTCCGGCATTCTTAGCCACACCCTTGCCCTTGACGGATTTCGGTGCCATGGCGGCTGGGAGAGAAGGGCAAAGCAAAGGGCGGCGAGAACACAACGGCGGTGAGCGAGAGCGAAGCTTGCTGAAGAAGAGGAAGACGAGCGGAGGCTTCCGAGATTGGGATTGCGCAAAGGGTAAAAGGAACAGTGCGCCCACGGTTTCCCCTTTTTATGGGGAAGGTGCGGGTCGCGCTGTCCATTTACTACGATGTGAAGCATGCGTGCAGGAATCGCCCCACACATGCCGCCCACGTAACGCACACCCCTCCACACCACGCCGCGCCGCGCACGGGTCGTGGGAAGCGCAGCGCGCGAAAGGTTTTACCGCGGTAAAAACTGCCCCACCTGCCCGCGCACCATTTTGGGCCTGGCCCAACAACGTGTCGCGCTTATGCGTGGCCCAGGCCCGGGGGCTCCTGTCGGTGTACAAAAGGAGGGGCGCACTTTTGTACCCCTTTACCTGTGCACGGGCAGTCGGAGCCGCGGTCACACCAAGCAGAACAGGGGAGGTGAGCCAAGGTAAGACTGAAGCCCAAGATAATCAGAGCAACACCAGGGCCAAGACCACAAAGAGCAGAGGGACGAAGTAGGTTCCCCCGGCAAGACCCTTGCCGGGGCAGCTCGCCCCACACCAACAGAGCGAGCCACCCTTGACCCCACGGTCTACAGCATCACGTTGGGCCAGGGCTCGGGAGGCACCTCCATGGTGGCATGCAGATCTTTGTGAAGACAAGGAACAGTCAAGATCAGATGAGGATCAGAAGACGATGATCCTCGGCAGGATCCTTTCCGAGGAAGGTCGCCAGACCCCCGGTAAGGTCCTTGCCGGGGACAACAGCGCACCATGACAAGACCCTTGCCGGGCCACCCGGCAAGGCCCTCACTGAGGACGCCAGCAGGGCCACTACCAGGCCCGCACCGACCGAGTCTCCACCACTGTTCACATGCAGCTGCGAGCCCAACCAGCTGGGCGGGCACCTGCTTGGCAACATGCAGCTCCCAGGCTAACTCATCAAGCGCCTTCGTGGAGGCTCCACCACCGCGCCACCTCAGTTGCTTGCCTGCCTGCGTGGCGCCGCATGCGTCGCTAGCCAGGGCGCGTGTCGAAGCAAGGAGGAGCGGCGACGGACGGGACAGGCCTCGCCCCCGTCCCCGATAAAGCAAGGGGACACCTAAGCTACGCATTAAATGCGTCTTGTCCTGTAATACGAGCGATAAGCTCATAGCACTGTGCGCCTTTCCACCTCCTGTGTGCCACTGTGGCAGCCCCTTTCGACTATAAAAGGAGGCCCATGGCATACTGGAGAAGGACTCAGCTCTTTCGAACCACACACTCACCACAGCTAGTTCGAGAGCTCAAGAACTCTCTGAAATACACCCACCAAAGCAGGACTAGGGTTTTACGCATCCTCGCGGCCCGAACCTGGGTAAACGATCCTCGTGCTGGTTACTAATCCGGCTCTTCTCGCAACCCCGCGCCCCGGCAACCGTAGTAGGGATTCTTGTGATCCCATAGGTGTCGTTCCACACCGACATCCTATCTTATCATACAAGTTATACATCATATGGCGGTTTATATCTACAGGCCCTAATCCGCCTTTGGGCCTCGGGCCTTCTCGTTAGATCTCCTCCGTAAAGCGCCATATTCCTTGTCTTCGTGGGGTTCAATATGAATAATCCACTATGAGTATAACCCGGCCCCTCCTAGGCGATTTATACTCAATAGCTATATCCCCAACATTAGGCCCCAGATTGATTTGAACTTGTTCATGTCAATCTTTCAATACTTAGAAAATTCCTCCTTCAACATCTTCGTGAAAATCTTGTAACTCGCCGTGATGTCACCTTCCAAGATCATGATAATCCGTCGTGACGTCATCTGCCATTAACTTTATATAGAACCCAAATCTTTTAATACTTCTCCTTTAATGAATCTCCGAAAATCGAGGCGTCTGTATATCCATAGATCTGTTTTTTCGACCTCCTCGATTCCCGCGCCTGCCACTTATCCATTCACCTTATAAATAGGACCGGGGGTCATTTTCACTTTTCCCCCTCATGCCTCTTCACTTCATCTTCTTCCTCGCGTCGACCTAGCACTCAAGCTCAGTTGCCGCCGCCAGGCCTTCGTCTTCGACCTCAACTCCGGCCGCTGCATCACCCTGATCGTACCAGAGAATCGCGACGCCACTCCGCTGTTCGATCAGCATCAGTAAGCCTTCTTTCTTTCCACCCCAGATCTGCTACTAGGGTTTCAGTGTTCAACGGTGTTCGTCAGTGTTCGTCGGTGTTCATTGCTGCGCAATAGCTCCTGACTCAAACCTTGACTTTTATCCCGTATAGCAATATCCGTAGTCCTTCTTTCCATTAGTGCATCTCATCTAAGTAGAAAATCTCATATGTTTCCTTCAACTGTTCAAGTACCAGAATATTTAACCCTGAATATTTTTCCACTTTCTGAAGCACGGTAGATCCAGATTTGTAATACCAACTCGTGAAACCTGTTTTTCCATCACTTAGTTATTTCAGATTTGTACCTTCAATACTAACGTAGGCGGTTTAACTTTTTAGAGAATGATAATCCGCCAGGTACCATTAGTCCCCTCATAAACCGCCAACCGCCTGTCATTATAATTCTGATAATATCACCCTCCGGTTTAACAATCTTGCACGCTTTAACAACTGTCTCTTAACCTGTAACACTTTATGCTTGCCAATCATGAATCTTAAACCGGCACAATCCTTCCTTTAGGTTTGTTGAACAAATGGCCAAGTCTTTTTATACTTGCAACTGGGTTCCTTCCCGAGTTACTAAAGAAAAACTGAACGGGTGCGTCGCAACCGGCGCCTTGGCAAAAAAGGAAGTCATACACTGGAGAGCCCCTGGTCCAGAAAATCCTCCTGAGCCCAAGGATGGAGAAGTGATTGTATTCGTTGATCACCTGGGTCGAGGGTTCAGCCCTCCCGGATCAAAAAATTCCGCGATGTGCAGCTTCCAACTCCACCCTCAAGATATTGGACCTAACTCTGTGTCCAATATTTGTAATTTTCAAGTGTTCTGCGAGGCTTATCTGCAGGAAGAACCCACAGTTGAACTGTTCAGAGACTTCTTCTATTTGAACCGCCGTACTGAATTTACAGATGGGCCCAATACTGAACTTGGCGGGGTTTCAATTCAGAAGAGGAAAGATGTCAGTTTCCCTCACGCCAAACATCATACTCACCCAAAAGATTGGAATCAGACTTGGTTGTATTGCCGAGGTACGTCTCCAGCTGAAGAAAATCCTCTGCCGGGTTATCGCGCTCACCGGCTTACCAGCACACATCCATTCCCCCAACGACTGAGCGCAAAGGAACGAGCCAAGTATGCACCACAGCTTTCGAAGCTCCGAGCCTTTGTGGCAAACGGTTTAACAGGCGTCGACTTTGTCCGTTGTTGCGTTTCTTGGAGTATCTTGCCTCTAAATCGTCGCCCTGGTTTAATGTGTGAATACATAGGGAATTTAAAAGACCCTCAACGCCATATTGATATCCAGCTATCCGATGCTGAAATTACTGAAGCTGTTAAGAAGATGCTGGATGAACCGGTGGCCGAATGCAGTAAAACAGGGCATAGCCCTTTCTGCGTTTCAAACAAACGGCCAGTTGTAAGAATTGCGCAACTCTTATTTTAATCCGACCCTTGTTAATATTCCCTTATAACTTTTTTCAATCCTTGACAGGGTGATGATCCGTTCTGGAAGAAGAAGCCGCAGTGATGAGGACATCAATACCATTGTTACACCCACAGCCCCTGCTGCTATACATACTGGACCGATTACTAGAGCTCGCGCATGCCAATTAAATTACCAGGTACTTTCGTTTCTTGGTAATGATTCTAATGTTCATGAGAATATGATGCTGCCTAAATTGGATACATTTGTTTTGCTTACAAATGAAGGGCCTAGCTTTGAGAAGGATGAACATTGGAGCAAGAACAAGCATGGAGATGATGGCATGCGCATGGGGGACAAGAACGGAGTTACAAGTGATGATTTCAGGACATTGAAGCCACCATAATGCGTGCATGAAGCCTTGGACGAAATATACAAGATGCTACTTCATAACTTTCGTCCAGAGGCTATTCTAGGTGCTGCGTCACCTTATTATTGGGCCAGGCCCATGTAATTTCGAAATACTTGAGTATAGGCTCTTTTTAGAGTCCGTATGTGTGGGGAAACAAGATAGGGTTGGTTTCGGACCCCTTCCCCAAGGTTACCAAAATTCCCCCCTCTTCCTCCATATATACAGCCCTTAGGGCGTCGTTTAGACTTTGGGTTTTGTTTAGATTAAAAGTTCGCCATAGCTGCAACTTCGCGTACTTCGTTTGTGTTCAACGACCAGACAAAGGCGTCACAGAACCCCACCTTGATCAATAAAGCTTTCATCTTATAGTCGCAATATCCAGATTGCAATCTCAGTTTCTTGCTTGTTCTTCGTTTGCTCGCAGGAAACAGACCCTCGTGGTCAGGTTGATCGTGCTCCGGCGTGGTCAATAACCTCTCGGAGTTGGTTTAGCGATTGCTAAGGCGCGACGTCATCGCACGTTCGTAGTCGGATCGTCAAAGTCGACTTCCACCAAAGCGATATCCATCATCTCATCGAAAGACGGGACACCTTTGCCTCTATCACGCAGGATAAACCGGCGAAAACCCCTCGTGTCAAGACTAAGATCACCAAGAAGCCTGCCAAAAAGAAAACCGCCGACTCCACCGATTTACAAGTTGATGATGACAATGAAAATCACGAGTCAGAGGTAGAACTTGATTCACTTGGTTCCCTCTTCATACATCTTATTAATAATGATTATTATCAGGAGGACGCAGAGGCTAGCCAAGCTGGTGATGTAGAGGTAATTATTCTTTCCTCCGGCTCAGAACCTCTGCCAACTCCGAAAACCCGTCAAGCAAACCGGAAAGTAAGATTTTCTCACCCTCTAGCTCACATGGATCCAAACTTTCTTTTGAAGAAACAGCAACACGAAGCTCGCCGCACAAGTCGGCATAGCGGCCATGTGGTAACTTCTTCTGGTTTACCGAACACGCTGGTTCGTAAACGTCGCCCAGAGGTCTCTTATAATTCTGACCCACATTATCCTAAGGCGGGTTATTTCCGGCAACCTCTGACTCCGTCTGATTCAAATTATCAGGGAACTTCCCATTCCTCTTTTGGCGAATCAACAGAAACGCAACTTCCAACCCTCAAGACGGTTCCTGGGTGAGTTATGCTTTAAATTTACCCTTAACACCTTATGTTTGCCCGATGTACTGACCTTATGCTTGTTCTTCTCAGT
The DNA here is from genome assembly GCF_002575655.3 of Aegilops tauschii subsp. strangulata. Lineage (NCBI taxonomy): Eukaryota > Viridiplantae > Streptophyta > Magnoliopsida > Poales > Poaceae > Aegilops > Aegilops tauschii. Next base: position 182,917,417 of record NC_053035.3, on the reverse strand, counting down.
GCCAAGCCTAGACCCAGCAAAAAGGCCAAATTGAAAAAACCGGCTGATGACAATACGACCAATGAACCGGAGAAAACTCTCAACCGGAATAAACAAATGTTGACGCTATGCTTGATGATCCGCCACCGCAAGATCATGACTTTTTTGTTGAACAAGTGGAAGTTGATCCAACGGGCCATGCTGATAAACCGACAAGCCCAGTCCGAGCTGCTGATAAACCGTCAAGTCCAGTCAAGGCTGCTGATAAATCATCAAGTCCAGTCAAGGCTGCTGATGACAAAGCGGATGATATTATGATTACCAGCTTCGGCCACACCACCCCTGGCAATCCTGTCGCTTTATCAAAGCATAGTGCCAAGGAAGAATTTTCTGCTATGGACAAGGGCAAGTGGAATACAAATTTGTCAAGCTATGCCCACCTGAACGCCCAAGACATTCATTCTAGGTTTTTAAATCGCCTGTACACAAGCCGCGACTATGAAGCCGGTTTAGTGAACATGATGAAGGAGCGATATGAGGTAAATACTGTTTTAATTCTGCATAACTATTCTTCCAATTTGTAATATCAACTCCAGTAGCCCCCAAGGGCCGGTTTGTATTATCCATATAAGCCGGGACTTTGTAATACTTCAACTTTGCCTGCCTAGCCCCCAAGGGCTGGTTTATATCATCCATATAAGTCGGGACTTTGTAATACTTCAACTTTGCCTACATAGCCCCCCAAGGGCCGGTTTACTCTTTCAAGATGAACCGGGACTTTTATCCTGCCAAACTTCTTGTTGAATATCTTTGGTACACCAATCGTCCACTAAGCTGATTGATGGAAGAACACCCATAATGTTAACTTTGAGCAAATTGTAAGTGCATCTAGTGCCCCTTAGTGATTTTGGTGTATTCAAGACTTATAGGTTAAGGGACTAATGTGTTTATGAGTGTACACAGGTCTATAAGTCTATGAGGAGTTTGATATTTACAGAGAAAGTCGACCCCTAAAAATGAAGTTCTTCGACTGAAGACTTTGAAAGTGAAGAAATTGGTGTGACCTTGAAGACTTGGTATTCATTTGAGGAACATGAAGCGTGAAGACTTTTGTTTTCGTAGTTTCATTTTCTCTTTCTTGAGTCATAGGAAACACCGTACTGTTAAAGGGGGTCGAGGAAATACTAAGGAAAAATTTCCATGTGATGCTGAACTCAAAATCCTACACCTACCAATCCCTTCGAGTGAAGCCATTGGAAATCTCATACAGCTCAGTCATATTCTTCAGTGACAGAGACAAAGTTCTTCTGGTCTCTGAGGAATTTGTTCTGACTGAGGAGTTAGGAATTCGCCAGTGCGGATTGCCTACACAGTGAGGAACATGATAGCCCTGAGGAATTTGATACTCAAATTTCCGAGCGTTGTTGTGCTATACGCCAGCTGTCCCAAAATATCTACCCACCTAACGGTCATATCATTTAAGGGCATTTATGTCTTATCATGCCGGGCTGCTCCCTAGGCTATAAATAGCCGCCCCCTACAACCACTAGCTGGTTGGCTGCTCCGAGAGAAACTGACACTTGTCATTTGAGAGCATCCCATTCTCCGAGGACTTTGAGCGAAAATCATCAAGTGAGGAAAACCCAAACCCAAACACCCACAAACCCAAAGTGATTGAGCATCACTGAAGAGATTGATCCTGTGTGGATCCGACGCTTGTTACCTTTGAAGACTGTGCTTCTTCCAGACGGTTAGGCGTCATGGTCTAGAGCATCCAAGAGGAAATTGTGGATTGCCGAGTGACTGAGTTTGTGAAGGTTTGGAAGTCACCTGAAGACTTACCACGAGTGATTGGGCGAGGTCTGTGTGACCTTAGCTCAAGGAGAATACGATGAGGACTGTGTGTCCGGGATTGTGTGTCCTCAGGTTTAAATACCTAGCTGCTCCAACCAGACGTACAACTGAGATAGCAGTTGGAACTGGTCTACCAAATCATTGTCTTCACCAAGCTTGCTGGTTCTATTTCCTCAACTCTTTCATTTCCTCATAACTGTGTTGTGCACTTGTTCATATCTGTGTTTGAAGACTTTGACTGCAGACTTTCTCAATTTCCTTAGTTCAATTTCTTCAGTCTGTTTGTCTTCATCCTGTGCTATCCTGTGTTTACGCTTTCTGTACTCTGTGCTTGTCTTCATTTCATCATGATGACCATGCTTGTGTTCTGCTATGCATACTTGTGAGTACTTATTCCGCTGCAAGTAGTTCTTCGCTAAGGAATTTCCTCACCTACAAATTCCTTCGTGAAGAATTCATAAAAATCGCCTATTCACCCCCCTCTAGTCGATATAACGCACTTTCAATTGGTATCAGAGCAAGGTACTCCCTTGTTCTATGTGATTTTGGGTTAACCACCTGGAGTTTTAGTTATGTCGACCGCAGGTATGAAGAAAGTGACATGCCCCATCTTTGACGGTCACGAGTATCCCAAGTGGAAGGCCATGATGAAGAAGCGCCTCATGGCAATGAACAGCAAACTGTGGACCGTCACTGAGATTGGTCTTACTGATCTGTGCAAGACGGCGGAAGCTGATGACATTCGCAAGTACACTCTTCTCAACCTCACGGCGAAGGACGTCATCTGCTCCTGTCTGTCTCAAAATCAGTTCAGGAACATTATGCATCTCGATCAAGCGAAGCTTATCTGGGACCGTCTCTCTGATGTCTATGAAGGTCATCGAACCCGTCATGATCCTTGGTTTGAGGACTTCAAGGAATCTCTCAAATCAATGACATTCGAACCAGAATCATCATCCTCCTCACCATGCCTTATGGCAGATGGTGAAAAGGTAACTGAATGCTATCTGTCTGAATCCAGTGATGATGAATCTGGTGATGAATTTGGACCCAGTTATGTCAAACTTTCTTCCCTTGCCGCTAAACAACAAAGAGCTTTGGAAAAGGTTCAAAACATGCTTAGTAAGAGCGATGATATGTTGAGTGAAGAAATGGATCAGTCAAAAGCTTTGGCTGAAAGTCTTCAGAGACTTCATACTAAGTATGACACCCTTCAAGATCAACATAACACTCTCTTATCTGATCATGAGAATCTTTCTTATGAATTTCTTCAAATAAAGCAAGATCTTGAGAAGCTAAGAGTGAGTTATGAAGATCTTCAGAAGGAGCGCGATTCATTACTTGCTCAACAAATCAGCGCTTCTCAGGAAGAATTTGTTCCTCCATGTTTGAAATGCATTGAACGTGAATCTGCTAATTCTTCACCTGAATGTTCAAATGCTTCTAATGCTACAAATTCTTCAACTGTCTCTGCTATCACTAATTCCTCATCTGAGGACATTGCTAGTATCACTGACGATGCAGGGCTGAAGGAATTGTACATGACAGGCATGTACAAAAGCCTCAAAGGGCATCAGACTCTTTGTGATGTGCTTAAAAAGCAGATCCTCAACAGGAACCCTAGGAAAGAGGGTATTGCCTTTGAGAGGAAACTCAATGTTGATGGTACATATTGGAAGCCTGAGCAGTACCCCAAAACCTCATGGGTTGCTGCAAAGGGACCTCCAGTTGATCCATCTAATCTATCTGGCTTTACATGTGAATCTTCTCATTCTTCTGATGAGTCATTTGACTCCAACTATAAACTGTTTAAAAATCAGAATGGTGAAGTATTTGCTAGATATGTTGGCACTAACTGCAGGAACGGTTCTCCTATGAAGAAAATCTGGGTTCCCAAAAGGTGCCTTGAAAGTCTTCAGGTGAATGTCCTCATGACACCACCTGTGAAGAATAGGAACCCCACATCAAAGTCTTCATATGGACCAAATTCTTCATATGGATCCAAGTCCTCATACGGACCAAATTCCTCACATGGATCAAATTCATCAAAAGGATCAAAATCCTCATATGAACATCATCGTGCTAACAAATCTGTTTCGCAGGGAAGAGCCAAGGGCTATGAATATGAACACTATTCTTCTAATCATTATGTTCATAAGTCCTCAAAGAATTTCTCTGCTTATTCATATGCTTACCCTAACTCCTCTTATGTGAAACGAAATGGATTGGCTTCTATGCCACCTTTCTCGTATGGAGCTCACAGAGTGATGAACTCTTTGCCACCCCTTCTGATGTGGGTGGTGAAGAAAAAGAACTAATCTTTTATGCAGGGTCAAGTCTCCAGACGTACTTAAACGTCTGAAGAATTTGCTGGAGACCTTAAAAGTGCCTGAAAGGACGCAGGCTAATCATGAAGAAATGAACTTTCATTTCTCACGTCCTCATACCGCTTTATCTATTCTATTACTTGATGAAATTGGTCTGATGAATTGTGATGTCATATTCTTCATTGATGAAGTATATGAAGTTCGTAAGCTGCACTAATTCATCTGCAGGATGATCAACCCAAAGCCACTGAGTGGGTCCTTGATAGTGGATGTACAAATCACATGACTGGTGACAAGAATCTATTGATGAATGCTCCCTTATCACCATCGCATCTGAAGCATATCATCTTCGCCGACAAAGGCAAAAGTCAAGTATTGGGTCTAGGTAAGGTTGCGATCACAAAGGATCGACACATGGACAAAGTCATGCTTGTCGAGTCCTTAGGATACAACCTTATGTCTGTCTCAATGCTTTGTGATCTTGATATGGTTGTTGTCTTTGGCAAGTATCGTTGTGTTGTGGTTATGGAAGCTGACAATTCCAAAGTCTTCGAAGGCTTTAGGAGAGGAGACTTGTATATTGTTGATTTCTCTACAGGACCGCAACCAGCCGTGTGCCTACTTGCAAAAGCTTCAGAAGGCTGGCTACGGCATCGACGACTTGGTCATGCAGGCATGAGGAATTTGCACACGCTTGCGAAGAAGAAGCATGTCATTGGCATTGAGAATGTCAAATTCCTCAAGGATCACTTGTGTGGAGCTTGTGAAGCTGGAAAGATGACCAAGGCTAAGCATCCAGCGAAGACTATCATGACCACTACTCGACCATTTGAATTGCTTCATATGGATCTCTTCGGTCCTAACCATTACTCAGCAGTCACAAATGACGCATCTCTCTATGGATTTGTTATTGTTGATGATTACTCTCGATACACATGGGTACACATTGTTACTTACAAACATGAAGTGCAGGAAGTCTTCAAACGATTTTCCTCGAGGGCTTCAACCAACTTCGGTGTGAAGATCAAGCACATAAGAAGTGACAATGGAACTGAGTTCAAGAATTCTGGTCTTCATGACTATCTTGATGAACTTGGTATTACTCATGAGTTATCTGCTCCTTACACTCCTCAGCAAAATGGCGTCGTGGAGCGCAAGAACAGAACTCATGTTGAGATGGCTTGCACTATGCTTGATGAGTACAAGACGCCTTGTCACTTCTGGATTGAGGCAATTTATACTGCGTGCCATATCATCAACAGGGTATATCTTCACAAATTCTTCAAGAAGACTGCCTATGAACTCCTCACTGACAAGAAACCCAATGTGAGTTATTTCAAAGTCTTCGGTGCTAAATGTTGGATTAGAGATCCTCATCACAATGCTAAATTTGCACCGAAAGCACATGAAGGTTTTATGCTTGGTTACGGAAAGGACTCGCACACCTACAGAGTCTTCAACAACGTTCTTCACAAGGTTGTTGAAACTGTAGATGTGCGGTTCGATGAAACTAATGGCTCGCAAAGAGAGCACCTACCTTCTGTGATAGATGAACCAGCACCTGAGGAATCTATCAAGTTCAAGGCTACTGAGGATGTCATTCCTACCAAAGAATCTGCTGAAGAATTCATTCCAGAACATGAAGAACGTCGAGCTAATGCACCTGAAGAGAATGCTGAAGAAAATGGTGCTGAAGAAAATGCTGATCAAATTCCTCGACGACAACCAACTCATCCTCGCGTTGCAAAAGAAGTGCAAGTTGAAAAGATCATCGATGACATTGAAGCACCAGGTCCTCTCACACGCTCAAAAGCTTCACATTTATCTAACTTTTGTGGGCACTATGCCTTTGTCTCTATCACAGAGCCCACTAAGGTAGATGAAGCATTTCTGGAGCCTGAGTGGATTCAGGCCATGCAAGAAGAAATACATCAGTTCGAACTCAGCAACGTCTGGGAACTGGTTAAACGTCCAGATCCTAGCAAGCACAATATCATTGGCACAAAGTGGATCTACCGCAACAAGCAATATGAAAATGGCCTTGTGGTGAGGAATAAGGCACGACTTGTAGCTCAAGGCTACACACAGGTTGAAGGAATTGATTTCGATGAAACTTTTGCACCTGTTGCTAGACTTGAAGCTATTCGCATATTACTTGCTTATGCTAACCATCATGATATCACTTTATATCAAATGGATGTGAAAAGTGCATTCCTCAATGGTAAGCTTGAGGAAGAAGTATATGTTGCTCAACCCCCAGGTTTTGAAGATCCAAAGCATCCTGACAAAGTCTTCAGACTCAATAAGGCCCTTTATGGCCTCAAGCAGGCCCCTCGGGCATGGTATGCTACTTTGAAGGAATTCCTCATGAAGAAAGGCTTCAAACCCGGTTCACTCGACCCTACTCTTTTCACTAAATCTTATGATGGTGAATTGTTTGTGTGCCAAATATATGTTGATGATATTATCTTTGGCTGTACTGACCAACTTTATAGTGATGAATTTGCTTATATGATGAGTGAAGAATATCAAATGTCTATGATGGGAGAGTTGAAATTCTGCTTAGGTCTTCAAATTCGTCAACAGCGCAATGGCATATTCATATCTCAAGAGAATAACTCAAGGATGTACTGAGGAAATTCGGCAGGCAAGATTGCAAAGGCGTCAAAATTCCGATGCCCACAAATGGCCATCTGTGCACTGATGAAAATGGTATTGACTTCGATCAAAAGGTATACCGCTCCATGATTGGTTCTTTGTTGTATTTATGTGCATCTAGGCCAGATATTATGCTTAGTGTTTGCATGTGTGCCTGATTTCAAGCTACACCGAAGGAATCACACCATAAGGCTGTGAAACATATTCTTCGATATCTAGCTCACACACAAACACTTGGATTATGGTACCCCAAGGGCTCGGCTTTTGATCTTATTGGATATTTTGACTCTGACTTTGCTGGTGATCGTGTGGACCGCAAGTCAACATCTGGTACATGTCATTTCCTCGGACGATCTTTGGTCTGTTGGTCCTCGAAGAAACAGAACTGCGTATCACTGTCTACTGCTGAAGCTGAGTACATTGCTGCTGGCTCTTGCTGTGCTCAATTGCTGTGGATGAAGCAAACTCTCAAGGACTATGGCGTCAACGTGAAGAATGTGCCTCTCTTCTGTGACAATGAGAGTGCCATCAAGATTGCTCACAACCCAGTTCAGCACTCGAAGACAAAGCACATTCAGATTCGTCATCATTTTCTTCGCGATCATGTGTTGAAGGGCGACATTTCTATTGAGCATGTGAAGACTGAAGAACAGCTAGCCGATATCTTCACAAAGCCCTTGGATGAGAAGAGATTTAGCAAGTTGCGGTGTGAGCTAAATATCCTAGAATCTTCGAATGTTCTTTGAAAAGGACACTCATCCTAACGCTTATGCAAAATTGATGACCTAGATGTGCAACACATGAAGAAACGTTTTTCTTCAATCAATGAAGAATAACACTCTAAGTGTGAAGAAATTAACGAAGAATTTGATTCTCAGAACCCTACGACAATTGTACGCGGTGTCTGAAATCATCATTCTTATACGGTGGGTCACGCCACCACCAAAAGTTGAAAATCTTCAATTTGAGTTTTTCCTCAGTTTTTTTGAAATTCCTCAGTTGTTCAAATTCTTCAACTTTGCAAAATCTTCACTGTTTCCGTCGTTTGTCTCATTGGCTATATATATATATATGAGTTTATGTCCTCTACAACATTCACTTATTGCTAATTCTTCAAGTCGCTATTTCTGCTAAGTGAATGTGATCGGACTCTTCCCCCTCTCTGCTATACTCAACCAAATCTATTCACAAATTCTTCATGTGCGTTCTATTTGAAACTCGTTCAAAATCTTCACTGTGTCCTTGTCAGCTGAAAAATTTGCGAACGGAACTTTTAACTTATCTTATCCAAAATTTCGGCTTTGCCGCTCAAACCGTTATGCATCCCACAAAATACTTATCTATTCACCCACGATCTAACACGATCTCCACTTCTCAGTACGTGGGTGACACATGTCAAGCGAATGAGAAGGGTCAGGGGGCATGTTCGTCCAATTTCTTCGGGCGAACAGTTTTTCACCGTGGCTATAAATACCCCCTCTCCCCTTCCTCACTGCCTTTACTTCGCTCGACCTCTCTCCAGCTCAAGCTTCTCAAACCCTAGTGCTGCCGCTACTTCATCGTCGCCGGTGAGGAAGAGCTTCACTGCCTCGACCTCGTCACCGCCGTACTCGCGCCGGCCGCGGAAATCTTCACTCCGCCGCCGCCGTAGCCGTCTTCCTCCGCCGAGTTAGGGCGTGGAAGATCTGCACAGACGAACTTCACTTCTCCACCTCACAGTTCGTCGTGTTCTTCGTTCAGGGTAATTAAAAGTCACTTTTACTGCCCTCTTTGATTCAAATGATTTCTGCAAAATCTTCAAAGGTGTTTATTCTTCAAATTCTTCACACACTAAACACCTCACATGTCATCTGTTCTTGATTCGTTTCTCTAAGCATCATTTTTCTTTAAGATTCCTCAATTGTGTGGATCTTCGATCTATAAAACTCTGGAACCTAAGACAAAGAACGCTTAGTGAAATTCTTCAAGACTCATCTGGTCAAATTCCTCAAACTTGTTCTTTTTGAAAAACCTTCTGAGAATGCATATGACCTCTCCAAATTCCTCGGAACTATACTCTGTTCACAGGTACTCATGTCTGCTGCTGAATAACTAGGTTCTCATCAACTTAACTCATTTGCAGCGTTCCTCGAAGAAAAGTTGCATACTTCTTCCGAGAATTCCATTGTTCAAATTCCTCATCTGAAGAAAATGGCTGATGGTAAGAAGCCACAGAAAGGAGGAAAGAGGCCTGAGGTCAACACTGCTTTTGAAATCCCTGAGGACATCTATGCTGGGTACTGCTGGGTACTGCACACCCCCTGAGGAGGATAAAAATCAGCGCAAGGTGCGCATTCAAAAGATTGAGAGGAGATGGGCAAGAGAGTGGAGGGAGTACAGATATGTGACTCCAAAGTACATGAAGAAATTCGCTGTTACTCCTCCATGCTCAAGACCACCATTGGCACCTAGCCAAGAAGTAGATCCCACTAGCATCAAACGCGGTGACGAGTTTCCTGAAGAATGGGCCAAGCGCGAGGCCAAGCTGGCCAAACAGGCAAAAGATGCAGTGAAGAAATTCAATGAAGATTCTGCTGCTGCTGCCGCTGAGGCCTCTGTAAGGCCGAAGAAATCCATGGCAAAGAAGCCTGTGCACAAGCCAAGTGCCTCTTCTTCAATGCCCTCACGGCCAATTTCCTCAGCTAAGCCCTCACGGCCAATTCCTCACGCTGCTCCTGCTCCTCCAAAGTCCTCAGCTGCTCCGACAAAATCCTCAGCACCTGTGCATCTTGCCACGTGCCAAAGGACTACAGGCATCTCTATTGCCTCAGGAGCTTCAGCTAGTTCCTCAGCCGCACCAAATTCTTCAACAGGGCCCTCTCCGCTGAAGACAAAGACCAATGCTGGACGAGGCTCTCGCCCAAGTCCTCACAAGAAGCAGGTCGCCTTCCAAGTGCCGTCTGAAGAAGACGAAGCTAATGATGAAGAACTTGCTGAAATCATCAGAGATAGGCAAGTCAGGGCCGCTAGAGCCAAGGTCACAAATGTGCCTCTGCTTTTGGATCCAAAGTTGATCCTCGATTACATTGATCTCTGGCACAAGGACCCAAACAATCCTATGCCTGACTTCAAGCTGACTCCTGGTCAAAGTCATATGCTGACTGCCTTCATCCAAGAAGAAAAATGGAAATTTGAGAAGGCCAGGCAGCTCAAGAAAGCACAGTACAGGAAGGAGAAATTCCTGAAGAACAACATTGTCTCTATGACAACTGATGAACTTGTGAAGATCCAGTCCGAGATCAAAACCCCCAGCGATGATTTCAATGCTTACTATGCTGATTGGAAAGGAGCCAAGGTCAGGTTTGTTAAACTGACTAAGATGTTCACCTCAAATGTTGCAGCCCCATCGCAACAAGAAATTCCTCAGGCTGAAGCATCTGCTCAGCCCACTGAAGAACATGCCAGCACCGCTGATGACAATCAGGCTGCTGAAGAAAATGTAAGTTCCAGGGCTGATGACTGCATTCCAGCCTCTAATGAAATTGCCAGGGCACCCACAAGTGGTGCGCCTGAAGAAAATGAAGAAGTCAGGGCAACTGCATCAGTTGTGCCTGAAGAAAATCAACCACATTCCTCTGCTCCTCCTGCGCCTACTCCAACTCCAATCCTTCCATCTGCATCAGATGTGAAGAAGACCAAGGCTGCAGAGCGTGCAACAGTGAAGACAAGGAAAGCATCAGCTCCTTCAGATTCTTCAGCATCGAAGAAGATAAAGAAATTTACAAGCTCATTTGCTAATCCAATTGATGCTATTCCAGTTTCCTCCATGCCATCAAAGGAAATCGTCCCTTTTGATGAAGAATATGTGATCCCTAGCGGATCTGATGAAGAAAATCCTTCTGCTGCTTCGTCAGAGCAGATGGATGGAGAAATTGAAGTGGATAAAATCCCTTCAACCCCCACAGTTTCCTCGCCTATGCCTCAGTTTACTGCTGAAGAGGCTGGCGTTGAAGAAATGGAAGATGAAGATGTGGACATTGGCTGTACCACACCAGTGATGAATGATGACTTCTGGGAAAGTCAGCACCCCAACTCTCCACTCTTCACTCCATTCCAACAAATTCCTCAGTCCCCGGCAACTACAGTTCAAGTGGGATCTGATGAAGCTCATGAACAAGTTCCAGCCACTAGTGCTGAAGAAAATGAAAATGAAGAATTGAAGACCCAGACTGCCACTGAAGAGGAGGCAGAAATTCCTCAGCCTGAAGAACCTGAGATTGCGATTCCTGAGGTTGTCATGCAACTGACTGACACTCCTCTGCCCAAGCCAAAGGATCCATTCTCAAGGAAGCAAAAATTCAAGGCTAATGATTTCTTCGGCGAGCACGTATTCTTCACTGACTACAACCCCTATGACTCTGCTCGCATTAGGAAGAGGCGTTTCTGGATTGCCAGCCAGGCAAATTTTTATTCCTCAGTGCTGTTCAACAAAGACAAAGTCTTCGATCATGAGCACATTCCTCACGTGGATATGGAATATAAAGAAGAGCTTCACAACAAGACAAGTGGTGCTTACAAAGCCTCATGTGATGCTCCTACATCTACAAGTGAGAAACAAGCTTTCAATGAGGACTTGAGCCTAATGGTGAAGAATTTCAACAAGTTCCACAAGAGTAGAAGCAAAGAAAAGTTCCAAGTCAAGGTCCTACAATGAGAAAAGATCTTCTAGTTGTGAGCGTAATTGCTACAACAGTGTAAGACTCGGACACTACTATCAGTGTCAAAACCGGCGGATCTCGGGTAGGGGGTCCCGAACTGTGTGTCTAAGGCGGATGGTAACAGGAGGCGGGGGACACGATGTTTACCCAGGTTCGGGCCCTCTCGATGGGGGTAATACCCTACTTCTTGCTTGATTGATCTTGATGATACGAGTATTACAAGAGTTGATCTACCATGAGATCGTAGAGGCTAAACCCTAGAAGCTAGCCTATGGTATGATTGTTGTTGTCCTATGGACTAAACCCTCCGGTTTATATAGACACCGGAGGGGGCTAGGGTTACACAAAGTCGGTTACAAGGGAGGAGATCTACATATCCGTATTGCCAAGCTTGCCTTCCACGCCAAGGAGAGTCCCATCCGGACACGGGACGAAGTCTTCAATCTTGTATCTTCATAGTCCAACAGCCCGGCTAAAGTATATAGTCCGGCTGTCCGAGGACCCCCTAATCCGGGACTCCCTCAGTAGCCCCTGAACCAGGCTTCAATGACGATGAGTCCGGCGCGCAGATTGTCTTCGGCATTGCAAGGCGGGTTCCTCCTCCGAATATCCCATAAAAGATTTTGAACACAAGGATAGTGTCCGGCTCTGCAAAACAAATTCCACATACCACCGTAGAGAGTACAATATTTCCACAAATCTAATCTGCTGACAACTTTTCATAACGTGACATCACACCACGGCCTGGTCAATATTTGAACCGTTTCTCCTAGCCTGCCACTGCACGTTTCGCAAGGCGGTTTTATTGACACGTCTTGTCGAAGTAGAGATCGTGTTCCCCTTGTCACGGGATTCTCATCTGATGAGGACATCAATACCATTGTTACACCCACAGCCCCTGCTGCTATACATACTGGACCAATTACTAGAGCTCGCGCACTCCAATTAAATTACCAGGTACTTTCGTTTCTTGGTAATGATTCTAATGTTCATGAGAATATGATGCTGCCTAAATTGGATACATTTGTTTTGCTTACAAATGAAGGGCCTAGCTTTGAGAAGGATGAACATTGGAGCAAGAACAAGCATGGAGATGATGGCATGCGCATGGGGGACAAGAACGGAGTTACAAGTGATGATTTCAGGACATTGAAGCCACCATAATGCGTGCATGAAGCCTTGGATGAAATATGCAAGATGCTACTTCATAACTTTCGTCCAGAGGCTATTCTAGGTGCTGCGTCACCTTATTATTGGGCCAGGCCCATGTAATTTCGAAATACTTGAGTATAGGCTATTTTTAGAGTCCGTATGTGTGGGGAAACAAGAGATAGGGTTGGTTTCGGACCCCTTCCCCAAGGGCCACGAAATTCCCCACTCTTCCTCCATATATACAGCCCTTAGGGCGTCGTTTAGACTTTGGGTTTTGTTTAGATTAAAAGTTCGCCATAGCTGCAACTTCGCGTACATCGTTTGTGTTCAACGACCAGACAAAGGCGTCACAGAACCCCACCTTGATCAATAAAGCTTTCATCTTATATTCGCAATATCCAGATTGCAATCTCAGTTTCTTGCTTGTTCTTCGTTTGCTTGCAGGAAACAGACCCTCGTGGTCAGGTTGATCGTGCTCCGGCGTGGTCAATAACCTCTCGGAGTTGGTTTAGCGATTGCTAAGGCGCGACGTCATCGCACGTTCGTAGTCGGATCGCCAAAGTCGACTTCCACCAAAGCGATATCCATCATCTCATCGAAAGACGGGACACCTTTGCCTCTATCAAGTGGTATCAGATTTCCAGGTTGCTCGGTGAGATTTTACAGTTTTTCGTAGTTTAGATCGAGTCTGTTCTTCATACCTACAGTCCACGAAAAAACCACAAAAAAATTAGGGTTAGTTAATCATATCCGAACCAATCTGAGCCTTTGCATAATCTTTTTAGGGTTTTTGCTTTGTTGAATTTGCGGTTGCATCGTCGTGTCAAGTTGCTGGTCTTAGAGTCTAGTCTTTTAGAGTTTCGAGTTCTGGTCATAAGTTGTCACGCCGCCGCCGCACCATCATCATCGCCTTGCCATCAACCACCGTTGCTTATCCGCCACCGCTTTGAATCCGTATCCATATACCACCACCAATCTGTATCCATATACCACCACCGATCCGTATCCATATACCACCACCGCTACCATATACCACCACAGCTGCCATATCCTACCACCATATATCCACAACCAATCCGAGTTCTTTTCATATTCGGTTTGTTTTAGAGATCCATCTATTTTCCGTTTCGTGTTTCCTTGCCTGAGTAGGTCTCGGAAAAAAAAATTGCCTGGAGACCCCCGGGCAGTTTTTAGGCCAAAATTTCGGCGACCAAAAATATTTTTTCCCTATCCTATTTTTAGGTCCTGGGGAGTGTTTTGAGACACTCGCCATCATAGTGATTTTTTGTCGCACTTTTTCGTCGTCGCTGCCCTGATTTCCGGAAAAAAAATAGTCAAAATTTTTTTGTGCCTATCCTGTCAGTTTGACCTGGGAAGAGTTTTGAGACACTCGCCATTATAGTGATTTTTCGCAAAAAAAAAGAGCGCAAAAAAAAGAGCGCGAAAAAAAGAGCAAAAAAAATTCCAGAGTGTGCTTTTCCCTTCTTTACGTGCAGCGCCGTGATTTTGTTAGTGTTCTAGGCTCGCGTCTCTAGCACGGTCTAGCCTAGGACCAGCACAGTACCGTCGTTGAGCGTTTATTCAACTTGGCATCTCTGAATTGATTATTGCTGACCATTTTTGCTACCATATTATAAGCCTTCCCAGCTCCACATACATCTACATCATGCGTTTGACTCTCCCTGGTAATCGCTCTATCCAAGCTTTGAGAGTTTTGATTACAACGGTTGCCGATCACCACCTGCTGCTGGGTAAGAACTGGTAAGAATTTGAGATTCGCTTGAAGGATTTGTGACACACCACCATCACCACCACTTCCTAGTAGTCTGTAGGATCATATTCTTTTGTGTTTCTATTGCTGCTAACCATGGCAGGATCACAAGCCGATGAGACTGATTGGGAGAACATGACGAACAAGGAGTTGCATGATAAATTTCAGCAAATGATGAGTGGCCAGGTGGGAGATGTGCTAAACAGATTTGAAGAGGCTATGGAGAAGATAGATGCCGTGGAGAAGTCATTCGAGACAAAGTTGGATAACAAGTTTACTGAATTACTCAAGCGTCTTCCCCAACCACCACTGGCTGCATATGTCGCACCTCTACAACAACAACAACCACATCTCCAACGCCGCCTTCCAAATCAAGTGGTTCGAGCACGGCACGTTCCAATTGAGACTGGTCAAAATTCGGGTGCCGCTGCACCTACTGTTGATGCTTCTTTGGCTCCTGCTACTGCGGCGGCTGAGGAGGATGACGATTATGCGGGCGATTATGAGGATGAGGTTGATCAAAATCAGAACTACGTGCAGCCACCAGCACCACCACCAGCAGGTCGACCTCAGGTATATATTCGCAACGGTAGGCCGGCACCACCACCTCAGGTACGAGATCATGACCATCTCCCTAAACTGAAATTGAATATTCCACCATTTGAGGGTAGATATATTCCTGATATATATCTTACTTGGGAGTTAGAAACTGAACAACGATTTACATGTTTACAATATCCTGAGGAGAGACGTGTTCCTGCTGCTGTTTGTGCTTTCACTAGCTTTGCATGTGTTTGGTGGTCTGAACATTGTAGATTATATCATGTTCCAGCTACTTGGGCTGCTTTGAAAACTGCTATGCGTACTCGTTGGGTTCCACCATATTATCAACGTGAATTACTTCAAAAATTGCAGCGCTTAAGACAAGGGAAAAATTCTGTAGAAGAATATTATCAGGAATTACAAACTGGCATGATTAGATGTGGTATTGTTGAGGAGAATGAAGCTATGCTTGCACGTTTTATGGGTGGATTAAATAAAGAGATTCAGACCATTCTAGAGTATAAGGATTATAATAATATCACTCGTTTATTCCATCTTGCTTGTAAAGCTGAACGTGAAGTGCAGGATCGACAGGCATTGGCGCGAACTAACTTTTCTGCAGGTCGACCTTCATCATGGACACCACGTGCATCCTCTACTTCCACTTCACCATCACCTCCATCAGGTGCCACCTCCAGCCGTGATACAAGAAAGCAGGCACAACCACCACTCTCTGCCAAGAGCACACCTGCCGGGCCTGCGCAGAGCTCTTCTTCTTCCATAGCGTCAACAGGGCACACAAGTGATATTATTTCTCGTCGTTGTAAGGGAAGAGGACATTATGCGAGAGAATGCAAATCTCAGCGTGTGATGGTTGCTACTGAGGATGGTGGGTATGAGTCCGCTAGTGACTATGATGAGGAGACTTTGGCTCTTATTACACGTGAAGAACATGGTGGAGATGATTCTGAAAATGAGACGCAATACATGGCTCCTGAAGACGCTGACAGGTATGAATGTTTAGTTGCTCAACGTGTTTTGAGTGTGCAGGTCACACAAGCAGAGCAAAATCAGAGGCATAATTTGTTCCATACAAAGGGAGTTGTGAAGGAACGTTCTGTTCGCGTCATCATAGATGGAGGGAGCTGTAACAACTTGGCTAGCATGGAGATGGTGGAGAAACTATCTCTCACCACAAGACCACATCCACATCCTTAGTACATCCAATGGTTCAACAACAGCGCCAAGGTTAAGGTAACACGTACTGTTCGTGTGCATTTTAGTATCTCTACATATGCTGATTATGTTGATTGTGATGTGGTACCCATGCAAGCATGTTCCTTATTACTTGGTAGACCATGGCAATTTGATAAAAATTCTGTACACCATGGTAGAAACAATCAATATACTCTTGTTCATAAGGATAAAAATATTACTTTGCTTCCTATGACTCCTGATTCCATTTTGAAAGATGACATTAATAGAGCTAATAAAGCAAAACAGGAGAAAAATAAGAGTGAAAATCAGATTGTGGCAAAAGAATTTGAGCAACAAATGAAACCTAATAATAAACCATCTAGTGTTGTTTCTGAAATTAAATTGAAAAGTGCATGTTTACTTGCCACAAAATCTGATATTGATGAGCTAGATTTCAACAAATCTGTTTGCTATGCTTTTGTGTGCAAAGAGGCATTATTTTCATTCAAGGACGTGCCTTCCTCTTTGCCCCCTGCTGTCACTAACATTTTGCAGGAGTTCGCTGACGTCTTCCCACAAGACGTGCCACCGGGATTACCACCTATTCGAGGGATTGAGCATCAAATTGATTTAATTCCCGGTGCATCGCTACCCAACCGTGCACCATACCGTACCAATCCAGAGGAGACGAAGGAGATTATGCGTCAAGTACAGGAGCTGCTCGACAAAGGTTATATACGCGAATCTCTTAGTCCTTGTGCTGTTCCTATTATACTAGTGCCTAAAAAGGATGCTACGTCGCGTATGTGTGTTGATTGTAGAGGCATTAATAATACTACTATTCGTTATCGTCATCCTATTCCTAGTGATGAGGACATGATTACCTTGGATACGACCAAAAATATTGCATACATGCATATTTGTCAGGTGATTTCTAGTGCAAACTATTCAATAATCTATTTATGTTATCCAGAACAAAAATACTTCACACATTTTTGTGTTTTGTCTAATTGCAGGTGGATGGGACATTTGTACAATCCACATATGAAGATAGGGGAAAAGGAGAAGTTTAGGTTCTGTTCAAAAAGTCCTCTCACGTCACTTTTGGGCCAAGAGAAGAAATAGTCCAAGTCTCTCACGTTCTGGATTCAGATTCGGACTGCACAGACATACCTGACTCAAAACGCCAACAACTTTTTCATACGGACTCCGAATTGGGTGATTCTTTTTTTGTTGGAAACTAGATTTCGTGCTCTTTCCAACCCAATTGGATTCACCTTTAAATTCGTCCGGAGCATTGAGTTATGGTCGAAACAATCTGACGTTGCACCAGAATCCGAGTCAAACTACAAGTCCAAAGGTGTTGCATCACCTCCACTTGGGCCCATGAGCCTTGTACGACCTAGGGTTGGTTTTAGGCTGCCTTGGGACGTCCTCCCACCTCCTTGGCCGCCACCCCTTGCTCCTATATAAGTAGATCCATCTAGTAGCTTTTTCCTTGGGATTTGTTTAGTTAAAAGTTAGCCATTGCAACTTCGTGTACTTCGTTCGTGTCCAACGACCAGACCAAGACCGCTTACGGATCCCCACCATTATCAATACTTCATATATATTCGCAATATTCAGATTGCTTTATCATATTCTTGCTCGTTCTTCGATTGCTTGCAGGAATAGACCTTCGTGGTCAGGCTGATCGTGCTTCCGGCATCGTCAGTAACCTCAGGAGATTGGTTTAGCGATTGCTAAGGCGCGACGTCGTGCACGTTTGTAGTCGGATCGTCAAAGTCGACTCCACCAAATCGATAGTTATCATCTCATCGAAAGATCGGGACACCCTCGCCTCTATCAAGTGGTATCAGAGCCAGGTTGCTCGGTGAGAATTTCCAGTTTCCCCTAGATTAGATTTATTTTCTTACCTATTGTCCAAGAAAAAGCCACAAAAAAGTTAGATCTATTCATCCTTTTGTCCAAGCCAGTCTGAGCCTTTGCAATTTTCTATTCATTGTTTGCATTATTGAATTATCGGTTGCATCGTCGTGTCGAGTTGCTGGTCTTAGGGTCTAGTTCGTTTAGAGTTTCGAGTTCTGTTCACATTAGTCACGTCGCCGCTGCATCGTTATCCCTTCTGCTGTCCACCACACCATCCATCAAATTCCACCATGTGCTACCCATAGTTCATTGTCACAATCATAGTTGAGGTCGTTCACATCTTCGCTTGATCCAATCTGCATCTTATCTAGTTTGTCTTGGAAAGAGGGAGAGAAAAAAAAGACAGAGAAAAAAAAAGAGAGAAAGAAAAAAAGTGTGAGGAAAAAAAAAGAGAGAAGAAAAAAAAAACAAAATTCGGATCTATCTAGACTCGATCTCGTAGTTGAATTCGGATTGGAATCTGTTTTGTGCACTGTTTAGTAAAACAGGCATAACTTCCTCATACGAAGTCCGTTTTGACTCCGCGAGTACTCAAATGAAAGCTAGCGACGAGCCGCATCTAAATAGTTGCAGAGATTAGTTCAATATTTGACACCTCAAAATCGTCTTCTAAATAGGTCTTTTTGCCCTCCGAAGTTCGCGGACACAGCTTATTCCAGTTTTTCAAGCCAGTTTCAGAATTCTTTCACTCCTCATATCAACTCGGAATTGAGTGATTCTTTTTGCATTGGAAAGCTTGAGTTAGTAGCATTCTTTGAAAAAAATTATCAGAAAATTGGCACAAACTTTTCAAGAGGAAAGTTGGAGAGAGTTGTTGTATATCCTGCTTGGCAGTTGTTTTTCATCATTATCTTTACTGCCGTTGTGATCTTCACTTATATCTTGCTGTCCAGAGCTACTTAGTATCCTTCATTGATGCTAGTTGTGCTACGCCGTGACCTCATTAGTGTTCTAGGCTCGCGTCTCTAGTCCGGTCTAGCCTAGGACCAGCACAGTACCGTCATTGAGCGTTTATTCAACATTGCATCTCTGAATTGATTATTGCTAATATTTTGCTACCATATATAGCCAACCCAGCTCCACATATTTCTACACCGTGTATACGTACGTTCCCCTGGCAATCGCTTTACTCAATCTTTGGAGTTATTTGACACCGCTGGTTGCCTGTCACCACCTGCTGCTTGGTAAGAACTTGTAAGCTATTGATATTTGCTTTACTGTGAGCGCTTTACCACCACATCCTAGTAGTTCATAGGAACATTATTCTTGAATTTTGTTTCTTGTTTCTACTAATCATGACAGGATCTAGAGTCAATTCATGGGGTTTGTCGATCGTGGGAGATGTGCCATCACCTATGCAAATACCACAACCGTCACGAGAGGTGCACAAACATCCAAATGCACATGATCAGGTTAATGTTTCTATACCACCATTTAATGGCCGTTTTAGACCTGCTTTATATATTGAATGGGAGTTTGACCTAAATAATATATTTTCTTCCAATAATTTTGATGTACGTAATAAAGTTAAGGTTGCGGTTGGTTCTTTCACTGGTTATGCTGTAGTTTGGTGGAGTGAATACTGTCGGTTACACCCTAATGATATACCTACTACTTGGGATGATTTGAAACTTGCCATGCAACATACATTCGTTCCCGCTTATTATACTCGTGACATGATTACAAAGTTGCAACATTTAAAACAAGGTAGTGACACCGTAACGAAATATTATGATACTTTACAAACTACCTTGCTGCATTCCTCTTTAGAAGAAAGTGAAGAAGATTTTATGGATAGATTTTGGGGAGGATTAAATCGTGACATTCAGGAGATACTAATTCATGAAGAGTGTTATCCTATGGACCATTTGTTTCATCTTGCTTGCAAAGCTGAACAGGAAATAAAACGACGTGTTGCGCACAAGGAGAACAAGCGCGAGATGCACATTCCAAGAGTTGATACGGTTGTCCCTTCAACTACTAAGCATACTATGACAACCACATCCGTTGTTGTGAGGACTACATCACCTCCACCATGTGACACATCATCACCGAGAGTGCCTACCTCATCTGAGTTGATCATAAGAGGTAATGACAAAGGTACTAATCTTCCACTTCCACATGAGTATGATGAATGTCTTGTCAATTTAAGTGCACCATGCGGTGAGCTACCCACTACTTTGATCACACCAGCTACCTTAGAGGACTATGTTGATGATTTGACTTTGCCATGTGATCAAACAATTTTGAGTGAGCCCATTGAATTAACTATCGATGCAAAAGAATCAAGTGAATCAGGGAATAAATCAGATTTGGATCAAATATGTTTGAAAATAATTGTGCCAATGTTTAATCATTTTGATATGACCTCTAATCTTGGTGATGGTTCATCAATGTTGGGATGGTTTAATGATAAGCATTGTCAATCTTTTGATATGAATAAGAGCTTCACTTATATGTGCAAACTGAGTTGCAATATTTTCATGCCTTTGACTTCTTGTGATAATATATTGACTTTACATTTCACGACTTTTGAAGGGTGCTCTTGTATAACTGAGTCACATGTGCACCAAATGAGATCAGTAAAAACGGATGACATGTACATATACAACGTGTACACCTTGTCTCTTTTGTTAGCCAGATTTCAGATTAAGCAACGCCGAGGACGGCTTTGTTTTCAAGAAGGGGAGGATGATGAGGACATGATTACCTTGGATACGACCAAAAATATTGCATACATGCATATTTGTCAGGTGATTTCTAGTGCAAACTATTCAATAATCTATTTATGTTATCCAGAACAAAAATACTTCACACACTTTTGTGTTTTGTCTAATTGCAGGTGTATGGGACATTTGTACAATCCACATATGAAGATAGGGGAAAAGGAGAAGTTTAGGTTCTGTTCAAAAAGTCCTCTCACGTCACTTTTGGGCCAAGAGAAGAAATAGTCCAAGTCTCTCACGTTCTGGATTCAGATTCGGACTGCACAGACATACCTGACTCAAAACGCCAACAACTTTTTCATACGGACTCCGAATTGGGTGATTCTTTTTTTGTTGGAAACTAGATTTCGTGCTCTTTCCAACCCAATTGGATTCACCTTTAAATTCATCCGGAGCATTGAGTTATGGTCGAAACAATCTGACGTTGCACCAGAATCCGAGTCAAACTACGAGTCCAAAGGTGTTGCATCACCTCCACTTGGGCCCATGAGCCTTGTACGACCTAGGGTTGGTTTTAGGCTGCCTTGGGACGTCCTCCCACCTCCTTGGCCGCCACCCCTTGCTCCTATATAAGTAGATCCATCTAGTAGCTTTTTCCTTGGGATTTGTTTAGTTAAAAGTTAGCCACTGCAACTTTGTGTACTTCGTTCGTGTCCAACGACCAGACCAAGACCGCTTACGGATCCCCACCATTATCAATACTTCATATATATTCGCAATATTCAGATTGCTTTATCATATTCTTGCTTGTTCTTCGATTGCTTGCAGGAATAGACCTTCGTGGTCAGGCTGATCGTGCTTCCGGCATCGTCAGTAACCTCAGGAGATTGGTTTAGCGATTGCTAAGGCGCAACGTCGTGCACGTTTGTAGTCGGATCGTCAAAGTCGACTCCACCAAATCGATAGTTATCATCTCATCGAAAGATCGGGACACCCTCACCTCTATCAAGTGGTATCAGAGCCAGGTTGCTCGGTGAGAATTTCCAGTTTCCCCTAGATTAGATTTATTTTCTTACCTATTGTCCAAGAAAAAGCCACAAAAAAGTTAGATCTATTCATCCTTTTGTCCAAGCCAGTCTGAGCCTTTGCAATTTTCTATTCATTGTTTGCATTATTGAATTATCGGTTGCATCGTCGTGTCGAGTTGCTGGTCTTAGGGTCTAGTTCGTTTAGAGTTTCGAGTTTTGTTCACATTAGTCACGTCGCCGCTGCATCGTTATCCCTTCTGCTGTCCACCACACCATCCATCAAATTCCACCATGTGCTACCCATAGTTCATTGTCACAATCATAGTTGAGGTCGTTCACATCTTCGCTTGATCCAATCTGCATCTTATCTAGTTTGTCTTGGAAAGAGGGAGAGAAAAAAAAGACAGAGAAAGAAAAGAGAGAAAGAAAAAAAGTGTGAGGAAAAAAAAAGAGAGAAGAAAAAAAAAACAAAATTCGGATCTATCTAGACTCGATCTCGTAGTTGAATTCGGATTGGAATCTGTTTTGTGCACTGTTTAGTAAAACAGGCATAACTTCCTCATACGAAGTCCGTTTTGACTCCGCGAGTACTCAAATGAAAGCTAGCGACGAGCCGCATCTAAATAGTTGCAGAGACTAGTTCAATATTTGACACCTCAAAATCGTCTTATAAATAGGTCTTTTTGCCCTCCGAAGTTCGCGGACACAGCTTATTCCAGTTTTTCAAGCCAGTTTCAGAATTCTTTCACTCCTCATATCAACTCGGAATTGAGTGATTCTTTTTGCATTGGAAAGCTTGAGTTAGTAGCATTCTTTGAAAAAAATTATCAGAAAATTGGCACAAACTTTTCAAGAGGAAAGTTGGAGAGAGTTGTTGTATATCCTGCTTGGCAGTTGTTTTTCATCATTATCTTTACTGCCGTTGTGATCTTCACTTATATCTTGCTGTCCAGAGCTACTTAGTATCCTTCATTGATGCTAGTTGTGCTACGCCGTGACCTCATTAGTGTTCTAGGCTCGCGTCTCTAGTCCGGTCTAGCCTAGGACCAGCACAGTACCGTCGTTGAGCGTTTATTCAACATTGCATCTCTGAATTGATTATTGCTAATATTTTGCTACCATATATAGCCAACCCAGCTCCACATATTTCTACACCGTGTATACGTACGTTCCCCTGGCAATCGCTTTACTCAATCTTTGGAGTTATTTGACACCGCTGGTTGCCTGTCACCACCTGCTGCTTGGTAAGAACTTGTAAGCTATTGATATTTGCTTTACTGTGAGCGCTTTACCACCACATCCTAGTAGTTCATAGGAACATTATTCTTGAATTTTGTTTCTTGTTTCTACTAATCATGACAGGATCTAGAGTCAATTCATGGGGTTTGTCGATCGTGGGAGATGTGCCATCACCTATGCAAATACCACAACCGTCACGAGAGGTGCACAAACATCCAAATGCACATGATCAGGTTAATGTTTCTATACCACCATTTAATGGCCGTTTTAGACCTGCTTTATATATTGAATGGGAGTTTGACCTAAATAATATATTTTCTTCCAATAATTTTGATGTACGTAATAAAGTTAAGGTTGCGGTTGGTTCTTTCACTGGTTATGCTGTAGTTTGGTGGAGTGAATACTGTCGGTTACACCCTAATGATATACCTACTACTTGGGATGATTTGAAACTTGCCATGCAACATACATTCGTTCCCGCTTATTATACTCGTGACATGATTACAAAGTTGCAACATTTAAAACAAGGTAGTGACACCGTAACGAAATATTATGATACTTTACAAACTACCTTGCTGCATTCCTCTTTAGAAGAAAGTGAAGAAGATTTTATGGATAGATTTTGGGGAGGATTAAATCGTGACATTCAGGAGATACTAATTCATGAAGAGTGTTATCCTATGGACCATTTGTTTCATCTTGCTTGCAAAGCTGAACAGGAAATAAAACGACGTGTTGCGCACAAGGAGAACAAGCGCGAGATGCACATTCCAAGAGTTGATACGGTTGTCCCTTCAACTACTAAGCATACTATGACAACCACATCCGTTGTTGTGAGGACTACATCACCTCCACCATGTGACACATCATCACCGAGAGTGCCTACCTCATCTGAGTTGATCATAAGAGGTAATGACAAAGGTACTAATCTTCCACTTCCACATGAGTATGATGAATGTCTTGTCAATTTAAGTGCACCATGCGGTGAGCTACCCACTACTTTGATCACACCAGCTACCTTAGAGGACTATGTTGATGATTTGACTTTGCCATGTGATCAAACAATTTTGAGTGAGCCCATTGAATTAACTATCGATGCAAAAGAATCAAGTGAATCGGGGAATAAATCAGATTTGGATCAAATATGTTTGAAAATAATTGTGCCAATGTTTAATCATTTTGATATGACCTCTAATCTTGGTGATGGTTCATCAATGTTGGGATGGTTTAATGATAAGCATTGTCAATCTTTTGATATGAATAAGAGCTTCACTTATATGTGCAAACTGAGTTGCAATATTTTCATGCCTTTGACTTCTTGTGATAATATATTGACTTTACATTTCATGACTTTTGAAGGGTGCTCTTGTATAACTGAGTCACATGTGCACCAAATGAGATCAGTAAAAACGGATGACATGTACATATACAACGTGTACACCTTGTCTCTTTTGTTAGCCAGATTTCAGATTAAGCAACGCCGAGGACGGCTTTGTTTTCAAGAAGGGGAGGATGATGAGGACATGATTACCTTGGATACGACCAAAAATATTGCATACATGCATATTTGTCAGGTGATTTCTAGTGCAAACTATTCAATAATCTATTTATGTTATCCAGAACAAAAATACTTCACACACTTTTGTGTTTTGTCTAATTGCAGGTGTATGGGACATTTGTACAATCCACATATGAAGATAGGGGAAAAGGAGAAGTTTAGGTTCTGTTCAAAAAGTCCTCTCACGTCACTTTTGGGCCAAGAGAAGAAATAGTCCAAGTCTCTCACGTTCTGGATTCAGATTCGGACTGCACAGACATACCTGACTCAAAACGCCAACAACTTTTTCATACGGACTCCGAATTGGGTGATTCTTTTTTTGTTGGAAACTAGATTTCGTGCTCTTTCCAACCCAATTGGATTCACCTTTAAATTCATCCGGAGCATTGAGTTATGGTCGAAACAATCTGACGTTGCACCAGAATCCGAGTCAAACTACAAGTCCAAAGGTGTTGCATCACCTCCACTTGGGCCCATGAGCCTTGTACGACCTAGGGTTGGTTTTAGGCTGCCTTGGGACGTCCTCCCACCTCCTTGGCCGCCACCCCTTGCTCCTATATAAGTAGATCCATCTAGTAGCTTTTTCCTTGGGATTTGTTTAGTTAAAAGTTAGCCATTGCAACTTTGTGTACTTCGTTCGTGTCCAACGACCAGACCAAGACCGCTTACGGATCCCCACCATTATCAATACTTCATATATATATTCGCAATATTCAGATTGCTTTATCATATTCTTGCTCGTTCTTCGATTGCTTGCAGGAATAGACCTTCGTGGTCAGGCTGATCGTGCTTCCGGCATCGTCAGTAACCTCAGGATATTGGTTTAGCGATTGCTAAGGCGCAACGTCGTGCACGTTTGTAGTCGGATCGTCAAAGTCGACTCCACCAAATCGATAGTTATCATCTCATCGAAAGATCGGGACACCCTCACCTCTATCAAGTGGTATCAGAGCCAGGTTGCTCGGTGAGAATTTCCAGTTTCCCCTAGATTAGATTTATTTTCTTACCTATTGTCCAAGAAAAAGCCACAAAAAAGTTAGATCTATTCATCCTTTTGTCCAAGCCAGTCTGAGCCTTTGCAATTTTCTATTCATTGTTTGCATTATTGAATTATCGGTTGCATCGTCGTGTCGAGTTGCTGGTCTTAGGGTCTAGTTCGTTTAGAGTTTCGAGTTTTGTTCACATTAGTCACGTCGCCGCTGCATCGTTATCCCTTCTGCTGTCCACCACACCATCCATCAAATTCCACCATGTGCTACCCATAGTTCATTGTCACAATCATAGTTGAGGTCGTTCACATCTTCGTTTGATCCAATCTGCATCTTATCTAGTTTGTCTTGGAAAGAGGGAGAGAAAAAAAAGACAGAGAAAAAAAAGAGAGAAAGAAAAAAAGTGAGGAAAAAAAAAGAGAGAAGAAAAAAAAAACAAAATTCGGATCTATCTAGACTCGATCTCGTACTTGAATTCGGATTGGAATCTGTTTTGTGCACTGTTTAGTAAAACAGGCATAACTTCCTCATACGAAGTCCGTTTTGACTCCGCGAGTACTCAAATGAAAGCTAGCGACGAGCCGCATCTAAATAGTTGCAGAGACTAGTTCAATATTTGACACCTCAAAATCGTCTTATAAATAGGTCTTTTTGCCCTCCGAAGTTCGCGGACACAGCTTATTCCAGTTTTTCAAGCCAGTTTCAGAATTCTTTCACTCCTCATATCAACTCGGAATTGAGTGATTCTTTTTGCATTGGAAAGCTTGAGTTAGTAGCATTCTTTGAAAAAAATTATCAGAAAATTGGCACAAACTTTTCAAGAGGAAAGTTGGAGAGAGTTGTTGTATATCCTGCTTGGCAGTTGTTTTTCATCATTATCTTTACTGCCGTTGTGATCTTCACTTATATCTTGCTGTCCAGAGCTACTTAGTATCCTTCATTGATGCTAGTTGTGCTACGCCGTGACCTCATTAGTGTTCTAGGCTCGCGTCTCTAGTCCGGTCTAGCCTAGGACCAGCACAGTACCGTCGTTGAGCGTTTATTCAACATTGCATCTCTGAATTGATTATTGCTAATATTTTGCTACCATATATAGCCAACCCAGCTCCACATATTTCTACACCGTGTATACGTACGTTCCCCTGGCAATCGCTTTACTCAATCTTTGGAGTTATTTGACACCGCTGGTTGCCTGTCACCACCTGCTGCTTGGTAAGAACTTGTAAGCTATTGATATTTGCTTTACTGTGAGCGCTTTACCACCACATCCTAGTAGTTCATAGGAACATTATTCTTGAATTTTGTTTCTTGTTTCTACTAATCATGACAGGATCTAGAGTCAATTCATGGGGTTTGTCGATCGTGGGAGATGTGCCATCACTTATGCAAATACCACAACCGTCACGAGAGGTGCACAAACATCCAAATGCACATGATCAGGTTAATGTTTCTATACCACCATTAAATGGCCGTTTTAGACCTGCTTTATATATTGAATGGGAGTTTGACCTAAATAATATATTTGCTTCCAATAATTTTGATGTACGTAAAAAAGTTAAGGTTGCTGTTGGTTCTTTCACTGGTTATGCTGTAGTTTGGTGGAGTGAATATTGTCGGTTACACCCTAATGATATACCTACTACTTGGGATGATTTGAAACTTGCCATGCGACATACATTCGTTCCCGCTTATTATACTCGTGACATGATTACAAAGTTGCAACATTTAAAACAAGGTAGTGACACCGTAACGAAATATTATGATACTTTACAAACTACCTTGCTGCATTCCTCTTTAGAAGAAAGTGAAGAAGATTTTATGGATAGATTTTGGGGAGGATTAAATCGTGACATTCAGGAGATACTAATTCATGAAGAGTGTTATCCTATGGACCATTTGTTTCATCTTGCTTGCAAAGCTGAACAGGAAATAAAACGACGTGTTGCCCACAAGGAGAACAAGCGCGAGATGCATATTCCAAGAGTTGATACGGTTGTCCGTTCAACTACTAGGCATACTATGACAACCACATCCATTGATGTGAGGACTACATCACCTCCACCATGTGACACATCATCACCGAGAGTGCCTACATCATCTGAGTTGATCATAAGAGGTAATGACAAATGTACTGATCTTCCACCTCCACATGAGTATGATGAATGTCTTGTCAATTTAAGTGCACCATGCGGTGAGCTACCCACTACTTTGATCACACCAGCTACTTTAGAGGACTACGTTGATGATTTGACTTTGCCATGTGATCAAACAATTTTGAGTGAACCTAATGAATTAACTGTTGATGCAAAAGAACCAATGTTCAATCATTTTGATATGACCTCTAATCTTGGTGATGATTCTGTGTCCAATGACTTATTGCATGTTTGCTTATTTAAGCATGTTGTAGCATGTAAATTTGATGCAAGTAAGGTTTATTCACCAATGTTGGGATGGTTTAATGATGAACATTGTCAACCTTTTGAAAAGAATAAGAGCTTCGCTTACATGTGCAAACTGAGTTGCAATATTTTCATGCCTTCTACTTCTTGTGATAATATTTTGGCTTTAGATTTTATCAACTATGAAGGTTACTCATGTATACATGTGCCATATGTGCAAAAACAAAGGAAAGTAAAAATGGATGACATATACATATACAACATGTACACCTTGTCTCTTCTGTTAGCCAAATTTCAGATTAAGCAACGCCGAGGACGGCTTTGTTTTCAAGAAGGGGAGGATGATGAGGACATGACTACCTTTGATACGACCAAAAATATTGCATATATGCATATTTGTCAGGTGATTTCTAGTGCAAACTATTCAATAATCTATTTATGTTATACAGAACAAAAATACTTCACACACTTTTGTGTTTTGTGTAATTGCAGGTGTATGAGACATTTGTGCAATCCACATATGAAGATAAGGGAGAAAGAGATGTTTACTTGCTGTTCAAAAAGTTCTCTCACGTCACTTTTGGCCCAAGAGAAGATAGAGTCCAAGTCTCTCACGTTCTGGATTCAGATTCGGACTGCACAGACATACCTGACTCAAAACGCCAACAACTTTTTCATACGGACTCCGAATTGGGTGATTCTTTTTTTGTTGGAAACTAGATTTCGTGCTCTTTCCAACACAATTGGATTCACCTTTAAATTCGTCCGGAGCATTGAGTTATGGTCGAAACAATCTGACGTTGCACCAGAATCCGAGTCAAACTACAAGTCCAAAGGTGTTGCATCACCTCCACTTGGGCCCATGAGCCTTGTATGACCTAGGGTTGGTTTTAGGCTGCCTTGGGACGTCCTCCCACCTCCTTGGCTGCCACCCCTTGCTCCTATATAAGTAGATCCATCTAGTAGCTTTTTCCTTGGAATTTGTTTAGTTAAAAGTTAGCCATTGCAACTTCGTGTACTTCGTTTGTGTCCAACGACCAGACCAAGACCGTTTACGGATTCCCACCACTATCAATACTTCATATATATTCGCAATATTCAGATTGCATTATCATATTCTTGCTCGTTCTTCGATTGCTTGCAGGAATAGACCTTCGTGGTCAGGCTGATCGTGCTTCCGGCATCGTCAGTAACCTCAGGAGATTGGTTTAGCGATTGATAAGGCGCAACGTCGTGCACGTTTGTAGTCGGATCGTCAAAGTCGTCTCCACCAAATCGATAGTTATCATCTCATCGAAAGATCGGGACACCCTCGCCTCTATCAGATCCGCTCCTTTCGTGAAAGATCGGCCGCCTAGGGTTCCACCCTACATCACCAAAGCTTCTCACAACAAGCATTGTGGTTTTGAAAGGGAACGTCCCACCTTTGGGGACGAAACGATATCCATTGCCTCTTATTGCTTTCAAATTTTTTCTCGTGTCAAGATAGAACAACAGGAGTATTCTGTCAATTTTTGTGATTTTTCGGGGTTCGTTTGGACATTTTTATGCATTAACTGAGTTTTCAATGCATTTATGTGCATAATTCAAATTTGAACTACATGCACATGCTCCAGTGCATATAAATTGGTTGAAACATCAAATCTGTGTCCTTGGGTGCATGCTTAGGTCCCATGCAAGAAATGAGAATGAATTTCAAACACCAAGGCACCGTTGATTACCGCCAAAACGTTGAGATGCCTGGTTTTTAAATTCTAGTAAATCCAAAACTCGTCTGAAATTGATGAAACTTGGCATGTTATCATGGAGCGGCATCAACATGCTGTGGTAAAATTTTTGTCCCATTTGGGGCAGGTTTGGGTATATGGTTCTCACAGACCAAATCTCCTCACAACAAGCATTATGGTTTCGATAGGGAACGTCCCACCTTTGGGGACGAGACGATATTCATTGCCTCTTATTGCTTTCAAATTTTTTCTCTTGTCAATATAGAACAACAGGAGTGTTGTGTCAATTTTTGTGATATTTTGGGGTTCGTTTGGACATTTTTATGCATTAACTGAGTTTTCAATGCATTTATGTGCAAAATTCAAGTTTGAACTACATGCACATGCTCCAGTGCATATAAATTGGTTGAAAAATCAAATCCGTGTCCTTGGGTGCATGCTTAGGTGCCATGCAACAAATGGGAATGAATTTCAAACACCAGGGCACTGTTGATTGCCGGCAAAATGTTGAGATATTTTGTTTTTAAATTCTAGTAAATCTAAAACTAGTCTGAAATTCATGAAACTTGGCATGCTATCATGGAATGGCGCCCGACATGCTATGGTATTTTTCGTGTCCATTTTGAGAGAAGGCGCACTCGAATAACAGACAACAAAGGCATTTTGAAAAAATAGCTGCCACTTTAATATATCAAACAGTTGTATAATTCAAATCATGTGTGTTCTGTTAACCATTCACATGACGCCGCGTGTCTTCGTTTTACTGGCTATAGGAGGTGCCGTGCGGACAGCTGGTTGACCTTGACTGAACAGGAGGCGTGCGAGCGGAGTCTGGTGCGCAGGCTGACCGAGAGGCGTGCAAGCTGTCCTCCAATGCGCAGGCTCATCGGGAAGCGTGCGAGCTGTACGCTGTGCAGGCTCACTGGGAATCGAGCCCTTTGACTTCCATGGCCACCCGCCTTCCTCTCCATTAATGGCGCCCGAGCCGCTATTTAATATGGGTGGCCTTACTGTTCGCTTCCCATTCCCCTCCCTCCCGCAGACCTCCACCAACACCATGGCGCAGAATGATCATCTGCCATTAGTCTTCAAGTTTGGTGAAGTCGACTTCGAGCCGGAGGAGATAGAAAATAATGAGGAATGGGGCCTCATGGACATGGCCTAGAACGAGCTGGCCGCGGCGGTTGCTGCCCCCGCTCCCGTCTCGGCTCCCATCCCCGCGCCCGCGCCAGCGACCATCCCGTAGCATTGACGGGCTGGTTGCCCAGCACTATTGCAAAGCTGGAAGCCGCGAGCGTCAGCAAGGTCTCCACGGACCCGCGCGAGGTCGTGTACATGCCAGCACCAGCGCCCGTGCCCGTGCGCGCCCCTCCACCCACCGTGGCGTCGGCCCCCGTGTGTTTTGCTGCACCCGCCATGCCCGTGCCCCTGCCCGTGCGCGCCCCTCCACCTACCGTGGTGCCGGTCGCCGTGCGTTTGGCTACACCTGCCACGCCCGTGCGCGTGCGCGCGCCCCCCTCAGCGGCATGGGACGCTGCCGTCGACCGCTACTTCTCAGCGGCGCTAGTTGCCTTCCTCCCGCGCCCCGCCCGTCGATCGCGCGATGGCATGATGTTTGATTTACAAGTGAAGAACATTTTGTGCTGCCTTGAAGACTTCAACAACGGCGCCCCGGAGGACGACAACGACGGCGCGGCACACCACCTCCGCCGCCGCCAGAAATAGTTCTTTTGGGGGTTTAATACTGTATCTCGAATTCTCGATCATATGAATATAAATTCGCAGTGTGACTGAATGAAAGATATGGTTTGAACGAACTTGCGTTTTTCTCTCTTAATGTACAAACTTATCTAACGATTTTCTTTTGAAAAAAACGTCAATGGTTTTTAAATATAAAACACTCATCGCAAACGTTTTAGTTAGAACACCCGTACGCAAACCGACAGCTTCCCCAGGAAGCCAAGGGAAAATGTGCCGAGCAGGATTTCTTCATCCCTTCAACGCAAATGGTTGTTTTGCATGACCCCTGTGCAACCACGTAGAAACAATTAGGTAAGATTTGCATCTGTCATTTTGGGTATGTTGCCATTTGTCAAACTGGAAAGATTGACATTTGTTTACCTAGTAACATTGCCATTTGTCAACCTTGTAACACTGCGATTTGTCAAAATATGCAGGTAAAAATCACTAGCACTATCTAATTTTTGCAACTAAAATCACTAGCACTGTTCATATGGACACCACTAGCAGGCGTGAGTTGATGGACGCATATGCAAATGTACCATTGATTACATACAACAAGTCATCAACCCACAACGACAACAAGGATACACGTTGTATTATAGATGATTTCCAATAAAACATTCTAGTAAAGTAAAGTTTTTCTCACACAACAAATAACAAAGCGATGAAATGAACTTCAACTCAACCACTCGTCGGCGTTGGAAACGCTTGCTTTGAACCAGAAGTGATTCTATGGGAAGGGCCAGCTACTGTCAATCTCGAGACCAACGCATGACTGATCATCCAGGCTGAAGCGGCCTATGTCAAGACCCATATTGGGACGGTAGGGAAGCATAGCAATGTCCGAGGTATAGATACAGTTGCTTCTCATAAATGGTAGTAACGTTGTGTCAACAGCAGCTGGATTGCCTCCCACCATCATTGGATAGTTTTGTCCAAGGAAGAGTGAGTTTCCTCCAAGACTTTCAATACTGAACTAGGGAGAAGGTGTTGGCGCTAGTACACTAGTATCCATCCCGAATACCCTGCAATGGATGTTGGAATAGGTCCGGAGAGTGCGACCATGCGAGACAACACCTGCTTCCTTAGTAACATCAGTAGTGCCCTGTATAAAGACGAGAAGAGGTGATCCATCAGAATAAGTTGCCAGGCGCCACTGAGTATATGGTCCTGCTCATCCTGATGCCCGTGATCATCAGCATCGTCATCTCCCCCTTGGTTATAATTTTTTTCAAGTATAGGTGGTGGAATGTTCACAGGACCTTGGAAACACAAGAAGGTTAATTAATTGGTAAAGGGAAACTAGCTAACCCACATGCATGTGGATGAAACAATTATAATTACGATGGAAGACAAACGTACCGAAAGCATGATGATTCCATACAAAAACAGTGCCACGAGTAGTGGCAGCAAACACAAGACCCTCGTATTGAATTGCATCACAGTACTCATCCGTGTACAGAAATTGATTTTTGAGCAATATCCATCGAGGCGTGGAAGTAAGGAAGGCAACAAGCTTGTCGAAGATAGCAACAACTTCATAGTTCATGTAATCCCAAGAGCGGTTGGGAACTCGACAAATTGCTATCTTCCGTAGACGACAGTTACCATGATCGTATTTGAACTCACGTAGATCATCTGTGTGCTCAACCTCTGGGCAGTCTGAGATTTTTGGAAGTGGAACCCGGTGACGAGTGTACCCATTCACAAGTTCCCACTCGTAGTTGTACCCAATATAAACAACCCAATCTTCATTTGCGCCTGCCCCAAGCCTTGCCCTCAAGCGATGGCATCTTAACATCACACGTATCATTATCAAGCGGCATCAACTTGCACAGGGCGAGGCTTCCCTTGTCCCCGCGCCAGTCAGCAGGGCCACGACAAAGAAGATAGTGGAGATCAAACCGCTCCTGGACCCTTGGGTTCCTTGTAATGATGTTATTAGTTGAGTCGAGAATGGTCTTGAACGAACCTGCCATGCTAGCCGAGGTGATGACGTCGCACCGATCAATGAGTTCCTCCACCACGTCATCTTTCAGATCGGGGCAAGAATAACGGGGTCGTTTCCGGCCTGTTCCCTCCATGGAGAAGATGATCGAACAATCGCAGAAGGAAGGGTGAACGCAAATGGAGGGATGAAGAGCGTGCGACAGCAGTTCCAAATCAAGAGGGAAAGGCGAAGAGGTGGTGGACGGTTGCCACGATACAAGAAGAGGCTAGTGGGGAGCAAACGGTTGCCACAGAGGTCACACACTGACGACAAGCCCGAGTGAACCGCATGCTGTATATCGCACACACCTTGATATGGCTGACCGTTTCTTTTGTGTTGCCTAATCACACACAGTTCATTCGAGTGAACCATATGCTGTACATCGCACATACCTTAACCTGGTTACCGTTTCTGTTCTCTTGTCTCAACGCAAACAGTTCATCCGAGTGAACCGCATGCCGTATATTGCACACACCTTGATCTGGCTGACCGTTTCTTTTGTGTTGCCTAATCACAAACAGTTCATCCGAGTGAACCGTATGATGTATATCGTACACACCTCCATCTGGCCTGTTTCTTTTGTTCCTCCTCATCGCAAATAGTTAACTGAACTGAACCGTATGCCCTGCATCGCACACGCAACTAAAATCCAAACCATGTTTGATGCATCCATCATCGCAAACGTTTTGCACTTTTTTGACTTTTTTTAACCACCGTTTGTGATTATTGCATCGCACACAGTTTCGTCGAAGGGTCTCTGATCGTAGTGTCGCATTAGCAGCAACCTGCAGTAGTGAAGGCCACTATAAATATAGCTTAGCCATCGCCGTAGGGAAGGATCCGAATCTTGAGAGAGAAGGGAGAGGGAATCCTCAGCTCATACCCACACAGGAACATACCTCCTGAGGTTGTTCTTCCTCTGTACTAGCTCAGCCTCAGCCCCACACGAGGCTAAGCCACCCCAAAGCAGGAGTAGGTTCTTACACCGCAAGGTGGCCCGAACCTGGGTAAACTGTTGTGTCCCTTTCCTTTCTTGTTCATCGAGCTAGGCCGTGGGGGTGACGAACTGGTTGGCTGAGGAGGTTGAGTTCTTCGCACACGCCCCAGAGTTTGAACCTTTCTTGGGTCTGCAGAGCCCTGGATCCGATAGTAACCCTTCAAATTCTAACATAGCCGTCTTCCCCTTGCATGCCTTATATAGAAGAATGGTGCTTCAATTATAAAACATGCTACAACAGAGAGATGGAATAGGTACTAAAGAATATAAAGGCATGACATATTGACATGTATTCCCTCCATCCGGAAATAAATGGATGGGTCTAGGCGTATTTCAGTTCTAGATACATCCATTTTTATCCATTTCTGCGACATGTTATCCGGACGGAGGGAGTATGATGTAAGAGATAGGGGTACGACAGGACAACAGAGTAAAAAAAACTAGTTGATTGTAAAACTGTATGCTAGTGACATACAGAAAAACACTAAGGCAACATATGTGTGTATGATTGGGAAACTAAGATGGCATTGCAACAGACCACTAGAACAACACTTCAATGTAAAAAAACATGGTATGGTAGATAGATGAAGTACATACCGATGAATAACAATGCATAAGATATTCAGAAGCATGATGTCCAAACACTATTGCAGGATGCTACTAACGCGACACTACGATCAGAGACCCTTCGACGAAACTGTGTGCGATGCAATAATCACAAACGGTGGTGTAAAAAAACGTCAAAAAAGGTGCAAAACGTTTGCGATGGAGGATGCATCAAACACGGTTCAGATTTTAGTTGCGTGTGCGATGCAGGGCATAGGTTCAGTTTAATGAACTGTTTGCGATGAGGAGGAACAAAAGAAACGGGCAGCCAGATGAAGGTGTGTGCGATATATATCATACGGTTCACTCGGATGAACTATTTGTGATTAGGCAACACAAAAGAAACAGTCAGCCAGATCAAGGTGCGTGCAATATACGGCATGCGGTTCACTCGGATGAACTATTTGTGTTGAGACAAGAGAACATAAACGGTTCAATATAACGAGATGTGTGTGATACGCGGCAAACAGGTCTGTATTCAGAAATGTGTGCGAAAACCGATAATAACACAGACGGTTGCTGCTAATAAGACGTTTATGTTGTGCGATGGGATTGCATACAGAACAACAGGGGGTGAAGAATAGCTATTCTTCACCCAGGGTGACCAATAGTCAATCCCTATAAGCAGTGGTAGTTACCACTACTTGCGTTTTGCATGTTGTATGTAGTATCTGTCAAAATCGAGAGTATGTTCGTGTAGTATGTAGTATATAATAATGTTTATGTAGTACATATACTACTTTTTAGGTAGTATGTGCCATATTTTGAATACACTCTTTTTACGTACAAATATGTACGTATTTCGCGAATATAACAAAACTATGGGCTCATATGATTTTTTTCATGAAACTTGCTTTGAAATATCTTAAATATATTGTATGAACATATTTAGAATGATAAAGTAGTATATATACTACTCCATTATAGTATATGAGACATGTGGGGTAACTACCACCGGGTGGTAGGATGGATTTTCCCTATATATATATAGCAGTTGAACACGCAAGGAAAATGATGAGGACATCAATACCATTGTTACACCCACAGCCCCTGCTGCTATACATACTGGACCAATTACTAGAGCTCGCGCACGCCAATTAAATTACCAGGTACTTTCGTTTCTTGGTAATGATTCTAATGTTCATGAGAATATGATGTTGCCTAAATTGGATACATTTATTTTGCTTACAAATGAAGGGCCTAGCTTTGAGAAGGATGAACATTGGAGCAAGAACAAGCATGGAGATGATGGCATGCGCATGGGGAACAAGAACGGAGTTACAAGTGATGATTTTAGGACGTTGAAGCCACCATAATGCGTGCATGAAGCCTTGGACGAAATATACAAGATGCTACTTCATAACTTTCGTCCAGAGGCTATTCTAGGTGCTACGTCACCTTATTATTGGGCCAGGCCCATGTAATTTCGAAATACATAAGTATAGGCTGTTTTTAGAGTCCGTATGTGTGGGGAAACAAGAGATAGGGTTGGTTTCGGACCCCTTCCTCAAGGGCCACGAAATTCCCCCCTCTTCCTCCATATATACAGCCCTTAGGGCGTCGTTTAGACTTTGGGTTTTGTTTAGATTAAAAGTTCGCCATAGCTGCAACTTCGCGTACTTCGTTTGTGTTCAGCGACCAGACAAAGGCGTCACAGAACTCCACCTTGATCAATAAAGCTTTCATCTTATATTCGCAATATCCAGATTGCAATCTTAGTTTCTTGCTTGTTCTTCGTTTGCTCGCAGGAAACAGACCCTCGTGGTCAGGTTGATCGTGCTCCGGCGTGGTCGATAACCTCTCGGAGTTGGTTGCGCGACGCCTCGCACGTTCGTAGTCGGATCGTCAAAGTCGACTTCCACCAAAGCGATATCCATCATCTCATTGAAAGACGGGACACCTTTGCCTCTATCAGAAAAGCTTTCCATAAGCCGAGCACGTCGACGGACGCGAGCAGAGCGCGCCGCGGCGCCTAATGGCGAGGACAGCCTCCTGCGGCGCCTAACGGCGAGCAGAGGCCGGCACGGTGATACATGGCAAATAAGATGAACTGTGCGAGCGATGTCGGAGACATCAAGCACAAATCGGATTAGAGTTGTGTGTGCGATACGTGGCATGCAGTTGATCCATCCGAGCTGTTTGTGATGGAATAAGCCGTGTGTGTTGCGGGCAAACGCTTGCTGGTATAAAACCTTATATTTAACCAAAAAAGTGTTAATGCATGTTACAAAAATCGTATAACTGGAAACTATGTTCAAATACGAATCCAACGATATAATCTTTGGCGACATGCATTCATATTTTATTAGTTAAATCCTAGTTATAAACCAGGACGGGGGTATAGTAGGTAATTAAATCGCAAACGTTTTTTTTGTATTAACCTTATGTGTACATGTCCTTTCGTCCTCCTCTCGCACGTCTTGTCACACCGCTGCCGCAGATGGCTTACAACGCAAGCTTGCGCAGCGCGCGGGGGCGTTCTTTTGGCCAAACGGTGGCGTCAATGAATCGTCGGTGAGCCCGTTTCCGCGTAACCGTGCAGGTTCCCGCGCAAGCTTCCCGCTCGACTCAGTGAAATCCCCCAAAATCCCAATGCTTACCGGCCTGCTATATAAACCCTCACGACCGGCGAGTCCTGTGTCGCATTTTCCCCTCCCTCCCTGTAGCTTATCTCGTCTGCTTCTCCCACAATCGTCAATGGCACCGGTCCGTCATCGTCGCTCAGCCACTCCGCCGTCATCAGAGGACAGCTCCAGCTGGGAGGCTACACCGCGGCAGTGGTGCAGTCCCCGGCGTAGTGTAGTGCGCGTGGCGTCCCTGTTGGGTGTGCACGGAACACCCACCACACGCTCCACCGCCGCTGCCCGTCGACAGCTGTTGCCGGCCGCCGTTGCCGCCATACCACCATCAAAAGCCAGGGCCATCGCCTGCTCCGCCGCCGCGGCCCGAAGGTGGAAGGTGGCCGTCGTGGCCGCCACCCCACTTCCCGCCATCACCTGCTCCGCCACCGCGGCCCGAAGGTGGGAGGTGGCCGTCGTGGCCGCCACCCCACTGCCGGCCATCACCCGCTCTGCCACCACGGCCCAAAGGTGTGAGGTGGCCGTCGTGGCCGCCACCCTATCGTCGGCCCCCGTGGCCGCCAGCCCACCGTCGACCGCTGGGATCATCACCCGCTCCACCACCACCGCCCGAAGGAGGGAGGCAGAGGTGGAGGCCCGCACGTGCGTCAGCGACCTTGCGTGCTACATCGAGTTCCTACGGGAGGAGGAGGAGCGTCTCGTCGAGCACGCAAAGAGCCTTACCACAGCCGTGGCCGCAGCACACGCCGACGCAGAGGAGAGGAATCAGGAGATCTACGAGCAGTCCGACTGCTTCGAGAGGGGTCGTCTGGAGCGGCAGTGGGCGTTTGAGCTGGCGAGCGTCACAAAACATGCAACAACGGCAGTCACCGTATTGTAGTTGTCCAGCTCGTCGGTAGGCTCGTCCTCCTTCTCTGCCTCTTACTGAGCGCGCTCGACAGAGGAGAGGCTGCCGGAAGTAGCACAAAGCACCTCCGTAGTAGTAGTATTTAGGGGCTATTTTGTTCAGTTCATCTGACTATAGATGTGGTGGAACTGTACAACATACTTAAAATTAGCTATTATATATAGTTGAACTAGCTATTTCAGTACGTGGTTGGCAACAATTGGGGAAAAGTTTGGTCGGTTCAGCTGTTGGGTTGAACTGTTTGTATAAATTAAGAACGACTGCTTAATCTGTGAATGAAATCTATGCTTAATTACTGAAATTTAGTTGCAAAAATTAGATAGTGCTAGTGATTTTTAGCAGCATATTTTGACAAATGCAGTGTTACAACGATTGACAAATGGCAATGTTACTAGATCAACAAATGTCAATATTTCCAGTTTGACAAATGGCAACATACCCAATATGACAGATGCAAATCTTACCAAATTGTTTGTACGT
The DNA here is from genome assembly GCF_002575655.3 of Aegilops tauschii subsp. strangulata. Taxonomy (NCBI): domain Eukaryota; kingdom Viridiplantae; phylum Streptophyta; class Magnoliopsida; order Poales; family Poaceae; genus Aegilops; species Aegilops tauschii. The sequence goes on along the minus strand of NC_053035.3, from coordinate 182,878,402 downwards.
GGTTGCACACGGGTCATCCAAAACAACCGTTTGCATTGATGGGATGCACAAATCCTGCGTTGCGAATTTTCCCTCGACTTAAGGGGGAAGGCCATAGCTCTCACTTTGCATACGGGTGTTCTATCGAAAACGTTTGCGATCAAGAGCTGCAGAAATCCTGCTCGGCACATTTTCTCTTGGCTTCCTGGGGAAGCTGTCGGTTTGCATACAGGTGTTCTAACTAAAACGTTTGCGATCAAGAGCTGCACAAATCCTGCTCGTCACATTTTCCCTTGGCTTCCTGGGGAAGTTGTCGGTTTGCATACGGGTGTTCTAACTAAAACATTTGTGATGAGTGTTTTATATATAAAAACCGTATTAAACTTCGGCTTGGGCGCAATTAATGGAGAGGATGCAAGCAAGGCGGGTGACCATGGAAGTCAAAGGGCTCGCTTCCCGGTGAGCCTGTGCGGCATACAGCTCGCACGCTTCCCGGTGAGCCTCCGCATTGGAGTACAGCTCGCATGCCTCCCGTTTAGTCAAGTACTCAAGCACCTGTCCGCACGCCACCTCCTAGCCATTAAAAGAGTGAGGCGTGGCGTCACGTGAATGGTTAATAGAACGCACACAATTTAAATTATACAAAATGTTTGAGATGTTAAAGTGGTAGCTATTTGTTTCAAAATGCCTTTGTTGGCTGTTATTCGAGTTCGCCTTCTCTCAAAATAGACACGGAAAATTCCACAACATGTCGGGTGCCATTCCATAATAGCATGCCATGTTTCATGAATTCCAGATGAGTTTTGGATTTACTAGAATTTTAAACCAGGTATCTCAATGTTTGCGGCCGAGTGACGGTGGCAGGGTGTTTGAAATTCATTCCCATTTCTTGCATGGGACCTAAGCATGCACCGAAGGACAGATATTTGATTTTTCAACCAATTTATATGCACTGGAGCATGTGCAAGTAGTTCAAATTTGAATGATGCACATAAAATGCCTAGAAAACCCAGTTAATGTATAAAAATGTCCAAATGAACCCCAAAAAATTCCAAAATTAAACACAACACTCCTGTTCTTCTATGTTGACACTAGAAAATTTCTGAAAGCAATAAGAGGCAACGGATATCGTTTCGTCCCCAAAGGTGGCACGTTCCCTACCGAAACCATCACGCTTGTTGTGAGAAGCTCTGGTTTGTGAGAAGCTTATACCCAAACCTGGCCCAAATGGGACAAAAAATTTACCACAGCATGTTGATGCCGCTCCATGATAGCATGCCAAGTTTCATGAATTTCAGAAGAGTTTTGGATTTACTGGAATTTAAAAACCAGGCATCTCAATGTTTGCGACCGAGTGACGGTGGCAGGGTTTTTGAAATTCATTCCCATTTATTGCATGGGACCTAAGCATGCACCGAAGGACACAGATTTTATTTTTCAACAAATTTATATGCACTGGAGCATGTGCATGTAGTTCAAATTTGAATTATGCACATAAAATGCCTAGAAAACCCAGTTAATGTATAAAAATGTCCAAACGAACCCCGAAAAATTCTAAAATTAAACACAACACTCCTGTTGTTCTATGTTGACACTAGAAAAAATTCAAAGCAATAAGAGGCAACGGATATCGTTTCATCCCCAAAGGTGGCACGTTCCCTACCGAAACTACCACGCTTGTTGTGAGAAGCTTATATGCAAACCTGCCTCAAATGGGACAAATTTTTTACCATGACATGTTGATGCCGCTCCATGATAGCATGCCAAGTTTCATGAATTTCAGTCGAGTTTTGGATTTACTAGAATTTAAAAACAAGGTATCTCAATGTTGCGGCCGAGTGACGGTGGCAGGGTGTTTGAAATTCATTCCCATTTCTTGCATGGGACCTAAGCATGCAACCAAGGACACAGATTTGATTTTTCAACCCGTTTATATGCACTAGAGCATGTGCATGTAGTTCTAATTTGAATTATGCACCTGAAATGCCTACAAAACCAAGTTAATGTATAAAAACGTCCAAACGAACCCTGAATAACTCCAATTTTTTTGACAACACACTTATAGTTGCATGTTCACTACAGATAAAAGTTCTAGAAATTCAAACTCCATCCTTTGCAGCTGTGACCCCGTTATGTAATTCAAATGAAGACGAAAAATCAACCAGATCACACACAATTTATTATCACCACCCGTGTGAGATGCAACTCAAAATATCTTGGAGCACCGTCGGAGTGTCAAGCACACTAGCCCGCTCCTCAAATATCATTTCACTGTTAAATCGTCGCTGGTGAAAGACGGGGACGTGGACCCGCGTCGTGAGGGCAACTTCGGTGGCCCACTCCGGCGAGAGCGCGGCCGCAGCCGCCAGGCGCGTACTAACAAGCTTCGTGAGGGCGACCCCAATCTGCGTTTGGGCGGCCAAGACAGCCCAAACGGCCGCTGTTGCTTCTCAGGCGGCGGCAACAACATCTGCCTCGGGGATAGCAACTGGCAAGAGCGGCACAGCAACTGTCCGTTTCGCAACGATGGCCTTAGCCCTGATGGAGTCCACCCACGACCAAGTTGAGGCCGTCCACGCCCAGCTCGTGGCGGTCACCACACAAATCGGACGAAGCTTCTCCGACAACGGTCGGCAACCCACGGCCGAAGATTTGGCAATCGTCAAGAGCGTTCGAGCAGCCGTCCATTCCTGCACGGCATACCTTGCCACGACGGAGCCCGCCAAAGCCCAGATCGCGGCCGCCCACGCCCAGCTCGTGGCGGCCTGTTCCAAAGATATGGCGGACGCGGATGGCGAGAAGCTTGCCGAGTATGGTGCCTTTGGTGCCATGGAGCCCCTTCCCCAGGAGACCGTCAGGCGTGAGCTGGACATGGAGGCGACAGCGGAGATCGACGAGCACTAGTCATACTAGTACTCTTTGTTTTGTTTAATTAAGAGCATCGGTCTTCAATTTGTTAGAGTGAAGTTTAGGTCAGCTAGCTCTGTTTAATTGCTGAACTTGCTCAATTAAGAAGTGTGGGTGTGTTGTAGTCTCCTTTGTGTACCCAAATTATGCAATGACGTGGATGACCACTGTAACCAGGGAAATTCGAACCAAAATTTTTGATGTTCAAACTCATCACACACGGGTTAAGCTATCTGAATCGTTTGTGATGTTCACATGTCGTACATAGTTCTAAATAAGGAACCGTGTCTGATGGCGCTTTGCGCGCCAGTTTTTTCGCTGAAGCGATTCCAAATTTTTGGCTTCCGCAGAGATATCTACCTCCCCGTCCCCTCCCCCTACCAAATGCCACATTTCCCATGTTTCCGCCTTCCTTTCCAAGTTGAAACCTTCTCTCCTTGCTTGCAGCGCCGCCTCCTCGTCAGCGACCCTCCTTCACGCTGCTCGGCCTCGTCTATCCGGGCAGGTAATCCACACCCGACCCCCATCCTCCTCCTCCTTCCACATCCCACATGCCTCGACTGCCGGCGCGACACCTTCCACCTAAATCACCGACCCCTCCACCAAATAAGCGCTGCCCTAAGCATGGTGCACGCAGTATAGTCAGGACCTCAAGGAACATTTGGCAGCGGAGAAGCAAATCACGGCCGCAGACGCGGATGAGGTCGCGATGGCTGCCATTCGTGCCGACCCCCAGATCTTGGAGGAGCACCTTGCCATTTGCTAGCTACGCAGGTTAAGCAGCCCGGTTTACCCGCTGCGTGTGCTGCTCCTGCCTTTCCTTAAAAAATTCTAGTGAATTGTTCTATCTAATTTTACCTTGCAATCTGTTGCTCTAGTGTATATGTTCTATATGTCGTGCAGTGTGGTGCTCACTTATTAACTGTTTGGTTAATTAGTTGTCGTCTTCAGTTAACTGTTTGGTTTAATTATGCAAATGTGATGTTCAATTCTTCAGGCTGCAATTTCGTATTGTCTTCCATGTGAGAAATAAATTGAATTTATCTTTACAAAATACATGAGAAACGAATACAATTGCTATATTTCCAAGTTGTCAAGCATGCTTGGTTTGGTTATACATTGTGCAATATGGTGCTTAGTGAACGCTTGGTTCATTTGTGTTGTGGTTTTTAGTTAACTGTTTGGTTTAATTCTGCAATGCGATGTTCAATAGTTGTGGGTGCATTCTGTTATTGTATACCGTGTGAGGAATAAATTCAATTTGGCTGTAGTAAATACATGAGAAACAAATACAATTGCTATATTTCCAAGTTGTTAAGCATGCTTGGTTTGGTTAACTGTCTGATCTTATACTAGGAGTATGTTATATTGTGCAATGTGGTGCGCAGTTAATGTTTGGTTCATTTGTTGTGGTGTTTAGTTAACTGCTTGGTTCAATTCCGCAATGCGATGTCCAATTGTCGTGGGTAGAATTTTATATTGTTGTGCATGTGAGGAATAAATCAAATTTGGCTGCACTTAATACATGATAAAAATATACAAGTGCTATATTTCTTAGTTCTGAATCATGCTTGGTTTGGATAAATGGGTTTTCCATGTGGCTTGAATTAATCTGATGAATCCGCAATGTGCTTATTTTTCATCAACATATTTTACTGATAGCATGCTAACCATTACTTAACTTGATGACTAACTACCTTATATGTGTTGTAGGGAAACAATCAGAAGCACTGAGGTTTACAATCGAGGTTAGCACGTGTATGGTCCGTTGTCTAATAGCACATTATTGTGTAATTACAGGAACCATTCTAATATTTAGGTTTTTAACAATTTGGTCTTGCACATGTAGGTCCTACTGTCAGAGGGTTTTGACCCACTGTTCGACCCTTTTTGCATCTAGGGAAATGAGTTGTCCATGCATATCAATCAAGTCAAGAAAGTCAGAAAGATTCTTAGGATAAAGAAATTACTGACAAAAAAACAAGATCTTTGTCTGCACAATGAAGAAGACATCAGTTCACTACAAGATGGTACTAACTATTATACCTTGCCTTTTTTTATTCCTTTGCCCCATTTCCAATATAGAGAAGACATTTATGCACATCCTTGTTTTCAGGCCTTTCCAAAGCAGTTCACTGATGATTACCTCTCAAACCACCTCTATGGTCAGGAGGCGAGGAAGGTTTTCATACAACACCCACGGTTCAATATTGAAGTGTTCCTGAAGAGGACGAAGGACGGACGGTCAATCATCCACAGGCACTGGCCTAAAGTTGCAAAGACCTTCAACATGAATGAAGGCTCAATATTCGCCTTCCACTTCAGCAGTTTTCCAGATGACATGCATCTGTCTATGTACCGTCTATGATGATAATTTCGAAAGGTTCTGCATGTTGCCTGTGAAACTTGGTGTTGGTTGATGTCTACTACACAACCTTCTTCTTGTCGGCGTTGTTGGGCCTCCAAGTGCAGAGGTTTGTAGGACAGTAGCAAATTTCCCTCAAGTGGATGACCTAAGGTTTATCAATCTATGCGAGGCGTAGGATGAAGATGGTATCTCTCAAGCAACCCTGCAACCAAATAACAAAGAGTCTCTTGTGTCCCCAACACACTGATGAGGACATCCTTGGATACGACCAAACATATTGCATACATGCATATTTGTCAGGTGATTTCTAGTGCAAATTATTCAATAATCTATTTATGTTATCCAGAACAAAAATACTTCACACACTTTTGCGTTTTGTCTAATTGCAGGTGTATGGGACATTTGTACAATCCACATATGAAGATAGGGGAAAAGGAGAAGTTTAGGTTCTGTTCAAAAAGTCCTCTCCCGTCACTTTTGGGCCAAGAGAAGATAGAGTCCAAGTCTCTCACGTTCTGGATTCAGATTCGGACTGCACAGACATACCCGACTCAAAACGCCAACAACTTTTTCATACGGACTCCGAATTGGGTGATTCTTTTTTGTTGGAAAGTAGATTTCGTCCTCTTTCCAACCCAATTGGATTCACCTTTAAATTCCTTCGGAGCATTGAGATATGGACGAAACAATCTGACGCTGCAGCAGAATCTGAGTCAAACAACAAGTCCAAAGGTGTTGCATCACCTCCACTTGGGCCCATGAGCCTTGTACGACGTAGGGTTGGTTTTAGGCTGCCTTGGGACGTCCTCCCACCTCCTTGGCCGCCACCCCTTGCTCCTATATAAGTAGATCCATCTAGTAGCTTTTTCCTTGGGATTTGTTTAGTTAAAAGTTAGCCATTGCAACTTTGTGTACTTCGTTTGTGTCCAACGACCAGACCAAGACCGCTTACGGATCCCCACCTTTATCAATACTTCATCTATATTCGCAATATTCAGATTGCATTATTATATTCTTGCTTGTTCTTCGATTGCGTGCAGGAATAGACCTTCGTGGTCAGGCTGATTGTGCTTCCAGGATCGTTAGTAACCTCGGGAGATTGATTTAGCGATTGCTAAGGCGCAACGTTGTGCACGTTTGTAGTCGGATCGTCAAAGTCGGCTCCACCAAATCGATAGTTATCATCTCATCGAAAGATCGGGACACCCTCGCCTTTATCACACACCCAATACAATGGTAAATTGTATAGGTGCACTAGTTCGGCGAAGAGATGGTGATACAAGTGCAATATGGATGGTAGATATAGGTTTTTGTAATTTGAAAATATAAAAACAGCAAGGTAGCAAGCGATAAAAGTGAGCGTAAACGGTAATGCAATGCTTGGAAACAAGGCCTAGGGTTCATACTTTCACTAGTGCAAGTTCTCTCAACAATAATAACATAATTGGATCATATAACAATACCTCAACATGCAACAAAGAGTCACTCCAAAGTCACTAATAGCGGAGAACAAACAAAGAGATTATTGTATGGTACGAAACCACCTCAAAGTTATCCTTTCTGATCGATCTATTCAAGAGTCCATAGTAAAATAACACGAAGCTATTCTTTTCGTTCGATCTATCCTAGAGTTCGTACTAGTATAACACCTTAAGACACAAATCAACAAAAACCCTAATGTCACCTAGATACTCCAATGTCACCTCAAGTATCCGTGGGTATGATTATAGGATATGCATTATACAATCTCAGATTCATCTATTCAACCAACACAAAGAACTTCAAAGAGTGCCCCAAAGTTTCTACCGGAGAGTCAAGATGAAAACGTGTGCCAACCCCTATGCATAAGTTCACAAGGTCACTGAACCCACAAGTTGATCACCAAAACATACATCAAGTAGATCACATGAATATCCCATTGTCACCACAGATAAGCACATGCAAGACATACATCAAGTGTTCTCAAATCCTTAAAGACTCAATCTGATAAGATAACTTCAAAGGGAAAACTCAATCCATTACAAAAGATAGAGGGGGAGAAACATCATAAGATCCAACTATAATAGCAAAGCTCCCAATACATCAAGATCGTGCTGAATCAAGAACACGAGAGAGATCAAACACATAGCTACTGGTACATACCCTCAGCCCCGAGGGTGAACTACTCCCTCCTCGTCATGGAGAGCGCCGGGATGATGAAGATGGCCACCAGTGAGGGATCCCCCTCCTGCAGGGTGCCGGAACAGGGTCTCGATTGGTTTTTGGTGGCTACAGAGGCTTGCGGCGGCGGAACTCCCGATCTAGGTTATTTTCTGGAGGTTTCTGTATTTATAGGAATTTTTGGCGTAGGTCTCACGTCAGGGGGGTCTCCGAGTCGTCCACGAGATAGGGGGACGTGCCCAGGGGGGTAGGGCGCGCCCCCCACCCTCATGGATATCTCGGGACTCTTCTGGCCCAACTCTTTTACCCCAGGGGCTTCTTTTGGTCCATAAAAAATCATCAAAAATTGGCACGTCAATTGGACTCCTTTTTGTATTCCTTTTCTGTAAAAATGAAAACAAGGAAAAAACAGAAACTGGCACTGGGCTCTAGGTTAATAGGTTAGTCCCAAAAATCATATAAAATAGCATATAAATGCATATAAAACATCCAAGATTGATAATATAATAGCATGGAACAATAAAAAATTATAGATACGTTGGAGACGTATCAAGCATCCCCAAGCTTAATTCCTGCTCGTCCTCGAGTAGGTAAATGATAAAAACAGAATTTTTGATGTGGAATGCTACCTAACATATTTATCAATGTCATCTTCTTTATTGTGGCAAGAATATTCAGATCCATAAGATTCAATACAAAAGTTTAATATTGACATAAAAATAATAATACTTCAAGCATACTAACCAAGCAATTATGTCTTCTCAAAATAACATAGCCAAAGAAAGCTCATCCCTACAGAATCATATAGTTTGGCCATGCTTCATTTTCGTCACAAAAAATGCTCTCATCATGCACAACCCCGATGACAAGCCAAGCAATTCTTTCATACTTTAGCATTCTCAAAAAATTTCAACTTTCACGCAATATATGAGCGTGAGCCATGGACATAGCACTATAGGTGGAACAGAATATGATGATGGAGGTTGTGTGGAGAAGACAAAAGGGAGAAAGTCTCACATCGATGCGGCTAATCAACGGGCTATGGAGATGCCCATCAATTGATGTCAATGCGAGGAGTAGGGATTGCCATGCAACGAATGCACTAGAGCTATAAATGTATGTAAGCTCAACAAAAGAAACTAAGTGAGTGTGTATCCAACTTGCTTGCTCACGAAGACCTAGGGCATTTTGAGGAAGCCCATCGTTGGAATATACAAGCCAAGTTCTATAATGAAAAATTCCCACTAGTATATGAAAGTGACAAAATAAGAGACTCTCTATCATGAAGATCATGGTGCTACTTTGAAGCACAAGTGTGGAAAAAGGATAGTAACATTGCCCCTTCTCTCTTTTTCTCTCATTTTTTGTTTGGGCCTTCTCTTTTTTATGGCCTCTTTTTTTCGTCCGGAGTCTCATCCCGACTTGTGGGAGAATCATAGTTCTCCATCATCCTTTCCTCACATGGGACAATGCTCTAATAATGAAGATCATCACACTTTTATTTACTTACAACTCAAGAATTACAACTCGATACTTAGAACAAAATATGACTAAGTAGATGCCTCCGGCGGTGTACCGGGGTTTGCAATGAATCAAGAGTGACATGTATATAAAAAATATGAACGATGGATTTGCCATAAATACGATGTCAACTACATGATCATGCAAGGCAATATGACAATGATGAAGCGTGTCATAATAAACGGAGCGGTGGAAAGTTGCATGGCAATATATCTCAGAATGGCTATGGAAATGCCATAATAGGTAGGTATGGTGGCTGTTTTGAGGAAGATATAAGGAGGCTTATGTGTGATAGAGCGTATCATATCACGGGGTTTGGATGCACCGGCGAAGTTTGCACCAACTCTCGAGGTGAGAAAGGGCATTGCACGGTACTGAAGAGGCTAGCAATGATGGAAGGGTGAGAGTGCGTATAATCCATGGACTCAACATTAGTCATAAAGAACTCACATAATTATTGCAAAAATCTACAAGTCATCAAAACCAAGCACTACGCGCATGCTCCTAGGGGGATAGATTGGTAGGCAAAGACCATCGCTCGTCCCCGACCGCCACTCATAAGGAAAGCAGTCAAAGAACACCTCATGCTTCAAATTTGTCACAAAACGGTTACCATACGTGCATGCTACGGGACTTGCAAGCCTCAACACAAGTATTTCTCAATTTCACAATTACTCAACTAGCACGACTCTAATATCACCATCTTTATAACTGAAAACAATTATCAAGTATCAAACTTCTCATATTTTTAATGCACTCTATATGAATTTTTTTATTATACCCATCTTGAATGCCCATCATATTAGGACTAATTTTATAACCAAAGCAAATTACCATGCTGTTCTAAAAGACTCTCAAAATAATATAAGTGAAGCATGAGAGATCAATCATTTCTATAAAATAAAAACACCACCGTACTCTAAAAAGATATAAGTGAGCACTAGAGCAAACGACAAACTACTCCGAAAGATATAAGTGAAGATCAATGAGTAATTGAATAATTATGTAACTATGTGAAGACTCTCTAACATTTAATAATTTCAGATCTTGGTATTTTATTCAAACAGCAAGCAAAACAAAATAAAATAAAATGACGCTCCAAGCAAAACACATATCATGTGGTGAATAAAAATATAGCTCCAAGTAAAGTTACCGATGAACGAAGAGAAAGAGGGGATGCCATCCGGGGCATCCCCAAGCTTAGGCTCTTGGTTGTCCTTGAATATTACCTTGGGGTGCCTTGGGCATCCCCAAGCTTAGGCTCTTGCCACTCCATATTCCATAGTCCATCGAATCTTTACGCAAAACCTGAAAACTTCACAACACAAAACTTAACAGAAAACTCGTAAGCTCCGTTAGTATAAGAAAATAAATCACCACTTAGGTACTGTTGTGAACTCATTCTAAATTCATATTGGTGTAATATCTACTGTATTCCAACTTCTCTATGGTTCATACCCTCCGATACTACTCATAGATTCATCAAAATAAGCAAACAACACATAGAAAACAGAATCTGTCAAAAACAGAACAGTCTGTAGTAATCTGTATCATTCGAATACATATGTAACTCCAAAAATTATGATATAAATTGGTGGACCTGAGGAATTTATCTATTAATCATCTTCAAAAAGAATCGACCTAAAATCGCTCTCCAGTAAAATATGGCAGCTAATCTCGTGAGCGCAAAAGTTTCTGTTTTTTACAGCAAGATCGCAAAGACTTCACCCAAGTCTTCCCAAAGGTTCTACTTGGCACAAACACTAATTAAACATAAAACCACATCTAAACAGAGGCTATATGAATTACTTATTACTAAACAGGAGCAAAAGACAAAGAACAAAAATAAAATTGGGTTGCCTCCCAACAAGCGCTATCGTTTAACGCCCCTAGCTAGGCATGGTGATTTCAATGATGCTCACATAAAAGATAAGAATTGAAACATAAAGAGGGCATCATGAAGAATACGACTAGCACATTTAAGTCTAACTCACTTCCTATGCATAGGGATTTTGTGAGCAAACAATTTATGGGAACAAGAATTAACTAACATAGGAAAAGCAAAACAAGCATAACTTCAAGATTTTAAGCTCATAGAGAGGAAACTTGATATTATTGCAATTCCTACAAGCATATATTCCTCCCTCATAATAATTTTTAGTAGCATCATGAATGAATTCAACAATATAACCATCACATAAATCATTATTCTCATGATGCACAAGCATAGAAATTTTATTACTCTCCACATAAGCAAATTTATTCTCATGAATAGTGGTGGGAGCAAACTCAACAAAATAACTATCATGTGATTGAAAATTAAAATCAAGATGACAAGTTTCATGGTTATCATTATTCTTTATAGCATACATGTCATCACAATAATCATCATAGATAGGAGGCATGCTTTCATCATAGTAAATTTGCTCATCAAAACTTGGGGGACAAAAAATATCATCTTCATCAAACATAGCATCCCCAAGCTTGTGGCTTTGCATATCATTAGCATCATGGATATTCATAGAATTCATACAAACAACATTGCAATCATGCTCCTCATTTGAAGATTTAGTGCCAAACATTTTAATGCATTCTTCTTCTAACACTTTGGCACAATTATGGGAATCCTTATTTTCACGAAAGACATTAAAAAGATGAAGCATATGAGGTAACCACAATTCCATTTTTTGTAATTTTCTTTTATAGACTAAACTAGTGATAAAACAAGAAACTAAAAGATTCGATTGCAAGATCTAAAGATATACCTTCAAGCACTAACCTCCGCAGCAACGGCGCCAGAAAAGAGCTTAGTTGACGGGGTGTTAGTGTCGCTTACCTAGCCTCCCCGGCAACGGCGCCAGAAATTTCTTGATGTCTACTACACAACCTTCTTCTTGTAGACATTGTTGGGCCTCCAAGTGTCTAGGACAGTAGCAAATTTCCCTCAAGTGGATGACCTAAGGTTTATCAATCCATGGGAGGCGTAGGATGAAGATGGTCTCTCTCAAGCAACCCTGCAACCAAATAACAAAGAGTCTCTTGTGTCCCCAACACACCCAATACAATGGTAAATTGTATAGGTGCACTAGTTCGGTGAAGAGATGGTGATACAAGTGCAATATGGATGGTAGATATAGGTTTTTGTAATCTAAAAATATAAAAACAGCAAGGTAGCAATAGATAAAAGTGAGCGTAAATGGTAATGCAATGCTAGGAAACAAGGCCTAGGGTTCATACTTTCACTAGTGCAAGTTCTCTCAACAATAACAACATAATTGGATCATATAACAATCCCTCAACATGCAACAAATAGTCACTCAAAAGTCACTAATAGCGGAGAACAAACGAAGAGATTATTGTAGGGTACGAAACCACCTCAAAGTTATCCTTTCTGACAGATCTATTCAAGAGTCCGTAGTAAAATAACACGAAGATATTCTTTCCATTCAATCTATCCTAGAGTTCGTACTAGAATAACACCTTAAGACACAAATCGACCAAAACCCTAATGTCACCTAGATACTCCAATGTCACCTCAAGTATCCGTGGGTATGATTATACGATATGCATCAGACAATCTCAGATTCATCTATTCAACCAACACGAAGAACTTCAAAGAGTGCCCCAAAGTTTCTACCGGAGAGTCAAGATGAAAATGTGTGTTAACCCCTATGCATAAGTTCAGAAGGTCACTGAACCCGTAAGTTGATCAGCAAAACATACATCAAGTAGATTACGTGAATATCCCATTGTCACCACAGATAAGCACATGCAAGACATACATCAAGTGTTCTCAAATCCTTGAAGACTCAATCCGATATGATAACTTCAAAGGGAAAACTCAATCCATTACAAGAGATAGAGGGGGAGAAACATCATAAGATCCAACTATAATAGCAGAGCTCGCGATACATCAAGATCGTGCCAAATCAAGAACACGAGAGAGAGAGAGAGATCAGACACATAGCTACTGGTACATACCCTCAGCCCCGAGGGTGAACTACTCCCTCCTCGTCATGGAGAGCGCCGGGATGATGAAGATGGCCACCGGTGAGGGATCCCCCCTCTGGCAGGGTGCCGGAAAAGGGTCCCGATTGGTTTTTGGTGGCTACAGAGGCTTGCGGCGGCGGAACTCCCGATCTAGGTTATTTTCTGGAGGTTACCGTATTTATAGAATTTTTTTGCGTAGGTCTCACGTCAGGGGGGTCTCCGAGTCGTCCATGATATAGGGGGACGCGCCCAGGTGGGTAGGGCGCGCCCCCACCCTCGTGGATGGCTCGGGACTCTTCTGGCCCAACTCTTTTACTCCGGGGGCTTCTTTTGGTCCATAAAAAATCATCAAAAATTGGCATGTCAATTGGACTCCGTTTGGTATTCCTTTTTGTAAAACTCAAAAACAATGAAAAAACAGAAACTAGCACTGGGCTCTAGGTTAATAGGTTAGTCCCAAAAATCATATAAAATAGCATATAAATGCATATAAAACATCCAAGATTGATAATATAATAGCATGGAACAATAAAAAATTATAGATACGTTGGAGACGTATCACTGGTGCAGTTGTCTAATGGGGTAGCTGAGTGCTGAAGCTATATCATGTTGTACTCTGATGTATTTCAATTATGAAATCCTGCTTCCTTAATATGGAAATGAAATGTATTATGTGCTTAATATGAATGTCAATTAGATTAATAAATGGATTATTAATAATAGGGTAATTAGCCTGCTAATTGGGTTTTGCTATTGCAAATAGTTATTGAGAAAATAGCGTGGGCGATGACCTCAGGCAATGCACACAGTTTCTAGGAATAAACCGTGTTGGATCAATGAACAATCACACACGACCTTCTCTTGAAAACTATTTGCGTTAGGCCACCTTGCGCAAGTTTTTACCACATAAAAATGGTGTGTGATGGACAACCTTTGCCACACAGTTTCTTCTATGCACCGTGTGTGATGCATTCAATAGCGCAAACGATAAAATTGTTAATATCGTGTGCAATGGCAACGCTATCACAAACGATTTAATGGGGAAAATTGTGTGTGATGTACCTGTGAACGGAAAAGCTTTCCTTGGAGCGACTGTGTGGGATGTACATACGAACTTAAACGTTAAGCAGAGACTGACTGTGTGGGATGTACTTGCAACCAGAAACAATTTCACCTGTATAATTGTATTTTTAGCTCTACTGTATGTATTACCGTATTTGAGCGCTCGCCGGTCGCACACGACCTCATTCGGCTGAGCGTGTGTGCCAGGAGGGCATATCCCCGACTTTTTCTGGGTCGTGTGGGAAGGACCCCCTATCGCCCACACTCACTTGGCGACGGTTCCAAATGCCATCGCGGAAAGGGGTTAAAAACCGTTTGTATAGCACCTCGTTGTACCAGTGAAACTAAGCAGATGGCATTGCGATAGAGTAGAATGATAGTACTTGAATTTGAAAACATGTTATCATGAATGTAATAGGTACTGAAAAACAGGAAGGCATGACATATTTACATGCATGATCAGCAGGATAAGCACATGGCATTGCAACAGAGTAGATGCACTGCAGGACATTATATGCATGATGTACCCATATCACGGGCCAAGTTAGAGCAAGGACCTTGTGGGGTGAATAGGATTCATCATCTTTCTGAAAGTCTTCTGAAGAACTTCCTTTACATGTTCCATCATATTGGGTATCATTGGCGCCAAGTTTGTTGGCCGTTACATTGCTCCGTGAGGTTCTTGTGGTTATATCAGTGTGTGCAATTATATCTAACATGCATGGAAGACAACTAGTAGTTAGATTTACGTAATGAGTGCCTGTAGGATACGACATAAATAGTAGGACTAGGGTTAACTAGCAGCAACAGGTCTCAAAAACTAAAGGGAGAACACAGATAAAAGCTACAGAATATGTACCGTTTGTACTCGAGATTAACTAGATGGCACACAAAAATATTATAGAACAACATAGGTAATACTAGAAGTGGTATAATACTATAATCACTAGCCCGTGGGATAGCATTGGCTGATGGATGATAACTATGGAACAACGTTACCTAAAGAACAAGTCTCTTATCTGAGTTATGGAATAGCGTTAACTCCTGAACAAGACCCGTAAGAGATCAGCATGAATATACAGTGAAATGTGATAATATATTTTCCATGCTTAGATGAATAACAAAGCCATAAATGTTGCACAAAAGTAAGATGAGTACAACCTATCTGGCCGTCATCCATATGAGTGAGCATCATGTGCTGACTTGTCGATGGCCCTGCAGTTGTTGTGGCTGTCCATGTCGGGCACGCGCATTCGATGTAGGGAGCTGTTGAGTGGGGACTATAGCTCCCTTCTGGTGTATGCTTCCCTTGTTGGAGCAGCTGCGGTGAGAAAGAAGACGGTGTGGCTGAAGATGCAGAAAACGCATAATGTTAAGAACGAAACATATCTCTGATCTGAAAAAAATACCCTAAGAGATCAACAGTAAGGTACGAGAGTGGTCACACGTCTGTTGACTGAAGGCTAAATTTGGGTCACATGATTTTATTTTATTTTTCTACTGTCCGATCTACGTCGGATGGCTTGATGGCCGTCTTGTGCCTCCCGGCTGACCACCAGCAGAGCAGCCTGCCTCCGTCGTCCCTAGCTGCGAGAGCTCCGACCAAAACCCCGCTCCCCGCCCCACCAAACTCTCGTGGTTGCGCCGCCCCCGGCCAATCCACAAAGACTCGCCGTCATCCAGATACGGCGGTGGCAATACCTTCAACCCACGCAACTCTAAGATAGCCATCTAAGCGCTGCTTCCGCGGCGAACTTGCGCCCCCACACCCTTATGTTAGACACCAGCCAACCGACAGCCTAGGAGCTCCGCCGCCTCGAGGGGTGCTGCTTCCCAGTGGGAATTGATTGGCCCAGAATAAAAATTCAGACAACTGACGCCTAAATAAAGTGATTTGAGATGAGTGTACAACCTATCTTGCGGCCCGATGAAGTAGGCAGCTCCAGCTGCAGAGTCGGTGAGGCCGACACGGTTGCGGTGGCTACCGGCGGCAGGAAAGCAGAGATGTCGCGACGGTCGATGGCTACGGGGAAGCAGCGCCGGGGCCCTGGATGCATCCCAAGTTGGAGCCGCTCCGGCGCCGTGCACAATGGCGGGGGTGATCGCCTCTGGTACGGTTCACGCGGCCGTCGTCGAGGCAGCTCCGGCAGCACGGAGTAAGAGGCACACGGCCCAGTGCACGACGGCAAATGGACAGCGTATCCGGCATTGGGGAGGAGGGCGGCGGTGAATTTGGTGTGGTGGGGGGCGCCATGGAGGAGGGGCTAAGGTTTCACGGCTGGGGAGAAGGGAGCTTCCGGGGAGAAGGTGATTTGGCGCCCACGAGGTATGAATGTGGAATTGGGAGGGGGAACCATGTCTTACGGACGCATTTGTCTGAAATGTGGGGGGGGGGGGGGGGTTATAGTTCTACCCCTGCCTTTAGGCTTCTGGGCTTGGGTCTGTGTACTGAGGGGCGGGGATAGTAGAGTAACTTTGCTTCTCCCAAATAGTGGGCGTGATCGATTTCGGCATGTTTTGAAATAGTGGGCGCGAGCGATTTCGGGCGAGGAGTGCATGTTTTCAAATAGTGGGCGTGAGCGATTTCGGGCGAGGAGGGTGTGTTTCGAAATAGTCGGCACGAGCGATTTCGGGCGAGGAGAGGGTGTTTTGCCGCCCATGGTTTATGAATTATTCGGCACATGTCATTTTGGCCGAGGAGAAGGCGCGCTTGGATGAAGTTATGAACCTTCCCTCGATGTACAACGGGCCAATTGACGCGTGTCCCACATAGGCCGGTAATTTCGCGTCTCCCATTTATTTGCTCGGGTGAATTCCACTGAGCAGAGGGTGTTTAGCGGTTCATTCAAATTTTGGGATAACGAGCATCCACGTCTACCTTACCATGTCGATTCAAATCAAAGTTTGAAATATTAGCTTGCCACTTCTTTTTTAGATGGAGAGATGATGCTCGGGACTAATGTGTTTTTACATGCTCGTTCTAACGATTTACCATATGACAAATGCTCGTTCTAACGATTTACCATATGACAAATAGTTGACCCACTCAAAAACGGGAATCAAACCCAAAATGAAATATCCTGATTCAATGAAATAGCTCATTCACCAGGTCAAAATAGTGAACTAAATCAAAAATTGAACACCTCAATCGAGTAGCATGTTGTACAGTATTATAGTACTCCATGAACATGTTGAAAGTCAAATTAATGAACTTGGTTGATACGCATATCTCCGTTCATGTGTGGATTGCATACAACATGTTCTCCAATTCAAATATTTGAATGCAAGTTTATATCGAAACATGGTTTATATCAGTCTTTGATGCATAAAACGCGACCTTCCCCTCTCCCGGACTCCTGTTCTCTCTCTCGCCGACAGTCTCCAATTCTATGGCACACATCCAAACCCAAACCTTGTTGGTCCCTCTCCCCCCCCTCTCTCTCTCTCTCTCTCTCTCTCTCTCTCTCTCTCTCTCCCTCTCCCTCTCTCTCTCTCTCTGGGGGGGGGGGGGGTCTTTCTAGTTCGCATGCACACTCCTTGTATAGGCCTCTCTGGCCCACTATGTATGATTCTCTAGTCCAAGCTAAATATCTTGGGTGCACTCATCGTACACACACAAATTCCCTGGCTCGTTGCCCATAACTCTCTCACGCGCCACTCTGCCGTCTCGGAGCTCTTCCCTCTCTCTCTCTCAAACTCTCCATCTCCCTGGGTCACACATACACATGCATATCTCGCTCGCACTCGATAGACCCATCTAAAACTCTCTCTCTCCCTCGTTCTCTCTCCATCTCACACACACACACACAATGTCACACCTAGCCAAGTATGATGGTCTCTCACTCAATTTTAGGCACACGTAGTCCCCCTATATGTATATGACTAGCTAATTCTTAGTCTCCATCACAAACATGTGCATGGTCTATCTCAATTTCTCTCGGGGCACTTCTATCGCACACGCTCCTCGTCCCTCGATCTCCCACCCATAAAGTCCCCTCACGATCTCGAGGGGATCTCTCTATCACAAACACACCCTCACTCCCTCCCCATTCGTCCATCTTCTCCATGCGTCCCTCTCGACCTTTGTCCCTTGTTGGCTAGACCTCTGTTGGAGATGTGCTATAGGGGTGTCTCTCTCCGTTGCAAGCAATCAGACACTAGCTATCTTCGTGTATCTCCTCACCTTGCTTTTCTATCTCGGCGATGCATGCATGATATGTTTGCATAAGAAACGAACACACACTCTCTCTAATTATCGTTTGTTGTCCCTTTCTCTTTCACATCCACACTCATTTTGCACACTCACTCATTCTCCTTCACACGTACTTGATCTCTCTCGACTTAGGCACTCTCTTCGGTCCATAGCATATAGATATATTGAAAAGTCAAGCATCACAAAGTTTGACCATGTACATTGATAGAGGCAAAGGTGTCCCGTCTTTCGATGAGATGATGGATATCGCTTTGGTGGAAGTCGACTTTGACGATCCAACTACGAACGTGCGAGGACGTCGCGCCTTAGCAATCGCTAAACCAACTCCAAGAGGTTATTGACCACACCGGAGCACAATCAACCTGACCACGAGGGTCTATTTCCTGCGAGCAAACGAAGAACAAGCAAGAAACTGAGATTGCAATCTAGATATTGCGAATATAAGATGAAAGCTTTATTGATCAAGGTGGGGTTCTGTGACGCCTTTGTCTGGTCGTTGAACACAAACGAAGTACGCGAAGTTGCAGCTATGGCAAACTTTAATCTAAACAAAACCCAAAGTCTAAACGACGCCCTAATGGCTGTATATATGGAGGAAGAGGGGGGGGGATTTCGTGGCCCTTGGGGAAGGGGTCCGACACCAACCCTATCTCTTGTTTCCCCACACATACGGACTCAAGTATTTCAAAATTACATGGGCCTGGGCCAATAATAAGGTGACGCAGCACCTAGAATAGCCTCTGGACGAAAGCTATGAAGTAGCATCTTGATGAGGAAATCAATACCATTGTTACACCCACAGCCCCTGCTGCTATACATACTGGACCAATTACTAGAGCTCGCGCACGCCAATTAAATTACCAGGTACTTTCGTTTCTTGGTAATGATTCTAATGTTCATGAGAATATGATGCTGCCTAAATGGGATACATTTGTTTTGCTTACAAATGAAGGGCCTAGCTTTGAGAAGGATGAACATTGGAGCAAGAACAAGCATGGAGATGATGGCATGCGCATGGGGGACAAGAACGGAGTTACAAGTGATGATTTCAGGACATTGAAGCCACCATAATGCGTGCATGAAGCCTTGGACGAAATATACAAGATGCTACTTCATAACTTTCGTCCAGAGGCTATTCTAGGTGCTGCGTCACCTTATTATTGGGCCAGGCCCATGTAATTTCGAAATACTTGAGTATAGGCTATTTTTAGAGTCCGTATGTGCGGGGAAACAAGAGATAGGGTTGGTTTCGGACCCATTCCCCAAGGGCCACGAAATTTCCCCCTCTTCCTCCATATATACAGCCCTTAGGGCGTCGTTTAGACTTTGGGTTTTGTTTAGATTAAAAGTTCGCCATAGCTGCAACTTCGCGTACTTCGTTTGTGTTCAACGACCAGACAAAGGCGTCACAGAACCCCACCTTGATCAATAAAGCTTTCATCTTATATTCGCAATATCCAGATTGCAATCTCAGTTTCTTGCTTGTTCTTCGTTTGCTCGCAGGAAACAGACCCTCGTGGTCAGGTTGATCGTGCTACGGCGTGGTCAATAACCTCTCGGAGTTGGTTTAGCGATTGCTAAGGCGCGACGTCATCGCACGTTCGTAGTCGGATCGTCAAAGTCGACTTCCACCAAAGCGATATCCATCATCTCATCGAATGACGGGACACCTGTGCCTCTATCAAGTGGTATCAGATTTCCAGGTTGCTCGGTGAGATTTTACAGTTTTTCGTAGTTTAGATCGAGTCTGTTCTTCATACCTACAGTCCACGAAAAAGCCACACACAAAAAATTAGGGTTAGTTCATCATATCCGAACCAATCTGAGCCTTTGCATAATCTTTTTAGTGTTTTTGCTTTGTTGAATTTGCGGTTGCATCGTCGTGTCAAGTTGCTGGTCTTAGAGTCTAGTCTTTTAGAGTTTCGAGTTCTGGTCATAAGTTGTCACGCCGCCGCCGCACCATCATCATCGCCTTGCCATCTACCACTATTGCTTATCCGCCACCGCTCTGAATCCGTATCCATATACCACCACCAATCCGTATCCATATACCACCACCGATTCGTATCCATATACCACCACCGCTACCATATACCACCACCGCTGCCATATCCTACCACCATATATCCACCACCAATCCGAGTTCTTTTCATATTCGGTTTGTTTTAGAGATCCATCTATTTTCCGTTTCGTGTTTTACAGTGATTTTTTGTCGCACTTTTTCGTCGTCGCTGCCCTGATTTCCGAAAAAAAATAGTCAAAAAAATTTTGTGCCTATCCTGTCAGTTTGACCTGGGAAGAGTTTTGAGACACTCGCCATTATAGTGATTTTTCGCAAAAAAAAGAGCGCAAAAAAAAAGAGCAAATTTTTTGTCCAGAGTGTGCTTTTCCCTTGTTTACGTGCAGCACCGTGATTTTGTTAGTGTTCTAGGCTCGCGTCTCTAGCACGGTCTAGCCTAGGACCAGCACAGTATCGTCGTTGAGCGTTTATTCAACTTTGCATCTCTGAATTGATTATTGCTGACAATTTTTGCTACCATATTATAAGCCTTCCCAGCTCCACATACATCTACATCGTGCGTTTGACTCTCCCTGGTAATCGCTCTATTGAAGCCTTGAGAGTTTTGACTACAACGGTTGCCGATCACCACCTGCTGCTGGGTAAGAACTGGTAAGAATTTGAGATTCGCTTGAAGGATTTGTGACACACCACCATCACCACCACTTCCTAGTAGTCTGTAGGATCATATTCTTTTGTGTTTCTATTGCTGCTAACCATGGCAGGATCACAAGCCGATGAGACTGATTGGGAGAACATGACGAACAAGGAGTTGCATGATAAATTTCAGCAAATGATGAGTGGCCAGGTGGGAGATCTGCTAAATAGATTTGAAGAGGCTATGGAGAAGATAGATGCCATGGAGAAGTCGTTCGAGCCAAAGCTGGATAACAAGTTTACTGAATTACTCAAGCGTCTTCCCCAACCACCACCGGCTGCATATGTCGCACCTCTACAACAACAACAACCACATCTCCAACGCCGCCTTCCAAATCAAGTGGGACGAGCACAGCGCGTTCCAATTGAGACTGGTCAAAATTCGGGTGCCGCTGCACCTACTGTTGATGCTTCTTTGGCTCCTGCTACTGCGGCGGCTGAGGAGGATGACGATTATACGGGCGCTTATGAGGATGAGGTTGATCAAAATCAGAACTACGTGCAGCCACCAGCACCACCACCAGCAGGTCGACCTCAGGTATATATTCGCAACGGTAGGCTGGCACCACCACCTCAGGTACGAGATCATGACAGTCTCCCTAAACTGAAATTGAATATTCCACCATTTGAGGGTAGATATGTTCCTGATATATATCTTACTTGGGAGTCAGAAACTGAACAACGATTTACATGTTTACAATATCCTGAGGAGAGACGTGTTCCTGCTGCTGTTTGTGCTTTCACTAGCTTTGCATGTGTTTGGTGGTCTGAACATTGTAGATTATATCCTGTTCCAGCGGCTGCTTTGAAAACTGCTATGCGTACTCGTTGGATTCCACCATATTATCAACGTGAATTACTTCAAAAATTGCAGCGCTTAAGAAAAGGGAAAAATTCTGTAGAAGAATATTATCAGGAATTACAAACTGGCATGATTAGATGTGGTATTGTTGAGGAGAATGAAGCTATGCTTGCATGTTTTATGGGTGGATTAAATAAAGAGATTCAGACCATTCTAGAGTATAAGGATTATAATAATATCACTCGTTTATTCCATCTTGCTTGTAAAGCTGAACATGAAGTGCAGGATCGACACGCATTGGCGCGAACTAACTTTTCTGCAGGTCGACCTTCATCATGGACACCACGTGCATCCTCTACTTCCACTTCACCATCACCCCCATCAGGTGCCACCTCCAGCCGTGATACAAGAAAGCAGGCACAACCACCACTCTCTGCCAAGAGCACACCTGCCGGGCCTGCGCAGAGCTCTTCTTCTTCCATGGCGTCAACAGGGCACACAAGTGATATTATTTGTCGTCGTTGTAAGGGAAGAGGACATTATGCGAGAGAATGCAAATCTCAGCGTGTGATGATTGCTACTGAGGATGGTGGATATGAGTCCGCTAGTGACTATGATGAGGAGACTTTGGCTCTTATTACACGTGAAGAACATGGTGGAGATGATTCTGAAAATGAGACGCAATACATGGCTCCTGAAGACGCTGACAGGTATGAATGTTTAGTTGCTCAACGTGTTTTGAGTGTGCAGGTCACACAAGCAGAGCAAAATCAGAGGCATAATTTGTTCCATACAAAGGGAGTTGTGAAGGAACGTTCTGTTCGCGTCATCATAGATGGAGGGAGCTGTAACAACTTGGCTAGCATGGAGATGGTAGAGAAACTATCTCTCACCACAAGACCACATCCACATCCTTACTACATCCAATGGCTCAACAACAGCGGCAAGGTTAAGGTAACACGTACTGTTCGTGTGCATTTTAGTATCTCTACATATGCTAATTATGTTGATTGTGATGTGGTACCCATGCAAGCATGTTCCTTATTACTTGGTAGACCATGGCAATTTGATAAAAATTCTGTACACCATGGTAGAAACAATCAGTATACTCTTGTTCATAAGGATAAAAATATTACTTTGCTTCCTATGACTCCTGATTCCATTTTGAAAGATGACATTAATAGAGCTAATAAAGCAAAACAGGAGAAAAATAAGAGTGAAAATCAGATTGTGGCAAAAGAATTTGAGCAACAAATGAAACCTAATAATAAACTATCTAGTGTTGTTTCTGAAATTAAATTGAAAAGTCCATGTTTACTTGCCACAAAATCTGATATTGATGAGCTAGATTTCAACAAATCTGTTTGCTATGCTTTTGTGTGCAAAGAGGCATTATTTTCATTCGACGACGTGCCTTTCTCTTTGCCCCCTGCTGTCACTAACATTTTGCAGGAGTTCGCTGACGTCTTCCCACAAGACGTGCCACCGGGATTACCACCTATTCGAGGGATTGAGCATCAAATTGATTTAATTCCCGGTGCATCGCTACCCAACCGTGCACCATACCGTACCAATCCAGAGGAGACGAAGGAGATTATGCGTCAAGTACAGGAGCTGCTCGACAAAGGTTATATACGCGAATCTCTTAGTCCTTGTGCTGTTCCTATTATACTAGTGCCTAAAAAGGATGGTACGTCGCGTATGTGTGTTGATTGTACAGGCATTAATAATATTACTATTCGTTACCGTCATCCTATTCCTAGGCTAGATGATATGCTTGATGAATTGAGTGGCTCTACAATATTCTCCAAAGTTGATTTGCGTAGTGGATACCATCAAATTCGTATGAAATTGGGAGATGAATGGAAAACTGCATTTAAAACTAAGTTTGGTTTATATGAGTGGTTAGTCATGCCTTTTGGGTTAACTAATGCACCTGGTACTTTCATGAGACTAATGAACGAAGTTTTACGTGCTTTCGTTGGACGATTTGTGGTAGTCTATTTTGATGATATACTGATTTGTAGCAAATCTTTGGAAGAACATTTGGAACATTTACGTGCTGTTTTTATTGCTCTACGTGATGCACGTTTGTTTGGTAACCTTGGGAAGTGCACCTTTTGCACCGACCGAGTATCTTTTCTTGGCTATGTTGTTACTCCACAGGGAATTGAAGTTGATAAAGCCAAGATTGAACCTATTGAGAGTTGGCCGCAGCCCAAAACGGTCACACAAGTGCGGAGTTTTCTTGGACTCGCTGGTTTCTATAGGCGTTTTGTGAGAGATTTTAGCACCGTTGCTGCACCTCTCAACGAGCTTACAAAGAAGGATGTGCCTTTTGTTTGGGGTACCGCACAGGAAGAAGCCTTCACGGTATTGAAAGATAAGTTGACACATGCTCCTTTACTCCAACTTCCTGATTTTAATAAGACTTTCGAGCTTGAATGTGATGCTAGTGGAATTGGATTAGGAGGTGTGTTATTACAAGATGGTAAACCCGTTGCATACTTTTCTGAAAAATTGAGTGGGCCTAGTCTGAATTATTCTACTTATGATAAAGAACTATATGCTCTTGTTCGGACTTTAGAAACATGGCAACATTATTTATGGCCCAAAGAATTTGTTATACATTCTGATCATGAATCTTTGAAACATATTAAAAGTCAAGCTAAATTGAATCGTAAACATGCTAAATGGGTTGAATTCATTGAAACTTTCCCTTATGTCATTAAACACAAGAAGGGTAAAGAAAATGTTATTGCTGATGCATTGTCTCGTCGCTATACTATGCTTTCACAACTTGACTTCAAAATATTTGGTTTGGAGATCATCAAAGATCAATATGTGCATGATGCTGATTTTAAAGATGTTTTGCAGAATTGTAAAGAAGGAAGAACCTGGAACAAGTTTGTCCTTAATGATGGATTTGTGTTCCATGCTAACAAGCTATGCATTCCAGCTAGCTCTCTTCGTCTTTTGTTGTTGCAGGAGGCGCATGGAGGAGGATTAATGGGACACTTTGGCGTGAAGAAGACGGAGGACGTACTTGCTACACATTTCTTTTGGCCAAAGATGAGACGGGATGTTGAGTGTTTTGTTGCTCGCTGCACTACATGTCAAAAAGCTAAGTCATGACTCAATCCTCATGGTTTATATATGCCTTTGCCTGTACCTAGTGTTCCTTGGGAGGATATATCTATGGACTTTGTTTTAGGTTTACCTCGAACAAAGAAGGGGAGGGATAGCATACTTTGTGTCGTGGATAGAACATTGTCTACTATGCTTAGGGCTGTTTTGAAGAATAATAAGAAAATGTGGGAAGAATGCTTGCCTCATATTGAGTTTGCTTATAATCGTTCATTGCATTCTACTACTAAGATGTGCCCTTTTGAAATTGTGTATGGTTTCCTACCTCGTGCACCTATTGATTTGTTGCCTCTTCCATCTTCGGAGAAGGTTAATTTTGATGCTAAACAACGTGCTGAATTGATCTTAAAAATGCATGAGTTAACTAAGGAAAACATTGAGCGTATGAATGCTAAATATAAACTTGCTGGAGATAAGGGTAGAAAACATGTTGTGTTTGCACCTGGAGATCTTGTTTGGTTACATTTGCGTAAGGATAGATTTCCTGATTTGCGCAAATCAAAGCAAATGCCACGTGCTGATGGTCCTTTTAAGGTGTTAGAGAACATAAATGATAATGCATATAAACTTGAGCTGCCTGCAGATTTTTGGGTTAGTCCCACTTTTAACATTGCAGATTTGAAGCCTTATTTGGGTGAGGGAGATGAGCTTCCGTCGAGGACGACTTCATTTCAAGAAGGGGAGGATGATGAGGACATCAATACCATTGTTACACCCACAGCCCCTGCTGCTATACATACTGGACCAATTACTAGAGCTCGCGCACGCCAATTAAATTACCAGGTACTTTCGTTTCTTGGTAATGATTCTAATGTTCATGAGAATATGATGCTGCCTAAATTGGATACATTTGTTTTGCTTACAAATGAAGGGCCTAGCTTTGAGAAGGATGAACATTGGAGCAAGAACAAGCATGGAGATGATGGCATGCGCATGGGGGACAAGAACGGAGTTACAAGTGATGATTTCAGGACATTGAAGCCACCATAATGCGTGCATGAAGCCTTGGACGAAATATGCAAGATGCTACTTCATAACTTTCGTCCAGAGGCTATTCTAGGTGCTGCGTCACCTTATTATTGGGCCAGGCCCATGTAATTTCGAAATACTTGAGTATAGGCTATTTTTAGAGTCCGTATGTGTGGGGAAACAAGAGATAGGGTTGGTTTTGGACCCCTTCCCCAAGGGCCACGAAATTCCCCCCTCTTCCTCCATATATACAGCCCTTAGGGCGTCGTTTAGACTTTGGGTTTTGTTTAGATTAAAAGTTCGCCATAGCTGCAACTTCGCGTACTTCGTTTGTGTTCAACGACCAGACAAAGGCGTCACAGAACCCCACCTTGATCAATAAAGCTTTCATCTTATATTCGCAATATCCAGATTGCAATCTCAGTTTCTTGCTTGTTCTTCGTTTGCTCGCAGGAAACAGACCCTCGTGGTCAGGTTGATTGTGCTCCGGCGTGGTCAATAACCTCTCGGAGTTGGTTTAGCGATTGCTAAGGCGCGACGTCATCGCATGTTCGTAGTCGGATCGTCAAAGTCGACTTCCACCAAAGCGATATCCATCATCTCATCGAAAGACGGGACACCTTTGCCTCTATCATCATCGATACGGGTATGGGTAACCCAATCGTGCATGTTGGTATGACTCCTCGATTTTAGGCAAGTTCCAAACGGCCACGCGGAGGACACTTGATATTCACCCTCTTTATAAAGGGGCCAAGGCCTGTCCTTTTCTTCTCGCACTCAATCAAATCCTTCCCCCACCTTGAGTTCCAACACCCAAGGCTCAGGCTAGGCGCTTCGAACCTTCAAGGTCGGTGGATGCCCTCCTCTGTCACAGAGGAGGACATCAAGAAGCTAAGAGAAGCCAGGTATCTGACCGCCGAAATCTCGCATAGGCTGCCTTCTCGAGGGCAGGTCATTCCCACCCCCGAACCCAACGAGAGTGTCGTATTCGTCTCCCACTTCCTCCGAGGGCTAGGCTTTAGTCTAGATCCCTTTGTTAGAGGGCTCATGTTCTATTACGGGCTTGATTTCCATGATCTGGCCCCGGATTCCATCCTTCACATCTCGTCGTTCCTCATCGTATGTGAGGCCTTCCTCCACGTCACCCCAGACTTCGGCTTATGGCTCAAGACCTTTAATATAAAGCCGAAGATGATTAATGGGCGACACGCAGAATGCGGAGGTGCCATAATAAGCAAAGGCGCCGATGCCCCATGGCCAAAGGGTTCCTTCCCGGAGGTGTCCAGCCTATGGCAACGGGAGTGGTTTTACATCACAGCTCCCCGAGGTACTAAGTGGGTAGCCGCCCCTGCCTTCCGCTCGGGCCCCCCGCCACAACTGGCGTCATGGGTCAACAAGGGGCTGGACTGGGGGCCAGTAAATGATGTGCCGACATTGCAGAGTCGCATCCGAGATCTCCTCGAGAGAGATGTCAGCCTTATCAAGGTAATGCAAGTCATGCTAGTTCGTCGAGCCCTGCCTTGCAAACGTCGACCTCTCCGTATGTGGGAGTTCAACCCGGAAGGACCGCGAACTATTCAGCAACTCTTCGGCATGACGCTCGAAGAGATGTATGGATTTTTCTTCGGATCACAAATAAAGTGTCCGGACACCACCGAGGATGCGGGTTTGAGCTGCAATCATCCAGATACCCAAGTAAGTAACTCTTCGGCCGAACATGATGTCTCTTTATTTATCACAACATCATTCTAAAAAGTCGGTCTTCGACCAGGACTGGATAAAAAAGGTGAAGATGATTAGGTGTTCGGCCCCCCTTCCCAAAGGCTCAACGGATCCAGTACTGGCCAGAATGCTTGAGCTTGCGCCTTATCAAGCGCCATCAGGGGAAGATAAAGGGAGGAATAAAGAAGCCGAAAGCGGGCCTCACTCATTGTTCATCCAAACCGGCGGAATTAGTGCCTCCGCAAAGGAGGATAATTGGGGAGAAGGATCTAAAATCCCCTCTCCCCAAGGAAGGAAGAGGACCGCCTCTGAAGACTTGGAAACAATGGTTTCCAAATGAGGGAAGAAATCTTTGTCAGGGGGCCCTACCCCGGAGGGTATCCTTACCGCACAGTGCCCGCAAGGGGATCAGCCCTCCACCGAGCTGTAAGTAAACAAAACTACTCTATAGTAAATATATCCTCCTTTATTTCCGAGGACAATAACCGAGACGTATGTCTTGTAGTTCGGATCGTGGCCCTTCTCGACAGAGTTCGTCTTCGGGGGATCTTCTTCCGGAGATGATGGAGAGCGAAACACCTCCCCATGCCTCCCCGCCTCATGAGGCGGACGACCCTGAGGTGTCGTCACGAAGGATTTCTCCTGATCCGCCAAGGCCGGAAGGTAACCCTTCGGCCACCCGGAGTCCGAGTATTCGGCTCCTAAGGGGAGCAACAGAAAGAGTCCGGAACTGTCCGGTGCACGACCGGACTCTCTGAGGAATCTTCTGGAGCAAGCGGCTATCTCAGAAGCGCATCATACATTAATGGGTATGGTAGTTGAGAAGATTTCATCCGCCGAAAGCGGGTTGCATGAAGCTTTTATGAGCCTGCTGAGAGGCTTTGAGGTATGCAAAGTAATATGTATATTTTTTACGGTACCGCACCCGCCAGGTGTGCCCTATGCAGATAGTAGCCCCTGAGACTCTGGTTGCTGTCGAAAAAGGCGGCAAACAGAGGATCATAGTCCCAGGTAATAATCGTGCCGCCTTCATGTGCAGGTGGCTGAGGGTCCGGTGGCTAGCCGGACTGGTGAGTTTGCCGAACTGAAGCGGCAACTTGATACGGCAGATGCCGACATCGTGCTTGTAAACATGCGGCTTGACGAGGCACAGGGTATGTATTCTCCGGTGGTCAACATATATTAAGAGGAGCATAATGCTAGTATCTATAATATGTTGTGACTGCAGATGGAGCTGCCGCCGTGGAGACCCTTCGGGCGGAACTTGCCCGAGCCAAGGAACAAGCCAGGAGGAGTGATGCGGCCGCCCTAAAGGCGGTCGAAGAGTTAAGAGCCGAACAGGCTGCGCATTGCCAGAGCAAAGCGAAAATAGCCAAGATGGCTATTGAGTTGAAAGATGCCACCGACCGTTATGAGCTTCTCGAAAGGGAAAGTCAAACGAAGACGGCGGATCTGAGAAAGCCATGGTAGCAGCTAAGGAAACCCGCTCTAAAATCAGAGCGGCGAAGGAGGAGCTACGTCAAGCCGGAAATATCACGGCTGGGAAGTCCTTTTTGTTGCGGACGAAGTTCGGAGATCCTAGGTATGCCCTTCTGGATCAATTATGGAGTTCTGCGGACGCGTACCTGGATTTGGCAGCGAGAGCTGCTGATGCGACCAAGTTTTTCGAAGATTAAAAAGATCACGAAGTAGAAAAGTTGTTCTGGTCGCAGTTCAATGCTCCAGCGCGTCCGCTGCTGTTAAGTGAGCAAATGGCCGAGTGGGCCGAGCTCCATAGGTTGTCCGGGCTTGCCATGAGGTCTGTCGTGGATCTTCTCTGGCCGGAAGGACCAAGGCCGAATAGTTATTTTGGTCTTGTGCAACGATTCCTTGGTTCTGTGCCGCATATCGACGCTGTAAAGAGGTCGGCGTGCATAGAAGGTGCGCGGATGGCTCTTGCGCGTGTCAAGACATACTGGGCAGAGATGGAGGCCACCGCTATTGCAACCCAGAATCCGGCCGTAGGCCAGGTTTCATCCGAGCACTATTTTGAAGAAGTCCTAGAAGGTGCTCGTTTAATAGAGGCTCAGTGCTCGAAGAGTGTCATGTTCGAGTGATATGTATCCCGATTGTAAAAACAATGCTATTTAAATTATAAAGGTTGTGTTTATACTTTTGCCTGAAAGTATTATGATGCCTCCTGTGCGGCCGTTTATGTATATATGTATATAACCTGAAAGTTTGCAGTCGTCGGCTTCAGCCCCCACGCATATAATGTGGGGGTGTTCGCAAAAGCGCGTTTTCACACTTGATCCAACGTCTTGGTCCATTAAGGAGGTGGTAGCGCGGCGAACGAGGCAATCGGACTATATTGCTTTAACACTTTCACTTAACCATAGGAGTTTGACAGTGGGGCTACTATATAGCCCCTGGTACTTCCGCGCTCATCCGAGTACAGGGCGCGTACGTACATGACCGGGAAAACTGGCCCTTCGTTAATGCGGAGGAATCCCGAAGATTCTGCTAAGTCATCGAGTGGTTGACCAGTCTCGCGCTTTATCATGACAGTCAGTTTTCGGCTTTCTCTACTGAGGTGCTCATCCGGATGAACCAGGGCACAATCGCAGTAGTTCTCCTGGTGCCACCTTAGCCGATAGAGCGGAACGTAAGGTAGCAAAACGCGGGAGCCGGGCAAACCCAACATTTGACCAAAGACATGATTCGGAGCTGATGCATATAAGGCCAAACTCGCGACGCCGAACACTCCCTAAGGTATTCGGTCTTTACAACATATAACGGGCTGAGTAACGCCCTTGATAATGAACCTTGAGTGTCCAGGTACGAGCATCATTCTGACGTGGCGAAAATGCCAATAATGTCAGCATCCCTCTCGGTTATGCTGAGTATCCGGAGGATGTGAAGCAACAAGAGATAGTAAAAAAGGTTTACACAGGGTCTTAATCTAAAAAGAAACCTTTGAGCGAGGCCCTGCTGCACGTCTGCGGCTGTGTCTCCATTGTGCCGTATCCTGGAAGGGTGTAGCACGGTTATTATCTGTAAAAGAGAAGAACTTAGGTGAAAGTTGTCGTGCGAAAGATGGGTTATTCTCAATAAACCATTAAAATTCTAGATAAGTAAGGTCGAGCCGAACTGTAGTCCTTTTTATATGCGAGAAGGCCCTGGTACCGCCTATGAGGGTATATCCATCAGACCAATCTCATGTTTATCTAAGCTGTTACAGCTAGTGGTGCGCCGGACTCGTCTAGCCGTGTCCGCGGTCTTGACGACCGATCATTTATTCTGGTTGGAGAAGCCGTTTAGTGTTCGGCTCCTAAAGCCACCACACGTTCTTCCGCGCGTAAGGAACGCTCAATATTTCCGCTAACTGTGATGATGCCACGTGGACCGGGCATCTTAAGCTTAAGAGAAGCGTAATGCGGTACTGCATTAAAACGAGCGAAAGCTGTTCTTCCGAGTAGTGCTTGATAGCCGCTTCGGAATGGAGTGATGTCGAAGGTTAACTTTTCACTTCGGAAATTGTCGGGAGAACCGAATACAACCTCTAGTACTAGAGAGCCCGTACAGCGGGCCTCTGGGCCTGGTATTACCCCTTTAAAGGTAGTATTGCTTTGGCCGATTCTTGTCGGGTCTATCCCCATTTTGCGGACTGTGTCCTGATATATCAGATTAAGACTACTGCCGCCGTCCATGAGGACTCGGGTGAGGTGGTATCCGTCGATAACTGGGTCTAGCACCAAGGAAGCCAATCCTCCGTGCCGGATACTTGTCAGGTGATCCCTGCGATCAAAAGTGATCGGGCAGGCCGACCAAGGGTTCAACTTAGGGGTGACGAGCTCTACGACGCATATTTCTCGGAGTGCATGTTTGTTCCTTCTTTTTGTTACGTGAATCATGTTCACTGTTTTGACCTCTGGTGGGAATTTTTCTGTCCCCCAGTGTTTTGCGTGGCTCATCCTCGTCTTCACTTGGTGTCTCCCTCCCCTTGTGTTCGGCGTTTAGCTTGCCGGCCTGCTTGAAGACCCAGCATTCTCTGTGGGTGTGATTTGCAGGTTTATTGGAGGTGCCATGAATCTGACGTAATTTGTCTAGAATCCTGTTTAGGCTGGACGGTCCATCTCTGTTGCCTCTGAAACGCTTTTTCGGCTAACCGGGTCGAGAGCCTCTAAATCCGGCGTTTACTGCCGTGTTGTCTGGGCTGTCTTCGTTATTTCGACGCTTGCTTTTACTGCGTCGTGGTTTTCCATTGCCATCCCTGACTTCATATGTGCCTGGGTCGCTGGTGCTACTACGAGCCAGCCAGCTATCTTCGCCCGCGCAAAAGCGGGTCATGAGGCTTGTTAGGGCTGCCATTGTCCTCGGTTTTTCTTGACCGAGGTGTCTGGCGAGCCATTCGTCTCGGACGATGTGTTTGAAAGCTGCTAAGGCTTCGGCGTCCGGGCAGTCGACGATTTGATTCTTCTTAGTAAGAAATTTGTTCCAAAGCTTTCGGGCTGACTCTCCGAGCTGTTGAATTATATGACTTAAATTGTCTGCATCCGGAGGTCGGACATAGGTCCCTTGAAAGTTAGCCCTAAAAGCATCCTCAAGCTCCTCCCAACTTCCAATTGAATTTTCGGGGAGGCTCTTCAGCCAGTGCCGAGCTGGTCCTTTCAACTTGAGGGGCAAGTGTTTGATGGCGTGGAGATCGTCTCCGCGAGCCATATGGATATGGAGGATGAAGTCCTCAATCCAGACCCCAGGGTCTGTCGTTCCGTCGTACGCCTCTATGTTCACGGGTTTGAATCCCTCTGGAAATTCGTGATCCAGCACCTCATCGGTGAAGCATAGGGGGTGCGCGGCACCCCTATATTTGGGTGTGTCATGGCGTTCTGGCTGTTGTAGTGTTCGGTTTTGATTCTGCGCTGGAGCGCGCTTCCTAGATCTGTAGATGGATCTGGTCATGCCGGCTTTTTGATGCAAGTCCTCACGTGAATCGTGTGCTGACTTATGTGTGGCCTCGTTAGCCACCCTATCGCTGCCATGAGGTGGTCGATCCGACCGGTCGGCCGTTTTATTTTTCGACTGTGTAGGCTCTAAGGCCTCGTCAACGAATTCAGGCAGCAGCTTGCGCTTTGGGTAACTGTTTGTGTAGCGACTGCCACCGTACTTTTCGGCAGTGTCCAGCACTTTGTTCCATCTACTGATGAGTGTATTTTGCGCTGCCTTAAGCCTTTGTTTCTGCTTCTTAAGACTCCTCGCGGTGGTAGTAAGCCTTTTGTGGAGGTTCTCTTGTTCCAAGTTCCTTTCCGGGATGATGTGTATATCGTCATCCGGACTATTCTCCTCTCCGGAGTCAGGTTGATGATTTCTACCCTCGGCGTCGCCGTGATCGGACAGTGGCTCCGTACTATGTTCGCCGTCCGCTGGCTCGTCCTGCTCTGTTGCTTTGGAGTCTGATAGAGGCGAGGGTCCCGATCTTTCGATGAGATGATAACTATCGATTTGGTGGAGACGACGTTGACGTCCGACTACAAACGTGCACGACGTTGCGCCTTAGCAATCGCTAAACCAACTCCAAGAGGTTATTGACCATGCCGGAGCACGATCAGCCTCACCACGAAGGTCTATTCCTGCAAGCAATCGAAGAACGGGCAAGAATATGATAAAGCAATCTGAATATTGCAAATATGGATGAAGTATTGATAAAAGTGGGGTTTCATAAGCGGTCTTGGTCTGGTCGTTGGACACAAACGAAGTACACGAAGTTGCAGCGATGGCTAACTTTTAACTAAATAAAACCCAAGTCTAAACGATGCCTTAAGGGCTATATTTATAGGGAAAAGAGAGGGGATTTTGTCCACCCTTGGCAAGGTGGGACTAAAACACCTCCTAAGTCGTTTCCCCTGCAATATGGACTCTAAAAATAGATTACATGGGCCTGGCCCAAAATAAGGTCGCGCCACACCAATAATAAGCTATGGACGAAATTTATGAAAGGCCATCTTGTATATTTCGTCCATCTTCTTGTATGTCATCATGGTGGCTTCAAAGTCCAGAAATCTCCACTTGAACCTCCGTTCTTGTTCTCCTCGCACGCACCTTCATCTCCGTGCTTGACCATGCTCCAATGTTCAACCTTCTTGTCCGTGCTAGGCCCTTCAATTGCAAACAACACAAATGTATCTAAGTTAGGCAGCATCATATTCTCATGAACACTAGAAACATTACCAAGAAACGAAAGTACTTGATAATTTAATTGGCATATCTGAGCTCTAGCAACTGTTCTAAGAGGTAAAATAGCAGGGGATATGGGTGTAACTGTGGTGGCCATGTCCTCATCATCCTCCCCTTCTTGAAAACAAAGCCGTCCTCGGCGTTGCTTAATCTGAAATCTGGCTAACAAAAGAGACAAGGTGTACACATTGTATATGTATATGTCATCCATTTTTACTGATCTCAGTTGGGGCACATGTGACACAGTTATACAAGAGCACCCTTCAAAAGTCATGAAATATAAAGCCAATATATTATCACAAGAATTCAAAGGCATGAAAATATTGCAACTTAGTTTGCACATATAAGTGAAGCTCTTATTCATATCAAAAGATTGACAATGCTTATCATTAAACCATCCTAACATTGATGAATCATCACCAAGATTAGAGGTCATATCAAAATGATTAAACATTGGCACAATTATTTTCAAACGTATTTGATCCAAATATGATTTATTCCCTGATTCACATGATTCTTTTGCGTCAATTGTTAATTCAATGGGTTCACTCAAAATTGTTTGATCACATGGCAAAGTCAAATCATGAACATAGTCCTCTAAAATAGCTGGTGTGATCAAAGTAGTGGGTAGCTCATCGCACGGTTCATTTAAATTAACAAGGCATTCATCATACTCATGTGGAGGTGGAAGATCGGTACCTTTGGCATTACCTCTTATGATCAACAAAGATGATGTAGGCACTCTAGGTGGCGACACGGCACATGGTGGAGGTGATGTAGTGCTCTCAACAATGGATGTTGTTTTCATAGGAGACACAGTGGTGGAAGGAACAACCGTCGCAACTCTTGGGATTTGCACCTTCCGCTTGTTTGTCTTGTGGGCAACACGTCTTGTTATCTCCTGTTCAGCTTTGCAAGCAAGACGAAACAAACGGTCCATAGGATAACATGTTTCATGAATTAGTATATCCTGAATGTCACAGTTTAATCCGCCCCAAAATCTATCCATAAAATCTTCTTCACTTTCTTCTAAAGAGGAATGCAACAAGGTAGTTTGTAAATCATCATAATATTTCGTTACGGTGTCACTACCTTGTTTTAAATGTTGCAACTTTTTCATCATGTCACGAGTATAATAAGCGGGTACAAATGTATGTCGCATGGCAAGTTTCATCCCAAGTAGTAGGTATATAATCAGGGTGTAACCGACAATATTCACTCCACCAAACTAAAGCATAACAGGTGAAAGAACCAACCGCAACCTTAACTTTTTTATGTTCATCAAAATTATGGGAAGCAAATATGATAGAGGCAAAGGTGTCCCGTCTTTCGATGAGATGATGGATATCGCTTTGGTGGAAGTCGACTTTGACGATCCGACTACGAACGTGCGATGACGTCGCGCCTTAGCAATCGCTAAACCAACTCCGAGAGGTTATTGACCACGTCGAAGCACGATCAACCTGACCTCGAGGGTCTGTTTCCTGCGAGCAAACGAAGAACAAGCAAGAAACTGAGATTGCAATCTGGATATTGCGAAAATAAGATGAAAGCTTTATTGATCAAGGTGGGGTTCTGTGACGCCTTTGTCTGGTCGTTGAACACAAACGAAGTACGCGAAGTTGCAGCTATGGCGAACTTTTAATCTAAACAAAACCCAAAGTCTAAACGACGCCCTAAGGGCTGTATATATGGAGGAAGAGGGGGGAATTTCGTGGCCCTTGGGGAAGGGGTCCGAAACCAACCCTATCTCTTGTTTCCCTACACATATGGACTCTAAAAATAGCCTATACTCAAGTATTTCGAAATTACATGGGCCTGGCCCAATAATAAGGTGACGCAACACCTAGAATAGCCTCTGGACGAAAGCTATGAAGTAGCATCTTGTATATTTCGTCCAAGGCTTTATGCACGCATTATGGTGGCTTCAACGTCCTGAAATCATCACTTGTAACTCCATTCTTGTTCCCCATGCGCATGCCATCATCTCCATGCTTGTTCTTGCTCCAATGTTCATCCTTCTCAAAGCTAGGCCCTTCATTTGTAAGCAAAACAAATGTATCCAATTTAGGCAACATCATATTCTCATGAACATTAGAATCATTACCAAGAAACGAAAGTACCTGGTAATTTAATTGGCGTGCGCGAGCTCTAGTAATTGGTCCAGTATGTATAGCAGCAGGGGTTGTGGGTGTAACAATGGTATTGATGTCCTCATCATCCTCCCCTTCTTGAAATGAAGTCGTCCTCGACGGAAGCTCAATTCCCTCACCCAAATAAGGCTTCAAATCTGCAATGTTAAAAGTGGGACTAACCCCAAAATCTGCAGGCAGCTCAAGTTTATATGCATTATCATTTATTTTCTCTAACACCTTAAAAGGACCATCAGCACGTGGCATTAGCTTTGATTTGCGCAAATCAGGAAATCTATCCTTATGCAAATGTAACCAAACAAGATCTCCAGGTGCAAACACAACATGTTTTCTACCCTTATCTCCAGCAAGTTTATATTTAGCATTCATACGCTCAATGTTTTCCTTAGTTAACTCATGCATTTTTAAGATCAATTCAGCACGTTGTTTAGCATCAAAATTAACCTTCTCCGAAGATGGAAGAGGCAACAAATCAATAGGTGCACGAGGTAGGAAACCATACACAATTTCAAAAGGGCACATCTTAGTAGTAGAATGCAATGAACGATTATAAGCAAACTCAATATGAGGCAAGCATTCTTCCCACATTTTCTTATTATTCTTCAAAACAGCCCTAAGCATAGTAGACAATATTCTATTGACTACTTTAGTTTGTCCATCAGTTTGGGGGTGACAAGTAGTACTAAAAAGCAGTTTAGTCCGCAACTTAGCCCATAAACATCTCCAAAAGTGGCTAAGAAATTTAGTATCACGATCTGAAACAATAGTATTTTTGGCACACCATGCAAACGAATAATTTCACGGAAGAACAAATCAGCAACATTAACAGCATCATCGCTTTTATGACATGGTATAAAGTGTGCCATTTTTGAGAATCTATCCACGACAACAAATATGCTATCCCTCCCCTTCTTTGTTCGAGGTAAACCTAAAACAAAGTCCATAGATATATCCTCCCAAGGAACACTAGGTACAGGCAAAGGCATATATAAACCATGAGGATTGAGTCGTGACTTAGCTTTTTGACATGTAGTGCAGCGAGCAACAAAACGCTCAACATCCCGTCTCATCTTTGGCCAAAAGAAATGTGTAGCAAGTACGTCCTCCGTCTTCTTCACGCCAAAGTGTCCCATTAATCCTCCTCCATGCGCCTCCTGCAACAACAAAAGACGAAGAGAGCTAGCTGGAATGGATAGCTTGTTAGCACGGAACAAAAATCCATCATTAACGACAAACTTGTTCCAGGGTCTTCCTTCTTTACAATTCTGCAAAACATCTTTAAAATCAGCATCATGCACATATTGATCTTCGATGGTCTCCAAACCAAATATTTTGAAGTCAAGTTGTGAGAGTGATGAGGACATCACTACAATTATTACACCCACAGGCCCTGCTGCTATAC
The DNA here is from genome assembly GCF_002575655.3 of Aegilops tauschii subsp. strangulata. Lineage (NCBI taxonomy): Eukaryota > Viridiplantae > Streptophyta > Magnoliopsida > Poales > Poaceae > Aegilops > Aegilops tauschii. Next base: position 182,841,078 of record NC_053035.3, on the reverse strand, counting down.
ATACTGGACCAATTACTAGAGCTCGCGCACGCCAATTAAATTACCAGGTACTTTCGTTTCTTGCTAATGATTCTAATGTTCATGAGAATATGATGCTGCCTAAATTGGATACATTTGTTTTGCTTACAAATGAAGGGCCTAGCTTTGAGAAGGATGAACATTGGAGCAAGAACAAGCATGGAGATGATGGCATGCGCATGGGGAACAAGAACGGAGTTACAAGTGATGATTTCAGGACGTTGAAGCCACCATAATGCGTGCATGAAGCCTTGGACGAAATATACAAGATGCTACTTCATAACTTTCGTCCAGAGGCTATTCTAGGTGCTGCGTCACCTTATTATTGGGCCAGGCCCATGTAATTTCGAAATACATAAGTATAGGCTGTTTTTAGAGTCCGTATGTGTGGGGAAACAAGAGATAGGGTTGGTTTCGGACCCCTTCCTCAAGGGCCACGAAATTCCCCCCTTCTTCCTCCATATATACAGCCCTTAGGGCGTCGTTTAGACTTTGGGTTTTGTTTAGATTAAAAGTTCGCCATAGCTGCAACTTCGCGTACTTCGTTTGTGTTCAGCGACCAGACAAAGGCGTCACAGAACCCCACCTTGATCAATAAAGCTTTCATCTTATATTGCAATATCCAGATTGCAATCTCAGTTTCTTGCCTGTTCTTCGTTTGCTCGCAGGAAACAGACCCTCGTGGTCAGGTTGATCGTGCTCCGGCGTGGTCGATAACCTCTCGGAGTTGGTTTAGCGATTGCTAAGGCGCGACGTCCTCGCACGTTCGTAGTCGGATCGTCAAAGTCGACTTCCATCAAAGCGATATTCATCATCTCACCGAAAGACGGGACACCTTTGCCTCTATCAGAGAGCATAGTATAGCGACGAGACAATGCATCAGCAATAACATTTTCTTTACCCTTCTTGTGTTTAATGACATAAGGGAAAGTTTCAATGAATTCAACCCATTTAGCATGTCTACGATTCAGTTTAGCTTGACTTTTAATATGTTTCAAAGATTCATGATCAGAATGTATAACAAATTCTTTGGGCCATAAATAATGTTGCCATGTTTCTAAAGTCCAAACAAGAGCATATAGTTCTTTATCATAAGTAGAATAATTCAGACTAGGCCCACTCAATTTTTCAGAAAAGTATGCAACAGGTTTACCATCTTGTAATAACACACCTCCTAATCCAATTCCACTAGCATCACATTCAAGCTCAAAAGTCTTATTAAAATCAGGAAGTTGGAGTAAAGGAGCATCTGTCAACTTATCTTTCAATACCGTGAAGGCTTCTTCCTGTGCGGTACCCCAAACAAAAGGCACATCCTCCTTTGTAAGCTCGTTGAGAGGTGCAGCAATGGTGCTGAAATCTCTCACAAAACGCCTATAGAAACCAGCGAGGCCAAGGAAACTCCTCACTTGTGTGACCGTTTTGGGCTGCGGCCAACTCTCAATAGCTTCAATCTTGGCTTTATCAACTTCAATTCCCTGTGGAGTAACAACATAGCCAAGAAAAGATACTCGGTCGGTGCAAAAGGTGCACTTCCCAAGGTTACCAAACAAACGTGCATCACGTAGAGCAATAAAAACAGCACGTAAATGTTCCAAATGTTCTTCCAAAGATTTGCTATAAATCAGTATATCATCAAAATAGACTACCACAAATCGTCCAATAAAAGCACGTAAAACTTCGTTCATTAGTCTCATGAAAGTACTAGGTGCATTAGTTAACCCAAAAGGCATGACTAACCACTCATATAAACCAAACTTAGTTTTAAATGCTGTTTTCCATTCATCTCCCAGTTTCATACGAATTTGATGGTATCCACTACGCAAATCAACTTTGGAAAATATTCATCAAGCATATCATCTAGCCTAGGAATAGGATGACGATAACGAATAGTAATGTTATTAATGCCTCTACAATCAACACACATACGCGATGTACCATCCTTTTTAGGCACAAGTATAATAGGAACAGCACAAGGACTAAGAGATTCGCGTATATAACCTTTGTCGAGCAGCTCCTGTACATGACGCATAATCTCCTTCGTCTCCTCTGGATTGGTACGGTATGGTGCACGGTTGGGTAGCGATGCACCGGGAATTAAGTCAATTTGATGCTCAATCCCTCGAATAGGTGGTAATCCCGGTGGCACGTCTTGTGGAAACACGTCAGCGAACTCGTGCAAAATGTTAGTGACAGCAGGGGGCAAAGAGGAAGGCACGTCCTCGAATGAAAATAATGCCTCTTTGCACACAAAAGCATAGCAAACAGATTTGTTGAAATCTAGCTCATCAATACCAGATTTTGTGGCAAGTAAACATGCACTTTTCAATTTAATTTCAGAAACAACACTAGATGGTTTATTATTAGGTTTCATTTGTTGCTCAAATTCTTTTGCCACAATCTGATTTTCACTCATATTTTTCTCCTGTTTTGCTTTATTAGCTCTATTAATGTCATCTTTCAAAATGGAATCAGGGGTCATAGGAAGCAAAGTAATATTTTTATCCTTATGAACAAGAGTATACTGATTGTTTCTACCATGGTGTACAGAATTTTTATCAAATTGCCATGGTCTACCAAGTAATAAGGAACATGCTTGCATGGGTACCACATCACAATCAACATAATCAGCATATGTAGAGATACTAAAATGCAAACGAACAATACGTGTTACCTTAACCTTGCCGCTGTTGTTGAACCATTGGATGTAGTAAGGATGCGGATGTGGTCTTGTGGTGAGAGATAGTTTCTCCACCATCTCCATGCTAGCCAAGTTGTTACAGCTCCCTCCATCTATGATGACGCGAACAGAACGTTCCTTCACAACTCCCTTTGTATGGAACAAATTATGCCTCTGATTTTGCTCTGCTTGTGTGACCTGCACACTCAAAACACGTTGAGCAACTAAACACTCATACCTGTCAGCGTCTTCAGGAGCCATGTATTGCGTCTCATTTTCAGAATCATCTCCACCATGTTCTTCACGTGTAATAAGAGCCAAAGTCTCCTCATCATAGTCACTAGCGGACTCATACCCACCATCCTCAGTAGCAATCATTACACTCTGAGATTTGCATTCTCGCGCATAATGTCCTCTTCCCTTACAACGACGACAAATAATATCACTTGTGTGCCCTGTTGATGCCATGGAAGAAGAAGAGCTCTATGCAGGCCCGGCAGGTGCGCTCTTGGCAGATAGTGGTGGTTGTGCCTGCTTTCTTGTATCACGACTGGAGGTGGAACCTGATGGAGGTGCTGGTGCAGTGGAAGTAGAAGATGCACGCGGTGTCCATGATGAAGGTCGACCTGCAGAAAAGTTAGTTCGCGCCAATGCTTGTCGATCCTGCACTTCACGTTCAGCTTTACAAGCAAGATGGAATAAACGAGTGATATTAGTATACTCCTTATACTCTAGAATGGTCTGAATCTCTCTATTTAAACCACCCATAAAACGTGCAAGCATAGCTTCATTCTCCTCGACAATACCACATCTAATCATGCCAGTTTGTAATTCCTGATAATATTCTTCTACAAAAAATTTCCCTTGTCGTAAACGCTGCAGTTTTTGAAGCAATTCACGTTGATAATATGGTGGAACCCAACGAGTACGCATAGCAGTTTTCAAAGCAGCCCAAGTAGCTGGAATAGGATATAATCTACAATGTTCAGACCACCATACACATGCAAAACTAGTGAAAGCACAAACAGCAGCATCAACCCGTCTCTCCTCGGGATATTGTAAACATGTAAAACGTTGTTCAGTTTCTAACTCCCAAGTAAGATATACATCAGGAATGTATCTACCCTCAAACGGTGGAATATTCAATTTCAGTTTAGGAACATGGTCATGATCTCGTACCTGAGGTGGTGGTGCAGGCCTACCGTTGCGAATATATACCTGAGGTCGACCTGCTGGAGGTGGTGCTGGTGGCTGCACGTAGTTCTGATTTTGATCAACCTCATCCTCATAATCGCCCGCATAATCGTCATCCTCCTCAGTCGCCGCAGTAGCAGGAGCCAAAGAAGCATCAACAGTAGGTGCAGTGGCACCCGAATTTTGACCAGTCTCAATTGGAACGCGCTGTGCTCGTCCCACTTGATTTGGAAGGCGGCGTTGGAGATGTGGTTGTTGTTGTTGTAGAGGTGCGAGAGGTGCAGCCGGTGGTGGTTGGGGAAGACGCTTGAGCAATTCATTAAAGCTGTTATCCAGCTTTGTCTCAAACGACTTCTCCACGGCATCTATCTTCTCCATAGCCTCTTCAAATCTGTTTAGCACATCTCCCACCTGGCCACTCATCATTTGCTGAAATTTATCATGCAACCCCTTGTTCGTCATGTTCTCCCAATCAGTCTCATCGGCTTGTGATCCTGCCATGGTTAGCAGCAATAGAAACACAAAAGAATATGATCCTACAGACTACTAGGAAGTGGTGGTGATGGTGGTGTGTCACAAATCCTTCAAGCGAATCTCAAATTCTTACTAGTTCTTACCCAGGAGCAGGTGGTGATCGGCAACCGTTGTAGTCAAAACTCTCAAAGCTTGGATAGAGCGATTACCAGGGAGAGTCAAACGCACGACGTAGATGTATGTGGAGCTGGGAAGGCTTATAATATGGTAGCAAAAAGGGTCAGCAATAATCAATTCAGATATGCAAAGTTGAATAAACGCTCAACGACGGTACTATGCTGGTCCTAGGCTAGACCGTGCTAGATACGCGAGCCTAGAACACTAACAAAATCACGGCGCTGCACGTAAACAAGGGAGGAACACACTCTGAAAAAAATTCACCTTTTTTTTGCACTTTTTTTCCTCTTTTTTTTGCTCCGCAACAATTTTTTTCGAAAAAGTCTACAAATGGTCTAAAAACTGCCTAGCCAGAATTTTCCAGACTTTGTTTTTTTTTAACTGGAACTATTTTTCTACTGCGGGTAACACAAAAGTTTGGGAGTCCTTCTCTGTCACGACTCGGAGTATGGCGTGATCTGGAAATCCAAAACAGAGTAACAAAATACTGGAGTTGGACTAGGACTGGTGGCGGAGATGAATCTGGTGGAACTCGGACTGGTGGCGGAGATGAATCTGGTGGAACTCGGACTGGTGGCGGATATATGTTGCAGGTGTACTCGGATTGGCGTGATGGCGGCGGATATGTGGTGGCGTATATGGACTCGGATTGGCGGTGAATATGTGGTGGTGGTATATGGCAGCGGCGATGAAGTTGGTGCGGTGGTGGTATATGACAGCAGCGATGATGATGATGCGGTGGTGATATATCGCAGCGGCGACGTGACAACCTGTGAACAGAACTCGAAACTCTAAAGGACTAGACGCTAAGACCAGCAACTTGACACGACGATGCAACCGCAAATTCAACAAAGCAAACACAAAAAAGATTATGCAAAGGCTCAGATTGGTTTGGATAGGATGAACTAACCCTAAATTTTTTTTGGCTTTTTCGTGGACTATAGGTATGAAGAACAAACTCGATCTAAACTACGAAAAACTGTAAAATCTCACCGAGCAACCGAAGAACAAGCAAGAAACTGAGATTGCAATCTGGATATTGCGAATATAAGATGAAAGCTTTATTGATCAAGGTGGGGTTCTGTGACGCCTTTGTCTGGTCGTTGAACACAAACGAAGTACGCGAAGTTGCAGCTATGGCGAACTTTTAATCTAAACAAAACCCAAAGTCTAAACGACGCCCTAAGGGCTGTATATATGGAGGAAGAGGGGGGAATTTCGTGGCCCTTGGGGAAGGGGTCCGAAACCAACCCTATCTCTTGTTTCCCCACACATACGGACTCTAAAAACAGCCTATACTCAAGTATTTCGAAATTACATGGGCCTGGCCCAATAATAAGGTGACGCAACACCTAGAATAGCCTCTGGACGAAAGTTATGAAGTAGCATCTTGTATATTTCGTCCAAGGCTTCATGCACGCATTATGGTGGCTTCAACGTCCTGAAATCATCACTTGTAACTCCGTTCTTGTTCCCCATGCGCATGCCATCATCTCCATGCTTGTTCTTGCTCCAATGTTCATCCTTCTCAAAGCTAGGCCCTTCATTTGTAAGCAAAACAAATGTATCCAATTTAGGCAGCATCATATTCTCATGAACATTAGAATCATTACCAAGAAACGAAAGTACCTGGTAATTTAATTGGCGTGCGCGAGCTCTAGTAATTGGTCCAGTATGTATAGCAGCAGGGGTTGTGGGTGTAACAATGGTATTGATGTCCTCATCAAAATATATTATTTATGTCGAACTCCCATTCAATATATAAAGCAGGTCTAAAACGCCCATTAAATGGTGGTGTAGAAACATTAACCTGAACATGTGCATCTGGATGTTTGTGCACCTCTCGTGACGGTTGTGATATTTGCATAGGTGGTGGCACGTCTCCCGCGATCGACAAAGCCCATGAATTGACTCTAGATCCTGTCATGATTAGTAGAAACAAGAAACAAAATCCAAAAATAATGCTCTTATAACTACTAGGATGTGGTGGTAAAACGCTCACGGTAAAGCAAATATCAATGTCTTACAAGTTCTTACCATGCAGCAGGCGGTGATCGGCAACCAGCAGTGTCAAGTAACTCCAAAAGTTGGGTAAAGCGATTGCCAGGTGAACTATAGATACACGGTGTAGAAATATGTGGAGCTAGGTTGGCTTTATATATGTGGAAAAAAATGCTACAACCATGTTAATTAATGCAAGCTGAAAATTCGTTCAAAGTGGTCGAGTGCTGGTCCTAGGCTAGACAACTAGAGACGCGAGCCTATGACACAAATGAATTCACGATGCTTCACTGAAAAAAATGTGTTTACAATGGTAGACACGACGATAGATGTGGCTGAAAATAGAGATCCTCAGAAATAGAGCAATCAAAAACGTGCCTAACGTGAAAAACCAACGTGGCAGCAGAGAATCTTGTGGCCCTCTCCCTGATCCAAGCCAACTTTTAGGCACAAGTATACTAGTGACGTACCACTCCTTCAATAAGCTAGTCTCTTTTTTTTGGAAGCCAACACCTGATGAGGACATCAATACCATTGTTACACCCACAGCCCCTGCTGCTATACATACTGGACCAATTACTAGAGCTCGCGCACGCCAATTAATTTACCAGGTACTTTCGTTTCTTGGTAATGATTCTAATGTTCATGAGAATATGATGCTGCCTAAATTGGATACATTTGTTTTGCTTACAAATGAAGGGCCTAGCTTTGAGAAGGATGAACATTGGAGCAAGAACAAGCATGGAGATGATGGCATGCGCATGGGGAACAAGAACGGAGTTACAAGTGATGATTTCAGGACGTTGAAGCCACCATAATGCGTGCATGAAGCCTTGGACGAAATATACAAGATGCTACTTCATAACTTTCGTCCAGAGGCTATTCTAGGTGCTGCGTCACCTTATTATTGGGCCAGGCCCATGTAATTTCGAAATACTTGAGTATAGGCTGTTTTTAGAGTATGTATGTGTGGGGAAACAAGAGATAGGGTTGGTTTCTGACCCCTTCCCCAAGGGCCACGAAATTCCCCCCTCTTCCTCCATATATACAGCCCTTAGGGCGTCGTTTAGACTTTGGGTTTTGTTTAGATTAAAAGTTCGCCATAGCTGCAACTTCGCGTACTTCGTTTGTGTTCAACGACCAGACAAAGGCGTCACAGAACCCCACCTTGATCAATAAAGCTTTCATCTTATATTCGCAATATCCAGATTGCAATCTCAGATTCTTGCTTGTTCTTCGTTTGCTCGCAGGAAACAGACCCTCGTGGTCAGGTTGATCGTGCTCCGGCGTGGTCAATAACCTCTCGGAGTTGGTTTAGCAATTGCTAAGGCGCGACGTCATCGCACGTTCGTAGTCGGATCGTCAAAGTCGACTTCCACCAAAGCGATATCCATCATCTCATCGAAAGACGGGACACCTTTGCCTCTAGCAGCGGTGGTTCCTGTTCTTCTCCTGCATCGTCGTCCATACCGTCGATGTCTTCGGAGTCGAAATCGAGCATGTCGGTTAATTCATCGACAGTGGCTATTAAGTGGGTGGTGGGTGGGGAGCGAATTTCTTCGTCGTCCGCATCCCATTCTAGCCGGACATAGTTCGGCCAAGGGTCTCCTGACAAGGAGAGAGACCTCAATGAGTTTAGCAACGGTTCGGCAACACGGGTCTCGTAGGAGGTGAAGTCAGTATTCGGCTCTATCGCCACTGAGTGCGCGGCCTCCGAGGCGGGGTCCATCCACCCGTCCTCGGATGACGCAATCTGCTCCGGTTTGAGGGCCGGAGTAGTCACAGGCGTGATCTCTCGAGCACTGTCCGACGGCAGAGCTAAATCATGCTCGTCGTGACTGTGCAGCACACCTGACATGGGCTCGAATCCGTAAAAGATCAAGTCTCTGCGGATGTCGGCGGTATAGTTCAAGTTTCCAAACCTGACCTGATGGTCAGGGGCGTAGCTCTCGATCTGCTCCAGATGGCCAAGCGAGTTGGCCCACAGTACGAAGCCGCCGAATACGAAGATCTGTCCGGGGAGGAAAACCTCACCCTGGATCGCATCATTGCCGATGATCGAAGGAGCCATCAAGCCTTACGGTGACGGCACAGTGGAACTCTCAATGAAAGCACCAATGTCGGTGTCAAAACCGGCGGATCTCGGGTAGGTGGTCCTGAACTGTGTGTCTAAGGCGGATGGTAACAGGAGGCGGGGGGCACGATGTTTACCCAGGTTCGGGCCCTCTTGATGGAGGTAATACCCTACTTCCTGCTTGATTGATCTTGATGATATGTGTATTACAAGAGTTGATCTACCACGAGATCATAGAGGCTAAACCCTAGAAGCTAGCCTATGGTATGATTGTTGTTGTCCTACGGAATAAACCCTCCGGTTTATATAGACACCAGAGGGGGCTAGGGTTACACAGAGTCGGTTACAAGGGAGGAGATCTAGATATCCGTATTGCCGAGCTTGCCTTCCACGCCAAGGAGAGTCCCATCCGGACACGGGACGAAGTCTTCAATCTTGTATCTTCATAGTCCAACAGCCCGGCTAAAGTATATAGTCCGGCTGTCCGAGGACCCCCTAATCCAGGACTCCCTCAACTACTCCAATGAGTGTATGGCCCCCTATAAAAGAAGAGAAGATTCACCCAAAAGGAGAAGTAGAAGAGAAGAATCACCTCCAAGAGAGAGAAGGAGTAGAGATGATCACTATGAACTAAGAACCTCTCGCAGAAGCAAGGATTCAGAAAGGAAGGACAAGTCATCAAGAAGCTACACAATACGAAGACATCAAGCTCACATTGGTGAATGGGTATCCGGCTCCGACTCCGACCATCACTCCGAGAGAAATTATCACTCCGACTCCGAATACACTCAAGATGAAGGTGTTGCCAGTCTAGCACTTGTGTCAACCAACTCCTACGACATATTTGACTCACCAAATGAAGGAATTGGAAGATGCTTGATGGCTAAAGGCCCAAAGGTATCACACCCCGAGTATGTTGATTTCAATAGTGATGAAGATGATTTGCTAGTTTTTGGTTTCTAAACCGGCGGATCTCGGGTAGGGGGTCCCGAACTGTGCGTCTAAGGTTGATGGTAACAGGAGACAGGGGACACAATGTTTACCCAGGTTCGGGCCCTCTCTATGGAGGTAATACCCTACTTCCTGCTTGATTGATCTTGATGAATATGAGTATTACAAGAGTTGATCTACCATGAGATCGTAATGGCTAAAACCCTAGAAGTCTAGCCTGTATGACTGTATGACTATGGTTATGAGTATTGGCCTCTACATACCTAGCCATCCGGTTTATATAGACACCGGAGGGATCTAGGGTTACATAAGGTCGGTTACAGAGAAAGGAGTCTTCATATTCGGTCGCCAAGCTTGCCTTCCACGCCAAGGAGAGTCCCATCCGGACACGGGTAGAGTCTTCGGTCTTCGTATCTTCAGAACCCATCAGTCCGGCCCATGGCAAACAGGCCGGACACCCGAGGGCCCCTGAGTCCAGGACTCCCTCACTAGGTGATGTAGGGCGGAACCCTAGATGGCCGATCTTTCACGAAAGGAGCGGATCCCTACGAGGAACGTGATGAACACGAGGGGAAACACGAGGGAAACACGAGAGGAACACGAGAGAAATCACACAACCAACAGGAATAGATCACACATGCGCTAGATCGATGAACACAAAGGTAAGATACAAGATCCAAAGTAAACAACGGACGATACAAACGGTAACCGGTTCTTCTCCGTGAGGAGGTCTTGAATCCACGAGGGGATCTTCCCGTGAGGGGTCTTGAATCCAAGGTGGATCTTCTCCGTAGAGGGGTCGCAGTCTCTCTCGTGGAGGAGATCCGATATGGATGAGCAAAGCTCTATCTCTAAATGAGCTAATCCTTTGCTAACCCTAGAAAGATGGAGGAGGAGTATATATAGTCTAGGGGGTCGAAGGGGTACACGGGCCTCGGCCCTTTACTATGCGAAGACAGACGGAGCCGGATGTCCGGGGCTTCAGGAGTGGCCAGATGTCCGGGCTGGCGGTGCAAACTTCTGTAGTCTCTGGATAGGCGGGGTCGGATGTCCGGGCTGGGGTGCCGGATGTCCGGCGGCTCGGGAAGAGCCGGATGTCCGGGCCTCTGGCCGGATGTCCGAGCTGACGTGGTTCAGCTTCGGGTGCCTTCTGCGATGGGCGCCGGATTTCCGGGCTGGTGCCGGATGTTCGGGCTTGCGGGAGGGGCCGGATGTCCGGGGCCTGGCCGGATGTCCGGGTCCTGTAGCCTTTCTCCGGTTCCTCTCGTCGTGCTCCTTCATCCTTGTACTTGGGGACTTGTCCATCATTCCGAGCATCTCCGAGAGGGTCTCCTTGGTACCTAGGCATATGTAGTGTCCTTGCATTAGGTAGCAACCATGTCTCACATGAATGGAAAGGAGAAGCATTTAGGAGCGGGTTCACCTTAGGTCCAAAGGCGTAGGCTCGAGTGTACATGGGGATGATCGTAGGATGCTCCGCATCACTAGGTGATGATGATTTACTTGTTGACAACTCTAGTGATAAAAACTATGATGAAATTGCTATTAATCAAGATAAAACGAATGATGATGATAAGAAGGAGATTGAGCATCTAACTAAAGAACTAAACACTCCTAAGTTAGCTCATGAAACTACCTTGAAAGATGATCAAGAACTTTTAAGGACTCATGAGAAGCTACACTTTGAAAAGCTCAACCTTGAGCAAGAGCATGGGTTCTTATAAGCAATCAATGATGATCTTCACAAGAAAAGTTCTTCTTACATTGCCAAGCGTTTACTCTTGTCTACTTACATGCCACAAGTAAAAACTAGCAACAAGAGTAAGAAAGATTCTTCCTCTAGTAGTAACAATAATCATGTTAAATCCAATATTGTTGCTTCTAGTAGTTCTCTTGATTCCACTAATGATTCTCTTAGCCAAGTTACACTTGAGCAAGAAAATAGCTTATTGAAGGGAATTATAGAGAAAGGTGTTTACAAGAGCCTTGTCGAAAGTAAGCAATTTGAGGAAATTGTACGCAAGCAAGGAAGGCACTGGAAGAATCAAGGTGTTGGTTTTGAATGAAGGTCCAATTCCAATGGAGTTGAGTGGGAAGAAGATCAATACCCCAAGACGAAGTTTGTTCCGCAACAAGAGAAGTATGATCCTACTTCTATCAAGGGGACACAAGCTCAATATGATCTTCCACCACAAGATCACAAGCAAAAAAGGCAAGGACAAGCTTCAAGAAGAGATTGATGCATTTGAAGAAGCTCCCAAGGGTTTGGTCAAGTGGGTTCCCAAGACTACATCAAGTTCTACTTCATCAAGTATGACTACTACTCCAAGGATCCCCATCAAGTTGATGTGGATCCCGAAGAAGAAGAACTAGAAGAATTCTTGAGGGTGACTCCGCCAACATACTTCACTCATATCATCTTGGCGAGGACAAGTCCAAACAACTTCCACATCTTGCACTAGTTCTAGGAGTCACAAACCCTCTTGTTGATAAGACAAGGGACAAGGTAACCTAATGCTTTCATGGACATCATCTTGTGTGAACTTCACTCTATGTCTATGGATATCCTTGTTTGTTCCTTGTGGGACTAACCCATGTAGGTATTGAAAGTGCAACTCAGTCCAATGGATTGCTCCGAATGATCTACATCAACATTGAGCATCCACATCTTCAACATCTACATGAAGTCATCATCGACAAAACCCAAGGTTAGTTCATCCCTCTTAAGGGGGATATCACATCTAGGGGGATCTTTACTCAAAGTATTGAGCTAAAGCAACTCTAATGGTGTGAACACAACAATGCTTTATGTAAAAATGGTAACCCCACTTGTGCTTAAACGATGAGTATGACCTATGATCAAATTTCCTCATTTGACTCCTAAGTCAATATACTCATATATAGATGACCTAGTCATCGCTAATTGCTTGATAGGTGCTAGAGTGTTTGTGCATGCTTTGTCACATATTTCACTTGCCATTCTATTATGTGAGCATGTTGGTTGCATATTTTACTCATTCAAGGACATCCATTTGTTGCTTTGATTGTTTGGCTCTTTTTCTTTTGACCAAACGGATGGACAAGAATGCCTAAGAACCTCCTCTAGCTATGTATGCTTTTCTTGTCTCGAACTCTATTCATGCTACATCACAAAGTTTGATCAAGTCAGATTCGAACACTTTGTGTGAGGAGCACTCGGAGCCCCCGATTTGTCATAGACTTAACTTCCAAATCCTCTCCGTGCTTTTCGGTCTGACCGATTCATCCTTTTCGGTCTGACCGATTTCACTGAGTTGATCTAGGTTTTCAACCTCGGTGCAACCGATTAGAACTTTTCGGTCACACCAAGTTGCAGTAACCGCCTGCGATTCTGCATCTCGGTGCCACCGATTAGAACTTTTCGGTCACACCAAGTTGCAGTAACCGCCTGCGATTCTGCATCTCGGTGCCACCGAGTTGTTCCACTCGGTCACACCGACAGGGTCAGGATATATATACCAACGGGTCAAATTTTGGAAATTTCTCCAAAACCTCTCATCCCGCGCGTGTCCTGCTCTGCTGCCTTGGGTCTCCGGATCATCCTCTCGTCGCCAGCGACCTCCCACCGCTGGTCTCCGTCGCCGTCAACAGAATTCAACCCCGCCGTTGTCGTCGTAGCGAGCTCATCACCGAACTAGGGTATGAGTTCGAATCTTTGTGTTGTTCCTTACTCCGATTCTTAGCACAAAGCAAATGCCATGTTCTTTACCACGTATGAGATCATCCTTTCCAGCAAAAACGTCCTTTATATTAGATTCGATTCAAAAATTTAGGGTTAGGTTTCCGCTGAACTCATCTCGGACCGACCGAGCTGTGGAAATCGGTCTCACCGATTTGGCTTAGGCCATTGCACTTGCACTTTTCGGTCTGACCGAAACTTGCAAATCAGTGTGACCGAGTTCAACTCTCAGTGAAACCCTAGCAATCTCGGAGTCACCGAACTATGTCTCGGTCTGACCGATATTACTAGTTTAGACTCCAAAAGTTGCTTCGGTGTCACCGAGTTTAACAAATCGGTAGCTCCGAAATGCTTCCTGTGGAAAACTAAAACTAAGTTTTTGACTCATTTGTTTTTCACAATCTCTGCACCATGTGATGCTCATTCACTCTATCTCATCCATAACTATTCATAGGGTCTGCTGTCAGTTTGCTTTGCCAGAATGTCTGATCAGAGTGATAGCCAGAACAAGTCAGAATAGCAGGTGAACATGAGTGAGGCCACTAGTCCCTCTAGCAGCTATGATGAGAGTAGCAGGAGCACCCCAAGCAACCTGCCCAAAGCAGCTACAAGGACAAGGAGGAAGATAAACTCTGACTCAGAAGATGAGGATTATGTTACTGCTGAGGAAGAGGCCAGCTCCAAGAAGAAGGTGCTGAAAAAGGAATATGCTGCTGCTGCTGCTGCAACTAAGCCAGGACTGCACAAGAAGGCACCTGCCAAGAGAGTTCCAATGTCTAAGGCCAGAGCCTCCACTCTTGAAACTTCCAAATCAACTGGAGGATAGGCTGCTGGAGAGGGCAAGAAGAAGAAGGAAAGGAAGAGAGGAAGATGGTGCAAGAAAGTGGATCATATGGCAGAATTTGAGAAGCACTCATCTAATGAGGATGAAGAAGAGGAAGAAGAAGATGTTGCACCAGCATCAAAGACTCAAAAGCTGATGGGAGATGCCATCAAGTTTGGGGCTGCCCCTTCTAAGCCCAAGACGACTCCCAAATGATGAGGACATCAATACCATTGTTACACCCACAACCCCTACTGTTACATATAATGGACCAATTACTAGAGCTCGCGCACGCCAATTATATTACCAGGTACTTTCGTTTCTTGGTAATGATTCTAATGTTCATGAGAATATGATGCTGCCTAAATTGGATACTTTTGTTTTGCTTCCAAATGAAGGGCCTGGCTTGGAGAAGGATGAACATTGGAGCAAGAACAAGCATGGAGTTGATGGCATGCGCAAGGGGAACAAGAACGGAGTTACCAGTGATGATTTCAGGACTTTGAAGCCACCATAAGGAGTGAATGAAGCCTTGGACGAAATATACAAGATGCCACTTCATAAATTTCGTCCAGAGGCTATTCTAGGTGCTGCGTCACCTTATTATTGGGCCAGGCCCATGTAATTTCGAAATACATAAGTATAGGCTGTTTTTAGAGTCCGTATGTGTGGGGAAACAAGAGATAGGGCTGGTTTCGGACCCCTTCTCCAAGGGCCACGAAATTCCCCCCCTCTTCCTCCATATATACAGCCCTTAGGGCACCGTTTAGACTTTGGAGTTTTGTTTAGATTAAAAGTTCGCCATAGCTGCAACTTCGCGTACTTCGTTTGTGTTCCACGACCAGACAAAGGCGTCACAGAACCCCACCTTGATCAATAAAGCTTTCATCTTATATTCGCAATATCCAGATTGCAATCTCAGTTTCTTGCTTGTTCTTCGTTTGCTCGCAGGAAACAGACCCTCGTGGTCAGGTTGATCGTGCTCCGGCGTGGTCAATAACCTCTCGGAGTTGGTTTAGCGATTGCTAAGGCGCGACGTCCTCACACGTTCGTAGTCGGATCGTCAAAGTCGACTTCCATCAAAGCGATATCCATCATCTCATCCAAAGACGGGACACCTTTGCCTCTATCAAGTGGTATCAGATTTCCAGGTTGCTCGGTGAGATTTTACAGTTTTTCGTAGTTTAGATCGAGTCTGTTCTTCATACCTACAGTCCACGAAAAAGCCACAAAAAAAAATTAGGGTTAGTTCAGTATATCCGAACCAATCTGAGCCTTTGCATAATCTTTTTAGGGTTTTTGCTTTGTTGAATTTGCGGTTGCATCATCGTGTCAAGTTGCTGGTCTTAGAGTCTAGTCTTTTAGAGTTTCGAGTTCTGGTCATAAGTTGTCACGCCGCCGCCGCACCATCATCATCGCCTTGCCATCTACCACTATTGCTTATCCGCCACCGCTCTGAATCCATATCCATATACCACCACCAATCCGTATCCATATACCACCACCGATCCGTATCCATATACCACCACCGCTACCATATACCACCACCGCTGCCATATCCTACCACCATATATCCACCACCAATCCGAGTTCTTTTCATATTCGGTTTGTTTTAGAGATCCATCTATTTTCCGTTTCGCGTTTCCTTGCCTGAGTAGGTCTCGGAAAAAAAGAAAAAAAAAGTCTGGAGACCCCCAGGCAGTTTTTAGGCCAAAATTTCGGCAACCAAAAATTTTTTTTCCCTATCCTATTTTTAGGTCCCGGGGAGTGTTTTGAGACACTCGCCATCATAGTGATTTTTTGTCGCACTTTTTCGTCGTCGCTGCCCTGATTTCCGGAAAAAAAATAGTCAAAAAAATTTTGTGCCCATCCTGTCAGTTTGACCTGGGAAGAGTTTTGAGACACTCGCCATTATAGTGATTTTTCGCAAAAAAAAAGGAGCGCAAAAAAAAAGAGAGCGAAAAAAAAGAGAACGAAAAAGAGCAAAAAAAATTCCAGAGTGTGCTTTTTCCTTGTTTACGTGCAGCGCCGTGATTTTGTTAGTGTTCTAGGCTCGCGTCTCTAGCACGGTCTAGCCTAGGACCAGCACAGTACCGTCGCTGAGCGTTTCTTCAACTTTGCATCTCTGAATTGATTATTGCAGACCATTTTTGCTACCATATTATAAGCCTTCCCAGCTCCACATACATCTACATCGTGCGTTTGACTCTCCCTGGTAATCGCTCTATCCAAGCTTTGAGAGTTTTGACTACAACAGTTGCCGATCACCACCTGCTGCTGGGTAAGAACTGGTAAGAATTTGAGATTTGCTTGAAGGATTTGTGACACACCACCATCACCACCACTTCCTAGTAGTCTGCAGGATCATATTCTTTTGTGTTTCTATTGCTGCTAACTATGGCAGGATCACAAGCCGATGAGACTGATTGGGAGAACATGACGAACAAGGAGTTGCATGATAAATTTCAGCAAATGATGAGTGGCCAGGTGGGAGATGTGCTAAACAGATTTGAAGAGGCTATGGAGAAGATAGATGCCGTGGAGAAGTCGTTCGAGACAAAGCTGGATAACAAGTTTACTGAATTACTCAAGCGTCTTCCCCAACCACCACCGGCTGCACATGTCGCACCTCTACAACAACAACAACCACATCTCCAACGCCGCCTTCCAAATCAAGTGGGACGAGCACAACGCGTTCCAATTGAGACTGGTCAAATTTCGGGTGCCGCTGCACCTACTGTTGATGCTTCTTTGGCTCCTGCTACTGCGGCGGCTGAGGAGGATGACGATTATTGATGAGGACATCAATACAATTATTACACCCACAGTCCCTGCTGCTATACATACTGGACCAATTACTAGAGCTCGCGCACGCCAATTAAATTACCAGGTACTTTCGTTTCTTGCTAATGATTCTAATGTTCATGAGAATATGATGCTGCCTAAATTGGATACATTTGTTTTGCTTACAAATGAAGGGCCTAACTTTGAGAAGGATGAACATTGGAGCAAGAACAAGCATGGAGATGATGGCATGCGCATGGGGAACAAGAACGGAGTTACAAGTGATGATTTCAGGACGTTGAAGCCACCATAATGCGTGCATGAAGCCTTGGACGAAATATACAAGATGCTACTTCATAACTTTCGTCCAGAGGCTATTCTAGGTGCTGCGTCACCTTATTATTGGGCCAGGCCCATGTAATTTCGAAATACATAAGTATAGGCTGTTTTTAGAGTCCGTATGTGTGGGGAAACAAGGGATAGGGTTGGTTTCGGACCCCTTCCTCAAGGGCCACGAAATTCCCCCCCTCTTCCTCCATATATACAGCCCTTAGGGCGTCGTTTAGACTTTGGGTTTTGTTTAGATTAAAAGTTCGCCATAGCTGCAACTTCGCGTACTTCGTTTGTGTTCAGCGACCAGACAAAGGCGTCACAGAACCCCACCTTGATCAATAAAGCTTTCATCTTATATTCGCAATATCCAGATTGCAATCTCAGTTTCTTGCCTGTTCTTCGTTTGCTCGCAGGAAACAGACCCTCGTGGTCAGGTTGATCGTGCTCCGGCGTGGTCGATAACCTCTCGGAGTTGGTTTAGCGATTGCTAAGGCGCGACGTCCTCGCACGTTCGTAGTCGGATCGTCAAAGTCGACTTCCATCAAAGCGATATTCATCATCTCATCGAAAGACGGGACACCTTTGCCTCTATCAAGTGGTATCAGATTTCCAGGTTGCTCGGTGAGATTTTACAGTTTTTCGTAGTTTAGATCGAGTCTGTTCTTCATACCTACAGTCCACGAAAAAGCCACAAAAAAAAAATTAGGGTTAGTTCATCATATCCGAACCAATCTGAGCCTTTGCATAATCTTTTTAGGGTTTTTGCTTTGTTGAATTTGCGGTTGCATCGTCGTGTCAAGTTGCTGGTCTTAGAGTCTAGTCTTTTAGAGTTTCGAGTTCTGGTCATAAGTTGTCACGCCGCCGCCGCACCATCATCATCGCCTTGCCATCTACCACCATTGCTTATCCGCCACCGCTTTGAATCCGTATCCATATACCACCACCGCTGCCATATACCACCGCCATATATCCACCACCAATCCGAGTTCTTTTCATAGTCGGTTTGTTTTAGAGATCCATATATTTTCCGTTTCGTGTTTCCTTGCCTGAGTAGGTCTCGGAAAAAAAAGAGTCTGGAGACCCCCGGGCAGTTTTTAGGCCAAAATTTCGGCAACCAAAAATATTTTTTCCCTATCCTATTTTTAGGCCCCGGGTAGTGTTTTGAGACACTCGCCATCATAGTGATTTTTTGTCGCACTTTTTCGTCGTCGCTGCCCTGATTTCCGAAAAAAAAAAATAGTCAAAAAATTTTGTGCCCATCCTGTCAGTTTGACCTGGGAAGAGTTTTGAGACACTCGCCATTATAGTGATTTTTTCGCAAAAAAAAAAAAAAGGAGGAGCGCAAAAAAAAAAAAAAGAGCGAAAAAAAAATTCCTGAGTGTGCTTTTCCCTTGTTTACGTGCAGCGCCGTGATTTTGTTAGTGTTCTAGGCTCGCGTCTCTAGCACGGTCTAGCCTAGGACCAGCACAGTACCGTCGTTGAGCGTTTATTCAACTTTGCATCTCTGAATTGATTATTGCTTACCATTTTGCTACCATATTATAAGCCTTCCCAGCTCCACATAAGTCTACATCGTGCGTTTGACTCTCCCTGGTAATCGCTATATCCAAGCTTTGAGAGTTTTTGACTACAACGGTTGCCGATCACCACCTGCTGCTGGGTAAGAACTGGTAAGAATTTGAGATTCGCTTGAAGGTTTTGTGACACACCACCATCCCACCACTTCTAGTAGTCTGCAGGATCATATTCTTTTGTGTTTCTATTGCTGCTAACCATGGCAGGTTCACAAGCCGATGAGACTGATTGGGCGAACATGACGAACAAGGAGTTGCATGATAAATTTCAGCAAATGATGAGTGGCCAGGTGGGAGATGTGCTAAACAGATTTGAAGAGGCTATGGAGAAGATAGATGCCGTGGAGAAGTCGTTTGAGACAAAGCTGGATAACAAGTTTACTGAATTACTAAAGCGTCTTCCCCAACCACCACCGGCTGCACATGTCGCACCTCTACAACAACAACAACCACATCTCCAACGCCGCCTTCCAAATCAAGTGGGACGGGCACAGCGCGTTCAATTGAGATTGGTCAAAATTCGGGTGCTGCTGTCCCTACTGTTGATGCTTCTTTGGCTCCTGCTCCTGCGGCGGCTGAGGAGGATGACGATTATGCGGGCGATTATGAGGATGAGGTTGATCAAAATCAGAACTACGTGCAGCCACCAGCACCACCACCAGCAGGTCGACCTCAGGTATATATTCGCAACGGTAGGCCGGCACCACCACCTCAGGTACGAGATCATGACCATCTCCCTAAACTGAAATTGAATATTCCACCATTTGAGGGTAGATATGTTCCTGATATATATCTTACTTGGGAGTTAGAAACTGAACAACGATTTACATGTTTACAATATCCTGAGGAGAGACGTGTTCCTGCTGCTATTTGTGCTTTCACTAGCTTTGCATGTGTTTGGTGGTCTGAACATTGTAGATTATATCCTGTTCCAGCTACTTGGGCTGCTTTGAAAACTGCTATGCGTACTCGTTGGGTTCCACCATATTATCAACGTGAATTACTTCAAAAATTGCAGCGTTTAAGACAAGGAAAAAATTCTGTAGAAGAATATTATCAGGAATTACAAACTGGCATGATTAGATGTGGTATTGTTGAGGAGAATGAAGCTATGCTTGCACGTTTTATGGGTGGATTAAATAAAGAGATTCAGACCATTCTAGAGTATAAGGATTATAATAATATCACTCGTTTATTCCATCTTGCTTGTAAAGCTGAACGTGAAGTGCAGGATCGACAGCCATTGGCGCGAACTAACTTTTCTGCAGGTCGACCTTCATCATGGACACCGCGTGCATCTTCTACTTCCACTTCACCATCACCTCCATCAGGTGCCACCTCCAGCCGTGATACAAGAAAGCAGGCACAACCACCACTCTCTGCCAAGAGCACACCTGCCGGGCCTGTGCAGAGCTCTTCTTCTTCCATGGCATCGACAGGGCACACAAGTGATATTATTTGTCGTCGTTGTAAGGGAAGAGGACATTTTGCGAGAGAATGCAAATCTCAGCGTGTCATGATTGCTACTGAGGATGGTGGGTATGAGTCCGCTAGTGACTATGATGAGGAGACTTTGGCTCTTATTACACGTGAAGAACATGGTGGAGATGATTCTGAAAATGAGACGCAATACATGGCTCCTGAAGACGCTGACAGGTATGAATGTTTAGTTGCTCAACGTGTTTTGAGTGTGCAGGTCACACAAGCAGAGCAAAATCAGAGGCATAATTTGTTCCATACAAAGGGAGTTGTGAAGGAACGTTCTGTTCGCGTCATCATAGATGGAGGGAGCTGTAACAACTTGGCTAGCATGGAGATGGTGGAGAAGCTATCTCTCACCACAAGACCACATCCACATCCTTACTACATCCAATGGTTCAACAACAGCGGCAAGGTTAAGGTAACACGTACTGTTCGTGTGCATTTTAGTATCTCTACATATGCTGATTATGTTGATTGTGATGTGGTACCCATGCAAGCATGTTCCTTATTACTAGGTAGACCATGGCAATTTGATAAAAATTCTGTACACCATGGTAGAAACAATCAGTATACTCTTGTTCATAAGGTTAAAAATATTACTTTGCTTCCTATGACTCCTGATTCCATTTTGAAAGATGACATTAATAGAGCTAATAAAGCAAAACAGGAGAAAAATAAGAGTGAAAATCAGATTGTGGCAAAGGAATTTGAGCAACAAATGAAACCTAATAATAAACCATCTAGTGTTGTTTCTGAAATTAAATTGAAAAGTGCATGTTTACTTGCCACAAAATCTGATATTGATGAACTAGATTTCAGCAAATCTGTTTGCTATGCTTTTGTGTGCAAAGAGGCATTATTTTCATTCGAGGACGTGCCTTTCTCTTTGCCCCCTGCTGTCACTCACATTTTGCAGGAGTTCGCTGACGTCTTCCCACAAGACGTGCCACCGGGATTACCACCTATTCGAGGGATTGAGCATCAAATTGACTTAATTCCCGGTGCATCGCTACCCAACCGTGCACCATACCGTACCAATCCAGAGGAGACGAAGGAGATTATGCGTCAAGTACAGGAGCTGCTCGACAAAGGTTATATACGCGAATCTCTTAGTCCTTGTGCTGTTCCTATTATACTCGTGCCTAAAAAGGATGGTACGTCGCGTATGTGTGTTGATTGTAGAGGCATTAATAATATTACTATTCGTTATCGTCATCCTATTCCTAGGCTCGATGATATGCTTGATGAATTGAGTGGCTCTACAATATTCTCCAAAGTTGATTTGCGTAGTGGATACCATCAAATTCGTATGAAATTGGGAGATGAATGGAAAACTGCATTTAAAACTAAGTTTGGTTTATATGAGTGGTTAGTCATGCCTTTTGGGTTAACTAATGCACCTAGTACTTTCATGAGACTAATGAACGAAGTTTTACGTGCTTTCATTGGACGATTTGTGGTGGTCTATTTTGATGATATACTGATTTATAGCAAATCTTTGGAAGAACATTTGGAACATTTACGTGCTGTTTTTATTGCTCTACGTGATGCACGTTTGTTTGGTAACCTTGGGAAGTGCACCTTTTGCACCGACCGAGTATCTTTTCTTGGCTATGTTGTTACTCCACAGGGAATTGAAGTTGATAAAGCCAAGATTGAAGCTATTGAGAGTTGGCCGCAGCCCAAAACGGTCACACAAGTGCGGAGTTTTCTTGGACTCGCTGGTTTCTATAGGCGTTTTGTGAGAGATTTTAGCACCATTGCTGCACCTCTCAACGAGCTTACAAAGAAGGATGTGCCTTTTGTTTGGGGTACCGCACAGGAAGAAGCCTTCACGGTATTGAAAGATAAGTTGACACATGCTCCTTTACTCCAACTTCCTGATTTTAATAAGACTTTTGAGCTTGAATGTGATGCTAGTGGCATTGGATTAGGAGGTGTGTTATTACAAGATGGCAAACCTGTTGCATACTTTTCTGAAAAATTGAGTGGGCCTAGTCTGAATTATTCTACTTATGATAAAGAACTATATGCTCTTGTTCGGACTTTAGAAACATGGCAACATTATTTATGGCCCAAAGAATTTGTTATACATTCTGATCATGAATCTTTGAAACATATTAAAAGTCAAGCTAAACTGAATCGTAGACATGCTAAATGGGTTGAATTCATTGAAACTTTCCCTTATGTCATTAAACACAAGAAGGGTAAAGAAAATGTTATTGCTGATGCATTGTCTCGTCGCTATACTATGCTTTCACAACTTGACTTCAAAATATTTGGTTTGGAGACCATCAAAGATCAATATGTGCATGATGCTGATTTTAAAGATGTATTGCAGAATTGTAAAGAAGGAAGAACCTGGAACAAGTTTGTCGTTAATGATGGATTTGTGTTCCGTGCTAACAAGCTATGCATTCCAGCTAGCTCTCTTCGTCTTTTGTTGTTGCAGGAGGCGCATGGAGGAGGATTAATGGGACACTTTGGCGTGAAGAAGACGGAGGACGTACTTGCTACACATTTCTTTTGGCCAAAGATGAGACGGGATGTTGAGCGTTTTGTTGCTCGCTGCACTACATGTCAAAAAGCTAAGTCACGACTCAATCCTCATGGTTTATATATGCCTTTGCCTGTACCTAGTGTTCCTTGGGAGGATATATCTATGGACTTTGTTTTAGGTTTACCTCGAACAAAGAAGGGGAGGGATAGCATATTTGTTGTCGTGGATAGATTCTCGAAAATGGCGCACTTTATACCATGTCATAAAAGCGATGATGCTGTTAATGTTGCTGATTTGTTCTTTCGTGAAATTATTCGCTTGCATGGTGTGCCAAATACTATTGTTTCAGATCGTGATACTAAATTTCTTAGCCACTTTTGGAGATGTTTATGGGCTAAGTTGGGGACTAAACTGCTTTTTAGTACTACTTGTCACCCCCAAACTGATGGACAAACTGAAGTAGTCAATAGAACATTGTCTACTATGCTTAGGGCTGTTTTGAAGAATAATAAGAAAATGTGGGAAGACTGCTTGCCTCATATTGAGTTTGCTTATAATCGTTCATTGCATTCTACTACTAAGATGTGCCCTTTTGAAATTGTGTATGGTTTCCTACCTCGTGCACCTATTGATTTGTTGCCTCTTCCATCTTCGGAGAAGGTTAATTTTGATGCTAAACAACGTGCTGAATTGATCTTAAAAATGCATGAGTTAACTAAGGAAAACATTGAGCGTATGAATGCTAAATATAAACTTGCTGGAGATAAGGGTAGAAAACATGTTGTGTTTGCACCTGGAGATCTTGTTTGGTTACATTTGCGTAAGGATAGATTTCCTGATTTGCGCAAATCAAAGCTAATGCCACGTGCTGATGGTCCTTTTAAGGTGTTAGAGAAAATAAATGATAATGCATATAAACTTGAGCTGCCTGCAGATTTTGGGGTTAGTCCCACTTTTAATATTGCAGATTTGAAGCCTTATTTGGGTGAGGAAGATGAGCTTCCGTCGAGGACGACTTCATTTCAAGAAGGGGAGGATGATGAGGACATCAATACAATTATTACACCCACAGTCCCTGCTGCTATACATACTGGACCAATTACTAGAGCTCGCGCACGCCAATTAAATTACCAGGTACTTTCGTTTCTTGCTAATGATTCTAATGTTCATGAGAATATGATGCTGCCTAAATTGGATACATTTGTTTTGCTTACAAATGAAGGGCCTAGCTTTGAGAAGGATGAACATTGGAGCAAGAACAAGCATGGAGATGATGGCATGCGCATGGGGAACAAGAACGGAGTTACAAGTGATGATTTCAGGACGTTGAAGCCACCATAATGCGTGCATGAAGCCTTGGACGAAATATACAAGATGCTACTTCATAACTTTCGTCCAGAGGCTATTCTAGGTGCTGCGTCACCTTATTATTGGGCCAGGCCCATGTAATTTCGAAATACATAAGTATAGGCTGTTTTTAGAGTCCGTATGTGTGGGGAAACAAGGGATAGGGTTGGTTTCGGACCCCTTCCTCAAGGGCCACGAAATTCCCCCCCTCTTCCTCCATATATACAGCCCTTAGGGCGTCGTTTAGACTTTGGGTTTTGTTTAGATTAAAAGTTCGCCATAGCTGCAACTTCGCGTACTTCGTTTGTGTTCAGCGACCAGACAAAGGCGTCACAGAACCCCACCTTGATCAATAAAGCTTTCATCTTATATTCGCAATATCCAGATTGCAATCTCAGTTTCTTGCCTGTTCTTCGTTTGCTCGCAGGAAACAGACCCTCGTGGTCAGGTTGATCGTGCTCCGGCGTGGTCGATAACCTCTCGGAGTTGGTTTAGCGATTGCTAAGGCGCGACGTCCTCGCACGTTCGTAGTCGGATCGTCAAAGTCGACTTCCATCAAAGCGATATTCATCATCTCATCGAAAGACGGGACACCTTTGCCTCTATCAATTATGCAGGCGATTATGAGGATGAGGTTGATCAAAATCAGAACTACGTGCAGCCACCAGCACCACCACCAGCAGGTCGACCTCAGGTATATATTCACAACGGTAGGCCGGCACCACCACCTCAGGTACGAGATCATGACCATCTGCCTAAACTGAAATTGAATATTCCACCATTTGAAGGTAGATATGTTCCTGATATATATCTTACTTGGGAGTTAGAAACTGAACAACGATTTACATGTTTACAATATCCTGAGGAGAGACGTGTTCCTGCTGCTGTTTGTGCTTTCACTAACTTTGCATGTGTTTGGTGGTCTGAACATTGTAGATTATATCCTGTTCCAGCTACTTGGGCTGCTTTGAAAACTGCTATGCGTACTCGTTGGGTTCCACCATATTATCAACGTGAATTACTTCAAAAATTGCAGCGCTTAAGACAAGGAAAAAATTCTGTAGAAGAATATTATCAGGAATTACAAACTGGCATGATTAGATGTGGTATTGTTGAGGAGAATGAAGCTATGCTTGCACGTTTTATGGGTGGATTAAATAAAGAGATTCAGACCATTCTAGAGTATAAGGATTATAATAATATCACTCGTTTATTCCATCTTCCTTGTAAAGCTGAACGTGAAGTGCAGGATCGACAGCCATTGGCGCGAACTAACTTTTCTGCAGGTCGACCTTCATCATGGACACCGCGTGCATCTTCTACTTCCACTGCACCAGCACCTCCATCAGGTTCCACCTCCAGCCGTGATACAAGAAAGCAGGCACAACCACCACTATCTGCTAAGACCGCACCTGCCGGGCCTGCACAGAGCTCTTCTTCTTCCATGGCATCGACAGGGCACACAGTGATATTATTTGTCGTCGTTGTAAGGGAAGGGGACATTATGCGAGAGAATGCAAATCTCAGCGTGTAATGATTGCTACTGAGGATGGTGGGTATGAGTCCGCTAGTGACTATGATGAGGAACATGGTGGAGATGATTCTGAAAATGAGACGCAATACATGGCTCCTGAAGACGCTGACAGGTATGAATGTTTAGTTGCTCAACGTGTTTTGAGTGTGCAGGTCACACAAGCAGAGCAAAATCAGAGGCATAATTTGTTCCATACAAAGGGAGCTGTGAAGGAACGTTCTGTTCGCGTCATCATCGATGGATGGAGCTGTAACAACTTGGCTAGCATGGAGATGGTGGAGAAGCTATCTCTCACCACAAGACCACATCCACAGCCTTACTACAGCGGCAAGGTTAAGGTAACACGTACTGTTCGTGTGCATTTTAGTATCTCTACATATGCTGATTATGTTGATTGTGATGTGGTACCCATGCAAGCATGTTCCTTATTACTTGGTAGACCATGGCAATTTGATAAAAATTCTGTACACCATGGTAGAAACAATCAGTATACTCTTGTTCATAAGGATAAAAATATTACTTTGCTTCCTATGACCCCTGATTCCATTTTGAAAGATGACATTAATAGAGCTAATAAAGCAAAACAGGAGAAAAATAAGAGTGAAAATCAGATTGTGGCAAAAGAATTTGAGCAACAAATGAAACCTAATAATAAACCATCTAGTGTTGTTTCTGAAATTAAATTGAAAAGTGCATGTTTACTTGCCACAAAATCTGATATTGATGAGCTAGATTTCAGCAAATCTGTTTGCTATGCTTTTGTGTGCAAAGAGGCATTATTTTCATTCGAGGACGTGCCTTCCTCTTTGCCCCCTACTGTCACTAACATTTTGCAGGAGTTCGCTGACGTCTTCCCACAAGACGTGCCACCGGGATTACCACCTATTCGAGGGATTGAGCATCAAATTGACTTAATTCCCGGTGCATCGCTACCCAACCATGCACCATACCGTACCAATCCAGAGGAGACGAAGGAGATTATGTGTCAAGTACAGGAGCTGCTCGACAAAGGTTATATACGCGAATCTCTTAGTCCTTGTGCTGTTCCTATTATACTAGTGCCTAAAAAGGATGGTACGTCGCGTATGTGTGTTGATTGTAGAGGCATTAATAATATTACTATTCGTTATCGTCATCCTATTCCTAGGCTCGATGATATGCTTGATGAATTGAGTGGCTCTACAATATTCTCCAAAGTTGATTTGCGTAGTGGATACCATCAAATTCGTATGAAATTGGGAGATGAATGGAAAACTGCATTTAAAACTAAGTTTGGTTTATATGAGTGGTTAGTCATGCCTTTTGGGTTAACTAATGCACCTAGTACTTTCATGAGACTAATGAACGAAGTTTTACGTGCTTTCATTGGACGATTTGTGGTAGTCTATTTTGATGATATACTGATTTATAGCAAATCTTTGGAAGAACATTTGGAACATTTACGTGTTGTATTTATTGCTCTACGTGATGCACGTTTGTTTGGTAACCTTGGGAAGTGCACCTTTTGCACCGACCGAGTATCTTTTCTTGGCTATGTTGTTACTCCACAGGGAATTGAAGTTGATAAAGCCAAGATTGAAGCTATTGAGAGTTGGCCGCAGCCCAAAACGGTCACACAAGTGCGGAGTTTTCTTGGACTCGCTGGTTTCTATAGGCGTTTTGTGAGAGATTTTAGCACCATTGCTGCACCTCTCAACGAGCTTACAAAGAAGGATGTGCCTTTTGTTTGGGGTACCGCACAGGAAGAAGCCTTCACGGTATTGAAAGATAAGTTGACACATGCTCCTTTACTCCGACTTCCTGATTTTAATAAGACTTTTGAGCTTGAATGTGATGCTAGTGGAATTGGATTAGAAGGTGTGTTATTACAAGATGGCAAACCTGTTGCATACTTTTCTGAAAAATTGAGTGGGCCTAGTCTGAATTATTCTACTTATGATAAAGAACTATATGCTCTTGTTCGGAGTTTAGAAACATGGCAACATTATTTATGGCCCAAAGAATTTGTTATACATTCTGATCATGAATCTTTGAAACATATTAAAAGTCAAGCTAAATTGAATCGTAGACATGCTAAATGGGTTGAATTCATTGACACTTTCGCTTATGTCATTAAACATAAGAAGGGTAAAGAAAATGTTATTGCTGATGCATTGTCTCGTCGCTATACTATGCTTTCACAACTTGACTTCAAAATATTTGGTTTGGAGACCATCAAAGATCATTATGTGCATTATGCTGATTTTAAAGATGTATTGCAGAATTGTAAAGAAGGAAGAACCTGGAACAAGTTTGTCGTTAATGATGGATTTGTGTTCCGTGCTAACAAGCTATGCATTCCAGCTAGCTCTCTTCGTCTTTTGTTGTTGCAGGAGGCGCATGGAGGAGGATTAATGGGACACTTTGGCGTGAAGAAGACGGAGGACGTACTTGCTACACATTTGTTTTGGCCAAAGATGAGACGGGATGTTGAGCGTTTTGTTGCTCGCTGCACTACATGTCAAAAAGCTAAGTCACGACTCAATCCTCATGGTTTATATATGCCTTTGCCTGTACCTAGTGTTCCTTGGGAGGATATATCTATGGACTTTGTTTTAGGTTTACCTCGAACAAAGAAGGGGAGGGATAGCATATTTATTGTCGTGGATAGATTCTCGAAAATGGCACACTTTATACCATGTCATAAAAGGGATGATGCTATTAATGTTGCTGATTTGTTCTTTTGTGAAATTATTCGCTTGCATGGTGTGCCAAATACTATTGTTTCAGATCGTGATACTAAATTTCTTAGCCACTTTTGGAGATGTTTATGGGCTAAGTTGGGGACTAAACTGCTTTTTAGTACTACTTGTCACCCCCAAACTGATGGACAAACTGAAGTAGTCAATAGAACATTGTCTACTATGCTTAGGGCTGTTTTGAAGAATAATAAGAAAATGTGGGAAGAATGCTTGGCTCATATTGAATTTGCTTATAATCGTTCATTGCAGTCTACTACTAAGATGTGCCCTTTTGAAATTGTGTATGGTTTCCTACCTCGTGCACCAATTGATTTGTTGCCTCTTCCATCTTCGGAGAAGGTTAATTTTGATGCTAAAGAACGTGCTGAATTGATTTTAAAAATGCATGAGTTAACTAAGGACAACATTGAGCGTATGAATGCTAAATATAAGCTTGCTGGAGATAAGGGTAAAAAACATGTTTTGTTTGCACCTGGAGATCTTGTTTGGTTACATTTGCGTAAGGATAGATTTCCTAATTTGCGCAAATCAAAGCTAATGCCACGTGATGATGGTCCTTTTAAGGTGTTAGAGAAAATAAATGATAATGCATATAAACTTGAGCTACCTGCAGATTTTGGGGTTAGTCCCACTTTTAACATTGCAGATTTGAAGCCTTATTTGGGTGAGGAAGATGAGCTTCCGTCGAGGACGACTTCATTTCAAGAAGGGGAGGATTATGAGGACATCAATACCATTGTTACACCCACTTCATTTCCGTCGTGGCCTAAAAATTTTGGCCTAAAAACTGCCGAATTTTTTTCCGAGACCTACTCAGGCAAGGAAACACGAAACGGAAAATATATGGATCTCTAAAACCAACCGAATATGAAAAGAACTCGGATTGGTGGTGGATATATGGCGGTAGGATATGGCAGCGGTGGTGGTATATGGTACGGATCGGTGGTATATGGATACGGATTGGTGGTGGTATATAGATACGGATTCAGAGCGGTGGCGGATAAGCAATGGTGGTAGATGGCAAGGCGATGATGATGGTGCGGCGGCGGCGTGACAACTTATGACCAGAACTCGAAACTCTAAAAGACTAGACTCTAAGACCAGCAACTTGACACGACGATGCAACCGCAAATTCAACAAAGCAAAAACCCTAAAAAGATTATGCAAAGGCTCAGATTGGTTCGGATATGATGAACTAACCCTAATTTTTTTTTGTGGCTTTTTCGTGGACTGTAGGTATGAAGAACAGACTCGATCTAAACTACGAAAAACTGTAAAATCTCACCGAGCAACCTGGAAATCTGATACCACTTGATAGAGGCAAAGGTGTCCCGTCTTTCGATGAGATGATGAATATCGCTTTGATGGAAGTCGACTTTGACGATCCGACTACGAACGTGCGAGGACGTCGCGCCTTAGCAATCGCTAAACCAACTCCGAGAGGTTATCGACCACGCCGGAGCACGATCAACCTGACCACGAGGGTCTGTTTCCTGCGAGCAAACGAAGAACAAGCAAGAAACTGAGATTGCAATCTGGATATTGCGAATATAAGATGAAAGCTTTATTGATCAAGGTGGAGTTCTGTGACGCCTTTGTCTGGTCGCTGAACACAAACGAAGTACGCGAAGTTGCAGCTATGGTGAACTTTTAATCTAAACAAAACCCAAAGTCTAAAGGACGCCCTAAGGGCTGTATATATGGAGGAAGGGGTGGGAATTTCGTGGCCCTTGAGGAAGGGGTCCGAAACCAACCCTATCTCTTGTTTCCCCACACATACGGACTCTAAAAACAGCCTATACTTATGTATTTCGAAATTACATGGGCCTGGCCCAATAATAAGGTGACGCAGCACCTAGAATAGCCTCTGGACGAAAGTTATGAAGTAGCATCTTGTATATTTCGTCCAAGGCTTCATGCACGCATTATGGTGGCTTCAACGTCCTGAAATCATCACTTGTAACTCCGTTCTTGTTCCCCATGCGCATGCCATCATCTCCATGCTTGTTCTTGCTCCAATATTCATCCTTCTCCAAGCTAGGCCCTTCATTTCTAAGCAAAACAAATGTATCCAATTTAGGCAGCATCATATTCTCATGAACATTAGAATCATTACCAAGAAACGAAAGTACCTGGTAATTTAATTGGCGTGCGCGAGCTCTAGTAATTGGTCCAGTATGTATAGCAGCAGGGCCTGTGGGTGTAACAATGGTATTGATGTCCTCATCAAGACGTCTCTCCCAACGGTACGTGTGTTGAACGCGGAGGTGCCGTCCGTTCGGCGCTAGGATCATCGGTGATTTGGATCACGACGAGTACGACTCCATCAACCCCGTTCTCTTGAACGCTTCCGCTCGCGATCTACAAGGGTATGTAGATGCACTCCTTCCCTCTCGTTGCTAGTAAACTCCATAGATTGATCTTGGTGATGCGTAGAAAATTTTAAATTTCTGCTACGATCCCCAACATCCGGTACTCTGGTATGTACCCGATACACTCCGGAACCCTTCCGGTGTCCGAGTACTACCTTCTAATATATCAATCTTTACCTCTCGACCATTTCGAGACTCCTCGTCATGTACGTGATCTCATCCGGGACTCAAAACAAACTTCGGTCACCAAAACACATAAGTCATAATACGCGTCATCGAACGTTAAGCGTGCGGACCCTATGGGTTCGAGAACTATGTAGACATGACCGAGACACATCTCCGGTCAATAACCAATAGCGGAACCTGGATGCTCATATTGGCTCCTACATATTCTACGAAGATCTTTATCGGTCAAACCGCATAACAACATACGTCATTCCCTTTGTCATCAGTATGTTACTTGCCCGAGATTCGATCGTCAGTATCATCATACCTAGTTCAATCTCGTTACCAGCAAGTCTCTTTACTCGTTCCGTAATGCATCATCCCGTAACTAACTCATTAGTCACATTGCTTGCAAGGCTTATAGTGATGTGCATTACCGAGAGGGCCCAGAGATACCTCTCCGATATACGGAGTGACAAATCCTAATCTTGATCTATGCCAACCCAACAAACACCTTCGGAGACACCTGTAGAGCATCTTTATAATCACCCAGTTATGTTGTGATGTTAGATAGCACACAAGGTGTTCCTCTGATATTCGGGAGTTGCATAATCTCATAGTCAGAGGAACATGTATAAGTCGTGAAGAAAGCAATAGCAATAAAACTGAACGATCATTATGCTAAGCTAACGGATTGGTCTTGTCCATCACATCATTCTCCTAATGATGTGATCCCGTTCATCAAATGGCAACACATGTCTATGGTCAGGAAACTTAACCATCTTTGATTAACGAGCTAGTCAAGTAGAGGCATACTAGGGACACTCTGTTTTGTCTATGTATTCACACATGTACTAAGTTTCCGGTTAATACAATTCTAGCATGAATAATAAACATTTATCATGATATGAAATATAAATAACAACTTTATTATTGCCTCTAGGGCATATTTCCTTCATATCCTGGGTGGCGCTCAGGCCCCCGCCTCCCATCGCATCTTCAAGAATTCGCTCGTGAGGTGAACGCGGCCCTCCCCAAGCTCGAGGCATCGCGTCCCCTCATGCGGTCCAAGTACGCCATCACCTTCGGCTCTACGGATCAGCTCAAGTGTGCGGCCACCGCTAGCGCGCTCCCAATGCTCTGCTCGCCGACCATCAGCAACGTCCTCATTACCAAGACACTCATTGACCGTGGCGCGGGGCTCAATGTTCTCTCTGCCGAGACGTTCGAGAGGCTCCAGGTGCCCTACAACCGGCTCCTCCCCACCAAGCCCTTCTCAGGGGTGATCGATGGCTCCACCGTTCCCCTGGGGCAGATTTGTCTCCCTGTCACCTTCGGCAAGCGCGACAACTACCGCACCAAGCTCATCGACTTCGACGTCGCCCACATTCGCCTCCCGTACAACGGCATCCTCGGGTACCCGGCCCTCACCAAGTTCATGGCAGTGACTCACCACGGCTATAACGTCCTCAAGATACCAGGAAGCGGCGGCATCATCACAGTCGCCTGCGATGAGAAGGACGCGGTGTGCTCCCTCGAGCACACCTACCAGGCCACAGCGGTCGAGAACTCAGATGACGAGGGCGCCATCTATCCTCCTGAGGCCGTCCCCAAGAAGAAGAAACAGCTACTCCTCAGAGGTCCTCAGGAGGCTAGGGCATCCAATGAGCGTGCCTCAGGTCCCGCGCCCACTGATGGGGCGCCCTTCCCTCTCACATAGGGAGGCGCGCCCGGCGCCCCTCTCAGGTTGGGCTCGGGGGCTCTCCTCTGGAGGGCCTCTGACCTGGCCAGCATCACGAGGGAGGCTTTCGGGCACCATGTGGAGGCGTGCTTCAACGCGCTCTTCCATGAGCAGGGCGCACAACGCGAGGCGCCAGGCGCTCAGGAGTTCATCACCAAGGCGATCGAAGAGCTTCATGAGGCATGAGCCATGCGCAGCGAGCGCCGCTCCGCATCGCTTAGCGCGGCTGCCACCCCGACATGGGCGGCGAGATGCGTGTCTGCATCGACATCCCAGGGCTCAACATGGCCACTTCTCGGGAGTGATGCGGGGCGCACGTCGCGAGGCGCTAGGCGCTCGGCCCGAGGGAGGCATTCGGGCACCATGTGGAGGCGTGCTTCAACGCACGCTTCCATGAGCAGGGCGCACGGCGCGAGGCCCCAGGTGCTCAGGAGTTCATCACCAAGGTGATCAAAGAGGTTCAGGAGGCGCGATCCATGCGCAGCAAGCGCCGCCCCGCATAGCTCAGCGTAGCTGCCGCCCCTGACATGGGCGGCGAGCTGCGTGTCTGCGTCAACAACCCAGGGCTCAACATGGCTGCTTCTCAGGAGCGCTTGTGGCTATCCCACATTGGACCGAGTAGGGGCTGCCCCCACAGCTATGTATGCATCCCGTTCAGCCTGCTGAACATGGCTACCATGCACCAGCGCTACATGTAGGGCATCTTGGCGGCTCACGAGGCCAGGCGCCAGGCAATCCTGATAGAGGAGGCGTTGGACGCTCGCGAGCCTCCCGGACCTTCGGAGCCCCCCCCCCCCCCCGAGGCTCAGCATCCAGACGACTCGTGAAGGACGACCTCTGTAGCGCACATCTTCAGCTGCCCCAACACTTCTTCAACGACGGTGCCAGGTGACTTTTTGGTTTGTTCAATTGAGGGCACCCCTCAGGCTGCATTATCCTTAAGTTGTTAGGGCCAGCCCCGCAGCCACACAATTTTTATTCATGTACTCCGGACCAGTATGCATGCTTGTGTTATCGTGGTTGTCGACATTATCTCTGTTGTTTCATTATCTATAGAGTTGCTCCTCGTGGCCTCTATGTGTTGCTAAACCCGCCTCTTGCTCATCCCGCAATGGGGGCTACTGGCACAACGCTTGTGCTTGGGTCCGTCCCTGCAGCGCTGATAAACCTAAGAGACTGAGCTCTGGCTCGCGGCCGGCCCCGCGCACGTCACCTCACCTAGTCCTTAGTGCCTTCGTCTTCTTGCAGAAAGATCATCGGTAGGATAGCAAGCGCGGCTGCGCCCTGTGTTTCCTTTTTTGACTAACTCGCAGGAACCGCCGGAGCATGTACCACCAGCGGTCCTGCCCGTCCCTCGAGACGCAGCTCCTCCTGGGCACCCCCTCAGAGCTAGCCACTCTTTTTTCACGCAAATCGCTCGCATGTTAAAGGGGGGCCTGAGCATCGCGCCTTAGGGGCTCCTACTGGCTCTCGAGCCCTCACTCCCTGGCCTTGACCATGACATCGTGACCTGGCATACCAGCGGCGGCTGAGCCTCGCTCGAGGGTCGGGACCCGAAGACGTAGAGCACCCAGATGAGCGGGAAAGAGGGAGTCGACACGGGTTCTGCCCGGGAGCACCACCAGGAGAGGGACGTAGCCTGACGTCGCGCAGGAAGCTCGTCCTTGTAGCTAAAGAATCATCATGGGCTCGCCAAGATAAGTTACCCCACACCCGTGATGGCACGAACCTTACAATCAATGCTCTGTCTCTAGCGATCTTGTTCGGGCAAGGACGTTTCCCTTTCAGCCTTTCGGGAGCTGCTTGCACGCCAAAGGCGACCCCCTGAGCATTGCGCCTCAGGGGCTCTTATTGGACCTCGGGCCGCTCACCTCCTGGCCTTGACCACGGCATCATGACCTGGCATACCAGTGACGACTGAAGCCTGCCTGGGGACAGGGTCCTGTCGGCGCAGAGCACTAAGCTATCGCGGGAATGAAAGGGGGAACCATGCCAAGGCGAGAGACGCAAACACGACACCGAATAAGGAATAATACGCCCTAAAGAGCCACGGCCTTGGCGACATCACCGACGACGCCGGGATGACGCTACTTCTGTGGTCCGGGCAGGACGGCTCAGCGGCTCGTAGCTATCATCGTCGCACGAGTCCGAGGAGGCACTGCTGCTGTCGGAAGAATCGCGGACAAGGCCAAGGGCAAGTTCATCCCTAGTGACCTCACCGCCTTGCCGACCCGCCAGGGAGACGCTGCCTTGGCCTCCTCCCCCGAGGCAGCACTCCAGGCGTCGGCCGTCCTAAGACCTTGAAGAATAGCATCGGCGCCCCGTCGTACTCGAAGTGGATGGCGTGGCCTCCCTCCGGGCAGCAGGCACGGGCGATCGCGCCCCGTCCTTGAGTCATGAAGACGTCGCTGGAGTGGACGACCTCGACTTCCGCTTCTGAAGCCTGGCTACAGCAATCATCGTGCTGCAGCCATAGCTCGACGGGCCCCCTCGGGGGTATCTCCCTCGCCAGGGATCGCGGGAGCCGGAGCCAGGTGCGCGGCGGCATTGCCACCCACACCAAGAACTTGCAAGCCGTGCCTTCGGCGTGGGTCCGTGAGCGGGGTGGCGGTACGGCCACCGCTTGTCCTCCTCCGCGGCTTCGTTCCTCATGGCACCCGCCGCCGCTCCTATGTGCGGGGCTCTACGTGCGAACATGCATGGGGACCAGGAAGCCCGGTAGAGCATGCTCGTGCCAAGGTCGCATGGCCATAGGCGTCACGGCGGCGTCACGAGAGCAATCAGTCCTCTTCTTCAGCGGGAGTAGCTCAGGTTCCACCTGAGGGGTTTTTCCTTTCTCCGCTGCGGAAAACCTCCTCACCGGA
Source organism: Aegilops tauschii subsp. strangulata (assembly GCF_002575655.3). Classification (NCBI taxonomy): domain Eukaryota; kingdom Viridiplantae; phylum Streptophyta; class Magnoliopsida; order Poales; family Poaceae; genus Aegilops; species Aegilops tauschii. The sequence continues at coordinate 182,805,531 of NC_053035.3, read as the reverse complement.
GCCATGGGCACTCTGGCAAGACGATGGGACAAAGGGGAAGAAGGAGGAGCAAGTAGCGAGAGGACGAAGACGAGATGGGGGCTCCGCCCCCTCTCCCATTTATAGCCAGGGGGATGCCAACCACCGGCCTCCCACGATTCCGAGTAATGATGTTTTTTCTGCTTGCAACAGGAAGTTCTCAAGTCGGGCAATTGCCGAGGAAGCGTGGGGAAGTGGAGATGCCCACATCCCATCAAGCGCCACGCGTCGGCTCGGTCAGTAGGCGATTGGGGCCCGCGGTGCTTCGCCCTTGCCCTTTGGCTTCACCTCGAAGCCAAGTCCGAGCACGCCTTGGGCCCGGGGGCTACTGTCGGCGTTTTGGGAACCAGGTACCCAGACTTGCCTACCTGCAGCCCATGGCGTGGCTCCATCGACGGCCTGGTATGGCCCATCTTCAGCACCAACAAGACAATACCCTCGCGAGGGGCCAAGCCTCGCGAGGCGAACAATGCCAAGACCTCCGGAGGGAGCGCCTTCCCCAGGCTGGCTCCCGAGGAGTGGAGATTATTATGCAGGCGCCCATCTCATGAGGTTGAGGTGACGCAAGCCATGATGACAAAGGCCAGGCGGGCGCCAGCGGGCGCAGAGCAGCATGTTTCCTCTTTGGTGCTAAGGAGGCAAGCGCAGGCGCGGGATCCTGAGGAATCACCCAAAGGTTTCCATTCCCGTGCAACAAGACCAAGACCGCCAGGACGGCAGGATGGATGTCATCGCCGAGCCCACCATGGCGTGACGACCAGAAGCTTTGCAGGCGAAGACCACCTTTCGTCAGGATAAGATGTACTACCTTCCCCCTTCAAAATTGGCCACTATGGGATCCCTTCCCGCCTTCTTTTTGGAGGAAGAGGACCGAGCACTGGTGCGCGTCGGTGCTATACAAACGGTTTTTAACCCCTTTCCGCGATGGCATTTGGAACCGTCGCCAAGTGAGTGTGGGCGATAGGGGGGTCCTTCCCACACGACCCAGAAACCGTCGGGGATAGGGAGCCTTGATGCATACAGTTGTCCCTATATAACCGTTTACGATATCTCGAATATCCCAAACGCTTCATCCTTGCTACTCGTTTGTGCTCGCATTGCCATCGCAGTCGGAGTTTTGTGGTTTTACCTAAAACTAGGCAGATTCCAGGCACGGGAGCTTTCCAGGCAGATTCCAGGCACGGGAGTTTTACGATGCCTGGCACATCACAAACAGTTCAGGATTATAAACCGTGTAGGATAGGTAGACAATCACACACATTTAGTTTTCCCAAACCATATGTGATAGTGTCTGATATCACACACGCTTTGCAAACGGCAACTGTGTGCGTGCTTGCACACGTTTCCTCTCTGGGAACCGTCTCGGATTATGGTGTATATCGCAAACGTTTGTGTTTTACCAACCGTGTGTGCCGTAATGACCTGCACAACGTAATTTTGCCCTAATTTAATTGCTGATATTTAAAATTGTACCTAATTTAAACTTGAAAGTAGGCTATAGCTTTATTCATATCCATCAGGTTCAAACAACCAATGCATTATTCGATTCACAGGTACATATGTTTAAGAATTACATAAGCACCAAATAAAGAATGATGAACCAGGGTTCTATACTTGTACTATTACAGATGGTAAAGAAAGAGGCGACAGACATTCCGGTTGATGAACAAGGTGAAGCGGAATGGCCCTGTTGTGCTCTCCTGGATGCAGAAGGCATGCAAGACTCTAGTCCAACCCCCTGTGATGGTGGCCGCCAATCATGTAGTTTGAGAGGTAATCTTGAGTAAACTGCTTCAGGATCCACTGCAAAAGAAAACAGATTCAGATATTGTCATCTAACACAACTCATTACGGGCAGTAAAAAGAAGGCTACAAGGTTCTTACTTACCATCCTACAGTTCGCTGTTGTCTTGCATAAAGTGTAAACAAATAGTTCGATTGACATCTTTTGACCCATTTTAATAACAATCTTTATCAGTTTCCTCACTTGATGCTGGTTCATGAATATCTCATTGCCCTATACGTAGAAAGGGTCGAAGTGTGGATCTTTGGCAATGATATATGTACCTAAAAGCACCAAGTTAATATTAGAAGCTAAACAACAATTGAAAATGATGTAGTACAACACTCCCTCCATCCCATTATATAAGATTTTATTACATGTATATCTAGACATCATCAGAACATTAAGGTAACACTCTTCCTTGTTGCTATGTAGCCTGGGATTGCATATTTAGTCATTCAGTACAATGCATGTTGCTAAACAACAGTTGAAAAACGAAAAGGCATGTTAACTGCAATATCCTTAACAACAACCAAATATCATAATTCATAGTGGTATTGTTGAAACTGTTATTGATGAAATTGAACTGCACAGCAAATAGTTGCACATATAGAGCATCACATTGTGAAGAACTGAAATAAACAAGTCATAAGGACATCTCTAGGTGATCCTTAAAAAGTTAAAGGACTAAAACCCTTAGTGGATATATATATATACTCCAGCAATTTTTGGCCTTTTCCAGTCGATCCCCTAAACTTAAGGTTGTAAACTTCAATTTGATCAAGTTCAAAGCAGGTTCAACCGAAAGTAGCATGCATTCAAACATAAACATAGATAGTTTTGCATAACCGAACATAAAACATAAATTTAAACTAAGCTAAACTACTTTTGGTCGAAGTAGAGGTCGAGCCAATCCTTCCTCGTCATGTACGGTGTGCCGCGAGCTAGGTCTGGGCCGGTACCGTCGTCGAGGTCATTGGGGAAGGCACTCCTCCACTCGTCGACATCGATCTCCTCGTCCTCGGGGCCCACCTCGATGCCCTCTGCGCTGCTGTCGCCGCTGCCTTCGACCTCGTCATCGGAGGAGAGCGCGATAACCTCGGCGCCCTCCGCGCCGCCGTCCTCACCACCTTCGACTTTGTCATCGGAGGAGAGCGTGATAACCTCGCCGCCCTCCACGCCGGCAAAGATCGCCCGCTCCGCCTCCACGAGCTCCGGGTGCTGCCGGCGGAGCTCTTGCATGTAGGCCTCGTCGGCGGCCTCGGTCTCGAGGCGCTCCCATGCCTCGCGGTCCTCCCACACCATAGACGAGCTCACCACCCCTGGCTCCGGTGGAACGAGGTCGACCGGACGTGTGCCGAAGGGGAAATTGAGCCTAGCCGCCGCTCCGTGGTAGCGGACCTGCCAGCGGTCGTACTCCATGGCCACGAGCTCGGCCGCGTGGAAGCTATCGAGCCACCGGCGGGTGTGGGTCTCTTGATCTGTAATCTCGGTGACCCACGTCCCCCACCGCCGCTGTCGGACCCCGAGGTAGGACCTCTTCAGCTGCCGGGTCCGAGGGAGGACGGGGAAGTCCTCGAACCGGCATAGGGGCGCGGCGGCGGGCGGATATGGGGACCAGCGACGGCGGACCGGGCCCGCGGAGGACGACGGGGACACCTCGGCGGCCACCTCACCGGCGTCGGGAGAAAGTGCCGTGATAAACCCCTTTTTGGCCATTGGCTCCTCGAGCTCCCCGGCACACATGCAGAGGTTGAGGATGGAGGCGCCGGCGATGGCGGTGACCTACCAATGGTTTCGAGGGGTTGGGGCAAGGTTGTGTTTGAGGAAATACTGCGGCAACTGAAAATTTTACTAGGCGGGGCTACTGAAAATTTGGATCAAGGGCGAGCAGATATTTTTGAGATTGCGAGGGATGCAAAGGCAGGAGTAAAATGCCGGGGCTACTGAAAATTTGAATCAAGGGACTGAAGCAGAGCAGAAGTTTTTGGGGAGCGAGCTAGTGTGCTTGACACGCCGGCTGTGGACTGTAGTCGACGCAGCTTCTCGCGTAAGCCATAGGCGTACTATACACTGACACGCCGGCTGTGGACTGTAGTCGACGCAGCTTCTCGCGTAAGCCATAGGCGTACTATACACCGACGATGCTCCAAGATATTTTGTACGGCATCTCACATGGTTGGTGATAATAAACTTTGTGGGATCTACTTGATTTGAATTACATAATGGGGTCACTGCGGCAATGGACGCTGTTTGAATTGCTAGACCTTTTATCTGCAGTGAACATGCAACTATATGTGTGTAGTAAAAGAATTGGAATTATCCAGGGTTCGTTTAGACATTTTATACATTAAACTAGTTTTCTAGCCATTTCAGGTGCACAATTCAAAATTAAACTACATCCACATGCTCCGGTGCATATAAACTGGTTGAAAAATCAAATCTGTGTCCTTCAGTGCATGCTTAGGTCCCATGCAAGAAACGGGAATGAATTTTTTGGGGTTCGTTTGGCCTTTTTTATACATTAACTGGGTTTTCTAGGCATTTTATGTGCATAATTCAAATTTGAACTACAAGCACATACTCCAGTGCACCAAAGTTGGTTGAAAAATCACATCTGTGTCCTTGGGTGCATGCTTAGGTCCCATGGAAGAGATGAGAATGAATTTCAAACACCAGGGCACTGTTGATTGCCGACAAAATGTTGAGATGCCTGGTTTTTAAATTCTAGTAAATCCAAAACTTGTTTGAAATTCATGAAACCTGGCATGCTATCATGGAGCGACATCAACATGTCATGGTAAAAAATTTGTCCCATTTGGGGAAGGTTTGGGTATAAGCCTCTCACAGACCAGAGCTTCTCACAACAAGCGTGATGGTTTTGAAAGGGAACGTCCCACCTTTGGGGACGAAACGTAATCCATTGCCTCTTATTGATTTCACTTTTTTTCTTGTGTCAACGTAGAACAATAGGAGTGTTGTGTCAATTTCTGTGATTTTTCGGGGTTCGTTTGGACATTTTTATGCATTAACTGAGTTTTCAATGCATTTATGTGCATAATTCAAATTTGAACTACATGCACATGCTCCAGTGCATATAAGTTGGTTGAAAATCAAATCTGTGTCCTTGGGTGCATGCTTAGGTCGCATGCAAGAGATGGGAATGAATTTCAAACACCAGGGCATCGTTGATTGCCGGCAAAACGTTGAGATGCCCGATTTTTAAATTCTAGTAAATCCAAAACTCGTCTGAAATTCATGAAACTTGGCATCCTATCATGGAGCGGCATCAACATGCCGTGGTAAAAAAATGTCCCATTTGGGGTAGGTTTGGGTATAAGCTTCTCACAGACCAGAGATTCTCACAACAAGCGTGATGGTTTCGATATGGAACGTCCCGCCTTTGGGGACGAAACAATATCCATTGCCTCTTATTGCTTTCAATTTTTTTCTCATGTCAACATAGAACAACAGGAGTGTTGTGTCAATTTTTGCGATTTTTCAGGGTTCATTCGGATATTTTCATTCATTAACTGAGTTTTCAATGCATTTATGTGCATAATTCATATTTGAACTACATGCACATGCTCCAGTGCATATAAATTGGTTGAAAAATCAAATCTGTGTCCTCGTGTGCATGCTTAGGTCCCATGCAAGAGATGGGAATGAATTTCAAACACTAGGGCACCGTTGATTGCCGGCAAAACGTTGAGATGCCTGGTTTTTAAATTCTAGTAAATCCAAAACTCGTCTGAAATTCATGAAACTTGGCATGCTATCATGGAGCAACATCAACATGCCGTGGTAAAAAATTTGTCCCATTTGGGGCAGATTTGGGTATAAGCTTCTCACAGACCAGAGCTTCTCACAACAAGCGTGATGGTTTCGATAGGGAACGTCCCACCTTTGGGGACGAAACGATATCCATTGCCTCTTATTGCTTTCAATTTTTTTTCTCGTGTCAACATAGAACAACATGAGTGTTGTGTCAATTTTAGTGATTTTCGGGGTTCATTTGGACATTTTTATGCATTAACTGAGTTTTCAATGCAGTTATGTGCATAATTCAAGTTTGAACTACATGCACATGTTCCAGTGCATATAAGTTGGTTGAAAATCAAATCTGTGTCCTTGGGTGCATGCTTAGGACCCATGCAAGAGATGGGAATGAATTTCAAACACCAGGGCACCGTTGATTGCCGACGAAACGTTGAGATGCCTGGTTTTGAAATTCTAGTAAATCCAAAACTCGCATGAAATTCATGAAACTTGGCATGCTATCATGGAGCGGAATCAACATGCCATGGTAAAAAAATTATCCCATTTGGGGCAGGTTTGGGTATAAGCTTCTCACAGACCAGAGCTTATCACAACAAGCGTGATGGTTTCGATAGGGAACGTCCCACCTTTGGGGACGAAATGATATCCGTTGCCTCTTATTGCTTTCAAATTTTTTTCTCATGTCAACATAGAACAACAGGAGTCTTGTGTCAATTTTTGTGATTTTTGGGGGTTCGTTTGGACATTTTTATGCATTAACTAAGTTTTCAATGCATTTATGTGCATAATTCAAATTTGAACTACATGCACTTGCTCCAGTGCATACAAATTGGTTGAAAAATCAACTCTATGTCCTTGGGTGCATGATTCGGTCCCATGCAAGAGATGAGAATGAATTTCAAACAACAGGGCACCGTTGATTGCCGGCAAAATGTTGAGATTCCTGGTTTTTAAATTCTAGTAAATCCAGAACTCGTCTGAAATTCATGAAACTTGGCATGCTATCATGGAGCGGCATCAACATGCCATGGTAAAAAATTTGTCCCATTTGGGGCCGGTTTGGGTATAAGCTTCTCACAAAACAGAGCTTCTCACAACAAGCGTAAAGGTTTCGATTGCGAACATCCCACCTTCAGGGACAAACCGATATCCAGTACCTCTTATTGCTTTCAAATTTTTTTCTCGTGTCAACATAGAACAACAGGAGTGTTGTGTCAATTTTTGTGATTTTTCGGGGTTCGTTTGGACATTTTTATGCATTAACTGAGTTTTCAATGCATTTATGTGCATAATTCAAATTTGAACTACATGCACTTGCTCCAGTGCATACAAATTGGTTGAAAACTCAACTCTATGTCCTTGGGTGCATGCTTAGGTCCCATGCAAGAGATGAGAATGAATTTCAAACAACAGGGCATTGTTGATTGCCGGCAAAATGTTGAGATGCCTGGTTTTTAAATTCTAGTAAATCCAAAACTCGTCTGAAATTCATGAAACTTGGCATGCTGTCATGGAGCGGCATCAACATGCCGTGGTAAAAAATTTGTCCCATTTGGGGCAGGTTTGGGTATAAGCTTCTCACAGAACAGAGCTTCTCATAACAAGCGTGAAGGTTTCGATAGGGAACATCCCACCTTCAGGGACGAAACGATATCCAGTGCCTCTTATTGCTTTCAATTTTTTTTTCTTGTGTCAACAGAGAACAACAGGAGTGTTGTGTCAATTTTTGTGATTTTTTGGGGTTCGTTTGGACATTTTTATGCATTAACTGAGTTTTCAATGCATTTATGTGCATAATTCAAATTTGAACTACATGCACATGCTCCAAAGCATATAAATTGGTTGAAAAATCAAATATGTGTCCTCGGGTGCACTCTTAGGTCCCATGCAAGAGATGGGAATGAATTTCAAACACAAGGGCACCGTTGATTGCCGGCAAAACATGGAGATGCCTAGTTTTTAAATTCTGGTAAATCCAAAACTCGTTTGAAATTGATGAAACTTGGCATACTATCATGGAGCGGCATCAACATACCGTGGTAAAAAATGTGTCCCATTTGGGGCAGGTTTGGGTATAAGCTTCTCACAGACCAGAGCTTCTCACAACAAGCGTGATGGTTTCGATTGGGAACGTCCCAGCTTTGGGGACGAATTGATATCCATTGCCTCTTTTTGCTTTCAAATTTTTTCTCATGTCAACATAGAACAACAGGAGTGTTGTGTCAATTTTTTGATTTTTCGTGGTTCGTTTGGACATTTTTATGCATTGACTGAGTTTTCAATGCAGTTATGTGCACAATTCAAATTTGAATGACATGCACATGCTCCAGTGCATATAAATTGGTTGAAAAATCGAATCCGTGTCCTTGGGTGCATGCTTAGGTCCCATGCAAGAGATGGGAATGAATTTCAAACACCACGCCACCGCTGATTGACGAGAAAACGTTAAGACGCCTGGTTTTTAAATTCTAGTAAATCCAAAACTCGTCAGAAATTCATGAAACTTGGCATTCTATCATGGCGCGGCATCAACATACCGTGGTAAAAAAATTGTCCCATTTTGGGAAGGTTTGGGTATAAGCTTCTCACAGACCAGAGCTTCTCACAAGCGTGATGGTTTCGATAGGGAACGTCCCACCTTCGGGGATGAAACGATATCCATTGCCTCTTATTGCTTTCAATTTTTTTCTCGTGTCAACATAGAACAACAGGAGTGTTGTGTCAATTTTTGTGATTTTCAGGGTTCGTTTGGACATTTTTATGCATTAACTGAGTTTTCAATGCTTTTATGTACATAATTCAAATTTGAACTACATGCACATGTTCCAGTCCATATAAGTTGGTTGAAAAATCAACTCTATGTCCTTGGGTGCATGATTAGGTCCCATGCAAGAGACGAGAATGAATTTCAAACAACAGGGCACCGTTGATTGCTGGCGAAATGTTGAGATGCCTTGTTTTTAAATTCTAGTAAATCCAAAACTCGTCTGAAATTCATGAAACATGGCATGCTATCATGGAGCAGCATCAACATGCTGTGGTAAAAATATTGTCCCAATTGGGGCAGGTTTGGGTATAAGCTTCTAACATAACAGAGCTTCTCACAACAAGTGTGAAGGTTTCGATAGGGAACATCCCACCTTCGGGGACGAAACGATATCCATTGCCTCTTATTGCTTTCAAATTTTTTTCTCATGTCAACATAGAACAACAGGAGTGTTGTGTCAATTTTTGTGATTTTTTGGGGTTCATTTGTACATTTTATGCATTAACTGACTTTTCAATGCATTTATGTGCATAATTCAAATTTGAACTACATGCACATGCTCCATTGCATATAAATTGGTTGAAAAATAAAATCTGTGTCCTTGGGTGCACGCTTAGGTCCCATGCAAGATATGGGAATGAATTTCAAACGCCAGGGCACCGTTGATTGCCGGCAAAACATTTAGATGCCTGGTTTTTAAATTCTGGTAATCCAAAACTCGTCTGAAATTCATGAAGCTTGGTATGCTATCATGGAGCGGCATCAACATACCGTGGTAAAAAATTTGTCCCATTTGGGGCAGGTTTGGGTATAAGCTTCTCACAACAAGCGTGAAGGTTTCGATAGGGAACATCCCACCTTCAGGGACGAAACGATATCCAGTGCCTCTTATTGCTTTCAAATTTTTTTCTCGTGTCAACATAGAACAGCCGGAGTGTTGTGTCAATTTTTGTGATTTTTCGGGGTTCGTTTGGACATTTTTATGCATTAACTGAGTTTTCGATGCATTTATGTGCATAATTCACATTTGAACTACATGCACATGCTCGAGTGCATATAAATTGGTGGAAAAATAAATCTGAGACCTTGGGTGCACGCTTAGGTCCCATGCTAGAGATGGGAAAGAATTTCAAACATAAGGGCACCGTTGATTGCCGGCAAAAGGTTGAGACGCCTGGTTTATAAATTCTAGTAAATCCAAAACTCGTCTGAAATTCATGAAACTTGGCATGCTATCATGGAGCGGCATCAACATACCGTGGTAAAATTTGTCCCATTTGGGGCAGGTTTGGCTATAAGCTTCTCACAAACAAGAGCTTCTCACAACAAGCGTGATGGTTTCGATAGGGAACGTCCCACCTTTGGGGACGAAACGATATTCATTGCCTCTTATTGCATTCAATTTTTTTTCTCGTGTCAACATAGAACAACATAAGTGTTGTGTCAATTTTTGTGATTTTTTGGGGTTCGTTTGGACATTTTTATGCATTAACTGAGTTTTCAATGCATTTATGTGCACAATTCAAATTTGAACAACATGCATATGCTCCAGTGCATATAAATTGGTTGAAAAATCAAATCTCTGTCCTTGGGTGCATGCTTAGGTCCCATGCAAGAGATGGGAATGAATTTCAAACACTAGGGCACCGTTGATTGCCGACAGAACGTTGAGATGCCTGGTTTTTAAATTCTAGTAAATCTGAAACTCGCCTGAAATTCATGAAACTTGGCATGCTATCATGGCGCGGCATCAACATACCATGGTAAAAAAATTGTCCCACTTGGGGCAGGTGTGGGTATAAGCTTCTCACAGACCAGAGCTTCTCTCAACAAGCTTGATGGTTTCGTTAGGGAACGTCCCACCTTTGGGGACAAAACGATATCCATTGCGTCTTATTGCTTTCAATTTTTTTCTCATGTCAACATAGAACAACAGGAGTGTTGTGTCAATTTTTGTGATTTTTCGGGGTTCGTATGGACATTTTTATGCATTAACTGAGTTTTCAATGCATTTATATGCATAATTCAAATTTGAACTACATGCACATGCTCCAGTGCATATAAATTGGCTGAAAAATCAAATATGTGTCCTGGTGTGCATGCTTAGGTCCCATGCAAGAGATGGGAATGAATTTCAAACACCAGGGCACCGTTGATTGCCAGCAAAATGTTGAGATGCCTGGTTTCTAAATTCTAGTAAATCCAAAACTCATCTGAAAGTCATGAAACTTGGCATGCTACCATGGAGCGGCATCAACATGCCGTGGTAAAAATTTTGTTCCATTTGGGGCAGGTTTGGGTATAAGCTTCTCACAGACCAGAGCTTCTCACAACAAGCGTGATGGTTTCGATAGGGAACATCCCACCTTTGGGGACGAAACGATATCCATTGCCTCTTATTGCTTTCAATGTTTTTTCTCGTGTCAACATAGAACAATAGGAGAGTTGTGTCAATTTTTGTGATTTTTCGGGGTTCGTTTGGACATTTTTATGCATTAACTGAGTTTTCAATGCATTTATGTGCATAATTCAAATTTGAACTACATGCACATGCTCCAGTGCATATAAATTGGTTGAAAAATCAAATATGTGTCCTTGGGTGCATGCTTAGGTCCCATGCAAGAGATGGGAATGAATTTCAAACACCAGGGCACCGTTGATTGCCTGCAAAACGTTGAGATGCCTGGTTTTTAAATTCTAGTAAATCCAAAACTCGTCTGAAATTCATAAAACTGGGCATGCTATCATGGAGCGGCATCAACATACCGTGGTAAAATTTTTGTCCCATTTGGGGCAGGTTTGGGTATAAGCTTCACATAGACCAGAGCTTCTCACAACAAGCGTGATGGTTTCGATAGGGAACATCCCACCTTTGGGGACGAAACAATATCCATTGCCTCTTATTGCTTTCATTTTTTTCTCGTGTCAACATAGAACAACAGGAGTGCTGTGTCAATTTTTGTGATTTCTCGGGGTTCGTTTGGACATTTTTATGCATTAACTGAGTTTTCAATGCATTTATGTGCATAATTCAAATTTGAACAACATGCACTTGCTCCAGTGCATATAAATTGGTTGAAAAATCAATTCTATGCCCTTGGGGTGCAGGATTAGCTCCCATGCAAGAGATGAGAATGCATTTCAAACAACAGCGCACCGTTGATAGCCGGCAAAATGTTGAGATGCCTTGTTTTCAAATTCTAGTAAATCCAAATCTCATATGAAATTCATGAAACTTGGCATGCTATCATAGAGCGGCATCAACATGCGGTGGTAAAATTTTTACCATTTGGTGCAGGTTTGGGTATAAGCTTCACACAGAACAGAGCTTCTCACAACAAGCGTGAAGGTTTCGATAGGGAACATCCCACCTTCGGGGATGAAACGATATCCATTGCCTCTTATTGCTTTCAAATTTTTTTCTCGTGTCAACATAGAACAACAGGAGTGTTGTGTCATTTTTTGTGATTTTTTGGGGTTCGCTAGGACATTTTTATGCATTAACTGAGTATTCAATGCATTTATGTGCATAATTCAAATTTGAACTACATGCACATGCTCCAGTGCATATAAATTGGTTGAAAAATCAAATCCGTGTCCTTGGGTGCACGCTTAGCTCCCATGCAAGAGATGGGAATGAATTTCAAACACCAGGGCACCGTTGATTGCCTACAAAACATTTAGATGCCTGGTTTTTGAATTCTAGTAAATCCTAAACTCGTCTGAAATTCATGAAACTTGGCATGCTATCATGGAGTGGCATCACCATGCCGTGGTAAAATTTGTCCCATTTGGGGCAGGTTTAGGTATAAGCTTCTCACAGACCTGAGCTTCTCACAACAAGCGTGATGGTTTCGATAGGGAACGTCCCACCTTTGGGGACGAAACTATATTCATTGCCTCTTATTGCTTTCAATGTTTTTTCTTGTGTCAACATAGAACAACAGGAGTGTTGTGTCAAGTTTTGTGATTTTTTGGGGTTCGTTTGGACATTTTTATGCATTAACTGAGTTTTCAATGCATTTATGTGCACAATTCAAATTTGAACAACATGCATATGCTCCGGTGCATATAAATTGGATGAAAAATCAAATTTGTGTCCTTGGGTGCATGCTTAGGTCCCATGCAAGAGATGGGAATGAATTTCAAACACCAGGGCACCGTTGATTGCCGACAGAACGTTGAGATGCCTGGTTATTAAATTCTAGTAAATCTGAAACTCGTCTGAAATTCATGAAACTTGGCATGCTATCATGGAGCGGCATCACCATGCCGTGGTAAAATTTGTCCCATTTGGGACAGGTTTGGGTATAAGCTTCTCACAGACCAGAGCTTCTCACAACAAGCGTGATGGTTTCGATAGGGAACGTCCCTCCTTTGGGGACGAAACGATATCCATTGCCTCTTATATCTTTCAATTTTTTTTCTCGTGTCAACATAGAACAACAGGAGTGTTGTGTCAATTTTTGTGATTTTTCGGGGTCGTTTGGACATTTTTATGCATTAACTGAGTTTTCAATGCATTTATGTGCATAATTCAAATTTGAAATACATGCACATGCTCCAGTGCATATAAATTGGTTGAAAAATCAAATCCGTGTCCTTGTGTGCATGCTTAGGTCCCATGCAAGAGATGGGAATGAATTTCAAACACCCGGGCACCGTTGATTGCCGGCAAAACGTTGAGACGCCTGGTTTCTAAATTCTAGTAAATCCAAAACTCATCTGAAATTCATGAAACTTGGTATGCTATCATGGAGCGGCATCAACATGCCGAGGTAAAAAAATTGTCCCATTTGGGGCAGGTTTGGGTATAAGCTTCTCACAGACCAGAGCTTCTCACAACAAGCGTGATGGTTTCGATAGGGAACGTCCCACCTTTGGGGACGAAACGATATCCATTGCCTCTTAATGCTTTCAATGTTTTTTCTCGTGTCAACATAGAACAATAGGAGTGTTGTGTCAATTTTTCTGATTTTCGGGGTTCGTTTGGACATTTTTATGCATTAACTGAGTTTTCAATGCATTTATGTGCATAATACAAATTTGAACTACATGCACATGCTCCATTGCATATAAATTGGTTGAAAAATCTTGGGTGCATGCTTAGGTCCCATGCAAGAGATCGGAATGAATTTCAAACACCAGGGCACCGTTGATTGCCGGCAAAACGTTGAGATGCCTGGTTTTTAAATTCTAGTAAATCCAAAACTCGTCTGAAATTCATGAAACTTGGCATGCTATCATGGAGCGGCATCACCATGCCGTGGTAATTTTTTTCTCCCATTTGGGGCAGGTTTGGGTATAAGCTTCTAACAGACAAGAGCTACTCACAACAAGCGTGATGGTTTCGATAGGGAGCGTCCCACCTTTGGGGACGAAACGATATCCATTGCCTCTTATTAATTTCAATTTTTTTCTCGTGCCAACATAGAACAATAGGAGAGTTGTGTCAATTTTTGTGATTTTCGGTGTTCGTTTGGACATTTTTATGCATTAACTGAGTTTTCAATGCATTTATGTGCATAATTCAAATTTGAACTACATGCACATGCTCCATTGCATATAAATTGGTTCAAAAAATCAAATATGTGTCCTTGGGTGCATGCCTAGGTCCCATGCAAGAGATGGGAATGAATTTGAAACATCAGGGCACCGTTGATTGCCGGCAAAACGTTGAGATGAATGGTTTTTAAATTCTACTAAATCCAAAACTCGTCTGAAATTCATGAAACTTGGCATGCTATCATGGAGCGGCATCAACATGCTGTGGTAAAAAATTTGTCCCATTTGGGGAAGGTTTGGATATAAGCTGGTCGCGGACCAGAGCTTCTCACAACAAGCGTGATGGTTTCGGTAGGGAACGTCCCACCTTTGGGGACGAAACGATATCCATTGCCTCTTATTGCTTTCAATTTTTTTTCTCGTGTCAACATAGAACAATAGGAGTGTTGTGTCAATTTTTGTGATTTTCGGGGTTCGTTTGGACATTTTTATGCATTAATTGAGTTTTCAATGCATTTATGTGCATAATTCAAATTTGAACTACATGCACATGCTCAAGTGCATATAAATTGGTTGAAAAATCAAATCTGTGTCCTTGGGTGCAGGCTTAGGTCCCGTGCAAGAGATGGAAACGAATTTCAAACACCAGGGCACCGTTGATTGCCGGCAAAACGTTAAGATGCCTCGTTTTTAAATTCTAGTAAATCCAAAACTCATCTGAAATTCATGAAACTGGCATGCTATCATGGAGCGGCATCAACATGTCGTGGTAAGAAAATTGTCCCATTTGTGGCAGGTTTGGGTATAAGGTTCTCACAGACGAGAGCTTCTCACAACATGCGTGATGGTTACGATAGGGACGTCCCACCTTTGGGGACGAAACGATATCCATTGGCCCTTATTGCTTAAGAAACTTTTTCTCGTCTCAACATAGAACAATAGGAGTGTTGTGTCAATTTTTGTGATTTTTTTGGGTTCGTTTGGACATTTTTATGCATTAACTGAGTTTTCAATGCATTTATGTGCATAATTCAAATTTGAACTACATGCACATGCTCCAGTGCATATAAATTGGTTGAAAATGGAATCTGTGTCCTTGGGTGCATGCTTAGGTCGCCTGCAGGAGATGGGAATGAATTTCAAACACCTGGGGACCGTGATTGCTGGTAGAACGTTGATATGTCTAGTTTTTAAATTCTCACAGACTAGAGCTTATGACAACAAGCGTGATCGTTTCGATAGGGAACGTCCCACCTTTGGGGACGAAATGATATCCATTGCCTCTTATTGCTTTCAAATTTTTTTCTCATGTCAACATAGAACAACAGGAGTGTTGTGTAAATTTTTGTGATTTTTCGGGGTTCGTTTGGACATTTTTATGCATTAACTGAATTTTCAATGCATTTATGTGCATAATTAAAATTTGAACTACATGCACATTCTCCAGTGCATATAAATTGGTTGAAAAATCAAATCTGTGTCCTTGGGTGCATGCTAAGGTCCCATGCAGGAGATGAGAATGAATTTCAAACAACAGGGTACCGTCGATTGCCGGCAAAATGTTGAGATGCCTGGTTTTTAAATTCAAGTAAAACAAAAACTTGTCTGAAGTTCATGAAACTTGGCATGCTGTCATGGAGCGGCATCAACATGCCGTGGTAAAAAAATTGTCCCATTTGGGGCAGGTCTGGGTATAAGTTTTCACAGACCAGAGCTTCTCACAACAAGTGTGATGGTTTCGATAGGGAACATCCCACCTTTGGGGACGAAACGATATCCACTACCTCTTATTGCTTTCAATTTTTTTCTCATGTCAACATGGAACAACAGGAGTGTTGTGTCAATTTTTGTTATTTTTTGGGGTTCGTTTGGACATTTTTATGCATTAACTGAGTTTTCAATGCATTTATGTGCATAATTCAAATTTGAACTACATGCACATGCTCTAGTGCATATAAGTTGGTTGAAAAATCAAATCTGTGTCCTTGTGTGCATGGTTAGGACCTATGCAAGAGATGGGAATGAATTTTAAACACCAGGGCACCGTGGATTGCCGGCAAAATGTTGAGATGCCTGGTTTTTATATTCTAGTAAATCCAAGCCCCATCCGTAATTCATGAAACTTGGCATGCTATCATGGAGCGACATCAACATGCCGCGGTAAAAAACTTGTCCCATTTGGGGCAGGTTTGGGTATAAGCTTCTCATAGACCAGAGCTTCTCACAACAAGCGTGATGGTTTCGATAGGGAACGTCCCACCTTTGGGGACGAAACGATATCCATTTCCTCTTATTGCTTTCAATTATTTTCTTGTGTCAACATAGAACAACAGGAGGGTTGTGTCAATTTTTGTGATTTTTCGTGGTTTGTTTGGACATTTTTATGCATTAACTGAGTTTTCAATGCATTTATGTGCATAATTCAAATTTGAACTACATGCACAAGCTCCATTGCATATAAATTGGTTGAAAAATCAAATCTGTATCCTTGGGTGCATGCTTAGGTCCCATGCAAGAGATGGGAATGAATTTCAAACACCAGGGCACCGTTGATTGCCAGCAAAACATTGAGATACCCGATTTTTAAATTCTAGTAAATCCAAAACTCGTCTGAAATTCATGAAACTTGGCATGCTATCATGGAGCGGCATCAACATGCCGTGGTAGAAAAATTGTCCCATTTGGGGCAGGTTTGGGTATAAGCTTCTCGCAGACCAGAGCTTCTCACAACAAGCGTGATGGTTTCGATAGGGAATGTCCCACCTTTGGGTACGAAACAATATCCATTGCCTCTTATTGCTTTCAATTTTTTCATGTGTCAACGTAGAACAACATGAGTGTTGTGTCAATTTTTGTGATTTTTCGGGGTTCGTTTGGATTTTTTTTGCATTAACTGAGTTTTCAATGCATTTATGTGCATAATTCAAATTTGAACTACATGCACATGTTCCAGTGCATGTAAATTGGTTGGAAAATCAAATCTGTGTCCTTGGGTGCATGCTTAGGTCCCATGCAAGAGACGGGAATGGATTTCAAACACCAGGGCATCGTTGATTGCTGACAAAACATTGAGACGCCTCGTTTTTAAATTCTAGTAAATCCAAACCTTGTCATTCATGAAATTGGCATGCTATCATGGAGCGGCATCAACATCTCGTGGTAAAAAATTTGTCCCATTTGGGTCAGGTTTGGGTATAAGCTTCTCACAGACTAGAGCTTCTCACAACAAGCGTGATGGTTCCGATAGGGAATGTCCCATCTTTGGGGACGAAACGATATCCATTGCCTCTTATTGCTTTCACTTTTTTTTCTTGTGTCAACATAGAACAACAGGAGTGTTGTGTCAATTTTTGTGATTTTTAGGGGTTCGTTTGGACATTTTTATGCATTAACTGAGTTTTCAATGCATTTATGTGCATAATTCAAATTTGAACTACATGCACATGCTGCAGTGCATATAAATTGGTTGAAAAATAAAATCTGTGTCCTTGGGTGCATTCTTAGGTCCCATGCAAGAGATGGGAATGAATTTCAAACACCAGGGCACCGTTGATTGCCGACAAAACATTGAGATGCCTGGTTTTTAAATTCTAGTAAATCCAAAACTCGTCTTAAATACATGAAACTTGGCATGCTATCATGGAGCGGCATCAACATGCCGTGGTAATTTTTTTGTCCCATTAGGGGCAGGTTTGGGTATATGCTTCTCACAGACCAAATGATGTAGGGTGGAACCCTAGATGGCCGATCTTTCATGAAAGGAGCGGATCCCTATGAGGAACGTGATGAACACGAGGGGAAACACGAGGGAAACACGAGAGGAACACGAGAGAAATCACTCAACAAACAAGAATAGATCACACATGCGCTAGATCGATGAACACAAAGGTAAGATACAAGATCCAAAGTCAACAACGGACGATACAAACGGTAACCGGTTCTTCTCCGTGAGGAGGTCTTGAATCCACGAGGGGATCTTCCCGTGAGGGGTCTTGAATCCAAGGTGGATCTTCTCCGTAGAGGGGCCGCAGTCTCTCTTGTGGAGTAGATCCGATATGGATGAGCAAAGCTCTATCTCTAAATGAGCTAATCCTTTGCTGACCCTAGAAAGATGGAGGAGAAGGAGTATATATAGTCTAGGGGGTCGAAGGGGTACACGGGCCTCGGCCCTTTACTGTGCGCAGACAGACGGAGCCGGATGTCCGGGCAACGGGCGGATGTCCGGGGCTTCAGGAGGTGCCGGATGTCCGGGCTGGCGGTGCAAGCTTCTGTAGTCTCTGGAGAGGCGGGGTCGGATGTCCGGGCTGGGGGGCCGGACGTCCGGCGGCTCGGGAAGAGCCGGATGTCCGGGCCTCTGGCCGGATGTCCGGGCTGACGTGGTTCTGCTTCGGGTGCCTTCTGTGATGGGCGCCGGATTTCCGGGCTGGTGCCGGATGTCCGGGCTTGCGGGAGGGGCCGGATGTCCGGGGCCTGGCCGGATGTCCGGGTCCTGTAGCCTTTCTCCGGTTCCTCTCGTCGTGCTCCTTCATCCTTGTACTTGGGGACTTGTCCATCATTCCTAGCATCTCCGAGAGGGTCTCCTTGGTACCTAGGCATGTGTAGTGTCCTTGCATTAGGTAGCAACCATGTCTCACATGAATGGAAAGGAGAAGCATTTAGGAGCGGGTTCACCTTAGGTCCAATGGCGTAGGCTCGAGTGTACATGGGGATGATCGTAGGATGCTCCGCATCATCTCCCCTCCCTTGGGAAAGATCCGACCTCGGATCGAAATCCTCATCACCATGGAAACGGTTGTCGTGGACGGACTTGTAATTGGACGGAGTGGAAGTCATGGCGCAATCCAAGTACTCCAAGGTGTCTCCGGAGTGGTATACATGCAAAGAGAGCAAACACAAACGACACTCAGAAATACAATGGTTAGTGCACACAAAGTGTCCATCATGTAAGAATGAGTCCGTGCGGCAAGATTGTTCGTGACAAAACACATGAAGCTTATCAAGATGATAGAGAATGATATGCATAGCGTTCATGAGAGAAAAATCATACATTGTGCACACAAATGTGTTGTGAATATGATGAATGCAACCACGGTGCAAAATGATGTCATAGTGAGACGGTTTATCAATAGCATGAATATGGCAATGGATGCGCAATATGATTATGTTATCATGCAATTGATGGTAGGCAATGCGATCATTATGTATGAATATGCCATCAAGAAATATCACAACAAATTTGCTAAGAAAGTGCTCAAGCTCATATATCATGGATGACATAGAAATACAAGATGCACCAAGGCAATCATAATGCAAGTCAATCCATGTATAAAGTGCAAACTTGTTATGGGAGTTGTTGTACCATGGCTCAATGTCGTGGCACTCCTCAACTTGAAGGTCCATAGGGTCCATCTCCAATGTCGGTCCTCCATCCAATAGATGTATCATGTAGACAAGAAGAAGGAAACAACAATGAAAGAATGACCCATCCAAGATGCGTAATTGAGGATGGCTCAAAGGGAAAGAGTTCACCTTGATGAGGTTGTCGAAAATGTTGTTGTTGCACATCATATACGCCTTCATGTAGCCAATATGTCTCTTGATGGTAATGCCTTGAGAATCCTTCAAAATGAAAGAACATGGCAAACACTTGGAAAAACAAATGAGGTTAGTGCAAATGTAGCACCTATCATTCGAGTGGTAAGATACCAAACAAGTGTTCTCATCATTCTTATCATAAGAAAGGACAAGGTGTGGTATGGTATGAAAGCATATGATGCGAGAACAACCAAATACAATAGGTTCAATCAAACAAGCATGCTTCACAAGGAATATGTCCAAGTCTCCATGATCAATAAGCATAGCAAGTTGGCACTCAATACAAGGTGATATGAGAGATGCAACTAATGGAGACAAGAGACAATGATCAAGATGTAGCATGTGAGAGGCATGAACATATATGTCATCAACCTAAGAAAACGAGTAATGGAACATGGGTGATGCAACCAAGCAAGTAATCATAGTGATCAAGTCAAGCAAGCTAGTAGTGCGAAGATGCAACGTACTAGAAGGAATCATGGCAAGCATGTCATGTGTGCAAATAGTGGTCATGAATAATGCACAAGACATAGCACAAGCATGAAAGCAAGATATGAGCAAAATAGCATCAATAGCATGAGGCACAAAGAAAGCATGGTAATAGCAACAAGTATCTCCACCAAGCATGCAAATACACATAGGAGTAGCATAATGGTGAATCATGGGTAAGTGCAAGCAAGGGTCACAATTGCATGGCAAAGTCATGAAAAGGGGTGTAACATGCAAAGTGAAGACGATAGAATGGGCATAAGGTAACAAGTGATATATAGCCCAAAGCCGTGTGAGAACCAAGTAGAAAAGATGCGTGTAGTCGTTGCGCGAAGGGACCGGTGGTAAGGATAGTCCACAGGATCCCAAATCATCGTTGCTCTCAAGAGCTCGTTTCGTCAACTCTTTGGATTGAGAGGTTGACGAGTATACGTGAGTACCTACACAAAACAAAGACAAAGGGAAAATTGTGTGTGCGTGGTAGATGTACACATCATCCATCATGATGCGCACGTGCAAGTGTTGGTTAGCACAAAATAGCCAATGCTCAAATAAATGAGATGCGTGATATAGAAACATGTCATCCATCATGAGAGGTTTGTTATTATGTATAGCATAATGGAGACTCAAATTGTGTAATGCATCATGAGAAATATGTAGAGCATTGTTATTCATGGAATGCATATGGTGCAAGCAATTATGGGAATCATGCAAAGTATGGAATGCATCAAGATCTCCTAATATGTATGAGGAAACTATGGGGGTCTCCTCATGAGCATTTGTAGAAACATCACATGGAGAATATTGACAACATCCAAAACAATGCATATTTGGAACAATGTGATCATGGCATGGTATAGTAGATGAATTGCGCAAATCATGTAAAGGAAGCATGGCAATATCATCACATGAAAAACAAAAGCCAATGACCATCATCTCGTCATCTATGCCATAAGTGCAAATGGGATTTATCTTAATGGGGCATGCATAGTTACTATGTTGAGATTGAAATGAAGCAATATGGGAGATCTCACTCATAGCATATGACAAGTTCAATGGATTGTCAAACATGAAGTGATCAATAGGATTTTCACATGATATCCTATGGAGCATAGCATCACAACTAGGCAACTCAACATGCTCATCATCATATTCATCATAAATTGGTAAGTCATGACATGAAGAAGTCGCACTAGCATGAAGCATGGGAATAGGTGGATCAACATCATGTAAGCAATCATTGGGAAAATAGTCCACTAGTGGGACAAGAGAAGCACTATCACCTATGTTACCTTTGGAGCGTAGCTCATGTGTTGTAGGTGAGGTTGCAACTTGATGGTACCATGTGGGGGGTTCATCATCGTCCACCATGGCCATCGGTTTTCCCATTCGAGGTATGGACTCGTCGAGGATAGGCGTGTCATCATGTAGGAGACCTAGCACCAAAGAAGAAAACACACTCGGAGTAGAGGGTAAGTCGTTAGAAATCATAGTGGCCTCACATGCCGTGTCAACTACCTCACTCACTAAGTGTTGTGGGTCACTCACTCCCTCAAAGATGCTCTCACTCATATTGTTGGTGGAGTCACTCAAATGGCGCTCAACCTCACATAAGATCTGTGGCATGCTCTCATATGTGGGGCTAGTGCTGGTCACACTCATCCTCTCATAGGAAATGCACTCAATGTCATATATGGTGGAGTCACTCATATCACTCATGTGGGGTGGCTCTCCTCACATGGGAATTGGGGCACATATGTGGGTGTCGGAGAGATGTTGGTGCAAATGTCTCCATGCTCAACTCCTATCGCCGCCTTGGTTGAAGGGATAGTCCCATGCTCAACCTTCTTGTCGCTGTCTTGTTGTTGGAGGCCCATATGATGTGGCACCTCGTAGCTCGTCTCCATGACCGAAGGGAATTTCCCATGCTCGGCCATCTTCCTTGAGGGGCTTCCGAAGATGGAAGTGTCGCCCTCGCTCGTAGGTGGTCGCCTTGTTGTTGAAGATGTTGATGTAGGCGAACTCATGGGAAGTAGGTGAAGATGCCGTACGTCCGAAGGCGAAGATGCCTTCATAGCACTTGGCGAAGATGCCGAAGTGGTTGTTGTAGCCGTAGCTCCGTCTTGGTGGTGCTCGTCTCGCGGTCTTCTCTTTTGCTCATGAAGCTTGGACTTGGCGTGAAGTAGAGCTTGTTGGGACTTGTGCATTTGCGCTTGTGGAGCATCTTCATGAGGATGGTGTCGTTGTCGTACTTGAGCTCGTAGTAGATGTCGTTCGTCGTCGTTGTGCACATGATGCTTGGAGGTGACTTGCCCTTCATGACGATGTAGATAACGAACGCGATGGTGGTCGCCATGTATATGTGGACGTGGACGACTTGCGCTTGCATCTTGTTTGCACTCCGAAGATGATCGACTTGCTCGCCGCCGCCTTGAGGATGATGAAGGGGAAGAAGACATGTAGTCGGCCACCATGTCTCGTAGTTGATCCTTTAGCTCGCCCAACTTGGTGTCGATGTAGTCCCTTTTCCTTGCTTCGGAGTGGTGTATGTCGAAGGCGAGGTTGTCGAGGCGCTCTCGCAAGGTAGATTGTGTGCCTTGCATTTGTCGTTGTAGCTCGAAGATGGACTCTTTGGTGATGTAGTTGTTCACGCCGTCGTTGTTGTCAAAGACCGAAGATGAAATGCCTTGCCTATCCATCACAAGACTCGAGCAAATATGAGTGGGAGAAAGAGAAGAACTTATACCAAATGTACCTTGACCGATGTTGAAAATGGATCAATGATCACTCAATGTGTAACAAGGAAATAGCACAATTGGTACCAATTCTTGTCGGTTTCTCACACCTACACAAATAAGGCTTATGGTGGAGCTTGGTGAGGATAGTGGCACAAAAATTTGATGCAAAATGTTAGCAAGAGTCGATAATGTTGAAAGAGATTCACAAATTCGCAAGTGAAACAAGTAGACCAATAGCAAAGGATGGCACATGGAAACACACACACGGATAGATAAATGGGGTCGTGCAACCAAGGAATGAGCACAAAATGTGGAGTCCACGGAAAACGCTCGTGTTGCACAACTCAAGAGAGACGCTAGCACGATTGCTCAATAGGCGGATACGACACTTGTGCACAACCTATGATATGCAAAATGGATAAACTTTTATCCCAAGTATGCTATGTATGTATGGTTCCCGGTGTTCGCTCAAGATGATCCAAGATGATCGGATATGACAATCTTATATGCAATGTGGTATGATGTTATGGCACTTGCTTACAAGCTCTTTGCTCTTTCTCTTTTGCTTAAAAGCTTATTCTTTTTTTTGTATGTATGGCCACTTTGCAAAATGCACAAACCAAGATAGCAATAGTGTGTATGCGGGAACAAACTTGTGACACAAGAGATGATATGATACCAATATGGTATGGTATGTATGCTATGGGAAGTATGATCACTAATGTGCACAAGTAACGTTGCCAGCAATACTCAAATGGCTAGTCTCGATAGGCAAGTGACGCAAAATGGGCTAGGGGTTATCAATGCAATTGCAAGGGAAATATACAATGGTGTCGTCGAGGTTACTGTCCTTGGCGATGATGAGTGGCGGTGTTCTTGATGTAGATACCAAGGTGATGGAGACTCGTCCCTAAGTAGCCGAAACACCTTAGGAAACGGAAAAACCACAACTCAAAATCTCAAGGGCAAAAGTCAAAACGGTGGTAGTGGAAAGCGGTGGTGGTTTTGCGGAAGCTCAATGGGATTGTGGAAATGCAATGATGGGATTTTGAAACGCAATGCGGAAATGGAGGGTAAGGTGGTGAACTATACACGATGTCGGGGTTGGAAGCACGTCCCTAAGTAGCCGAAACACCTTAGGAGACACAACTCACAACACAAACAAAATTGGGTTAAGTTGGGTTGGTGGAAGTGTATGGTGGGTAAGCCTATGCGGAAGTTATGGTGGCGGTTGATGAAGAAGCAATCATCCCTAAGTAGCCGAGACACCTTAGGAGACTCAAATCACAACTCAAACAACCTCAAATGCTAAGGGGAACAAAATTGGTTAGGTTGCGGAAGTCGGTGGTGGTTATGCGGATGTTGTGGTGGAAGCCCTAGGCAAAGATGCCAAAGTTGTCAAAATTTGATGGAGTCAAATGGGGATGGGCCCTATTTAGATGGATAGAGGATGTCAATAGCTACTCAACGAGCTAAAGAACGCAAAAATTGGACTCCGGATGTGGAAGTTATGCACAAAATGGTGAAACGGAAAAGCTGAAATGTACAGGGGTCGGACATCCGGGGCTTTGGCCGGATTTCCGGGACCTGATGTCCAGAACCGCGCACGAAAATGCGCTTCAGGAGCCGGATGTCCGGGCCACGGGCCGGATGTCCGGGGGGCCAGATGTCCGGGCTCCAAATCCGAGGATGAACTCGAGGAACTCGATTTTGGGGCGGAAATTGATGATTTCAAGGGCAAAATTGGAGAGATTTCATGGATGGAAAGTGGGGAAAATTGGGGGAAAGCTAGATCTACTCGAAACCAAGCAAATCCATGGATCAAAATCAACAAAACATAATCAAACCAACAAATCACCAAAAAAATTGGGCAATTTTTGTGGGGCAATTTTCGAATTAGGAACAAAATCAACAAAACTAGGCTAGAAAACACAACGGGGAGGCTCCAAATTCGTGATAAACCTAAGCTCTGATCCAAGATGATGTAGGGTGGAACCCTAGATGGCCGATCTTTCACGAAAGGAGCGGATCCCTACGAGGAACGTGATGAACATGAGGGGAAACACGAGGGAAACACGAGAGGAACACGAGAGAAATCACTCAACCAACAAGAATAGATCACACATGCGCTAGATCGATGAACACAAAGGTAAGATACAAGATCCAAAGTCAACAACGGACGATACAAACGGTAACCGGTTCTTCTCCGTGAGGAGGTCTTGAATCCACGAGGGGATCTTCCCGTGAGGGGTCTTGAATCCAAGGTGGATCTTCTCCGTAGAGGGGCCGCAGTCTCTCTCGTGGAGTAGATCCGATATGGATGAGCAAAGCTCTATCTCTAAATGAGCTAATCCTTTGCTGACCCTAGAAAGATGGAGGAGAAGGAGTATATATAGTCTAGGGGGTCGAAGGGGTACACGGGCCTCGGCCCTTTACTGTGCGCAGACAGACGGAGCCGGATGTCCGGGGCTTCAGGAGGGGCCGGAAGTCCGGGCTGGGGGCCGGATGTTCGAGCTGGCGGTGCAAGCTTCTGTAGTCTCTGGAGAGGCGGGGTCGGATGTCCGGCGGCTCGGGAAGAGCCGGATGTCTGGGCCTCTGGCCGGATGTCCGGGCTGACGTGGTTCAGCTTCGGGTGCCTTTTGTGATGGGCGCCGGATTTCCGGGCTGGTGCCAGATGTCCGGGCTTGCGGGAGGGGCCGGCTGTCCGGGGCCTGGCCGGATGTCCGGGTCCTGTAGCCTTTCTCCGGATCCTCTCGTCGTGCTCCTTCATCCTTGTACTTGGGGACTTGTCCATCATTCCGAGCATCTCCGAGAGGGTCTCCTTGGTACCTAGGCATGTGTAGTGTCCTTGCATTAGGTAGCAACCATGTCTCACATGAATGGAAAGGAGAAGCATTTAGGAGCGGGTTCACCTTAGGTCCAATGGCGTAGGCTCGAGTGTATGCTTTGCTCATCCATTACGGATCTACTCCACGAGAGAGACCGCGGCCCCTCTACGGAGAAGATCACCTTGGATTCAAGACCCCCTCTTGGGTGGCCCCCATCAAGACCTCCTTACGGAGAAGAACCGGTTACCTTTGTATCGTCCTTTGTTGACTTTGGATCTTGTATCTTACCTTTGTGTTCATCGATCTAGCGCATGTGTGATCTATTCTTGTTGGTTGAGTGATATCTCTCGTGTTTCCCTCGTGTTTCCCCTCGTGTTCATCGCGTTCTTCGTAGGGATCCTGATGAGGACATGACTACCTTTGATACGACCAAAAATATTGCATATATGCATATTTGTCAGGTGATTTCTAGTGCAAACTATTCAATAATCTATTTATGTTATACAGAACAAAAATACTTCACACACTTTTGTGTTTTGTGTAATTGCAGGTGTATGAGACATTTGTGCAATCCACATATGAAGATAAGGGAGAAAGAGATGTTTACTTGCTGTTCAAAAAGTTCTCTCACGTCACTTTTGGCCCAAGAGAAGATAGAGTCCAAGTCTCTCACGTTCTGGATTCAGATTCGGACTGCACAGACATACCTGACTCAAAACTCCAACAACTTTTTCATACGGACTCCGAATTGGGTGATTCTTTTTTTGTTGGAAACTAGATTTCGTGCTCTTTCCAACACAATTGGATTCACCTTTAAATTCGTCCGGAGCATTGAGTTATGGTCGAAACAATCTGACGTTGCACCAGAATCCGAGTCAAACTACAAGTCCAAAGGTGTTGCATCACCTCCACTTGGGCCCATGAGCCTTGTATGACCTAGGGTTGGTTTTAGGCTGCCTTGGGACGTCCTCCCACCTCCTTGGCTGCCACCCCTTGCTCCTATATAAGTAGATCCATCTAGTAGCTTTTTCCTTGGAATTTGTTTAGTTAAAAGTTAGCCATTGCAACTTCGTGTACTTCGTTTGTGTCCAACGACCAGACCAAGACCGTTTACGGATTCCCACCACTATCAATACTTCATATATATTCGCAATATTCAGATTGCATTATCATATTCTTGCTCGTTCTTCGATTGCTTGCAGGAATAGACCTTCGTGGTCAGGCTGATCGTGCTTCCGGCATCGTCAGTAACCTCAGGAGATTGGTTTAGCGATTGATAAGGCGCAACGTCGTGCACGTTTGTAGTCGGATCGTCAAAGTCGTCTCCACCAAATCGATAGTTATCATCTCATCGAAAGATCGGGACACCCTCGCCTCTATCAAGTGGTATCAGTTTTCAGGTTGCTCGGTGAGAATTTCCAGTTTCCCCTAGATTAGATTTATTTTCTTACCTATTATCCAAGAAAAAGCCACAAAAAAGTTAGATCTATTCATCCTTTTGTCCAAGCCAGTCTGAGCCTTTGCAATTTTCTATTCATTGTTTGCATTATTGAATTATCGGTTGCATCGTCGTGTCGAGTTGCTGGTCTTAGGGTCTAGTTCGTTTAAAGTTTCGAGTTCTGTTCACATTAGTCACGTCGCCGCTGCATCGTTATCCCTTCTGCTGTCCACCACACCATCCATCAAATTCCACCACGTGCTACCCATAGTTCATTGTCACAATCATAGTTGAGGTCGTTCACATCTTCGCTTGATCCAATCTGCATCTTATCTAGTTTGTCTTGGAAAGAGAGAAAGAAAAAAAAGTGTGAGGAAAAAAAAGAGAAGAAAAAAAACAAAATTCGGATCTATCTAGACTCGATCTCGTAGTTGAATTCGGATTGGAATCTGTTTTGTGCACTGTTTAGTAAAACAGGCATAACTTCCTCATACGAAGTCCGTTTTGACTCCGCGAGTACTCAAATGAGAGCTAGCGACGAGCCGCATCTAAATAGTTGCAGAGACTAGTTCAATATTTGATACCTCAAAATCGTCTTCTAAATAGGTCTTTTTGCCCTCCGAAATTCGTGGACACAGCTTATTCCAGTTTTTCAAGCCAGTTTCAGAATTCTTTGACTCCTCATATCAACTCGGAATTGAGTGATTCTTTTTGCATTGGAAAGCTTGAGTTAGTAGCATTCTTTGAAAAAAATTATCAGAAAATTGGCACAAACTTTTCAAGAGGAAAGTTGGAGAGAGTTGTTGTATATCCTGCTTGGCAGTTGTTTTTCATCATTATCTTTACTGCCGTTGTGATCTTCACTTATATCTTGCTGTCCAGAGCTACTTAGTATCCTTCATTGATGCTAGTTGTGCTACGCCGTGACCTCATTAGTGTTCTAGGCTCGCGTCTCTAGTCCGGTCTAGCCTAGGACCAGCACAGTACCGTCGTTGAGCGTTTATTCAACATTGCATCTCTGAATTGATTATTGCTAATATTTTGCTACCATATATAGCCAACCCAGCTCCACATATTTCTACACCGTGTATACGTACGTTCCCCTGGCAATCGCTTTACTCAATCTTTGGAGTTATTTGACACCGCTGGTTGCCTGTCACCACCTGCTGCTTGGTAAGAACTTGTAAGCTATTGATATTTGCTTTACTGTGAGCGCTTTACCACCACATCCTAGTAGTTCATAGGAACATTATTCTTGAATTTTGTTTCTTGTTTCTACTAATCATGACAGGATCTAGAGTCAATTCATGGGGTTTGTCGATCGTGGGAGATGTGCCATCACTTATGCAAATACCACAACCGTCACGAGAGGTGCACAAACATCCAAATGCACATGATCAGGTTAATGTTTCTATACCACCATTAAATGGCCGTTTTAGACCTGCTTTATATATTGAATGGGAGTTTGACCTAAATAATATATTTGCTTCCAATAATTTTGATGTACGTAAAAAAGTTAAGGTTGCTGTTGGTTCTTTCACTGGTTATGCTGTAGTTTGGTGGAGTGAATATTGTCGGTTACACCCTAATGATATACCTACTACTTGGGATGATTTGAAACTTGCCATGCGACATACATTCGTTCCCGCTTATTATACTCGTGACATGATTACAAAGTTGCAACATTTAAAACAAGGTAGTGACACCGTAACGAAATATTATGATACTTTACAAACTACCTTGCTGCATTCCTCTTTAGAAGAAAGTGAAGAAGATTTTATGGATAGATTTTGGGGAGGATTAAATCGTGACATTCAGGAGATACTAATTCATGAAGAGTGTTATCCTATGGACCATTTGTTTCATCTTGCTTGCAAAGCTGAACAGGAAATAAAACGACGTGTTGCCCACAAGGAGAACAAGCGCGAGATGCATATTCCAAGAGTTGATACGGTTGTCCGTTCAACTACTAGGCATACTATGACAACCACATCCATTGATGTGAGGACTACATCACGTCCACCATGTGACACATCATCACCGAGAGTGCCTACATCATCTGAGTTGATCATAAGAGGTAATGACAAATGTACTGATCTTCCACCTCCACATGAGTATGATGAATGTCTTGTCAATTTAAGTGCACCATGCGGTGAGCTACCCACTACTTTGATCACACCAGCTACTTTAGAGGACTACGTTGATGATTTGACTTTGCCATGTGATCAAACAATTTTGAGTGAACCTAATGAATTAACTGTTGATGCAAAAGAACCAATGTTCAATCATTTTGATATGACCTCTAATCTTGGTGATGATTCTGTGT
The DNA here is from genome assembly GCF_002575655.3 of Aegilops tauschii subsp. strangulata. Classification (NCBI taxonomy): domain Eukaryota; kingdom Viridiplantae; phylum Streptophyta; class Magnoliopsida; order Poales; family Poaceae; genus Aegilops; species Aegilops tauschii. The sequence continues at coordinate 182,776,264 of NC_053035.3, read as the reverse complement.
CCAATGACTTATTGCATGTTTGCTTATTTAAGCATGTTGTAGCATGTAAATTTGATGCAAGTAAGGTTTATTCACCAATGTTGGGATGGTTTAATGATGAACATTGTCAACCTTTTGAAAAGAATAAGAGCTTCGCTTACATGTGCAAACTGAGTTGCAATATTTTCATGCCTTCTACTTCTTGTGATAATATTTTGGCTTTAGATTTTATCAACTATGAAGGTTACTCATGTATACATGTGCCATATGTGCAAAAACAAAGGAAAGTAAAAATGGATGACATATACATATACAACATGTACACCTTGTCTCTTTTGTTAGCCAAATTTCAGATTAAGCAACGCCGAGGACGGCTTTGTTTTCAAGAAGGGGAGGATGATGAGGACATGACTACCTTTGATACGACCAAAAATATTGCATATATGCATATTTGTCAGGTGATTTCTAGTGCAAACTATTCAATAATCTATTTATGTTATACAGAACAAAAATACTTCACACACTTTTGTGTTTTGTGTAATTGCAGGTGTATGAGACATTTGTGCAATCCACATATGAAGATAAGGGAGAAAGAGATGTTTACTTGCTGTTCAAAAAGTTCTCTCACGTCACTTTTGGCCCAAGAGAAGATAGAGTCCAAGTCTCTCACGTTCTGGATTCAGATTCGGACTGCACAGACATACCTGACTCAAAACGCCAACAACTTTTTCATACGGACTCCGAATTGGGTGATTCTTTTTTTGTTGGAAACTAGATTTCGTGCTCTTTCCAACACAATTGGATTCACCTTTAAATTCGTCCGGAGCATTGAGTTATGGTCGAAACAATCTGACGTTGCACCAGAATCCGAGTCAAACTACAAGTCCAAAGGTGTTGCATCACCTCCACTTGGGCCCATGAGCCTTGTATGACCTAGGGTTGGTTTTAGGCTGCCTTGGGACGTCCTCCCACCTCCTTGGCTGCCACCCCTTGCTCCTATATAAGTAGATCCATCTAGTAGCTTTTTCCTTGGAATTTGTTTAGTTAAAAGTTAGCCATTGCAACTTCGTGTACTTCGTTTGTGTCCAACGACCAGACCAAGACCGTTTACGGATTCCCACCACTATCAATACTTCATATATATTCGCAATATTCAGATTGCATTATCATATTCTTGCTCGTTCTTCGATTGCTTGCAGGAATAGACCTTCGTGGTCAGGCTGATCGTGCTTCCGGCATCGTCAGTAACCTCAGGAGATTGGTTTAGCGATTGATAAGGCGCAACGTCGTGCACGTTTGTAGTCGGATCGTCAAAGTCGTCTCCACCAAATCGATAGTTATCATCTCATCGAAAGATCGGGACACCCTCGCCTCTATCAGATCCGCTCCTTTCGTGAAAGATCGGCCGCCTAGGGTTCCACCCTACATCACCAAAGCTTCTCACAACAAGCATTGTGGTTTTGAAAGGGAACGTCCCACCTTTGGGGACGAAACGATATCCATTGCCTCTTATTGCTTTCAAATTTTTTCTCGTGTCAAGATAGAACAACAGGAGTATTCTGTCAATTTTTGTGATTTTTCGGGGTTCGTTTGGACATTTTTATGCATTAACTGAGTTTTCAATGCATTTATGTGCATAATTCAAATTTGAACTACATGCACATGCTCCAGTGCATATAAATTGGTTGAAACATCAAATCTGTGTCCTTGGGTGCATGCTTAGGTCCCATGCAAGAAATGAGAATGAATTTCAAACACCAAGGCACCGTTGATTACCGCCAAAACGTTGAGATGCCTGGTTTTTAAATTCTAGTAAATCCAAAACTCGTCTGAAATTGATGAAACTTGGCATGTTATCATGGAGCGGCATCAACATGCTGTGGTAAAATTTTTGTCCCATTTGGGGCAGGTTTGGGTATATGGTTCTCACAGACCAAATCTCCTCACAACAAGCATTATGGTTTCGATAGGGAACGTCCCACCTTTGGGGACGAGACGATATTCATTGCCTCTTATTGCTTTCAAATTTTTTCTCTTGTCAATATAGAACAACAGGAGTGTTGTGTCAATTTTTGTGATATTTTGGGGTTCGTTTGGACATTTTTATGCATTAACTGAGTTTTCAATGCATTTATGTGCAAAATTCAAGTTTGAACTACATGCACATGCTCCAGTGCATATAAATTGGTTGAAAAATCAAATCCGTGTCCTTGGGTGCGTGCTTAGGTGCCATGCAACAAATGGGAATGAATTTCAAACACCAGGGCACTGTTGATTGCCGGCAAAATGTTGAGATATTTTGTTTTTAAATTCTAGTAAATCTAAAACTAGTCTGAAATTCATGAAACTTGGCATGCTATCATGGAATGGCGCCCGACATGCTATGGTATTTTTCGTGTCCATTTTGAGAGAAGGCGCACTCGAATAACAGACAACAAAGGCATTTTGAAAAAATAGCTGCCACTTTAATATATCAAACAGTTGTATAATTCAAATCATGTGTGTTCTGTTAACCATTCACATGACGCCGCGTGTCTTCGTTTTACTGGCTATAGGAGGTGCCGTGCGGACAGCTGGTTGACCTTGACTGAACAGGAGGCGTGCGAGCGGAGTCTGGTGCGCAGGCTGACCGAGAGGCGTGCAAGCTGTCCTCCAATGCGCAGGCTCATCGGGAAGCGTGCGAGCTGTACGCTGTGCAGGCTCACTGGGAATCGAGCCCTTTGACTTCCATGGCCACCCGCCTTCCTCTCCATTAATGGCGCCCGAGCCGCTATTTAATATGGGTGGCCTTACTGTTCGCTTCCCATTCCCCTCCCTCCCGCAGACCTCCACCAACACCATGGCGCAGAATGATCATCTGCCATTAGTCTTCAAGTTTGGTGAAGTCGACTCCGAGCCGAAGGAGATAGAAAATAATGAGGAATGGGGCCTCATGGACATGGCCTAGAACGAGCTGGCCGCGGCGGTTGCTGCCCCCGCTCCCGTCTCGGCTCCCATCCCCGCGCCCGCGCCAGCGACCATCCCGTAGCATTGACGGGCTGGTTGCCCAGCACTATTGCAAAGCTGGAAGCCGCGAGCGTCAGCAAGGTCTCCACGGACCCGCGCGAGGTCGTGTACATGCCAGCACCAGCGCCCGTGCCCGTGCGCGCCCCTCCACCCACCGTGGCGTCGGCCCCCGTGCGTTTTGCTGCACCCGCCATGCCCGTGCCCCTGCCCGTGCGCGCCCCTCCACCTACCGTGGTGCCGGTCGCCGTGCGTTTGGCTACACCTGCCACGCCCGTGCGCGTGCGCGCGCCCCCCTCAGCGGCATGGGACGCTGCCGTCGACCGCTACTTCTCAGCGGCGCTAGTTGCCTTCCTCCCGCGCCCCGCCCGTCGATCGCGCGATGGCATGATGTTTGATTTACAAGTGAAGAACATTTTGTGCTGCCTTGAAGACTTCAACAACGGCGCCCCGGAGGACGACAACGACGGCGCGGCACACCACCTCCGCCGCCGCCAGAAATAGTTCTTTTGGGGGTTTAATACTGTATCTCGAATTCTCGATCATATGAATATAAATTCGCAGTGTGACTGAATGAAAGATATGGTTTGAACGAACTTGCGTTTTTCTCTCTTAATGTACAAACTTATCTAACGATTTTCTTTTGAAAAAAACGTCAATGGTTTTTAAATATAAAACACTCATCGCAAACGTTTTAGTTAGAACACCCGTACGCAAACCGACAGCTTCCCCAGGAAGCCAAGGGAAAATGTGCCGAGCAGGATTTCTTCATCCCTTCAACGCAAATGGTTGTTTTGCATGACCCCTGTGCAACCACGTAGAAACAATTAGGTAAGATTTGCATCTGTCATTTTGGGTATGTTGCCATTTGTCAAACTGGAAAGATTGACATTTGTTTACCTAGTAACATTGCCATTTGTCAACCTTGTAACACTGCGATTTGTCAAAATATGCAGGTAAAAATCACTAGCACTATCTAATTTTTGCAACTAAAATCACTAGCACTGTTCATATGGACACCACTAGCAGGCGTGAGTTGATGGACGCATATGCAAATGTACCATTGATTACATACAACAAGTCATCAACCCACAACGACAACAAGGATACACGTTGTATTATAGATGATTTCCAATAAAACATTCTAGTAAAGTAAAGTTTTTCTCACACAACAAATAACAAAGCGATGAAATGAACTTCAACTCAACCACTCGTCGGCGTTGGAAACGCTTGCTTTGAACCAGAAGTGATTCTATGGGAAGGGCCAGCTACTGTCAATCTCGAGACCAACGCATGACTGATCATCCAGGCTGAAGCGGCCTATGTCAAGACCCATATTGGGACGGTAGGGAAGCATAGCAATGTCCGAGGTATAGATACAGTTGCTTCTCATAAATGGTAGTAACGTTGTGTCAACAGCAGCTGGATTGCCTCCCACCATCATTGGATAGTTTTGTCCAAGGAAGAGTGAGTTTCCTCCAAGACTTTCAATACTGAACTAGGGAGAAGGTGTTGGCGCTAGTACACTAGTATCCATCCCGAATACCCTGCAATGGATGTTGGAATAGGTCCGGAGAGTGCGACCATGCGAGACAACACCTGCTTCCTTAGTAACATCAGTAGTGCCCTGTATACAGACGAGAAGAGGTGATCCATCAGAATAAGTTGCCAGGCGCCACTGAGTATATGGTCCTGCTCATCCTGATGCCCGTGATCATCAGCATCGTCATCTCCCCCTTGGTTATAATTTTTTTCAAGTATAGGTGGTGGAATGTTCACAGGACCTTGGAAACACAAGAAGGTTAATTAATTAGTAAAGGGAAACTAGCTAACCCACATGCATGTGGATGAAACAATTATAATTACGATGGAAGACAAACGTACCGAAAGCATGATGATTCCATACAAAAACAGTGCCACGAGTAGTGGCAGCAAACACAAGACCCTCGTATTGAATTGCATCACAGTACTCATCCGTGTACAGAAATTGATTTTTGAGCAATATCCATCGAGGCGTGGAAGTAAGGAAGGCAACAAGCTTGTCGAAGATAGCAACAACTTCATAGTTCATGTAATCCCAAGAGCGGTTGGGAACTCGACAAATTGCTATCTTCCGTAGACGACAGTTACCATGATCGTATTTGAACTCACGTAGATCATCTGTGTGCTCAACCTCTGGGCAGTCTGAGATTTTTGGAAGTGGAACCCGGTGACGAGTGTACCCATTCACAAGTTCCCACTCGTAGTTGTACCCAATATAAACAACCCAATCTTCATTTGCGCCTGCCCCAAGCCTTGCCCTCAAGCGATGGCATCTTAACATCACACGTATCATTATCAAGCGGCATCAACTTGCACAGGGCGAGGCTTCCCTTGTCCCCGCGCCAGTCAGCAGGGCCACGACAAAGAAGATAGTGGAGATCAAACCGCTCCTGGACCCTTGGGTTCCTTGTAATGATGTTATTAGTTGAGTCGAGAATGGTCTTGAACGAACCTGCCATGCTAGCCGAGGTGATGACGTCGCACCGATCAATGAGTTCCTCCACCACGTCATCTTTCAGATCGGGGCAAGAATAACGGGGTCGTTTCCGGCCTGTTCCCTCCATGGAGAAGATGATCGAACAATCGCAGAAGGAAGGGTGAACGCAAATGGAGGGATGAAGAGCGTGCGACAGCAGTTCCAAATCAAGAGGGAAAGGCGAAGAGGTGGTGGACGGTTGCCACGATACAAGAAGAGGCTAGTGGGGAGCAAACGGTTGCCACAGAGGTCACACACTGACGACAAGCCCGAGTGAACCGCATGCTGTATATCGCACACACCTTGATATGGCTGACCGTTTCTTTTGTGTTGCCTAATCACACACAGTTCATTCGAGTGAACCATATGCTGTACATCGCACATACCTTAACCTGGCTGACCGTTTCTGTTCTCTTGTCTCAACGCAAACAGTTCATCCGAGTGAACCGCATGCCGTATATTGCACACACCTTGATCTGGCTGACCGTTTCTTTTGTGTTGCCTAATCACAAACAGTTCATCCGAGTGAACCGTATGATGTATATCGTACACACCTCCATCTGGCCTGTTTCTTTTGTTCCTCCTCATCGCAAATAGTTAACTGAACTGAACCGTATGCCCTGCATCGCACACGCAACTAAAATCCAAACCATGTTTGATGCATCCATCATCGCAAACGTTTTGCACTTTTTTGACTTTTTTTAACCACCGTTTGTGATTATTGCATCGCACACAGTTTCGTCGAAGGGTCTCTGATCGTAGTGTCGCATTAGCAGCAACCTGCAGTAGTGAAGGCCACTATAAATATAGCTTAGCCATCGCCGTAGGGAAGGATCCGAATCTTGAGAGAGAAGGGAGAGGGAATCCTCAGCTCATACCCACACAGGAACATACCTCCTGAGGTTGTTCTTCCTCTGTACTAGCTCAGCCTCAGCCCCACACGAGGCTAAGCCACCCCAAAGCAGGAGTAGGTTCTTACACCGCAAGGTGGCCCGAACCTGGGTAAACTGTTGTGTCCCTTTCCTTTCTTGTTCATCGAGCTAGGCCGTGGGGGTGACGAACTGGTTGGCTGAGGAGGTTGAGTTCTTCGCACACGCCCCAGAGTTTGAACCTTTCTTGGGTCTGCAGAGCCCTGGATCCGATAGTAACCCTTCAAATTCTAACATAGCCGTCTTCCCCTTGCATGCCTTATATAGAAGAATGGTGCTTCAATTATAAAACATGCTACAACAGAGAGATGGAATAGGTACTAAAGAATATAAAGGCATGACATATTGACATGTATTCCCTCCATCCGGAAATAAATGGATGGGTCTAGGCGTATTTCAGTTCTAGATACATCCATTTTTATCCATTTCTGCGACATGTTATCCGGACGGAGGGAGTATGATGTAAGAGATAGGGGTACGACAGGACAACAGAGTAAAAAAAAACTAGTTGATTGTAAAACTGTATGCTAGTGACATACAGAAAAACACTAAGGCAACATATGTGTGTATGATTGGGAAACTAAGATGGCATTGCAACAGACCACTAGAACAACACTTCAATGTAAAAAAACATGGTATGGTAGATAGATGAAGTACATACCGATGAATAACAATGCATAAGATATTCAGAAGCATGATGTCCAAACACTATTGCAGGATGCTACTAACGCGACACTACGATCAGAGACCCTTCGACGAAACTGTGTGCGATGCAATAATCACAAACGGTGGTGTAAAAAAACGTCAAAAAAGGTGCAAAACGTTTGCGATGGAGGATGCATCAAACACGGTTCAGATTTTAGTTGCGTGTGCGATGCAGGGCATAGGTTCAGTTTAATGAACTGTTTGCGATGAGGAGGAACAAAAGAAACGGGCAGCCAGATGAAGGTGTGTGCGATATATATCATACGGTTCACTCGGATGAACTATTTGTGATTAGGCAACACAAAAGAAACAGTCAGCCAGATCAAGGTGCGTGCAATATACGGCATGCGGTTCACTCGGATGAACTATTTGTGTTGAGACAAGAGAACATAAACGGTTCAATATAACGAGATGTGTGTGATACGCGGCAAACAGGTCTGTATTCAGAAATGTGTGCGAAAACCGATAATAACACAGACGGTTGCTGCTAATAAGACGTTTGTGTTGTGCGATGGGATTGCATACAGAACAACAGGGGGTGAAGAATAGCTATTCTTCACCCAGGGTGACCAATAGTCAATCCCTATAAGCAGTGGTAGTTACCACTACTTGCGTTTTGCATGTTGTATGTAGTATCTGTCAAAATCGAGAGTATGTTCGTGTAGTATGTAGTATATAATAATGTTTATGTAGTACATATACTACTTTTTAGGTAGTATGTGCCATATTTTGAGTACACTCTTTTTACGTACAAATATGTACGTATTTCGCGAATATAACAAAACTATGGGCTCATATGATTTTTTTCATGAAACTTGCTTTGAAATATCTTAAATATATTGTATGAACATATTTAGAATGATAAAGTAGTATATATACTACTCCATTATAGTATATGAGACATGTGGGGTAACTACCACCGGGTGGTAGGATGGATTTTCCCTATATATATATAGCAGTTGAACACGCAAGGAAAATGATGAGGACATCAATACCATTGTTACACCCACAGCCCCTGCTGCTATACATACTGGACCAATTACTAGAGCTCGCGCACGCCAATTAAATTACCAGGTACTTTCGTTTCTTGGTAATGATTCTAATGTTCATGAGAATATGATGTTGCCTAAATTGGATACATTTATTTTGCTTACAAATGAAGGGCCTAGCTTTGAGAAGGATGAACATTGGAGCAAGAACAAGCATGGAGATGATGGCATGCGCATGGGGAACAAGAACGGAGTTACAAGTGATGATTTTAGGACGTTGAAGCCACCATAATGCGTGCATGAAGCCTTGGACGAAATATACAAGATGCTACTTCATAACTTTCGTCCAGAGGCTATTCTAGGTGCTGCGTCACCTTATTATTGGGCCAGGCCCATGTAATTTCGAAATACATAAGTATAGGCTGTTTTTAGAGTCCGTATGTGTGGGGAAACAAGAGATAGGGTTGGTTTCGGACCCCTTCCTCAAGGGCCACGAAATTCCCCCCTCTTCCTCCATATATACAGCCCTTAGGGCGTCGTTTAGACTTTGGGTTTTGTTTAGATTAAAAGTTCGCCATAGCTGCAACTTCGCGTACTTCGTTTGTGTTCAGCGACCAGACAAAGGCGTCACAGAACTCCACCTTGATCAATAAAGCTTTCATCTTATATTCGCAATATCCAGATTGCAATCTTAGTTTCTTGCTTGTTCTTCGTTTGCTCGCAGGAAACAGACCCTCGTGGTCAGGTTGATCATGCTCCGGCGTGGTCGATAACTTCTCGGAGTTGGTTGCGCGACGCCTCGCACGTTCGTAGTCGGATCGTCAAAGTCGACTTCCACCAAAGCGATATCCATCATCTCATTGAAAGACGGGACACCTTTGCCTCTATCAGAAAAGCTTTCCATAAGCCGAGCACGTCGACGGACGCGAGCAGAGCGCGCCGCGGCGCCTAATGGCGAGGACAGCCTCCTGCGGCGCCTAACGGCGAGCAGAGGCCGGCACGGTGATACATGGCAAATAAGATGAACTGTGCGAGCGATGTCGGAGACATCAAGCACAAATCGGATTAGAGTTGTGTGTGCGATACGTGGCATGCAGTTGATCCATCCGAGCTGTTTGTGATGGAATAAGCCGTGTGTGTTGCGGGCAAACGCTTGCTGGTATAAAACCTTATATTTAACCAAAAAAGTGTTAATGCATGTTACAAAAATCGTATAACTGGAAACTATGTTCAAATACGAATCCAACGATATAATCTTTGGCGACATGCATTCATATTTTATTAGTTAAATCCTAGTTATAAACCAGGACGGGGGTATAGTAGGTAATTAAATCGCAAACGTTTTTTTGTATTAACCTTATGTGTACATGTCCTTTCGTCCTCCTCTCGCACGTCTTGTCACACCGCTGCCGCAGATGGCTTACAACGCAAGCTTGCGCAGCGCGCGGGGGCGTTCTTTTGGCCAAACGGTGGCGTCAATGAATCGTCGGTGAGCCCGTTTCCGCGTAACCGTGCAGGTTCCCGCGCAAGCTTCCCGCTCGACTCAGTGAAATCCCCCAAAATCCCAATGCTTACCGGCCTGCTATATAAACCCTCACGACCGGCGAGTCCTGTGTCGCATTTTCCCCTCCCTCCCTGTAGCTTATCTCGTCTGCTTCTCCCACAATCGTCAATGGCACCGGTCCGTCATCGTCGCTCAGCCACTCCGCCGTCATCAGAGGACAGCTCCAGCTGGGAGGCTACACCGCGGCAGTGGTGCAGTCCCCGGCGTAGTGTAGTGCGCGTGGCGTCCCTGTTGGGTGTGCACGGAACACCCACCACACGCTCCACCGCCGCTGCCCGTCGACAGCTGTTGCCGGCCGCCGTTGCCGCCATACCACCATCAAAAGCCAGGGCCATCGCCTGCTCCGCCGCCGCGGCCCGAAGGTGGAAGGTGGCTGTCGTGGCCGCCACCCCACTTCCCGCCATCACCGGCTCCGCCACCGCGGCCCGAAGGTGGGAGGTGGCCGTCGTGGCCGCCACCCCACTGCCGGCCATCACCCGCTCTGCCACCACGGCCCGAAGGTGTGAGGTGGCCGTCGTGGCCGCCACCCTATCGTCGGCCCCCGTGGCCGCCAGCCCACCGTCGACCGCTGGGATCATCACCCGCTCCACCACCACCGCCCGAAGGAGGGAGGCAGAGGTGGAGGCCCGCACGTGCGTCAGCGACCTTGCGTGCTACATCGAGTTCCTACGGGAGGAGGAGGAGCGTCTCGTCGAGCACGCAAAGAGCCTTACCACAGCCGTGGCCGCAGCACACGCCGACGCAGAGGAGAGGAATCAGGAGATCTACGAGCAGTCCGACTGCTTCGAGAGGGGTCGTCTGGAGCGGCAGTGGGCGTTTGAGCTGGCGAGCGTCACAAAACATGCAACAACGGCAGTCACCGTATTGTAGTTGTCCAGCTCGTCGGTAGGCTCGTCCTCCTTCTCTGCCTCTTACTGAGCGCGCTCGACAGAGGAGAGGCTGCCGGAAGTAGCACAAAGCACCTCCGTAGTAGTAGTATTTAGGGGCTATTTTGTTCAGTTCATCTGACTATAGATGTGGTGGAACTGTACAACATACTTAAAATTAGCTATTATATATAGTTGAACTAGCTATTTCAGTACGTGGTTGGCAACAATTGGGGAAAAGTTTGGTCGGTTCAGCTGTTGGGTTGAACTGTTTGTATAAATTAAGAACGACTGCTTAATCTGTGAATGAAATCTATGCTTAATTACTGAAATTTAGTTGCAAAAATTAGATAGTGCTAGTGATTTTTAGCAGCATATTTTGACAAATGCAGTGTTACAACGATTGACAAATGGCAATGTTACTAGATCAACAAATGTCAATATTTCCAGTTTGACAAATGGCAACATACCCAATATGACAGATGCAAATCTTACCAAATTGTTTGTACGTGGTTGCACACGGGTCATCCAAAACAACCGTTTGCATTGATGGGATGCACAAATCCTGCGTTGCGAATTTTCCCTCGACTTAAGGGGGAAGGCCATAGCTCTCACTTTGCATACGGGTGTTCTATCGAAAACGTTTGCGATCAAGAGCTGCAGAAATCCTGCTCGGCACATTTTCTCTTGGCTTCCTGGGGAAGCTGTCGGTTTGCATACAGGTGTTCTAACTAAAACGTTTGCGATCAAGAGCTGCACAAATCCTGCTCGTCACATTTTCCCTTGGCTTCCTGGGGAAGTTGTCGGTTTGCATACGGGTGTTCTAACTAAAACATTTGTGATGAGTGTTTTATATATAAAAACCGTATTAAACTTCGGCTTGGGCGCAATTAATGGAGAGGATGCAAGCAAGGCGGGTGACCATGGAAGTCAAAGGGCTCGCTTCCCGGTGAGCCTGTGCGGCATACAGCTCGCACGCTTCCCGGTGAGCCTCCGCATTGGAGTACAGCTCGCATGCCTCCCGTTTAGTCAAGTACTCAAGCACCTGTCCGCACGCCACCTCCTAGCCATTAAAAGAGTGAGGCGTGGCGTCACGTGAATGGTTAATAGAACGCACACAATTTAAATTATACAAAATGTTTGAGATGTTACAGTGGTAGCTATTTGTTTCAAAATGCCTTTGTTGGCTGTTATTCGAGTTCGCCTTCTCTCAAAATAGACACGGAAAATTCCACAACATGTCGGGTGCCATTCCATAATAGCATGCCATGTTTCATGAATTCCAGATGAGTTTTGGATTTACTAGAATTTTAAACCAGGTATCTCAATGTTTGCGGCCGAGTGACGGTGGCAGGGTGTTTGAAATTCATTCCCATTTCTTGCATGGGACCTAAGCATGCACCGAAGGACAGATATTTGATTTTTCAACCAATTTATATGCACTGGAGCATGTGCAAGTAGTTCAAATTTGAATGATGCACATAAAATGCCTAGAAAACCCAGTTAATGTATAAAAATGTCCAAATGAACCCCAAAAAATTCCAAAATTAAACACAACACTCCTGTTCTTCTATGTTGACACTAGAAAATTTCTGAAAGCAATAAGAGGCAACGGATATCGTTTCGTCCCCAAAGGTGGCACGTTCCCTACCGAAACCATCACGCTTGTTGTGAGAAGCTCTGGTTTGTGAGAAGCTTATACCCAAACCTGGCCCAAATGGGACAAAAAATTTACCACGGCATGTTGATGCCGCTCCATGATAGCATGCCAAGTTTCATGAATTTCAGAAGAGTTTTGGATTTACTGGAATTTAAAAACCAGGCATCTCAATGTTTGCGACCGAGTGACGGTGGCAGGGTTTTTGAAATTCATTCCCATTTATTGCATGGGACCTAAGCATGCACCGAAGGACACAGATTTTATTTTTCAACAAATTTATATGCACTGGAGCATGTGCATGTAGTTCAAATTTGAATTATGCACATAAAATGCCTAGAAAACCCAGTTAATGTATAAAAATGTCCAAACGAACCCCGAAAAATTCTAAAATTAAACACAACACTCCTGTTGTTCTATGTTGACACTAGAAAAAATTCAAAGCAATAAGAGGCAACGGATATCGTTTCATCCCCAAAGGTGGCACGTTCCCTACCGAAACTACCACGCTTGTTGTGAGAAGCTTATATGCAAACCTGCCTCAAATGGGACAAATTTTTTACCATGACATGTTGATGCCGCTCCATGATAGCATGCCAAGTTTCATGAATTTCAGTCGAGTTTTGGATTTACTAGAATTTAAAAACAAGGTATCTCAATGTTGCGGCCGAGTGACGGTGGCAGGGTGTTTGAAATTCATTCCCATTTCTTGCATGGGACCTAAGCATGCAACCAAGGACACAGATTTGATTTTTCAACCCGTTTATATGCACTAGAGCATGTGCATGTAGTTCTAATTTGAATTATGCACCTGAAATGCCTACAAAACCAAGTTAATGTATAAAAACGTCCAAACGAACCCTGAATAACTCCAATTTTTTTGACAACACACTTATAGTTGCATGTTCACTACAGATAAAAGTTCTAGAAATTCAAACTCCATCCTTTGCAGCTGTGACCCCGTTATGTAATTCAAATGAAGACGAAAAATCAACCAGATCACACACAATTTATTATCACCAACCGTGTGAGATGCAACTCAAAATATCTTGGAGCACCGTCGGAGTGTCAAGCACACTAGCCCGCTCCTCAAATATCATTTCACTGTTAAATCGTCGCTGGTGAAAGACGGGGACGTGGACCCGCGTCGTGAGGGCAACTTCGGTGGCCCACTCCGGCGAGAGCGCGGCCGCAGCCGCCAGGCGCGTACTAACAAGCTTCGTGAGGGCGACCCCAATCTGCGTTTGGGCGGCCAAGACAGCCCAAACGGCCGCTGTTGCTTCTCAGGCGGCGGCAACAACATCTGCCTCGGGGATAGCAACTGGCAAGAGCGGCACAGCAACTGTCCGTTTCGCAACGATGGCCTTAGCCCTGATGGAGTCCACCCACGACCAAGTTGAGGCCGTCCACGCCCAGCTCGTGGCGGTCACCACACAAATCGGACGAAGCTTCTCCGACAACGGTCGGCAACCCACGGCCGAAGATTTGGCAATCGTCAAGAGCGTTCGAGCAGCCGTCCATTCCTGCACGGCATACCTTGCCACGACGGAGCCCGCCAAAGCCCAGATCGCGGCCGCCCACGCCCAGCTCGTGGCGGCCTGTTCCAAAGATATGGCGGACGCGGATGGCGAGAAGCTTGCCGAGTATGGTGCCTTTGGTGCCATGGAGCCCCTTCCCCAGGAGACCGTCGGGCGTGAGCTGGACATGGAGGCGACAGCGGAGATCGACGAGCACTAGTCATACTAGTACTCTTTGTTTTGTTTAATTAAGAGCATCGGTCTTCAATTTGTTAGAGTGAAGTTTAGGTCAGCTAGCTCTGTTTAATTGCTGAACTTGCTCAATTAAGAAGTGTGGGTGTGTTGTAGTCTCCTTTGTGTACCCAAATTATGCAATGACGTGGATGACCACTGTAACCAGGGAAATTCGAACCAAAATTTTTGATGTTCAAACTCATCACACACGGGTTAAGCTATCTGAATCGTTTGTGATGTTCACATGTCGTACATAGTTCTAAATAAGGAACCGTGTCTGATGGCGCTTTGCGCGCCAGTTTTTTCGCTGAAGCGATTCCAAATTTTTGGCTTCCGCAGAGATATCTACCTCCCCGTCCCCTCCCCCTACCAAATGCCACATTTCCCATGTTTCCGCCTTCCTTTCCAAGTTGAAACCTTCTCTCCTTGCTTGCAGCGCCGCCTCCTCGTCAGCGACCCTCCTTCACGCTGCTCGGCCTCGTCTATCCGGGCAGGTAATCCACACCCGACCCCCATCCTCCTCCTCCTTCCACATCCCACATGCCTCGACTGCCGGCGCGACACCTTCCACCTAAATCACCGACCCCTCCACCAAATAAGCGCTGCCCTAAGCATGGTGCACGCAGTATAGTCAGGACCTCAAGGAACATTTGGCAGCGGAGAAGCAAATCACGGCCGCAGACGCGGATGAGGTCGCGATGGCTGCCATTCGTGCCGACCCCCAGATCTTGGAGGAGCACCTTGCCATTTGCTAGCTACGCAGGTTAAGCAGCCCGGTTTACCCGCTGCGTGTGCTGCTCCTGCCTTTCCTTAAAAAATTCTAGTGAATTGTTCTATCTAATTTTACCTTGCAATCTGTTGCTCTAGTGTATATGTTCTATATGTCGTGCAGTGTGGTGCTCACTTATTAACTGTTTGGTTAATTAGTTGTCGTCTTCAGTTAACTGTTTGGTTTAATTATGCAAATGTGATGTTCAATTCTTCAGGCTGCAATTTCGTATTGTCTTCCATGTGAGAAATAAATTGAATTTATCTTTACAAAATACATGAGAAACGAATACAATTGCTATATTTCCAAGTTGTCAAGCATGCTTGGTTTGGTTATACATTGTGCAATATGGTGCTTAGTGAACGCTTGGTTCATTTGTGTTGTGGTTTTTAGTTAACTGTTTGGTTTAATTCTGCAATGCGATGTTCAATAGTTGTGGGTGCATTCTGTTATTGTATACCGTGTGAGGAATAAATTCAATTTGGCTGTAGTAAATACATGAGAAACAAATACAATTGCTATATTTCCAAGTTGTTAAGCATGCTTGGTTTGGTTAACTGTCTGATCTTATACTAGGAGTATGTTATATTGTGCAATGTGGTGCGCAGTTAATGTTTGGTTCATTTGTTGTGGTGTTTAGTTAACTGCTTGGTTCAATTCCGCAATGCGATGTCCAATTGTCGTGGGTAGAATTTTATATTGTTGTGCATGTGAGGAATAAATCAAATTTGGCTGCACTTAATACATGATAAACATATACAAGTGCTATATTTCCTAGTTCTGAATCATGCTTGGTTTGGATAAATGGGTTTTCCATGTGGCTTGAATTAATCTGATGAATCCGCAATGTGCTTATTTTTCATCAACATATTTTACTGATAGCATGCTAACCATTACTTAACTTGATGACTAACTACCTTATATGTGTTGTAGGGAAACAATCAGAAGCACTGAGGTTTACAATCGAGGTTAGCACGTGTATGGTCCGTTGTCTAATAGCACATTATTGTGTAATTACAGGAACCATTCTAATATTTAGGTTTTTAACAATTTGGTCTTGCACATGTAGGTCCTATTGTCAGAGGGTTTTGACCCACTGTTCGACCCTTTTTGCATCTAGGGAAATGAGTTGTCCATGCATATCAATCAAGTCAAGAAAGTCAGAAAGATTCTTAGGATAAAGAAATTACTGACAAAAAAAACAAGATCTTTGTCTGCACAATGAAGAAGACATCAGTTCACTACAAGATGGTACTAACTATTATACCTTGCCTTTTTTTATTCCTTTGCCCCATTTCCAATATAGAGAAGACATTTATGCACATCCTTGTTTTCAGGCCTTTCCAAAGCAGTTCACTGATGATTACCTCTCAAACCACCTCTATGGTCAGGAGGCGAGGAAGGTTTTCATACAACACCCACGGTTCAATATTGAAGTGTTCCTGAAGAGGACGAAGGACGGACGGTCAATCATCCACAGGCACTGGCCTAAAGTTGCAAAGACCTTCAACATGAATGAAGGCTCAATATTCGCCTTCCACTTCAGCAGTTTTCCAGATGACATGCATCTGTCTATGTACCGTCTATGATGATAATTTCGAAAGGTTCTGCATGTTGCCTGTGAAACTTGGTGTTGGTTGATGTCTACTACACAACCTTCTTCTTGTCGACGTTGTTGGGCCTCCAAGTGCAGAGGTTTGTAGGACAGTAGCAAATTTCCCTCAAGTGGATGACCTAAGGTTTATCAATCTATGCGAGGCGTAGGATGAAGATGGTATCTCTCAAGCAACCCTGCAACCAAATAACAAAGAGTCTCTTGTGTCCCCAACACACTGATGAGGACATCCTTGGATACGACCAAACATATTGCATACATGCATATTTGTCAGGTGATTTCTAGTGCAAATTATTCAATAATCTATTTATGTTATCCAGAACAAAAATACTTCACACACTTTTGCGTTTTGTCTAATTGCAGGTGTATGGGACATTTGTACAATCCACATATGAAGATAGGGGAAAAGGAGAAGTTTAGGTTCTGTTCAAAAAGTCCTCTCCCGTCACTTTTGGGCCAAGAGAAGATAGAGTCCAAGTCTCTCACGTTCTGGATTCAGATTCGGACTGCACAGACATACCCGACTCAAAACGCCAACAACTTTTTCATACGGACTCCGAATTGGGTGATTCTTTTTTGTTGGAAAGTAGATTTCGTCCTCTTTCCAACCCAATTGGATTCACCTTTAAATTCCTCCGGAGCATTGAGATATGGACGAAACAATCTGACGCTGCAGCAGAATCTGAGTCAAACAACAAGTCCAAAGGTGTTGCATCACCTCCACTTGGGCCCATGAGCCTTGTACGACGTAGGGTTGGTTTTAGGCTGCCTTGGGACGTCTTCCCACCTCCTTGGCCGCCACCCCTTGCTCCTATATAAGTAGATCCATCTAGTAGCTTTTTCCTTGGGATTTGTTTAGTTAAAAGTTAGCCATTGCAACTTCGTGTACTTCGTTTGTGTCCAACGACCAGACCAAGACCGCTTACGGATCCCCACCTTTATCAATACTTCATCTATATTCGCAATATTCAGATTGCATTATTATATTCTTGCTTGTTCTTCGATTGCGTGCAGGAATAGACCTTCGTGGTCAGGCTGATTGTGCTTCCAGGATCGTTAGTAACCTCGGGAGATTGGTTTAGCGATTGCTAAGGCGCAACGTTGTGCACGTTTGTAGTCGGATCGTCAAAGTCGGCTCCACCAAATCGATAGTTATCATCTCATCGAAAGATCGGGACACCCTCGCCTTTATCACACACCCAATACAATGGTAAATTGTATAGGTGCACTAGTTCGGCGAAGAGATGGTGATACAAGTGCAATATGGATGGTAGATATAGGTTTTTGTAATTTGAAAATATAAAAACAGCAAGGTAGCAAGCGATAAAAGTGAGCGTAAACGGTAATGCAATGCTTGGAAACAAGGCCTAGGGTTCATACTTTCACTAGTGCAAGTTCTCTCAACAATAATAACATAATTGGATCATATAACAATCCCTCAACATGCAACAAAGAGTCACTCCAAAGTCACTAATAGCGGAGAACAAACAAAGAGATTATTGTATGGTACGAAACCACCTCAAAGTTATCCTTTCTGATCGATCTATTCAAGAGTCCATAGTAAAATAACACGAAGCTATTCTTTTCGTTCGATCTATCCTAGAGTTCGTACTAGTATAACACCTTAAGACACAAATCAACAAAAACCCTAATGTCACCTAGATACTCCAATGTCACCTCAAGTATCCGTGGGTATGATTATAGGATATGCATTATACAATCTCAGATTCATCTATTCAACCAACACAAAGAACTTCAAAGAGTGCCCCAAAGTTTCTACCGGAGAGTCAAGATGAAAACGTGTGCCAACCCCTATGCATAAGTTCACAAGGTCACTGAACCCACAAGTTGATCACCAAAACATACATCAAGTAGATCACATGAATATCCCATTGTCACCACAGATAAGCACATGCAAGACATACATCAAGTGTTCTCAAATCCTTAAAGACTCAATCCGATAAGATAACTTCAAAGGGAAAACTCAATCCATTACAAAAGATAGAGGGGGAGAAACATCATAAGATCCAACTATAATAGCAAAGCTCCCAATACATCAAGATCATGCTGAATCAAGAACACGAGAGAGATCAAACACATAGCTACTGGTACATACCCTCAGCCCCGAGGGTGAACTACTCCCTCCTCGTCATGGAGAGCGCCGGGATGATGAAGATGGCCACCAGTGAGGGATCCCCCTCCTGCAGGGTGCCGGAACAGGGTCTCGATTGGTTTTTGGTGGCTACAGAGGCTTGCGGCGGCGGAACTCCCGATCTAGGTTATTTTCTGGAGGTTTCTGTATTTATAGGAATTTTTGGCGTAGGTCTCACGTCAGGGGGGTCTCCGAGTCGTCCACGAGATAGGGGGACGTGCCCAGGGGGGTAGGGCGCGCCCCCCACCCTCATGGATATCTCGGGACTCTTCTGGCCCAACTCTTTTACCCCAGGGGCTTCTTTTGGTCCATAAAAAATCATCAAAAATTGGCACGTCAATTGGACTCCTTTTTGTATTCCTTTTCTGTAAAAATGAAAACAAGGAAAAAACAGAAACTGGCACTGGGCTCTAGGTTAATAGGTTAGTCCCAAAAATCATATAAAATAGCATATAAATGCATATAAAACATCCAAGATTGATAATATAATAGCATGGAACAATAAAAAATTATAGATACGTTGGAGACGTATCAAGCATCCCCAAGCTTAATTCCTGCTCGTCCTCGAGTAGGTAAATGATAAAAACAGAATTTTTGATGTGGAATGCTACCTAACATATTTATCAATGTCATCTTCTTTATTGTGGCAAGAATATTCAGATCCATAAGATTCAATACAAAAGTTTAATATTGACATAAAAATAATAATACTTCAAGCATACTAACCAAGCAATTATGTCTTCTCAAAATAACATAGCCAAAGAAAGCTCATCCCTACAGAATCATATAGTTTGGCCATGCTTCATTTTCGTCACAAAAAATGCTCTCATCATGCACAACCCCGATGACAAGCCAAGCAATTCTTTCATACTTTAGCATTCTCAAAAAATTTCAACTTTCACGCAATATATGAGCGTGAGCCATGGACATAGCACTATAGGTGGAACAGAATATGATGATGGAGGTTGTGTGGAGAAGACAAAAGGGAGAAAGTCTCACATCGATGCGGCTAATCAACGGGCTATGGAGATGCCCATCAATTGATGTCAATGCGAGGAGTAGGGATTGCCATGCAACGAATGCACTAGAGCTATAAATGTATGTAAGCTCAACAAAAGAAACTAAGTGAGTGTGTATCCAACTTGCTTGCTCACGAAGACCTAGGGCATTTTGAGGAAGCCCATCGTTGGAATATACAAGCCAAGTTCTATAATGAAAAATTCCCACTAGTATATGAAAGTGACAAAATAAGAGACTCTCTATCATGAAGATCATGGTGCTACTTTGAAGCACAAGTGTGGAAAAAGGATAGTAACATTGCCCCTTCTCTCTTTTTCTCTCATTTTTTGTTTGGGCCTTCTCTTTTTTATGGCCTCTTTTTTTCGTCCGGAGTCTCATCCCGACTTGTGGGAGAATCATAGTTCTCCATCATCCTTTCCTCACATGGGACAATGCTCTAATAATGAAGATCATCACACTTTTATTTACTTACAACTCAAGAATTACAACTCGATACTTAGAACAAAATATGACTAAGTAGATGCCTCCGGCGGTGTACCGGGGTTTGCAATGAATCAAGAGTGACATGTATATAAAAAATATGAACGATGGATTTGCCATAAATACGATGTCAACTACATGATCATGCAAGGCAATATGACAATGATGAAGCGTGTCATAATAAACGGAGCGGTGGAAAGTTGCATGGCAATATATCTCAGAATGGCTATGGAAATGCCATAATAGGTAGGTATGGTGGCTGTTTTGAGGAAGATATAAGGAGGCTTATGTGTGATAGAGCGTATCATATCACGGGGTTTGGATGCACCGGCGAAGTTTGCACCAACTCTCGAGGTGAGAAAGGGCATTGCACGGTACTGAAGAGGCTAGCAATGATGGAAGGGTGAGAGTGCGTATAATCCATGGACTCAACATTAGTCATAAAGAACTCACATAATTATTGCAAAAATCTACAAGTCATCAAAACCAAGCACTACGCGCATGCTCCTAGGGGGATAGATTGGTAGGCAAAGACCATCGCTCGTCCCCGACCGCCACTCATAAGGAAAGCAGTCAAAGAACACCTCATGCTTCAAATTTGTCACAAAACGGTTACCATACGTGCATGCTACGGGACTTGCAAGCCTCAACACAAGTATTTCTCAATTTCACAATTACTCAACTAGCACGACTCTAATATCACCATCTTTATAACTGAAAACAATTATCAAGTATCAAACTTCTCATATTTTTAATGCACTCTATATGAATTTTTTTATTATACCCATCTTGAATGCCCATCATATTAGGACTAATTTTATAACCAAAGCAAATTACCATGCTGTTCTAAAAGACTCTCAAAATAATATAAGTGAAGCATGAGAGATCAATCATTTCTATAAAATAAAAACACCACCGTACTCTAAAAAGATATAAGTGAAGCACTAGAGCAAACGACAAACTACTCCGAAAGATATAAGTGAAGATCAATGAGTAATTGAATAATTATGTAACTATGTGAAGACTCTCTAACATTTAATAATTTCAGATCTTGGTATTTTATTCAAACAGCAAGCAAAACAAAATAAAATAAAATGACGCTCCAAGCAAAACACATATCATGTGGTGAATAAAAATATAGCTCCAAGTAAAGTTACCGATGAACGAAGAGAAAGAGGGGATGCCATCCGGGGCATCCCCAAGCTTAGGCTCTTGGTTGTCCTTGAATATTACCTTGGGGTGCCTTGGGCATCCCCAAGCTTAGGCTCTTGCCACTCCATATTCCATAGTCCATCGAATCTTTACGCAAAACCTGAAAACTTCACAACACAAAACTTAACAGAAAACTCGTAAGCTCCGTTAGTATAAGAAAATAAATCACCACTTAGGTACTGTTGTGAACTCATTCTAAATTCATATTGGTGTAATATCTACTGTATTCCAACTTCTCTATGGTTCATACCCTCCGATACTACTCATAGATTCATCAAAATAAGCAAACAACACATAGAAAACAGAATCTGTCAAAAACAGAACAGTCTGTAGTAATCTGTATCATTCGAATACATATGTAACTCCAAAAATTATGATATAAATTGGTGGACCTGAGGAATTTATCTATTAATCATCTTCAAAAAGAATCGACCTAAAATCGCTCTCCAGTAAAATATGGCAGCTAATCTCGTGAGCGCAAAAGTTTCTGTTTTTTACAGCAAGATCGCAAAGACTTCACCCAAGTCTTCCCAAAGGTTCTACTTGGCACAAACACTAATTAAACATAAAACCACATCTAAACAGAGGCTATATGAATTACTTATTACTAAACAGGAGCAAAAGACAAAGAACAAAAATAAAATTGGGTTGCCTCCCAACAAGCGCTATCGTTTAACGCCCCTAGCTAGGCATGGTGATTTCAATGATGCTCACATAAAAGATAAGAATTGAAACATAAAGAGGGCATCATGAAGAATACGACTAGCACATTTAAGTCTAACTCACTTCCTATGCATAGGGATTTTGTGAGCAAACAATTTATGGGAACAAGAATTAACTAACATAGGAAAAGCAAAACAAGCATAACTTCAAGATTTTAAGCTCATAGAGAGGAAACTTGATATTATTGCAATTCCTACAAGCATATATTCCTCCCTCATAATAATTTTTAGTAGCATCATGAATGAATTCAACAATATAACCATCACATAAATCATTATTCTCATGATGCACAAGCATAGAAATTTTATTACTCTCCACATAAGCAAATTTATTCTCATGAATAGTGGTGGGAGCAAACTCAACAAAATAACTATCATGTGATTGAAAATTAAAATCAAGATGACAAGTTTCATGGTTATCATTATTCTTTATAGCATACATGTCATCACAATAATCATCATAGATAGGAGGCATGCTTTCATCATAGTAAATTTGCTCATCAAAACTTGGGGGACAAAAAATATCATCTTCATCAAACATAGCATCCCCAAGCTTGTGGCTTTGCATATCATTAGCATCATGGATATTCATAGAATTCATACAAACAACATTGCAATCATGCTCCTCATTTGAAGATTTAGTGCCAAACATTTTAATGCATTCTTCTTCTAACACTTTGGCACAATTATGGGAATCCTTATTTTCATGAAAGACATTAAAAAGGTGAAGCATATGAGGTAACCACAATTCCATTTTTTGTAATTTTCTTTTATAGACTAAACTAGTGATAAAACAAGAAACTAAAAGATTCGATTGCAAGATCTAAAGATATACCTTCAAGCACTAACCTCCGCAGCAACGGCGCCAGAAAAGAGCTTAGTTGACGGGGTGTTAGTGTCGCTTACCTAGCCTCCCCGGCAACGGCGCCAGAAATTTCTTGATGTCTACTACACAACCTTCTTCTTGTAGACATTGTTGGGCCTCCAAGTGTCTAGGACAGTAGCAAATTTCCCTCAAGTGGATGACCTAAGGTTTATCAATCCATGGGAGGCGTAGGATGAAGATGGTCTCTCTCAAGCAACCCTGCAACCAAATAACAAAGAGTCTCTTGTGTCCCCAACACACCCAATACAATGGTAAATTGTATAGGTGCACTAGTTCGGCGAAGAGATGGTGATACAAGTGCAATATGGATGGTAGATATAGGTTTTTGTAATCTAAAAATATAAAAACAGCAAGGTAGCAATAGATAAAAGTGAGCGTAAATGGTAATGCAATGCTAGGAAACAAGGCCTAGGGCTCATACTTTCACTAGTGCAAGTTCTCTCAACAATAACAACATAATTGGATCATATAACAATCCCTCAACATGCAACAAATAGTCACTCAAAAGTCACTAATAGCGGAGAACAAACGAAGAGATTATTGTAGGGTACGAAACCACCTCAAAGTTATCCTTTCTGACAGATCTATTCAAGAGTCCGTAGTAAAATAACACGAAGATATTCTTTCCATTCAATCTATCCTAGAGTTCGTACTAGAATAACACCTTAAGACACAAATCGACCAAAACCCTAATGTCACCTAGATACTCCAATGTCACCTCAAGTATCCGTGGGTATGATTATACGATATGCATCAGACAATCTCAGATTCATCTATTCAACCAACACGAAGAACTTCAAAGAGTGCCCCAAAGTTTCTACCGGAGAGTCAAGATGAAAATGTGTGTTAACCCCTATGCATAAGTTCAGAAGGTCACTGAACCCGTAAGTTGATCAGCAAAACATACATCAAGTAGATTACGTGAATATCCCATTGTCACCACAGATAAGCACATGCAAGACATACATCAAGTGTTCTCAAATCCTTGAAGACTCAATCCGATATGATAACTTCAAAGGGAAAACTCAATCCATTACAAGAGATAGAGGGGGAGAAACATCATAAGATCCAACTATAATAGCAGAGCTCGCGATACATCAAGATCGTGCCAAATCAAGAACACGAGAGAGAGAGAGAGAGAGATCAGACACATAGCTACTGGTA
Organism: Aegilops tauschii subsp. strangulata; assembly: GCF_002575655.3. Classification (NCBI taxonomy): domain Eukaryota; kingdom Viridiplantae; phylum Streptophyta; class Magnoliopsida; order Poales; family Poaceae; genus Aegilops; species Aegilops tauschii. The sequence goes on along the minus strand of NC_053035.3, from coordinate 182,752,283 downwards.
CATACCCTCAGCCCCGAGGGTGAACTACTCCCTCCTCGTCATGGAGAGCGCCGGGATGATGAAGATGGCCACCGGTGAGGGATCCCCCCTCTGGCAGGGTGCCGGAAAAGGGTCCCGATTGGTTTTTGGTGGCTACAGAGGCTTGCGGCGGCGGAACTCCCGATCTAGGTTATTTTCTGGAGGTTACCGTATTTATAGAATTTTTTTGCGTAGGTCTCACGTCAGGGGGGTCTCCGAGTCGTCCATGATATAGGGGGACGCGCCCAGGTGGGTAGGGCGCGCCCCCACCCTCGTGGATGGCTCGGGACTCTTCTGGCCCAACTCTTTTACTCCGGGGGCTTCTTTTGGTCCATAAAAAATCATCAAAAATTGGCATGTCAATTGGACTCCGTTTGGTATTCCTTTTTGTAAAACTCAAAAACAATGAAAAAACAGAAACTGGCACTGGGCTCTAGGTTAATAGGTTAGTCCCAAAAATCATATAAAATAGCATATAAATGCATATAAAACATCCAAGATTGATAATATAATAGCATGGAACAATAAAAAATTATAGATACGTTGGAGACGTATCACTGGTGCAGTTGTCTAATGGGGTAGCTGAGTGCTGAAGCTATATCATGTTGTACTCTGATGTATTTCAATTATGAAATCCTGCTTCCTTAATATGGAAATGAAATGTATTATGTGCTTAATATGAATGTCAATTAGATTAATAAATGGATTATTAATAATAGGGTAATTAGCCTGCTAATTGGGTTTTGCTATTGCAAATAGTTATTGAGAAAATAGCGTGGGCGATGACCTCAGGCAATGCACACAGTTTCTAGGAATAAACCGTGTTGGATCAATGAACAATCACACACGACCTTCTCTTGAAAACTATTTGCGTTAGGCCACCTTGCGCAAGTTTTTACCACATAAAAATGGTGTGTGATGGACAACCTTTGCCACACAGTTTCTTCTATGCACCGTGTGTGATGCACTCAATAGCGCAAACGATAAAATTGTTAATATCGTGTGCAATGGCAACGCTATCACAAACGATTTAATGGGGAAAATTGTGTGTGATGTACCTGTGAACGGAAAAGCTTTCCTTGGAGCGACTGTGTGGGATGTACATACGAACTTAAACGTTAAGCAGAGACTGACTGTGTGGGATGTACTTGCAACCAGAAACAATTTCACCTGTATAATTGTATTTTTAGCTCTACTGTATGTATTACCGTATTTGAGCGCTCGCCGGTCGCACACGACCTCATTCGGCTGAGCGTGTGTGCCAGGAGGGCATATCCCCGACTTTTTCTGGGTCGTGTGGGAAGGACCCCCTATCGCCCACACTCACTTGGCGACGGTTCCAAATGCCATCGCGGAAAGGGGTTAAAAACCGTTTGTATAGCACCTCGTTGTACCAGTGAAACTAAGCAGATGGCATTGCGATAGAGTAGAATGATAGTACTTGAATTTGAAAACATGTTATCATGAATGTAATAGGTACTGAAAAACAGGAAGGCATGACATATTTACATGCATGATCAGCAGGATAAGCACATGGCATTGCAACAGAGTAGATGCACTGCAGGACATTATATGCATGATGTACCCATATCACGGGCCAAGTTAGAGCAAGGACCTTGTGGGGTGAATAGGATTCATCATCTTTCTGAAAGTCTTCTGAAGAACTTCCTTTACATGTTCCATCATATTGGGTATCATTGGCGCCAAGTTTGTTGGCCGTTACATTGCTCCGTGAGGTTCTTGTGGTTATATCAGTGTGTGCAATTATATCTAACATGCATGGAAGACAACTAGTAGTTAGATTTACGTAATGAGTGCCTGTAGGATACGACATAAATAGTAGGACTAGGGTTAACTAGCAGCAACAGGTCTCAAAAACTAAAGGGAGAACACAGATAAAAGCTACAGAATATGTACCGTTTGTACTCGAGATTAACTAGATGGCACACAAAAATATTATAGAACAACATAGGTAATACTAGAAGTGGTATAATACTATAATCACTAGCCCGTGGGATAGCATTGGCTGATGGATGATAACTATGGAACAACGTTACCTAAAGAACAAGTCTCTTATCTGAGTTATGGAATAGCGTTAACTCCTGAACAAGACCCGTAAGAGATCAGCATGAATATACAGTGAAATGTGATAATATATTTTCCATGCTTAGATGAATAACAAAGCCATAAATGTTGCACAAAAGTAAGATGAGTACAACCTATCTGGCCGTCATCCATATGAGTGAGCATCATGTGCTGACTTGTCGATGGCCCTGCAGTTGTTGTGGCTGTCCATGTCGGGCACGCGCATTCGATGTAGGGAGCTGTTGAGTGGGGACTATAGCTCCCTTCTGGTGTATGCTTCCCTTGTTGGAGCAGCTGCGGTGAGAAAGAAGACGGTGTGGCTGAAGATGCAGAAAACGCATAATGTTAAGAACGAAACATATCTCTGATCTGAAAAAAATACCCTAAGAGATCAACAGTAAGGTACGAGAGTGGTCACACGTCTGTTGACTGAAGGCTAAATTTGGGTCACATGATTTTATTTTATTTTTCTACTGTCCGATCTACGTCGGATGGCTTGATGGCCGTCTTGTGCCTCCCGGCTGACCACCAGCAGAGCAGCCTGCCTCCGTCGTCCCTAGCTGCGAGAGCTCCGACCAAAACCCCGCTCCCCGCCCCACCGAACTCTCGTGGTTGCGCCGCCCCCGGCCAATCCACAAAGACTCGCCGTCATCCAGATACGGCGGTGGCAATACCTTCAACCCACGCAACTCTAAGATAGCCATCTAAGCGCTGCTTCCGCGGCGAACTTGCGCCCCCACACCCTTATGTTAGACACCAGCCAACCGACAGCCTAGGAGCTCCGCCGCCTCGAGGGGTGCTGCTTCCCAGTGGGAATTGATTGGCCCAGAATAAAAATTCAGACAACTGACGCCTAAATAAAGTGATTTGAGATGAGTGTACAACCTATCTTGCGGCCCGATGAAGTAGGCAGCTCCAGCTGCAGAGTCGGTGAGGCCGACACGGTTGCGGTGGCTACCGGCGGCAGGAAAGCAGAGATGTCGCGACGGTCGACGGCTACGGGGAAGCAGCGCCGGGGCCCTGGATGCATCCCAAGTTGGAGCCGCTCCGGCGCCGTGCACAATGGCGGGGGTGATCGCCTCTGGTACGGTTCACGCGGCCGTCGTCGAGGCAGCTCCGGCATCACGGAGTAAGAGGCACACGGCCCAGTGCACGACGGCAAATGGACAGCGTATCCGGCATTGGGGAGGAGGGCGGCGGTGAATTTGGTGTGGTGGGGGGCGCCATGGAGGAGGGGCTAAGGTTTCACGGCTGGGGAGAAGGGAGCTTCCGGGGAGAAGGTGATTTGGCGCCCACGAGGTATGAATGTGGAATTGGGAGGGGGAACCATGTCTTACGGACGCATTTGTCTGAAATGTGGGGGGGGGGGGTTATAGTTCTACCCCTGCCTTTAGGCTTCTGGGCTTGGGTCTGTGTACTGAGGGGCGGGGATAGTAGAGTAACTTTGCTTCTCCCAAATAGTGGGCGTGATCGATTTCGGCATGTTTTGAAATAGTGGGCGCGAGCGATTTCGGGCGAGGAGTGCATGTTTTCAAATAGTGGGCGTGAGCGATTTCGGGCGAGGAGGGTGTGTTTCGAAATAGTCGGCGCGAGCGATTTCGGGCGAGGAGAGGGTGTTTTGCCGCCCATGGTTTATGAATTATTCGGCACATGTCATTTTGGCCGAGGAGAAGGCGCGCTTGGATGAAGTTATGAACCTTCCCTCGATGTACAACGGGCCAATTGACGCGTGTCCCACATAGGCCGGTAATTTCGCGTCTCCCATTTATTTGCTCGGGTGAATTCCACTGAGCAGAGGGTGTTTAGCGGTTCATTCAAATTTTGGGATAACGAGCATCCACGTCTACCTTACCATGTCGATTCAAATCAAAGTTTGAAATATTAGCTTGCCACTTCTTTTTTAGATGGAGAGATGATGCTCGGGACTAATGTGTTTTTACATGCTCGTTCTAACGATTTACCATATGACAAATGCTCGTTCTAACGATTTACCATATGACAAATAGTTGACCCACTCAAAAACGGGAATCAAACCCAAAATGAAATATCCTGATTCAATGAAATAGCTCATTCACCAGGTCAAAATAGTGAACTAAATCAAAAATTGAACACCTCAATCGAGTAGCATGCTGTACAGTATTATAGTACTCCATGAACATGTTGAAAGTCAAATTAATGAACTTGGTTGATACGCATATCTCCGTTCATGTGTGGATTGCATACAACATGTTCTCCAATTCAAATATTTGAATGCAAGTTTATATCGAAACATGGTTTATATCAGTCTTTGATGCATAAAACGCGACCTTCCCCTCTCCCGGACTCCTGTTCTCTCTCTCGCCGACAGTCTCCAATTCTATGGCACACATCCAAACCCAAACCTTGTTGGTCCCTCTCCCCTCTCTCTCTCTCTCTCTCTCTCTCTCTCCCTCTCCCTCTCTCTCTCTCTCTGGGGGGGGGGGTCTTTCTAGTTCGCATGCACACTCCTTGTATAGGCCTCTCTGGCCCACTATGTATGATTCTCTAGTCCAAGCTAAATATCTTGGGTGCACTCATCGTACACACACAAATTCCCTGGCTCGTTGCCCATAACTCTCTCACGCGCCACTCTGCCGTCTCGGAGCTCTTCCCTCTCTCTCTCTCAAACTCTCCATCTCCCTGGGTCACACATACACATGCATATCTCGCTCGCACTCGATAGACCCATCTAAAACTCTCTCTCTCCCTCGTTCTCTCTCCATCTCACACACACACACACAATGTCACGCCTAGCCAAGTATGATGGTCTCTCACTCAATTTTAGGCACACGTAGTCCCCCTATATGTATATGACTAGCTAATTCTTAGTCTCCATCACAAACATGTGCATGGTCTATCTCAATTTCTCTCGGGGCACTTCTATCGCACACGCTCCTCGTCCCTCGATCTCCCACCCATAAAGTCCCCTCACGATCTCGAGGGGATCTCTCTATCACAAACACACCCTCACTCCCTCCCCATTCGTCCATCTTCTCCATGCGTCCCTCTCGACCTTTGTCCCTTGTTGGCTAGACCTCTGTTGGAGATGTGCTATAGGGGTGTCTCTCTCCGTTGCAAGCAATCAGACACTAGCTATCTTCGTGTATCTCCTCACCTTGCTTTTCTATCTCGGCGATGCATGCATGATATGTTTGCATAAGAAACGAACACACACTCTCTCTAATTATCGTTTGTTGTCCCTTTCTCTTTCACATCCACACTCATTTTGCACACTCACTCATTCTCCTTCACACGTACTTGATCTCTCTCGACTTAGGCACTCTCTTCGGTCCATAGCATATAGATATATTGAAAAGTCAAGCATCACAAAGTTTGACCATGTACATTGATAGAGGCAAAGGTGTCCCGTCTTTCGATGAGATGATGGATATCGCTTTGGTGGAAGTCGACTTTGACGATCCAACTACGAACGTGCGAGGACGTCGCGCCTTAGCAATCGCTAAACCAACTCCAAGAGGTTATTGACCACACCGGAGCACAATCAACCTGACCACGAGGGTCTATTTCCTGCGAGCAAACGAAGAACAAGCAAGAAACTGAGATTGCAATCTAGATATTGCGAATATAAGATGAAAGCTTTATTGATCAAGGTGGGGTTCTGTGACGCCTTTGTCTGGTCGTTGAACACAAACGAAGTACGCGAAGTTGCAGCTATGGCAAACTTTAATCTAAACAAAACCCAAAGTCTAAACGACGCCCTAATGGCTGTATATATGGAGGAAGAGGGGGGGGGGGATTTCGTGGCCCTTGGGGAAGGGGTCCGACACCAACCCTATCTCTTGTTTCCCCACACATACGGACTCAAGTATTTCGAAATTACATGGGCCTGGGCCAATAATAAGGTGACGCAGCACCTAGAATAGCCTCTGGACGAAAGCTATGAAGTAGCATCTTGATGAGGAAATCAATACCATTGTTACACCCACAGCCCCTGCTGCTATACATACTGGACCAATTACTAGAGCTCGCGCACGCCAATTAAATTACCAGGTACTTTCGTTTCTTGGTAATGATTCTAATGTTCATGAGAATATGATGCTGCCTAAATGGGATACATTTGTTTTGCTTACAAATGAAGGGCCTAACTTTGAGAAGGATGAACATTGGAGCAAGAACAAGCATGGAGATGATGGCATGCGCATGGGGGACAAGAACGGAGTTACAAGTGATGATTTCAGGACATTGAAGCCACCATAATGCGTGCATGAAGCCTTGGACGAAATATACAAGATGCTACTTCATAACTTTCGTCCAGAGGCTATTCTAGGTGCTGCGTCACCTTATTATTGGGCCAGGCCCATGTAATTTCGAAATACTTGAGTATAGGCTATTTTTAGAGTCCGTATGTGCGGGGAAACAAGAGATAGGGTTGGTTTCGGACCCATTCCCCAAGGGCCACGAAATTTCCCCCTCTTCCTCCATATATACAGCCCTTAGGGCGTCGTTTAGACTTTGGGTTTTGTTTAGATTAAAAGTTCGCCATAGCTGCAACTTCGCGTACTTCGTTTGTGTTCAACGACCAGACAAAGGCGTCACAGAACCCCACCTTGATCAATAAAGCTTTCATCTTATATTCGCAATATCCAGATTGCAATCTCAGTTTCTTGCTTGTTCTTCGTTTGCTCGCAGGAAACAGACCCTCGTGGTCAGGTTGATCGTGCTACGGCGTGGTCAATAACCTCTCGGAGTTGGTTTAGCGATTGCTAAGGCGCGACGTCATCGCACGTTCGTAGTCGGATCGTCAAAGTCGACTTCCACCAAAGCGATATCCATCATCTCATCGAATGACGGGACACCTGTGCCTCTATCAAGTGGTATCAGATTTCCAGGTTGCTCGGTGAGATTTTACAGTTTTTCGTAGTTTAGATCGAGTCTGTTCTTCATACCTACAGTCCACGAAAAAGCCACACACAAAAAATTAGGGTTAGTTCATCATATCCGAACCAATCTGAGCCTTTGCATAATCTTTTTAGTGTTTTTGCTTTGTTGAATTTGCGGTTGCATCGTCGTGTCAAGTTGCTGGTCTTAGAGTCTAGTCTTTTAGAGTTTCGAGTTCTGGTCATAAGTTGTGACGCCGCCGCCGCACCATCATCATCGCCTTGCCATCTACCACTATTGCTTATCCGCCACCGCTCTGAATCCGTATCCATATACCACCACCAATCCGTATCCATATACCACCACCGATCCGTATCCATATACCACCACCGCTACCATATACCACCACCGCTGCCATATCCTACCACCATATATCCACCACCAATCCGAGTTCTTTTCATATTCGGTTTGTTTTAGAGATCCATCTATTTTCCGTTTCGTGTTTTACAGTGATTTTTTGTCGCACTTTTTCGTCGTCGCTGCCCTGATTTCCAAAAAAAATAGTCAAAAAAATTTTGTGCCTATCCTGTCAGTTTGACCTGGGAAGAGTTTTGAGACACTCGCCATTATAGTGATTTTTCGCAAAAAAAAGAGCGCAAAAAAAAAGAGCAAATTTTTTGTCCAGAGTGTGCTTTTCCCTTGTTTACGTGCAGCGCCGTGATTTTGTTAGTGTTCTAGGCTCGCGTCTCTAGCACGGTCTAGCCTAGGACCAGCACAGTACCGTCGTTGAGCGTTTATTCAACTTTGCATCTCTGAATTGATTATTGCTGACCATTTTTGCTACCATATTATAAGCCTTCCCAGCTCCACATACATCTACATCGTGCGTTTGACTCTCCCTGGTAATCGCTCTATTCAAGCTTTGAGAGTTTTGACTACAACGGTTGCCGATCACCACCTGCTGCTGGGTAAGAACTGGTAAGAATTTGAGATTCGCTTGAAGGATTTGTGACACACCACCATCACCACCACTTCCTAGTAGTCTGTAGGATCATATTCTTTTGTGTTTCTATTGCTGCTAACCATGGCAGGATCACAAGCCGATGAGACTGATTGGGAGAACATGACGAACAAGGAGTTACATGATAAATTTCAGCAAATGATGAGTGGCCAGGTGGGAGATCTGCTAAACAGATTTGAAGAGGCTATGGAGAAGATAGATGCCATGGAGAAGTCGTTCGAGACAAAGCTGGATAACAAGTTTACTGACTTACTCAAGCGTCTTCCCCAACCACCACCGGCTGCATATGTCGCACCTCTACAACAACAACAACCACATCTCCAACGCCGCCTTCCAAATCAAGTGGGACGAGCACAGCGCGTTCCAATTGAGACTGGTCAAAATTCGGGTGCCGCTGCACCTACTGTTGATGCTTCTTTGGCTCCTGCTACTGCGGCGGCTGAGGAGGATGACGATTATGCGGGCGCTTATGAGGATGAGGTTGATCAAAATCAGAACTACGTGCAGCCACCAGCACCACCACCAGCAGGTCGACCTCAGGTATATATTCGCAACGGTAGGCTGGCACCACCACCTCAGGTACGAGATCATGACAGTCTCCCTAAACTGAAATTGAATATTCCACCATTTGAGGGTAGATATGTTCCTGATATATATCTTACTTGGGAGTTAGAAACTGACCAACGATTTACATGTTTACAATATCCTGAGGAGAGACGTGTTCCTGCTGCTGTTTGTGCTTTCACTAGCTTTGCATGTGTTTGGTGGTCTGAACATTGTAGATTATATCCTGTTCCAGCGGCTGCTTTGAAAACTGCTATGCGTACTCGTTGGATTCCACCATATTATCAACGTGAATTACTTCAAAAATTGCAGCGCTTAAGAAAAGGGAAAAATTCTGTAGAAGAATATTATCAGGAATTACAAACTGGCATGATTAGATGTGGTATTGTTGAGGAGAATGAAGCTATGCTTGCAAGTTTTATGGGTGGATTAAATAAAGAGATTCAGACCATTCTAGAGTATAAGGATTATAATAATATCACTCGTTTATTCCATCTTGCTTGTAAAGCTGAACATGAAGTGCAGGATCGACACGCATTGGCGCGAACTAACTTTTCTGCAGGTCGACCTTCATCATGGACACCACGTGCATCCTCTACTTCCACTTCACCATCACCCCCATCAGGTGCCACCTCCAGCCGTGATACAAGAAAGCAGGCACAACCACCACTCTCTGCCAAGAGCACACCTGCCGGGCCTGCGCAGAGCTCTTCTTCTTCCATGGCGTCAACAGGGCACACAAGTGATATTATTTGTCGTCGTTGTAAGGGAAGAGGACATTATGCGAGAGAATGCAAATCTCAGCGTGTGATGATTGCTACTGAGGATGGTGGATATGAGTCCGCTAGTGACTATGATGAGGAGACTTTGGCTCTTATTACACGTGAAGAACATGGTGGAGATGATTCTGAAAATGAGACGCAATACATGGCTCCTGAAGACGCTGACAGGTATGAATGTTTAGTTGCTCAACGTGTTTTGAGTGTGCAGGTCACACAAGCAGAGCAAAATCAGAGGCATAATTTGTTCCATACAAAGGGAGTTGTGAAGGAACGTTCTGTTCGCGTCATCATAGATGGAGGGAGTTGTAACAACTTGGCTAGCATGGAGATGGTGGAGAAACTATCTCTCACCACAAGACCACATCCACATCCTTACTACATCCAATGGCTCAACAACAGCGGCAAGGTTAAGGTAACACGTACTGTTCGTGTGCATTTTAGTATCTCTACATATGCTGATTATGTTGATTGTGATGTGGTACCCATGCAAGCATGTTCCTTATTACTTGGTAGACCATGGCAATTTGATAAAAATTCTGTACACCATGGTAGAAACAATCAGTATACTCTTGTTCATAAGGATAAAAATATTACTTTGCTTCCTATGACTCCTGATTCCATTTTGAAAGATGACATTAATAGAGCTAATAAAGCAAAACAGGAGAAAAATAAGAGTGAAAATCAGATTGTGGCAAAAGAATTTGAGCAACAAATGAAACCTAATAATAAACTATCTAGTGTTGTTTCTGAAATTAAATTGAAAAGTCCACGTTTACTTGCCACAAAATCTGATATTGATGAGCTAGATTTCAACAAATCTGTTTGCTATGCTTTTGTGTGCAAAGAGGCATTATTTTCATTCGACGACGTGCCTTTCTCTTTGCCCCCTGCTGTCACTAACATTTTGCAGGAGTTCGCTGACGTCTTCCCACAAGACGTGCCACCGGGATTACCACCTATTCGAGGGATTGAGCATCAAATTGATTTAATTCCCGGTGCATCGCTACCCAACCGTGCACCATACCGTACCAATCCAGAGGAGACGAAGGAGATTATGCGTCAAGTACAGGAGCTGCTCGACAAAGGTTATATACGCGAATCTCTTAGTCCTTGTGCTGTTCCTATTATACTAGTGCCTAAAAAGGATGGTACGTCGCGTATGTGTGTTGATTGTACAGGCATTAATAATATTACTATTCGTTACCGTCATCCTATTCCTAGGCTAGATGATATGCTTGATGAATTGAGTGGCTCTACAATATTCTCCAAAGTTGATTTGCGTAGTGGATACCATCAAATTCGTATGAAATTGGGAGATGAATGGAAAACTGCATTTAAAACTAAGTTTGGTTTATATGAGTGGTTAGTCATGCCTTTTGGGTTAACTAATGCACCTGGTACTTTCATGAGACTAATGAACGAAGTTTTACGTGCTTTCGTTGGACGATTTGTGGTAGTCTATTTTGATGATATACTGATTTGTAGCAAATCTTTGGAAGAACATTTGGAACATTTACGTGCTGTTTTTATTGCTCTACGTGATGCACGTTTGTTTGGTAACCTTGGGAAGTGCACCTTTTGCACCGACCGAGTATCTTTTCTTGGCTATGTTGTTACTCCACAGGGAATTGAAGTTGATAAAGCCAAGATTGAACCTATTGAGAGTTGGCCGCAGCCCAAAACGGTCACACAAGTGCGGAGTTTTCTTGGACTCGCTGGTTTCTATAGGCGTTTTGTGAGAGATTTTAGCACCGTTGCTGCACCTCTCAACGAGCTTACAAAGAAGGATGTGCCTTTTGTTTGGGGTACCGCACAGGAAGAAGCCTTCACGGTATTGAAAGATAAGTTGACACATGCTCCTTTACTCCAACTTCCTGATTTTAATAAGACTTTCGAGCTTGAATGTGATGCTAGTGGAATTGGATTAGGAGGTGTGTTATTACAAGATGGTAAACCCGTTGCATACTTTTCTGAAAAATTGAGTGGGCCTAGTCTGAATTATTCTACTTATGATAAAGAACTATATGCTCTTGTTCGGACTTTAGAAACATGGCAACATTATTTATGGCCCAAAGAATTTGTTATACATTCTGATCATGAATCTTTGAAACATATTAAAAGTCAAGCTAAATTGAATCGTAAACATGCTAAATGGGTTGAATTCATTGAAACTTTCCCTTATGTCATTAAACACAAGAAGGGTAAAGAAAATGTTATTGCTGATGCATTGTCTCGTCGCTATACTATGCTTTCACAACTTGACTTCAAAATATTTGGTTTGGAGATCATCAAAGATCAATATGTGCATGATGCTGATTTTAAAGATGTTTTGCAGAATTGTAAAGAAGGAAGAACCTGGAACAAGTTTGTCGTTAATGATGGATTTGTGTTCCATGCTAACAAGCTATGCATTCCAGCTAGCTCTCTTCGTCTTTTGTTGTTGCAGGAGGCGCATGGAGGAGGATTAATGGGACACTTTGGCGTGAAGAAGACGGAGGACGTACTTGCTACACATTTCTTTTGGCCAAAGATGAGACGGGATGTTGAGTGTTTTGTTGCTCGCTGCACTACATGTCAAAAAGCTAAGTCATGACTCAATCCTCATGGTTTATATATGCCTTTGCCTGTACCTAGTGTTCCTTGGGAGGATATATCTATGGACTTTGTTTTAGGTTTACCTCGAACAAAGAAGGGGAGGGATAGCATATTTGTTGTCGTGGATAGATTCTCAAAAATGGCACACTTTATACCATGTCATAAAAGCGATGATGCTGTTAATGTTGCTGATTTGTTCTTCCGTGAAATTATTCGTTTGCATGGTGTGCCAAATACTATTGTTTCAGATCGTGATACTAAATTTCTTAGCCACTTTTGGAGATGTTTATGGGCTAAGTTGGGGACTAAACTGCTTTTTAGTACTACTTGTCACCCCCAAACTGATGGACAAACTGAAGTAGTCAATAGAACATTGTCTACTATGCTTAGGGCTGTTTTGAAGAATAATAAGAAAATGTGGGAAGAATGCTTGCCTCATATTGAGTTTGCTTATAATCGTTCATTGCATTCTACTACCTCGTGCACCTATTGATTTGTTGCCTCTTCCATCTTCGGAGAAGGTTAATTTTGATGCTAAACAACATGATGAATTGATCTTAAAAATGCATGAGTTAACGAAGGAAAACGTTGAGCGTATGAATGCTACATATAAACTTGCTAGAGATAAGGGTAGAAAACATGTTGTGTTTGCACCTGGAGATCTTGTTTGGTTACATTTGCGTAAGGATAGATTTCCTGATTTGCGCAAATCAAAGCTAATGCCACGTGCTGATGGTCCTTTTAAGGTGTTAGAGAAAATAAATGATAACAACTTGAGCTGCCTGCAGATTTTGGGGTTAGTCCCACTTTTAACATTGCAGATTTGAAGCCTTATTTGGGTGAGGGAGATGAGCTTCCGTCGAGGACGACTTCATTTCAAGAAGGGGAGGATGATGAGGACATCAATACCATTGTTACACCCACAGCCCCTGCTGCTATACATACTGGACCAATTACTAGAGCTCGCGCACGCCAATTAAATTACCAGGTACTTTCGTTTCTTGGTAATGATTCTAATGTTCATGAGAATATGATGCTGCCTAAATGGGATACATTTGTTTTGCTTACAAATGAAGGGCCTAGCTTTGAGAAGGATGAACATTGGAGCAAGAACAAGCATGGAGATGATGGCATGCGCATGGGGGACAAGAACGGAGTTACAAGTGATGATTTCAGGACATTGAAGCCACCATAATGCGTGCATGAAGCCTTGGACGAAATATACAAGATGCGACTTCATAACTTTTGTCCAGAGGCTATTCTAGGTGCTGCGTCACCTTATTATTGGGCCAGGCCCATGTAATTTAGAAATACTTGAGTATAGGCTATTTTTAGAGTCCGTATGTGTGGGGAAACAAGAGATAGGGTTGGTTTCGAACCCCTTCCCCAAGGGCCACGAAATTTCCCCCTCTACCTCCATATATACAGCCCTTAGGGCGTCGTTTAGACTTAGGGTTTTGTTTAGATTAAAAGTTCGCCATAGCTGCAACTTCGTGTACTTCGTTTGTGTTCAACGACCAGACAAAGGCGTCACAGAACCCCACCTTGATCAATAAAGTTTTCATCTTATATTCGCAATATCCAGATTGCAATCTCAGTTTCTTGCTTGTTCTTCGTTTGCTCGCAGGAAACAGACCCTCGTGGTCAGGTTGATCGTGCTCCGGCGTGGTCAATAACCTCTCGGAGTTGGTTTAGCGGTTGCTAAGGCGCGACGTCATCGCACGTTCGTAGTCGGATCGTCAAAGTCGACTTCCACCAAAGCGATATCCATCATCTCATCGAAAGACGGGACACCTTTGCCTCTATCACATCTTGTATATTTCGTCCGAGGCTTCATGCACGCATTATGGTGGCTTCAACGTCCTGAAATCATCACTTGTAACTACGTTCTTGTTCCCCTTGCGCATGCCATCATCTCCATGCTTGTTCTTGCTCCAATGTTCATCGTTCTCCAAGCTAGGGCCTTCATTTGTAAGGAAAACAAATGTATCCAATTTAGGCAGCATCATATTCTCATGAACATTAGAATCATTACCAAGAAACGAAAGTACCTGGTAATTTAATTGGCGTGCGCGAGCTCTAGTAATTGGTCCAGTATGTATAGCAGCAGGGGCTGTGGGTGTAACAATGGTATTGATGTCCTCATCATCATCCCCTTAGTGAAATGAAGTCGTCCTCGATGGAAGCTCATCTTCCTCAGCCAAATAAGGCTTCAAATCTGCAATGTTAAAAGTGGGACTAACCCCAAAATCTGCAGGCAGCTCAAGTTAATATGCATTATCATTTATTTTCTCTAATACCTTAAAAGGACCATCAGCACGTGGCATTAGCTTTGATTTGCGCAAATCAGGAAATCTAACCTTACGCAAATGTAACCAAACAAGATCTCCAGGTGCAAACGCAACATGTTTTCTACCCTTATCTCCAACAAGTTTATATTTAGCATTCATACGCTCAATGTTTTCCTTAGTTAACTCATGCATTTTTAAAATCAATTCAGCAGGTTGTTTAGCATCAAAATTAACCTTCTCCGAAGATGGAAGAGGCAACAAATCAATAGGTGCACGAGGTAGGAAACCATACACAATTTCAAAAGGGCACATCTTAGTAGTAGAATGCAATGAACGATTATAAGCAAATTCAATATGAGGCAAGCATTCTTCCCACATTTTCTTATTATTCTTCAAAACAGCCCTAAGCATAGTAGACAATGTTCTATTGACTACTTCAGTTTGTCCATCAGTTTGAGGGTGACAAGTAGTACCGAAAAGCAGTTTAGTCCCCAACTTATCCCATAAACATCTTCAAAAGTGGCTAAGAAATTAAGTATCACGATCTGAAACAATAGTATTTGGTACACCATGCAAGCGAATAATTTCACGAAAGAACAAATCAGCAACATTAACAGCATCATCGCTTTTATGACATGGTATAAAGTGTGCCATTTTCGAGAATCTATCCACGACAACAAATATGCTATCCCTCCCCTTCTTTGTTCGAGGTAAACCTAAAACAAAGTCCATAGATATATCCTCCCAAGGAACACTAGGTACAGGCAAAGGCATATATAAACCATGAGGATTGAGTCGCGACTTAGCTTTTTGACATGTAGTGCAGCGAGCAACAAAGCGCTCAACATCCCGTCTCATCTTTGGCCAAAAGAAATGTGTAGGAAGTACGTCCTCCGTCTTCTTCACGCCAAAGTGTCCCATTAATCCTCCTCCATGCGCCTCCTGCAACAACAAAAGACGAATGGAGCTAGCGGGAATGCATAGCTTGTTAGCATGGAACACAAATCCATCATTAACGACGAACTTGTTCCATGTTCGTCCTTCTTTACAATTCTGCAATACATCTTCAAAATCAGCATCATGCACATATTGATCTTTGATGGTCTCCAAACCAAATATTTTAGAGTCAAGTTGTGAAAGGATAGTATAGCGACGAGACAATGCATCAGCAATAACATTTTCTTTACCCTTCTTGTGTTTAATGACATAAGGGAAAGTCTCAATAAATTCAACCCATTTAGCATGTCTACGATTCAGTTTAGCTTGACTTTTAATATGTTTCAAAGATTTGTGATCAGAATGTATAACAAATTCTTTGGGCCATAAATAATGTTGCCATGTTTCTAAAGTTCGAACAAGAGCATATAATTCTTTATCATAAGTAGAATAATTCAGACTAGGCCCACTCAATTTTTCAGAAAAGTATGCAACAGGTTTGCCATCTTGTAATAACACACCTCCTAATCCAATTCCACTAGCATCGCCTTCAAGTTCAAAAGTCTTATTAAAATCAGGAAGTTGGAGTAAAGGAGCATGTGTCAACTTATCTTTCAATACCGTGAAGGCTTCTTCCTGTGCGGTACCCCAAACAAAAGGCATATCCTTCTTTGTAAACTCATTGAGAGGTGCAGCAATGGTGCTGAAATCTCTCACAAAACGCCTATAGAATCCTGCGAGGCCTAGAAAACTCCTCACTTGTGTGACCGTTTTGGGCTGCGGCCAACTCTCAATAGCTTCAATCTTGGCTTTATCAACTTCAATTCCCAGTGGAGTAACAACATAGCCAAGAAAAGACACTCGGTCGGTGCAAAAGGTGCACTTCCCAAGGTTACCAAACAAACGTGCATCACGTAGAGCAATAAAAACAGCACGTAAATGTTCCAAATGTTCCTCCAAAGATTTGCTATAAATCAATATGTCACCAAAGTAAACTACCACAAATCGTCCAATGAAAGCACGTAAAACTTCGTTCATTAATCTCATGAAAGTACTAGGTGCATTAGTTAACCCAAAAGGCATGACTAACCACTCATATAATCCAAACTTAGTTTTAAATGCTGTTTTCCATTCATCTCCCAATTTCATACGAATTTGATGGTATCCACTACGCAAATCAACTTTGGAGAATATTGTAGAGCCACTCAATTCATCAAGCATATCATCTAGCCTAGGAATAGGATGACGATAGCGAATAGTAATATTATTAATGCCTCTACAATCTACGCACATACGCGAAGTACCATCCTTTTTCGGCACTAAAATGATAGGAACAGCACAAGGACTAAGGGATTCGTGTATATAACCTTTGTCGAGCAGCTCCTGTACTTGACGCATAATCTCCTTCGTCTCCTCTGGATTGGTACGGTATGGTGCACGGTTGGGTAATGATGCACCGGGAATTAAGTCAATCTGATGCTCAATCCCTCGAATGGGAGGTAATCCCGGTGGCACGTCTTGTGGAAAGACGTCAGCGAACTCCTGCAAAATGTTAGTGACAGCAGGAGGCAAAGAGGAAGGCACGTCCTCGAATGAAAATAATGCCTCTTTGCACACAAAAGCATAGCAAACAGATTTGCTGAAATCTAGCTCATCAATATCAGATTTGGTGGCAAATAAAGATGCACTTTTCAATTTAATTTCAGAAGCAACACTAGATGGTTTATTATTGGGCTTCATTTGTTGCTCAAATTCTTTTGCCACAATCTGATTTTCACTCTTATTCTTCTCCTGTTTTGCTTTATTATCTCTATTAATATCATCTTTCAAAATGGAATCAGGAGTCATAGGAAGCAAAGTAATATTTTTATCCTTATGAACAAGAGTATACTAATTGTTTCTACCATGGTGTACAGAATTTTTATCAAATTGCCATGGTCTACCAAGTAATAAGGAACATGCTTGCATGGGTACCACATCACAATCAACATAATCAGCATATGTAGAGATACTAAAATGCACACGAACAGTACGTGTTACCTTAACCTTGCCGCTGTTGTTGAGCCATTGGATGTAGTAAGGATGTGGATGTGGTCTTGTGGTGAGAGATAGCTTCTCCACCATCTCCATGCTAGCCAAGTTGTTGCAGCTCCCTCCATCTATGATGGCGCGCACAGAACGTTCCTTCACAACTCCCTTTGTATGGAACAAATTATGCCTCTGATTTTGCTCAGCTTGTGTGACCTGCACACTCAAAACACGTTGAGCAACTAAACATTCATACCTGTCAGCGTCTTCAGGAGCCATGTATTGCATCTCATGATCAGAATCATCTCCACCGTGTTCTTCACGTGTGATAAGAGCTAAAGTCTCCTCATCATAGTCACTAGGGGACTCATACCCACCATCCTCAGTAGCAATCATCACACACTGAGATTTGCATTCTCACGCATAATGTCCTCTTCCCTTACAGCGACGACAAATAATATCACTTGTGTGCCCTGTTGATGCCATGGACGAAGAAGAGCTTTGTGCAGGCCCGGCAGGTGCGCTCTTGGCAGATAGTGGTGGTTGTGCCTGCTTTCTTGTATCACGGCTGGAGGTGGCACCTGATGGAGGTGCTGGTGCAGTGGAAGTAGAGGATGCACGCGGTGTCCATGATGAAGGTCGACCTGCAGAAAAGTTAGTTCGTGCCAATGCTTGTCTATCCTGCACTTCACGTTCAGCTTTACAAGCAAGATGGAATAAACGAGTGATATTAGTATACTCCTTATACTCTAGAATGGTCAGAATCTCTCTATTTAATCCACCCATAAAACGTGCAAGCATAGCTTCGTTGTCCTCAACAATACCACATCTAATCATGCCAGTTTGTAATTCCTGATAATATTCTTCTACAGAATTTTTCCCTTGTCGTAAACGCTGCAATTTTTGAAGCAATTCACGTTGATAATATGGTGGAACCCAACGAGTACGCATAGCAGTTTTCAAAGCAGCCCAAGTAGCTGGAATAGGATATAATCTACAATGTTCAGACCACCATACACATGAAAAACTAGTGAAAGCACAAACAACAACAGCAACCCGTCTCTCCTCGGGATATTGTAAACATGTAAAACGTTGTTCAGTTTCTAACTCCCAAGTAAGATATATATCAGGAACATATCTACCCTCAAATGGTGGAATATTCAATTTTAGTTTAGGAATATGGTCATTATCTCGTACCTGAGGTGGTGGTGCAGGCCTACCGTTGCGAATATATACCTGAGGTCGACCTGCTGGTGGTGGTGCTGGTGGCTGCACGTAGTTCTGATTTTGATCAACCTCATCCTCATAATCGCCACATAATCGTCATCCTCCTCAGCCGCCGCAGCAGCAGGAGCCAAAGAAGCATCAATAGTAGGTGCAGCGGCACCCGAATTTTGACCAGTCTCAATTGGAACGCGCTGTACTCGTCCCACTTGATTTGGAAGGCGGCGTTGGAGATGTGGTTGTTGTTGTGGTAGAGGTGCGACAGGTGCAGCCGGTGGTGGTTGGGGAAGACGCTTGAGCAATTCATTAAACCTGTTATCCAGCTTTGTCTCAAACGGCTTCTCCACGGCATCTATCTTCTCCATAGCCTCTTCAAATCTGTTTAGCACATCTCCCACCTGGCCACTCATCATTTGCTGAAATTTATCATGCAACCCCCTTGTTCGTCATGTTCTCCCAATCAGTCTCATCGGCTTGTGATCCTGCCATGGTTAGCAGCAATAGAAACACAAAAGAATATGATCCTACAGACTACTAGGAAGTGGTGGTGATGGTGGTGTGTCACAAATCCTTCAAGCGAATCCAAATTCTTACCAGTTCTTACCCAGCAGCAGGTGGTGATCGGCAACCGTTGTAGTCAAAACTCTCAAAGCTTGGATAGAGCGATTACCAGGGAGAGTCAAACGCACGACGTAGATGTATGTGGAGCTGGGAAGGCTTATAATATGGTAGCAAAAAGGGTCAGCAATAATCAGTTCAGATATGCAAAGTTGAATAAACGCTCAACGATGGTACTGTGCTGGTCCTAGGCTAGACCGCGCTAGAGACGCGAGCCTAGAACACTAACAAAATCACGGCGCTGCACGTAAACAAGGGAGGAGCACACTCTGAAACTTTTTTTTCACTTTTTTTTGCTCCGCAACAAATTTTTTTTCGAAAAAGTCTACAAATGGCCTAAAAACTGCCTAGCCAGAATTTAATTTTTTGAAACTGGAACTATTTTTCTATTGCGGGTAACACAAAAGTTTGGGAGTCCTTCTCTGTCACGACTCGGAGTATGGCGTGATCTGGAAATCCAAAACAGAGTAACAAAATACTGGACTTGGACTAGGACTGGTGGCGGAGATGAATCTGGTGGAACTCGGACTGGTGGCGGAGATGAATCTGGTGGAACTCGGACTGGTGGCGGATATATGTTGCAGGTGTACTCGGATTGGCGTGATGGCGGCGGATATGTGGTGGCGTATATGGACTCGGATTGGCGGTGAATATGTGGTGGTGGTATATGGCAGCGGCGATGAAGTTGGTGCAGTGGTGGTATATGGCAGCAGCGATGATGATGATGCGGTGGTGATATATGGCAGCGGCGACGTGATAACCTGTGAACAGAACTCGAAACTCTAAAGGACTAGACGCTAAGACCAGCAACTTGACACGACGATGCAACCGCAAATTCAACAAAGCAAACACAGAAAAGATTATGCAAAGGCTCAGATTGGTTCGGATAGGATGAACTAACCCTAATTTTTTTTGGCTTTTTCGTGGACTATAGGTATGAAGAACAAACTCGATCTAAACTACAAAAAACTGTAAAATCTCACCGAGCAACCTGGAAATCTGATACCACTTGATAGAGGCAAAGGTGTCCCATCTTTCGATGAGATGATGGATATCGCTTTGGTGGAAGTCGACTTTGACGATCCGACTACGAACGTGCGATGACGTCGCGCCTTAGCAATCGCTAAACCAACTCCGAGAGGTTATTGACCACGCTGGAGCACGATCAACCTGACCACGAGGGTCTGTTTCCTGCGAGCAAACGAAGAACAAGCAAGAAACTGAGATTGCAATCTGGATATTGCGAATATAAGATGAAAGCTTTATTGATCAAGGTGGGGTTCTGTGACGCCTTTGTCTGGTCGTTGAACACAAACGAAGTACGCGAAGTTGCAGCTATGGCGAACTTTAATCTAAACAAAACCCAAAGTCTAAACGACGCCCTAAGGGTTGTATATATGGAGGAAGAGGGGGGGATTTCGTGGCCTTTGGGGAAGGGGTCCGAAACCAACCCTATCTCTTGTTTCCCCACACATACGGACTCTAAAAAACAGCCTATACTCAAGTATTTCGAAATTACATGGGCCTGGCCCAATAATAAGGTGACGCAGCACCTAGAATAGCCTCTGGACGAAAGTTATGAACTAGCATCTTGTATATTTCGTCCGAGACATCATGCACGCATTATGGTGGCTTCAACGTCCTGAAATCATCACTTGTAACTCCGTTCTTGTTCCCCTTGCGCATGCCATCATCTCCATGCTTGTTCTTGCTCCAATGTTCATCCTTCTCCAAGCTAGGCCCTTCATTTGTAAGCAAAACAAATGTATCCAATTTAGGCAGCATCATATTCTCATGAACATTAGAATCATTACCAAGAAACGGAAGTACCTGGTAATTTAATTGGCGTGCGCGAGCTCTAGTAATTGGTCTAGTATGTATAGCAGCAGGGGATGTGGGTGTAACAATGGTATTGATGTCCTCATCAGCAGGTATACCCGAGGATGTTATCAAGAAGAAGGTCTCCCCTTTATCTTTGAAGGGAAAGGCATTGACATGGTTTAGGCTATGTGAAGATATGGGATCATGGAACTACAACCGATTGAAATTGGAATTTCGTCAGAAGTTTTATCCTATGCATCTTGTTCATCATGATCGTAATTATATATATAATTTTTGGCCTCACGAAGGAGAAAGGATCGCTCAAGCTTGGGGGAGGCTTAATTCAATGTTATATTCATGCCCCAATCATGAGCTCCCAAGAGAAATTATTATTCAAAATTTTTATGCTCGGCTTTCTCTCAATAATCGCTCCATGCTCGATACTTCTTGTACTGGTTCTTTTATGATGAAGACTATTGAATTCAAATGGGATTTATTGGAAATAATTAAACGCAACTCAGAAGATTGGGAACTCGACGAAGGTAAGGAGTCAGGTATAACACCTAAGTTTTATTGTGTTAAATCTTTTGTGGATACCGATGTTTTCCATGAATTTAGCACTAATAATCGCTCCATGATCCTTTATTCTGGTTCTTTCATTTGCTACTCATGTTGATCTCCCTAAGGAGAAGTGGTTTAAATATAATCCTCCCATTGAAATAAAAGTAGTTGAACCTATTAAAGTTGAAGAAGAGACTATCACTTATAATGTTGATCCTATTGTTCCTACCGCTTATATTGAGAAACCACCTTTCCCTGTTAGAATAAAGGATCATGCTAAATCTTTGACTGTGGTTCGTAAGAGTAATTCTAGAACACCTACACCCTCTGAGAAAATTAAAGTTGAACCTAGTATTGCTATGGTTAAAGATCTCTTGGCCGATAATATTGATGGGCATGTTATTTACTTCTGTGATGAAGCTGCTAGAATTGCTAGACCCGATACTAAGGGTAAACATAGACCTGTTGTTGGCATGCCTGTTGTTTCGTTATTATCATGGCTTGTGTGATATAGGTGCTAGTGCAAGTGCAATACCTCATTCCTTATACAAAGAAATTATGCATGATATTGCACCTGCTGAGATAGAAGAGATAGATGTTACAATCAAGCTTGCCAATAGAGATACTATTTCACCAGTTGGGATTGTTAGAGATGTTGAGGTCTTGTGTGGGAAAGTTAAATATCCTACTGATTTTCTGGTTCTTGGTTCCCCACAAGATGACTTTTGTCCCATTATATTTGGTAGACCCTTCTTGATGAGGACATCAATACCATTGTTACACCCACAGCCCCTGTTGCTATACATACTGGACCAATTACTAGAGCTCGCGCACGCCAATTAAATTACCAGGTACTTCCTTTTCTTGGTAATGATTCTAATGTTCATGAGAATATGATGCTGCCTAAATTGGATACATTTGTTTTGCTTACAAATGAAGGGCCTAGCTTTTAGAAGGATGAACATTGGAGCAAGAACAAGCATGGAGATGATGGCATGCGCATGGGGGACAAGAACGGAGTTACAAGTGATGATTTCAGGACATTGAAGCCACCATAATGCGTGCATGAAGCCTTGGACGAAATATGCAAGATGCTACTTCATAACTTTCGTCCAGAGGCTATTCTAGGTGCTGCGTCACCTTATTATTGGGCCAGGCCCATGTAATTTCGAAATACTTGAGTATAGGCTATTTTTAGAGTCCGTATGTGTGGGGAAACAAGAGATAAGGTTGGTTTCGGACCCCTTCCCCAAGGGCCACGAAATTCCCCCCTCTTCCTCCATATATACAGCCCTTAGGGCGTCGTTTAGACTTTGGGTTTTGTTTAGATTAAAAGTTCGCCATAGCTGCAACTTCGCGTACTTCGTTTGTGTTCAACGACCAGACAAAGGCGTCACAGAACCCCACCTTGATCAATAAAGCTTTCATCTTATATTCGCAATATCCAGATTGCAATCTCAGTTTCTTGCTTGTTCTTCGTTTGCTCGCAGGAAACAAACCCTCGTGGTCAGGTTGATCGTGCTCCGGCGTGGTCAATAACCTTTCGGAGTTGGTTTAGCGATTGCTAAGGCGCGACGTCATCGCACGTTCGTAGTCGGATCGTCAAAGTCGACTTCCACCAAAGCGATATCCATCATCTCATCGAAAGACGGGACACCTTTGCCTCTATCAAGTGGTATCAGATTTCCAGGTTGCTCGGTGAGATTTTACAGTTTTGCGTAGTTTAGATCGAGTCTGTTCTTCATACCTACAGTCCACGAAAAAGCCACAAAAAATAGGGTTAGTTCATCATATCCGAACCAATCTGAGCCTTTGCATAATCTTTTTAGGGTTTTTGCTTTGTTGAATTTGCGGTTGCATCGTCGTGTCAAGTTGTTGGTCTTAGAGTCTAGTCTTTTAGAGTTTCGAGTTCTGGTCATAAGTTGTCACGCCGCCGCCGCACCATCATCATTGCCTTGCCATCTACCACCATTGCTTATCCGCCACCGCTTTGAATCCGTATCCATATACCACCACCAATCCGTATCCATATACCACCACCGATCCGTATCCATATACCACCACCGCTACCATATACCACCACTGCTGCCATATCCTACCACCATCTATCCACAACCAATCCGAGTTCTTTTCATATTCGGTTTGTTTTACAGATCCATCTATTTTCCGTTTCGTGTTACCTTGCCTCAGTAGGTCTCAGAAAAAAAAAGTCTGGAGACCCCCGGGCTGTTTTTAGGCCAAAATTTCGGCGACCAAAAATATTTTTTCCCTATCCTAATTTTAGGTCCCGGGGAGTGTTTTGAGACACTCGCCATCATAGTGATTTTTTGTCGCACTTTTTCGTCGTCGCTGCCCTGATTTCCGGAAAAAAATAGTCAAATTTTTTTTGTGCCTATCCTGTCAGTTTGACCTGGGAAGAGTTTTGAGACACTCGCCATTATAGTGATTTTTCGAAAAAAAAGAGGAGCGCAAAAAAAAAGAGCACGAAAAAAAAGAGCATTTTTTTCCAGAGTGTGCTTTTCCCTTGTTTACGTGCAGCGCCGTGATTTTGTTAGTGTTCTAGGCTCGCGTCTCTAGCACGGTCTAGCCTAGGACCAGCACAGTACCGTCGTTGAGCGTTTATTCAACTTTGCATCTCTGAATTGATTATTGCTGACCATTTTTGCTACCATATTATAAGCCTTCCCAGCTCCACATACATCTACATCATGCGTTTGACTCTCCCTGGTAATCGCTCTATCCAAGCTTTGAGAGTTTTGACTACAACGGTTGCCGATCACCACCTGCTGTTGGGTAAGAACTGGTAAGAATTTGAGATTCGCTTGAAGGATTTGTGACACACCACCATCACCACCACTTCCTAGTAGTCTGTAGGATCATATTCTTTTGTGTTTCTATTGCTGCTAACCATGGCAGGATCACAAGCCGATGAGACTGATTGGGAGAACATGACGAACAAGGAGTTGCATGATAAGTTTCAGCAAATGATGAGTGGCCAGGTGGGAGATGTGCTAAACAGATTTGAAGAGGCTATGGAGAAGATAGATGCCGTGGAGAAGTCGTTCGAGACAAAGCTGGATAACAAGTTTACTGAATTACTCAAGCGTCTTCCCCAACCACCACCGGCTGCATATGTCGCACCTCTACAACAACAACAACCACATCTCCAACGCCGCCTTCCAAATCAAGTGGGACGAGCATAGCGCGTTCCAATTGAGACTGGTCAAAATTCGGGTGCCGCTGCACCTACTGTTGATGCTTCTTTGGCTCCTGCTACTGCGGCGGCTGAGGAGGATGACGATTATGCGGGCGATTATGAGGATGAGGTTGATCAAAATCAGAACTACGTGCAGCCACCAGCACCACCACCAGTAGGTCGACCTCAGGTATATATTCGCAACGATAGGCCGGCACCACCACCTCAGGTACGAGATCATGACCATCTCCCTAAACTGAAATTGAATATTCCACCATTTGAGGGTAGATATGTTCCTGATATATATCTTACTTGGGAGTTAGAAACTGAACAACGATTTACATGTTTACAATATCCTGAGGAGAGACGTGTTCCTGCTGCTGTTTGTGCTTTCACTAGCTTTGCATGTGTTTGGTGGTCTGAACATTGTAGATTATATCCTGTTCCAGCTACTTGGGCTGCTTTGAAAACTTCTATGCGTACTCGTTGGTTTCCACCATATTATCAACGTGAATTACTTCAAAAATTGCAGCGCTTAAGACAAGGGAAAAATTCTGTAGAAGAATATTATCAGGAATTACAAACTGGCATGATTAGATGTGGTATTGTTGAGGAGAATGAAGCTATGCTTGCACGTTTTATGGGTGGATTAAATAAAGAGATTCAGACCATTCTAGAGTATAAGGATTATAATAATATCACTCGTTTATTCCATCTTGCTTGTAAAGCTGAACGTGAAGTGCAGGATCGACAGGCATTGGCGCGAACTAACTTTTCTGCAGGTCGACCTTCATCATGGACACCACGTGCATCCTCTACTTCAACTTCACCATCACCTCCATCAGGTGCCACCTCCAGCCGTGATACAAGAAAGCAGGCACAACCACCACTCTCTGCCAAGAGCACACCTGCGGGGCCTGCGCAGAGCTCTTCTTCTTCCATGGCGTCAACAGGGCACACAAGTGATATTATTTGTCGTCGTTGTAAGGGAAGAGGACATTATGCGAGAGAATGCAAATCTCAGCGTGTGATGATTGCTACTGAGGATGGTGGGTATGAGTCCGCTAGTGACTATGATGAGGGGACATTGTCTCTTATTACACGTGAAGAACATGGTGGAGATGATTCTGAAAATGAGACGCAATACATGGATCCTGAAGACGCTGACAGGTATGAATGTTTAGTTGCTCAACGTGTTTTGAGTGTGCAGGTCACACAAGCAGAGCAAAATCAGAGGCATAATTTGTTCCATACAAAGGGAGTTGTGAAGGAACGTTCTGTTCGCGTCATCATATATGAGGGAGCTGTAACAACTTGGCTAGCATGGAGATGGTGGAGAAACTATCTCTCACCACAAGACCACATCCACATCCTTACTACATCCAATGGTTCAACAACAGCGACAAGGTTAAGGTAACACGTACTGTTCGTGTGCATTTTAGTATCTCTACATATGCTGATTATGTTGATTGTGATGTGGTACCCATGCAAGCATGTTCCTTATTACTTGGTAGACCATGGCAATTTGATAAAAATTCTGTACACCACGGTAGAAACAATCAGTATACTCTTGTTCATAAGGATAAAAATATTACTTTGCTTCCTATGACTCCTGATTCCATTTTGAAAGATGACATTAATAGAGCTAATAAAGCAAAACAGGAGAAAAATAAGAGTGAAAATCAGATTGTGGCAAAAGAATTTGAGCAACAAATGAAACCTAATGATAAACCATCTAGTGTTGTTTCTGAAATTAAATTGAAAAGTGCATGTTTACTTGCCACAAAATCTGATATTGATGAGCTAGATTTCAACAAATCTGTTTGCTATGCTTTTGTGTGCAAAGAGGCATTATTTTCATTCGAGGATGTGCCTTCCTCTTTGCCCCCTGCTGTCACTAACATTTTGCAGGAGTTCGCTGACGTCTTCCCACAAGACGTGCCACCGGGATTACCACCTATTCGAGGGATGGAGCATCAAATTGATTTAATTCCCGGTGCATCGCTACCCAACCGTGCACCATACCATACCAATCCAGAGGAGACGAAGGAGATTATGCGTCAAGTACAGGAGCTGCTCGACAAAGGTTATATACGCGAATCTCTTAGTCCTTGTGCTGTTCCTATTATACTAGTGCCTAAAAAGGATGGTACGTCGCGTATGTGTGTTGATTGTACAGGCATTAATAATATTACTATTCGTTATCGTCATCCTATTCCTAGGCTAGATGATATGCTTGATGAATTGAGTGGCTCTACAATATTCTCCAAAGTTGATTTGCGTAGTGGATACCATCAAATTCGTATGAAATTGGGAGATGAATGGAAAACTGCATTTAAAACTAAGTTTGGTTTATATGAGTGGTTAGTCATGCCTTTTGGGTTAACTAATGCACCTAGTACTTTCATGAGACTAATGAACGAAGTTTTACGTGCTTTCATTGGACGATTTGTGGTAGTCTATTTTGATGATATACTGATTTATAGCAAATCTTTGGAAGAACATTTGGAACATTTACGTGCTGTTTTTATTGCTCTACATGATGCACGTTTGTTTGGTAACCTTGGGAAGTGCACCTTTTGCACCGACCGAGTATCTTTTCTTGGCTATGTTGTTACTCCATAGGGAATTGAAGTTGATAAAGCCAAGATTGAAGCTATTGAGAGTTGGCCGCAGCCCAAAACGGTCACACAAGTGCGGAGTTTTCTTGGACTCGCTGGTTTCTATAGGCGTTTTGTGAGAGATTTTAGCACCATTGCTGCACCTCTCAACGAGCTTACAAAGAAGGATGTGCCTTTTGTTTGGGGTACCGCATAGGAAGAAGCCTTCACGGTATTGAAAGATAAGTTGACACATGCTCCTTTACTCCAACTTCCTGATTTTAATAAGACTTTTGAGCTTGAATGTGATGCTAGTGGAATTGGATTAGGAGGTGTGTTATTACAAGATGGTAAACCTGTTGCATACTTTTTTGAAAAATTGAGTGGGCCTAGTCTGAATTATTCTACTTATGATAAAGAACTATATGCTCTTGTTCAGACTTTAGAAACATGGCAACATTATTTATGGCCCAAAGAATTTGTTATACATTCCGATCATGAATCTTTGAAACATATTAAAAGTCAAGCTAAACTGAATCGTAGACATGCTAAATGGGTTGAATTCATTGAAACTTTCCCTTATGTCATTAAACACAAGAAGGGTAAAGAAAATGTTATTGCTGATGCATTGTCTCGTCGCTATACTATGCTTTCACAACTTGACTTCAAAATATTTGGTTTGGAGACCATCAAAGATCAATATGTGCATGATGCTAATTTTAAAGATGTTTTGCAGAATTGTAAAGAAGAACCTGGAACAAGTTTGTCGTTAATGATGGATTTGTGTTCCGTGCTAACAAGCTATGCATTCCAGCTAGCTCTCTTCATCTTTTGTTGTTGCAGGAGGCGCATGGAGGAGAGACGTGTTCCTGCTGCTGTTTGTGCTTTAACTAGCTTTGCATGTGTTTGGTGGTCTGAACATTGTAGATTATATCCTGTTCCAGCTACTTGGGCTGCTTTAAAACTTCTATGCGTACTCGTTGGTTTCCACCATATTATCAACGTGAATTACTTCAAAAATTGCAGCGCTTAAGACAAGGGAAAAATTCTGTAGAAGAATATTATCAGGAATTACAAACTGGCATGATTAGATGTGGTATTGTTGAGGAGAATGAAGCTATGCTTGCACGTTTTATGGGTGGATTAAATAAAGAGATTCAGACCATTCTAGAGTATAAGGATTATAATAATATCACTCGTTTATTCCATCTTGCTTGTAAAGCTGAACGTGAAGTGCAGGATCGACATGCATTGGCGCGAACTAACTTTTCTGCAGGTCGACCTTCATCATGGACACCACGTGCATCCTCTACTTCCACTTCACCATCACCTCCATCAGGTGCCACCTCCAGCCGTGATACAAGAAAGCAGGCACAACCACCACTCTCTGCCAAGAGCACACCTGTCGGGCCTGCGCAGAGCTCTTCTTCTTCCATGGCGTCAACAGGGCACACAAGTGATATTATTTGTCGTCGTTGTAAGGGAAGAGGACATTATGCGAGAGAATGCAAATCTCAGCGTGTGATGATTGCTACTGAGGATGGTGGGTATGAGTCCGCTAGTGACTATGATGAGGGGACTTTGGCTCTTATTACACGTGAAGAACATGGTGGAGATGATTCTGAAAATGAGACGCAATACATGGATCCTGAAGACGCTGACAGGTATGAATGTTTAGTTGCTCCACATGTTTTGAGTGTGCAGGTCACACAAGTAGAGCAAAATCAGAGGCATAATTTGTTCCATACAAAGGGAGTTGTGAAGGAACGTTCTGTTCGCGTCATCATATATGGAGGGAGCTGTAACAACTTGGCTAGCATGGAGATGGTGGAGAAACTATCTCTCACCACAAGACCACATCCACATCCTTACTACATCCAATGGTTCAACAACAGCGACAAGGTTAAGGTAACACGTACTGTTCGTGTGCATTTTAGTATCTCTACATATGCTGATTATGTTGATTGTGATGTGGTACCCATGCAAGCATGTTCCTTATTACTTGGTAGACCATGGCAATTTGATAAAAATTCTGTACACCATGGTAGAAACAATCAGTATACTCTTGTTCATAAGGATAAATATATTACTTTGCTTCCTATGACTCCTGATTCCATTTTGAAAGATGACATTAATAGAGCTAATAAAGCAAAACAGGAGAAAAATAAGAGTGAAAATCAGATTGTGGCAAAAGAATTTGAGCAACAAATGAAACCTAATGATAGACCATCTAGTGTTGTTTCTGAAATTAAATTGAAAAGTGCATGTTTACTTGCCACAAAATCTGATATTGATGAGCTAGATTTCAACAAATCTGTTTGCTATTCTTTTGTGTGCAAAGAGGCATTATTTTCATTCGAGGATGTGCCTTCCTCTTTGCCCCCTGCTGTCACTAACATTTTGCAGGAGTTCGCTGACGTCTTCCCACAAGACGTGCCACCGGGATTACCACCTATTCGAGGGATGGAGCATCAAATTGATTTAATTCCCGGTGCATCGCTACCCAACCGTGCACCATACCATACCAATCCAGAGGAGACGAAGGAGATTATGCGTCAAGTACAGGAGCTGCTCGACAAAGGTTATATACGCGAATCTCTTAGTCCTTGTGCTGTTCCTATTATACTAGTGCCTAAAAAGGATGGTACGTCGCGTATGTGTGTTGATTGTATAGGCATTAATAATATTACTATTCGTTATCGTCATCCTATTCCTAGGCTAGATGATATGCTTGATGAATTGAGTGGCTCTACAATATTCTCCAAAGTTGATTTGCGTAGTGGATACCATCAAATTCGTATGAAATTGGGAGATGAATGGAAAACTGCATTTAAAACTAAGTTTGGTTTATATGAGTGGTTAGTCATGCCTTTTGGGTTAACTAATGCACCTAGTACTTTCATGAGACTAATGAACGAAGTTTTACGTGCTTTCATTGGACGATTTGTGGTAGTCTATTTTGATGATATACTGATTTATAGCAAATCTTTGGAAGAACATTTGGAACATTTACGTGCTGTTTTTATTGCTCTACGTGATGCACGTTTGTTTGGTAACCTTGGGAAGTGCACCTTTTGCACCGACCGAGTATCTTTTCTTGGCTATGTTGTTACTCCACAGGGAATTGAAGTTGATAAAGCCAAGATTGAAGCTATTGAGAGTTGGCCGCAGCCCAAAACGGTCACACAAGTGCGGAGTTTTCTTGGACTCGCTGGTTTCTATAGGCGTTTTGTGAGAGATTTTAGCACCATTGCTGCACCTCTCAACGAGCTTACAAAGAAGGATGTGCCTTTTGTTTGGGGTACCGCATAGGAAGAAGCCTTCACGGTATTGAAAGATAAGTTGACACATGCTCCTTTACTCCAACTTCCTGATTTTAATAAGACTTTTGAGCTTGAATGTGATGCTAGTGGAATTGGATTAGGAGGTGTGTTATTACAAGATGGTAAACCTGTTGCATACTTTTCTGAAAAATTGAGTGGGCCTAGTCTGAATTATTCTACTTCTGATAAAGAACTATATGCTCTTGTTCAGACTTTCGAAACATGGCAACATTATTTATGGCCCAAAGAATTTGTTATACATTCCGATCATGAATCTTTGAAACATATTAAAAGTCAAGCTAAACTGAATCGTAGACATGCTAAATGGGTTGAATTCATTGAAACTTTCCCTTATGTCATTAAACACAAGAAGGGTAAAGAAAATGTTATTGCTGATGCATTGTCTCGTCGCTATACTATGCTTTCACAACTTGACTTCAAAATATTTGGTTTGGAGACCATCAAAGATCAATATGTGCATGATGCTGATTTTAAAGATGTTTTGCAGAATTGTAAAGAAGGAAGAACCTGGAACAAGTTTGTCGTTAGTGATGGATTTGTGTTCCGTGCTAACAAGCCATGCATTCCAGCTAGCTCCCTTCGTCTTTTGTTGTTGCAGGAGGCGCATGGAGGAGGATTAATGGGAAACTTTGGCGTGAAGAAGACGGAGGACGTACTTGCTACACATTTCTTTTGGCCAAAGATGAGACGGGATGTTGAGCGTTTTGTTGCTCGTTGCACTACATGTCAAAAAGCTAAGTCACGACTCAATCCTCATGGTTTATATATGCCTTTGTCTGTACCTAGTGTTCCTTGGGAGGATATATCTATGGACTTTGTTTTAGGTTTACCTCGAACAGAGAAGGGGAGGGATAGCATATTTGTTGTTGTGGATAGATTCTCAAAAATGGCACACTTTATACCATGTCATAAAAGCGATGATGCTGTTAATGTTGCTGATTTGTTCTTCCGTGAAATTATTCGTTTGCATGGTGTGCCAAATACTATTGTTTCAGATCGTGATACTAAATTTCTTAGCCACTTTTGGAGATGTTTATGGGCTAAGTTGGGGACTAAACTGCTTTTTAGTACTACTTGTCACCCCCAAACTGATGGACAAACTGAAGTAGTCAATAGAACATTGTCTACTATGCTTAGGGCTGTTTTGAAGAATAATAAGAAAATGTGGGAAGAATGCTTGCCTCATATTGAGTTTGCTTATAATCGTTCATTCCATGCTACTACTAAGATGTGCCCTTTTGAAATTGTGTATGGTTTCCTACCTCGTGCACCTATTGATTTGTTGCCTCTTCCATCTTCGGAGAAGGTTAATTTTGATGCTAAACAACATGCTGAATTGATCTTAAAAATGCATGAGTTAACAAAGGAAAACATTGAGCGTATGAATGCTAAATATAAGCTTGCTGGAGATAAGGGTAGAAAACATGTTGTGTTTGTACCTGGAGATCTTGTTTGGTTACATTTGCGTAAGGATAGATTTCCTGATTTGCGCAAATCAAAGCTAATGCCACGTGCTGATGGTCCTTTTAAGGTGTTAGAGAAAATAAATGATAATGCATATAAACTTGAGCTGCCTGCAGATTTTGGGGTTAGTCCCACTTTTAACATTGCAGATTTGAAGTCTTATTTGGGTGAGGGAGATGAGCTTCCGTCGAGGACGACTTCATTTCAAGAAGGGGAGGATGATGAGGACATCAATACCATTGTTACACCCACAACCCCTGCTGCTATACATACTGGACCAATTACTAGGGCTCGCGCACGCCAATTAAATTACCAGGTACTTTCGTTTCTTGGGAATGATTCTAATGTTCATGAGAATATGATGCTGCCTAAATTGGATACATTTGTTTTGCTTACAAATGAAGGGCCTAGCTTTGAGAAGGATGAACATTGGAGCAAGAACAAGCATGGAGATGATGGCATGCGCATGGGGGACAAGAACGGAGTTACAAGTGATGATTTCAGGACATTGAAGCCACCATAATGCGTGCATGAAGCCTTGGACGAAATATGCAAGATGCTACTTCATAACTTTCGTCCAGAGGCTATTCTAGGTGCTGCGTCACCTTATTATTGGGCCAGGCCCATGTAATTTCGAAATACTTGAGTATAGGCTATTTTTAGAGTCCGTATGTGTGGGGAAACAAGAGATAGGGTTGGTTTCGGACCCCTTCCCCAAGGGCCACGAAATTCCCCCCTCTTCCTCCATATATACAGCCCTTAGGGCGTCGTTTAGACTTTGGTTTTTGTTTAGATTAAAAGTTCGCCATAGCTGCAACTTCGCGTACTTCGTTTGTGTTCAACGACCAGACAAAGGCGTCGCAGAACCCGACCTTGATCAATAAAGCTTTCATCTTATATTCGCAATATCCAGATTGCAATCTCAGTTTCTTGCTTGTGTCTTCGTTTGCTCGCAGGAAACAGACCCTCGTGGTCAGGTTGATCGTGCTCCGGCGTGGTCAATAACCTCTCGGAGTTGGTTTAGCGATTGCTAAGGCGCGACGTCATCGCACGTTCGTAGTCGGATCGTCAAAGTCGACTTCCACCCAAGCGATATCCATCATCTCATCGAAAGACGGGACACCTTTGCCTCTATCACTTCTTAAATACTGTTAATGCTAAGATAGATTGCAAAAAGGATGTTGTTACTATTGGCTTAGAGGATATGTCTCATGCGTTTAATTTTGCTAAATTTCGTAGACAACCCCATGATAAAGAATTGCCTAGTAAAGATGAAATTATTGGTCTTGCTTCTATTACCGTGCCTCCTAATGATCCTTTAGAACAATATTTGCTAGACCATGAAAATGATATGTTTATGAATGAAAGAAGGGAAATAGATGAAGTATTCTTTAAGCAAGGACCTATCTTGAAACACAACTTGCCTGTTGAAATTCTAGGGGATCCTCCTCCACCCATGGGTGATCCCGTGTTTGAGCTTACCTGATACTCTTAAATACGCTTATCTTGATGAAAAGAAGATATATCCTGTTATTATTAGTGCTAACCTTTCAGAGCAAGAAGAAGAGAAATTATTGAAAACTCTGAAGAAGCACCGTGCTGCTATTGGATATACTCTTGATGATCTTAAGCTCATTAGTCCCACTCTATGCCAGCACAAAATAAAATTGGAGAAAGACTCTAAACCAGTTGTTGATCACCAACGACGGTTAAATCCTAAGATGAAAGAAGTGGTAAGAAAAGAAATACTAAAGCTTCTGGAGGCAGGTATAATTTATCCCGTTGCCAGTAGTCAGTGGGTAAGTCCTGTCCATTGTGTCCCTAAGAAGGGAGGTATTACTGATGTTCCTAATGATAAAGATGAATTGATCCCACAAAGAATTGTTACAGGTTATAGAATGGTAATTGATTTCCGCAAACTAAATAAAGCTACTAAAAGGATCATTACCCTTTACCTTTTATTGATCAAATGCTAGAAAGATTATCCAAACATACACATTTTTGCTTCCTAGACGGTTATTCTGGTTTCTCTCAAATACCTGTGTCAAAAGAGGATCAAGAAAATACAACTTTTACTTGCCTTTCGGTACCTTTGCTTATAGACGTATGCCTTTTGGTTTATGCAATGCACCTGCTACCTTTCAAAGATGTATGACTGCTTTTATCTCTGACTTTTGTGAAAAGATTGTTGAAGTTTTCATGGATGATTTCCCCGTATATGGAACTTCTTTTGATGATTTCTTAAGCAACCTTGATCGAGTTTTGCAGAGATGTGAAGAAACTAATCTTGTCTTGAATTGGGAAAAGTGCCACTTTATGGTTAATGAAGGTATTGTCTTGGGGCATAAAATTTCTGAAAGAGGTATTGAAGTTGATAAAGCTAAAGTCGATGCTATTGAAAAGATGCCGTGTCGTAAGGACATTAAAGGTATAAGAAGTTTCCTTGGTCATGCCGGTTTTTATAGGAGGTTCATTAAGGACTTCTCTAAAATTTCTAGGCCTCTGAGCAATCTCTTACAAAAAGATGTTCCTTTTTCTTTGATGATGATTGTGTAGAAGCATTTGAAATACTTAAGAAAGCCTTGATTTCTGCACCTATTGTTCAGCCACCTGATTGGAATTTACCCTTTGAAATGATTTGTGATGCTAGTGACTATGTTGTAGGTGCTGTTCTAGGACAAAGAGTTGATAAGAAATTAAATGTTATCCAATATGCTAGTAAAACTCTAGACAGTGCCCAGAGAAATTATGCTACTACCGAAAAAGAATTTTTAGCAGTTGTATTTGCTTGTGATAAGTTCAGACCTTATATAGTTGATTCTAAAGTAACTGTTCACACTAATCATGCTGCTATTAAATATCTTATGGAAAAGAAAGATGCTAAACCTAGACTTATTAGATGGGTTCTCTTGCTACAAGAATTTGATTTGCATATTATAGATAGAAAGGGAGCTGAGAACCCCGTTGCAGACAACTTATCTAGGTTAGAGAATGTTCTTGATGACCCACTACCTATTGATGGTAGCTTTCCTGATGAACAATTAGCTGTCATAAATGCTTCTCGTACTGCTCCATGGAATGCAGATTATGCTAATTCAATTTTTGCTAAATTTATACCACCTAGTTTCACATACCAGTAAAAGAAAAAGTTTTTCTATGATTTAAGACATTACTTCTGGGATGACCCACACCTTTATAAAGAAGGAATAGATGGTGTTATTAGACGTTGTGTACCTGAGCATGAACAGGAACATATCCTACGCAAGTGTCACTCCGAGGCTTATGGAGGACACCACACTGGAGATAAAACTGCACATAAGGTATTGCAATCCGGTTTTTATTGGCCTACTCTCTTCAAAGATGCCTGTAAGTTTGTCTTGTCTTGTGATGAATGTCAAAGAATTGGTAATATTAGTAGACGTCAAGAAATGCCTATGAACTATTCACTTGTTATTGAACCATTTGATGTTTGGGGCTTTGATTATATGGGACCGTTTCCTTCCTCTAATGGGTATACACATATTTTAGTTGCTGTTGATTACGTTACTAAGTGGGTAGAAGCTATTCCAACTAGTAGTGCTGATCATAACACCTCTATTAAGATGCTTAAGGAAGTTATTTTTCCGAGGTTTGGAGTCCCTAGATATTTAATGACTGATGGTGGTTCACACATTATTCATGGTGCTTTTCATAAAATGCTTGCTAAGTATGATGTCAACCATAGAATTGCATCTCCATATCACCCACAGTCTAGTGGTAAGTAGAACTTAGTAATAGAGAGCTCAAATTAATTTTGCAAAAGACTATTAATAGATCTAGAAAGAATTGGTCCAAAAAACTTGATGATGCACTATGGTCCTATAGAACTGCATATAAAAATCCTATGGGTATGTCTCCGTATAAAATGGTTTATGGAAAAGCATGTCACTTACCTCTCGAACTAGAATATAAGGCATATTGGGCCATTAAAGAGCTCAACTATGATTTCAAACTTGCTGGTGAGAAGAGGCTATTTGACATTAGCTCACTTGATGAGTGGAGAACCCAAGCCTATGAGAATGCCAAACTGTTTAAAGAAAAAGTTAAAAGATGGCATGACAAAAGGATACAAAAGCGTGAGTTTAATGTAGGTGATTATGTGTTGCTATTCAACTCTCGTTTAAGATTTTTTGCAGGAAAACTTCTCTCTAAATGGGAAGGGCCTTACGTTATCGAGGAGGTCTATCGTTCCGGTGCCATAAAAATCAACAACTTCGATGGCACAAATCCGAAGGTGGTGAACGGTCAAAGAATCAAACATTATATCTGAGGTAATCCCATAAATGTTAAAACTAATGTTATTGAAACCGTAACCCCGGAGGAATACATAAGGGACACTTTCCAGAAGGTTTCAGACTCCGAGAAGGAATAGGTATGAGGTACAGTAAGTAAACCGACTCCAAAATAGTTCTAATGGTAATTTTTCTCCATTTTGGAATTTTTAAGAAAATAGGAAAATAAGAAGTAGTCCGGGAAGGACACGAGGCATCCACGAGGGTGGAGGGCGCGCCCTACCCCCTGGGTGCGCCCCCTGCCTCGTGGGCACCTCGTGTGCTCTCCAGACTCCTTTTTCTTGCACGATACTTCTTTTAGTCGGTAAAAATTCACTATATAATCTCCCGAAGGTTTTGACCACCGTATCACGCAAATATCCTCTGTTTTTGTTTCGAGCTGTTTTTCTGACAGGTCTAGATCACCATGACGTCTCCAAGTACCCCCAAGGACAAGTTCTTCGAGAAGGTCATCAACCCCTACCTCACGGAAGTGCTGCAACATCCTCAAACCATTGAGATGCGTGAGGGATTGTTGCACATCCGCGATGTTGAGGGACCAAGGAGGACCGGAAGCGGGGAGACAAGGCTCGAAGCAATGGAGCAACAAGTTTTCAAGTGCCAGGAGATGGTGGAACATGGACTCGACGCCAATCACATAATGATCATGGGGTTCACCAACAACCACAAGCTGGATGCCAAGAACATTGGGGAGGCCATCTTCAAGCTTCACGAGAAAATTGAGCGTCTCCAAGCCCAGATTTATGACCTGCAAAACAAAAACTATGAGTATGAATATAGATTCAAGAGGATGATTTTGGCTGCAGATTTGAGGATCCCCGAGACTTGATCATCCTTTTACGATGGTGAGCCTATGCCTTGGAAGATGGACGACAAGCCTACATCATCAACAACTCCTTCATCACCACCCCCGAGGAAAGAGATATAATCACATGGGTATGGGCACTCCCCTTGGCAACTGCCAAGCTTGGGGGAGGTGCCCCGGTATCGTATCACCATCACACTCCTATCTTTACCGTTTTTCTTAGTTCGATCCTTTTGGTAATATCTTGATCTAGTAGAATAAATTTTTAGTATGATCTAGTGTTGAGTTATGCTTTATGATCCTTCTATGTAATCGACTCAGTGAGCTATATATAATAAAGATTAGTTTTGAGTCAAGGGCTTGGTTACCTTGCTATGATCTTGAGGAAAATAAATAAAAGAAAGAACAAAAAGAAATAAAGAGA
This sequence comes from Aegilops tauschii subsp. strangulata, assembly GCF_002575655.3. Classification (NCBI taxonomy): domain Eukaryota; kingdom Viridiplantae; phylum Streptophyta; class Magnoliopsida; order Poales; family Poaceae; genus Aegilops; species Aegilops tauschii. Next base: position 182,714,718 of record NC_053035.3, on the reverse strand, counting down.
TCGTATTGATCTTATGGAGAGTAATGACTTCACATATAAAGAGTATGATGAATAAAAGTTGTTGAGAGTTGGCAAACATAGTTTTGGTCATCGTTGCAATTAATAGGAAGTAATAAAGAAAGAGAGGTTTCACATATAAATATAATATCTTGGACATCTTTTATGATTGTGAGCACTCATTAAAATATGACATGCTAAAAAGTTGATGTTGGACAAGGAAGACAACGTAATGGGTTATGTTTTCTTGTATCCGAAATAAAGTATATTGTCATGGATCGTCCAACATGTTGGGATTGCCTTTCCCCCTCATGCTAGCCAAATTCTTTGCACCAAGTAGAGATACTACTTGTGCTTCCAAATATCCTTAAACCCAGTTTTGCCATGAGTGTCCATCATACCTACCTATGGATTGAGTAAGGTCCTTCAAGTAAGTTGTCATTGTTGCATGCAATAAAAATTGCTCTCTAAATATGTATGATTTATTAGTGTGGAGAAAATAAGCTTTATACGATCTTGTGATATAGAAGAAATAAAAGCGACGGACTGCATAATAAAGGTCCCTATCACAAGTGGCAATATAAAGTGACGTTCTTTCGCATTAAGATTTTGTGCATCCAACCATAAAAGCACATGACAACCTCTGCTTCCCTCTGCGAAGGGCCTATCTTTTATTCTTGTCTTATACCTTATACAAGAGTCATGGTGATCTTCACCTTTCCTTTTTACATTTTATCCTTTGGCAAGCACATTGTGTTGGAAAGATCCTGATATATATATCCAATTGGATGTAAGTTATCATGAACTATTATTGTTGACACTACCCTTGAGGTAAAAGGTTGGGAGGAAACACTATAAGCCCCTATCTTTCTCTGTGTCCGATTAAAACTCCATAACCATAAGTATTGGGTGAGTGTTAGCAATTGTGAAAGACTAAATGATAGTTGAGTATGTGGACTTGCTGAAAAGCTCTTATATTGACTCTTTCCTATGTTATGATAAATTGCAATTGCCTCAGTGACCGAGATCATAGTTTATTAGTTTTCAATGAAGTTTCTGATTCATACTTTACATTGTGAATAGATTGTTACTTTAGCATAAGAAATCATATGACAATATATATGTATGTTACTGTTATAAGAATGATCATGATGCCCTCCTGTCCGTATTTTATTTTATCGACACCTCTATCTCTAAACATGTGGACATATTTTTCGTTATCGGTTTCCACTTGAGGACAAGCGAGGTCTAAGCTTGGGGGAGTTGATACGTCCATTTTACATCATGCTTTTATATCAATATTTATTGCATTATGGGTTGTTATTACATATATATTATGTCTCAATACTTATGCCTATTCTCTCTTATTTTACAAGGTCTATATGAAGAGGGAGAATGCCGGCAGCTAGAATTCCGGGCTGGAAAAGGAGCAAATATTAGAGACCTATTTTGCACAACTCCAAAAGTCCTGAAACTTCATGGAAGCACGTTTTGGAATATATAAAAAATACTGGAGAAAGAATCAACCAGAGGGGCCCACACCCTGGCCACGAGGGTGTGGGGTGCGCCCTACCCTCCTCGGCGCGCCCCACTGTCTCGTGGGCCCCCTGGGAGGCCTCCGGTGCCCATCTTCTGCTATATGAAGTCTTTCGTCCGAGAAAAAATAAGGAGGAAACTTTCGGGACAAAACACCACCGCCACGAGGCGGAACCTGGCGAAACCAATCTAGGGCTCCGGCGGAGCTGTTCTGCCGGGGAAACATCCCTCCGGGAGGGGGAAATCATCACCATCGTCATCACCATCAATCCTCTCATCGGGAGGGGGTCAATCTCCATCCACATCTTCACCAGCACCATCAACTCTCAAACCCTAGTTCATCTCTTGTATCCAATCTTTGTCTCAAAACCTAAGATTGGTACCTGTTGGTTGCTTGTAGTGTTGATTACTCCTTGTAGTTGATGCTAGTTGGTTTATTTGGTGGAAGATCATATGTTCAGATCCTTCATGCATATTAATACCCCTCTGATTATGAATATGAATATGATTTGTGAGTAGTTACATTTGTTCCTGAGGACATGGGAGAAGTCTTGCTATAAGTAGTCATGTGAATTTGGTATTCGTTCAATATTTTGATGAGATGTATGTTGTCTTTCCTCTAGTGGTGTTATGTGAACGTCGACTACATGACACTTCACCATTGTTTGGGCCTAGAGGAAGGCATTGGGAAGTAATAAGTAGATCATGGGTTGCTAGAGTGACAGAAGCTTAAACCCTAGTTTATGCGTTGCTTCGTAAGGGGCTGATTTGGATCCATATGTTTCATGCTATGGTTAGGTTTACCTTAATACTTCTTTTGTAGTTGCGGATGCTTGCAATAGGGGTTAATTATAAGTGGGATGCTTGTCCAAGGAAGGGCAGTACCCAAGCACCGGTCCACCCACATATCAAATTATCAAAGTAACGAACGCGAATCATATGAGCATGATGAAAACTAGCTTGACGATAATTCCCATGTGTCCTCGGGAGCGTTTTCCTTTATATAAGAGTTTGTCCAGGCTTGTCCTTTGCTACAAAAAGGATTGGGCCATCTTGCTGCACCTTATTTACTTTTATTACTTGTTACCCGTTACAAATTACCTTATCACAAAACTATCTGTTAAAGATAATTTCAGTGCTTGCAGAGAGTACCTTACTGAAAACTGCTTGTCATTTCCTTCTGCTCCTCGTTGGGTTCGACACTCTTACTTATCGAAAGGACTATGATAGATCCCCTATACTTGTGGGTCATCACTCGTCACCGGCAAGTCTCTTTACTCGTTCCGTAATGCATCATCCCGTGACTAACTCATTAGTCACATTACTTGCAAGGCTCATAGTGATGTGCATTACCGAGAGGGCTCAGAGATACCCCTCTGATACACGGAGTGACAAATCCTAACCTCGATCTATGCCAACTCAACAAACACCATCGGAGACACCTGTAGAGCATCTTTATAATCACCCAGTTACGTTGTGACGTTTGATAGCACACAAGGTGTTCCTCGGTATTCGAGAGTTGCATAATCTCATAGTCCGTCGAACATGTATATGTCATGAAGAAAGCAATAGCAGAAAAACTAAACGATCATTATGCTAAGCTAACGGATGGGTCTTGTCCATCACATCATTAGAATGATGTGATCCCGTTCATCAAATGACAACACATGTCTATGGCTAGGAAACTTAACCATCTTTGATTAACGAGCTAGTCATGTAGAGGCATACTAGGGACACTCTGTTTGTCTATATATCCACACATGTACTAAGTTTCCGGTTAATACAATTCTAGCATGAATAATAAACATTTATCATGATATAAGGAAATATAAATAACAACTTTATTATTGCCTCTAGGGATTATTTCGTTCAGTCTCCTACTTGCACTAGATTCAATAATCTAGATTACATAGTAATGATTCTAACACCCATGGAGTCTTGGTGCTGATCATGTTTTGCTCGTGAGAGAGGCTTAGTCAACAGGTCTGCAACATTCAGATCCGTATGTATCTTACAAATCTCTATGTCTCCCTCCTTGACTTGATCGTGGAAGGAATTGAAGCATCTCTTGATGTGCTTGGTTGTCTTGTGAAATCTGGATTCCTTTGCCAAGGCAATTGCACCAGTATTGTCACAAAAGATTTTCATTTGACCCGATGCACTAGGTATGACACCTAGATCAGATATGAACTCCTTCATCCAGACTCCTTCATTTGCTGCTTCCGAAGCAGCTATGTATTCCGCTTCACACGTAGATCCCGCCATGACGCTCTGCTTGGAACTGCACCAACAAACAGCTCCACCATTCAATATAAATATGTATCCAGTTTGTGACTTAGAATCATCCGGATCAGTGTCAAAGCTTGCATCGACGTAACTGTTTACGACGAGCTCATTGTCACCTCCATAAACGAGAAACATATCCTTAGTCCTTTTCAGGTATTTCAAGATGTTCTTGACCACTGTCCAGTGATCCACTCCTGGAGTACTTTGGTACCTCCCTGCTAAACTAATAGCAAGGCACACATCAGGTCTGGTACACAACATTGCATACATGATAGAACCTATGGCTGAGGCATAGGGAATGACTTTCATTTTCTCTCTATCTTCTGCAGTGGTCGGGCATTGAGTCTAACTCAACTTCACACCTTGTAACAAAGGCAAGAACCCTTTCTTTGACTGATCCATTTTGAACTTCTTCAAAACTTTATCAAGGTATGTGCTTTGTGAAAGTCCAATTAAGCGTCTTGATCTATCTCTATAGATCTTGATGCCCAATATATAAGCAGCTTCACCGAGGTCTTTCATTGAAAAATTCTTATTCAAGTATCCTTTTATGCTATTCAGAAATTCAGTATCATTTCCGATGAACATGATAGAGGCAAAGGTGTCCCGTCTTTCGATGAGATGATGAATATCGCTTTGATGGAAGTCGACTTTGACGATCCGACTACGAACGTGCGAGGACGTCGCGCCTTAGCAATCGCTAAACCAACTCCGAGAGGTTATCGACCACGCCGGAGCACGATCAACCTGACCACGAGGGTCTGTTTCCTGCGAGCAAACGAAGAACAGGCAAGAAACTGAGATTGCAATCTGGATATTGCGAATATAAGATGAAAGCTTTATTGATCAAGGTGGGGTTCTGTGACGCCTTTGTCTGGTCGCTGAACACAAACGAAGTACGCGAAGTTGCAGCTATGGCGAACTTTTAATCTAAACAAAACCCAAAGTCTAAACGACGCCCTAAGGGCTGTATATATGGAGGAAGAGGGGGGGAATTTCGTGGCCCTTGAGGAAGGGGTCCGAAACCAACCCTATCTCTTGTTTCCCCACACATACGGACTCTAAAAACAGCCTATACTTATGTATTTCGAAATTACATGGGCCTGGCCCAATAATAAGGTGATGCAGCACCTAGAATAGCCTCTGGACGAAAGTTATGAAGTAGCATCTTGTATATTTCGTCCAAGGCTTCATGCACGCATTATGGTGGCTTCAACGTCCTGAAATCATCACTTGTAACTCCGTTCTTGTTCCCCATGCGCATGCCATCATCTCCATGCTTGTTCTTGCTCCAATGTTCATCCTTCTCAAAGCTAGGCCCTTCATTTGTAAGCAAAACAAATGTATCCAATTTAGGCAGCATCATATTCTCATGAACATTAGAATCATTAGCAAGAAACGAAAGTACCTGGTAATTTAATTGGCGTGCGCGAGCTCTAGTAATTGGTCCAGTATGTATAGCAGCAGGGACTGTGGGTGTAATAATTGTATTGATGTCCTCATCATCCTCCCCTTCTTGAAATGAAGTCGTCCTCGACGGAAGCTCATCTTCCTCACCCAAATAAGGCTTCAAATCTGCAATATTAAAAGTGGGACTAACCCCAAAATCTGCAGGCAGCTCAAGTTTATATGCATTATCATTTATTTTCTCTAACACCTTAAAAGGACCATCAGCACGTGGCATTAGCTTTGATTTGCGCAAATCAGGAAATCTATCCTTACGCAAATGTAACCAAACAAGATCTCCAGGTGCAAACACAACATGTTTTCTACCCTTATCTCCAGCAAGTTTATATTTAGCATTCATACGCTCAATGTTTTCCTTAGTTAACTCATGCATTTTTAAGATCAATTCAGCACGTTGTTTAGCATCAAAATTAACCTTCTCCGAAGATGGAAGAGGCAACAAATCAATAGGTGCACGAGGTAGGAAACCATACACAATTTCAAAAGGGCACATCTTAGTAGTAGAATGCAATGAACGATTATAAGCAAACTCAATATGAGGCAAGCAGTCTTCCCACATTTTCTTATTATTCTTCAAAACAGCCCTAAGCATAGTAGACAATGTTCTATTGACTACTTCAGTTTGTCCATCAGTTTGGGGGTGACAAGTAGTACTAAAAAGCAGTTTAGTCCCCAACTTAGCCCATAAACATCTCCAAAAGTGGCTAAGAAATTTAGTATCACGATCTGAAACAATAGTATTTGGCACACCATGCAAGCGAATAATTTCACGAAAGAACAAATCAGCAACATTAACAGCATCATCGCTTTTATGACATGGTATAAAGTGCGCCATTTTCGAGAATCTATCCACGACAACAAATATGCTATCCCTCCCCTTCTTTGTTCGAGGTAAACCTAAAACAAAGTCCATAGATATATCCTCCCAAGGAACACTAGGTACAGGCAAAGGCATATATAAACCATGAGGATTGAGTCGTGACTTAGCTTTTTGACATGTAGTGCAGCGAGCAACAAAACGCTCAACATCCCGTCTCATCTTTGGCCAAAAGAAATGTGTAGCAAGTACGTCCTCCGTCTTCTTCACGCCAAAGTGTCCCATTAATCCTCCTCCATGCGCCTCCTGCAACAACAAAAGACGAAGAGAGCTAGCTGGAATGCATAGCTTGTTAGCACGGAACACAAATCCATCATTAACGACAAACTTGTTCCAGGTTCTTCCTTCTTTACAATTCTGCAATACATCTTTAAAATCAGCATCATGCACATATTGATCTTTGATGGTCTCCAAACCAAATATTTTGAAGTCAAGTTGTGAAAGCATAGTATAGCGACGAGACAATGCATCAGCAATAACATTTTCTTTACCCTTCTTGTGTTTAATGACATAAGGGAAAGTTTCAATGAATTCAACCCATTTAGCATGTCTACGATTCAGTTTAGCTTGACTTTTAATATGTTTCAAAGATTCATGATCAGAATGTATAACAAATTCTTTGGGCCATAAATAATGTTGCCATGTTTCTAAAGTCCGAACAAGAGCATATAGTTCTTTATCATAAGTAGAATAATTCAGACTAGGACCACTCAATTTTTCAGAAAAGTATGCAACAGGTTTGCCATCTTGTAATAACACACCTCCTAATCCAATGCCACTAGCATCACATTCAAGCTCAAAAGTCTTATTAAAATCAGGAAGTTGGAGTAAAGGAGCATGTGTCAACTTATCTTTCAATACCGTGAAGGCTTCTTCCTGTGCGGTACCCCAAACAAAAGGCACATCCTTCTTTGTAAGCTCGTTGAGAGGTGCAGCAATGGTGCTAAAATCTCTCACAAAACGCCTATAGAAACCAGCGAGTCCAAGAAAACTCCGCACTTGTGTGACCGTTTTGGGCTGCGGCCAACTCTCAATAGCTTCAATCTTGGCTTTATCAACTTCAATTCCCTGTGGAGTAACAACATAGCCAAGAAAAGATACTCGGTCGGTGCAAAAGGTGCACTTCCCAAGGTTACCAAACAAACGTGCATCACGTAGAGCAATAAAAACAGCACGTAAATGTTCCAAATGTTCTTCCAAAGATTTGCTATAAATCAGTATATCATCAAAATAGACCACCACAAATCGTCCAATGAAAGCACGTAAAACTTCGTTCATTAGTCTCATGAAAGTACTAGGTGCATTAGTTAACCCAAAAGGCATGACTAACCACTCATATAAACCAAACTTAGTTTTAAATGCAGTTTTCCATTCATCTCCCAATTTCATACGAATTTGATGGTATCCACTACGCAAATCAACTTTGGAGAATATTGTAGAGCCACTCAATTCATCAAGCATATCATCGAGCCTAGGAATAGGATGACGATAACGAATAGTAATATTATTAATGCCTCTACAATCAACACACATACGCGACGTACCATCCTTTTTAGGCACGAGTATAATAGGAACAGCACAAGGACTAAGAGATTCGCGTATATAACCTTTGTCGAGCAGCTCCTGTACTTGACGCATAATCTCCTTCGTCTCCTCTGGATTGGTACGGTATGGTGCACGGTTGGGTAGCGATGCACCGGGAATTAAGTCAATTTGATGCTCAATCCCTCGAATAGGTGGTAATCCCGGTGGCACGTCTTGTGGGAAGACGTCAGCGAACTCCTGCAAAATGTGAGTGACAGCAGGGGGCAAAGAGGAAGGCACGTCCTCGAATGAAAATAATGCCTCTTTGCACACAAAAGCATAGCAAACAGATTTGCTGAAATCTAGTTCATCAATATCAGATTTTGTGGCAAGTAAACATGCACTTTTCAATTTAATTTCATAAACAACACTAGATGGTTTATTATTAGGTTTCATTTGTTGCTCAAATTCCTTTGCCACAATCTGATTTTCACTCTTATTTTTCTCCTGTTTTGCTTTATTAGCTCTATTAATGTCATCTTTCAAAATGGAATCAGGAGTCATAGGAAGCAAAGTAATATTTTTATCCTTATGAACAAGAGTATACTGATTGTTTCTACCATGGTGTACAGAATTTTTATCAAATTGCCATGGTCTACCTAGTAATAAGGAACATGCTTGCATGGGTACCACATCACAATCAACATAATCAGCATATGTAGAGATACTAAAATGCACACGAACAGTACGTGTTACCTTAACCTTGCCGCTGTTGTTGAACCATTGGATGTAGTAAGGATGTGGATGTGGTCTTGTGGTGAGAGATAGCTTCTCCACCTTCTCCATGCTAGCCAAGTTGTTACAGCTCCCTCCATCTATGATGACGCGAACAGAACGTTCCTTCACAACTCCCTTTGTATGGAACAAATTATGCCTCTGATTTTGCTCTGCTTGTGTGACCTGCACACTCAAAACACGTTGAGCAACTAAACATTCATACCTGTCAGCGTCTTCAGGAGCCATGTATTGCGTCTCATTTTCAGAATCATCTCCACCATGTTCTTCACGTGTAATAAGAGCCAAAGTCTCCTCATCATAGTCACTAGCGGACTCATACCCACCATCCTCAGTAGCAATCATGACACGCTGAGATTTGCATTCTCTCGCAAAATGTCCTCTTCCCTTACAACGACGACAAATAATATCACTTGTGTGCCCTGTCGATGCCATGGAAGAAGAAGAGCTCTGCACAGGCCCGGCAGGTGTGCTCTTGGCAGAGAGTGGTGGTTGTGCCTGCTTTCTTGTATCACGGCTGGAGGTGGCACCTGATGGAGGTGATGGTGAAGTGGAAGTAGAAGATGCACGCGGTGTCCATGATGAAGGTCGACCTGCAGAAAAGTTAGTTCGCGCCAATGGCTGTCGATCCTGCACTTCACGTTCAGCTTTACAAGCAAGATGGAATAAACGAGTGATATTATTATAATCCTTATACTCTAGAATGGTCTGAATCTCTTTATTTAATCCACCCATAAAACGTGCAAGCATAGCTTCATTCTCCTCAACAATACCACATCTAATCATGCCAGTTTGTAATTCCTGATAATATTCTTCTACAGAATTTTTTCCTTGTCTTAAACGCTGCAATTTTTGAAGTAATTCACGTTGATAATATGGTGGAACCCAACGAGTACGCATAGCAGTTTTCAAAGCAGCCCAAGTAGCTGGAACAGGATATAATCTACAATGTTCAGACCACCAAACACATGCAAAGCTAGTGAAAGCACAAACAGCAGCAGGAACACGTCTCTCCTCAGGATATTGTAAACATGTAAATCGTTGTTCAGTTTCTAACTCCCAAGTAAGATATATATCAGGAACATATCTACCCTCAAATGGTGGAATATTCAATTTCAGTTTAGGGAGATGGTCATGATCTCGTACCTGAGGTGGTGGTGTCGGCCTACCGTTGCGAATATATACCTGAGGTCGACCTGCTGGTGGTGGTGCTGGTGGCTGCACGTAGTTCTGATTTTGATCAACCTCATCCTCATAATCGCCCGCATAATCGTCATCCTCCTCAGCCGCCGCAGGAGCAGGAGCCAAAGAAGCATCAACAGTAGGGACAGCAGCACCCGAATTTTGACCAATCTCAATTGGAACGCGCTGTGCCCGTCCCACTTGATTTGGAAGGCGGCGTTGGAGATGTGGTTGTTGTTGTAGAGGTGCGACATGTGCAGCCGGTGGTGGTCGGGGAAGACGCTTTAGTAATTCAGTAAACTTGTTATCCAGCTTTGTCTCAAACGACTTCTCCACGGCATCTATCTTCTCCATAGCCTCTTCAAATCTGTTTAGCACATCTCCCACCTGGCCACTCATCATTTGCTGAAATTTATCATGCAACTCCTTGTTCGTCATGTTCGCCCAATCAGTCTCATCGGCTTGTGAACCTGCCATGGTTAGCAGCAATAGAAACACAAAAGAATATGATCCTGCAGACTACTAGAAGTGGTGGGATGGTGGTGTGTCACAAAACCTTCAAGCGAATCTCAAATTCTTACCAGTTCTTACCCAGCAGCAGGTGGTGATCGGCAACCGTTGTAGTCAAAAACTCTCAAAGCTTGGATATAGCGATTACCAGGGAGAGTCAAACGCACGATGTAGACTTATGTGGAGCTGGGAAGGCTTATAATATGGTAGCAAAATGGTAAGCAATAATCAATTCAGAGATGCAAAGTTGAATAAACGCTCAACGACGGTACTGTGCTGGTCCTAGGCTAGACCGTGCTAGAGACGCGAGCCTAGAACACTAACAAAATCACGGCGCTGCACGTAAACAAGGGAAAAGCACACTCAGGAAATTTTTTTTTCGCTCTTTTTTTTTTTTTTTTGCGCTCTTTTTTTTTTGCGCTCCTCCTTTTTTCTTTTTTTTGCGAAAAAATCACTATAATGGCGAGTGTCTCAAAACTCTTCCCAGGTCAAACTGACAGGATGGGCACAAAATTTTTTGACTATTTTTTTTTTCGGAAATCAGGGCAGCGACGACGAAAAAGTGCGACAAAAAATCACTATGATGGCGAGTGTCTCAAAACACTACCCGGGGCCTAAAAATAGGATAGGGAAAAAATATTTTTGGTTGCCGAAATTTTGGCCTAAAAACTGCCCGGGGGTCTCCAGACTTTTTTTTTTTTCCGAGACCTACTCAGGCAAGGAAACACGAAACGGAAAATATATGGATCTCTAAAACAAACCGACTATGAAAAGAACTCGGATTGGTGGTGGATATATGGCGGTAGTATATGGCAGCGGTGGTGGTATATGGATACGGATTCAAAGCGGTGGCGGATAAGCAATGGTGGTAGATGGCAAGGCGATGATGATGGTGCGGCGGCGGCGTGACAACTTATGACCAGAACTCGAAACTCTAAAAGACTAGACTCTAAGACCAGCAACTTGACACGACGATGCAACCGCAAATTCAACAAAGCAAAAACCCTAAAAAGATTATGCAAAGGCTCAGATTGGTTCGGATATGATGAACTAACCCTAATTTTTTTTTGTGGCTTTTTCGTGGACTGTAGGTATGAAGAACAGACTCGATCTAAACTACGAAAAACTGTAAAATCTCACCGAGCAACCTGGAAATCTGATACCACTTGATAGAGGCAAAGGTGTCCCGTCTTTCGATGAGATGATGAATATCGCTTTGATGGAAGTCGACTTTGACGATCCGACTACGAACGTGCGAGGACGTCGCGCCTTAGCAATCGCTAAACCAACTCCGAGAGGTTATCGACCACGCCGGAGCACGATCAACCTGACCACGAGGGTCTGTTTCCTGCGAGCAAACGAAGAACAGGCAAGAAACTGAGATTGCAATCTGGATATTGCGAATATAAGATGAAAGCTTTATTGATCAAGGTGGGGTTCTGTGACGCCTTTGTCTGGTCGCTGAACACAAACGAAGTACGCGAAGTTGCAGCTATGGCGAACTTTTAATCTAAACAAAACCCAAAGTCTAAACGACGCCCTAAGGGCTGTATATATGGAGGAAGAGGGGGGGAATTTCGTGGCCCTTGAGGAAGGGGTCCGAAACCAACCCTATCTCTTGTTTCCCCACACATACGGACTCTAAAAACAGCCTATACTTATGTATTTCGAAATTACATGGGCCTGGCCCAATAATAAGGTGACGCAGCACCTAGAATAGCCTCTGGACGAAAGTTATGAAGTAGCATCTTGTATATTTCGTCCAAGGCTTCATGCACGCATTATGGTGGCTTCAACGTCCTGAAATCATCACTTGTAACTCCGTTCTTGTTCCCCATGCGCATGCCATCATCTCCATGCTTGTTCTTGCTCCAATGTTCATCCTTCTCAAAGCTAGGCCCTTCATTTGTAAGCAAAACAAATGTATCCAATTTAGGCAGCATCATATTCTCATGAACATTAGAATCATTAGCAAGAAACGAAAGTACCTGGTAATTTAATTGGCGTGCGCGAGCTCTAGTAATTGGTCCAGTATGTATAGCAGCAGGGACTGTGGGTGTAATAATTGTATTGATGTCCTCATCAGAACAATATGTCATCCACATATAATATCAGAAATGCTACAGAGCTCCCATTCACTTTCTTGTAAATACAGGCTTCCCCAAAAGTCTATATAAAACCATATGCTTTGATCACACTATCAAAGCGTATATTCCAACTCCGAGAGGCTTGCACCAGTCCATAAATGGATCGCTGGAGCTTGCACACTTTGTTAGCACCTTTTGGATCGACAAAACCTTCTGGTTGCATCATATATAACTCTTCTTTAAGATATCCATTAAGGAATGCAGTTTTGACATCCACTCACCAAATTTCATAATCATAAAATGCGGCAATTGCTAACATGATTCGAATAGACTTAAGCATCGCTACGGGTGAGAAAGTCTCATGGTAGTCAACTCCTTGAACTTATCGAAAACCTTTTTCAACAAGTCGAGCTTTGTAGACAGTAACATTACCGTCAGCGTCAGTCTTCTTCTTGAAGATCCATTTATTCTCTATGGCTTGCCGATCATCGGGCAAGTCAACCAAAGTCCACACTTTGTTCTCATACATGGATCCCATCTCAGATTTCATGGCTACAAGCCATTTCGCGGAATCTGGGCTCATCATCGCTTCCTCATAGTTCGTAGGTTCGTCATCGTCAAGTAACATGACTTCCAGAACAGGATTACCGTACCACTCTGGTGCGGATCTTACTCTGGTTGACCTACGAGGTTCAGTAGTAACTTGATCCTAAGTTTCATGATCATCATCATCATTAGCTTCCTCACTAATTGGTGCAGGAATCACTGGAACTAATTTCTGTGATGGACTACTTTCCAATTCGGGAGAAGGTACAATTACCTCATCTAGTTCTACTTTCCTCCCACTCACTTCTTTCGAGAGAAACTCCTTCTCTAGAAAGGATCCATTCTTAGCAACGAATATCTTGCCTTCGGATCTGTGATAGAAGGTGTACCCAACAATTTCCTTTGGGTATCCTATTAAGACACATTTCTCCGATTTGGGTTCGAGCTTATCAGGTTGAAGCTTTTTCACATAAGCATCGCAACCCCAAACTTTAAGAAACGACAAGTTGGGTTTCTTGCCAAACCATAGTTCATATGGTGTCGTCTCAATGGATTTAGATGGTGCCCTATTTAACGTGAATGCAACCGTCTCTAAAGCATAACCCCAAAACAATAGTGGTAAATCAGTAAGAGACATCATAGATCGCACTATATCTAATAAAGTGCGGTTACGACATTTAGACACACCATTACGCTGTGGTGTTCCAGGTGGCGTGAGTTGCGAAACTATTCCGCATTATTTCAAATGAAGACCAAACTCATAACTCAAATATTCACCTCCACGATCAGTTCGTAGAAACTTTATTTTCTTGTTACGATGATTTTCCACTTCACTATGAAATTCTTTGAACATTTCAAATGTTTCAGACTTATATTTCATCAAGTAGATATACCCATATCTGCTCAAATCATCTGTGAAGGTCACAAAATAATGATACCCGCCGCGAGCATCAACACTCATTGGACCGCATACATCAGTATGCATTATTTCCAATAAGTCTGTTGCTCGCTCCATTGTTCCGGAGAACGGAGTCTTAGTCATCTTGCCCATGAGGCATGGTTCGCAAGAATCAAGTGATTCCAAAAGCCCATCAACATGGAGTTTCTTCATGCACTTTACACCAATATGACCTAAACCACAGTGCCACAAATAAGTTGTACTATCATTATTAAATTTGTACTATCCATTGTTCCGGAGAACGGAGTCTTAGTCATCTTGCCCATGAGGCATGGTTCGCAAGAATCAAGTGATTCATAATCAAGTGATTCCAAAAGCCCATCAACATGGAGTTTCTTCATGCACTTTACACCAATATGACCTAAACCACAGTGCCACAAATAAGTTGTACTATCATTATTAAATTTGTATCTTTTGGCTTCAATATTATGAATATGTGTATCACTCCTATCGAGATTCAACAAAAATAGACCACTCATCAAGGGTGCATGACCATAAAAGATATTACTCATATAAATAGAACAACCATTATTCTCTGATTTAAATGAATAACCGTCTCGCATCAAACATGATCCAGATATAATGTTCATGCTTAATGCTGGCACCAAATAACAATTATTCAGGTCTAAAACTAATCCCAAAGGTAGATGTAGAGGTAGCGTGCAGACCGCGATCATATCGACTTTGGAACCATTTCGCATGCGCATCGTCACCTCGTCCTTAGCCAATCTTCTCTTAATCCTTAGCCCCTGTTTTGAGTTGCAAATATGAGAAACAGAACCAGTATCATATACCCAGGCGCTACTACGAGCATTAGTAAGGTATACATCAATAACATGTATATCAAATATACCTTTCACTTTGCCATCCTTCTTATCTGCCAAATACTTGGGGTGGTTCCGCTTCTAGTGACCAGTCCCTTTGCAGTTGAAGCACTAAGTCTCAAGCTTAGGTCCAGACTTGGGTTTCTTCACTTGAGCAGCAACTTGCTTGCCATTCTTCTTGAAGTTCCCCTTCTTCCCTTTGCCCTTCTTGAAACTAGTGGTCTTGTTAACCATCAACACTTGATGCTCCTTCTTGATTTCTACCTCCGCAGCCTTTAGCATCGCGAAGAGCTCGGGAATTGACTTATCCATCCCTTGCATATTATAGTTCATCACGAAGCTTTTGTAGCTTGGTGGTAGTGATTGAAGAACTCTGTCAATGACACTATCATCAGGAAGATTAACTCCCAGTTGAGTCAAGTGGTTGTGGTACCCAGACAATCTGAGTATATGTTCACTGACAGAACTATTCCCCTCCATCTTGCAGCTATTGAACTTATTGGAGACTTCATATCTCTCAATTCGGGCATTTGCTTGAAATATTAACTTCAACTCCTAGAACATCTCATATGCTCCATGACGTTCAAAACGTCGTTGAAGTCCCGATTCTAAGCCGTA
The DNA here is from genome assembly GCF_002575655.3 of Aegilops tauschii subsp. strangulata. NCBI lineage: Eukaryota > Viridiplantae > Streptophyta > Magnoliopsida > Poales > Poaceae > Aegilops > Aegilops tauschii. The sequence goes on along the minus strand of NC_053035.3, from coordinate 182,699,511 downwards.
AAGCATGGCACACTGAACTATCGAGTAGTCATCAGCTTTGCTCTGCCAGACGTTCATAACGTCCGGAGTTGCTCCTGCAGCGGGTCTTGCACCTAGTGGTGCTTCCAGGATGTAATTCTTCTATGCAACAATGAGGATAATCCTCAAGTTACGGACCTAGTCCGTGTAGTTGCTACCATCATCTTTCAACTTAGCTTTCGCTAGGAATGCATTAAAATTCAAAGGAATAGTAGCACGAGCCATTTATCTACAACAACATAGACATGCAAAATACTAACAGGTACTAAGTTCATGACAAATTAAAGTCCAATTAATCATATTACTTAAGAACTCCCACTTAGATAGACATCCCTCTAGTCATCTAAATGATCAGGTGATCCATATCAACTAAACCATGTCCGATCATCACGTGAGATGGAGTAGCTTTGAATGGTGAACATCACTATGTTGATCATATCTACTATATGATTCATGTTCGACCTCTCGGTCTCAGTGTTCCGAGGCCATATCTGCATATGCTAGGCTCGTCAAGTTTAACCCGAGTATTCTGCGTGTGCAAAACTGGTTTGCACCCATTGTATGTGAACGTAGAGCTTATCACACCCGATCATCACGTGGTGTCTCGGCACGACGAAATGTAGCAACGGTGCATACTCAAGGAGAACACTTGTACCTTGAAATTTAGTGAGGGATCATCTTATAATGCTACCGCTGTACTAAGAAAAATAAGATGCATAAAGGATAAACATCACATGCAATTAAAATAAGTGATATGATATGGCCATCATCAAATTGCGCCTTTGATCTCCATCTCCAAAGCACCGTCATGATCACCATCGTCACCGTCTTGACACCTTGATCTCCATCGTAGCATCGTTGTCATCTCGCCAACTATTGCTTCTATGACTATCGCTACCTTTAGTGATAAAGTAACGCCATTACATGGCGATTGCATTTCATACAATAAAGTGACAACCATATGGCTCCTGCCAGTTGCCGATAACTGTTACAAAACATAATCATCACATACAACAATTTATATATCATCACGTCTTGACCATATCACATCACAAAAAGCCCTGCAAAAACAAGTTAGACATCCTCTACTTTGTTGTTGCAAGTTTTACGTGGTTGTTACGGGATTCTAGCAAGAACCGTTCTTACCTACCCATCAAAACCACAATGATTTTTCGTCAAGTGTGCTGTTTTAACCTTCAACAAGGACCGGGCGTAGTCAAACTCGATTCAACTAAAGCTGGAGAAACAGACACCCGCTAGCCACCTGTGTGAGAAGCACATCGGCAGAACCAGTCTCATGAACGTGGTCATGTAATATCGGTCCGGCCCGCTTCATCCAACAATACCGCCGAATCAAAGTAAGACGTTGATAGTAAGCAGTATGACTATTATCGCCCACAACTCTTTGTGTTCTACTCGTGCATATAACATCTACGCATAGACCTGGCTCGGATGCCAGCGTTGGGGAACGCAGTATTTCAATTTTTTTACCTAGGATCACGCAAGATCTATCTAGGAGATGCATAGCAATGAGCGGGGAGAGTGTGTCCACATACCCTCGTAGAACGAAAGCGGAAGCGTTTAGTAACGCGGTTGATGTAGTCGAACGTCTTCGCGATCCAACCGATCCAAGCACCGAACGTACGACACCTCCGCAATCAACACACATTCAGCTCGATGACGTCCCTCAAACTCTTGATCCAGTTGAGGCCGAGGGAGAGTTCCGTCAGCACAACGGCGTGGCGACGGTGATGATGAAGTTACCGGCACAGGGCTTCGCCTAAGCACTAATGCGATATGACCGAGGTGTGTAACTGTGGAGGCGTGCACCGCACACGGGTAAGAGAAGACTTGGTGTTTCTTTGGGGTTCCCCCCTCCCACGTATATAAAGGGGGGGAGAGGTGGCCGGCCCAAGGGGGGGCGCCATGGGGGGGAGTCCTAATTGGACTCCCGGTCCAACTAGGATTCGGCCCCCCTTCCTATTCCCACAAGGAGAAGGAGGGAAGGAGGAGGAGAAGAGAAGGAAAGGGGGGCCGCCCCCCTTCCAATTCGGTTTGGGCTTGGGGGGGGCACGCCACTACCTGGCCGCCGCCTCCTCTCTCCACTAGGGCCCATGAAGGCCCATTAACTCTCGGGAGGGGGGGGGGTTCTAATAACCCCCGGTACTCCAGAAAATGCCCGAACCTTTCCGAAACCATTCCGGTGTCCAAACATAACCTTCCACTATATCAATCTTTATGTCTCGAGACTCCTCGTTATGTCCGTGATCACATCCGGGACTCCGAACAAACTTCGGTTCATCAAATCACATAACTCATAATCCAAATCATCATCGAACGTTAAGCGTGCGAACCCTACGGGTTCGATAACTATGTAGACATGACCGAGACACATCTCCGGTCAATAACCAATAGCGGAACCTGGATGCTCATATTGGCTCCTACGTATTGTACGGAGATCTTTATCGGTCAAACCGCATAACAACATACGTTGTTCCCTTTGTCATCGGTATGTTACTTGCCCAAGATTCGATCGTCTGTATCACCATACCTAGTTCAATATCATCACCGGCAAGTCTCTTTACTCGTTCCATAATGCATCATCCCGTGACTAACTCATCAGTCACATTTCTTGCAAGGCTCATAGTGATGTGCATTACCGAGAGGGCCTAGAGATACCTCTCCGATACACGGAGTGGCAAATCCTAATCTCGATCTAGTCCAACTCAACAAACACCATCGGAGACACTTGTAGAGCATCTTTATAATCACCCAGTTACGTTGTGACGTTTGATAGCACACAAGGTGTTCCTCCGGTATCTAGGAGTTGCATAATCTCATAGTCTGAGGAACATGTATAAGTCATGAAGAAAGCGATAGCAGAAAAACTAAACGATCATTATGCTAAGCTAACGGATGGGTCTTGTCCATCACATCATTCTTTAATGATGTGATCCCGTTCATCAAATGACAACACATGTTTATGGCTAGGAAACTTAACCGTCTTTGATTAACGAGCTAGTCAAGGAGAGGCATACTAGGGACACTCTGTTTGTCTATATATCCACACATGTACTAAGTTTCTGGTTAATACAATTCTAGCATGAATAATAAACATTTATCATGATATAAGGAATATAAATAACAACTTTATTATTGCCTCTAGGGCATATTTCCTTCATGAGGGACTAATGTGTTTGTGATAATTGCAGGATAACACAGGTAGTAGTCCCTCATTGATTCGTTTTACCTACCAAAGATGACCCCTCAAAATGTATGAAGACATTGAAGACAATGGTAGTTCATGAAGACATTCACGTTGAAGATAATGATGTGTGAAGACATTCACTTGAAGATTATGGAGCGCGAAGACATAGTTTCTTTCGTAGTTTCCTTTTCTTCTTTATTGAGTCATAGGAACCACCGAACTGTTAAGTGGGGTCCAAGTGAACAAATTCAGAAGACTGACGTGATGCTCAACCCAAATCTTATGTCTTCAAGTGAAGACAATGAGAGCAAATCTTATCCAGAGTTGGATGAGTCATCCTTGCTTGTAGCCCAAGCCAAGCTGCCGCGTCTGTTTGAAATACGACCGTTGGACACGTGTCGGTTCCTTAGTGACCCAGGGTCATTTCGGACATATCAGGTCGGGTTGCCTCCGGGCTATAGATAGCCCACCTCCTACACCATAAATTGGTGGCTGCTCAGAGTAAGTGCACGACTTTTGTCGTTTGAGAGCAACCCACCTCCAAAGCCTTTAAGAGAGAAATCCCTGTGAGGACAAAGCCCAAAACACCCAGTGCCAAAGAGTGTTAGGCATCACTGAAGTCTTTCTGTCCGCGTGACTTGAAGACTTGTTACACTTGAGGACTGTGTATCCTCCAGCCGGTTAGGCGTCACGTTCTAAGGATCCAAGAGTCATTGTGGATCGCCGGTGAACGGAGTCTCTGAAGGTTTGGAAGTCTACCTTGAAGACTTACCAGAGGGATTGGGCGAGGACTGGGTGTCGTTAGCTCAAGGGGAATAAGGTGAAGATGTGGTCTTCTGAGTTCAATCTTAGCCTCCCTAACCAGACGTATAGTTGTCACAGCAACTGGAACTGGTCTACCAAATCCTTGTCTTCACCAAGCTACTGGTTTTATCCCCCACCTCCTTTACATTTTAGTTTGTCTTGTGAAGTCATTGCTTGTTTTCCGGATCTGTTTGACTTCACTGTGCGAAGACCATTACCTATTTGGCTTCATACTGTCTTCCATTTCGATCTGTACTACCTAGCTACTATTAGTCTTCGTGCTTTCATCATATTGCTTACTTGACTATGTCTGCATAGAGTAGTTTATCTTCCGCTGCATATCATATAGGTTCCATTTGATTGTCTATCTTCAAAGATCTCATGTTTTGAAGACTTCCATAAAAATCGCCTATTCACCCCCCTCTAGTCGATAACTAGCACTTTCAATTGGTATCAGAGAAAGGTGCTCCCTTGTTTTGTGTGATTCGGTTTAACCACTTGAAGTTTTAGCTATGTTGACTGCAGGGATAATCAAGGTCTCCGTTGCGTGCCCCGTCTTCGATGGCACTAATCACCCATACTGGAAGAATAAGATGTGCATGCATCTTGAAGCCATTGACATAGACCTTTGGTATGTCGTCAAGACTGGTGTTCCAAAGTCCGTGAAGGCATCACCGCTGCTGATGGCAAGAGGTTCGCGCAACTGGACTCAACCGCCAAGAACATCATCTGTGATCATGTGACCAAAGGACAGTATGGCCATGTGAGTGCGGTGGAAACGGCGAAGCTAGTCTGGGACTGGCTGCCCAAGGTCAACGAAGGCATATCAACTCAGAGAGATTCAAGGATTGATGTACTTTGCAATCTCTTCAACTGCTTCAAGATAAATGACAATGAGAATGTCCAACTCACGTTCGACCGCCTCACTGATATCACAAATGAGCTTCGCGCATGATACGTCTCCAACGTATCTACTTTTTCTCACGCTTTTCCTCTTGTTTAGGACTCTAATTTGCACGATTTCAATGAAACTAACCCCGGACTGACGTTGTTTTCAGCAGAACTACCATGGTATTGTTTTTGTGCAGAAATGAGGGTTCTCGGAATGGAACGAAACTTTGCGAGGATTTTTTATACCAATAATAAGAATTTTTGGAGCCAAGACCCACCAGAGAGGGGCACCTGGGTGGGCACAACCCACCAGGGCGCGCCCCCTCTCCCGGCGCGCCCAGGTGGGTTGTACCCACCTGGTGGCCCCGCTGGTGACCCCCCTGATACTATAAAATTACATTATTCTAGAAAAAAATCAGTGAGAAAGAATTATCGCGATCCACGGGACGGAGTCGTCGCCAAGCCCTATTCTTCCTCGGGAGGGCATCTGGAGTCCGTTTGGGGCTCCGGAGAGGGGGGGTCTTCGTTTTCGTCACCACCAACCCATCTCCATCGCGAATTCCATGGTGCTCCCCACCGGGAGTGAGTAATTCCTTCGTAGGCTCGCTGGTCGGTGAGGAGTTGGATGAGATTCATCATGTAATCGAGTTAGTTTTGTTAGGGCCCGATCCCTAGTATCCACTATGTTCTTAGATTGATGTTGCTATGACTTTGCTATGCTTAATGCTTGTCACTTTGGGCCCGGGTGCCATGAACTCAGATCTGAACCTTTTATGAATTCAGCATTATATCCATGTTTTAGATCCGATCTTGCAAGTTATAGTCACCTACTACGGTTATGATCCGACAACCTCGGAGTGACAACAACCGGGCCCACTCTCGGTGATGACCGTAGTTTGAGGAGTTCATGTATTCACTATGTGTTAATGCTTTGTTCCGGTTCTTTATTAAAAGGAGGCCTTTATATCCCTTAGTTTCCAATATGGACCCCGCTGCCATGGGAGGGTAGGACAAAAGATGTCATGCAAGTTCTTTTAATAAAGCATGTATGATGAGGACATGACTACCTTGGATACGACCAAAAATATTGCATACATGCATATTTGTCAGGTGATTTCTAGTGCAAACTATTCAATAATCTATTTATGTTATCCAGAACAAAAATACTTCACACACTTTTGTGTTTTGTCTAATTGCAGGTGTATGGGACATTTGTACAATCCACATATGAAGATAAGGCAAAAGGAGAAGTTTAGGTTCTGTTCAAAAAGTCCTCTCACGTCACTTTTGGGCCAAGAGAAGATAGAGTCCAAGTCTCTCACGTTCTGGATTCAGATTCGGACTGCACAGACATACCTGACTCAAAACGCCAACAACTTTTTCATACGGACTCCGAATTGGGTGATTCTTTTTTTGTTGGAAACTAGATTTCGTGCTCTTTCCAACCCAATTGGATTCACCTTTAAATTCGTCCGGAGCATTGAGTTATGGTCGAAACAATCTGACGTTGCACCAGAATCCGAGTCAAACTACAAGTCCAAAGGTGTTGCATCACCTCCACTTGGGCCCATGAGCCTTGTACGACCTAGGGTTGGTTTTAGGCTGCCTTGGGACGTCCTCCCACCTCCTTGGCCGCCACCCCTTGCTCCTATATAAGTAGATCCATCTAGTAGCTTTTTCCTTGGAATTTGTTTAGTTAAAAGTTAGCCATTGCAACTTCGTGTACTTCGTTTTTGTCCAACGACCAGACCAAGACCGCTTACGGATTCCCACCACTATCAATACTTCATATATATTCGCAATATTCAGATTGCATTATCATATTCTTGCTCGTTCTTCGATTGCTTGCAGGAATAGACCTTCGTGGTCAGGCTGATCGTGCTTCCGGCATCGTCAGTAACCTCAGGAGATTGGTTTAGCGATTGATAAGGCGCAACGTCGTGCACGTTTGTAGTCGGATCGTCAAAGTCGTCTCCACCAAATCGATAGTTATCATCTCATCGAAAGATCGGGACACCCTCGCCTCTATCAAGTGGTATCAGTTTTCAGGTTGCTCGGTGAGAATTTCCAGTTTCCCCTAGATTAGATTTATTTTCTTACCTATTGTCCAAGAAAAAGCCACAAAAAAGTTAGATCTATTCATCCTTTTGTCCAAGCCAGTCTGAGCCTTTGCAATTTTCTATTCATTGTTTGCATTATTGAATTATCGGTTGCATCGTCGTGTCGAGTTGCTGGACTAGTTCAATATTTGACACCTCAAAATCGTCTTCTAAATAGGTCTTTTTGCCCTCCGAAATTCGCGGACACAGCTTATTCCAGTTTTTCAAGCCAGTTTCAGAATTCTTTCACTCCTCATATCAACTCGGAATTGAGTGATTCTTTTTGCATTGGAAAGCTTGAGTTAGTAGCATTCTTTGAAAAAAATTATCAGAAAATTGGCACAAACTTTTCAAGAGGAAAGTTGGAGAGAGTTGTTGTATATCCTGCTTGGCAGTTGTTTTTCATCATTATCTTTACTGCCGTTGTGATCTTCACTTATATCTTGCTGTCCAGAGCTACTTAGTATCCTTCATTGATGCTAGTTGCGCTATGCCGTGACCTCATTAGTGTTCTAGGCTCGCGTCTCTAGTCCGGTCTAGCCTAGGACCAGCACAGTACCGTCGGTGAGCGTTTATTCAACATTGCATCTCTGAATTGATTATTGCTAATATTTTGCTACCATATATAGCCAACCCAGCTCCACATATTTCTACACCGTGTATACGTACGTTCCCCTGGCAATCGCTTTACTCAATCTTTGGAGTTATTTGACACCGCTGGTTGCCTGTCACCACCTGCTGCTTGGTAAGAACTTGTAAGATATTGATATTTGCTTTACTGTGAGCGCTTTACCACCACATCCTAGTAGTTCATAGGAACATTATTCTTGAATTTTGTTTCTTGTTTCTACTAATCATGACAGGATCTAGAGTCAATTCATGGGGTTTGTCGATCGTGGGAGATGTGCCATCACCTATGCAAATACCACAACCGTCACGAGAGGTGCACAAACATCCAAATGCACATGATCAGGTTAATGTTTCTATACCACCATTTAATGGCCGTTTTAGACCTGCTTTATATATTGAATGGGAGTTTGACCTAAATAATATATTTGCTTCCAATAATTTTGATGTACGTAAAAAAGTTAAGGTTGCGGTTGGTTCTTTCACTGGTTATGCTGTAGTTTGGTGGAGTGAATATTGTCGGTTACACCCTAATGATATACCTACTACTTGGGATGATTTGAAACTTGCCATGCGACATACATTCGTTCCCGCTTATTATACTCGTGACATGATTACAAAGTTGCAACATTTAAAACAAGGTAGTGACACCGTAACGAAATATTATGATACTTTACAAACTACCTTGCTGCATTCCTCTTTAGAAGAAAGTGAAGAAGATTTTATGGATAGATTTTGGGGAGGATTAAATCGTGACATTCAGGAGATACTAATACATGAAGAGTGTTATCCTATGGACCATTTGTTTCATCTTGCTTGCAAAGCTGAACAGGAAATAAAACGACATGTTGCGCACAAGGAGAACAAGCGCGAGATGCACATTCCAAGAGTTGATACGGTTGTCCCTTCAACTACTAAGCATACTATGACAACCACATCCGTTGTTGTGAGGACTACATCACCTCCACCATGTGACACATCATCACCGAGAGTGCCTACCTCATCTGAGTTGATCATAAGAGGTAATGACAAAGGTACTAATCTTCCACTTCCACATGAGTATGATGAATGTCTTGTCAATTTAAGTGCACCATGCGGTGAGCTACCCACTACTTTGATCACACCAGCTACCTTAGAGGACTATGTTGATGATTTGACTTTGCCATGTGATCAAACAATTTTGAGTGAGCCCATTGAATTAACTATCGATGCAAAAGAATCAAGTGAATCAGGGAATAAATCAGATTTGGATCAAATATGTTTGAAAATAATTGTGCCAATGTTTAATCATTTTGATATGACCTCTAATCTTGGTGATGGTTCATCAATGTTGGGATGGTTTAATGATGAATATTGTCAATCTTTTCATATGAATAAGAGCTTCACTTATATGTGCAAACTGAGTTGCAATACTTTCATGCCTTCTACTTCTTGTGATAATATTTTGGCTTTATATTTTATTAACTATGAAAGTTACTCATGTATACATGTGTCATATGTGCAAAATCCACGGGAAGTAAAAATGGATGACATATACATATACAACATGTACACCTTGTCTCTTTTGTTAGCCACATTTCAGATTAAGCAACGCCGAGGACGGCTTTGTTTTCAAGAAGGGGAGGATGATGAGGACATGACTACCTTGGATACGACCAAAAATATTGCATACATGCATATTTGTCAGGTGATTTCTAGTGCAAACTATTCAATAATCTATTTATGTTATCCAGAACAAAAATACTTCACACACTTTTGTGTTTTGTCTAATTGCAGGTGTATGGGACATTTGTACAATCCACATATGAAGATAAGGCAAAAGGAGAAGTTTAGGTTCTGTTCAAAAAGTCCTCTCACGTCACTTTTGGGCCAAGAGAAGATAGAGTCCAAGTCTCTCACGTTCTGGATTCAGATTCGGACTGCACAGACATACCTGACTCAAAACGCCAACAACTTTTTCATACGGACTCCGAATTGGGTGATTCTTTTTTTGTTGGAAACTAGATTTCGTGCTCTTTCCAACCCAATTGGATTCACCTTTAAATTCGTCCGGAGCATTGAGTTATGGTCGAAACAATCTGACGTTGCACCAGAATCCGAGTCAAACTACAAGTCCAAAGGTGTTGCATCACCTCCACTTGGGCCCATGAGCCTTGTACGACCTAGGGTTGGTTTTAGGCTGCCTTGGGACGTCCTCCCACCTCCTTGGCCGCCACCCCTTGCTCCTATATAAGTAGATCCATCTAGTAGCTTTTTCCTTGGAATTTGTTTAGTTAAAAGTTAGCCATTGCAACTTCGTGTACTTCGTTTTTGTCCAACGACCAGACCAAGACCGCTTACGGATTCCCACCACTATCAATACTTCATATATATTCGCAATATTCAGATTGCATTATCATATTCTTGCTCGTTCTTCGATTGCTTGCAGGAATAGACCTTCGTGGTCAGGCTGATCGTGCTTCCGGCATCGTCAGTAACCTCAGGAGATTGGTTTAGCGATTGATAAGGCGCAACGTCGTGCACGTTTGTAGTCGGATCGTCAAAGTCGTCTCCACCAAATCGATAGTTATCATCTCATCGAAAGATCGGGACACCCTCGCCTCTATCAATGTATGACTATTTACGGAATACATGCCTACATTATTTCGATGAACTCGAGCTAGTGCCGTATCGCCCTAGGTTATAACTGTCACACGATGAATATCATCCAACAAGTCACCGATCCAATGCCTACGAATTTATCCTTATTGATCTTGCTGCGTTACTATTGCTATCATCACTGTTACACTTGCTACGAAATTACTGCTATCACTGTTATTGTTACCGTTGCTGCTGCCACTATTATCAAAACTACCAAACTACCATGCTATTGATCACTTTGCTGCAGATAATTAATCTCCAGGTGTGGTTGAATTGACAACTTAGCTGCTAATACCTTCAAATATTCTTTGGCTCCCCTTGTGTCGAATCTATAAATTTCGTTTGAATACTCTACCCTCGAAAACTGTTGCGATCCCCTATACTTGTGGGTTATGAAGACCTTTTTCTAGCGTCGTTGCCGGGGAGCATAGCTATATTTGTTGAGTCACTTGGGATTATTATCATATTATCACTATGAAGAACCTGAAGGATCCTAAACCGAAGATATTTCCCTCAAGTACGAGGGGAGGTAAGAAACTGCCATCCAGTTTTCTTTGGATTCTCCTTCTGTTATGAGTAAACTTGCAACACCACCACATGCTATGAATTCTAATATGTCACAAGTTATTGATGATGCCAGTTCTACTATGAATGATGCTTATGATGATGCTAGTACCTTGCTTGATAATGATGATGTGCCACTTGGTGATTTTCTTGATGAACAAATTGCTAGAGTTATACGACATATGTTGTTGAATCTGATGATGAGCTTGAAACTGAAACTCCTGAAACACCTGCTAGAACTAGCCTCCCTAGATAAGAATTGCCTAAGGTACCGGAAGGTTATGTTATGAGTGAAGAAGCAACTAGAGATATTCTTTCTTGCAATGATATGGATGATCTAGAGAAATTATTATGCAAGTATAAAGAAAAATCTCGAAATGCTAGAATGAAATGTGATCCTAAGTTTGCTACTTCACCTATCTGTATTGCTGATAAGGATTATGAATTCTCTGTCGACCCAGAGTTAATTACTTTGGTTGAATCTGATCCTTTCCATGGTTATGAAACTAAAACTGTTGTGGCACATCTTACTAAGTTGCATGATATAGCCACCCTTTTTACTCATGAGAGACAACTCGCTATTACTTTATTCTCAAATTATTTCCTTTCTCATTAAAGGGTGACGCTAAAGCTTGGTACAATACTCTTGCTCCTGGTTGTGTGCGTAGTCCCCAGGATATGCTTTATTACTTCCCTGAAAAATATTTTCCTGCTCATATGGAACAAGCTGCCCTACTGGAAATATTTAACTTTGTTCAAACCAAAGAAGAGACTCTCCCACAAGCTTGGGGGAGGCTTTGTTAATTACTTAATGCTTTGCCTGATCATCCTCTTAAGAAAAATGAAACACTTGATATCTTCTATAATGGACTAACTGATAGAGGCAAAGGTGTCCCGTCTTTCGATGAGATGATGGATATCGCTTTGGTGGAAGTCGACTTTGACGATCCGACTACGAACGTGCGATGACGTCGCGCCTTAGCAATCGCTAAACCAACTCCGAGAGGTTATTGACCACGCCGGAGCACGATCAACCTGACCACGAGGGTCTGTTTCCTGCGAGCAAACGAAGAACAAGCAAGAAACTGAGATTGCAATCTCGATATTGCGAATATAAGATGAAAGCTTTATTGATCAAGGTGGGGTTCTGTGACGCCTTTGTCTGGTCGTTGAACACAAACGAAGTACGCGAAGTTGCAGCTATGGCGAACTTTTAATCTAAACAAAACCCAAAGTCTAAACGACGCCCTAAGGGCTGTATATATGGAGGAAGAGGGGGGAATTTCGTGGCCCTTGGGGAAGGGGTCCGAAACCAACCCTATCTCTTGTTTCCCCACACATACGGACTCTAACAATAGCCTATACTCAAGCATTTCGAAATTACATGGGCCTGGCCCAATAATGATAGAGGCAAAGGTGTCCCGTCTTTCGATGAGATGATGGATATCGCTTTGGTGGAAGTCGACTTTAACGATCCGACTACGAACATGCGATGACGTCGCGCCTTAGCAATCGCTAAACCAACTCCGAGAGGTTATTGACCACGCCGGAGCACGATCAACCTGACCACGAGGGTCTGTTTCCTGCGAGCAAACGAAGAACAAGCAAGAAACTGAGATTGCAATCTGGATATTGCGAATATAAGATGAAAGCTTTATTGATCAAGGTGGGGTTCTGTGACGCCTTTGTCTGGTCGTTGAACACAAACGAAGTACGCGAAGTTGCAGCTATGGTGAACTTTTAATCTAAACAAAACCCAAAGTCTAAACGACGCCCTAAGGGCTGTATATATGGAGGAAGAGGGGGGAATTTCGTGGCCCTTGGGGAAGGTGTCCGAAACCAACCCTATCTCTTGTTTCCCGACACATACGGACTCTAAAAATAGCCTATACTCAAGTATTTCGAAATTACATGGGCCTGGCCCAATAATAAGGTGACGCAGCACCTAGAATAGCCTCTGGACGAAAGTTATGAAGTAGCATCTTGTATATTTCGTCCAAGGCTTCATGCACGCATTATGGTGGCTTCAATGTCCTGAAATCATCACTTGTAACTCCGTTCTTGTCCCCCATGCGCATGCCATCATCTCCATGCTTGTTCTTGCTCCAATGTTCATCCTTCTCAAAGCTAGGCCCTTCATTTGTAAGCAAAACAAATGTATCCAATTTAGGCAGCATCATATTCTCATGAACATTAGAATCATTACCAAGAAACGAAAGTACCTGGTAATTTAATTGGCGTGCGCGAGCTCTAGTAATTGGTCCAGTATGTTAGCAGCAGGGGCTGTGGGTGTAACAATGGTATTGATGTCCTCATCATCCTCCCCTTCTTGAAATGAAGTCGTCCTCGACGGAAGCTCATCTCCCTCACCCAAATAAGGCTTCAAATCTGCAATGTTAAAAGTGGGACTAACCCCAAAATCTGCAGGCAGCTCAAGTTTATATGCATTATCATTTATTTTCTCTAACACCTTAAAAGGACCATCAGCACGTGGCATTAGCTTTGATTTGCGCAAATCAGGAAATCTATCCTTACGCAAATGTAACCAAACAAGATCTCCAGGTGCAAACACAACATGTTTTCTACCCTTATCTCCAGCAAGTTTATATTTAGCATTCATACGCTCAATGTTTTCCTTAGTTAACTCATGCATGTTTAAGATCAATTCAGCACGTTGTTTAGCATCAAAATTATCCTTCTCCGAAGATGGAAGAGGCAACAAATCAATAGGTGCACGAGGTAGGAAACCATACACAATTTCAAAAGGGCACATCTTAGTAGTAGAATGCAATGAACGATTATAAGCAAACTCAATATGAGGCAAGCATTCTTCCCACATTTTCTTATTATTCTTCAAAACAGCCCTAAGCATAGTAGACAATGTTCTATTGACTACTTCAGTTTGTCCATCAATTGGGGGTGACAAGTAGTACTAAAAAGCAGTTTAGTCCCCAACTTAGCCCATAAACATCTCCAAAAGTGGCTAAGAAATTTAGTATCACGATCTGAAACAATAGTATTTGGCACACCATGCAAACGAATAATTTCACGGAAGAACAAATCAGCAACATTAACAGCATCATCGCTTTTATGACATGGTATAAAGTGTGCCATTTTTGAGAATCTATCCACGACAACAAATATGCTATCCCTCACCTTCTTTGTTCGAGCTAAACCTAAAACAAAGTCCATAGATATATCCTCCCAAGGAACACTAGGTACAGGCAAAGGCATATATAAACCATGAGGATTGAGTCGTGACTTAGCTTTCTAACATGTAGTGCAGCGAGCAACAAAACGCTCAACATCCCGTCTCATCTTTGGCCAAAAGAAATGTGTAGCAAGTACGTCCTCCGTCTTCTTCACGCCAAAGTGTCCCATTAATCCTCCTCCATGCGCCTCCTGCAACAACAAAAGACGAAGAGAGCTAGCTGGAATGCATAGCTTGTTAGCACGGAACACAAATCCATCATTAACGACAAACTTGTTCCAGGTTCTTCCTTCTTTACAATTCTGCAAAACATCTTTAAAATCAGCATCATGCACATATTGATCTTTGATGGTCTCCAAACCAAATATTTTGAAGTCAAGTTGTGAAAGCATAGTATAGCAACGAGACAATGCATCAGCAATAACATTTTCTTTACCCTTCTTGTGTTTAATGACATAAGGGAAAGTTTCAATGAATTCAACCCATTTAGCATGTCTACGATTCAGTTTAGCTTGACTTTTAATATGTTTCAAAGATTCATGATCAGAATGTATAACAAATTCTTTGGGCCATAAATAATGTTGCCATGTTTCTAAAGTCCGAACAAGAGCATATAGTTCTTTATCATAAGTAGAATAATTCAGACTAGGCCCACTCAATTTTTCAGAAAAGTATGCAACAGGTTTACCATCTTGTAATAACACACCTCCTAATCCAATTCCACTAGCATCACATTCAAGCTCAAAAGTCTTATTAAAATCAGGAAGTTGGAGTAAAGGAGCATGCGTCGACTTATCTTTCAATACCGTGAAGGCTTCTTTCTGTGCGGTACCCCAAACAAAAGGCACATCCTTCTTTGTAAGCGCGTTGAGAGGTGCAGCAATGGTGCTAAAATCTCTCACAAAACGCCTATAGAAACCAGCAAGTCCAAGAAAACTCCGCACTTGTGTTACCGTTTTGGGCTGCGGCCAACTCTCAATAGCTTCAATCTTGGCTTTATCAACTTCAATTCCCTGTGGAGTAACAACATAGCCAAGAAAAGATACTCGGTCGGTGCAAAAGGTGCACTTCCCAAGGTTACCAAACAAACGTGCATCACGTAGAGCAATAAAAACAGCACGTAAATGTTCCAAATGTTCTTCCAAAGATTTGCTATAAATCAGTATATCATCAAAATAGACTACCACAAATCGTCCAATGAAAGCACGTAAAACTTCGTTCATTAGTCTCATGAGAGTACTAGGTGCATTAGTTAACCCAAAAGGCATGACTAACCACTCATATAAACCAAACTTAGTTTTAAATGCAGTTTTCCATTCATCTCCCAGTTTCATACGAATCTGATGGTATCCACTACGCAAATCAACTTTGGAGAATATTGTAGAGCCACTCAATTCATCAAGCATATCATCTAGCCTAGGAATAGGATGACGGTAACGAATAGTAATATTATTAATGCCTGTACAATCAACACACATACGCGATGTACCATCCTTTTTAGGCACTAGTATAATAGGAACAGCACAAGGACTAAGAGATTCGCGTATATAACCTTTGTCGAGCAGCTCCTGTACTTGACGCATAATCTCCTTCGTCTCCTCTGGATTGGTACGGTATTGATGAGGACATCAATACAATTATTACACCCACAGTCCCTGCTGCTATACATACTGGACCAATTACTAGAGCTCGCGCACGCCAATTAAATTACCAGGTACTTTCGTTTCTTGCTAATGATTCTAATGTTCATGAGAATATGATGCTGCCTAAATTGGATACATTTGTTTTGCTTACAAATGAAGGGCCTAGCTTTGAGAAGGATGAACATTGGAGCAAGAACAAGCATGGAGATGATGGCATGCGCATGGGGAACAAGAACGGAGTTACAAGTGATGATTTCAGGACGTTGAAGCCACCATAATGCGTGCATGAAGCCTTGGACGAAATATACAAGATGCTACTTCATAACTTTCGTCCAGAGGCTATTCTAGGTGCTGCGTCACCTTATTATTGGGCCAGGCCCATGTAATTTCGAAATACATAAGTATAGGCTGTTTTTAGAGTCCGTATGTGTGGGGAAACAAGAGATAGGGTTGGTTTCGGACCCCTTCCTCAAGGGCCACGAAATTCCCCCCCTCTTCCTCCATATATACAGCCCTTAGGGCGTCGTTTAGACTTTGGGTTTTGTTTAGATTAAAAGTTCGCCATAGCTGCAACTTCGCGTACTTCGTTTGTGTTCAGCGACCAGACAAAGGCGTCACAGAACCCCACCTTGATCAATAAAGCTTTCATCTTATATTCGCAATATCCAGATTGCAATCTCAGTTTCTTGCCTGTTCTTCGTTTGCTCGCAGGAAACAGACCCTCGTGGTCAGGTTGATCGTGCTCCGGCGTGGTCGATAACCTCTTGGAGTTGGTTTAGCGATTGCTAAGGCGCGACGTCCTCGCACGTTCGTAGTCGGATCGTCAAAGTCGACTTCCATCAAAGCGATATTCATCATCTCATCGAAAGACGGGACACCTTTGCCTCTATCAAGTGGTATCAGATTTCCAGGTTGCTCGGTGAGATTTTACAGTTTTTCGTAGTTTAGATCGAGTCTGTTCTTCATACCTACAGTCCACGAAAAAGCCACAAAAAAAATTAGGGTTAGTTCATCATATCCGAACCAATCTGAGCCTTTGCATAATCTTTTTAGGGTTTTTGCTTTGTTGAATTTGCGGTTGCATCGTCGTGTCAAGTTGCTGGTCTTAGAGTCTAGTCTTTTAGAGTTTCGAGTTCTGGTCATAAGTTGTCACGCCGCCGCCGCACCATCATCATCGCCTTGCCATCTACCACCATTGCTTATCCGCCACCGCTTTGAATCCGTATCCATATACCACCACCGCTGCCATATACTACCGCCATATATCCACCACCAATCCGAGTTCTTTTCATAGTCGGTTTGTTTTAGAGATCCATATATTTTCCGTTTCGTGTTTCCTTGCCTGAGTAGGTCTCGAAAAAAAAAAGAGTCTGGAGACCCCCGGGCAGTTTTTAGGCCAAAATTTCGGCAACCAAAAATATTTTTTCCCTATCCTATTTTTAGGCCCCGGGTAGTGTTTTGAGACACTCGCCATCATAGTGATTTTTTGTCGCACTTTTTCGTCGTCGCTGCCCTGATTTCCGAAAAAAAAAAATAGTCAAAAAATTTTGTGCCCATCCTGTCAGTTTGACCTGGGAAGAGTTTTGAGACACTCGCCATTATAGTGATTTTTTCGCAAAAAAAAAAAAAAAAAGGAGGAGCGCAAAAAAAAAAGAGCGCAAAAAAAAAAAAAAAAAGAGCGAAAAAAAAAATTCCTGAGTGTGCTTTTCCCTTGTTTACGTGCAGCGCCGTGATTTTGTTAGTGTTCTAGGCTCGCGTCTCTAGCACGGTCTAGCCTAGGACCAGCACAGTACCGTCGTTGAGCGTTTATTCAACTTTGCATCTCTGAATTGATTATTGCTTACCATTTTGCTACCATATTATAAGCCTTCCCAGCTCCACATAAGTCTACATCGTGCGTTTGACTCTCCCTGGTAATCGCTATATCCAAGCTTTGAGAGTTTTTGACTACAACGGTTGCCGATCACCACCTGCTGCTGGGTAAGAACTGGTAAGAATTTGAGATTCGCTTGAAGGTTTTGTTACACACCACCATCCCACCACTTCTAGTAGTCTGCAGGATCATATTCTTTTGTGTTTCTATTGCTGCTAACCATGGCAGGTTCACAAGCCGATGAGACTGATTGGGCGAACATGACGAACAAGGAGTTGCATGATAAATTTCAGCAAATGATGAGTGGCCAGGTGGGAGATGTGCTAAACAGATTTGAAGAGGCTATGGAGAAGATAGATGCCGTGGAGAAGTCGTTTGAGACAAAGCTGGATAACAAGTTTACTGAATTACTAAAGCGTCTTCCCCAACCACCACCGGCAGCACATGTCGCACCTCTACAACAACAACAACCACATCTCCAACGCCGCCTTCCAAATCAAGTGGGACGGGCACAGCGCGTTCCAATTGAGATTGGTCAAAATTCGGGTGCTGCTGTCCCTACTGTTGATGCTTCTTTGGCTCCTGCTCCTGCGGCGGCTGAGGAGGATGACGATTATGCGGGCGATTATGAGGATGAGGTTGATCAAAATCAGAACTACGTGCAGCCACCAGCACCACCACCAGCAGGTCGACCTCAGGTATATATTCGCAACGGTAGGCCGGCACCACCACCTCAGGTACGAGATCATGACCATCTCCCTAAACTGAAATTGAATATTCCACCATTTGAGGGTAGATATGTTCCTGATATATATCTTACTTGGGAGTTAGAAACTGAACAACGATTTACATGTTTACAATATCCTGAGGAGAGACGTGTTCCTGCTGCTGTTTGTGCTTTCACTAGCTTTGCATGTGTTTGGTGGTCTGAACATTGTAGATTATATCCTGTTCCAGCTACTTGGGCTGCTTTGAAAACTGCTATGCGTACTCGTTGGGTTCCACCATATTATCAACGTGAATTACTTCAAAAATTGCAGCGTTTAAGACAAGGAAAAAATTCCGTAGAAGAATATTATCAGGAATTACAAACTGGCATGATTAGATGTGGTATTGTTGAGGAGAATGAAGCTATGCTTGCACGTTTTATGGGTGGATTAAATAAAGAGATTCAGACCATTCTAGAGTATAAGGATTATAATAATATCACTCGTTTATTCCATCTTGCTTGTAAAGCTGAACGTGAAGTGCAGGATCGACAGCCATTGGCGCGAACTAACTTTTCTGCAGGTCGACCTTCATCATGGACACCGCGTGCATCTTCTACTTCCACTTCACCATCACCTCCATCAGGTGCCACCTCCAGCCGTGATACAAGAAAGCAGGCACAACCACCACTCTCTGCCAAGAGCACACCTGCCGGGCCTGTGCAGAGCTCTTCTTCTTCCATGGCATCGACAGGGCACACAAGTGATATTATTTGTCGTCGTTGTAAGGGAAGAGGACATTTTGCGAGAGAATGCAAATCTCAGCGTGTCATGATTGCTACTGAGGATGGTGGGTATGAGTCCGCTAGTGACTATGATGAGGAGACTTTGGCTCTTATTACACGTGAAGAACATGGTGGAGATGATTCTGAAAATGAGACGCAATACATGGCTCCTGAAGACGCTGACAGGTATGAATGTTTAGTTGCTCAACGTGTTTTGAGTGTGCAGGTCACACAAGCAGAGCAAAATCAGAGGCATAATTTGTTCCATACAAAGGGAGTTGTGAAGGAACGTTCTGTTCGCGTCATCATAGATGGAGGGAGCTGTAACAACTTGGCTAGCATGGAGAAGGTGGAGAAGCTATCTCTCACCACAAGACCACATCCACATCCTTACTACATCCAATGGTTCAACAACAGCGGCAAGGTTAAGGTAACACGTACTGTTCGTGTGCATTTTAGTATCTCTACATATGCTGATTATGTTGATTGTGATGTGGTACCCATGCAAGCATGTTCCTTATTACTAGGTAGACCATGGCAATTTGATAAAAATTCTGTACACCATGGTAGAAACAATCAGTATACTCTTGTTCATAAGGATAAAAATATTACTTTGCTTCCTATGACTCCTGATTCCATTTTGAAAGATGACATTAATAGAGCTAATAAAGCAAAACAGGAGAAACATAAGAGTGAAAATCAGATTGTGGCAAAGGAATTTGAGCAACAAATGAAACCTAATAATAAACCATCTAGTGTTGTTTCTGAAATTAAATTGAAAAGTGCATGTTTACTTGCCACAAAATCTGATATTGATGAACTAGATTTCAGCAAATCTGTTTGCTATGCTTTTGTGTGCAAAGAGGCATTATTTTCATTCGAGGACGTGCCTTCCTCTTTGCCCCCTGCTGTCACTCACATTTTGCAGGAGTTCGCTGACGTCTTCCCACAAGACGTGCCACCGGGATTACCACCTATTCGAGGGATTGAGCATCAAATTGACTTAATTCCCGGTGCATCGCTACCCAACCGTGCACCATACCGTACCAATCCAGAGGAGACGAAGGAGATTATGCGTCAAGTACAGGAGCTGCTCGACAAAGGTTATATACGTGAATCTCTTAGTCCTTGTGCTGTTCCTATTATACTCGTGCCTAAAAAGGATGGTACGTCGCGTATGTGTGTTGATTGTAGAGGCATTAATAATATTACTATTTGTTATCGTCATCCTATTCCTAGGCTCGATGATATGCTTGATGAATTGAGTGGCTCTACAATATTCTCCAAAGTTGATTTGCGTAGTGGATACCATCAAATTCGTATGAAATTGGGAGATGAATGGAAAACTGCATTTAAAACTAAGTTTGGTTTATATGAGTGGTTAGTCATGCCTTTTGGGTTAACTAATGCACCTAGTACTTTCATGAGACTAATGAACGAAGTTTTACGTGCTTTCATTGGACGATTTGTGGTGGTCTATTTTGATGATATACTGATTTATAGCAAATCTTTGGAAGAACATTTGGAACATTTACGTGCTGTTTTTATTGCTCTACGTGATGCACGTTTGTTTGGTAACCTTGGGAAGTGCACCTTTTGCACCGACCGAGTATCTTTTCTTGGCTATGTTGTTACTCCACAGGGAATTGAAGTTGATAAAGCCAAGATTGAAGCTATTGAGAGTTGGCCGCAGCCCAAAACGGTCACACAAGTGCGGAGTTTTCTTGGACTCGCTGGTTTCTATAGGCGTTTTGTGAGAGATTTTAGCACCATTGCTGCACCTCTCAACGAGCTTACAAAGAAGGATGTGCCTTTTGTTTGGGGTAACGCACAGGAAGAAGCCTTCACGGTATTGAAAGATAAGTTGACACATGCTCCTTTACTCCAACTTCCTGATTTTAATAAGACTTTTGAGCTTGAATGTGATGCTAGTGGCATTGGATTAGGAGGTGTGTTATTACAAGATGGCAAACCTGTTGCATACTTTTCTGAAAAATTGAGTGGGCCTAGTCTGAATTATTCTACTTATGATAAAGAACTATATGCTCTTGTTCGGACTTTAGAAACATGGCAACATTATTTATGGCCCAAAGAATTTGTTATACATTCTGATCATGAATCTTTGAAACATATTAAAAGTCAAGCTAAACTGAATCGTAGACATGCTAAATGGGTTGAATTCATTGAAACTTTCCCTTATGTCATTAAACACAAGAAGGGTAAAGAAAATGTTATTGCTGATGCATTGTCTCGTCGCTATACTATGCTTTCACAACTTGACTTCAAAATATTTGGTTTGGAGACCATCAAAGATCAATATGTGCATGATGCTGATTTTAAAGATGTATTGCAGAATTGTAAAGAAGGAAGAACCTGGAACAAGTTTGTCGTTAATGATGGATTTGTGTTCCGTGCTAACAAGCTATGCATTCCAGCTAGCTCTCTTCGTCTTTTGTTGTTGCAGGAGGCGCATGGAGGAGGATTAATGGGACACTTTGGCGTGAAGAAGACGGAGGACGTACTTGCTACACATTTCTTTTGGCCAAAGATGAGACGGGATGTTGAGCGTTTTGTTGCTCGCTGCACTACATGTCAAAAAGCTAAGTCACGACTCAATCCTCATGGTTTATATATGCCTTTGCCTGTACCTAGTGTTCCTTGGGAGGATATATCTATGGACTTTGTTTTAGGTTTACCTCGAACAAAGAAGGGGAGGGATAGCATATTTGTTGTCGTGGATAGATTCTCGAAAATGGCGCACTTTATACCATGTCATAAAAGCGATGATGCTGTTAATGTTGCTGATTTGTTCTTTCGTGAAATTATTCGCTTGCATGGTGTGCCAAATACTATTGTTTCAGATCGTGATACTAAATTTCTTAGCCACTTTTGGAGATGTTTATGGGCTAAGTTGGGGACTAAACTGCTTTTTAGTACTACTTGTCACCCCCAAACTGATGGACAAACTGAAGTAGTCAATAGAACATTGTCTACTATGCTTAGGGCTGTTTTGAAGAATAATAAGAAAATGTGGGAAGACTGCTTGCCTCATATTGAGTTTGCTTATAATCGTTCATTGCATTCTACTACTAAGATGTGCCCTTTTGAAATTGTGTATGGTTTCCAACCTCGTGCACCTATTGATTTGTTGCCTCTTCCATCTTCGGAGAAGGTTAATTTTGATGCTAAACAACGTGCTGAATTGATCTTAAAAATGCATGAGTTAACTAAGGAAAACATTGAGCGTATGAATGGTAAATATAAACTTGCTGGAGATAAGGGTAGAAAACATGTTGTGTTTGCACCTGGAGATCTTGTTTGGTTACATTTGCGTAAGGATAGATTTCCTGATTTGCGCAAATCAAAGCTAATGCCACGTGCTGATGGTCCTTTTAAGGTGTTAGAGAAAATAAATGATAATGCATATAAACTTGAGCTGCCTGCAGATTTTGGGGTTAGTCCCACTTTTAATATTGCAGATTTGAAGCCTTATTTGGGTGAGGAAGATGAGCTTCCGTCGAGGACGACTTCATTTCAAGAAGGGGAGGATGATGAGGACATCAATACAATTATTACACCCACAGTCCCTGCTGCTATACATACTGGACCAATTACTAGAGCTCGCGCACGCCAATTAAATTACCAGGTACTTTCGTTTCTTGCTAATGATTCTAATGTTCATGAGAATATGATGCTGCCTAAATTGGATACATTTGTTTTGCTTACAAATGAAGGGCCTAGCTTTGAGAAGGATGAACATTGGAGCAAGAACAAGCATGGAGATGATGGCATGCGCATGGGGAACAAGAACGGAGTTACAAGTGATGATTTCAGGACGTTGAAGCCACCATAATGCGTGCATGAAGCCTTGGACGAAATATACAAGATGCTACTTCATAACTTTCGTCCAGAGGCTATTCTAGGTGCTGCGTCACCTTATTATTGGGCCAGGCCCATGTAATTTCGAAATACATAAGTATAGGCTGTTTTTAGAGTCCGTATGTGTGGGGAAACAAGAGATAGGGTTGGTTTCGGACCCCTTCCTCAAGGGCCACGAAATTCCCCCCCTCTTCCTCCATATATACAGCCCTTAGGGCGTCGTTTAGACTTTGGGTTTTGTTTAGATTAAAAGTTCGCCATAGCTGCAACTTCGCGTACTTCGTTTGTGTTCAGCGACCAGACAAAGGCGTCACAGAACCCCACCTTGATCAATAAAGCTTTCATCTTATATTCGCAATATCCAGATTGCAATCTCAGTTTCTTGCCTGTTCTTCGTTTGCTCGCAGGAAACAGACCCTCGTGGTCAGGTTGATCGTGCTCCGGCGTGGTCGATAACCTCTCGGAGTTGGTTTAGCGATTGCTAAGGCGCGACGTCCTCGCACGTTCGTAGTCGGATCGTCAAAGTCGACTTCCATCAAAGCGATATTCATCATCTCATCGAAAGACGGGACACCTTTGCCTCTATCAGGTATGGTGCACGGTTGGGTAGCGATGCACCGAGAATTAAATCAATTTGATGCTCAATCCCTCGAATAGGTGGTAATCCCGGTGGCACGTCTTGTGGGAAGACGTCAGCGAACTCCTGCAAAATGTTAGTGACAGCAGGGGGCAAAGAGGAAGGCACGTCCTCGAATGAAAATAATGCCTCTTTGCACACAAAAGCATAGCAAACAGATTTATTGAAATCTAGCTCATCAATATCAGATTTTGTGGCAAGTAAACATGCACTTTTCAATTTAATTTCAGAAACAACACTAGATGGTTTATTATTATGTTTCATTTGTTGCTCAAATTCTTTTGCCACAATCTGATTTTCACTCCTATTTTTCTCCTGTTTTGCTTTATTAGCTCTATTAATGTCATCTTTCAAAATGGAATCAGGAGTCATAGGAAGCAAAGTAATATTTTTATCCTTATGAACAAGAGTATACTGATTGTTTCTACCATGGTGTACAGAATTTTTATCAAATTGCCATGGTCTACCAAGTAATAAGGAACATGCTTGCATGGGTACCACATCACAATCAACATAATCAGCATATGTAGAGATACTAAAATGCACACGAACAGTACGTGTTACCTTAACCTTGCCGCTGTTGTTGAACCATTGGATGTAGTAAGGATGTGGATGTGGTCTTGTGGTGAGAGATAGCTTCTCCACCATCTCCATGCTAGCCAAGTTGTTACAGCTCCCTCCATCTATGATGACGCGAACAGAACGTTCCTTCACAACTCCCTTTGTATGGAACAAATTATGCCTCTGATTTTGCTCTGCTTGTGTGACCTGCACACTCAAAACACGTTGAGCAACTAAACATTCATACCTGTCAGCGTCTTCAGGAGCCATGTATTGCGTCTCATTTTCAGAATGATCTCCACCATGTTCTTCACGTGTAATAAGAGCCAAAGTCTCCTCA
The DNA here is from genome assembly GCF_002575655.3 of Aegilops tauschii subsp. strangulata. Lineage (NCBI taxonomy): Eukaryota > Viridiplantae > Streptophyta > Magnoliopsida > Poales > Poaceae > Aegilops > Aegilops tauschii. Next base: position 182,675,024 of record NC_053035.3, on the reverse strand, counting down.
TCATAGTCACTAGCGGACTCATACCCACCATCCTCAGTAGCAATCATCACACGCAGAGATTTGCATTCTCTCGCATAATGTCCTCTTCCCTTACAATGACGACAAATAATATCACTTGTGTGCCCTGTTGACGCCATGGAAGAAGAAGAGCTCTGCGCAGGCCCGGCAGGTGTGCTCTTGGCAGAGAGTGGTGGTTGTGCCTGCTTTCTTGTATCACGGCTGGAGGTGGCACCTGATGGAGGTGATGGTGAAGTGGAAGTAGAGGATGCACGTGGTGTCCATGATGAAGGTCGACCTGCAGAAAAGTTAGTTCGCGCCAATGCCTGTCGATCCTGCACTTCACGTTCAGCTTTACAAGCAAGATGGAATAAACGAGTGATATTATTATAATCTTTATACTCTAGAATGGTCTGAATCTCTTTATTTAATCCACCCATAAAACGTGCAAGCATAGCTTCATTCTCCTCAACAATACCACATCTAATCATGCCAGTTTGTAATTCCTGATAATATTTTTCTACAGAATTTTTCCCTTGTCTTAAGCGCTGCAATTTTTGAAGTAATTCACGTTGGTAATATGGTGGAACCCAACGAGTACGCATAGCAGTTTTCAAAGCAGCCCAAGTAGCTGGAACAGGATATAATCTACAATGTTCAGACCACCAAACACATGCAAAGCTAGTGAAAGCACAAACAGCAGCAGGAACACGTCTCTCTTCAGGATATTGTAAACATGTAAATCGTTGTTCAGTTTCTAACTCCCAAGTAAGATATATATCAGGAACATATCTACCCTCAGATGGTGGAATATTCAATTTCAGTTTAGGGAGATGGTCATGATCTCGTACCTAAGGTGGTGGTGCCGGCCTACCGTTGCGAATATATACCTGAGGTCGACCTGCTGGTGGTGGTGCTGGTGGCTGCACGTAGTTCTGATTTTGATCAACCTCATCCTCATAATCGCCCGCATAATCGTCATCCTCCGCAGCCACCGCAGTAGCAGGAGCCAAAGAAGCATCAATAGTAGGTGCAGGGGCACCCGAATTTTGACCAGTCTCAATTGGAACGCGCTGTGCTCGTCCCACTTGATTTATAAGGCGGCGTTGGAGATGTGGTTGTTGTTGTTGTAGAGGTGCGACATATGCAGCCGGTGGTGGTTGGGGAAGACGCTTGAGTAATTCAGTAAACTTTTTATCCTGCTTTGTCTCGAACGACTTCTCCATGGCATCTATCTTCTCCATAGCCTCTTCAAATCTGTTTAGCACATCTCCCACCTGGCCACTCATCATTTGCTGAAATTTATCATGCAACTCCTTGTTCATCATGTTCTCCCAATCAGTCTCATCGGCTGTGATCCTACCATGGTTAGCAGCAATAGAAACACAAAAGAATATGATCCTACAGACTACTAGGAAGTGGTGGTGATGGTGGTGTGTCACAAATCCTTCAAGCGAATCTCAAATTCTTACCAGTTCTTACCCAGCAGCAGGTGGTGATCGGCAACCGTTGTAGTCAAAACTCTCAAAGCTTGGATAGAGCGATTACCAGGGAGAGTCAAGCGCACGATGTAGATGTATGTGGAGCTGGGAAGGCTTATAATATGGTAGCAAAAATGGTCAGCAATAATCAATTCAGAGATGCAAAGTTAAATAAACGCTCAACGACGGTACTGTGCTGGTCCTAGGCTAGACCGTGCTTGAGACGCGAGCCTAGAACACTAACAAAATCACGGCGCTGCACGTAAACAAGGGAAAAGCACACTCTGGAATTTTTTTTGCTCTTTTTTTTCGCGCTCTTTTTTTTGCGAAAAATCACTATAATGGCGAGTGTCTAAAAACTCTTCCCACGTCAAACTGACAGGATAGGCACAAAAAAATTTTGACTATTTTTTTTCGGAAATCAGGGCAGCGACGACGAAAAAGTGCGTCAAAAAATCACTATGATGGCGAGTGTCTCAAAACACTCCCCGTGACCTAAAAATAGGATAGGGAAAAAATATTTTTGGTCACCGAAATTTTGGCCTAAAAATAGGATGGTGGGTATGAGTCCGCTAGTGACTATGATGAGGAGACTTTGGCTCTTATTACACGTGAAGAACATGGTGGAGATGATTCTGAAAATGAGACGCAATACATGGCTCCTGAAGACGCTGACAAGTATGAATGTTTAGTTTCTCAACTTGTTTTGAGTGTGCAGGTCACACAAGTAGAGCAAAATCAGAGGCATAATTTGTTCCATACAAAGGGAGTTGTGAAGGAACGTTCTGTTCGCGTCATCATAGATGGAGGGAGCTGTAACAACTTGGCTAGCATGGAGATGGTGGAGAAGCTATCTCTCACCACAGGACCACATCCACATCCTTACTACATCCAATGGTTCAACAACAGCGGCAAGGTTAAGGTAACACGTACTGTTCGTGTGCATTTTAGTATCTCTACATATGCTGATTATGTTGATTGTGATGTGGTACCCATGCAAGCATGTTCCTTATTACTTGGTAGACCATGGCAATTTGATAAAAATTCTGTACACCATGGTAGAAACAATCAGTATACTCTTGTTCATAAGGATAAAAATATTACTTTGCTTCCTATGACTCCGGATTCCATTTCGAAAGATGACATTAATAGAGCTAATAAAGCAAAACAGGAGAAAAATAAGAGTGAAAATCAGATTGTGGCAAAAGAATTTGAGCAACAAATGAAACCTAATACTAAACCATCTAGTGTTGTTTCTGAAATTAAATTGAAAAGTGCATGTTTACTTGCCACAAAATCTGATATTGATGAGCTAGATTTCAACAAATCTGTTTGCTATGCTTTTGTGTGCAAAGAGGCATTATTTTCATTCGAGGACGTGCCTTCCTCTTTGCCCCCTGCTGTCACTAACATTTTGCAGGAGTTCGCTGACGTCTTCCCACAATACGTGCCACCGGGATTACCACCTATTCGAGGGATTGAGCATCAAATTGATTTAATTCCCGGTGCATCGCTACCCAACCGTGCACCATACCGTACCAATCCAGAGGAGACGAAGGAGATTATGCGTCAAGTACAGGAGCTGCTCGACAAAGGTTATATACGCGAATCTCTTAGTCCTTGTGCTGTTCCTATTATACTAGTGCCTAAAAAGGATGGTACGTCGCGTATGTGTGTTGATTGTAGAGGCATTAATAATATTACTATTCGTTATCGTCATCCTATTCCTAGGCTGGATGATATGCTTGATGAATTGAGTGGTTCTACAATATTCTCCAAAGTTGATTTGCGTAGTGGATACCATCAAATTCGTATGAAATTGGGAGATGAATGGAAAACTGCATTTAAAACTAAGTTTGGTTTATATGAGTGGTTAGTCATGCCTTTTGGGTTAACTAATGCACCTAGTACTTTCATGAGACTAATGAACGAAGTTTTACGTGCTTTCATTGGACGATTTGTGGTAGTCTATTTTGATGATATACTGATTTATAGCAAATCTTTGGAAGAACATTTGGAGCATTTACGTGCTGTTTTTATTGCTCTACGTGATGCACGTTTGTTTGGTAACCTTGGGAAGTGCACCTTTTGCACCGACCGAGTATCTTTTCTTGGCTATGTTGTTACTCCACAGGGAATTGAAGTTGATAAAGCCAAGATTGAAGCTATTGAGAGTTGGCCGCAGCCCAAAACGGTCACACAAGTGCGGGGTTTTCTTGGACTCGCTGGTTTCTATAGGCGTTTTGTGAGAGATTTTAGCACCATTGCTGCACCTCTCAACGAGCTTACAAAGAAGGATGTGCCTTTTGTTTGGGGTACCGCACAGGAAGAAGCCTTCACGGTATTGAAAGATAAGTTGACACATGCTCCTTTACTCCAACTTCCTGATTTTAATAAGACTTTTGAGCTTGAATGTGATGCTAGTGGAATTGGATTAGGAGGTGTGTTATTACAAGATGGCAAACCTGTTGCATACATTTCTGAAAAATTGAGTGGGCCTACTCTGAATTATTCTACTTATGATAAAGAACTATATGCTCTTGTTCGGACTTTAGAAACATGGCAACATTATTTATGGCCCAAAGAATTTGTTATACATTCTGATCATGAATCTTTGAAACATATTAAAAGTCAAGCTAAACTGAATCGTAGACATGCTAAATGGGTTGAATTCATTGAAACTTTCCCTTATGTCATTAAACACAAGAAGGGTAAAGAAAATGTTATTGCTGATGCATTGTCTCGTCGCTATACTATGCTTTCACAACTTGACTTCAAAATATTTGGTTTGGAGACCATCAAAGATCAATATGTGCATGATGCTGATTTTAAAGATGTTTTGCAGAATTGTAAAGAAGGAAGAACCTGGAACAAGTTTGTCGTTAATGATGGATTTGTGTTTCGTGCTAACAAGCTATGCATTCCAGCTAGCTCTCTTTGTCTTTTGTTGTTGCAGGAGGCACATGGAGGAGGATTAATGGGACACTTTGGCGTGAAGAAGACGGAGGACGTACTTGCTACACATTTCTTTTGGCCAAAGATGAGACGGGATGTTGAGCGTTTTGTTGCTCGCTGCACTACATGTCAAAAAGCTAAGTCACGACTCAATCCTCATGGTTTATATATGCCTTTGCCTGTACCTAGTGTTCCTTGGGAGGATATATCTATGGACTTTGTTTTACGTTTACCTCGAACAAAGAAGGGGAGGGATATCATATTTGTTGTTGTGGATAGATTCTCAAAAATGGCACACTTTATACCATGTCATAAAAGCGATGATGCTGTTAATGTTGCTGATTTGTTCTTCCCTGAAATTATTCGTTTGCATGGTGTGCCAAATACTATTGTTTCAGATCGTGATACTAAATTTCTTAGCCACTTTTGGAGATGTTTATGGGCTAAGTTGGGGACTAAACTGCTTTTTAGTACTACTTGTCACCCCCAATTGATGGACAAACTGAAGTAGTCAATAGAACATTGTCTACTATGCTTAGGGCTGTTTTGAAGAATAATAAGAAAATGTGGGAAGAATGCTTGCCTCATATTGAGTTTGCTTATAATCGTTCATTGCATTCTACTACTAAGATGTGCCCTTTTGAAATTGTGTATGGTTTCCTACCTCGTGCACCTATTGATTTGTTGCCTCTTCCATCTTCGGAGAAGGATAATTTTGATGCTAAACAACGTGCTGAATTGATCTTAAACATGCATGAGTTAACTAAGGAAAACATTGAGCGTATGAATGCTAAATATAAACTTGCTGGAGATAAGGGTAGAAAACATGTTGTGTTTGCACCTGGAGATCTTGTTTGGTTACATTTGCGTAAGGATAGATTTCCTGATTTGCGCAAATCAAAGCTAATGCCACGTGTTGATGGTCCTTTTAAGGTGTTAGAGAAAATAAATGATAATGCATATAAACTTGAGCTGCCTGCAGATTTTGGGGTTAGTCCCACTTTTAACATTGTAGATTTGAAGCCTTATTTGGGTGAGGGAGATGAGCTTCCGTCGACGACGGCTTCATTTCAAAAAGGGGAGGATGATGAGGACATCAATACCATGGTTACACCCACAGCCCCTGCTGCTATACATACTGGACCAATTACTAGAGGTCGCGCACGCCAATTAAATTACCAGGTACTTTCGTTTCTTGGTAATGATTCTAATGTTCATGAGAATATGATGCTGCCTAAATTGGATACATTTGTTTTGCTTACAAATGAAGGGCCTAGCTTTGAGAAGGATGAACATTGGAGCAAGAACAAGCATGGAGATGATGGCATGCGCATGGGGGACAAGAACGGAGTTACAAGTGATGATTTCAGGACATTGAAGCCACCATAATGCGTGCATGAAGCCTTGGACGAAATATACAAGATGCTACTTCATAACTTTCGTCCAGAGGCTATTCTAGGTGCTGCGTCACCTTATTATTGGGCCAGGCCCATGTAATTTCGAAATACTTGAGTATAGGCTATTTTTAGAGTCCGTATGTGTGGGGAAACAAGAGATAGGGTTGGTTTCGGACCCCTTCCCCAAGGGCCACGAAATTCCCCCCTCTTCCTCCATATATACAGCCCTTAGGGCGTCGTTTAGACTTTGGGTTTTGTTTAGATTAAAAGTTCGCCATAGCTGCAACTTCGCGTACTTCGTTTGTGTTCAACGACCAGACAAAGGCGTCACAGAACCCCACCTTGATCAATAAAGCTTTCATCTTATATTTGCAATATCCAGATTGCAATCTTAGTTTCTTGCTTGTTCTTCGTTTGCTCGCAGGAAACAGACCCTCGTGGTCAGGTTGATCGTGCTCCGGCGTGGTCAATAACCTCTCGGAGTTGGTTTAGCGATTGCTAAGGCGCGACGTCATCGCACGTTCGTAGTCGGATCGTCAAAGTCGACTTCCACCAAAGCGATATCCATCATCTCATCGAAAGACGGGACACCTTTGCCTCTATCAGAAAATAATGCCTCTTTGCACACAAAAGCATAGCAAACAGGTTTGTTGAAATCTAGCTCATCAATATCAGATTTTGTGGCAAGTAAACATGCACTTTTCAATTTAATTTCAGAAACAACACTAGATGGTTTATTATTAGGTTTCATTTGTTGCTCAAATTCTTTTGCCACAATCTGATTTTCACTCTTATTTTTCTCCTGTTTTGCTTTATTAGCTCTATTAATGTCATCTTTCAAAATGGAATCAGGAGTCATAGGAAGCAAAGTAATATTTTTATCCTTATGAACAAGAGTATACTAATTGTTTCTACCATGTTGTACAGAGTTTTTATCAAATTGCCATGGTCTACCAAGTAATAAGGAACATGCTTGCATGGGTACCACATCACAATCAATATAATCAGCATATGTAGAGATACTAAAATGCAAACGAACAATACGTGTTACCTTAACCTTGCCGCTGTTGTTGAACCATTGGATGTAGTAAGGATGCGGATGTGGTCTTGTGGTGAGAGATAGTTTCTCCACCATCTCCATGCTAGCCAAGTTGTTACAGCTCCCTCCATCTATGATGACGCGAACAGAACGTTCCTTCACAACTCCCTTTGTATGGAACAAATTATGCCTCTGATTTTGCTCTGCTTGTGTGACCTGCACACTCAAAACACGTTGAGCAACTAAACATTCATACCTGTCAGCGTCTTCAGGAGCCATGTATTGCGTCTCATTTTCAGAATGATCTCCACCATGTTCTTCACGTGTAATAAGAGCCAAAGTCTCCTCATCATAGTCACTAGCGGACTCATACCCACCATCCTCAGTAGCAATCATCACACGCTGAGATTTGCATTCTCTCGCATAATGTCCTCTTCCCTTACAATGACGACAAATAATATCACTTGTGTGCCCTGTTGACGCCATGGAAGAAGAAGAGCTCTGCGCAGGCCCGGCAGGTGTGCTCTTGGCAGAGAGTGGTGGTTGTGCCTGCTTTCTTGTATCACGGCTGGAGGTGGCACCTGATGGAGGTGATGGTGAAGTGGAAGTAGAGGATGCACGTGGTGTCCATGATGAAGGTCGACCTGCAGAAAAGTTAGTTCGCGCCAATGCCTGTCGATCCTGCACTTCACGTTCAGCTTTACAAGCAAGATGGAATAAACGAGTGATATTATTATAATCCCTATACTCTAGAATGGTCTGAATCTCTTTATTTAATCCACCCATAAAACGTGCAAGCATAGCTTCATTCTCCTCAACAATACCACATCTAATCATGCCAGTTTGTAATTCCTGATAATATTCTTCTACAGAATTTTTCCCTTGCCTTAAGCGCTGCAATTTTTGAAGTAATTCAGGTTGGTAATATGGTGGAACCCAACGAGTACGCATAGCAGTTTTCAAAGCAGCCCAAGTAGCTGAAACAGGATATAATCTACATGTTCAAACCACCAAACACATGCAAAGCTAGTGAAAGCACAAACAGCAGCAGGAAAACGTCTCTCCTCAGGATATTGTAAACATGTAAATCGTTGTTCAGTTTCTAACTCCCAAGTAAGATATATATCAGGAACATATCTACCCTCAGATGGCGGAATATTCAATTTCAGTTTAGGGAGATGGTCATGATCTCGTACCTGAGGTGGTGGTGCCGGCCTACCGTTGCGAATATATACCTGAGGTCGACCTGCTGGTGGTGGTGCTGGTGGCTGCACGTAGTTCTGATTTTGATCAACCTCATCCTCACAATCGCCCGCATAATCGTCATCCTCCTCAGCCGCCGCAGTAGCAGGAGCCAAAGAAGCATCAACAGTAGGTGCAGCGGCACCCGAATTTTGACCAGTCTCAATTGGAACGCGCTGTGCTCGTCCCACTTGATTTGGAAGGCGGCGTTGGAGATGTGGTTGTTGTTGTTGTAGAGGTGCGACATATGCAGCCGGTGGTGGTTGGGGAAGACGCTTGAGTAATTCAGTAAACTTTTTATCCAGCTTTGTCTCGAACGACTTCTCCATGGCATCTATCTTCTCCATAGCCTCTTCAAATCTGTTTAGCACATCTCCCACCTGGCCACTCATCATTTGCTGAAATTTATCATGCAACTCCTTGTTCATCATGTCCTCCCAATCAGTCTCATCGGCTTGTGATCCTGCCATGGTTAGCAGCAATAGAAACACAAAAGAATATGATCCTACAGACTACTAGGAAGTGGTGGTGATGGTGGTGTGTCACAAATCCTTCAAGCGAATCTCAAATTCTTACCAGTTTTACCCAGCAGCAGGTGGTGATCAGCAACCGTTGTAGTCAAAACTCTCAAAGCTTGGATAGAGCGATTACCAGGAAGAGTCATACGCACGATGTAGATGTATGTGGAGCTGGGAAGGCTTATAATATGGTAGCAAAAATGGTCAGCAATAATCAATTCAGAGATGCAAAGTTGAATAAACGCTCAATGACGGTACTGTGCTGGTCCTAGGCTAGACCGTGCTAGAGACGCGAGCCTAGAACACTAACAAAATCACGGCGCTGCACGTAAACAAGGGAAAAGCACTCTGGAATTTTTTTTTGCTCTTTTTTTTTGCAAAAATTCACTATAATGGCGAGTGTCTCAAAACTCTTCCCAGGTCAAACTGACAGGATAGGCACAAAATTTTTTTGACTAATTGAAGAATTTGATTATTCAATATTCGATTGGAGTGGATTCACAATAATGAAAAAAAAATTATGATATGAGTTTTTTATTTCATAATCATTATCATTTCTAATTTCATATTTTTTTTGGAAATCAGGGCAGCGACGACGAAAAAGTGCGACAAAAAATCACTATGATGGCGAGTGTCTCAAAACACTCCCCGGGACCTAAAAATAGGATAGGGAAAAATATTTTTGGTCACCGAAATTTTGGCCTAAAAACTGCCCGGGGTCTCCAGACTTTTTTTTTCGAGACCTACTCAGGCAAGGAAACACGAAACGGAAAATAGATGGATCTCTAAAACAAACCGAATATGAAAAGAACTTGGATTTGTTGTGGATATATGGTGGTAGGATATGGCAGCGGTGGTGGTATATGGTAGCGGTGGTGGTATATGGATACGGATCGGTGGTGGTATATGGATACGGTTTGGTGGTGGTATATGGATACGGATTCAGAGCGGTGGCGGATAAGCAATGGTGGTAGATGGCAAGGCGATGATGATGGTGCGGCGGCGGCGTGACAACTTATGACCAGAACTCGAAACTCTAAAAGACTAGACTCTAAGACCAGCAACTTGACACGACGATGCAACCGCAAATTCAACAAAGCAAAAACCCTAAAAAGATTATGCAAAGGCTCAGATTGGTTCGGATATGATGAACTAACCCTAATTTTTTTGTGTGTGGCTTTTTCGTGGACTGTAGGTATGATGAACAGACTCGATCTAAACTACGAAAAACTGTAAAATCTCACCGAGCAACCTGGAAATCTGATACCACTTGATAGAGGCAAAGGTGTCCCGTCTTTCGATGAGATGATGGATATCGCTTTGGTGGAAGTCGACTTTGACGATCCGACTATGAACGTGCGATGACGTCGCGCCTTAGCAATCGCTAAACCAACTCCGAGAGGTTATTGACCACGCCGGAGCACGATCAACCTGACCACGAGGGTCTGTTTCCTGCGAGCAAACGAAGAACAAGCAAGAAACTGAGATTGCAATCTGGATATTGTGAATATAAGATGAAAGCTTTATTGATCAAGGTGGGGTGCTGTGACGCCTTTGTCTGGTCGTTGAACACAAACGAAGTACGCGAAGTTGCAGCTATGGCAAACTTTTAATCTAAACAAAACCCAAAGTCTAAACGACGCCCTAAGGGCTGTATATATGGAGGAAGGGGGGGAATTTCGTGGCCCTTGGGGAAGGGGTCCGAAACCAACCCTATCTCATGTTTCCCCACACATACGGACTCTAAAAATAGCCTATACTCAAGTATTTTGAAATTACATGGGCCTGGCCCAATAATAAGGTGACGCAGCACCTAGAATAGCCTCTGGACGAAAGTTATGAAGTAGCATCTTGTATATTTCATCCAAGGCTTCATGCACGCATTATGGTGGCTTCAATGTCCTGAAATCATCACTTGTAACTCCGTTCTTGTCCCCCATGCGCATGCCATCATCTCCATGCTTGTTCTTGCTCCAATGTTCATCCTTCTCAAAGCTAGGCCCTTCATTTGTAAGCAAAACAAATGTATCCAATTTAGGCAGCATCATATTCTCATGAACATTAGAATCATTACCAAGAAACGAAAGTACCTGGTAATTTAATTGGCGTGCGCGAGCTCTAGTAATTGGTCCAGTATGTATAGCAGCAGGGGTTGTGGGTGTAACAATGGTATTGATGTCCTCATCACTAACCGATGCTTCTAGGGACTTCCTAGATACTTGTGTTGGTTGTGTTTTCAGGGAACGAACTGTTGGGCAAGCTGAAGAATTATTGAATAACATATTGAAAAGTTATGATGATTGGACTATTCCTGAACTACCGCCTAAACCCACTCCAAAGAAGAGGGGTATATTATATCTCAGTGCTGTAGATATGCAAGAGGCAAAGAAATCTATGAAGGAAAAAGGTATTAAAGCTGAGGATGTTAAAAATTTACCTCCTATTGAAGAAATACATCGGCTTAATACACCACCACTGCCTAAGGTGGTAGAGGTAAATTCTCTTATGAAGTTTAATGATAATGATAATCCTCACAATATGCATCCTAGTCAATGCCTTTATGAGTTTAAAACTACATTAGAAAACAAGATCACTTCAATGCAAATGTTATGAAAATTTGAAATATAATTCTGATATGATTGCTTGCTTGAGTGACTTGTTATTTAGAATCTCAAATGATGTTAGAGGTGTTGGAAATCATGCTTCTATGGTTCAAACTCAGTTAGAACAAGTTGCTAAATCACAAAGAGAATTACTTGATGAAATGAATCATAATATGCATGACTTTGCTGTTAGAGATGCAACTAGAGGAGGTAAAATCACTCAGGAACCACTTTATCCTGAGGGACACCCAAAAATAATTGAACAAGATTCACAAAGAGCTAACACTAGTGCACCTTGTCCTTCTAAAAAGAAAAAGAAAAATGATAGGACTTTGCACACTTCTAGTGAGCCTGAAATAGAGAAACCTCCTGATAATGAAAATGAAACTTCTATCTCTGATGCTGAAACTCAATCTGGTAATGTATACTCACCTAGTGATAATGAAAAAGACAATGATGAGGTTCATGAAGACTCTCAACCAAATAATGAAAAAAGAACCAGACAATGATGTTGAAATAGAACCACCTATTGATCTTGATAACCTACAACCTAAGAATAAAAGATATGATAAAAGAGACTTTGTGAAAGTGCTAGTGATCGACTAGAGGGGGGGTGAATAGGCGATTTTTATGAATGTCTTCAAAACATGAGAGTTTCAAAGACAAACAATAGAAATGAACCTATTGATATGCAGCGGAAGGTAGACTACACTAAGCAAGCCATAGTCAAGTATTCAATGAAGTGAAACCACGAAGACTAATAGCAGCTAGGTAGTAAAGATCAGGATGGAAGATAGTATGAAGCCAAACAATGATAGTAGTCACACAGTGAAGTCAAACAAGTAGTGCAAGCAGGTAATGACTTCACGAAGACGAACTGTAAGTAAAGAGAGGGAGAGGATAAAACCAGTCACTTGGTGAGGACACAGGATTTGTTGGACCAGTTCCAGTTGCTGTGACAACTGTATGTCTGGTTAGGGAGGCTGACATTCAACTCAGAAGACCACGTCTTCACCTTATTCCCCTTGAGCTAAGGACACCCAGTCCTCGCCCAATCACTCTGGTAAGTCTTCAAGGTAGACTTCCAAACCTTCACAGACTTCGTTCACCGGCGATCCACAATGACTCTTGGATGCTCAGAACGCGACGCCTAACCGGCTGGAGGATTCACAGTCCTCAAGTGTAACACGCGGACAGAAAGACTTCAGTGATGCCTAACACTCTTTGGCTCTGGGTGTTTGGGCTTTGTCCTCGCAAGGATTTCTCTCTCTCAAAAGCTTCGGAGGTGGGTTGCTCTCAAACAACTAAAGCCGTGCACTAACTCTGAGCAGCCACCAATTTATGGTGTAGGGGTGGACTATTTATAGCCACTAGGCAACCCGACCTGATTTGTCCGAAATGACCCTGGGTCACTCAGGAACTGACACGTGTCCCAACGGTCAAATTTCAAACACACGCGACAACTTTACTTGGGCTACAAGTAAAGCTGACTCATCCAACTCTGGATAAGATTTGCTCTCATTGTCTTCGCTCGAAGACATAGGATTTTGGTTGAGCATCACTTCAGTCATTCTGAGTTTTTTCACCGGGACCCCACTTAACAGTACGATGGTTCCTATGACTCAACAAGGAAGAAAAGGAAACAATGAAACAACTAAGTCTTCGCGCTCCATAGTCTTCACGCAATGTCTTCTCTTGTCATAGTCTTCAATGTGAACATCTTCACATACCACTATTGTCTTCAATGTCTTCATATATTTTTAGGGGTCATCTTCGGTAGGTAAACCGAATCAATGAGGGACTACTACCTGTGTTATCCTGCAATTCTCACAAACACATTAGTCCCTCAACCAGGTTTGTCGTCAATACTCCAAAACCAACTAGGGGTGGCACTAGATGCACTTACAATCTCCCCCCTTTTTGGTGATTGATGACAAACTGGTTGAAGTTTTCAACGGGGATAAAAGTATGCGAATTTGTAAAGGATTTAGGTATTGTCTTCATAAGTAGCAAAAGGCTCCCCCTGAAGATGTGCATATAAGTAATTTGCTTTTGGAATGCAAGTACACATGGCAGGTTGTACTTGTGGAGATCCTCTTAAACTTATGAAGACAATTCATCACGCATGATTTGATATAACGAAGATAATGACATGCATAATGAAAAATGGACGTCTGCAATATGACTTCGTGCGGGATTTATCATCGCACATTCGGAATTTATCATCGCATCACAGAATAGCACACAAGTAGCAGACGACCATCAAGTTTAAGTGTTACAACTCAAGGCACCAAATGTATCAAAAGCGAGAGTTGTAAACACTAGGCAAAATATAAAGCAACCGCCTATATGGACCCGCTTGAAGACTATCAACTCATATGCTTCTCCCCCTTTTGTCATTAAGGATGATAGAGGCAAAGGTGTCCCGTCTTTCGATGAGATGATGGATATCGCTTTGGTGGAAGTCGACTTTGACGATCCGACTACGAACGTGCGAGGACGTCGCGCCTTAGCAATCGCTAAACCAACTCCGAGAGGTTATCGACCACGCCGGAGCACGATCAACCTGACCACGAGGGTCTGTTTCCTGCGAGCAAACGAAGAACAAACAAGAAACTGAGATTGCAATCTGGATATTGCGAATATAAGATGATAGCTTTATTGATCAAGGTGGAGTTCTGTGCGCCTTTGTCTGGTCGCTGAACACAAACGAAGTACGCGAAGTTGCAGCTATGGCGAACTTTTAATCTAAACAAAACCCAAAGTCTAAACGACGCCCTAAGGGCTGTATATATGGAGGAAGAGGGGGGAATTTCGTGGCCCTTGGGGAAGGGGTCCGAAACCAACCCTATCTCTTGTTTCCCGACACATACGGACTCTAAAAATAGCCTATACTCAAGTATTTCGAAATTACATGGGCAAGGACCAATAATAAGGTGACGCAGCACCTAGAATAGCCTCTGGACGAAAGTTATGAAGTAGCATCTTGTATATTTCGTCCAAGGCTTCATGAACGCATTATGGTGGCTTCGATGTCCTGAAATCATCACTTGTAACTCCGTTCTTGTCCCCCATGCGCATGCCATCATCTCCATGCTTGTTCTTGCTCCAATGTTCATCCTTCTCAAAGCTAGGCCCTTCATTTGTAAGCAAAACAAATGTATCCAATTTAGGCAGCATCATATTCTCATGAACATTAGAATCATCACTTGTAACTCCGTTCTTGTCCCCCATGCGCATGCCATCATCTCCATGCTTGTTCTTGCTCCAATGTTCATCCTTCTCAAAGCTAGGCCCTTCATTTGTAAGCAAAACAAATGTATCCAATTTAGGCAGCATCATATTCTCATGAACATTAGAATCATTACCAAGAAACGAAAGTACCTGGTAATTTAATTGGCGTGCGCGAGCTCTAGTAATTGGTCCAGTATGTATAGCGGCAGGGGCTGTGGGTGTAACAATGGTATTGATGTCCTCATCATCCTCCCCTTCTTGAAATGAAGTCGTCCTCGACGGAAGCTCATCTCCCTCACCCAAATAAGGCTTCAAATCTGCAATGTTAAAAGTGTGATGGAGGCAAAGGTGTCCCGTCTTTCGATGAGATGATGGATATCGCTTTGGTGGAAGTCGACTTTGACGATCCGACTACGAACGTGCGATGACGTCGCGCCTTAGCAATCGCTAAACCAACTCCGAGAGGTTATTGACCACGCCGGAGCACGATCAACCTGACCACGAGGGTCTGTTTCCTGCGAGCAAACGAAGAGCAAGCAAGAAACTGAGATTGCAATCTGGATATTGCGAATATAAGATGAAAGCTTTATTGATCAAGGTGGGGTTCTGTGACGCCTTTGTCTGGTCGTTGAGCACAAACGAAGTACGCGAAGTTGCAGCTATGGCGAACTTTTAATCTAAACAAAACCCAAAGTCTAAACGACGCCCTAAGGGCTGTATATATGGAGGAAGAGGGGGGAATTTCGTGGCCCTTGGGGAAGGGTCCGAAACCAACCCTATCTCTTGTTTCCCCACACATACGGACTCTAAAAATAGCCTATACTCAAGTATTTCGAAATTACATGGGCCTGGCCCAATAATAAGGTGACGCAGCACCTAGAATAGCCTCTGGATGAAAGTTATGAAGTAGCATCTTGCATATTTCGTCCAAGGCTTCATGCACGCATTATGGTGGCTTCAATGTCCTGAAATCATCACTTGTAACTCCGTTCTTGTCCCCCATGCGTATGCCATCATCTCCATGCTTGTTCTTGCTCCAATGTTCATCCTTCTCAAAGCTAGGCCCTTCATTTGTAAGCAAAACAAATGTATCCAATTTAGGCAGCATCATATTCTCATGAACATTAGAATCATTACCAAGAAACGAAAGTACCTGGTAATTTAATTGGCGTGCGTGAGCTCTAGTAATTGGTCCAGTATGTATAGCAGCAGGGGCTGTGGGTGTAACAATGGTATTGATGTCCTCATCATCCTCCCCTTCTTGAAATGAAGTCGTCCTCGACGGAAGCTCATCTCCCTCACCCAAATAAGGCTTCTAATCTGCAATGTTAAAAGTGGGACTAACCCCAAAATCTGCAGGCAGCTCAAGTTTATATGCATTATCATTTATTTTCTCTAACACCTTAAAAGGACCATCAGCACGTGGCATTAGCTTTGATTTGCGCAAATCAGGAAATCTATCCTTACGCAAATGTAACCAAACAAGATCTCCAGGTGCAAACACAACATGTTTTCTACCCTTATCTCCAGCAAGTTTATATTTAGCATTCATACGCTCAATGTTTTCCTTAGTTAACTCATGCATTTTTAAGATCAATTCAGCACGTTGTTTAGCATCAAAATTAACCTTCTCCGAAGATGGAAGAGGCAACAAATCAATAGGTGCCCGAGGTAGGAAACCATACACAATTTCAAAAGGGCACATCTTAGTAGTAGAATGCAATGAACGATTATAAGCAAACTCAATATGAGGCAAGCATTCTTCCCACATTTTCTTATTATTCTTCAAAACAGCCCTAAGCATAGTAGACAATGTTCTATTGACTACTTCAGTTTGTCCATCAGTTTGGGGGTGACAAGTAGTACTAAAAAGCAGTTTAGTCCCCAACTTAGCCCATAAACATCTCCAAAAGTGGCTAAGAAATTTAGTATCACGATCTGAAACAATAGTATTTGGCACACCATGCAAACGAATAATTTCACGGAAGAACAAATCATCAACATTAACAGCATCATCACTTTTATGACATGGTATAAAGTGTGCCATTTTTGAGAATCTATCCACGACAACAAATATGCTATCCCTCCCCTTCTTTGTTCGAGGTAAACCTAAAACAAAGTCCATAGATATATCCTCCCAAGGAACACTAGGTACAGGCAAAGGCATATATAAACCATGAGGATTGAGTCGTGACTTAGCTTTTTGACATGTAGTGCAGCGAGCAACAAAACGCTCAACATCCCGTCTCATCTTTGGCCAAAAGAAATGTGTAGCAAGTACGTCCTCCGTCTTCTTCACGCCAAAGTGTCCCATTAATCCTCCTCCATGCGCCTCCTGCAACAACAAAAGATGAAGAGAGCTAGCTGGAATGCATAGCTTGTTAGCACGGAACACAAATCCATCATTAACGACAAACTTGTTCCAGGTTCTTCCTTCTTTACAATTCTGCAAAACATCTTTAAAATCAGCATCATGCACATATTGATCTTTGATGGTCTCCAAACCAAATATTTTGAAGTCAAGTTGTGACAGCATAGTATAGCGACGAGACAATGCAACAGCAATAACATTTTCTTTACCCTTCTTGTGTTTAATGACATAAGGGAAAGTTTCAATGAATTCAACCCATTTAGCATGTCTACGATTCAGTTTAGCTTGACTTTTAATATGTTTCGAAGATTGATGATCAGAATGTATAACAAATTCTTTGGGCCATAAATAATGTTGCCATGTTTCTAAAGTCCGAACAAGAGCATATAGTTCTTTATCATAAGTAGAATAATTCAGACTAGGCCCACTCAATTTTTCAGAAAAATATGCAACAGGTTTACCATCTTGTAATAACACACCTCCTAATCCAATTCCACTAGCATCACATTCAAGCTCAAAAGTCTTACTAAAATCAGGAAGTTGGAGTAAAGGAGCATGTGTCAACTTATCTTTCAATACCGTGAAGGCTTCTTCCTGTGCGGTACCCCAAACAAAAGGCACATCCTTCTTTGTAAGCTCGTTGAGAGGTGCAGCAATGGTGCTAAAATCTCTCACAAAACGCCTATAGAAACCAGCAAGTCCAAGAAAACTCCGCACTTGTGTGACCGTTTTGGGCTGCGGCCAACTCTCAATAGCTTCAATCTTGGCTTTATCAACTTCAATTCCCTGTGGAGTAACAACATAGCCAAGAAAAGATACTCGGTCGGTGCAAAAGGTGCACTTCCCAAGGTTACCAAACAAACGTGCATCACGTAGAGCAATAAAAACAGCACGTAAATGTTCCAAATGTTCTTCCAAAGATTTGCTATAAATCAGTATATCATCAAAATAGACTACCACAAATCGTCCAATGAAAGCACGTAAAACTTCGTTCATTAGTCTCATGAAAGTACTAGGTGCATTAGTTAACCCAAAAGGCATGACTAACCACTCATATAAACCAAACTTAGTTTTAAATGCAGTTTTCCATTCATCTCCCAATTTCATACGAATTTGATGGTATCCACTACGCAAATCAACTTTGGAGAATATTGTAGAGCCACTCAATTCATCAAGCATATCATCTAGCCTAGGAATAGGATGACGATAACGAATAGTAATATTATTAATGCCTCTACAATCAACACACATACGCGACGTACCATCCTTTTTAGGCACTAGTATAATTGGAACAGCACAAGGACTAGGAGATTCGCGTATATAACCTTTGTCGAGCAGCTCCTGTACTTGACGCATAATCTCCTTCGTCTCCTCTGGATTGGTACGGTATGGTGCACGGTTGGTAGCGATGCACCGGGAATTAAATCAATTTGATGCTCAATCACTCGAATAGGTGGTAATCCCGGTGGCACGTCTTGTGGGAAGACGTCAGCGAACTCCTACGAAATGTTAGTGACAGCAGGGGGCAAAGAGGAAGGCACGTCCTCGAATGAAAATAATGCCTCTTTGCACACAAAAGCATAGCAAACAGATTTGTTGAAATCTAGCTCATCAATATCAGATTTTGTGGCAAGTAAACATGCACTTTTCAATTTAATTTCAGAAACAACACTAGATGGTTTATTATTAGGTTTCATTTGTTGCTCAAATTCTTTTGCCACAATCTAATTTTCACTCTTATTTTTCTCCTGTTTTGCTTTATTAGCTCTATTAATGTCATCTTTCAACATGGAATCAGGAGTCATAGGAAGCAAAGTAATATTTTTATCCTTATGAACAAGAGTATACTAATTGTTTCTACCATGTTGTACAGAGTTTTTATCAAATTGCCATGGTCTACCAAGTAATAAGGAACATGCTTGCATGGGTACCACATCACAATCAATATAATCAGCATATGTAGAGATACTAAAATGCAAACGAACAATACGTGTTACCTTAACCTTGCCGCTGTTGTTGAACCATTGGATGTAGTAAGGATGCGGATGTGGTCTTGTGGTGAGAGATAGTTTCTCCACCATCTCCATGCTAGCCAAGTTGTTACAGCTCCCTCCATCTATGATGACGCGAACAGAACGTTCCTTCACAACTCCCTTTGTATGGAACAAATTATGCCTCTGATTTTGCTCTGCTTGTGTGACCTGCACACTCAAAACACGTTGAGCAACTAAACACTCATACCTGTCAGCGTCTTCAGGAGCCATGTATTGCGTCTCATTTTCAGAATCATCTCCACCATGTTCTTTACGTGTAATAAGAGCCAAAGTCTCCTCATCATAGTCACTAGCGGACTCATACCCACCATCCTTAGTAGCAATCATCACACGCTGAGATTTGCATTCTCTCGCATAATGTCCTCTTCCCTTACAACGACGACAAATAATATCACTTGTGTGCCCTGTTGACGCCATGGAAGAAGAAGAGCTCTGCGCAGGCCCGGCAGGTGTGCTCTTGGCAGAGAGTGGTGGTTGTGCCTGCTTTCTTGTATGACGGCTGGAGGTGGCACCTGATGGAGGTGATGGTGAAGTGGAAGTAGAGGATGCATGTGGTGTCCATGATGAAGGTCGACCTGCAGAAAAGTTAGTTCGCGCCAATGCCTGTCGATCCTACACTTCACGTTCAGCTTTACAAGCAAGATGGCATAAACGAGTGAAAATATTATAATCCTTATACTCTAGAATGGTCTGAATCTCTTTATTTAATCCACCCATAAAAAGTGCAAGCATAGCTTCATTCTCCTCAACAATACCACATCTAATCATGCCAGTTTGTAATTCCTGATAATATTCTTCTACAGAATTTTTCCCTTGTCTTAAGCGCTGCAATTTTTGAAGTAATTCACGTTGATAATATGGTGGAACCCAACGAGTACGCATAGCAGTTTTCAAAGCAGCCCAAGTAGCTGGAATAGGATATAATCTACAATGTTCAGACCACCAAACACATGCAAAGCTAGTGAAAGCACAAACAGCAGCAGGAACACGTTTCTCCTCAGGATATTGTAAACATGTAAATCGTTGTTCAGTTTCTAACTCCCAAGTAAGATATATATCAGGAACATATCTACCCTCAAATGGTGGAATATTCAATTTCAGTTTAGGGAGATGGTCATGATCTCGTACTTGAGGTGGTGGTGCCGGCCTACCGTTGCGAATATATACCTGAGGTCGACCTGCTGGTGGTGGTGCTTGTGGCTGCACGTAGTTCTGATTTTGATCAACCTCATCCTCATAATCGCCCGCATAATCGTCATCCTCCTCAGCTGCCGCAGTAGCAGGAGCCAAAGAAGCATCAACAGTAGGTGCAGCGGCACCCGAATTTTGACCAGTCTCGATTGGAACGCGCTGTGCTCGTCCAACTTGATTTGGAAGGCGGCGTTGGAGATGTGGTTGTTGTTGTTGTAGAGGTGCGACATATGCAGCCGGTGGTGGTTGTGGAAGAC
This sequence comes from Aegilops tauschii subsp. strangulata, assembly GCF_002575655.3. NCBI lineage: Eukaryota > Viridiplantae > Streptophyta > Magnoliopsida > Poales > Poaceae > Aegilops > Aegilops tauschii. The sequence continues at coordinate 182,654,685 of NC_053035.3, read as the reverse complement.
GCTTGAGTAATTTAGTAAACTTGTTATCCAGCTTTGTCTCGAACGACTTCTCCACGGCACTATCTTCTCCATAACCTCTTCAAATCTGTTTAGCACATCTCCCACCTGGCCACTCATCATTTGCTGAAATTTATCATGCAACTCCTTGTTCGTCATGTTCTCCCAATCAGTCTCATCGGCTTGTGATCCTGCCATGGTTAGCAGCAATAGAAACACAAAAGAATATGATCTTACCAGTTCTTACCCAGCAGCAGGTGGTGATCGGCAACCGTTGTAGTCAAAACTCTCAAAGCTTGGATAGAGCGATTACCAGGGAGAGTCAAACGCACGATGTAGATGTATGTCGAGCTGGGAAGGCTTATAATATGGTAGCAAAAATGGTCAGCAATAATCAATTCAGAGATGCAAAGTTGAATAAACGCTCAACGACGGTACTGTGCTGGTCCTAGGCTAGACCGTGCTAGAGACGCGAGCCTAGAACACTAATAAAATCACGGCGCTGCACGTAAACAAGGGAAAAGCACACTCTGGAAAAAAAAATTGCTCTTTTTTTTGCGCTCTTTTTTTTTGCGAAAAATCACTATAATGGCGAGTGTCTCAAAACTCTTCCCAGGTCAAACTGACAGGATAGGCACAAAAAATTTTAACTATTTTTTTTCCGGAAATCAGGGCAGCGACGACGAAAAAGTGCGACAAAAAATCACTATGATGGCGAGTGTCTCAAAACACTCCCCAGGACCTAAAAATAGGATAGGGAAAAATATTTTTGGTCGCCGAAATTTTGGCCTAAAAACTGCCTGGGGGTCTCCAGACTTTTTTTTTCCGAGACGACCTCAGGCAAGGAAACACGAAACGGAAAATAGATGGATCTCTAAAACAAACCGAATATGAAAAGAACTCGGATTGGTTGTGGATATATGGTGGTAGGATATGGCAGCGGTGGTGGTATATGGTAGCGGTGGTGGTATATGGATACGTATCGGTGGTGGTATATGGATACGGATTGGTGGTGGTATATGGATACGGATTCAGAGCGGTGGCGGATAAGCAATGGTGGTAGATGGCAAGGCGATGATGATGGTGCGGCGGCGGCGTGACAACTTATGACCAGAACTCGAAACTCCAAAAGACTAGACTCTAAGACCAGCAACTTGACACGACGATGCAACCGCAAATTCAACAAAGCACAAACCCTAAAAAGATTATGCAAAGGCTCAGATTGGTTCGGATATGATGAACTAACCCTAATTTTTTGTGTGTGGCTTTTTCGTGGACTGTAGGTATGAAGAACAGACTCGATCTAAACTACGAAAAACTGTAAAATCTCACTGAGCAACCTGGAAATCTGATACCACTTGATAGAGGCAAAGGTGTCCCGTCTTTCGATGAGATGATGGATATCGCTTTGGTGGAAGTCGACTTTGATGATCCGACTACGAACGTGCGATGACGTCGCGCCTTAGCAATCGCTAAACCAACTCCGAGAGGTTATTGACCACGCTAGAGCACGATCAACCTGACCACGAGGGTCTGTTTCCTGCGAGCAAACAAAGAACAAGCAAGAAACTGAGATTGCAATCTGGATATTGCGAATATAAGATGAAAGCTTTATTCATCAAGGTGGGGTTCTATGACGCCTTTGTCTGGTCGTTGAACACAAACGAAGTACGCGAAGTTGCAGCTATGGCGAACTTTTAATCTAAACAAAACCCAAAGTCTAAACGACACCCTAAGGGCTGTATATATGGAGGCAGAGGGGGGAATTTCGTGGCCCTTGGGGTAGGGGTCCGAAACCAACCCTATCTCTTGTTTCCCCACACATACGGACTCTAAAAATAGCCTATACTCAAGTATTTCGAAATTACATGGGCCTGGCCCAATAATAAGGTGAAGCAGCACCTAGAATAGCCTCTGGACGAAAGTTATGAAGTAGCATCTTGTATATTTCGTCCAAGGCTTCATGCACGCATTATGGTGGCTTCAATGTCCTGAAATCATCACTTGTAACTCTGTTCTTGTCCCCCATGCGCATGCCATCATCTCCATGCTTGTTCTTGCTCCAATGTTCATCCTTCTCAAAGCTAGGGCCTTCATTTGTAAGCAAAACAAATGTATCCAATTTAGGCAGCATCATATTCTCATGAACATTAGAATCATTACCAAGAAACGAAAGTACCTGGTAATTTAATTGGCGTGCGCGAGCTCTAGTAATTGGTCCAGTATGTATAGCAGCAGGGGTTGTGGGTGTAACAATGGTATTGATGTCCTCATCAGAGGGACACGTGGCGAACATGCAACACATTGGGAGTTGTCCCACGTTCCCACGCCCGCCTGGACTGTCGGATGGTCGTTCCGGCTTCTCCGGGTTTCAGGCAATAAGAATTGAGCATTTAAAACAGATTTAATGTTTGCCTTTGTATCTTCTGCTGACAAGGACGCAGAGAAGACATTCGACAGTTTCAACAGAATGCATATGATTTGGATAGATAGAGTTTGAGGTAGAAAGCATAGAGAGGTTAGGGTCCGATCACATTCACTTAGTTCAAAAGATTCAAACAAGACGACATAGCTATAAGTGAATGCTATAGAGGACAGAACACTAAAATATGTATATATCAGAATAAAACCAAATCAACATTGTGAAGATAAACATGAAGTCATGTTGATAATGAAGACAAACCAAATGCGAAGACATAGCAAATGTAACGCCATGAGAAAAACACTTCGAACAGAAGAATTTGGTGGTGGCGTTACCCACCGTATAGGAAGTATTAGACCCAGAAACGGCACACAATTATCGTGGCGCTCTGAAGTCAGATTCCATGTTAATGTATTCACACTTAGAGTGTAAGTCTTCATTGATTGAAGATATACTTTACTTCATGTGTTGCACATCTAAGTCATCAACATGCATAAGTGTTAGGACGTGTGCCTGATCACAGGACATTTGAGGATTCCAAGATATGTAGCTCACACCGCAACTTGCAAAACCTTTTCTCATCCAAGGGCTTTGTGAAGATATGTGCCAGTTGCTCTTCAGTGTTGACGTGTATGATATCAATATCTTCCTTCACGACATGATCTCTGAGAAAGTGATGACGAATTTCAATGTGCTTTGTCTTCGAGTGTTGAACTGGGTTGTTGGCAATCTTGATGGCGCTTTCGTTGTCGCAGTAGAGTGGTACCTGTTTCAGATGGATGCCATAGTCCTTGAGTGTTTGCTTCATCCATAGAAGTTGAGCGCAGCAAGATCCAACAGCAATGTATTCAGATTCAGCAGTGGAGAGTGATACACAGTTCTGCTTCTTTGAAGACCAACAGACAAGTGATCGTCCCAGAAAGTGACATGTGCCTGATGTAGACTTGCGATCCACCTTGTCACCAGCATAATCAGCATCCGAGAATCCAACTAGATCAAACTCTGAGCCCTTTGGATACCATAATCCTAATGTTGGGGTGTAAGCTAAATATCGAAGAATTCGCTTCACAGCTAAGTGATGCGATTCCTTTGGTGCCGCTTGAAATCGAGCACACATGCAAACACTAAGCATAATATCTGGCCTAGATGCACATAAATAAAGTAAAGAACCAATCATGGAGCGGTATACCTTTTGATCGAACTCTTTACCATTGGCGTCAGGACCCAGATGACTCTTGGTTGGCATTGGCGTCGTGTAACCTTTGCAGTCTTGCATTCCAAACTTCTTCAGGCAATCTTTGAGATATTTCTCTTGAGATATGAAGATGCCATTGCTTTGTTGACGGATTTGAAGACCAAGGAAGAACTTCAGCTCACCCATCATGGACATGTGATATTGCTCTTGCATCATGTGTCCAAACTCATCACTGTATTTTTGGTTGGTGCAGCCCAAGATAATGTCATCCACGTATATTTGGCACAGAAACAGTTCACCATCATATGTCTTCGTGAAGAGTGTGGGATCCAGGGAACCAGGTTTGAAGCCTTTGCTCTTCAGGAAGTCTTTGAGTGTATCATACCAAGCGCGAGGGGCTTGTTTGAGGCCATACAGTGCCTTGTTCAGCTTGTACACCATATCAGGATGTTTTGGATCTTCAAATCCAGGAGGTTGTGCAACATACACTTCTTCTTCAATCTTTCCGTTGAGAAATGCACTCTTCATATCCATTTGATACAGCAGGATGTTGTGATGATTTGCATAGGCTAGCAATATGAGAATAGCTTCAAGCCCACAGGAGAAAATGTTTCATCATAGTCAATCCCTTCAACTTGAGTGTATCCTTGAGCAACGAGACGAGCCTTGTTTCTGACAACTTGACCATGCTCATCTTGCTTGTTGCGATATATCCATTTTGTGCCTATTATGTTGTGCTTGCAAGGGTCAGGACGCTTGACAAGTTCCCAGACATTGTTCAGCTTGAACTGTTGAAGCTCTTCTTGCATAGCTTGAATCCATTCAGGTTCCATGAAGGCTTCAGCAACTTTATTGGGTTCAGATATTGAGACAAATGCAAAGTGCCCACAGAAATTTGCTAGCTGTGTTGCTCTTGAACGAGTGACTGGACCAGGCGCATTGATGCTATCAATAATCTTCTCAATCTGTACTTCATTTGCAACACGAGGATGAACTGGACGAAGATTTTGTTCTTGCTGATCATTGTCATCGTTAGGAGGATTGTCTTTGGGCTGAGCATTGTCTTCTAGTTGATTAGGTGCAGAAATGATAAGTTCCTCTTCAGGCTGTGCTTCAGACGGTATGATTTCTCCAGTTCCCATGAGCTTGATGGATTCACTAGGTGGAACTTCATCTAGCACATTTGGCAGGTGCTCTCTTTGCGAGCCGTTAGTCTCATCAAACCGCACATCCACAGTTTCAACCACTTTATAGTGAAAGAGGTTGAAGACTCTGTAGGAGTGCGAATCCTTTCCGTAACCGAGCATAAAACCTTCATGTGCTTTCGGTGAAAATTTTGAAGTGTGATGTGGATCCTTGATCCAGCACCTAGCACCAAATACTCTGAAGTAACTGACATTTGGCTTCTTACCAGTGAGGAGTTCATAGGATGTTTTCTTCAGAAGCTTGTGAAGATAAACACGGTTAATGACATGGCATGCAGTATCAATAGCTTCAGGCCAGAACTTTCTTAGAGTCTTGTATTCATCAAGCATTGTCCGTGCCATCTCAATGAGCGTTCTGTTCTTGCGCTCCACGATGCCATTCTGCTGAGGTGTGTACGGAGCTGAGAACTCATGAGTGATGCCTAATGTATCCAAGTAAAGGTCGAGGCCGGTGTTCTTGAACTCCGTGCCATTGTCACTTCTGATATGCTTGATCTTGACGCCATAGTTGTTCATGGCACGGTTGGCAAAGCGTCTGAAGACGTCCTGCACTTCAGTCTTGTAGAGAATTATGTGCACCCACGTGTATCTTGAATAATCATCAACAATGAAGAAGCCATAGAGTGATGAGGACACCAATACCATTGTTACACCCACAGCCCCTGCTGCTATACATACTGGACCAATTACTAGAGCTCGCGCACGCCAATTAAATTACCAGGTACTTTCGTTTCTTGGTAATGATTCTAATGTTCATGAGAATATGATGCTGCCTAAATTGGATACATTTGTTTTGCTTACAAATGAAGGGCCTAGCTTTGAGAAGGATGAACATTGGAGCAAGAACAAGCATGGAGATGATGGCATGCGCATGGGGGACAAGAATGGAGTTACAAGTGATGATTTCAGGACATTGAAGCCACCATAATGCGTGCATGAAGCCTTGGACGAAATATACAAGATGCTACTTCATAACTTTCGTCCAGAGGCTATTCTAGGTAATGCGTCACCTTATTATTGGGCCAGGCCCATGTAATTTCGAAATCTTTGAGTATAGGCTATTTTTAGAGTCCGTATGTGTGGGGAAACAAGAGATAGGGTTGGTTTCGGACCCCTTCCCCAAGGGCCACGAAATTCCCCCCTCTTCCTCCATATATACAGCCCTTAGGGCATCGTTTAGACTTTGGGTTTTGTTTAGATTAAAAGTTCGCCATAGCTGCAACTTCGCGTACTTCGTTTGTGTTCAACGACCAGACAAAGGCGTCACAGAACCCCACCTTAATCAGTAAATGATGAGGACATCAATACCATTGTTACACCCACAGGCCCTGCTGCTATACATACTAGACCAATTACTAGAGCTCGCGCACGCCAATTAAATTACCAGGTACTTTCGTTTCTTGGTAATGATTCTAATGTTCATGAGAATATGATGCTGCCTAAATTGGATACATTTGTTTTGCTTACAAATGAAGGGCCTAGCTTTGAGAAGGATGAACATTGGAGCAAGAACAAGCATGGAGATGATGGCATGCGCATGGGGAACAAGAACGGAGTTACAAGTGATGATTTCAGGACGTTGAAGCCACCATAATGCGTGCATGAAGCCTTGGACGAAATATACAAGATGCTACTTCATAACTTTCGTCCAGAGGCTATTCTAGGTGCTGCGTCACCTTATTATTGGGCCAGGCCCATGTAATTTCGAAATACATAAGTATAGGCTGTTTTTAGAGTCCGTATGTGTGGGGAAACAAGAGATAGGGTTGGTTTCGGACCCCTTCCTCAAGGGCCACGAAATTCCCCCCTCTTCCTCCATATATACAACCCTTAGGGCGTCGTTTAGACTTTGGGTTTTGTTTAGATTAAAAGTTCGCCATAGCTGCAACTTCGCGTACTTCGTTTGTGTTCAGCGACCAGACAAAGGCGTCACAGAACTCCACCTTGATCAATAAAGCTTTCATCTTATATTCGCAATATCCAGATTGCAATCTCAGTTTCTTGCTTGTTCTTCGTTTGCTCGCAGGAAACAGACCCTCGTGGTCAGGTTGATCGTGCTCCGGCGTGGTCGATAACCTCTCGGAGTTGGTTTAGCGATTGCTAAGGCACGACGTCCTCGCACGTTCGTAGTCGGATCGTCAAAGTCGACTTCCATCAAAGCGATATTCATCATCTCATCGAAAGACGGGACACCTTTGCCTCTATCAAGTGGTATCAGATTTCCAGGTTGCTCGGTGTGATTTTACAGTTTTTCTTAGTTTAGATCGAGTCTGTTCTTCATACCTACAGTCCACGAAAAAGCCACAAAAAAAATTAGGGTTAGTTCATCATATCCGAACCAATCTGAGCCTTTGCATAATCTTTTTAGGGTTTTTGCTTTGTTGAATTTGCGGTTGCATCGTCGTGTCAAGTTGCTGGTCTTAGAGTCTAGTCTTTTAGAGTTTCGAGTTCTGGTCATAAGTTGTCACGCCGCCGCCGCACCATCATCATCGCCTTGCCATCTACCACCATTGCTTATCCGCCACCGCTCTGAATCCGTATCTATATACCACCACCAATCCGTATCCATATACCACCGATCCGTATCCATATACCACTACCGCTACCATATACCACCACCGCTGCCATATCCTACCGCCATATATCCACCACCAATCCGAGTTCTTTTCATATTCGGTTGGTTTTAGAGATCCATATATTTTCCGTTTCGTGTTTCCTTGCCTGAGTAGGTCTCGGAAAAAAAAAGAGTCTGGAGACCCCCGGGCAGTTTTTAGGCCAAAATTTCGGCAACCAATTTTTTTTCCCTATCCTATTTTTAGGCCCCGGGTAGTGTTTTGAGACACTCGCCATCATAGTGATTTTTTGTCGCACTTTTTCGTCGTCGCTGCCCTGATTTCCGAAAAAAAAATAGTCAAAAAATTTTGTGCCCATCCTGTCAGTTTGACCTGGGAAGAGTTTTGAGACACTCGCCATTATAGTGATTTTTCGTAAAAAAAAAGCGAATTTTTTTTCCAGAGTGTGCTTTTCCCTTGTTTACGTGCAGCGCCGTGATTTTGTTAGTGTTCTAGGCTCGCGTCTCTAGCACGGTCTAGCCTAGGACCAGCACAGTACCGTCGTTGAGCGTTTATTCAATTTTGCATCTCTGAATTGATTATTGCTTACCATTTTGCTACCATATTATAAGCCTTCCCAGCTCCACATATGTCTACATCGTGCGTTTGACTCTCCCTGGTAATCGCTATATCCAAGCTTTGAGAGTTTTTGACTACAACGGTTGCCGATCACCACCTGCTGCTGGGTAAGAACTGGTAAGAATTTGAGATTCGCTTGAAGGTTTTGTGACACACCACCATCACCACCACTTCTAGTAGTCTGCAGGATCATATTCTTTTGTGTTTCTATTGCTGCTAACCATGGGAGGTTCACAAGCCGATGATACTGATTGGGAGAACATGACAAACAAGGAGTTGCATGATAAATTTCAGCAAATGATGAGTGGCCAGGTGGGAGATGTGCTAAACAGATTTGAAGAGGCTATGGAAAAGATAGATGCCGTGGAGAAGTCGTTCGAGACAAAGCTGGATAACAAGTTTACTGAATTACTCAAGCGTCTTCCCCAACCACCACCGGCTGCACATGTCGCACCTCTACAACAACAACAACCACATCTCCAACGCCGCCTTCCAAATCAAGTGGGACGGGCACAGCGCGTTCCAATTGAGACTGGTCAAAATTCGGGTGCTCCTGCACCTACTGTTGATGCTTCTTTGGCTCCTGCTCCTGCGGCGGCTGAGGAGGATGACGATTATGCGGGCGATTATGAGGATGAGGTTGATCAAAATCAGAACTACGTGCAGCCACCAGCACCACCACCAGCAGGTCGACCTCAGGTATATATTCGCAACGGTAGGCCGGCACCACCACCTCAGGTACGAGATCATGACCATCTCCCTAAACTGAAATTGAATATTCCACCATTTGAGGGTAGATATGTTCCTGATATATATCTTACTTGGGAGTTAGAAACTGAACAACGATTTACATGTTTACAATATCCTGAGGACAGACGTGTTCCTGCTGCTGTTTGTGCTTTCACTAGCTTTGCATGTGTTTGGTGGTCTGAACATTGTCGATTATATCCTGTTCCAGCTACTTGGGCTGCTTTGAAAACTGCTATGCGTACTCGTTGGGTTCCACCATATTATCAACGTGAATTACTTCAAAAATTGCAGCGTTTAAGACAAGGAAAAAATTCTGTAGAAGAATATTATCAGGAATTACAAACTGGCATGATTAGATGTGGTATTGTTGAGGAGAATGAAGCTATGCTTGCACGTTTTATGGGTGGATTAAATAAAGAGATTCAGACCATTCTAGAGTATAAGGATTATAATAATATCACTCGTTTATTCCATCTTGCTTGTAAAGCTGAACGTGAAGTGCAGGATCGACAGCCATTGGCGCGAACTAACTTTTCTGCAGGTCGACCTTCATCATGGACACTGCGTGCATCTTCTACTTCCACTTCACCCTCACCTCCATCAGGTGTCACCTCCAGCCGTGATACAAGAAAGCAGGCACAACCACCACTCTCTGCCAAGAGCACACCTGCCGGGCCTGCGCAGAGCTCTTCTTCTTCCATGGCATCGACAGGGCACACAAGTGATATTATTTGTCGTCGTTGTAAGGGAAGAGGACATTTTGCGAGAGAATGCAAATCTCAGCGTGTAATGATTGCTACTGAGGATGGTGGGTATGAGTCCGCTAGTGACTATGATGAGGAGACTTTGGCTCTTATTACCCGTGAAGAACATGGTGGAGATGATTCTGAAAATGAGACGCAATACATGGCTCCTGAAGACGCTGACAGGTATGAATGTTTAGTTGCTCAACGTGTTTTGAGTGTGCAGGTCACACAAGCAGAGCAAAATCAGAGGCATAATTTGTTCCATACAAAGGGAGTTGTGAAGGAACGTTCTGTTCGCGTCATCATGGATGGAGGGAGCTGTAACAACTTGGCTAGCATGGAGATGGTGGAGAAGCTATCTCTCACCACAAGACCACATCCACATCCTTACTACATCCAATGGTTCAACAACAGCGGCAAGGTTAAGGTAACACGTACTGTTCGTGTGCATTTTAGTATCTCTACATATGCTGATTATGTTGATTGTGATGTGGTACCCATGCAAGCATGTTCCTTATTACTAGGTAGACCATGGCAATTTGATAAAAATTTTGTACACCATGGTAGAAACAATCAGTATACTCTTGTTCATAAGGATAAAAATATTACTTTGCTTCCTATGACTCCTGATTCCATTTTGAAAGATGACATTAATAGAGCTAATAAAGCAAAACAGGAGAAAAATAAGAGTGAAAATCAGATTGTGGCAAATGAATTTGCGCAACAAATGAAACCTAATAATAAACCATCTAGTGTTGTTCCTGAAATTAAATTGAAAAGTGCATGTTTACTTGCCACAAAATCTGATATTGATGAGCTAGATTTCAGCAAATCTATTTTTCTATGCTTTTGTGTGCAAAGAGGCATTATTTTCATTCGAGGACGTGCTTTCCTCTTTGCCCCCTGCTGTCACTAACATTTTGCAGGAGTTCGCTGACGTCTTCCCACAAGACGTGCCACCGGGATTACTAGCTATTCGAGGGATTGAGCATCAAATTGACTTAATTCCCGGTGCATCGCTACCCAACCGTGCACCATACCGTACCAATCCAGAGGAGACGAAGGAGATTATGCGTCAAGTACAGGAGCTGCTCGACAAAGGTTATATACGCGAATCTCTTAGTCCTTGTGCTGTTCCTATTATACTAGTGCCTAAAAAGGATGGTACGTGGCGTATGTGTGTTGATTGTAGAGGCATTAATAATATTACTATTCGTTATCGTCATCCTATTCCTAGGCTAGATGATATGCTTGATGAATTGAGTGGCACTACAATATTCTCCAAAGTTGATTTGCATAGTGGATACCATCAAATTCGTATGAAATTGGGAGATGAATGGAAAACTGCATTTAAAACTAAGTTTGGTTTATATGAGTGGTTAGTCATGCCTTATGGGTTAACTAATGCACCTAGTACTTTCATGAGACTAATGAACGAAGTTTTACGTGCTTTCATTGGACGATTTGTGGTAGTCTATTTTGATGATATACTGATTTATAGCAAATCTTTGGAAGAACATTTGGAACATTTACGTGCTGTTTTTATTGCTCTACGTGATGCACGTTTGTTTGGTAACCTTGGGAAGTGCACCTTTTGCACCGACCGAGTATCTTTTCTTGGCTATGTTGTTACTCCACAGGGAATTGAAGTTGATAAAGCCAAGATTGAAGCTATTGAGAGTTGGCCGCAGCCCAAAACGGTCACACAAGTGCGGAGTTTTCTTGGACTCGCTGGTTTCTATAGGCGTTTTGTGAGAGATTTTAGCACCATTGCTGCACTCTCAACGAGCTTACAAAGAAGGATGTGCCTTTTGTTTGGGGTACCGCACAGGAAGAAGCCTTCACGGTATTGAAAGATAAGTTGACACATGCTCCTTTACTCCAACTTCCTGATTTTAATAAGACTTTTGAGCTTGAATGTGATGCTAGTGGAATTGGATTAGGAGGTGTGTTATTACAAGATGGCAAACCTGTTGCATACTTTTCTGAAAAATTGAGTGGGCCTAGTCTGAATTATTCTACTTATGATAAAGAACTATATGCTCTTGTTCGGACTTTAGAAACATGGCAACATTATTTATGGCACAGAGAATTTGTTATACATTCTGATCATGAATCTTTGAAACATATTAAAAGTCAAGCTAAACTGAATCGTAGACATGCTAAATGGGTTGAATTCATTGAAACTTTCCCTTATGTCATTAAACACAAGAAGGGTAAAGAAAATGTTATTGCTGATGCATTGTCTCGTCGCTATACTATGCTTTCACAACTTGACTTCAAAATATTTGGTTTGGAGACCATCAAAGATCAATATGTGCATGATGCTGATTTTAAAGATGTATTGCAGAATTGTAAAGAAGGAAGAACCTGGAACAAGTTTGTCGTTAATGATGGATTTGTGTTCCGTGCTAACAAGCTATGCATTCCAGCTAGCTCTCTTCGTCTTTTGTTGTTGCAGGAGGCGCATAGAGGAGGATTAATGGGACACTTTGGCGTGAAGAAGACGGAGGACGTACTTGCTACACATTTCTTTTGGCCAAAGATGAGACGGGATGTTGAGCGTTTTGTTGCTCGCTGCACTACATGTCAAAAAGCTAAGTCACGACTCAATCCTCATGGTTTATATATGCCTTTGCCTGTACCTAGTGTTCCTTGGGAAGATATATCTATGGACTTTGTTTTAGGTTTACCTCGAACAAAGAAGGGGAGGGATAGCATATTTGTTGTCGTGGATAGATTCTCGAAAATGGCACACTTTATACCATGTCATAAAAGTGATGATGCTGTTAATGTTGCTGATTTGTTCTTTCGTGAAATTATTCGCTTGCATGGTGTGCCAAATACTATTGTTTCGTGATACTAAATTTCTTAGCCACTTTTGGAGATGTTTATGGGCTAAGTTGGGGACTAAACTGCTTTTTAGTACTACTTGTCACCCCCAAACTGATGGACAAACTGAAGTAGTCAATAGAACATTGTCTACTATGCTTAGGGCTGTTTTGAAGAATAATAAGAAAATGTGGGAAGAATGCTTGCCTCATATTGAGTTTGCTTATAATCGTTCATTGCATTCTACTACTAAGATGTGCCCTTTTGAAATTGTGTATGGTTTCCTACCTCGTGCACCTATTGATTTGTTGCCTCTTCCATCTTCGGAGAAGGTTAATTTTGATGCTAAACAACGTGCTGAATTGATCTTAAAAATGCATGACTTAACTAAGGAAAACATTGAGCGTATGAATGCTAAATATAAACTTGCTGGAGATAAGGGTAGAAAACATGTTGTGTTTGCACCTGGAGATCTTGTTTGGTTACATTTGCGTAAGGATAGATTTCCTGATTTGCGCAAATCAAAGCTAATGCCACGTGCTGATGGTCCTTTTAAGGTGTTAGAGAAAATAAATGATAATGCATATAAACTTGAGCTGCCTGCAGATTTTGGGGTTAGTCCCACTTTTAACATTGCAGATTTGAAGCCTTATTTGGGTGAGGAAGATGAGCTTCCGTCGAGGACGACTTCATTTCAAGAAGGGGAGGATGATGAGGACATCAATACCATTGTTACACCCACAGGCCCTGCTGCTATACATACTGGACCAATTACTAGAGCTCGCGCACGCCAATTAAATTACCAGGTACTTTCGTTTCTTGGTAATGATTCTAATGTTCATGAGAATATGATGCTGCCTAAATTGGATACATTTGTTTTGCTTACAAATGAAGGGCCTAGCTTTGAGAAGGATGAACATTGGAGCAAGAACAAGCATGGAGATGATGGCATGCGCATGGGGAACAAGAACGGAGTTACAAGTGATGATTTCAGGACGTTGAAGCCACCATAATGCGTGCATGAAGCCTTGGACGAAATATACAAGATGCTACTTCATAACTTTCATCCAGAGGCTATTCTAGGTGCTGCGTCACCTTATTATTGGGCCAGGCCCATGTAATTTCGAAATACATAAGTATAGGCTGTTTTTAGAGTCCGTATGTATGGGGAAACAAGAGATAGGGTTGGTTTCGGACCCCTTCCTCAAGGGCACGAAATTCCCCCCTCTTCCTCCATATATACAGCCCTTAGGGCGTCGTTTAGACTTTGGGTTTTGTTTAGATTAAAAGTTCGCCATAGCTGCAACTTCGCGTACTTCGTTTGTGTTCAGCGACCAGACAAAGGCGTCACAGAACTCCACCTTGATCAATAAAGCTTTCATCTTATATTCGCAATATCCAGATTGCAATCTCAGTTTCTTGGTTGTTCTTCGTTTGCTCGTAGGAAACAGACCCTCGTGGTCAGGTTGGTCGTGCTCCGGCGTGGTCGATAACCTCTCGGAGTTGGTTTAGCGATTGCTAAGGCGCGACGTCCTCGCACGTTCGTAGTCGGATCGTCAAAGTCGACTTCCATCAAAGCGATATTCATCATCTCATCGAAAGACGGGACACCTTTGCCTCTATCGCCCCCTCTCCTGGCATGCCTAGGTGGGTTGTACCCACCTGGTGGCCCCGCTGATGACCCCCCTGATACTATAAAATCACATTATTCCAGAGAAAAATTAGGGAGAAAGAATTACCGCGATCCACGAGACGGAGCCGCCGCCAAGCCCTGTTCTTCCTCGGGAGGGCAGATCTGGAGTCCGTTTGGGGCTTCGGAGAGGGGGGGGTCTTCGTTCTTCGTCATCACCAACCCATCTCCATCGCCAATTCCATGATGCTCCACACCGCGAGTGAGTAATTCCTTCATAGGCTCGCTAGTCGGTGAGGAGTTGGATGAGATTCATAATGTAATCGAGTTAGTTTTGTTAGGGACCGATCCCTAGTATCCACTGTGTTCTCAGATTGATGTTGCTATGGCTTTGCTATGCTTAATGCTTGTCACTTTGGGCCCGGGTACGGTGCCATGAAGTCAGATCTGAACCGTTTATGAATTCATCATTATATCCATGTTTTAGATCCGATCTTGCAAGTTATAGTCACCTACTACGGTTATGATCTGACAACCCCAGAGTGACAACAACCAGGCCCACTCTCGGTGATGACTGTAGTTTGAGGAGTTCATGTATTCACTATGTGTTAATGCTTTGTTCCGGTTCTCTATTAAAAGGAGGCCTTAATATCCTTTAGTTTTCAATATGGACCCCGCTGCCATGGGAGAGGACAAAAGATGTCATGCAAGTTCTTTTAATAAAGCACGTATGACTATTTACGGAATTCATGCCTACATTATTTCGATGAACTGGAGCTAGTGCCGTATCGCCCTAGGTTATAACTGTCACATGATGAATATCATCCAACAAGTCACCGATCCAATGCCTACGAATTTATCCTTATTGATCTTGCTACGTTACTATTGCTATCATCACTGTTACACTTGCTACAAAATTACAACTATCACTGTTACTGTTACCGTTACTGCTTTCACTATTATCAAAACTATCAAACTACCGTGCTACTGATCACTTTGCTGCAGATAATTAATCTCCAGGTGTGGTTGAATTGACAACTCAGCTGCTAATACCTTCAAATATTCTTTTGCTCCCCCTGTGTCGAATCTATAAATTTGGGTTGAATACTGATAGAGGCAAAGGTGTCCCGTCTTTCGATGAGATGATGGATATCGCTTCGGTGGAAGTCGACTTTGACGATCCGACTACGAACGTGCGATGACGTCGCGCCTTAGCAATCGCTAAACCAACTCCGAGAGGTTATTGACCACGCCGAAGCACGATCAACCTGACCACGAGGGTCTGTTTCCTGCGAGCAAACGAAGAACAAGCAAGAAACTGAGATTGCAATCTAGATATTGCGAATATAAGATGAAAGCTTTATTGATCAAGGTGGGGTTCTGTGACGCCTTTGTCTGGTCGTTGAACACAAACGAAGTACGCGAAGTTGCAGCTCTGGCAAACTTTTAATCTAAACAAAACCCAAAGTCTAAACGACGCGCTAAGGGCTGTATATATGGAGGAAGAGGGGGAATTTCGTGGCCCTTGGGGAAGGGGTCCGAAACCAACCCTATCTCTTGTTTCCCCACACATACGGACTCTAAAAACAGCCTATACTCAAGTATTTCGAAATTACATGGGTCTGGCCCAATAATAAGGTGACACAGCACCTAGAATAGCCTCTGGACGAAAGTTATGAAGTAGCATCTTGTATATTTCGTCCAAGGCTTCATGCACGCATTATGGTGGCTTCAACGTCCTGAAATCATCACTTGTAACTCCGTTCTTGTTCCCCATCGCATGCCATTATCTCCATGCTTGTTCTTGCTCCAATGTTCATCCTTCTCAAAGCTAGGCCCTGATAGAGGCAAAGGTGTCCCGTCTTTCGATGAGATGATGGATATCGCTTTGGTGGAAGTCGACTTTGACGATCCGACTACGAACGTGCGATGACGTCGCGCCTTAGCAATCGCTAAACCAACTCCGAGACGTTATTGACCACGCCGGAGCACGATCAACCTGACCACGAGGGTCTGTTTCCTGCGAGCAAACGAAGAACAAGCAAGAAACTGAGATTGCAATCTGGATATTGCGAATATAAGATGAAAGCTTTATTGATCAAGGTGGGGTTCTGTGACGCCTTTGTCTGGTCGTTGAATACAAACGAAGTACGCGAAGTTGCAGCTATGGCGAACTTTTAATCTAAACAAAACCCAAAGTCTAAACGACGCCCTAAGGGCTGTATATATGGAGGAAGAGGGGGCAATTTCGTGGCCCTTGGGGAAGGGGTCCGAAACCAACCCTATCTCTTGTTTCCCACACATACGGACTCTAATAACAGCCTATACTCAAGTATTTCGAAATTACATGGGCCTGGCCCAATAATAAGGTGACGCAGCACCTAGAATATCCTGTGGACGAAAGTTATGAAGTAGCATCTTGTATATTTCGTCCAAGGCTTCATGCACGCATTATGGTGGCTTCAACGTCCTGAAATCATCACTTGTAACTCCGTTCTTGTTCCCCATGCGCATGCCATCATCTCCATGCTTGTTCTTGCTCCAATGTTCATCCGTCTCAAAGCTAGGCCCTGATAGAGGCAAAGGTGTCCCGTCTTTCGATGAGATGATGGATATCGCTTTGGTGGAAGTCGACTTTGACGATCCGACTACGAACGTGTGATGATGTCGCGCCTTAGCAATCGCTAAACCAACTCCGAGAGGTTATTGACCACGCCGGAGCACGATCAACCTGACCACGAGGGTCTGTTTCCTGCGAGCAAACGAAGAACAAGCAAGAAACTGAGATTGCAATCTAGATATTGCGAATATAAGATGAAAGCTTTATTGATCAAGGTGGGGTTCTGTGACGCCTTTGTCTGGTCGTTGAACACAAACGAAGTACACGAAGTTGCAGCTATGCCGAACTTTTAATCTAAACAAAACCCAAAGTCTAAACGACGCCCTAAGGGCTGTATATATGGAGGAAGAGGGGGAATTTCGTGGCCCTTGGGGAAGGGGTCCGAAACCAACCCTATCTCTTGTTTCCCCACACATACGGACTCTAAAAACAGCCTATACTCAAGTATTTCGAAATTACATGGGCCTGCCCAATAATAAGGTGACGCAGCACCTAGAATAGCCTCTGGACGAAAGTTATGAAGTAGCATCTTGTATATTTCGTCCAAGGCTTCATGCACGCATTATGGTGGCTTCAACGTCCTGAAATCATCACTTGTAACTCCGTTCTTTTTCCCCATGGGCATGCCATCATCTCCATGCTTGTTCTTGCTCCAATGTTCATCCTTCTCAAAGCTAGGCCCTTCATTTGTAAGCAAAACAAATGTATCCAATTTAGGCAGCATCATATTCTCATGAACATTAGAATCATTACCAAGAAACGAAAGTACCTGGTAATTTAATTGGCGTGTGCGAGCTCTAGTAATTGGTCCAGTATGTATAGCAGCAGGGGCTGTGGGTGTAACAATGGTATTGATGTCCTCATCAAATACTCTACCCTCGAAAATTGTTGCGATCCCCTATAATTGTGAGTTATCAGCTCACTCGGCACAACTGAGATCACCAAGCATGAAATTGTGAAGAAGCTAATGAGATCACTTGAAAGGTCTTTTGACACTTTGGCCCTGATGATCCAAGAACACCCTGACTTCAGAGATCTCGATCCGTCTGACATACTTGAGAGGCTCAACACACATGAGTTCCAGCTGTCTAAGAAGAGAGATATCTATGGCCCCAACTATGGCCTATCCCGTGCTTTGAAGGCAAAAGCTGTTTCCTCATCTGAAGCAGAATCTGACTGCAGTTCTAGTGATCCTGAAGACGTTGGCAAAGTGCTTGCAATGCTCGTGAGAAAGTTCCAAAAGTTCTCCAAGAAGAATCGCTTCGAAAAGTCTTCAAGATCCAGCTCAAGGAATGATGAGGCTTCCTCTCATGACTACAAGAACAGAACTTGCCACAAATGCAAGAAGCCAGGCCACTACATATCTCCTCAATGGGACAAGGAAGCTAAGAAAAAGAAGAAGAGCAAGGAATATGATTCTGATGACAAGAAGAAGAAGAAATCCTCGAAGTCTTCTTCAAAGTCTTCATCTTACAAGAAGAGCTCATCTCGCAAGGCACGTGCTTTTATTGGCAAGGAGATGGATTCGGAGGAGGAGTCTGATTCAGGCGTGGAAAGCCTGGCTCTAGCTTCAGCATTCATCGCCAATTCCATCTTCAACACTGAAGACAATGGTCACGCCGCCGATGTTGAAGTCGATGACGAGGACGACTCTACTCCAACCTTCTGCTTCATGGCACGAGGTGCCAAGGTAAACTCACGCGATGCTTACTTTCAAACCTCCAGTGAAGATGACTTTGAATGTGAATCCAAACCCAGCTATAAGACTCTTGCTAAAACTGCAACTGAACAACAAACTGCTATGGAACACATTAAAAAATTGCTAGACAAAAGCGATGACCTGTTGGACGAGGAAATGAAGCGAACTCAGTCCTTAATCGAAGACATAAAAAATCTTTGTGTTAAGTATGAAGAACTTGAAAGTCATCATGAAACCCTCTCAGCCACTCATGAGAAGCTTTCCTATGATTATCTTCAAAGCAAGATCTAGAGAAACTGAGAGCTTCTCATGAAGATCTTCAAAAAGAGAACGATTCACTACTCGCTCAACAGATCAATTCCGCTTAGGAAGATTTTGTAGCACCTTGTTTAAAATGTCTTGAGCGTGATAATGATGTCTCTGTTGCTGAATGTTCTACTGCTTCTGAAGTTGCAATATCTTCAACTGTTGACGTGGTAACTAACCCCTCTTCTGAAGATACCACTCTATTGCTGATGAGAATGCCAGGTTGAAGACATTACTTCTAACAGGCATGTAGAAAAGCCTCCAAGGGCATCATACACTATGTGAGGTCCTCAAGAAACAGATTCTGAACCAAAACCCTATGAAAGAGGGTGTTGGTTTAGAGAGGAAAATGAATGTTGATGGTTCTTACTAGAAGCCTTAGCAGTACCCCAAAACCACATTGGTTGCTACAAAGTGCCCTTCAGTGGATCCATCCACGTTATCTGGCTTCACCTGTGCTAACCCTATTGTCATTGATGAGTCATTTGACTCAAACTATAAACTGTTCAAAAATCAGAATGGTGAAGTGTTTGCCAGGTTTATTGGTACTAACTGCAGGAATGGGCCACCCATGAAGAAGATCTGGGTTCCTAAAAGTTGTCTTGAGAAGCTTCCCGTGAATGTCATCATGACACCACCAGGGAAGAAGACAAACCCCAGACCAAAGGCTTCATATGGCCCAAAGGCTTCATACAGACAGAGGACCTCTCAAGGTTACCCTAACGCCAATGTTTTGCAGGGAAATTATCATCAGACTCATGAATATGAGTGTGTTTCATCTAACCGCTATGTTCACAGATCAAAGAAATTTTCTGCATATTCTTTTGAGTACTATTCACCTCCTGCAAAACTATTTGCTAGGGCTCCAAAGCCAAAGTTCTCAGATGCTGCACTTAGACTTATTACTTCTAAGCCACCCCTTAAGATGTGGGTGATTAAGAAGAATTAACTTCTCTTGCAGGGAAAGGTCTCCAGCCGGAAATCATTGACTTTTGAAGACAATGCTGGGGACCTAAAACATCTTGTGGGACGCAAGATAAAATGCCAGAATGGCCTTACCATTTATTTCGTCCCTGGGTTTCTTGATGAGCATCCTATCTTACCATCCAAGGATCTTAATTTTGATAGTATGCTTGTGCGTCAAATGTTTATGCTTCACAGTACTCTTGGTGAAGCCTATCCCGCTAACTGCACTGTAGGGTACGACTCTGAAAGCTACTGAGTGGATAATGGACAGTGGATGCACTAACCACATGACTAGTGATCGAAGTCTTCTCATGAATTCAACCCTACGTCCATCTACTAAAAGCCACATCACGTTCGCTGACACTGGTAAAAGCAAGGTATTGGGCCTAGGTAGATTTGCTATCTCAAAGGATCAACAACTGGATAAAGTGATGCTTCTTGAATCCTTTGGATACAACTTAATGTCTGTCTCAATGCTTTGTGATCTGAACATGATTGTGATACTTGGAAAATATCGTTGCCTTGTGCTTATGGAATCTGACAAATCTCTAGTCTTCGAAGGTTATCGAAGAGGTGATCTGTATATGGTAGATTTCTCCGTAGGACCACAGCTTGCCGTATGTCTTCTAGCAAAAGCTCTAGAGTGTTGGCTTTGGCATCAAAGGCTAGGAAATGTGGGCATGAGGAGCTTGCACACTCTCATGGAGAAGAAGCATATCATTGGTGTCGAGGGCATCAAGTTCAACAAGGATCATCTATGTGGTGCTTGTGAAGCCAGGAAGATGACTAGGGCCAAGCATCCCTCGAAGACAATCATGACTACATCACACCCCTTCGAGCTGCTACACATGGACTTATTTGGCCCTACTCACTACTCTATCCATACTGCCACTACACATCTCTATGGATTTGTTATTTTTGATGATTACTCTAGATATACATGGGTGCACATAATTCCGTATAAGACTGAAGTGCAGGATGTCTTCAGACGCTTCGCAAATCATGCCATGACCAACTATTGCATCAAGATCAATCACATCAGGAGTGACAATGGCATAGAATACAAGAACACTGGCCTCGATGCTTATCTTGATACTCTGGGCATCACTCATGAGCTGTCAGCTACATACACACCTCAGGAGAATGGCGTCGTGGAGCGCAAGAACATGACTCTTATTGAGATGGCTCGTACGATGCTTGATGAGTACAAGACTCCAAGAAAGTTCTGGTCTGAAGCCATTGATACTATATGCCACATCACCAACAAAGTTTATCTTCATAAGTTCTTCGAGAAGACATCCTATGAACTACTCACTGGAAAGAAGCCAAACGTAAGCTATTTCAAAGTCTTCGGTGCTAGGTGCTGGATCAAGGATCCGCATCACACTTCCAAATTTGCACAGAAAGCACATGAAGGTTTTATGCTTGGTTACGGAAAGGATTCGCACACCTACAGAGTCTTCAACCTCTTTCACTATAAAGTGGTTGAAACTGTAGATGTGCGGTTCGATGAGACTAACGGCTCGCAAAGAGAGCACCTGCCAAATGTGCTAGATGAAGCTTCTCCCACTGAATCTATCAAGCTAATGGGTACTGGAGAAATCATACCCAATGAGGAACAAACTGAAGAGGAAATTGTCATCCCTGCCAATACTCAACGTGAAGACAATGTTGAGCCTAAAGACAATACCGAAGATGAAGATAATAGTCAGCAACAGCAAAGTCTTTGCCCTACTCATCCTCGTGTTGCCAACGATGTTCAGATTGAGAAGATAATTGATAACATCAATGCACCTGGTCCACTCACTCGATCAAGAGCTACACAACTAGCAACCTTCTGTGGGCACTTTGCATTCGTTTCTATATCCGAACCCAGGAAAGTAGATGAAGCCTTTATGGAACCTGTATGGATTCAAGCTATGCAAGAAAAGCTTCATCAGTTCGAGCTCAACAATGTCTGGGAGCTTGTCAAACGTCCTGATCCACGCAAGCACAATATTATTGGCACCAAATGGATCTACCGAAACAAACAAGATGAGCATGGCCAAGTCATCAGAAACAAAGCTCGTCTCGTTGCTCAAGGTTACACACAAGTAGAGGGAATTGACTTCGATGAAAGTTTTGCTCCCGTGGCTAGGCTTGAAGCCATTCGCGTACTACTGGCCTATGCTAACCACAACAACATACTCCTGTACTAAATGGATGTGAAGAGTGCCTTCCTCAATGGAAAAATCAAAGAAGATGTGTATGTTGCTCAACCACCTGATTTTGAAGATCCAAACCATCCTGATATGGTATACAAGCTCAACAAGGCACTGTATGGCCTCAAACAAGCACCTCGCGCTTGGTATGACACACTCAAAGACTTCCTGAAGAGAAAAGGCTTCAAACCTGGTTCTCTAGATCCCACTCTCTTCACGAAGACATATGATGGAGAACTGTTTGTATGCCAAATCTATGTGGATGACATTATCTTCGGCTGCACTGATAAGAGATATAGTGATAAGTTTGGGCATATGATGCAAGAGCAATATCAGATGTCCATGATGGGAGAGTTGAAATTCTTTCTTGGTCTTCAAATCCATCAACAGAGAAATGGCATCTTCATATCACAAGAAAAGTACCTCAAAGATTGCCTGGAGAAGTTTGGAATGCAAGACTGCAAAGGGTACACGCCAATGCGAACCAAAGGTCAATTGGGCTCCGATGACAATGGTAAAGAGTTCGATCAAAAGGTATACCGCTCCATGATTGGTTTTTATTGTACTTATGTGCATCTAGGCTAGATATAATGCTTAGCGTTTGCATGTGTGCCCGATTCCAAGCGGTACCAAAGGAGTCGCATCACCTCACGGTGAAGTGAATAATTTGATATTTGGCTCACACCCCAATGCTTGGATTATGGTATCCAAAGGGGCCAGAGTTTGATCTAGTTGGATTCTCAGATGCTGATTATGCCGGTGACAAGGTTGATCACAAGTCTACATCAGGCACATGTCACTTTCTTGGACGGTCTCTTGTCTGTTGGTCATCAAAGAAGCAGAACTATGTATCACTATCCACTTCTGAAGCTGAATATATTGCTACTGGCGCTTGCTGCGCTCAACTTCTATGGATGAAGCAAACCCTCAAGGACTATGGAATCAACATGAAGAAGGTGCCCCTCTACTGTGAAAATTAGAGCGCCATCAAGATTTCCCACAATCCAGTTCAGCACTCGAAGACAAAGCACATTCAGATCTGTCATCACTTTCTCAGAGATCATGTGTTGAAGGAAGACATAGATATCATTCACGTGAACACTGAAGAGCAATTGGCAGATATCTTCACGAAGCCCTTGGATGAGAAAAGGTTTTGCAAGCTGCGGTGTGAGCTAAATATCTTAGAATCCTCAAACGTCCTTTGAATTGACACACATCCTAATGCTTATGCATATTGATGACTTAGGTGCCCAACACAAAAGTAACGTATGTTTTCAATTCATGAAGACATACCCTCTAAATGTGAATACATTAAAGAGGAATTTGACTTCGGAGCGCCACGATAATTGTGCGCCGTGTCTGGGTCTAATACTTCCTATACGGTGGGTAACGCCACCACCAACTTTTCTTGAAGATTTTTGTTTGGCGTCATGTTAATTATCTTCAAAGTTGGTTTGTCTTCAACATTGCCTTGTCTTCATGTTTTATCTTCGCAATGTTCGGTTTGGTCTTCACTGATATATGTGTGTGTGACTTCTCCGACTTCTTCGACGACGTTTGGCGTGAAGACGGCGTCGGCGACAAAGCGCTTCACTGTTGTGACTTCTCCGACGCCGTCTTCACGCCGGCCGCGTACATCTTCCCCCCGCCGTTGCCGTAGGTGTCTTCCACCGCCAAGTTAGAGCGCGACAGATTGGACTGCTCGACCTCCATCCTTCTCATCTAGCAGTTCTTCATGCGGTAAATAAGAACTCACTTTTTACCGTTTATTTGATCCGTTGAAATGTTCGCATCCTCCTAAGTCTGTTTTTGTCACTTCCAAATCTAGATCTTGTCTATTCCGAATCTCATGATCTGCAAAGACCTTTCACTTATGAATGCTTCACATCTAGTTTGATTCCTCACTCGTGCTTATTTTTGGATTCGTACAAATCTAGAACCAACCTACATCTATAAGTGAATGTCTTCGCACTATGAGGTCAATGTCTTCAAACCGATTTATCTTCAAAATCTTCTGAGAATGCATATGACCTCTTCCCCTTCCCTCGCATCTCTAATACTGTCACAGGTACATGTTCGTGGGAGAGTCCCTTGCTTCTCATAGTCTGCATTCATTTGCAGAGTTCTTACAACATTATATTGAGTCTCCTGAAGCCATCTCTTGTCTGACCAGCCGACTGAAGCCAAACACCGTTGTGAAGCCTTTCAGTTTGAAGCCAATGGCAGGAGAAAAATCTGTAACGAAAGGTGGCCGCCAGCGTCGTGATAACACTGCCTTGGATCTACCTCCAGATCTTTATGAACAATACACATCTGATCTAGATGAAAACTACACACAACGCAAATCCAGGGTGCAATGGATTCACAGGCATTGGGTAGAGGAATGGTTTCAGTATCACTTTGTCACACCAGAGTATGCAAAGAATGCCATGAGGCCTCCATGGGCAAACATCATATACAAGAGGCTTCAACCTAAAACCAAGGCTGAAGCCATTGCTAAAGGCTTCTTTCCTTGCATGGTCAGCGGCCCCATGCCTGAAAATGCTGACCCATCTAGTCTTCGATGGTGTCGAGAGGATGAACTGTTTGAAGCCAACTTTCAGTTTGCTAAGGCTTTAGCAGCTCAAAACAAGAAGGATCTTGGGATTGACTTCAACCCAGGTCCAGCTGCTCCAAGGCCAGATGGTAGTCGCGAGGCTGAGCCCAATCTAATTGGCCCCTTTGATGACTTTGGTTCATCCTTGGCACACTGTGCCGCTCAAAGGGCCACTGTTGAAGAAGCTGCTGAGGAAGAGGAACATGCTGAAAATCCAGAGCCCCCGAAGCCAAAGAAGAAGGCTAAGGCTTCAAAATCTTCTACTGCACCAAAAGCTTCAAGTGTGAATCCATTGAAATCTGCACCACCTGAATCTAGTGTGTAGTCTGAAGACTTGTCTCGCATCTCTAAGAAGTCCAAGAAGCCTAAGAAAATCTCTAGGCAAGGCCTTACTCCAGCTAGCATGTAACATCCCAAAATTCTAAATTTTGGAATGTTATATTAAATAAATATTTATGAATGTTTGCTTGAATGTTGTGTGAATGATTGTGTGAATTTGAGTGGAATTTGAAACTTTTTCAAAGATTGAATGACAGGGAATAAAAGGACTTTCCCAAACTATCATCCTTACATTTCATTTCCATGAATTCGAATTCATTTCATCACAAAACCCTAGAGTGAAGATGACATGACTTCTTCCATTAGAAATGAAAAGGGATTTGAAAATGATTTGAATTCCATTTGAAAATATTCGAAGTCATAAACTTTAAGCAACTCAATGATCCTCATGAGAGAAGATAAATAGACTTCTACAAATTTGAAGAAAGAGAGTTGGAAGTTTCAAAGAATCATTTGGAAAGTCATCTTGAAGTTATTTGAATTTCCAAAATTCAAATTCAAAATGAGAGAAGTAATATGACTCTTCAAAAATTCAGAGGCATTTGAAATATATTTTGAATAAGGAAAAAATAGAAAAGATTTGGAAGTGGTTTGAATTTCAAATTCAAAACCATTTAGGAGTTATTTGGCTTTTATTCAAATTATTTTTCTCCTAAAAATAGATAAATTGAAATAAGGGTAAAATCATTCCCTTGAATGGAAAATTAGGAGAAAAAAATTTTGAAATCTTTTTGGAATTTAAAAATGATTTTTATTAGGTTTTATTTCAACAGCAGCATTGTTTGACTTTTGTGAATTTGTGTGGATTTTATTTGCCTCTGAAAATATGTTCATGTTTTAGGATTTCTTTTCAAAAAAAATTGATATATTATATGCCTATATAGTATTTCGTTTTATTTTATTTGTTCTCTGCTTTTCTTTGGTTTGTATTTAAAAAAAGCTGGCCGAAGCCCTTCTGCCCCACTGGCCCAGCAGGCAGCGAGGCCAGCCCAGCCACTCGCCCGCACCGCTCGTCCCCCCTCGCTCACTCGCTCTCCACCACCGACACACGGACCCCGCCTGTTGGGGATATAACTATTGGGTATGACCCGCCTAGGAGGGGCCGGGTCATACCACTGGCGGCTTAAGATGGAGAGGCCCATAAGTATGTGAATGGCGGTTCATAGAGAAAGCTTATTGAAGGCCCAAGACCCGGGGACGGCTTGAGGCCCACGGGCGTGAGACGCCATATGTCAACTTGTACTGTAAGACAAGCTAAGTTAGAAACCGAACCGGTCACATTTGTGTGAGCCGGCCGGGACTCTATAAGCCGCCGGGCATCAACCTGTGTATATAAAGGGGTGACTCGGCGGCGAGTTAACTCAAGAGATAACTCATCGAGAAGTAGGTCAAGCGTATTCGCTCCCTGGAAATCGAAACCCAAGCAATACAACCTAAAGCAGGAGTAGGCTTTTACCTCGTTGAGAGGGGCCGAACCTGGGTAAACTCTCTGTGTCCTTTTGTTCCGTTTAACCCCTTCAAGCTAACCTAGTTGTGATGGCTCCACACCTAAGTCCTTCCGCTAGGGCATTTGCCGTGTTAAGTCCACGACAGTTGGCGCCCACCGTGGGGCCAGCGCACGGTGGTTTCGAGTTCTTGAAGGGCAACTTCGCAGGGATCATGGGATACGCCGTGGGCTGGATGACCAAGAGTCGTCGCGACAAGCTCTACATCGATGACGCTGGCTAGGGCCCCGAGGCTGGCTCAATTGAGTACGGGTACCGGGCCCCCTTCAGCAGAATTCACGCCTTCATCGGCAAGATCGGTGAGTCGGAGCCTGAGCCGGACACTTGCGCCGACATCGTCGAGACGGCTCAGCGCGCCCGACCCACCAAGGTTCCGCCTGCTGTGAAGCACGCCTTTATGGGTTTTATTCAAGGAGTGGATCTTTGATGAGGACATGACTACCTTGGATACGACCAAAAATATTGCATACATGCATATTTGTCAGGTGATTTCTAGTGCAAACTATTCAATAATCTATTTATGTTATCCAGAACAAAAATACTTCACACACTTTTGTGTTTTGTCTAATTGCAGGTGTATGGGACATTTTGTACAATCCACATATGAAGATAAGGCAAAAGGAGAAGTTTAGGTTCTGTTCAAAAAGTCCTCTCACGTCACTTTTGGGCCAAGAGAAGATAGAGTCCAAGTCTCTCACGTTCTGGATTCAGATTCGGACTGCACAGATATACCTGACTCAAAACGCCAACAGCTTTTTCATACAGACTCTGAATTGGGTGATTCTTTTTTTGTTGGAAACTAGATTTCGTGCTCTTTCCAACCCAATTGGATTCACCTTTAAATTCGTCCGGAGCATTGAGTTATGGTCGAAACAATCTGACGTTGCACCAGAATCCGAGTCAAACTACAAGTCCAAAGGTGTTGCATCACCTCCACTTGGGCCCATGAGCCTTGTACGATCTAGGGTTGGTTTTAGGCTGCCTTGGGACGTCCTCCCACCTCCTTGGCCGCCACCCCTTGCTCCTATATAAGTAGATCCATCTAGTAGTTTTTTGCTTGGAATTTGTTTAGTTAAAAGTTAGCCATTGCAACTTCGTGTACTTCGTTTGTGTCCAACGACCAGACCAAGACCGCTTACGGATTCCCACCACTATCAATACTTCATATATATTCGCAATATTCAGATTGCATTATCATATTCTTGCTCGTTCTTCGATTGCTTGCAGGAATAGACCTTCGTGGTCAGGCTGATCGTGCTTCCGGCATCGTCAGTAACCTCAGGAGATTGGTTTAGCGATTGATAAGGCGCAACGTCGTGCACGTTTGTAGTCGGATCGTCAAAGTCGTCTCCACCAAATCGATAGTTATCATCTCATCGAAAGATCGGGACACCCTCGCCTCTATCAATCTTGAGGAAGGATATGTGTCTGATGGAGAGACGACCATCCACTCTGGTGATGAGTCCAACTGGTGAGACCGATTCCATATATCAATTGCTAGATGGTAGGCTTGGGGGCTGTTCCGGTGGCGACAGTATTCCGGATCCCTATGAGCCGCCGAAACGGGTTGCGATCTTCATGGCAGACACACAGCCGGTGCTCAATTCGACAACCGCTGCGTTTATGACTTCCAGCTCAACGGCGGTGGCGACGGCCGAAGCGAGTGGCTCTACGCGCCCGCCGGCTCAGGTTTTGACCGAACTCAAGAACAACACAAAGTGGATGTCGCGAAGCTGCGAGATGAAATAGCTCAAGCTAAGGAAGAACTTGCTGCTGAGAATGCTAGGATGGCGACAGAGCGAGCCGCCTTGGACGCACAATCATAATGGATTCAAGCAGAGTTGTTCCGGCTCACCTTGGATCAAAATGCTTCAAACACTATCATGAGGAGGAGGCACCAGACCCGTCTACCCACAGAGTTTGTGGCTAGGAACCTTTTCAACACACCTGGGCAAGGACCAGTGACCTGCCCGTGGTGAAGAGGGTTGTTGAAGCACCCTTGACCGGAGCGTCGGTTCAGCCACGCACTGCAGACCCGCCTCGTTTGAATTTGACTCCGCCTCAGCATGTTCCGACACCACCGGGTCATTATTCTAACCCTGTGGACAATATGATTACCGCGGCTACATGATTGGTGGCTCTCCCTATTGAAGGCGAGTCACCAGCCGCGATGGAGATCCGGAGGGCCGGAGAGCTTCTTCAGACAGCGGTGGTACAACAGGCGGCTTATTTGTACAGTCGTGAACGGATTCATTCAACCCCGCATCCAAGCCGGAGTTATAGCAGGCATATTGACTCGCCAGCAGTTTCAAGCAGTCAGCGGCACCATAACCAGCCTCATAGGCATGACCCGCCGCGTGCTGGTAATGATGCTCAGGCTTTGGTGGATCAGGGCAGGGCACGTCGAGACGCTGAGCTGGCGGCTCAGTTGGCGGCTCAACAACAATCTCCGGTTTACCCATCGGTGTCTGTGGAGGCGGGAGTGACCTCTAGAACCCTTGGTGTGCCATGCTTAGTGCCGGCTTTGCGTAATGAGCGCTTACCCAAGGATTTGAAGGGCCCTTGCTAGGTACCTAATTACACGGCGGACCATCCCCTAGAGGCCTGGATTGAGAGCTATGAGATGGCCATGGAGATGTTGGATGTTAGTGATGCCGCGTGTGCTAAATACTTCACCATGATGTTGGATGGGCCGGCATGCACTTGGCTGAAAGGATTGCCCCCTAACTCCATCAGGTCATGGGCTGAGTTGAAGACACGCTTTATCCAAAATTTCAAAGACACGTGCAATCAGCCTATGTCGATTCTTGATTTGGACTCTTGCGTCCAGGGTGAGGGCGAGTCAACAACCAATTGGGTGTGCCAGATCTCGGCCGTCATCCACTCATCGGACAGTATCAACGCCGGTTCAGCCGTCCTGATGTTGGAAAGGAATTGTCGTTTCCTTCCCCTTAAGCAGAAGCTGGGGCGGCTTAAGCGCCACTGCAATGATATGGGAGAGCTCATGGCGGCTCTTTTCCAATATGCCGACTCTGATAGTACTAAGGACTCTGAGTCTGATGAGGAGAAGACCGGAAGGGGAAGAAGAGTGGCAATGCAAAGGGACAACAACATAATATGGCGGGTCAAGGTAACAATGGTAAACACAAGCAGATGGACGACAGTTCAAACTTTGTGGCTAACACCAATACACAGAATAATAATCAGCGTCGCAAGAGGAAGTCATCAATGCCCCGGTTTGGAGGGCCAAAGTTCAACCTTGAGGCGATGATGAATCAGCCTTGCCCAAAGCACGGTACGCAAGAGAAGCCGGCCAGCCATCTATGGAAGGATTGCCTCATCATGAGGGAGTATAGAAATTCCAATTTTTTCCAAAACAATCATGGCTCGGGTCAGGATCCGACTCTCACGGACCTGGTTTTGGAGGTGGCGGCTCAAGCTCCGGTTTTCAGGGCCAAGGCAGTCAAGGTGGTTTTAATCAACAACCTAGTTAAGGGAATCAGCAGGAACAGTCTGGTTATCAGAGTAATCCGAAGCAGCTGAATAGTGGTCAATATCATGTGTTTACCACAAGCTTATGCAAACGAGACTAGAAGATTCATAAGCGGGCAGTGAACGCGGTTGAGCCGGCAGTTCCTCGGTACTTGCGATGGTCTGAACATCCTATTGTATGGAGCCGTGAGGATCACCCGCCCCGGGTTGACAATCCAGGTCAATTGGCTTTGGTGGTTGCACCTCAGGTTGGAGGGTACAAGTTTACTAAGGTGCTCATGGATGGAGGCAGCAACATCAATATCCTTTACTATGATACATTTCGCCGTATGAATTTGACTGACAAAGATCTTAAGCCGTCCTCTACTATTTTTATGGGGTGGTACCTAGTAAGTCGGCGTACCCGGTGGGTAAGATAGCTTTGGAAGTAGCCTTTGGTGATGATCATGATTACAGAGCTGAGACATTGACTTTTGAAGTAGTCAAGATCAAGAGCCCTTATCACACCCTATTTGGCCGGCCGGCTTATGGTAAATTTATGGCAATGCCTTGTTATGTTTATTTGCAGCTTAAAATGCCGGGTCGTAAGGGTACCATCACAGTGCATGGAAACAGGAAGATAGGCTTGGAGTGTGAAGAGGGCGATGCTGCTTATGATGAGTCTGTTTGTGCAACAACGGAGTTGAAGTTTTACAAAGATAATGTTGACCTGGCAGATATGACACCTTTGAAGAAACCAACCACAGAGCGTGACCCCTCGTTGAAGTTTAAGTCGGCAGATGAAACTAAGTTGGTTGACTTTGTTCCTGGCGACTCATCCAAGCAGTTCAATATCAGTGCTAATATTTATCCGAAATAGGAAAGCGCGCTCATCGAGTTCATCCGTGAGAACCGGGACATCTTTGGATGGAAACCTTCAAACATGCCAGGTGTACTGAGGGAATTCGCTGATCACACTCTCAATGTTGATCCAAAGTTTAACCGGTCAAGCAATTCCTTTGTCGTTTTAATGAAGAGAGACGCAAGGCCATTGGTGAAGAAGTGACCCGGCTCTTGGCGGCTGGGTTTATTGTTGAAGATTTCACCCTGAGTGGTTGGCTAAACCAGTGCTGGTACTAAAGAAGAATGGCACTTGGCGTATGTGTGTGGATTACACAGACCTTAACAAGGCCTGTTCGGCTGACCCTTTTGCTCTCCCTCATATTGATCAGATTATTGATGCTACGACGGGTTGTGAGCATTTGAGTTTTCTAGATGCTTATTATGGTTATCATCAGATCAAGATGGAAGTTAAGGACCAGGAGAAGACATCTTTTATCACTCCCTTTGGAGCCTTCTGCTATCTGTCTATGACTTTGGGGCTCAAGAGTGCCCAGGCGACTTATCAGCGGTGTGTTCAGAATTGCCGCCATGACCAGATTGGACGCAATGTTCATGCTTATGTGGACGATATTGTTGTGAAATCCAGGAAGAAGGAGACTTTGATAGATGATTTGAAAGAGACCTTTCACAATCTCCAGTTCTACAAGATGATGCTTAACCCAGTGAAGTGTGTCTCCGGTGTGCCAGCGGGCAAACTCTTGGGTTTTTTGGTTTCTAAAAGAGGCATTGAAGCTAACCCGGAGAAAACCAAGGCTATCACTTCTTTGGCTAAACCGGCGTGTATTAATGATGTCCAGCATCTGGCGGGTCGTATTGCAGCTTTGAGCCGGGTCATAAGCCATTTAGGCGAAAAGGCTATCCCTCTGTATCAGATGATGAAGAAAATAGATCACTTTGTCTGGAGTGATGCTGTCAATCAGGCGTTTGAGGCGTTGGAAAAGCAGTTGGCTGAGCCGCCAATCCTTGCAACTCCTATTGATAAGGAGCCCTTACTGTTATATGTGGCTGCTAATAGAAGAGCCGTCAGTGTGGTGGTTGTTGTGGAAAGGAAAGAATCAGGCAAGGAATATCTGGTTCAACGGCCGGTTTACTATGTCAGTGAGGTACTCATTGAGTCTAAACAAAGGTACCCACATTGGCAGAAGCTGGTTTATGGGGTGTTCATGGCTAGTCATAAATTGAAGCAGTATTTCTTCAGTCATCCCATCACTGTGGTCAGTTCTGCTCCCTTAGGAGATATTATTCAAAACAGAGAAGCCACGGGTCATGTAGCCAAGTGGGCCATTGAGCTTGGACCCCATGGTTTGAAGTATATGCCTCAGACAGCTATCAAGTCTCCAGCACTTGTGGATTTCATCAATGACTGGACAGAGTTGCAGATGCCTGAGGAGAAGCCAGATAGCACATATTGGACTATTCATTTTGATGAATCCAGGCAGTTGGAAGGCTCAGGGGCTGGAGTTATTTTGTCCCCATGAGGTGATGAATTTTGTTATGTCTTAAGGTTGATGTTCCCTTGTACTAACAATGTAGTATGAAGCCTTGCTCCCTGGTCTTCGGATGGCTAAAGAGATGAATTTAAGCCGGGTGAGGTGTTTTGGCAACTCAGATTTGGTGGCTCAACAAGTTCCAGGAACTTGGGATTCCAAAGATCCACTCATGGCGGCTTATCGCCGAGAGGTTGATGCTATTGCTGGTCATTTCAAGGGTTGTCAAGTGGAACATGTTGATCGCAGGAAAAATGAGGCGACTGATGCTTTAAGCCGGCTAGGGTCCCAGCGTAAGCCGGTACCACCTAATGTTTTCCTTGATATTTTGCATAAAACTTTAGTTAAATTACCTAAGGAGGAAGATCTTGCTGTTCCTGACCCAGAGGCACAGTTGGTGGCAGCTCTTCATGCTATTCCTGATTGGACAGTTCCATATTTGGCTTATATGACCCAGGGTGAGTTACCTGAAGATGAAACTTTAGCCAGGCAGATAACCCGGCGGTCTAAGTCAATGAGTATTTTCAATGGAGAGTTGCACCGATGTAGTGTCACAGGGGCGTTTCAGCATTGTGTTTCTCCTGAGGAGGGCCGTGAGATTCTACGAGAGATTAATGAAGGAGATTGTGGTCATCATGCCGGCTCTAAGTCTCTCGTGGCTAAGGCTTTTTGTCATGGGTTCTATTGGCTGACGACTCATGCTGATGCAGAGGATTTGGTTAGCAAGTGTGATGGTTGTCAGAAATTTTCAAGACGAGCTCATGTGCCATCTCAAGAATTGAGGATGATTCCAATTACTTGGCCGTTTGCA
Organism: Aegilops tauschii subsp. strangulata; assembly: GCF_002575655.3. NCBI lineage: Eukaryota > Viridiplantae > Streptophyta > Magnoliopsida > Poales > Poaceae > Aegilops > Aegilops tauschii. The sequence continues at coordinate 182,621,813 of NC_053035.3, read as the reverse complement.
GTCTAGGGGCTGGATATTATTGGGCCTTTTAAGTGGTCTATGGACAAAAAGACTCACCTCTTGGTGGCGGTTGACAAGTTTACAAAGTGGGTTGATGTAGAGCCGGCCAGCAAGTGTGACGCGGCAACATCGGTTCAATTCATCAAAAAGGTGATTTTCCGTTTTGGCTACCCTCATAGCATTATAACTGATAATGGCACTAATCTGTCTAAGGGTGCTATGAAAGAATTCTGTTAACGAGAGCATATTCGTCTTGACGTTTCATCAGTGTCTCATCCCCAGTCCAATGGTCAAGCTGAAAGAGCCAATCAAGAAATCTTGAGAGGCATAAAACCCCGGCTTATGGTCCCTTTGCAGAGGACGCCGAGTTGTTGGGTGGAGGAGTTTCCTTCAGTGCTATGGAGTATCAATACTACCCCCAACAGATCTACGGGTTACACGCCTTTCTTCATGGTTTACAGAGCAGAGGTAGTTCTCCCTAGTGACATCCGTCACGACTCACCCCGTGTGGCAACTTATGTTGAAGCTGATAATGAAAAAGCACGTCAGGATGCTCTTGATCTTCTGGATGAGGAGCGTGACCTTGTGGCGGCTGGTTCGGCGATTTACCAGCAAGATCTGCGTCGTTATCATAGCCGCCGGGTTAAAACTCAGACCTTTCAAGAATGTGACTTGGTGCTCCGTCTCATCCAGGATCAAACAGACATGCACAAGTTGTCCCCACCTTGGGAAGGGCCCTTTGTGGTCAGCAAAAATCTGAACAACGGGTCATACTACCTGATTGATATTCGAGAGCACAAGGACTCACGCAAGTCTGAGGAGGAGACCCGCCGGCCGTGGAACATTGCTCATCTTCGGCCTTATTACACCTGAGCCACCGGCTCTTGTGTTGTACATATTTTCATCCAAGTATATATTATGATCAAGTATAATAAAGCAGGCACCCCTGATAATTCAGGGCCTCTGTCATTTCATGATGAGGACATCAATACAATTATTACACCCACAGTCCCTGCTGCTATACATACTGGACCAATTACTAGAGCTCGCGCACGCCAATTAAATTACCAGGTACTTTCGTTTCTTGCTAATGATTCTAATGTTCATGAGAATATGATGCTGCCTAAATTGGATACATTTGTTTTGCTTACAAATGAAGGGCCTAGCTTTGAGAAGGATGAACATTGGAGCAAGAACAAGCATGGAGATGATGGCATGCGCATGGGGAACAAGAACGGAGTTACAAGTGATGATTTCAGGACGTTGAAGCCACCATAATGCGTGCATGAAGCCTTGGACGAAATATACAAGATGCTACTTCATAACTTTCGTCCAGAGGCTATTCTAGGTGCTGCGTCACCTTATTATTGGGCCAGGCCCATGTAATTTCGAAATACATAAGTATAGGCTGTTTTTAGAGTCCGTATGTGTGGGGAAACAAGAGATAGGGTTGGTTTCGGACCCCTTCCTCAAGGGCCACGAAATTCCCCCCCCTCTTCCTCCATATATACAGCCCTTAGGGCGTCGTTTAGACTTTGGGTTTTGTTTAGATTAAAAGTTCGCCATAGCTGCAACTTCGCGTACTTCGTTTGTGTTCAGCGACCAGACAAAGGCGTCACAGAACCCCACCTTGATCAATAAAGCTTTCATCTTATATTCGCAATATCCAGATTGCAATCTCAGTTTCTTGCCTGTTCTTCGTTTGCTCGCAGGAAACAGACCCTCGTGGTCAGGTTGATCGTGCTCCGGCGTGGTCGATAACCTCTCGGAGTTGGTTTAGCGATTGCTAAGGCGCGACGTCCTCGCACGTTCGTAGTCGGATCGTCAAAGTCGACTTCCATCAAAGCGATATTCATCATCTCATCGAAAGACGGGACACCTTTGCCTCTATCATTTCATTTACGAGTATTTGAGTCTTTATTGTCACTTCATAAGGTCACTTGGGGGCTTCCTGCTCATTGAGCATAGCTGTGACTACCCTCTTGATCCGGCTTGTACACCTTGATTGCAAATTACTTGGGGAATTCCTGTTTAATGAACAGAGCTTTGTTTACCCTTTTAATTGGCTTGGACGCCAGGTGTATTCACCAAAAATCTGGGTTATCCTGCCTTTGTACGCCTGCCACTCCGACCAGGTAATCCTGGAATGACTCGGCCTACTCTTGACAGTCAATCTTATAGAGACCCTGAACTTGTCAAAGTTAAAATGGCGATTGGTCATGTGAGGCCCGGCTTACAGGTTTGAATTAAGGATTAACTCAGTGGTTGTGCGGTCCTTGAATAGCACTTGATATTGAGGCTTGGCAGCCTATGAAGGCCTTGTTTTCTCTGATTTGTATTTGCTTTGAACATTTTTTGGGTTCATCTTTTGTACCATATTAATATATGGTTTAAAATTGATTCAGGCCATGTAGCCTTGATCCTTATGACTCATATTTGAGTATATCCGGAGTTTTGATAACCCGGCTTGGCTTTGGACGATAAGTCGCCATTGTGCTTTGATTATGCGCTTGGAGTTCTGTGCTCTAAGTCTTTTCGGATGTTACCCTTGTTGCATATGGCGTTGTAAGCCGGCAGCATGAATAAATTGCACAGGTATGTTATTTACTAGTTATATGAATATGCGTGGTTTTGATAACCCGCCCTGGTTATGGGCTATACAGTCACCAGCAACTTTTATATGGGGCATTATGACCCACCCTGGGGTAAACCGCCAGGGCACATGTTATCTGCTTGTGTGCAGGGAATATGATAAATATGGTCTGCATGATTGATGATATTATAAGCATAAGTAGCAGATCTTCAACATCAGATTGGCGGTTCAAAAGTGTTATGCAAATAAAATGTGCACGATGGCACGACAAATCATTGTTTTTGCTAGCCTATTACATGGCTCCGCGAGCCCAAATGATTAAGCATTATTCAAGCAAAGCACGGTGATGCAGATTAAGAACTGCCCCATGGATCAACTCTCCTACTCTTGGCGCATTGAGGCTTCCGGGTCATCCTGCGCTGGTTCTTCTTCTTCTTCTTCTTCCGTCGTCTGGAAGTTACGCGATGACCAATTGATGCCAGTCAAGGCTTGAAAATCAGCTTCATCATCGATAAGTTTAGAGTCAATTTCAGGAGCAAAAGTATGCTTACGGATTGGAGGGATAAGATCCACAACATCGTAAGCCGGCGTCTTCATTTTGGAATTATCTGTTGCATAAGCCGCCTGATATCTCGACAGGTCAGTTTCTTCGGCGAGTTTACTCACCAGCGGATGCATCTCTTTCACGCAAGCAGCAAAGTCCTGCTGATCAATATGAGACTCGTTCTCTTTGAAACTGGGGCAGCCAGTAGCCAGCTCGGCCGGGTCTACTTCTACCTGCCATGCCTTCGCCTGGCTCAAGGCCGTAATGGCGCCGGCTCTAGCAGCTGGCCGCTTGATTTCTTCAATTCTTGCGGGCAGGACAGAAAGCTTGTTTAAAATATCCCTGATAAGAGACGGTGCTTGCTTGGTGTGCGAGATGGTGACTATTGTGCGCTAAGCACCTGTGTATAATTGCTCCACCAGCGTATAAACCGCCTTGAGTTTTATTAGCATATATTGGTCAAGATTGGTACTCCTGGGTCCTATTCAACAAAAATACGCAGTTCAATCACCTGGCAGCTTACAAAGTTGAGCATTGGAATTGATCACAATATCTAAGTATTACTTATCAAAAATAGCAGCAGTCATCTGTGTAATATGACGTTTTAAGCCGGTAAGTTCTGTGGTGGCCTCTTGCAAAGAAGCTTCAGCGGTTTCTGCTCACTGCACCAAGGCAGTCCTTTCTACAGCCCAGGCGGTTCTCTCAGCATCAAACCCGGTTTTAAGCCTTTCTGCCTCATCCAAGCTAAATTGAACTTAGAGTCAGCTTTCCGGGTCTAAGCCTCTTGCAGTTCGAGTCGGGTCTTTAAATCAGCCAATTGAGAGTGAAATTGTGTTGAGGACTCCTATAAGCAAGAGGTTGAACAGTTATCAGCAACTATGTCATAGTATAATACAGGAGAAGTCCCAAGCCCTTTGCAAGCAATAGCACTTGGTACTTGGGGGCTAATGGGTGCAGAAGTTTTCTTTTATAAAGCAGTGGCACACAAATCCGGGTCATCTTTTTCAAAGATAACCCGGCCTGTGAGGACTATGAGGTGAGATTTTATTCGGAAGATAATTTAACTGATCCGGCTCATCTTTTTTCAAGGCAAGCTAGTTCATGGGGGCTATGGCTCGAAGTTATTACTATGATGTAATGGTTGAAGTCTTTGCCATAGTCACTACAATCTTTCCTATGACTAAGGCTTGGGGGTTGAAGGAATATATATTAAACAGACGAAGCAGAAGTTTGTACCTTATATTTCTGGTGCATTTGTTTGACCATGTCAATCTCAAGATCACGACTAGTGTGCACTTGACTGAGGTAGCCGGAGAGTATTTCGCTGATGCCCAGATGAGAGTAATTGGCCATATCAAACTTGATCTTGCGACTCTCAATCAGTTCAGCCTTGGCAGAGTGTTTAGCCAGGATAGTGGGATTCCCCGGCTCTTGGAATCCAGTGCCGGTGATCAGAAGATCTTTAGTACTTTGTTTAGAAGGCTTGACTGGGCTTGGCGGCTTATCACCCAAAGGGTCAATATTCACATGGTCGGTGGAGGCGCCAGGGTTCTCTGGAGGCGGGTCATCAGCAATTTCCTCCGGGTGTTGCACGAAGGCTTCAGATACTCGTGCTTGCTTTTTCGGCTCATGAAGTTTTGGATCTTCGACCGGTTTATTTATTTTCGCCTTCTTGCTCGGCTTTGCCATCCCACTGCAAGGAAAGATTGAAGAGGTCAGTGTATGTGTAGAAATGTGAAATAAAGAGAGACAAAAGTCATTACCTAGGGGCAGTCTTGAAAGCCGGCAGCTGGGTCTGCGATGAGTCGCCAGAGGAGGAATGAGAAGTCGCCTGATAATTCGACTCGGAAGGATTAAGTGGTTGGCGAATAAGACCCGACTTTGGATAAAAATAATTTGAATTTTGAGGCACCTCTTTCCGGCGCTTGCGTGGGGCTGGGGTATTGGGTAACCCGGAGGATAGCTCGACGCATCCGCTAGTCCGAGTTCTGTGCCGGTTCTCATGCTGTTGTTGCTTCAAAATAAAGTTGGGATCCAAGTAAGATAAGGGGTGACAAAACCTTACTTTCCGGGTTACTCGTTGAATTTTCTGTCTTGGCAAAGGCTCTGAGTCGGAGGAAATAATAGTTACCTCTTCATCACCCGCCTGGCTGGTTTCCGCGTCGTCCTGATAACAATCAGTGTCAATAAGATAATTGAAAAAAGAGCCAAGAGAATCAAGGTCTACCTCCGACTCATCATCATCATCATCTAAATTAAACAGTTCTGAGGTGGTTGATTTATTCTTATTCTTCTTAAGGGCTTTAGTCTTATCCCTGGCTTTCTTGGCCGCTTTCTCGTCATACTTCTTGTTCCAAAAGGCAGATCCAGCCTTTTTAAGTCACAGGAAGATAAGGGATATGCAGATCATATAACAGTGAGAACAATAAATGGAGTGGAGAACTTACGTCTAGTGGCGGGTTAAGTTTGCAAAAGAGGTTCAACCCCACTTTGCTGCAGCTCTCCAAGCTTTCCCCAACGAGGGTCTTGATCATGTGATTGATTGCTTTATCAGACAAACATATTTGGAAGTGTCGCAAAGAATCTTTCACATCACCGATGTATGTGCACATTAAGCCGGGCCGGCGGCTCAAAGGTATAATCCTCCAAGCGACCCAACAACGGACCAGGTCGACGCCAGTCAAACCATTGGCTAGCAATGCTCTAAACATTGAAAAGATAGGCATATATTTGGCTCGTTCAACGGTGGTAAGCCGGTCTAGAAGAGGGTGTTTTGGGCTGAGCCGGCAGTCACGATAACCTGACAAAGGATTTTCTTCAGCTGGAGATGTGTCTTGGCAATAGAACCAAGTTTGATTCTAGTCCTTAGGATGACTTGGAAGCATAGCAGAAGGGAAAATGGCGTCTCTTCACCATTGAATCGAGACTCCCCCAAGCTCTAAGCTGGGCCCGTCGGTGAACTCATTCTGGCGGTTCATGTAAAAGTACTCTCTGAAGAGTTCAATGATGGGTTCTTCTTGAAGATACACTTCACAGAAGACTTGGAAATTGCAAATATTTGAGACGGAATTGGGTCCGATGTCTTGAGGATGGAGGTGAAAGAAATGCAGAACATCACGGAAGAATTTTGACCCGGGTGGTGAGAAGCCCCGGTTTATGTGATCAGTAAAAACAATAACCTCATTTTCCTTTGGCTGAGGTCTAGCGTCATCTGGGTTGGGAACATGCCAGTGAATGACATTCTTTGCTGACAAGATGCCTGTTTTGACATAGTGATCAAGCATTTCTTCAATGACGATTGAAGGGACCCAGTCACATGAAGTGACGGTCTTAGTCGTGATTGCGGGGCACGGCCCAAAAGAGATGAATTAAAGCATGGTTAAGTCAGGTTATGTCAACATTAATTGGCAATGCAAAAAAGGATTCAAGTTAAGCCGGCAGGTACTTGGCGGGTTACAAGTTTTATCCTTTAAAACACCATGGAGGGCTAATGGCTACAGATCCAGAGCGGAGTAAAGTTTCACTAAGTGCTGGAGAAACAAGTTTTACAAGGTTTGCTTATGATTTTGGATCTACGACAGCCTCAGAAAATAAAAGTAATTCCTAAATTTAAAGGCTATGGCAGTACAAGAACTCGCAAGCTCAGATCGAAATTCAGTCGAAGTGGAGTAACTGCGGTTGAGAAACGATGTAAAACTAGTACTACACAATCTCTATAATATTTTCAGATCAAAACTACTCGTTGCAGAGGAGAAGTATGTAGAATGGTGAAGAACACCGATGAACAAAGTGAAAACCCTAGTGCAGATCTATTAGGGAGTGAAGTTCGAACTTACTAATGCTGATGAACAGCGGTGGAGCGCCGCCTTTCTGTAGACCAATCAGGTTGATGCAGCGGCCGGCGTGGTCGTCTCGGAAGGAGGACGGCGGCGGCGGAGCTCGGGATGGTTGAGACATCGCGAGGAAGAGGATGAAGACGAGGGGCAAGGTAAAAGTGAAAAGGAAGACCCCCTATCCCTATTTATAAGTAGATGGATTAATGGCATGCATGAGAATCAAGGAGACCAAAAAAATGATTATGTGGCTACACAGACGCCTTGATTTTCGAGATGTCCATTAAAGATTAAGATCTGTTAAGATGTTCTAGGCTTCATGTGAAGTTAATGCGAGATGATGTCATGGCGGGTTAACACAGTTCTGAGATGTGACGTCGTGGCGGGTTAAAATGAATCGATAAAGAATTGACGATAGAATATTTTACTAAGTCCAGTACCGAAGATGATAGAGGCAAAGGTGTCCCGATCTTTCGATGAGATGATAACTATCGATTTGGTGGAGACGACTTTGACGATCCGACTACAAGCGTGCAGGACGTTGCGCCTTATCAATCGCTAAACTAATCTCCTGAGGTTACTGACGATGCCGGAAGCACGATCAGCCTGACCACGAAGGTCTATTCCTGCAAGCAATCGAAGAACGAGCAAGAATATGATAATGCAATCTGAATATTGCGAATATATATGAAGTATTGATAGTGGTGGGAATCCGTAAGCGGTCTTGGTCTGGTCGTTGGACACAAACGAAGTACACGAAGTTGCAATGGCTAACTTTTAACTAAACAAATTCCAAGGAAAAAGCTACTAGATGGATCTACTTATATAGGAGCAAGGGGTGGCGGCCAAGGAGGTGGGAGGACGTCCCAAGGCAGCCTAAAACCAACCCTAGGTCGTACAAGGCTCATGGGCCCAAGTGGAGGTGATGCAACACCTTTGGACTTGTAGTTTGACTCGGATTCTGGTGCAACGTCAGATTGTTTCGACCATAACTCAATGCTCCGGACGAATTTAAAGGTGAATCCAATTGGGTTGGAAGAGCACGAAATCTAGTTTCCAACAAAAAAAAATCACCCAATTCGGAGTCCGTATGAAAAAGTTGTTGGCGTTTTGAGTCAGGTATGTCTGTGCAGTCCGAATCTGAATCCAGAACGTGAGAGACTTGGACTCTATCTTCTCTTGGCCCAAAAGTGACGTGAGAGGACTTTTTGAACAGAACCTAAACTTCTCCTTTTGCCTTATCTTCATATGTGGATTGTACAAATGTCCCATACACCTGCAATTAGACAAAACACAAAAGTGTGTGAAGTATTTTTGTTCTGGATAACATAAATAGATTATTGAATAGTTTGCACTAGAAATCACCTGACAAATATGCATGTATGCAATATTTTTGGTCGTATCCAAGGTAGTCATGTCCTCATCATCCTCCCCTTCTTGAAAACAAAGCCGTCCTCGGCGTTGCTTAATCTGAAATGTGGCTAACAAAAGAGACAAGGTGTACATGTTGTATATGTATATGTCATCCATTTTTACTTCCCGTGGATTTTGCACATATGACACATGTATACATGAGTAACTTTCATAGTTAATAAAATATAAAGCCAAAATATTATCACAAGAAGTAGAAGGCATGAAAGTATTGCAACTCAGTTTGCACATATAAGTGAAGCTCTTATTCATATGAAAAGATTGACAATATTCATCATTAAACCATCCCAATATTGATGAACCATCACCAAGATTAGAGGTCATATCAAAATGATTAAACATTCGCAACACGTCGTTTTATTTCCTGTTCAGCTTTGCAAGCAAGATGAAACAAATGGTCCATAGGATAACACTCTTCATGTATTAGTATCTCCTGAATGTCACGATTTAATCCTCCCCAAAATCTATCCATAAAATCTTCTTCACTTTCTTCTAAAGAGGAATGCAGCAAGGTAGTTTGTAAAGTATCATAATATTTCGTTACGGTGTCACTACGTTGTTTTAAATGTTGCAACTTTGTAATCATGTCACGAGTATAATAAGCGGGAACGAATGTATGTCGCATGGCAAGTTTCAAATCATCCCAAGTAGTAGGTATATCATTAGGGTGTAACCGACAATATTCACTCCACCAAACTACAGCATAACCAGTGAAAGAACCAACCGCAACCTTAACTTTTTTACGTACATCAAAATTATTGGAAGCAAATATATTATTTAGGTCAAACTCCCATTCAATATATAAAGTAGGTCTAAAACGGCCATTAAATGGTGGTATAGAAACATTAACCTGATCATGTGCATTTGGATGTTTGTGCACCTCTCGTGACGGTTGTGGTATTTGCATAGGTGATGGCACATCTCCCACGATCGACAAACCCCATGAATTGACTCTAGATCCTGTCATGATTAGTAGAAACAAGAAACAAAATTCAAGAATAATGTTCCTATGAACTACTAGGATGTGGTGGTAAAGCGCTCACAGTAAAGCAAATAGCAATATCTTACAAGTTCTTACCAAGCAGCAGGTGGTGACAGGCAACCAGCGGTGTCAAATAACTCCAAAGATTGAGTAAAGCGATTGCCAGGGGAACGTACGTATACACGGTGTAGAAATATGTGGAGCTGGGTTGGCTATATATGGTAGCAAAATATTAGCAATAATCAATTCAGAGATGCAATGTTGAATAAACGCTCAACGACGGTACTGTGCTGGTCCTAGGCTAGACCGGACTAGAGACGCGAGCCTAGAACACTAATGAGGTCACGGCGTAGCACAACTAGCATCAATGAAGGATACTAAGTAGCTCTGGACAACAAGATATAAGTGAAGATCACAACGGCGGTAAAGATAATGATGAAAAACAACTGCCAAGCAGGATATACAACAACTCTGTCCAACTTTCCTCTTGAAAAGTTTGTGCCAATTTTCTGATAATTTTTTTCAAAGAATGCTACTAACTCAAGCTTTCCAATGCAAAAAGAATCACTCAATTCCGAGTTGATATGAGGAGTGAAAGAATTCTGAAACTGGCTTGAAAAACTGGAATAAGCTGTGTCCGCGAACTTCGGAGGGCAAAAAGACCTATTTAGAAGACGATTTTGAGGTGTCAAATATTGAACTAGTCTCTGCAACTATTTAGATGCGGCTCATCGCTAGCTTTCATTTGAGTACTCGCGGAGTCAAAACGGACTTCGTATGAGGAAGGTATGCCTGTTTTACTAAACAGTGCACAAAACAGATTCCAATCCGAATTCAACTACGAGATGGAGTCTAGATAGATCCGAATTTTGTTTTTTTCTTCTCTCTTTTTTTTCCTCACACTTTTTTTTCTTTCTCTTTTATTTTCTGACTTCTTTTTCTTTTTTTTCTCTCTTTTTTTTCTCTGTCTTTTTTTTTCTCTCCCTCTTTCCAAGACAAACTAGATAAGATGCAGATTGGATCAAGCGAAGATGTGAACGACCTCAACTATGATTGTGACAATGAACTATGGGTAGCACATGGTGGAATTTGATGGATGGTGTGGTGGACAGCAGAAGGGATAACGATGTAGCGGCGACGTGACTAATGTGAACAGAAATCGAAACTCTAAATGAACTAGACCCTAAGACCAGCAACTCGACACGAAGATGCAACCGATAATTCAATAATGCAAACAATGAATAGAAAATTGCAAAGGCTCAGACTGGCTTGGACAAAAGGATGAATAGATCTAACTTTTTGTGGCTTTTTCTTGGACAATAGGTAAAAAAATAAATCTAATCTAGGGGAAACTGGAAATTCTCACCGAGCAACCTGAAAACTGATACCACTTGATAGAGGCAAAGGTGTCCCGATCTTTCGATGAGATGATAACTATCGATTTGGTGGAGACGACTTTGACGATCCGACTACAAACGTGCACGACGTTGCGCCTTATCAATCGCTAAACCAATCTCCTGAGGTTACTGACGATGCCGGAAGCACGATCAGCCTGACCACGAAGGTCTATTCCTGCAAGCAATCGAAGAACAAGCAAGAATATGATAATGCAATCTGAATATTGCGAATATATATGAAGTATTGATAGTGGTGGGAATCCGTAAGCGGTCTTGGTCTGGTCGTTGGACACAAACGAAGTACACGAGGTTGCAATGGCTAACTTTTAACTAAACAAATTCCAAGGAAAAAGCTACTAGATGGATCTACTTATATAGGAGCAAGGGGTGGCGGCCAAGGAGGTGGGAGGACGTCCCAAGGCAGCCTAAAACCAACCCTAGGTCGTACAAGGCTCATGGGCCCAAGTGGAGGTGATGCAACACCTTTGGACTTGTAGTTTGACTCGGATTCTGGTGCAACGTCAGATTGTTTCGACCATAACTCAATGCTCCGGACGAATTTAAAGGTGAATCCAATTGGGTTGGAAAGAGCACGAAATCTAGTTTCCAACAAAAAAAAATCACCAAATTCGGAGTCCGTATGAAAAAGTTGTTGGCGTTTTGAGTCAGGTATGTCTGTGCAGTCCGAATCTGAATCCAGAACGTGAGAGACTTGGACTCTATCTTCTCTTGGCCCAAAAGTGACGTGAGAGGACTTTTTGAATAGAACCTAAACTTCTCCTTTTGCCTTATCTTCATATGTGGATTGTACAAATGTCCCATACACCTGCAATTAGACAAAACACAAAAGTGTGTGAAGTATTTTTGTTCTGGATAACATAAATAGATTATTGAATAGTTTGCACTAGAAATCACCTGACAAATATGCATGTATGCAATATTTTTGGTCGTATCCAAGGTAGTCATGTCCTCATCAGAAGATTGATGTGAACAAGTTCAAATCAACCTGGGCCTAATGTTGGGGATATAACTATTGGGCTGACCCGACCAGGAGGGGCCGGGTCATATCACTAGCGGCTTAAGATGGAGAGCCCATACGGATGTGAAGATGGCGGTTCATAGAGCAAGCTTATTGAAGGCCCAAGACCCGGGGACGGCTTGAGGACCATGGGTGTGAGCAGCCATATGTTAACTTGTACTGTAAGACAAGCTAAGTTAGAAACCCAGCCGGTCACGTTTGTGTGAGCCGGCCGGGACTCTGTAAGCCGCCGGGCATCAACCTGTGTATATAAAGGGGTGATCCGGTGGCGATTTAACTCAAGAGACAACTCATCGAGAAGTAGGCCAAGCGTATTCGTTCCCTGGTAATCGAAACCCAAGCAATACAACCTAAAGCAGGAGTAGGCTTTTACCTCGTTGAGAGGGGCCGAACCTGGGTAAACTTTTTGTGTCCTTTTGTCCCGTTTAACCCCATCAAGCTAACCTAGTTGCGATGGCTCCACACCTAAGTCCTTTCGCTAGGGCATATGTCGTGTTAAGTCCACGACAGTTGGCGCCCACCGTGGGGCCTGCGCACTGTGGTTTCGAGTTCTTGAAGGGCAACTTCGCAGGGATCAAGGGATATGCTGTGGGCCGGATGACCAAGAGTCGTCGCGGCAAGCTCTACATCGACGACGCTGGCTAGGGCCCCGAGGCCGGATCAATTGAGTACGGGTACCAGGTCCCCTTTCGGCGGAATTCACGTCTTCATCAGCAAGATCGGTGAGTCGGAGCCTGAGCCGGACACCTGCACCGACATCGTCGAGACCAGCCTGGTTAAGTCCACGACAACGCCTGTCATCATCGTCTTCATCACACCATGGACAGAGGTCGCACCTCGCAGGCCTCGCTGGTCGTTTTTCTCGTGAAGATCGCTCGATCATTTCCCCTCCCGCAAGGCTATCTCTATATAAATACTACCCTCCCTCTCCTCTGCCGATTTTCACAAAAACGGAGATCTTCCGTGGCCTAGAGCTTCGGCTCGATCTCGCCGGAGTCCGCCTCTGCCACCGCCCGTTTCACACCACCACCATCCCCTGCGAACCCGCCATCCTCTGCCACTGCTACCCCTCCCTTTGCCTCGTTTTCTTCAAACAAAAAAAATGCATCGCCTGAGCCCTCTCCACGCTCCGCGCGAACTCGCCAGAGTTGCAAGCCCCGTCGGAACACCGCCAGCTTGCCACGCCTCCACCTGCCACTGATAGTTTCTGCCGTCACCATCCTTGGACGCGTCACGGAGGACACATCTTCCTGTCGACTTCGCCGAGCCGGAGAACCACCAGGGACGCCGCCCGCTCGATGCTCGAGCCGCCATCGACCATCTTCTCCGGCCACGTCAACACCACCACCACTGTAAGCCGGCCCACTCTCCCTCTGTCCGATCTAAAATAGACGGCCCAGATTAGTATAAGTGTAGGGGTAGGTTTTTATATTATAGATCGGTTTATTTTCGGTTAAGTCAAACTAGTTCGCCGGTTTATTTTTATTACACGTGCATGCACGGTTTTGTTAAGTTACGGCCGAGCGCTTTATAGTCTAGATCACCCACCGCTTAGGCCCAATAGCAGCCCGATGCGTAGCACCTGCCCTTTTTTGTTTCTGTTTTAAAAACAGAAATAGTTTCAATTTTAGATTGCTCATATCTTTTAGATTTTAAGTCCAAATTGAGTGATTCTTTTTGCATAGTTTCAAAAATTTATAAAGTTTATGTTGGTGCACTTGGATTTTAAATTTGAGTACTTCAAATTTGAAGTTGATGAATTTTGTTCAAATTACTACTTTGGCTGTATCTTGTGTTTTGTAAAATATTTTTGATTGATTCTTTTTGCTACTGTTTTGTTATTGTTTTGTCTATCCAGTAGCATATAGTGGTTTATTTTTATTTATTTTAAATTTTTATAATTGCAAAAGCAATATTATTTTGCTTATGTAGTTGTTTTAGTCATATAATTAGTGTTTTTAATTATTATTTTTTGTTTGTTCTTTTTGTAACTTTTTTACTTGTTGTTATATGTTTCTGTTGGGATACAATAGATAATTTTTATGTAGTTATTATTAGTGTTTAGCTACTATTTTTGTATTTGCTTGTTTAGTTCATAGTGTTAGTTGATAGAGATAGTTTTATTAGTTTTAAAAGTAATACTTTTTGCCACTTCATTGTATGTTGTTATTAAATCTGTTATTTAGGAGTAAATTAGTTTCTTAATTATTTTAGTATTGGTTAATATTGTCTTAGTGTTTTGCTAGTTGTTATAGTTGTTGTAGTGTTAACTAGACAGTTATAATAGTTTTTATGCTAGGTCCTTTTGCTAGTAAATGCTTTAGTAAATTATTTCCTGTTGTTTCATTAGAATTATATTTTCTTTGCTGGAGAAAAGTTGTTAGAGTAATTTAGTGTGTTATGCGAGTATTGATTGTTATTGTGTGAGTTGGTTTCTCCCTTGTTTTCTTGAAGTATTCTTTGGAATTCTATTTTGATGAGGACATCAATACAACTATTACACCCACAGTCCCTGCTGCTATACATACTGGACCAATTACTAGAGCTCGCGCACGCCAATTAAATTACCAGGTACTTTCGTTTCTTGCTAATGATTCTAATGTTCATGAGAATATGATGCTGCCTAAATTGGATACATTTGTTTTGCTTACAAATGAAGGGCCTAGCTTTGAGAAGGATGAACATTGGAGCAAGAACAAGCATGGAGATGATGGCATGCGCATGGGGAACAAGAACGGAGTTACAAGTGATGATTTCAGGACGTTGAAGCCACCATAATGCGTGCATGAAGCCTTGGACGAAATATACAAGATGCTACTTCATAACTTTCGTCCAGAGGCTATTCTAGGTGCTGCGTCACCTTATTATTGGGCCAGGCCCATGTAATTTCGAAATACATAAGTATAGGCTGTTTTTAGAGTCCGTATGTGTGGGGAAACAAGAGATAGGGTTGGTTTCGGACCCCTTCCTCAAGGGCCACGAAATTCCCCCCTCTTCCTCCATATATACAGCCCTTAGGGCGTCGTTTAGACTTTGGGTTTTGTTTAGATTAAAAGTTCGCCATAGCTGCAAATTCGCGTACTTCGTTTGTGTTCAGCGACCAGACAAAGGCGTCACAGAACCCCACCTTGATCAATAAAGCTTTCATCTTATATTCGCAATATCCAGATTGCAATCTCAGTTTCTTGCCTGTTCTTCGTTTGCTCGCAGGAAACAGACCCTCGTGGTCAGGTTGATCGTGCTCCGGCGTGGTCGATAACCTCTCGGAGTTGGTTTAGCGATTGCTAAGGCGCGACGTCCTCGCACGTTCGTAGTCGGATCGTCAAAGTCGACTTCCATCAAAGCGATATTCATCATCTCATCGAAAGACGGGACACCTTTGCCTCTATCAAGTGGTATCAGATTTCCAGGTTGCTCGGTGAGATTTTACAGTTTTTCGTAGTTTAGATCGAGTCTGTTCTTCATACCTACAGTCCACGAAAAAGCCACAAAAAAAAAATTAGGGTTAGTTCATCATATCCGAACCAATCTGAGCCTTTGCATAATCTTTTTAGGGTTTTTGCTTTGTTGAATTTGCGGTTGCATCGTCGTGTCAAGTTGCTGGTCTTAGAGTCTAGTCTTTTAGAGTTTCGAGTTCTGGTCATAAGTTGTCACGCCGCCGCCGCACCATCATCATCGCCTTGCCATCTACCACCATTGCTTATCCGCCACCGCTTTGAATCCGTATCCATATACCACCACCGCTGCCATATACTACCGCCATATATCCACCACCAATCCGAGTTCTTTTCATAGTCGGTTTGTTTTAGAGATCCATATATTTTCCGTTTCGTGTTTCCTTGCCTGAGTAGGTCTCGGAAAAAAAAAAAGTCTGGAGACCCCCGGGCAGTTTTTAGGCCAAAATTTCGGCAACCAAAAATATTTTTTCCCTATCCTATTTTTAGGCCCCGGGTAGTGTTTTGAGACACTCGCCATCATAGTGATTTTTTGTCGCACTTTTTCGTCGTCGCTGCCCTGATTTCCGAAAAAAAAAATAGTCAAAAAATTTTGTGCCCATCCTGTCAGTTTGACCTGGGAAGAGTTTTGAGACACTCGCCATTATAGTGATTTTTTCGCAAAAAAAAAAAAAAAAACAAGAGGAGCGCAAAAAAAAAAAAAAGAGGAGCGCAAAAAAAAAAAAAAAAAGAGCGAAAAAAAAAAATTCCTGAGTGTGCTTTTCCCTTGTTTACGTGCAGCGCCGTGATTTTGTTAGTGTTCTAGGCTCGCGTCTCTAGCACGGTCTAGCCTAGGACCAGCACAGTACCGTCGTTGAGCGTTTATTCAACTTTGCATCTCTGAATTGATTATTGCTTACCATTTTGCTACCATATTATAAGCCTTCCCAGCTCCACATAAGTCTACATCGTGCGTTTGACTCTCCCTGGTAATCGCTATATCCAAGCTTTGAGAGTTTTTGACTACAACGGTTGCCGATCACCACCTGCTGCTGGGTAAGAACTGGTAAGAATTTGAGATTCGCTTGAAGGTTTTGTGACACACCACCATCACCACCACTTCTAGTAGTCTGCAGGATCATATTCTTTTGTGTTTCTATTGCTGCTAACCATGGCAGGTTCACAAGCCGATGAGACTGATTGGGCGAACATGACGAACAAGGAGTTGCATGATAAATTTCAGCAAATGATGAGTGGCCAGGTGGGAGATGTGCTAAACAGATTTGAAGAGGCTATGGAGAAGATAGATGCCGTGGAGAAGTCGTTTGAGACAAAGCTGGATAACAAGTTTACTGAATTACTCAAGCGTCTTCCCCAACCACCACCGGCTGCACATGTCGCACCTCTACAACAACAACAACCACATCTCCAACGCCGCCTTCCAAATCAAGTGGGACGGGCACAGCGCGTTCCAATTGAGATTGGTCAAAATTCGGGTGCTGCTGTCCCTACTGTTGATGCTTCTTTGGCTCCTGCTCCTGCGGCGGCTGAGGAGGATGACGATTATGCGGGCGATTATGAGGATGAGGTTGATCAAAATCAGAACTACGTGCAGCCACCAGCACCACCACCAGCAGGTCGACCTCAGGTATATATTCGCAACGGTAGGCCGGCACCACCACCTCAGGTACGAGATCATGACCATCTCCCTAAACTGAAATTGAATATTCCACCATTTGAGGGTAGATATGTTCCTGATATATATCTTACTTGGGAGTTAGAAACTGAACAACGATTTACATGTTTACAATATCCTGAGGAGAGACGTGTTCCTGCTGCTGTTTGTGCTTTCACTAGCTTTGCATGTGTTTGGTGGTCTGAACATTGTAGATTATATCCTGTTCCAGCTACTTGGGCTGCTTTGAAAACTGCTATGCGTACTCGTTGGGTTCCACCATATTATCAACGTGAATTACTTCAAAAATTGCAGCGTTTAAGACAAGGAAAAAATTCTGTAGAAGAATATTATCAGGAATTACAAACTGGCATGATTAGATGTGGTATTGTTGAGGAGAATGAAGCTATGCTTGCACGTTTTATGGGTGGATTAAATAAAGAGATTCAGACCATTCTAGAGTATAAGGATTATAATAATATCACTCGTTTATTCCATCTTGCTTGTAAAGCTGAACGTGAAGTGCAGGATCGACAGCCATTGGCGCGAACTAACTTTTCTGCAGGTCGACCTTCATCATGGACACCGCGTGCATCTTCTACTTCCACTTCACCATCACCTCCATCAGGTGCCACCTCCAGCCGTGATACAAGAAAGCAGGCACAACCACCACTCTCTGCCAAGAGCACACCTGCCGGGCCTGTGCAGAGCTCTTCTTCTTCCATGGCATCGACAGGGCACACAAGTGATATTATTTGTCGTCGTTGTAAGGGAAGAGGACATTTTGCGAGAGAATGCAAATCTCAGCGTGTCATGATTGCTACTGAGGATGGTGGGTATGAGTCCGCTAGTGACTATGATGAGGAGACTTTGGCTCTTATTACACGTGAAGAACATGGTGGAGATGATTCTGAAAATGAGACGCAATACATGGCTCCTGAAGACGCTGACAGGTATGAATGTTTAGTTGCTCAACGTGTTTTGAGTGTGCAGGTCACACAAGCAGAGCAAAATCAGAGGCATAATTTGTTCCATACAAAGGGAGTTGTGAAGGAACGTTCTGTTCGCGTCATCATAGATGGAGGGAGCTGTAACAACTTGGCTAGCATGGAGATGGTGGAGAAGCTATCTCTCACCACAAGACCACATCCACATCCTTACTACATCCAATGGTTCAACAACAGCGGCAAGGTTAAGGTAACACGTACTGTTCGTGTGCATTTTAGTATCTCTACATATGCTGATTATGTTGATTGTGATGTGGTACCCATGCAAGCATGTTCCTTATTACTAGGTAGACCATGGCAATTTGATAAAAATTCTGTACACCATGGTAGAAACAATCAGTATACTCTTGTTCATAAGGATAAAAATATTACTTTGCTTCCTATGACTCCTGATTCCATTTTGAAAGATGACATTAATAGAGCTAATAAAGCAAAACAGGAGAAAAATAAGAGTGAAAATCAGATTGTGGCAAAGGAATTTGAGCAACAAATGAAACCTAATAATAAACCATCTAGTGTTGTTTCTGAAATTAAATTGAAAAGTGCATGTTTACTTGCCACAAAATCTGATATTGATGAACTAGATTTCAGCAAATCTGTTTGCTATGCTTTTGTGTGCAAAGAGGCATTATTTTCATTCGAGGACGTGCCTTCCTCTTTGCCCCCTGTTGTCACTCACATTTTGCAGGAGTTCGCTGACGTCTTCCCACAAGACGTGCCACCGGGATTACCACCTATTCGAGGGATTGAGCATCAAATTGACTTAATTCCCGGTGCATCGCTACCCAACCGTGCACCATACCGTACCAATCCAGAGGAGACGAAGGAGATTATGCGTCAAGTACAGGAGCTGCTCGACAAAGGTTATATACGCGAATCTCTTAGTCCTTGTGCTGTTCCTATTATACTCGTGCCTAAAAAGGATGGTACGTCGCGTATGTGTGTTGATTGTAGAGGCATTAATAATATTACTATTCGTTATCGTCATCCTATTCCTAGGCTCGATGATATGCTTGATGAATTGAGTGGCTCTACAATATTCTCCAAAGTTGATTTGCGTAGTGGATACCATCAAATTCGTATGAAATTGGGAGATGAATGGAAAACTGCATTTAAAACTAAGTTTGGTTTATATGAGTGGTTAGTCATGCCTTTTGGGTTAACTAATGCACCTAGTACTTTCATGAGACTAATGAACGAAGTTTTACGTGCTTTCATTGGACGATTTGTGGTGGTCTATTTTGATGATATACTGATTTATAGCAAATCTTTGGAAGAACATTTGGAACATTTACGTGCTGTTTTTATTGCTCTACGTGATGCACGTTTGTTTGGTAACCTTGGGAAGTGCACCTTTTGCACCGACCGAGTATCTTTTCTTGGCTATGTTGTTACTCCACAGGGAATTGAAGTTGATAAAGCCAAGATTGAAGCTATTGAGAGTTGGCCGCAGCCCAAAACGGTCACACAAGTGCGGAGTTTTCTTGGACTCGCTGGTTTCTATAGGCGTTTTGTGAGAGATTTTAGCACCATTGCTGCACCTCTCAACGAGCTTACAAAGAAGGATGTGCCTTTTGTTTGGGGTACCGCACAGGAAGAAGCCTTCACGGTATTGAAAGATAAGTTGACACATGCTCCTTTACTCCAACTTCCTGATTTTAATAAGACTTTTGAGCTTGAATGTGATGCTAGTGGCATTGGATTAGGAGGTGTGTTATTACAAGATGGCAAACCTGTTGCATACTTTTCTGAAAAATTGAGTGGGCCTAGTCTGAATTATTCTACTTATGATAAAGAACTATATGCTCTTGTTCGGACTTTAGAAACATGGCAACATTATTTATGGCCCAAAGAATTTGTTATACATTCTGATCATGAATCTTTGAAACATATTAAAAGTCAAGCTAAACTGAATCGTAGACATGCTAAATGGGTTGAATTCATTGAAACTTTCCCTTATGTCATTAAACACAAGAAGGGTAAAGAAAATGTTATTGCTGATGCATTGTCTCGTCGCTATACTATGCTTTCACAACTTGACTTCAAAATATTTGGTTTGGAGACCATCAAAGATCAATATGTGCATGATGCTGATTTTAAAGATGTATTGCAGAATTGTAAAGAAGGAAGAACCTGGAACAAGTTTGTCGTTAATGATGGATTTGTGTTCCGTGCTAACAAGCTATGCATTCCAGCTAGCTCTCTTCGTCTTTTGTTGTTGCAGGAGGCGCATGGAGGAGGATTAATGGGACACTTTGGCGTGAAGAAGACGGAGGACGTACTTGCTACACATTTCTTTTGGCCAAAGATGAGACGGGATGTTGAGCGTTTTGTTGCTCGCTGCACTACATGTCAAAAAGCTAAGTCACGACTCAATCCTCATGGTTTATATATGCCTTTGCCTGTACCTAGTGTTCCTTGGGAGGATATATCTATGGACTTTGTTTTAGGTTTACCTCGAACAAAGAAGGGGAGGGATAGCATATTTGTTGTCGTGGATAGATTCTCGAAAATGGCGCACTTTATACCATGTCATAAAAGCGATGATGCTGTTAATGTTGCTGATTTGTTCTTTCGTGAAATTATTCGCTTGCATGGTGTGCCAAATACTATTGTTTCAGATCGTGATACTAAATTTCTTAGCCACTTTTGGAGATGTTTATGGGCTAAGTTGGGGACTAAACTGCTTTTTAGTACTACTTGTCACCCCCAAACTGATGGACAAACTGAAGTAGTCAATAGAACATTGTCTACTATGCTTAGGGCTGTTTTGAAGAATAATAAGAAAATGTGGGAAGACTGCTTGCCTCATATTGAGTTTGCTTATAATCGTTCATTGCATTCTACTACTAAGATGTGCCCTTTTGAAATTGTGTATGGTTTCCTACCTCGTGCACCTATTGATTTGTTGCCTCTTCCATCTTCGGAGAAGGTTAATTTTGATGCTAAACAACGTGCTGAATTGATCTTAAAAATGCATGAGTTAACTAAGGAAAACATTGAGCGTATGAATGCTAAATATAAACTTGCTGGAGATAAGGGTAGAAAACATGTTGTGTTTGCACCTGGAGATCTTGTTTGGTTACATTTGCGTAAGGATAGATTTCCTGATTTGCGCAAATCAAAGCTAATGCCACGTGCTGATGGTCCTTTTAAGGTGTTAGAGAAAATAAATGATAATGCATATAAACTTGAGCTGCCTGCAGATTTTGGGGTTAGTCCCACTTTTAATATTGCAGATTTGAAGCCTTATTTGGGTGAGGAAGATGAGCTTCCGTCGAGGACGACTTCATTTCAAGAAGGGGAGGATGATGAGGACATCAATACAATTATTACACCCACAGTCCCTGCTGCTATACATACTGGACCAATTACTAGAGCTCGCGCACGCCAATTAAATTACCAGGTACTTTCGTTTCTTGCTAATGATTCTAATGTTCATGAGAATATGATGCTGCCTAAATTGGATACATTTGTTTTGCTTACAAATGAAGGGCCTAGCTTTGAGAAGGATGAACATTGGAGCAAGAACAAGCATGGAGATGATGGCATGCGCATGGGGAACAAGAACGGAGTTACAAGTGATGATTTCAGGACGTTGAAGCCACCATAATGCGTGCATGAAGCCTTGGACGAAATATACAAAATGCTACTTCATAACTTTCGTCCAGAGGCTATTCTAGGTGCTGCGTCACCTTATTATTGGGCCAGGCCCATGTAATTTCGAAATACATAAGTATAGGCTGTTTTTAGAGTCCGTATGTGTGGGGAAACAAGAGATAGGGTTGGTTTCGGACCCCTTCCTCAAGGGCCACGAAATTCCCCCCTCTTCCTCCATATATACAGCCCTTAGGGCGTCGTTTAGACTTTGGGTTTTGTTTAGATTAAAAGTTCGCCATAGCTGCAAATTCGCGTACTTCGTTTGTGTTCAGCGACCAGACAAAGGCGTCACAGAACCCCACCT
Source organism: Aegilops tauschii subsp. strangulata (assembly GCF_002575655.3). Classification (NCBI taxonomy): domain Eukaryota; kingdom Viridiplantae; phylum Streptophyta; class Magnoliopsida; order Poales; family Poaceae; genus Aegilops; species Aegilops tauschii. The sequence goes on along the minus strand of NC_053035.3, from coordinate 182,599,914 downwards.
TGATCAATAAAGCTTTCATCTTATATTCGCAATATCCAGATTGCAATCTCAGTTTCTTGCCTGTTCTTCGTTTGCTCGCAGGAAACAGACCCTCGTGGTCAGGTTGATCGTGCTCCGGCGTGGTCGATAACCTCTCGGAGTTGGTTTAGCGATTGCTAAGGCGCGACGTCCTCGCACGTTCGTAGTCGGATCGTCAAAGTCGACTTCCATCAAAGCGATATTCATCATCTCATCGAAAGACGGGACACCTTTGCCTCTATCATATTTGGTCTTCTTTGACTTCATTATTGTTGTTATTTATTGCTTTTTGATTGTTATTTGGATTGCTAGTATTGTTTGCTTATGTGAATACAATGTTTGGCTATATAGATTTTCTCAGAGTGATGAATAGTTTATCAAAGTTTCCGCGAGCATTATTATCTTCATCAACTTACTAGGCAAGTTCACTTTGATCATACTTTCATACCTATGTTTTATTGCATTTAGTGTCACCCGTTCACCAACTCTTCCAGTAGTGATATTGAATCTTGTAGTAGAGTAGTATGCATGAGGTAGGAACCCATCACCCTGTTACACCCGGGACGTTATATAGTTTTAATGCTATGCTATAGTAGACGGGGTTTGGTATGAGTGCTCGGGAGTGATGTGAGAATGGAGGACTCTACGTCAATGACGACAACTTCATGATGGCATCTGTAAGGACTGCATCTTCGAGGCCTCAAGACTTCAAGACTCGAGACAGGAATTCAATATACCTCTGGGTGGAGAATGGTTAAGAAGGGTACATGGTGCAACTAGTACTCAGTGATTCCGGAGAAGCGCCGTGATATCATGCGGAAAGCTCCACCCAGGCTCAAAGAGACGGAAGACTATTTCATGCCCGGAAGCTTACCTGTGCAACCGCAAGTCGCTATGGGCTCTGGCTTGGTTGAACCTAGTGGTGACTCTGGCTGGGATGGTGCCAGTAGAAGTAGAACTATGGTAGGATCGGATGTGCACCGGACAGTGGTCAGAGGAACTCTTCGGAAGACCATGTTTCGATCGTCCTGTTCTCAAACAATCTGAAGTGCGAGGACGAAAAGGGAGGGATCGAATCTTGCGGGTAAAGTGTACAAACCTCTGCAGAGGGTTAAAACCTAATCGATTAGCCGTGTCCCCGGTTACGGACAATTTGAGCCTCTGGACTTAGATCTATCTCAGAACTCTCAACACCGGACCGAAACTTAATTGCGGGCAACTTATGATGATATGGGCCATGAGACATTGGTTGGCGGAACCATCTCATGATAGAAAACTTCGTAGTACAGACCCCGGTCATTTCCTTTGTTGTAGGAAAAATAAAACCAGCTTTTATGCAAAACAAAACTCAGACACAGAGCCACGAGGCCATATTGCATACAGAGTAGTTTTATCATCTGCTTTCATTTATTGTGATCTTGCCGGTACATTCAATGTGTTGATCTACATGGCTGCAATGTATCATGTTGCAGGATTATTTCTACGACGAGTGAGTTTCGTTGTTGGGTTATGGTCTACACTCAACCTGCCGATGGCGTTGATGGGACTCCACACCCGATTGATTGTTTCCACTGAGACTTATCAGGTATATATCAGTTTTGCGTTATTTATACATGTGATTGCACTTTGATATATACATTGATGTACTGTGTGTGTGCCAACATACTGATCCAGGGATGGCACAGATACGCAGAGGCTTGACCGTTTGAGGTCGGGTCACTACATAGCATCATGCGCAATGAACAGGATGTCATAGATCTATCCAGTGATGAAGATCTTGCCGATGATGCTCTCGAGATGCGGATCAAGAGCAAGCAGGAGGATGAAATCTTCAAAGATTTGCCTCTCTTTGATGCCTACATACTCAAATTTCATGGATGAATGGTTCGAAGATACCACTCTCACCATTGATGATCTGCAGCTATCAATTGACATCAGCGTCATATTCCATGGCTGCATAGCTAAAGAGCTTGCTACTGCTCAAAAGATTGTAGAGCTGAAGAACAAAATAGACCATGAGAAAGATCTATTCAAGAAGCACATTGTGACGCCTCGAGACTGATGCGCCAGATGTCTTACGGTTATTCACCGTCATTGCCATGTCATTTGCTTGCGTCTTGCACTTTGCCATGTCATCATGTGCATTGCATCCTCATGTTTTCAAAACTTGCATCCATCCGGGTCTCCCAGTTCTCTCTGTTGTCTGTTCTGAGCCCATCTACACTCGCACGCACCCGCGGCACCTCCGAAATATTATTTTATAAGTGGCATAAAAATGTTCTTGGAATGGGATGAAAGTTGGCGTGCAATGTTGTTATAGTGTAGGTAGAACGCCTGCCAAATTTCGTCGAATTCAGAGTCCATTTGATAGCCCAACCGTCACCCGTAGCGGCACCGTTGCCGGTTAATTCGTCGGACATTTTCGGTCTCCAAAAACCGTCGCCGGGCCTCTCTCTCTCTTCTCTCCTCTCAGCCCACACCCCCTCTTCACAGCCCATCTAACCCCACCTAGGCCCAGCTACCCCCTCCTTCGCCCGGAGCCGTCCGATCGTCATCGGAGGGTCCGAAAACCCGTGCTAACCCCTCAAACCGTAACCCTGTCTATAAAAGGAGACCCCCCTTCCAAATATGGACATTCCTTCTTCCTCCCTCAATTTCCGCGCCTCCCAGCCGCCACCACCTTCGCCCGCCTCGTTTTCCGCGCCTGCCCGCTCCCCCGCTGTCACTTGTCGCGCCGCCAACCGCTAGCCGCCGCCCTCGGCCAATCAGGCATTGCCACCTCGCCCAGCCACGCGCGCCCAGCCAACTGGGGAATGCCACCCGTCGCCCCAGCTCCCCCCTCCACCGCACCGGCCCACCAGGCCCATCGCAGGCCCTCGCGGGCCCGAACCCCGCCGCCGCTCGCCGGCGACCTGCTCGTCGTCCCGCCGGCTATCTACCTCGCCCGCGACAACGCCGCTCTGTCCCTGCCCGCGTGGGTCCCGCCAGCCCGCGAATCGCCGCCGAGACGCCCAGATCGACCGAACCGGCCGGTTCATCCGAATCGGCCTGGCCCGACCGAAGCCCAACCGTGAACCGCCTGGACTGCGCCTCGATTTTTCCAGACCAGCCCCGAGCCAGCCCAATGGGCCCTAGGTGAGCGCCGCTCGCCTATTCCTCGGCCGTGCGTGTTCTAGCTATTTAGCGCTCGCTCGTTTTTTTTCTTCAAAAAAGGCCAAGTCCCCAGTTTTCATAATATCATCATGGCATGTCGTGGCGCTTGTTACTTTCTGTATGATTATCGGATTGGGGTGTATGATATGTCGAAATGTTCACCTCCGCATGCTCTACGAGGAGGTATAGTTTGCTTGCATGTTACTATTCATATTGGTGCCCAACTCACCATTGCAAAAGAGCTAAATGATATAACATGCTGAAGATTGCTGTAACTTACCTATTTGTCTTTTTCATAGCATTTTGTGTGATTTTCTTTTGAGCATCTTGTCAACATGTTTGAGGAGCATAATCATGCCATCTTTGCAGTGATGAAATGCATTTATCATGATATGCCATGTGGTGACTAGCATGAGCTTGCAAAATAGGGTACCTGCTGTTACTGTTCTGCTAAGGCTGAATCTGTTATATTGTGATGTCATGTTTGCTTAATGCTACCATCAAATCTATGCATATTTTGGAGATGTACAGTGATAATGTTTTGAAGTTCGTGTTATGCTTTATCTAATCATGCCCTTGTTTGCAATTATATCCTAACGTAGCATGTTATTTTGGTGCCCTCAAGTTGCTTGAAAATATAACTGTCAGCATGCCCAGTTTTCACCAAGTCTGTATTATCATCTTGCCATGTTCACTTGAACCTATCATCAAATCTGTTGCTCCAATGATCATGCTCATTTGGTAAGGGTGTTTAGTACATGCTTGATGTTTTAATGCATTTTACATCAATGCCATGTTTAACTTGTGATGTTCATATCTTCTAGGCCGTAGCTCCGAATTAAATGAACCTTATATGTAACTTGACTAAAAAGACGCGTAGATCATCATGGTGCACTTTAACTTGCTATTTAACAACTTCTACATAATGTCTTATGCAGGTCTGGACCAATTTCGAAATTTGCATATGGGGAGCTTCCGGAATTGTTGTGTGTTGATTCCGGCCTCATTTAACCTTGCTTTGATGTGTGGTTCTTGTATGCATCATCTCTTGCCATGAGTAGCATCATCTGGACTTGTCATGCATATTACTTGGTTGAGCATCCTGTCATGTTATGTGTTGTGTGTTTACCATGTTGTTTGCTTCTTTCCGGTCGTGCTTCTTCTCGTTAGTTCCTGTTTCGTTGCGATCGCGAGGATTCATTCAACTACGCTTGGTTCGTCTACGCTCGTTCATCTTCTTCATGGACTCGTTCTTCTTCCTAGCGGGATTTCAGGCAAGATGACCATCACCTTGGATCTCACTACTATCTTTGCTTTGCTAGTTGTCTCGGTGCTATCGCTATGTCACGCTACCTACCACTTGTTTATCAAGCCTCTCAAATTGCCATGATAGCTTCTAACCTTGTCCACCATCCCAGCAAACCATTGCTTGGCTATGTTACCACTTTGCTCAGCCCCTCTTATAGCATTGCTAGTTGCAGGTGCAATTGCAGGTTGTTCCATGTTGGGACATGGATATCTGGGGATATTGTCGGATGTGGGGTTCTGGCAAACCCTTAAGGTTCGAACACTGGGGTGCGCGCGAAGTCTCTCCCCCCTACCGATCTACGCTCTAGCTCGCTAAGATCTCGCGGATGAACTCGACGAACTTGCAACACAGAAAGACACGGGGTTTATACTGGTCCGGGACACCGTTGTGGTGTAATACCCTACTCCCGTGTGGTGGTGGTGGATTGCCTCTTGGGCTGATGATGAACGGTACAAGGGAAGAACAGCCTCCTAAGGTTGAGGTGTTCTTGTGCTTGTGAACTTGTGGCCTGAGGATTCGATGCCTCTACTGTAGTGGCTAGCTCTACTTATATAGGCCCTGGTCCTCTTCCCAAATATCGAGCGGGAAGGGAGCCAACAACGGCGGGAAAATTTAAAGGGGGACAGCTAGTACAAGCTATCCTGACAAAAGCGGTCTTCGCCTGCGAAAAGCTCTGGGGTGACGCCGTCTTGGGCTCCACGATGACCTCCGCCTTGCCGTCCTCCGGTCTTGGTCTCGTTGCACCAATATGGCAACCTTTGCCTGATGCCTCGGTACTCTTCGCCTGCGCTGGCCTCCTTAGCACCAAAGAGGAAATAGGGACGCTGCGCGCACTGGCGCCCGCCTGGTACCGTTCGTCATGGCTCACGTCACGAAAGCCTCGCGAGGTTTGCCTCGCCTTGATATCTCCGCTCCTCGTGAGCCTGCTTGGCTAGGCCGCTCCAGAGGAGGTCTTGCGTCGTCCGCCTCGCGAGGCTTGGACCCTCGCGAGGTCTTGGGTGCCTTGTTGACGAAGATGGGTCGTACGGCCTACTGCTTAGCCACGCTGTGGGCCGCAGGCAGGCAAGTCTGGGGACCCCCGTTCCCAGAACGCCGACAGTAGCCCCCGGGCCCAAGGTGCGCTCGGGCTTGGCTTTGCGGCGAAGCCAAGGGTCAAGTTCGGAGCACCGCGGTCCCCAAAAAGTCTGCGGCCTCGGTTGACGCGTGGCGGTTGATTGGACGTGGGCGTCTCCGCTTCCCCATGCTGCCTCGGCAACTGCACGACTTGACAAGTCCCTGCGACATGCAAGGAAAACCATCATTACCTGCGATCGTGGGAGACGCCAGTTGGCCTTCTCTTGCAATAAATGGGGAGGGGGGCGGAGCCCCCGTTGCCCATCTCTTCCTTGCTTGCTTGCTTCTCTGCTCCATTGCTTGCAGTGCCATCAATGGCGCCATGAAAGAAGTTCTCTGCCGCCGAGAAAGGAAAGGTGATAGAGGCAAAGGTGTCCCGTCTTTCGATGAGATGATGAATATCGCTTTGATGGAAGTCGACTTTGACGATCCGACTACGAACGTGCGAGGACGTCGCGCCTTAGCAATCGCTAAACCAACTCCGAGAGGTTATCGACCACGCCGGAGCACGATCAACCTGACCACGAGGGTCTGTTTCCTGCGAGCAAACGAAGAACAGGCAAGAAACTGAGATTGCAATCTGGATATTGCGAATATAAGATGAAAGCTTTATTGATCAAGGTGGGGTTCTGTGACGCCTTTGTCTGGTCGCTGAACACAAACGAAGTACGCGAAGTTGCAGCTATGGCGAACTTTTAATCTAAACAAAACCCAAAGTCTAAACGACGCCCTAAGGGCTGTATATATGGAGGAAGAGGGGGGGAATTTCGTGGCCCTTGAGGAAGGGGTCCGAAACCAACCCTATCTCTTGTTTCCCCACACATACGGACTCTAAAAACAGCCTATACTTATGTATTTCGAAATTACATGGGCCTGGCCCAATAATAAGGTGACGCAGCACCTAGAATAGCCTCTGGACGAAAGTTATGAAGTAGCATCTTGTATATTTCGTCCAAAGCTTCATGCACGCATTATGGTGGCTTCAACGTCCTGAAATCATCACTTGTAACTCCGTTCTTGTTCCCCATGCGCATGCCATCATCTCCATGCTTGTTCTTGCTCCAATGTTCATCCTTCTCAAAGCTAGGCCCTTCATTTGTAAGCAAAACAAATGTATCCAATTTAGGCAGCATCATATTCTCATGAACATTAGAATCATTAGCAAGAAACGAAAGTACCTGGTAATTTAATTGGCGTGCGCGAGCTCTAGTAATTGGTCCAGTATGTATAGCAGCAGGGACTGTGGGTGTAATAATTGTATTGATGTCCTCATCATCCTCCCCTTCTTGAAATGAAGTCGTCCTCGACGGAAGCTCATCTTCCTCACCCAAATAAGGCTTCAAATCTGCAATATTAAAAGTGGGACTAACCCCAAAATCTGCAGGCAGCTCAAGTTTATATGCATTATCATTTATTTTCTCTAACACCTTAAAAGGACCATCAGCACGTGGCATTAGCTTTGATTTGCGCAAATCAGGAAATCTATCCTTACGCAAATGTAACCAAACAAGATCTCCAGGTGCAAACACAACATGTTTTCTACCCTTATCTCCAGCAAGTTTATATTTAGCATTCATACGCTCAATGTTTTCCTTAGTTAACTCATGCATTTTTAAGATCAATTCAGCACGTTGTTTAGCATCAAAATTAACCTTCTCCGAAGATGGAAGAGGCAACAAATCAATAGGTGCACGAGGTAGGAAACCATACACAATTTCAAAAGGGCACATCTTAGTAGTAGAATGCAATGAACGATTATAAGCAAACTCAATATGAGGCAAGCAGTCTTCCCACATTTTCTTATTATTCTTCAAAACAGCCCTAAGCATAGTAGACAATGTTCTATTGACTACTTCAGTTTGTCCATCAGTTTGGGGGTGACAAGTAGTACTAAAAAGCAGTTTAGTCCCCAACTTAGCCCATAAACATCTCCAAAAGTGGCTAAGAAATTTAGTATCACGATCTGAAACAATAGTATTTGGCACACCATGCAAGCGAATAATTTCACGAAAGAACAAATCAGCAACATTAACAGCATCATCGCTTTTATGACATGGTATAAAGTGCGCCATTTTCGAGAATCTATCCACGACAACAAATATGCTATCCCTCCCCTTCTTTGTTCGAGGTAAACCTAAAACAAAGTCCATATATATATCCTCCCAAGGAACACTAGGTACAGGCAAAGGCATATATAAACCATGAGGATTGAGTCGTGACTTAGCTTTTTGACATGTAGTGCAGCGAGCAACAAAACGCTCAACATCCCGTCTCATCTTTGGCCAAAAGAAATGTGTAGCAAGTACGTCCTCCGTCTTCTTCACGCCAAAGTGTCCCATTAATCCTCCTCCATGCGCCTCCTGCAACAACAAAAGACGAAGAGAGCTAGCTGGAATGCATAGCTTGTTAGCACGGAACACAAATCCATCATTAACGACAAACTTGTTCCAGGTTCTTCCTTCTTTACAATTCTGCAATACATCTTTAAAATCAGCATCATGCACATATTGATCTTTGATGGTCTCCAAACCAAATATTTTGAAGTCAAGTTGTGAAAGCATAGTATAGCGACGAGACAATGCATCAGCAATAACATTTTCTTTACCCTTCTTGTGTTTAATGACATAAGGGAAAGTTTCAATGAATTCAACCCATTTAGCATGTCTACGATTCAGTTTAGCTTGACTTTTAATATGTTTCAAAGATTCATGATCAGAATGTATAACAAATTCTTTGGGCCATAAATAATGTTGCCATGTTTCTAAAGTCCGAACAAGAGCATATAGTTCTTTATCATAAGTAGAATAATTCAGACTAGGCCCACTCAATTTTTCAGAAAAGTATGCAACAGGTTTGCCATCTTGTAATAACACACCTCCTAATCCAATGCCACTAGCATCACATTCAAGCTCAAAAGTCTTATTAAAATCAGGAAGTTGGAGTAAAGGAGCATGTGTCAACTTATCTTTCAATACCGTGAAGGCTTCTTCCTGTGCGGTACCCCAAACAAAAGGCACATCCTTCTTTGTAAGCTCGTTGAGAGGTGCAGCAATGGTGCTAAAATCTCTCACAAAACGCCTATAGAAACCAGCGAGTCCAAGAAAACTCCGCACTTGTGTGACCGTTTTGGGCTGCGGCCAACTCTCAATAGCTTCAATCTTGGCTTTATCAACTTCAATTCCCTGTGGAGTAACAACATAGCCAAGAAAAGATACTCGGTCGGTGCAAAAGGTGCACTTCCCAAGGTTACCAAACAAACGTGCATCACGTAGAGCAATAAAAACAGCACGTAAATGTTCCAAATGTTCTTCCAAAGATTTGCTATAAATCAGTATATCATCAAAATAGACCACCACAAATCGTCCAATGAAAGCACGTAAAACTTCGTTCATTAGTCTCATGAAAGTACTAGGTGCATTAGTTAACCCAAAAGGCATGACTAACCACTCATATAAACCAAACTTAGTTTTAAATGCAGTTTTCCATTCATCTCCCAATTTCATACGAATTTGATGGTATCCACTACGCAAATCAACTTTGGAGAATATTGTAGAGCCACTCAATTCATCAAGCATATCATCGAGCCTAGGAATAGGATGACGATAACGAATAGTAATATTATTAATGCCTCTACAATCAACACACATACGCGACGTACCATCCTTTTTAGGCACGAGTATAATAGGAACAGCACAAGGACTAAGAGATTCGCGTATATAACCTTTGTCGAGCAGCTCCTGTACTTGACGCATAATCTCCTTCGTCTCCTCTGGATTGGTACGGTATGGTGCACGGTTGGGTAGCGATGCACCGGGAATTAAGTCAATTTGATGCTCAATCCCTCGAATAGGTGGTAATCCCGGTGGCACGTCTTGTGGGAAGACGTCAGCGAACTCCTGCAAAATGTGAGTGACAACAGGGGGCAAAGAGGAAGGCACGTCCTCGAATGAAAATAATGCCTCTTTGCACACAAAAGCATAGCAAACAGATTTGCTGAAATCTAGTTCATCAATATCAGATTTTGTGGCAAGTAAACATGCACTTTTCAATTTAATTTCAGAAACAACACTAGATGGTTTATTATTAGGTTTCATTTGTTGCTCAAATTCCTTTGCCACAATCTGATTTTCACTCTTATTTTTCTCCTGTTTTGCTTTATTAGCTCTATTAATGTCATCTTTCAAAATGGAATCAGGAGTCATAGGAAGCAAAGTAATATTTTTATCCTTATGAACAAGAGTATACTGATTGTTTCTACCATGGTGTACAGAATTTTTATCAAATTGCCATGGTCTACCTAGTAATAAGGAACATGCTTGCATGGGTACCACATCACAATCAACATAATCAGCATATGTAGAGATACTAAAATGCACACGAACAGTACGTGTTACCTTAACCTTGCCGCTGTTGTTGAACCATTGGATGTAGTAAGGATGTGGATGTGGTCTTGTGGTGAGAGATAGCTTCTCCACCATCTCCATGCTAGCCAAGTTGTTACAGCTCCCTCCATCTATGATGACGCGAACAGAACGTTCCTTCACAACTCCCTTTGTATGGAACAAATTATGCCTCTGATTTTGCTCTGCTTGTGTGACCTGCACACTCAAAACACGTTGAGCAACTAAACATTCATACCTGTCAGCGTCTTCAGGAGCCATGTATTGCGTCTCATTTTCAGAATCATCTCCACCATGTTCTTCACGTGTAATAAGAGCCAAAGTCTCCTCATCATAGTCACTAGCGGACTCATACCCACCATCCTCAGTAGCAATCATGACACGCTGAGATTTGCATTCTCTCGCAAAATGTCCTCTTCCCTTACAACGACGACAAATAATATCACTTGTGTGCCCTGTCGATGCCATGGAAGAAGAAGAGCTCTGCACAGGCCCGGCAGGTGTGCTCTTGGCAGAGAGTGGTGGTTGTGCCTGCTTTCTTGTATCACGGCTGGAGGTGGCACCTGATGGAGGTGATGGTGAAGTGGAAGTAGAAGATGCACGCGGTGTCCATGATGAAGGTCGACCTGCAGAAAAGTTAGTTCGCGCCAATGGCTGTCGATCCTGCACTTCACGTTCAGCTTTACAAGCAAGATGGAATAAACGAGTGATATTATTATAATCCTTATACTCTAGAATGGTCTGAATCTCTTTATTTAATCCACCCATAAAACGTGCAAGCATAGCTTCATTCTCCTCAACAATACCACATCTAATCATGCCAGTTTGTAATTCCTGATAATATTCTTCTACAGAATTTTTTCCTTGTCTTAAACGCTGCAATTTTTGAAGTAATTCACGTTGATAATATGGTGGAACCCAACGAGTACGCATAGCAGTTTTCAAAGCAGCCCAAGTAGCTGGAACAGGATATAATCTACAATGTTCAGACCACCAAACACATGCAAAGCTAGTGAAAGCACAAACAGCAGCAGGAACACGTCTCTCCTCAGGATATTGTAAACATGTAAATCGTTGTTCAGTTTCTAACTCCCAAGTAAGATATATATCAGGAACATATCTACCCTCAAATGGTGGAATATTCAATTTCAGTTTAGGGAGATGGTCATGATCTCGTACCTGAGGTGGTGGTGCCGGCCTACCGTTGCGAATATATACCTGAGGTCGACCTGCTGGTGGTGGTGCTGGTGGCTGCACGTAGTTCTGATTTTGATCAACCTCATCCTCATAATCGCCCGCATAATCGTCATCCTCCTCAGCCGCCGCAGGAGCAGGAGCCAAAGAAGCATCAACAGTAGGGACAGCAGCACCCGAATTTTGACCAATCTCAATTGGAACGCGCTGTGCCCGTCCCACTTGATTTGGAAGGCGGCGTTGGAGATGTGGTTGTTGTTGTTGTAGAGGTGCGACATGTGCAGCCGGTGGTGGTTGGGGAAGACGCTTTAGTAATTCAGTAAACTTGTTATCCAGCTTTGTCTCAAACGACTTCTCCACGGCATCTATCTTCTCCATAGCCTCTTCAAATCTGTTTAGCACATCTCCCACCTGGCCACTCATCATTTGCTGAAATTTATCATGCAACTCCTTGTTCGTCATGTTCGCCCAATCAGTCTCATCGGCTTGTGAACCTGCCATGGTTAGCAGCAATAGAAACACAAAAGAATATGATCCTGCAGACTACTAGAAGTGGTGGGATGGTGGTGTGTCACAAAACCTTCAAGCGAATCTCAAATTCTTACCAGTTCTTACCCAGCAGCAGGTGGTGATCGGCAACCGTTGTAGTCAAAAACTCTCAAAGCTTGGATATAGCGATTACCAGGGAGAGTCAAACGCACGATGTAGACTTATGTGGAGCTGGGAAGGCTTATAATATGGTAGCAAAATGGTAAGCAATAATCAATTCAGAGATGCAAAGTTGAATAAACGCTCAACGACGGTACTGTGCTGGTCCTAGGCTAGACCGTGCTAGAGACGCGAGCCTAGAACACTAACAAAATCACGGCGCTGCACGTAAACAAGGGAAAAGCACACTCAGGAATTTTTTTTTTCGCTCTTTTTTTTTTTTTTTTTTTGCGCTTTTTTTTTTTTTTTTTGCGCTCCTCCTTTTTTTTTTTTTTTTGCGAAAAAATCACTATAATGGCGAGTGTCTCAAAACTCTTCCCAGGTCAAACTGACAGGATGGGCGCAAAATTTTTTGACTATTTTTTTTCGGAAATCAGGGCAGCGACGACGAAAAAGTGCGACAAAAAATCACTATGATGGCGAGTGTCTCAAAACACTACCCGGGGCCTAAAAATAGGATAGGGAAAAAATATTTTGGGTTGCCGAAATTTTGGCCTAAAAACTGCCCGGGGGTCTCCAGACTCTTTTTTTTTTTTCCGAGACCTACTCAGGCAAGGAAACACGAAACGGAAAATATATGGATCTCTAAAACAAACCGACTATGAAAAGAACTCGGATTGGTGGTGGATATATGGCGGTAGTATATGGCAGCGGTGGTGGTATATGGATACGGATTCAAAGCGGTGGCGGATAAGCAATGGTGGTAGATGGCAAGGCGATGATGATGGTGCGGCGGCGGCGTGACAACTTATGACCAGAACTCGAAACTCTAAAAGACTAGACTCTAAGACCAGCAACTTGATAGAGGCAAAGGTGTCCCGTCTTTCGATGAGATGATGAATATCGCTTTGATGGAAGTCGACTTTGACGATCCGACTACGAACGTGCGAGGACGTCGCGCCTTAGCAATCGCTAAACCAACTCCGAGAGGTTATCGACCACGCCGGAGCACGATCAACCTGACCACGAGGGTCAGTTTCCTGCGAGCAAACGAAGAACAGGCAAGAAACTGAGATTGCAATCTGGATATTGCGAATATAAGATGAAAGCTTTATTGATCAAGGTGGGGTTCTGTGACGCCTTTGTCTGGTCGCTGAACACAAACGAAGTACGCGAAGTTGCAGCTATGGCGAACTTTTAATCTAAACAAAACCCAAAGTCTAAACGACGCCCTAAGGGCTGTATATATGGAGGAAGAGGGGGGGAATTTCGTGGCCCTTGAGGAAGGGGTCCGAAACCAACCCTATCTCTTGTTTCCCCACACATACGGACTCTAAAAACAGCCTATACTTATGTATTTCGAAATTACATGGGCCTGGCCCAATAATAAGGTGACGCAGCACCTAGAATAGCCTCTGGACGAAAGTTATGAAGTAGCATCTTGTATATTTCGTCCAAAGCTTCATGCACGCATTATGGTGGCTTCAACGTCCTGAAATCATCACTTGTAACTCCGTTCTTGTTCCCCATGCGCATGCCATCATCTCCATGCTTGTTCTTGCTCCAATGTTCATCCTTCTCAAAGCTAGGCCCTTCATTTGTAAGCAAAACAAATGTATCCAATTTAGGCAGCATCATATTCTCATGAACATTAGAATCATTAGCAAGAAACGAAAGTACCTGGTAATTTAATTGGCGTGCGCGAGCTCTAGTAATTGGTCCAGTATGTATAGCAGCAGGGACTGTGGGTGTAATAATTGTATTGATGTCCTCATCAAAAGGCCCCTCGCGAGGGCCCCGGCTCCTCGGCGCCCAAGCAAGGTCGCGGCCGTCCGTGCAAGCACGCCGCGGCACGCGGTGGGGATCGTCCCATCCATGGTGGTTCAGCCGATGAGGGGAGGCGCGCGATGGTGGCGCGGCCTCCCCGCCCGCGCTTCCATTCGGCTGAGGTGTCGCCTGAGTTCCTTGTCTGGTCGGAGAGCCCGGCCGGCAACTGGCTCCAACTTCCGCGCTTCTTCGCCGGCGAACTGCCGGCCTCTGGTCCGGGCGGGCTCTGGCTGCAGAAGGACGGCTGCTGCAGCAGGGCCTCTTGGGTTGCGGTCAAGACTTCCGCCGCGGGCAACATAGCCCTGGCCCGCGGCTGGCAGACGTTCGCCCGCGCGCGCGGCCTGGGCAGGCGGTGCACCCTCCACTTTAGGTACGATGGTGAATCGACCCTCTATGTGAGGGTGTTCGGGGAAGATGGTCGCCGCGCCGGGTGCTGCCCCGAGACGAACGACGGTGAGGAGGTGCTCGGCCTTGGTGATGGTCGCGATGAGGACGAGGGCGAACCTGCCCTCGGCGGCGACCGCGTCTCCTCCAACTACGGCGGCTCTTCCTCCGGTGACAGCTCCAGCAGCGGTGGCTACGACCAGCCGCCGCGTCGCCGCGCCCGCTTCGAAGGAGGCAGCGGGTCATCTCGTCGTCGCGCCTCCGTGAAGTGCGAGGAGGGGTCTGGCTAGGCTCGGGGCGTCGCCAAGGGCCTGCCTCCGTGGCAACGCTGCTTTGCTTAGCTTTTTCTTTCTTTCCTGCATCGGAAAACGAAACCAGTATGGGACCAGAGGGGCGTGTATCGAACTGTGGTTCTTTGGTTAATGCATTGTGCGAGTCGTTCCCATGCCGTGTTGTTATTTTGCGCAAAGATAACTTAACTTGGTGTGTTTAGGAAGCCCTTTCCCTCACGTGGTGTCCGCGTTGCTCGGAAACTGCAAAAAATTCGTTAGGGGGTGCACCAAAGGATCTGCCGTCCACCCAAGCCTTGACTTGGCGCCTTGTATCGCGGTACCCGAGGGGCACAGATTTAGGAGAGATGTGCCAGCTTCCAGGCTCAAATGAGGGTGGCTCGCGAGAAGGCAAAGAGAAGAGAAATGCTCGCGAGGGCACCTGCCTAGCCCCCTCGCGAGGTATGCGAGAGAGAGAACATGAGCAAACTAGAGCCGAAAAAAGCGGTACAAGGCTGGGGAACCAAATCAGCAACGAACACCAAGAGCAACTCTGATTAAGGAAAAGCGAGCCAACTACGGAAAGCAAATGAAAAGCCGCGTCCTGCACCTAATCTAGTCTTCAAGTCTTCTCACCAGCGCGGAGCTAAGTGCTGTTGATAGAGGCAAAGGTGTCCCGATCTTTCGATGAGATGATAACTATCGATTTGGTGGAGACGACTTTGACGATCCGACTACAAACGTGCACGACGTTGCGCCTTATCAATCGCTAAACCAATCTCCTGAGGTTACTGACGATGCCGGAAGCACGATCAGCCTGACCACGAAGGTCTATTCCTGCAAGCAACCGAAGAACGAGCAAGAATATGATAATGCAATCTGAATATTGCGAATATATATGAAGTATTGATAGTGGTGGGAATCCGTAAGCGGTCTTGGTCTGGTCGTTGGACACAAACGAAGTACACGAAGTTGCAATGGCTAACTTTTAACTAAACAAATTCCAAGGAAAAAGCTACTAGATGGATCTACTTATATAGGAGCAAGGGGTGGCGGCCAAGGAGGTGGGGGGACGTCCCAAGGCAGCCTAAAACCAACCCTAGGTCGTACAAGGCTCATGGGCCCAAGTGGAGGTGACCTTTGGACTTGTAGTTTGACTCGGATTCTGGTGCAACGTCAGATTGTTTCGACCATAACTCAATGCTCCGGACGAATTTAAAGGTGAATCCAATTGGGTTGGAAAGAGCACGAAATCTAGTTTACAACAAAAAAAGAATCACCCAATTCGGAGTCCGTATGAAAAAGTTGTTGGCGTTTTGAGTCAGGTATGTCTGTGCAGTCCGAATCTGAATCCAGAACGTGAGAGACTTGGACTCTATCTTCTCTTGGCCCAAAAGTGACGTGAGAGGACTTTTTGAACAGAACCTAAACTTCTCCTTTTGCCTTATCTTCATATGTGGATTGTACAAATGTCCCATACACCTGCAATTAGACAAAACACAAAAGTGTGTGAAGTATTTTTGTTCTGGATAACATAAATAGATTATTGAATAGTTTGCACTAGAAATCACCTGACAAATATGCATGTATGCAATATTTTTGGTCGTATCCAAGGTAGTCATGTCCTCATCATCCTCCCCTTCTTGAAAACAAAGCCGTCCTCGGCGTTGCTTAATCTGAAATGTGGCTAACAAAAGAGACAAGGTGTACATGTTGTATATGTATATGTCATCCATTTTTACTTCCCGTGGATTTTGCACATATGACACATGTATACATGAGTAACTTTCATAGTTAATAAAATATAAAGCCAAAATATTATCACAAGAAGTAGAAGGCATGAAAGTATTGCAACTCAGTTTGCACATATAAGTGAAGTTCTTATTCATATGAAAAGATTGACAATATTCATCATTAAACCATCCCAACATTGATGAACCATCACCAAGATTAGAGGTCATATCAAAATGATTAAACATTGGCACAATTATTTTCAAACATATTTGATCCAAATCTGATTTATTCCCTGATTCACTTGATTCTTTTGCATCGATAGTTAATTCAATGGGTTCACTCAAAATTGTTTGATCACATGGCAAAGTCAAATCATCAACATAGTCCTCTAAGGTAGCTGGTGTGATCAAAGTAGTGGGTAGCTCACCGGATGGTGCACTTAAATTGACAAGACATTCATCATACTCATGTGGAAGTGGAAGATTAGTACCTTTGTCATTACCTCTTATGATCAACTCAGATGAGGTAGGCACTCTCGGTGATGATGTGTCACATGGTGGAGGTGATGTAGTCCTCACAACAATGGATGTGGTTGTCATAGTATGCTTAGTAGTTGAAGGGACAACCGTATCAACTCTTGGAATGTGCATCTCGCGCTTGTTCTCCTTGTGCGCAACACGTCGTTTTATTTCCTGTTCAGCTTTGCAAGCAAGATGAAACAAATGGTCCATAGGATAACACTCTTCATGTATTAGTATCTCCTGAATGTCACGATTTAATCCTCCCCAAAATCTATCCATAAAATCTTCTTCACTTTCTTCTAAAGAGGAATGCAGCAAGGTAGTTTGTAAAGTATCATAATATTTCGTTACGGTGTCACTACCTTGTTTTAAATGTTGCAACTTTGTAATCATGTCACGAGTATAATAAGCGGGAACGAATGTATGTCGCATGGCAAGTTTCAAATCATCCCAAGTAGTAGGTATATCATTAGGGTGTAACCGACAATATTCACTCCACCAAACTACAGCATAACCAGTGAAAGAACCAACCGCAACCTTAACTTTTTTACGTACATCAAAATTATTGGAAGCAAATATATTATTTAGGTCAAACTCCCATTCAATATATAAAGTAGGTCTAAAACGGCCATTAAATGGTGGTATAGAAACATTAACCTGATCATGTGCATTTGGATGTTTGTGCACCTCTCGTGACGGTTGTGGTATTTGCATAGGTGATGGCACATCTCCCACGATCGACAAACCCCATGAATTGACTCTAGATCCTGTCATGATTAGTAGAAACAAGAAACAAAATTCAAGAATAATGATCCTATGAACTACTAGGATGTGGTGGTAAAGCGCTCACAGTAAAGCAAATATCAATATCTTACAAGTTCTTACCAAGCAGCAGGTGGTGACAGGCAACCAGCGGTGTCAAATAACTCTGAAGATTGTGTAAAGTGATTGCCAGGGGAACGTACGTATACACGGTGCAGAAATATGTGGAGCTGGGTTGGCTATATATGGTAGCAAAAGATTAGCAATAATCAATTCAAAGATGCAATGTTGAATAAACGCTCAACGACGGTACTGTGCTGGTCCTAGGCTAGACCGGACTAGAGACGCGAGCCTAGAACACTAATGAGGTCACGGCGTAGCACAACTAGCATCAATGAAGGATACTAAGTAGCTCTGGACAGCAAGATATAAGTGAAGATCACAACGGCAGTAAAGATAATGATGAAAAACAACTGCCAAGCAGGATATACAACAACTCTCTCCAACTTTCCTCTTGAAAAGTTTGTGCCAATTTTCTGATAATTTTTTTCAAAGAATGCTACTAACTCAAGCTTTCCAATGCAAAAAGAATCACTCAATTCCGAGTTGATATGAGGAGTCAAAGAATTCTGAAACTGGCTTGAAAAACTGGAATAAGCTGTGTCCGCGAACTTCGGACGGCAAAAAGACCTATTTAGAAGACGATTTTGAGGTGTCAAATAGTGAACTAGTCTCTGCAACTATTTAGATGTGGCTCGTCGCTAGCTTTCATTTGAGTACTCGTGGAGCCAAAACTGACTTCGTATGAGGAAGTTATGCCTGTTTTACTGAACAGTGCACAAAACAGATTCCAATCCGAATTCAACTACGAGATTGAGTCTAGATAGATCCGAATTTTTATTTTTTTTCCTTCTCTTTTTTTTCCTCACACTTTTTTTTCTTTTTCTTTCTCTCTTTTTTTTCTGAACTTTTTTTCTCTCTTTTTTTTTCTTTTTTTTCTCTCCCTCTTTCCAAAACAAAATAGATAAGATGCAGATTGGATCAAGCGAAGATGTGAACAACCTCAACTATGATGAAGACAATGAACGGTGGGTAGCACGTGGTGGAAATTGATGAATGGGATGGTGGACAGCGGAAGGAATAATGATGCAGCGGCGGCGTGACTAATGTCAACAGAACTCGAAACTCTAAAGGAACTAGACACTAAGACCAGCAACTCGACACGACGATGCAACCGATAATTCAATAATGCAAACAATGAAAAGAAAACTGCAAAGGCTCAGACTGGCTTGGACAAAGGATGAATAGATCTAACTTTTTTGCGGCTTTTTTTCGACAATAGGTAAGAAAATAAATCTAACCTAGGGATAACTGGAAATTCTCACCGAGCAACCTGAAAACTGATACCACTTGATAGAGGCAAAGGTGTCCCGATCTTTCGATGAGATGATAACTATCGATTTGGTGGAGACAACTTTGACGATCCGACTACAAACGTGCACGACGTTGCGCCTTATCAATCGCTAAACCAATCTCCTGAGGTTACTGACGATGCCGGAAGCACGATCAGCCTGACCACGAAGGTCTATTCCTGCAAGCAATCGAAGAACGAGCAAGAATATGATAATGCAATCTGAATATTGCGAATATATATGAAGTATTGATAGTGGTGGGAATCCGTAAGCGGTCTTGGTCTGGTCGTTGGACACAAACGAAGTACACGAAGTTGCAATGGCTAACTTTTAACTAAACAAATTCCAAGGAAAAAGCTACTAGATGGATCTACTTATATAGGAGCAAGGGGTGGCGGCCAAGGAGGTGGGAGGACGTCCCAAGGCAGCCTAAAACCAACCCTAGGTCGTACAAGGCTCATGGGCCCAAGTGGAGGTGACCTTTGGACTTGTAGTTTGACTCGGATTCTGGTGCAACGTCAGATTGTTTCGACCATAACTCAATGCTCCGGACGAATTTAAAGGTGAATCCAATTGGGTTGGAAAGAGCACGAAATCTAGTTTACAACAAAAAAAGAATCACCCAATTCGGAGTCCGTATGAAAAAGTTGTTGGCGTTTTGAGTCAGGTATGTCTGTGCAGTCCGAATCTGAATCCAGAACGTGAGAGACTTGGACTCTATCTTCTCTTGGCCCAAAAGTGACGTGAGAGGACTTTTTGAACAGAACCTAAACTTCTCCTTTTGCCTTATCTTCATATGTGGATTGTACAAATGTCCCATACACCTGCAATTAGACAAAACACAAAAGTGTGTGAAGTATTTTTGTTCTGGATAACATAAATAGATTATTGAATAGTTTGCACTAGAAATCACCTGACAAATATGCATGTATGCAATATTTTTGGTCGTATCCAAGGTAGTCATGTCCTCATCAGCTGTCCAGTAGGCGTGGGAGGGAGCCCCAGGGCCTGAGGCCGGCGTTCCTGAGACTCCGGGGCATGTCCAGCCCCAACTCATTATTACGTGAGAGTGTCACGGGCGGTAATTCTTCACAGGCACCGGGCCTTCTTCACAGGCTCTGGGCCTTTCTTCTCAGGCTCTGGGCCTTGCTTCATGGATAGAACTTCCGGAGGTGCTGGATGTTCCAGGCATTCTGGATGGGTGTCCCATCCTACGTCTCCAGGCGCGCTGCACCCGGCCTGGAGACATGAACGACCCTGAACGGGCCCTCCCACATGGGCGAAAGCTTGTGCAGCCCTTCCCTGGAGAGGACCCGCCTCAGGACGAGGTCGCCTACCTCGAGCGTCCTGGAGCGGATGTTGCGGCAGTGGTACCGCCGCAGAGCTTGTTGGTACCTTGCCGCCCTCAATGCGGCTTCGCGACGGCGCTCCTCCCCCAGCACGAGATCCATCCCCCGCGTGGCGTCCTGCTGCGTTTCGTCGAACGCCAGGACCCGCGCGGAGCGATGCTTGACCTCGTGAGGAAGGACTGCCTCAGCTCCATAGACGAGGAAGAATGGAGTCTCGCCCGTTGGCTTGGTGGCAGTGGTACGGATGGACCACAGCACGGACTGGAGTTCGTCGTGCCAGCCCCTGCCGCAGGCCTCCAGCTTCTTCTTGAAGGTCCTGGTCTTGAGACCCCTCAGGACCTCAGCGTTGGCGCGTTCGGCCTGACCATTGCTCCTGGGGTGGGCCATCGAAGCGTAGCAGATCTGCGTTCCAAGGTTAGCACAGTAGGTTTTGAAGAGGTTACTAGTAAACTGCGAGCCGTTATCTATGATGATGCGGTTGGGGACCCCGAAGCGGCTCACGAGGCCCTTGATGAACTTGACAGCAGAGCCGACTGGAATGGTACGGACGGCTTCCACTTCCGCCCACTTGGTGAACTTGTCGATGGCGACGTAGAGATAGCGGTAGCCCCCTGGCGCTCGTGGGAACGACCCTAAGATGTCCAGCCCCCAGACCACGAACGGCCACGTGAGCGGAATGGTTTGGAGGCCCTGTGCAGGCTAATGGATCTGCTTGGCGTGGAATTGGCAAGCTTCACAAGACTTCACCAGCTCGGCCGCGTCGCTGAGTGCTGTAGGCCAATAGAACCCACTGCGGAACACCTTGCCAAAAAGGGTCCGTGACGACGAGTGGTGTCCGCAATCACCGCCGTGTATGTCAATCAGCAACTCCCTTCCTTGATCGCTGGAGATGCAGCGCAGCGTGACATCGTTCGGTCGGTTCCTGTACAACTCGCCGTCTTGAATGCAGTATGCCGTGGCCTGTCGGGCCACGCGCTCCACGTCTTCTTCCTTCTCGAGCAGCGTCCAGTGCATCAGGTACTCCTTGAATTCCTTGGTCCAGCACTCCTCCTGGGGCTCGAGTGCCAGGAGCAGCCGAGCTCCTGTGGTTGGGCCGCAGGCTGGGGCTCCCGTGGCCGGGGGCTGTGGGAGCTCCTCCCGAGGCTGAGTCGTGCTTGAAAGAGGTGGCGTAGCCGATGGCTTGAAGATCCGCTGTTCGAAGACGCCGGGCTCTTGCGGTTGCCGCGTGGATGCTCTCTTAGCGATCTCGTCGGCTTCCTTGTTGGTGCCCCGGGGCACGTGCTGCAGCTCCAGGCCCGAGAACTGCTTTTCCATCTTGCGTACCTCCGCAAGGTAGGCCTCCATGTGCTCGTCCTTCGGCTCGTACACTTTGTTGGAGAAGTTGACGAGGAGCTGCGAGTCGCCCTTGACGGTAAGGCGCCTCACCCCCAGAGCCGCCGCGGCCTTCAGGCCAGCTATGAGGCCTTTGTATTCTGCGATATCGTTGGAGACCTTCTCGCCGTGCTGGAAGCAGAGTTGCACAGCGTAGTAAAGCTTGTCCTGAGTGGGCGAGATGAGCACTGCTCCAGCCCCCGCGCCCTGGTGCGCGAAGGCGCCATCGAAATACATGACCCAGCCGTCTGGTGCCTCACTTCCTGGGGAGGTGGACCGGTCTTCTCCTTCCTCAAGAGCCGGGGCATCGGTCCATTCTGCCACAAAATCGGCGAGCGCGGCTCCCTTGAAGACCCTGGTAGTGCTGAACTCCAGCTGGAATGCTTGCAGCTCGATGTTCCATTCAGCGACCCTTCCGGCCGAGTTCGGGCTCCTGAGTACCCTCTCCAATGGGTAAGATGAGACGACCTTGATGGGGTGGCCCTGGAAGTAGTGTCGCAGCTTGCGCGAGGCCACCAAGAGTGCGAGCAGGAGCTTTTGCGGCATGGGGTAGCGTGCCCTCGCGTCCTGCAGTACGGTGCTGACGAAGTACACCGGGTGCTTGACGAGGGCTGGCACACTGTTGAGGCTCGGGTCCTGCGTAGATTGTGGCATATCCTGAGGTGGAGGGTTTCCTGAGACCTGACCGTCCTCAGGAGCTTCTGTGATGTTGCCCTACTAAGCTTGGTCTTCCGCCGCTGACGGCTCTGCCGCGCCTTCCTGACCCTGCGCTGCATCAGCTCTGGCTTGGCGTGGCGCACCCTTGTCTTGGCGCTCCTCCCGAACCGCCACCAGCGCCGCGCTGGCGGAGTATGGGGTGGCGGCAAGGTAAAGTACCAGAGGCTCGAGAGGCCGTGGTGCCACCATCACCGGGGGGCTGGTGAGGTATTTCTTGAGGTCTTGGAAGGCCCGGTCGGCCTCCGGGGTCCACTCGAAGGGGCCCTTCTTCTTCATGAGCTTAAAGAAGGGCAAGGGCGCTCGCCTAGCTTGGAGATGAAACGCCCTAACGCGGTCACCCGCCCTGCTAGCTTTTGCATCTCCTTAAGGGTCTGTGGTGGGCTCATATCTTCGATGGCCTTGATCTTCTTCGGGTTCGCCTCGATCCCTCTGTGGGATACGAGGAACCCTAGTAGCTTACCGGAGGGGACGCCAAACACGCACTTCTCCGGGTTAAGCCTCAAGTTCACCCTGCGCAAGCTCTCAAAGGTCTCCTCCAAGTCTTGAATCAAAGTCCTTGCCTCGCGAGATTTGACCACTATGTCATCAACGTAGGCCTCTGTGTTCCTGCCGAGCTGCCGCCCCAAGGCGATGTGCATCAGCCGCAGAAAGGTTGCGCCCGCGTTGCGTAGGCCGAAGGGCATGCAGGTGTAGCAGTACACCCCACACGGTGTCAGGAAGGCCGTCTTCTCCACATCCTCCACCGCCATCTTGATTTGATGGTATCTAGAGAACGCATCCAGGAAACATAGCAAGTCGCACTCGGCGGTGGAGTCGACGATTTGATCGATGCGCGGAAGGGGGAACAGATCTTGGGGGCAAGCTTTGTTAAGGTTGGTGAAGTCGACGCACATCCGTTCCTTCCCACCTTTCTTCGGTACCACGACAGGGTTCGCCAGCCATTCGGGGTATCGAACCTCTCGGATGGTACCTGTTGCCTCCAGCTTGCGCGTCTCTTGGACGATGAAGGCCTGCTTCTCAGTGGACTGCCGTCTTGCCCGCTGCTTCACGGGGCGCATGTTGGGGCACACCCTTAGATGATGCTGGATCACCTCTCTCGGGACCTCCACCAGCTGATTGGGCTCCCACGCGAATATCTCCTTGTTTGCACGCAAAAACCTCACCAACGCTTCTTCTTGTCCCGGGTCAAGGCTGGTTCCTATGGTAAAGGTGGCTCCTGAAGACCCGTCCTCGTCAACCGGCACCTGCCTGGTCTCTGCCTTGCCTTGGGTGAACAACTGCTTCTTCTTGGCGGGCGCGGTCTCCTTGGCCTCGGGCGTACTGGCGCCGGCTGGCTGCGCTGCTGCCGCGGTCTTGAAGGCGAGCCTGAGCGCCGTCACTGCCTCCTTAGTGTCCCCCTTGATGGTGAGGACGCCCTTGCTCCCTGGCATCTTCATGAGGTTGTAGGCCGGGTGAGTCACCGCCATGAACTGAGCAAGAGCCAGGTACCCGAGTATGGCATTGTACGGGAGACCGATGGGGGCGATGTCGAAGTCCACCAGCTCAGTGCGGTAGTTGCCGCGTGTGCCGAAGGTGACAGGGAGGCGGATCTACCCCAGAGAGTGGGCAGCTCCACCACCCACTCCCGAAAAAGGCTTGCTGAGGCTGAGCCGCTCGGGCGGCACGTGGAGGAGGCTGAAGGCTTCTACGGAGAGCAAGTTGAGGCCGGCACCTCCGTCGATGAGGGTCTTGGTGACGACCACGTTGCCGATGGTAGGCGTGCAGAGCATTGGGAGTATGCCAGAGCCGGCGGTGGAGCCGGGGTGGTCTTCTGATTCGAAGGTGAGGTCGGCCTCCGGCGCAGCCCAACCCGGCGGAGCCCCCAGACGCTAGGAGGCTGCCCCAATCTGACGGAAGAAAGGCTTGACGTGGCCATCTGAAGGCGGTGCTTGAGAGCCACCCAGCAGCGCCGCGACTGCGTGGTGCGCCGGCACCGCGTAGCGCGCGGTGAAGAGGTTGCGGAGTTCCTCCCAGGACGCCACCGTGGACCCCGGGAGGTTGAGCAGCCAGGCGCGCGGCTCGCGGGCGAGGGCCATGGGGAACCAATTGGCCATGATCTTGTCGTCGCCTCCGGCTTCAAGGACGGCCTCCTCGTACTCCAGCAGGAACGGCGCCGGATCTGCCGCGCCGTCGTAACGCGGCGTCATCTCCGACTTGAATTTGGTTGGCCACCGCACCTGCTGTAGGGCGGGGGCCAGGTCCCGGTACCCAGACTCCCTGCTGCTGGTGTCGGTCGCAGAGGCGGGTGGCGGCGCACCTGCCATGGGAGCGAAGCACGGTGGCACGGGGCGCAGGTTGGTGGAGAGGAGCTCCGGCGCGCCCCTACCTGGCGCGCCAAATGTCGGATGTGGGGTTCCGGCAAACCCTTAAGGTTCGAACACTGGGGTGCGCGCGAAGTCTCTCCCTCCTACCGATCTACGCTCTAGCTCGCGAAGATCTCGCGGATGAACTCGACGAACTTGCAACACAGAAACACGCGGGGTTTATACTGGTTCGGGCCACCGTTGTGGTGTAATACCCTACTCCAGTGTGGTGGTGGTGGATTGCCTCTTGGGCTGATGATGAACTGTACAAGGGAAGAACAGCCTCTTGAGGTTGAGGTGTTCTTGTGCTTGTGAACTTGTGGCGTGAGGATTCGATGCCTCTACTGTGGTGGCTAGCTCTACTTATATAGGCCCTGGTCCTCTTCCCAAATATCGAGCGGGAAGGGAGCCAACAACGCCGGGCAAATTTAAAGGGGGACAGCTAGTACAAGCTATCCTGACAAAAGCGGTCTTTGCCTGCGAAAAGCTCTGGGGTGACGCCGTCTTGGGCTCCACGATGACCTCCACCTTGCCGTCCTCCGGTCTTGGTCTCGTTGCACCAATATGGCAACCTTTGCCTGATGCCTCGGTTCTCTTCGCCTGCGCTGGCCTCCTTAGCACCGAAGAAGAAATAGGGACGCTGCGCGCACTAGCGCCCGCCTGGCACCCGTTCGTCATGGTTCACGTCACGAAAGCCTCATGAGGTTTGCCTCGCCTTGATATCTCCGCTCCTCGTGAGCCTGCTTGGCTAGGCCGCTCCAGAGGAGGTCTTGCGTCGTCTGCCTCGCGAGGCTTGGACCCTCGCGAGGGTCTTGGGTGCCTTGTTGACGAAGATGGGCCGTACGGCCTGCTGCTTGGCCACGCTGTGGGCCGCAGGCAGGCAAGTCTGGGGACCCCCGTTCCCAGAACGCCGACAGATATCACAATATGTCTTATTTAATAAATGCACATATATAGTTGGTAATGGATGGAAGGCTCGGCCTTTGGCCTGGTGTTTTGTTCCACTCATGCCGCCCTAGTTTCCATCGTACGAGTGTTATGTTCCTTGATTTTGCGTTCCTAACACGGTTGGGGTTTATGTGGCCCCCTTGACAGTTCGCTTTGAATAGAACTCTTCCAGCAAGACCCAACATTGGTTTTACCATTTACTCAACTTAATAACTAAACATGATAATAAATTTGACGCATAGGGGGTCGCGTCCCCGAGGATTCTTAATTCCATATAATACAGAGGGGCCAGTGCTGATGGTGTTGGTCCCAAACTAGAGCCCCTTGCAGCGCCTCCACAGGGAAACTCAAGGACTGGTTTTAGTTGTACGGACTGCTCATCCGGTCCTGGCCTGAGACGAGATACGCGCGGCTACTATCAGGGTGTCGGCACGCCGGGAGGTCTTGCTAGACTTGTTTTACCATTGTCGAAATGTCTTGTGAACCGGGATTCCGAGTTTGATCGGGTTGTTCCGGGAGGAGGAGGATTTTCCTTCGTTGATCGTGAGAGCTTGTGATGGGCTAAGTTGGGACACCCCTGTAGGGTATGAACTTTCGAGAGCCATGCCCGTGGTTATGTGGCAGATGGGAGTTTTTAATATCCGGTTGTAGTGGACTTGAACTAAACTCAATTAAAATACACCAACTGCATGCGTAACCATGACGGTCTCTTTTCGAGTGAGTCGAGAAGAGAACACGATGGGGTTATGTTTGAACGTAAGTAGTTCAGGATCACTTCTTGATCATTATTAGTTTGGACCGTTTGCGTAGTTTCTCATTTTACTCTTATACTCGTAAGGTAGCCACCATACAATGCTTAGTCGCTTTCTACAACCTCACCACTTATCCATCACATACCCATTAAGCTTTGCTAGTCTTGGTACCCATGGTAATGGGATTGCTGAGTCCTCGTGGCTCACAGATTACTACAACCACAGTTGTAGGTTCACGTAATGCGATGATCATGACGCAATAGCGATGTTTACTTGTTTTGGAGTTCTTGTCCTGCTTCTTCTTTGTTCAGGGGATAGGTTCCTGGTCGGCAGCCTGGGCTAGCAGGGTGGATGTCATTTGAGTTTCTGTTTGTGTTACATCCGTAGTCAGATGTTGTTCTCATGTATGATGTATGAATGTATTCTTGTGGCATTTGTATGCCTTGTATGTATCCCCATCTATTATGTAATGGTACGATGTAAAGATATCCACCTTGCAAAGCATTTCAATATGCGGCTCTATCCTTGGTGGGACCTTCGAGTTCCTCTCGGATAGGATCACATATTAGGTGTGACAAGTTGGTATCAGAGCCTCGACCGACCATAGGAGCCCCCTTGTTTGATCGTAGTTGGCCATTGTCAAGTCTAGAAGAAAACTTTTCCGAGTCTAGTTATATCGGAGAGTAGGAATTCTTTTTACTCTTCAGTCCCTTCGTTGCTCTGGCGAGGAATCAAGATGTAGGTGTTTTGATTCTTCTACTCTTCCACTTCAAAAAAATTCTTTAGGGTCACGCAGGTGTTTTCGTTCGTTGTCCATCCTTTGTTTAACCGGTGCACTTCTCTTCGGGTTATTCCAACCTCTACAACTTTTGCAACATCGATTCCCAGTTTCCCCAATGGAGTTCAATCCTTTTCAAGTTCAATCCTCAGTTCTTCTAAAATGGTGTCCATTCCATTCGTCCCAAGTTTACTTCATTTTCCCACCCAACTTTTCTTCCCGGGAGTTTGAAGAATCTAATTGAGTATCATTTTTATTCGTGTGAAGCCTCTTCATTCTTTCCTCAATTATTACAACCGGTGGATTCTAGTTCGTCATTCTCTCCCTCGTCCTCTTCTCCACTGGATTCAATTCAAGTTTTTCGGATTGATCGTATTCCTTTCCTTAGCTGATAGAGGCAAAGGTGTCCCGTCTTTCGATAAGATGATGGATATCGCTTTGGTGGAAGTCGACTTTGACGATCCGACTATGAACGTGCGATGACGTCGCGCCTTAGCAATCGCTAAACCAACTCCGAGAGGTTATTGACCACGCCGGAGCACGATCAACCTGACCACGAGGGTCTGTTTCCTGCGAGCAAACGAAGAACAAGCAAGAAACTGAGATTGCAATCTGGATATTGCGAATATAAGATGAAAGCTTTATTGATCCAGGTGGGGTTCTGTGACGTCTTTGTCTGGTCGTTGAACACAAATGAAGTACGCGAAGTTGCAGCTATGGCGAACTTCTAATCTAAACAAAACCCAAAGTCTAAACGACGCCCTAAGGGCTGTATATATGGAGGAAGAGGGGGGAATTTCGTGGCCCTTGGGGAAGGGGTCCGAAACCAACCCTATCTCTTGTTTCCCAACACATACGGACTCTAAAAATAGCCTATACTCAAGTATTTCGAAATTACATGGGCCTGGCCCAATAATAAGGTGACGCGGCACCTAGAATAGCCTCTGGACGAAAGTTATGAAGTAGCATCTTGTATATTTCTTCCAAGGCTTCATGCACGCATTATGGTGGCTTCAATGTCCTGAAATCATCACTTGTAACTCCGTTCTTGTCCCCCATGCGCATGCCATCATCTCCATGCTTCTTCTTGCTCCAATGTTCATCCTTCTCAAAGCTAGGCCCTTCATTTGTAAGCAAAACAAATGTATCCAATTTAGGCAGCATCATATTCTCATGAACATTAGAATCATTACCAAGAAACGAAAGTACCTGGTAATTTAATTGGCGTGCGCGAGCTCTAGTAATTGGTCCAGTATGTATAGCAGCAGGGGCTGTGGGTGTAACAGTGGTATTGATGTCATCATCAACCGCACCGGCCCGAGAGGCCCATCGTAGGCCCTCCCGGGCCCGAACCCCACCGCCGCTCGCCGACAACCTGCTCGTCGTCCCGCCGGCCCTCTACCTCGCGCACGATGACGCCGCTCTATCCCTGCCCGCGTGGGTCCTGCAAGCCCGCGAACCTCCACCGAGTCGCCCAGACCGAGTGTCGTGGTTATTTCACGACAGATGTCCTAGTGTGAGGACTTAGTCGTGGAGCCATCGCAAGGTAGTTATCTTAAAGGGGTTAAAGCGGGACAAAGGACGCAAGGAGTTTATACTGGTTCGGCCCCTTACGGTGAATGTAAAAGCCTAATCCAGTTGATGTGGAATTGCTAGGGTTTCGATGACCAGGGAGCAAATACGCTTTGCCTGGTTCTCGATCTGTTGTTTCTTGTCCCTAAACCGCCGCCGGGTCGTCCCTTTATATACACAGGTTGACGCCCGACGGTCTACAGAATCCCGGCCGGCTCATAAGCGTGTCCGGCTCGGTTTCTACCCTTTCCTATGTCGGTGTACAGGAGGGGCACAATTTTGTACACCTTTACTTGTGCACGGGCAGTCGGAGCCGCGCCCACGGTCACACTAAGCGGAACAGGGGAGGTGAGCCAAGGTAAGACCGAAGCCCAAGATAACCAGAGCAACGCCAAGGCGAAGACCACAAAGAGCAGAGGGACGAAGCAGGTTCCCCCGGCAAGACCCTTGCCGGGGCAGCTCGCCCCACTCCAACAGACCGAGCCACCCTTGAGCCCACGGTCTCCAGTGTCGGTGTACAAAAAGAGGGGCACGCTTTTGTACCCCTTTACCTGTGCACGGGCCGGAGCCGCGCCCACGGTCACACCAAGCAGAAAAGGGGAGGTGAGCCAAGGTAAGATCGAAGCCCAAGATAATCAGAGCAACACCAAGGCCGAGACCACAAGGAGCAGAGGGACGAAGCAGGCTCCCCCGGCAAGACCCTTGCCGGGACAGCCTCAACAGCCCCGGCAAGACCCTTGCCGGGGAAGCTCGCCCCACACCAACAGAGCAAGCCACCCTTGAGCCCACGGTCCCCAACGCCATCATCCACGTGGGGCCAGGGCTCGGGAAGGCACCTCTGTGGTGGCATGCAGATCTAGGTGAAGACATATTCAAGATCAGATGAGGATTAGAAGACGACGATCCTCGGCAAGATCCTTGCCGAGGAAGGCCACCAGACCCCCGGCAAGGCCCTTGCCGGGGACGACAGCGCGCCACGGCAAGACCCTTGCAGGGCCACACGGCAAGACCCTTGCCGGGCCACACGGCAAGACCCTTGCCGGGCCACCACCCGGCAAGGCCCTCACTAAGGACGCCAGCAGGGCCACCGCCAGGCCCACGCCAACCAAGCTTCCACCACCGTTCACATGCAGCTGCCAGCCCAACCAGCTGGGCGGGCACCTGCGTGGCAACATGCAGCCCCCAGGCCAACTCATCGAGCGCCTGCGTGGCGGCATGCAGATCTTCGTGAAGGCTCCACCACCGCGCCATCTCAGCTGCCTGCCTGCATACATGGCGCCGCGCGCATCGCTGGCCAAGGCGCGTGTCGAAGCAAGGAGGAGCGGCGACGGACGGGACTCGCCCCCGTCCTCGATAAAGCAGGGGGACACCTAAGCTACACATTAAATGTGTCTTGTCCTGTAATACGAGCGATAAGCTCAGGGCACTGTGCGCCTTTCCACCTCCTGTGTGCCACTGTGGCAGCCCCTTTCGACTATAAAAGGAGGCCCATTCCATACTGGAGAAGGATTCGGCTCTTTGGAACCGCGCACTCACCACAGCTAGTTCGAGAGCTCAAGAACTCTCTGAAATACACCCACCAAAGCAGGACTAGGGTTTTACGCATCCTCGCAGCCCGAACCTGGGTAAATGCTCCTTGTGCTGGCTACTGATGCTGCTCTTCTTGCAACCCTACGCCCCGGCAACCGTAGTAGGGATTCTTGTGATCCCATAGGTGTCGTTTCCCCCGACATCTTTGGCGCGCCAGGTAGGGGGCACAATTGTGAGAATCTGGTCTAGTAGTTAGCCTAGCAGTTCCTCGTCGCCATGGCTCGTAAGAAGAAGACGGCCACGGCGATCGGCTCGTTGGGAGCCGAACGGCCCGTGTCGGTGCGGACGAGCAGTGGACCGGTCGCGTACATGACCCGGGCCGCGGTCCGCGAGCACCAGCATCGCCCAGGAAGTCTGATGAGGTCACATTGTTACACCCACAGCCCCTGCTGCTATACATACTGGACCAATTACTAGAGCTCGCGCACGCCAATTAAATTACCAGGTACTTTCGTTTCTTGGTAATGATTCTAATGTTCATGAGAATATGATGCTGCCTAAATTGGATACATTTGTTTTGCTTACAAATGAAGGGCCTAGCTTGGAGAAGGATGAACATTGGAGCAAGAACAAGCATGGAGATGATGGCATGCGCAAGGGGAATAAGAACGGAGTTACAAGTGATGATTTCAGGACGTTGAAGCCACCATAATGCGTGCATGAAGCCTCGGACGAAATATACAAGATGCTACTTCATAACTTTCGTCCAGAGGCTATTCTAGGTGCCGCGTCACCTTATTATTGGGCCAGGCCCATGTAATTTCGAAATACTTAAGTATAGGCTGTTTTTAGAGTCTGTATGTGTGGGGAAACAAGAGATAGGGTTGGTTTTGGACCCCTTCCCCAAGGGCCACGAAATCCCCCCCTCTTCCTCCATGTATACAGCCCTTAGGGCGTCGTCTAGACTTTGGGTTTTGTTTAGATTAAAAGTTCGCCATAGCTGCAACTTCGCGTACTTCGTTTGTGTTCAACGACCAGACAAAGGCGTCACAGAACCCCGCCTTGATCAATAAAGCTTTCCTCTTATATTCGCAATATCCAGATTGCAATCTTAGTTTCTTGCTTGTTCTTCGTTTGCCTGCAGGAAACAGACCTTCGTGGTGAGGTTGATCATGCTCCGGCGTGGTCAATAACCTCTCAGATTTGGTTTAGCGATTGCTAAGGCGCGACGTCCTCGCACGTTCGTAGTCGGATCGTCAAAGCCGACTTCCTCCAAAACAATAGCCACCATCTCATCGAAAGACGGGACACCTTTGCCTCTATCAAGGGCACCGGGAATTAAGTCAATCTGATGCTCAATCCCTCGAATGGGAGGTAATCCCGGTGGCACGTCTTGTGGAAAGACGTCAGCAAACTCCTACAGAATGTTAGTGACAGCAGGAGGCAAAGAGGAAGGCACGTCCTCGAATGAAAATAATGCGTCTTTGCACACAAAAGCATAGCAAACAGATTTGCTGAAATCTAGCTCATCAATATCAGATTTGGTGGCAAATAAACATGCACTTTTCAATTTAATTTCAGAAGCAACACTAGATGGTTTATTATTGGGCTTCATTTGTTGCTCAAATTCTTTTGCCACAATCTGATTTTCACTCTTATTCTTCTCCTGTTTTGCTTTATTAGCTCTATTAATATCATCTTTCAAAAAGGAATCAGGAGTCATAGGAAGCAAAGTAATATTTTTATCCTTATGAACAAGAGTATACTGATTGTTTCTACCATGGTGTATAGAATTTTTATCAAATTGCCATGGTCGACCAAGTACCACATCACAATCAACATAATCAGCATATGTAGAGATACTAAAATGCACACGAACAGTACGTGTTACCTTAACCTTGCCGCTGTTGTTGAACCATTGGATGTAGTAAGGATGTGGATGTGGTCTTGTGGTGAGAGATAGCTTCTCCACCATCTCCATGCTAGCCAAGGTGTTGCAGCTCCCTCCATCTATGATGACGCGCACAGAGCGTTCCTTCACAACTCCCTTTGTATGGAACAAATTATGCCTCTGATTTTGCTCAGCTTGTGTGACCTGCACACTCAAAACACGTTGAGCAACTAAACATTCATACCTGTCAGCGTCTTCAGGAGCCATGTATTGCGTCTCATGATCAGAATCATCTCCACCGTGTTCTTCACGTGTGATAAGAGCCAATGTCTCCTCATCATAGTCACTAGCGGACTCATACCCACCAACCTCAGTAGCAATCATAAACACGCTGAGATTTGCATTCTCGCACATAATGTCCTCTTCCCTTACAGCGATGACAAATAATATCACTTGTGTGCCCTGTTGATGCCATGGAAGAAGAAGAGCTCTGTGCAGGCCCGACAGGTGCGCTCTTGGCAGATAGTGGTGGTTGTGCCTGCTTTCTTGTATCACGGCTTGAGGTGGAACCTGATGGAGGTGCTGGTGTAGTGGAAGTAGAAGATGCACGCGGTGTCCATGATGAAGGTCGACCTGCAGAAAAGTTAGTTCGCGCCAATGCTTGTCGATCCTGCACTTCACGTTCAGCTTTACAAAGATGGAATAAACGAGTGATATTAGTATACTCCTGATACTCTAGAATGGTCTGAATCTCTCTATTTAATCCACCCATAAAACGTGCAAGCATAACTTCGTTCTCCTCAACAATACCACATCTAATCATGCCAGTTTGTAATTCCTGATAAGATTCTTCTACAGAATTTTTCCCTTGTCGTAAACGCTGCAATTTTTGAAGCAATTCACGTTGATAATATGGTGGAACGCAACGAGTAGGCATAGCAGTTTTCAAAGCAGCCCAAGTAGCTGGAATAGGATATAATCTACAATGTTTAGACCACCATACACATGCAAAACTAGTGAAAGCACAAACAGCAGCAGCAACCCGTCTCTCCTCGGGATATTGTAAACATGTAAAACGTTGTTCAGTTTCTAACTCCCAAGTAAGATATATATCAGGAACATATCTACCCTCAAATGGTGGAATATTCAATTTCAGCTTAGGAATATGATTATTATCTCGTACCTGAGGTGGTGGTGCAGGCCTACCGTTGCGAATATATACCTGAGGTTGACCTGCTGGTGGTGGTGCTGGTGGCTGCACGTAGTTCTGATTTTGATCAACCTCATCCTCATAATCGCCCACATAATCGTCATCCTCCTCTGCCGCCGCAACAGCAGGAGCCAAAGAAGCATCAACAGTAGGTGCAGCGGCACCCGAATTTTGACCAGTCTCAATTGGAACGCACTGTGCTCGTCCCACTTGATTTGGAAGGCGGCGTTGGAGATGTTGTTGTTGTTGTAGAGGTGCGACAGGTGCAGCCGGTGGTGGTTGGGGAAGACGCTTGAGCAATTCATTAAACTTGTTATCCAGCTTTGTCTCGAACGACTTCTCCACGGAATCTATCTTCTCCATAGCCTCTTCAAATCTGTTTAGCACATCTCCCACCTGGCCACTCATCATTTGCTGAAATTTATCATGCAACTCCTTGTTCGTCATGTTCTCCCAGTCAGTCTCATCGGCTTGTGATCCTGCCATGGTTAGCAGCAATAGAAACACACAAGAATATGATCCTACAGACTACTAGGAAGTGGTGGTGATGGTGGTGTGTCACAAATCCTTCAAGCGAATCTCAAATTCTTACCAGTTCTTACCCAGCAGCAGGCAGCGATCGGCAACCGTTGTAGTCAAAACTCTCAAAGCTTGGATAGAGCGATTACCAGGGGGAGTCAAACGCACGACGTAGATGTATGTGGAGCTGGGAAGGCTTATAATATGGTAACAAAAAGGGTCAGCAATAATCAATTCAGAGATGCAAAGTTGAATAAACGCTCAATGACGGTACTGTGCTGGTCCTAGGCTAGACCGTGCTAGAGACGCAAGCCTAGAACACTAACAAAATCACGGCGCTGCACGTAACAAGGGAGGAGCACGCTCTGAATTTTTTTCTCTTTTTGCACTTTTTTTTTTGCACTTTTTTTTGCTCCGCAACAATTGTTTTCGAAAAAGTCTACAAATGGCCTAAAAACTGCCTAGCCAGAATTTTCCAGACTTAGTTTTTTTTGAAACTGGAACTATTTTTCTACTAGGGTAACACGGAAGTTTGGGAGTCCTTCTCTGTCACGACTCAGAGTATGGCGTGATCTGGAAATCCAAAACAGAGTAACAAAATACTGGACTAGGACTAGGACTGGTGGCGGAGATAAATCTGGTGGAACTCGGACTGGTGACGGAGATGAATCTGGTGGAACTCGGACTAGTGGCGGATATATGTTGCAGGTGGACTCAGATTGGCGTGATGGTGGCGGATATGTGGTGGCGTAGATGGACTCGGATTGGCGGTGAATATGTGGTGGTGGTATATGGCAGCGGCGTTGAAGTTGGTGCGGTGGTGGTATATGGTAGCAGCGATGATGATGATGCGGTGGTGATATATGGCAGCGGCGGCGTGACAACCTGTCAACAGAACTCGAAACTCTCAAGGACTAGACGCTAAGACCAGCAACTTAACACAACGATGCAACCGCAAAGTCAACAAAGCAAATACAGAAAAGATTATGCAAAGGCTCAGATTGGTTCGGATAGGATGAACTAACCCTAATTTTTTTTGGCTTTTTATGGACCATAGGTATGACGAACAGACTCGATCTAAACTACGAAAAACTGTAAAATCTCACCGAGCAACCTGGAAATCTGATACCACTTGATAGAGGCAAAGGTATCCCGTCTTTCGATGAGACGGTGGCTATCGTTTTGGAGGAAGTTTGATGAGGACATCAATACAATTATTACACCCACAGTCCCTGCTGCTATACATACTGGACCAATTACTAGAGCTCGCGCACGCCAATTAAATTACCAGGTACTTTCGTTTCTTGGTAATGATTCTAATGTTCATGAGAATATGATGCTGCCTAAATTGGATACATTTGTTTTGCTTACAAATGAAGGGCCTAGCTTTGAGAAGGATGAACATTGGAGCAAGAACAAGCATGGAGATGATGGCATGCGCATGGGGAACAAGAACGGAGTTACAAGTGATGATTTCAGGACGTTGAAGCCACCATAATGCGTGCATGAAGCCTTGGACGAAATATACAAGATGCTACTTCATAACTTTCGTCCAGAGGCTATTCTAGGTGCTGCGTCACCTTATTATTGGGCCAGGCCCATGTAATTTCGAAATACATAAGTATAGGCTGTTTTTTAGAGTCCGTATGTGTGGGGAAACAAGAGATAGGGTTGGTTTCGGACCCCTTCCTCAAGGGCCACGGAATTCCCCCCCTCTTCCTCCATATATACAGCCCTTAGGGCGTCGTTTAGACTTTGGGTTTTGTTTAGATTAAAAGTTCGCCATAGCTGCAACTTCGCGTACTTCGTTTGTGTTCAGCGACCAGACAAAGGCGTCACAGAACCCCACCTTGATCAATAAAGCTTTCATCTTATATTCGCAATATCCAGATTGCAATCTCAGTTTCTTGCCTGTTCTTCGTTTGCTCGCAGGAAACAGACCCTCGTGGTCAGGTTGATCGTGCTCCGGCGTGGTCGATAACCTCTCGGAGTTGGTTTAGCGATTGCTAAGGCGCGACGTCCTCGCACGTTCGTAGTCGGATCGTCAAAGTCGACTTCCATCAAAGCGATATTCATCATCTCATCGAAAGACGGGACACCTTTGCCTCTATCAAGTGGTATCAGATTTCCAGGTTGCTCGGTGAGATTTTACAGTTTTTCGTAGTTTAGATCGAGTCTGTTCTTCATAATAAACCATCTAGTGTTGTTTCTGAAATTAAATTGAAAAGTGCATGTTTACTTGCCACAAAATCTGATATTGATGAACTAGATTTCAGCAAATCTGTTTGCTATGCTTTTGTGTGCAAAGAGGCATTATTTTCATTCGAGGACGTGCCTTCCTCTTTGCCCCCTGCTGTCACTCACATTTTGCAGGAGTTCGCTGACGTCTTCCCACAAGACGTGCCACCGGGATTACCACCTATTCGAGGGATTGAGCATCAAATTGACTTAATTCCCGGTGCATCGCTACCCAACCGTGCACCATACCGTACCAATCCAGAGGAGACGAAGGAGATTATGCGTCAAGTACAGGAGCTGCTCGACAAAGGTTATATACGCGAATCTCTTAGTCCTTGTGCTGTTCCTATTATACTCGTGCCTAAAAAGGATGGTACGTCGCGTATGTGTGTTGATTGTAGAGGCATTAATAATATTACTATTCGTTATCGTCATCCTATTCCTAGGCTCGATGATATGCTTGATGAATTGAGTGGCTCTACAATATTCTCCAAAGTTGATTTGCGTAGTGGATACCATCAAATTCGTATGAAATTGGGAGATGAATGGAAAACTGCATTTAAAACTAAGTTTGGTTTATATGAGTGGTTAGTCATGCCTTTTGGGTTAACTAATGCACCTAGTACTTTCATGAGACTAATGAACGAAGTTTTACGTGCTTTCATTGGACGATTTGTGGTGGTCTATTTTGATGATATACTGATTTATAGCAAATCTTTGGAAGAACATTTGGAACATTTACGTGCTGTTTTTATTGCTCTACGTGATGCACGTTTGTTTGGTAACCTTGGGAAGTGCACCTTTTGCACCGACCGAGTATCTTTTCTTGGCTATGTTGTTACTCCACAGGGAATTGAAGTTGATAAAGCCAAGATTGAAGCTATTGAGAGTTGGCCGCAGCCCAAAACGGTCACACAAGTGCGGAGTTTTCTTGGACTCGCTGGTTTCTATAGGCGTTTTGTGAGAGATTTTAGCACCATTGCTGCACCTCTCAACGAGCTTACAAAGAAGGATGTGCCTTTTGTTTGGGGTACCGCACAGGAAGACGCCTTCACGGTATTGAAAGATAAGTTGACACATGCTCCTTTACTCCAACTTCCTGATTTTAATAAGACTTTTGAGCTTGAATGTGATGCTAGTGGCATTGGATTAGGAGGTGTGTTATTACAAGATGGCAAACCTGTTGCATACTTTTCTGAAAAATTGAGTGGGCCTAGTCTGAATTATTCTACTTATGATAAAGAACTATATGCTCTTGTTCGGACTTTAGAAACATGGCAACATTATTTATGGCCCAAAGAATTTGTTATACATTCTGATCATGAATCTTTGAAACATATTAAAAGTCAAGCTAAACTGAATCGTAGACATGCTAAATGGGTTGAATTCATTGAAACTTTCCCTTATGTCATTAAACACAAGAAGGGTAAAGAAAATGTTATTGCTGATGCATTGTCTCGTCGCTATACTATGCTTTCACAACTTGACTTCAAAATATTTGGTTTGGAGACCATCAAAGATCAATATGTGCATGATGCTGATTTTAAAGATGTATTGCAGAATTGTAAAGAAGGAAGAACCTGGAACAAGTTTGTCGTTAATGATGGATTTGTGTTCCGTGCTAACAAGCTATGCATTCCAGCTAGCTCTCTTCGTCTTTTGTTGTTGCAGGAGGCGCATGGAGGAGGATTAATGGGACACTTTGGCGTGAAGAAGACGGAGGACGTACTTGCTACACATTTCTTTTGGCCAAAGATGAGACGGGATGTTGAGCGTTTTGTTGCTCGCTGCACTACATGTCAAAAAGCTAAGTCACGACTCAATCCTCATGGTTTATATATGCCTTTGCCTGTACCTAGTGTTCCTTGGGAGGATATATCTATGGACTTTGTTTTAGGTTTACCTCGAACAAAGAAGGGGAGGGATAGCATATTTGTTGTCGTGGATAGATTCTCGAAAATGGCGCACTTTATACCATGTCATAAAAGCGATGATGCTGTTAATGTTGCTGATTTGTTCTTTCGTGAAATTATTCGCTTGCATGGTGTGCCAAATACTATTGTTTCAGATCGTGATACTAAATTTCTTAGCCACTTTTGGAGATGTTTATGGGCTAAGTTGGGGACTAAACTGCTTTTTAGTACTACTTGTCACCCCCAAACTGATGGACAAACTGAAGTAGTCAATAGAACATTGTCTACTATGCTTAGGGCTGTTTTGAAGAATAATAAGAAAATGTGGGAAGACTGCTTGCCTCATATTGAGTTTGCTTATAATCGTTCATTGCATTCTACTACTAAGATGTGCCCTTTTGAAATTGTGTATGGTTTCCTACCTCGTGCACCTATTGATTTGTTGCCTCTTCCATCTTCGGAGAAGGTTAATTTTGATGCTAAACAACGTGCTGAATTGATCTTAAAAATGCATGAGTTAACTAAGGAAAACATTGAGCGTATGAATGCTAAATATAAACTTGCTGGAGATAAGGGTAGAAAACATGTTGTGTTTGCACCTGGAGATCTTGTTTGGTTACATTTGCGTAAGGATAGATTTCCTGATTTGCGCAAATCAAAGCTAATGCCACGTGCTGATGGTCCTTTTAAGGTGTTAGACAAAATAAATGATAATGCATATAAACTTGAGCTGCCTGCAGATTTTGGGGTTAGTCCCACTTTTAATATTGCAGATTTGAAGCCTTATTTGGGTGAGGAAGATGAGCTTCCGTCGAGGACGACTTCATTTCAAGAAGGGGAGGATGATGAGGACATCAATACAATTATTACACCCACAGTCCCTGCTGCTATACATACTGGACCAATTACTAGAGCTCGCGCACGCCAATTAAATTACCAGGTACTTTCGTTTCTTGGTAATGATTCTAATGTTCATGAGAATATGATGCTGCCTAAATTGGATACATTTGTTTTGCTTACAAATGAAGGGCCTAGCTTTGAGAAGGATGAACATTGGAGCAAGAACAAGCATGGAGATGATGGCATGCGCATGGGGAACAAGAACGGAGTTACAAGTGATGATTTCAGGACGTTGAAGCCACCATAATGCGTGCATGAAGCCTTGGACGAAATATACAAGATGCTACTTCATAACTTTCGTCCAGAGGCTATTCTAGGTGCTGCGTCACCTTATTATTGGGCCAGGCCCATGTAATTTCGAAATACATAAGTATAGGCTGTTTTTTAGAGTCCGTATGTGTGGGGAAACAAGAGATAGGGTTGGTTTCGGACCCCTTCCTCAAGGGCCACGGAATTCCCCCCCTCTTCCTCCATATATACAGCCCTTAGGGCGTCGTTTAGACTTTGGGTTTTGTTTAGATTAAAAGTTCGCCATAGCTGCAACTTCGCGTACTTCGTTTGTGTTCAGCGACCAGACAAAGGCGTCACAGAACCCCACCTTGATCAATAAAGCTTTCATCTTATATTCGCAATATCCAGATTGCAATCTCAGTTTCTTGCCAGTTCTTCGTTTGCTCGCAGGAAACAGACCCTCGTGGTCAGGTTGATCGTGCTCCGGCGTGGTCGATAACCTCTCGGAGTTGGTTTAGCGATTGCTAAGGCGCGACGTCCTCGCACGTTCGTAGTCGGATCGTCAAAGTCGACTTCCATCAAAGCGATATTCATCATCTCATCGAAAGACGGGACACCTTTGCCTCTATCAAAGTTGACTTTGACAATCCGACTACGAACGTGCGAGGACGTCGCGCCTTAGCAATCGCTAAACCAACTCCGAGAGGTTATTGACCACGCCGGAGCACGATCAACCTGACCACGAAGGTCTGTTTCCTGGAGGCAAACGAAGAACAAGCAAGAAACTAAGATTGCAATCTGGATATTGCGAATATAAGAGGAAAGCTTTATTGATCAAGGTGGGGTTCTGTGACACCTTTGTCTGGTCGTTGAACACAAACGAAGTACGCGAAGTTGCAGCTATGGCGAACTTTTAATCTAAACAAAACCCAAAGTCTAAACGATGCCCTAAGGGCTGTATATATGGAGGAAGAGGGGGGGATTTCGTGGCCCTTGGGGAAGGGGTCCAAAACCAACCCTATCTCTTGTTTCCCCACACATACGGACTCTAAAAACAGCCTATACTCAAGTATTTTGAAATTACATGGGCCTGGCCCAATAATAAGGTGACGCAGCACCTAGAATAGCCTCTGGACGAAAGTTATGAAGTAGCATCTTGTATATTTCATCCGAGGCTTCATGCACGCATTATGGTGGCTTCAACGTCCTGAAATCATCACTTGTAACTGCGTTCTTGTTCCCCTTGCGCATGCCATCATCTCCATGCTTGTTCTTGCTCCAATGTTCATCCTTCTCCAAGCTAGGCCCTTCATTTGTAAGCAAAACAAATGTATCCAATTTAGGCAGCATCATATTCTCATGAACATTAGAATCATTACCAAGAAACAAAAGTACCTGGTAATTTAATTGGCGTGCGCGAGCTCTAGTAATTGGTCCAGTATGTATAGCAGCAGGGGTTGTGGGTGTAACAATGGTATTGATGTCCTCATCAAAGTCAGAGCCCGGCGAGCGGCGTCGTTCGCGCGCCAGACGACCGGCCGCACGTCACCAGATCCAAAGACGGGGCTGGGCCCCCCGTAGGCGGCGTGGGGCCCCCCGGGGGTGTCGTTGTGCCACCCCCGGGCGGCGCAGTGACCTCCAAGACGCCCACACCGGCGACCACCGCGCGCTCTTCCCATGGTGTGCGCGCCGAGCAGCGTCACCACGTTGGTGACCCTGGGCACCGCCGTGGGAAGAGCCATGTGCGTCATCCGCACGATGAAGGGGTTCAGCACGCTCGCTGAAGCGCTGGCAAAAATGGCACGCAGCCGCTGGGTCGTAACGGAGCTCCTTCTAACGTAGTTAGAAGTCGAAGCGCGCCGCGATCCACGCAGCTGTCGCCGCCGCCCACGCCAGCGGAAGCTTTGGCACGCGCGCAGCTGCTCCTCGACTTCCCTCCTGTTGCGGAGAAGCTCGACGAGTGGAGGACCACCATCCGGAGCCTCGTCGCCGTCACAAACATAAACGATCCGCGACCGGTGGGGCCCTCGGGTCGGTGCTCCACCGAGCCACCACATGCTGGCGCTGGGTGGACCGGGGGAGCTGCGGCCACGGTGCACTCTCCTCCTCCTCGCCAGCCGCCGCGGGCGTCGGCCCGTTGTGACGACACTTGTGATAATATCTCCATAGCGTCGTTTGACCCGCGGACCCTCCGCGACCAGAGCCAGGTCCTTCGGGAGCGAGCTCACAAAGACGCTCGAACCACCGTCGAGCGCCAGCGCGAAACGCGCCGCCAGTCGGACAAGCGGGCGGGACCCGCTATGGACCACCCGGCACCGGGGGGCCAGGGCGGCCTACCTTACGAGGTGGGCTGCCCGGCCTTTACCCGTGAGATGCGGCAGTTCCAGTGGCCGTCCCACCGCACGTTCAAGCCCGAACTCGGCGAGAAGTACACTGGCTAGACCCATCCGTCCGAGTTCCTCAGCATCTACACCATCGCGATGCAGGCTGCTGGAGCTCGCGACGACAAGGTGCTCGCCAACTATTTCCCGCTGGCGCTGAAGCCCAATGTGATGTCCTGGTTGATGCACCTGCCGGCGGATTCCATTTCTTCTTGGTCGGATCTGTGCCATGAGTTCATTGGCGCCTTCACAGGCGGCCACCAAGCTCATGGCCAGGCCAGCGATCTGCATATCATTCCCAGAAGGAAGGGGAAACCCTGCGCAAGTACGTCCAGAGATTCAGCCGGGTGCAGTACAACATCCCCGACGTTCATCCTGCCGCTGTGATCAGCGCGTTCCACCAGAACGTGCGCAACCGCAAGATGCGCGAAAAGCTGGCGATGACCAAAGTTAAGGATGTGGCCGAGCTCTACGTTCTGGCCGATAGGTGCGCCCAGGCTGAAGAGGGAAGGAAGTACCCCGGCGAAGACGCCGGCGCGGAAACCGACTCTACCGATGAAGACGTCGCCACCCGGATGAAGAAGGGCCGGCGTCGCAATAGGAAACGCAAAGGCAAGGCCGTGCTTACCGTTGAGGGATCTGACGATACAGGTGCCGGCAAGAAGGTCAAGGCAGACGCCCCCGGCAAGGAGATTGCCGGGTGCGCCGCCTGCCGGGCCTTGGCGGCTACCGACAAGCCAGGAAGCTCCGGCAAGCAATACTGCAAGATCCACCGCACCAAGGGCCACGACCTCCAAAACTGCCGACAAGTCGAGCTGCTTGCTGAGAAGCAAAAAGCTGAGTACGAGAGGCGGGACAAGGAGAAGGACCAGGACGGTGCTGAGGGATCCGGCAAGAAGCGTGGCGGCCAAGGAAGCCGCCCCGACAAGGACAACCAGCAAGAGAGGCCCACCCGGGGCCGTGACAAGAAACAAGAAGACGATGACCACGACGAGGACGACGGGTCTGGTGGGCAAGGGTTCCAGAAGGCTACGGAGGCCATGTGCGTCGATGGCGGCGCCTCGCTGCATACCTCCCACCGCCGACTCAAGCAGTGGGCGCGTGAGATTACAGCAGCCGAGCCGTCGTTCGATGCTCAGAAGCCGCTGAAGTGGTCCAGCACGCCCCTCATCTTTGACGCCGAGGACCACCTTGACCGCACTACCGCGGTCGGGTGTTTGCCATTGTTCGTCTCACCAACGATACGCAACCTCAGGGTGAACAAGATGTTGGTTGACGGCGGGGCCGGCCTGAACCTGATCTCGTCTGTCGTGATCAAAAGATTGCAAATCCCTGATGGAGACCTCGAGGAAACGGGCACGTTTCAAGGGGTCAATCCAGGGAGGAGCTAGCCGAAGGGGAAGGTCACACTGCCCGTGACGTTTGGAGGAGAGTTGAACTACAGGACGGAGAGGATCATCTTCAGCGTGGTCGAGATCCCCTTGCCCTACAACGGGATCCTCGGCCGCCCGGCACTAGCCAAGTTCATGGTGGCGTCGCACTACGCCTACAACATGCTAAAGATGCCCGGGCCGTTGACCATCATCTCCGTCCCCCTGACAAGAAGGACGCGCTGATCTGCGCCGACCAACTCTACCGGGAAGCAGTTGCGGCAGCTGCCGTCAAGGCACCTGCTCCTGCCGCTGAAGGCCCAGGAGGGAAGAAGAAGCCCGGCAAGACCTCTCGCACCCACTCCGGCAAGCGCACCTCCTCGGAGTGTTGTGCTACCGTCGAGGACGTGCCAAAGAGCTCTACCGACAAGAGCAAGAGATCCAGAGCCGAGCCGTCGCAGACCAAGAAGGTGCCCGTCAGGGAGGATGACACAGGAGGGGCCTTCACCATAGGCTCCACTCTCGACAGCAAATAGGAAGGCGCGCTCATCACCTTCCTGCGGGCGAATGTCGACGTGTTTGCGTGGCAAGCATCCGACATCCCCGGTGTTCCCAGGGAGGTGATTGAGCACCACCTAGCTGTCTGCCCCCACGCGCGGCCCGTCAAGCAGAAGGTCAGAAAGCAGGCTGTCGAGAGGCAGGAGTTCATCACAGAGGAGATCTGGAAGTTCGAAGCGGCAGGTTTGGTGTGAGGAGTGCTCCACCCGACGTGGTTGGCCAATCCGGTATTGGTGCGCAAGGCGAATGGGAAGTGGACGCTGTGTATTGATTACGCAGATATCAATAAGGCTTGTCCTAAGGACCCCTTCCTGTTGCCGCGCATCGACCAGATTGTTGACTCCACAGCCGGGTGTGATCCGTTATCATTCCTCGACGCCTACTCAGGCTACCACTAGATCTTCATGACAAGAGAGGATGAAGAGAAGACAACATCCATCACCCCATGTGGTACGTATTGCTTTTTACGGATGCCTTTCGGGTTGAAGAGTGATTGCTCAACGTTCGCAAGAGCAGTCCAAATTGGTTTTGAACCTCAGCTCCATAGAAATATGGAGGCATACATGGATGACATAGTGGTCAAAACCAAGGATGGGCCAACTCTTGTGCAAGATCTGGAAGAGACATTTGCCACCCTGCGCAAGATCAACCTCAAGCTGAACCCTGAGAAGTGTGTCTTCGGCGTTCCATCCGGCAAGCTTCTCGGGTTCTTTGTGTCGCAGCGCGGGATCGAGGCAAACCCAGACAAGATCAAGGCTATTGAGCAGATTGAGGCGCCCAAGCGGATCAAAGATGTGCGTCGGCTCACCGGCTGCGTTGCCACCATGAGCCGATTCATCTCCAAGTCCGCCGAGCGCGCCCTTCCCTTCTTCAAAATTTTGAAAAAGGCAGGCGCAATGGAGTGGACCCCAGAAGCCGAGGCAGCATTGCAGAATCTGAAGAAATATCTTTCCTCCACGCCAATAATGGTTGCGCCAAAACCACAAGAGTCGTTGATGC
This sequence comes from Aegilops tauschii subsp. strangulata, assembly GCF_002575655.3. NCBI lineage: Eukaryota > Viridiplantae > Streptophyta > Magnoliopsida > Poales > Poaceae > Aegilops > Aegilops tauschii. Next base: position 182,555,601 of record NC_053035.3, on the reverse strand, counting down.
TGTATCTGGCGGCGACGAATTAAGTGGTCAGCGCCGCGCTGGTGGCACAGAGGGAGGTCAACGAGGAGGCAGTGACGGCGGCAGAACCAGCGAATGGCAAGCCCAAAATTCCCCCGGTAGGGCCTGGTGCCAGCAAGGCGAGGCCCCCGGCAGAGTCTGATGCCGCCGAGGCAGTGATGAGGACATCAATACAATTATTACACCCACAGTCCCTGCTGCTATACATACTGGACCAATTACTAGAGCTCGCGCACGCCAATTAAATTACCAGGTACTTTCGTTTCTTGCTAATGATTCTAATGTTCATGAGAATATGATGCTGCCTAAATTGGATACATTTGTTTTGCTTACAAATGAAGGGCCTAGCTTTGAGAAGGATGAACATTGGAGCAAGAACAAGCATGGAGATGATGGCATGCGCATGGGGAACAAGAACGGAGTTACAAGTGATGATTTCAGGACGTTGAAGCCACCATAATGCGTGCATGAAGCCTTGGATGAAATATACAAGATGCTACTTCATAACTTTCGTCCAGAGGCTATTCTAGGTGCTGCGTCACCTTATTATTGGGCCAGGCCCATGTAATTTCGAAATACATAAGTATAGGCTGTTTTTAGAGTCCGTATGTGTGGGGAAACAAGAGATAGGGTTGGTTTCGGACCCCTTCCTCAAGGGCCACGAAATTCCCCCCCTCTTCCTCCATATATACAACCCTTAGGGCGTCGTTTAGACTTTGGGTTTTGTTTAGATTAAAAGTTCGCCATAGCTGCAACTTCGCGTACTTCGTTTGTGTTCAGCGACCAGACAAAGGCGTCACAGAACCCCACCTTGATCAATAAAGCTTTCATCTTATATTCACAATATCCAGATTGCAATCTCAGTTTCTTGCCTGTTCTTCGTTTGCTCGCAGGAAACAGACCCTCGTGGTCAGGTTGATCGTGCTCCGGCGTGGTCGATAACCTCTCGGAGTTGGTTTAGCGATTGCTAAGGCGCGACGTCCTCGCACGTTCGTAGTCGGATCGTCAAAGTCGACTTCCATCAAAGCGATATTCATCATCTCATCCAAAGACGGGACACCTTTGCCTCTATCAAGTGGTATCAGATTTCCAGGTTGCTCGGTGAGATTTTACAGTTTTTCGTAGTTTAGATCGAGTCTGTTCTTCATACCTACAGTCCACGAAAAAGCCACAAAAAAAAATTAGGGTTAGTTCATCATATCCGAACCAATCTGAGCCTTTGCATAATCTTTTTAGGGTTTTTGCTTTGTTGAATTTGCGGTTGCATCGTCGTGTCAAGTTGCTGGTCTTAGAGTCTAGTCTTTTAGAGTTTCGAGTTCTGGTCATAAGTTGTCACGCCGCCGCCGCACCATCATCATCGCCTTGCCATCTACCACCATTGCTTATCCGCCACCGCTTTGAATCCGTATCCATATACCACCACCGCTGCCATATACTACCGCCATATATCCACCACCAATCCGAGTTCTTTTCATAGTCGGTTTGTTTTAGAGATCCATATATTTTCCGTTTCGTGTTTCCTTGCCTGAGTAGGTCTGGAGACCCCCGGGCAGTTTTTAGGCCAAAATTTCGGCAACCAAAAATATTTTTTCCCTATCCTATTTTTAGGCCCCGGGTAGTGATTTGAGACACTCGCCATCATAGTGATTTTTTGTCGCACTTTTTCGTCGTCGCTGCCCTGATTTCCGAAAAAAAAAATAGTCAAAAAATTTTGCGCCCATCCTGTCAGTTTGACCTGGGAAGAGTTTTGAGACACTCGCCATTATAGTGATTTTTTCGCAAAAAAAAAAAAAAAAAAAGGAGGAGCGCAAAAAAAAAAGAGCGCAAAAAAAAAAGAGCGCAAAAAAAAAATTCCTGAGTGTGCTTTTCCCTTGTTTACGTGCAGCGCCGTGATTTTGTTAGTGTTCTAGGCTCGCGTCTCTAGCACGGTCTAGCCTAGGACCAGCACAGTACCGTCGTTGAGCGTTTATTCAACTTTGCATCTCTGAATTGATTATTGCTTACCATTTTGCTACCATATTATAAGCCTTCCCAGCTCCACATAAGTCTACATCGTGCGTTTGACTCTCCCTGGTAATCGCTATATCCAAGCTTTGAGAGTTTTTGACTACAACGGTTGCCGATCACCACCTGCTGCTGGGTAAGAACTGGTAAGAATTTGAGATTCGCTTGAAGGTTTTGTGACACACCACCATCCCACCACTTCTAGTAGTCTGCAGGATCATATTCTTTTGTGTTTCTATTGCTGCTAACCATGGCAGGTTCACAAGCCGATGAGACTGATTGGGCGAACATGACGAACAAGGAGTTGCATGATAAATTTCAGCAAATGATGAGTGGCCAGGTGGGAGATGTGCTAAACAGATTTGAAGAGGCTATGGAGAAGATAGATGCCGTGGAGAAGTCGTTTGAGACAAAGCTGGATAACAAGTTTACTGAATTACTAAAGCGTCTTCCCCAACCACCACCGGCTGCACATGTCGCACCTCTACAACAACAACAACCACATCTCCAACGCCGCCTTCCAAATCAAGTGGGACGGGCACAGCGCGTTCCAATTGAGATTGGTCAAAATTCGGGTGCTGCTGTCCCTACTGTTGATGCTTCTTTGGCTCCTGCTCCTGCGGCGGCTGAGGAGGATGACGATTATGCGGGCGATTATGAGGATGAGGTTGATCAAAATCAGAACTACGTGCAGCCACCAGCACCACCACCAGCAGGTCGACCTCAGGTATATATTCGCAACGGTAGGCCGGCACCACCACCTCAGGTACGAGATCATGACCATCTCCCTAAACTGAAATTGAATATTCCACCATTTGAGGGTAGATATGTTCCTGATATATATCTTACTTGGGAGTTAGAAACTGAACAACGATTTACATGTTTACAATATCCTGAGGAGAGACGTGTTCCTGCTGCTGTTTGTGCTTTCACTAGCTTTGCATGTGTTTGGTGGTCTGAACATTGTCGATTATATCCTGTTCCAGCTACTTGGGCTGCTTTGAAAACTGCTATGCGTACTCGTTGGGTTCCACCATATTATCAACGTGAATTACTTCAAAAATTGCAGCGTTTAAGACAAGGAAAAAATTCTGTAGAAGAATATTATCAGGAATTACAAACTGGCATGATTAGATGTGGTATTGTTGAGGAGAATGAAGCTATGCTTGCACGTTTTATGGGTGGATTAAATACAGAGATTCAGACCATTCTAGAGTATAAGGATTATAATAATATCACTCGTTTATTCCATCTTGCTTGTAAAGCTGAACGTGAAGTGCAGGATCGACAGCCATTGGCGCGAACTAACTTTTCTGCAGGTCGACCTTCATCATGGACACCGCGTGCATCTTCTACTTCCACTTCACCATCACCTCCATCAGGTGCCACCTCCAGCCGTGATACAAGAAAGCAGGCACAACCACCACTCTCTGCCAAGAGCACACCTGCCGGGCCTGTGCAGAGCTCTTCTTCTTCCATGGCATCGACAGGGCACACAAGTGATATTATTTGTCGTCGTTGTAAGGGAAGAGGACATTTTGCGAGAGCATGCAAATCTCAGCGTGTCATGATTGCTACTGAGGATGGTGGGTATGAGTCCGCTAGTGACTATGATGAGGAGACTTTGGCTCTTATTACACGTGAAGAACATGGTGGAGATGATTCTGAAAATGAGACGCAATACATGGCTCCTGAAGACGCTGACAGGTATGAATGTTTAGTTGCTCAACGTGTTTTGAGTGTGCAGGTCACACAAGCAGAGCAAAATCAGAGGCATAATTTGTTCCATACAAAGGGAGTTGTGAAGGAACGTTCTGTTCGCGTCATCATAGATGGAGGGAGCTGTAACAACTTGGCTAGCATGGAGATGGTGGAGAAGCTATCTCTCACCACAAGACCACATCCACATCCTTACTACATCCAATGGTTCAACAACAGCGGCAAGGTTAAGGTAACACGTACTGTTCGTGTGCATTTTAGTATCTCTACATATGCTGATTATGTTGATTGTGATGTGGTACCCATGCAAGCATGTTCCTTATTACTAGGTAGACCATGGCAATTTGATAAAAATTCTGTACACCATGGTAGAAACAATCAGTATACTCTTGTTCATAAGGATAAAAATATTACTTTGCTTCCTATGACTCCTGATTCCATTTTGAAAGATGACATTAATAGAGCTAATAAAGCAAAACAGGAGAAAAATAAGAGTGAAAATCAGATTGTGGCAAAGGAATTTGAGCAACAAATGAAACCTAATAATAAACCATCTAGTGTTGTTTCTGAAATTAAATTGAAAAGTGCATGTTTACTTGCCACAAAATCTGATATTGATGAACTAGATTTCAGCAAATCTGTTTGCTATGCTTTTGTGTGCAAAGAGGCATTATTTTCATTCGAGGACGTGCCTTCCTCTTTGCCCCCTGCTGTCACTCACATTTTGCAGGAGTTCGCTGACGTCTTCCCACAAGACGTGCCACCGGGATTACCACCTATTCGAGGGATTGAGCATCAAATTGACTTAATTCCCGGTGCATCGCTACCCAACCGTGCACCATACCGTACCAATCCAGAGGAGACGAAGGAGATTATGCGTCAAGTACAGGAGCTGCTCGACAAAGGTTATATACGCGAATCTCTTAGTCCTTGTGCTGTTCCTATTATACTCGTGCCTAAAAAGGATGGTACGTCGCGTATGTGTGTTGATTGTAGAGGCATTAATAATATTACTATTCGTTATCGTCATCCTATTCCTAGGCTCGATGATATGCTTGATGAATTGAGTGGCTCTACAATATTCTCCAAAGTTGATTTGCGTAGTGGATACCATCAAATTCGTATGAAATTGGGAGATGAATGGAAAACTGCATTTAAAACTAAGTTTGGTTTATATGAGTGGTTAGTCATGCCTTTTGGGTTAACTAATGCACCTAGTACTTTCATGAGACTAATGAACGAAGTTTTACGTGCTTTCATTGGACGATTTGTGGTGGTCTATTTTGATGATATACTGATTTATAGCAAATCTTTGGAAGAACATTTGGAACATTTACGTGCTGTTTTTATTGCTCTACGTGATGCACGTTTGTTTGGTAACCTTGGGAAGTGCACCTTTTGCACCGACCGAGTATCTTTTCTTGGCTATGTTGTTACTCCACAGGGAATTGAAGTTGATAAAGCCAAGATTGAAGCTATTGAGAGTTGGCCGCAGCCCAAAACGGTCACACAAGTGCGGAGTTTTCTTGGACTCGCTGGTTTCTATAGGCGTTTTGTGAGAGATTTTCGCACCATTGCTGCACCTCTCAACGAGCTTACAAAGAAGGATGTGCCTTTTGTTTGGGGTACCGCACAGGAAGAAGCCTTCACGGTATTGAAAGATAAGTTGACACATGCTCCTTTACTCCAACTTCCTGATTTTAATAAGACTTTTGAGCTTGAATGTGATGCTAGTGGCATTGGATTAGGAGGTGTGTTATTACAAGATGGCAAACCTGTTGCATACTTTTCTGAAAAATTGAGTGGGCCTAGTCTGAATTATTCTACTTATGATAAAGAACTATATGCTCTTGTTCGGACTTTAGAAACATGGCAACATTATTTATGGCCCAAAGAATTTGTTATACATTCTGATCATGAATCTTTGAAACATATTAAAAGTCAAGCTAAACTGAATCGTAGACATGCTAAATGGGTTGAATTCATTGAAACTTTCCCTTATGTCATTAAACACAAGAAGGGTAAAGAAAATGTTATTGCTGATGCATTGTCTCGTCGCTATACTATGCTTTCACAACTTGACTTCAAAATATTTGGTTTGGAGACCATCAAAGATCAATATGTGCATGATGCTGATTTTAAAGATGTATTGCAGAATTGTAAAGAAGGAAGAACCTGGAACAAGTTTGTCGTTAATGATGGATTTGTGTTCCGTGCTAACAAGCTATGCATTCCAGCTAGCTCTCTTCGTCTTTTGTTGTTGCAGGAGGCGCATGGAGGAGGATTAATGGGACACTTTGGCGTGAAGAAGACGGAGGACGTACTTGCTACACATTTCTTTTGGCCAAAGATGAGACGGGATGTTGAGCGTTTTGTTGCTCGCTGCACTACATGTCAAAAAGCTAAGTCACGACTCAATCCTCATGGTTTATATATGCCTTTGCCTGTACCTAGTGTTCCTTGGGAGGATATATCTATGGACTTTGTTTTAGGTTTACCTCGAACAAAGAAGGGGAGGGATAGCATATTTGTTGTCGTGGATAGATTCTCGAAAATGGCGCACTTTATACCATGTCATAAAAGCGATGATGCTGTTAATGTTGCTGATTTGTTCTTTCGTGAAATTATTCGCTTGCATGGTGTGCCAAATACTATTGTTTCAGATCGTGATACTAAATTTCTTAGCCACTTTTGGAGATGTTTATGGGCTAAGTTGGGGACTAAACTGCTTTTTAGTACTACTTGTCACCCCCAAACTGATGGACAAACTGAAGTAGTCAATAGAACATTGTCTACTATGCTTAGGGCTGTTTTGAAGAATAATAAGAAAATGTGGGAAGACTGCTTGCCTCATATTGAGTTTGCTTATAATCGTTCATTGCATTCTACTACTAAGATGTGCCCTTTTGAAATTGTGTATGGTTTCCTACCTCGTGCACCTATTGATTTGTTGCCTCTTCCATCTTCGGAGAAGGTTAATTTTGATGCTAAACAACGTGCTGAATTAATCTTAAAAATGCATGAGTTAACTAAGGAAAACATTGAGCGTATGAATGCTAAATATAAACTTGCTGGAGATAAGGGTAGAAAACATGTTGTGTTTGCACCTGGAGATCTTGTTTGGTTACATTTGCGTAAGGATAGATTTCCTGATTTGCGCAAATCAAAGCTAATGCCACGTGCTGATGGTCCTTTTAAGGTGTTAGAGAAAATAAATGATAATGCATATAAACTTGAGCTGCCTGCAGATTTTGGGGTTAGTCCCACTTTTAATATTGCAGATTTGAAGCCTTATTTGGGTGAGGAAGATGAGCTTCCGTCGAGGACGACTTCATTTCAAGAAGGGGAGGATGATGAGGACATCAATACAATTATTACACCCACAGTCCCTGCTGCTATACATACTGGACCAATTACTAGAGCTCGCGCACGCCAATTAAATTACCAGGTACTTTCGTTTCTTGCTAATGATTCTAATGTTCATGAGAATATGATGCTGCCTAAATTGGATACATTTGTTTTGCTTACAAATGAAGGGCCTAGCTTTGAGAAGGATGAACATTGGAGCAAGAACAAGCATGGAGATGATGGCATGCGCATGGGGAACAAGAACGGAGTTACAAGTGATGATTTCAGGACGTTGAAGCCACCATAATGCGTGCATGAAGCCTTGGACGAAATATACAAGATGCTACTTCATAACTTTCGTCCAGAGGCTATTCTAGGTGCTGCGTCACCTTATTATTGGGCCAGGCCCATGTAATTTCGAAATACATAAGTATAGGCTGTTTTTAGAGTCCGTATGTGTGGGGAAACAAGAGATAGGGTTGGTTTCGGACCCCTTCCTCAAGGGCCACGAAATTCCCCCCCTCTTCCTCCATATATACAACCCTTAGGGCGTCGTTTAGACTTTGGGTTTTGTTTAGATTAAAAGTTCGCCATAGCTGCAACTTCGCGTACTTCGTTTGTGTTCAGCGACCAGACAAAGGCGTCACAGAACCCCACCTTGATCAATAAAGCTTTCATCTTATATTCGCAATATCCAGATTGCAATCTCAGTTTCTTGCCTGTTCTTCGTTTGCTCGCAGGAAACAGACCCTCGTGGTCAGGTTGATCGTGCTCCGGCGTGGTCGATAACCTCTCGGAGTTGGTTTAGCGATTGCTAAGGCGCGACGTCCTCGCACGTTCGTAGTCGGATCGTCAAAGTCGACTTCCATCAAAGCGATATTCATCATCTCATCGAAAGACGGGACACCTTTGCCTCTATCAGGCAGTGCCCACGCAGTCAAGTGAGGTGGTGCAGAAGAAGAAGATGATGCAGCACCCGGTTTACTTTTCAGCTCCCTCTTGCAGGGAGCTACATCGAGGTACTCCGGTGTGCAGAAATTGCTCTTTGGCCTCCTTATGGCCTCGAGGAAGCTGCGTCAATACTTCCAAGCCCACGAGATCACTGTCGTCACCCGCCTCCCATTGCAACGGATACTGCACAACCCAGATGCCACTAGAAGGATTGTGGAATGGGCTTGGAGTTGTCAAGCTTTGGTTTAAAGTTTGAAAGCACCTCGACAATTCAGAGCAGAATCTTGGCGGAGTTCATTGCAGAATGGACCTCGACGCCTGACGAAGAAATCCAGGAGACCACTCTCCCCGGCAAGGAAGCAGACCGCGACTGGATCATGTACTTTGATGGGGCTTTCTCGTTGGCAAGGCACCGGTGCCGGTGTGCTGCTCGTCGCACCCACCGGAGAGCACCTCAAATACGTGATCCAGATGCATTTCCCCAGGGAGATGTCCACCAACAACACTGCTGAGTACGAGGGATTGCTTGCCGGTCTCAGGATCGCGGCAGACCTCGGGGTTAAGAAGCTCATCATCAGGGGTGACTCGCAGCTCGTTGTCAGATAGGTCAACAAGGATTATCAGAGCCCATTGATGGAATCTTACGTAGATGAGGTGAGGAAGCTGGAGGAACGCTTTGACGGTATCCAAGTGGAGCACATCCCCCGAGCGGAGAACGACATCGCCGATTACCTGTCAAAGCGTGCCGCATCCAAGCCACCTGTGGAACCAGGTACCTTTTTCCTCCGGTTAACTCAACCATCCGTCGAACCATCAGCAGGGTAGAACAAGCGGAGGAAGTCAGGTCCCGGCAAGTACTTTCCTACCGAGCCCCCTGGGGCTACCGGCAAGGGTGTTGCCGCGGACGCTGAGCCTGCCCAAGAGCAACTGGCTCTGGCAGGGCGTCAAGCCCTAGCCGTAGAGACAGCCGCTCCCATGGCGGAAGAAATGCCTTTGGTCCTTGCCGTCGAGCCCCAGGCTCCGGCATGGGCGCAGCATACCGTCCAATTCCTCCAAACAAGGGAGCTTCCTGAGGAGCAGGAAGAAGCGGAAAAAGTAGCCCGTCGGTCCGCCCTGTACCAGTTCGTCAATGACGTCCTGTACAGGAGAAGGCCAAACGGTGTGAAATTGAAGTGCATCCCCCGGGAGGAAGGACTGGAGCTGTTGGCGGAGATACATGGAGTCATATGTGGCTCCCACATAGGGTCGAGGGCCCTTGCCGGGAAGGCGTTCCGGCAAGGTTTCTTCTGGCCCACCGCCCTCCAGGACGCGACGACACTAGTAACCAAGTGTGAAGCGTGTCAGTTCCATTCAAAGAAGCTTCATCAACCAGCTCAAGCCCTTCGAACAATCCCTCTCTACTGGCCATTCTCGGTCTGGGGGCTCGATATACTGGGCCCTTTCCCCCGTGCTGTCGGGGGCCTTGAGTACTTGTACATTGCGATCGACCAGTTCACAAAGTGGCCGGAGGTGGAAGCAGTGAGAAAGGTGACTGCTCAATCAGCTGTCAAGTTTTTCAAGGGACTGGTTTGCCGTTTTGGTGTGCCAAACAGAGTCATCACCGACAACGACACGCAGTTCACGAGCCACACCTTCATGCAATACATTCAAGACCTCGGCAGCAAGGTCTGTTTTGCTTCCGTGGCACACCCACGGAGCAACGGCCAAGTGGAGAGGGCAAATGCTGAAGTGTTGCGAGGCCTAAGGACAAAGACTTTTGACAAGCTGCGCAGGAGCGGAAGGCGCTGGATTGATGAATTGCCGGCGGTTCTTTGGTCGATAAGGACGACGCCAAATCGAGCCACCAGCCAGACACCTTTTGCCCTGGTATACGGGGCAGAAGCAGTTCTCCCCACGGAACTCACATACGGGTCACCTCGAGTGCTCGCTTATGATGAGCTTGAGCAAGAGCAGTTGCGCCAAGATGACACAACGCTCCTTCAGGAAGATCGTCTTCGGGCGGCTGTGAGAGCAGCGCGCTACCAGCAAGCCTTGCGCCGCTACCATAGCCGCAAGGTTCATGCCCGAAGCTTTGAGGAAGGCGACCTTGTTCTTCGGCGCATTCAGTCGGCCAAGAATTCCAACAATTTGACGCCAAAGTGGGAAAGCCCTTATCGGGTAATACGAGTCACCAGGCCCGGCGCAGTCCGCATGGAGACTGAAGATGCTGTCCCAGTGAGCAACTCCTGGAACATCGAGCATCTTCGCAAGTTTTACCTGTAAGGCGCGGCTTCTCGGGCCTTCCGGCAAGCCACCTTTTGTACAAGCCTTGCCGACAAGGCATGTAACCCTTTGTACAAAGCCAGGCGCAGACCCTGAGCATAAATAAATGAAGCGCTGGCGCCCTAAGTTATAGCATGCATGCTAGGTCGAGTCTCTTCCTTGGTTAGGGTTGATAGTTGATGAGGACATCAATACCATTGTTACACCCACAGCCCCTGCTGCTATACATACTGGAACAATTACTAGAGCTCGCGCACACCAATTAAATTACCAGGTACTTTCGTTTCTTGGTAATGATTCTAATGTTCATGAGAATATGATGCTGCCTAAATTGGATACATTTGTTTTGCTTACAAATGAAGGGCCTAGCTTTGAGAAGGATGAACATTGGAGCAAGAACAAGCATGGAGATGATGGCATGCGCATGGGGGACAAGAACGGAGTTACAAGTGATGATTTCAGGACGTTGAAGCCACCATAATGCGTGCATGAAGCCTTGGACGAAATATACAAGATGCTACTTCATAACTTTCGTCCAGAGGCTATTCTAGGTGCTGCGTCACCTTATTATTGGGCCAGGCCTATGTAATTTCGAAATACTTGAGTATAGGCTATTTTTAGAGTCCGTATGTGTGGGGAAACAAGAGATAGGGTTGGTTTCGGACCCCTTCCCCAAGGGCCACGAAATTCCCCCCTCTTCCTCCATATATACAGCCATTAGGGCGTCGTTTAGTGATGAGGACATCAATACCATTGTTACACCCACAGCCCCTGCTGCTATACATACTGGACCAATTACTAGAGCTCGCGCACGCCAATTAAATTACCAGGTACTTTCGTTTGTTGGTAATGATTCTAATGTTCATGAGAATATGATGCTGCCTAAATTGGATACATTTGTTTTGCTTACAAATGAAGGGCCTAGCTTTGAGAAGGATGAACATTGGAGCAAGAACAAGCATGGAGATGATGGCATGCGCATGGGGGACAAGGACGGAGTTACAAGTGATGATTTCAGGACGTTGAAGCCACCATAATGCGTGCATGAAGCCTTGGACGAAATATACAAGATGCTACTTCATAACTTTCGTCCAGAGGCTATTCTAGGTGCTGCGTCACCTTATTATTGGGCCAGGCCCATGTAATTTCGAAATACTTGAGTATAGGCTATTTTTTAGAGTCCGTATGTGTGGGGAAACAAGAGATAGGGTTGGTTTCGGACCCCTTCCCCAAGGGCCACGAAATTCCCCCCCTCTTCCTCCATATATACAGCCCTTAGGGCGTCGTTTAGACTTTGGGTTTTGTTTAGATTAAAAAGTTCGCCATAGCTGCAACTTCGCGTACTTCGTTTGTGTTCAACGACCAGACAAAGGCGTCACATAACCCCACCTTGATCAATAAAGCTTTCATCTTATATTCGCAATATCCAGATTGCAATATCAGTTTCTTGCTTGTTCTTCGTTTGCTCGTAGGAAACAGACCCTCGTGGTCAGGTTGATCGTGCTCCGGTGTGGTCAATAACCTCTCAGAGTTGGTTTAGCGATTGCTAAGGCGCGACGTCATCGCACGTTTGTAGTCGGATCGTCAAGGTCGACTTCCACCAAAGCGATATCCATCATCTCATCGAAAGACGGGACACCTTTGCCTCTATCAATAGTGCTTAGCGGCGACTACCCCTTAGCCTAGAGGTTGAGTGCACGTCAATCTGTTTCTTTTCTGTCCTCCTTTGGTTCGCAGGGCACATGAGCACTTCTGCTGAGCTACTTGGAAGAAGGGAAACGGACCGGCGTCCCGACCCCGGCAAACCAGATTTGCCGGGGGCTGCAAGCACGAGGATCCAACCGCGGCAAGACAAGGTTGCGGGGGCTGCAGATCCAGATAAGTCTTTCATTCTCTATCATGCATTTCGGAACAGAACTGGGATATGTGAAACCTCGTTTTATTTCTAGGCCACCGTGCTCCCCTTTTCTATACCCAAGGAGTATCTCCTGGGCCCGGATTTGGTTGTAGCCGCGGTGGCAAGGAAGTAGAACAAGGAGCCTAAGCCCGCTTCATCCCTGCCTCCGCCAAGGGCGCGAGAATGGTCGAGGGAAGTAGGGGGACAGCAAGGCCTTTTGCCGGGTGAAAACGTTTATCTTACATTATAACAAGGATTCGTTCCTTGTCGCGGGGTCTGCCCATGAATGAAAAACCCGACAAACATCCCTTTTTCATTAAAAGCGTCCCACAACAGGTACAGTCCGTAAGGAATGAAAAACATGAACAAAGGGGATTACGAGCTTTAAATTTAACAAGGCCCGAAGGCTTACAGATTAAAAAAGAGATAAGATGCCCGTGATCCCTTTCTTGTCCCTCTCCTCAGGAGGCAGGTCAAGGAGGCGAGAGGACAAAAGGGGCGCCTAGGCGAGCTACGAGCAGCAGAAAGCACCAAGAGAACACCTCGGTGGCCGCCCACAGGTAGGCCGGTGATGACGGTGCCGGGAAAGGAGCTGGAAGACGAGGCGGCAGGACCGGCGGTACGCGACGAAGGCGTCGGTGCCCGCGTACTCCGAGTTGACGGCCTTGCCGCCCGCCCTCTTCCTCTTCCACAGCCTCCCGACGCCAGCCGCCCAAGGAGACGGCCCCGAGAAGTTCAAGGAGCTGGCCCCACCCCCGGCAAAACCCTGCCGGAGGAGCGGCCAGGTGCAGATGCTACTGCTGCCGCACCCGCCCAGGCGCGGGGCGTCCGACGCCTAGTCGGACTCATCCCCGTCATCTGCCCCGCTGCCTCCTCATCACTTTCGCTCAAGGAAGAGCTTCCATCGTCGGAGTCTCCATCGGAGGAGCTCTCCACGCAGCACTTCAGGCGAGTCCTGACGTCTCCGAAGACCTTGATGGAGAGCAGGCCGTCCTCCATCAATTTGAAGTAGAGGACGAGCCCTGCCGTCAGGCTGTGGATGCGAGCGAACGTCTTCCACCCACGACGGAGGTACATGACCCAAGGAGCCGGGAAGTCGACGTCGACCCGCGTGCCCCCATTCCCACAACCCCTCATGTGCAATCTGAGGGATTGGGGCCGGTCACGCTCCATCTCCCGAGCAAACGGGGTGGGAAGACGGAGACGGCGACGCGGAGGCCGGCGCAGCCTAATGAAGAACTCGCGGGGTTGGTCTCCGACATGGCCTTCCATCAGGAAAGGCACCATTGGCGGGGGCGAGGCCGGCGCGCCGCCCCGTCCTCCTCTTCCCCAAGCACTACGACCTCTGCCCCTGCCTTGCCCACGGCCTCACCCCCTCCCCCTTCCCCTCGCGGCCGGTTCCACCACCACGGGCTCAGGAGGAGGAGGGACGCGCTGTCGAGCGGCGACCCTCGCCGCCACCGTCTAGGGACCCGGGTTCCCTTTCTCCATGGCGAGTGAAAGGAAGAAGCAGAAGCAAGAGGAGATAGATGATAGAAGAATGCGGGACGCCATCCCCCCTTCACCCTCTTTATAAAGGGGCGGGGTCGGGGATCGGCCGCTCCGCTCAGCCAATCCAGCCACCGGAGGCGCAGGGAATCAGGACCGACCCGCTACCCCAACCAGCAACGGCCCAGTTTCCAGCCTCCACCGCTTGCCACCCCAGGCGCATGAAGGACGCGTGGCGGACGAGCAGAATTGAGGGGACGGGTGAAGCGACCTATCCCCACCCCGTGATCGTGGGGAGTGGACACCTTGAAGACCGTGACCCAGCCCCGTTCAGTAAATGAGCCGCGCCTCCATGCCTCCCTCTTTTTACGGGGAAGGCGCGAGCCGCCTCTTTACTGCGATATGACGCATGCGTGTGGAAACCGCCCCACACATGCCGCCCACGTCACGCACACCCCTCCACACCGCGCGCGCGGGTCGTGGGAAGCGCAGCACGCGAAAAGCCTTACCACGGTAAAAACCGCTCCGCCTGGCCGCGCACCGTTTTGGGCCTAGCCCAACAACGTGTCGCGCTTATGTGTGGCCCATGCCCGGGGGCTCCTGTCGGTGTACAAAAAGAGGGGCACGATTTTGTACCCCTTTACCTGTGCACGGGCGGTCGGAGCCGCGCCCACGGTCACACCAAGTAGAACAGGGGAGGTGAGCCAAGGTAAGACCGAAGCCCAAGATAATCAGAGCAACGCCAAGGCCGAGACCACAAGGAGCAGAGGGACGAAGCAGGCTCCCCCGGCAAGACCCTTGCTGGGGCATCTTGCCGGGGCAGCTCTCCCCACACCAACAGAGCGAGCCTCCCATGAGCCCACGGTCCCCAACGCCATCATCCACGTGGGGCCAGGGCTCGGGAAGGCACCTCTGTGGTGGCATGCAGATCTTTGTGAAGACATATTCAAGATCAGATGAGGATTAGAAGACGACGATCCTCAGCAAGATCCTTGCCGAGGAAGGCCACCAGACCCCCGGCAAGGCCCTTGCCGGGGACGACAGCGCGCCACGGCAAGACCCTTACCGGGCCACATGGCAAGACCCTTGCCGGGCCACCCGGCAAGGCCCTCACCAAGGACGCCAGCAGGGCCACCGCCAGGCCCACGCCAACCAAGCTTCCACCGCCGTTCACATGCAGCTGCCAGCCCAACCAGCTGGGCGGGCACCTGCGTGGCAACATGCAGCCCCCAGGCCACCTCATTGAGCGCCTGCGTGGCGGCATGCAGATCTTCGTGAAGGCTCCACCACCGCGCCACCTCAGCTGCCCACCTGCCTACATGGCGCCGCACGCATCGCTGGCTAAGGCGCGTGTCGAAGCAAGGAGGAGCAGCGACGGACGGGACGGGCCTCGCCCCCGTCCCCGATAAAGCAGGGGGACACCTAAACTACGCATTAAATGCGTCTTGTCCTGTAATACGAGCGATAAGCTCAGGGCACTGTGCGCCTTTCCACCTCCTGTGTGCCACTATGGCAGCCCCTTTCGACAATGAAAGGAGGCCCATGGCTTACTGGAGAAGGATTCGATTCTTTGGAACCGCGCACTCACCACAGCTAGTTCGAGAGCTCAAGAACTCTGAAATACACCCACCAAAGCAGGACTAGGGTTTTACGCATCCTCCCGGCCCGAACCTGGGTAAACGCTCCTTGTGCTGGCTACTGATCCTGCTCTTCTTGCAACCCTGCGCCCCGGCAACTATAGTAGGGATTCTTGTGATCCCATAGGTGTTGTTTCCCCCGACATCCAGCATCACGTTGGGCCAGGGCTCGGGAGGCACCTCCATGGTGGCATGCAGATCTTTGTGAAGACAAGGAACACTCAAGATCAGATACGGATCAGAAGACGATGATCCTCGGCAGGATCCTTGCCGAGGAAGGTCGCCAGACCCCCGGCAAGGTCCTTGCCGGGGACGACAGCGCGCCACAACAAGACCCTTACCGGGCCACCCGGCAAGGCCCTCACCGAGGACGCCAGTAGGGCCACTACCAGGCCCGCATCAACCGAGTCTCCACCACCGTTCACATGCAGCTGCCAGCCCAACCAGCTAGGCGGGCACCTGCGTGGCAACATGCAGCTCCCAGGCCAACTCATCAAGTGCCTGCATGGCGGCATGCAGATCTTCGTGGAGGCTCCACCACCGCGCCACCTCAGCTGCTTGCCTGCCTGCATGGCACCGCATGCGTCACTAGCCAGGGCGCATGTCGAAGCAAGGAGGAGCGGCGACGGACGGGACGGGCCTCGCCCCCTTCCCCGATAAAGCAAGGGGACACCTAAGCTACGCATTAAATGCGTCTTGTCCTGTAATACGAGCGATAAGCTCATAGCACTGTGCGCCTTTCCACCTCCTGTGTGCCACTGTGGCAACCCCTTTTGACTATAAAAGGAGGCCCATGGCATACTGGAGAAGGATTCGTCTCTTTCGAACCACACACTCACCACAGCTAGTTCGAGAGCTCAAGAACTCTCTGAAATACACCCACCAAAGCAGGACTAGGGTTTTACGCATCCTCGCGGCCCGAACCTGGGTAAACGATCCTCGTGCTGGTTACTAATCCTGCTGTTCTCGCAACCCCGCGCCCCGGCAACCGTAGTAGGGATTCTTGTGATCCCATAGGTGTCGTTCCACACCGACATCTTCGGCGCGCCAGGTAGGGGGTGCAATTGTGAGAATCTGGTCTAGTGGCTAGCCTAGCAGCTCTTCGTCGCCACAGCTGCCAAGAAGGAGACGACCAGGAGAAAGGGGCACCGCCTGCGAACGTGAAGGGCGCCAGTGCGGCAACAGAAAAGCTAAGTCATTCAGAGCTTTGAGTTATTTCCTTTTATATATAAGATTATCGTCCTCGGAGATCTTGCCTATGTATGAGAAACCTGCATGCAAAGGGGCCCTCCCGCAATTGGCAACGCCCTTGTTCTGTTTCGAGTCCGCTCAACAGCTCAAAGCGGCTGCGTCGAGAGTGGCGGGATAGCCTTCCGCACTTGGCAACGCTCCCGACTCTGACTCGAGTCAAACTCGACAGTTCGGGCGGCCGCGCTAAGGGCAGTAAGGTGGTTCGCCCGGCAGCAAGCACACCCCGCAGGCCACTGGGGACCTGTCCCCAAGATGCCATCCTGGGTTTACGCGTCGGCAAACCTACCCAGTTAACGTAGGGTGGACATACAAAGGAAAATCGAACAGGAAAATAACATGCATGATACTAAAAGTGGTGTAGAGTTATATTACATCGATTTGTTGCTGCGGTTCTAACTAAAGATAGCGATTGTCTTGGTTGTGAACTTGCAGTGGCGATAAGAAACGGGGTGCCTAATCCCGGTGCTAGCCCTCTACCCTCTGAATACCGCTGACGCGGGTGATGATGGGCTTGATGCGCTCCCTGAGCGACGCGAGGTTAGTATCCTCCGGCAAGCTCTCCAGCGCGGCGTCGAAGTCGAGGTCGGGGTACCAATAGGCCACCTTGGTGAGAACCTTGGTCATGGCGCCCTGGCAAAGCCTCCTGGCCACATCGGCCAGGGAGGCCGCCCGGTTGGCGTGAAGCCTCTCCAGAGCGCCGACAACCTTCTCAAAGAACAGGGTCAGGCTGCAGTTGGCGCTCACGCTCCGCTCCGGGGCATACCTCACGTCCGACATCCCCATGGTGGCCAGCTGCGCGGCGGCCTGGTTGGCAACGGTAGCAAGGTGGTCGAGCCAGCGGTTCTCGGCCTCCACGTGATCCATGAAGTTGAGGGCCTCGTTCTTCCGCAACTGCTTCTCCGCCTCCAGCTCCTTGGCCAGGGTCCCCTCCCGGGTTTTGGCCTCCGAGAGCATCCCCTCGAGGCCCTGCAGCTTTAGCGTGAGGTCCTTGATGGACTCGTTGGCCTCGGAGAGCTCCCCGACCCTGCTGAAGGCCGCGCCCTACGCCTCTGTCAAGGCGTTGTTGAGCATGTCCTTCTCCTGGGACAGCTTCAGGGCATGCTCCTTCAGCTCGTCCCGCTCCGCCTCCAGCTCGTCCCGCTCCGCCTCCAGCTCCTTCACCTTGCCGGTGTGAACCTGGGCCTGGGCATTGAGTGCCTCTTTGTGCCTCTGCTCCAGCTCACTGGTCCGCTGCAGTACAAGCCTCTCCACCTCTTCATCCTTACCTCGAAGCGTGGCAGCAAGCTTCTCCTTGCGCGCGGCGAGGTCCTCCTCCTGGGAGTTCAGTGCGGCCTCATGCTGGGTCCGGGCGGCCTCGGCGGCAGCGGCCAAGTTCTTCGCCGTCTCTTGGGCTTTCTCGACGTCCGCGAGCTTCATGGTGAGCTCCACGTCACGATTGGCCAGCTCGCCCTGGGCGGCCTTCAGCTCCTTGTGAGCCACAAGGAACCAGTCCTGCGTCTCGGCAACGCGCTTCTGGAGGTCCGCCTCCGCCTTCTCCGCCACCGCCGTCCTGGACTTAGCCTTGTCCAGGCGGGCGCGGTGGAGCGCCTGGAGCTTCCGGAAGCTGGCGCCCATGGCGTGGAGGAGCCGCTCTTCCTGCGAGCCGTCGCCACTAACGCTCGGCTCGTTAACGACCTCAAGCCAGTTTCAGAATTCTTTCACTCCTCATATCAACTCGGAATTGAGTGATTCTTTTTGCATTGGAAAGCTTGAGTTAGTAGCATTCTTTGAAAAAAATTATCAGAAAATTGGCACAAACTTTTCAAGAGGAAAGTTGGAGAGAGTTGTTGTATATCCTGCTTGGCAGTTGTTTTTCATCATTATCTTTACTGCCGTTGTGATCTTCACTTATATCTTGCTGTCCAGAGCTACTTAGTATCCTTCATTGATGCTAGTTGTGCTACGCCGTGACCTCATTAGTGTTCTAGGCTCGCGTCTCTAGTCCGGTCTAGCCTAGGACCGGCATAGTACCGTCGTTGAGCGTTTATTCAACATTGCATCTCTGAATTGATTATTGCTAATATTTTGCTACCATATATAGCCAACCCAGCTCCACATATTTCTACACTGTGTATACGTACGTTCCCCTGGCAATCGCTTTACTCAATCTTTGGAGTTATTTGACACCGCTGGTTGCCTGTCACCACCTGCTGCTTGGTAAGAACTTGTAAGATATTGATATTTGCTTTACTGTGAGCGCTTTACCACCACATCCTAGTAGTTCATAGGAACATTATTCTTGAATTTTGTTTCTTGTTTCTACTAATCATGACAGGATCTAGAGTCAATTCATGGGGTTTGTCAATCGTGGGAGATGTGCCATCACCTATGCAAATACCACAACCGTCACGAGAGGTGCACAACCATCCAAATGCACATGATCAGGTTAATGTTTCTATACCACCATTTAATGGCCGTTTTAGACCTGCTTTATATATTGAATGGGAGTTTGACCTAAATAATATATTTGCTTCCAATAATTTTGATGTACGTAAAAAAGTTAAGGTTGCGGTTGGTTCTTTCACTGGTTATGCTGTAGTTTGGTGGAGTGAATATTGTCGGTTACACCCTAATGATATACCTACTACTTGGGATGATTTGAAACTTGCCATGCGACATACATTCGTTCCCGCTTATTATACTCGTGACATGATTACAAAGTTGCAACATTTAAAACAAGGTAGTGACACCGTAACGAAATATTATGATACTTTACAAACTACCTTGCTGCATTCCTCTTTAGAAGAAAGTGAAGAAGATTTTATGGATAGATTTTGGGGAGGATTAAATCGTGACATTCAGGAGATACTAATACATGAAGAGTGTTATTGATGAGGACATCAATACCATTGTTACACCCACAGCCCCTGCTGCTATACATACTGGACCAATTACTAGAGCTCGCGCACGCCAATTAAATTACCAGGTACTTTCGTTTCTTGGTAATGATTCTAATATTCATGAGAATATGATGCTGCCTAAATTGGATACATTTGTTTTGCTTACAAATGAAGGGCCTAGCTTTGAGAAGGATGAACATTGGAGCAAGAACAAGCATGGAGATGATGGCATGCGCATGGGGAACAAGAACGGAGTTACAAGTGATGATTTCAAGACGTTGAAGCCACCATAATGCGTGCATGAAACCTTGGACGAAATATACAAGATGCTACTTCATAACTTTCGTCCAGAGGCTATTCTAGGTGCTGCGTCACCTTATTATTGGGCCAGGCCCATGTAATTTCGAAATACATCAGTATAGGCTGTTTTTAGAGTCCGTATGTGTGGGGAAACAAGAGATAGGGTTGGTTTTGGACCCCTTCCTCAAGGGCCACGAAATTGCCCCCCCCCCTCTTCCTCCATATATACAGCCCTTAGGGCGTCGTTTAGACTTTGGGTTTTGTTTAGATTAAAAGTTCGCCATAGCTGCAACTTCGCGTACTTCGTTTGTGTTCAGCGACCAGACAAAGGCGTCACAGAACTCCACCTTGATCAATAAAGCTTTCATCTTATATTCGCAATATCCAGATTGCAATCTCAATTTCTTGCTTGTTCTTCGTTTGCTCGCAAGAAACAGACCCTCGTGGTCAGGTTGATCGTGCTCCGGCGTGGTCGATAACCTCTCGGAGTTGGTTTAGCGATTGCTAAGGCGCGACGTCCTCGCACGTTCGTAGTCGGATCGTCAAAGTCGACTTCCACCAAAGCGATATCCATCATCTCATCGAAAGACGGGACACCTTTGCCTCTATCAAGTGGTATCAGATTTCCAGGTTGCTCGGTGAGATTTTACAGTTTTTCTAGTTTAGATCGAGTCTGTTCTTCGTACCTACAGTCCACGAAAAAGCCACAAAAAAATTAGGGTTAGTTCATCATATCCGAACCAATCTGAGCCTTTGCATAATCTTTTTAGGGTTTTTGCTTTGTTGAATTTGCGGTTGCATCGTCGTGTCAAGTTGCTGGTCTTAGAGCCTAGTCTTTTAGAGTTTCGAGTTCTGGTCATAAGTTGTCACGCCGCCGCCGCACCATCATCATCGCCTTGCCATCTACCACCATTGCTTATCCGCCACCGCTTTGCATCCGTATCCATATACCACCACCAATCCGTATCCATATACCACCACCGATCCGTATCCATATACCACTACCGCTACCATATACCACCACCGCTGCCATATCCTACCGCCATATATCCACCACCAATCCGAGTTCTTTTCATATTCGGTTGGTTTTAGAGATCCATATATTTTCCGTTTCGCGTTTCCTTGCCTGAGTAGGTCTCGAAAAAAAAAAGAGTCTGGAGACCCCCGGGCAGTTTTTAGGCCAAAATTTCGGCAACCAAAAATATTTTTTCCCTATCCTATTTTTAGGCCCCGGGTAGTGTTTTGAGACACTCGCCATCATAGTGATTTTTTGTCGCACTTTTTCGTCGTCGCTGCCCTGATTTCCGAAAAAAAAATAGTCAAAAAATTTTGTGCCCATCCTGTCAGTTTGACCTGGGAAGAGTTTTGAGACACTCGCCATTATAGTGATTTTTCGTAAAAAAAAAAAAAGAGGAGCGCAAAAAAAAAAAGAGCGCAAAAAAAAAAGAGCGAAAAAAAAAATCCAGAGTGTGCTTTTCCCTTGTTTACGTGCAGCGCCGTGATTTTGTTAGTGTTCTAGGCTCGCGTCTCTAGCACGGTCTAGCCTAGGACCAGCACAGTACCGTCGTTGAGCGTTTATTCAACTTTGCATCTCTGAATTGATTATTGCTTACCATTTTGCTACCATATTATAAGCCTTCCCAGCTCCACATAAGTCTACATCGTGCGTTTGACTCTTCCTGGTAATCGCTATATCCAAGCTTTGAGAGTTTTTGACTACAACGGTTGCCGATCACCACCTGCTGCTGGGTAAGAACTGGTAAGAATTTGAGATTCGCTTGAAGGTTTTGTGACACACCACCATCACCACCACTTCTAGTAGTCTGCAGGATCATATTCTTTTGTGTTTCTTTTGCTGCTAACCATGGCAGTTCACAAGCCGATGAGACTGATTGGGAGAACATGACGAACAAGGAGTTGCATGATAAATTTCAGCAAATGATGAGTGGCCAGGTGGGAGATGTGCTAAACAGATTTGAAGAGGCTATGGAGAAGATAGATGCCGTGGAGAAGTCGTTTGAGACAAAGCTGGATAACAAGTTTACTGAATTACTCAAGCGTCTTCCCCAACCACCACCGGCTGCACATGTCGCACCTCTACAACAACAACAACCACATCTCCAACGCCGCCTTCCAAATCAAGTGGGACGGGCACAGCGCGTTCCAATTGAGATTGGTCAAAATTCGGGTGCTGCTGCACCTACTGTTGATGCTTCTTTGGCTCCTGCTCCTGCGGCGGCTGAGGAGGATGACGATTATGCGGGCGATTATGAGGATGAGGTTGATCAAAATCAGAACTACGTGCAGCCACCAGCACCACCACCAGCAGGTCGACCTCAGGTATATATTCGCAACGGTAGGCCGGCACCACCACCTCAGGTACGAGATCATGACCATCTCCCTAAACTGAAATTGAATATTCCACCATTTGAGGGTAGATATGTTCCTGATATATATCTTACTTGGGAGTTAGAAACTGAACAACGATTTACATGTTTACAATATCTTGAGGAGAGACGTGTTCCTGCTGCTGTTTGTGCTTTCACTAGCTTTGCATGTGTTTGGTGGTCTGAACATTGTAGATTATATCCTGTTCCAACTACTTGGGCTGCTTTGAAAACTGCTATGCGTACTCGTTGGGTTCCACCATATTATCAACGTGAATTACTTCAAAAATTGCAGCGTTTAAGACAAGGGAAAAATTCTGTAGAAGAATATTATCAGGAATTACAAACTGGCATGATTAGATGTGGTATTGTTGAGGAGAATGAAGCTATGCTTGCACGTTTTATGGGTGGATTAAATAAAGAGATTCAGACCATTCTAGAGTATAAGGATTATAATAATATCACTCGTTTATTCCATCTTGCTTGTAAAGCTGAACGTGAAGTGCAGGATCGACAGCCATTGGCGCGAACTAACTTTTCTGCAGGTCGACCTTCATCATGGACACCGCGTGCATCTTCTACTTCCACTTCACCATCACCTCCATCAGGTGCCACCTCCAGCCGTGATACAAGAAAGCAGGCACAACCACCACTCTCTGCCAAGAGCACGCCTGTCGGGCCTGCGCAGAGCTCTTCTTCTTCCATGGCATCGACAGGGCACACAAGTGATATTATTTGTCGTCGTTGTAAGGGAAGAGGACATTTTGCGAGAGAATGCAAATCTCAGCGTGTCATGATTGCTACTGAGGATGGTGGGTATGAGTCCGCTAGTGACTATGATGAGGAGACTTTGGCTCTTATTACACGTGAAGAACATGGTGGAGATGATTCTGAAAATGAGATGCAATACATGGCTTCTGAAGACGCTGACAGGTATGAATGTTTAGTTGCTCAACGTGTTTTGAGTGTGCAGGTCACACAAGCAGAGCAAAATCAGAGGCATAATTTGTTCCATACAAAGGGAGTTGTGAAGGAACGTTCTGTTCGCGTCATCATCGATGGAGGGAGCTGTAACAACTTGGCTAGCATGGAGATGGTGGAGAAGCTATCTCTCACCACAAGACCACATCCACATCCTTACTACATCCAATGGTTCAACAACAGCGGCAAGGTTAAGGTAACACGTACCGTTCGTGTGCATTTTAGTATCTCTACATATGCTGATTATGTTGATTGTGATGTGGTACCCATGCAAGTATGTTCCTTATTACTAGGTAGACCATGGCAATTTGATAAAAATTCTGTACACCATGGTAGAAACAATCAGTATACTCTTGTTCATAAGGATAAAAATATTACTTTGCTTCCTATGACTCCTGATTCCATTTTGAAAGATGACATTAATAGAGCTAATAAAGCAAAACAGGAGAAAAATAAGAGTGAAAATCAGATTGTGGCAAAGGAATTTGAGCAACAAATGAAACCTAATAATAAACCATCTAGTGTTGTTTCTGAAATTAAATTGAAAAGTGCATGTTTACTTGCCACAAAATCTGATATTGATGAACAAGATTTCCACAAATCTGTTTGCTATGCTTTTGTGTGCAAAGAGGCATTATTTTCATTCGAGGACGTGCCTTCCTCTTTGCCCCCTACTGTCACTAACATTTTGCAGGAGTTCGCTGACGTCTTCCCACAAGACGTGCCACCGGGATTACCACCTATTCGAGGGATTGAGCATCAAATTGACTTAATTCCCGGTGCATCGCTACCCAACCGTGCACCATACCGTACCAATCCAGAGGAGACGAAGGAGATTATGCGTCAAGTACAGGAGCTGCTCGACAAAGGTTATATACGCGAATCTCTTAGTCCTTGTGCTGTTCCTATTATACTCGTGCCTAAAAAGGATGGTACGTCGCGTATGTGTGTTGATTGTAGAGGCATTAATAATATTACTATTCGTTATCGTCATCCTATTCCTCGGCTAGATGATATGCTTGATGAATTGAGTGGCTCTACAATATTCTCCAAAGTTGATTTGCGTAGTGGATACCATCAAATTCGTATGAAATTGAGAGATGAATGGAAAACTGCATTTAAAACTAAGTTTGGTTTATATGAGTGGTTAGTCATGCCTTTTGGGTTAACTAATGCACCTAGTACTTTCATGAGACTAATGAACGAAGTTTTACGTGCTTTCATTGGACGATTTGTGGTAGTCTATTTTGATGATATACTGATTTATAGCAAATCTTTGGAAGAACATTTGGAACATTTACGTGCTGTTTTTATTGCTCTACGTGATGCACGTTTGTTTGGTAACCTTGGGAAGTGCACCTTTTGCACCGACCGAGTATCTTTTCTTGGCTATGTTGTTACTCCACAGGGAATTGAAGTTGATAAAGCCAAGATTGAAGCTATTGAGAGTTGGCCGCAACCCAAAACGGTCACACAAGTGCGGACTTTTCTTGGACTCGCTGGTTTCTATAGGCGTTTTGTGAGAGATTTTAGCACCATTGCTGCACCTCTCCACGAGCTTACAAAGAAGGATGTGCCTTTTGTTTGGGGTACCGCACAGGAAGAAGCCTTCACGGTATTGAAAGATAAGTTGACACATGCTCCTTTACTCCAACTTCCTGATTTTAATAAGACTTTTGAGCTTGAATGTGATGCTAGTGGCATTGGATTAGGAGGTGTGTTATTACAAGATGGTAAACCTGTTGCATACTTTTCTGAAAAATTGAGTGGGCCTAGTCTGAATTATTCTACTTATGATAAAGAACTATATGCTCTTGTTCGGACTTTAGAAACATGGCAACATTATTTATGGCCCAAAGAATTTGTTATACATTCTGATCATGAATCTTTGAAACATATTAAAAGTCAAGCTAAACTGAATCGTAGACATGCTAAATGGGTTGAATTCATTGAAACTTTCCCTTATGTCATTAAACACAAGAAGGGTAAAGAAAATGTTATTGCTGATGCATTGTCTCGTCGCTATACTATGCTTTCACAACTTGACTTCAAAATATTTGGTTTGGAGACCATCAAAGATCAATATGTGCATGATGCTGATTTTAAAGATGTATTGCAGAATTGTAAAGAAGGAAGAACCTGGAACAAGTTTGTCGTTAATGATGGATTTGTGTTCCATGCTAACAAGCTATGCATTCCAGCTAGCTCTCTTCGTCTTTTGTTGTTGCAGGAGGCGCATGGCGGAGGATTAATGGGACACTTTGGCGTGAAGAAGACAGAGGACGTACTTGCTACACATTTCTTTTGGCCAAAGATGAGACGGGATGTTGAGCGTTTTGTTGCTCGCTGCACTACATGTCAAAAAGCTAAGTCACGACTCAATCCTCATGGTTTATATATGCCTTTGCCTGTACCTAGTGTTCCTTGGGAGGATATATCTATGGACTTTGTTTTAGGTTTACCTCGAACAAAGAAGGGGAGGGATAGCATATTTGTTGTCGTGGATACATTCTCGAAAATGGCACACTTTATACCATGTCATAAAAGCGATGATGCTGTTAATGTTGCTGATTTGTTCTTTCGTGAAATTATTCGCTTGCATGGTGTGCCAAATACTATTGTTTCCGATCGTGATACTAAATTTCTTAGCCACTTTTGGAGATGTTTATGGGCTAAGTTGGGGACTAAACTGCTTTTTAGTACTACTTGTCACCCCCAAACTGATGGACAAACTGAAGTAGTCAATAGAACATTGTCTACTATGCTTAGGGCTGTTTTGAAGAATAATAAGAAAATGTGGGAAGAATGCTTGCCTCATATTGAGTTTGCTTATAATCGTTCATTGCATTCTACTACTAAGATGTGCCCTTTTGAAATTGTGTATGGTTTCCTACCTCGTGCACCTATTGATTTGTTGCCTCTTCCATCTTCGGAGAAGGTTAATTTTGATGCTAAACAACGTGCTGAATTGATCTTAAAAATGCATGAGTTAACTAAGGAAAACATTGAGCGTATGAATGCTAAATATAAACTTGCTGGAGATAAGGGTAGAAAACATGTTGTGTTTGCACCTGGAGATCTTGTTTGGTTACATTTGCGTAAGGATAGATTTCCTGATTTGCGCAAATCAAAGCTAATGCCACGTGCTGATGGTCCTTTTAAGGTGTTAGAGAAAATAAATGATAATGCATATAAACTTGAGCTGCCTGCAGATTTTGGGGTTAGTCCCACTTTTAACATTGCAGATTTGAAGCCTTATTTGGGTGAGGAAGATGAGCTTCCGTCGAGGACGACTTCATTTCAAGAAGGGGAGGATGATGAGGACATCAATACCATTGTTACACCCACAGCCCCTGCTGCTATACATACTGGACCAATTACTAGAGCTCGCGCACGCCAATTAAATTACCAGGTACTTTCGTTTCTTGGTAATGATTCTAATATTCATGAGAATATGATGCTGCCTAAATTGGATACATTTGTTTTGCTTACAAATGAAGGGCCTAGCTTTGAGAAGGATGAACATTGGAGCAAGAACAAGCATGGAGATGATGGCATGCGCATGGGGAACAAGAACGGAGTTACAAGTGATGATTTCAAGACGTTGAAGCCACCATAATGCGTGCATGAAACCTTGGACGAAATATACAAGATGCTACTTCATAACTTTCGTCCAGAGGCTATTCTAGGTGCTGCGTCACCTTATTATTGGGCCAGGCCCATGTAATTTCGAAATACATCAGTATAGGCTGTTTTTAGAGTCCGTATGTGTGGGGAAACAAGAGATAGGGTTGGTTTCGGACCCCTGCCTCAAGGGCCACGAAATTCCCCCCCTCTTCCTCCATATATATAGCCCTTAGGGCGTCGTTTAGACTTTGGGTTTTGTTTAGATTAAAAGTTCGCCATAGCTGCAACTTCGCGTACTTCGTTTGTGTTCAGCGACCAGACAAAGGCGTCGCAGAACTCCACCTTGATCAATAAAGCTTTCATCTTATATTCGCAATATCCAGATTGCAATCTCAGTTTCTTGCTTGTTCTTCGTTTGCTCGCAGGAAACAGACCCTCGTGGTCAGGTTGATCGTGCTCCGGCGTGGTCGATAACCTCTCGGAGTTGGTTTAGCGATTGCTAAGGCGCGACGTCCTCGCACGTTCGTAGTCGGATCGTCAAAGTCGACTTCCACCAAAGCGATATCCATCATCTCATCGAAAGACGGGACACCTTTGCCTCTATCAGTTATCCTATGGACCATTTGTTTCATCTTGCTTGCAAAGCTGAACAGGAAATAAAACGACGTGTTGCGCACAAGGAGAACAAGCGCGAGATGCACATTCCAAGAGTTGATACGGTTGTCCCTTCAACTACTAAGCATACTATGACAACCACATCCGTTGTTGTGAGGACTACATCACCTCCACCATGTGACACATCATCACCGAGAGTGCCTACCTCATCTGAGTTGATCATAAGAGGTAATGACAAAGGTACTAATCTTCCACTTCCACATGAGTATGATGAATGTCTTGTCAATTTAAGTGCACCATGCGGTGAGCTACCCACTACTTTGATCACACCAGCTACCTTAGAGGACTATGTTGATGATTTGACTTTGCCATGTGATCAAACAATTTTGAGTGAGCCCGTTGAATTAACTATCGATGCAAAAGAATCAAGTGAATCAGGGAATAAATCAGATTTGGATCAAATATGTTTGAAAATAATTGTGCCAATGTTTAATCATTTTGATATGACCTCTAATCTTGGTGATGGTTCATCAATGTTGGGATGGTTTAATGATAAGCATTGTCAATCTTTTGATATGAATAAGAACTTCACTTATATGTGCAAACTGAGTTGCAATATTTTCATGCCTTTGACTTCTTGTGATAATATATTGACTTTACATTTCACGACTTTTGAAGGGTGCTCTTGTATAACTGAGTCACATGTGCACCAAATGAGATCAGTAAAAACGGATGACATGTACATATACAACGTGTACACCTTGTCTCTTTTGTTAGCCAGATTTCAGATTAAGCAACGCCGAGGACGGCTTTGTTTTCAAGAAGGGGAGGATGATGAGGACATGATTACCTTGGATACGACCAAAAATATTGCATACATGCATATTTGTCAGGTGATTTCTAGTGCAAACTATTCAATAATCTATTTATGTTATCCAGAACAAAAATACTTCACACACTTTTGGGTTTTGTCTAATTGCAGGTGTATGGGACATTTGTACAATCCACATATGAAGATAGGGGAAAAGGAGAAGTTTAGGTTCTGTTCAAAAAGTCCTCTCACGTCACTTTTGGGCCAAGAGAAGAAAGAGTCCAAGTCTCTCACGTTCTGGATTCAGATTCGGACTGCACAGACATACCTGACTCAAAACGCCAACAACTTTTTTATACGGACTCCGAATTGGGTGATTCTTTTTTTGTTGGAAACTAGATTTCGTGCTCTTTCCAACCCAATTGGATTCACCTTTATATTCGTCCGGAGCATTGAGTTATGGTTGAAACAATCTGACGTTGCACCAGAATCCGAGTCAAACTACAAGTCCAAAGGTGTTGCATCACCTCCACTTGGGCCCATGAGCCTTGTACGACCTAGGGTTGGTTTTAGGCTGCCTTGGGACGTCCTCCCACCTCCTTGGCCGCCACCCCTTGCTCCTATATAAGTAGATCCATCTAGTAGCTTTTTCCTTGGGATTTGTTTAGTTAAAAGTTAGCCATTGCAACTTCGTGTACTTCGTTTGTGTCCAACGACCAGACCAAGACCGCTTACGGATCCCCACCACTATCAATACTTCATATATATTCGCAATATTCAGATTGCATTATCATATTCTTGCTCGTTCTTCGATTGCTTGCAGGAATAGACCTTCGTGGTCAGGCTGATCGTGCTTCCGGCATCGTCAGTAACCTCAGGAGATTGGTTTAGCGATTGATAAGGCGCAACGTCGTGCACGTTTGTAGTCGGATCGTCAAAGTCGTCTCCACCAAATCGATAGTTATCATCTCATCGAAAGATCGGGACACCCTCGCCTCTATCAGGCGAACTTCGCAGAACGCCGGCGGGTCCTTCTCTTCGATCCAGCACCACCGGCCTCGCCATTCTTCCCACCTCTCCTTCATGGCGCCATCCGGGTATGCTCCCTTGGATCTTGGGATCCAGGCGATGCAACCCGAAATGGTGCCTCCCGTATGGATCCGAGGGAAGAAGTGATGGCGGAAGAGCGCCGTGTTGGGGTGCACTCCGGCGAAACCCTCGCAGAGGTGCGCGGAAAGGGCCATGCACGCCACCGCATTCGGGGTAAAATCCAAGAGGCGGAAGCCAAAGGTGTGCATGATGTCACTAAAAAAATCGGAGAAGGGAGGACAAAGCCCGCAGGAAAAATAGTCGACAAAGAAGGGGTACCGATTTGGGGCAGCCTCGGCGCAGTTGGCGGGGATGACGCGCGTGGCTGGATGCCCCGACTTCTCTGCCCCCGTCTTCACCCCCCACAGGGGCCTGAAGGATTCCCGGAGCTCGAACACGTCAACTGTCAAGGCGAAGAAGGCGGACTGCGTCCGCTGCACCGCCAGCGCACTCTCCAGCGGCTCCGCCGCTCCGGCATTCTTAGCCACACCCTTGCCCTTGACGGATTTCGGTGCCATGGCGGCTGGGAGAGAAGGGCAAAGCAAAGGGCGGCGAGAACACAACGGCGGCGAGCGAGAGCGAAGCTTGCTGAAGAAGAGGAAGACGAGCGGAGGCTTCCGAGATTGGGATTGCGCAAAGGGTAAAAGGAACAGTGCGCCCACGGTTTCCCCTTTTTATGGGGAAGGTGCGGGTCGCGCTGTCCATTTACTACGATGTGAAGCATGCGTGCAGGAATCGCCCCACACATGCCGCCCACGTACGCACACCCCTCCACACCACGCCGCGCCGCACGCGGGTCGTGGGAAGCGCAGCGCGCGAAAGGTTTTACCGCGGTAAAAACTGCCCCACCTGCCCGCGCACCATTTTGGGCCTGGCCCAACAACGTGTCGCGCTTATGTGTGGCCCAGGCCCGGGGGCTCCTTTCGGTGTACAAAAGGAGGGGCGCACTTTTGTACCCCTTTACCTGTGCACGGGTAGTCGGAGCCGCGCCCACGGTCACACCAAGCAGAACAGGGGAGGTGAGCCAAGGTAAGACTGAAGCCCAAGATAATCAGAGCAACACCAGGGCCAAGACCACAAAGAGCAGAGGGACGAAGTAGGTTCCCCCGGCAAGACCCTTGCCGGGGCAGCTCGCCCCACACCAACAGAGCGAGCCACCCTTGACCCCACGGTCTACAGCATCACGTTGGGCCAGGGCTCGGGAGGCACCTCCATGGTGGCATGCAGATCTTTCTGAAGACAAGGAACAGTCAAGATCAGATGAGGATCAGAAGACGATGATCCTCGGCAGGATCCTTGCCGAGGAAGGTCGCCAGACCCCGGCAAGGTCCTTGCCGGGGACAACAGCGCGCCATGACAAGACCCTTGACGGGCCACCCGGCAAGGCCCTCACTGAGGACGCCGGCAGGGCCACTACCAGGCCCGCACCAACCGAGTCTCCACCACTGTTCACATGCAGCTGTGAGCCCAACCAGCTGGGCGGGCACCTACGTGGCAACATGCAGCTCCCAGGCTAACTCATCAAGCGCCTGCGTGGCGGCATGCAGATCTTCGTGGAGGCTCCACCACCGCGCCACCTCAGTTGCTTGCCTGCCTGCGTGGCGCCGCATGCGTCGCTAGCCAGGGCGCGTGTCGAAGCAAGGAGGAGCGGCGACGGACGGGACGGGCCTCGCCCCCGTCCCCGATAAAGCAAGGGGACACCTAAGCTACGCATTAAATGCGTCTTGTCCTGTAATACGAGCGATAAGCTCATAGCACTGTGCGCCTTTCCACCTCCTGTGTGCCACTGTGGCAGCCCCTTTCGACTATAAAAGGAGGCCCATGGCATACTGGAGAAGGACTCGGCTCTTTCGAACCACACACTCACCACAGCTAGTTCGAGAGCTCAAGAACTCTCTGAAATACACCCACCAAAGCAGGACTAGGGTTTTACGCATCCTCGCGGCCCGAACCTGGGTAAACGATCCTCGTGCTGGTTACTAATCCGGCTCTTCTCGCAACCCCGCGCCCCGGCAACCGTAGTAGGGATTCTTGTGATCCCATAGGTGTCGTTCCACACCGACATCCTATCTTATCATACAAGTTATACATCATATGGCGGTTTATATCTACAGGCCCTAAACCGCCTTTGGGCCTCGGGCCTTCTCGTTAGATCTCCTCCGTAAAGCGCCATATTCCTTGTCTTCGTGGGGTTCAATATGAATAATCCACTATGAGTATAACCCGGCCCCTCCTGGGCGGTTTATACTCAATAGCTATATCCCCAACATTAGGCCCCAGATTCATTTGAACTTGTTCATGTCAATCTTTCAATACTTAGAAAATTCCTCCTTCAACATCTTCGTGAAAATCTTGTAACTCGCCGTGATGTCACCTTCCAAGATCATGATAATCCATCGTGACGTCATCTGCCATTAACTTTATATAGAACCCAAATCTTTTAATACTTCTCCTTTAATGAATCTCCGAAAATCGAGGCGTCTGTATATCCATAGATCTGTTTTTTCGACCCCCTCGATTCCCGTGCCTGCCACTTATCCATTCACCTTATAAATAGGACCGGGGGTCATTTTCACTTTTCCCCCTCATGCCTCTTCACTTCATCTTCTTCCTCGCGTCGACCTAGCACTCAAGCTCAGTTGCCGCCGCCAGGCCTTCGTCTTCGACCTCAACTCCGGCCGCTGCATCACCCTGATCGTACCAGAGAATCGCGACGCCACTCCGCTGTTCGATCAGCATCAGTAAGCCTTCTTTCTTTCCACCCCAGATCTGCTACTAGGGTTTCAGTGTTCAACGGTGTTCGTCAGTGTTCATCGGTGTTCATTGCTGCGCAATAGCTCCTGACTCAAACCTTGACTTTTATCCCGTATAGCAATATCCGTAGTCCTTCTTTCCATTAGTGCATCTCATCTAAGTAGAAAATCTCATCTGTTTCCTTCAACTGTTCAAGTACCAGAATATTTAACCCTGAATATTTTTCCACTTTCTGAAGCATGGTAGATCCAGATTTGTAATACCAACTCGTGAAACCTGTTTTTCCATCACTTAGTTATTTCAGATCTGTACCTTCAATACTAACGTAGGCGGTTTAACTTTTTAGAGAATGATAACCCGCCAGGTACCATTAGTCCCCTCATAAACCGCCAACCGCCTGTCATTATAATTCTGATAATATCACCCTCCGGTTTAACAATCTTGCACGCTTTAACAACTGTCTCTTAACCTGTAACACTTTATGCTTGCCAATCATGAATCTTAAACCGGCACAATCCTTCCTTTAGGTTTGTTGAACAAATGGCCAAGTCTTTTTATACTTGCAACTGGGTTCCTTCCCGAGTTACTAAAGAAAAACTGAACGGGTGCGTCGCAACCGGCGCCTTGGCAAAAAAGGAAGTCATACACTGGAGAGCCCCTGGTCCAGGAAATCCTCCTGAGCCCAAGGATGGAGAAGTGATTGTATTCGTTGATCACCTGGGTCGAGGGTTCAGCCCTCCCGGATCAAAAAATTCCGCGATGTGCTTGCTAGCTTCCAACTCCACCCTCAAGATATTGGACCTAACTCTGTGTCCAATATTTGTAATTTTCAAGTGTTCTGCGAGGCTTATCTGCAGGAAGAACCCACTGTTGAACTGTTCAGAGACTTCTTCTATTTGAACCGCCGTACTGAATTTACAGATGGGCCCAATACTGAACTTGGCGGGGTTTCAATTCAGAAGAGGAAAGATGTCAGTTTCCCTCACGCCAAACATCATAATCACCCAAAAGATTGGAATCAGACTTGGTTGTATTGCCGAGGTACGTCTCCAGCTGAAGAAAATCCTCTGCCGGGTTATCGCGCTCACCGGCTTACCAGCACACATCCATTCCCCCAACGACTGAGCGCAAAGGAACGAGCCAAGTATGCACCACAGTTTTCGAAGCTCCGAGCCTTTGTGGCAAACGGTTTAACACGCGTCGACTTTGTCCGTTGTTGTGTTTCTTGGAGTATCTTGCCTCTAAATCGTTGCCCCGGTTTAATGTGTGAATACACAGGGAATTTAAAAGACCCTCAACGCCATATTGATATCCAGCTATCCGATGCTGAAATTACTGAAGCTGTTAAGAAGATGCTGGATGAACCGGTGGCCGAATGCAGTAAAACAGGGCATAGCCCTTTCTGCATTTCAAATAAACGGCCAGTTGTAAGAATTGCGTAACTCTTATTTTAATCCGACCCTTGTTAATATTCCCTTATAACTTTTTTCAATCCTTGACAGGGTGATGATCCGTTCTGGAAGA
The DNA here is from genome assembly GCF_002575655.3 of Aegilops tauschii subsp. strangulata. Lineage (NCBI taxonomy): Eukaryota > Viridiplantae > Streptophyta > Magnoliopsida > Poales > Poaceae > Aegilops > Aegilops tauschii. Next base: position 182,522,059 of record NC_053035.3, on the reverse strand, counting down.
AGAAGCCGCAGTGATGAGGACATCAATACCATTGTTACACCCACAACCCCTGCTGCTATACATACTGGACCGATTACTAGAGCTCGCGCATGCCAATTAAATTACCAGGTACTTTCGTTTCTTGGTAATGATTATAATGTTCATGAGAATATGATGCTGCCTAAATTGGATACATTTGTTTTGCTTACAAATGAAGGGCCTAGCTTTTAGAAGGATGAACATTGGAGCAAGAACAAGCTTGGAGATGATGGCATGCGCATGGGGGACAAGAACAGAGTTACAAGTGATGATTTCAGGACATTGAAGCCACCATAATGCGTGCATGAAGCCTTGGACGAAATATACAAGATGCTACTTCATAACTTCCGTCCAGAGGCTATTCTAGGTGCTGCGTCACCTTATTATTGGGCCAGGCCCATGTAATTTCGAAATACTTGAGTATAGGCTATTTTTAGAGTCCGTATGTGTGGGGAAACAAGAGATAGGTTTGGTTTCGGACCCCTTCCCCAAGGTTACCAAAATTCTCCCCTCTTCCTCCATATATACAGCCCTTAGGGCGTCGTTTAGACTTTGGGTTTTGTTTAGATTAAAAGTTCGCCATAGCTGCAACTTCGCGTACTTCGTTTGTGTTCAACGACCAGACAAAGGCGTCACAGAACCCCACCTTGATCAATAAAGCTTTCATCTTATATTCGCAATATCCAGATTGCAATCTCAGTTTCTTGCTTGTTCTTCGTTTGCTCGCAGGAAACAGACCCTCGTGGTCAGGTTGATCGTGCTCCGGCGTGGTCAATAACCTCTCGGAGTTGGTTTAGCGATTGCTAAGGCGCGACATCATCGCACGTTCGTAGTCGGATCGTCAAAGTCGACTTCCACCAAAGCGATATCCATCATGTCATCGAAAGACGGGACACCTTTGCCTCTATCACGCAGGATAAACCGGCGAAAACCCCTCGTGTCAAGACTAAGGTCACCAAGAAGCCTGCCAAAAAGAAAACCGCCGACTCCACCGATTTACAAGTTGATGATGACAATGAAAATCACGAGTCAGAGGTAGAACTTGATTCACTTGGTTCCCTCTTCATACATCTTATTAATAATGATTATTATCAGGAGGACGCAGAGGCTGGCCAAGCTGGTGATGTAGAGGTAATTATTCTTTCCTCCGGCTCAGAACCTCTGCCAACTCCGAAAACCCGTCAAGCAAACCGGAAAGTAAGATTTTCTCACCCTCTAGCTCACATGGATCCAAACTTTCTTTTGAAGAAACAGCAACACGAAGCTCGCCGCACAAGTCGGCATAGCGGCCATGTGGTAACTTCTTCCGGTTTACCGAACACGCTGGTTCGTAAACGTCACCCAGAGGTCTCTTATAATTCTGACCCACATTATCCTAAGGCGGGTTATTTCCGGCAACCTCTGACTCCGTCTGATTCAAATTATCAGGGAACTTCCCATTCCTCTTCTGGCGAATCAACAGAAACGCAACTTCCAACCCTCAAGACGGTTCCTGGGTGAGTTATGCTTTAAATTTACCCTTAACACCTTATGTTTGCCCGATGTACTGACCTTTATGCTTGTTCTTCTCAGTGCCAAGCCTAGACCCAGCAAAAAGGCCAAATTGAAAAAACCGGCTGATGACAATACGACCAATGAACCGGAGAAAACTCTCAACCGGAAGAAACAAAGGTTGACGCTATGCTTGATGATCCGCCACCGCAAGATCATGACTTTTTTGTTGAACAAGTGGAAGTTGATCCAACGGGCCATGCTGATAAACCGACAAGCCCAGTCCGAGCTGCTGATAAACCGTCAAGTCCAGTCAAGGCTGCTGATAAACCATCAAGTCCAGTCAAGGCTGCTGATGACAAAGCGGATGATATTATGATTACCGGCTTCGGCCACACCACCCCTGGCAATGCTGTCGCTTTATCAAAGCATAGTGCCAAGGAAGAATTTTCTGCTATGGACAAGGGCAAGTGCAATACAAATTTGTCAAGCTATGCCCACCTGAACGCCCAAGACATTCATTCTAGGTTTTTAAACCGCCTGTACACAAGCCGCGACTATGAAGCCGGTTTAGTGAACATGATGAAGGAGCGATATGAGGTAAATACTGTTTTAATTCTGCATAACTATTCTTCCAATTTGTAATATCAACTCCAGTAGCCCCCAAGGGCCGGTTTGTATTATCCATATAAGCCGGGACTTTGTAATACTTCAACTTTGTCTGCCTAGCCCCAAAGGCTGGTTTATATCATCCATATAAGTCGGGACTTTGTAATACTTCAACTTTGCCTGCATAGCCCCCCAAGGGCCGGTTTACTCTTCAAGATGAACCGGGACTTTTATCCTGCCAAACTTCTTGTTGAATATCTTTGTACACCAATCGTCCACTAAGCTGATTGATGGAAGAACACCCATAATGTTAACTTTGAGCAAATTGTAAGTGCATCTAGTGCCCCTTAGTGATTTTGGTGTATTCAAGACTTATAGGTTAAGGGACTAATGTGTTTATGAGTGTACACAGGTCTATAAGTCTATGAGGAGTTTGATATTTACAGAGAAAGTCGACCCCTAAAAATGAAGTTCTTCGACTGAAGACTTTGGATTTCTGAAGACTTTCTGAAGACTTTGAAACTGAAGAAATTGGTGTGACCTTGAAGACTTGGTATTCATTTGAGGAACATGAAGCGTGAAGACTTTTGTTTTCGTTGTTTCATTTTCTCTTTCTTGAGTCATAGGAAACACCGTACTGTTAAAGGGGGTCGAGGAAATACTAAGGAAAAATGTCCATGTGATGCTGAACTCAAAATCCTACACCTACCAATCCCTTCGAGTGAAGCCATTGGAAATCTCATACAGTTCAGTCATATTCTTCAGTGACAGAGACAAAGTTCTTCTGGTCTCTGAGGAATTTGTTCTGACTGAGGAGTTAGGAATTCGCCAGTGCGGATTGCCTACACAGTGAGGAACATGATAGCCCTGAGGAATTTGATACTCAAATTTCCGACCGTTGTTGTGCTATACGCCAGCTGTCCCAAAATATCTACCCACCTAACGGTCATATCATTTAAGGGCATTTATGTCTTATCATGCCGGGCTGCTCCCTAGGCTATAAATAGCCCCCCCCTACAACCACTAGCTGGTTGGCTGCTCCGAGAGAAACTGACACTTGTCATTTGAGAGCATCCCATTCTCCAAGGACTTTGAGCGAAAATCATCAAGTGAGGAAAACCCAAACCCAAACACCCACAAACCCAAAGTGATTGAGCATCACTGAAGAGATTGATCCTGTGTGGATCCGACGCTTGTTACCTTTGAAGACTGTGCTTCTTCCAGACGGTTAGGCGTCATGGTCTAGAGCATCCAAGAGGAAATTGTGGATCGCCGAGTGACTGAGTTTGTGATGGTTTGGAAGTCACCTGAAGACTTATCACGAGTGATTGGGCGAGGTCTGTGTGACCTTAGCTCAAGGAGAATACGATGAGGACTGTGTGTCCGGGACTGTGTGTCCGGGATTGTGTGTCCTCAGGTTTAAATACCTAGCTGCTCCAACCAGACGTACAACTGAGATAGCAGTTGGAACTGGTCTACCAAATCATTGTCTTCACCAAGCTTGCTGGTTCTATTTCCTCAACTCTTTCATTTCCTCATAACTGTGTTGTGCACTTGTTCATATCTGTGTTTGAAGACTTTGACTGCAGACTTTCTCAATTTCCTTAGTTCAATTTCTTCAGTCTGTTTGTCTTCATCCTGTGCTATCCTGTGTTTACGCTTTCTGTACTCTGTGCTTGTCTTCATTTCATCATGATGACCATGCTTGTGTTATGCTATGCATACTTGTGAGTACTTATTCCGCTGCAAGTAGTTCTTCACTAAGGAATTTCCTCACCTACAAATTCCTTTGAAGAATTCATAAAAATCGCCTATTCACCCCCCTCTAGTCGATATAACGCACTTTCAATTGGTATCAGAGCAAGGTACTCCCTTGTTCTGTGTGATTTTGGGTTAACCACCTGGAGTTTTAGTTATGTCGACCGCAGGTATGAAGAAAGTGACATGCCCCATCTTTGACGGTCACGAGTATCCCAAGTGGAAGGCCATGATGAAGAAGCGCCTCATGGCAATGAACAGCAAACTGTGGACCGTCACTGAGATTGGTCTTACTGATCTGTGCAAGACGACGGAAGCTGATGACATTCGCAAGTACACTCTTCTCAACCTCACGGCGAAGGACTTCATCTGCTCCTGTCTGTCTCAAAATCAGTTCAGGAACATTATGCATCTCGATCAAGCGAAGCTTATCTGGGACCGTCTCTCTGATGTCTATGAAGGTCATCGAACCCGTCATGATCCTTGGTTTGAGGACTTCAAGGAATCTCTCAAATCAATGACATTCGAACCAGAATCATCATCCTCCTCACCATGCCTTATGGCAGATGGTGAAAAGGTAACTGAATGCTATCTGTCTGAATCCAGTGATGATGAATCTGGTGATGAATTTGGACCCAGTTATGTCAAACTTTCTTCCCTTGCCGCTAAACAACAAAGAGCTTTGGAAAAGGTTCAAAACATGCTTAGTAAGAGCGATGATATGTTGAGTGAAGAAATGGATCAGTCAAAAGCTTTGGCTGAAAGTCTTCAGAGACTTCATACTAAGTATGACACCCTTCAAGATCAACATAACACTCTCTTATCTGATCATGAGAAGCTTTCTTATGAATTTCTTCAAAGAAAGCAAGATCTTGAGAAGCTAAGAGTGAGTTATGAAGATCTTCAGAAGGAGCGCGATTCATTACTTGCTCAACAAATCAGCGCTGCTCAGGAAGAATTTGTTCCTCCATGTTTGAAATGCATTGAACGTGAATCTGCTAATTCTTCACCTGAATGTTCAAATGCTTCTAATGCTACAAATTCTTCAACTGTCTCTGCTATCACTAATTCCTCATCTGAGGACATTGCTAGTATCACTGACGATGCAGGGCTGAAGGAATTGTACATGACAGGCATGTACAAAAGCCTCAAAGGGCATCAGACTCTTTGTGATGTGCTTAAAAAGCAGATCCTCAACAGGAACCCTAGGAAAGAGGGTATTGCCTTTGAGAGGAAACTCAATGCTGATGGTACATATTGGAAGCCTGAGCAGTACCCCAAAACCTCATGGTTGCTGCAAAGGGACCTCCAGTTGATCCATCTAATCTATCTGGCTTTACATGTGAATCTTCTCATTCTTCTGATGAGTCATTTGACTCCAACTATAAACTGTTTAAAAATTAGAATGGTGAAGTATTTGCTAGATATGTTGGCACTAACTGCAGGAACGGTTCTCCTATGAAGAAAATCTGGGTTCCCAAAAGGTGCCTTGAAAGTCTTCAGGTGAATGTCCTCATGACACCACCTGTGAAGAATAGGAACCCCACATCAAAGTCTTCACATGGACCAAATTCTTCATATGGATCCAAGTCCTCATACGGACCAAATTCCTCACATGGATCAAATTCATCAAAAGGATCAAAATCCTCATATGGACATCATCGTGCTAACAAATCTGTTTCGCAGGGAAGAGCCAAGGGCTATGAATATGAACACTATTCTTCTAATCATTAGTTCATAAGTCCTCAAAGAATTTCTCTGCTTATTCATATGCTTACCCTAACTCCTCTTATGTGAAACGAAATGGATTGGCTTCTATGCCACCTTTCTCGTATGGAGCTCACAGAGTGATGAACTCTTTGCCACCCCTTCTGATGTGGGTGGTGAAGAAAAAGAACTAATCTTTTATGCAGGGTCAGGTCTCCAGACGTACTTAAACGTCTGAACAATTTGCTGGAGACCTTAAAAGTGCCTGAAAGGACGCAGGCTAATCATGAAGAAATGAACTTTCATTTCTCACGTCCTCATACTGCTTTATCTGTTCTATTACTTGATGAAATTGGTCTGATGAATTGTGATGTCATATTCTTCATTGATGAAGTATATGAAGTTCGTAAGCTGCACTAATTCATCTGCAGGATGATCAACCCAAAGCCACTGAGTGGGTCCTCGATAGTGGATGTACAAATGACATGACTGGTGACAAGAATCTATTGATGAATGCTCCCTTATCACCATCGCATCTGAAGCATATCATCTTTGCCGACAAAGGCAAAAGTCAGGTATTGGGTCTAGGTAAGGTTGCGATCACAAAGGATCGACACATGGACAAAGTCATGCTTGTCGAGTCCTTAGGATACAACCTTATGTCTGTCTCAATGCTTTGTGATCTTGATATGGTTGTTGTCTTTGGCAAGTATCGTTGTGTTGTGGTTATGGAAGCTGACAATTCCAAAGTCTTCGAAGGCTTTAGGAGAGGAGACTTGTATATTGTTGATTTCTCTACAGGACCGCAACCAGCCGTGTGCCTACTTGCAAAAGCTTCAGAAGGCTGGCTATGGCATCGACGACTTGGTCATGCAGGCATGAGGAATTTGCACACGCTTGCGAAGAAGAAGCATGTCATTGGCATTGAGAATGTCAAATTCCTCAAGGGTCACTTGTGTGGAGCTTGTGAAGTTGGAAAGATGACCAAGGCTAAGCATCCAGCGAAGACTATCATGACCACTACTCGACCATTTGAATTGCTTCATATGGATCTCTTCGGTCCTAACCATTACTCAGCAGTCACAAATGACGCATCTCTCTATGGCTTTGTTATTGTTGATGATTACTCTCGATACACATGGGTACACATTGTTACTTACAAACATGAAGTGCAGGAAGTCTTCAAACGATTTTCCTCGAGGGCTTCAACCAACTTCGGTGTGAAGATAAAGCACATAAGAAGTGACAATGGAACTGAGTTCAAGAATTCTGGTCTTGATGACTATCTTGATGAACTTGGTATTACTCATGAGTTATCTGCTCCTTACACTCCTCAGCAAAATGGCGTCGTGGAGCGCAAGAACAGAACTCATGTTGAGATGGCTTGCACTATGCTTGATGAGTACAAGACGCCTTGTCACTTCTGGATTGAGGCAATTTATACTGCGTGCCATATCATCAACAGGGTATATCTTCACAAATTCTTCAAGAAGACTGCCTATGAACTCCTCACTGACAAGAAACCCAATGTGAGTTATTTCAAAGTCTTCGGTGCTAAATGTTGGATTAGAGATCCTCATCACAATGCTAAATTTGCACCGAAAGCACATGAAGGTTTTATGCTTGGTTACGGAAAGGACTCGCACACCTACAGAGTCTTCAACAACGTTCTTCACAAGGTTGTTGAAACTGTAGATGTGCGGTTCGATGAAACTAATGGCTCGCAAAGAGAGCACCTACCTTCTGTGATAGATGAACCAGCACCTGAGGAATCTATCAAGTTCAAGGCTACTGAGGATGTCATTCCTACCAAAGAATCTGCTGAAGAATTCATTCCAGAACGTGAAGAACGTCGAGCTAATGCACCTGAAGAGAATGCTGAAGAAAATGGTGCTGAAGAAAATGCTGATCAAATTCCTCGACGACAACCAACTCATCCTCGCGTTGCAAAAGAAGTGCAAGTTGAAAAGATCATCGATGACATTGAAGCACCAGGTCCTCTCACACGCTCAAAAGCTTCACATTTATCTAACTTTTGTGGGCACTATGCCTTTGTCTCTATCACAGAGCCCACTAAGGTAGATGAAGCATTTCTGGAGCCTGAGTGGATTCAGGCCATGCAAGAAGAAATACATCAGTTCGAACTCAGCAACGTCTGGGAACTGGTTAAACGTCCAGATCCTAGCAAGCACAATATCATTGGCACAAAGTGGATCTACCGCAACAAGCAATATGAAAATGGCCTTGTGGTGAGGAATAAGGCACGACTTGTAGCTCAAGGCTACACACAGGTTGAAGGAATTGATTTCGATGAAACTTTTGCACCTGTTGCTAGACTTGAAGCTATTGGCATATTACTTGCTTATGCTAACCATCATGATATCACTTTATATCAAATGGATGTGAAAAGTGCATTCCTCAATGGTAAGCTTGAGGAAGAAGTATATGTTGCTTAACCCCCAGGTTTTGAAGATCCAAAGCATCCTGACAAAGTCTTCAGACTCAATAAGGCCCTTTATGGCCTCAAGCAGGCCCCTCGGGCATGGTATGATACTTTGAAGGAATTCCTCATGAAGAAAGGCTTCAAACCCGGTTCACTCGACCCTACTCTTTTCACTAAATCTTATGATGGTGAATTGTTTGTGTGCCAAATATATGTTGATGATATTATCTTTGGATGTACTGACCAACTTTATAGTGATGAATTTGCTTATATGATGAGTGAAGAATATCAAATGTCTATGATGGGAGAGTTGAAATTCTTCTTAGGTCTTCAAATTCGTCAACAGCGCAATGGCATATTCATATCTCAAGAGAATAACTCAAGGATGTACTAAGGAAATTCGGCAGGCAAGATTGCAAAGGCGTCAAAATTCCGATGCCCACAAATGGCCATCTGTGCACTGATGAAAATGGTATTGACTTCGATCAAAAGGTATACCGCTCCATGATTGGTTCTTTGTTGTATTTATGTGCATCTAGGCCAGATATTATGCTTAGTGTTTGCATGTGTGCCTGATTTCAAGCTACACCGAAGGAATCACACCATAAGGCTGTGAAACATATTCTTCGATATCTAGCTCACACACAAACACTTGGATTATGGTACCCCAAGGGCTCGGCTTTTGATCTCATTGGATATTCTGACTCTGACTTTGCTGGTGATCGTGTGGACCGCAAGTCAACATCTGGTACATGTCATTTCCTCGGACGATCTTTGGTCTGTTGGTCCTCGAAGAAACAGAACTGCGTATCACTGTCTACTGCTGAAGCTGAGTACATTGCTGCTGGCTCTTGCTGTGCTCAATTGCTGTGGATGAAGCAAACTCTCAAGGACTATGGCGTCAACGTGAAGAATGTGCCTCTCTTCTGTGACAATGAGAGTGCCATCAAGATTGCTCACAACCCAGTTCAGCACTCAAAGACAAAGCACATTCAGATTCGTCATCATTTTCTTCGCGATCATGTGTTGAAGGGCGACATTTCTATTGAGCATGTGAAGACTGAAGAACAGCTAGCCGATATCTTCACAAAGCCCTTGGATGAGAAGAGATTTAGCAAGTTGCGGTGTGAGCTAAATATCCTAGAATCTTCTAATGTTCTTTGAAAAGGACACTCATCCTAACGCTTATGCAAAATTGATGACCTAGATGTGCAACACATGAAGAAACGTTTTTCTTCAATCAATGAAGAATAACACTCTAAGTGTGAAGAAATTAACGAAGAATTTGATTCTCAGAACCCTACGACAATTGTACGCGGTGTCTGAAATCATCATTCTTATACAGTGGGTCACGCCACCACCAAAAGTTGAAAATCTTCAATTTGAGTTTTTCCTCAGTTTTTTTGAAATTCCTCAGTTGTTCCAATTCTTCAACTTTGCAAAATCTTCACTGTTTCCGTCGTTTGTCTCATTGGCTATATATATATATATGAGTTTATGTCCTCTACAACATTCACTTATTGCTAATTCTTCAAGTCGCTATTTCTGCTAAGTGAATGTGATCGGACTCTTCCCCCTCTCTGCTATACTCAACCAAATCTATTCACAAATTCTTCATGTGCGTTCTATTTGAAACTCGTTCAAAATCTTCACTGTGTCCTTATCAGCTGAAGAATTTGCGAACGGAACTTTTAACTTATCTTATCCAAATTTTCGGCTTTGCCGCTCAAACCGTTACGCATCCCACGAAATACTTATCTATTCACCCACGATCTAACACGATCTCCACTTCTCAGTACGTGGGTGACACATGTCAAGCGAATGAGAAGGGTCAGGGGCACGTTCGTCCAATTTCTTCGGGCGAACAGTTTTTCACCGTGGCTATAAATACCCCCTCTCCCCTTCCTCACTGCCTTTAATTCGCTCGACCTCTCTCCAGCTCAAGCTTCTCAAACCCTAGCGCTGCCGCTACTTCATCGTCGCCGGTGAGGAAGAGCTTCACTGCCTCGACCTCGTCACCGCCGTACTCGCGCCGGCCGCGGAAATCTTCACTCCGCCGCCGCCGTAGTTGTCTTCCTCCGCCGAGTTAGGGCGTGGAAGATCTGCACAGACGAACTTCACTTCTCCACCTCACAGTTCGTCGTGTTCTTCGTTCAGGGTAATTAAAAGTCACTTTTACTGCCCTCTTTGATTCAAATGATTACTGCAAAATCTTCAAAGGTGTTTTCTTCAAATTCTTCACACACTAAACACCTCACATGTCATCTGTTCTTGATTCGTTTCTCTAAGCATCATTTTTCTTCAAGATTCCTCAATTGTGTGGATCTTCGATCTATAAAACTTTGGAACCTAAGACAAAGAACGCTTAGTGAAATTCTTCAAGACTCATCTGGTCAAATTCCTCAAACTTGTTCTTTTTGAAAAACCTTCTGAGAACGCATATGACCTCTCCAAATTCCTCGCAACTATACTCTGTTCACAGGTACTCATGTCTGCTGCTGAATCACTAGGTTCTCATCAACTTAACTCATTTGCAGCGTTCCTCGAAGAAAAGTTGCATACTTCTTCAGAGAATTCCATTGTTCAAATTCCTCATCTGAAGAAAATGGCTGATGGTAAGAAGCCACAGAAAGGAGGAAAGAGGCCTGAGGTCAACACTGCTTTTGAAATCCCTGAGGACATCTATGCTGGGTACTGCTGGGTACTGCACACCCCCTGAGGAGGATAAAAATCAGCGCAAGGTGCGCATTCAAAAGATTGAGAGGAGATGGGCAAGAGAGTGGAGGGAGTACAGATATGTGACTCCAAAGTACATGAAGAAATTCGCTGTTACTCCTCCATGCTCAAGACCACCATTGGCACCTAGCCAAGAAGTAGATCCCACTAGCATCAAACGCAGTGACGAGTTTCCTGAAGAATGGGCCAAGCGCGAGGCCAAGCTGGCCAAACAGGCAAAAGAAGCAGTGAAGAAATTCAATGAAGATTCTGCTGCTGCTGCCGCTGAGGCCTCTGTAAGGCCGAAGAAATCCATGGCAAAGAAGCCTGCGCACAAGCCAAGTGCCTCTTCTTCAATGCCCTCATGGCCAATTTCCTCAGCTAAGCCCTCACGGCCAATTCCTCACGCTGCTCCTGCTCCTCCAAAGTCCTCAGCTGCTCCGACAAAATCCTCAGCACCTGTGCATCTTGCCACGTGCCAAAGGACTACAGGCATCTCTATTGCCTCAGGAGCTTCAGCTAGTTCCTCAGCTGCACCAAATTCTTCAACAGGGCCCTCTCCGCTGAAGACAAAGACCACTGCTGGACGAGGCTCTCGCCCAAGTCCTCACAAGAAGCAGGTCGCCTTCCAAGTGCCGTCTGAAGAAGACGAAGCTAATGATGAAGAACTTGCTGAAATCATCAGAGATAGGCAAGTCAGGGCCGCTAGAGCCAAGGTCACAAATGTGCCTCTGCTTTTGGATCCAAAGTTGATCCTCGATTACATTGATCTCTGGCACAAGGACCCAAACACTCCTATGCCTGACTTCAAGCTGACTCCTGGTCAAAGTCATATGCTGACTGCCTTCATCCAAGAAGAAAAATGGAAATTTGAGAAGGCCAGGCAGCTCAAGAAAGCACAGTACAGGAAGGAGAAATTCCTGAAGAACAACGTTGTCTCTATGACAACTGATGAACTTGTGAAGATCCAGTCTGAGATCAAAACCCCCAGCAATGATTTCAATGCTTACTATGCTGATTGGAAAGGAGCCAAGGTCAGGTTTGTTAAACTGACTAGATGTTCACCTCAAATGTTGCAGCCCCATCGCAACAAGAAATTCCTCAGGCTGAAGCATCTGCTCAGCCCACTGAAGAACATGCCAGCACCGCTAATGACAATCAGGCTGCTAAAGAAAATGTAAGTTCCAGGGCTGATGACTGCATTCCAGCCTCTGATGAAATTGCCAGGGCACCCACAAGTGGTGCGCCTGAAGAAAATGAAGAAGTCAGGGCAACTGCATCAGTTGTGCCTGAAGAAAATCAACCACATTCCTCTGCTCCTCCTGCGCCTACTCCAACTCCAATCCTTCCATCTGCATCAGATGTGAAGAAGACCAAGGCTGCAGAGCGTGCAGCAGTGAAGACAAGGAAAGCATCAGCTCCTTCAGATTCTTCAGCACCGAAGAAGATAAAGAAATTGACAAGCTCATTTGCTAATCCAATTGATGCTATTCCAGTTTCCTCCATGCCATCAAAGGAAATCGTCCCTTTTGATGAAGAATATGTGATCCCTAGCGGATCTGATGAAGAAAATCCTTCTGCTGCTTCGTCAGAGCAGATGGATGGAGAAATTGAAGTGGATAAAATCCCTTCAACCCCCACAGTTTCCTCGCCTATGCCTCAGTTTACTGCTGAAGAGGCTGGCGTTGAAGAAATGGAAGATGAAGATGTGGACATTGGCTGTACCACACCAGTGATGAATGATGACTTCTGGGAAAGTCAGCACCCCAACTCTCCACTCTTCACTCCATTGCAACAAATTCCTCAGTCCCCGGCAACTACAGTTCAAGTGGGATCTGATGAAGCTCATGAACAAGTTCCAGCCACTAGTGCTGAAGAAAATGAAAATGAAGAATTGAAGACCCAGACTGCCACTGAAGAGGAAGCAGAAATTCCTCAGCCTGAAGAACCTGAGATTGCGATTCCTGAGGTTGTCATGCAACTGACTGACACTCCTCTGCCCAAGCCAAAGGATCCATTCTCAAGGAAGCAAAAATTCAAGGCTAATGATTTCTTCGGCGAGCACGTATTCTTCACTGACTACAACCCCTATGACTCTGCTCGCATTAGGAAGAGGCGTTTCTGGACTGCCAGCCAGGCAAATTTTTATTCCTCAGTGCTGTTCAACAAAGACAAAGTCTTCGATCATGAGCACATTCCTCACGTGGATATGGAATATAAAGAAGAGCTTCACAACAAGACAAGTGGTGCTTACAAAGCCTCATGTGATGCTCCTACATCTACAAGTGAGAAACAAGCTTTCAATAAGGACTTGAGCCTAATGGTGAAGAATTTCAACAAGTTCGACAAGAGTAGAAGCAAAGAAAAGTTCCAAGAGTAGAAGCAAAGAAAAGTTCCAAGTCAAGGTCCTACATACAATGAGAAAAGATCTTCTAGTTGTGAGCTAATTGCTACAACAGTGTAAGACTCGGACACTACTATCAGTGTCAAAACCGGCGGATCTCGCGTAGGGGGTCCCGAACTGTGCGTCTAAGGCGGATGGTAACAGGAGGCGGGGGACACGATGTTTACCCAGGTTCGGGCCCTCTCGATGGCGGTAATACCCTACTTCTTGCTTGATTGATCTTGATGATACGAGTATTACAAGAGTTGATCTACCATGAGATCGTAGAGGCTAAACCCTAGAAGCTGGCCTATGGTATGATTGTTGTTGTCCTACGGACTAAACCCTCCGGTTTATATAGACACCGGAGGGGGCTAGGGTTACACAGAGTCGGTTACAAGGGAGGAGATCTACATATCCGTATTGCCAAGCTTGCCTTCCACGCCAAGGAGAGTCCCATCCGGACACGGGACGAAGTCTTCAATCTTGAATCTTCATAGTCCAACAGCCCGGCTAAAGTATATAGTCCGGATGTCCGAGGACCCCCTAATCCGGGACTCCCTCAGTAGCCCCTGAACCAGGCTTCAATGACGATGAGTCCGGCGCGCAGATTGTCTTTGGCATTGCAAGGCGGGTTCCTCCTCCGAATATCCCATAAAAGATTTTGAACACAAGGATAGTGTCTGGCTCTGCAAAACAAATTCCACATACCACCGTAGAGAGTACAATATTTCCACAAATCTAATCTGCTGACAACTTTTCATAACGTGACATCACACCACGGCCTGGTCAATATTCGAACCATTTCTCCTAGCCTGCCACTGCATGTTTCGCAAGGCGGTTTTATTGGCACGTCTTGTCGAAGTAGAGATCGTGTTCCCCTTGTCACGGGATTCTCATCTGATGAGGACATCAATACCATTGTTACACCCACAGCCCCTGCTGCTATACATACTGGACCAATTACTAGAGCTCGCGCACGCCAATTAAATTACCAGGTACTTTCGTTTCTTGGTAATGATTCTAATGTTCATGAGAATATGATGCTGCCTAAATTGGATACATTTGTTTTGCTTACAAATGAAGGGCCTAGCTTTGAGAAGGATGAACATTGGAGCAAGAACAAGCATGGAGATGATGGCATGCGCATGGGGGACAAGAACGGAGTTACAAGTGATGATTTCAGGACATTGAAGCCACCATAATGCGTGCATGAAGCCTTGGACGAAATATGCAAGATGCTACTTCATAACTTTCGTCCAGAGGCTATTCTAGGTGCTGCGTCACCTTATTATTGGGCCAGGCCCATGTAATTTCGAAATACTTGAGTATAGGCTATTTTAGAGTCCGTATGTGTGGGGAAACAAGAGATAGGGTTGGTTTTGGACCCCTTCCCCAAGGGCCACGAAATTCCCCCCTCTTCCTCCATATATACAGCCCTTAGGGCGTCGTTTAGACTTTGGGTTTTGTTTAGATTAAAAGTTCGCCATAGCTGCAACTTCGCGTACTTCGTTTGTGTTCAACGACCAGACAAAGGCGTCACAGAACCCCACCTTGATCAATAAAGCTTTCATCTTATATTCGCAATATCCAGATTGCAATCTCAATTTCTTGCTTGTTCTTCGTTTGCTCGCAGGAAACAGACCCTCGTGGTCAGGTTGATCGTGCTCCGGCGTGGTCAATAACCTCTCGGAGTTGGTTTAGCGATTGCTAAGGCGCGACGTCATCGCACGTTCGTAGTCGGATCGTCAAAGTCGACTTCCACCAAAGCGATGTCCATTATCTCATTGAAAGACGGGACACCTTTGCCTCTATCAAGTGGTATCAGATTTCCAAGTTGCTCGGTGAGATTTTACAGTTTTTCATAGTTTAGATCGAGTCTGTTCTTCATACCTACAGTCCACGAAAAAGCCACAAAAAAATTAGGGTTAGTTCATCATATCCAAACCAATCTGAGCCTTTGCATAATCTTTTTAGGGTTTTTGCTTTGTTGAATTTGCGGTTGCATCGTCGTGTCAAGTTGCTGGTCTTATTGTCTAGTCTTTTAGAGTTTCGAGTTCTGGTCATAAGTTGTCACGCCGCCGCCGCACCATCATCATCGCCTTGCCATCTACCACCATTGCTTATCCGCCACCGCTTTGAATCCGTATCCATATACCACCACCGATCCGTATCCATATACCACCACCGCTACCATATACCACCACCGCTGCCATATCCTACCACCATATATCCACAACCAATCCGAGTTCTTTTCATATTAGGTTTGTTTTAGAGATCCATCTATTTTCCGTTTCGTGTTTCCTTGCCTGAGTAGGTCTCGGAAATTATTTTTTTGCCTGGAGACCCCCGGGCAGTTTTTAGGCCAAAATTTCGGCGACCAAAAATATTTTTTCCCTATCCTATTTTTAGGTCCCGGGGAGTGTTTTGAGACACTCGCCATCATAGTGATTTTTTGTCGCACTTTTTCGTCGTCGCTGCCCTGATTTCCGGAAAAAAAATTAGTCAAATTTTTTTTGTGCCTATCCTGTCAGTTTGACCTGGGAAGAGTTTTGAGACACTCGCCATTATAGTGATTTTTCGCAAAAAAAAAGAGCGCAAAAAAAAAAGAGCGCGAAAAAAAGAGCAAAAAATATATATTCCAGAGTGTGCTTTTCCCTTCTTTACGTGTAGCGCCGTGATTTTGTTAGTGTTCTAGGCTCGCGTCTCTAGCACGGTCTAGCCTAGGACCAGCACAGTACCGTCGTTGAGCGTTTATTCAACTTTGCATCTCTGAATTGATTATTGCTGACCATTTTTGCTACCATATTATAAGCCTTCCCAGCTCCACATACATCTACATCGTGCGTTTGACTCTCCCTGGTAATCGCTCTATCCAAGCTTTGAGAGTTTTGACTACAACGGTTGCCGATCACCACCTGTTGTTGGGTAAGAACTGGTAAGAATTTGAGATTCGCTTGAAGGATTTGTGACACACCACCATCACCACCACTTCCTAGTAGTCTGTAGGATCATATTCTTTTGTGTTTCTATTGCTGCTAACCATGGCAGGATCACAAGCCGATGAGACTGATTAGGAGAACATGACGAACAAGGAGTTGCATGATAAATTTCAGCAAATGATGAGTGGCCAGGTGGGAGATGTGCTAAACAGATTTGAAGAGGCTATGGAGAAGATAGATGCCGTGGAGAAGTCGTTCGAGACAAAGTTGGATAACAAGTTTACTGAATTACTCAAGCGTCTTCCCCAACCACCACCGGCTGCATATGTCGCACCTCTACAACAACAACAACCACATCTCCAACGCCGCCTTCCAAATCAAGTGGGACGAGCACAACGCGTTCCAATTGAGACTGGTCAAAATTCGGGTGCCGCTGCACCTACTGTTGATGCTTCTTTGGCTCCTGCTACTGCGGCGGCTGAGGAGGATGACGATTATGCGGGCGATTATGAGGATGAGGTTGATCAAAATCAGAACTACGTGCAGCCACCAGCACCACCACCAGCAGGTCGACCTCAGGTATATATTCGCAACGGTAGGCCGGCACCACCACCTCAGGTACGAGATCATGACCATATCCCTAAACTGAAATTGAATATTCCACCATTTGAGGGTAGATATGTTCCTGATATATATCTTACTTGGGAGTTAGAAACTGAACAACGATTTACATGTTTACAATATCCTGAGGAGAGACGTGTTCCTGCTGCTGTTTGTGCTTTCACTAGCTTTGCATGTGTTTGGTGGTCTGAACATTGTAGATTATATCATGTTCCAGCTACTTGGGCTGCTTTGAAAACTGCTATGCGTACTCGTTGGGTTCCACCATATTATCAACGTGAATTACTTCAAAAATTGCAGCTTAAGACAAGGGAAAAATTCTGTAGAAGAATATTATCAGGAATTACAAACTAGCATGATTAGATGTGGTATTGTTGAGGAGAATGAAGCTATGCTTGCACGTTTTATGGGTGGATTAAATAAAGAGATTCAGACCATTCTAGGGTATAAGGATTATAATAATATCACTCGTTTATTCCATCTTGCTTGTAAAGCTGAACGTGAAGTGCAGGATCGACAGGCATTGGCGCGAACTAACTTTTCTGCAGGTCGACCTTCATCATGGACACCACGTGCATCCTCTACTTCCACTTCACCATCACCTCCATTAGGTGCCACCTCCAGCCGTGATACAAGAAAGCAGGCACAACCACCACTCTCTGCCAAGAGCACACCTGCCGGGCCTGCGCAGAGCTCTTCTTCTTCCATGGCGTCAACAGGGCACACAAGTGATATTATTTGTCGTCGTTGTAAGGGAAGAGGACATTATGCGAGAGAATGCAAATCTCAGCATGTGATGATTGCTACTGAGGATGGTGGGCATGAGTCCGCTAGTGACTATGATGAGGAGACTTTGGCTCTTATTACTCGTGAAGAACATGGTGGAGATGATTCTGAAAATGAGACGCAATACATGGCTCCTGAAGACGCTGACAGGTATGAATGTTTAGTTGCTCAACGTGTTTTGGGTGTGCAGGTCACACAAGCAGAGCAAAATCAGAGGCATAATTTGTTCCATACAAAGGGAGTTGTGAAGGAACGTTCTGTTCGCGTCATCATAGATGGAGGGAGCTGTAACAACTTGGCTAGCATGGAGATGGTGGAGAAACTATCTCTCACCACAAGACCACATCCACATCCTTACTACATCCAATGGTTCAACAACAACGGCAAGGTTAAGGTAACACGTACTGTTCGTGTGCATTTTAGTATCTCTACATATGCTGATTATGTTGATTGTGATGTGGTACCCATGCAAGCATGTTCCTTATTACTTGGTAGACCATGGCAATTTGATAAAAATTCTGTACACCATGGTAGAAACAATCAGTATACTCTTGTTCATAAGGATAAAAATATTACTTTGCTTCCTATGACTCCTGATTCCATTTTGAAAGATGACATTAATAGAGCTAATAAAGCAAAACAGGAGAAAAATAACAGTGAAATTCAGATTGTGGCAAAAGAATTTGAGCAACAAATGAAACCTAATAATAATCCATCTAGTGTTGTTTCTGAAATTAAATTGAAAAGTGCATGTTTACTTGCCACAAAATCTGATATTGATGAGCTAGATTTCAACAAATCTGTTTGCTATGCTTTTGTGTGCAAAGAGGCATTATTTTCATTCGAGGACGTGCCTTCCTCTTTGCCCCCTGCTGTCACTAACATTTTGCAGGAGTTCGCTGACGTCTTCCCACAAGACGTGCCACCGGGATTACCACCTATTCGAGGGATTGAGCATCAAATTGATTTAATTCCCGGTGCATCGCTACCCAACCGTGCACCATACCGTACCAATCCAGAGGAGACGAAGGAGATTATGCGTCAAGTACAGGAGCTGCTCGACAAAGGTTATATACGCGAATCTCTTAGTCCTTATGCTGTTCCTATTATACTAGTGCCTAAAAAGGATGGTACGTCGCGTATGTGTGTTGATTGTAGAGGCATTAATAATATTACTATTCGTTATCGTCATCCTATTCCTAGGCTAGATGATATGCTTGATGAATTGAGTGGCTCTACAATATTCTCAAAGTTGATTTGCGTAGTGGATACCATCAAATTCGTATGAAATTGGGAGATGAATGGAAAACTGCATTTAAAACTAAGTTTGGTTTATATGAGTGGTTAGTCATGCCTTTTGGGTTAACTAATGCACCTAGTATGTTCATGAGACTAATGAACGAAGTTTTATGTGCTTTCATTGGACGATTTGTGGTAGTCTATTTTGATGATATACTGATTTATAGCAAATATTTGGAAGAACATTTGGAACATTTACGTGCTGTTTTTATTGCTCTACGTGATGCACGTTTGTTTGGTAACCTTGGGAAGTGCACCTTTTGCACCGACCGACTATCTTTTCTTGGCTAAGTTGTTACTCCACAGGGAATTGAAGTCGATAAAGCCAAGATTGAAGCTATTGAGAGTTGGCCGCAGCCCAAAACGGTCACACAAGTGCGGAGTTTTCTTGGACTCGCTGGTTTCTATAGGCGTTTTGTGAGAGATTTTAGCACCATTGCTGCACCTCTCAACGACTTTACAAAGAAGGATGTGCCTTTTGCTTGGGGTACCGCACAGGAAGAAGCCTTCACGGTATTGAAAGATAAGTTGACGCATGCTCCTTTACTCCAACTTCCTGATTTAATAAGACTTTTGAGCTTGAATGTGATGCTAGTGGAATTGGATTAGGAGGTGTGTTATTACAAGATGGTAAACCTGTTGCATACTTTTCTGAAAAATTGAGTGGGCCTAGTCTGAATTATTCTACTTATGATAAAGAACTATATGCTCTTGTTCGGACTTTAGAAACATGGCAACATTATTTATGGCCCAAAGAATTTGTTATACATTTCGATCATGAATCTTTGAAACATATTAAAAGTCAAGCTAAACTGAATCGTAGACATGCTAAATGGGTTGAATTCATTGAAACTTTCCCTTATGTCATTAAACACAAGAAGGGTAAAGAAAATGTTATTGCCGATGCATTGTCTCGTCGCTATACTATACTTTCACAACTTGACTTCAAAATATTTGGTTTGGAGACCATCAAAGATCAATATGTGCTTGATGCTGATTTTAAAGATGTTTTGCAGAATTGTAAAGAAGGAAGAACCTGGAACAAGTTTGTCGTTAATGATGGATTTGTGTTCCGTGCTAACAAGCTATGCATTCCAGCTAGCTTTCTTCGTCTTTTGTTGTTGCAGGAGGCGCATGGAGGAGGATTAATGGGACACTTTGGCGTGAAGAAGACGGAGGACGTACTTGCTACACATTTCTTTTGGCCAAAGATGAAAACGGGATGTTGAGCGTTTTGTTGCTCGCTGCACTACATGTCAAAAAGCTATGTCACGACTCAATCCTCATGGTTTATATATGCCTTTGCCTGTACCTAGTGTTCCTTGGGAGGATATATCTATGGACTTTGTTTTAGGTTTACCTCGAACAAAGAAGGGGAGGGATAGCATATTTGTTGTCGTGGATAGAACATTGTCTACTATACTTAGGGCTGTTTTGAAGAATAATAAGAAAATGTGGGAAGAATGCTTGCCTCATATTGAGTTTGCTTATAATCGTTCATTGCATTCTACTACTAAGATGTGCCCTTTTGAAATTGTGTATGGTTTCCTACCTCGTGCACCTATTGATTTGTTGCCTCTTCCATCTTCGGAGAAGGTTAATTTTGATGCTAAACAACGTGCTGAATTGATCTTAAAAATGCATGAGTTAACTAAGGAAAACATTGAGCGTATGAATGCTAAATATAAACTTGCCGGAGATAAGGGTAGAAAACATGTTGTGTTTGCACCTAGAGATCTTGTTTGGTTACATTTGCGTAAGGATAGATTTCCTGATTTGCGCAAATCAAAGCTAATGCCACGTGTTGATGGTCCTTTTAAGGTGTTAGAGAACATAAATGATAATGCATATAAACTTGAGCTGCCTGCAGATTTTGAAGCATTATTTGGGTGAGGGAGATGAGCTTCCGTCGAGGACGACTTCATTTCAAGAAGGGGAGGATGATGAGGACATCAATACCATTGTTACACCCACACTCCCTGCTGCTATACATACTGGACCAATTACTAGAGCTCGCGCACGCCAATTAAATTACCAGGTACTTTCGTTTCTTGGTAATGATTCTAATTGATAGAGGCAAAGGTGTCCCGTCTTTCGATGAGATGATGAATATCGCTTTGATGGAAGTCGACTTTGACGATCCGACTACGAACGTGCGAGGACGTCGCGCCTTAGCAATCGCTAAACCAACTCCGAGAGGTTATCGACCACGCCGGAGCACGATCAACCTGACCACGAGGGTCTGTTTCCTGCGAGCAACGAAGAACAGGCAAGAAACTGAGATTGCAATCTGGATATTGCGAATATAAGATGAAAGCTTTATTGATCAAGGTGGGGTTCTGTGACGCCTTTGTCTGGTCGCTGAACACAAACGAAGTACGCGAAGTTGCAGCTATGGCGAACTTTTAATCTAAACAAAACCCAAAGTCTAAACGACGCCCTAAGGGCTGTATATATGGAGGAAGAGGGGGGGAATTTCGTGGCCCTTGAGGAAGGGGTCCGAAACCAACCCTATCTCTTGTTTCCCCACACATACGGACTCTAAAAACAGCCTATACTTATGTATTTCGAAATTACATGGGCCTGGCCCAATAATAAGGTGACGCAGCACCTAGAATAGCCTCTGGACGAAAGTTATGAAGTAGCATCTTGTATATTTCGTCCAAGGCTTCATGCACGCATTATGGTGGCTTCAACGTCCTGAAATCATCACTTGTAACTCCGTTCTTGTTCCCCATGCGCATGCCATCATCTCCATGCTTGTTCTTGCTCCAATGTTCATCCTTCTCAAAGCTAGGCCCTTCATTTGTAAGCAAAACAAATGTATCCAATTTAGGCAGCATCATATTCTCATGAACATTAGAATCATTAGCAAGAAACGAAAGTACCTGGTAATTTAATTGGCGTGCGCGAGCTCTAGTAATTGGTCCAGTATGTATAGCAGCAGGGCCTGTGGGTGTAATAATTGTATTGATGTCCTCATCATCCTCCCCTTCTTGAAATGAAGTCGTCCTCGACGGAAGCTCATCTTCCTCACCCAAATAAGGCTTCAAATCTGCAATATTAAAAGTGGGACTAACCCCAAAATCTGCAGGCAGCTCAAGTTTATATGCATTATCATTTATTTTCTCTAACACCTTAAAAGGACCATCAGCACGTGGCATTAGCTTTGATTTGCGCAAATCAGGAAATCTATCCTTACGCAAATGTAACCAAACAAGATCTCCAGGTGCAAACACAACATGTTTTCTACCCTTATCTCCAGCAAGTTTATATTTAGCATTCATACGCTCAATGTTTTCCTTAGTTAACTCATGCATTTTTAAGATCAATTCAGCACGTTGTTTAGCATCAAAATTAACCTTCTCCGAAGATGGAAGAGGCAACAAATCAATAGGTGCACGAGGTAGGAAACCATACACAATTTCAAAAGGGCACATCTTAGTAGTAGAATGCAATGAACGATTATAAGCAAACTCAATATGAGGCAAGCAGTCTTCCCACATTTTCTTATTATTCTTCAAAACAGCCCTAAGCATAGTAGACAATGTTCTATTGACTACTTCAGTTTGTCCATCAGTTTGGGGGTGACAGGTAGTACTAAAAAGCAGTTTAGTCCCCAACTTAGCCCATAAACATCTCCAAAAGTGGCTAAGAAATTTAGTATCACGATCTGAAACAATAGTATTTGGCACACCATGCAAGCGAATAATTTCACGAAAGAACAAATCAGCAACATTAACAACATCATCGCTTTTATGACATGGTATAAAGTGCGCCATTTTCGAGAATCTATCCACGACAACAAATATGCTATCCCTCCCCTTCTTTGTTCGAGGTAAACCTAAAACAAAGTCCATAGATATATCCTCCCAAGGAACACTAGGTACAGGCAAAGGCATATATAAACCATGAGGATTGAGTCGTGACTTAGCTTTTTGACATGTAGTGCAGCGAGCAACAAAACGCTCAACATCCCGTCTCATCTTTGGCCAAAAGAAATGTGTAGCAAGTACGTCCTCCGTCTTCTTCACGCCAAAGTGTCCCATTAATCCTCCTCCATGCGCCTCCTGCAACAACAAAAGACGAAGAGAGCTAGCTGGAATGCATAGCTTGTTAGCACGGAACACAAATCCATCATTAACGACAAACTTGTTCCAGGTTCTTCCTTCTTTACAATTCTGCAATACATCTTTAAAATCAGCATCATGCACATATTGATCTTTGATGGTCTCCAAACCAAATATTTTGAAGTCAAGTTGTGAAAGCATAGTATAGCGACGAGACAATGCATCAGCAATAACATTTTCTTTACCCTTCTTGTGTTTAATGACATAAGGGAAAGTTTCAATGAATTCAACCCATTTAGCATGTCTACGATTCAGTTTAGCTTGACTTTTAATATGTTTCAAAGATTCATGATCAGAATGTATAACAAATTCTTTGGGCCATAAATAATGTTGCCATGTTTCTAAAGTCCGAACAAGAGCATATAGTTCTTTATCATAAGTAGAATAATTCAGACTAGGCCCACTCAATTTTTCAGAAAAGTATGCAACAGGTTTGCCATCTTGTAATAACACACCTCCTAATCCAATGCCACTAGCATCACATTCAAGCTCAAAAGTCTTATTAAAATCAGGAAGTTGGAGTAAAGGAGCATGTGTCAACTTATCTTTCAATACCGTGAAGGCTTCTTCCTGTGCGGTACCCCAAACAAAAGGCACATCCTTCTTTGTAAGCTCGTTGAGAGGTGCAGCAATGGTGCTAAAATCTCTCACAAAACGCCTATAGAAACCAGCGAGTCCAAGAAAACTCCGCACTTGTGTGACCGTTTTGGGCTGCGGCCAACTCTCAATAGCTTCAATCTTGGCTTTATCAACTTCAATTCCCTGTGGAGTAACAACATAGCCAAGAAAAGATACTCGGTCGGTGCAAAAGGTGCACTTCCCAAGGTTACCAAACAAACGTGCATCACGTAGAGCAATAAAAACAGCACGTAAATGTTCCAAATGTTCTTCCAAAGATTTGCTATAAATCAGTATATCATCAAAATAGACCACCACAAATCGTCCAATGAAAGCACGTAAAACTTCGTTCATTAGTCTCATGAAAGTACTAGGTGCATTAGTTAACCCAAAAGGCATGACTAACCACTCATATAAACCAAACTTAGTTTTAAATGCAGTTTTCCATTCATCTCCCAATTTCATACGAATTTGATGGTATCCACTACGCAAATCAACTTTGGAGAATATTGTAGAGCCACTCAATTCATCAAGCATATCATCGAGCCTAGGAATAGGATGACGATAACGAATAGTAATATTATTAATGCCTCTACAATCAACACACATACGCGACGTACCATCCTTTTTCGGCACGAGTATAATAGGAACAGCACAAGGACTAAGAGATTCGCGTATATAACCTTTGTCGAGCAGCTCCTGTACTTGACGCATAATCTCCTTCGTCTCCTCTGGATTGGTACGGTATGGTGCACGGTTGGGTAGCGATGCACCGGGAATTAAGTCAATTTGATGCTCAATCCCTCGAATAGGTGGTAATCCCGGTGGCACGTCTTGTGGGAAGACGTCAGCGAACTCCTGCAAAATGTGAGTGACAGCAGGGGGCAAAGAGGAAGGCACGTCCTCGAATGAAAATAATGCCTCTTTGCACACAAAAGCATAGCAAACAGATTTGCTGAAATCTAGTTCATCAATATCAGATTTTGTGGCAAGTAAACATGCACTTTTCAATTTAATTTCAGAAACAACACTAGATGGTTTATTATTAGGTTTCATTTGTTGCTCAAATTCCTTTGCCACAATCTGATTTTCACTCTTAGTTTTCTCCTGTTTTGCTTTATTAGCTCTATTAATGTCATCTTTCAAAGCGGTGGCGGATAAGCAATGGTGGTAGATGGCAAGGCGATGATGATGGTGCGGCGGCGGCGTGACAACTTATGACCAGAACTCGAAACTCTAAAAGACTAGACTCTAAGACCAGCAACTTGACACGACGATGCAACCGCAAATTCAACAAAGCAAAAACCCGAAAAAGATTATGCAAAGGCTCAGATTGGTTCGGATATGATGAACTAACCCTAATTTTTTTTTTGTGGCTTTTTCGTGGACTGTAGGTATGAAGAACAGACTCGATCTAACCTACGAAAAACTGTAAAATCTCACCGAGCAACCTGGAAATCTGATACCACTTGATAGAGGCAAAGGTGTCCCGTCTTTCGATGAGATGATGAATATCGCTTTGATGGAAGTCGACTTTGACGATCCGACTACGAACGTGCGAGGACGTCGCGCCTTAGCAATCGCTAAACCAACTCCGAGAGGTTATCGACCACGCCGGAGCACGATCAACCTGACCACGAGGGTCTGTTTCCTGCGAGCAACGAAGAACAGGCAAGAAACTGAGATTGCAATCTGGATATTGCGAATATAAGATGAAAGCTTTATTGATCAAGGTGGGGTTCTGTGACGCCTTTGTCTGGTCGCTGAACACAAACGAAGTACGCGAAGTTGCAGCTATGGCGAACTTTTAATCTAAACAAAACCCAAAGTCTAAACGACGCCCTAAGGGCTGTATATATGGAGGAAGAGGGGGGGAATTTCGTGGCCCTTGAGGAAGGGGTCCGAAACCAACCCTATCTCTTGTTTCCCCACACATACGGACTCTAAAAACAGCCTATACTTATGTATTTCGAAATTACATGGGCCTGGCCCAATAATAAGGTGACGCAGCACCTAGAATAGCCTCTGGACGAAAGTTATGAAGTAGCATCTTGTATATTTCGTCCAAGGCTTCATGCACGCATTATGGTGGCTTCAACGTCCTGAAATCATCACTTGTAACTCCGTTCTTGTTCCCCATGCGCATGCCATCATCTCCATGCTTGTTCTTGCTCCAATGTTCATCCTTCTCAAAGCTAGGCCCTTCATTTGTAAGCAAAACAAATGTATCCAATTTAGGCAGCATCATATTCTCATGAACATTAGAATCATTAGCAAGAAACGAAAGTACCTGGTAATTTAATTGGCGTGCGCGAGCTCTAGTAATTGGTCCAGTATGTATAGCAGCAGGGCCTGTGGGTGTAATAATTGTATTGATGTCCTCATCACTAATGTTCATGAGAATATGATGCTGCCTAAATTGGATACATTTGTTTTGCTTACAAATGAAGGGCCTAGCTTTGAGAAGGATGAACATTGGAGCAAGAACAAGCATGGAGATGATGGCATGCGCATGGGGGACAAGAACGGAGTTACAAGTGATGATTTCAGGACATTGAAGCCACCATAATGCGTGCATGAAGCCTTGGACGAAATATGCAAGATGCTACTTCATAACTTTCGTCCAGAGGCTATTCTAGGTGCTGCGTCACCTTATTATTGGGCCAGGCCCATGTAATTTCGAAATACTTGAGTATAGGCTATTTTTAGAGTCCGTATGTGTGGGGAAACAAGAGATAGGGTTGGTTTCGGACCCCTTCCCCAAGGGCCACGAAATTCCCCCCTCTTCCTCCATATATACAGCCCTTAGGGCGTCGTTTAGACTTTGGTTTTGTTTAGATTAAAAGTTCGCCATAGCTGCAACTTCGCGTACTTCGTTTGTGTTCAACGACCAGACAAAGGCGTCATAGAACCCCACCTTGATCAATAAAGCTTTCATCTTATATTCGCAATATCTAGATTGCAATCTCAGTTTCTTGCTTGTTCTTCGTTTGCTCGCAGGAAACAGACCCTCGTGGTCAGGTTGATCGTGTTCCGGCGTGGTCAATAACCTCTCGGAGTTGGTTTAGCGATTGCTAAGGCGCGACGTCATCGCACGTTCGTAGTCGGATCGTCAAAGTCGACTTCCACCAAAGCGATATCCATCATCTCATCGAAAGACGGGACACCTTTGCCTCTATCATCATCGATACGGGTATGGGTAACCCAATCGTGCATTTTGGTATGACTCCTCGATTTTAGGCAAGTTCCAAACGGCCACGCGGAGGACACTTGATATTCACCCTCTTTATAAAGGGGCCAAGGCCTATCCTTTTCTTCTCGCACTCAATCAAATCCTTCCCCCACCTTGAGTTCCAACACCCAAGGCTCAGGCTAGGCGCTTCGAACCTTCAATCATGTTCGGATCCAACCTTCAAGGTCGGTGGATGCCCTCCTCTGTCACAGAGGAGGACATCAAGAAGCTAAGAGAAGCCAGGTATCTGACCGCCGAAATCTCGCATAGGCTGCCTGCTCGAGGGCAGGTCATTCCCACTCCCGAACCCAACGAGAGTGTCGTATTCGTCTCCCACTTCCTCCGAGGGCTAGGCTTTAGTCTAGATCCCTTTGTTAGAGGGCTCATGTTCTATTACGGGCTTGATTTCCATGATCTGGCCCCGGATTCCATCCTTCACATCTCGTCGTTCCTCATCGTATGTGAGGCCTTCCTCCACGTCACCCCAGACTTCGGCTTATGGCTCAAGACCTTTAATATAAAGCCGAAGATGATTAATGGGCGACACGCAGAATGCGGAGGTGCCATAATAAGCAAAGGCGCCGATGCCCCATGGCCAAAGGGTTCCTTCCCGGAGGTGTCCAGCCTATGGCAACGGGAGTGGTTTTACATCACAGCTACCCGAGGTACTAAGTGGGTAGCCGCCCCTGCCTTCCGCTCGGGCCCCCCGCCACAACTGGCGTCATGGGTCAACAAGGGGCTGGACTGGGGGCCAGTAAATGATGTGCCGACATTGCAGAGTCGCATTCGAGATCTCCTCGAGAGAGATGTCAGCCTTATCAAGGTAATGCAAGTCATGCTAGTTCGTCGAGTCCTGCCTTGCAAACGTCGACCTCTCCGTATGTGGGAGTTCAACCCGGAAGGACCGCGAACTATTCAGCAACTCTTCGGCATGACGCTCGAAGAGATGTATGGATTTTTCTTCGGATCACAAATAAAGTGTCCGGACACCACCGAGGATGCGGGTCTGAGCTGCAATCATCCAGATACCCAAGTAAGTAACTCTTCGGCCGAACATGCTGTCTCTTTATTTATCACAACATCATTCTGAAAAGTCGGTCTTCGACCAGGACTGGATAAAAAGGTGAAGATGATTAGGTGTTCGGCCCCCCTTCCCAAAGGCTCAACGGATCCAGTACTGGCCAGAATGCTTGAGCTTGCGCCTTATCAAGCGCCATCAGGGGAAGATAAAGGGAGGAATAAAGAAGCCGAAAGCGGGCCTCACTCATTATTCATCCAAACCGGCGGAATTAGTGCCTCTGCAAAGGAGGATAACTGGGGAGAAGGATCTAAAACCCCCTCTCCCCAAGGAAGGAAGAGGACCGCCTCTGAAGACTTGGAAACAATGGTTTCCAAACGAGGGAAGAAATCTTTGTCAGGGGGCCCTACCCCGGAGGGTATCCTTACCGCACAGTGCCCGCAAGGGGATCAGCCCTCCACCGAGCTGTAAGTAAACAAAAGTACTCTATAGTAAATATATCCTGCTTTATTTCCGAGGACAATAACCGAGACGTATGTCTTGTAGTTCGGATCGTGGCCCTTCTCGACAGAGTTCGTCTTCGGGGGATCTTCTTCCGGAGATGATGGAGAGCGAAACACCTCCCCATGCCTCCCCGCGTCATGAGGCGGACGACCCTGAGGTGTCGTCACGAAGGATTTCTCCTGATCCGCCAAGGCCGGAAGGTAACCCTTCGGCCACCCGGAGTCCGGAGTATTCGGCTCCTAAGGGGAGCAACAGAAAGAGTCCGGAACTGTCCGGTGCACGACCGGACTCTCTGAGGAATCTTCTGGAGCAAGCGGCTATCTCAGAAGCGCATCATACATTAATGGGTATGGTAGTTGAGAAGATTTCATCCGCTGAAAGCGGGTTGCATGAAGCTTTTATGAGCCTGCTGAGAGGCTTTGAGGTATGCAAAGTAATATGTATATTTTTTACGGTACCGCACCCGCCAGGTGTGCCCTATGCAGATAGTAGCCCCTGAGACTCTGGTTGCTGTCGAAAAAGGCGGCAAACAGAGGATCATAGTCCCAGGTAATAATCGTGCCGCCTTCATGTGCAGGTGGCTGAGGGTCCGGTGGCTAGCCGGACTGGTGAGTTTGCCGAACTGAAGCGGCAACTTGATACGGCAGATGCCGACATCGTGCTTGTAAACATGCGGCTTGACGAGGCACAGGGTATGTATTCTCCGGTGGTCAACATATATTAAGAGGAGCATAATGCTAGTATCTATAATATGTTGTGACTGCAGATGGAGCTGCCGCCGTGGAGACCCTTCGGGCGGAACTTGCCCGAGCCAAGGAATAAGCCAGGAGGAGTGATGCGGCCGCCCTAAAGGCGGTCGAAGAGTTAAGAGCCGAACAGGCTGCGCATTGCCAGAGCAAAGCGAAAATAGCCAAGATGGCTATTGAGTGGAAAGATGCCGCCGACCGTTATGAGCTTCTCGAAAGGGAAAGTCAAACGAAGACGGCGGATCTGAGAAAGCCATGGTAGCAGCTAAGGAAACCCGCTCTAAAATCAGAGCGGCGAAGGAGGAGCTACGTCAAGCCGGAAATATCACGGCTGGAAGTCCTTTTTGTTGCGGACGAAGTTCGGAGATCCTAGGTATGCCCTTCTGGATCAATTATGGAGTTCTGCGGACGCGTACCTGGATTTGGCAGCGATTGCTGCTAATGCGACCAAGTTTTTCGAAGATCAAAAAGATTACGAAGTAGAAAAGTTGTTCTGGTCGCAGTTCAATGCCCCAGCGCGTCCGCTGCTGTTAAGTGAGCAAATGGCCGAGTGGGCCGAGCTCCATAGGTTGTCCGGGCTTGCCATGAGGTCTGTCGTGGATCTTCTCTGGCCGGAAGGACCAAGGCCGAATAGTTATTTTGGTCTTGTGCAACGATTCCTTGGTTCTGTGCCGCATATCGACGCTGTAAAGAGGTCGGCGTGCATAGAAGGTGCGCGGATGGCTCTTGCGCGTGTCAAGACATACTGGGCAGAGATGGAGGCCACCGCTATTGCAACCCAGAATCCGGCCATAGGCCAGGTTTCATCAGAGCACTAGTTTGAAGAAGTCCTAGAAGGTGCTCGTTTAATAGAGGCTCAGTGCTCGAAGAGTGTCATGTTCGAGTGATATGTATCCCGATTGTAAAAACAATGCTATTTAAATTATAAAGGTTGTGTTTATACTATTGCCTGAAAGTATTATGATGCCTCCTGTGCGGCCGTTTATGTATATATGTATATAACCTGAAAGTTTGCAGTCGTCGGCTTCAGCCCCCACGCATATAATGCGGGGGTGTTTGCAAAAGCGCATTTTCACACTTGATCCAACGTCTTGGTCCATTAAGGAGGTGGTAGCGCGGCGAACGAGGCAATCGGACTATATTGCTTTAACACTTTCACTTAACCATAGGAGTTTGACAGTGGGGCTACTATATAGCCCCTGGTACTTCCGCGCTCATCCGAGTACAGGGCGCGTACGTACATGACCGGGAAAACTGGCCCTTCGTTAATGCGGAGGAATCCCGAAGATTCCGCTAAGTCATCGAGTGGTTGACCAGTCTCGCGCTTTATCATGACAGTCAGTTTTCGGCTTTCTCTAGTGAGGTGCTCATCCGGATGAACCAGGGCACAATCGCAGTAGTTCTCCCGGTGCCACCTTAGCCGATAGAGCGGAACGTAAGGTAGCAAAACGCGGGAGCCGGGCAAACCCAACATTTGACCAAAGACATGATTCGGAGCTGATGCATATAAGGCCAAACTCGCGACGCCGAACACTCCCTAAGGTATTCGGTCTTTACAACATATACCGGGCTGAGTAACGCCCTTGATAATGAACCTTGAGTGTCCAGGTACGAGCATCATTCTGACGTGGCAAAAATGCCAATAATGTCAGCATCCCTCTCGGTTATGCTGAGTATCCGGAGGATGTGAAGCAACAAGAGATAGTAAAAAAGGTTTACACAGGGTCTTAATCTAAAAAGAAACCTTTGAGCGGGGCCCTGCTGCACGTCTGCGGCTGTGTCTCCATTGTGCCGTATCCTGGAAGGGTGTAGCACGATTATTATCTGTAAAAGAGAAGAACTTAGGTGAAAGTTGTCGTGCGAAAGATGGGTTATTCTCAATAAACCATTAAAATTCTAGATAAGTAAGGTCGAGCCGAACTATAGTCCTTTTTATATGCGGGAAGGCCCTGGTACCGCCTATGAGGGTATATCCATCAGACCAATCTCATGTTTATCTAAGCTGTTACAGCTAGTGGTGCGCCGGACTCGTCTAGCCGTGTCTGCGGTCTTCACGACCGATCATTTATTCTGGTTGGAGAAGCCGTTTAGTGTTCGGCTGCTAAAGCCGCCACACGTTCTTCCGCGCGTAAGGAACGCTCAATATTTCCGCTAACTGTGATGATGCCACGTGGACCGGGCATCTTAAGCTTAAGAGAAGCATAATGCGATACTGCATTAAAACGAGCGAAAGCTGTTCTTCCGAGTAGTGCTTGATAGCCGCTTCGGAATGGAGTGATGTCGAAGGTTAACTTTTCACTTCGGAAATTGTTGGGAGAACCGAATACAACCTCTAGTACTAGAGAGCCCGTACAGCGGGCCTCTGGGCCTGGTATTACCCCTTTAAAGGTAGTATTGCTTTGGCCGATTCTTGTCGGGTCTATCCCCATTTTGCGGACTGTGTCCTGATATATCAGATTAAGACTACTGCCGCCGTCCATGAGGACTCGGGTGAGGTGGTATCCGTCGATAACTGGGTCTAGCACCAAGGAAGCCAATCCTCCGTGCCGGATACTTGTCAGGTGATCCCTGCGACCAAAAGTGATCGGGCAGGCCGACCAAGGGTTCAACTAAGGGGTGACGAGCTCTACGACGCATATGTCTCGGAGTGCATGTTTGCTCCTTCTTTTTGTTACGTGAATCATGTTCACTGTTTTGACCTCTGGTGGGAATTTTTCTGTCCCCCAGTGTTTTGCGAGGCTCATCCTCGTCTTCACTTGGTGTCTCCCTCCCCTTGTGTTCGGCGTTTAGCTTGCCGGCCTGCTTGAAGACCCAGCATTCTCTGTGGGTGTGATTTCCAGGTTTATTGGAGGTGCCATGAATCTGACGTAATTTGTCTAGAATCCTGTTTAGGCTGGACGGTCCATCTCTGTTGCCTCTGAAAGGCTTTTTCGGCTAACCGGGTCGAGAGCCTCTAAATCCGGCGTTTACCGCCATGTTGTCTGGGCTGTCTTCGTTATTTCGACGCTTGCTTTTACTGCGTCGTGGTTTTCCATTGCCATCCCTGACTTCAGATGTGCCTGGGTCGCTGGTGCTACTACGAGCCAGCCAGCTATCTTCGCCCGCGCAAAAGCGGGTCATGAGGCTTGTTAGGGCTGCCATTGTCCTCGGTTTTTTCTTGACCGAGGTGTCTGGCGAGCCATTCGTCTCGGACGATGTGTTTGAAAGCTGCTAAGGCTTCGGCGTCCGGGCAGTCGACGATTTGATTCTTCTTAGTAAGAAATTTGTTCCAAAGCTTTCGGGCTGACTCTCCGGGCTGTTGAATTATATGACTTAAATCGTCTGCAACCGGAGGTCGGACATAGGTCCCTTGAAAGTTAGCCCTAAAAGCATCCTCAAGCTCCTCCCAACTTCCAATTGAATTTTCGGGGAGGCTCTTCAGCCAGTGCCGAGCTGGTCCTTTCAACTTGAGGGGCAAGTGTTTGGTGGCGTGGAGATCGTCTCCGCGAGCCATATGGATATGGAGGATGAAGTCCTCAATCCAGACCCCAGGGTCTGTCGTTCCGTCGTACGCCTCTATGTTCACGGGTTTGAATCCCTCTGGAAATTCGTGATCCAGCACCTCATCGGTGAAGCATAGGGGGTGCGCGGCACCCCTATATTTGGGTGTGTCATGGCGTTCTGGCTGTTGTAGTGTTCGGCTTTGATTCTGCGCTGGAGCGCGCTTCCTAGATCCGTAGATGGATCTGGTCATGCCGGCTTTTTGATGCAAGTCCTCACGTGAATCGTGTGCTGACTTATGTGTGGCCTCGTTAGCCGCCCTATCGCGGCCATGAGGTGGTCGATCCGACCGGTCGGCCGTTTTATTTTTCGACTGTGTAGGCTCTAAGGCCTCGTCATCGAATTCAGGCAGTAGCTTGCGCTTTGGGTAACTGTTTGTGTAGCGACTGCCACCGTACTTTTAGGCAGTGTCCAGCACTTTGTTCCATCTACTGATGAGTGTATTTTGCGCTGCCTTAAGCCTTTGTTTCTGCTTCTTAAGACTCCTCGCGGTGGTAGTAAGCCTTCTGTGGAGGTTCTCTTGTTCCAAGTTCCTTTCCGGGATGATGTGTATATCGTCATCCGGACTATTCTCCTCTCCGGAGTCAGGTTGATGATTTCTACCCTCGGCGTCGCCGTGATCGGACAGTGGCTCCGTACTATGTTCGTCGTCCGCTGGCTCGTCCTGCTCTGTTGCTTTGGAGTCTGATAGAGGCGAGGGTCCCGATCTTTCGATGAGATGATAACTATCGATTTGGTGGAGACGACTTTGACGATCCGACTACAAACGTGCACGACGTTGCGCCGTAGCAATCGCTAAACCAACTCCAAGAGGTTATTGACCATGCCGGAGCACGATCAACCTCACCACGAAGGTCTATTCCTGCAAGCAATCGAAGAACGGGCAAGAATATGATAAAGCAATCTGAATATTGCAAATATGGATGAAGTATTGATAAAAGTGGGGTTTCATAAGCGGTCTTGGTCTGGTCGTTGGACACAAACGGAGTACACGAAGTTGCAGCGATGGCTAACTTTTAACTAAATAAAACCCAAGTCTAAACGATGCCTTAAGGGCTATATTTATAGGGAAAAGAGAGGGGATTTTGTCCACCCTTGGCAAGGTGGGACTAAAACACCTCCTAAGTCGTTTCCCCTGCAATATGGACTCTAAAAATAGATTACATGGGCCTGGCCCAAAATAAGGTCGCGCCACACCAATAATAAGCTATGGACGAAATTTATGAAAGGCCATCTTGTATATTCCGTCCATCTTCTTATATGTCATCATGGTGGCTTCAAAGTCCGGAAATCTCCACTTGAACCTCCGTTCTTGTTCTCCTCGCACGCACCTTCATCTCCGTGCTTGACCATGCTCCAATGTTCAACCTTCTTGTCCGTGCTAGGCCCTTCAATTGCAAACAACACAAATGTATCTAAGTTAGGCAGCATCATATTCTCATGAACACTAGAAACATTACCAAGAAACGAAAGTACCTGATAATTTAATTGGCATATCTGAGCTCTAGCAACTGTTCTAAGAGGTAAAATAGCAGGGGATATGGGTGTAACTGTGGTGGCCATGTCCTCATCATCCTCCCCTTCTTGAAAACAAAGCCGTCCTCGGCGTTGCTTAATCTGAAATCTGGCTAACAAAAGAGACAAGGTGTACACATTGTATATGTATATGTCATCCATTTTTACTGATCTCAGTTGGGGCACATGTGACACAATTATACAAGAGCACCCTTCAAAAGTCATGAAATATAAAGCCAATATATTATCACAAGAATTCAAAGGCATGAAAATATTGCAACTTAGTTTGCACATATAAGTGAAGCTCTTATTCATATCAAAAGATTGACAATGCTTATCATTAAACCATCCTAACATTGATGAATCATCACCAAGATTAGAGGTCATATCAAAATGATTAAACATTGGCACAATTATTTTCAAACGTATTTGATCCAAATATGATTTATTCCCTGATTCGCATGATTCTTTTGCGTCAATTGTTAATTCAATGGGTTCACTCAAAATTGTTTGATCACATGGCAAAGTCAAATCATGAACATAGTCCTCTAAAATAGCTGGTGTGATCAAAGTAGTGGGTAGCTTATCGCATGGTTCATTTAAATTAACAAGGCATTCATCATACTCATGTGGAGGTGGAAGATCGGTACCTTTGGCATTACCTCTTATGATCAACAAAGATGATGTAGGCACTCTAGGTGGCGACACGGCACATGGTGGAGGTGATGTAGTGCTCTCAACAATGGATGTTGTTTTCATAGGAGACACAGTGGTGGAAGGAACAACCGTCGCAACTCTTGGGATTTGCACCTTCCACTTGTTTGTCTTGTGGGCAACACGTCTTGTTATCTCCTGTTCAGCTTTGCAAGCAAGACGAAACAAACGGTCCATAGGATAACATGTTTCATGAATTAGTATATCCTGAATGTCACAGTTTAATCCGCCCCAAAATCTATCCATAAAATCTTCTTCACTTTCTTCTAAAGAGGAATGCAACAAGGTAGTTCGTAAATCATCATAATATTTCGTTACGGTGTCACTACTTTGTTTTAAATGTTGCAACTTTTTCATCATGTCACGAGTATAAGAAGCGGGGACAAATGTATGTCGCATGGCAAGTTTCAAATCATCCCAAGTAGTAGGTATATAATCAGGGTGTTGATAGAGGCAAAGGTGTCCCGTCTTTCGATGAGATGATGAATATCGCTTTGATGGAAGTCGACTTTGACGATCCGACTACGAACGTGCGAGGACGTCGCGCCTTAGCAATCGCTAAACCAACTCCGAGAGGTTATCGACCACGCCGGAGCACGATCAACCTGACCACGAGGGTCTGTTTCCTGCGAGCAAACGAAGAACAGGCAAGAAACTGAGATTGCAATCTGGATATTGCGAATATAAGATGAAAGCTTTATTGATCAAGGTGGGGTTCTGTGACGCCTTTGTCTGGTCGCTAAACACAAACGAAGTACGCGAAGTTGCAGCTATGGCGAACTTTTAATCTAAACAAAACCCAAAGTCTAAACGACGCCCTAAGGGCTGTATATATGGAGGAAGAGGGGGGGAATTTCGTGGCCCTTGAGGAAGGGGTCCGAAACCAACCCTATCTCTTGTTTCCCCACACATACGGACTCTAAAAACAGCCTATACTTATGTATTTCGAAATTACATGGGCCTGGCCCAATAATAAGGTGACGCAGCACCTAGAATAGCCTCTGGACGAAAGTTATGAAGTAGCATCTTGTATATTTCGTCCAAGGCTTCATGCACGCATTATGGTGGCTTCAACGTCCTGAAATCATCACTTGTAACTCCGTTCTTGTTCCCCATGCGCATGCCATCATCTCCATGCTTGTTCTTGCTCCAATGTTCATCCTTCTCAAAGCTAGGCCCTTCATTTGTAAGCAAAACAAATGTATCCAATTTAGGCAGCATCATATTCTCATGAACATTAGAATCATTAGCAAGAAACGAAAGTACCTGGTAATTTAATTGGCGTGCGCGAGCTCTAGTAATTGGTCCAGTATGTATAGCAGCAGGGACTGTGGGTGTAATAATTGTATTGATGTCCTCATCATCCTCCCCTTCTTGAAATGAAGTCGTCCTCGACGGAAGCTCATCTTCCTCACCCAAATAAGGCTTCAAATCTGCAATATTAAAAGTGGGACTAACCCCAAAATCTGCAGGCAGCTCAAGTTTATATGCATTATCATTTATTTTCTCTAACACCTTAAAAGGACCATCAGCACGTGGCATTAGCTTTGATTTGCGCAAATCAGGAAATCTATCCTTACGCAAATGTAACCAAACAAGATCTCCAGGTGCAAACACAACATGTTTTCTACCCTTATCTCCAGCAAGTTTATATTTAGCATTCATACGCTCAATGTTTTCCTTAGTTAACTCATGCATTTTTAAGATCAATTCAGCACGTTGTTTAGCATCAAAATTAACCTTCTCCGAAGATGGAAGAGGCAACAAATCAATAGGTGCACGAGGTAGGAAACCATACACAATTTCAAAAGGGCACATCTTAGTAGTAGAATGCAATGAACGATTATAAGCAAACTCAATATGAGGCAAGCAGTCTTCCCACATTTTCTTATTATTCTTCAAAACAGCCCTAAGCATAGTAGACAATGTTCTATTGACTACTTCAGTTTGTCCATCAGTTTGGGGGTGACAAGTAGTACTAAAAAGCAGTTTAGTCCCCAACTTAGCCCATAAACATCTCCAAAAGTGGCTAAGAAATTTAGTATCACGATCTGAAACAATAGTATTTGGCACACCATGCAAGCGAATAATTTCACGAAAGAACAAATCAGCAACATTAACAGCATCATCGCTTTTATGACATGGTATAAAGTGCGCCATTTTCGAGAATCTATCCACGACAACAAATATGCTATCCCTCCCCTTCTTTGTTCGAGGTAAACCTAAAACAAAGTCCATAGATATATCCTCCCAAGGAACACTAGGTACAGGCAAAGGCATATATAAACCATGAGGATTGAGTCGTGACTTAGCTTTTTGACATGTAGTGCAGCGAGCAACAAAACGCTCAACATCCCGTCTCATCTTTGGCCAAAAGAAATGTGTAGCAAGTACGTCCTCCGTCTTCTTCACGCCAAAGTGTCCCATTAATCCTCCTCCATGCGCCTCCTGCAACAACAAAAGACGAAGAGAGCTAGCTGGAATGCATAGCTTGTTAGCACGGAACACAAATCCATCATTAACGACAAACTTGTTCCAGGTTCTTCCTTCTTTACAATTCTGCAATACATCTTTAAAATCAGCATCATGCACATATTGATCTTTGATGGTCTCCAAACCAAATATTTTGAAGTCAAGTTGTGAAAGCATAGTATAGCGACGAGACAATGCATCAGCAATAACATTTTCTTTACCCTTCTTGTGTTTAATGACATAAGGGAAAGTTTCAATGAATTCAACCCATTTAGCATGTCTACGATTCAGTTTAGCTTGACTTTTAATATGTTTCAAAGATTCATGATCAGAATGTATAACAAATTCTTTGGGCCATAAATAATGTTGCCATGTTTCTAAAGTCCGAACAAGAGCATATAGTTCTTTATCATAAGTAGAATAATTCAGACTAGGCCCACTCAATTTTTCAGAAAAGTATGCAACAGGTTTGCCATCTTGTAATAACACACCTCCTAATCCAATGCCACTAGCATCACATTCAAGCTCAAAAGTCTTATTAAAATCAGGAAGTTGGAGTAAAGGAGCATGTGTCAACTTATCTTTCAATTCCGTGAAGGCTTCTTCCTGTGCGGTACCCCAAACAAAAGGCACATCCTTCTTTGTAAGCTCGTTGAGAGGTGCAGCAATGGTGCTAAAATCTCTCACAAAACGCCTATAGAAACCAGCGAGTCCAAGAAAACTCCGCACTTGT
The DNA here is from genome assembly GCF_002575655.3 of Aegilops tauschii subsp. strangulata. Taxonomy (NCBI): domain Eukaryota; kingdom Viridiplantae; phylum Streptophyta; class Magnoliopsida; order Poales; family Poaceae; genus Aegilops; species Aegilops tauschii. The sequence goes on along the minus strand of NC_053035.3, from coordinate 182,484,065 downwards.
GTGACCGTTTTGGGCTGCGGCCAACTCTCAATAGCTTCAATCTTGGCTTTATCAACTTCAATTCCCTGTGGAGTAACAACATAGCCAAGAAAAGATACTCGGTCGGTGCAAAAGGTGCACTTCCCAAGGTTACCAAACAAACGTGCATCACGTAGAGCAATAAAAACAGCACGTAAATGTTCCAAATGTTCTTCCAAAGATTTGCTATAAATCAGTATATCATCAAAATAGACCACCACAAATCGTCCAATGAAAGCACGTAAAACTTCGTTCATTAGTCTCATGAAAGTACTAGGTGCATTAGTTAACCCAAAAGGCATGACTAACCACTCATATAAACCAAACTTAGTTTTAAATGCAGTTTTCCATTCATCTCCCAATTTCATACGAATTTGATGGTATCCACTACGCAAATCAACTTTGGAGAATATTGTAGAGCCACTCAATTCATCAAGCATATCATCGAGCCTAGGAATAGGATGACGATAACGAATAGTAATATTATTAATGCCTCTACAATCAACACACATACGCGACGTACCATCCTTTTTAGGCACGAGTATAATAGGAACAGCACAAGGACTAAGAGATTCGCGTATATAACCTTTGTCGAGCAGCTCCTGTACTTGACGCATAATCTCCTTCGTCTCCTCTGGATTGGTACGGTATGGTGCACGGTTGGGTAGCGATGCACCGGGAATTAAGTCAATTTGATGCTCAATCCCTCGAATAGGTGGTAATCCCGGTGGCACGTCTTGTGGGAAGACGTCAGCGAACTCCTGCAAAATGTGAGTGACAACAGGGGGCAAAGAGGAAGGCACGTCCTCGAATGAAAATAATGCCTCTTTGCACACAAAAGCATAGCAAACAGATTTGCTGAAATCTAGTTCATCAATATCAGATTTTGTGGCAAGTAAACATGCACTTTTCAATTTAATTTCAGAAACAACACTAGATGGTTTATTATTAGGTTTCATTTGTTGCTCAAATTCCTTTGCCACAATCTGATTTTCACTCTTATTTTTCTCCTGTTTTGCTTTATTAGCTCTATTAATGTCATCTTTCAAAATGGAATCAGGAGTCATAGGAAGCAAAGTAATATTTTTATCCTTATGAACAAGAGTATACTGATTGTTTCTACCATGGTGTACAGAATTTTTATCAAATTGCCATGGTCTACCTAGTAATAAGGAACATGCTTGCATGGGTACCACATCACAATCAACATAATCAGCATATGTAGAGATACTAAAATGCACACGAACAGTACGTGTTACCTTAACCTTGCCGCTGTTGTTGAACCATTGGATGTAGTAAGGATGTGGATGTGGTCTTGTGGTGAGAGATAGCTTCTCCACCATCTCCATGCTAGCCAAGTTGTTACAGCTCCCTCCATCTATGATGACGCGAACAGAACGTTCCTTCACAACTCCCTTTGTATGGAACAAATTATGCCTCTGATTTTGCTCTGCTTGTGTGACCTGCACACTCAAAACACGTTGAGCAACTAAACATTCATACCTGTCAGCGTCTTCAGGAGCCATGTATTGCGTCTCATTTTCAGAATCATCTCCACCATGTTCTTCACGTGTAATAAGAGCCAAAGTCTCCTCATCATAGTCACTAGCGGACTCATACCCACCATCCTCAGTAGCAATCATGACACGCTGAGATTTGCATTCTCTCGCAAAATGTCCTCTTCCCTTACAACGACGACAAATAATATCACTTGTGTGCCCTGTCGATGCCATGGAAGAAGAAGAGCTCTGCACAGGTCCGGCAGGTGTGCTCTTGGCAGAGAGTGGTGGTTGTGCCTGCTTTCTTGTATCACGGCTGGAGGTGGCACCTGATGGAGGTGATGGTGAAGTGGAAGTAGAAGATGCACGCGGTGTCCATGATGAAGGTCGACCTGCAGAAAAGTTAGTTCGCGCCAATGGCTGTCGATCCTGCACTTCACGTTCAGCTTTACAAGCAAGATGGAATAAACGAGTGATATTATTATAATCCTTATACTCTAGAATGGTCTGAATCTCTTTATTTAATCCACCCATAAAACGTGCAAGCATAGCTTCATTCTCCTCAACAATACCACATCTAATCATGCCAGTTTGTAATTCCTGATAATATTCTTCTACAGAATTTTTTCCTTGTCTTAAACGCTGCAATTTTTGAAGTAATTCACGTTGATAATATGGTGGAACCCAACGAGTACGCATAGCAGTTTTCAAAGCAGCCCAAGTAGCTGGAACAGGATATAATCTACAATGTTCAGACCACCAAACACATGCAAAGCTAGTGAAAGCACAAACAGCAGCAGGAACACGTCTCTCCTCAGGATATTGTAAACATGTAAATCGTTGTTCAGTTTCTAACTCCCAAGTAAGATATATATCAGGAACATATCTACCCTCAAATGGTGGAATATTCAATTTCAGTTTAGGGAGATGGTCATGATCTCGTACCTGAGGTGGTGGTGCCGGCCTACCGTTGCGAATATATACCTGAGGTCGACCTGCTGGTGGTGGTGCTGGTGGCTGCACGTAGTTCTGATTTTGATCAACCTCATCCTCATAATCGCCCGCATAATCGTCATCCTCCTCAGCCGCCGCAGGAGCAGGAGCCAAAGAAGCATCAACAGTAGGGACAGCAGCACCCGAATTTTGACCAATCTCAATTGGAACGCGCTGTGCCCGTCCCACTTGATTTGGAAGGCGGCGTTGGAGATGTGGTTGTTGTTGTTGTAGAGGTGCGACATGTGCAGCCGGTGGTGGTTGGGGAAGACGCTTGAGTAATTCAGTAAACTTGTTATCCAGCTTTGTCTCAAACGACTTCTCCACGGCATCTATCTTCTCCATAGCCTCTTCAAATCTGTTTAGCACATCTCCCACCTGGCCACTCATCATTTGCTGAAATTTATCATGCAACTCCTTGTTCGTCATGTTCGCCCAATCAGTCTCATCGGCTTGTGAACCTGCCATGGTTAGCAGCAATAGAAACACAAAAGAATATGATCCTGCAGACTACTAGAAGTGGTGGTGATGGTGGTGTGTCACAAAACCTTCAAGCGAATCTCAAATTCTTACCAGTTCTTACCCAGCAGCAGGTGGTGATCGGCAACCGTTGTAGTCAAAAACTCTCAAAGCTTGGATATAGCGATTACCAGGGAGAGTCAAACGCACGATGTAGACTTATGTGGAGCTGGGAAGGCTTATAATATGGTAGCAAAATGGTAAGCAATAATCAATTCAGAGATGCAAAGTTGAATAAACGCTCAACGACGGTACTGTGCTGGTCCTAGGCTAGACCGTGCTAGAGACGCGAGCCTAGAACACTAACAAAATCACGGCGCTGCACGTAAACAAGGGAAAAGCACACTCAGGAATTTTTTTTTTCGCTCTTTTTTTTTTTTTTTGCGCTCTTTTTTTTTTTGCGCTCCTCCTTTTTTTTTTTTTTTTTTTGCGAAAAAATCACTATAATGGCGAGTGTCTCAAAACTCTTCCCAGGTCAAACTGACAGGATGGGCACAAAATTTTTTGACTATTTTTTTTTTTTTCGGAAATCAGGGCAGCGACGACGAAAAAGTGCGACAAAAAATCACTATGATGGCGAGTGTCTCAAAACACTACCCGGGGCCTAAAAATAGGATAGGGAAAAAATATTTTTGGTTGCCAAAATTTTGGCCTAAAAACTGCCCGGGGGTCTCCAGACTCTTTTTTTTTTTTTTCCGAGACCTACTCAGGCAAGGAAACACGAAACGGAAAATATATGGATCTCTAAAACAAACCGACTATGAAAAGAACTCGGATTGGTGGTGGATATATGGCGGTAGTATATGGCAGCGGTGGTGGTATATGGATACGGATTCAAAGCGGTGGCGGATAAGCAATGGTGGTAGATGGCAAGGCGATGATGATGGTGCGGCGGCGGCGTGACAACTTATGACCAGAACTCGAAACTCTAAAAGACTAGACTCTAAGACCAGCAACTTGACACGACGATGCAACCGCAAATTCAACAAAGCAAAAACCCTAAAAAGATTATGCAAAGGCTCAGATTGGTTCGGATATGATGAACTAACCCTAATTTTTTTGTGTGGCTTTTTCGTGGACTGTAGGTATGAAGAACAGACTCGATCTAAACTACGAAAAACTGTAAAATCTCACCGAGCAACCTGGAAATCTGATACCACTTGATAGAGGCAAAGGTGTCCCGTCTTTCGATGAGATGATGAATATCGCTTTGATGGAAGTCGACTTTGACGATCCGACTACGAACGTGCGAGGACGTCGCGCCTTAGCAATCGCTAAACCAACTCCGAGAGGTTATCGACCACGCCGGAGCACGATCAACCTGACCACGAGGGTCTGTTTCCTGCGAGCAAACGAAGAACAGGCAAGAAACTGAGATTGCAATCTGGATATTGCGAATATAAGATGAAAGCTTTATTGATCAAGGTGGGGTTCTGTGACGCCTTTGTCTGGTCGCTGAACACAAACGAAGTACGCGAAGTTGCAGCTATGGCGAACTTTTAATCTAAACAAAACCCAAAGTCTAAACGACGCCCTAAGGGCTGTATATATGGAGGAAGAGGGGGGGAATTTCGTGGCCCTTGAGGAAGGGGTCCGAAACCAACCCTATCTCTTGTTTCCCCACACATACGGACTCTAAAAACAGCCTATACTTATGTATTTCGAAATTACATGGGCCTGGCCCAATAATAAGGTGACGCAGCACCTAGAATAGCCTCTGGACGAAAGTTATGAAGTAGCATCTTGTATATTTCGTCCAAGGCTTCATGCACGCATTATGGTGGCTTCAACGTCCTGAAATCATCACTTGTAACTCCGTTCTTGTTCCCCATGCGCATGCCATCATCTCCATGCTTGTTCTTGCTCCAATGTTCATCCTTCTCAAAGCTAGGCCCTTCATTTGTAAGCAAAACAAATGTATCCAATTTAGGCAGCATCATATTCTCATGAACATTAGAATCATTAGCAAGAAACGAAAGTACCTGGTAATTTAATTGGCGTGCGCGAGCTCTAGTAATTGGTCCAGTATGTATAGCAGCAGGGACTGTGGGTGTAATAATTGTATTGATGTCCTCATCAGGTGTAACCGACAATATTCACTCCACCAAACTAAAGCATAACAGGTGAAAGAACCAACCGCAACCTTAACTTTTTTATGTTCATCAAAATTATGGGAAGCAAATATGATAGAGGCAAAGGTGTCCCGTCTTTCGATGAGATGATGGATATCGCTTTGGTGGAAGTCGACTTTGACGATCCGACTACGAACGTGCGATGACGTCGCGCCTTAGCAATCGCTAAACCAACTCCGAGAGGTTATTGACCACGCCGGAGCACGATCAACCTGACCTCGAGGGTCTGTTTCCTGCGAGCAAACGAAGAACAAGCAAGAAACTGAGATTGCAATCTGGATATTGCGAATATAAGATGAAAGCTTTATTGATCAAGGTGGGGTTCTATGACGCCTTTGTCTGGTCGTTGAACACAAACGAAGTACGCGAAGTTGCAGCTATGGCGAACTTTTAATCTAAACAAAACCCAAAGTCTAAACGACGCCCTAAGGGCTGTATATATGGAGGAAGAGGGGGGAATTTCGTGGCCCTTGGGGAAGGGGTCCGAAACCAACCCTATCTCTTGTTTCCCCACACATACGGACTCTAAAAATAGCCTATACTCAAGTATTTCGAAATTACATGGGCCTGGCCCAATAATAAGGTGACGCAGCACCTAGAATAGCCTCTGGACGAAAGTTATGAAGTAGCATCTTGTATATTTCGTCCAAGGCTTCATGCACGCATTATGGTGGCTTCAACGTCCTGAAATCATCACTTGTAACTCCGTTCTTGTTCCCCATGCGCATGCCATCATCTCCATGCTTGTTCTTGCTCCAATGTTCATCCTTCTCAAAGCTAGGCCCTTCATTTGTAAGCAAAACAAATGTATCCAATTTAGGCAGCATCATATTCTCATGAACATTAGAATCATATCAAGAAACGAAAGTACCTAGTAATTTAATTGGCGTGCGCGAGCTCTAGTAATTGGTCCAGTATGTATAGCAGCAGGGGGTGTGGGTGTAACAATGGTATTGATGTCCTCATCAGGTGTTGGTTTCCAAAAAAAAAGACTAGCTTATTGAAGGAGTGGTACGTCACTAGTATACTTGTGCCTAAAAGTTGACTTGGTTTTTGATTGCTCTATTTCTGTGCTGCCACGTTGGTTTTTCACGTTAGGCACGTTTTTGATTGCTCTATTTCTGAGGATCTTTATTTTCAGCCACATCTATCGTCGTGTCTACCATTGTAAACACATTTTTTCAGTGAAGCATCGTGAATTCATTTGTGTCATAGGCTCGCGTCCCTAGTTGTCTAGCCTAGGACCAGCACTCGACCACTTTGAACGAATTTTCAGCTTGCATTAATTAACATGGTTGTAGCATTTTTTTCCACATATATAAAGCCAACCTAGCTCCACATATTTCTACACCGTGTATCTATAGTTCACCTGGCAATCGCTTTACCCAACTTTTGGAGTTACTTGACACTGCTGGTTGCCGATCACCGCCTGCTGCATGGTAAGAACTTGTAAGACATTGATATTTGCTTTACCGTGAGCGTTTTACCACCACATCCTAGTGGCTGAAAATAAAGATCCTCAGAAATAGAGCAATCAAAAACCAAGTCAACTTTTAGGCACAAGTATACTAGTGACGTACCACTCCTTCAATAAGCTAGTCTCTTTTTTTTTGGAAACCAACACCTGATGAGGACATCAATACCATTGTTACACCCACAGCCCCTGCTGCTATACATACTGGACCAATTACTAGAGCTCGCGCACGCCAATTAATTTACCAGGTACTTTTGTTTCTTGGTAATAATTCTAATGTTCATGAGAATATGATGCTGCCTAAATTGGATACATTTGTTTTGCTTACAAATGAAGGGCCTAGCTTTGAGAAGGATGAACATTGGAGCAAGAACAAGCATGGAGATGATGGCATGCGCATGGGGAACAAGAACGGAGTTACAAGTGATGATTTCAGGACGTTGAAGCCACCATAATGCGTGCATGAAGCCTTGGACGAAATATACAAGATGCTACTTCATAACTTTCGTCCAGAGGCTATTCTAGGTGCTGCGTCACCTTATTATTGGGCCAGGCCCATGTAATTTCGAAATACTTGAGTATAGGCTGTTTTTAGAGTCTGTATGTGTGGGGAAACAAGAGATAGGGTTGGTTTCGGACCCCTTCCCCAAGGGCCACGAAATTCCCCCCTCTTCCTCCATATATACAGCCCTTAGGGCGTCGTTTAGACTTTGGGTTTTGTTTAGATTAAAAGTTCCCGATAGCTGCAACTTCGCGTACTTCGTTTGTGTTCAACGACCAGACAAAGGCGTCACAGAACCCCACCTTGATCAATAAAGCTTTTATCTTATATTCGCAATATCCAGATTGCAATCTCAGTTTCTTGCTTGTTCTTTGTTTGCTCGCAGGAAACAGACCCTCGTGGTCAGGTTGATCGTGCTCCGGCGTGGTCAATAACCTCTCGGAGTTGGTTTAGCGATTGCTAAGGCGCGACGTCATCGCACGTTCGTAGTCGGATCGTCAAAGTCGACTTCCACCAAAGCGATATCCATCATCTCATCGAAAGACGGGACACCTTTGCCTCTAGCTGCGGTGGTTCCTGTTCTTCTCCTGCATCGTCGTCCATACCGTCGATGTCTTCGGAGTCGAAATCGAGCATGTCGGTTAATTCATCGACAGTGGCTATTAAGTGGGTGGTGGGTGGGGAGCGAATTTCTTCGTCGTCCGCATCCCATTCTAGCCGGACATAGTTCGGCCAAGGGTCTCCTGACAAGGAGAGAGACCTCAATGAGTTTAGCAACGGTTCGGCAACACGGGTCTCGTAGGAGGTGAAGTCAGTATTCGGCTCTATCGCCACTGAGTGTGCGGCCTCCGAGGTGGGGTCCATCCACCCGTCCTCGGATGACGCAATCTGCTCTGGTTTGAGGGCCGGAGTAGTCACAGGCGTGATCTCCCGAGCACTGTCCGACGGCAGAGCTAAATCATGCTCGTCGTGACTGTGCAGCGCACCTGACATGGGCTCGAATCCGTGAAAGATCAAGTCTCCGCGGATGTCGGCGGTATAGTTCAAGTTTCCAGACCTGACCTGATGGTCAGGGGCGTAGCTCTCGATCTGCTCCAGATGGCCAAGCGAGTTGGCCCACAGTACGAAGCCGCCGAATACGAAGATCTGTCCGGGGAGGAAAACCTCACCCTGGATCGCATCATTGCCGATGATCGAAGGAGCCATCAAGCCTTACGGTGACGGCACAGTGGAACTCTCAATGAAAGCACCAATGTCGGTGTCAAAACCGGCGGATCTCGGGTAGGTGGTCCTAAACTGTGCGTCTAAGGCGGATGGTAACAGGAGGCGGGGGACACGATGTTTACCCAGGTTCGGGCCCTCTTGATGGAGGTAATACCCTACTTCCTGCTTGATTGATCTTGATGATATGAGTATTACAAGAGTTGATCTACCACGAGATCATAGAGGCTAAACCCTAGAAGCTAGCCTATGGTATGATTGTTGTTGTCCTACGGAATAAACCCTCTGGTTTATATAGACACCAGAGGGGGCTAGGGTTACACAGAGTCGGTTACAAGGGAGGAGATCTAGATATCCGTATTGCCAAGCTTGCCTTCCACGCCAAGGAGAGTCCCATCCGGACACGGGACGAAGTCTTCAATCCTGTATCTTCATAGTCTAACAGCCCGTCTAAAGTATATAGTCCGGCTGTCCGAGGACCCCCTAATCCAGGACTCCCTCAACTACTCCAATGAGTGTATGGCCCCCTATAAAAGAAGAGAAGATTCACCCAAAAGGAGAAGTAGAAGAGAAGAATCACCTCCAAGAGAGAGAAGGAGTAGAGATGATCACTATGAACTAAGAACCTCTCGCAGAAGCAAGGATTCAGAAAGGAAGGACAAGTCATCAAGAAGCTACACAATACGAAGACATCAAGCTCACGTTGGTGAATGGGTATCCGGCTCCGACTCCGACCATCACTCCGAGAGAAGTTATCACTCCGACTCCGAATACACTCAAGATGAAGGTGTTGCCAGTCTAGCACTTGTGTCAACCAACTCCTACGACATATTTGACTCACCAAATGAAGGAATTGGAAGATGCTTGATGGCTAAAGGCCCAAAGGTATCACACCCCGAGTATGTTGATTTCAATAGTGATGAAGATGACTTGCTAGTTTTTGGTTTCTAAACCGGCGGATCTCGGGTAGGGGGTCCCGAACTGTGCGTCTAAGGTCGATGGTAACAGGAGACAGGGGACACAATGTTTACCCAGGTTCGGGCCCTCTCTATGGAGGTAATACCCTACTTCCTGCTTGATTGATCTTGATGAATATGAGTATTACAAGAGTTGATCTACCACGAGATCGTAATGGCTAAAACCCTAGAAGTCTAGCCTGTATGACTGTATGACTATGGTTATGAGTATTGGCCTCTACATACCTAGCCCTCCAGTTTATATAGACACCGGAGGGATCTAGGGTTACATAAGGTCGGTTACAGAGAAAGGAGTCTTCATATTCGGTCGCTAAGCTTGCCTTCCACGCCAAGGAGAGTCCCATCCGGACACGGGTAGAGTCTTCGGTCTTCGTATCTTCACAACCCATCAGTCCGGCCCATGGCAAACAGGCCGGACACCCGAGGGCCCCTGAGTCCAGGACTCCCTCACTAGGTGATGTAGGGCGGAACCCTAGATGGCCGATCTTTCACGAAAGGAGCGGATCCCTACGAGGAACGTGATGAACACGAGGGGAAACATGAGGGAAACACGAGAGGAACACGAGAGAAATCACACAGCCAACAGGAATAGATCACACATGCGCTAGATCGATGAACACAAAGGTAAGATACAAGATCCAAAGTAAACAACGGACGATACAAACGGTAACCGGTTCTTCTCCGTGAGGAGGTCTTGAATCCACGAGGGGATCTTCCCGTGAGGGGTCTTGAATCCAAGGTGGATCTTCTCCGTAGAGGGGTCGCAGTCTCTCTCGTGGAGTAGATCCGATATGGATGAGCAAAGCTCTATCTCTAAATGAGCTAATCCTTTGCTAACCCTAGAAAGATGGAGGAGGAGTATATATAGTCTAGGGGGTCGAAGGGGTACACGGGCCTCGGCCCTTTACTATGCGCAGACAGACGGAGCCGGATGTTCGGGGCTTCAGGAGTGGCCGGATGTCCGGGCTGGGGGCCGGATGTCCGGGCTGGTGGTGCAAACTTCTGTAGTCTCTGGATAGGCGGGGTCGAATGTCCGGCGGCTCGGGAAGAGCCGGATGTCCGGGCCTCTGGCCGGATGTCCGAGCTAACGTGGTTCAGCTTCGGGTGCCTTCTGCGATGGGCGCCGGATTTCTGGGCTGGTGCCGGATGTCCGGGCTTGCGGGAGGGGCCGGATGTCCGGGGCCTGGCCGGATGTCCGGGTCCTGTAGCCTTTCTCCGGTTCCTCTCATCGTGCTCCTTCATCCTTGTACTTGGGGACTTGTCCATCATTCCGAGCATCTCCGAGAGGGTCTCCTTGGTACCTAGGCATATGTAGTGTCCTTGCATTAGGTAGCAACCATGTCTCACATGAATGGAAAGGAGAAGCATTTAGGAGCGGGTTCACCTTAGGTCCAAAGGCGTAGGCTCGAGTGTACATGGGGATGATCGTAGGATGCTCCGCATCATCTCCCCTCCCTTGGGAAAGATCCGACCTCGGATCGAAAACCTCATCACCATGGAAACGGTTGTCGTGGACGGACTTGTAGTTGGACGAAGTGGAAAACATGGCGCAATCCAAGTACTCCAAGGTGTGTCCGGAGTGGTACACATGCAAAAAGAGCAAACACAAACAACACTTGGAAATACAATGGTTAGCGCACACACAGTGTCCATCATGTAAGAAGGAGTCCGTGAGGCAAGATTGTTCATGACAAAGCACATGAAGCTTAGCAAGATGATATGGAATGAGATGCAAAGCGTTCATGGGAGAAAAATTATACATTGTGCACACAAATGTGTTTTGAATATGATGAATGCAACCACGGTGCAAAATGATGTCATAGTGAGATGGTTTATCAATAGCATGAATATGGCAATGGATGCTCAATGTGAGTATGTGATGATGCAATTGATGGTAGGCAATGTGATCATTATGTATGAATATGCCATCAAGAAAGATCACAACAAATTTGCTAAGGAAATGCACAAGCTCATATATCATAGATGACATGGGAATAGGTGCAACAAGGCAAGCATAATGTGTGTCAATCCATGCATAAGATGCAAATTTGTCATGGGTGGTGTTGTACCATAGCTCGATGTCGTGGTAGAAGTGTTGGTCCGGTGGTGCATCCACTAAGTCCGAGCACTCCTCAACTTGAAGGTCCATAGGGTCCATCTCCAATGTCAGTCCTCCGTTCACGAGATGTATCATGTAGAAAACAAGAAGAAAACAACAATGAAAGAATGACCCATCCAACATGCGTATTTGAGAATGGCTCAAAGGGAATGAGTTCACCTTTATGAGGATGTCAAAAATGTTGGTGTTGCACATCATGTACGCCTTCACATAACCAATATGTCTCGTGATGGTACCGCCTTGTGAATCCTTCAAAATGAAAGAACATGACAAACACTCGGAAAAACAAATGAGGTTAGTGCAAATGTAGCACCTATCATTCGAGTGGTAAGATACCCAACAAGTGTTCTCATCATTCTTATCATAAGAAAGGGCAAGGTGTGGTATGGTAGGGAAGCATAAGATGCAACTACAACCAAAGACAATAGGCTTAAACAAACAAGCATGCATCACAAGTAATATGTCCAAGTCTCCAAGATCATTAAGCATAGAGGCAATTATTGGAGGCAAGCGACAATAAACAAGATATATCATGTGAGAGGCATGAGCATATATGTCATCAACCCAAGAAAGCGAGTAATGGAACATGGGTGATGCAACAAAGCAAGCAATCATAGAGATCAAGTCAAGCAAGCTAGTAGTGCGAAGATGCAACATACTAGAAGTGATGAGGACATCAATACAATTATTACACCCACAGTCCCTGCTGCTATACATACTGGACCAATTACTAGAGCTCGCGCACGCCAATTAAATTACCAGGTACTTTCGTTTCTTGCTAATGATTCTAATGTTCATGAGAATATGATGCTGCCTAAATTGGATACATTTGTTTTGCTTACAAATGAAGGGCCTAGCTTTGAGAAGGATGAACATTGGAGCAAGAACAAGCATGGAGATGATGGCATGCGCATGGGGAACAAGAACGGAGTTACAAGTGATGATTTCAGGACGTTGAAGCCACCATAATGCGTGCATGAAGCCTTGGACGAAATATACAAGATGCTACTTCATAACTTTCGTCCAGAGGCTATTCTAGGTGCTGCGTCACCTTATTATTGGGCCAGGCCCATGTAATTTCGAAATACATAAGTATAGGCTGTTTTTAGAGTCCGTATGTGTGGGGAAACAAGAGATAGGGTTGGTTTCGGACCCCTTCCTCAAGGGCCACGAAATTCCCCCCCTCTTCCTCCATATATACAGCCCTTAGGGCGTCGTTTAGACTTTGGGTTTTGTTTAGATTAAAAGTTCGCCATAGCTGCAACTTCGCGTACTTCGTTTGTGTTCAGCGACCAGACAAAGGCGTCACAGAACCCCACCTTGATCAATAAAGCTTTCATCTTATATTCGCAATATCCAGATTGCAATCTCAGTTTCTTGCCTGTTCTTCGTTGCTCGCAGGAAACAGACCCTCGTGGTCAGGTTGATCGTGCTCCGGCGTGGTCGATAACCTCTCGGAGTTGGTTTAGCGATTGCTAAGGCGCGACGTCCTCGCACGTTCGTAGTCGGATCGTCAAAGTCGACTTCCATCAAAGCGATATTCATCATCTCATCGAAAGACGGGACACCTTTGCCTCTATCAAGTGGTATCAGATTTCCAGGTTGCTCGGTGAGATTTTACAGTTTTTCGTAGTTTAGATCGAGTCTGTTCTTCATACCTACAGTCCACGAAAAAGCCACAAAAAAAAATTAGGGTTAGTTCATCATATCCGAACCAATCTGAGCCTTTGCATAATCTTTTTAGGGTTTTTGCTTTGTTGAATTTGCGGTTGCATCGTCGTGTCAAGTTGCTGGTCTTAGAGTCTAGTCTTTTAGAGTTTCGAGTTCTGGTCATAAGTTGTCACGCCGCCGCCGCACCATCATCATCGCCTTGCCATCTACCACCATTGCTTATCCGCCACCGCTTTGAATCCGTATCCATATACCACCACCGCTGCCATATACTACCGCCATATATCCACCACCAATCCGAGTTCTTTTCATAGTCGGTTTGTTTTAGAGATCCATATATTTTCCGTTTCGTGTTTCCTTGCCTGAGTAGGTCTCGGAAAAAAAAAAAAAAAAAAAAGAGTCTGGAGACCCCCGGGCAGTTTTTAGGCCAAAATTTTGGCAACCAAAAATATTTTTTCCCTATCCTATTTTTAGGCCCCGGGTAGTGTTTTGAGACACTCGCCATCATAGTGATTTTTTGTCGCACTTTTTCGTCGTCGCTGCCCTGATTTCCGAAAAAAAAAAATAGTCAAAAAATTTTGTGCCCATCTTGTCAGTTTGACCTGGGAAGAGTTTTGAGACACTCGCCATTATAGTGATTTTTTCGCAAAAAAAAAAAAAAGGAGGAGCGCAAAAAAAAAAAGAGCGCAAAAAAAAAAAAGAGCGAAAAAAAAAATTCCTGAGTGTGCTTTTCCCTTGTTTACGTGCAGCGCCGTGATTTTGTTAGTGTTCTAGGCTCGCGTCTCTAGCACGGTCTAGCCTAGGACCAGCACAGTACCGTCGTTGAGCGTTTATTCAACTTTGCATCTCTGAATTGATTATTGCTTACCATTTTGCTACCATATTATAAGCCTTCCCAGCTCCACATAAGTCTACATCGTGCGTTTGACTCTCCCTGGTAATCGCTATATCCAAGCTTTGAGAGTTTTTGACTACAACGGTTGCCGATCACCACCTGCTGCTGGGTAAGAACTGGTAAGAATTTGAGATTCGCTTGAAGGTTTTGTGACACACCACCATCCCACCACTTCTAGTAGTCTGCAGGATCATATTCTTTTGTGTTTCTATTGCTGCTAACCATGGCAGGTTCACAAGCCGATGAGACTGATTGGGCGAACATGACGAACAAGGAGTTGCATGATAAATTTCAGCAAATGATGAGTGGCCAGGTGGGAGATGTGCTAAACAGATTTGAAGAGGCTATGGAGAAGATAGATGCCGTGGAGAAGTCGTTTGAGACAAAGCTGGATAACAAGTTTACTGAATTACTAAAGCGTCTTCCCCAACCACCACCGGCTGCACATGTCGCACCTCTACAACAACAACAACCACATCTCCAACGCCGCCTTCCAAATCAAGTGGGACGGGCACAGCGCGTTCCAATTGAGATTGGTCAAAATTCGGGTGCTGCTGTCCCTACTGTTGATGCTTCTTTGGCTCCTGCTCCTGCGGCGGCTGAGGAGGATGACGATTATGCGGGCGATTATGAGGATGAGGTTGATCAAAATCAGAACTACGTGCAGCCACCAGCACCACCACCAGCAGGTCGACCTCAGGTATATATTCGCAACGGTAGGCCGGCACCACCACCTCAGGTACGAGATCATGACCATCTCCCTAAACTGAAATTGAATATTCCACCATTTGAGGGTAGATATGTTCCTGATATATATCTTACTTGGGAGTTAGAAACTGAACAACGATTTACATGTTTACAATATCCTGAGGAGAGACGTGTTCCTGCTGCTGTTTGTGCTTTCACTAGCTTTGCATGTGTTTGGTGGTCTGAACATTGTAGATTATATCCTGTTCCAGCTACTTGGGCTGCTTTGAAAACTGCTATGCGTACTCGTTGGGTTCCACCATATTATCAACGTGAATTACTTCAAAAATTGCAGGAGGTGGGAGGACGTCCCAAGGCAGCCTAAAACCAACCCTAGGTCGTACAAGGCTCATGGGCCCAAGTGGAGGTGATGCAACACCTTTGGACTTGTAGTTTGACTCGGATTCTGGTGCAACGTCAGATTGTTTCGACCATAACTCAATGCTCCGGACGAATTTAAAGGTGAATCCAATTGGGTTGGAAAGAGCACGAAATCTAGTTTCCAACAAAAAAAGAATCACCCAATTCGGAGTCCGTATGAAAAAGGTGTTGGCGTTTTGAGTCAGGTATGTCTGTGCAGTCCGAATCTGAATCCAGAACGTGAGAGACTTGGACTCTATCTTCTCTTGGCCCAAAAGTGACGTGAGAGGACTTTTTGAACAGAACCTAAACTTCTCCTTTTGCCTTATCTTCATATGTGGATTGTACAAATGTCCCATACACCTGCAATTAGACAAAACACAAAAGTGTGTGAAGTATTTTTGTTCTGGATAACATAAATAGATTATTGAATAGTTTGCACTAGAAATCACCTGGCAAATATGCATGTATGCAATATTTTTGGTCGTATCCAAGGTAGTCATGTCCTCATCATCCTCCCCTTCTTGAAAACAAAGCCGTCCTCGGCGTTGCTTAATCTGAAATGTGGCTAACAAAAGAGACAAGGTGTACATGTTGTATATGTATATGTCATCCATTTTTACTTCCCGTGGATTTTGCACATATGACACATGTATACATGAGTAACTTTCATAGTTAATAAAATATAAAGCCAAAATATTATCACAAGAAGTAGAAGGCATGAAAGTATTGCAACTCAGTTTGCACATATAAGTGAAGCTCTTATTCATATGAAAAGATTGACAATATTCATCATTAAACCATCCCAACATTGATGAACCATCACCAAGATTAGAGGTCATATCAAAATGATTAAACATTGGCACAATTATTTTCAAACATATTTGATCCAAATCTGATTTATTCCCTGATTCACTTGATTCTTTTGCATCGATAGTTAATTCAATGGGCTCACTCAAAATTGTTTGATCACATGGCAAAGTCAAATCATCAACATAGTCCTCTAAGGTAGCTGGTGTGATCAAAGTAGTGGGTAGCTCACCGCATGGTGCACTTAAATTGACAAGACATTCATCATACTCATGTGGAAGTGGAAGATTAGTACCTTTGTCATTACCTCTTATGATCAACTCAGATGAGGTAGGCACTCTCGGTGATGATGTGTCACATGGTGGAGGTGATGTAGTCCTCACAACAACGGATGTGGTTGTCATAGTATGCTTAGTAGTTGAAGGGACAACCGTATCAACTCTTGGAATGTGCATCTCGCGCTTGTTCTCCTTGTGCGCAACACGTCGTTTTATTTCCTGTTCAGCTTTGCAAGCAAGATGAAACAAATGGTCCATAGGATAACACTCTTCATGTATTAGTATCTCCTGAATGTCACGATTTAATCCTCCCCAAAATCTATCCATAAAATCTTCTTCACTTTCTTCTAAAGAGGAATGCAGCAAGGTAGTTTGTAAAGTATCATAATATTTCGTTACGGTGTCACTACCTTGTTTTAAATGTTGCAACTTTGTAATCATGTCACGAGTATAATAAGCGGGAACGAATGTATGTCGCATGGCAAGTTTCAAATCATCCCAAGTAGTAGGTATATCATTAGGGTGTAACCGACAATATTCACTCCACCAAACTACAGCATAACCAGTGAAAGAACCAACCGCAACCTTAACTTTTTTACGTACATCAAAATTATTGGAAGCAAATATATTATTTAGGTCAAACTCCCATTCAATATATAAAGCAGGTCTAAAACGGCCATTAAATGGTGGTATAGAAACATTAACCTGATCATGTGCATTTGGATGTTTGTGCACCTCTCGTGACGGTTGTGGTATTTGCATAGGTGATGGCACATCTCCCACGATCGACAAACCCCATGAATTGACTCTAGATCCTGTCATGATTAGTAGAAACAAGAAACAAAATTCAAGAATAATGTTCCTATGAACTACTAGGATGTGGTGGTAAAGCGCTCACAGTAAAGCAAATATCAATATCTTACAAGTTCTTACCAAGCAGCAGGTGGTGATAGGCAACCAGCGGTGTCAAATAACTCCAAAGATTGAGTAAAGCGATTGCCAGGGGAACGTACGTATACACGGTGTAGAAATATGTGGAGCTAGGTTGGCTATATATGGTAGCAAAATATTAGCAATAATCAATTCAGAGATGCAATGTTGAATAAACGCTCAACGACGGTACTGTGCTGGTCCTAGGCTAGACCGGACTAGAGACGCGAGCCTAGAACACTAATGAGGTCACGGCGTAGCACAACTAGCATCAATGAAGGATACTAAGTAGCTCTGGACAGCAAGATATAAGTGAAGATCACAACGACAGTAAAGATAATGATGAAAAACAACTGCCAAGCAGGATATACAACAACTCTCTCCAACTTTCCTCTTGAAAAGTTTGTGCCAATTTTCTGATAATTTTTTTCAAAGAATGCTACTAACTCAAGCTTTCCAATGCAAAAAGAATCACTCAATTCCGAGTTGATATGAGGAGTGAAAGAATTCTGAAACTGGCTTGAAAAACTGGAATAAG
This sequence comes from Aegilops tauschii subsp. strangulata, assembly GCF_002575655.3. NCBI lineage: Eukaryota > Viridiplantae > Streptophyta > Magnoliopsida > Poales > Poaceae > Aegilops > Aegilops tauschii. The sequence goes on along the minus strand of NC_053035.3, from coordinate 182,466,382 downwards.
CTGTGTCCGCGAACTTCGGAGGGCAAAAAGACCTATTTAGAAGACGATTTTGAGGTGTCAAATATTGAACTAGTCTCTGCAACTATTTAGATGCGGCTCGTCGCTAGCTTTCATTTGAGTACTCGCGGAGTCAAAACGGACTTCGTATGAGGAAGGTATGCCTGTTTTACTAAACAGTGCACAAAACAGATTCCAATCCGAATTCAACTACGAGATTGAGTCTAGATAGATCCGAATTTTGTTTTTTTTTCTTCTCTCTTTTTTTTCCTCACACTTTTTTTCTTTCTCTTTTTTTTTCTGACTTCTTTTTCTTTTTTTTTCTCTTTTTTTTTCTCTATCTTTTTTTTTCTCTCCCTCTTTCCAAGACAAACTAGATAAGATGCAGATTGGATCAAGCGAAGATGTGAACGACCTCAACTATGATTGTGACAATGAACTATGGGTAGCACATGGTGGAATTTGATGGATGGTGTGGTGGACAGCAGAAGGGATAACGATGCAGCGGCGACGTGACTAATGTGAACAGAACTCGAAACTCTAAACGAACTAGACCCTAAGACCAGCAACTCGACACGACGATGCAACCGATAATTCAATAATGCAAACAATGAATAGAAAATTGCAAAGGCTCAGACTGGCTTGGACAAAAGGATGAATAGATCTAACTTTTTTGTGGCTTTTTCTTGGACAATAGGTAAGAAAATAAATCTAATCTAGGGGAAACTGGAAATTCTCACCGAGCAACCTGAAAACTGATACCACTTGATAGAGGCAAAGGTGTCCCGATCTTTCGATGAGATGATAACTATCGATTTGGTGGAGACGACTTTGACGATCCGACTACAAACGTGCACGACGTTGCGCCTTATCAATCGCTAAACCAATCTCCTGAGGTTACTGACGATGCCGGAAGCACGATCAGCCTGACCACGAAGGTCTATTCCTGCAAGCAATCGAAGAACGAGCAAGAATATGATAATGCAATCTGAATATTGCGAATATATATGAAGTATTGATAGTGGTGGGAATCCGTAAGCGGTCTTGGTCTGGTCGTTGGACACAAACGAAGTACACGAAGTTGCAATGGCTAACTTTTAACTAAACAAATTCCAAGAAAAAAGCTACTAGATGGATCTACTTATATAGGAGCAAGGGGTGGCGGCCAAGGAGGTGGGAGGACGTCCCAAGGCAGCCTAAAACCAACCCTAGGTCGTACAAGGCTCATGGGCCCAAGTGGAGGTGATGCAACACCTTTGGACTTGTAGTTTGACTCGGATTCTGGTGCAACGTCAGATTGTTTCGACCATAACTCAATGCTCTGGACGAATTTAAAGGTGAATCCAATTGGGTTGGAAAGAGCACGAAATCTAGTTTCCAACAAAAAAAGAATCACCCAATTCGGAGTCCGTATGAAAAAGGTGTTGGCGTTTTGAGTCAGGTATGTCTGTGCAGTCCGAATCTGAATCCAGAACGTGAGAGACTTGGACTCTATCTTCTCTTGGCCCAAAAGTGACGTGAGAGGACTTTTTGAACAGAACCTAAACTTCTCCTTTTGCCTTATCTTCATATGTGGATTGTACAAATGTCCCATACACCTGCAATTAGACAAAACACAAAAGTGTGTGAAGTATTTTTGTTCTGGATAACATAAATAGATTATTGAATAGTTTGCACTAGAAATCACCTGCCAAATATGCATGTATGCAATATTTTTGGTCGTATCCAAGGTAGTCATGTCCTCATCAGGCGCGAACTAACTTTTCTGCAGGTCGACCTTCATCATGGACACCGCGTGCATCTTCTACTTCCACTTCACCATCACCTCCATCAGGTGCCACCTCCAGCCGTGATACAAGAAAGCAGGCACAACCACCACTCTCTGCCAAGAGCACACCTGCCGGGCCTGTGCAGAGCTCTTCTTCTTCCATGGCATCGACAGGGCACACAAGTGATATTATTTGTCGTCGTTGTAAGGGAAGAGGACATTTTGCGAGAGAATGCAAATCTCAGCGTGTCATGATTGCTACTGAGGATGGTGGGTATGAGTCCGCTAGTGACTATGATGAGGAGACTTTGGCTCTTATTACACGTGAAGAACATGGTGGAGATGATTCTGAAAATGAGACGCAATACATGGCTCCTGAAGACGCTGACAGGTATGAATGTTTAGTTGCTCAACGTGTTTTGAGTGTGCAGGTCACACAAGCAGAGCAAAATCAGAGGCATAATTTGTTCCATACAAAGGGAGTTGTGAAGGAACGTTCTGTTCGCGTCATCATAGATGGAGGGAGCTGTAACAACTTGGCTAGCATGGAGATGGTGGAGAAGCTATCTCTCACCACAAGACCACATCCACATCCTTACTACATCCAATGGTTCAACAACAGCGGCAAGGTTAAGGTAACACGTACTGTTCGTGTGCATTTTAGTATCTCTACATATGCTGATTATGTTGATTGTGATGTGGTACCCATGCAAGCATGTTCCTTATTACTAGGTAGACCATGGCAATTTGATAAAAATTCTGTACACCATGGTAGAAACAATCAGTATACTCTTGTTCATAAGGATAAAAATATTACTTTGCTTCCTATGACTCCTGATTCCATTTTGAAAGATGACATTAATAGAGCTAATAAAGCAAAACAGGAGAAAAATAAGAGTGAAAATCAGATTGTGGCAAAGGAATTTGAGCAACAAATGAAACCTAATAATAAACCATCTAGTGTTGTTTCTGAAATTAAATTGAAAAGTGCATGTTTACTTGCCACAAAATCTGATATTGATGAACTAGATTTCAGCAAATCTGTTTGCTATGCTTTTGTGTGCAAAGAGGCATTATTTTCATTCGAGGACGTGCCTTCCTCTTTGCCCCCTGTTGTCACTCACATTTTGCAGGAGTTCGCTGACGTCTTCCCACAAGACGTGCCACCGGGATTACAACCTATTCGAGGGATTGAGCATCAAATTGACTTAATTCCCGGTGCATCGCTACCCAACCGTGCACCATACCGTACCAATCCAGAGGAGACGAAGGAGATTATGCGTCAAGTACAGGAGCTGCTCGACAAAGGTTATATACGCGAATCTCTTAGTCCTTGTGCTGTTCCTATTATACTCGTGCCTAAAAAGGATGGTACGTCGCGTATGTGTGTTGATTGTAGAGGCATTAATAATATTACTATTCGTTATCGTCATCCTATTCCTAGGCTCGATGATATGCTTGATGAATTGAGTGGCTCTACAATATTCTCCAAAGTTGATTTGCGTAGTGGATACCATCAAATTCGTATGAAATTGGGAGATGAATGGAAAACTGCATTTAAAACTAAGTTTGGTTTATATGAGTGGTTAGTCATGCCTTTTGGGTTAACTAATGCACCTAGTACTTTCATGAGACTAATGAACGAAGTTTTACGTGCTTTCATTGGACGATTTGTGGTGGTCTATTTTGATGATATACTGATTTATAGCAAATCTTTGGAAGAACATTTGGAACATTTACGTGCTGTTTTTATTGCTCTACGTGATGCACGTTTGTTTGGTAACCTTGGGAAGTGCACCTTTTGCACCGACCGAGTATCTTTTCTTGGCTATGTTGTTACTCCACAGGGAATTGAAGTTGATAAAGCCAAGATTGAAGCTATTGAGAGTTGGCCGCAGCCCAAAACGGTCACACAAGTGCGGAGTTTTCTTGGACTCGCTGGTTTCTATAGGCGTTTTGTGAGAGATTTTAGCACCATTGCTGCACCTCTCAACGAGCTTACAAAGAAGGATGTGCCTTTTGTTTGGGGTACCGCACAGGAAGAAGCCTTCACGGTATTGAAAGATAAGTTGACACATGCTCCTTTACTCCAACTTCCTGATTTTAATAAGACTTTTGAGCTTGAATGTGATGCTAGTGGCATTGGATTAGGAGGTGTGTTATTACAAGATGGCAAACCTGTTGCATACTTTTCTGAAAAATTGAGTGGGCCTAGTCTGAATTATTCTACTTATGATAAAGAACTATATGCTCTTGTTCGGACTTTAGAAACATGGCAACATTATTTATGGCCCAAAGAATTTGTTATACATTCTGATCATGAATCTTTGAAACATATTAAAAGTCAAGCTAAACTGAATCGTAGACATGCTAAATGGGTTGAATTCATTGAAACTTTCCCTTATGTCATTAAACACAAGAAGGGTAAAGAAAATGTTATTGCTGATGCATTGTCTCGTCGCTATACTATGCTTTCACAACTTGACTTCAAAATATTTGGTTTGGAGACCATCAAAGATCAATATGTGCATGATGCTGATTTTAAAGATGTATTGCAGAATTGTAAAGAAGGAAGAACCTGGAACAAGTTTGTCGTTAATGATGGATTTGTGTTCCGTGCTAACAAGCTATGCATTCCAGCTAGCTCTCTTCGTCTTTTGTTGTTGCAGGAGGCGCATGGAGGAGGATTAATGGGACACTTTGGCGTGAAGAAGACGGAGGACGTACTTGCTACACATTTCTTTTGGCCAAAGATGAGACGGGATGTTGAGCGTTTTGTTGCTCGCTGCACTACATGTCAAAAAGCTAAGTCACGACTCAATCCTCATGGTTTATATATGCCTTTGCCTGTACCTAGTGTTCCTTGGGAGGATATATCTATGGACTTTGTTTTAGGTTTACCTCGAACAAAGAAGGGGAGGGATAGCATATTTGTTGTCGTGGATAGATTCTCGAAAATGGCGCACTTTATACCATGTCATAAAAGCGATGATGCTGTTAATGTTGCTGATTTGTTCTTTCGTGAAATTATTCGCTTGCATGGTGTGCCAAATACTATTGTTTCAGATCGTGATACTAAATTTCTTAGCCACTTTTGGAGATGTTTATGGGCTAAGTTGGGGACTAAACTGCTTTTTAGTACTACTTGTCACCCCCAAACTGATGGACAAACTGAAGTAGTCAATAGAACATTGTCTACTATGCTTAGGGCTGTTTTGAAGAATAATAAGAAAATGTGGGAAGACTGCTTGCCTCATATTGAGTTTGCTTATAATCGTTCATTGCATTCTACTACTAAGATGTGCCCTTTTGAAATTGTGTATGGTTTCCTACCTCGTGCACCTATTGATTTGTTGCCTCTTCCATCTTCGGAGAAGGTTAATTTTGATGCTAAACAACGTGCTGAATTGATCTTAAAAATGCATGAGTTAACTAAGGAAAACATTGAGCGTATGAATGCTAAATATAAACTTGCTGGAGATAAGGGTAGAAAACATGTTGTGTTTGCACCTGGAGATCTTGTTTGGTTACATTTGCGTAAGGATAGATTTCCTGATTTGCGCAAATCAAAGCTAATGCCACGTGCTGATGGTCCTTTTAAGGTGTTAGAGAAAATAAATGATAATGCATATAAACTTGAGCTGCCTGCAGATTTTGGGGTTAGTCCCACTTTTAATATTGCAGATTTGAAGCCTTATTTGGGTGAGGAAGATGAGCTTCCGTTGAGGACGACTTCATTTCAAGAAGGGGAGGATGATGAGGACATCAATACAATTATTACACCCACAGTCCCTGCTGCTATACATACTGGACCAATTACTAGAGCTCGCGCACGCCAATTAAATTACCAGGTACTTTCGTTTCTTGCTAATGATTCTAATGTTCATGAGAATATGATGCTGCCTAAATTGGATACATTTGTTTTGCTTACAAATGAAGGGCCTAGCTTTGAGAAGGATGAACATTGGAGCAAGAACAAGCATGGAGATGATGGCATGCGCATGGGGAACAAGAACGGAGTTACAAGTGATGATTTCAGGACGTTGAAGCCACCATAATGCGTGCATGAAGCCTTGGACGAAATATACAAGATGCTACTTCATAACTTTCGTCCAGAGGCTATTCTAGGTGCTGCGTCACCTTATTATTGGGCCAGGCCCATGTAATTTCGAAATACATAAGTATAGGCTGTTTTTAGAGTCCGTATGTGTGGGGAAACAAGAGATAGGGTTGGTTTCGGACCCCTTCCTCAAGGGCCACGAAATTCCCCCCCCCCCTCTTCCTCCATATATACAGCCCTTAGGGCGTCGTTTAGACTTTGGGTTTTGTTTAGATTAAAAGTTCGCCATAGCTGCAACTTCGCGTACTTCGTTTGTGTTCAGCGACCAGACAAAGGCGTCACAGAACCCCACCTTGATCAATAAAGCTTTCATCTTATATTCGCAATATCCAGATTGCAATCTCAGTTTCTTGCCTGTTCTTCGTTTGCTCGCAGGAAACAGACCCTCGTGGTCAGGTTGATCGTGCTCCGGCGTGGTCGATAACCTCTCGGAGTTGGTTTAGCGATTGCTAAGGCGCGACGTCCTCGCACGTTCGTAGTCGGATCGTCAAAGTCGACTTCCATCAAAGCGATATTCATCATCTCATCGAAAGACGGGACACCTTTGCCTCTATCACTTCTGATGCTTATGTTGGGGACCTAAAACATCTTGTGGGACGCAAGATAAAATGTCAAAATGGTCTTACTATGTAATTCGTCTAAGGGTTTCTTGACAATCATCCTATCTTCCCTAACAAGGATCTGAACTTTGATAGTATGCTTGTTCGTCAAATGTTTATGCTTCAGACTTCTCTTTGTGAAGCCTATCCCCCTAACTACACTGTAAGGTACGGCTCCGAAGGCTACTGAGTGGATTATGGACGGTGGATGCATTAACCACATGACTGGTGATCGAAGTCTTCTTATGGACTCAACCCTACGACTGTCTGACAAAAGTCACATCACATTTGCTGACACTGGTAAAAGCAAGGTATTGGGTCTAGGTAGAGTTGCAATCTCAAAGGATCAGCACATGGATAAAGTGATGCTTGTTGAATCCCTTGGTTTCAACTTAATGTCTGTCTCAATGCTTTGTGATCTGAACATGATTGTGATATTTGGAAAGTATCGTTGCCTTGTGCTTATGGAATCTGACAAATCTCTAGTCTTCGAAGGGTATCGAAGAGACGATCTGTATATGGTAGATTTCTCCGCAGGACCACAGCTTGCCGTATGTCTTCTAGCAAAAACTTCAAAGTGTTGGCTCTGGCATCGGAGGCTAGGCATGCGGGCATGGGGAACTTGCACACTCTCATGACGAAGAAGCATGTCATTGGCATAGAGGGCGTCAAGTTCAAGAAGGATCATCTGTGCGGTGCCTGTGAAGGTAAAGATGACTAGGGCCAAGCATCCCTTGAAGACAATCATGACGACAACACGTCCCTTCGAGCTGCTTCACATGGACTTATTTGGCCCTACTCACTACTCTACCCTTACTACCACTGCATGCCTCTATGGCTTTGTCATTGTTGATGATTACTCAAGATATACATGGATGCACATAATTCTCTATAAGACTGAAGTGCAGGATGTCTTCAAATGATTCGCCAATCGTGCCATGACCAACTATGGCATCAAGATCAAGCACATCAGAAGTGACAATGGCACAGAATTCAAGAACACCAGCCTCGACACTTATCTTGATACATTGGGCATCACACATGAGTTCTCTGCTCCATACACACCTCAGCAAAATGGCATCGTGGAGCGCAAGAACAGAATCCTCATTGAGATGGCACGTACTGATGAGGACATCAATACCATTGTTATACCCACAGCCCCTGCTATACATACTGGACCAATTACTAGAGCTCGCGCACGCCAATTAAATTACTAGGTACTTTCGTTTCTTGGTAATGATTCTAATGTTCATGAGAATATGATGCTGCCTAAATTGGATACATTTGTTTTGCTTACAAATGAAGGGCCTAGCTTTGAGAAGGATGAACATTGGAGCAAGAACAAGCATGGAGATGATGGCATGCGCATGGGGGACAAGAACGGAGTTACAAGTGATGATTTCAGGACGTTGAAGCCACCATAATGCGTGCATGAAGCCTTGGACGAAATATACAAGATGCTACTTCATAACTTTCGTCCAGAGGCTATTCTAGGTGTTGCGTCACCTGATTATTGGGCCAGGCCCATGTAATTTCGAAATACTTGAGTATAGGCTGTTTTTAGAGTCCGTATGTGTGGGGAAATTAGAGATAGGGTTGGTTTCGGACCCCTTCCCCAAGGGCCACGAAATTCCCCCCTCTTCCTCAATATATACAGCCCTTAGGGCGTCGTTTAGACTTTGGGTTTTGTTTAGATTAAAAGTTCGCCATAGCTGCAACTTCGCGTACTTCGTTTGTGTTCAACGACTAGACAAAGGCGTCACAGAACCCCACCTTGATCAATAAAGCTTTCATCTTATATTCGCAATATCCAGATTGCAATCTCAGTTTCTTGCTTGTTCTTCGTTTGCTCGTAGGAAACAGACCCTCGTGGTCAGGTTGATCGTGCTCCGGCGTGGTCAATAACCTCTCGGAGTTGGTTTAGCGATTGCTAAGGCGCGACGTCATCGCACGTTCGTAGTCGGATCGTCAAAGTCGACTTCCACCAAAGCGATATCCATCATCTCATCGAAAGACGGGACACCTTTGCCTCTATCAAGTGGTATCAGATTTCCAGGTTGCTCGGTGAGATTTTACAGTTTTCCGTAGTTTAGATCGAGTCAATTTCAAAAGGGGACATCTTAGTAGTAGAATGCAATGAACGATTATAAGCAAACTCAATATGAGGCAAGCATTCTTCCCGCATTTTCTTATTATTCTTCAAAACAGCCCTAAGCATAGTAGACAATGTTCTATTGACTACTTCAGTTTGTCCATCAGTTTGGGGGTGACCAGTACTACTAAAAAGCAGTTTAGTCCCCAACTTAGCCCATACATCTCCAAAAGTGGCAAAGAAATTTAGTATCACGATCTGTAACAATAGTATTTGGCACACCATGCAAACGAATAATTTCACGGAAGAACAAATCAGCAACATTAACAGCATCATCGCTTTTATGACATGGTATAAAGTGTGCCATTTTTGAGAATCTATCCACGACAACAAATATGCTATCCCTCCCCTTCTTTGTTCGAGGTAAACCTAAAACAAAGTCCATAGATATATCCTCCCAAGGAACACTTGGTACAGGCAAAGGCATATATAAACCATGAGGATTGATTCCTGACTTAGCTTTTTGACATATAGTGCAGTGAGCAACAAAACGCTCAACATCCCGTCTCATCTTTGGCCAAAAGAAATGTGTAGCAAGTACGTCCTCCATCTTCTTCACGCCAAAGTGTCCCATTAATCCTCCTCCATGCGCCTCCTGCAACAACAAAAGACGAAGAGAGCTAGCTGGAATGCATAGCTTGTTAGCACGGAACACAAATCCATCATTAACGACAAACTTGTTCCAGGTTCTTCCTTCTTTACAATTCTGCAAAACATCTTTAAAATCAGCATCATGCACATATTGATCTTTGATTGTCTCCAAACCAAATATTTTGAAGTCAAGTTGTGAAAGCATAGTATAGCGACGAGACAATGCATCAGCAATAACATTTTCTTTACCCTTCTTGTGTTTAATGACATAAGGGAAAGTTTCAATGAATTCAACCCATTTAGCATGTCTATGATTCAGTTTAGCTTGACTTTTAATATGTTTCAAAGATTCATGATCAGAATGTATAACAAATTGATGAGGACATCAATACCATTGTTACACCCACAGCCCCTGCTGCTATACATACTGGACCAATTACTAGAGCTCGCGCACGCCAATTAAATTACCAGGTACTTTCGTTTCTTGGTAATGATTCTAATGTTCATGAGAATATGATGCTGCCTAAATTGGATACATTTGTTTTGCTTATAAATGAAGGGCCTAGCTTTGAGAAGGATGAACATTGGAGCAAGAACAAGCATGGAGATGATGGCATGCGCATGGGGGATAAGAACGGAGTTACAAGTGATGATTTCAGGACGTTGAAGCCACCATAATGCGTGCATGAAGCCTTGGACGAAATATACAAGATGCTACTTCATAACTTTCGTCCAAAGGCTATTCTAGGTGCTGCGTCACCTTATTATTGGGCCAGGCCCATGTAATTTCGAAATACTTGAGTATAGGCTATTTTTAGAGTCCGTATGTGTGGGGAAACAAGAGATAGGGTTGGTTTCGGACCCCTTCCCCAAGGGCCACGAAATTCCCCCCTCTTCCTCCATATATATAGCCCTTAGGGCGTCGTTTAGACTTCGGGTTTTGTTTAGATCAAAAGTTCGCCATAGCTGCAACTTCGCGTACTTCGTTTGTGTTCAACGACTACACAAAGGCGTCACAGAACCCCACCTTGATCAATAAAGCTTTCATCTTATATTCGCAATATCCAGATTGCAATCTCAGTTTCTTGCTTGTTCTTCGTTTGCTCGCAGGAAACAAACCCTCGTGGTCAGGTTGATCGTGCTCCGGCGTGCTCAATAACCTCTCGGAGTTGGTTTAGCGATTGCTAAGGCGCGACGTCCTCGCACGTTCGTAGTCGGATCGTCAAAGTCGACTTCCATCAAAGCGATATCCATCATCTCATCGAAAGTCGCCTCTATCACAAATTCTTTGGGCCATAAATAATGTTGCCATGTTTCTAAAGTCCGAACAAGAGCATATAGTTCTTTATCATAAGTAGAATAATTCAGACTAGGCCCACTCAATTTTTCAGAAAAGTATGCAACATGTTTACCATCTTGTAATAACGCACCTCCTAATCCAATTCCACTAGCATCACATTCAAGCTCAAAAGTCTTATTAAAATCAGGAAGTTGGAGTAAAGGAGCATGTGTCAACTTATCTTTCAATACCGTGAAGGCTTCTTCCTGTGCGGTACCCCAAACAAAAGGCACATCCTTCTTTGTAAGCTCGTTGGGAGGTGCAGCAATGGTGCTAAAATCTCTCACAAAACGCCTATAGAAACTAGTGAGTCCAAGAAAACTCCTCACTTGTGTGACCGTTTTGGGCTGCGGCCAACTCTCAATAGCTTCAATCTTGGCTTTATCAACTTCAATTCCCTGTGGAGTAACAACATAGCCAAGAAAAGATACTCGGTCGGTGCAAAAGGTGCACTTCCCAAGGTTACCAAACAAACGTGCATCACGTAGAGCAATAAAAACAGCACGTAAATGTTCCAAATGTTCTTCTGATAGAGGCAAAGGTGTCCCGTCTTTCGATGAGATGATGAATATCGCTTTGATGGAAGTCAACTTTGGCGATCCGACTACGAACGTGCGAGGACGTCGCGCCTTAGCAATCGCTAAACCAACTCCGAGAGGTTATCGACCACGCCGGAGCACGATCAACCTGACCACGAGGGTCTGTTTCCTGCGAGCAAACGAAGAACAAGCAAGAAACTGAGATTGCAATCTGGATATTGCGAATATAAGATGAAAGCTTTATTGATCAAGGTGGAGTTCTGTGACGCCTTTGTCTGGTCGCTGAACACAAACGAAGTACGCGAAGTTGCAGCTATGGCGAACTTTTAATCTAAACAAAACCCAAAGTCTAAACGACGCCCTAAGGGCTGTATATATGGAGGAAGAGGTGGGAATTTCGTGGCCCTTGAGGAAGGGGTCCGAAACCAACCCTATCTCTTGTTTCCCCACACATACGGACTCTAAAAACAGCCTATACTTATGTATTTCGAAATTACATGGGCCTGGCCCAATAATAAGGTGACGCAGCACCTAGAATAGCCTCTGGACGAAAGTTATGAAGTAGCATCTTGTATATTTCATCCAAGGCTTCATGCACGCATTATGGTGGCTTCAACGTCCTGAAATCATCACTTGTAACTCCGTTCTTGTTCCCCATGCACATGCCATCATCTCCATGCTTGTTCTTGCTCCAATGTTCATCCTTCTCCAAGCTAGGCCCTTCATTTGTAAGCAAAACAAATGTATCCAATTTAGGCAGCATCATATTCTCATGAACATTAGAATCATTACCAAGAAACGAAAGTACCTGGTAATTTAATTGGCGTGCGCGAGCTCTAGTAATTGGTCCAGTATGTATAGCAGCAGGGCCTGTGGGTGTAACAATGGTATTGATGTCCTCATCATCCTCCCCTTCTTGAAATGAAGTCGTACTCGACGGAAGCTCATCTTCCTCACCCAAATAAGGCTTCAAATCTGCAATGTTAAAAGTGGGACTAACCCCAAAATCTGCAGGCAGCTCAAGTTTATATGCATTATCATTTATTTTCTCTAACACCTTAAAAGGACCATCAGCACGTGGCATTAGCTTTGATTTGCGCAAATCAGGAAATCTATCCTTACGCAAATGTAACCAAACAAGATCTCCAGGTGCAAACACAACATGTTTTCTACCCTTATCTCCAGCAAGTTTATATTTAGCATTCATACGCTCAATGTTTTCCTTAGTTAACTCATGCATTTTTAAGATCAATTCAGCACGTTGTTTAGCATCAAAATTAACCTTCTCCGAAGATGGAAGAGGCAACAAATCAATAGGTGCACGAGGTAGGAAACCATACACAATTTCAAAAGGGCACATCTTAGTAGTAGAATGCAATGAACGATTATAAGCAAACTCAATATGAGGCAAGCATTCTTCCCACATTTTCTTATTATTCTTCAAAACAGCCCTAAGCATAGTAGACAATGTTCTATTGACTACTTCGGTTTGTCCATCAGTTTGGGGGTGACAAGTAGTACTAAAAAGCAGTTTAGTCCCCAACTTAGCCCATAAACATCTCCAAAAGTGGCTAAGAAATTTAGTATCACGATCTGAAACAATAGTAGTTGGCACACCATGCAAGCGAATAATTTCACGAAAGAACAAATCAGCAACATTAACAGCATCATCGCTTTTATGACATGGTATAAAGTGTGCCATTTTCGAGAATGTATCCACGACAACAAATATGCTATCCCTCCCCTTCTTTGTTCGAGGTAAACCTAAAACAAAGTCCATAGATATATCCTCCCAAGGAACACTAGGTACAGGCAAAGGCATATATAAACCATGAGGATTGAGTCGTGACTTAGCTTTTTGACATGTAGTGCAGCGAGCAACAAAACGCTCAACATCCCGTCTCATCTTTGGCCAAAAGAAATGTGTAGCAAGTACGTCCTCTGTCTTCTTCACGCCAAAGTGTCCCATTAATCCTCCTCCATGCGCCTCCTACAACAACAAAAGACGAAGAGAGCTAGCTGGAATGCATAGCTTGTTAGCACGGAACACAAATCCATCATTAACGACAAACTTGTTCCAGGTTCTTCCTTCTTTACAAATCTGCAATACATCTTTAAAATCAGCATCATGCACATATTGATCTTTGATGGTCTCCAAACCAAATATTTTGAAGTCAAGTTGTGAAAGCATAGTATAGCGACGAGACAATGCATCAGCAATAACATTTTCTTTACCCTTCTTGTGTTTAATGACATAAGGGAAAGTTTCAATGAATTCAACCCATTTAGCATGTCTACGATTCAGTTTAGCTTGACTTTTAATATGTTTCAAAGATTCATGATCAGAATGTATAACAAATTCTTTGGGCCATAAATAATGTTGCCATGTTTCTAAAGTCCGAACAAGAGCATATAGTTCTTTATCATAAGTAGAATAATTCAGACTAGGCCCACTCAATTTTTCAGAAAAGTATGCAACATGTTTGCCATCTTGTAATAACACACCTCCTAATCCAATTCCACTAGCATCACATTCAAGCTCAAAAGTCTTATTAAAATCAGGAAGTTGGAGTAAAGGAGCATGTGTCAACTTATCTTTCAATACCGTGAAGGCTTCTTCCTGTGCGGTACCCCAAACAAAAGGCACATCCTTCTTTGTAAGCTCGTTGAGAGGTGCAGCAATGGTGCTAAAATCTCTCACAAAACGCCTATAGAAACCAGCGAGTCCAAGAAAACTCCGCACTTGTGTGACCGTTTTGGGCTGCGGCCAACTCTCAATAGCTTCAATCTTGGCTTTATCAACTTCAATTCCCTGTGGAGTAACAACATAGCCAAGAAAAGATACTCGGTCGGTGCAAAAGGTGCACTTCCCAAGGTTACCAAACAAATGTGCATCACGTAGAGCAATAAAAACAGCACGTAAATGTTCCAAATGTCCATCCAAAGATTTGCTATAAATCAGTATATCATCAAAATAGACTACCACAAATCGTCCAATGAAAGCACGTAAAACTTCGTTCATTAGTCTCATGAAAGTACTAGGTGCATTAGTTAACCCAAAAGGCATGACTAACCACTCATATAAACCAAACTTAGTTTTAAATGCAGTTTTCCATTCATCTCCCAATTTCATATGAATTTGATGGTATCCACTACGCAAATCAACTTTGGAGAATATTGTAGAGCCACTCAATTCATCAAGCATATCATCTAGCCTAGGAATAGGATGACGATAATGAATAGTAATATTATTAATGCCTCTACAATCAACACACATACGCGACGTACCATCCTTTTTAGGAACTAGTATAATAGGAACAACACAAGGACTAAGAGATTCGCGTATATAACCTTTGTCGAGCAGCTCCTGTACTTGACGCATAATCTCCTTCGTCTCCTCTGGATTGGTATGGTATGGTGCACGGTTGGGTAGCGATGCACCGGGAATTAAGTCAATTTGATGCTCAATCCCTCGAATAGGTGGTAATCCCGGTGGCACGTCTTGTGGGAAGACGTCAGCGAACTCCTGCAAAATGTTAGTGACAGCAGGGGGCAAAGAGGAAGGCACGTCCTCGAATGAAAATAATGCCTCTTTGCACACAAAAGCATAGCAAACAGATTTGCTGAAATCTAGCTCATCAATATGAGATTTTATGGCAAGTAAACATGCACTTTTCAATTTAATTTCAGAAACAACACTAGATGGTTTATTATTAGGTTTCATTTGTTGCTCAAATTCTTTGGCCACAATCTGATTTTCACTCTTATTTTTCTCCTGTTTTGCTTTATTAGCTCTATTAATGTCATCTTTCAAAATGGAATCAGGAGTCATAGGAAGCAAAGTAATATTTTTATCCTTATGAACAAGAGTATACTGATTGTTTCTACCATGGTGTACATAATTTTTATCAAATTGCCATGGTCTACCAAGTAATAAGGAACATGCTTGCATGGGTACCACATCACAATCAACATAATCAGCATATGTAGAGATACTAAAATGCACACGAACAGTACGTGTTACCTTAACCTTGCCGCTGTTGTTGAACCATTGGATGTAGTAAGGATGTGGATGTGGTCTTGTGGTGAGAGATAGCTTCTCCACCATCTCCATGCTAGCCTAGTTGTTACAGCTCCCTCCATCTATGATGACGCGAACAGAACGTTCCTTCACGTACGATGCGTGATGAGTGCAAGACACCAAGGAAATTCTGGCCTGAAGCCATTGATACCGCTTGCCACATCATCAACCGTGTTTATCTTCACAAGTTCCTACAGAAGACATCCTATGAGCTCCTGACTGGTAATAAGCCAAATGTCAGCAATTTCAGAGTCTTTGGTGCTTGGTGCTGGATCAAGGATCCAGATCACACTTCAAAATTTGCACCGAAAGCACATGAAGGTTTTATGCTTGGTTACGGAAAGGATTCGCACTCCTACAGAGTCTTCAACCTCTTTCACTACAAAGTTGTTGAAACTGTGGATGTGAGGTTCGATGAGACTAACGGATCGCAAAGAGTGCACCTGCCAAATGTGCTATATGAAGCTACACCAAGTGGATCTATCAAGCTAATGGGTACTGTAGAAATCATACCTACAGAAGAACAGGCTGAAGAGGAAATCATCATTTCTGCACCTAATCAGCATGAAGACACCGCTCAGCCTGAAGCCAATGCTGAAGATGAAGACAATGATCAACAAGGGCATAATCTTCATCCAGTACATCCTCACATTGCAAATGAAGTCCAGATTGAGAAGATAATTGATAGAATAAATGCACCTGGTCCACTCACTAGATCATTGGCACCAAATGGATCTATCGCAAAAAACAACATGAGAATGGTCAAGTTGTGAGAAACAAGGCTCGTCTCGTTGCTCAAGGTTACACACAAGTGGAAGGGATTGACTTCGATGAAACCTTTGCTCCTGTGGCTAGGCTTGAAGCCATTCGCATACTGCTAGCTTATGCCAACCACAACAACATTCTTCTGTACCAAATGGATGTAAAGAGTGCCTTCCTCAATGGCAAAATTGAAGAAGAAGTGTATGTTGCACAACTACCTGGCTTTGAAGACCCAAAGTGTCCTGACATGGTATACAAGCTCAACAAGGCACTATATGGCCTCAAACAAGCACCTCGCGCTTGGTATGACACACTCAAAGACTTCCTGTCATGGAATTGTCATGACATATGTCCTAGTGTGAGGACTTAGTCGTGAGGCCAATGCATCTACGTGGTAGCTTGAGAGGGGTTGATCAGAATCGAGAGACGCAACACGAGACAAGGGTTTAGACAGCTTCGGGCCCCGGGAAACATCATCAGGTAACAACCTGATGTCTACTATGCAACCTTGTTCTTGTAGACATTGTTGGGCCTCCAAGTGCAGAGGTTTGTAGGACAGTAGCAAATTTCCCTCAAGTGGATGACCTAAGGTTTATCAATCCGTGGGAGGTGTTGGATGAAGATGCTCTCTCTCAAGCAACCCTGCAACCAAATAACAAAGAGTCTCTTGTGTCCCCAACACACCCAATACAATGGTAAATTGTATAGGTGCACTAGTTCGGCGAAGAGATGGTGATACAAGTGCGATATGGATGATAGATATGAGTATTTGTAATCTGAAAATATAAAAACAGCAAGGTAGCAAGCGATAAAAGTGAGCGTAAACGATATTGCAATGCTAGGAAACAAGGCCTAGGGTTCATACTTTCACTAGTGCAAGTTCTCTCAACAATAATAACATAATTGGATCATATAACTATCCCTCAACATGCAACAATGAGTCACTCCAAAGTCACTAATAGCGGAGAACAAACGAAGAGATTATGGTAGTGTACGAAACCACCTCAAAGTTATTCTTTTTGATCGATCTATTCAAGAGTCCGTAGTAAAATAACACGAAGCTCCGTTCGATCTATCATAGAGTTCGTACTAGAATAACACCTTAAGACACAAATCAACCAAAACCCTAATGTCACCTAGATACTCCAATGTCACCTCAAGTATCCGTGGGTATGATTATATGATATGCATCACACAATCTCAGATTCATCTATTCAACCAACACAAAGAACTTCAAAGAGTGCCCCAAAGTTTCTACCGGAGAGTCAAGACGAAAACGTGTGCCAACCCCTATGCATAGATTCCCAAGGTCACCGAACCCGCAAGTTGATCACCAAAACATACATCAAGTGAATCAATAGAATACCCCATTGTCACCACGGGTATCCCACGCAAGACATACATCAAGCGTTCTCAAATCCTTAAAGACTCAATCCGATAAGATAACTTCAAAGGGAAAACTCAATCCATTACAAGAGAGTAGAGGGGGAGAAACATCATAAGATCCAACTATAATAGCAAAGCTCGCGATACATCAAGATCGTGTCAAATCAAGAACACGAGAGAGAGATCAAACACATAGCTACTGGTACATACCCTCAGCCCCGAGGGTGAACTACTCCCTCCTCGTCATGGAGAGTGCCGGGATGATGAAGATGGCCACCGGTGAGGGATCCCCCCTCCGGCAAGGTGCCGGAACAGGGTCCCGATTGGTTTTTGGTGGCTACAGAGGCTTGCGGCGGCGGAACTCCCGATCTAGGTTATGTTCTAGAGGTTTCTGTATTTATAGGAATTTTTGGCGTCGGTCTCACGTCAGGGGGGGGTCTCCGAGTCGTCCACGAGATAGGGGCCCACTCCCAGGGGGGTAGGGCGTGCCCCCTCCCTCGTGGACAGCCCGGGACTCTTCTAGCCCAACTCTTTTACTCCCGGGGCTTCTTTTGGTCCATAAAAAATCATCAAAAATTGGCACGTCAATTGGACTCCGTTTGGTATTCTTTTCTGCGATACTCAAAAACAAGGGAAAAAACAGAAACTGGTACTGGGCTCTAGGTTAATAGGTTAGTCCCAAAAATCATATAAAATAGCATATTAATGCATATTAAACATCCATGATTGATAATATAATAGCATGGAACAATAAAAAATTATAGATACGTTGGGGACGTATTACAACCCTACATGTTGTTTGTGGCCAGGTCTCATTATCATCACGAGGAAGTCGCCGTAAAACCGGCTCTCCAAGTTATGTCTAGCCTTAACGATTATTCCACCCCTCCTCTTAGGGTGCCCTGCCCCTCCTTATATAAGTTGAAGGGGCGGGTTACATATAGAGTCCAACTCAGATTGGGACTTAACCTATTCTGATGTCTCACCATGGGCTTCTTAACGTCTTGGGCTTCTTAATGTCTTGGGCTTATCTGTCGGCTTACCATCTGTCGGCTTATAACTGTCTGCTGGCTTACCATCTGCCGGCTTTTAACTGTCTGCCGGCTTACCATCTGCCGTCTTATAATCTACCGGGTCACCAATGAAACACCAAGTCCTACCCGAGTCATATCTCCGGCCGGGTCATACTGCGGGGTATATCCCCGACATTAGCCCCCAATTTAATTTGGATTCATCCATGTTAAACTGATCCTGCAAAATAAACACAAGAACAAATTTGATAGGTTGTGCTCCGGGTTAAAAATTCTCGTAAGCCGGCACCTGATCATCCTTAATTCCTTGTCATTTCCTTCTTCTAGAAAATCCGGGTCAATAGGCCAGCTTCATACTCAATTTGCTGACGTTGGTTTCTCACAGAGAAATATTGTGAAGAATAATTCATTGGACTCAGCTCCCAATGCTTAACAAAAATATTAATCTTTGAAATACTCATCTGATCTTCAGCCGGCTTGAAGATGTAAAACTTGCCGGTTTACCTTTGCCAAAATTGCCGGTTTGTAAATATTGATGGCACCGGGTCATAATTGTTGTTAACATCAAGCTTGAAAATATACCTCCTTATATGCATATTACTTGTAGCCCCCAAGTATTACGAAGGGAGCATAGTAACCACTTAAGACTTGCTTCAATATAAATGTTACAATCTTGAAGAAATCCAAGTTGTTCATCTCAGTCACTAGTCAAAACTAAATATTCCACATATGTAGCCCCCAAGTGCCGGGTTGTCATGCTTGCAGCAACCTGGGACTTATAATTGCCTTATGCTCATAAAAACTTCAACCAGTGTAGCCCCCAAGGGCCGGGTCATTATGCAATAATGAGCAGCGACTTTGCAGATATGATTGTTGAGAATAACATCATATGATGTAGCCTTCATCGCAGGGCTTGAACCCACGTCCACAAGGTTAAGGGCCTTTGTACTTTACCAACTGAACAATGGACCCTTCAATATAATGGATTTAACTTGTGTACCTTGAATTTTTAACAGGAGCAATTGGTAGTCCCCAAGGGCCGGCTCATTATGATGTGATGAGTCGGGTGTTCAATAAGGCAAGTAAAAATGACTTTGCATTAGCCCCCAAGTGCCATGGTGCATGATGGCAGTTACATGGGACTTGCGTATTTGATGTAATCTCAATCTGAATAATGTAGCCCCCAAGTGCCGGGTCGTAAGCCTGCAGCGACTCGGGACTTTTCCTTCCATTGCAGAATAAATCATATCCATTGATAAAGAAATAATAGTCATTGCGCTGAAGCAACTTTGAAAACCTCAATCATAATATTGGTTATTGATAACCATAATAGAGATCCAGCCATGTTGGCTATTAAAGATTTGAATAATATAATCCGGTTTGAAAACCAATTCCTGCACACAAACAAATCACAAGTGCCCTGTGATATTTGTTCACGCTGCCAGCTTATTATACCAGCGCAATAAGGGTGATAACCCAAAAGATTGAGCGTACAAAGCTTTGTGCAATTTTGCATATACCGCCGGCTTAATACGCCGTATGCAGCAAGGGGTAATATCCCAAAACTTAGAGCATAGCACTTCCAAGTATATAAGATCATCATACACTGGCGACTTATAGTCCAAAGCCAGGCCGGGTTAATAAACACCGGGTAGTTTCATGTATGAACCATAAGGCATCATAGCCCTCATCGGTTTTTAACCATGTATTATATGTCACAGGAGAGGAACCTAAAAAATGTTCAAATCAAATAACAAAAAATCAAGGCTTTCATAGGCGGCCATGCCTAAAAAATCAAGTGCTTTCAAGGGCCGCACAGCCACTGAGTTAAACCTTCATACAAACCTTATAAGCTGGACCTCACATAACCAATCGTCGTTTTAACTTTGACAAGTTCAGGGTCTGTATAAGATTGACTTGTCAAAAGTACGGCGGGTTGTTCCAGGATTACCTGGGCGGAGTGGCAGACTTAAAAAGGCAGGATAACCCGGGTTTTTAGGTGAATACACCTTGCTTCCAAGCCTGGCTTTTAAGCCTATTACAAGGGTCATAAAAACTCTTGTCCGTTGAACAAACAACCCCGAAGTAACATTATATTCCAGGCATATAAGCCGGATCAACAAGGGCAATCATAGCTATTGCTCGATGATTAGGAAGCCCCCAAGTGATATATTTCTGAGCTGTGCTCGTCGGGTACCTATGTTTGAGTTGTGCTGTGCAACAAACCCTCTTTGGTCCCTGTAACTCGAGCATCAAGCCTCCAAGTGATTTGTAATAAGGCGTGTAAGCCGGAGCAAGAGGGTAAGCACAGCTATGCTCTTTGAGCAGGAAGCCCCCAAGTGACCAATAAGATAAGCCAATAAGGCAGGATGCCCATGTTTGAACCGCGCATCATGGCAGCAAGCTCTCTTTGGCAACCTTTAATTTTTCTGAGAACTCGAACTTGCGAGAGATGGATTCTTTTTGAACCGGATGTTAAACCGGATATTGAGAGCTTCAAAGCTTTATGGGAGAGAGATGTCTCTTGA
Organism: Aegilops tauschii subsp. strangulata; assembly: GCF_002575655.3. NCBI lineage: Eukaryota > Viridiplantae > Streptophyta > Magnoliopsida > Poales > Poaceae > Aegilops > Aegilops tauschii. The sequence continues at coordinate 182,445,489 of NC_053035.3, read as the reverse complement.
GCCGGATTTTAAACCGGAATCTTCATTTTGAGCCGGAAATTTTCTGACGGCCTTTAATTTTTCATCAATATAACAGCAGCCTCCGGGATCGGGTTATATTCCCTCCAATGACCCGGAGTTCTTGAATTCACTGAAACTGGCCAATTCCGCCGGGTCATGTCATTATAGCCCCCGAGTCTTAAGACGAATCGAGGAGTTGTCTTGAGATTCTCCATATTTGACCATGATATAAACAAGCATATAGTTGAACAACAGAATGCTGGAATTTATGTAAACCAGAAGCTTGAAGCGAGTTGATGACCCTCGCAATACTCGTTGTATACTCCCGGTATGAGTCATTGAAAAAACTCTGTGACATGACGGTCACCTTTGCAGTAGACAATTTGTCCATGGTGAAGCTGAAGTTATTCACAGGCGAGTCGGCCGCGGGAGCAGACGGATGAGTCAGCCGCGGCGTTGTAAGCCGGTGCGGACGTTCGAGTCAATCGTAGGCGCGGTCAGCCGTGCGGACGGGCGAGTTAGCCGCATCGTGTTGATGTAAATTGGGCCGTAGAGGCGGCGGCTTGCACATATATTCGTTGAGCATCATGGCACAGTCAGATGCTAGCACATGATAATGGCGGCACGAGCTTATATATCCATGACACGACCAACTCTCTTGCAGTGAACAATTGTCCTGGATAAACGGCATCGCAAGCCAGAGTAATTGTTCACAGACAATTTACTGTATATAGATGAAATAGATAGGATGTGTATCACCTGATTTGTTCGGTCGACCGATGATCCATAAGTAGCGTCAGTAGATAACCTTTGAGAATTTTGATCATTGTAATTTGATAAGAGGCCATCCCAAACCAGCCATTAAAAACGCAGGGTTGGGTGCTGACGAAGGTAATGGACGTGAGTAACCGATATCATATAAAATCCCTCCATCTGAATTGAAGATCCCATAGTGCTTCTCAGAAAGATCCCCCTTTTTTTATTCACCGGCCCAAACTTCCCTCTGTGGGCGGCCTGAGGCAAGCCCGCTGCCATGTCGGCAACAGTAGCAAAGGCAGGGTCGGTTTAAGGCGGGCGAAGCTGAGGTGTGGAGGAGCGGCGACGCGAGCAGGCGGCGGCGGTTTAGCTACGGCCGCGGGTGCGAGGAAAGTCAACTTGCGGCGACTCCTGCGGGGGCGACTTGATAAGCCATGACTGCCGCGGGCCCCTCGGCGACTCAAGGCGAGGGTGTAGGCCTTAACGGCGGCAGCTGCAGGTTCTCGAAGCGGCGAAGTCACGAGCGGCGACTCGGAGCGAAGGCACTCGACGGCGGCGGTTCGAGATGAGGCTGTGGGTGTCAGCCGCGAAGGCGGTGGCTTGTGGAAGCAGAGGGGAAGAACGGTGGCTCTGGGTCGGCCTGAAAGAGGCGACTCACAACCGAGATGGTTAGGAGGCGGCGACTCGTAGCCATTGTAAGCCGGCGGAGGTAACCCGGAGCGGCGATTCAGTAGTAGCACACGCCGCCTCGAGGGCTCCGGATCATGACAGAGGCGGAGTAGCGGCGGCTCAACACGGGCGCCGGCGGGTTACTGTCTCATCAGTTTCAAGCGAAAGGCGGCTCGGCAACGCGGATGAAGCACCCGACGAGGCAAAGGCAAACGCCCTCAACAGCAGCGTATGTAATCATAATTATTCAAACATGTCCCTTCAGCAAGTTCTGGAACTCTGCGGTCGAGGAGGCGAACACGGCGGCCTAGGCGCGTGGTGGTTGGAGCAGAACGGTATAGGCCGCGAAAACACGGGGCCGCGGTGGCGAAGTCACCGGCGACTCAGTGCAAGACGGGGACGGAGGAGCAAGACCGCAGGGCGACTTGTGGAGGCCCATGACTCAACTGGGCCTGCGGTCGAAGTGGCTTGACCCTGGAGCTGTGGCGACTTGTCGGAGGCGGCTCGGCAGAAGTGCAACAGCCGGTGGCGGGTCACAGCAAAGGCGGCCCGCGGCAAGAGAGGCGGCTGGCCACGAGCGCTTCAGAGGCGCGATGCAGTGCAGGGCGCGCGGGGCAAAGCCTGGTCCGGAGCTACAGCAACGCGGAAACGGCCGCGGCGGGGTGCAGGTAAGGCCACTTCGGGCGGAGAGCGAGGCGAGGCCACGGGCTTATAGCGGAGGCAGCAGTACAGGCGGCTCACGGCGGGCGGTGGCTCTGCCCGGCTACGTCTGAGGCAGGCGGCAGCGGCCGGCTTGCAGCGGAGCGGCCGTAAGAAGGAGAGGCGTGGGCGACCCAGGATAGGGCCGAAACCGTGCCCATGTCCACGTCCTAGTGTGAGGACTTAGTCGTGAGGCCAACGCATCTATGTGGTAGCTTGAGAGGGGTTGATCGGAATCGAGAAACGCAACACATGACAAGGGTTTAGACAGCTTCGGGCCCCGGGAAACATCATCCGGTAACAACCCTACATGATGTTTGTGGCTAGGTCTCATTATCATCACGAGGGAGTCGTCGTAAAACCAGCTCTCCTAGTTATGTCTAGCCTTAATGATTATTCCACCCCTCCTCTTAGGGTGCCCTGCCCCTCCTTATATAAGTTGAAGGGGCGGGTTACATATAGAGTCCAACTTGGATTGGGACTTAACCTATTCTGACGTCTCACCATGGGCTTCTTAACGTCTTGGGCTTATCTGCCGGCTTATAACTGTCTGCGTCTTGGGCTTATCTGCCGGCTTATAACTGTCTGCCGGCTTACCATCTGGCGGCTTATAACTGTCTGCCGGCTTACCATCTGCCGTCTTATAATCTACCGGGTCACCAATGAAACACCACTAGTGTTCATAGTAGCCCCTGGGTATTCGATACTGGTTCAGTTGCTATGATTAGTAACTTGAAACAGGAGTTACAAAATGAACAGGGACTAGTTGAGGGCGAGGTGACGATATGTGTTGGAAGTGATTCCAAGGTTGATAAGATCACCATCGCACACTCCCTTTACCTTCGAGATTAGTGTTGAACCTAAGATAAATGTTATTTGGTGTTTGCGTTGAGCATAAAATGATTGGATCATATTTATTGCAATACGGTTATTCATTTAAGTCAAAGAATAATTGTTATTCTGTTTACATGAATAAAACCTTATATGGTCATACACCCAAGGTGAATGGTTTATTGAATCTCGATCATAGTGATACACATATTCATAATATTGAAGCCAAAAGATGCAAAGTTAATAATGATAGTGCAACTTATTTGTGGCACTGCCGTTTAGGTCATATTGGTGTAAAGCGCATGAAGAAACTCCATGCTGATGGACTTTTGGAATCACTTGATTATGAATCACTTGATGCTTGCGAACCATGCCTCATGGGCAAGATGACTAAGACTCCATTCTCCGGAACAATGGAGCGAGCAACAGACTTATTGGAAATAACACATACTGATGTATGCGGTCCGATGAGTGTTGAGGCTCGCGGCGGGTATCGTTATTTTATGACCCTTTAATGAAACATAAGTCTGGAACTTTTGAAAAGTTCAAAGAATTTTAGACTGAAGTGGAAAATCATCGTAACAAGAAAATAAAGTTTCTACGATCTGATCGTGGAAGTGAATATTTGAGTTATGAGTTTGGTCTTCATTTGAAACAATGTGGAATAGTTTCACAACTCACGCCACTTGGAACACCACAGTGTAATGGTGTCAGAACGTCATAACCGTACTTTATTGGATATGGCGCAATCTATGATATCTCTTACCGATTTACCACTATCGTTTCGGGGTTATGCATTAGAGACAACTGCATTCAGGTTAAATAGGGCACCATCTAAATCCGTTGAGACGACACCATATGAACTGTGGTTTAGCAAGAAACCTAAGCTGTCGTTTCTTAAAGTTTGGGGCTGCGATGCTTATGTGAAAAAGCTTCAACCTGATAAGCTCGAACCCAAATCGGAGAAGTGCGTCATAGGATACCCAAAAGAAACTGTTGGGTACACCTTCTATCACAGATCCAAAGGCAAGGTCTTTGTTGCTAACAATGGATCCTTTCTAGAGAAAGAGTTTCTCTCGAAAGAAGTGAGTGGGAGGAAAGTAGAACTTGACGAGGTAGTTGTACCTTCTCCCGAATTGGAAAGTAGTTCATCACAGAAATCAGTTCTAGTGATTCCTACACCAATTAATGAGGAAGCTAATGATGATGATCATGAAACTTTAGATCAAGTTACTACCGAACCTCGTAGGTCAACCAGAGTGGTATGGTAATCCTGTTTTGGAGGTCATGTTACTTGACCATGACGAACCTACGAACTATGAGGAAGCGATGATGAGCCCAGATTCCGCGAAATGGCTTGAGGCCATGAAATCTGAGATGGGATCCATGTATGAGAACAAAGTATGGACTTTGATTGACTTGCCCGATGATCGGCGAGCCATTGAGATTAAATGGATCTTCAAGAGGAAGACAGACACTGATAGTAGTGTTACTATCTACAAAGCTCGAATTGTCGCAAAAGGTTTTCGACAAGTTCAAGGTGTTGACTATGATGAGAGTTTCTCACTCGTATCTATGCTTAAAAGTCTGTCCGAATCATGTTAGCAATTGCCTCATGTTATGAAATTTGGCAAATGGATGTCAAAACTGTATTCCTTAATGTATTTCTTAAAGAAGAGTTGTATATGATGCAACTAGAAGGTTTTGTCAATCTGAAAGGTGCTAAGAAAGTGTGTAAGCTCCAGTGATCCATTTATGGACTGGTGCAAGCATCTCGGAGTTGGAATGTACGCTTTGATAGTGTGATCAAAGCATATGGTTTTATACAGACTTTTGGAGAAACCTGTATTTACAAGAAAGTGAGTGGGAGCTCTGTAGCATTTCTGATATTATATGTGGATGACATATTGTTGATTGGAAATAATACAAGATGTCTGGATAGCATAAAAGGATACTTGAAAGGAGTTTTTCAAAGAAAGACCTCGGTGAAGCTGCTTACATATTGGGCATCAAGATCTATAGAGATAGATCAGGACGCTTGATAAGATTTTTCAATGAGTACATACATTGACAAGATTTTTGAAGTAGTTCAAATGGAATAGTCAAAGAAGGAGTTCTTGCCTGTATTGCAAGGTGTAAAGTTGAGTTAGACTCAAAACACGACCACGACAGAAAATAGAAAGAGAATGAAAGTCATTCCCTATGCCTCAGCCAGAGGTTCTATAAAGTATGCTATGCTGTGTACCAAACCTATTGTGTACCTTTCCATGAGTTTGGCAAGGGGGTACGATATTGATCCAGGAGTGGATCACTTGACAGCGGTCAAAATTATCCTTAGAAGACTAAGGAGATATTCCTCGGTTATGGAGGTGATAAAGAGTTCGTCGTAAAGAGTTACAGCGATGCAAGCTTTTACACCGATCCGGATGACTCTGAGTCTTAATCTGGATACATATTGAAAGTGGGAGCAATTAGCTAGAGTAGCTCCATGCAGAGCATTGTAGACATAGAAAATTTGCAAAATACATACGGCTCTGAATGTGACAGACATATTGACTAAGCTTCTCTCACAAGCAAAACATGATCACACCTTAGTACTCTTTGGGTGGTAATCACATAGCGATGTGAACTAGATATTGACTCTAGTAAAACCCTTTGGGTATTAGTCACATGGCGATGTGAACTAATCACATGGTGATGTGAACTATTGGTGTTAAATCACATGGCGATGTGAACTAGATTATTGACTCTAGTGCAAGTGGGAGACTGAAGGAAATATGCCCTAGAGGCAATAATAAAGTTGTTATTTATATTTCCTTATATCATGATAAATGTTTATTATTCATGCTAGAATTGTATTAACCGGAAACTTAGTACATGTGTGAATACATAGACAAAATAGAGTGTCCCTAGTATGCCTCTACTTGACTAGCTCGTTAAATCAAAGATGGTTTTGTTTCCTGACCATAGACATGTGTTGTCATTTGATGAACGGGATCACATCATTAGAGAATGATGTGATGGACAAGACCCATCCATTAGCTTAGCATGTTGATCGTTCAGTTTTATTGCTATTGCTTTCTTCATGACTTATACATATTCCTTTGACTATGAGATTATGCAACTCCCGAATACCGAAGGAACACCTTGTGTGCTATCAAACATCACAACGTAACTGGGTGATTATAAAGATGCTCTATAGGTCTCTCCGATGATGTTTGTTGAGTTGGCATAGATCGAGATTAGGATTTGTCACTCCGAGTATCGGAGATGTATCTCACTATAAGCTTTGCAAGCAATGTGACTAATGAGTTAGTTGCGGGATGATGCATTACAGAATGAGTAAAGAGACTTGCCGGTAACAAGATTGAACTAGGTATGATTGTACCGACGATCGAATCTCGGGCAAGTAACATACCGATGAGAAAGGGAATGAAGTATGTTGTTATGTGGTTTGACCGATAAAGATCTTCGTAGAATATGTAGGAGCCAATATGAGCATCTAGATTCCGCTATTGGTTATTGACCGGAGATGTGTCTCGGTCTTGTCTACATAGTTCTCGAACCCGTAGGGTCTGCACGCTTAATGTTCGATGATGATTTGTATTATGAGTTATGGGATTTGATGACCGAAGTTTGTTCGGAGTCCCTGATGAGATCACGGACATGACGAGGAGTCTCGAAATGGTCGAGAGGTAAAGATCGATATATTGGAAGGCTATATTCGGACATCGGAATGGTTCCGAGTGATTGGGTATTTTTCGGAGTACCGGAGAGTTGTGGGAATTCGCCGGGGGAAGTTAATGGGCCTTATTGGGCTTTAGTAGAGAGGGAAGAAGGGCCACGAGGTGGCGCGCGCCTCCTCCCTGCCCAAACCGAATTGGACAAGGGGTGGGGGCGCGGCCTCCCCTTTCCTTCTCCCTCTCCATCCTTTCCTTCTTTCCAACTGTGAAAAGGAAAGGGAATCTGCTACCTCTTGAGCACTGCGTTGGGTTTCCCTTGAAGAGGAAAGGGTGATGCAGCAAAGTAGCGTAAGTATTTCCCTCAGTTTTTAGAACCAAGGTATCAATCCAGTAGGAGGCTACGCACGAGTCCCTCGCACCTACACAAACAAATAAATCCTCGCAACCAACGCGATAAGGGGTTGTCAATCCCTACACGGTCACTTACGAGAGTGAGATCTGATAGATATGATAAGATAATATTTTTGGTATTTTTATGATAAAGATGCAAAGTAGTGTTGGAAGATTAATATGATGGAAAATAGACCCGGGGGCCATAGGTTTCACTAGTGGCTTCTCTCAAGAGCATAAGTATTTTACGGTGGGTGAACAAATTACTGTTGAGCAATTGACAGAATTGAGCATAGTTATGAGAATATCTAGGTATGATCATGTATATAGGCATCACGTCCGAGACAAGTAGACCGACTCCTGCCTGCATCTACTACTATTACTCCACACACCGAGCGCTATCCAGCATGCATCTAGAGTATTAAGTTCATAAGAACAGAGTAATGCCTTAAGCAAGATGACATGATGTAGAGGAATAAATTCATGCAATATGATAAAAAAACCCCATCTTGTTATCCTCGATGGCAACAATACAATACGTGCCTTGCTGCCCCTACTGTCACTGGGAAAGGACACCGCAAGATTGAACCCAAAGCTAAGCACTTCTCCCATTGCAAGAAAGATCAATCTAGTAGGCCAAACCAAACTGATAATTCGAAGAGACTTGCAAAGATAACCAATCATACATAAAAGAATTCAGAAGATTCAAATATTGTTCATAGCTAAACATGATCATAAACCCACAATTCATCGATCTCAACAAACACGCCGCAAAAGAAGATTGCATCGAATATCTCCACAAGACAGGGGGAGAACATTTTATTGAGATCCAAAAAGAGAGAGGAAGCCATCTAGCTAATAACTATGGACCCGAAGGTCTAAGGTAAACTTCTCACACTTCATCGGAGAGGCGATGGTGTTGATGTAGAAGCCCTCCGTGATCGATGCCCCCTCCGGCGGAGCTCCGGAACAGGCCCCAAGATGGGATCTCGTGGGTACAGAAGGTTGCGGCGGTGGAATTAGGTTTTTGGCTCCGTATCTGATCGTTTAGGGGTACGTAGGTATATATAGGAGGAAGGAGTACGTCGGTGGAGCAACGTGGGGCCCACGAGGGTGGAGGGGCGCGCCCAGGGGGTAGGCGCGCCCCCTACCTCGTGGCTTCCTGTTTGATTTCTTGACGTAGGGTCCAAGTCCTCTGGATCATGTTCGTTTGAAAATCACGTTCCCAAAGGTTTCATTCCGTTTGGACTCCGTTTGATATTGTTTTTCTGCGAAACTCTGAAATAGGCAAAAAAAACAGCAATTCTGGGCTGGGCCTCCGGTTAATAGGTTAGTCCCAAAATAATATAAAAGTGAATAATAAAGCCCAATAATGTCCAAAATAGAAGATAATATAGCATGGAGCAATCAAAAATTATAGATACGTTGGAGACGTATCAAGCATCCCCAAGCTTAATTCCTGCTCGTCCTCGAGTAGGTAAATGATAAAAACAGAATTTTTGATGTGGAATGCTACTTGGCATAATTTCAATGTAATTCTTCTTAATTGTGGTATGAATATTCAGATCTGAAAGATTCAAGATAAAAGTTCAATACTGACATAAAAATAATAATACTTCAAGCATACTAACTAAGCAATTATGTCCTCTCAAAATAACATGGCCAAAGAAAGTTCATCCCTACAAAATCATATAGTTTAGTCATGCTCCATTTTCGTCACACAAGAATGCTCTCATCATGCACAACCCCGATGACAAGCCAAGCAATTGTTTCATACTTTAGTAATCTCAAACTTTTTCAACTTTCACGCAATACCTGAGCGTGAGCTATGGATATAGCACTATGGGTGGAATAGAATATGATGATGGGGGTTATGTGGAGAAGACAAAAAAGGAGAAAGTATCACATCAACGAGGCTAATCAATGAGCTATGGAGATGCCCATCGATTGATGCTAATGCAAGGAGTAGGGATTGCCATGCAACGGATGCACTAGAGCTATAAATATATGAAAGCTCAACAAAAGAAACTAAGTGGGTGTGCATCCAACTTGCTTGCTCACGAAGACCTAGGGCACTTGAGGAGGCCCATTGTTGGAATATACAAGCCAAGTTCAATAATGAAAAATTCCCACTAGTATATGAAAGTGACAAAACAAGAGACTCTCTATCATGAAGATTATGGTGCTACTTTGAAGCACAAGTGTGGTAAAGGATAGTAACATTGTCCCTTCTAGCTTTTTCTCTCATTTTTTTGGGCCTTCTCTTTTTTATGGCCTTTCTCTCTTTTTTTTATTCCTCACTTGGGACAATGCTCTAGAAAATGATGATAATCACACTTCTATTTATTTACAACTCAATGATTACAACTCGATACTAGAACAAAGTATGACTCTATATGAATGCCTCCGACGGTGTACCGGGATATGCAATGAACCAAGAGTGACATGTATGAAAGAATTATGAACGGTGGCTTTGCCACAAATACTATGTCAACTACATGATCATGCAAAGCAATATGACAATGATGAACGTGTCATGATAAACGGAATGGTGGAAAGTTGCATGGCAATATATCTCGGAATGGCTATGGAAATGCCATAATGCGTAGGTATGGTGGCTGTTTTGAGGAAGATATAAGGAGGTTATGTGTGAAAGAGTGATGTAGGGTGGAACCCTATATAGCCAATCTTTCACGAAAGGAGCGGATCCCAACTAAGAACACGAGGGGAAACACGAGGGGAAGACACGAGAGAATCACTCAAACCAACAAGAACAATCACACATGTGCTAGATCCTCGAAACACAAAGAGATGCACGATCCAAATCCAACAAGGGACGATACATAGGTAACCGGTTCTTCTCCGAAAGGAGGTCTTGAGGGGGGCCACCCAAGAGGGGGTCTTGAATCCAACGTGGATCGTCTCCGAAGAGGGGCCGCAGTCTCTCTCGAGGAGGAGATCCGTATGGATGAGCAATGCTCTATCTCACATATGAGCTAAACCAATGCTAACCCTAGAAAGATGGAGGAGAAGGAGTATATATAGTCTAGGGGGTCGAAGGGGTACACAGGCCTCGGCCCTTACTGTGCGCAGACAGGGGTGGCCGGATGTCCGGGCGACGGGCCGGATGTCCGGGGCTTCAGGAGGGGCCGGATGTCCGGGCCGGGGGCCGGATGTCCGGGCTGGAGGGCAAAACTTCTGGATGTTCTGTAGCGTGTCGCCGGATGTCCGGGCTTTTGGCCGGATTTTCGGGATGGGGCCGGATGTCCGGGCTGGACGCCGGATGTCCGGGCCCTGTAGGCTTGGGGCGTCTGCACTGCTGCTGCTGTGGTTGCTCTAGGGGGCGGATGTCCGGGGACTTGGCCGGATGTCCGGGGCCTGGAAGGTGAACTTGCCCGTTTCCGTTGGTTCTCTTCATCTGTGAACTTGGCGGCTTGTCCGTCTTCACGTGCATCCTCGGGAGGCTCCTCTTGACACCTAATCATGCATAGCATATCGGACTTAGGTAGTAGCCATGTCTCGAGTGGATCATATGTGATATCACTAAGGAAGGAAGTCACCTCGTTCTCGAGAGCTCTAGCACGTGCTCGTGTCATAGGTCCTCTTGGCTCTTGATGAGACGATGGTAGGTCCATGGGGATGACCGTAGGATGCTCCGCATCATCTCCCCTCCCTTGGGACAGATCCGACCCCGGATCGAAATCCTCATCACCATGGTACGGGGATAGATCTTTGATGTTGAAGATGTCGCTCACGGAGTACTTGTCGCGTGGGATGTCGATCTTGTATGCGTTGTTGTTGTAGCGTGCAAGCACCTTGAAGGGTCCATCCGCTCGGGGTAGTAGCTTGGACTTGCGTTCCTTGGGGAAGCGATCCTTGCGAAGGTGTAGCCACACAAGATCTCCAACATTGAACATCATGGGTTGCTTGTTGACGTTGAGCTTGGTCGCGAGTCGTTGTACTTGGCGCTCGATGGTGTTTCTTGTATCTTCGTGCATCTTCTTGAGGAAGTTGACTCGGGCACTCGCGTCCATGTTTGTGCGCTCTTGTAGCGGTAGAGGTAGAATGTCCAATGGAGACAATGGGTTGAAGCCATAGACGACCTCGAAGTGGGACTTGTCGGTAGTGGAATGTCTTGCACGATTGTACGCGTACTCGGCGATGGGTAGGCACTCCTCCCACTCCTTGATGTTCTTCTTTATCAACACGCGTAGTAGAGTGGAGAGCGTGCGGTTGGTCACCGCCGTTTGGCCGTCGGTTTGTGGATGGTATGCCGAAGAGAACAAAAGCTTGATTCCGAGCTTGGCGCACAATGTCTTCCAAAAGTAACTCAAGAACTTGACGTCGCGGTCCGAGACAATCGTGTTTGGCACTCCATGAAGGCGCAAGATTTCCCTACAAAACAAATTTGCAACATGTGAAGCATCGTCTATCTTGTTGCTAGGAATGAAATGTGCCATTTTGGAGAATCGGTCCACAACAACAAAAACGGAATCCTTGCCATTTCGAGTTCTAGGCAAACCAAGCACAAAGTCCATGCTAATGTCTTCCCATGGGTGATATGGAATTGGAAGTGGCATATAGAGGCCATGAGATTGAGCTTTGGACTTAGCTTTGCGACATGTAGAGCATCGGTTGGTGAAGCGATTGACGTCGCGGAACATCTTGGGCCAAAAGTAGTTCTAGGAGATCGTAGCTAATGTCTTGTCGCGTCCAAAGTGTCCCATGAGTCCGCCTCCATGAGATTCCTGCAAAAGCAACAAGCGAAAAGGGGACTCGGGGATGCAAAGTTTGTTAGCTCTCATAAGATATCCATCTTTGATGTAGTATCGATCCCAAGAAGTATGCATCAAACACTTGGCCTAAGGAATAGAAAATGTAGGATCATGCTCATACAAGTCTTTTATATGCTCAAAGCCAATGACATTTAACTCAAGTTGATTAACAAGCATGCATATACGGGAAAGTGCATCCGCCACAACATTTTCCTTACCTTTAATATACTTGATGACATAAGGAAACGACTCAATGAACTCACTCCATTTAGCATGACGCTTGTTCAACTTAGTTTGACCCTTAAGGTATTTAAGCGTTTCATGGTCGGTATGGACGATGAACTCATGAGGGCGTAGGTAATGTTCCCATTCATGCAAAACTCGCACTAAAGCATATAGCTCTTTGTCATAGATAGGGCAATTGAGTTGCGCTCCGGAGAGTTTCTCACTAAAATAAGCAATTGGGCGCTTCTCTTGCGTTAACACACCTCCTATGCCATTACCACTAGCATCGTAATGAATTTCGAAAGGTTTGTCAAAGTTGGGTAATGCAAGCACGGGAGCATGAGTAAGCAAATTCTTAAGCTCATTGAAAGCGGTATCTTGAGATGTTCCCCAAACAAGTGCATTTTTCTTACTCAAAGCATGCAAAGGTGAAGCAATGGTGCTAAAATCCTTCACAAATCTGCGATAGAAACCGGCTAAACCAAGAAAACTACGCACTTGTTGCAAATTGGTTGGTTGGGGCCAAGTTTTAATAGCATTGATCTTAGATTCATCAACATGAACACCCTTAGAAGATACTACGAAACCCAAGAAAACAAGCTTATCAACACCAAATGGGCATTTTTCCATATTAGCATAAAGTTGCTCTTTTCGAAGAGTTTGTAGCACGGTGCGAAGGTGGGTGACATGCTCTTTGAGAGATTTGCTAAACACAAGGATATCATCAAAGTAGATAACAACAAATTCACCAATGTAAGGGCGAAACACGTAATGCATAAGACGCATGAAAGTATCGGGTGCTTCCGATAAACCCATAGGCATGACTAACCACTCATATAGACCAAACTTTGTTTTCAAACCGGTTTTCCATTCATCACCCTCTTGTATGCGGATTTGATAGTAACCACTTTTAAGATCAATTTTTGAAAAGATAGTGGCACCGCAAAGTTCATCAAGCATATCATCAAGGCGTGGAATGGGATACCTATAACGAACGGTGATAGCATTGATAGGTCTACAATCAGAACACATGCGAAAGCTACCGTCTCGTTTTGGCACAAGAATGACCGGTACGGCACAAGGACTCAAACTTTCACGCACATGTCCATGGTCTATGAGATGCTTTACTTGCCTTTGAATTTCTTTGGTTTCTTCGGGGTTGGCGCGGTAGGGCGCTTTGTTTGGAAGCGGCGCTCCGGGGATGAGATCAATTCGGTGCTCAATGCCTCGTAGTGGAGGTAGACCCGGAGGTAGCTCATCGGGGAAAACATCTTGGAATTCCTGCAATAAAGAAGATAACACCAAAGGTAGATCGTGAGAGTTGTTAGTTTTTGGTGCCTCATCCTTGCACAATAGGACATAGTGTAGGACACTTGATGGGTTCTCACACACTTATCTCATCTCACGTTTGGTGGCAAATAGGACTAAGTTTTTCTTGTCGCTCATCGTGGAGGCACTCAATTTGGGCTTGTGGCGCTCACTCTCTGTTTGGTGGTTCACTCTCTCACTATTCTCTCCACGATGGGTGTTTTGCTTGTCGGCGAGCACTTGGCTTGGAGACATAGGACGTAGCACAAACTCTGTCCCTTTCATCTTGAAGCTATAGTGATTTGTATGCCCATTATGGATGACACCTCGGTCAAATTGCCATGGCCGTCTAAGAAGGAGGTGGCACACGGTCATCGGAAGGACATCACGCTCCAAAGTGTCTTCATAGGCGCCGATCTTGAAAGAGACTTGTACTCTCTGCTTGACTTGTATGGTGCCGGTGTCGCTTAGCCATTGAACCTTGTAGGGGTGCGGGTGCTTCATCTTGACCAATTGGAGTTTGGAGCATAGTTCTTCACTTGCCAAGTTATGGGAACTCCCTCCATCGATGATGACCTTGACGGACCGTCCATTGATGCCGGCCTTTGTGTGGAAGATATGGCATCTTTGATCTTCGTCTTGTTGATGTTGAAGAGTCAAGACCTTGGAGACAACAAGAGCGGGACTTGAGTCTTCGTCACAAAAGATGTGATCATCTTCTTCATTGTTCACTTGTCGGTGCATGGCCACTTGCTCAAGAGCTTCCATTTCTCCTTCACTCATGGAGTCGTAGGTGCCGTCGTCGTTGAGGATCATGGTGCGCTTGTTTGTGCACTCGAAGGACTTGTGGCCTCGGCCTCCGCATGTGAAACATTTGATGGAACTTGTCTTGATGGTCTCATCGGTTGGAGTAGATGATGATGAAGCTTTCGGCTTGAAGTTGCTTGTAGTAGGAGGACGACTTGAGCTTGTCGAAGCTTTCTTGTAACTTGACTTGTCGCCATTGCTCGTGGTGGGAGTCGTCGAAGCTTGATTGTTGGAGAGGCCGTAGGACTTGGATGAGAACTTGGCATACTTGAAGTCGTCTTGTACTCGCCGTTCCGCTTTGGTAGCTTGATGCACTAGCTCGATGAGGTTCGAGTATGGTTGGAAGTCGGCAATCTTCTTGATAGGGTGATTGAGTCCATTCAAGAAACGTGCCATAGTTTGCTCATCATCTTCTTTGACATTGGCTCGTATCATGGCAATCTCCATTTCCTTGTAGTACTCTTCAACGCTCTTGGTTCCTTGCTTGAGTTGTTGGAGTTTCTTGAAGAGGTCGCGGTTGTAGTAGTTTGGCACGAATCGTGCTCTCATGACATCCTTCATTTGTGCCCAAGTAGTGATGGGTGGTTCACCTCTTGCCGCATGGCACTCAATGACTTGTTCCCACCAAATGAGGACGTAGTCTTGGAATTCAAGGGATGCCATTGTGATAGAGGCAAAGGTGTCCCGTCTTTCGATGAGATGATGGATATCGCTTTGGTGGAAGTCGACTTTGACGATCCGACTACGAACATGCGATGACGTCGCGCCTTAGCAATCGCTAAACCAACTCCGAGAGGTTATTGACCACGCTGGAGCACGATCAACCTGACCACGAGGGTCCGTTTCCAGCGAGCAAACGAAGAACAAGCAAGAAACTGAGATTGCAATCTGGATATTGCGAATATAAGATGAAAGCTTTATTGATCAAGGTGGGGTTCTGTGACGCCTTTGTCTGGTCGTTGAACACAAATGAAGTACGCGAAGTTGCAGCTATGGCGAAACAAAACCCAAAGTCTAAACGACGCCCTAAGGGCTGTATAAATGGAGGAAGAGGGGGGAATTTCGTGGCCCTTGGGGAAGGGGTCCGAAACCAACCCTATCTCTTGTTTCCCCACACATACGGACTCTAAAAACAGCCTATACTCAAGTATTTCGAAATTACATGGGCCTGGCCCAATAATAAGGTGACGCAGCACCTAGAATAGCCTCTGGACGAAAGTTATGAAGTAGCATCTTGTATATTTCGTCCAAGGCTTCATGCACGCATTATGGTGGCTTCAACGTCCTGAAATCATCACTTGTTAACTCCGTTCTTGTTCCCCATGCGCATGCCATCATCTCCATGCTTGTTCTTGCTCCAATGTTCATCCTTCTCAAAGCTAGGCCCTTCATTTGTAAGCAAAACAAATGTATCCAATTTAGGCAGCATCATATTCTCATGAACATTAGAATCATTACCAAGAAACGAAAGTACCTGGTAATTTAATTGGCGTGCGCGAGCTCTAGTAATTGGTCCACTATGTATAGCAGCAGGGGCTGTGGGTGTAACAATGGTATTGATGTCCTCATCATCCTCCCCTTCTTGAAATGAAGTCGTCCTCGACGGAAGATCATCTCCCTCACCCAAATAAGGCTTCAAATCTGCAATGTTAAAAGTGGGACTAACCCCAAAATCTGCAGGCAGCTCAAGTTTATATGCATTATCATTTATTTTCTCTAACACCTTAAAAGGACCATCAGCACGTGGCATTAGCTTTGATTTGCACAAATCAGGAAATCTATCCTTATTCAAATGTAACCAAACAAGATCTCCAGGTGCAAACACAACATGTTTTCTACCCTTATCTCCAGCAAGTTTATATTTAGCATTCATACGCTCAATGTTTTCCTTAGTTAACTCATGCATTATTAAGATCAATTCAGCACGTTGTTTAGCATCAAAATTAACCTTCTCCGAAGATGGAAGAGGCAACAAATCAATAGGTGCACGAGGTAGGAAACCATACACAATTTCAAAAGGGCACATCTTAGTAGTAAAATGCAATGAACGATTATAAGCAAACTCAATATGAGGCAAGCATTCTTCCCACATGTTCATATTATTCTTCAAAACAGCCCTAAGCATAGTAGACAATGTTCTATTGACTACTTCAGTTTGTCCATCAGTTTGGGGGTGACAAGTAGTACTAAAAAGCAGTTTAGTCCCCAACTTAGCCCATAAACATCTCCAAAAGTTGCTAAGAAATTTAGTATCACGATTTGAAACAATAGTATTTGGCACACCATGCAAACGAATAATTTCACGGAAGAACAAATCAGCAACATTAACAGCATCATCGCTTTTATGACATGGTATAAAGTGTGCCATTTTTGAGAATCTATCCACGACAACAAATATGCAATCCCTCCCCTTCTTTGTTCGAGGTAAACCTAAAACAAAGTCCATAGATATAAACTTCCAAGGAACACTAGGTACAGGCAAAGGCATATATAAACCATGAGGATTGAGTCGTGACTTAGCTTTTTGACATGTAGTGCAGCGAGCAACAAAACGCTCAACATCCCGTCTCATCTTTGGCCAAAAGAAATGTGTAGCAAGTACGTCCTCCGTCTTCTTCACGCCAAAGTGTCCCATTAATCCTCCTCCATGCGCCTCTTGCAACAACAAAAGACGAAGAGAGCTAGCTGGAATGCATAGCTTGTTAGCACGGAACATAAATCCATCATTAACGACAAACTTGTTCCAGGTTCTTCCTTCTTCACAATTCTGCAAAACATCTTTGAAATCAGCATCATGCACATATTGATCTTTGATGGTCTCCAAACCAAATATTTTGAAGTTGATAGAGGCAAAGGTGTCCCGTCTTTCGATGAGATGATGGATATCGCTTTGGTGGAAGTCGACTTTGACGATCCGACTACGAACGTGCGATGACGTCTGATGAGGACATCAATACCATTGTTACACCCACAGCCCCTGCTGCTATACATACTGGACCTTTTGCGCTCCTCTTTTTTTCTTTTCTTTTTGCGAAAAATCACTATAATGGCGAGTGTCTCAAAACTCTTCCCAGGTCAAACTGACAGGATGGGCACCAAAAATTTTTTGACTATTTTTTTTTCGGAAATCAGGGCAGCGACGACGAAAAAGTGCGACAAAAAATCACTATGATGGCGAGTGTCTCAAAACACTACCCGGGGCCTAAAAATAGGATAGGGAAAAAATATTTTTGGTGGCCGAAATTTTGGCCTAAAAACTGCCCGGGGGTCTCCAGACTCTTTTTTTTTTCCGAGACCTACTCAGGCAAGGAAACACGAAACGGAAAATATATGGATCTCTAAAACCAACCGAATATGAAAAGAACTCGGATTGGTGGTGGATATATGGCGGTAGGATATGGCAGCGGTGGTGGTATATGGTAGCGGTAGTGGTATATGGATACGGATCGGTGGTGGTATATGGATACGGATTGAAAGCGGTGGCGGATAAGCAATGGTGGTAGATGGCAAGGCGATGATGATGGTGCGGCGGCGGCGTGACAACTTATGACCAGAACTCGAAACTCTAAAAGACTAGACTCTAAGACCAGCAACTTGACACGACGATGCAACCGCAAATTCAACAAAGCAAAAACCCTAAAAAGATTACGCAAAGGCTCAGATTGGTTCGGATATGATGAACTAACCCTAATTTTTTTGTGTGGCTTTTTCGTGGACTGTAGGTATGAAGAACAGACTCGATCTAAACTACGAAAAACTGTAAAATCTCACCGAGCAACCTGGAAATCTGATACCACTTGATAGAGGCAAAGGTGTCCCGTCTTTCGATGAGATGATGGATATCGCTTTGGTGGAAGTCGACTTTGACGATCCGACTACGAACGTGCGAGGACGTCGCGCCTTAGCAATCGCTAAACCAACTCCGAGAGGTTATCGACCACGCCGGAGCACGATCAACCTGACCACGAGGGTCTGTTTCCTGCGAGCAAACGAAGAACAAGCAAGAAACTGAGATTGCAATCTGGATATTGCGAATATAAGATGAAAGCTTTATTGATCAAGGTGGAGTTCTGTGACGCCTTTGTCTGGTCGCTGAATACAAACGAAGTACGCGAAGTTGCAGCTATGGCGAACTTTTAATCTAAACAAAACCCAAAGTCTAAACGACGCCCTAAGGGCTGTATATATGGAGGAAGAGGGGGGAATTTCGTGGCCCTTGAGGAAGGGGTCCGAAACCAACCCTATCTCTTGTTTCCCCACACATACGGACTCTAAAAACAGCCTATACTTATGTATTTCGAAATTACATGGGCCTGGCCCAATAATAAGGTGACGCAGCACCTAGAATAGCCTCCTGGACGAAAGTTATGAAGTAGCATCTTGTATATTTCGTCCAAGGCTTCATGCACGCATTATGGTGGCTTCAACGTCTTGAAATCATCACTTGTAACTCCGTTCTTGTTCCCCATGCGCATGCCATCATCTCCATGCTTGTTCTTGCTCCAATGTTCATCCTTCTCAAAGCTAGGCCCTTCATTTGTAAGCAAAACAAATGTATCCAATTTAGGCAGCATCATATTCTCATGAACATTAGAATCATTACCAAGAAACGAAAGTACCTGGTAATTTAATTGGCGTGCGCGAGCTCTAGTAATTGGTCCAGTATGTATAGCAGCAGGGGCTGTGGGTGTAACAATGGTATTGATGTCCTCATCATCGTAATCTTTTTAGGTTTTGCTTTGTTGAATTTGCGGTTGCATCGTCGTGTCAAGTTGCTGGTCTTAGAGTCTAGTCTTTTAGAGTTTCGAGTTCTGGTCATAAGTTGTCACGCCGCCGCCGCACCATCATCATCGCCTTGCCATCTACCACCATTGCTTATCCTACCGCCATATATCCACCACCAATCCGAGTTCTTTTCATATTCGGTTGGTTTTAGAGATCCATATATTTTCCGTTTCGTGTTTCCTTGCCTGAGTAGGTCTCGGAAAAAAAAGAGTCTGGAGACCCCCGGGCAGTTTTTAGGCCAAAATTTCGGCCACCAAAAATATTTTTTCCCTATCCTATTTTTAGGCCCCGGGTAGTGTTTTGAGACACTCGCCATCATAGTGATTTTTTGTCGCACTTTTTCGTCGTCGCTGCCCTGATTTCCGAAAAAAAATAGTCAAAGAATTTTTGGTGCCCATCCTGTCAGTTTGACCTGGGAAGAGTTTTGAGACACTCGCCATTATAGTGATTTTTCGCAAAAAAAAAAGAGGAGCGCAAAAAAAAAGAGCGCAAAAAAAAGCGAAAAAAAAATTCCAGAGTGTGCTTTTCCCTTGTTTACGTGCAGCGCCGTGATTTTGTTAGTGTTCTAGGCTCGCGTCTCTAGCACGGTCTAGCCTAGGACCAGCACAGTACCGTCGTTGAGCGTTTATTCAACTTTGCATCTCTGAATTGATTATTGCTTACCATTTTGCTACCATATTATAAGCCTTCCCAGCTCCACATAAGTCTACATCGTGCGTTTGACTCTCCCTGGTAATCGCTATATCCAAGCTTTGAGAGTTTTTGACTACAACGGTTGCCGATCACCACCTGCTGCTGGGTAAGAACTGGTAAGAATTTGAGATTCGCTTGAAGGTTTTGTGACACACCACCATCACCACCACTTCTAGTAGTCTGCAGGATCATATTCTTTTGTGTTTCTATTGCTGCTAACCATGGCAGGATCACAAGCCGATGAGACTGATTGGGAGAACATGACGAACAAGGAGTTGCATGATAAATTTCAGCAAATGATGAGTGGCCAGGTGGGAGATGTGCTAAACAGATTTGAAGAGGCTATGGAGAAGATAGATGCCGTGGAGAAGTCGTTCGAGACAAAGCTGGATAACAAGTTTACTGAATTACACAAGCGTCTTCCCCAACCACCACCGGTTGCACATGTCGCACCCCTACAACAACAACAACCACATCTCCAACGCCGCCTTCCAAATCAAGTGGGACGAGCACAACGCGTTCCAACTGAGACTGATCAAAATTCGGGTGCCGCTGCACCTACTGTTGATGCTTCTTTGGCTCCTGCTCCTGCGGCGGCTGAGGAGGATGACAATTATGCGGGCGATTATGAGGATGAGGTTGATCAAAATCAGAACTACGTGCAGCCACCAGCACCACCACCAGCAGGTCGACCTCAGCTATAATTCGCAACGGTAGGCCGGCACCACCACCTCAGGTACGAGATCATGACCATCTCCCTAAACTGAAATTGAATATTCCACCATTTGTGGGTAGATATGTTGCTGATATATATCTTACTTGGGAGTTAGAAACTGAACAACGATTTACATGTTTACAATATCCTGAGGAGAGACGTGTTCCTGCTGCTGTTTGTGCTTTCACTAGCTTTGCATGTGTTTGGTGGTCTGAACATTGTAGATTATATCCTGTTCCAGCTACTTGGGCTGCTTTGAAAACTGCTATGCGTACTCGTTGGGTTCCACCATATTATCAACATGAATTACTTCAAAAATTGCAGCGGTTAAGACAAGGGAAAAATTCTGTAGAAGAATATTATCAGGAATTACAAACTGGCATGATTAGATGTGGTATTGTTGAGGAGAATGAAGCTATGCTTGCACGTTTTATGGGTGGATTAAATAAAGAGATTCAGACCATTCTAGAGTATAAGGATTATAATAATATCACTCGTTTATTCCATCTTGCTTGTAAAGCTGAACGTGAAGTGCAGGATCGACAGCCATTGGCGCGAACTAACTTTTCTGCAGGTCGACCTTCATC
This sequence comes from Aegilops tauschii subsp. strangulata, assembly GCF_002575655.3. Taxonomy (NCBI): domain Eukaryota; kingdom Viridiplantae; phylum Streptophyta; class Magnoliopsida; order Poales; family Poaceae; genus Aegilops; species Aegilops tauschii. The sequence goes on along the minus strand of NC_053035.3, from coordinate 182,424,566 downwards.
ATGGACACCGCGTGCATCTTCTACTTCCACTTCACCATTACCTCCATCAGGTGCCACCTCCAGCCGTGATACAAGAAAGCAGGCACAACCACCACTCTCTGCCAAGAGCACACCTGCCGGGCCTACGCAGAGCTCTTCTTCTTCCATGGCATCAACAGGGCACACAAGTGATATTATTTGTCGTCGTTGTAAGGGAAGAGGACATTTTGCGAGAGAATGGAAATCTCAGCGTGTCATGATTGCTACTGAGGATGGTGGGTATGAGTCCGCTAGTGACTATGATGAGGAGACTTTGGCTCTTATTACACGTGAAGAACATGGTGGAGATGATTCTGAAAATGAGACGCAATACATGGCTCCTGAAGACGCTGACAGGTATGAATGTTTAGTTGCTCAACGTGTTTTGAGTGTGCAGGTCACACAAGCAGAGCAAAATCAGAGGCATAATTTGTTCCATACAAAGGGAGTTGTGAAGGAACGTTCTGTTCGCGTCATCATAGATGGAGGGAGCTGTAACAACTTGGCTAGCATGGAGATGGTGGAGAAGCTATCTCTCACCACAAGACCACATCCACATCCTTACTACATCCAATGGTTCAACAACAGCGGCAAGGTTAAGGTAACACGTACTGTTCGTGTGCATTTTAGTATCTCTACATATGCTGATTATGTTGATTGTGATGTGGTACCCATGCAAGCATGTTCCTTATTACTAGGTAGACCATGGCAATTTGATAAAAATTCTGTACACCATGGTAGAAACAATCAGTATACTCTTGTTCATAAGGATAAAAATATTACTTTGCTTCCTATGACTCCTGATTCCATTTTGAAAGATGACATTAATAGAGCTAATAAAGCAAAACAGGAGAAAAATAAGAGTGAAAATCAGATTGTGGCAAAGGAATTTGAGCAACAAATGAAACCTAATAATAAACCATCTAGTGGTGTTTCTGAAATTAAATTGAAAAGTGCATGTTTACTTGCCACAAAATCTGATATTGATGAACTAGATTTCAGCAAATCTGTTTGATATGCTTTTGTGTGCAAAGAGGCATTATTTTCATTCGAGGACGTGCCTTCCTCTTTGCCCCCTGCTGTCACTAACATTTTGCAGGAGTTCGCTGACGTCTTCCCACAAGACGTGCCATCAGGATTACCACCTATTCGAGGGATTGAGCATCAAATTGACTTAATTCCCGGTGCATCGCTACCCAACCGTGCACCATACCGTACCAATCCAGAGGAGACGAAGGAGATTATGCGTCAAGTACAGGAGCTGCTCGACAAAGGTTATATACGCGAATCTCTTAGTCCTTGTGCTGTTCCTATTATACTCGTGCCTAAAAAGGATGGTACGTCGCGTATGTGTGTTGATTGTAGAGGCATTAATAACATTACTATTCGTTATCGTCATCCTATTCCTAGGCTAGATGATATGCTTGATGAATTGAGTGGCTCTACAATATTCTCCAAAGTTGATTTGCGTAGTGGATACCATCAAATTCGTATGAAATTGGGAGATGAATGGAAAACTGCATTTAAAACTAAGTTTGGTTTATATGAGTGGTTAGTCATGCCTTTTGGGTTAACTAATGCACCTAGTACTTTCATGAGACTAATGAACGAAGTTTTACGTGCTTTCATTGGACGATTTGTGGTAGTCTATTTTGATGATATACTGATTTATAGCAAATCTTTGGAAGAACATTTGGAACATTTATGTGCTGTTTTTATTGCTCTACGTGATGCACGTTTGTTTGGTAACCTTGGGAAGTGCACCTTTTGCACCGACCGAGTATCTTTTCTTGGCTATGTTGTTACTCCATAGGGAATTGAAGTTGATAAAGCCAAGATTGAAGCTATTGAGAGTTGGCCGCAGCCCAAAACGGTCACACAAGTGAGGAGTTTCCTTGGCCTCGCTGGTTTCAATAGGCGTTTTGTGAGAGATTTCAGCACCATTGCTGCACCTCTCAACGAGCTTACAAAGAAGGACGTGCCTTTTGTCTGGGGTACCGCACAGGAAGAAGCCTTCACGGTATTGAAAGATAAGTTGACACATCCTCCTTTACTCGAACTTCCTGATTTTAATAAGACTTTTGAGCTTGAATGTGATGCTAGTGGAATTGGATTAGGAGGTGTGTTATTACAAGATGGTAAACCTGTTGCATACTTTTCTGAAAAATTGAGTGGGCCTAGTCCGAATTATTCTACTTATGATAAAGAACTATATGCTCTTGTTCGGACTTTAGGAACATGGCAACATTATTTATGGCCCAAAGAATTTGTTATACATTCTGATCAGGAATCTTTGAAACATATTAAAAGTCAAGCTAAACTGAATCGTAGACATGCTAAATGGGTTGAATTCATTGAAACTTTCCCTTATGTCATTAAACACAAGAAGGGTAAAGAAACTGTTATTGTTGATGCATTGTCTCGTCGCTATACTATGCTGTCACAACTTGACTTCAAAATATTTGGTTTGGAGACCATCAAAGATCAATATGTGCATGATGTTGATTTTAAAGATGTTTTGCAGAATTGTAAAGAAGGAAGAACCTGGAACAAGTTTGTCGTTAATGATGGGTTTGTGTTCCGTGCTAACAAGCTATGCATTCCAGCTAGCTCTCTTCGTCTTTTGTTGTTGCAGGAGGCGCATGGAGGAGGATTAATGGGACACTTTGGCATGAAGAAGACGGAGGACGTACTTGCTACACATTTCTTTTGGCCAAAGATGAGACGGGATGTTGAGCGTTTTGTTGCTCGCTGCACTACATGTCAAAAAGCTAAGTCACGACTCAATCCTCATGGCTTATATATGCCTTTGCCTGTACCTAGTGTTCCTTGGGAGGATATATCTATGGACTTTGTTTTAGGTTTACCTCGAACAAAGAAGGGGAGGGATAGCATATTTGTTGTCGTGGATAGATTCTCAAAAATGGCACACTTTATACCATGTCATAAAAGCAATGATGCTGTTAATGTTGCTGATTTGTTCTTCCGTGAAATTATTCGTTTGCATGGTGTGCCAAATACTATTGTTTTAGATCGTGATACTAAATTTCTTAGCCACTTTTGGAGATGTTTATGGGCTAAGTTGGGGACTAAACTGCTTTTTAGTACTACTTGTCACCCCCAAACTGATGGACAAACTGAAGTAGTCAATAGAACATTGTCTACTATGCTTAGGGCTGTTTTGAAGAATAATAAGAAAATGTGGGAAGAATGCTTGCCTCATATTGAGTTTGGTTATAATCGTTCATTGCATTCTACTACTAAGATGTGCCCTTTTGAAATTGTGTATGGTTTCCTACCTCGTGCACCTATTGATTTGTTGCCTCTTCCATCTTCGGAGAAGGTTAATTTTGATGCTAAACAACGTGCTGAATTGATCTTAAAAATGCATGAGTTAACTAAGGAAAACATTGAGCGTATGAATGCTAAATATAAACTTGCTGGAGATAAGGGTAGAAAACATGTTGTGTTTGCACCTGGAGATCTTGTTTGGTTACATTTGCGTAAGGATAGATTTCCTGATTTGCGCAAATCAAAGCTAATGCCACGTGCTGATGGTCCTTTTAAGGTGTTAGAGAAAATAAATGATAATGCATATAAACTTGAGCTGCCTGTAGATTTTGGGGTTAGTCCCACTTCTAACATTGCAGATTTGAAGCCTTATTTGGGTGAGGGAGATGAGCTTCCGTTACTTCATTTCAAGAAGGGGAGGATGATGAGGACATCAATACCATTGTTACACCCACAGCCCCTGCTGCTATACATACTGGACCAATTACTAGAGCTCGCGCACGCCAATTAAATTACCAGGTACTTTTGTTTCTTGGTAATGATTCTAATGTTCATGAGAATATGATGCTGCCTAAATTGGATACATTTGTTTTGCTTACAAATGAAGGGCCTAGCTTTGAGAAGGATGAACATTGGAGCAAGAACAAGCATGGAGATGATGGCATGCGCATGGGGAACAAGAACGGAGTTACAAGTGATGATTTCAGGACGTTGAAGCCACCATAATGCGTGCATGAAGCCTTGGACGAAATATACAAGATGCTACTTCATAACTTTCGTCCAGAGGCTATTCTAGGTGCTGCGTCACCTTACTATTGGGCCAGGCCCATGTAATTTCGAAATACTTGAGTATAGGCTGTTTTTAGAGTCCGTATGTGTGGGGAAACAAGAGATAGGGTTGGTTTCGGACCCCTTTCCCAAGGGCCACGAAATTCCCCCCTCTTCCTCCATATATACAGCCCTTAGGGCGTCGTTTAGACTTTGGGTTTTGTTTAGATTAAAAGTTCGCCATAGCTGCAACTTCGCGTACTTCGTTTGTGTTCAACGACCAGACAAAGGCGTCACAGAACCCCACCTTGATCAATAAAGCTTTCATCTTATATTCGCAATATCCAGATTGCAATCTTAGTTTCTTGCTTGTTCTTCGTTTGCTCGCAGGAAACAGACCCTCGTGGTCAGGTTGATCGTGCTCCGGCGTGGTCAATAACCTCTCGGAGTTGGTTTAGCGATTGCTAAGGCGCGACGTCATCGCACGTTCGTAGTCGGATCGTCAAAGCCGACTTCCACCAAAGCGATATCCATCATCTCATCGAAAGACGGTACACCTTTGCCTCTGTCAACCTCCAATGGAGACGACGATGGCCATGGTGGACGATGATGCACGCCCCACATGGTTCCATCAAGATGAAGATGACTACGAGTGGATCTTCGACACATCACCTGCAACACATGAGCGATGCTCCAAAGGTAACATAGTTGATGGTGCTTCTCTTGTCCCACTAGTGGACTATCTCACCAATGATTGCTTGCATGATGTTGATCCACCTATTCCCATGCTTCATGCTAGTGCGACTTCTTCATGTCATGACTTACCCATTTATGATGAATATGATGATGAGCATGTTGAGTTGCCTAGTTGTGATGCTATGCTCCATAGGATATCATGTGAAAATTCTATTGGTCACTTCATGTTTGACAATCCTTTGAACTTTTCATATGCTATGAGTGAGATCTCCCATATTGCATCATTTCAATCTCAACATAGTAACTATGCATGCCCCATTAAAACAAATCCCATTTGCAGTTATGGCATAGATGACAAGATGATGGTCATTGGCTTTTGTTTTTCCTGTGATGATATTGCTATGCTTCCTTTACATGATTTGCGTAATTCATCTATTATGCCATGCCATGATAACATAGAACCAACTATGCTTTGTTTTGGATGTTGTCAATATTCTCCATGTGATGTTTCTACAAATGCTCATGAGGAGACCCCCATAGTTTCCTCATACATATTAGGAGATTTTGATGCATTCCATACTTTGCATGATTCCCATAATTTTTTGCACCATATGCATTCCATGAATAACAATGCTCTACATATTTCTCATGATGCATTACACAATTTGAGTCTCCATTATGCCATACATAACAACAAACCTCTCATGATGGATGACATGTTTCTATATCACGCATCCCATTTATTTGAGCATTGGCTATTTTGTGCTAACCAACACATGCACGTATGCATCATGATGGATGATGTGTACATCTACCACGCACACACAATTTTCCCTTTGTCTTTGTTTTGTGTAGGTACTTATGAACACTCGTCAACCTCACAATCCCATGAGTTGACGAAACGAGCTCTTGAGAGCAAAGATGACTTGGGATCCCGTGGATTGTCCTTCCCACCCTTCCCTTCGCGCAACGACTACGCGCATCTCTTCTACTTGGCTCTCACATGGCTATGTGCTATTTACCATTTGTCACCTTATGCTCATTTTCCCGTGTTCACTTTGCATGCTATGCTTGCTTCTATGCCTTTGCCATGCAATTGTGACCCTTGCTTGCATTTACCCATGATGCAACATTATGATACTCCTATGTGTATTTGCATGCTTGGTGGAGATCCTTGTTTCTATTGCCATGTTTATCATGTGCCCCATGCTATTGATGCTATTTTGCTCACATCTTGCCTTTATGCTTGTGAAATGTCATGTGCATTATATATGCCCACTATTTGCACACATGACATGCTCGCCATGATTCCTTCTAGTACGTTGCATCTTCGCACTACTAGCTTGCTTGACTTGATCACTATGATTACTTGCTTGGTTGCATCACCCATGTTCCATTACTCGCTTTCTTGGGTTGATGACATATATGCTCATGCCTCTCACATGATATATCTTGTTTATTGTCGCTTGCCTCCAATAGTTGCTTCTATGCTTAATGATCTTGGAGACTTGGATACTTCACTTGTGATGCATGCTTGGTTGATTGAGCCTATTGTATTGGGTTGTTCCCGCATCATCCGCCTCCATACCATGAACTACACCGTTGTACTTTCTTATGATGAGCATGATGCATACACTTGTTGGGTATCTTACCACACGAATGCTAGGTTTTGCATTTCCGCTAACCTCATTTGTTTTTTCGAGTGTTTGTCATGTTCTTTCGTTTTTGAAGGATTCACAAGGCGATACGATCACGAAACATTTTGGTTATGAGAAGGCATACATGATAAGCAACTCCATCACCCTTGAGAAACTACTAAAGGTGAACTCCTTCCCTTTGAGCCATTCTCAAATACGCATGTTGGATGGGTCATTCTTTCATTGTTGTTTTCTTCTTGTTTTCTACATGATACATCTCGTGAACGGAGGACCGACATTGGAGATGGACCCTATGGACCTTCAAGTTGAGGAGTGCTCGGACTTAGTGGATGCACCACCAGACCAACACTTCTACCACGACATCGAGCTATGGTACAACACCACCCATGACAAATTTGCATCTTATGCATGGATTAACACACATTATGCTTGTCTTGTTGCACCTATTCCCATGTCATCCATGATATATGAGCTTGTGCATTTCCTTAGCAAATTTGTTTTGATCTTTCTTGATGGCATATTCATACATAATGATCACATTGCCTACCATCAATTGCATGATCACATACTCACATTGAGCATCCATTGCCATATTCATGCTATTGATAAACCATCTCACTATGACATCATTTTGCATCATGGTTGCATTCATCATATTCAAAACACATTTGTGTGCACAATGTATGATTTTTCTCCCATGAACGCTTTGCATCTCATTCCATATCATCTTGCTAAGCTTCATGTGCTTTGTCATGAACAATCTTGCCTCACGGACTCATTCTTACATGATGGACACTTTGTGTGCGCTAACCATTGTATTTCCAAGTGTTGTTTGTGTTTGCTCTTTTTGCATGTGTACCACTCCAGACACACCTTGGAGTACTTGGATTGCGCCATGTTTTCCACTTCGTCCAACTACAAGTCCGTCCAAGACAACCGTTTCCATGGTGATGAGGTTTTCGATCTGAGGTCGGATCTTTCCCAAGGGAGGGGAGATGATGCGGAGCATCCTACGATCATCCCCATGTACACTCGAGCCTACGCCTTTGGACCTAAGGTGAACCCGCTCCTAAATTCTTCTCCTTTCCATTCATGTGAGACATGGTTGCTACCTAATGCAAGGACACTACATATGCCTAGGTACCAAGGAGACCCTCTCAGAGATGCTCGGATTGATGGACAAGTCCCCAAGTACAAGGATGAAGGAGCACGACGAGAGGAACCGGAGAAAGGCTACAGGACCCGGACATCCGGCCAGGCCCCGGACATCCGGCCCCTCCCGCAAGCCCGGACATCGGCACCAGCCCGGAAATCCGGCGCCCATCGCAGAAGGCACCCGAAGCTGAACCACGTCAGCTCGGACATCCGGCCAGAGGCCCGGACATCCGGCTCTTCCCGAGCCGCCGGACATCCGGCACCCCAGCCCGGACATCCGACCCCGCCTATCCAGAGAGTACAGAAGTTTGCACCGCCAGCCCGGATATCCGGCCACTCCTGAAGCCCCGGACATCCGGCCCGTCGCCCGGACATCCGGCTCCGTCTTTCTGCGCACAGTAAAGGGCCGAGGCCCGTGTACCCCTTCGACCCCCTAGACTATATATACTCCTCCTCCATCTTTCTAGGGTCAGCAAAGGATTAGCTCATATGTGAGATAGAGCTTTGCTCATCCATTACGGATCTACTCCACGAGAGAGACCGCGGCCCCTCTACGGAGAAGATCCCCTTGGATTCAAGACCCCCTCTTGGGCGGCCCCCTCAAGACCTCCTCATGGAGAAGAACCGGTTACCTATGTATCGTCCCTTGTTGTATTTGGATCGTGTATCTCTTTGTGTTTCGAGGATCTAGCACATGTGTGATTGTTCTTGTTGGTTTGAGTGATTCTCTCGTGTTTTCCCTCGTGTTTCCCCTCGTGTTCTTCATGTTCTTAGTTGGGATACGCTCCTTTCGTGAAAGATCGGCCATATAGGGTTCCACCCTACATCACTACCTCCATATCTCAAAACAATCATCAAGCATCAAACTTCTCTTAGTATTCAAAACACTCATAAGAAAGTTTTTACTATTCTTGAATACCTAGCATATTAAGATTATTTAAGCAAATTACCATGCTATTTAAGACTCTCAAAATAATCTAAGTGAAGCATGAGAGATCAATAGTTTCTATAAAACAAATCCACCACTGTGCTCTAAAAGATATAAGTGAAGTACTAGAGCAAAAACTATATAACTCAAAAGATATAAGTGAAGCACATAGAGTATTCTAATAATTCTCGAATCATGTGTGTCTCTCTCAAAAGGTGTGTACAGCAAGGATGATTGTGGTAAACTAAAAAGAAAAGACTCAAATCATACAAGACACTCCAAGCAAAACACATATCATGTGGTGAATAAAAATATAGCTCCAAGTAAAATTACCGATGGAAGTAGATGAAAGAGGGGATGCCTTCCGGGGCATCCCCAAGCTTTGGCTTTTTGGTGTCCTTAGATTGTCTTGGGGGTGCCATGGGCATCCCCAAGCTTAGGCTCTTGCCACTCCTTGTTCCATAATCCGTCAAATCTTTCACCCAAAACTTGAAAACTTCACAACACAAAACTTAACAGAAAATCTCGTGAGCTCCGTTAGCGAAAGAAAACAAAACACCACTTCAAGGTACTATAATGAACTCATTCTTTATTTATATTGGTGTTAAACCTACTGTATTCCAACTTCTCTATGTTTATAAACTCTTTTACTAGCCATAGATTCATCAAAATAAGCAAACAACACACGAAAAACAGAATCTGTCAAAAACAGAACAGTCTGTAGTAATCTGTAACTAACGCAAACTTCTGGAACTCTAAAAAATCAGCCAAAATAGGACGACCTAGACAATTTGTTTATTGACCATCAGCAATTGGAATCAATATTTTATCACGTTGTGGTGATTTTTAACAATTATTTTCGTGAACAGAAAGTTTCTGGAATTTTCTGCAAGATCAAATAACTATCATCCCAGAAGATCCTATAGGTTTAACTTGGCACAAACACTAATTAAAAATAAAACACATCTAACCAGAGGCTAGATTAAATATTTATTCCTAAACAGAAGCAAAAAGCAAAAAACTAAAAATAAAATTGGGTTGCCTCCCAACAAGCGCTATCGTTTAACGCCCCTATCTAGGCATAAAAGCAAGGATAGATCTAGGTATTGCCATCTTTGGTGGGCAATCCATAAGTGGCTCTCATAATAGATTCATATGGTATTTTTATTTTCTTCCTAGGGAAGTGTTCCATGCCTTTCTTTAATGGAAATTGGAATCTAATATTCCCTTCCTTCATATCAATAATTGCACCAATCGTTCTAAGGAAAGGTCTACCAAGAATAATAGAACATGCAGGATTGCAATCTATATCAAGAACAATAAAATCTACGGGCACATAGTTCCTATTTGCAACAATAAGAACATCATTAATTCTTCCCATAGGTTTCTTAATGGTGAAATCCGCAAGGTGCAAGTTTAAAGAGCGATCATGAAAATCACGGAAACCTAACAAATCACACAAAGTTTTTGGAATCGTGGAAACACTAGCACCCAAATCACACAAAGCATAGCATTCATGAGCTTTAATCTTAATTTTAATAGTAGGTTCCCACTCGTCATAAATTTTTCTAGGGATAGAGACTTCCAACTCAAGCTTTTCTTCATAAGATTGCATCAAAGCATCAACGATATGTTTGGTAAAAGCTTTATTTTGACTATAAGCATGAGGAGAATTTAGCACGGATTGCAACAAGGAAATACAATCTATCAAAGAGCAATTATCATAATTAAATTCCTTGAAATCCAAAATAGTGGGTTTATTAACATCTAATGTTTTGATTTCTTCAATCCCACTTTTATCAATTTTAGCATCAAGATCTAAAAACTCCGAATTTTTGGAACGCCTTCTAGGTAAAGGTGGATCATATTCAGTCCCATCATTATCAAGATTCATATTGCAAAACAAAGATTTAATGGGGGACACATCAATAACTTTTAGATCTTCATCTTTATTTTCATAGAAATTTGAAGAACACGCTTTCATAAAACAATCTTTCTTAGCACGCATCCTAGCGGTTCTTTCTTTGCACTCATCAATGGAAATTCTCATGGCTTTGAGAGACTCATTGATATCATGCTTAGGAGGAATAGATCTATGTTTTAAAGAATCAACATCAAGAGAAATTATATCAACGTTCCTAGCCAATTCATCAACTTTAAGCAATTTCTCTTCAAGCAAAGCATTGAAATTCTTTTTGGAGTTCATAAATTCCTTAACACTAGTCTCAAATTCAGAGGGCATCTTATTAAAATTTCCATAAGAATTGTTGTAGGAATTACCATAATTATTAGAGGAATTATTAGGATATGGTCTAGGATTAAAGTTTCCTCTATACGCGTTGTTACCAAAATTATTCCTACCAACAAAATTCACATCCATAGATTCATTATTATTCACAATCAAAGTAGACAAAGGCATAACATTAGGATCAGAAGAAACACTCTTAGTAGCAAATAATTTCATAAGTTCATCCATCTTTCCACTCAAAACATTAATTTCTTCTATCGCATGCACTTTTTTATTAGTAGATCTTTCAGTGTGCCATTGAGAATAACTAACCATAATATTATCTAGGAGTTTAGTAGCTTCTCCTAAAGTGATTTCCATAAAAGTGCCTCTCGCGGCCAAATCTAAAAGATTTCTAGAAGTAAAATTCAATCCGACATAAAATTTTTGTATAAACATCCACAAATTCAAACCATGAGTAGGGCAATTACGTATCATTAATTTCATCTTCTCCCAAGCTTGTGCAACATGTTCATGATCAAGTTGCTTAAAATTCATAATATCGTTTCTAAGAGAGATAATCTTAGCGGGAGGAAAATACTTAGAGATAAAAGCATCTTTGCACTTATTCCAAGAATCAATACTATTTTTAGGCAAAGACGAAAACCAAGCTTTAGCACGATCTCTAAGCGAAAAAAGAAATTGCTTCAATTTAACAATATCATTGTCAACATCTTTCTTCTTTTGCATATCACACAAATCAACGAAGCTATTTAGATGAGTAGCGGCATCTTCACTAGGAAGGCCGGCGAATTGATCTTTCATGACAAGATTCAACAAAGCAGCATTGATTTCACAAGATTCAGTATAGGTAAGAGGAGCAATCGGAGTGCTAAGGAAATCATTATTGTTGGTATTGGTAAAGTCACATAATTTGGTATTATCTTGAGCCATCGTGACAAACAAGCAATCCAACACACGAGCAAACAAAAAGCAAGCGAAAAAGAGGCGAACGAAAAAGAGAGGGCGAATAAAACGGCAAGGGTGAAGTGGGGGAGAGGAAAACGAGAGGCAAATGGCAAATAATGTAATGCGGGAGATAAGGGTTTGTGATGGGTACTTGGTATGTTGACTTTTGCGTAGACCTCCCCGGCAACGGCGCCAGAAATCCTTCTTGCTACCTCTTGAGCACCGCGTTGGTTTTCCCTTGAAGAGGAAAGGGTGATGCAGCAAAGTAGCATAAGTATTTCCCTCGTTTTTTGAGAACCAAGGTATCAATCCAGTAGGTGGCTACGCGCGAGTCCTCAAACCTACACAAACAAATAAATCCTCGCAACCAACGCGATAAGGGGTTGTCAATCCCTACACGGTCACTTACGAGACTGAGATCTGATATATATGATAAGATAATATTTTTGGTATTTTTATAATAAAGATGCAAAGTAAAATAAAAGCAACGGAAATAACTAAGTGTTGGAAGATTAATATGATGGAAAATATACCCGGGGGCCATAGGTTTCACTAGTGGCTTCTCTCAAGAGCATAAGTATTTTACGGTGGGTGAACAAATTACTGTTGAGCAATTGACAGAATTGAGCATAGTTATGAGAATATCTAGGTATGATCATGTATATAGGCATCACGTCCGAGACAAGTTGACCGACTCCTGCCTGCATCTACTACTATTACTCCACACACCGACCGCTATCCAGAATGCATCTAGAGTATTAAGTTCATAAGAACAGAGTAACGCCTTAAGAAAGAGGACATGATGTAGAGGGATAAATTCATGCAATATGATAAAAACCCCATCTTGTTATCCTCGATGGCAACAATACAATACGTGCCATGCTGCCCCTACTGTCACTGGGAAAGGACACCGCAAGATTGAACCCAAAGCTAAGCACTTCTCCCATTGCAAGAAAGATCAATCTAGTAGGCCAAACCAAACTGATAATTCGAAGAGACTTGCAAAGATAACCAATCATACATAAAAGAATTCAGAAGATTCAAATATTGTTCATAGATAATCTAGATCATAAACCCACAATTCATTGATCTCAACAAACACGCCGCAAAAGAAGATTACATCGAATAGATCTCCAAAAGAGAGGGGGGGAACATTGTATTGAGATCCAAAAAGAGAGAGGAAGCCATCTAGCTAATAACTATGGACCCGAAGGTCTGAGGTAAACTACTCACACTTCATCGGAGAGGCTATGGTGTTGATGTAGAAGCCCTCCGTGATCGATGCCCCCTCCGGCGGAGCTCCGGAACAGGCCCCATGATGGGATCTCGTGGGTACAGAAGGTTGCGGCGGAGGAATTAGGTTTTTGGCTCCGTATATGATCGTTTGGGGGTACGTAGGTATATATAGGAGGAAGGAGTACGTCGGTGGAGCAACATGGGGCCCACGAGGGTGGAGGGCGCGCCCAGGGGGGTAGGCACGCCCCCTACCTCATGGCTTCCTGTTTGATTTCTTGACATAGGGTCCAAGTCCTCTGGATCATGTTCGTTCCGAAAATCACGTTCCTGAAGGTTTCATTCCGTTTGGACTCCGTTTGATATTCTTTTTCTGCGAAACTCTGAAATAGGCAAAAAAACAGCAATTCTGGGTTGGGCCTCCGGTTAATAGGTTAGTCCCAAAAATAATATAAAAGTGAATAATAAAGCCCAATAATGTCCAAAACAGAAGATAATATAGCATGGAGCAATAAAAATTATAGATACGTTGGAGACGTATCAGAATCCTACTAGGACTTGGGAGTCCTAGTAGGACTCCCTACACTTGGCGCGTCCCTATGAGGGCCGGCCTCTCTCCCTCCCTCCTTTATATACGTGGGCAGGGGGCACCCCAAAGGCACTCCGAGGTTTGTCTTAGCCGTGTGCGGTGCCCCCTCCACAGTTACACACCTCGGTCCTATTGTCGTAGTGCTTAGGCGAAGCGCTGCGCCGGTAACATCATCATCACCGTTGCCACGCCGTTGTGCTGACGGAACTCTCCCTCGTCCTCAACTGGATCAAGAGCTCAAGGGACGTCATCATGCTTAATGTGTGCTGAACATGGAGGTGCCGTACGTTCGGTACTTGGATCGGTTGGATCGTGAAGACGTTCGACTACATCAGCTGCATTACTAAACGCTTCCGCTTTCGGTCTACGAGGGTAGGTGGACACACTCTCCCGTCTCGTTGCTATGCATCTCCTAGATAGATCTTGCGTGATCGTAGGTAATTTTTTGAAATACTGCGTTCCCCAACAAAACTTGGTTGAGGGACTAATGTGTTTGTGAGAATTGCAGGATAACACAGGTAGTAGTCCCTTGTTGATTCGGTTTACCTACCAGAGATGACCCCTAAAAATGTGTGAAGACATTGAAGACATTGGTGGTTCGTGAAGACATTCACGATGAAGATTATGGCATGTGAAGACATTCACTTGAAGACTATGGAGTGCGAACACATAGTTGTTTCATAGTTTCCTCTTCTTCTTTATTGAGTCATAGGAACCACCGTACTGTTAAGTGGGGTCCAAGTGAACAAAGTCAGAATGACTGATGTGATGCTTAACCAAAATCCTATGTCTTGAGCGAAGACAATGAGAGAAAATCTTATCCAGAGCTGGATGAGTCAGCTTTGCTTGTAGCCAAAGTCAAGCTGCCGCGTGTGTTTGAAATCCGACCATTGGACACGTGTCGGTTCCTTATTGACCCAGGGTCATTTCAGACATCTCATGTTGGGTTGCCTCGAGGCTAAAAATAGCCCACCCCCTACACCATAAATTGGTGGCTGCTCAGAGTTAGTGCACGGCTTTTGTCGTTTGAGAGCAACCCACCTCCGAAGCCTTTGAGAGAGAGAGAGAGATCCTTGCGAGGACGAATCCCAAAACACCCTGAGCCAAAGAGTGTTAGGCATCACTGAAGTCCTTCTGTCCGCGTGACCTGAAGACTTGTTACACTTGAGGACTGTGAATCCTCCAGCTGGTTAGGCATCATGTTCTGAGCATCCAAGAGCCATTGTGGATCGCCGGTGAACGAAGTCTGTGCGGGTTTGGAAGTCTACCTTGAAGACTTACCAGAGTGATTGGCGAGGACCGGGTGTCCTTAGCTCAAGGGGAATAAGGTAGACGCGGTCTTCTGAGTTCAATCTCAGCCTCCCTAACCAGACGTACAGTTGCCACAGCAACTGGAACTGGTCTACCAAATCCTTGTCTTCACCAAGCAACTGGTTCTATCCCCATCTTCCTTTACTTTTCAGTTTGTCTTCATGAAGTCATTCCTTGCCTGTCTGATCTGATTGTCTTCACTGTGTGAAGACATTTACCTGTTTGGCTTCATACTGTCTTCCATTCTGATCTATTCTACCTAGCTGCTGATAGTCTTCGTACTTTCACTGTATTTCATACTTCACTATGGCTAGTCTAGTGTAGTATATGTTCCGCTGCATATCAATAGGTTCATTTCATCTGTTTGTCTTCAAAGACCTCATGTTTTGAAGACTTCCATAAAAATCGCCTATTCACCCCCCTCTAGTCGATAATTAGCACTTTCAATTGGTATCAGAGCAAGGTGCTCCCTTGTTCTGTGTGATTCGATTTAACCACCTGGAGTTTTAGCTATGTCGACTGCAGGGATAATCAAGGTCTCTGTTGCGTGCCTAGTCTTCGATGGTACTGATTACCCCTACCGGAAGAATAAGATGCGCATGCATCTTGAAGCCATTGACGTCGACCTCTGGTATGTCGTCAAGACAGGCGTTCCCAAGGTCGGTGAAGGTGTCACCGCTGCTGATGTCAAGAGGTTTGCTCAACTAGACTCGACCGCCAAGAACATCATCTGTTGGCATCTGACCAAAGGACAGGATGGCCGTGTGAGTGCACTGGAAACTGTGAAGCTAGTCTGGGACTGGCTGTCCAAGGTCAACGAAGGCGTCTCTACTCAGAGAGACTCGAGGATTGATGTTCTTCGCAACCTCTTCAACCGCTTCAAGAGAAACGACAATGAGAATGTCCAACTCACATTTGATCGCCTCACTAATATCACAAATGAGCTTCACGCTCTTAGCACCACTGAGAACACCAAGCACGAAATTGTGAAGAAGCTCCTGAGATCACTTGACAGCTCATTTGACACCCTGACCCTGATGATACAAGAACGTCGTGACTTCAAAGATCACGAACCGTCTGACATACTTGAGAGGCTCAACACACATGAGTTCCAGCAATCTGAGAAGAGACATCTATGGCCCCAACTATGGCTGAACTCGTGCTTTGAAGGCAAAGGTTGTTTCCTCATCTGAAGAAGAATCTGACTGCAGTTCTGAGGATCCTAAAGACATTGGAAAGGAGATAGCTATGCTCGTGAAGAAGTTCCAGAGGTTCTCCAAGAAGAATCGCTTCGAAAAGTCTTCAAGATCCAGCTCAAGGAATGATGAGGCTTCCACTCGTGACCACAAGAACAGAACATGCCACAAATGCAAGAAGCCAGGCCACTACATCTCTGAGTGTCCTCAATGGGACAAGGAATCTAAGAAGAAGAAGAGCAAGGAATATGATTCTGACGACAAGAAGAAGAAGAAGTCTTCAAAGTCTTCTTCAAAGTCTTCATCAAAGTCTACGTCTCACAAGAAGAGCTCATCCAACAAGGCTCATGCATTTTTTGACAAGGAGATGGATTCAGAGGAGGAGTCTGCTTTTGAGGAGGCGGAGGTGGAGCCTGAGGAGGAGTCTGATTCGGGCGTGGCAAGCCTGGCTCTAGTTTCGGCATTCGTCGCCAAGTCCATCTTCAACACTGAAGACAATGGTCACGTCGCTGATGCGGCTTGAAGCTACGTCGGTATTTCCCCAAAGAGGAAGGGATGATGCAGCACAGCGGCGGTAGGTATTTCCCTCAGTTATGAGACCAAGGTTATCGAACCAGTAGGAGAACCAAACAACACAACGTAAACAACACCTGCACACAAATAACAACTACTCGCAACCCCTCGTGTAAAAGGGGCTGTCAATTCCTTTTGGGTAGCGGCGCCTCAAGATAGGCAAACGGACGTGAGATAAAATTGTCGTGGATTGATAGATCAAACGCCAAATAAAATTAATAAGAATAAAACGCAGAAAGGTATTTTTGTATTTTTGGTTTAATAGATCTGGAAATAAAAGCAAAGGAAAATATATCACAAAGGCAAATAATATGAGAAAGAGACCCGGGGGCCGTAGGTTTCACTAGTGGCCTCTCTCGAGAAAAATAGCAAACGGTGGGTAAACAAATTACTGTTGGGCAATTGATAGAACTTCAAATAATCATGACGATATCCAGGCAATGATCATTATATAGGCATCACCTCCAAGATTAGTAGACCGACTCCTGCCTGCATCTACTACTATTACTCCACACATCGACCGCTATCCAGCATGCATCTAGTGTATTAAGTTCATGGAGAAATGGAGTAATGCAATAAGAACGATGACATGATGTAGACAAGATCTATTTATGTAGAAATAGACCTATCATTTTATCCTTAGTAGCAATGATACATACGTGTCGGTTCCCCTTCTTACACTAGGATCAAGCACCGTAAGATCGAACCCACTACAAAGCACCTCTTCCCATTGCAAGATAAATAGATCAAGTTGGCCAAACAAAACCAAATATCGGAGAAGAAATACGAGGCTATAAGCAATCACGCATAAAAGAGATCGAAGAAACTCAAATACTTTCATGGATATAAAAAGATAGATCTGATCATAAACTCAAAGTTCATCCGATCCCAACAAACACACCGCAGAAAGAGTTACATCATATGGATCTCCAAGAGACCATTGTATTGAGAATTCAGCGAGAGAGAGTAAGCCATCTAGCTACTAACTACGAACCCGAAGGTTTACAAAGAACTACTCACGCATCATCGGAGAGGCACCAATGGAGGTGGTGAACCCCATCCGTGATGGTGTCTAGATTGGATCTGGTGGTTCTGGACTCTGCGGCGGCTGTAATTGATTTTCGTCGACTCCCCTAGGGTTTCTGGAATATTGGGGTATTTATAGGGCACAGAGGTGGTCCGGGGGGCACCCGAGGTGGGCACAACCCACCAGGGGTCGCCTGGGCCTCCTGGCGCGCCCTGGTGGGTTGTGCTCTCCTCGGAGCACCCCCAGGCGCAGCCTTGGCACATTAGGTGTCTTCTGGTCCAAAAAAATCTCCGTGAAGTTTAGTTGCATTTGGACTCCGTTGGTATTGATTTCCTACGATGTAAAAAACATGCAGAAAATAACAACTGGCACTTGGCACTATATCAATAGGTTAGTACCAAAAAATGATATAAAATGACTATAAAATGATTATAAAACATCCAAGATTGATAATATAACAACATTAAACAATCAAAAATTATAGATACACTGGAGACGTATTAGCATCCCCAAGCTTAACTCCTACTCATCCTCGAGTAGGTAAGTGATAAAAACCGAATTTTTGATATGGAATGCTGCCTAACATGTCATATCATATTTCTTTTCTTTATAGCATGGACATTTGGGATTTTATATTTTTCAAAGCAATAGTCTAATTTTGACATGATAACTTAAATACTCAAGTATATCAACAAGCAACCATGTCTTTCGAAATATCAACGCTAAAATAAGCTATCCCTAGCCCATCATGCTCAATCATTTATCCATTCATGAAACACACTCGCATATTAGCTACACCCAATGCTCAAGTACGATCATAGTGCCTCTTAGTTGGTGCTTTTATAAGAGAAGATGGAGACTCAAAATTCAAAAATAAAAATTGCATAAAGTAAAAGAAAGGCCCTTCGCAGAGGGAAGTAGGGATTTGTAGAGGTGCCAGAGCTCAAAGCGAAAAACTTAGAGATAAAAACATTTTGGGAGGTGTGTCTTTCCCACCAACGAAAACAACTTAGAGTTCCCAACACTTTCCATGCTAGATATATCATAGGCGGTTCCCAAACAGAAATTAAACTTTATTCCATTTTCCACCATACTTTCACTTTCCATGGCTAACCGTATCCACGGGTGCCTTCCATACCATCACTTTCCAAGGAATTTATCATTTAACAACATAAAGTAAAGTCATTTTTCATTTCGGGACTGGGCACCCCTAATACCTTTGCCTTACTCTCGTCCAATGACAAGTGAATAACCACTCATTGTGAGAATAACATATCTAGCATGGAAATATATTAGCCACCCCCTACCGTTTCATGAGCGGTACGAGCACACAAAAGAGAAATTTATTTTGAAAATTAGAGATGGCACAATCAAATTTGCTTAGAACGGCAAAAGAATACCGCATATAGGTAGGTATGGTAGACTCATGTGGCAAAATTGGTTTAATGGATTTTGGATGTGATAGAGGCAAAGGTGTCCCGTCTTTCGATGAGATGATGGATATCGCTTTGATGGAAGTTGACTTTGACGATCCGACTACAAACGTGCGAGGACGTCGCGCCTTAGCAATCGCTAAACCAACTCCGAGAGGTTATTGACCACGCCGGAGCACGATCAACCTGACCACGAGGGTCTGTTTCCTGCGAGCAAACGAAGAACAAGCAAGAAACTGAGATTGCAATCTGGATATTGCGAATATAAGATGAAAGCTTTATTGATCAAGGTGGGGTTCTGTGACGCCTTTGTCTGGTCGTTGAACACAAACGAAGTACGCGAAGTTGCAGCTATGGCGAACTTTTAATCTAAACGAAACCCAAAGTCTAAACGGTGCCCTAAGGGCTGTATATATGGAGGAAGAGGGGGGGAATTTCGTGGCCCTTGGAGAAGGGGTCCGAAACCAACCCTATCTCTTGTTTCCCCACACACACGGACTCTAAAAACAGCCTATACTTATGTATTTTGAAATTACATGGGCCTGGCCCAATAATAAGGTGACGCAGCACCTAGAATAGCCTCTGGACGAAATTTATGAAGTGGCATCTTGTATATTTCGTCCAAGGCTTCATTCACTCCTTATGGTGGCTTCAAAGTCCTGAAATTATCACCGGTAACTCCGTTCTTGTTCCCCTTGCGCATTCCATCAACTCCATGCTTGTTCTTGCTCCAATGTTCATCCTTCTCCAAGCCAGGCCCTTCATTTGTAAGCAAAACAAAAGTATCCAATTTAGGCAGCATCATATTCTCATGAACATTAGAATCATTACCAAGAAACGAAAGTACCTGGTAATTTAATTGGCGTGCGCGAGCTCTAGTAATTGGTCCATTATATGTAACAGTAGGGGTTGTGGGTGTAACAATGGTATTGATGTCCTCATCACAATAATTCAGACTAGGCCCACTCAATTTTTCAGAAAAGTATGCAACAGGTTTGCCATCTTGTAATAACACACCTCCTAATCCAATTCCACTAGCATCACATTCAAGCTCAAAAGTCTTATTAAAATCAGGAAGTTGGAGTAAAGGAGCATGTGTCAACTTATCTTGCAATACCGTGAAGGCTTCTTCCTGTGCGGTACCCCAAACAAAAGGCACATCCTTCTTTGTAAGCTCGTTGAGAGGTGCAGCAATGGTGCTAAAATCTCTCACAAAACGCCTATAGAAACCAGCGAGTCCAAGAAAACTCCGCACTAGTGTGACCGTTTTGGGCTGCGGCCAACTCTCAATAGCTTCAATCTTGGCTTTATCAACTTCAATTCCTTGTGGAGTAACAACATAGCCAAGAAAAGATACTCGGTCGGTGCAAAAGGTGCACTTCCCAAGGTTACCAAACAAACGTGCATCACGTAGAGCAATAAAATCAGCACGTAAATGTTCCAAATGTTCTTCCAAAGATTTGCTATAAATCAGTATATCATCAAAATAGACTACCACAAATCGTCCAATGAAAGCACGTAAAACTTCGTTCATTAGTCTCATGAAAGTACTAGGTGCATTAGTTAACCCAAAAGGCATGACTAACCACTCATATAAACCAAACTTAGTTTTAAATGCAGTTTTCCATTCATCTCCCAATTTCATACGAATTTGATGGTATCCACTACGCAAATCAACTTTGGAGAATATTGTAGAGCCACTCAATTCATCAAGCATATCATCTAGCCTAGGAATAGGATGATGATAATGAATAGTAATATTATTAATGCCTCTACAATCAACACACATACGCGACGTACCATCCTTTTTAGGCACTAGTATATTAGGAACAGCACAAGGACTAAGAGATTCGCGTATATAACCTTTGTCGAGCAGCTCCTGTACTTGACGCATAATCTCCTTCGTCTCCTCTGGATTGGTACAGTATGGTGCACGGTTGGGTAGCGATGCACCGGGAATTAAGTCAATTTGATGCTCAATCCCTCGAATAGGTGGTAATCCCGGTGGCACGTCTTGTGGGAAGACGTCAGCGAACTCCTGCAAAATGTTAGTGACAGCAGGGGGCAAAGAGGAAGGCACGTCCTCGAATGAAAATAATGCCTCTTTGCAAACAAAAGCATAGCAAACAGATTTGCTGAAATCTAGCTCATCAATATCAGATTTTGTGGCAAGTACACATGCACTTTTCAATTTAATTTCAGAAACAACACTAGATGGTTTATTATTAGGTTTCATTTGTTGCTCAAATTCTTTTGCCACAATCTGATTTTCACTCTTATTTTTCTCCTGTTTTGCTTTATTAGCTCTATTAATGTCATCTTTCAAAATGGAATCAGGAGTCATAGGAAGCAAAGTAATATTTTTATCCTTATGAACAAGAGTATACTGATTGTTTCTACCATGGTGTACATAATTTTTATCAAACTGCCATGGTCTACCAAGTAATAAGGAACATGCTTCCATGGGTACCACATCACAATCAACATAACCAGCATATGTAGAGATACTAAAATGCACACGAACAGTACGTGTTACCTTAACCTTGCCGCTGTTGTTGAACCATTGGATGTAGTAAGGATGTGGATGTGGTCTTGTGGTGAGAGATAGCTTCTCCACCATCTCCATGCTAGCCAAGTTGTTATAGCTCCCTCCATCTATGATGACGCGAACAGAACGTTCCTTCACAACTCCCTTTGTATGGAACAAATTATGCCTCTGATTTGCTCTGCTTGTGTGACCTGCACACTCAAAACACGTTGAGCAACTAAACATTCATACCTGTCAGCGTCTTCAGGAGCCATGTATTGCGTCTCATTTTCAGAATCATCTCCACCATGTTCTTCACGTGTAATAAGAGCCAAAGTCTCCTCATCATAGTCACTAGCGGACTCATACCCACCATCCTCAGTAGCAATCATTACACGCTGAGATTTGCATTCTCTCGCATAATGTCCTCTTCCCTTACAACGACGACAAATAATATCACTTGTGTGCCCTGTCGATGCCATGGAAGAAGAAGAGCTCTGTGCAGGCCCGGCAGGTGCGCTCTTGGCAGATAGTGGTGGTTGTGCCTGCTTTCTTGTATCACGGCTGGAGGTGGAACCTGATGGAGGTGCTGGTGCAGTGGAAGTAGAAGATGCACGCGGTGTCCATGATGAAGGTCGACCTGCAGAAAAGTTAGTTCGCGCCAATGGCTGTCGATCCTGCACTTCATGTTCAGCTTTACAAGCAAGATGGAATAAACGAGTGATATTATTATAATCCTTATACTCTAGAATGGTCTGAATCTCTTTATTTAATCCACCCATAAAACGTGCAAGCATAGCTTCATTCTCCTCAACAATACCACATCTAATCATGCCAGTTTGTAATTCCTGATAATATTCCTCTACAGAATTTTTCCCTTGTCTTAAGCGCTGCAATTTTTGAAGTAATTCACGTTGATAATATGGTGGAACCCAACGAGTACGCATAGCAGTTTTCAAAGTAGCCCAAGTAGCTGGAACAGGATATAATCTACAATGTTCAGACCACCAAACACATGCAAAGCTAGTGAAAGCACAAACAACAGCAGGAACACGTCTCTCCTCAGGATATTGTAAACATGTAAATCGTTGTTCAGTTTCTAACTCCCAAGTAAGATATATATCAGGAACATATCTACCCTCAAATGGTGGAATATTCAATTTCAGTTTAGGGAGATGGTCATGATCTCGTACCTGAGGTGGTGGTGCCGGCCTACCGTTGCGAATATATAGCTGAGGTCGACCTGCTGGTGGTGGTGCTGGTGGGTGCACGTAGTTCTGATTTTGATCAACCTCATCCTCATAATCGCCCGCATAATCGTCATCCTCCTCAGCCGCCGTAGTAGCAGGAGCCAAAAAAGCATCAACAGTAGGTGCAGCGGCACCCGAATTTTGACCAGTCTCAATTGGAACGCGCTGTGCTCGTCCCACTTGATTTGGAAGGCGGCATTGGAGATGTGGTTGTTGTTGTTGTAGAGGTGCGACATGTGCAGCCGGTGGTGGTTGGGGAAGACGCTTGAGTAATTCAATAAACTTGTTATCCAGCTTTGTCTCGAACGACTTCTCCACGGCATCTATCTTCTCCATAGCCTCTTCAAATCTGTTTAGCACATCTCCCACCTGGCCACTCATCATTTGCTGAAATTTATCATGCAACTCCTTGTTCGTCATGTTCTCCCAGTCAGTCTCATCGGCTTGTGATCCTGCCATAGTTAGCAGCAATAGAAACACAAAGAATATGATCCTACAGACTACTAGGAAGTGGTGGTGATGGTGGTGTGTCACAAAACCTTCAAGCGAATCTCAAATTCCTACCTGTTCTTACCCAGCAGCAGGTGGTGATCGGCAACCGTTGTAGTCAAAACTCTCAAAGCTTGGATAGAGCGATTACCAGGTAGAGTCAAACGCACGATGTAGATGTATGTGGAGCTGGGAAGGCTTATAATATGGTAGCAAAAATGGTCAGCAATAATCAATTCAGAGATGCAAAGTTTAAGAAACGCTCAACGACGGTACTATGCTGGTCCTAGGCTAGACTGTGCTAGAGACGCGAGCCTAGAACACTAACAAAATCACGGCGCTGCACGTAAACAAGGGAAAAGCACACTCCGGGAATCTTTTTTCTTTTTCCGAGACCTACTCAGGCAAGGAAACACGAAACGGAAAATAGATGGATCTTTAAAACAAACCGAATATGAAAAGAACTCGGATTGGTGGTGGATATATGGTGGTAGGATATGGCAGCGGTGGTGGTATATGGATACGGATTGGTGGTGGTATATGGAGACGGATTCAGAGCGGTGACGGATAAGCAATAGAGGTAGATGGCAAGGCGATGATGATGGTGCGGCGGCGGCGTGAGAACTTATGACCAGAACTCGAAACTCTAAAAGACTAGACTCTAAGACCAGCAACTTGACACGATGATGCAACCGCAAATTCAACAAAGCAAAAACCATAAAAAGATTATGCAAAGGCTCAGATTGGTTCGGATATACTGAACTAACCCTAATTTTTTTGTGACTTTTTCGTGGACTGTAGGTATGAAGAACAAACTCGATCTAAACTACGAAAAACTGTAAAATCTCACCGAGCAACCTGGAAATCTGATACCACTTGATAGAGGCAAAGGTGTCCCAACTTTCGATGAGATGATGGATATCGCTTTGATGGAAGTCGACTTTGACGATCCGACTACGAACGTGCGAGGACGTGGCGCCTTAGCAATTGCTAAACCAACTCCGAGAGGTTATTGACCACGCCGGAGCACGATCAACCTGACCACGAGGGTCTGTTTCCTGCGAGCAAACGAAGAACAAGCAAGAAACTGAGATTGCAATCTGGATATTGCGAATATAAGATGAAAGCTTTATTGATCAAGGTGGGGTTCTGTGACGCCTTTGTCTGGTCGTTGAACACAAACGAAGTACGCGAAGTTGCAGCTATGGCGAACTTTTAATCTAAACAAAACCCAAAGTCTAAACGGTGCCCTAAGGGCTGTATATATGGAGGAAGTGATGAGGACATCAATACCATTGTTACACCCACAACCCCTGCTGCTATACATACTGGACCAATTACTAGAGCTCGCGCACGCCAATTAAATTACCAGGTACTATCGTTTCTTGGTAATGATTCTAATGTTCATGAGAATATGATGCTGCCTAAATTGGATACATTTGTTTTGCTTACAAATGAAGGGCCTACTTTTGAGAAGGATGAACATTGGAGCAAGAACAATCATGGAGATGATGGCATGCGCATGGGGGACAAGAACGGAGTTACAAGTGATGATTTCAGGACATTGAAGCCACCATAATGCATGCATGAAGCCTTGGACGAAATATACAAGATGCTACTTCATAACTTTCGTCCAGAGGCTATTCTAGGTGCTGCGTCACCTTATTATTGGGCCAGGCCCATGTAATTTCGAAATACTTGAGTATAGGCTATTTTTAGAGTCCGTATGTGTGGGGAAACAAGAGATAGGGTTGGTTTCGGACCCCTTCCCCAAGGGCCACGAAATTCCCCCCTCTTCCTCCATATATACAGCCCTTAGGGCGTCGTTTAGACTTTGGGTTTTGTTTAGATTAAAAGTTCGCCATAGCTGCAACTTCGCGTACTTCGTTTGTGTTCAACGACCAGACAAAGGCGTCACAGAACCCCACCTTGATCAATAAAGCTTTCATCTTATATTCGCAATATCCAGATTGCAATCTCAGTTTCTTGCTTGTTCTTCGTTTGCTCGCAGGAAACAGACCCTCGTGGTCAGGTTGATCGTGCTCCGGCGTGGTCAATAACCTCTCGGAGTTGGTTTAGCGATTGCTAAGGCGCGACGTCATCGCACGTTCGTAGTCGGATCGTCAAAGTCGACTTCCACCAAAGCGATATCCATCATCTCATCGAAAGACGGGACACCTTTGCCTCTATCATGTGGTATCAGATTTCCAGGTTGCTCGGTGAGATTTTACAGTTTTTCGTAGTTTAGATCGAGTCTGTTCTTCATACCTACAGTCCACGAAAAAGCCACACAAAAAAAATTTAGGGTTAGTTCATCATATCCGAACCAATCTGAGCCTTTGCATAATTTTTTTAGGGTTTTTGCTTTGTTGAATTTGCGGTTGCATCGTCGTGTCAAGTTGCTGGTCTTAGAGTCTAGTCTTTTAGAGTTTCGAGTTCTGGTCATAAGTTGTCACGCCGCCGCCGCACCATCATCATCGCCTTGCCATCTACCACCATTGCTTATCCGCCACCGCTCTGAATCCGTATCCATATACCATCACCAATCCGTATCCATATACCATCACCGATCCGTATCCATATACCACCACCGTTACCATATACCACCACCGCTGCCATATCCTACCACCATATATCCACCACCAATCCGAGTTCTTTTCATATTCGGTTTGTTTTAGAGATCCATCTATTTTCCGTTTCGTGTTTCCTTGCCTGAGTAGGTCTCGGAAAAAAAAAGATTCTGGAGACCCCCGGGCAGTTTTTAGGCCAAAATTTCGGCGACCAAAAATATTTTTTCCCTATCCTATTTTTAGGTCCCGGGGAGTGTTTTGAGACACTCGCCATCATAGTGATTTTTTGTCGCACTTTTTCGTCGTCGCTGCCCTGATTTCCGAAAAAAATAGTCAAAAAATATTTGTGCCTATCCTGTCAGTTTGACCTGGGAAGAGTTTTGAGACACTCGCCATTATAGTGATTTTTCGCAAAAAAAAAGAGGAGCGCAAAAAAAAAGAGCGCGAAAAAAAGAGCAAAAAAATAATTTCCAGAGTGTGCTTTTCCCTTGTTTACGTGCAGCGCCGTGATTTTGTTACTGTTCTAGGCTCGCGTCGCTAGCACGGTCTAGCCTAGGACCAGCACAGTACCGTCGTTGAGCGTTTATTCAACTTTGCATCTCTGAATTGATTATTGCTGACCATTTTTGCTACCATATTATAAGCCTTCCCAGCTCCACATACATCTACATCGTGCGTTTGACTCTCCCTGGTAATCGCTCTATCCAAGCTTTGAGAGTTTTGACTACAACGGTTGCCGATCACCACCTGCTGCTGGGTAAGAACTGGTAAGAATTTGAGATTCGCTTGAAGGATTTGTGACACACCACCATCACCACCACTTCCTAGTAGTCTGTAGGATCATATTCTTTTGTGTTTCTATTGCTGCTAACCATGGCAGGATCACAAGCCGATGAGACTGATTGGGAGAACATGACGAACAAGGAGTTGCATGATAAATTTCAGCAAATGATGAGTGGCCAGGTGGGAGATGTGCTAAACAGATTTGAAGAGGCTATGGAAAAGATAGATGCCGTGGAGAAGTCGTTCGAGACAAAGCTGGATAACAAGTTTACTGAATTACACAAGCGTCTTCCCCAACCACCACCGGCTGCATATGTCGCACCTCTACAACAACAACAACCACATCTCCAACGCCGCCTTCCAAATCAAGTGGGACGAGCACAGTGCGTTCCAATTGAGACTGGTCAAAATTCAGGTGCCGCTGCACCTACTGTTGATGCTTCTTTGGCTCCTGCTACTGCGGCGGCTGAGGAGGATGAGGTTGATCTAAATCAGAACTACGTGCAGCCACCAGCACCACCACCAGCAGGTCGACCTCAGGTATATATTCGCAACGGTAGGCCGGCACCACCACCTCAGGTACGAGATCATGACCATCTCCCTAAACTAAAACTGAATATTCCACCATTTGAGGGTAGATATGTTCCTGATATATATCTTACTTGGGAGTTAGAAACTGAACAACGATTTACATGTTTACAATATCCTGAGGAGAGACGTGTTCCTGCTGCTGTTTGTGCTTTCACTAGCTTTGCATGTGTTTGGTGGTCTGAACATTGTAGATTATATCCTGTTCCAGCTACTTGGGCTGCTTTGAAAACTGCTATGCGTACTCGTTGGGTTCCACCATATTATCAACGTGAATTACTTCAAAAATTGCAGCGCTTAAGACAAGGGAAAAATTCTGTAGAAGAATATTATCAGGAATTACAAACTGGCATGATTAGATGTGGTATTGTTGAGGAGAATGAAGATATGCTTGCACGTTTTATGGGTGGATTAAATAAAGAGATTCAGACCATTCTAGAGTATAAGGATTATAATAATATCACTCGTTTATTCCATCTTGCTTGTAAAGCTGAACGTGAAGTGCAGGATCGACAGGCATTGGCGCGAACTAACTTTTCTGCAGGTCGACCTTCATCATGGACACCACGTGCATCCTCTACTTCCACTTCACCATCACCTCCATCAGGTGCCACCTCTAGCCGTGATACAAGAAAGCAGGCACAACCACCACTCTCTGCCAAGAGCACACCTGCCGGGCCTGCGCAGAGCTCTTCTTCTTCCATGGCGTCAACAGGGCACACAAGTGATATTATTTGTCGTCGTTGTTGTAAGGGAAGAGGACATTATGCGAGAGAATGCAAATCTCAGCGTGTGATGATTGCTACTGAGGATGGTGGGTATGAGTCCGCTAGTGACTATGATGAGGAGACTTTGGCTCTTATTACACATGAAGAACATGGTGGAGATGATTCTGAAAATAAGACGCAATACATGGCTCCTGAAGACGCTGACAGGTATGAATGTTTAGTTGCTCAACGTGTTTTGAGTGTGCAGGTCACACAAGCAGAGCAAAATCAGAGGCATAATTTGTTCCATACAAAGGGAGTTGTGAAGGAACGTTCTGTTCGCGTCATCATAGATGGAGGGAGCTGTAACAACTTGGCTAGCATGGAGATGGTGGAGAAACTATCTCTCACCACAAGACCACATCCACATCCTTATTACATCCAATGGTTCAACAACAGGGGCAAGGTTAAGGTAACACGTACTGTTCGTGTGCATTTTAGTATCTCTACATATGCTGATTATGTTGATTGTGATGTGGTACCCATGCAAGCATGTTCTTTATTACTTGGTAGACCATGGCAATTTGATAAAAATTCTGTACACCATGGTAGAAACAATCAGTATACTCTTGTTCATAAGGATAAAAATATTACTTTGCTTCCTATGACTCCTGATTCCATTTTGAAAGATGACATTAATAGAGCTAATAAAGCAAAACAGGAGAAAAATAAGAGTGAAAATCAGATTGTGGCAAAAGAATTTGAGCAACAAATGAAACCTAATAATAAACCATCTAGTGTTGTTCCGAAATTAAATTGAAAAGTGCATGTTTACTTGCCACAAAATCTGATATTGATGAGCTCGATTTCAACAAATCTGTTTGCTATGCTTTTGTGTGCAAAGAGGCATTATTTTCATTCGAGGACGTGCCTTCCTCTTTGCCCCTGCTGTCACTAACATTTTGCTGGAGTTCGCTGACGTCTTCCCACAAGACGTGCCACCGGGATTACCACCTATTCGAGGGATTGAGCATCAAATTGATTTAATTCCCGGTGCATCGCTACCCAACCGTGCACCATACCGTACCAATCCAGAGGAGACGAAGGAGATTATGCGTCAAGTACAGGAGCTGCTCGACAAAGGTTATATACGCGAATCTCTTAGTCCTTGTGTTGTTCCTATTATACTAGTGCCTAAAAAGGATGGTACGTCGCGTATGTGTGTTGATTGTAGTGGCATTAATAATATTACTATTCGTTATCGTCATCCTATTCCTAGGCTAGATGATATGCTTGATGAATTGAGTGGCTCTACAATATTCTCCAAAGTTGATTTGCGTAGTGGATACCATCAAATTCGTAAGAAATTGGGAGATGAATGGGAAACTGCATTTAAAACTAAGTTTGGTTTATATGAGTGGTTAGTGATTCCTTTTGGGTTAACTAATGCACCTAGTACTTTCATGAGACTAATGAACGAAGTTTTACGTGCTTTCATTGGACGATTTGTGGTAGTCTATTTTGATGATATACTGATTTATAGCAAATCTTTGGAAGAACATTTGGAACATTTACGTGCTGTTTTTATTGCTCTACGTGATGCACGTTTGTTTGGTAACCTTGGGAAGTGCACCTTTTGCACCGACCGAGTATTTTTTCTTGGCTATGTTGTTACTCCACAGGGAATTGAAGTTGATAAAGCCAAGATTGAAGCCATTGAGAGTTGGCCGCAACCCAAAACGGTCACACAAGTGCGGAGTTTTCTTGGACTCGCTGGTTTCTATAGGCGTTTTGTGAGAGATTTTAGCACCATTGCTGCACCTCTCAATGAGCTTACAAAGAAGGATGTGCCTTTTATTTGGGGTACCGCACAGGAAGAAGCCTTCACGGTATTGAAAGATAAGTTGACACATGCTCCTTTACTCCAACTTCCTGATTTTAATAAGACTTTTGAGCTTGAATGTGATGCTAGTGGAATTGGATTAGGAGGTGTGTTATTACAAGATGGTAAACTTGTTGCATACTTTTCTGAAAAATTGAGTGGGCCTAGTCTGAATTATTCTACTTATGATAAAGAACTATATGCTCTTGTTCGGACTTTAGAAACATGGCAACATTATTTATGGCCCAAAGAATTTGTTATACATTCTGATCATGAATCTTTGAAACATATTAAAAGTCAAGCTAAACTGAATCGTAGACATGCTAAATGGGTTGAATTCATTGAAACTTTCACTTATGTCATTAAACACAAGAAGGGTAAAGAAAATGTTATTGCTGATGCATTGTCTCGTCGCTATACTATGCTTTCACAACTTGACTTCAAAATATTTGGTTTGGAGACCATCAAAGATCAATATGTGCATGATGCTGATTTTAAAGATGTTTTGCAGAATTGTAAAGTAGGAAGAACCTGGAACAAGTTTGTCGTTAGTGATGGATTTGTGTTCCGTGCTAACAAGCTATGCATTCCAGCTAGCTCGCTTCGTCTTTTGTTGTTGCAGGAGGCGCATGGAGGAGGATTAATGGGACACTTTGGCGTGAAGAAGACGGAGGACGTACTTGCTACACATTTCTTTTGGCCAAAGATGAGACGGGATGTTGAGCGTTTTGTTGCTCGCTGCACTACATGTCAAAAAGCTAAGTCACGACTCAATCCTCATGGTTTATATATGCCTTTGCCTGTACCTAGTGTTCCTTGGGAGGATATATCTATGGACTTTGTTTTAGGTTTACCTCGAACAAAGAAGGGGAGGGATAGCATATTTGTTGTCGTGGATAGATTCTCAAAAATGGCACACTTTATACCATGTCATAAAAGCGATGATGCTGTTAATGTTGCTGATTTGTTCTTCCGTGAAATTATTCGTTTGCATGGTGTGCCAAATACTATTGTTTCAGATCGTGATACTAAATTTCTTAGCCACTTTTGGAGATGTTTATGGGCTAAGTTGGGGACTAAACTGCTTTTTAGTACTACTTGTCACCCCCAAACTGATGGACAAACTGAAGTAGTCAATAGAACATTGTCTACTATGCTTAGGGCTGTTTTGAAGAATAATAAGAAAATGTGGGAAGAATGCTTGCCTCATATTGAGTTTGCTTATAATCGTTCATTGCATTTTACTACTAAGATGTGCCCTTTTGAAATTGTGTATGGTTTCCTACCTCGTGCACCTATTGATTTGTTGCCTCTTCCATCTTCGGAGAAGGTTAATTTTGATGCTAAACAACGTGCTGAATTGATCTTAAAAATGCATGAGTTAACTAAGGAAAACATTGAGCGTATGAATGCTAAATATAAACTTGCTGGAGATAAGGGTAGAAAACATGTTGTGTTTGCACCTGGAGATCTTGTTTGGTTACATTTGCGTAAGGATAGATTTCCTGATTTGCGCAAATCAAAGCTAATGCCACGTGTTGATGGTCCTTTTAAGGTGTTAGAGAAAATAAATGATAATGCATATAAAGTTGAGCTGCCTGCAGATTTTGGGGTTAGTCCCACTTTTAACATTGCAGATTTGAAGCCTTATTTGGGTGAGGGAGATGAGCTTCCGTCGAGGACGACTTCATTTCAAGAAGGGGAGGATGATGAGGACATCAATACCATTGTTACACCCACAGCCCCTGCTGCTATACATACTGGACCAATTACTAGAGCTCGCGCACGCCAATTAAATTACCAGGTACTTTCGTTTCTTGGTAATGATTCTAATGTTCATGAGAATATGATGCTGCCTAAATTGGATACATTTGTTTTGCTTACAAATGAAGGGCCTAGTTTTGAGAAGGATGAACATTGGAGCAAGAACAATCATGGAGATGATGGCATGCGCATGGGGGACAAGAACGGAGTTACAAGTGATGATTTCAGGACATTGAAGCCACCATAATGCGTGCATGAAGCCTTGGATGAAATATACAAGATGCTACTTCATAACTTTCGTCCAGAGGCTATTCTAGGTGCTGCGTCACCTTATTATTGGGCCAGGCCCATGTAATTTTGAAATACTTGAGTATAGGCTATTTTTAGAGTCCGTATGTGTGGGGAAACAAGAGATAGGGCTGGTTTCGGACCCCTTCCCCAAGGGCCACGAAATTCCCCCCTCTTCCTCCATATATACAGCCCTTAGGGCGTCGTTTAGACTTTGGGTTTTGTTTAGATTAAAAGTTCGCCATAGCTGCAACTTCGCGTACTTCGTTTGTGTTCAACGACCAGACAAAGGCATCACAGAACCCCACCTTGATCAATAAAGCTTTCATCTTATATTCGCAATATCCAGATTGCAATCTCAGTTTCTTGCTTGTTCTTCGTTTGCTCGCAGGAAACAGACCCTCGTGGTCAGGTTGATCGTGCTCCGGCGTGGTCAATAACCTCTCGGAGTTGGTTTAGCGATTGCTAAGGCGCGACGTCATCGCACGTTCGTAGTCGGATCGTCAAAGTCGACTTCCACCAAAGCGATATCCATCATCTCATCGAAAGACGGGACACCTTTGCCTCTATCAGGAAGAGCGGGGGAATTTCGTGGCCCTTGGAGAAGGGGTCCGAAACCAACCCTATCTCTTGTTTCCCCACACACACGGACTCTAAAAACAGCCTATACTTATGTATTTCGAAATTACATGGGCCTGGCCCAATTATAAGGTGACGCAGCGCCTAGAATAGCCTCTGGACGAAATTTATGAAGTGGCATCTTGTATATTTCGTCCAAGGCTTCATTCACTCCTTATGGTGGCTTCAAAGTCCTGAAATCATCACTGGTAACTCCGTTCTTCTTCCCCTTGCGCATGCCATCAACTCCATGCTTGTTCTTGCTCCAATGTTCATCCTTCTCCAAGCCAGGCCCTTCATTTGTAAGCAAAACAAAAGTATCCAATTTAGGCAGCATCATATCCTCATGAACATTAGAATCATTACCAAGAAACGAAAGTACCTGGTAATTTAATTGGCGTGCGCGAGCTCTAGTAATTAGTCCATTATATGTAACAGTAGGGGTTGTGGGTGTAACAATGGTATTGATGTCCTCGTCAGGATGCACAAGTAGTGATCATACTTAGTGCAAAATGAAGGCTAACAAAAGATTGAGAACCGACCAACCAAGAAACGAATACTCTCATAAGAAAGTATTAAGCATAGTTTACACCAAATAATGCACCACAAGTAGGGTGTAATTTCATTGCATAACTATTGACTTTCGTGCTTGCATAGGGAATCACAAACCTTAACACCAATATTCTTACTAAAGCATAATTACTCATCAACATGACACATATCACATCATCATATCTCAAAACTATTACAAAGGAATCAGGTTTATTTCGTCCAATGATGTCGGTGTGAAACGACATCTATGAGATCACAAGAATCCCTACTACGGTTGCCTGGGTGCGGGGTTGCGAGAAGAGCAGGGCTAGTAGACAGCACAAGGGTCGTTTACCCAGGTTCGGGCCACGAGGATGCATAAAACCCTAGTCCTGCTTTGGTGGGTGTATTTCAGAGAGTTCATGAGCTCTCGAACTAGCTGTGGTCTGTGCATGGTTCGAAAGAGCCGAATCCTTCTCCGGTATGCCATGGGCCTCCTTTTATAGTTGGAACGGGCTGCCACAGTGGCACACAGGAGGTGGAAAGGCGTACAGTGCCCAGAGCTTATCGCTCGTATTACAGGACAAGACGCATTTAATGCGTCGCTTAGGTGTCCCCTTGCTTTATTGGGGACAGGGGCGAGGCCCGTCCCGTCCGTCGCCGCTCCTCCTTGCTTTGACATGCGCCCTGGCCAGCGATGCATGCGGTGCCATGTAGGCAGGCGGGCAGCTGAGGTGGCACGGTAGTGGAGCCTTCACGAAGATCTGCATGCCGCCACGCAGGCGCTCGATGAGTTGGCTTGGGAGCTGCATGTTGCCACGCAGGTGCCCGCCCAGCTGGTGGGGCTGGCAGCTGGATGTGAACGGCAGTGGAAGTTTGGTCGGCGCAGGCCTGGCGGTGGCCCTGCTGGCGTCCTTGGCGAGGGCCTTGCCGGGTGACCCGGCAAGGGTCTTGCCGTGTGGCCCGGCAAGGGTTTTGCCGTGGCGCGTTGTCGTCCCCGGCAAGGACCTTGCCAGGGGTCTGGTGGCCTTCCTCGGCAAGGATCTTGCCGAGGATCGTCGTCTTCTAATCCTCATCTGATCTTGAATATGTCTTCACAAAGATCTGCATGCCACCACAGAGGTGCCTTCCCGAGCCCTGGCGCCACGTGGATGACGGCGTTGGGGACCGTGGGCTCAAGGGTGGCTCGCTCTATTGGTGTCGGGCGAGCTGCCCTGGCAAGGGTCTTGCCGGGGAACCTGCTTCGTCCCTCTGCTCCTTGTGGTCTTGGCCTTGGCGTTGCTCTGATTATCTTAGGCTTCGGTCTTACCTTGGCTCACCTCCCCTGTTCTGCTTGGCATGACCGTAGGCGCGGCTCCGACTGCCCGTGCACAGGTCTAGGGGTACAAAAACGCACCCCTCTTTTTCTACACCGATAGGAGCCCCCGGGCCTGGGCCACACATAAGCGCGACACGTTGTTGGGCCAGGCCCAAAAACGGTGCGCGGGCAGGTGGGGCGGTTTTTACCGCGGTAAGACTCTTCGCGCGGTACGCTTCCCACGACCCGCGCGCGTGGCGTGGCGTGGAGGGGTGTGCGTGACGTGGGCGGCATGCGTGGGGCGGTTTCCACACGCATGCGTCACATCGCAGTAAAGAGGCGGCTCGCGGCTTCCCCGTAAAAAGAGGGAGGCGTGGAGGCACGGCTCATTTACTGAGCGGGGCCGGGGTGCGGTCTTCAAGGTGTCCACTCCCCACGATCACGGGGTGGGGAGAGGTCGCTTCACCCGTCCCCTCGGTTCTGCATGTCCGCCACGCGTCCTTCATGCGCTGGGGTGGCAAGCGGGGGAGGCGGGAAACCGGGCCGTCGCTGGTTGGGGCAGCGGGTCGGTCCTGATTCCCTGCGCCTCCGGTGTCTGGATTGGTCGAGTGGGGCGGCCGAGCCCCAACCCCGCTCCTTTATAAAGAGAGGGAAGGGGGGATGGCATCCCGCATTCTTCCATCTTCTATCTCCTCCTGCTTCTGCTTCTTCTTCTCACCCGCCATGGAGAAGGGGAATCCCGGTCCCTCGACGGTGGCGGCGAGGTTCGCCGCTCGACAACGCGTCCCTCCTCCTCCTGAGCCCGCGGTGGTGGAACCGGCCGCGAGGGGAAGGGGAAGGGGGCGAGGCCAGGGCAGAGGCCGTAGTGCTCGGGGAAGAGGAGGACGGGGCGGCGCGCCGGCCTTGCCCCCGCCAATGATGCCCTTCCTAATGGAGGGCCACGTTGAAGACCAGCCTTGCGAGTTCTTCATCAGGCTGCGCCAGCCTCCGCGTCGTCGTCTACGTCTCCCCGCTCCGTTTGCTTGGGTGATGGAGCGCGAGCCGCCCCAGACCCTCAGTTGCACATGAGGGGCCGTGGGAACGGGGGCACGCGGGTCGACGTCGACTTCCCGGCTCCTCGGGTTATGTACCTCCGCCGTGGATGGAAGACCTTCGCTCGCATCCACAGCCTGACGGCGGGGCTCGTCCTCTACTTCAAATTAATGGAGGACGGTCTGCTCTCCGTCAAGGTCTTCGGAGAGTTTGGAACTCGCCTGAAGTGCTGCGTGGGGAGCTCCTCCGATGGAGATTCCGACGATGGAAGCTCTTCCTCGAGCGAAGGTGACGAGGAGGACAGCGGGGCAGATGACGGGGACGAGTCCGACTAGGCTCGGACGCCCCGCGCCTGGGCGGGTGCGGCAGCAGCAGCATCTGCACCTGGCCGCTCCTCCGGCAGAGGCTTGCTGGGGGTGGGGCCAGCTCCTTGAACTTCTCGGGGCCGTCTCCTTGGGCGGCTGGCGTCGGGAGGCTGCGGAAGAGGAATAGGGCGGGCGGCAAGGCCGTCAACTCGGAGTATGCAGGCACCGACGCCTTCATCGCGTATTGCCGGTCCTGCCGCCTCGTCTTCCAGTTCCTTTCCCGGCACCGTCATCACCGGCCCACCCGTGGGCGGCCACCGAGGTGTTCTCTTGATGCTTTCTGCTGCTCGTAGCTTGCCTAGGCGCCCCTTTTGTCCTCTCGCCTCCTTGACCTGCCTACTGAGGAGAGGGACAAGAAAGGAATCACAGGCACCTTATCTCTTTTTTAATCTGTAAGCCTTCGGGCCCTGTTAAATTTAAAGCTTGTAATCCCCTTTGTTCATGTTTTTCATTTCGTACGAACTCTACCTGTATGGGATGTTTTTAATGAAACAGGGATGCTTGCCGGGGTTTTCGTTCGTGGGTAAGTCCCGCGACAAGGAGCGAATCCTTGTTATTGTTTAAGATAAACGTTTTTCGCCCGGCAACAGGCTCTTGGCGGAGGCAGGGATGAAGTGGGCTTTAGGCTCCTCGTTCTACCTCCTTACCGCCGCGGCTACAACCAAATCCGGACCCAGGAAATAATCCTTAGGTATAGGAAAAAAGGGGAGCACGGCAGCCTAGAGATAAAAACGAGGTTTCACATGCCCCAGTCCTGTTCCGAAATGCATGACAGAGGATAAAAGACTTATCTGGATCTGCAGCCCCCCGGCAACCTTGTCTTGCCGCGGTTGGATCCCCGTGCTTGCAGCCCCCGGCAACTCTGGTTTGCCGGGGTTGGGATGCCGGTCCGTTTCCCTTCTTCCAAGTAGCTCAGCAAAAGTGCTCATGTGCCCTGCGAACCAAAGGAGGAGAGAAAAGAAACAGATAGACGCGCACTCGACCTCTAAGCTAGGGGTTAGTCGCTGCTGAGCACTATCAACCCTAACCAAGGAAGAGACTCGACCTAGCATGCATGCTATGACTTAGGGCGCCAGCGCTTCATTTATTTATGCTCAGGGTCTGCGTCTGGCTTTGTACAAAGGGTCACATGCCTTGCCGGCAATGCTTGTACAAAAGGTGGCTTGCTAAGAGGACCGACAAGCCGTGCCTTACGGGTAAAACTTGAGAAGATGTTCGATGTTCCAGGAGTTGCTCACTGGGACAGCATCTTCGGTCTCCAGGCGGACTGCGCCGGGCCTGGTGACTCGCATTACCCGATAAGGGCCTTCCCACTTCGACGTCAACTTGTTGGAATTCTTGGCCGACTGAACGCGCCGAAGAA
The DNA here is from genome assembly GCF_002575655.3 of Aegilops tauschii subsp. strangulata. Classification (NCBI taxonomy): domain Eukaryota; kingdom Viridiplantae; phylum Streptophyta; class Magnoliopsida; order Poales; family Poaceae; genus Aegilops; species Aegilops tauschii. The sequence continues at coordinate 182,387,440 of NC_053035.3, read as the reverse complement.
CAAGGTCGCCTTCCTCAAAGCTCCGGGCATGAACCTTGCGGCTATGGTAGCGGCGCAAGGCTTGCTGGTAGCGCGCTGCTCTCACAGCCGCCGGAAGACGATCTTCCTCAAGGAGTGTCGCGTCATCTTGGCGCAACTGCTCTTGCTCAAGCTCATCATAAGCGAGCACTCGAGGTGACCCGTATATGAGTTTTGTGAGGAGAACTGCTTCTGCCCCGTAGACCAGGGCAAAAGGTGTCTGGCTGGTGGCTCGATTTGGCGTCGTCCTGATCGACCAAAGAACCGCTGGCAACTCATCAATCCAGCGCCTTCCACTCTTGTGCAGCTTGTCAAAGGTCTTCGTTCTCAGGCCTCGCAACACTTCAGCATTTGCCCTCTCTGCTTGGCCGTTGCTCCGTGGGTGCGCCACGGAAGCAAAACAGACCTTGCTACCGAGGTCTTGAATGTACTACATGAAGGTGTGGCTTATTAACTGCGTGCCGTTGTCGGTGATGACTCTGTTTGGCACACCAAAACGGCAGACCAGTCCCTTGAAAAACTTGACGGTTGACTGAGCAGTCAGCTTTCTCACTGCTTCCACTTCCGGCCACTTTGTGAACTTGTCGATTGCAACATACAAGTACTCAAAGCCCCTGATAGAGGCAAAGGTGTCCCGTCTTTCGATGAGATGATGGATATCACTTTGGTGGAAGTCGACTTTGACGATCTGACTACGAACGTGCGAGGACGTCGCGCCTTAGCAATCGCTAAACCAACTCCGAGAGGTTATTGACCACACCGGAGCACGGTCAACCTGACCACGAGGGTCTATTTCCTGCGAGCAAACGAAGAACAAGCAAGAAACTGAGATTGCAATCTAGATATTGCGAATATAAGATGAAAGCTTTATTGATCAAGGCGGGGTTCTGTGACGCCTTTGTCTGGTCGTTGAACACAAACGAAGTACGCGAAGTTGCAGCTATGGCGAACTTTAATCTAAACAAAACCCAAAGTCTAAACGACGCCCTAAGGGCTGTATATATGGAGGAAGATGGGGGAATTTCGTGGCCCTTGGGGAAGGGGTCCGAAACCAACCCTATCTCTTGTTTCCCCACACATACGGACTTTAAAAACAGCCTATACTCAAGTATTTCGAAATTACATGGGCCTGGCCCAATAATAAGGTGACGCAGCACCTAGAATAGCCTCTGGACGAAAGTTATGAAGTAGCATCTTGTATATTTCGTCCGAGGCTTCATGCACGCATTATGGTGGCTTCAACGTCCTGAAATCATCACTTGTAACTCCGTTCTTGTTCCCCTTGCGCATGCCATCATCTCCATGCTTGTTCTTGCTCCAATGTTCATCCTTCTCCAACCTAGGCCCTTCATTTGTAAGCAAAACAAACGTATCCAATTTAGGCAGCATCATATTCTCATGAACATTAGAATCATTACCAAGAAACAAAAGTACCTGGTAATTTAATTGGCGTGCGCGAGCTCTAGTAATTGGTCCAGTATGTGTAGCAGCAGGGGCTGTGGGTGTAACAATGGTATTGATGTCCTCATCAGCCCCCGACAGCGCGAGGGAAAGGGCCCAGTATATCGAGCCCCCAGACCGAGAATGGCCAGGAGAGAGGGATTGTTTGAAGGGCTTGAGCTGGTTGATGAAGCTTCTCTGAATGGAACTGGCATGCTTCACACTTGGTTACTAGTGCCGTCGCATCCTGGAGGGCGGTGGGCCAGAAGAAACCTTGCTGGAACGCCTTCCCGGCAAGGGCCCTCGACCCTATGTGGGAGCCACACATGCCTCCATGTATCTCCGCCAACAGCTCCAGTCCTTCCTCCCCGGGGATGCACTTCAATTTCACACCGTTTGGCCTTCTCCTGTATAGGACGTCATCGACGAACTGGTACAGGGCGGACCGACGGGCTACTTTTTCAGCTTCTTCCTGCTCCTCAGGAAGCTCCCCTGTTTGGAGGAATTGGACGGTGTGCTGTGCCCATGCCGGAGCCTGGGGCTCGACGACAAGGGCCAAAGGCATTTCTTCCATCATGGGAGCGGCTGTCTCTACGGCCAGGGTTTGACGCCCCGCCGGAGGCAGTTGCTCTTGAGCAGGCTCAGCGTCCGCGGTAGCACCCTTGCTAGCGGCCCCGGGGGCTCGGTAGGAAAGTACTTGCCGGGACCTGACTTTCTCCGCTTGTTCTGCCCTGCTGATGGTTCGACGGATGGTTGAGTTAGCCGGAGCAAAAAGGTACCCGGTTCCACAGGTAGCTTGAATGCAGCACGCTTTGACAGGTAATCGGCGGTGTCGTTCTCCGCTCAGGGATGTGCTCCGCTTGGATACCGTCAAAGCGTTCCTCCAGCTTCCTCACCTCATCTACGTAAGCTTCCATCAATGGGCTCTGATTGACCTGTCTGACAACGAGCTGCGAGTCACCCCTGACGATGAGCTTCTTAACCCCGAGGTCTGCTGCGATCCTGAGACCGGCAAGCAATCCCTCATACTCAGCAGTGTTGTTGGTGGACATCTCCCTGGGGAAGTGCATTTGGATCACGTACTTGAGGTGCTCTCCGGTGGATGCGACGAGCAGCACACTGGCACCGGTGCCTTGCAGCGAGAAAGCTGTTGGGGATCGTAGCAGAATTTTAAAATTTCCTACGCATCACCAAGATCCATCTATGGAGTATACTAGCAACGAGGGGAAAGGAGTGCATCTACATACCCTTATAGATCGCGAGCGGAAGCGTTCAAGTGAACGGGGTTGATGGAGTCGTACTCGCCGTGATCCAAATCACCGATGACCGAGTGCCGAACGGACGGCACCTCCGCGTTCAACACACGTACGGAGCAGCGACGTCTCCTACTTCTTGATCCAGCAAGGGGGAAGGAGAGGTTGATGGAGATCCAGCAGCACGACGGCGTGGTGGTGGAAGTAGCGGGGATCCCGGCAGGGCTTCGCCAAGCACAAGCAGGAGGGAGAGGTGTTGCAGGGGGAGCGGGAGGCGCCAGGGGCTGTGTTGTTGCTGCCCTCCCTCCCCCTCACTATTTATAGGGGTCCTGAGAGGGCGCCGGCCACCCTGGAGATCCCATCTGAGGGGAGGGGGGCGGCGGCCAAGGGGGTGGCTTGCCCCCCAAGGCAAGTGGGGCGCCCCCCACCCCTAGGGTTTCCAACCCTAGGCGCAGGGGGAGGCCCAAGGGGGGCGCCCTAGCCCACTAAGGGCTGGTTCCCTTCCCACTTCAGCCCATGGGGCCCTCCGGGATAGGTGGCCCCACCCGGTGGACCCTCGGGACCCTTCCGGTGGTCCCGGTACAATACCGATAACCCCCGAAACTTTCCCGGTGGCCGAAACAGGATTTCCTATATATAATTCTTCACCTCCGGACCATTCCGGAACTCCTCGTGGCGTCCGGGATCTCATCCGGGACTCCGAACAACTTTCGGGTTTCCGCATACTAATATCTCTACAACCCTAGTGTCACCGAACCTTAAGTGTCTAGACCCTACGGGTTCGGGAGACATGCAGACATGACCGAGACGCCTCTCCGGTCAATAACCAATAGCGGGATCTGGATACCCATGTTGGCTCCCACATGTTCCACGATGATCTCATCGGATGAACCACGATGTCGAGGATTCAATCAATCCCGTATACAATTCCCTTTGTTAATCGGTACGTTACTTGCCTGAGATTCGATCGTCGGTATCCCAATACCTTGTTCAATCTCGTTGCCGGCAAGTCACTTTACTCGTACCGTAATGCAGGATCCCGTGGCTAACTCCTTAGTCACATTGAGCTCATTATGATGATGCATTACCGAGTGGGCCCAGAGATACCTCTCCGTCATACAGAGTGACAAATCCCAGTCTCGATCCGTGTCAACCCAACAGACACTTTTAGAGATACCCGTAGTGTACCTTTATAGTCACCCAGTTACGTTGTGACGTTTGGTACACCCAAAGCACTCCTACGGCATCCGGGAGTTACACGATCTCATGGTCTAAGGAAAAGATACTTGACATTGGAAAAGCTCTAGCAAACGAACTACATGATCTTTTGTGCTATGCTTAGGATTGGGTCTTGTCCATCACATCATTCTCCTAATGATGTGATCCCGTTATCAATGACATCCAATGTCCATAGTCAGGAAACCATGACTATCTGTTGATCAACGAGCTAGTCAACTAGAGGCTCACTAGGGACATGATGTGGTCTATGTATTCACACATGTATTACGATTTCCGGATAACACAATTATAGCATGAACAATAGACAATTATCATGAACAAGGAAATATAATAATAACCATTTTATTATTGCCTCTAGGGCATATTTCCAACAGTCTCCCACTTGCACTAGAGTCAATAATCTAGTTACATTGTGATGAATCGAACACCCATAGAGTTCTGGTGTTGATCATGTTTTGCTCTAGGGAGAGGTTTAGTCAACGGATCTGCTACATTCAGGTCCGTATGTACTTTACAAATATCTATGCCTCCATTTTGAACACTTTCACGAATGGAGTTGAAGCGACGCTTGATATGCCTGGTCTTCCTGTGAAACCTGGGCTCCTTGGCAAGGGCAATAGCTCCAGTGTTGTCACAGAAGAGAATCATCGGGCCCGACGCATTGGGAATCACCCCTAGGTTGGTAATGAACTCCTTCATCCAGATTGCTTCTTGCGCTGCCTCTGAGGCTGCCATGTACTCCGCTTCACATGTAGATCCCGCCACGACGCTTTGCTTGCAACTGCACCAGCTTACTGCCCCTCCATTCAAAATATACACGTATCCGGTTTGTGACTTAGAGTCATCCAGATCTGTGTCGAAGCTAGCATCGACGTAACCCTTTACGACGAGCTCTTCGTCACCTCCATAAACGCGAAACATATCCTTAGTCCTCTTCAGGTACTTCAGGATATTCTTGACCGCTGTCCAGTGTTCCATGCCGGGATTACTTTGGTACCTTCCTACCAAACTTACGACAAGGTTTACATCAGGTCTGGTACACAGCATGGCATACATAATAGACCCTATGGCCGAGGCATAGGGGATGACACTCATCTTTTCTCTATCTTCTGCCGTGGTCGGGCATTGAGCCGTGCTCAATTGCACACCTTGCAATACAGGCAAGAACCCCTTCTTGGACTGATCCATATTGAACTTCTTCAATATCTTGTCAAGGTACGTACTCTGTGAAAGACCAATGAGGCGTCTTGATCTATCTCTATAGATCTTGATGCCTAATATATAAGCAGCTTCTCCAAGGTCCTTATTGAAAAACACTTATTCAAGTAGGCCTTTATACTTTCCAAGAATTCTATATCATTTCCCATCAATAGTATGTCATCCACATATAATAAGAGAAATGCTACAGAGCTCCCACTCACTTTCTTGTAAACACAGGCTTCTCCATAAGTCTGTGTAAACCCAAACGCTTTGATCATCTCATCAAAACGAATGTTCCAACTCCGAGATGCTTGCACCAGCCCATAGATGGAGCGCTGGAGCTTGCATACCTTGTTAGCATTCTTAGGATCGACAAAACCTTCCGGCTGCATCATATACAATTCTTCCTTAAGAAAGCCGTTAAGAAATGCCGTTTTCACGTCCATTTGCCATATCTCATAATCATAGAATGCGGCAATTGCTAACATGATTCGGACGGACTTCAGCTTCGCTACGGGTGAGAAAGTCTCATCGTAGTCAACCCCTTGAACTTGTCGATAACCCTTAGCGACAAGTCAAGCCTTATAGATGGTCACATTACCATCCGTGTCTGTCTTCGTCTTAAAGATCCATTTATTTTCTATGGCTCGCCGATCATCGGGCAAGTCAGTCAAAGTCCATACTTCGTTTTCATACATGGATCCTATCTCAGATTTCATGGCTTCTAGCCATTTGTCAGAATCCGGGCCCGCCATTGCTTCTTCATAGTTCGAAGGTTCACCGTTGTCTAACAACATGATTTCCAGGACAGGGTTGCCGTACCACTCTGGTGCGGAACGTGTCCTTGTGGACCTTCGAAGTTCAGCAGTAACTTGATCCGAAGCTTCATGATCATCATCATTAACTTCCTCCCCAGTCGGTGTAGGCACCACAGGAACATCTTCCCGCGCTGCGCTACTTTCCGGTTCGGAAGGGGTGACTATCACCTCATCAAGTTCCACTTTCCTCCCACTCACTTCTTTCGAGAGAAACTCTTTCTCCTGAAAGGACCCATTCTTGGCAACAAAGATTTCGGATCTGAGGTAGAAGGTATACCCAATGGTTTCCTTAGGGTATCCTATGAAGACGCATTTTTCCGACTTGGGTTCGAGCTTTTCAGGTTGAAGTTTCTTGACATAAGCATCGCATCCCCAAACTTTTAGAAATGACAGCTTAGGTTTCTTCCCAAACCATAATTCATACGGTGTCGTCTCTACGGATTTCGACGGAGCCCTATTTAAAGTGAATGCGGCAGTCTCTAAAGCATAGCCCCAAAATGAGAGCGGTAGATCGGTAAGAGACATCATAGATCGCACCATATCCAATAGAGTGCGATTACGACGTTCGGATACACCGTTTCGCTGAGGTGTTCCAGGCGGCGTGAGTTGTGAAACGATTCCACATTTCCTTAAGTGCGTACCAAATTCGTGACTTCAATATTCTCCACCACGATCTGATCGTAAGAACTTTATTTTCCTGTCACGTTGATTCTCAACCTCACTCTGAAATTCCTTGAACTTTTCAAAGGTTTCAGACTTGTGTTTCATTAGGTAGACATACCCATATCTACTTAAGTCATCAGTGAGAGTGAGACATAACGATATCCTCCGCGAGCCTCAACACTCATTGGACCGCACACATCGGTATGTATGATTTCCCATAAGTTGGTTGCTCGCTCCATTGTTCCGGAGAACGGAGTCTTGGTCATCTTACCCATGAGGCATGGTTCGCACGTGTCAAATGATTCGTAATCAAGAGACTCCAAGTCCATCTGCATGGAGCTTCTTCATGCGTTTGACACCAATGTGACCAAGGCGGCAGTGCCACAAGTATGTGGGACTATCGTTATCAACTTTACATCTTTTGGTATTCACACTATGAATATGTGTAACATCACGTTCGAGATTCATCAAGAATAAACCATTGACCAGCGGGGCATGACCATAAAACATATCTCTCATATAAATAGAACAACCATTATTCTCGGATTTAAATGAGTAGCCATCTCGCATTAAACGAGATCCAGATACAATGTCCATGCTCAAAGCTGGCACTAAATAACAATTATTGAGGTTTAAAACTAATCCCGTAGGTAAATGTAGAGGCAGCGTGCCGACGGCGATCACATCGACCTTGGAACCATTCCCGACGCGCATCGTCACCTCGTCCTTTGCCAGTCTCCGCTTATTCCGCAGTTCCTGTTTTGAGTTACAAATATGAGCAACCGCACCGGTATCAAATACCCAGGAGCTACTACGAGTACTGGTAAGGTACACATCAATTACATGTATATCACATATACCTTTGGTGTTGCCGGCCTTCTTGTCCGCTAAGTATTTGGGGCAGTTCCGCTTCCAGTGACCACTTCCCTTGCAATAAAAGCACTCAGTCTCAGGCTTGGGTCCATTCTTTGACTTCTTCCCGGCAACTGCTTACCGGGCGCGGCAACTCCCTTGCCATCCTTCTTGAAGTTCTTCTTACCCTTGCCTTTCTTGAACTTAGTGGTTTTATTCACCATCAACACTTGATGTTCCTTTTCGATCCCCACCTCCGCTGATTTCAGCATTGAATATACCTCAGGAATGGTCTTTTCCATCCCTTGCATATTGAAGTTCATCACAAAGCTCTTGTAGCTCGGTGGAAGCGACTGAAGGATTCTGTCAATGACCGCGTCATCCGGGAGATTAACTCCCAGCTGAGACAAGCGGTTGTGTAACCCAGACATTCTGAGTATGTGCTCACTAACATAACTATTTTCCTCCATTTTACAGCTGAAGAACTTGTCGGAGACTTCATATCTCTCGACCCGGGCATGAGCTTGGAAAACCATTTTCAGCTCTTCGAACATCTCATATGCTCCATGTTTCTCAAAACGCTTTTGGAGACCCGGTTCTAAGCTGTAAAGCATGCCGCACTAAACGAGGGAGTAATCATCAGCACGTGATTGCCAAGCGTTCATAACGTCTTGGTTTTCTGGGATGGGTGCTTCACCTAGCGGTGCTTCTAGGACATAATCTTTCTTGGCAGCTATGAGGATGATCCTCAGGTTCCGGACCCAGTCCGTGTAGTTGCTGCCATCATCTTTCAGCTTGGTTTTCTCTAGGAACGCGTTGAAGTTGAGGACAACGTGGGCCATTTGATCTACAAGACATATTGTAAAGATTTTAGACTAAGTTCATGATAATTAAGTTCATCTAATCAAATTATTCAATGAACTCCCACTCAGATAGACATCCCTCTAGTCATCTAAGTGAAATATGATCCGAGTTAACTAGGCCGTGTCCGATCATCACGTGAGACGGACTAGTCAAGATCGGTGAACATCTCTATGTTGATCGTATCTTCTATACGACTCATGCTCGACCTTTCGGTCTTCCGTGTTCATCATGCTAGGCTCGTCAAGTCAACCTAAGTGTATTGCGTGTGTTCCGAGGCCATGTCTGTACATGCTAGGCTCGTCAAGTCAACCTAAGTGTATTGCGTGTGTTCCGAGGCCATGTTTGTACATGCTAGGCTCGTCAACACCCGTTGTATGCGAACGTTAGAATCTATCACACCCGATCATCACGTGGTGCTTCGAAACAACGAACCTTCGCAACGGTGCACAGTTAGGGGGAACACTTTCTTGAAATTATTATAAGGGATCATCTTACTTACTACCGTCGTTCTAAGCAAATAAGATGCAAAACATGATAAACATCACATGCAATCAAATAGTGACATGATATGGCCATTATCATTTTGCTCCTTTGATCTCCATCTTCGGGGCGCCATGATCATCTTCGTTACCGGCATGACACCATGATCTCCATCATTGTGTCTTCATGAAGTTGTCACGCCAATGATTACTTCTACTTCTATGGCTAACGCGTTTAGCAATAAAGTAAAGTAATTTACATGGCATTATTCAATGACACGCAGGTCATACAAAAAATAAAGACAACTCCTATGGCTCCTGCCGGTTGTCATACTCATCGACATGCAAGTCGTGATTCCTATTACAAGAATATGATCAATCTCATACATCACATATATCATTCATCACATCTTCTGGCCATATCACATCACAAGGCACGTGCTGCAAAAACAAGTTAGACGTCCTCTAATTGTTGTTGCAAGTTTTTACGTGGCTTGTATAGGTTTCTAGCAAGAACGTTTCTTACCTACGTAAAACCACAACGTGATATGCCAATTTCCATTTACCCTTCATAAGGACCCTTTTCATCGAATCCGTTCCGACTAAAGTGGGAGAGACAGACACCCGCTAGCCACCTTATGCAACTAGTGCATGTCAGTCGGTGGAACCTGTCTCACGTAAGCGTACGTGTAAGGTCGGTCCGGGCCGCTTCATCCCACAATACCGCCGAAACAAGATAAGACTAGTAGTGGCAAGAAAAATTGACAACATCTACGCCCACAACTGCTTCGTGTTCTACTCGTGCCTAGTAACTACGCATAGGCCTGGCTCATGATGCCACTGTTGGGGATCGTAGCAGAATTTTAAAATTTCCTACGCATCACCAAGATCCATCTATGGAGTATACTAGCAACGAGGGGAAAGGAGTGCATCTACATACCCTTGTAGATCGCGAGCGGAAGCGTTCAAGTGAACGGGGTTGATGGAGTCGTACTCGCCGTGATCCAAATCACCGATGACCGAGTGCCGAACGGACGGCACCTCCGCGTTCAACACACGTACGGAGCAGCGACGTCTCCTCCTTCTTGATCCAGCAAGGGGGAAGGAGAGGTTGATGGAGATCCAGCAGCACGACGGCGTGGTGGTGGAAGTAGCGGGGATCCCGGCAGGGCTTCGCCAAGCACAAGCGGGAGGGAGAGGTGTTGCAGGGGGAGAGGGAGGCGCCAGGGGCTGTGTTGTTGCTGCCCTCCCTCCCCCCACTATTTATAGGGGTCCTGGGGGGCGCCGGCCACCCTGGAGATCCCATCTGAGGGGGGGGCGGCGGCCAAGGGGGTGGCTTGCCCCCCAAGGCAAGTGGGGCGCCCCCCACCCCTAGGGTTTCCAACGCTAGGCGCAGGGGGAGGCCCAAGGGGGTGCCCCAGCCCACTAAGGGCTGGTTCCCTTCCCACTTCAGCCCATGGGGCCCTCCGGGATAGGTGGCCCCACCCGGTGGACCCCCGGGACCCTTCCGGTGGTCCCGGTACAATACCGATAACCCCCGAAACTTTCCCGGTGGCCGAAACAGGATTTCCTATATATAATTCTTCACCTCCGGACCATTCCGGAACTCCTCGTGGCGTCCGGGATCTCATCCGGGACTCCGAACAACTTTCGGGTTTCCGCATACTAATATCTCTACAACCCTAGTGTCACCGAACCTTAAGTGTCTAGACCCTACGGGTTCGGGAGACATGCAGACATGACCGAGACGCCTCTCCGGTCAATAACCAATAGCGGGATCTGGATACCCATGTTGGCTCCCACATGTTCCACGATGATCTCATCGGATGAACCACGATGTCGAGGATTCAATCAATCCCGTATACAATTCCCTTTGTCAATCGGTACGTTACTTGCCCGAGATTCGATCGTCGGTATCCCAATACCTTGTTCAATCTCGTTACCGGCAAGTCACTTTACTCGTACCGTAATGCAGGATCCCGTGGCTAACTCCTTAGTCACATTGAGCTCATTATGATGATGCATTACCGAGTGGACCCAGAGATACCTCTCCGTCATACGGAGTGACAAATCCCAGTCTCGATCCGTGTCAACCCAACAGACACTTTCAGAGATACCCGTAGTGTACCTTTATAGTCACCCAGTTACGTTGTGACGTTTGGTACACCCAAAGCACTCCTACGGCATCCGGGAGTTACACGATCTCATGGTCTAAGGAAAAGATACTTGACATTGGAAAAGCTCTAGCAAACGAACTACACGATCTTTTGTGCTATGCTTAGGATTGGGTCTTGTCCATCACATCATTCTCCTAATGATGTGATCCCGTTATCAATGACATCCAATGTCCATAGTCAGGAAACCATGACTATCTGTTGATCAACGAGCTAGTCAACTAGAGGCTCACTAGGGACATGATGTGGTCTATGTATTCGCACATGTATTACGATTTCCGGATGACACAATTATAGCATGAACAATAGACAATTATCATGAACAAGGAAATATAATAATAACCATTTTATTATTGCCTCTAGGGCATATTTCCAACAAAAGCCCCATCAAAGTACATGATCCAGTCGCAGTCTGCTCCCTTGCTGGGGAGAGTGGTCTCCTGGATTTCTTTGTCAGGCGTCGAGGTCCATTCTGCAATAAACTCAGCCAAGACTCTGCTCTGAATTGTCGAGGTACTTTCAAACCTTAAACCAAAGCTTGACAACTCCAAGGCCCATTCCACAATCCTTCCAGTCGCATCTGGGTTGTGCAGTATCCGTTGCAATGGGAGGCGGGTGACGACAGTGATCTCGTGGGCTTGAAAGTAATGACGTAGCTTCCTTGAGGCCATAAGGAGGCCGAAGAGCAATTTCTGCACACCGGAGTACCTTGATCTAGCTCCCTGCAAGAGGGAGCTAACAAAGTAAACCGGGTGCTGCATCATCTTCTTCTTCTGCACCACCTCACTTGACTATGCGGGCACCGCCTCGGTGGCATCAGACTCTGCCGGGGACCTTGCCTTGCCGGCACCAGGCCCTGCCGGGGGAATCTTGGGCTTGCCATCCGCTGGTTCTGCCGCCGTCACTGCCTCCTCATTGACCTCCCTCTGTGCCACCAGCGCGGCGCTGACCACTTGATTCATCGCCGCCAGATACAGCAGCAACGACTCTTGTGGTTTAGGCACAACCAGTATTGGCGTGGAGGAAAGGTATTTCTCCAGATCCTGCAATGCTGCCTGGGCTTCTAGGGTCCATTCCATTGGGCCTGCCTTCTTCAAGATTTTGAAGAAAGGAAGGGCGCGCTCGGCGGACTTGGAGATGAATCGGCTCATGGCGGCAATGCAGCCAGTGAGCCGACGCACATCCTTGATCCGCTTAGGCGCCTCAATCTGCTCAATAGCCTTGATCTTATCTGGGTTTGCCTCGATCCCGCGCTGCAACACAAAGAACCCGAGAAGCTTGCCGGATGGAACGCCGAAGACACACTTCTCAGGGTTTAGCTTGAGGTTGATCTTGCGCATGTTGGTAAATGTCTCTTCCAGATCTTGCACAAGAGTTGGCCCATCCTTGGTTTTGACCACTATGTCATCCATGTATGCCTCCATATTTCTATGGAGCTGAGGTTCAAAACCAATTTGGACTACTCTTGCGAACGTTGAACCAGCACTCTTCAACCCGAAAGGCATCCGTAAAAAGCAATACGTACCACATGGGGTGATGAATGCTGTCTTCTCTTCATCCTCTCTTGTCATGAAGATCTGGTGGTAGCCTGAGTAGGCGTCGAGGAATGATAAGAGATCACACTCGGCCGTGGAGTCAACAATCTGGTTGATGTGCGGCAACGGGAAGGGGTCCTTAGGACAAGCCTTATTGATATCTGTGTAATCAATACACAGCCTCCACTTCCCATTCGCCTTGCGCACCACTACCGGATTGGCCAACCACGTCGGGTGGAGCACTCCTCTCACCAAACCTGCCGCTTCCAACTTCTTGATCTCTTCTGTGATGAATTCCTGCCTCTCCAGAGCCTGCTTTCTGACCTTCTGTTTGACGGGCCGCGCGTGGGGGCAGATAGCTAGGTGGTGCTCAATCACCTCCCTGGGAACACCGGGGATGTCGGATGCTTGCCATGCAAACACGTCGATATTCGCCCGCAGGAAGGTGACGAGCGCGCCTTCCTATTTGCTGTCGAGGGTGGAGCCTATGGTGAAGGCCCCTCCCGTGCCATCCTCCTTGATGGGCACCTTCTCGGTCTGCGGCGGCACGACCCTGGATCTTTTTCTCTTGTCGGTAGAGCTTTCTGGCACGTCCTCAACGGTAGCACAACACTCCGAGGAGGTGCGCTTGCCGGAGTGGGTGCGAGAGGTCTTGCCGGGCTTTTTCTTCCCTCCCGGGCCTTCAGCGGCAGGAGCAGGTGCCTTGACGGCAGCTGCTGCAACTGCTTCCCGGTAGAGTTGGTCGGCGCAGATCAGCGCGTCCTTCTTGTCGGAGGGGACGGAGATGATGGTCAACGGCCCGGGCATCTTTAGCATGTTGTAGGCGTAGTCTGACGCCGCCATGAACTTGGCTAGTGCCGGGCGGCCGAGCATCCCGTTGTAGGGAAAGGGGATCTCGGCCACGTCGAACACGATCCTCTCCGTCCTGTAGTTCAACTCTCCTCCAAATGTCACGGGCAGTGTGACCTTTCCCTTCGGCTGGCTCCTCCCCGGATTGACCCCTTGAAACGTGCCCGTTTCCTCGAGGTCTCCATCAGGGATTTGCAACTTTTTGATCACGACAGGCGAGATCAGGTTCAGGCCGGCCCCGCCGTCAACCAACATCTTGTTCACCCTGAGGTTGCGTATCGTTGGTGAGACCAACAATGGCAAACACCCGACCGCGGTAGTGCGGTCAGGGTGGTCCTCGACGTCAAAGATGAGGGGCGTGCTGGACCACTTCAGCGGCTTCTGTGCGTCGAACGACGGCTCTGCTGCTATAATCTCACGCGCCCACTGCTTGAGCTGGCGGTGAGAGGTATGCAGCGAGGCGCCGCCATCGACGCACATGGCCTCTGTAGCCTTCTGGAACCCTTGCTCACCAGACTCATCGTCCTCGTCGTGATCATTGTCTTTTTGTTTCTTGTCGCGGCCCCGGGCGGGACTCTCTTGCTGGTTGTCCTTGCCGGGGCGGCCTTCTTGGCCGCCACGCTTCTTGCCGGATCCCTCCGCACCGTCCTGGTCCTTCTCCTTGTCCCGCCTCTCATACTCAGCCTTTTGCTTCTCAGCAAGCAGCTCGACTTGCCGGCAGTTCTGGAGGTCGTGGCCCTTGGTGCAGTGGATCTTGCAGTATTGCTTGCCGGAGCTTCCTGGCTTGTCAGTAGCCGCCAAGGCCCGGCAGGCGGCGCACCCGGCAATCTCCTAGCCGGGGGCGTCTGCCTTGACCTTCTTGCCGGCACCGGTGTCGTCAGATCCCTCAACGGCAAGCACACCCTTGCCTTTGCGTTTCTTGTTGCGACGCCGGCCCTTCTTCGTCGGGGTAGCGGCGTCTTCATCGGTAGAGTCGGTTTCCGCGCCGGCGTCTTCGCCGGGGTACTTCCTTCCCTCTTCAGCCCGGGCGCACCTATCGGCTAGAACGTAGAGCTCGGCCACATCCTTAACTTTAGTCATCGCCAGCTCTTCGCGCATCTTGCGATTGCGCACGTTCTGGTGGAACGCGCTAATCACAGCGGCGGGATGAACGTCGGGGATGTTGTACTGCACCCGGCTGAATCTCTGGATGTACTTGCACAGGGTCTCCCCTTCCTTCTGGGGAATGATATGCAGATCATTGGCCTGGCCATGAGCTTGGTGGCCTCCTGTGAAGGCGCCAACGGACTCATGGCACAGATCCGACCAAGAAGATATGGAATCCACCGGCAAATGCATCAACCAAGACATCACATTGGGCTTGAGCGCCAGCGGGAAATATTTGGCGAGCACCTTGTCGTCGCGAGCCCCAGCAGCCTGCATCGCGATGGTATAGATGCTGAGGAACTCGGACGGATGGGTCTTGCCAGTGTACTTCTCACCGACGTCGGGCTTGAACGTGCGGTGGGACGGCCACTGGAACTGCTGCAGCTCACGGGTAAAGGCCGGGCAGCCCACCTCGTAAGGTAGGCCACCGGAGCCCCCCGGTGCTAGGTGGTCCATAGCGGGTCCCGCCCACTTGTCCGACTAGCGGCGCGTTTCGCGCCGACGCTCGACGGTGGTTCGAGCGTCTTCGTGAGCTCGTTCCCAAAGGACCTGGCGCTGGTCGCGGAGGGTCCGCGGGTCAGACGACGCTATGGAGATGTTATCAAAAGTGTCGTCACGACGGGCTGACGCCCGCGGCGGCTGGCGAGGAGGAGGACAGTGCACCGTGGCCGCAGCTCCCCCGGTCCTCCCAGCGCCATCATGTGGTGGCTCGGTGGAGCGCCGACCCGAGGGCCCCGCCGGTCGCGGATCGTCTTTGTTGGCGACGGCGACGAGGCTCCGGATGGTGGCCCTCCACTCGTCGAGCTTCTTCGCAGAAGGAGGGAAGTCGAGGAGCAGCTGCGCGCGCGCCCAAGCTTCCGCTGGTGTGGGCGGCGGCGACAGCTGCATGGATCGCGGCGCGCTTCGGCTTCTAACTATGTTAGAAGGAGCTCCGTTGCGACCCAGCGGCTGCGTGCCATTTTCGCCAGCGCTTCGGCGAGCGTGCTGAACCCCTTCATCTTGCGGATGACGCACAGGGCTCTTCCCACGGCGGTGCCCAGGGTCACCAACGTGGTGACGCTGCTCGGCGCGCACACCATGGGAAGAACGCGCGGTGGTCGCCGGTTTGGGCGTCCTGGAGGTCGCTGCGCCGCCCGGAGGTGGCACAACGACACCCCTGGAGGGCCCCGCGCCGCCTGCGGGGGGCCCAGCTCCGTCTTTGGATCCGGCGACGCGTAGCTGGTCGTCTGACACGCGAACGGCGCCGCTCGCCAGGCTCCGACTACCTGGGCGATGCTGGTGCTCGCGGACCGCGGCCCGGGACCTGTCCGCAACCGGTCCACTGCTCGTCTGCACCGGCACAGGCCGTTCGGCTCCCAACGAGCCGATCGCCGTGGCCGTCTTCTTCTTAGGAGCCATGGCGACGAAGAACTGCTAGGCAAACTACTAGACCAGATTCTCACAATTGCGCCCCCTACCTGGCGCGCCAACGATGTCGGTGTGAAATGACACCTATGGGATCACAAGAATCCCTACTACGGTTGCCGGGGCGTGGGGTTGTGAGAAGAGCAGGGCTAGTAGACAGCACAAGGATCATTTACCCAGGTTCGGGCCGCGAGGATGCGTAAAACCCTAGTCCTGCTTTGGTGGGTGTATTTCAGAGAGTTCTTGAGCTCCCGAACTAGCTATGGTCTGTGCGTGGTTCGATCCTTCTCCGGTATGCTATGGGCCTCCTTTTATAGTTGGAAGGGGCTGGCACAGTGGCACACATGAGGTGGAAAGGCGTACAATGCCCAGAGCTTATCGCTCGTATTACAGGACAAGACACATTTAATGCGTCGATTAGGTGTCCCCTTGCTTTATTTGGGACGGGGGCGAGGCCCGTCCCGTCTGTCGCCGCTCCTCCTTGCTTTGACACGCGCCCTGGCCAGCGATGCGTGCGGCGCCATGTAGGCAGGCGGGCAGCTGAGGTGGCGCGGTAGTGGAGCCTTCACGAAGATCTGCATGCCGCCACGCAGGCGCTCGATGAGTTGGCTTGGGAGCTGCATGTTGCCACGCAGGTGTCCGCCCAGCTGGTGGGGCTGGCAGCGTCATGTGAAGTGCGGTGGAAGTTTGGTCGGCGCGGGCCTGGCGGTAGCCCTGCTCGCGTCCTTGGCGAGGGCCTTGCCGGGTGACCCGGCAAGGGTCTTGCCGTGTGGCCCGGCAAGGGTTTTGCCACGGCGCGTTGTCGTCCCCGGCAAGGACCTTGCCGAGGGTCTGGTGGCCTTCCTCGGCAAGGATCTTGCCGAGGATCGTCGTTTTCTAATCCTCATCTGATCTTGAATATGTCTTCACAAAGATCTGCATGCCACCACAGAGGTGCCTTACCGAGCCCTGGCCCCACGTGGATGACGGTGTTGGGGACCGTGGGCTCAAGGGTGGCTCGGTCTGTTGGTGTGGGGCGAGCTGCCCCGGCAAGGGTCTTGCCGGGGCTGCTGAGGCTGCCCTGGCAAGGGTCTTGCTGGGGGAACCTTCTTCGTCCCTCTGCTCCTTGTGGTCTTGGCCTTGGCGTTGCTCTGATTATCTTGGGCTTCGGTCTTACCTTGGCTCACCTCACCTGTTCTGCTTGGCATGACCGTAGGCGCGTGCCCGTGCACAGGTATAGGGGCACAAAAATGCACCCCTCTTTTTGTACACCGACAGATGATCTTCATGAAAGTTTTTATTATATTCTTCTTGGATATCTGATAGAGGCAAAGGTGTCCCGTCTTTCGATGAGATGATGGATATCGCTTTGGTGGAAGTCGACTTTGACGATCCGACTACGAACGTGCGAGGACGTCGCGCCTTAGCAATCGCTAAGCCAACGCCGAGAGGTTATCGACCACGCCGGAGCACGATCAACCTGACCACGAGGGTCTGTTTCCTGCGAGCAAACGAAGAACAAGCAAGAAACTGAGATTGCAATTTGGATATTGCGAATATAAGATGAAAGCTTTATTGATCAAGGTGGAGTTCTGTGACGCCTTTGTCTGGTCGCTGAACACAAACGAAGTACGCGAAGTTGCAGCTATGGCGAACTTTTAATCTAAACAAAACCCAAAGTCTAAACGACGCCCTAAGGGCTGTATATATGGAGGAAGAGGGGGGAATTTCGTGGCCCTTGAGGAAGGGGTCCGAAACCAACCCTATCTCTTGTTTCCCCACACATACGGACTCTAAAAACAGCCTATACTTATGTATTTCGAAATTACATGGGCCTGGCCCAATAATAAGGTGACGCAGCACCTAGAATAGCCTCTGGACGAAAGTTATGAAGTAGCATCTTGTATATTTCGTCCAAGGCTTCATGCACGCATTATGATGGCTTCAACGTCTTGAAATCATCACTTGTAACTCCGTTCTTGTTCCCCATGCGCATGCCATCATCTCCATGCTTGTTCTTGCTCCAATGTTCATCCTTCTCAAAGCTAGGCCCTTCATTTGTAAGCAAAACAAATGTATCCAATTTAGGCAGCATCATATTCTCATGAACATTAGAATCATTACCAAGAAACGAAAGTACCTGGTAATTTAATTGGCGTGCGCGAGCTCTAGTAATTGGTCCAGTATGTATAGCAGCAGGGGCTGTGGGTGTAACAATGGTATTGATGTCCTCATCATCCTCCCCTTCTTGAAATGAAGTCGTCCTCGACGGAAGCTCATCTTCCTCACCCAAATAAGGCTTCAAATCTGCAATGTTAAAAGTGGGACTAAGCCCAAAATCTGCAGGCAGCTCAAGTTTATATGCATTATCATTTATTTTCTCTAACACCTTAAAAGGACCATCAGCACGTGGCATTAGCTTTGATTTGCGCAAATCAGGAAATCTATCCTTACGCAAATGTAACCAAACAAGATCTCCAGGTGCAAACACAACATGTTTTCTACCCTTATCTCCAGCAAGTTTATATTTAGCATTCATACGCTCAATGTTTTCCTTATTAACTCCTGCATTTTTAAGATCAATTCAGCATGTTGTTTAGCATCAAAATTAACCTTCTCCGAAGATGGAAGAGGCAACAAATCAATAGGTGCACGAGGTAGGAAACCATACACAATTTCGAAAGGGCACATCTTAGTAGTAGAATGCAATGAACGATTATAAGCAAACTCAATATGAGGCAAGCATTCTTCCCACATTTTCTTATTATTCTTCAAAACAGCCCTAAGCATAGTAGACAATGTTCTATTGACTACTTCAGTTTGTCCATCAGTTTGGGGGTGACAAGTAGTACTAAAAAGCAGTTTAGTCCCAAACTTAGCCCATAAACATCTCGAAAAGTGGCTAAGAAATTTAGTATCATGATCGGAAACAATAGTATTTGGCACACCATGCAAGCGAATAATTTCACGAAAGAACAAATCAGCAACATTAACAGCATCATCGCTTTTGTGACATGGTATAAACTGTGCCATTTTCGAGAATGATAGAGGCAAAGGTGTCCCGTCTTTCGATGAGATGATGAATATCGCTTTGATGGAAGTCGACTTTGACGATCCGACTACGAACGTGCGAGGACGTCGCGCCTTAGCAATCGCTAAACCAACTCCGAGAGGTTATCGACCACGCCGGAGCACGATCAACCTGACCACGAGGGTCTGTTTCCTGCGAGCAAACGAAGAACAGGCAAGAAACTGAGATTGCAATCTGGATATTGCGAATATAAGATGAAAGCTTTATTGATCAAGGTGGGGTTCTGTGACGCCTTTGTCTGGTCGCTGAACACAAACGAAGTACGCGAAGTTGCAGCTATGGCGAACTTTTAATCTAAACAAAACCCAAAGTCTAAACGACGCCCTAAGGGCTGTATATATGGAGGAAGAGGGGGGGAATTTCGTGGCCCTTGAGGAAGGGGTCCGAAACCAACCCTATCCCTTGTTTCCCCACACATACGGACTCTAAAAACAGCCTATACTTATGTATTTCGAAATTACATGGGCCTGGCCCAATAATAAGGTGACGCAGCACCTAGAATAGCCTCTGGACGAAAGTTTTGAAGTAGCATCTTGTATATTTCGTCCAAGGCTTCATGCACGCATTATGGTGGCTTCAACGTCCTGAAATCATCACTTGTAACTCCGTTCTTGTTCCCCATGCGCATGCCATCATCTCCATGCTTGTTCTTGCTCCAATGTTCATCCTTCTCAAAGCTAGGCCCTTCATTTGTAAGCAAAACAAATGTATCCAATTTAGGCAGCATCATATTCTCATGAACATTAGAATCATTAGCAAGAAACGAAAGTACCTGGTAATTTAATTGGCGTGCGCGAGCTCTAGTAATTGGTCCAGTATGTATAGCAGCAGGGACTGTGGGTGTAATAATTGTATTGATGTCCTCATCAGAGAATCTATCCACGACAACAAATATGCTATCCCTCCCCTTCTTTGTTCGAGGTAAACCTAAAACAAAGTCCATAGATATATCCTCCCAAGGAACACTAGGTACAGGCAAAGGCATATATAAACCATGAGGATTGAGTCGTGACTTAGCTTTTTGACATGTAGTGCAGCGAGCAACAAAACGATCAACATCCCGTCTCATCTTTGGCCAAAAGAAATGTGTAGCAAGTACGTCCTCCGTCTTCTTCACGCCAAAGTGTCCCATTAATCCTCCGCCATGCGCCTCCTGCAACAACAGAAGACGAAGAGAGCTAGCTGGAATGCATAGCTTGTTAGCACGGAACACAAATCCATCATTAACGACAAACTTGTTCCAGGTTCTTCCTTCTTTACAATTCTGCAATACATCTTTAAAATCAGCATCATGCACATATTGATCTTTGATGGTCTCCAAACCAAATATTTTGAAGTCAAGTTGTGAAAGCATAGTATAGCGACGAGACAATGCATCAGCAATAACATTTTCTTTACCCTTCTTGTGTTTAATGACATAAGGGAAAGTTTCAATGAATTCAACCCATTTAGCATGTCTACGATTCAGTTTAGCTTGACTTTTAATATGTTTCAAAGATTCATGATCAGAATGTATAACAAATTCTTTGGGCCATAAATAATGTTGCCATGTTTCTAAAGTCCGAACAAGAGCATATAGTTCTTTATCATAAGTAGAATAATTCAGACTAGGCCCACTCAATTTTTCAGAAAAGTATGCAACAGGTTTGCCATCTTGTAATAACACACCTCCTAATCCAATGCCACTAGCATCACATTCAAGCTCAAAAGTCTGATTAAAATCAGGAAGTTGGAGTAAAGGAGCATGTGTCAACTTATCTTTCAATACCGTGAAGGCTTCTTCCTGTGCGGTACCCCAAACAAAAGGCACATCCTTCTTTGTAAGCTCGTTGAGAGGTGCAGCAATGGTGCTAAAATCTCTCACAAAACGCCTATAGAAACCAGCGAGTCCAAGAAAACTCCGCACTTGTGTGACCGTTTTGGGCTGCGGCCAACTCTCAATAGCTTCAATCTTGGCTTTATCAACTTCAATTCCCTGTGGAGTAACAACATAGCCAAGAAAAGATACTCGGTCGGTGCAAAAGGTGCACTTCCCAAGGTTACCAAACAAACGTGCATCACGTAGAGCAATAAAAACAGCACGTAAATGTTCCAAATGTTCTTCCAAAGATTTGCTATAAATCAGTATATCATCAAAATAGACCACCACAAATCGTCCAATGAAAGCACGTAAAACTTCGTTCATTAGTCTCATGAAAGTACTAGGTGCATTAGTTAACCCAAAAGGCATGACTAACCACTCATATAAACCAAACTTAGTTTTAAATGCAGTTTTCCATTCATCTCCCAATTTCATACGAATTTGATGGTATCCACTACGCAAATCAACTTTGGAGAATATTGTAGAGCCACTCAATTCATCAAGCATATCATCGAGCCTAGGAATAGGATGACGATAACGAATAGTAATATTATTAATGCCTCTACAATCAACACACATACGCGACGTACCATCCTTTTTAGGCACGAGTATAATAGGAACAGCACAAGGACTAAGAGATTCGCGTATATAACCTTTGTCGAGCAGCTCCTGTACTTGACGCATAATCTCCTTCGTCTCCTCTGGATTGGTACGGTATGGTGCACGGTTGGGTAGCGATGCACCGGGAATTAAGTCAATTTGATGCTCAATCCCTCGAATAGGTGGTAATCCCGGTGGCACGTCTTGTGGGAAGACGTCAGCGAACTCCTGCAAAATGTGAGTGACAGCAGGGGGCAAAGAGGAAGGCACGTCCTCGAATGAAAATAATGCCTCTTTGCACACAAAAGCATAGCAAACAGATTTGCTGAAATCTAGTTCATCAATATCAGATTTTGTGGCAAGTAAACATGCACTTTTCAATTTAATTTCAGAAACAACACTAGATGGTTTATTATTAGGTTTCATTTGTTGCTCAAATTCCTTTGCCACAATCTGATTTTCACTCTTATTTTTCTCCTGTTTTGCTTTATTAGCTCTATTAATGTCATCTTTCAAAATGGAATCAGGAGTCATAGGAAGCAAAGTAATATTTTTATCCTTATGAACAAGAGTATACTGATTGTTTCTACCATGGTGTACAGAATTTTTATCAAATTGCCATGGTCTACCTAGTAATAAGGAACATGCTTGCATGGGTACCACATCACAATCAACATAATCAGCATATGTAGAGATACTAAAATGCACACGAACAGTACGTGTTACCTTAACCTTGCCGCTGTTGTGGAACCATTGGATGTAGTAAGGATGTGGATGTGGTCTTGTGGTGAGAGATAGCTTCTCCACCATCTCCATGCTAGCCAAGTTGTTACAGCTCCCTCCATCGATGATGACGCGAACAGAACGTTCCTTCACAACTCCCTTTGTATGGAACAAATTATGCCTCTGATTTTGCTCTGCTTGTGTGACCTGCACACTCAAAACACGTTGAGCAACTAAACATTCATACCTGTCAGCGTCTTCAGGAGCCATGTATTGCGTCTCATTTTTAGAATCATCTCCACCATGTTCTTCACGTGTAATAAGAGCCAAAGTCTCATCATCATAGTCACTAGCGGACTCATACCCACCATCCTCAGTAGCAATCATGACACGCTGAGATTTGCATTCTCTCGCAAAATGTCCTCTTCCCTTACAACGTCGACAAATAATATCACTTGTGTGCCCTGTCGATGCCATGGAAGAAGAAGAGCTCTGCGCAGGCCCGGCAGGGGTGCTCTTGGCAGAGAGTGGTGGTTGTGCCTGCTTTCTTGTATCACGGCTGGAGGTGGCACCTGATGGAGGTGATGGTGAAGTGGAAGTAGAAGATGCACGCGGTGTCCATGATGAAGGTCGACCTGCAGAAAAGTTAGTTCGCGCCAATGGCTGTCGATCCTGCACTTCACGTTCAGCTTTACAAGCAAGATGGAATAAACGAGTGGTATTATTATAATCCTTATACTCTAGAATGGTCTGAATCTCTTTATTTAATCCACCCATAAAACGTGCAAGCATAGCTTCATTCTCCTCAACAATACCACATCTAATCATGCCAGTTTGTAATTCCTGATAATATTCTTCTACAGAATTTTTCCCTTGTCTTAAACCCTGCAGGTTTTGAAGTAATTCACGTTGATAATATGGTGGAACCCAACGAGTACGCATAGCAGTTTTCAAAGCAGCCCAAGTAGCTGGAACAGGATATAATCTACAATGTTCAGACCACCAAACACATGCAAAGCTAGTGAAAGCACAAACAGCAGCAGGAACACGTCTCTCCTCAGGATATTGTAAACATGTAAATCGTTGTTCAGTTTCTAACTCCCAAGTAAGATATATATCAGGAACATATCTACCCTCAAATGGTGGAATATTCAATTTCAGTTTAGGGAGATGGTCATGATCTCGTACCTGAGGTGGTGGTGCCGGCCTACCGTTGCGAATATATACCTGAGGTCGACCTGCTGGTGGTGGTGCTGGTGGCTGCACGTAGTTCTGATTTTGATCAACCTCATCCTCATAATCGCCCGCATAATCGTCATCCTCCTCAGCCGCCGCAGGAGCAGGAGCCAAAGAAGCATCAACAGTAGGTGCAGCAGCACCCGAATTTTGACCAATCTCAAGTGGAACGCGCTGTGCCCGTCCCACTTGATTTGGAAGGCGGCGTTGGAGATGTGGTTGTTGTTGTTGTAGAGGTGCGACATGTGCAGCCGGTGGTGGTTGGGGAAGACGCTTGAGTAATTCAGTAAACTTGTTATCCAGCTTTGTCTCAAACGACTTCTCCACGGCATCTATCTTCTCCATAGCCTCTTCAAATCTGTTTAGCACATCTCCCACCTGGCCACTCATCATTTGCTGAAATTTATCATGCAACTCCTTGTTCGTCATGTTCTCCCAATCAGTCTCATCGGCTTGTGAACCTGCCATGGTTAGCAGCAATAGAAACACAAAAGAATATGATCCTGCAGACTACTAGAAGTGGTGGTGATGGTGGTGTGTCACAAAACCTTCAAGCGAATCTCAAATTCTTACCAGTTCTTACCCAGCAGCAGGTGGTGATCGGCAACCGTTGTAGTCAAAAACTCTCAAAGCTTGGATATAGCGATTACCAGCGAGAGTCAAACGCACGATGTAGATGTATGTGGAGCTGGGAAGGCTTATAATATGGTAGCAAAAATGGTAAGCAATAATCAATTCAGAGATGCAAAGTTGAATAAACGCTCAACGACGGTACTGTGCTGGTCCTAGGCTAGACCGTGCTAGAGACGCGAGCCTAGAACACTAACAAAATCACGGCGCTGCACGTAAACAAGGGAAAAGCACACTCTGGAAATTTTTTTTTCGCTCTTTTTTTTTTGCGCTCTTTTTTTTTGCGCTCCTCTTTTTTTTTTGCGAAAAATCACTATAATGGCGAGTGTCTCAAAACTCTTCCCAGGTCAAACTGACAGGATGGGCACAAAATGTTTTGACTATTTTTTTTCGGAAATCAGGGCAGCGACGACGAAAAAGTGCGACAAAAAATCACTATGATGGCGAGTGTCTCAAAACACTCCCCGGGACCTAAAAATAGGATAGGGAAAAATATTTTTGGTTGCCGAAATTTTGGCCTAAAAACTGCCCGGGGGTCTCCAGTCCTACTCAGGCAAGGAAACACGAAACGGAAAATAGATGGATCTCTAAAACAAACCGAATATGAAAAGAACTCGGATTGGTGGTGGATATATGGTGGTAGGATATGGCAGCGGTGGTGGTATATGGTAGCGGTGGTGGTATATGGATACGGATCGGTGGTGGTCTATGGATACGGATTGGTGGTGGTATATGGATACGGATTCAGAGCGGTGGCGGATAAGCAATAGTGGTAGATGGCAAGGCGATGATGATGGTGCGGCGGCGGCGTGACTACTTATGACCAGAACTCGAAACTCTAAAAGACTAGACTCTAAGACCAGCAACTTGACACGACGATGCAACCGCAAATTCAACAAAGCAAAACCCCTAAAAAGATTATGCAAAGGCTCAGATTGGTTCGGATATACTAAACTAACCCTAATTTTTTTTGTGGCTTTTTCATGGACTGTAGGTATGAAGAACAGACTCGATCTAAACTACGAAAAACTGTAAAATCCCACCGAGCAACCTGGAAATTTGATACCACTTGATAGAGGCAAAGGTGTCCCGTCTTTCGATGAGATGATGGATATCGCCTTGATGGAAGTCGACTTTGACGATCCGACTACGAATGTGCGAGGACGTCGCGCCTTAGCAATCGCTAAACCAACTCCGAGAGGTTATCGACCACGCCGGAGCACGATCAACCTGACCACGAGGGTCTGTTTCCTGCGAGCAAACGAAGAACAAGCAAGAAACTGAGATTGCAATCTGGATATTGCGAATATAAGATGAAAGCTTTATTGATCAAGGTGGAGTTCTGTGACGCCTTTGTCTGGTCGCTGAACACAAACGAAGTACGCGAAGTTGCAGCTATGGCGAACTTTTAATCTAAACAAAACCCAAAGTCTAAACGACGCCCTAAGGGCTGTATATATGGAGGAAGAGGGGGGAATTTCGTGGCCCTTGAGGAAGGGGTCCGAAACCAACCCTATCTCTTGTTTCCCCACACATACGGACTCTAAAAACAGCCTATACTTATGTATTTCGAAATTACATGGGCCTGGCCCAATAATAAGGTGACGCAGCACCTAGAATAGCCTCTGGACGAAAGTTATGAAGTAGCATCTTGTATATTTCGTCCAAGGCTTCATGCACGCATTATGATGGCTTCAACGTCTTGAAATCATCACTTGTAACTCCGTTCTTGTTCCCCATGCGCATGCCATCATCTCCATGCTTGTTCTTGCTCCAATGTTCATCCTTCTCAAAGCTAGGCCCTTCATTTGTAAGCAAAACAAATGTATCCAATTTAGGCAGCATCATATTCTCATGAACATTAGAATCATTACCAAGAAACGAAAGTACCTGGTAATTTAATTGGCGTGCGCGAGCTCTAGTAATTGGTCCAGTATGTATAGCAGCAGGGGCTGTGGGTGTAACAATGGTATTGATGTCCTCATCAATATCTATCACTTTGGAACTAATTTTCATATGTTGCTTTTGATAAGCTCAAACAAATATAACTGAAGATCATGAGCATAATTTTTTTCTTTCTCTCAAATTAATTGAAGTGAAGCAAGAGAGAATTCTTGAAATTTTTACTAACTCTCAATTAAATCTAAGTGAAGAAAGAGAGCATTTCTTAAAAAATAGTAAAGCACACCGTGCTAAAAAAGATATAAGTGAAGCACTAGAGCAAGTCCATAGCTCATAAAAATTTAAGTGAAGCATAGAGAGCAATTCTAACAAGTCATGACATAATTTTGGCTCTCTCAAATAGGCGTGTCCAGCAAGGAATCAAGACTTAAAACACAAAATAAAACAAGCAAAGACTCATATCATACAAGAAGCTCCAAGCAAAACACATAGTATGTGACAAATAAAAATATAGCTTCGAGTAAAATACCGATGGTCGTTAGAAGAAAGAGGGGATGCCACTCGGGGCATCCCCAAGCTTAGTTGCTTGCTCTCTGGATAATAGCTTGGGATGCCGGGGCATCCCCAAGCTTAGGCTCTTCTTACTCCTTATTCCTTCATCCATCGTAAGATAACCCAAAACTTGAAAACTAATATTCAAAAAAAACTTGAAAACTTCAATCACACAAAACTCAACAAAACCTTCGTGAGATCCATTAGTAAAAGAAAGCAAATCACTACTATAAGTGTTGTATCAAACCAATTCATATTTGTTTTTGAATTATATCTACTGTATTCCAACTTTTCTATGGCAAAAACTCATTAAAGAAAACCATAGAGCCATCAAAACAAGCATACAACGCAAAGAAAACAGAATCTGTCAAAAACAGAACAGTCTGTAGCAATCTGACTAATTCAAAAACTTCTGAAACTCCAAATATTCTGAAAAACTAGGACTTCCTGAGCAATTAGTATATTAATCTTCCGCAAAAGGAATTGGCATTTTATCACGCTCTGGTAAAAATGAGAATTGTTTTCGTGAGAGCAAAAGTTTCTGTTTTTCAGCAAGATCAAACAACTAGCACCAAGAAGATCCTAAAGGCTTTACTTGGCACAAACACTAATTAAAACACACAAAAAAACAATCATAATAGTAGCATAATTGTGTAAACACTCAAGAACAGAAAGCAAAAAGCAAAAATAAATTTTATTCATTGGGTTGCCTCCCAACAAGCGCTATAGTTCTACGCCCTTAGCTAGGCATAAAGCAAGGATCTAAGTTTTGTCATCCTTCTTCTTAATTTTCTTAGAGGTGTTTTCTTCATGGGGTTTCGTAAAGACAACATAAAACATATTACCCATAGAAACCTTAGCATTCCTAAGTTGGTTTTCATCATAACCCCTTTGATTTCCCGCAACAATCCAAGAGTGATGTTGATTAACATTATTGAAAACTTGCTGGATTACATCTAAAATGGGGACTTCTTTTTTTAGATTCTCATCAAAGATTTTATTATCCCCAAGCAAATGCCTTTGCGCGTAATCACTACTGTAAAGAATTTCATCTATCAAGGGTTTTTCATGATTCATACCATAAAAATCAAAGATTTCCCTAGCTTCCCTGATGAGGACATCAATACCATTGTTACACCCACAGCCCCTGCTGCTATACATACTGGACCAATTACTAGAGCTCGCGCACGCCAATTAAATTACCAGGTACTTTTGTTTCTTGGTAATGATTCTAATGTTCATGAGAATATGATGCTGCCTAAATTGGATACATTGGTTTTGCTTACAAATGAAGGGCCTAGCTTTGAGAAGGATGAACATTGGAGCAAGAACAAGCATGGAGATGATGGCATGCGCATGGGGAACAAGAACGGAGTTACAAGTGATGCTTTCAGGACGTTGAAGCCACCATAATGCGTGCATGAAGCCTTGGACGAAATATACAACATGCTACTTCATAACTTTTGTCCAGAGGCTATTCTAGGTGCTGCGTCACCTTATTATTGGGCCAGGCCCATGTAATTTTGAAATACTTGAGTATAGGCTGTTTTTAGAGTCCGTATGTGTGGGGAAACAAGAGATATGGTTGGTTTCGGACCCCTTCCCCAAGGGCCACGAAATTCCCCCGTCTTGCTCCATATATACAGCCCTTAGGGCGTCGTTTAGACTTTGCGTTTTGTTTAGATTAAAAGTTCGCCATAGCTGCAACTTCACGTACTTCGTTTGTGTTCAACGACCAGACAAAGGCGTCACAGAATCCCACGTTGATCAATAAAGCTTTCATCTTATATTCGCAATATCCGGATTGCAATCTCAGTTTCTTGCTTGTTCTTCGTTTGCTCACAGGAAACAGACCCTCGTGGTCAGGTTGATCGTGCTCCGGCGTGGTCAATAACCTCTCGGAGTTGGTTTAGCGATTGCTAAGGCGCGACGTCATCGCACATTCGTAATCGGATCGTCAAAGTCGACTTCCACCAAAGCGATATCCATCATCTCATCGAAAGACGGGACACCTTTGCCTCTATCAAGTGGTATCATATTTCCAGGTTGCTCGGTGAGATTTTACAGTTTTTCATAGTTTAGATCGAGTTTGTTCTTCATACCTATAGTCCACGAAAAAGCCAAAAAAAATTTAGGGTTAGTTCATCCTATCCGAACCAATCTGAGCCTTTGCATAATCTTTTCTGTGTTTGTTTTGTTGAATTTGCGGTTGCATCGTCGTGTCAAGTTGCTGGTCTTAGCGTCTAGTCCTTTAGAGTTTCGAGTTCTGTTCACAGGTTGTCACGTCGCCGCTGCCATATATCACCACCGCATCATTATCATCGCTGCTGCCATATACCACCACCGCACCAACTTCATCGCCGCTGCCATATACCACCACCACATATTCACCGCCAATCCGAGTCCATATACGCCACCACATATCCGCCGCCATCACGCCAATCCGAGTACACCTGCAACATATATCCGCCACCAGTCCGAGTTCCACCAGATGCATCTCCGCCACCAGTCCGAGTTCCACCAGATTCATCTCCGCCACCAGTCCTAGTCCAAGTCCAGTATTTTGTTACTCTGTTTTTGATTTCCAGATCACGCCATACTCCGAGTCGTGACAGAGAAGGACTCCCAAACTTTTGTGTTACCCGCAGTAGAAAAATAGTTCCAGTTTAAAAAAAAAAACTAAGTCTGGAAAATTCTGGCTAGGCAGTTTTTAGACCATTTGTAGACTTTTTGAAAAAAAATTGTTGCGGAGCAAAAAAAAAAGGAAAAAAGTGAAAAATAATTCAGAGTGTGCTCCTCCCTTGTTTACGTGCAGCGCCGTGATTTTGTTAGTGTTCTAGGCCCGCGTCTCTAGCACGGTCTAGCCTAGGACCAGCACAGTACCGTCGTTGAGCGTTTATTCAACTTTGCATATCTGAATTGATTATTGCTGACCCTTTTTGCTACCATATTATAAGCCTTCCCAGCTCCACATACATCTACGTCATGCGTTTGACTCTCCCTGGTAATCGCTCTATTCAAGCTTTGAGAGTTTTGACTACAACGGTTGCCGATCACCACCTGCTGCTGGGTAAGCACTGGTAAGAATTTGACATTCGCTTGAAGGATTTGTGACACACCACCATCACCATCACTTCCTAGTAGTCTGTAGGATCATATTCTTTTGTGTTTCTATTGCTGCTAACCATGGCAGGATCACAAGCCGATGAGACTGATTGGGAGAACATGACGAACAAGGGGTTGCATGATAAATTTCAGCAAATGATGAGTGGCCAGGTGGGAGATGTGCTAAACAGATTTGAAGAGGCTATGGAGAAAATAGATCCCGTGGAGAAGTCGTTTGAGACAAAGCTGGATAACAGGTTTAATGAATTGCTCAAGCGTTGATGAGGACATCAATACCATTGTTACACCCACAGCCCCTGCTGCTATACATACTGGACCAATTACTAGAGCTCGCGCATGCCAATTAAATTACCAGGTACTTTCGTTTCTTGGTAATGATTCTAATGTTCATGAGAATATGATGCCGCCTAAATTGGATACATTTGTTTTGCTTACAAATGAAGGGCCTAGCTTTGAGAAGGATGAACATTGGAGCAAGAACAAGCATGGAGATGATGGCATGCGCATGGGGGACAAGAACGGAGTTACAAGTGATGATTTCAGGACATTGAAGCCACCATAATGCGTGCATGAAGCCTTGGACGAAATATACAAGATGCTACTTCATAACTTTCGTCCAGAGGCTATTCTAGGTGCTGCGTCACCTTATTATTGGGCCAGGCCCATGTAATTTCGAAATACTTGAGTATAGGCTATTTTTAGAGTCCGTATGTGTGGGGAAACAAGAGATAGGGTTGGTTTCGGACCCCTTCCCCAAGGGCCACGAAATCCCCCTCTTCCTCCATATATACAGCCCTTAGGGCGTCGTTTAGACTTTGGGTTTTGTTTAGATTAAAAGTTCGCCATAGCTGCAACTTCGCGTACTTCGTTTGTGTTCAACGACCAGACAAAGGCGTCAACCAGACAAAGGCGTCACAGAACCCCACCTTGATCAATAAAGCTTCATCTTATTCGCAATATCCAGATTGCAATCTCAGTTTCTTGCTTGTTCTTCGTTTGCTCGCAGGAAACAGACCCTCGTGGTCAGGTTGATCGTGCTCCGGCGTGGTCAATAACCTATCGGAGTTGGTTTAGCGATTGCTAAGGCGCGACGTCATCGCACGTTCGTAGTCGGATCGTCAAAGTCGACTTCCACCAAAGCGATATCCATCATCTCATCGAAAGACGGGACACCTTGCCTCTATCACTTGTACTTATTCTTGGATTCGTACAAATCTGGAACCAACTCACTTCAAAGAAGTGAATGTCTTCGCACTATGAGGTTAATGTATTCAAACTGATTTATCTTCAAAATCT
Organism: Aegilops tauschii subsp. strangulata; assembly: GCF_002575655.3. Classification (NCBI taxonomy): domain Eukaryota; kingdom Viridiplantae; phylum Streptophyta; class Magnoliopsida; order Poales; family Poaceae; genus Aegilops; species Aegilops tauschii. Next base: position 182,356,510 of record NC_053035.3, on the reverse strand, counting down.
TCTGAGAATGCATATGACCTCTTCCCCTTCTCTCACATCTCTAATGCTGTCCCAGGTTCATGTCCGTGGGAGAATCCCTTGGTTCTCACAGTCTGCATTCATTTGCAGAATACTTACAGCATCACATTGAATCTCCTGAAGCCAGCTCTTGTCTGACCAGTCGTCGGAAGCCATTCACTATGTTGAAGCCTTTCAGTCTAAATATTATGGCAATTGAAAAATCTGCAAGGAAAGGTGGCAGGCAACGTCGTGGCAATACTGCCTTGGACCTGCCCCCAGATCTGTATGAACTTTACAAGTCTAATCCTGAGGAGAACTACAACCAACGCAAGACCAGAATCCGGTGGATCAGAAGATACTTGGCTGAGCAATGGTTCAAGTATAACTTCGTCACTCCTGAGTATACAGAAAAGAATGCTGCCAAGCGCCCATGGGGCAATATTTTTTATAGAAATTTGCCACCTAAGATGAAGCCTGAAGCTATTGCTCAAGGCTTCTATCCGTGCATGGTCCGAGGGCCTCAGCCTGAAAATGCCGACCCATCATCTCTTCGATGGTGTCGTGACGATGATCTCTTCAAGTGCAACTTTCAGTTTGCAAAGGATTCTACCGCCAAGAACAAAAAGGCATTTGGACTCAACTTCAACCCTAGTCCGTCTGCTCCAAGGCCTGATGGCACACATGATGCCAATCCAAATGTCATTGGCCCCTTCAATGGCTTCGATGGACTCCTCTCCCATATTTCCGCTCAAAGGGCCACAGTAGATCAATCTGATGACGATGCAGACTCTAAGGATGCACCTGCACCACCGAAGCAGAAGAAGAAGTCAAAAGCTTCAAAGCCCTGTGCTGCTCCAAAAGCTTCAACTGTGAAGCCATTGAAAACTGCACCTCTTGAACCAAATGTGCAGTCTGAAGATTTATCTCATTGTCGGTGTCAAAACCGGTAGATCTCGGGTAGGGGGTCCCGAACTGTGCGTCTTAGGATCGAAGGTAACAGGAGACAGGGACACGATGTTTACCCAGTTTCGGGCCCTCTTAATGGAGGTAATACCCTACTTCCTGCTTGATTGACTTTGATGAGTATAGGGATTACAAGAGTTGATCTACCTCGAGATCATAATGGCTAAACCCTAAATGTCTAGCCTGTTTGATTATGATTGCCTCTACGGACTAAACCCTCCGGTTTATATAGACACCGGAGGGGGCTAGGGTTATACAGAGTCGGTTTACAGAGAAAGGAATCTTCATATCCGAACGCCAAGCTTGCCTTCCACGCCAAGGGGAGTCCCATCCGGACACGGGGGAAAGCCTTCCATCTTGTATCTTCAAGGCCCACGAGTCCGGCCCACATCACATAGCCCAGACGCCCGGGGACCCCCTATTCCAGGACTCCCTTAGTAGCCCCTGAACCAGGCTTCAATAACGATATGTCCGGCGCGCAGATTGTCTTCTGCATTGCAAGGCGGGTTCCTCCTCCGAATACTCCAAAGTAGCTGATCAAAAGAACTATATCCGGCTCTGTACAATAGTCACAACCCTGGATTACAGGGGCAAGATACTTAAGCAAAAACAAGTTCTGTCTTCTGACAACTTTATTGGGGGGACGTTATGTCCGGCCACTTTTTATTTCGAATCATTTCTTGACCTGCCCTTTCGTGTTTCGAGACGCAGCCTCCGGTGACACGTCTTGTCAAAGCTGAGATCATGTCCCCTCATTACGGGATTCTCATAACTGAGGACTTGGGTAATCCAACCGTGCCACCCGCACGACCCTTGGGAATAGGCAAATTTTAAGGCTGGGGAGGGGGCGCTTGACATTCACTGCCTTTATAAAAGGATAAGGATATATCCCTCTTCCCCGCGCCTTCCTCCCTTCCTACCTCTACATCCTCGAGCTCTAGCGCCCAATCCCAATCTTTCCCTTCACCCCTGCTCCTCCTGATAGAGGCAAAGGTGTCCCGTCTTTCGGTGAGATGATGAATATCGCTTTGATGGAAGTCGACTTTGACGATCCGACTACGAACGTGCGAGGACGTCGCGCCTTAGCAATCGCTAAACCAACTCCGAGAGGTTATCGACCACGCCGGAGCACGATCAACCTGACCACGAGGGTCTGTTTCCTGCGAGCAAACGAAGAACAGGCAAGAAACTGAGATTGCAATCTGGATATTGCGAATATAAGATGAAAGCTTTATTGATCAAGGTGGGGTTCTGTGACGCCTTTGTCTGGTCGCTGAACACAAACGAAGTACGCGAAGTTGCAGCTATGGCGAACTTTTAATCTAAACAAAACCCAAAGTCTAAACGACGCCCTAAGGGCTGTATATATGGAGGAAGAGGGGGGGAATTTCGTGGCCCTTGAGGAAGGGGTCCGAAACCAACCCTATCTCTTGTTTCCCCACACATACGGACTCTAAAAACAGCCTATACTTATGTATTTCGAAATTACATGGGCCTGGCCCAATAATAAGGTGACGCAGCACCTAGAATAGCCTCTGGACGAAAGTTATGAAGTAGCATCTTGTATATTTCGTCCAAGGCTTCATGCACGCATTATGGTGGCTTCAACGTCCTGAAATCATCACTTGTAACTCCGTTCTTGTTCCCCATGCGCATGCCATCATCTCCATGCTTGTTCTTGCTCCAATGTTCATCCTTCTCAAAGCTAGGCCCTTCATTTGTAAGCAAAACAAATGTATCCAATTTAGGCAGCATCATATTCTCATGAACATTAGAATCATTAGCAAGAAACGAAAGTACCTGGTAATTTAATTGGCGTGCGCGAGCTCTAGTAATTGGTCCAGTATGTATAGCAGCAGGGACTGTGGGTGTAATAATTGTATTGATGTCCTCATCATCCTCCCCTTCTTGAAATGAAGTCGTCCTCGACGGAAGCTCATCTTCCTCACCCAAATAAGGCTTCAAATCTGCAATATTAAAAGTGGGACTAACCCCAAAAGCTGCAGGCAGCTCAAGTTTATATGCATTATCATTTATTTTCTCTAACACCTTAAAAGGACCATCAGCACGTGGCATTAGCTTTGATTTGCGCAAATCAGGAAATCTATCCTTACGCAAATGTAACCAAACAAGATCTCCAGGTGCAAACACAACATGTTTTCTACCCTTATCTCCAGCAAGTTTATATTTAGCATTCATACGCTCAATGTTTTCCTTAGTTAACTCATGCATTTTTAAGATCAATTCAGCACGTTGTTTAGCATCAAAATTAACCTTCTCCGAAGATGGAAGAGGCAACAAATCAATAGGTGCACGAGGTAGGAAACCATACACAATTTCAAAAGGGCACATCTTAGTAGTAGAATGCAATGAACGATTATAAGCAAACTCAATATGAGGCAAGCAGTCTTCCCACATTTTCTTATTATTCTTCAAAACAGCCCTAAGCATAGTAGACAATGTTCTATTGACTACTTCAGTTTGTCCATCAGTTTGGGGGTGACAAGTAGTACTAAAAAGCAGTTTAGTCCCCAACTTAGCCCATAAACATCTCCAAAAGTGGCTAAGAAATTTAGTATCACGATCTGAAACAATAGTATTTGGCACACCATGCAAGCGAATAATTTCACGAAAGAACAAATTAGCAACATTAACAGCATCATCGCTTTTATGACATGGTATAAAGTGCGCCATTTTCGAGAATCTATCCACGACAACAAATATGCTATCCCTCCCCTTCTTTGTTCGAGGTAAACCTAAAACAAAGTCCATAGATATATCCTCCCAAGGAACACTAGGTACAGGCAAAGGCATATATAAACCATGAGGATTGAGTCGTGACTTAGCTTTTTGACATGTAGTGCAGCGAGCAACAAAACGCTCAACATCCCGTCTCATCTTTGGCCAAAAGAAATGTGTAGCAAGTACGTCCTCCGTCTTCTTCACGCCAAAGTGTCCCATTAATCCTCCTCCATGCGCCTCCTGCAACAACAAAAGACGAAGAGAGCTAGCTGGAATGCATAGCTTGTTAGCACGGAACACAAATCCATCATTAACGACAAACTTGTTCCAGGTTCTTCCTTCTTTACAATTCTGCAATACATCTTTAAAATCAGCATCATGCACATATTGATCTTTGATGGTCTCCAAACCAAATATTTTGAAGTCAAGTTGTGAAAGCATAGTATAGCGACGAGACAATGCATCAGCAATAACATTTTCTTTACCCTTCTTGTGTTTAATGACATAAGGGAAAGTTTCAATGAATTCAACCCATTTAGCATGTCTACGATTCAGTTTAGCTTGACTTTTAATATGTTTCAAAGATTCATGATCAGAATGTATAACAAATTCTTTGGGCCATAAATAATGTTGCCATGTTTCTAAAGTCCGAACAAGAGCATATAGTTCTTTATCATAAGTAGAATAATTCAGACTAGGCCCACTCAATTTTTCAGAAAAGTATGCAACAGGTTTGCCATCTTGTAATAACACACCTCCTAATCCAATGCCACTAGCATCACATTCAAGCTCAAAAGTCTTATCAAAATCAGGAAGTTGGAGTAAAGGAGCATGTGTCAACTTATCTTTCAATACCGTGAAGGCTTCTTCCTGTGCGGTACCCCAAACAAAAGGCACATCCTTCTTTGTAAGCTCGTTGAGAGGTGCAGCAATGGTGCTAAAATCTCTCACAAAACGCCTATAGAAACCAGCGAGTCCAAGAAAACTCCGCACTTGTGTGACCGTTTTGGGCTGCGGCCAACTCTCAATAGCTTCAATCTTGGCTTTATCAACTTCAATTCCCTGGGGAGTAACAACATAGCCAAGAAAAGATACTCGGTCGGTGCAAAAGGTGCACTTCCCAAGGTTACCAAACAAACGTGCATCACGTAGAGCAATAAAAACAGCACGTAAATGTTCCAAATGTTCTTCCAAAGATTTGCTATAAATCAGTATATCATCAAAATAGACCACCACAAATCGTCCAATGAAAGCACGTAAAACTTCGTTCATTAGTCTCATGAAAGTACTAGGTGCATTAGTTAACCCAAAAGGCATGACTAACCACTCATATAAACCAAACTTAGTTTTAAATGCAGTTTTCCATTCATCTCTCAATTTCATACGAATTTGATGGTATCCACTACGCAAATCAACTTTGGAGAATATTGTAGAGCCACTCAATTCATCAAGCATATCATCGAGCCTAGGAATAGGATGACGATAACGAATAGTAATATTATTAATGCCTCTACAATCAACACACATACGCGACGTACCATCCTTTTTAGGCACGAGTATAATAGGAACAGCACAAGGACTAAGAGATTCGCGTATATAACCTTTGTCGAGCAGCTCCTGTACTTGACGCATAATCTCCTTCGTCTCCTCTGGATTGGTACGGTATGGTGCACGGTTGGGTAGCGATGCACCGGGAATTAAGTCAATTTGATGCTCAATCCCTCGAATAGGTGGTAATCCCGGTGGCACGTCTTGTGGGAAGACGTCAGCGAACTCCTGCAAAATGTGAGTGACAGCAGGGGGCAAAGAGGAAGGCACGTCCTCGAATGAAAATAATGCCTCTTTGCACACAAAAGCATAGCAAACAGATTTGCTGAAATCTAGTTCATCAATATCAGATTTTGTGGCAAATAAACATGCATTTTTCAATTTAATTTCAGAAACAACACTAGATGGTTTATTATTAGGTTTCATTTGTTGCTCAAATTCCTTTGCCACAATCTGATTTTCACTCTTATTTTTCTCCTGTTTTGCTTTATTAGCTCTATTAATGTCATCTTTCAAAATGGAATCAGGAGTCATAGGAAGCAAAGTAATATTTTTATCCTTATGAACAAGAGTATACTGATTGTTTCTACCATGGTGTACAGAATTTTTATCAAATTGCCATGGTCTACCTAGTAATAAGGAACATGCTTGCATGGGTACCACATCACAATCAACATAATCAGCATATGTAGAGATACTAAAATGCACACGAACAGTACGTGTTACCTTAACCTTGCCGCTGTTGTTGAACCATTGGATGTAGTAAGGATGTGGATGTGGTCTTGTGGTGAGAGATAGCTTCTCCACCATCTCCATGCTAGCCAAGTTGTTACAGCTCCCTCCATCTATGATGACGCGAACAGAACGTTCCTTCACAACTCCCTTTGTATGGAACAAATTATGCCTCTGATTTTGCTCTGCTTGTGTGACCTGCACACTCAAAACACGTTGAGCAACTAAACATTCATACCTGTCAGCGTCTTCAGGAGCCATGTATTGCGTCTCATTTTCAGAATCATCTCCACCATGTTCTTCACGTGTAATAAGAGCCAAAGTCTCCTCATCATAGTCACTAGCGGACTCATACCCACCATCCTCAGTAGCAATCATGACACGCTGAGATTTGCATTCTCTCGCAAAATGTCCTCTTCCCTTACAACGACGACAAATAATATCACTTGTGTGCCCTGTCGATGCCATGGAAGAAGAAGAGCTCTGCACAGGCCCGGCAGGTGTGCTCTTGCCAGAGAGTGGTGGTTGTGCCTGCTTTCTTGTATCACGGCTGGAGGTGGCACCTGATGGAGGTGATGGTGAAGTGGAAGTAGAAGATGCACGCGGTGTCCATGATGAAGGTCGACCTGCAGAAAAGTTAGTTCGCGCCAATGGCTGTCGATCCTGCACTTCACGTTCAGCTTTACAAGCAAGATGGAATAAACGAGTGATATTATTATAATCCTTATACTCTAGAATGGTCTGAATCTCTTTATTTAATCCACCCATAAAACGTGCAAGCATAGCTTCATTCTCCTCAACAATACCACATCTAATCATGCCAGTTTGTAATTCCTGATAATATTCTTCTACAGAATTTTTTCCTTGTCTTAAACGCTGCAATTTTTGAAGTAATTCACGTTGATAATATGGTGGAACCCAACGAGTACGCATAGCAGTTTTCAAAGCAGCCCAAGTAGCTGGAACAGGATATAATCTACAATGTTCAGACCACCAAACACATGCAAAGCTAGTGAAAGCACAAACAGCAGCAGGAACACGTCTCTCCTCAGGATATTGTAAACATGTAAATCGTTGTTCAGTTTCTAACTCCCAAGTAAGATATATATCAGGAACATATCTACCCTCAAATGGTGGAATATTCAATTTCAGTTTAGGGAGATGGTCATGATCTCGTACCTGAGGTGGTGGTGCCGGCCTACCGTTGCGAATATATACCTGAGGTCGACCTGCTGGTGGTGGTGCTGGTGGCTGCACGTAGTTCTGATTTTGATCAACCTCATCCTCATAATCGCCCGCATAATCGTCATCCTCCTCAGCCGCCGCAGGAGCAGGAGCCAAAGAAGCATCAACAGTAGGGACAGCAGCACCCGAATTTTGACCAATCTCAATTGGAACGCGCTGTGCCCGTCCCACTTGATTTGGAAGGCGGCGTTGGAGATGTGGTTGTTGTTGTTGTAGAGGTGCGACATGTGCAGCCGGTGGTGGTTGGGGAAGACGCTTTAGTAATTCAGTAAACTTGTTATCCAGCTTTGTCTCAAACGACTTCTCCACGGCATCTATCTTCTCCATAGCCTCTTCAAATCTGTTTAGCACATCTCCCACCTGGCCACTCATCATTTGCTGAAATTTATCATGCAACTCCTTGTTCGTCATGTTCGCCCAATCAGTCTCATCGGCTTGTGAACCTGCCATGGTTAGCAGCAATAGAAACACAAAAGAATATGATCCTGCAGACTACTAGAAGTGGTGGGATGGTGGTGTGTCACAAAACCTTCAAGCGAATCTCAAATTCTTACCAGTTCTTACCCAGCAGCAGGTGGTGATCGGCAACCGTTGTAGTCAAAAACTCTCAAAGCTTGGATATAGCGATTACCAGGGAGAGTCAAACGCACGATGTAGACTTATGTGGAGCTGGGAAGGCTTATAATATGGTAGCAAAATGGTAAGCAATAATCAATTCAGAGATGCAAAGTTGAATAAACGCTCAACGACGGTACTGTGCTGGTCCTAGGCTAGACCGTGCTAGAGACGCGAGCCTAGAACACTAACAAAATCACGGCGCTGCACGTAAACAAGGGAAAAGCACACTCAGGAATTTTTTTTTTTCGCTCTTTTTTTTTTTTTTTTGCGCTCTTTTTTTTTGCGCTCCTCTTTTTTTTTTTTTTTTTTTTTTTTTTTGCGAAAAAATCACTATAATGGCGAGTGTCTCAAAACTCTTCCCAGGTCAAACTGACAGGATGGGCACAAAATTTTTTGACTAATTTTTTTTTCGGAAATCAGGGCAGCGACGACGAAAAAGTGCGACAAAAAATCACTATGATGGCGAGTGTCTCAAAACACTTCCCGGGGCCTAAAAATAGGATAGGGAAAAAATATTTATGGTTGCCGAAATTTTGGCCTAAAAACTGCCCGGGGGTCTCCAGACTCTTTTTTTTTTTTTTTTTTTTTCCGAGACCTACTCAGGCAAGGAAACACGAAACGGAAAATATATGGACCTCTAAAACAAACCGACTATGAAAAGAACTCGGATTGGTGGTGGATATATGGCGGTAGTATATGGCAGCGGTGGTGGTATATGGATACGGATTCAAAGCGGTGGCGGATAAGCAATGGTGGTAGATGGCAAGGCGATGATGATGGTGCGGCGGCGGCGTGACAACTTATGACCAGAACTCGAAACTCTAAAAGACTAGACTCTAAGACCAGCAACTTGACACGACGATGCAACCGCAAATTCAACAAAGCAAAAACCCTAAAAAGATTATGCAAAGGCTCAGATTGGTTCGGATATGATGAACTAACCCTATTTTTTTTTTTGTGGCTTTTTCGTGGACTGTAGGTATGAAGAACAGACTCGATCTAAACTACGAAAAACTGTAAAATCTCACCGAGCAACCTGGAAATCTGATACCACTTGATAGAGGCAAAGGTGTCCCGTCTTTCGGTGAGATGATGAATATCGCTTTGATGGAAGTCGACTTTGACGATCCGACTACGAACGTGCGAGGACGTCGCGCCTTAGCAATCGCTAAACCAACTCCGAGAGGTTATCGACCACGCCGGAGCACGATCAACCTGACCACGAGGGTCTGTTTCCTGCGAGCAAACGAAGAACAGGCAAGAAACTGAGATTGCAATCTGGATATTGCGAATATAAGATGAAAGCTTTATTGATCAAGGTGGGGTTCTGTGACGCCTTTGTCTGGTCGCTGAACACAAACGAAGTACGCGAAGTTGCAGCTATGGCGAACTTTTAATCTAAACAAAACCCAAAGTCTAAACGACGCCCTAAGGGCTGTATATATGGAGGAAGAGGGGGGGAATTTCGTGGCCCTTGAGGAAGGGGTCCGAAACCAACCCTATCTCTTGTTTCCCCACACATACGGACTCTAAAAACAGCCTATACTTATGTATTTCGAAATTACATGGGCCTGGCCCAATAATAAGGTGACGCAGCACCTAGAATAGCCTCTGGACGAAAGTTATGAAGTAGCATCTTGTATATTTCGTCCAAGGCTTCATGCACGCATTATGGTGGCTTCAACGTCCTGAAATCATCACTTGTAACTCCGTTCTTGTTCCCCATGCGCATGCCATCATCTCCATGCTTGTTCTTGCTCCAATGTTCATCCTTCTCAAAGCTAGGCCCTTCATTTGTAAGCAAAACAAATGTATCCAATTTAGGCAGCATCATATTCTCATGAACATTAGAATCATTAGCAAGAAACGAAAGTACCTGGTAATTTAATTGGCGTGCGCGAGCTCTAGTAATTGGTCCAGTATGTATAGCAGCAGGGACTGTGGGTGTAATAATTGTATTGATGTCCTCATCACCTCCTAGCCATGGCCAGATTCGGTTCCCAGGGCAAGTGGACGGCTTCCTCCGTATCGGAGGACATCAAGGATCTACGGGAGGCGAGGTAATTGACAGCGAAGATTACACACAGGCTTCCTACCCCGGGGCGGGTTATCCTACCCCAAAGCCTGGCGAAAGGGTGGTGTTTATCCCCGACTTTCTCCGAGGACTCGGGTTCGCACTCCATCCCTTCGTCCAAGGTCTCATGTTTTACTATGGGCTGGATTTCCACAATCTAGCCCCAAATTCCTTCCTTCACATCTTGGCGTTCATCGTTGTGTGTGAGGCATTCCTCCGTGTTCCCCCACACTTCGGCCTATTGCTCAATGTTTTCAATGTGAAGCCAAAGGTGGTCGACGGCCAACACGCCGAGTGCGGAGGCGCTATGGTGAGCAAGCTCAGCCATGTTACCTGGCCCAAAGGTAGGCTTGTGGACACTGTAAAGGTATGGCAGCAGGAGTGGTTCTACATCACCGAACCCCGCGACACCAAGTGGGTGGCCACTCCTGCTTTTAGATCCGGTCCCCCGCTGCGGCTTGCATCTTGGACCAACAAAGGTCTAGACCGGGGATCCTTTGACGAGGTATTGATGCTGCAAAAGCGCATTAAGAGTATGATAGAAAAGAACATCGCCCTTGCCGACGTGGTCCAGGTGATGCTTATCCCCCGAGCTCTCCCCTACCAATGACGGCCTCTCAACATGTGGGAGTTTAATCCGCAAGGGCCACGGACCCTGCAGTGGTTCTTTGTCACGACGCACAAAGGGATCTGGAAGCTGCTCTTCAAGAAACAAAAGACGTGGCCACGGACGTCTGACGACACCGGTGTCGGTGTGGAACGACACCTATGGGATCACAAGAATCCCTACTACGTTTGCCGGGGCGCAGGGTTGTGAGAAGAGCAGGATTAGTAATCAGCACAAGGATCGTTTACCCAGGTTCGGGCCGCGAGGATGCGTAAAACCCTAGTCCTTCTTTGGTGGATGTATTTCAGAGAGTTCTTGAGCTCTCGAACTAGCTATGGTGGGTGCGTGGTTCCAAAGAGCCTAATCCTTCTCCAGCACGCCATGGGCCTCCTTTTATAGTCGAAAGGGGCTGTGATAGAGGCAAAGGTGTCCCGTCTTTCGATGAGATGATGGATATCGCTTTGATGGAAGTCGACTTTGACGATCCGACTACGAACGTGCGAGGACGTCGCGCCTCAGCAATCGCTAAACCAACTCCGAGAGGTTATTGACCACGCCGGAGCACGATCAACCTGTCCACGAGGGTCTGTTTCCTGCGAGCAAATGAAGAACAGGCAAGAAACTGAGATTGCAATCTGGATATTGCGAATATAAGATGAAAGCTTTATTGATCAAGATGGGGTTCTGTGACGCCTTTGTCTGGTCGTTCAACACAAACGAAGTACGCGAAGTTGCAGCTATGGCGAACTTTTAATCTAAACAAAACCCAAAGTCTAAACGACGCCCTAAGGGCTGTATATATGGAGGAAGAGGGGGGAATTTCGTGGCCCTTGGGGAAGGGGTCCGAAACCAACCCTATCTCTTGTTTCCGCACACATACGGACTCTAAAAATAGCCTATAGTCAAGTATTTCGAAATTACATGGGACTGGCCCAATAATAAGGTGACGCAGCACCTAAAATAGCCTCTGGATGAAAGTTATGAAGTAGCATCTTGTATATTTCGTCCAAGGCTTCATGCACGCATTATGGTGGCTTCAACGTCCTGAAATCATCACTTGTAACTCCGTTCTAGTCCCCCATGCGCATGCTATCATCTCCATGCTTGTTCTTGCTCCAATGTTCATCCTTCTCAAAGCTAGGCCCTTCATTTGTAAGCAAAACAAATGTATCCAATTTAGGCAGCATCATATTCTCATGAACATTAGAATCATTACCAAGAAACGAAAGTACCTGGTAATTTAATTGGCGTGCGCGAGCTCTAGTAATTGGTCCAGTATGTATAGCAGCAGGGGCTGTGGGTGTAACAATGGTATTGATGTCCTCATCATCTCCCCTTCTTGAAATGAAGTCGTCCTCGATGGAAGCTCATCTCCCTCACCCAAATAAGGCTTCAAATCTGCAATGTTAAAAGTGGGACTAACCCCAAAATCTGCAGGCAACTCAAGTTTATATGCATTATCATTTATTTTCTCTAACACCTTAAAAGGACCATCAGCACGTGGCATTAGCTTTGATTTGCGCAAATCAGGAAATCTATCCTTACGCAAATGTAACCAAACAAGATCTCCAGGTGCAAACACAACATGTTTTCTACCCTTATCTCCAGAAAGTTTATATTTAGCATTCATATGCTCAATGTTTTCCTTAGTTAACTCATGCATTTTTAAGATCAATTCAGCATGTTGTTTAGCATCAAAATTAACCTTCTCCGAAGATGGAAGAGGCAACAAATCAATAGGTGCACGAGGTAGGAAACCATACACAATTTCAAAAGGGCACATCTTAGTAGTAGAATGCAATGAACGATTATAAGCAAACTCAATATGAGGCAAGCATTCTTCCCACATTTTATTATTATTTTTCAAAACAGCCCTAAGAATAGTAGACAATGTTCTATTGACTACTTCAGTTTGTCCATCAGTTTGGGGGTGACAAGTAGTACTAAAAAGCAGTTTAGTCCCCAACTTAGCCCATAAACATCTCCAAAAGTGGCTAAGAAATTTAGTATCACGATCTGAAACAATAGTATTTGGCACACCATGCAAACGAATAATTTCACGGAAGAACAAATCAGCAACATTAATAGCATCATCGCTTTTATGACATGGTATAAAGTGTGCCATTTTTGAGAATCTATCCACGACAACAAATATGCTATCCCTCCCCTTCTTTGTTCGAGGTAAACCTAAAACAAAGTCCATAGATATATCCTCCCAAAGAACACTAGGTACAGGCAAAGGCATATATAAACCATGAGGATTGAGTCGTGACTTAGCTTTTTGACATAGTGCAGCGAGCAACAAAACGCTCAACATCCCGTCTCATCTTTGGCCAAAAGAAATGTGTAGCAAGTACGTCCTCCGTCTTCTTCACGCCAAAGTGTCCCATTAATCCTCCTCCATGCGCCTCCTGCAACAACAAAAGACGAAGAGAGCTAGCTGGAATGCATAGCTTGTTAGCACGGAACACAAATCCATCATTAACGACAAACTTGTTCCAGGTTCTTCCTTCTTTACAATTCTGCAAAACATCTTTAAAATCAGCATCATGCACATATTGATCTTTGATGGTCTCCAAACCAAATATTTTGAAGTCAAGTTGTGCAAGCATAGTATAGCGACGAGACAATGCATCAGCAATAACATTTTCTTTACCCTTCTTGTGTTTAATGACATAAGGGAAAGTTGCAATGAATTCAACCCATTTCGCATGTCTACGATTCAGTTTAGCTTGACTTTTAATATGTTTCAAAGATTCATGATCAGAATGTATAACAAATTCTTTGGGCCATAAATAATGTTGCCATGTTTCTAAAGTCCGAACAAGAGCATATAGTTCTTTATCATAAGTAGAATAATTCAGACTAGGCCCACTCAATTTTTCAGAAAAGTATGCAACAGGTTTACCATCTTGTAATAACACACCTCCTAATCCAATTCCACTAGCATCACATTCAAGCTCAAAAGTCTTATTAAAATCAGGAAGTTGGAGTAAAGGAGCATGTGTCAACTTATCTTTCAATACCGTGAAGGCTTCTTCCTGTGCGGTACCCCAAACAAAAGGCACATCCTTCTTTGTAAGCTCGTTGAGAGGTGCAGCAATGGTGCTAAAATCTCTCACAAAACGCCTATAGAAACCAGCGAGTCCAAGAAAAATCCGCACTTGTGTGACCGTTTTGGGCTGCGGCCAACTCTCAATAGCTTCAATCTTAGCTTTATCAACTTCAATTCCCTGTGGAGTAAGAACATAGCCAAGAAAAGATACTCGGTCGGTGCAAAAGGTGCACTTCCCAAGGTTACCAAACAAACATGCATCATGTAGAGCAATAAAAACAGCACGTAAATGTTCCAAATGTTCTTCCAAAGATTTGCTATAAATCAGTATATCATCAAAATAGACTACCATAATCGTCCAATGAAAGCACGTAAAACTTCGTTCATTAGTCTCATGAAAGTACTAGGTGCATTAGTTAACCCAAAAGGCATGACTAACCACTCATATAAACCAAACTTAGTTTTAAATGCAGTTTTCCATTCATCTCCCAATTTCATACGAATTTGATGGTATCCACTATGCAAATCAACTTTGGAGAATATTGTAGAGCCACTCAATTCATCAAGCATATCATCTAGCCTAGGAATAGGATGACGATAACGAATAGTAATATTATTAATGCCTCTACAATCAACACACATACGCAACGTACCATCCTTTTTAGGCACTAGTATAATAGGAACAGCACAAGGACTAAGAGATTCGCGTATATAACCTTTGTCGAGCAGCTCCTGTACTTGACGCATAATCTCCTTCGTCTCCTCTGGATTGGTACGGTATGGTGCACGGTTGGGTAGCGATTGATGAGGACATCAATACCATTGTTACACCCACAGCCCCTGTTGCTATACATACTGGACCAATTACTAGAGCTCGCGCACGCTAATTAAATTACCAGGTACTTTCGTTTCTTGGTAATGATTCTAATGTTCATGAGAATATGATGCTGCCTAAATTGGATACATTTGTTTTGCTTACAAATGAAGGGCCTAGCTTTGAGAAGGATGAACATTGGAGCAAGAACAAGCATGGAGATGATGGCATGCGCATGGGGGACAAGAACGGAGTTACAAGTGATGATTTCAGGACATTGAAGCCACCATAATGCGTGCATGAAGCCTTGGACGAAATATACAAGATGCTACTTCATAACTTTTGTCCAGAGGCTATTCTAGGTGCTGCGTCACCTTATTATTGGGCCAGGCCCATGTAATTTCGAAATACTTGAGTATAGGCTATTTTTACGGTCCGTATGTGTGGGAAAACAAGAGATAGGGTTGGTTTCGGACCCTTCCCCAAGGGCCACGAAATTCCCCCCTCTTCCTCCATATATACAGCCCTTAGGGCGTCGTTTAGACTTTGGGTTTTGTTTAGATTAAAAGTTCGCCATAGCTGCAACTTCGCGTACTTCGTTTGTGTTCAACGACCAGACAAAGGCGTCACAGAACCCCACCTTGATCAATAAAGCTTTCATCTTATATTCGCAATATCCAGATTGCAATCTCAGTTTCTTGCTTGTTCTTCGTTTGCTCGCAGGAAACAGACCCTTGTGGTCAGGTTGATCGTGCTCCGGCGTGGTCAATAACCTCTCGGAGTTGGTTTAGTGATTGCTAAGGCGCGACGTCATCGCACGTTCGTAGTCGGATCGTCAAAGTCGACTTCCACCAAAGCAATATCCATCATCTCATCGAAAGACGGGACACCTTTGCCTCTATCAAGTGGTATCAGATTTTACAGTTTTTCGTAGTTTAGATCGAGTCTGTTCTTCATACCTACAGTCCACGAAAAAGCCACAAAAAAAAATAGGGTTAGTTCATCATATCCGAACCAATCTGAGCCTTTGCATAATCTTTTTAGGGTTTTTTGCTTTGTTTAATTTGCGGTTGCATCGTCGTGTCAAGTTGCTGGTCTTAGAGTCTAGTCTTTTAGAGTTTCGAGTTCTAGTCATCAGTTGTCACGCCGCCGCCGCACCATCATCATCGCCTTGCCATCTACCACAATTGCTTGTCCGCCACCGCTTTGAATCCGTATCCATATACCACCACCAATCCGTATCCATATACCACCACCGATCCGTATCCATATACCACCACCGCTACCATATACCACCACCGCTGCCATATCACCACCATATATCCAACACCAATCCGAGTTCTTTTCATATTCGGTTTGTTTTAGAGATCCATCTATTTTCCGTTTCGTGTTTCCTTGACTGAGTAGGTCTTGAAAAAAAAGTCAAAATTTTTGTGTGCCTATCCTGTCAGTTTGACCTGGGAAGCGTTTTGAGACACTCGCCATTATAGTGATTTTTCGCAAAAAAAAGAGCGGGAAAAAAAAGAGCAAAAAAAATTGCAGAGTGTGCTTTTCCCTTGTTTACGTGCAGCGCCGTGATTTTGTTAGTGTTCTAGGCTCGCGTCTCTAGCACGGTCTAGCCTAGGACCAGCACAGTACCGTCGTTGAGCGTTTATTCAACTTTGCATCTCTGAATTGATTATTGTTGACCATTTTTGCTACCATATTATAAGCCTTCCCAGCTCCACATACATCTACATCGTGCGTTTGACTCTCCCTGGTAATCGCTCTATCCAAGCTTTGAGAGTTTTGACTACAACGGTTGCCGATCACCACCTGCTGCTGGGTAAGAACTGGTAAGAATTTGAGATTCGCTTGAAGGATTTGTGACACACCACCATCACCACCACTTCCTAGTAGTCTGTAGGATCATATTCTTTTGTGTTTCTATTGCTGCTAACCATGGCAGGATCACAAGCCGATGAGACTGATTGGGAGAACATGACGAACAAGGAGTTGCATGATAAATTTCAGCAAATGATGAGTGGCCAGGTGGGAGATGTGCTAAACAGATTTGAAGAGGCTATGGAGAAGATAGATGCCGTGGAGAAGTCGTTCGAGACAAAGCTGGATAACAAGTTTTCTGAATTACTTAAGCGTCTTCCCCAACCACCACCGGCTGCATATATCGCACCTCTACAACAACAACCACATCTCCAACGCCGCCTTCCAAATCAAGTGGGACGAGCACAGCGCGTTCCAATTGAGACTGGTCAAAATTCGGGTGCCGCTGCACCTACTGTTGATGCTTCTTTGGCTCCTGCTACTGCGGCGGCTGAGGAGGATGACGATTATGCGGGCGATTATGAGGATGAGGTTGATCAAAATCAAAACTACGTGCAGCCACCAGCACCACCACCAGCAGGTCGACCTCAGGTATATATTCGCAACGGTAGGCCGGCACCACCACCTCAGGTACGAGATCATGACCATCTCCCTAAACTGAAATTGAATATTCCACCATTTGAGGGTAGATATGTTCCTGATATATATCTTACTTGGGAGTTAGAAACTGAACAACGATTTACATGTTTACAATATCCTGAGGAGAGACGTGTTCCTACTGCTGTTTGTGCTTTCACTAGCTTTGCATGTGTTTGGTGGTCTGAACATTGTAGATTATATCCTGTTCCAGCTACTTGGGCTGCTTTGAAAACTGCTATGCGTACTCGTTGGGTTCCACCATATTATCAACGTGAATTACTTCAAAAAATGCAGCGCTTAAGACAAGGGAAAAATTCTGTAGAAGAATATTATCAGGAATTACAAACTGGCATGATTAGATGTGGTATTGTTGAGGAGAATGAAGCTATGCTTGCACGTTTTATGGGTGGATTAAATAAAGAGATTCAGACCATTCTAGAGTATAAGGATTATAATAATATCACTCGTTTATACCATCTTGCTTGTAAAGCTGAACGTGAAGTGCGGGATCGACAGGCATTGGCGCGAACTAACTTTTCTGCAGGTCGACCTTCATCATGGACACCACGTGCATCCTCTACCTCCACTTCACCATCACCTCCATCAGGTGCCATCTCCAGCCGTGATACAAGAAAGCAGGCACAACCACCACTCTCTGCCAAGAGCACACC
This sequence comes from Aegilops tauschii subsp. strangulata, assembly GCF_002575655.3. NCBI lineage: Eukaryota > Viridiplantae > Streptophyta > Magnoliopsida > Poales > Poaceae > Aegilops > Aegilops tauschii. The sequence goes on along the minus strand of NC_053035.3, from coordinate 182,338,978 downwards.
TGCCGAGCCTGCGTAGAGCTCTTCTTCTTCCATGGCGTCAACAGGGCACACAAGTGATATTATTTGTCGTCGTTGTAAGGGAAGAGGACATTATGCGAGAGAATGCAAATCTCAGCGTGTGATGATTGCTACTGAGGATGGTGGGTATGAGTCCGCTAATGACTATGATGAGGAGACTTTGCCTCTTATTACACGTGAAGAACATGGTGGAGATGATTCTGAAAATGAGACGCAATACATGGCTCCTGAAGACGCCTAACAGGTATGAATGTTTAGTTGCTCAACGTGTTTTGAGTGTGCAGGTCACACAAGCAGAGCAAAATCAGAGGCATAATTTGTTCCATACAAAGAGAGTTGTGAAGGAACGTTCTGTTCGCGTCATCATAGATGGAGGGAGCTGTAACAACTTGGCTAGCATGGAGATGGTGGAGAAACTGTCTCTCACCACAAGACCACATCCACATCCTTACTACATCCAATGGTTCAACAACAGCGGCAAGGTTAAGGTAACACGTACTGTTCGTGTGCATTTTAGTATCTCTACATATGCTGATTATGTTGATTGTGATGTGGTACCCATGCAAGCATGTTCCTTATTACTTGGTAGACCATGGCAATTTGATAAAAATTCTTTACACCATGGTAGAAACAATCAGTATACTCTTGTTCATAAGGATAAAAATATTACTTTGCTTCCTATGACTCCTGATTCCATTTTGAAAGATGACATTAATAGAGCTAATAAAGCAAAACAGGAGAAAAATAAGAGTGAAAATCAGATTGTGGCAAAAGAATTTGAGCAACAAATGAAACCTAAAAATAAACCATCTAGTGTTGTTTCTGAAATTAAATTGAAAAGTGCATGTTTACTTGCCACAAAATCTGATATTGATGAGCTAGATTTCAACAAATCTGTTTGCTATGCTTTTGTGTGCAAAGAGGCATTATTTCATTCGAGGACGTGCCTTCCTCTTTGCCCCCTGCTGTCACTAACATTTTGCAGGAGTTCGCTGACGTCTTCCCACAAGACGTGCCGCCGGGATTACCACCTATTCGAGGCATTGAGCATCAAATTGATTTAATTCCCGGTGCATTGCTACCCAACCGTGCACCATACCGTACCAATCCAGAGGAGACGAAGGAGATTATGCGTCAAGTACAGGAGCTGCTCGACAAAGGTTATATACGCGAATCTCTTAGTCCTTGTGCTATTCCTATTATACTAGTGCCTAAAAAGGATGGTACGTCGCGTATGTGTGTTGATTGTATATGCATTAATAATATTACTATTCGTTATCGTCATCCTATTCCTAGGCTAGATGATATGCTTGATGAATTGAGTGGCTCCACAATATTCTCCAAAGTTGATTTGCGTAGTGGATACCATCAAATTCGTATGAAATTGGGAGATGAATGGAAAACTGCATTTAAAACTAAGTTTGGTTTATATGAGTGGTTAGTCATGCCTTTTGGGTTAACTAATGCACCTAGTACTTTCATGAGATTAATGAACGAAGTTTTAGGTGCTTTCATTGGACGATTTGTGGTAGTCTATTTTGATGATATACTGATTTATAGCAAATCTTTGGACGAACATTTGGAACATTTACGTGCTGTTTTTATTGCTCTACGTGATGCACGTTTGTTTGGTAACCTTGGGAAGTGCACCTTTTGCACCGACCGAGTATCTTTTCTTGGCTATGTTGTTACTCCACGGGGAATTGAAGTTGATAAAGCCAAGATTGAAGCTATTGAGAGTTGGCCGCAGCCCAAAACGGTCACACAAGTGCGGAGTTTTTTGGACTCGCTGGTTTCTATAGGCGTTTTGTGAGAGATTTTAGCACCATTGCTGCACCTCTCAACGCGCTTACAAAGAAGGATGTGCCTTTTGTTTGGGGTACCGCACAGGAAGAAGCCTTCACGGTATTGAAAGATAAGTTGACACATGCTCCTTTACTCCAACTTCCTGATTTTAATAAGACTTTTGAGCTTGAATGTGATGCTAGTGGAATTGGATTAGGAGGTGTGTTATTACAAGATGGTAAACCTGTTGCATACTTTTCTGAAAAATTGAGTGGGCCTAGTTTGAATTATTCTACTTATGATAAAGAACTATATGCTCTTGTTCGGACTTTAGAAACATGGCAACATTATTTACGGCCCAAAGAATTTGTTATACATTCTGATCATGAATCTTTGAAACATATTAAAAGTCAAGCTAAACTGAATCGTAGACATGCTAAATGGGTTGAATTCATTGAAACTTTCCCTTATGTCATTAAACACAACAAGGGTAAAGAAAATGTTATTGCTGATGCATTGTCTCGTCGCTATACTATGCTATCACAACTTGACTTTAAAATATTTGGTTTGGAGACCATCAAAGATCAATATGTGTGCATGATGCTGATTTTATAGATGTTTTGCAGAATTGTAAAGAAGGAAGAACCTAGAACAAGTTTGTCGTTAATGATGGATTTGTGTTCCGTGCTAACAAGCTATGCATTCCAGCTAGCTCTCTTCGTCTTTTGTTGTTGCAGGAGGCGCATGGAGGAGGATTAATGGGACACTTTGGCGTGAAGAAGACGGAGGACGTACTTGCTACACATTTTTTTGGGCCAAAGATGAGACGGGATGTTGAGCGTTTTGTTGCTCGCTGCACTACATGTCAAAAAGCTAAGTCACGACTCAATCCTCATGGTTTATATATGCCTTTGCCTGTACCTAGTGTTCCTTGGGAGGATATATCTATGGACTTTGTTTTAGGTTTACCTCGAACAAAGAAGGGGAGGGATAGCATATTTGTTGTCGTGGATAGATTCTCAAAAATGGCACACTTTATACCATGTCATAAAAGCAATGATGCTGTTAATGTTGCTGATTTGTTCTTCCGTGAAATTATTCGTTTGCATGGTGTGCCAAATACCATTGTTTCAGATCGTGATACTAAATTTCTTAGCCACTTTTGGAGATGTTTATGGGCTAAGTTGGGGACTAAACTGCTTTTTAGTACTACTTGTCACCCCCAAACTGATGGACAAACTGAAGTAGTCAATAGAACATTGTCTACTATGCTTAGGGCTGTTTTGAAGAATAATAAGAAAATGTGGGAAGAATGCTTGCCTGATATTGAGTTTGCTTATAATCGTTCATTGCATTCTACTACTAAGATATGCCCTTTTGAAATTGTGTATGGCTTCCTACCTCGTGCACCTATTGATTTGTTGCCTCTTCCATCTTCGGAGAAGGTTAATTTTGATGCTAAACAACGTGCTGAATTGATCTTAAAAATGCATGAGTTAACTAAGGAAAACATTGAGCGTATGAATGCTAAATATAAACTTGCTGGAGATAAGGGTAGAAAACATGTTGTGTTTGCACCTGGAGATCTTGTTTGGTTACATTTGCGTAAGGATAGATTTCCTGATTTGCGCAAATCAAAGCTAATGCCACGTGCTGATGGTCCTTTTAAGGTGTTAGAGAAAATAAATGATAATGCATATAAACTTGAGCTGCCTGCAGATTTGGGGTTAGTCCCACTTTTAACATTGCAGATTTGAAGCCTTATTTGGGTGAGGGAGATGAGCTTCCGTCGAGGACGACTTCATTTCAAGAAGGGGAGGATGATGAGGACATCAATACCATTGTTACACCCACAGCCCCTGCTGCTATACATACTGGACCAATTACTAGAGCTCGCGCACGCCAATTAAATTACCAGGTACTTTCGTTTCTTGGTAATGATTCTAATGTTCATGAGAATATGATGCTGCCTAAATTGGATACATTTGTTTTGCTTACAAATGAAGGGCCTAGCTTTGAGAAGGATGAACATCGGAGCAAGAACAAGCATGGAGATGATGGCATGCGCATGGGGGACAAGAACGGAGTTACAAGTGATGATTTCAGGACATTGAAGCCACCATAATGCGTGCATGAAGCCTTGGCCGAAATATACAAGATGCTACTTCATAACTTTCGTCCAGAGGCTATTCTACATGCTGCGTCACCTTATTATTGGGCCAGGCCCATGTAATTTCGAAATACTTGAGTATAGGCTATTTTTAGAGTCCGTATGTGTGGGGAAACAAGAGATAGGGTTGGTTTCGGACCCCTTCCCCAAGGGCCACGAAATCCCCCCCCCCCCCTCTTCCTCCATATATACAGCCCTTAGGGCGTCGTTTAGACTTTGGGTTTTGTTTAGATTAAAAGTTCGCCATAGCTGCAACTTCGCGTACTTCGTTTGTGTTCAACGACCAGACAAAGGCGTCACAGAACCCCACCTTGATCAATAAAGCTTTCATCTTATATTCGCAATATCCAGATTGCAATCTTAGTTTCTTGCTTGTTCTTCGTTTGCTCGCAGGAAACAGACCCTCGTGGTCAGGTTGATCGTGCTCCGGCGTGGTCAATAACATCTCGGAGTTGGTTTAGCGATTGCTAAGGCGCGACGTCATCGCACGTTCGTAGTCGGATCGTCAAAGTCGACTTCCACCAAAGCGATATCCATCATCTCATCGAAAGACGGGACTCCTTTGCCTCTATCAGAAGCCATCTACCCCGAGCCTGCCAAGAAGCCAATCCATCTACAAAATGCAGAACATCAAAGCTTCATGTAGCCAATTGAAGGCATTCATTTGCCAAATTCTGCTACACCTGCTTATCCTCTGGCTGGCAACTTGCATCTGCCGCATCGTGCCAATACTGAAGTCACTGCCAGCACAATTGCTCAAAGGCCTCAGAGGCGTCCCCGTGTCCTCAACGACCGTGAGCTTCTGGTATCTCTACATCAAAAGCATGATAGGCATCATGACTGGCTGAAGCGTCAAATGCAGAGTGTCTTGGTAGATGTAAATTGCATTCGCAACTTGGCCACCAAGAACTCATTCGTCGCGCATGAAGCCTGTCGGCGGTCCTGGAAGAGCCTCACACTGCTCTGCTCTAAAGATGATCTTCGCAAAGATGGATTCACAGAGAAATTCAAGTTTGACTCCAGGCCTCCTCAATCTGCAAGTTGGCGTCGGACACCTTCCATTGAAGATTCTGAGTATTCCTCTTCGGCGGCAACTGTTGTTGTGAGAGTCGTCGATGAAGAAGACGATGCCACTTCACCCGCAATGGCTTCACTGCACCACGACTCTGCGTCAGGCCCGTCTGCACCGCCCAACTCTAACGTCGACCCTGCTCCAACATCTTCTCCAACTGGTAATGAGTAGATCCTCTATGTCTTCAAACCTTTTTGGTCCTTACTGACAAAAGGGGGAGAAGCATATGAGGTTGATAGTCTTCAAGCGGGTCCATATGGGGTGGTTGCACTATTTTTGCTAAGTTCTTACAACTCTCGTTTTGAAACTATTTGGCCCTTGAGTTCTAACACTTAAACTTGATGGTCGTCTACTATATCTGCTGCTACTTTGTGACGCGATGATAAATTCCGCATGAAGTCATTCTGCAGACGCCCATTTCTCATTATGCATGTCATTATTTTCACCATTCTTATATATGCATGATGAATTGTCTTCGTAAGTTGAAGAGGATCTCCACAAAGTAAAACCTGCCATGTGCATTTGCATTCAAAAGCAAACTACTAATATGCACATCTTCAGGGGGAGCCTTTTGCAACTTATGAAGACAATGACTTTGATCTTTAACTTTCACATACTTTTATCCCCATTGAAAACTTCAACCAGTTTGTCATCAATCACCAAAAAGGGGGAGATTATAAGTGCCTCTAGTGCCAACCCTAGTTCGTTTTGGAGTATTGATGACAAACTTGGTTGAGGGACTAATGTGTTTGTGAGAATTGCAGGATAACACAGGTAGTAGTCCCTTGTTGATTCGGTTTACCTACCAGAGATGACCCCTAAAAATGTGTGAAGACATTGAAGACAATGGTGGTTCTTGAAGAAATTCACGATGAAGATTATGACATGTGAAGACATTCACTTGAAGACTATGGAGTGCGAAGACATAGTTGTTTCGTAGTTTCCTCTTCTTCTTTGTTGAGTCATAGGAAGCACTGTACTGTTAAGTGGGGTCCAAGTGAACAAAGTCAGAATGACTGTTGTGATGCTCAACCAAAATCCTATGTCTTCGAGTGAAGACAATGAGAGCAAATCTTTTCCAGAGCTGGATGAGTCAGCTTTGCTTGTAGCCCAAGTCAAGCTGCCGCGTGTGTTTGAAATTCGACCGTTGGACAGGTGTCGGTTCCTTAGTGACCCAGGGTCATTTCGGACATATCATGTCGGGTTGCCTCGAGGCTATAAATAGCCCACCCCCTACACCATAAATTGGTGGCTGCTCAGAGTTAGTGCACGGCTTTTGTTGTTTGAGAGCAACCCACCTCCAATGCCTTTGAGAGAGAGATCCTTGCGAGGACAAAGCCCAAAACACCCAGAGCCAAAGAGTGTTAGGCATCACTGAAGTCCTTCTGTCCGCATGACCTGAAGACTTGTTACACTTGATGACTGTGAATCCTCCAGCCGGTTAGGCGTCGCATTCTGAGCATCCAAGAGCCATTGTGGATCGCTGATGAATAAGTCTGTGAAGGTTTGTAAGTCTGCCTTGAAGACTTACCAGAGTGATTTGCCGAGGACTGGGTGTCCTTAGCTCAAGGGGAATAAGGTGAAGATGTAGTCTTCTGAGTTCAATCTCAGCCTCCCTAACCAGACGTACAGTTGTCGCAACAACTAGAACTGGTCTACCAAATCCTTGTCTTCACCAAGCAACTGGTTCTATCCCCATCTTGCTTTACTTTTCAGTTTGTCTTCGTGAAGTCGTTGCTTGCCTGTCTGATCTAATTGTCTTCACTATGTGAGGACATACTCATGGAGAACATAACCATGGAGGAAATGGGAACAACCATCACAACAATAACTTCAAGACTGGCAATGGAGGCAATGGCAACCAGCACCGTCCCACTCCGGCTCAGAAGGATCTGAGTCATATCACCTATTTCAAGTGCAAGAAGACGGGGCATTATGCCAACGAGTATTCGGAAGCCAAGCAGGGAAATGAAAACGACAACAGCAATGGAAACTCAACAACCAAGAAGCCCAATCCTTTTCCCTGTGCTCAGGTGAAACACATTGATGTGGAGGAAGTTTACGATCAGCCAGAGACTGTGGTTGGTAACTTTTTATTAAATTCACGTCCAATATCGATACTTTTTTATTCCGGTGCAACTCATTCATTCATATCAAGGGTAGTTGTGGAAAAGTATGGGTTGCCCACTAGAACCCTTAGGAGCCCTCTTCAGGTTAGTTCCCCAAGAGGTGAGATGACGATAGGCTTAGGTTGTCACTCGAACCTCAGCATCGGAAATCATGAGTTTCCCCTACACCTCATTGTATTGGAGTCACAAGGACTAGACGTAATCCTAGGCATGGATTGGTTGACGAAGTATGAAGGAAACATCGACTGTGCCTGCAAGACGATTTTGCACACATCCCCGGAGCAAAAGAGGATCAAGTATGTATCCAAGCACACACCAAAGAATACTCGGGTAAATTCCCTCATGGGAGTTGCTCAGAAGGAAGTGCTAGTAGTGCAAGATTTTCCCGATGTATTCCCGGAGGAATTACCAAGCATGCCACTAGACAGAGAAATTTAATCTATGATTGAGTTATTGCCCGACACATCGCCAATATCCAAGAGACCTTATCAGATGCCCCTGAATGATTTCAAAGTAATCAAGAAGCAGATTAATGAGTTATTGGAGAAAGGATATATTCGCCCAAGCTCGTCACTGTGGGGAGCCCCAGTTCTCTTGGTAGAGAAGAAGGATAAAACCTTGAGGATGGTTGTGGACTATCGTTCATTGAACGAAGTGACCATCAAGAACAAGTACCCTCAGCCTATGATTAATGATTTGTTTGATCAGCTGGTTGGAGCCAGAGTATTCTCCAAAATCGACCTTCAATTATGGTATCATCAGTTGAAGATTCGTGAACAGGATATACACAAAACAGCTTTCACCACAAGGTATGGTTTATATGACTATACAGTCATATCATTTGGATTGGCTAATGCCCCTGCATATTTTATGAGTATGATGAACACAGTATTTATGGAATATCTGGACAGGTTTGTCGTGGTGTTCATCGTTGGCATACTGGTTTTCTCCAAGAGCGAGGAAAAACACAACGAGCACTTGCGTCTAGTTCTAGAGAAACTCCGAGAACATCAGTTATATGCCAAGTTCAACAAATGCAAATTTTGGTCAAAGGAAGTTAGATTCCTTAGACATGTTATTTTAGGAGAAGGAATAGCAATCGACCCCGCAAAGGTTGAAGCAGTCACCAAATGGAAGTCGCCCACCTTAGTCAAGGAGATCCGCAGTTTTCTCGGACTTATAGGAAAGTATCGAAGGTTTATTGAGAATTTCTCCAAGATTTCTAATCCCATGACTAAGTTGTTGAAGAAGGAAACAAGTATATTTGGACCAAGGATTGTGAAGCCAGTTTTCAGGAGCTGAAGAAATGTTTGGTTATAGCCCCAGGCTAATACTGCAGAACGTACGCACGGATTACCAGGTGTGTTGTGATGCTTCTCGTCAAGGACCCAAAGGAGTTCTCATGTAGGAAGGAAAGGTTGTAGCTTATTCCTCCAGACAAGTAGAGCCTCACAAGATGAACTATGCCACACATGATTTGGAGTTAGCACCGGTAGTGCACGCACTCAAGACTTGGAGACATTTCCTTGTCGGAAATAGTTATGATGTTTACACGGATCATAAGAGCCTGAATTACATTTTCACGCAGAAGGAGTTGAACCTCAGACAGAGGAGATGGCTAGAGTTGATCAAGGATTATGACATGAGATTGCATTATCACCTAGGGAAAGCAAATGTTATAGTAGATGCCTTGAGCCGTAATAGTTATGTGAACACCCTCATAGCAAGAGGATTACTCGAGTTAGCCGACGATCTTAGAGATCTCCACTTGGAGATACACTACTGCAGGATAGTGCTAACGCGACACTACGATCAGAGACCCTTTGCCGAAACTGTGTGTGATGCAATAATCAGAAACGGTGGCGTAAAAAACCCGTCAAAAAAGGTGCAAAATGTTTGCGATGGCGGAGCCATCAAACACGGTTCAGATTTTAGTTGCGTGTGCGATGCAGGGCACACGGTTAATCCATTCCAACTGTTTGCGATGAGGCAGAACAATAGAAACGGGCAGCCATATCAATGTGTGTGTGATGCAAGACACACAATTAATCCATTCGAACTATTTGCGATGAGGTATAACAACAGAAACGGGCAGCCATATCAATGTGTGTGCGATATACGGCATACGGTTCACTCGTACGAACTGTTTTCGATTAGGGAACACAACAGAAACGGTTCAACTTAACAAGATGTGTGTGATATGCGACATATAGTTCACATGGATGAACTATTTGCAATGAGCCAGAAGAACACAAACGAGTCGTGTAAATAAGATGTGTGTGATATGTGGCAAACAGCCGACTTGGATGAACTGTTTGTGATGAGAAATTACAACAGAGACGGCCAATACAGTTACTTCGTGTGCGATTCTATGTGTACAAAAAACTTTGAAAAATGCAAACTAGTTGCTTGCGGTGGCTAGGAGTATCGCACATGATGCGTCTGCGAGTACTCGTGTGCGATGATTAGTATGTTACACATATGTTTCCTTATGTTAACATGTGTGTGAATTTGCAATATGGACAGTTAATATGCAAATGCCTTCTGGACATCGGGCACACGCTTAAACTCAATGAACTGTGTACGATACTAATACTTTCCATGAAAATTTATGAACTTGGGTAACAACATTTGAGTAACATATATATAGTGGTTACACTATTCGACAAAAGGAGGATCTTCGTAACACAGTTTTGACAACCATATGGTCCATATCTACATACTTAACATATATAGTAACAGCTAGCACATTTTAAGCGGCTGAGGGCCAACAACCACAACTATCCACTGGAAGTAGCTTGATCACGGCGACTCGGCATCTCGTCAATGAAAAGGAAGAGCCCTCCTGTGCCTTGGTAGAGCGTGAGTAGAACAGTGTCTCCAATTTTCCAATATGGATGCATTGCCACGAGAAGTGAAAACTTGTTAATTTGAATGGTTCCATTTTTGCGGGAAATGCAGTACCTTGCAATCACTTTGGCGTTATTAGCAGGCACAACTGTAATTCGACCACGCCGGGAAATCGATCCAGGAACCGCTACAGGGGGCAATTTCTGTTGACATGTAGAATAAAAACCAATTGTAACATATCGTTGAACATATATATAGTTTATGAGCATAAACATTAAAATAAGACTTTTTACCAGCATTTTGTGCACACAATTGGTCTTGTTCAGTGTGTGCACCATAGGTCTAATTAATCCCAACCAAAATCCAGCGTTCATACGCTCTGCTATCTCTGTCAGATTATCAACAAAGTTTATGACATGCTTCAAGTCCTTCCAATGGAATTTGGTACGCTTAGTAACATACAGATCGTTCACTACGCATCCAACAAATCCTGCTTAAAAGGTGGAAAGGTATTATTTATTCAGAACATGGCAGACGAATATATAGTGCACATAAATTAGTAAATAGAATTTGTTACTGCCTAGGAACGGAGTCAGAATATGATATCACAATTGGTTGCTTAAATAGTGATCAATTAGTCAGAACAAATACCCCGATTTTGCTAAGTAATATGACAACATGGAGAAAGTTGAAAGGACACTAACCTCGATCAGACTTTGATCGGCTCATGACGTTGGGGAAGTAAACATCCATGTTAATTAGACCAGGCTGTGGTGCACGCACTAGAATTTTATTGCGAGCTTTCAGTTCATAACACTTTGACATTTTTCTCCAAAGGTCCGCATTAAAATAGGAGTGACCATCTTTATCAAGTTTTACGCTAACCATCATTGTAAATCAATGCTGCGTTGAAAATTTGACATCCTGGGAGTCATCAACAAAGTAAAGCCCAAGATTTCCTTCTACTCCTGTTCTTGCAAAGCAAGGGATGTACTGCTTGAAATGAAAATTAAGATCGTAAATTAGATATATTGAAATAACAGAGCAAGATGCAAATATGGGAGTAACTGATAGAACAGATCAATATATAGATGAAAGCAAAGTACAAAAATATAGAACTAAAAATAGATAATGTAACAAAGATTTGATGCAAATATATAGATAATGTAGCAACAGACGATATATGTTCACAAATTTAGGCCATGCCGACCGTGGTAGGTTGAGATTGAACATACCGAGCGCTCCCTGAAGTCATCTGGAATGGTGAGATAGAACTTCGTTTCCGACTGGCCACGACCACAGTTGCCCGATTTATGCTCACACTGTGGACACATGAATGAACACCCACGAATCAGCTAGATCAAAAATGATTCCACGGCGATTTCCGCCGGTTGATTAACAGCGACGGACGTACTGCAATAAGAGATGAGTGAATATTTCGCTAAGTTTATTACCTTCTCCATGAGAAAAATCCCCGGCCCAATCCCGTAGAAAACCCCAGTCGACCAGAGTCTGGAATGTTGGTGCAGATAGGCCGCGGAAAGAGGTAGGGGCGAAATCCCGTGCCGTTTGGAGCGCGACCTACGCCCGCCGCCAACATCCATCGAGCTTAGGGTGCAGAGTTGCGGAGGAGTCCGCGGCGAGTGAGTGGGCACGAAGTGGGCGAGGGTTTTCTTTTTTCCTTTTGCATGTGTGAGTGAACACACATGGCTTGCAGAGGCGACGAAGATGAATTGTGTGCGATAGTAAATCACCAAGATTGAGTGGGAATGCAAATTTCCTTTGTCCTTCATCCATGAGTTTTTTCTATGATGAACATAAACCCTGCTAATCACCGTGTTAAAATTTGACACTTTTCCGGGTTCATTTACAATATTTAGGGGATTATGTGCATTTTGTAGGCATTAATTCACATAATTCAAATTCAAACAATTGGTGCTTGAAAAGGTGCATAAGAACGGTCTGGAAAAACCGTACTCGTGGTATTTAGTAATTTCTCAAGCCTTTTACAAGGAATGGGTAGAGATTTCAACGGAATGCGTGGCAATAGTCAACCACAAACGCGTCATTTACTGGGTTATCAACTATAGAACAATGAAATACGTGCTTGAAAAACATGACACCTGGCATGATGCCATGGTATGGCCTCACCATGCCCTGGTTAAAAGCTGAGAAGGTTTGATTTATGTCGTCATGCACGCCCTTCATAAATTGAACCATCACCGAGGAAGTTTAATGCTTTTGAGAGGGAAATCACCAAGATTGAAGGGCAATCCAAATTTCCGTCCTAGTTTGTCATTCAATTTTTTCCAACGATCAACATACCGCCTCAAATGCAACGTGTTCAAATTTGACATTTTTCCGAACTCATTTACCATATTTAGGGGATTATGTGCATTTTCTGGGCATTAATTGACAGAGGCAAAGGTGTCCCGTCTTTCGATGAGATGATGGATATCGCTTTGGTGGAAGTCGACTTTGACGATCCGACTACGAACGTGCGATGACGTCGCGCCTTAGCAATCGCTAAACCAACTCCGAGAGGTTATTGACCACGCCGGAGCACGATCAACCTGACCACGAGGGTCTGTTTCCTGCGAGCAAACGAAGAACAAGCAAGAAACTGAGATTGCAATCTGGATATTGCGAATATAAGATGAAAGCTTTATTGATCAAGGTGGGGTTCTGTGACGCCTTTGTCTGGTCGTTGAACACAAACGAAGTACGCGAAGCTGCAGCTATGGCGAACTTTTAATCTAAACAAAACCCAAAGTCTAAACGACGCCCTAAGGGCTGTATATATGGAGGAAGAGGGGGGGGGAATTTCGTGGCCCTTGGGGAAGGGGTCCGAAACCAACCCTATCTCTTGTTTCCCCACACATACGGACTATAAAAATAGCCTATACTCAAGTATTTCGAAATTACATGGGCCTGGCCCAATAATAAGGTGACGCATCACCTAGAATAGCCTCTGGACGAAAGTTATGAAGTAGCATCTTGTATATTTCGTCCAAGGCTTCATGCACGCATTATGGTGGCTTCAATGTCCTGAAATCATCACTTGTAACTCCATTCTTGTCCCCCATGCGCATGCCATCATCTCCATGCTTGTTCTTGCTCCAATGTTCATCCTTCTCAAAGCTAGGCCCTTCATTTGTAAGCAAAACAAATGTATCCAATTTAGGCAGCATCATATTCTCATGAACATTAGAATCATTACCAAGAAACGAAAGTACCTGGTAATTTAATTGGCGTGCGCGAGCTCTAGTAATTGGTCCAGTATGTATAGCAGCAGGGGCTGTGGGTGTAACAATGGTATTGATGTCCTCATCAGTAATTATGCAGATAATTCAAATTCGAACAATCGGTGCATGCAAAGTTGCACAAGAACGGTCTAGAAAACCATGCTTGTGCTATTTAGTACATTCTCACGCCTTTTACAAGGAATGGGCAGATGTTTCAAGGAAATGTGTGGCATAGTCAACCATAAACGCGTCGTCTACTGGATTAACAACTATACAAAAATGAAATACATGCTTGGAAAACATGACGCCTGGTGTGGTGCCATGGTATGGCCTTACCGTGCCCTGGTAAAATTGTCGTCATGCATGCCTTTCATAAATCGAACCATCACCGAGGAAGTTTCATGGTTTCGAGGGGGAAATCACCAAGATTGAAGGGGGATCCAAATTTCCTTTGTCCACGAGTTTTTTTTCTATGATGAACATACAACCTGCAAATCACCATGTTCAAATTTGGCACTTTTCAGGGTTCATTTGCCATATTTAGGGGATTATGTGCATTTCCTAGGCATTAATGCACATAATTCAAGTTCAAACAATCGGTGCATGAAAGGGTGCACAAGAACGTCCTAGAAAACCATGCTCGTGCCATTTAGTAAATTCTCATGCCTTTTACAAGGAATGGAGAGATATTTCGATGAAATGTGTGGCAATAGTCAACCACAAATGTTTGTTTGTTGGGTTTTCAACTATAGAAAAAATGAAATAAATGCTTGAAAAACATGACGCCTGGCATCGTGCCATCGTATGACCTCACCATGCCCTGGTAAAAATTTGAGAAGGTTTGGCTTATGTTCACGCCCTTCATAAATCGAACCATCACCGAGGAAGTTCCATGCTTTCGAGAGGGAAATCCCCAAGACTGAAGGGGAATCCAAATTTCCGTCCTAGTTTGTCATTCAGTTTTTTCCAACAATCAACATACCGCCTTAAATGCAACGTGTTCAAATTTGACATTTTTCGGGCTCATTTACCATATTTATGGGATTATGTGCATTTTCTAGTCATTAATGGACATAATTCAAATTCGAACAATCGATGCATGAAAAGGTGCACAAGAACGGTTGGAAAACCATGCTCGTGTTATTTAGTACATTCTCATGCCTTTTACAAGGAATGAGCAAATATTTCAAGGAAATGTGTGGCAATAGTCAACCATAAACACGTCATTTACTAGGTTAACAACTATACCAAAAATGAAACACATGGTTGGAAAACATGAGGCCTAGCGTGGTGCCATGGTATGGCCTCACCATGCCCTGGTAAAAATTGGAGAATGTTTTCCTTATGTCGTGATGCACGCCTTTTATAAATCGAACCATCACCGAGGAAGTTTCATGGTTTCGAGGGGGAAATCACCAAGATTGAAGGGGGATCCAAATTTCCTTTGTCCTTTGTCCACGAGTTTTTTTTCTAGGATGAACATACAACCTGCAAATTACCGTGTTCAAATTTGGCACTTTTCCTGGTTCATTTACCATATTTAGGGGATTGTGTGCATTTCCTAGGCATTCATGCACATAATTCAAGTTCAAACAATCGGTGCATGAAAGGGTACACAAGAACGGCCTGGAAAACCATGCTCGTGCCATTTAGTAAATTCTCATGCCTTTTACAAGGAAGGGACAGATATTTCGATGAAATGCGTGGCAAGAGTCACCCACAAATGTTTGTTTATTGGGTTTTCAACTATAGAAAAAAATGAAATAAATGCTTGGAAAACATGACGCCTGGCATGGTGTGCCATGGTATGACCTCACCATGCCCTGGTAAAAATGTGAGAAGGTTTGGCTTATGTCGTCATGCACACCCTTCATAAATCGAACCATCACCAAGGAAGTTCCATGCTTTCGAGAGGGAAATCACCAAGATTGAAGGGGAATCCAAATTTTCTTCGTTCTTTGCCCCGGAGTTTTTTCTACGACGAACATACACCCTGCAAACCACCGTGTGCAAATTTGGCATCTTTCCGGGCTCATTTACCATATTTAGGGGATTATGTGCATTTTCTAGGCATTTAGCGCATATAAATCCAATCCAGCTACAGGTGGACGGGTGTGATGTGAGGGACGTGGATTGCCGTTCGATCGCGGCGCATGCTACGGTGCACACGCGCGATCCGCGTGGCTGGGGTTCCGGCCAATCATAACGCAACACACAATAGGCTCAGCGCACACTGTTTCCGGAAGCGACGAAGATGAACCGTGTGCGATAATGAATGAGCAAAATTGTACAAATTTCTGTTGTCGTTTGTCGTTGAGCTCTTGAATACCACCGCATTGTACAGCTCCCCGGCCCCTCCATCCCAGAGCTCTCTCCAGGCGTCGTCCATGTCACCGCGACGCACAGTAACTGGTAAGGAAGCGATGGAATCCCGCCGCGCCGTGGTCCTCATCGCCCGCGACCGCACACATGGTAAGGAAGCGATGGCATCTCGCCGCACCGAGTTCATCGCCGCCGGCGGCCAGACAGTTAAATGGGCGGACTTTGAGGCTGCCATGGCCGAAGGTGTGGTGGATCTAGAGGTGGCCAAAGCCACACAGAAGGAGCGGAAAAGGTAGAAAGCAGTTAAGAAAAGAGTGTCCCGCCGCCGCAAGAAAAAAGAGGCCGCACGCCGTGGTGAGGAGAGCTTGGCAGAGATCGAAGCACGGTTGGGCTGCCGCCAACAAGGCCGGGAAGGAGAACGCCGGCGTCTGGCCAGCATGCCCCGATGGCAGCATGGGAGAAGTAGTTTAAGTTTGTAGTATTAGACCAAATTACCAGTAGTACTTTGAGGGCTTTGAGCGTTGATTAGCATGTGTGCCCGTGTGTGTTTTTTGCGTTAATCATTAGAAGATCAGAAAACACACGGTTTCTATGCTGTACCCGTCTGCGTTTTTGCGTTAACGATCCATAAGTCGGTTACCTGTGCGATGTTTCCTAATAAACCAGGCGAACCATTGACCGAAAAAAATCAACTACACGTGTACATTTTTTTGGAGACGGGATCTGCCAACTTTGTTTTTCTCACACACGAGTATTTTACGCGCTTCGTCTGCGTTGTGTGTTTCCCCCGCCCAAGTTTCAAGTTTCGCAGCGAAATTTTCATTAGGCGCGCGATTTCATAATTTATTCCTCCAACCACATCTCCACCCTCAGTATCCCACCCCTCGCGCCTCCCCCTACCGGCATCTCAAACCGCCGCCGCCGCAACCACAGGTTCAACCACATCTACGTTCTCCTCGGATCCAGTCAGGTAACCCACCAATCTCTATCACGACCCCGGCCTGATTACTTAAATGGCGCCTGCGAAACATCCTCATGCCTCCAAATCCCCACCGCCAGGAGCTGATGGCGGTCCATGGCGCGATGGCCGTTGTGCGTGTTGACCCGGAGGAACGCCCCGCCTCCGCCGCCGCCGCTGACATGGTGCAGGCTTTGGCCCAGATGAAGTGCCCCAGCGACTACCCCCAGGACTTAACAGGTAAGATCTGACCAGCTAAATCTTACCAATACCACTTGAAACGGCTATGATTTGTACGGTTGATGTATTAAGCATGTTCGTGCCTTGTTTATTTCAGTACTGCACATTATGTGATGTTCAAATATTACCGTGTGCAGGTCAATTTCACCAATACCAGCAACAAACTTACAATACACGACTCAGGATATGCTACCTCTTGAGCATGCGTTGGTTTTCCCTTGAAGAGGAAAGGGTGATGCAGCAAAGTAGCGTAAGTATTTCCCTCAGTTTTTGAGAACCAAGGTATCAATCCAGTAGGAGACTACACGCAAATCCCTCGTACCTGCACAAACAATCAAGAACCTTGCAACCAACGCGACAAAGGGGTTGTCAATCCCTTCACGGACACTTGCAAAAGTGAGATCTGATAAAGATAATAAGATAAATATTTTTGGTATTTTTGTTGTATAGATTGGAAAGTAAAGATTGCAAAAATAAACGGCGACAGAAATAGCTAGTTGATAGGAAATAATATGATGGAAGATAGACCCGGGGGCCATAGGTTTCACTAGTGGCTTCTCTCAAGATAGCAAATTCTACGGTGGGTGAACAAATTACTGTCGAGCAATTGATAAAAAAGTGCATAGTTATGAGAATATCTAGGCATGATCATGTATATAGGCATCACGTCCGTGACAAGTAGACCGAAATGATTCTGCATCTACTACTATTACTCTACACATCGACCGCTATCCAGCATGCATCTAGAGTATTAAGTTCATAAGAACGGAGTAACGCATTAGGCAAGATGACATGATGTCGAGGGATAAACTCAAGCAATATGATACAAACCCCATCTTTTTATCCTCGATGGCAACAATACAATACGTGCCTTGCTTCCCCTGCTGTCACTGGGAAAGGACACCGCAAGATTGAACCCAAAGCTAAGCAATTCTCTCATTGCAAGAAAGATCAATCTAGTAGGCCAAACCAAACTGATAATTCGAAGAGACTTGCAAAGATATTAAATCATGCATATAAGAATTCATAGAAGAATCAAATATTGTTCATAGATAATCTTGATCATAAACCCAAAATTCATCGGATCTCGACAAACACACCACAAAAAGAATTACATCGAATAGGTCTCCAAGTGAATGGAGGAGAACTTTGTATTGAGATCCAAAGAGAGAGAAGAAGCCATCTAGCTAATAACTATGGACCCGAAGGTTTGTGGTAAACTACTCACACATCATCGGAGAGGCTATGGTGTTGATGTAGAAGCCCTCCGTGATCGATTCCCCCTCCAGCGGAGCGCCGGAAAAGGCCCCAAGATGGGATCTCACGGGTATAGAAGGTTGCGGCGGTGGAAATAGGGTTTCGTGGTGCTCTCGGATGTTTTCAGGGTATATGAGTATATATAGGCGAAAGAAGTAGGTCGGTGGAGCCACGAGGGGCCCACGAGGGTGGGGGCACGCCTACCCCCTGGGTGCGCCTCCCTACCTTGTGGCCGCCTCGTTGCTTCCTTGACGTCCACTCCAAGTCTCCTGGATTGCATTTGTTCCAAAAACGATCCTCGCGAAGGTTTCATTCCGTTTGGATTCCGTTCGATATTCCTTTTCTGCGAAACACTGAAATAGGCAAAAAACAGCAATTTGCACTGGGCCTTCGGTTAATAGGTTAGTCCCAAAAATAATATAAAAGTGCATAATAAAGCCCATTAAACATCCAAAACAGATAATATAACAGCATGGAACAATAAAAAATTACAGATACGTTGGAGACGTATCAGGATATCACTATAGATGCTGCCCATTTGCTATTTTTAGTGGATGCTAACCCTGTTGTACTTAACATGCCTGTCCATGTACTTACGCAGGGTCATAACGGCCGATGTTGTTGTTCGCCGTCGAGGTTAGCTGCACCCCATGTCTTACAGTATGTCACATCATTTGTGCAATTGCAGTTTAACTTCCACCATTTACTGGTTGCCTGTAGGTACACATGTCAATGCCACTGATCCACGCTTCGACCTGGAGGAACAACTCGCGTCGGAGTTACGAACATTTTGGAAGGTGTATCCATCCCACCAACGAAAACGACTCGGAGTTACGAACACTATCCATGCTAGATATGCCATAGGCGGTTCCCAAAAAGAAAATAAAGTTTATTCCTTTTCCACCATTCTTTCACTTTCCATGGCTAACCGTATCCACGGCTGCCCTCCATACCAACACTTTCCAAGGAATTTATTATTTGACAACCTAAAGTAAATTCAATGTTTTTGCATTGCGGGACTGGGCATCCCTAAAACCTTTGCCTTACTCTCGTGCAATGGCAAGTGAATAAACACTCATCTTGAGAATAACACATATAGCATGGAAAATATTAGCCACCCGTCACTGTTCCGCGAGCCAAACAAACACACAAAAGAGAAGTTTATTTTGAAAATTAGAGATGGCACATGCAAATTTGCTTAGAACGGCAAAAGAGTACCGCATATAGGTAGATATAGTGGACTCATGTGGCAAAACTGGTTTAAAGGATTTTGGATGCGCAAGTAGAGGTCATACTTAGTGCAAAATGAAGGCTAGCAAAAGATTGGGAAGCGACCAACGAAGAAACGAATAATCTCATAAGCAAGCATTAAGCACAATTAACACCAAATAATGTACCACAAGTAGGATATAATTATCATTGCATGATTATTGACTTTCGTGCATGCATAGGGAATCACAAACCTTAACACCAATATTCCTACTAGAGCACAATTACTCATCAACATAACTCACATATCACATCATCATATCTCAAAACTATTACTAAGAATCAAGTTTATTTTGTCCAATGATCTTCATGACATTTTTTTTACTTTATCCTTCTTGGATATCTATCACTTTGGGACTAATTTTCATGTGTTGCTTTTCACAAGCTCAAACAAATATAAGTGAAGATCATGAGCATAACAAATTTTCTTTCTCTCAAAATAATTTAAGTGAAGCAAGAGAGAATTTCTTCAAAATTTTACTAACTCTCAAATAAATCTAAGTGAAGCAAGAGAGCATTTCTTAAAAAATAACAAAGCACACCATGCTCAAAAAGATATAAGTGAAGCACTAGAGCAAGTCCTAGCTCATAAAAGATTTAAGTGAAGCATAGAGAGCAATTCTAACAAGTCATGATATAATTTTGGCTCTCTCAAATATGTGTGTCCAATAAGGATTGATGATTTAAAACACAAAATAAAACAAGCAAAGACACATATCATACAGGACGCTCCAAGCAAAACACATATCATGTGACGAATAAAAATATAGCCTCAAGTAAAATACCAATAGTTGTTGGAAGAAAGCGGGGATGCCACTCAGGGGCATCCCCAAGCTTAGTTGGTTGCTCATTCTTGGATAATAGCTTGTGATGCCCGGGCATCCCCAAGCTGATAGAGGCAAAGGTGTCCCGATCTTTCGATGAGATGATAACTATCGATTTGGTGGAGACGACTTTGACGATCCGACTACAAACGTGCACGACGTTGCGCCTTATCAATCGCTAAACCAATCTCCTGAGGTTACTGACGATGCCGGAAGCACGATCAGCCTGACCACGAAGGTCTATTCCTGCAAGCAATCGAAGAACGAGCAAGAATATGATAATGCAATCTGAATATTGCGAATATATATGAAGTATTGATAGTGGTGGGAATCCGTAAGCGGTCTTGGTCTGGTCGTTGGACACAAACGAAGTACACGAAGTTGCAATGGCTAACTTTTAACTAAACAAATTCCAAAGTCTAAACGACGCCCTAAGGGCTGTATATATGGAGGAAGAGGGGGGAATTTCGTGGCCCTTGAGGAAGGGGTCCGAAACCAACCCTATCTCTTGTTTCCCCACACATACGGACTCTAAAAACAGCCTATACTTATGTATTTCGAAATTACATGGGCCTGGCCCAATAATAAGGTGACGCAGCACCTAGAATAGCCTCTGGACGAAAGTTATGAAGTAGCATCTTGTATATTTCGTCCAAGGCTTCATGCACGCATTATGGTGGCTTCAACGTCCTGAAATCATCACTTGTAACTCCGTTCTTGTTCCCCATGCGCATGCCATCATCTCCATGCTTGTTCTTGCTCCAATGTTCATCCTTCTCAAAGCTAGGCCCTTCATTTGTAAGCAAAACAAATGTATCCAATTTAGGCAGCATCATATTCTCATGAACATTAGAATCATTAGCAAGAAACGAAAGTACCTGGTAATTTAATTGGCGTGCGCGAGCTCTAGTAATTGGTCCAGTATGTATAGCAGCAGGGCCTGTGGGTGTAATAATTATATTGATGTCCTCATCATCCTCCCCTTCTTGAAATGAAGTCGTCCTCGACGGAAGCTCATCTTCCTCACCCAAATAAGGCTTCAAATCTGCAATATTAAAAGTGGGACTAACCCCAAAATCTGCAGGCAGCTCAAGTTTATATGCATTATCATTTATTTTCTCTAACACCTTAAAAGGACCATCAGCACGTGGCATTAGCTTTGATTTGCGCAAATCAGGAAATCTATCCTTACGCAAATGTAACCAAACAAGATCTCCAGGTGCAAACACAACATGTTTTCTACCCTTATCTCCAGCAAGTTTATATTTAGCATTCATACGCTCAATGTTTTCCTTAGTTAACTCATGCATTTTTAAGATCAATTCAGCACGTTGTTTAGCATCAAAATTAACCTTCTCCGAAGATGGAAGAGGCAACAAATCAATAGGTGCACGAGGTAGGAAACCATACACAATTTCAAAAGGGCACATCTTAGTAGTAGAATGCAATGAACGATTATAAGCAAACTCAATATGAGGCAAGCAGTCTTCCCACATTTTCTTATTATTCTTCAAAACAGCCCTAAGCATAGTAGACAATGTTCTATTGACTACTTCAGTTTGTCCATCAGTTTGGGGGTGACAAGTAGTACTAAAAAGCAGTTTAGTCCCCAACTTAGCCCATAAACATCTCCAAAAGTGGCTAAGAAATTTAGTATCACGATCTGAAACAATAGTATTTGGCACACCATGCAAGCGAATAATTTCACGAAAGAACAAATCAGCAACATTAACAGCATCATCGCTTTTATGACATGGTATAAAGTGCGCCATTTTCGAGAATCTATCCACGACAACAAATATGCTATCCCTCCCCTTCTTTGTTCGAGGTAAACCTAAAACAAAGTCCATAGATATATCCTCCCAAGGAACACTAGGTACAGGCAAAGGCATATATAAACCATGAGGATTGAGTCGTGACTTAGCTTTTTGACATGTAGTGCAGCGAGCAACAAAACGCTCAACATCCCGTCTCATCTTTGGCCAAAAGAAATGTGTAGCAAGTACGTCCTCCGTCTTCTTCACGCCAAAGTGTCCCATTAATCCTCCTCCATGCGCCTCCTGCAACAACAAAAGACGAAGAGAGCTAGCTGGAATGCATAGCTTGTTAGCACGGAACACAAATCCATCATTAACGACAAACTTGTTCCAGGTTCTTCCTTCTTTACAATTCTGCAATACATCTTTAAAATCAGCATCATGCACATATTGATCTTTGATGGTCTCCAAACCAAATATTTTGAAGTCAAGTTGTGAAAGCATAGTATAGCGACGAGACAATGCATCAGCAATAACATTTTCTTTACCCTTCTTGTGTTTAATGACATAAGGGAAAGTTTCAATGAATTCAACCCATTTAGCATGTCTACGATTCAGTTTAGCTTGACTTTTAATATGTTTCAAAGATTCATGATCAGAATGTATAACAAATTCTTTGGGCCATAAATAATGTTGCCATGTTTCTAAAGTCCGAACAAGAGCATATAGTTCTTTATCATAAGTAGAATAATTCAGACTAGGCCCACTCAATTTTTCAGAAAAGTATGCAACAGGTTTGCCATCTTGTAATAACACACCTCCTAATCCAATGCCACTAGCATCACATTCAAGCTCAAAAGTCTTATTAAAATCAGGAAGTTGGAGTAAAGGAGCATGTGTCAACTTATCTTTCAATACCGTGAAGGCTTCTTCCTGTGCGGTACCCCAAACAAAAGGCACATCCTTCTTTGTAAGCTCGTTGAGAGGTGCAGCAATGGTGCTAAAATCTCTCACAAAACGCCTATAGAAACCAGCGAGTCCAAGAAAACTCCGCACTTGTGTGACCGTTTTGGGCTGCGGCCAACTCTCAATAGCTTCAATCTTGGCTTTATCAACTTCAATTCCCTGTGGAGTAACAACATAGCCAAGAAAAGATACTCGGTCGGTGCAAAAGGTGCACTTCCCAAGGTTACCAAACAAACGTGCATCACGTAGAGCAATAAAAACAGCACGTAAATGTTCCAAATGTTCTTCCAAAGATTTGCTATAAATCAGTATATCATCAAAATAGACCACCACAAATCGTCCAATGAAAGCACGTAAAACTTCGTTCATTAGTCTCATGAAAGTACTAGGTGCATTAGTTAACCCAAAAGGCATGACTAACCACTCATATAAACCAAACTTAGTTTTAAATGCAGTTTTCCATTCATCTCCCAATTTCATACGAATTTGATGGTATCCACTACGCAAATCAACTTTGGAGAATATTGTAGAGCCACTCAATTCATCAAGCATATCATCGAGCCTAGGAATAGGATGACGATAACGAATAGTAATATTATTAATGCCTCTACAATCAACACACATACGCGACGTACCATCCTTTTTAGGCACGAGTATAATAGGAACAGCACAAGGACTAAGAGATTCGCGTATATAACCTTTGTCGAGCAGCTCCTGTACTTGACGCATAATCTCCTTCGTCTCCTCTGGATTGGTACGGTATGGTGCACGGTTGGGTAGCGATGCACCGGGAATTAAGTCAATTTGATGCTCAATCCCTCGAATAGGTGGTAATCCCGGTGGCACGTCTTGTGGGAAGACGTCAGCGAACTCCTGCAAAATGTGAGTGACAGCAGGGGGCAAAGAGGAAGGCACGTCCTCGAATGAAAATAATGCCTCTTTGCACACAAAAGCATAGCAAACAGATTTGCTGAAATCTAGTTCATCAATATCAGATTTTGTGGCAAGTAAACATGCACTTTTCAATTTAATTTCAGAAACAACACTAGATGGTTTATTATTAGGTTTCATTTGTTGCTCAAATTCCTTTGCCACAATCTGATTTTCACTCTTATTTTTCTCCTGTTTTGCTTTATTAGCTCTATTAATGTCATCTTTCAAAATGGAATCAGGAGTCATAGGAAGCAAAGTAATATTTTTATCCTTATGAACAAGAGTATACTGATTGTTTCTACCATGGTGTACAGAATTTTTATCAAATTGCCATGGTCTACCTAGTAATAAGGAACATGCTTGCATGGGTACCACATCACAATCAACATAATCAGCATATGTAGAGATACTAAAATGCACACGAACAGTACGTGTTACCTTAACCTTGCCGCTGTTGTTGAACCATTGGATGTAGTAAGGATGTGGATGTGGTCTTGTGGTGAGAGATAGTTTCTCCACCATCTCCATGCTAGCCAAGTTGTTACAGCTCCCTCCATCTATGATGACGCGAACAGAACGTTCCTTCACAACTCCCTTTGTATGGAACAAATTATGCCTCTGATTTTGCTCTGCTTGTGTGACCTGCACACTCAAAACACGTTGAGCAACTAAACATTCATACCTGTCAGCGTCTTCAGGAGCCATGTATTGCGTCTCATTTTCAGAATCATCTCCACCATGTTCTTCACGTGTAATAAGAGCCAAAGTCTCCTCATCATAGTCACTAGCGGACTCATACCCACCATCCTCAGTAGCAATCATGACACGCTGAGATTTGCATTCTCTCGCAAAATGTCCTCTTCCCTTACAACGACGACAAATAATATCACTTGTGTGCCCTGTCGATGCCATGGAAGAAGAAGAGCTCTGCACAGGCCCGGCAGGTGTGCTCTTGGCAGAGAGTGGTGGTTGTGCCTGCTTTCTTGTATCACGGCTGGAGGTGGCACCTGATGGAGGTGATGGTGAAGTGGAAGTAGAAGATGCACGCGGTGTCCATGATGAAGGTCGACCTGCAGAAAAGTTAGTTCGCGCCAATGGCTGTCGATCCTGCACTTCACGTTCAGCTTTACAAGCAAGATGGAATAAACGAGTGATATCATTATAATCCTTATACTCTAGAATGGTCTGAATCTCTTTATTTAATCCACCCATAAAACGTGCAAGCATAGCTTCATTCTCCTCAACAATACCACATCTAATCATGCCAGTTTGTAATTCCTGATAATATTCTTCTACAGAATTTTTTCCTTGTCTTAAACGCTGCAATTTTTGAAGTAATTCACGTTGATAATATGGTGGAACCCAACGAGTACGCATAGCAGTTTTCAAAGCAGCCCAAGTAGCTGGAACAGGATATAATCTACAATGTTCAGACCACCAAACACATGCAAAGCTAGTGAAAGCACAAACAGCAGCAGGAACACGTCTCTCCTCAGGATATTGTAAACATGTAAATCGTTGTTCAGTTTCTAACTCCCAAGTAAGATATATATCAGGAACATATCTACCCTCAAATGGTGGAATATTCAATTTCAGTTTAGGGAGATGGTCATGATCTCGTACCTGAGGTGGTGGTGCCGGCCTACCGTTGCGAATATATACCTGAGGTCGACCTGCTGGTGGTGGTGCTGGTGGCTGCACGTAGTTCTGATTTTGATCAACCTCATCCTCATAATCGCCCGCATAATCGTCATCCTCCTCAGCCGCCGCAGGAGCAGGAGCCAAAAAAGCATCAACAGTAAGGACAGCAGCACCCGAATTTTGACCAATCTCAATTGGAACGCGCTGTGCCCGTCCCACTTGATTTGGAAGGCGGCGTTGGAGATGTGGTTGTTGTTGTTGTAGAGGTGCGACATGTGCAGCCGGTGGTGGTTGGGGAAGACGCTTTAGTAATTCAGTAAACTTGTTATCCAGCTTTGTCTCAAACGACTTCTCCACGGCATCTATCTTCTCCATAGCCTCTTCAAATCTGTTTAGCACATCTCCCACCTGGCCACTCATCATTTGCTGAAATTTATCATGCAACTCCTTGTTCGTCATGTTCGCCCAATCAGTCTCATCGGCTTGTGAACCTGCCATGGTTAGCAGCAATAGAAACACAAAAGAATATGATCCTGCAGACTACTAGAAGTGGTGGGATGGTGGTGTGTCACAAAACCTTCAAGCGAATCTCAAATTCTTACCAGTTCTTACCCAGCAGCAGGTGGTGATCGGCAACCGTTGTAGTCAAAAACTCTCAAAGCTTGGATATAGCGATTACCAGGGAGAGTCAAACGCACGATGTAGACTTATGTGGAGCTGGGAAGGCTTATAATATGGTAGCAAAATGGTAAGCAATAATCAATTCAGAGATGCAAAGTTGAATAAACGCTCAACGACGGTACTGTGCTGGTCCTAGGCTAGACCGTGCTAGAGACGCGAGCCTAGAACACTAACAAAATCACGGCGCTGCACGTAAACAAGGGAAAAGCACACTCAGGGATTTTTTTTTTCGCTCTTTTTTTTTTTTTGCGCTCTTTTTTTTTTTGCGCTCCTCTTTTTTTTTTTTTTTTTTTTTTTTTTTTGCGAAAAAATCACTATAATGGCGAGTGTCTCAAAACTCTTCCCAGGTCAAACTGACAGGATGGGCACAAAATTTTATGACTATTTTTTTTTCGGAAATCAGGGCAGCGACGACGAAAAAGTGCGACAAAAAATCACTATGATGGCGAGTGTCTCAAAACACTACCCGGGGCCTAAAAATAGGATAGGGAAAAAATATTTTTGGTTGCCGAAATTTTGGCCTAAAAACTGCCCGGGGGTCTCCAGACTCTTTTTTTTTTTTTTTTTCCCGAGACCTACTCAGGCAAGGAAACACGAAACGGAAAATATATGGATCTCTAAAACAAACCGACTATGAAAAGAACTCGGATTGGTGGTGGATATATGGCGGTAGTATATGGCAGCGGTGGTGGTATATGGATACGGATTCAAAGCGGTGGCGGATAAGCAATGGTGGTAGATGGCAAGGCGATGATGATGGTGCGGCGGCGGCGTGACAACTTATGACCAGAACTCGAAACTCTAAAAGACTAGACTCTAAGACCAGCAACTTGACACGACGATGCAACCGCAAATTCAACAAAGCAAAAACCCTAAAAAGATTATGCAAAGGCTCAGATTGGTTCGGATATGATGAACTAACCCTAATTTTTGTTGTGGCTTTTTCGTGGACTGTAGGTATGAAGAACAGACTCGATCTAAACTACGAAAAACTGTAAAATCTCACCGAGCAACCTGGAAATCTGATACCACTTGATAGAGGCAAAGGTGTCCCGACCTTTCGATGAGATGATAACTATCGATTTGGTGGAGACGACTTTGACGATCCGACTACAAACGTGCACGACGTTGCGCCTTATCAATCGCTAAACCAATCTCCTGAGGTTACTGACGATGCCGGAAGCACGATCAGCCTGACCACGAAGGTCTATTCCTGCAAGCAATCGAAGAACGAGCAAGAATATGATAATGCAATCTGAATATTGCGAATATATATGAAGTATTGATAGTGGTGGGAATCCGTAAGCGGTCTTGGTCTGGTCGTTGGACACAAACGAAGTACACGAAGTTGCAATGGCTAACTTTTAACTAAACAAATTCCAAAGTCTAAACGACGCCCTAAGGGCTGTATATATGGAGGAAGAGGGGGGAATTTCGTGGCCCTTGAGGAAGGGGTCCGAAACCAACCCTATCTCTTGTTTCCCCACACATACGGACTCTAAAAACAGCCTATACTTATGTATTTCGAAATTACATGGGCCTGGCCCAATAATAAGGTGACGCAGCACCTAGAATAGCCTCTGGACGAAAGTTATGAAGTAGCATCTTGTATATTTCGTCCAAGGCTTCATGCACGCATTATGGTGGCTTCAACGTCCTGAAATCATCACTTGTAACTCCGTTCTTGTTCCCCATGCGCATGCCATCATCTCCATGCTTGTTCTTGCTCCAATGTTCATCCTTCTCAAAGCTAGGCCCTTCATTTGTAAGCAAAACAAATGTATCCAATTTAGGCAGCATCATATTCTCATGAACATTAGAATCATTAGCAAGAAACGAAAGTACCTGGTAATTTAATTGGCGTGCGCGAGCTCTAGTAATTGGTCCAGTATGTATAGCAGCAGGGCCTGTGGGTGTAATAATTATATTGATGTCCTCATCACAAGCTTAGGCTCTTACATCCTTCCTTCATCCATCGTAAGATAACCCAAAACTTGAAAACTTCAATCACACAAAACTCAACAAAACCTTCGTGAGATCCGTTAGTGTAAGAAAAATAAACCACTACTATAAGTGTTGTATCAAACCAATTCTTATTTTGTTTTTGTATTATATCTACTGTATTCCAACTTTTCTATGGCGAAAACTCATCAAAGAAAACCATAGAGCCATCAAAATAAGCACACAACACAAAGAAAACAGAATCTGTCAAAACAGAACAGTCTGTAGCAATCTGATTTGTTCGAATACTTCTGGATCTTCAAAAATTCTTAAAACCTAGGACAACCTGGATAATTTGTATATTGATCTTCTTCAAAAAGAATTAGCATTTTATCACGTTCTGGTGAATCTTAACAATTATTTTTGTGAGCACAAAGTTTCTGTCTTTTTCAGCAAGATCAAACAACTATCACCCAAGAAGATCCTATTGGTTCTACTTGGAACAAACACTAATTAAAACATAAAAAACACAATCATAACAGTAGCATAATTGTGTAAACACTCAAGAACAGAAAGCAAAAAGCAAAGATAAATTTTATTCATTGGGTTGCCTCCCAACAAGCACTATAGTTTTACGCCCTTAGCATAAAGCAAGGATCTAAGTTTTGTCATCTTT
Organism: Aegilops tauschii subsp. strangulata; assembly: GCF_002575655.3. Taxonomy (NCBI): domain Eukaryota; kingdom Viridiplantae; phylum Streptophyta; class Magnoliopsida; order Poales; family Poaceae; genus Aegilops; species Aegilops tauschii. Next base: position 182,310,244 of record NC_053035.3, on the reverse strand, counting down.
GGTTTGATTCATAACGTGGCTTAATTCTAGTTCTAGGAAAGTGTTCCATGCCTTTCCTCAATGGAAATTGGAACTTAATATTGCCTTCTTTCATATCAATCACGGCACCGATAGTGTGTAAAAATGGTCTACCAAGAATAATTGGACAAGACGGATTGCAATCAATATCAAGAACAATAAAATATATGGGCACACAATTCCTATTTGCAAGAATAAGAACATCATTAATTCTTCCCATAGGCTTTTTAATAGTAGAATCCGCCAAGTGCAAATTCAAGGAACATTCTTCAAGATTAGTAAGACCAAGCACATCACATAAAGATTTCGGAATTGTAGAAACACTAGCACCCAAGTCACACAAAGCAAAACACTCATAATTTTTACTCTTGACTTTGATAGTAAGTTCCCATTCAACATGCAATTTTCTAGGAATTGAAACTTCTAATTCCAATTTTTCTTCAAGAGCTTTCATCATAGCATCAACAATATGTTTAGTAAAAGCTTTGTTTTGTTCATAAGCATAGGGTGAATTTAGCATGGATTGCAACAAAGAAATACAATCAATCAAAGAGAAACTATCATAATTAAAGTCTCTGTAATCCAAAAGAGTGGGCACATCACTAGTTAAAGTTTTGACCTCTCCAAACCCACTTTCATCAATTTTCTCAACAAGATTTTCACCCTCCAAAATATTGGGACACCTTCTACCTAAGTATGAATCTTCTCCAGTCCCTTTTTCATTATTCTTAACTTTACTAAACAAGGAATCAATAGAAGAAACACCAATCATTTTAAGATCTTCATCATTTTTGCAAGAATAGTCACTAGAAAAAGTTTCTCTAAAAATTCTCTTTTAGCTGTAAGCATAGCAAGTTGATCCGTGACAGGCTGAAGATGGCTCGGTTAAGACAGAAGAGTTATGCTGACAGTAAACGCAAGGAGTTAAAGGAAAGTTAGCACCCAGATTTCTAGGCCCCTATGCATACAAGCTGAAATTGCCGAAAGGATTGTCAGGAGTTCACGATGTTTTTCACGTTTCCCAGCTGAAGAAATGCCATGCTGAGATGGATGATATCCCATTGAGAGATACAGTGCCCCTAGAGGCCATACAGCTTGACAGTGATCTGACTTATGAGGAGAAGCCTGTCAGGATTCTTGACACTACGAACAGAGTTACCCGCAGCAAGATCATCAAGTTTTGCAAGGTTCTATGGAGCCACCACTCCGAGGAGGAAGCCACATGGGAATGAGAAGAAGACCTCCATCAAGACCACACGCACCTATTTCCTAGCCAACCCGAATCTCAAGGGTGAGATTCATCTTAAGGTGGGTAGGTTTATAACATCCCAAATTTTCAATTTGGAAAGTTTTACAACATTAGTTAAGCATCTACTGCATCTTGACTGAAATTGAGTGGCATTTGAAAGTTCAGAGGCAAATGAATATTTTATTGGGTTTTGACTTGAATTCAAAATGGAAATTAAATCTACAATTCAAAATTCCCGACAAATACTTTAATCAAAAAGTATGAGAGGAGGTAATATGACACCTCAAAAAGTCAGAAGAAAATAATGCCAAAAGTTTTTGAATTCAAATTAGGTTTTAATAAGAACTTTCAAAAAATATTTTTTTATAAAGTTTGGATTTTGCCGATGAAAAGTAGCTCACTATTTAGGATTTATTTTTCTGATCTTATATATATATATATTGCCTATATAAAACTAATTTTATTTTATTTATTTTCTTTGTTTTCTGTTTTGTCCAAATTAAATAAAGCATAGCTAGCACCAGCCAGGCGCCAGGCCAGCCGGCCCATTAGCCGCAGCCCACGCCAGCGCCGCAGCCTGCCCCCAGCACCGCGCCCGAAACCATCTCCCCTCGGTCGCCCAACCCACTCGCCCCTCCCCATTGCCGCTGACAGGCGGGCCCAGCCACGTCTCCCTCCCCGCAACCGCTGCGACCTATCCTGCTCGCGTTGGACGTCGCTACCACGCCCGATCTTCTCGGGATCGCGCTCTGCGCCTTCCCCTCTCCCAAGCAAGCTGTCTTATATAAACCCTCACCCCTCCTCTCTTGACCCCTTTAAACCACGATGCCAAAACCTGTAGCCCCCGTCGTCGCTGTTCCGATCTCACCACAGCCGCCATCGTTCACCGTCCTTTTCTGTTATTTAAATGCACATGCGCATTTTAGTTAAAACTCGGCCGAGCGATATTTAACTTCGGGCGCACACCTCTCTAGCCCAATAGCAGCCCACCACGTAGCTATTGCCCGAGCTGTTTTTTAAGTTTATTTTCGTTCTGTTTTTTAAGAAACAGAAAAGTTTCAATCTTAGAAAACTAACATCTACTAGGATATTTAGTAATTCACGAACATTTCCTAAACGCATGAACCTTCTAAAAAATACGAACATTTCTTGAATTTGTAAACAATTTTTGGAAATGGCAACATGTTTTGAACATTTAGAAGAAATTTAGAAAATGTGTTTCTTCATGCAAAAAGTATTTTTAATTTTTGAACATATCACAAAAACAAGAATATTTTTCAAATTTTGTACCTTTTTTAAATCATGGACAAATTTGGAAAAGCCCCAATCACTTTTCTATAAAATAGCAATAACTTTTTAAATTTTTTTTAAAAAATTGGAATGGCAAAAAATTTAAGAGTGCAAACATTTTCGAAATAGGAACAAAATTTTGGAGTCCGTAACATGAACTACCGAATATACTTGGCAACGTCAACAATTTTCCAAATTACTAACAGTTTTTTTAAAATTCCATACATTTGTGCAAAGAACAAGAACAAGAATTATGAATGGAAGATTTCTTGAATTTCACATACATTTTTCAAAAACATGAAACTTTTATAAAATGGGAACATATTTTGAACATTCGGAAGAATTTTAGAAAATGTGTTTCTTTAATGCAAATATTATTTTCAATTTTTGAACATATCGCTAAAAGAAGAATATTTTCTGAATATGGTATATTTATTAAAATCTTGGACAATTGTGAAAAATACAAACATTTTCCAAAAATGGGAATAATTTTTGAAAATTTTGAAAAAAAATTGGAACGACAAAAAATCCAAACATTTTTAAAAATAGGAACACATTTTTGTAATTCGCAACTTTTTACGAAATTTTGAATAAAAATTGAAATTACAAACAATTTTTGAAAATTTTGAATGGCAGAAAAAGTTAAAAATAGACTTGGAATGGAAAAAATAAAAAAGGAAATAAAAAGAGAAAGAAACAAAAAGGAAAGATTGAAACGCAACACATAAAAAAATGGGCAGCTGATGAGGACATCAATACCATTGTTACACCCACAACCCCTGCTACTATACATACTGGACCGATTACTAGAGCTCGCGCACGCCAATTAAATTACCAGGTAGTTTCGTTTCTTGGTAATGATTCTAATGTTCATGAGAATATGATGCTGCCTAAATTGGATACATTTGTTTTGCTTACAAATGAAGGGCCTAGCTTGGAGAAGGATGAACATTGGAGCAAGAACAAGCATGGAGTTGATGGCATGCGCAAGGGAGACAAGAACAGAGTTTCAAGTGATGATTTCAGGACATTGAAGCCACCATAATAAGTGCATGCAGCCTTGGACGAAATATACAAGATGCTACTTCATAACTTTCGTCCAGAGGCTATTCTAGGTGCTGCGTCACCTTATTATTGGGCCAGGCCCATGTAATTTCGAAATACTTGAGTATAGGCTGTTTTTAGAGTCCGTATGTGTGGGGAAACAAGAGATAGGGTTGGTTTCGGACCCCTTCCCCAAGGGCCACGAAATTCCCCCCTCTTCCTCCATATATACAGTCCTTAGGGCGTCGTTTAGACTTTGGGTTTTGTTTAGATTAAAAGTTCGCCATAGCTGCAACTTCGCGTACTTCGTTTGTGTTCAACGACCAGACAAAGGCGTCACAGAACCCCACCTTGATCAATAAAACTTTCATCTTATATTTGCAATATCCAGATTGCAATCTCAGTTTCCTTCTTGTTGTTCGTTTGCTCGCAGGAAACAGACCCTCGTGGTCAGGTTGATCGTGCTCCGGCATGGTCAATAACCTCTCGGAGTTGGTTTAGCGATTGCTAAGGCGCGACGTCATCGCACGTTCGTAGTCGGATCGTCAAAGTCGACTACCACCAAAGCGATATCCATCATCTCATCGAAAGACGGGACACCTTTGCCTCTATCAAGTGGTATCAGATTTCCAGGTTGCTCGGTGAGATTTTACAGTTTTTCGTAGTTTAGATCGAGTTTGTTCTTCATACCTATAGTCCACGAAAAAGCCAAAAAAAATTTAGGGTTAGTTCATCCTATCCGAACCAATCTGAGCCTTTGCATAATCTTTTCTGTGTTTGCTTTGTTGAATTTGCGTTTGCATCGTCGTGTCAAGTTGCTGGTCTTAGCGTCTAGTCCTTTAGAGTTTCGAGTTCTGTTCATAGGTTGTCACGGCGCCGCTGCCATATATCACCACCGCATCATCATCATCGCTGCTGCCATATACCACCACCGCACCAACTTCATCGCCGCTGCCATATACCACCACCACATATTCACCGCCAATCCGAGTCCATATACGCCACCACATATCCGCCGCCATCACGCCAATCCGAGTACACCTGCAACATATATCCGCCACCAGTGCGTGTTCCACCAGATTCATCTTCCCCACCAGTCCTAGTCCAAGTCCAGTATATTGTTACTCTGTTTTGGATTTCCAGATCACGCCATACTCCGAGTAGTACAGAGAAGGACTCCCAAACTTTTGTGTTACCCGCAGTAGAAAAATAGTTCCAGTTTCAAAAAAAAACTTTGCATATCTGAATTGATTATTGCTGACCCTTTTTGCTACCATATTATAAGCCTTCCCAGCTCCACATACATCTACGTCGTGCGTTTGACTCTCTCTGGTAATCGCTCTATCCAAGCTTTGAGAGTTTTGACTACAACGGTTGCCGATCACCACCTGCTGCTGGGTAAGAACTGGTAAGAATTTGAGATTCGCTTGAAGGATTTGTGACACACCACCATCACCACCACTTCCTAGTAGTCTGTAGGATCATATTCTTTTGTGTTTCTATTGCTGCTAACCATGGCAGGATCACAAGCCGATGAGACTGATTGGGAGAACATGACGAACAAGGAGTTGCATGATAAATTTCAGCAAATGATGAGTGGCCAGGTGGGAGATGTGCTAAACAGATTTGAAGAGGCTATGGAGAAGATAGATGCCGTGGAGAAGTCGTTTGAGACAAAGCTGGATAACAGGTTTAATGAATTGCTCAAGCGTCTTCCCCAACCACCACCGGCTGCACCTGTCGCACCTCTACAACAACAACAACAACCACATCTCCAACGCCGCCTTCCAAATCAAGTGGGACGAGCACAGCGCGTTCCAATTGAGACTGGTCAAAATTCGGGTGCCGCTGCACCTACTGTTGATGCTTCTTTGGCTCCTGCTACTGCGGCGGCTGAGGAGGATGACGATTATGCGGGCGATTATGAGGATGAGGTTGATCAAAATCAGAACTACGTGCAGCCACCAGCACCACCACCAGCAGGTCGACCTCAGGTATATGTTTGCAACGGTAGGCCTGCACCACCACCTCAGGTACGAGATCATGACCATCTCCCTAAACTGAAATTGAATATTCCACCATTTGAGGGTAGATATGTTCCTGATGTATATCTTACTTGGGAGTTAGAAACTGAACAACGTTTTACATGTTTACAATATCCCGAGGAGAGACGGGTTGCTGCTGCTGTTTGTGCTTTCACTAGTTTTGCATGTGTATGGTGGTCTGAACATTGTAGATTATATCCTATTACAGCTACTTGGGCTGCTTTGAAAACTGCTATGCGTACTCGTTTGGTTCCACCATATTATCAACGTGAATTACTTCAAAAACTGCAGTGTTTACGACAAGGGAAAAATTCTGTAGAAGAATATTATCAGGAATTACAAACTGGCATGATTAGATGTGGTATTGCTGAGGAGAATGAAGCTATGCTTGCACGTTATATGGGTGGTTTAAATAGAGAGATTCAGACCATTCTAGAGTATAAGGATTATACTAATATCACTCGTTTATTCCATCTTGCTTGTAAAGCTGAACGTGAAGTGCAGGATCGACAAGCATTGGCGCGAACTAACTTTTCTGCAGGTCGACCTTCATCATGGACACCGCGTGCATCTTCTACTTCCACTGCACCAGCACCTCCATCAGGTTCCACCTCCAGCCGTGATACAAGAAAGCAGGCACAACCACCACTATCTGCCAAGAGCGCACCTGCCGGGCCTGCACAGAGCTATTCTTCTTCCATGGCATCAACAGGGCACACAAGTGATATTATTTGTCGTCGTTGTAAGGGAAGAGGACATTATGCGCGAGAATGCAAATCTCAGCGTGTAATGATTGCTACTGAGGATGGTGGGTATGAGTCCGCTAGTGACTATGATGAGGAGACTTTGGCTCTTATTACATGTGAAGAACATGGTGGAGATGATTCTGAAAATGAGACGCAATACATGGCTCCTGAAGACGCTGACAGGTATGAATGTTTAGTTGCTCAATGTGTTTTGAGTGTGCAGGTCACACAAGCAGAGCAAAATCAGAGGCCTAATTTGTTCCATACAAGGGAGTTGTGAAGGAACGTTCTGTTCACGTAATCATCGATGGAGGGAGCTGTAACAACTTGGCTAGCATGGAGATGGTGGAGAAACTATCTCTCACCACAAGAACACATCCACATCCTTACTACATCCAATGGTTCAACAACAGCGGCAAGGTTAAGGTAACACGTACTGTTCGTGTGCATTTTAGTATCTCTACATATGCTGATTATGTTGATTGTGATGTGGTACCCATGCAAGCATGTTCCTTATTACTTGGTAGACCATGGCAATTTGATAAAAACTCTGTACACCATGGTAGAAACAATCAGTATACTCTTGTTCATAAGGATAAAAATATTACTTTGCTTCCTATGACTCCTGATTCCATTTTGAAAGATGACATTAATAGAGCTAATAAAGCAAAACAAGAGAAAAATAAGAGTGAAAATCAGATTGTGGCAAAAGAATTTGAGCAACAAATGAAACCTAATAATAAAACATCTAGTGTTGTTTCTGAAATTAAATTGAAAGGTGCATGTTTACTTGCCACAAAATCTTATATTGATGAGCTAGATTTCAACATATCTGTTTGCTATGCTTTTGTGTGCAAAGAGGCATTATTTTCATTCGAGGACGTGCCTTCCTCTTTGCCCCCTGCTGTCACAAACATTTTGCAGGAGTTCGCTGACGTCTTTCCACAAGACGTGCCACCGGGATTACCACCTATTCGATGGATTGAGCATCAAATTGACTTAATTCCCCGTGCATCGCTACCCAACCGTGCACCATACCGTACCAATCCAGAGGAGACGAAGGAGATTATGCGTCAAGTACAGGAGTTGCTCGACAAAGGTTATATACGCGAATCTCTTAGTCCTTGTGTTGTTCCTATTATACTTGTGCCTAAAAATGATGCTACATCGCGTATGTGTGTTGATTGTAGAGGCATTAATAACATTACTATTCGTTCGTCATCCTATTCCTAGGCTAGATGATATGCTTGATGAAGTGAGTGGCTCTACAATATTTTCCAAAGTTGATTTGCGTAGTGGATACCATCAAATTCGTATGAAACAGGGAGATGAATGGAAAACAACATTTAAAACTAAGTTTGGTTTATATGAGTGGTTAGTCATGCCTTTTGGGTTAACTAATGCACCTAGTACTTTCATGAGACTAATGAACGAAGTTTTACGTGCTTTTATTGGACGATTTGTGGTAGTCTATTTTGATGATATACTGATTTATAGCAAATCTTTGGAAGAACATTTGGAACATTTACGTGCTGTTTTTATTGCTCTACGTGATGCACGTTTGTTTGGTAACCTTGGGAAGTGCACCTTTTGCACCGACCGAGTATCTTTTCTTGGCTATGTTGTTACTCCACAGGGAATTGAAGTTGATAAAGCCAAGATTGAAGCTATTGAGAGTTGGCCGCAGCCCAAAACGGTCACACAAGTGAGGAGTTTCCTTGGCCTCGCTGGTTTCTATAGGCGTTTTGTGAGAGATTTCAGCACCATTGTTGCACCTCTCAACGAGCTTACAAAGAAGGATGTGCCTTTTGTTTGGGGTACCACACAGGAAGAAGCCTTCACGGTATTGAAAGATAAGTTGACACATGCTCCTTTACTCCAACTTCCTGATTTTAATAAGACTTTTGAGCTTGAATGTGATGCTAGTGGAATTGGATTAGGAGGTGTGTTATTACAAGATGGTAAACCTGTTGCATACTTTTCTGAAAAATTGAGTGGGCCTACTCTGAATTATTCTACTTATGATAAAGAACTATATGCTCTTGTTCGGACTTTAGAAACATGGCAACATTATTTATGGCCCAAAGAATTTGTTATACATCCCGATCATGAATCTTTGAAACATATTAAAAGTCAAGCTAAACTGAATCGTAGACATGCTAAATGGGTTGAATTCATTGAAACTTTCCCTTATGTCATTAAACACAAGAAGGTTAAAGAAAATGTTATTGCTGATGCATTGTCTCGTCGCTATACTATGCTGTCACAACTTGACTTCAAAATATTTGGTTTGGAGACCATCAAAGATCAACATGTGCATGATGCTGATTTTAAAGATGTTTTGCGGAATTGTAAAGAAGGAAGAACCTGGAACAAGTTTGTTGTTAATGATGGATTTGTGTTCCGTGCTAACAAGCTATGCATTCCAGCTAGCTCTTTTCGTCTTTTGTTGTTGCAAGAGGCGCATGGAGGAGGATTAATGGGACACTTTGGCGTGAAGAAGACGGAGGACGTACTTGCTACACATTTCTATTGGCCAAAGATGAGACGGGATGTTGAGCGTTTTGTTGCTCGCTGCACTACATGTCAAAAAGCTAAGTCACGACTCAATCCTCATGGTTTATATATGCCTTTGCCTGTACCTAGTGTTCCTTGGGAGGATATATCTATGGACTTTGTTTTAGGTTTACCTCGAACAAAGAAGGGGAGCGATAGCATATTTGTTGTCGTGGATAGATTCTCAAAAATGGCACACTTTATACCATGTCATAAAAGCGATGATGCTGTTAATGTTGCTGATTTGTTCTTCCGTGAAATTATTCGTTTGCATGGTGTGCCAAATACTATTGTTTCAGATCGTGATACTAAATTTCTTAGCCACTTTTGGAGATGTTTATGGGCTAAGTTGGGGACTAAACTGCTTTTTAGTACTACTTGTCACCCCCAAACTGATGGACAAACTGAAGTAGTCAATAGAACATTGTCTACTATGCTTAGGGCTGTTTTGAAGAATAATAAGAAAATGTGGGAAGAATGCTTGCCTCATATTGAGTTTGCTTATAATCGTTCATTGCATTCTACTACTAAGATGTGCCCTTTTGAAATTGTGTATGGTTTCCTACCTCGTGCACCTATTGATTTGTTGCCTCTTCCATCTTCGGAGAAGGTTAATTTTGATGCTAAACAACGTGCTGAATTGATCTTAAAAATGCATGAGTTAACTAAGGAAAACATTGAGCGTATGAATGCTAAATATAAACATGCTGGAGATAAGGGTAGAAAACATGTTGTGTTTGCACCTGGAGATCTTGTTTGGTTACATTTGCGTAAGGATAGATTTCCTGATTTGCGCAAATCAAAGCTAATGCCACGTGCTGATGGTCCTTTTAAGGTGTTAGAGAAAATAAATGATAATGCATATAAACTTGAGCTGCCTGCAGATTTTGGGGTTAGTCCCACTTTTAACATTGCAGATTTGAAGCCTTATTTGGGTGAGGGAGATGAGCTTCCATCGAGGACGACTTCATTTCAAGAAGGGGAGATGATGAGGACATCAATACCATTGTTACACTCACAGCCCCTGCTGCTATACATACTGGACCAATTACTAGAGCTCGCGCACGCCAATTAAATTACCAGGTACTTTCGTTTCTTGGTAATGATTCTAATGTTCATGAGAATATGATGCTGCCTAAATTGGATACATTTGTTTTGCTTACAAATGAAGGGCCTAGCTTTGAGAAGGATGAACATTGGAGCAAGAACAAGCATGGAGATGATGGCATGCGCATGGGGGACAAGAACGGAGTTACAAGTGATGATTTCAGGACATTGAAGCCACCATAATGCGTGCATGAAGCCTTGGCCGAAATATACAAGATGCTACTTCATAACTTTCGTCCAGAGGCTATTCTACGTGCTGCGTCACCTTATTATTGGGCCAGGCCCATGTAATTTCGAAATACTTGAGTATAGGCTGTTTTTAGAGTCCGTATGTGTGGGGAAACAAGAGATAGGGTAGGTTTCGGACCCCTTCCCCAAGGGACACGAAATTCCCCCCTCTTCCTCAATATATACAGCCCTTAGGGCATCGTTTAGACTTTGGGTTTTGTTTAGATTAAAAGTTCGCCATAGCTGCAACTTCGCGTACTTCGTTTGTGTTCAACGACCAGACAAAGGCGTCACAGAACCCCACCTTGATCAATAAAGCTTTCATCTTATATTCGCAATATCCAGATTGCAATCTCAGTTTCTTGCTTGTTCTTCGTTTGATCGCAGGAAACAGACCCTCGTGGTCAGGTTGATCGTGCTCCGGCGTGGTCAATAACCTCTCGTAGTTGGTTTAGCGATTGCTAAGGCGCGACGTCATCGCACGTTCGTAGTCGGATCGTCAAAGTCGACTTCCACCAAAGCGATATCCATCATCTCATCGAAAGACGGGACACCTTTGCCTCTATCAGCGGCCCAGTCTTGGGCGGCATGTGCGTACCTCGTACTATTTGCCGTAGTGTGCGGGAAATAGGATTTTTATTGCTGCGTGGGCAAAAAAAAGGGAAAACTTTGTTTTTGCCACTCTAGTTTTTGCTAACTTTGCTTATGCCACTCTAGAATTTGACATTTCACTTTTGCCACTCTTAGCTTTTGACAATATATCACTTTTGCCATTCCGTGGCAAAAGCAAAATTTTCATAGTGGCAATTATGATACATTGTCAAAAGCTAAGAGTGGCAAAAGTGAAATGAAAAATTATCATTTTTGCCATGGAATGGCATTTGTGATGTATTGTCAAAAGCCAAGAGTTTCAAAAGTGAGACGTCAAATTCTAGGGTGGCATAAGCAAAATTAGCAAAAGCTAGAGTGGCAAAACAAAGTTTTCCCGGAAAAAATGGGCTGACTCTACTGGGCCATAGGGCGCGCGGCCCATGAACGTAATTCTGCATAAATCGTTTTTCCTTTGCTAACAACACACGTACAAATGTTTAGTACCACCTCGAATAGAAAAAAAAATTGACGGTGAACGGATGAAAAAATCAGTGAAACACACCTTTCTTTATTAGTAGGTATAGATATAGATGTCAAGCACAACGTAGGTCTACCTCGGCAAGCTGCACAAAAAGAGACGACAATAGTACGCCATGCTCTCGATTGCTTGGTGTAAAATCTATATCTTGATGTGTAATGATTGCTTGCAGAGATTTCATCATCTACATCAGCAAGTTAATAATTTATTAGTTCGGACAGCGAATTAGGCGAACCCTACATCCATCACCACCGCCGCTCCATTCGAGATGTGATTTGTGATTTTCAAAGTGACAATAATAAATTCAACCACAGAAAATTACCTCTTTTTTTGCAAGGAGCATAAAATTACCCTTTTGATCAAATTGAGGGTTTTAGCTACTTCATTTTTGCAATATAAAATATTTGATATGTTGATCTAAATTACAAGGGCCAAGATTAATATTTGAAGAATTATGTACAACAATATTGAGGTGCATACATATGTTTGATTGACACGCTAAACACATGCATACATAGGTTTCATCGGTCGACATAAGCATATATTCGGAAGGGGCAGTCTATGTATACTTGGAACTGGTGACCGGTCAAAAATACAATTAAAACACGCAGAAAAAGGAATTACAACCCAATAAGGCTACATAGAAAGACGAAGTTTGGAAATATATTAATCATTTCTCGGTAGCTTGGAGTTTGGGTTCTATCATCGGCAAGACGGAACAGGTTAACATGCCTTTTACTCGGGCACACGGGGCAGTGAGGTTACTTGTCAGTGTAGTCAGTTTGGAGTTCGTACCGGATGTGGTCAAGTGGACGCGTACCGGAGTCACTTACGTGCTTGAGCTTGAGATTGAGGATACACTGATACCTCAGGAGGGAGATGAGATTCAGGACATGGATACAACTGAGGGTGATGGTGCACCCGGGAATCAGGGCAAGGGGCCTGAGAGCACACCCCGGGAACCGGCTAGGGGGACGGAGTCACATGGTATGGCCAATACATCCGCCAAAGAGGCGCCGTCTTCCACGACACCGATGAACTCACTTCGGTTTGGTTCTTTTGGAGCGCGGTCTGCTCCTAGTCGGTTATGGAGTAACCGAGTTGAGGCGGATGATCCAGAGGAACTCGAGTTACCGCCAGTGATGGCCCCAACTGTTAGTTTGCACACGTCTCCGAGGGTCGATTCCGGGCCACACGGTCAATCGGATGGCACTTCACTATTGGTGTGTGTGGGGGTGGTGAGCAGGAGGCTCGCAGCCCCAGGACACCCGCGGCGGCTCCTAGTGCTTTGGGGGAGGGGCGTGGGCAGGAGGCCCTGATAGAGGCGAGGGTGTCCCGATCTTTCGATGAGATGATAACTATCATTTGGTGGAGTCGACTTTGACGATCCGACTACAGACGTGCACGACGTTGCGCCTTAGCAATCGCTAAACCAATCTCCTGAGGTTACTGACGATGCCGGAAGCACGATCAGCCAGACCACGAAGGTCTATTCCTGCAAGCAATCAAAAAACGAGCAAGAATATGATAATGCAATCTGAATATTGCAAATATATATGAAGTATTGATAATGGTGGAGATCCGTAAGCGGTCTTGGTCTGGTCGTTGGACACAAACAAAGTACACGAAGTTGCAATGGCTAACTTTTAACTAAACAAATCCCAGGAAAAAGCTACTAGATGGATCTACTTATATAGGAGCAAGGGGTGGCGGCCAAGGAGGTGGGAGGACGTCCCAAGGCAGCCTAAAACCAACCCTAGGTCGTACAAGGCTCATGGGCCCAAGTGGAGGTGATGCAACACCTTTGGACTTGTAGTTTGACTCGGATTCTGGTGCAATGTCAGATTTTTTCGACCATAACTCAATGCTCCGGACGAATTTAAAGGTGAATCCAATTGGGTTGGAAAGAGCACCAAATCTAGTTTCCAACAAAAAAAGAATCATCCAATTCGGAGTCCGTATGAAAAAGTTGTTGGCGTTTTGAGTCAGGTATGTCTGTGCAGTCCGAATCTGAATCCAGAACGTGAGAGACTTGGACTCTATCTTCTCTTGGCCCAAAAGTGACGTGAGAGGACTTTTTGAACAGAACCTAAACTTCTCCTTTTGCCTTATCTTCATATGTGGATTGTACAAATGTCCCATACACCTGCAATTAGACAAAACACAAAAGTGTGTGAATTATTTTTGTTCTGGATAACATAAATAGATTATTGAATAGTTTGCACTAGAAATCACCTGACAAATATGCATGTATGCAATATTTTTGGTCGTATCCAAGGTAGTCATGTCCTCATCAGGCCCGCTGCCCCACCTCACCGGCGGCGTTTCCTAGTGCCATGTGGGAGGGGCGCGGGCTGGAGGCTCACGGCATCCTCTCGCCACGGGGCAGTCTCGGGCGACACGCCCAGGGGCGCGGCTAGGAGGCCCGCGTTTCTTCTCCGAGTCATCTCCACGCCGTGCTGACAGCTTGAGGGGGAATGAGACTGTTGAGCAGGTGGCTCCACGGTCTTCTTCTCCCATTACCACGGTTGGAGATACCCGCTCGATCGCGCCTTATACCTCTTCACCGGCAATTGGGGAAGGGCGTCGGAGCGGGGATCACACACCTCGACAGAGGACTACGGCGGAGCTTGTTGCTTTCGGTGGATTTTCAGATCCATTCACGGCTGGCAGGCGCGTCAGCAGTCGGATCCAGGGTCAGCCTGATGCTGATGACCTGCAGTTAGTGCGCGCCAAGAGGGCGGCCATGCTTCGAGATGTCGAGGGAACTACAGGTTTGTCTTTTGATAATAGTTGTTCAATTATGCATTTTACTGAGCATGAAATTATTGATAAGGCAAACAACTTAGGAGTTACTTTGGGTTCAAACGAAAAAGAGATAGCGAAATCTGTTAATGATCTTTTAGATTTAGAAGCAGAGAGGGCTTATGAAATAATTCGAAATCTCGCATCAATTAAACCTATGAATGACGAGGACATGAACAATCTAGGAATGGTAGCCCTTGAAAGCATCTGTAATAACCTTTTACCTAGTGAGGAGGCCGAAGAGGAGGAGGGGTTAGAGACTACGGACACTGTAGAACCTCCAATGATGGAGGGCATTGTTCCGTATCCTACCGATCCTACGTTTCCAAAGGGTGCTGAGGAGAAGCCCAAACGACCCTGGAAACGGAAAATATATCCTACTTCGGCGGTTCGTAGAAGTGCTAGGGTCAAGCATAAGAAAACATTCCATGATGACCTATGATAGGAATCTTTTGGAATAGCAGAGGTCTAGCTGACTTGGCTAAACGTAGGTTCCTGGCTGAGACAATGATAGAACAACATTTAGATTTTATTGCGCTTATGGAAACATGACGAGATAATTTTACCTCACAGTTCCTTGGAACTCTTTCCGGTGGAATTGATTTTGATTGGCACATCTTACCTCCTAGAGGAAGATCTGGTGGGATGGAGGTGCTTAACGTGGTTTGGGGAGATTTTGCGGTCAAGTTCCGGGTGAGATGAAAATTGGATGGTTTCCGATGGTCTCTTGTGGCTGTATATGGAGCAGCACAACCTGAACTTAAACCAGATTTTCTAGCCGACTTAGTGCGGATATGTGGAAATGAAAATCTGCCAATCCTAGTCGGTGGGGACTTGAATATAATTCGGAGGAGAGAGGAAAAGAACAATGACAATTTTGATGGGCGCTGGTCTATAACATGATTATCAAGAGTCTTAATTTGAGAGAAATTGAACTCACCGGTAGACAATTTACTTGGGCCAACACTTTACCCACTCCGACTTATGAGAAGTTGGATAGGGTACTCGCCAGTGTCGAGTGGGAACAAAAGTATCCGTTGGTGTCGGTTCATGCGATGCAGAGAGCTCTCATATCATACACCCTCCTTGTAGATTCAGGAGAGGCTACACACGTTGCGGATAAGAACGCTTTCTCTTTCGAACTGGGTTGGTTCGAGAAAGAAAATGTTTTGGAGATCATTGCAGGCGAATGGGCAAAACCTGTTAGTGGATGAACTAGTATTGAGCGATGGCAAAATAAGATCAGGCATCTGAGACAGTTTTTGCGAGGTTGGGCTAGAAATGAGAGTGGGATTTACAAACAAGAGAAAGATCGACTCACTCAAGTAATTGAGGCGCTAGATTTAAAAGCCGAAAGTAGTCTCCTTACGATTAGTGAGCAAAACTCCAGGTCCGAAGCTGAGCAAGGCTTACGAGCTCTTCTTAGAGAAGAGGAGCTCAAGTGGGTACTGCGTGCTAAAGTGCTTAAGGTTGTCCAAGGGGATGACAATACACAATTCTTCCATATGATTGCGAATGGTAAACATGGGAAGAAGAAAATCATACAGCTTGAACAGGACGGGGGGACAATTGTGGGGCATGAGAATTTGAAAGCGTATATCACTAATTACTATAAACAACTTTTTTGGCATCCGGAAGCAAGCACGGTGGCCCTTGATGAATCTGTTCTTGGAGACATACCACAACTCCAGGTCGAGGAGTGATGAGGACATCAATACCATTGTTACACCCACAACCCCTGCTGCTATACATACTGGACCAATTACTAGAGCTCGCGCACGCCAATTAAATTACCAGGTACTTTCGTTTCTTGGTAATGATTCTAATGTTCATGAGAATATGATGCTGCCTAAATTGGATACATTTGTTTTGCTTACAAATGAAGGGCCTAGCTTTGAGAAGGATGAACATTGGAGCAAGAACAAGCATGGAGATGATGGCATGCGCATGGGGAACAAGAACGGAGTTACAAGTGATGATTTCAGGACGTTGAAGCCACCATAATGCGTGCATGAAGCCTTGGACGAAATATACAAGATGCGACTTCATAACTTTCGTCCAGAGGCTATTCTAGGTGTTGTGTCACCTTATTATTGGGCCAGGCCCATGTAATTTCGAAATACTTGAGTATAGGCTGTTTTTAGAGTCCGTATGTGTGGGGAAACAAGAGATAGGGTTGGTTTCGGACCCCTTCCCCAAGGGCCACGAAATTCCCCCCTCTTCCTCCATATATACAACCCTTAGGGCGTCGTTTAGACTCTGGGTTTTGTTTAGATTAAAAGTTCGCCATAGCTGCAACTTCGCGTACTTCGTTTGTGTTCAACGACCAGACAAAGGCGTCACAGAACCCCACCTTGATCAATAAAGCTTTCATCTTATATTCGCAATATCCAGATTGCAATCTTAGTTTCTTGCTTGTTCTTCGTTTGCTCGCAGGAAATAGACCCTCGTGGTCAGGTTGATCGTGCTCCGGCGTGGTCAATAACCTCTCGGAGTTGGTTTAGCGATTGCTAAGGCGCGACGTCATCGCACGTTCGTAGTCGGATCGTCAAAGTCGACTTCCACGAAAGCGATATCCATCATCTCATCGAAAGACGGGACACCTTTGCCTCTATCAAGTGGTATCAGATTTCCAGGTTGCTCGGTGAGATTTTACAGTTTTTCGTAGTTTAGATCGAGTCTGTTCTTCATACCTACAGTCCACGAAAAAGCCACAAAAAATTTAGGGTTAGTTCAGTATATCCGAACCAATCTGAGCCTTTGCATAATCTTTTTAGGGTTTTTGCTTTGTTGAATTTGCGGTTGCATCGTCGTGTCAAGTTGCTGGTCTTAGAGTCTAGTCTTTTAGAGTTTCGAGTTCTGGTCATAAGTTGTCACGCCGCCGCCGCACCATCATCATCGCGTTGCCATCACTCTGAATCCGTATCCATATACGACCACCAGTCCGTATCCATATACCACCACTACTACCATATACCACCACCGCTGCCATATCCTACCACCATATATCCACCACCAATCCGAGTTCTTTTCATATTCGGTTTGTTTTAGAGATCCATCTATTTCCCGTTTCGTGTTTCCTTGCCTGAGTAGGTCTCGGAAAAAAAAGTCTGGAGACCCCCGGGCAGTTTTTAGGCCAAAATTTCGGCAACCAAAAATATTTTTTCCCTATCCTATTTTTAGGTCCCGGGAAGTGTTTTGAGACACTCGCCATCATAGTGATTTTTTGTCGCACTTTTTCGTCGTCGCTGCCCTGATTTCCGAAAAAATAGTCAAAAAAAATTTGTACCCATCCTGTCAGTTTGACCTGGGAAGAGTTTTGAGACACTCGCCATTATAGTGATTTTTCGCAAAAAAAAAGAGCGCAAAAAAAACAGAGCGAAAAAAAAGAGCAAAAAAAAAATCCAGAGTGTGCTTTTCCCTTGTTTACGTGCAGCGCCGTGATTTTGTTAGTGTTCTAGGCTCGTGTCTCTAGCACGGTCTAGCCTAGGACCAGCACAGTACCGTCGTTGAGCGTTTTTTTTCAACTTTGCTTCTCTGAATTGATTATTGCAGACCATTTTTGCTACCATATTATAAGCCTTCCCAGCTCCACATACATCTTCATGCGTTTGACTCTCCCTGGTAATCGCTCTATCCAAGCTTTGAGAATTTTGACTACAACGGTTGCCGATCACCACCTGCTGCTGGGTAAGAACTAGTAAGAATTTGAGATTCGCTTGAAGGTTTTGTGACACACCACCATCACCACCACTTCCTAGTAGTCTGCAGGATCATATTCTTTTGTGTTTCTATTGCTGCTAACTATGGCAGGATCACAAGCCGATGAGACTGATTGGGAGAACATGACGAACAAGGAGTTGCATGATAAATTTCAGCAAATGATGAGTGGCCAGGTGGGAGATGTGCTAAACAGATTTGAAGAGGCTATGGAGAAGATAGATGCCGTGGAGAAGTCGTTCGAGACAAAGCTGGATAACAAGTTTACTGAATTACTCAAGCGTCTTCCCCAACCACCACCGGCTGCACATGTCGCACCTCTACAACAACAACAACCACATCTCCAACGCCGCCTTCCAAATCAAGTGGGACGAGCACAGCGCGTTCCAATTGAGACCGGTCAAAATTCGGGTGCCGCTGCACCTACTGTTGATGCTTCTTTGGCTCCTGCTACTGCGGCAGCTGAGGAGGATGACGATTATGCGGGCGGTTATGAGGATGAGGTTGATCAAAATCAGAACTACGTGCAGCCACCAGCACCACCACCAGCAGATCGACCTCAGGTATATATTCGCAACGGTAGGCCGGCACCACCACCTCAGGTACGAGATCATGACCATCTCCCTAAAGTGAAATTGAATATTCCACCATTTGAGGGTAGATATGTTCCTGATATATATCTTACTTGGGAGTTAGAAACTGAACAACGATTTACATGTTAACAATATCCTGAGGAGAGACGTGTTCCTGCTGCTGTTTGTGCTTTCACTAGCTTTGCATGTGTTTGGTTGATAGAGGCAAAGGTGTCCCGTCTTTCGATGAGATGATGAATATCGCTTTGATGGAAGTCGACTTTGACGATCCGACTACGAACGTGCGAGGACGTCGCGCCTTAGCAATCGCTAAACCAACTCCGAGAGGTTATCGACCACGCCGGAGCACGATCAACCTAACCACGAGGGTCTGTTTCCTGCGAGCAAACGAAGAACAGGCAAGAAACTGAGATTGCAATCTGGATATTGCGAATATAAGATGAAAGCTTTATTGATCAAGGTGGGGTTCTGTGACGCCTTTGTCTGGTCGCTGAACACAAACGAAGTACGCGAAGTTGCAGCTATGGCGAACTTTTAATCTAAACAAAACCCCAAAGTCTAAACGACGCCCTAAGGGCTGTATATATGGAGGAAGAGGGGGGAATTTCGTGGCCCTTGAGGAAGGGGTCCGAAACCAACCCTATCTCTTGTTTCCCCACACATACGGACTCTAAAAACAGCCTATACTTATGTATTTCGAAATTACATGGGCCTGGCCCAATAATAAGGTGACGCAGCACCTAGAATAGCCTCTGGACGAAAGTTATGAAGTAGCATCTTGTATATTTCGTCCAAGGCTTCATGCACGCATTATGGTGGCTTCAACGTCCTGAAATCATCACTTGTAACTCCGTTCTTGTTCCCCATGCGCATGCCATCATCTCCATGCTTGTTCTTGCTCCAATGTTCATCCTTCTCAAAGCTAGGCCCTTCATTTGTAAGCAAAACAAATGTATCCAATTTAGGCAGCATCATATTCTCATGAACATTAGAATCATTAGCAAGAAACGAAAGTACCTGGTAATTTAATTGGCGTGCGCGAGCTCTAGTAATTGGTCCAGTATGTATAGCAGCAGGGCCTGTGGGTGTAATAATTGTATTGATGTCCTCATCATCCTCCCCTTCTTGAAATGAAGTCGTCCTCGACGGAAGCTCATCTTCCTCACCCAAATAAGGCTTCAAATCTGCAATATTAAAAGTGGGACTAACCCCAAAATCTGCAGGCAGCTCAAGTTTATATGCATTATCATTTATTTTCTCTAACACCTTAAAAGGACCATCAGCACGTGGCATTAGCTTTGATTTGCGCAAATCAGGAAATCTATCCTTACGCAAATGTAACCAAACAAGATCTCCAGGTGCAAACACAACATGTTTTCTACCCTTATCTCCAGCAAGTTTATATTTAGCATTCATACGCTCAATGTTTTCCTTAGTTAACTCATGCATTTTTAAGATCAATTCAGCACGTTGTTTAGCATCAAAATTAACCTTCTCCGAAGATGGAAGAGGCAACAAATCAATAGGTGCACGAGGTAGGAAACCATACACAATTTCAAAAGGGCACATCTTAGTAGTAGAATGCAATGAACGATTATAAGCAAACTCAATATGAGGCAAGCAGTCTTCCCACATTTTCTTATTATTCTTCAAAACAGCCCTAAGCATAGTAGACAATGTTCTATTGACTACTTCAGTTTGTCCATCAGTTTGGGGGTGACAAGTAGTACTAAAAAGCAGTTTAGTCCCCAACTTAGCCCATAAACATCTCCAAAAGTGGCTAAGAAATTTAGTATCACGATCTGAAACAATAGTATTTGGCACACCATGCAAGCGAATAATTTCACGAAAGAACAAATCAGCAACATTAACAGCATCATCGCTTTTATGACATGGTATAAAGTGCGCCATTTTCGAGAATCTATCCACGACAACAAATATGCTATCCCTCCCCTTCTTTGTTCGAGGTAAACCTAAAACAAAGTCCATAGATATATCCTCCCAAGGAACACTAGGTACAGGCAAAGGCATATATAAACCATGAGGATTTAGTCGTGACTTAGCTTTTTGACATGTAGTGCAGCGAGCAACAAAACGCTCAACATCCCGTCTCATCTTTGGCCAAAAGAAATGTGTAGCAAGTACGTCCTCCGTCTTCTTCACGCCAAAGTGTCCCATTAATCCTCCTCCATGCGCCTCCTGCAACAACAAAAGACGAAGGGAGCTAGCTGGAATGCATAGCTTGTTAGCACGGAACACAAATCCATCATTAACGACAAACTTGTTCCAGGTTCTTCCTTCTTTACAATTCTGCAATACATCTTTAAAATCAGCATCATGCACATATTGATCTTTGATGGTCTCCAAACCAAATATTTTGAAGTCAAGTTGTGAAAGCATAGTATAGCGACGAGACAATGCATCAGCAATAACATTTTCTTTACCCTTCTTGTGTTTAATGACATAAGGGAAAGTTTCAATGAATTCAACCCATTTAGCATGTCTACGATTCAGTTTAGCTTGACTTTTAATATGTTTCAAAGATTCATGATCAGAATGTATAACAAATTCTTTGGGCCATAAATAATGTTGCCATGTTTCTAAAGTCCGAACAAGAGCATATAGTTCTTTATCATAAGTAGAATAATTCAGACTAGGCCCACTCAATTTTTCAGAAAAGTATGCAACAGGTTTGCCATCTTGTAATAACACACCTCC
Organism: Aegilops tauschii subsp. strangulata; assembly: GCF_002575655.3. Classification (NCBI taxonomy): domain Eukaryota; kingdom Viridiplantae; phylum Streptophyta; class Magnoliopsida; order Poales; family Poaceae; genus Aegilops; species Aegilops tauschii. Next base: position 182,288,996 of record NC_053035.3, on the reverse strand, counting down.
TAATCCAATGCCACTAGCATCACATTCAAGCTCAAAAGTCTTATTAAAATCAGGAAGTTGGAGTAAAGGAGCATGTGTCAACTTATCTTTCAATACCGTGAAGGCTTCTTCCTGTGCGGTACCCCAAACAAAAGGCACATCCTTCTTTGTAAGCTCGTTGAGAGGTGCAGCAATGGTGCTAAAATCTCTCACAAAACGCCTATAGAAACCAGCGAGTCCAAGAAAACTCCGCACTTGTGTGACCGTTTTGGGCTGCGGCCAACTCTCAATAGCTTCAATCTTGGCTTTATCAACTTCAATTCCCTGTGGAGTAACAACATAGCCAAGAAAAGATACTCGGTCGGTGCAAAAGGTGCACTTCCCATGGTTACCAAACAAACGTGCATCACGTAGAGCAATAAAAACAGCACGTAAATGTTCCAAATGTTCTTCCAAAGATTTGCTATAAATCAGTATATCATCAAAATAGACCACCACAAATCGTCCAATGAAAGCACGTAAAACTTCGTTCATTAGTCTCATGAAAGTACTAGGTGCATTAGTTAACCCAAAAGGCATGACTAACCACTCATATAAACCAAACTTAGTTTTAAATGCAGTTTTCCATTCATCTCCCAATTTCATACGAATTTGATGGTATCCACTACGCAAATCAACTTTGGAGAATATTGTAGAGCCACTCAATTCATCAAGCATATCATCGAGCCTAGGAATAGGATGACGATAACGAATAGTAATATTATTAATGCCTCTACAATCAACACACATACGCGACGTACCATCCTTTTTAGGCACGAGTATAATAGGAACAGCACAAGGACTAAGAGATTCGCGTATATAACCTTTGTCGAGCAGCTCCTGTACTTGACGCATAATCTCCTTCGTCTCCTCTGGATTGGTACGGTATGGTGCACGGTTGGGTAGCGATGCACCGGGAATTAAGTCAATTTGATGCTCAATCCCTCGAATAGGTGGTAATCCCGGTGGCACGTCTTGTGGGAAGACGTCAGCGAACTCCTGCAAAATGTGAGTGACAGCAGGGGGCAAAGAGGAAGGCACGTCCTCGAATGAAAATAATGCCTCTTTGCACACAAAAGCATAGCAAACAGATTTGCTGAAATCTAGTTCATCAATATCAGATTTTGTGGCAAGTAAACATGCACTTTTCAATTTAATTTCAGAAACAACACTAGATGGTTTATTATTAGGTTTCATTTGTTGCTCAAATTCCTTTGCCACAATCTGATTTTCACTCTTATTTTTCTCCTGTTTTGCTTTATTAGCTCTATTAATGTCATCTTTCAAAATGGAATCAGGAGTCATAGGAAGCAAAGTAATATTTTTATCCTTATGAACAAGAGTATACTGATTGTTTCTACCATGGTGTACAGAATTTTTATCAAATTGCCATGGTCTACCTAGTAATAAGGAACATGCTTGCATGGGTACCACATCACAATCAACATAATCAGCATATGTAGAGATACTAAAATGCACTCGAACAGTACGTGTTACCTTAACCTTGCCGCTGTTGTTGAACCATTGGATGTAGTAAGGATGTGGATGTGGTCTTGTGGTGAGAGATAGCTTCTCCACCATCTCCATGCTAGCCAAGTTGTTACAGCTCCCTCCATCTATGATGACGCGAACAGAACGTTCCTTCACAACTCCCTTTGTATGGAACAAATTATGCCTCTGATTTTGCTCTGCTTGTGTGACCTGCACACTCAAAACACGTTGAGCAACTAAACATTCATACCTGTCAGCGTCTTCAGGAGCCATGTATTGCGTCTCATTTTCAGAATCATCTCCACCATGTTCTTCACGTGTAATAAGAGCCAAAGTCTCCTCATCATAGTCACTAGCGGACTCATACCCACCATCCTCAGTAGCAATCATGACACGCTGAGATTTGCATTCTCTCGCAAAATGTCCTCTTCCCTTACAACGACGACAAATAATATCACTTGTGTGCCCTGTCGATGCCATGGAAGAAGAAGAGCTCTGCACAGGCCCGGCAGGTGTGCTCTTGGCAGAGAGTGGTGGTTGTGCCTGCTTTCTTGTATCACGGCTGGAGGTGGCACCTGATGGAGGTGATGGTGAAGTGTAAGTAGAAGATGCACGCGGTGTCCATGATGAAGGTCGACCTGCAGAAAAGTTAGTTCGCGCCAATGGCTGTCGATCCTGCACTTCACGTTCAGCTTTACAAGCAAGATGGAATAAACGAGTGATATTATTATAATCCTTATACTCTAGAATGGTCTGAATCTCTTTATTTAATCCACCCATAAAACGTGCAAGCATAGCTTCATTCTCCTCAACAATACCACATCTAATCATGCCAGTTTGTAATTCCTGATAATATTCTTCTACAGAATTTTTTCCTTGTCTTAAACGCTGCAATTTTTGAAGTAATTCACGTTGATAATATGGTGGAACCCAACGAGTACGCATAGCAGTTTTCAAAGCAGCCCAAGTAGCTGGAACAGGATATAATCTACAATGTTCAGACCACCAAACACATGCAAAGCTAGTGAAAGCACAAACAGCAGCAGGAACACGTCTCTCCTCAGGATATTGTAAACATGTAAATCGTTGTTCAGTTTCTAACTCCCAAGTAAGATATATATCAGGAACATATCTACCCTCAAATGGTGGAATATTCAATTTCAGTTTAGGGAGATGGTCATGATCTCGTACCTGAGGTGGTGGTGCCGGCCTACCGTTGCGAATATATACCTGAGGTCGACCTGCTGGTGGTGGTGCTGGTGGCTGCACGTAGTTCTGATTTTGATCAACCTCATCCTCATAATCGCCTGCATAATCGTCATCCTCCTCAGCCGCCGCAGGAGCAGGAGCCAAAGAAGCATCAACAGTAGGGACAGCAGCACCCGAATTTTGACCAATCTCAATTGGAACGCGCTGTGCCCGTCCCACTTGATTTGGAAGGCGGCGTTGGAGATGTGGTTGTTGTTGTTGTAGAGGTGCGACATGTGCAGCCGGTGGTGGTTGGGGAAGACGCTTGAGTAATTCAGTAAACTTGTTATCCAGCTTTGTCTCAAACGACTTCTCCACGGCATCTATCTTCTCCATAGCCTCTTCAAATCTGTTTAGCACATCTCCCACCTGGCCACTCATCATTTGCTGAAATTTATCATGCAACTCCTTGTTCGTCATGTTCGCCCAATCAGTCTCATCGGCTTGTGAACCTGCCATGGTTAGCAGCAATAGAAACACAAAAGAATATGATCCTGCAGACTACTAGAAGTGGTGGGATGGTGGTGTGTCACAAAACCTTCAAGCGAATCTCAAATTCTTACCAGTTCTTACCCAGCAGCAGGTGGTGATCGGCAACCGTTGTAGTCAAAAACTCTCAAAGCTTGGATATAGCGATTACCAGGGAGAGTCAAACGCACGATGTAGACTTATGTGGAGCTGGGAAGGCTTATAATATGGTAGCAAAATGGTAAGCAATAATCAATTCAGAGATGCAAAGTTGAATAAACGCTCAACGACGGTACTGTGCTGGTCCTAGGCTAGACCGTGCTAGAGACGCGAGCCTAGAACACTAACAAAATCACGGCGCTGCACGTAAACAAGGGAAAAGCACACTCAGGATTTTTTTTTCGCTCTTTTTTTTTTTTTTTTTGCGCTCTTTTTTTTTTTTTTTTGCGCTCCTCTTTTTTTTTTTTTTTTTGCGAAAAAAATCACTATAATGGCGAGTGTCTCAAAACTCTTCCCAGGTCAAACTGACAGGATGGGCACAAAATTTTTTGACTATTTGTTTTTTCGGAAATCAGGGCAGCGATGACGAAAAAGTGCGACAAAAAATCACTATGATGGCGAGTGTCTCAAAACACTACCCGGGGCCTAAAAATAGGATAGGGAAAAAATATTTTGGGTTGCCGAAATTTTGGCCTAAAATTTTCGCGTATGTCTGTTGATTGTAGAGGCATTAATAACATTACTATTTGTTATCGTCATCCTATTCCTAGGCTAGATGATATGCTTGATGAATTGAGTGGTTCTACAATATTTTCCAAAGTTGATTTGCGTAGTGGATACCATCAAATTCGTATGAAACTGGGAGATGAATGGAAAACAACATTTAAAATTAAGTTTGGTTTATATGAGTGGTTAGTCATGCCTTTTGGGTTAACTAATGCACCTAGTACTTTCATGAGACTAATGAACGAAGTTTTACGTGCTTTGATTGGACGATTTGTGGTAGTCTATTTTGATGATATACTGATTTATAGCAAATCTTTGGAAGAACATTTGGAACATTTACGTGCTGTTTTTATTGCTCTACGTGATGCACGTTTGTTTGGTAACCTTGGGAAGTGCACCTTTTGCACCGACCGAGTATCTTTCCTTGGCTATGTTGTTACTCCACAGGGAATTGAAGTTGATAAAGCCAAGATTGAAGCTATTGAGAGTTGGCCTCAGCCCAAAACGGTCACACAAGTGAGGAGTTTCCTTGGCCTCGCTGGTTTCTATAGGCGTTTTGTGAGAGATTTCAGCACCATTGCTGCACCTCTCAATGAGCTTACGAAGAAGGATGTGCCTTTTGTTTGGGGTACCGCACAGGAAGAAGCCTTCACGGTATTGAAAGATAAGTTGACACATGCTCCTTGACTCCAACTTCCTGATTTTAATAAGACTTTTGAGCTTGAATGTGATGCTGGTGGAATTGGATTAGGAGGTGTGTTATTACAAGATGGTAAACCTGTTGCATACTTTTCTGAAAAATTGAGTGGGCCTAGTCTGAATTATTCTACTTATGATAAAGAACTATATGCTCTTGTCTAGACTTTAGAAACATGGCAACATTATTTATGGCCCAAAGAATTTGTCATACATTCTGATCATGAATCTTTGAAACATATTAAAAGTCAAGCTAAACTGAATCGTAGACATGCTAAATGGGTTGAATTCATTGAAACTTTCCCTTATGTCATTAAACACAAGAAGGGTAAAGAAAATGTTATTACTGATGCATTGTCTCGTCGCTATACTATGCTGTCACAACTTGACTTCAAAATATTTGGTTTGGAGATCATCAAAGATCAATATGTGCATGATGTTGATTTTAAAGATGTTTTGCAGAATTGTAAAGAAGGAAGAACCTGGAACAAGTTTGTCGTTAATGATGGATTTGTGTTCCGTGCTAACAAGCTATGCATTCCAGCTAGCTCTCTTCGTCTTCTGTTGTTGCAGGAGGCGCATGGAGGAGGATTAATGGGACACTTTGGAGTGAAGAAGACGGAGGACGTACTTGCTACACATTTCTTTTGGCCAAAGATGAGACGGGATGTTGAGCGTTTTGTTGCTCGCTGCACTACATGTCAAAAAGCTAAGTCACGACTCAATCCTCATGGTTTATATATGCCTTTGCCTGTACCTAGTGTTCCTTGGGAGGATATATCTATGGACTTTGTTTTAGGTTTACCTCGAACAAAGAAGGGGAGGGATAGCATATTTTTTGATGTGGATAGATTCTCAAAAATGGCACACTTTATACCATGTCATAAAAGCGATGATGCTGTTAATGTTGCTGATTTGTTCTTCCGTGAAATTATTCGTTTGCACGGTGTGCCAAATACTATTGTTTCAAATCGTGATACTAAATTTCTTAGCCACTTTTGGAGATGTTTATGGGCTAAGTTGGGGACTAAACAGCTTTCTAGTACTACTTGTCACCCCCAAACTGATGGACAAACTGAAGTAGTCAATAGAACATTGTCTACTATGCTTAGGGCTGTTTTGAAGAATAATAAGAAAATGTGGGAAGAATGCTTGCCTCATATTGAGTTTGCTTATAATCGTTCATTGCATTCTACTACTAAGATGTGCCCTTTTGAAATTGTGTATGGTTTCCTACCTCGTGCACCTATTGATTTGTTGCCTCTTCCATCTTCGGAGAAGGTTAATTTTGATGCTAAACAACATGCTGAATTGATCTTAAAAATGCATGAGTTAACTAAGGAAAACATTGAGCGTATGAATGCTAAATATAAACTTGCTGGAGATAAGGGTAGAAAACATGTTGTGTTTGCACCTGGAGATCTTGTTTGGTTACATTTGCGTAAGGATAGATTTCCTAATTTGCGCAAATCAAAGCTAATGCCACGTGCTGATGGTCCTTTTAAGGTGTTAGAGAAAATAAATGATAATGCATATAAACTTGAGCTGCCTGCAGATTTTGGGGTTAGTCCCACTTTTAACATTGCAGAATTGAAGCCTTATTTGGGTGAGGGAGATGAGCTTCCGTCGAGGACGACTTCATTTCAAGAAGGGGAGGATGATGAGGACATCAATACCATTGTTACACCCACAACCCCTGCTGCTATACATACTGGACCAATTACTAGAGCTCGCGCACGCCAATTAAATTACCAGGTACTTTCGTTTCTTGGTAATGATTCTAATGTTCATGAGAATATGATGCTGCCTAAATTGGATACATTTGTTTTGCTTACAAATGAAGGGCCTAGCTTTGAGAAGGATGAACATTGGAGCAAGAACAAGCATGGAGATGATGGCATGCGCATGGGGAACAAGAACGGAGTTACAAGTGATGATTTCAGGACGTTGAAGCACCATAATGCGTGCATGAAGCCTTGGACGAAATATACAAGATGCCACTTCATAACTTTCGTCCAGAGGCTATTCTAGGTGTTGCGTCACCTTATTATTGGGCCAGGCCCATGTAATTTCGAAATACTTGAGTATAGGCTGTTTTTAGAGTCCGTATGTGTGGGGAAACAAGAGATAGGGTTGGTTTCGGACGCCTTCCCCAAGGGCCACGAAATTCCCCCCTCTTCCTCCATATATACAGCCCTTAGGGCGTCGTTTAGACTTTGGGTTTTGTTTAGATTAAAAGTTTGCCATAGCTGCAACTTCGCGTACTTCGTTTGTGTTCAACGACCAGACAAAGGCGTCACAGAACCCCACCTTGATCAATAAAGCTTTCATCTTATATTCGCAATATCCAGATTGCAATCTCAGTTTCTTGCTTGTTCTTCGTTTGCTTGCAGGAAACAGACCCTCGTGGTCAGGTTGATCGTGCTCCGGCGTGGTCAATAACATCTCGGAGTTGGTTTAGCGATTGCTAAGGCGCGACGTCATCGCACGTTCGTAGTCGGATCGTCAAAGTCGACTTCCACCAAAGCGATATCCATCATCTCATCGAAAGACGGGACACCTTTGCCTCTATCATTGTTGGTGAACTCCGCGATCATCATGTGGTTGGCATTGAGTCCGTGTTCCACCATCCCCTGGCACTTGAAAACTTGTTGCTCCATTGCTTCGAGTCTTGTCTCCACGCTTCCGGTCCTCCTTGGTCCCTCGACATCGCGGATTTGCAGCAACCCATCACGCATCTCAATGGTTTGAGGGTGTTGAGGGAGTCCTGGACTAAGGGGTCCTCGGGAGTCTGGCCTGTTAGCCATGGGCCGGACTGATGGGCTGTGAAGGTACGAAGACCGAAGACTCTACCCGTGTCTGGATGGGAGTCTCATTGGCGTGGAAGGCAAGCTTGGCGACCAAATATGAAGATTCCTTTCTCTGTAACCGACTTTATGTAACCCTAGTTCCCTCCGGTGTCTATATAAGCCGGAGGGTTAAGTCTGTAGAGGTGAACAATCATAATCATAGTCAGACAGGCTAGACTTCTAGGATTTTAGCCATTACGATCTCGTGGTAGATCAACTCTTGTAATACTCATATTCATCAAGATCAATCAAGCAGGAAGTAGGGTATTACCTCCATAGAGAGGGCCCGAACCTGGGTAAACATTGTGTCCCCCGTCTCCTGTTACCATCGACCTTGGACGCACAGTTCGGGACCCCCTACCCGAGACCCGCCGGTTTTGACACTGACATTGGTGCTTTCATTGAGAGTTTAGCGGTGATGTCGAAGATAGGATCGATGGCCCGCCTTGTTCTCAAGGACAGTGTCACCTCCTGAGGAGCACCGGCCCCAGGCCAAACCCTCTGGCTGGGCAGCTTTACCATGACAGCCCGTTCGGCCGTTAAGCCGACGATGACTTCTCGGGTCATCGAAAATCCCCTCCATGTTGACTCCAAATACTCCAAGCAGATGGATCCGGCGGAGTTGTTGTCTTTAAACGAGATCCTAGATTGCATCGCCGCCTTGGGGGTCGCCACAGACTATGATCGGGTTGGGCTTAAACCCGACCAGAGAGAAATTAAAACTCCACCGATCACCCTTTAGATAGCGGTAGTAGAGGAGCAAGACGACAACTCTTCCTCTATACTGAGGACGAACCATGTTCGGATCTCCGAGCTTGAAGAACCGTACACCTGCCGGCAGAATGACACGCCTTGTCCTCCGAACATAGAATCGGATGACAAGCCTAAAAAATTAGTTGACATCCCGGATCCCGAACAATTAAGTTCGGAAGTTCTTCAGACTCCAGATCCCTACCTCGCAGAGGTGCTGCAACACCTGTCGGTGTCAAAACCGGTGGATCTCGGGTAGGGGGTCCCGAACTGTGCGTCTAAGGTCAATGGTAACAGGAGACGGGGGTCACAATGTTTACCCAGGTTTGGGTCCTCTCTATGGAGGTAATACCCTACTTCCTGCTTGATTGATCTTGATGAATATGAGTATTACAAGAGTTGATCTACCACGAGATCATAATGGCTAAAACCCTAGAAGTCTAGCATGTCTGACTATGATTATGATTGTTCGCCTCTACAGACCTAACCCTCCGGCTTATATAGACATCGAAGGGAACTAGGGTTACATAAAGTCGGTTACAGAGAAAGGAATCTTCATATTTGGTTGCCAAGCTTGCCTTCCACGCCAAGGAGAGTCCCATCCGGACACGGGTAGAGTCTTCGGTCTTCGTATCTTCCCAGCCCATCAGTCCGGCCCATGGCTAACGGGCCGGACGCCCGAGGACCCCTTAGTCCAGGACTCCCTCAGTAGCCCCCAAACCAAACTTCAATGACGAGGTGTCCGGCGCGCAGATAGTTCGGCATTGCAAGGCGGGTTCCTCCTCTGATGATTTCAAAGTGATGTATTCGGCTTTCCATTTAATGTCGTTCCCCTCGGCTTCTGTGTATCAACAACTTCAGCTTCCACGTGTCAAGCGAATGCGAGAGGTCAGGGTGTTCTTACACATAACACCCCGGCCATGTAAGGAGGAGTGTCTATTTAAAGAGATTGGATCTCAGATCCATTCAGCACCACGCGGAAAAATCCTCAGAGCTTGCTAGGAAAGATCACTCCAACATGGCTAGCGCTCCCAGCTCCTCCTCCCGTCCCTGCATCCCAGAAAAAGGAGATTGGGAGAAATATTTCGTATCCCACGGTCAGCTAGTGAAGCTGCAAACACAGGGATTTCTTCCCCCCGAGGATCTGGTCCTTGTTTGGGCAGGGTTGACCTCCTTCAATGACGGGGCCCAGGCGGAGAATTTCCCCAATCCATCTGGGGGGAACGAGTGTGCTTCGTCCCTTATTTGCTAAGAGGTGTCGGATTCCAATTCATCCGTTCCTCCGAGGGCTTCTAGAGTATTATGGCCTCCAACTGCACAACTTCACTCCCGCCTCCATCCCGCACATCGCGGGTTACGTTGCTCTTTGTGAGCTGTTCCTGGGTTGTGAGGCCCATTTTGAATTGTGGAGAAAGTTGTTCTGTCTCATCCCGCGTAACCACGAGGGATCCATATTTGAAGTGGGCGGAGACGAGGTATGGCGCATCGCCGAGACCGGATACCTGTCCGGCACACCAAAGAAAGCATCCGAAGAATGGCCTTCCGAATGGTTCTATATCGAGGACGTCGCACTTCCTGACCCAGTTCGGAGGGGTCTTCCCGAGTTCACAAGCGTTCCTTTGAAGAAACGCCACAACTGGCGCCCTCGGAGACTCGAGGAGGAAGATAGTGCGGAAGTTCGTCAACTCATGAGCAAGATAAAGACGCTCGCCCAGTCCGGATTATCAATAGTCGAGGTAATGGCGACTTCCATAGTACGGGGGGTTCAGCCACTCCAATACAGAGGGCTTCCCATGTGGCACTACAATGGGGAGGATGACGCCTCCCGCTGCGGCCGGAAGGGTCCGGACACCCCCGCCGCTCTTGCCAAAATATTGGCCGAACTATTCAAAGGGGAGGAAGAGGAATTTCTTCGTATCAAGCACAGAGATGGATTTTCCATGTACAATCCTCCTAGCTGGGTAAGTCCCGACCCCTCTGCTCTGCTCACTCCACTCCCTGATCCACTTTCAATGAATATTAATCCGTCAATTTATAACAGCAATGGCGAAAGATCTCCGAGGGGCTTCACAGCCCCGCCCCGCAGCCAGAGGACCACAACCGGGACCTTGACCCCGGATTCGAAGAGGATCCGGATATATTCGTGGTGCTCGAGGATGCGGTGTTTTACCAGGCGAGCTATGACGACACGGAAGTGGCCATCACCGTCGACTATCCCGGTCTTCTCCCTGCTTCGCACGTAAATAATCAGGAGACATCTCCTCTGAAAGTGTTTCCTCGTTCTGCCTCACCCACCGCATTGTCTCGTGCTCCAAAGGGGAGGCATTCGGCGCGCCATTCTACCCCAGAGGCTACTCCAAAGACAGCGGCCCCCACGCCGGGCAAGCCTTCGAAGAGGAAGGCAAACGAAGGCACGGCCGAGCCTTCATCAAAGAGGTATGGATTTGTAAAATATACCCCTTGGCAGTCGCATCCAACTGTGACTTTTTTGTTTGTCCTGTATCAGGAAAAGAGTTCGCCGGACTATGTCCGGGGTCCGGCTGGTCATACTCCCAACAGCCGGGATCCAAATCCTGCCGCAAAGACAGGGGCTGATACGGGGGCGAGGCCGGATTTTCCTTCGGCAGAGGATTTGGATGATGTATCCGTCACAAACTCGGAAGTGGAGAGCGCCATGAATCATCGGCGCCGGAGGGCCGTTCTACGCGACCCCAGCTTTACCAAAGAGGCATTCAATGCCTTCAGCTCGGCTGATGCATACGTCCGAGCTGCTCGAGACGGGCTTAACAGAGCCACAGACCAGCATTTAAAAGATATCCAGGTAAGTTTACATTGTCAAATATGATAATTATATACCAGTAGCCCCCGAGACTTGAAGCAGTTGCTACAACTGATTTAAGGATCGTTGTATAACCAGGTGCTTATGAAGAAGAACAACCTGTTGTCTCGAGAGCTAGAAAGGTGTCGGACACAGCTAACTGCTGTTACTGCCGAACTGGAGAAATCCAAGAAGGCGACACCTGATAATATTCCCCTCCATCGAGGAATGATAATTATATGCCAGCTATGCTAATACTGTTGCTTATCTCATGACAGGATCGTCGGATCAACTGGAGGAGCAACTGAAAGCCGCTCAAGCGGGAGAGAAAGAATCCAAAAGGCTACTCGCCGCGGGCGAACGTGTGTTGACCCGAGTCAGGGAGGAGAAAAACAAGCTCCAGGATTCCAACACCCAGCTGGGCGAAGAACTAAAAGATGTGCGGGCCCAGCTGGCTCACTCCGTGAAGGAACATAAAAGGCTGCGAGGCGGCATATTCAGTATGTGGTCAAACTTACCTTCGAGTAATTCGGAGATGAAAGGAACTGATGGAGTTATGTTTGTAGGTATGCTGACGGGCCGTCCTGAAGAGGAGATGTCCGGATTGTCGGGCGATCTGCTGCAAGAGCTATCGCAAATGCATGAGCAAGCTCGGCAAGCGATGCGAAGTGTTGCCAAGGCCTTATGGCCATCCGCCTCCCCTCCAGCAAGTATGGAGGAGCTTGTACAACTATTCAAGGGAGCACGGCGGCTTTTCTGATTATGGAAAATATCGGCCTGCCGGGAAGGTGCACGAGAGGCCTGGGCCATGGCGAAAACACGGTATACCAAGCTTGATCCGAATCGTATGGCCCGGGTCGGACCTCTATGGTCATATGGAAAAGAAGTTCCCGTTAACTTGGTATATGACCAAGTAGAAGTAGCCACCAAGTATTCCCAACATGATTGTAAGTTAGACAGCCTGCTGGACGGTATAGAGGAGGAAATTTTTGAGTCCAAGTGACTATGTACTTTCCTTGACATATGTAACTCTAGCTGAATTGTAAAACGATTGTCATGGCAGACCTTTTCGCTTCGACCTCTGGACCCGAAGGTGCAGAGTGTTTCCGAATACCTGAGCGGTAAAATAGACCGGGGTATGCGTGGAAACTAGGCGTAGGGGTCATAGTTGCTTGAACAGACAAGTTGTATCCGGCTGGTTATGCTCTATTACATTATGATTGTAAGAAACATCTTCCAGAGAGAATAGTTCCGTTAAGGGTTCCTTTCCCTAGGTGTGCATGCGTTAAAATGCATGTCCGAACTGTGATTGGAAAAATCGTTGTATACATAACATCTGGGGGTTCACAATGGGGTGAATGCAAAAACATCTTTTATCCACCGACCGAATATTCCCTTAAGAACGCTAGCTTTCAGCTTCACCCAGTCTGAGGTACACATCCGGATGACCCAGCAGTAACAATCGCAGAGGTGCTCCCTTTATGCCCTAGCCAAACTAACGGGAATGTAGGGCATAAGCATAGGAGCCAGGCAACCCAGCTTAGCCAAAACTTAAGTCATATCGATGCATATAATGGCGAAGAAAAGGTCTGGGGTTGTGTTCGGATCCGGACTGGTATTTGATAGAGGCAAAGGCGTCCCGTCTTTCGATGGGATGATGGATATCGCTTTGATGGAAGTCGACTTTGACGATCCGACTACGAACGTGCGAGGACGTCGCGCCTTAGCAATCGCTAAAACAACTCCGAGAGGTTATTGACCACGCCGGAGCACGATCAACCTGACCACGAGGGTCTGTTTCCTGCGAGCAAACGAAGAACAAGCAAGAAACTGAGATTGCAATCTGGATATTGCGAATATAAGATGAAAGCTTTATTGATCAAGGTAGGGTTCTGTGACGCCTTTGTCTGGTCGTTGAACACAAACGAAGTACGCGAAGTTGCAGCTATGGTGAACTTTTAATCTAAACAAAACCCAAAGTATAAACGACGCCCTAAGGGCTGTATATATGGAGGAAGAGGGGGAATTTCGTGGCCCTTGGGGAAGGGGTCCGAAACCAACCCTATCTCTTGTTTCCCCACACATACGGACTCTAAAAAAAAATGTATGTCCACGCATTATGGTGGCTTCAACGTCCTGAAATCATCACTTGTAACTCCGCTCTTGTCCCCCATGCGCATGCCATAATCTCCATGCTTGTTCTTGCTCCAATGTTCATCCTTCTCAAAGCTAGGCCCTTCATTTGTAAGCAAAACAAATGTATCCAATTTAGGCAGCATCATATTCTCATGAACATTAGAATCATTACCAAGAAACGAAAGTACCTGGTAATTTAATTGGCGTGCGCGAGCCCTAGTAATTGGTCCAGTATGTATAGCAGCAGGGGCTGTGGGTGTAACAATGGTATTGATGTCCTCATCATCCTCCCCTTCTTGAAATGAACTCGTCCTCGACGGAAGCTCATCTCCCTCACCCAAATAAGGCTTCAAATCTGCAATGTTAAAAGTGGGACTAACCCCAAAATCTGCAGGCAGCTCAAGTTTATATGCATTATCATTATTTTCTCTAACACCTTAAAAGGACCATCAGCACGTGGCATTAGCTTTGATTTGCGCAAATCAGGAAATCTATCCTTACGCAAATGTAACCAAACAAGATCTCCAGGTGCAAACACAACATGTTTTCTACCCTTATCTCCAGCAAGTTTATATTTAGCATTCATACGCTCAATGTTTTCCTTAGTTAACTCATGCATTTTTAAGATCAATTCAGCACGTTGTTTAGCATCAAAATTAACCTTCTCCGAAGATGGAAGAGGCAACAAATCAATAGGTGCACGAGGTAGGAAACCATACACAATTTCAAAAGGGCACATCTTAGTAGTAGAATGGAATGAACGATTATAAGCAAACTCAATATGAGGCAAGCATTCTTCCCACACTTTCTTATTATTCTTCAAAACAGCCCTAAGCATAGTAGACAATGTTCTATTGACTACTTCAGTTTGGGGGTGACAAGTAGTACTAAAAAGCAGTTTAGTCCCCAACTTAGCCCATAAGCATCTCCAAAAGTGGCTAAGAAATTTAGTATCACGATCTGAAACAATAGTATTTGGCACACCATGCAAACGAATAATTTCACGGAAGAACAAATCAGCAACATTAACAGCATCATCGCTTTTATGACATGGTATAAAGTGGGCCATTTTTTAGAATCTATCGACGACAACAAATATGCTATCCCTCCCCTTCTTTGTTCGAGGTAAACCTAAAACAAAGTCCATAGATATATCCTCCCAAGGAACAGTAGGTATAGGCAAAGGCATATATAAACCATGAGGATTGATTCGTGACTTAGCTTTTTGACATGTAGTGCAGCGAGCAACAAAACGCTCAACATCCCGTCTCATCTTTGGCCAAAAGAAATGTGTAGCAAGTACGTCCTCCGTCTTCTTCACGCCAAAGTGTCCCATTAATCCTCCTCCATGCGCCTCCTGCAACAACAAAAGACGAAGAGAGCTAGCTGGAATGCATAGCTTGTTAGCACGGAACACAAATCCATCATTAACGACAAACTTGTTCCAGGTTCTTCCTTCTTTACAATTCTGCAAAACATCTTTAAAATCAGCATCATGCACATCTTGATCTTTGATGGTCTCCAAACCAAATATTTTGAAGTCAAGTTGTGAAAGCATAGTATAGCGACGAGACGATGCATCAACAATAACATTTTCTTTACCCTTCTTGTGTTTAATGACATAAGGGAAAGTTTCAATGAATTCAACCCATTTAGCATGTCTACGATTAAGTTTAGCTTGACTTTTAATATGTTTCAAAGATTCATGATCAGAATGCATAACAAATTCTTCGGGCCATAAATAATGTTGCCATGTTTCTAAAGTCCGAACAAGAGCATATAGTTCTTTATCATAAGTAGAATAATTCAGACTAGGCCCACTCAATTTTTCAGAAAAGTATGCAACAGGTTTACCATCTTGTAATAACACACCTCCTAATCCAATTCCACTAGCATCACATTCAAGCTCAAAAGTCTTATTAAAATCAGGAAGTTGGAGTAAAGGAGCATGTGTCAACTTATCTTTCAATACCGTGAAGGCTTCTTCCTGTGCGGTACCCCAAACAAAAGGCACATCCTTCTTTGTAAGCTCGTTGAGAGGTGCAGCAATGGTGCTAAAATCTCTCACAAAATGCCTATAGAAACCAGCGAGTCCAAGAAAACTCCGCACTTGTGTGACCGTTTTGGGCTGCGGCCAACTCTCAATAGCTTCAATCTGGGCTTTATCACTTCAATTCCTTGTGGAGTAACAACATAGCCAAGAAAAGATACTCGGTCGGTGCAAAAGGTGCACTTCCCAAGGTTACCAAACAAACGTGCATCACGTAGAGCAATAAAAACAGCACGTAAATGTTCCAAATGTTCTTCCAAAGATTTGCTATAAATCAGTATATCATCAAAATAGACTACCACAAATCGTCCAATCAAAGCACGTAAAACTTCGGTCATTAGTCTCATGAAAGTACTAGGTGCATTAGTTAACCCAAAAGGCATGACTAACCACTCATATAAACCAAACTTAGTTTTAAATGCAGTTTTCAATTCATCTCCCAATTTCATATGAATTTGATGGTATCCACTACGCAAATCAGCTTTGGAGAATATTGTAGAGCCACTCAATTCATCAAGCATATCATCTAGCCTAGGAATAGGATGACGATAACGAATAGTAATATTATTAATGCCTCTACAATCAACACACATACGCGACGTACCATCCTTTTTAGGCACTAGTATAATAGGAACAGCACAAGGACTAAGAGATTCGCGTATATAACCTTTGTCGAGCAGCTCCTGTACTTGACGCATAATCTCCTTCGTCTCCTCTGGATTGGTACGGTATGGTGCACGGTTGGGTAGCGATGCACCGGGAATTAAATCAATTTGATGCTCAATCCCTCGAATAGGTGGTAATCCCGGTGGCACGTCTTGTGGGAAGACGTCAGCGAACTCCTGCAAAATGTTAGTGACAGCAGGGGGCAAAGAGGAAGGCACGTCCTCGAATGAAAATAATGCCTCTTTGCACACAAAAGCATAGCAAACAGATTTGCTGAAAACTAGCTCATCAATATCAGATTTTGTGGCAAGTAAACATGCACTTTTCAATTTAATTTCAGAAACAACACTAGATGGTTTATTATTAGGTTTCATTTGTTGCTCAAATTCTTTTGCCACAATCTGATTTTCACTCTTATTTTTCTCCTGTTTTGCTTTATTAGCTCTATTAATGTCATCTTTCAAAATAGAAACAGGAGTCATAGGAAGCAATGTAATATTTTTATCCTTATGAACAAGAGTATACTGATTGTTTCTACCATGGTGTACAGAATTTTTATCAAATTGCCATGGTCTACCAAGTAATAAGGAACATGCTTGCATGGGTACCACATCACAATCAACATAATCAGCATATGTAGAGATACTAAAATGCACATGAATAGTACGTGTTACCTTAACCTTGCCGCTGTTGTTGAACCATTGGATGTAGTAAGGATGTGGATGTGGTCTTGTGGTGAGAGATAGCTTCTCCACCATCTCCATGCTAGCCAAGTTGTTACAGCTCCCTCCATCTATGATGACGCGAACAGAACGTTCCTTTATAACTCCCTTTGTATGGAACAAATTATGCCTCTGATTTTGCTCTGCTTGTGTGGCCTGCACACTCAAAACACGTTGAGCAACTAAACATTCATACCTGTCAGCGTCTTCAGGAGCCATGTATTGCGTCTCATTTTCAGAATCATCTCCACCATGTTCTTCACGTGTAATAAGAGCCAAAGTCTCCTCATCATAATCACTAGCGGACTCATACACACCATCCTCAGTAGCAATCATTACACGCTGAGATTTGCATTCTCTCGCATAATGTCCTCTTCCCTTACAACGACGACAAATAATATCACTTGTGTGCCCTGTCGATGCCATGGAAGAAGAAGAGCTCTGTGCAGGCCCGGCAGGTGCGCTCTTGGCAGATAGTGGTGGTTGTGCCTGCTTTCTTGTATCACGGCTGGAGGTGGAACCTGATGGAGGTGCTGGTGCAGTCGAAGTAGAAGATGCACGCGGTGTCCATGATGAAGGTCGGCCTGCAGAAAAGTTAGTTCGCGCCAATGGCTGTCGATCCTGCACTTCACGTTCAGGTTTAAAAGCAAGATGGAATAAACGAGTGATATTATTATAATCCTTATACTCTAGAATGGTCTGAATCTCTTTATTTAATCCACCCATAAAACGTGCAAGCATACCTTCATTCTCCTCAACAATACCACATCTAATAATGCTAGTTTGTAATTCCTGATAATATTCTTCTACAGAATTTTTCCCTTGTCTTAAGCGCTGCAATTTTTGAAGTAATTCACGTTGATAATATGGTGGAACCCAACGAGTACGCATAGCAGTTTTCAAAGCAGCCCAAGTAGCTGGAACAGGATATAATCTACAATGTTCAGACCACCAAACACATGCAAAGCTAGTGAAAGCACAAACAGCAGCAGGAACACGTCTCTCCTCAGGATATTGTAAACATGTAAATCGTTGTTCAGTTTCTAACTCCCAAGTAAGATATATATCAGGAACATATCTACCCTCAAATGGTGGAATATTCAATTTCAGTTTAGGGAGATGGTCATGATCTCGTACCTGAGGTGGTGGTGCCGGCCTACCGTTGTGAATATATACCTGAGGTCGACCTGCTGGTGGTGGTGCTGGTGGCTGCCCGTAGTTCTGATTTTGATCAACCTCACCCTCATAATCGCCCGCATAATCGTCATTCTCCTCAGCCGCCGCAGTAGCAGGAGCCAAAGAAGCATCAACAGTAGGTGCAGCGGCACCCAAATTTTGACCAGTCTCATTTGGAACGCGCTGTGCTCGTCCCACTTGATTTGGAAGGCGGCGTTGGAGATGTGGTTGTTGTTGTTGTAGAGGTGCGACATGTGCAGCCGGTGGTGGTTGGGGAATACGCTTGAGTAATTCAGTAAACTTGTTATCCAGCTTTGTCTCGAACGACTTCTCCACGGCATCTATCTTCTCCATAGCCTCTTCAAATCGGTTTAGCACATCTCCCACCTGGCCACTCATCATTTGCTGAAATTTATCATGCAACTCCTTGTTCGTCATGTTCTCCCAATCAGTCTCATCGGCTTGTGATCCTGCCATAGTTAGCAGCAATAGAAACACAAAAGAATATGATCCTGCAGACTACTAGGAAGTGGTGGTGATGGTGGTGTGTCACAAAACCTTTAAGCGAATCTCAAATTCTTACCAGTTCTTACCCAGCAGCAGGTGGTGATCGGCAACTGTTGTAGTCAAAACTCTCAAAGCTTGGATAGAGCGATTACCAGGGAGAGTCAAACGCACGATGTAGATGTATGTGGAGTTGGGAAGGCTTATAATATGGTAGCAAAAATGGTCTGCAATAATCAATTTAGAGATGCAAAGTTGAAGAAACGCTGAACGACGGTACTGTGCTGGTCCTAGGCTAGACCGTGCTAGAGACGCGAGCCTAGAACACTAACAAAATCACGGCGCTGCACGTAAACAAGGGAAAAGCACACGCTGGAATTTATTTTTTTGCTCTTTTTTTTCGCTGTTTTTTTTTTGCGCTCCTTTTTTGTTGTTCTTATTTTCCTATTTTCTTAAATATTCCAAAACGGAGAAAATTTACTATTAGAAATGTTTTGGAGTCGATTTAATTACCGTACCACATACCTATCGCTTTTCGGAGTCTGAAACGTTCTGGAAAGTGTCCCTTATGTACTCCTCCGGGGTTATGGTATCAATAGCATTGGTTTCAACATTTATGGGATTACTTGAGATATAATGTTTGCTTCTTTGACCGTTCACCACCTTCGGATTTGTGCCTTCGAAGTTGTTGATTTTTATGGCACTGGAACGATAGACCTCCTCGATAACGTAAGGACCTTCCCATTTAGAGAGGAGTTTTTCTGCAAAAAATCTTAACGAGAGTTGTATAGCAGAACATAATCACCTACATTAAACTCACGCTTTTGTATCCTTTTGTCATGCCATCTTTTAACTTTTTCTTTGAACAGTTTAGCATTCTCATAGGCCTGGGTTCTCCATTCATCAACTGAGCTAATGTCAAATAGTCTCTTCTCACCGGCAAGTTTGAAATCATAATTGAGCTCTTTAATGGCCCAATATGCCTTATGTTCTAGTTCGAGAGGTAAGTGACATGCTTTTCCATAAACCATCTTATACGGAGACATACCCATAGGATTTTTATATGCAGTTATATAGGCCCATAATGCATCATCAAGTTTTTTGGACCAATTCTTTCTAGATCTATTAATAGTCTTTTGCAAAATTAATTTAAGCTCTCTATTACTCAGTTCTACTTGACCCCTAGATTGTGGATGGTATGGAGATGCAATTCTATGATTAACATCATACTTACCAAGCATCTTACGAAAAGCACCATGAATAAAATGTGAACCACCATCAATCATTAAATATCTAGGGACTCCAAACCTCGGAAAAATAACTTCTTTAAGCATCTGAATAGAGGTGTTATGATCAGCACTACTAGTTGGAATAGCTTCTACCCACTTAGTAACGTAATAAACAGCAACTAAAATATGTGTATACCCATTAGAGGAAGGAAACGGTCCCATATAATCAAAGCCCCAAACATCAGATGGTTCAATAACAAGTGAATATTTCATAGGCATTTCTTGACGTCTACTAATACTACCAATTCTTTGACATTCATCACAAGACAATACAAACTTACGAGCATCTTTGAAGAGAGTAGGCCAATAAAAACCGGATTGCAATACCTTATGTGCAGTTCTATCTCTAGCGTGGTGTCCTCCATAAGCCTTGGAGTGGCACTTGCGTAGGATCTGTTCCTGTTCATGCTCAGGTACACAACGTCTAATAACACCATCTACTCCTTTATAAAGGTGAGGGTCATCCCAGAAGTAATGTCTTAAATCATAGAAAACCTTTTTCTTTTGCTGGTATGTGAAACTAGGTGGTATAAATTTAGCAACAATGTAATTAGCATAATCAGCATACCATGGAGTAGTACGAGAAGCATTTATGACAGCTAATTGTTCATCAGGAAAGCTATCATCAATAGGTAGTGGGTCATCAAGAACATTCTCTAACCTAGATAAGTTGTCTGCAATGGGGTTCTCAGCTCCCTTTCTATCAATAATATGCAAATCAAATTCTTGTAGTAGGAGAACCCATCTAATAAGTCTAGGTTTAGCATCTTTCTTTTCCATAAGATATTTAATAGCAGCATGATCAGTGTGAACAGTTACTTTAGAATAAAAAATATAAGGTTTGAACTTATCACAAGCGAATACAACTGCTAAAAATTCTTTTTCGGTAGTAGCATAATTTCTTTGGGCACTGTCTAGAGTTTTACTAGCATATTGGATAACATTTAATTTCATATCAACTCTTTGTCCTAGAACAGCACCTATAGCATAATCACTAGCATCACACATAATTTCAAAGGGTAAATTCCAACCAGGAGGCTGAACAATAGGTGCAGAAATCAAAACTTTCTTAAGTAT
Source organism: Aegilops tauschii subsp. strangulata (assembly GCF_002575655.3). Classification (NCBI taxonomy): domain Eukaryota; kingdom Viridiplantae; phylum Streptophyta; class Magnoliopsida; order Poales; family Poaceae; genus Aegilops; species Aegilops tauschii. Next base: position 182,268,312 of record NC_053035.3, on the reverse strand, counting down.
TTCAAATGCTTCTACACAATCATCATCAAAGACAAAAGGAACATCTTTTTGTAAGAGATTAGTCAGAGGCCTAGAAATTTTTGAGAAGTCTTTAATGAACCTCCTATAAAAACCGGCATAACCAAGGAAACTTCTTATACCTTTAATGTCCTTAGGACACGACATCTTTTCAATAGCATCAACTTTAGCTTTATCAACTTCAATACCTCTTTCAGAAATTTTATGCCCCAAGACAGTACCTTCATTAACCATAAAGTGGCACTTCTCCCAATTCAAGACAAGATTAGTTTCTTCACATCTCTCCAAAACTCGATCAAGGTTGCTTAAGCAATCATCAAAAGAAGTTCCATATACGGAGAAATCATCCATGAAAACCTCAACAATCTTTTCACAAAAGTCAGAGAATATAGCAGTCATACATCTTTGAAAGGTAGCAGGTGCATTGCATAAACCAAAAGGCATACGTCTATAAGCAAAGGTACCGAAAGGGCAAGTAAAAGTGGTCTTTTCTTGATCCTCTTTTGACACAGGTATTTGAGAGAAACCAGAGTAACCGTCTAGAAAGCAAAAATGTGTATGTTTGGATAATCTTTCTAGCATTTGATCAATAAAAGGTAAGGGGTAATGATTCTTTTTAGTAGCTTTATTTAATTTGCGGAAATCAATTACCATTCTATAATGTGTAACAATTCTTTGTGGGATGAATTCATCTTTATCATTAGGAACAACAGTAATACCTCCCTTCTTAGGGACACAATGGACAGGACTTGCCCACTGACTATCAGCAACAGGATAAATTATACCTGCCTCCAGGAGCTTTAGTATTTCTTTTCTTACCACTTCTTTCATCTTAGGATTTAACCGTCGTTGGTGATCAACAACCGGTTTAGCGTCTTTCTCCAATTTTATTTTGTGCTGCCATAGAGTGGGACTAATGCCCTTAAGATCATCAAGAGTATATCCAATAGCAGCACGGTGCTTCTTCAGAGTTTTCAATAATTTCTCTTCTTCTTGTTCTTCGTCGAGTTCCCAATCTTCAGTGTTGCATTTAATTCTTTCCAATAAATCCCATTTGAATTCAATAGTCTTCATCATAAAAGAACCAGTACAATAAGTATCGAGCATGGAGCGACTATTGAGAGAAAGCCGAGCATAATTTTTTTGAATAATAATTTCTCTTGAGACCTCATGATTGGGGAATGAATATAAAATTGACTTAAGCCTCCCCCAAGCTTGAGTGATGCTTTCTCCTTCGCGAGGCCAAAAATTATATATATAATTACGATCACGATGAACCAGATGCATAGGATAAAACTTCTGATGAAATTCCAATTTCAATCGGTTGTAGTTCCATGATCCAATATCATCACATAGCCTAAACCATGTCAATGCCTTTCCCTTCGAAGATAAAGGGAAGACCTTCTTCTTGATAACATCCTCGGGCATACCTGCAAGCTTAAATAATCCGCAAACTTCATCCACATAGATTAAGTGTAAATCGGGATGCATTGTTCCATCTCGTGTAAAAGGATTAGCTAGCAGTTTCTCTATCATACCCGAAGGAATTTCAAAGTAAACATTTTCAGTAGGTTCAGTAGGTTGAGGAGCAACTCTTTGCTCTACTAGTCGGGGTGAAGATACCCCGAACAAGCCCCTCAAAGGATTATGTTCCATAGTAACAAGTAACAGTAAATTTCAGCACACTATATAAATCTTTCCTTACCAAATTCCACTTACCAAAGGCGCTTCACTCCCCGACAACGGCGCCAGAAAAGAGTCTTGGTGACCCACAAGTATAGGGGATCTATCGTAGTCCTTTCGATAAGTAAGAGTGCCGAACCCAACGAGGAGCATAAGGAAATGACAAGCGGTTTTTAGTAAGGTATTCTTTGCAAGCACTGAAATTATCGGTAACAGATAGTTTTGTGATAAGGTAATTTGTAACGGGTAACAAGGAACTAAAGTGAACAAGGTGCGGCAAGGTGGCCCAATCCTTTTTGTAGCAAAGTACAAGCCTGGACAAACTCTTATATAAAGGAAAGCGCTCCCGAGGACACATGGGAATTATCGTCAAGCTAGTTTTCATCACGCTCATATGATTCATGTTCGTTACTTTGATAATTTGATAGGTGGGTGGACCAGTGCTTGGGTACTGCCCTTCCTAGGACAAGCATCCCACTTATGATTAACCCCTCTTGCAAGCATCTATAACTGCAAAAGAAGTATTAAGGTAAACCTAACCATAGCATGAAACATATGGATCCAAATCAGCCCCTTACGAAGCAACGCATAAACTAGGGTTTAAGCCTCTGTCACTCTAGCAACCCATCATCTACTTATTACTTCCTCTAGGCCCAAATAATGGTGAAGTGTCATGTAGTCGACGTTCACATAACACCACTAGAGGAAAGACAACATACATCTCATCAAAATATTGAACGAATACCAAATTCACATGACTACTTATAGCAAGACTTCTCCCAGGTCCTCAGGAACAAACGTAACTACTCACAAATCATATTCATGTTCATAATCAGAGGGGTATAAATATGCATAAAGGATCTGAACATATGATGTTCCACCAAATAAACCAACTAGCATCAACTACAAGGAGTAATCAACACTACTAGCAACCCACAGGTACCAATCTGAGGTTTTGGGACAAAGATTGGGTACAAGAGATGAACTAGGGTTTGAGAGGAGTGATACGTCTTCGTCGTATCTACTTTTCCAAACACGTTTTCCCTTGTTTTGGACTCTAACTTGCATGATTTGAATGGAACTAACCCGGACTGACGCTGTTTTCAACAGAATTGCCATGGTGTTATTTTTGTGCAGAAACAAAAGTTCTCGGAATGACCTGAAACTTCACGGAGATTATTTTTGGAAATAATAAAAAATACTGGTGAAAGAATCAAGGCCAGGGGGCCCACACCCTGTCCACGAGGGTGGGAGGCGCGCGTGCCCCTGCCTCGTGGGCCCCCTGGAGCTCCACTGACCTCAACTCCAACTCTATATATTCGTGTTCGGGGAGAAAAAAATCAGAGAGAAGGATTCATCGCGTTTCACGATACGGAGCCGCCGTCGAGCCCTAATCTCTCTCGGGAGGGCTGATCTAGAGTCCGCTCGGGGCTCCGGAGAGGGGAATCCATCGCCGTCGTCATCATCAGCCATCCTCCATCACCAATTTCATGATGCTCACCGCCATGCGTGAGTAATTCCATCGTAGGCTTGCTGGACGGTGATGGGTTGGATGAGATTTATCATGTAATCGAGTTAGTTTTGTTAGGGTTTGATCCCTAGTATCCATTATGTTCTGAGATTGATGTTGCTATGACTTTGCTATGCTTAATGCTTGTCACTAGGGCCCGAGTGCCATGATTTCAGAACTGAACCTATTATGTTTCCATGAATATATGTGAGTTCTTGATCCTATCTTGCAAGTCTATAGTCACCTACTATGTGTTATGATCCGGCAACCCCGAAGTGACAATAATCGGGACCACTCCTGGTGATGACCATAGTTTGAGGAGTTCATGTATTCACTATGTGTTAATGCTTTGGTCCGGTACTCTATTAAAAGGAGGCCTTAATATCCCTTAGTTTCTGCTAGGACCCCGCTGCCACGAGAGGGTAGGACAAAAGTTGTCATGCAAGTTCTTTTCCATAAGCACGTATGACTATATTCGGAATACATGCCTACATTACATTGATGAATTGGAGCTAGTTCTGTGTCACCCTATGTTATAACTGTTGCATGAATAATCGCATCCGGCATAATTCTCCATCACCGATCCAATGCCTACGAGCTTTTCACATATTGTTCTTCGCTTAGTTACTTCACCATTGCCACTGTTACAATCACTACAATACTGCTATCGTTACTTTTGCTACCGTTTGATAAAGTCAAAGGTGTCCCGTCTTTCGATGAGATGATGGATATCGCTTTGGTGGAAGTCGACTTTGACGATCCGACTACGAACGTGCGATGACGTCGCGCCTTAGCAATCGCTAAACCAACTCCGAGAGGTTATTGACCACGCCGGAGCACGATCAACCTGACCACGAGGGTCTGTTTCCTGCGAGCAAACGAAGAACAAGCAAGAAACTGAGATTGCAATCTGGATATTGCGAATATAAGATGAAAGCTTTATTGATCAAGGCGGGGTTCTGTGACGCCTTTGTCTGGTCGTTGAACACAAACGAAGTACGCGAAGTTGCAGCTATGGCGAACTTTTAATCTAAACAAAACCCAAAGTCTAAACGACGCCCTAAGGGCTGTATATATGGAGGAAGAGGGGGGAATTTCGTGGCCCTTGGGGAAGGGGTCCGAAAGCAACCCTATCTCTTGTTTCCCCACACATACGGACTCTAAAAATAGCCTATACTCAAGTATTTCGAAATTACATGGGCCTGGCCCAATAATAAGGTAACGCAGCACCTATAATAGCCTCTGGACGAAAGTTATGAAGTAGCATCTTGTATATTTCGTCCAAGGCTTCATGCACGCATTATGGTGGCTTCAATGTCCTGAAATCATCACTTGTAACTCCGTTCTTGTCCCCCATGCGCATGCCATCATCTCCATGCTTGTTCTTGCTCCAATGTTCATCCTTCTCAAAGCTAGGCCCTTCATTTGTAAGCAAAACAAATGTATCCAATTTAGGCAGCATCATATTCCCATGAACATTAGAATCATTACCAAGAAACAAAAGTACCTGGTAATTTAATTGGCGTGCGCGAGCTCTAGTAATTGGCCCAGTATGTATCGCAGTAGGGGCTGTGGGTGTAACAATGGTATTGATGTCCTCATCACCGTTACCGTTACTTCCATACTACTTTGCTACTAAATACTTTGCTGCAGATATTAAGTTACGCAGGTGTGGTTGAATTGACAACTCAACTGCTAATACTTGAGAATATTCTTTGGCTCCCCTTGTGTCGAATCAATAAATTTGGGTTGAATACTCTACCCTCAAAATCTGTTGCGATCCCCTATACTTGTGGGTTATCAAGACTATTTTCTGGCGCCGTTGCTGGGGAGCATAGCTCTATTCTTGGAGTTACTTGGTATTTATATCTGCTGGTCACTATGAAGAACTTGAAAGACGCGAAAACAAAAATTTATCCCTCAACTACGAGGGGAGGTAAGGAACTGCCATAGCTCTGCACTTGATTCACCTTCTGTTTTGAGTAAGCTTGCGACACCTAAACCTGCTTCTGCTATTAATTCTGATATGTCGCATGTTATTGATGATGCCACTTCTCCTATGCATGATACTTATGATGAAACTACTTCTATGCTTGATACTACTGTGCCACTTGGTGAATTTCTTGATGAACAACTTGCTAGGGCTAGAGAGTATGAAATTATTGAAACTGATAATATTGATGAAAGTGATGATGAAGATTCTCCTCCTAGATATGAATTGCCTGTTGTGCCTGAGGGTTATGTTATGGATGAAGAAACTGCTAGAGACTTTCATGCTTGCAATGATAGAAGTGATCTTAAGAAATTATTAGCTAAGCTTAAAGAAAAATCTCTGAATGCTAGAATGAAATATGACCCTGCTTATGCTACTTCACCTATCTTTGTTACTGATAAGGATTATGATTTCGCTGTTGATCCTGAGATAATTACTTTGGTTGAATCTGATCCTTTCTATGGCTATGAATCTGAAACTGTTGTGGCACATCTTACTAAATTAAATGATATAGCCACCCTGTTCACTAATGATGAGAATACTCGCTATTATTATATCCTTAAAATATTTCGTTCTCATTAAAGGGTGATGCTAAAATATGGTTTAATTCTCTTGATCCTGGTTGTGTGCGTAGTCCCCAAGATATGATTTATTACTTCTCTGCTAAACATTTCCCCGCTCATAAGAAACAAGCTGCTTTAAGGGAAATATATAATTTTGTGCAAATTGAAGAAGAGAGTCTCCCACAAGCTTGGGGGAGGCTTCTCCAATTACTTAATGCTTTGCATGATCATCCTCTTAAGAAAAATGAAATACTTGATATCTTTTATAATGGACTAACCGATGCTTCCAGAGACCACCTGGATAGTTGTGCTGGTTGTGTTTTCAGGGAAAGAACAACTGATGAAGCTGAAATTCTATTGAATAATATGTTGACTAATGAAAATAATTGGACACTTCCTGAACCAACTCCTAAGCCAACTCCGAAGAAAAGGGGTATTCTGTTTCTCAGTCCTGAAGATATGCAAGAGGCAAAGAAATCTATGAAGGAAAAAGGTATTAATGCTGAAGATGTTAAGAATTTACCGCGTGTCAAAGAAATACATGGTCTTGATAACCCGACACAGGTAGTAAAGGTAAATTCTCTCTATAGATATGATAAAGCTGAAATCCCTCCTACTAAGTTCGCTAGCCAATGCTTAGATAAGTTTGATAACTTTATGGTTAAGCAAGAAGATTTTAATGCTTATTTTGGTAGACAATTGAAACGCAATGCTTATATGATTGAACACTTGAGTGATTATATGTCTAGAGTTAAAGGTGAACTTAAACTCATTAGTAAACATGCTTCTATGGTTACCACTCAAGTAGAACAAGTACTTGAAGCTTAGAATGATTTGCTCAATGAATTAAATAGTAAGAAAAATGATAATGCTATTAGAGTTGTGACTAGAGGGGGTAAAATGACTCAGGAACCGTTGTATCCTGAGGGCCACCCTAAGAGAATTGAGCAGGATTCTCAGAGAATTAATGTTGATGCACCTAGTCCTTCTAAAAGGAAGAAAAAGAAAAATGATAGGACTTTGCATGTTTCTAGTGAACCTGTTGATGACACACCTGAGAATCCCAATGATATTTCTATTTCTGATGCTGAAACACAATCTGGTAATGAACATGAACCTAGTGATAATGTTAATGATGATGCTCAACCTAGCAATAACAATGATGTAGAAATTGAACCTGCTGTTGATCTTGATAACCCACAATCAAAGAATCAACGTTATGATAAGAGAGACTTTTTTGCTAGGAAGCACGGTAAAGAAAGAGAACCATGGGTTCAGAAACCCATGCCTTTTCCTCCCAAACCATCCCAGAAAAAGGATGATGAGGATTTTGAGCGCTTTGCTGAAATGATTAGACCTATCTTTTTGCGTATGCATTTGACTGATATGCTTAAAATGAATACTTATGCTAAGTACATGAAAGAAATTGTTACGAATAAAAGAAAGATACCGGAAGCTGAATTTTCCACCATGCTTGCTAATTATACTTTTAAAGGTGGAATACCAAAGAAACTTGGAGACCCAGGAGTACCCACTATACCATGCTCCATTAAAAGAAATTATGTTAGAACTGCTTTATGTGATCTTGGAGCCGGTGTTAGTGTTATGCCTCTCTCTTTATATCGTAGACTTGATTTGAATAAGTTGATACCTACTGAAATATCTTTGCAAATGGCCGATAAATCAACTGCTATACCCGTCGGTATTTGTGAGGACGTGCCTGTTGTGGTTGCAACCGTTACTATTTTAACGAACTTTGTTATCCTTGATATTCGTGAGGACGATAGTATGTCTATTATTCTTGGAAGACCCTTTTTGAATACTGCAGGGGCTGTTATTGATTTCAACAAAGGCAATGTCACTTTTCATGTTAATGGCAATGAGCATACGGTACACTTTCCGAGGAAACAACCTCAAGTCCACAGTATCAATTCTATTGGAAAAATTCCATCGATTATTTTTGGAGGTTTTGAATTTCCTCTTCCTACCGTCAAGAAGAAATATGATATTCTTATTATTGGGGATGTGCATATCCCCGTTGAGGTAACATAGTGTTATTCGAAATTTCTCCGGTTTCATGCGATTCGGAATGAGTTTGTTAACAAGACTTGATCAACCTTGTTAGTGGATTCCTGTTGATGAGCATGAGATGGATGAAGTTAGAAAGCACAACCCTCTGTACCCTCCTTTTACTTTCTATTATTTAGAATAAATAAAGCAAAATAGTATTTTCTGTCTGTTTTCTGAATTATCCGTGCAATTAAAAATACCCCGAAAATAAAAGTTCTCCAAATGACCCGAAATTGAAATATGATTTTTTATGAAATATTTGAGAATATCTGACACTGAGAACACATCAGGGGGAGCTGGCACCTGGCCACGAGGGTCCAGGGCGCGCCCCCCTACCTCGTGGGCCCATGGTGGCTCCCCTCCACTTATTCCAGCACCCACACACTTCTTCCTCCCAAAAAAATCACCAACCAGCTCAAGCATGAGTTCTAGCTCATTTTGCTGTGATTTTCGATCTCCTTGTTCAAAGCACCTCTCACAAAACTGCTTAGGGGGATTGTTCCTTGGTATGTGACTCCTCCAATGGTCCAATTAGTTTTTGTTCTAGTGCTTTATTCATTGAAATTTTTTGCTGCCTAGGTGACCATGTTCTTGAGCTTGCATGTCAAATTTATTTGGTCCCAAGTAATTCTAATGCATGATATAGTCTCTAGGCACTTGTGGGAGTAGTTGCTATCAATTTTGTTGAGTTTGGTTCACTTTTATTTGAAGTTACTAAAATTTTCAGAAATTTTCAGAAAATGATGAAGAGATTTTTGAGGGGTTCTTCGAGCCGAAGCTCGAAGGATAAGCAAAGTGAAGAAGAAGAGAGGCCCAAGTATAATCTCCCTCGCACCGCGGAAGGCCGTGTGAATGGCCTTGTGATGATTTCTTGAGAGCAGCCGGGATTTATGATGATTTTTATGAATTGGCTGAGAATGTAGGCCTCACCGACTTCCTCCGCGACCAACGCGAACAGTATCTCTTACTCACTAATATCTTTGTGCAAAATTTTCATTTCCATGCTAGGAGGTCACCACCTTTGGTGGATTTCTATTTATATGATGAGTATAAGGAGATGCCCCTCTCTAAATTTTGTGAGGTTTGCAAGTTGCCCTTTTTGGGCAGCGTAGAGGAGCCACATCGTGACGATGTGGAGGGGTTTATCGATACAATTGTTGTAGGGGAAACTAGGAAAGTTTTCGATGCAAGAATTACTAGCATACATTTTCCTGTTTTATGTTACTTTGCATTATTTGCTAGTAGATGCTTAATTGGTCGCGAAAATTATGGCAACCTAAGTGCCCCTGACATTGTTATTCTGTGCCATGCCTTGTTCCATGATGACACATTTAGTATGGGCGTATTCTTGCAAAGCGGTTAAACCTTTAACCATACTAAGGGCCCCATCTTGGGAGGCATCTTCGCCTCGCGCCTTGCTACATACTTTAACATACCTATTAGGCATTATGACAAAGAAGAAAAGTTGTTGCCTACTGTTTTTCTAGACTACAAGAGTATGGTTGCACATGATTTCATTGTTAAGAACAAGACAAAGGAGCTTAACTATAGACTGTTATTTGACAAAAATCACCCTAAGACTATTACCTTGCCTGCTCCTTCCTTGTTTGACTTATCTGCAGGCAATTACCCTATTCCGCTGGAGGCCATTCACGCCTACCGAAACCCCACACCAGCTACAGAGCCAGATCCGGAACCACAATTTGTTCCTTCACGACAGTCTGTTTACTAGTGGGATCCTCTATCTCAGTACGACCCAACTACAACTTTGGATATCCGCCAGCCCAGCCGTGGCAATAGACCAACTTAGGCCAAACGCCTAAGCTTGGGGAAGTACGTATTTCTCACCGACATTACATTCATGTTCACACACTCATTGCTAGTTGTCGGTGCTCATACTTTTTCACTGTAATATCCATGCTAGTTTACTTTCCTTTCCTTTTAATGCTTTCTTCTTGTGTGTTTGAAAAACCTTAAGAAAAACTAAAAACAATTAGTTGTAGCTTTTAGCTAGTTTACTTTCCATGCTGTAGTAGTAATAATTAAAAGAAACCCCCAAAAGATTTCTTGTTCTTCTTTTGCTTGTTGGGAGCTTTCCCGTGTAAATAGTTTTATTTCTTTTCTTTTCTTTGGGGGTCGATAGGAGAAGACCATAATGAAAATGTTGAAGTGGCTCTTATATACATTATTGTTGATTTAACCAAGAGCCCATATTGCCTTGTCTTCTCGTATTTATTGAATGCTTGCAGATTCCAGCTTAGTCCAATGCACGTGCACTATTATTATTATTCACATCGTTCGGTCGTGCAAGTGAAAGGCAATAATGATGATATAATATGAACTGATTGAGATGAGAGAAGCTGGTATGAATTCGACCTCTCTTGTTTTTGTAAATATGATTAGTTCATCGTTCCTGATTCAGCTTATTATGAATAAACATGTTTGCAATGACAATTAGAGATTATAGTTGCTTATGCCATGCTTAATTAGCTAGGAGGTTATAATGGTTTATCTTGCGTGCCAACATGCTATTAAAATGGTTGTGATGTGGTATGATAGGGTGGTATCCCCTTTGAACGATTCGAGTGACTTGACTTGGCACATGTTCACACATGTAGTTGAAACAAAATCAACATAGCCTTCACGATACTTATGTTCATGGTGGATTATATCCTACTCATGCTTGCACTCAATGTTCATTAATTTTAATGCATGTTCATGACTGTTGTCGCTCTCTAGCTGGTCGCTTCCCAGTCTTTTGCTAGCGTTCACTTATACTAAGCGGGAATACTGCTTGTGCATTCAATCCCTTAAACCCCAAAGTTATTCCATATGAGTTCACTATACCTTCCTATATGCAGTATCTACCTGCCGTTCCAAGTAAATTTGTATGTGCCAAACTCTAAACCTTCGAATGAAATTCTGTTTTGTATGCTCGAATAGCTCATGTATCAACTAGGGCTGTCTGTATCTTGCATGTTAGGCGGGTTATTCTCAAGAGGAGTGGACTTCGCTCCTCACTCACGAGAAAATGGCTGGTCACCGGGATGCCCAGTCCCATGCTTTAAGCAAATCAAATCAAAATAATTACAAACAAAACTCCCCCGGGGCTGTTGCTAGTTGGAGGCACTCGTTGTTTCGAGCAAGCCATGGATTGATGCTTGTTGGTGGAGGGGTAGTATAAACTTTACCATTCTGTTTGGGAACCGCCTATAATGTGTGTAGCATGGAAGATATCGCCATCTCTTGGTTGTTATGTTGACAATGAAAGTATACCGCTCAAAATATTATTTATCTCTATTTCAAAATCGAGCTCTGGCACCTCTACAAATCCCTGCTTCCCTCTGCGAAGGGCCTATCTATTTACTTTTATGTTGAGTCATCGCCCTCTTATTAAAAAGCACCAGCTGGAGAGCACCGCTGTCATTTGCATCCATTACTATTAATTTATATTGAGTATGACTATGACTGGATCTCTTTTTACCATGAATTACAATGTTTAGTCAGTCCTTGATCTTTAAGGGTGCTCTGCATTTATGTTTTGCGGTCTCAGAAATGGCTAGCGAGATACCATCTTGTTATATCATATTATGATTGTTTTGAGAAAGTGTTGTCATCCAAGATTTATTATTATTGCTCGCTAGTTGATTATGCCATTGATATGAGTAAACATGAGACGTAAGTGTTATTGTGAATATGGTTAGTCATAATCTTTGCTGAAAACTTGAATGCTGGCTTTACATATTTACAACAAGAGCAAATAGAGTTTGTAAAAGTTTTTCTTTATCACTTTCAGTTTATCAACTGAATTGCTTGAGGACAAGCAAAGGTTTAAGCTTGGGGGAGTTGATACGTCTCCGCCGTATCTACTTTTCCAAACACTTTTGCCCTTGTTTTGGACTCTAACTTGCATGATTTGAATGGAACTAACCCGGACTGACGCTGTTTTCAGCAGAATTGCTATGGTGTTATTTTTGTGCAAAAAAAAAGTTCTCGGAATGACCTGAAACTTCACGGAGATTATTTTTGGAAATAGTAAAAAATACTGGCGATAGAATCAAGGCCAGGGGGCCCACACCCTGTCCACGAGGGTGGGAGGCGCGCCTGCCCCCCTGGGCGCGCCCCTGCCTCATGGGCCCCCTGGAGCTCCACCGACCTCAACTCCAACTCTATATATTCGTGTTCGGGGAGAAAAAAATCAGAGAGAAGGATTCATCACGTTTTACGATACGGAGCCGCCGCCATGCCCTAATCTCTCTCGGGAGGGCTGATCTGGAGTCCGTTCGGGGCTCCAGAGAGGGGAATCCGTCGCCGTCGTCATCATCAACCATCCTCCATCACCAATTTCATGATGCTCACCGCCGTGCGTGAGTAATTCCATCGTAGGCTTGTCGGACGGTGATGGGTTGGATGAGATTTATCATGTAATCGAGTTAGTTTTGTTAGGGTTTGATCCCTAGTATCCATTATGTTCTAAGATTGATGTTGCTATGACTTTGCTATGCTTAATGCTTGTCACTAGGGCCTGAGTGCCATGATTTCAGATCTGAACCTATTATGTTTTCATGAATATACGCGAGTTCTTGATCCTATCTTGCAAGTCTATAGTCACCTACTATGTGTTATGATTCGGCAACCCCGAAGTGACAATAATCGGGACCACTCCCAGTGATGACCATAGTTTGAGGAGTTCATGTATTCACTATGTGTTAATGCTTTGGTCCGGTACTCTATTAAAAGGAGGCCTTAATATCCCTTAGTTTCCGCTAGGACCCCGCTGCCACGGGAGGGTAGGACAAAAGATGTCATGCAAGTTCTTTTCCATAAGCACGTATGACTATATTCGGAATACATGCCTACATTACATTGATGAATTGGAGCTAGTTCTGTGTCACCCTATGTTATAACTGTTGCATGAATAATCGCATCCGGCATAATTCTCCATCACCGATCCAATGCCTACGAGCTTTTCACATATTGTTCATCGCTTAGTTACTTTACCATTGCCACTGTTACAATCACTACAATACTGCTATCGTTACTTTTGCTACCGTTACCGTTACTTCCATACTACTTTGCTACTGAATACTTTGCTGCAGATATTAAGTTACCCAGGTGTGGTTGAATTGACAACTCAACTGCTAATACTTGAGAATATTCTTTGGCTCCCCTTGTGTCGAATCAATAAATTTGGGTGGAATACTCTACCCTCGAAAACTGTTGCGATCCCCTATACTTGTGGGTTATCAAGGAGTGGTGCTGGTGAAGATGTTGATGGAGATTGACCCCCTCCCGATGAGAGGACCGATGGTGATGATTTCCCCCTCCCGGAGGGAAGTTTCCCCGGTAGAAGAGCTCCGCCGGAGCCCTAGATTGGTTTCGCCAGGTTCCGCCTCGTGGCGGCGGCGCTTTGTCCTGAAAACTTCCTTCTGATTTTTTCCAGGGCGAAAGACTTCATATAGCCAAAGATGGGCACCGGAGGCCTGCCAGGGGGCCCATGAGGCAGGGGGCGTGCCCGGGGGGTAGGGCGTGCCCCCCACCCTCATGGATGGTGGGTGGCCCCCCTCTGGTGCTTTTTCGCCCAATATTTTTTATATATTCCAAAACTGACTTTCATGGAGTTTCAGGACTTTTGGAGTTGTGCAGAATATGTCTCTAATATTTGCTCCTTTTCCAGCCCAGAATTCCAGCTGCCGGCATTCTCCCTCTTCATGTAAACCTTGTAAAATAAGAGAGAATAGGCATAAGTATTGTGACATAATGTGTAGTAACAACCCATAATGCAATAAATATCGATATAAAAGCATGATGCAAAATGGACGTATCATGCCGAATGTCCGGGCCAAATACCAAACAGACATCGCACAAAAGCCTAACATCTAAGCCAGATGCCCCATCCAGGCCACATAGGCGGGACTGGGTAACACTCCGGTCCGGTGCACTCTCAGTGAGTACCACACACACACGCTACAAAGGGCCGTCACCCCCGTCTTCCCTCGATCCATCCTCAAAGCATGTACTGACGCATAGACCTTGTCAGGCCTCTCTGCCATCGACGCCACCATGATGCCAGACAACGTCGACCTCCTGCGCGTGTCCATCGCCACACATCTGACGCCAAGCCTCCACTGCTCCATGCCTCCGAGAACCGCCGCCATGAATATGTAGAAATAAACACCGCTCCACCGAAGAAGCCATCCGTTGGTCCCTCAAGCCCGAGTGCCTATCCAAGAAGGCCGCCCCCAAGGGGGTAACGACTCATGGATGCCGCCGTCATCCGATCAGCTGATCTAGGGTTTCCCCCGGAGGTATTATGTGGGGTTGGGAGCTTCACCTCGATGATGCCTTCACGAAGGAAACAATGATAAGGGCATCGTCATCACCGGCTCTGGCCAATGACCGAAGACCAAGTTTTCACCTGGATCCATCCCAAGAAATCCACCCGACAACCTGTGCACTGTCTTGACCGCCTTCAAAGCCCCAGATCTAGCCGCCTAGATCCGGTGACTAACCGCAATAGCAGTGCCACCGTAGGAGCCTTGGCGCACCGGCCACTGCCTGAGTGCGCCACCACTGGAGCCTGGGAGGAGGGCTCTCACCCCACCTCGCCAAACTGCGAGAGCCACCGAGATGATCCCGCACGCTCATCACCATCTCTGATCTGAACCAATCCACAGCAAAACCACGAGATCGGCGATGCAGATCCGCCTTGGATAGGTACAGCACCACGCCATGCCACCGCGGGAAGCCTGAGCTTCACCCGCCGCCATCTTCCAGGGCCGCCGCCCCGGGATCCAGCCGCCGCCAACAGGCCGACCTGCTAGCCACCGCGACCAAGGCCGCCATAACCCCGCGAGCCCATCGAACGGCCAGCGCCACCAGATCTTCCTTGGAGCCTAGCAACTCCGCCGCCCCCGCCCAGCACCACGCCGCCGCCTTGCGCCATCGCCTAGACGCGCCGCCGCGACGCAGATCAGGGGAGAGCACCCCGGCGCCATGGGTGACCACACATCTAGCTATGAATAATGAGTTTAGGCAAGAATAGTCCGACCAAGAATAGTCATGACCACACATCAAAGAAAGAAAAATAGTCCAAACCACGTTTGCCTAAGATTTAGAGATTTAGGCCTTCATAAGAAACAAAATGAAATATTACGCAGAAGTATGTATCATATACAGAGACCAATGTTAATTCCAACCCACGTTTATGTGTCTCCTGTCCTATTCACAAACGACACACAAATTGCTCATGTACAAATACAAAAAAATCACAAAATTAATCCCTTTGTTTCTATGTAAAACACAACGTAGGTCTACCTCGGCAAGCTGCACAAAATTGAACGACAACAGTATGCCAGGCTCTCGATTCCTTGCCTGTAAAATATATATCTTGATATGTAAAGATTGCTTGCAGAGATTTCATCATCGACATCAGCAAGTTACCCAATTTTAACAAAACTTTTGAATTTCATTGCTATGCTAGTGGCAATGGTATAGGAGGTGTGTTAATGCAAGAGAAGCGCCCCATTGCTTATTTTAGTGGGAAACTTTTCGGCGCGCAACTTAACTATCCCATCTATGACAAAGAGTTGTATGCTTTAGTGAGAGTTTTGCATATGTGGGAACATTATCTTGGCCCTCATGAATTTTTCATCCATACGAATCATGAAACACTTAAATACCTTAAGGGTCAAACTAACTTGAATAAGCGTCATGCCAAATGGAGTGAGTTTATCGAGTCTTTTCCTTATGTCATCAAGTACATCAAAGGTAAGGAAAATGTTGTGGCGGATGCTCTTTCCCGCAAATGCATGCTTGTTACCCAACTTGAATTGAATGTCATTGGCTTTGAGCACATAAAATACTTGTATGCGCATGATCCTACTTTTGCTATTGCTTACACCAAATGTTTGACGCACAAATCTTGGGAACGCTATTACATCAAAGATGATTATCTTATGAGAGCTAACAAACTATGTATCCCCGAGTCTTCTCTTCGTTTGTTACTTTTGCAAGAGGCTCATGGAGGAGGACTTATGGGACACTTTTGAAGTTACAAGACCTTCGCTACGCTCTCCAAGAACTACTTTTGGCACAAGATGTTCCGCGACGTCTGCCGCTACACCAATCGATGCTCTACATGTCGCAAAGCTAAGTATAGAGCTCAATCCCATGGTATCTATATGCCACTTCCTATTCCGTACCACCCATGGGTAGATATTAGTATGGACTTTGTGCTTGGTTTGCCTAGAACTCGAAATGGCAAAGATTCCGTGTTTGTTGTTGTGGACCGTTTCTCTAAGATGACACATTTTATGCAATGCAACAAGATAGACGATGCTTCACATGTTGCCAATCTCTTTTGTAGGGCAATCTTGCTTCTACATGGAGTGCCCAAGACTATCGTGTCGGACCGTGACGTCAAGTTCCTAAGCTACTTTTGGAAGACACTATGCGTCAAGCTCGGAATCAAGCTCTTGTTCTCTTCGGCATACCATCCAAAAACCAATGGCCAAACAAAGGTCACGAACCGGACGCTATCCACTCTCCTACGCGTGTTGATCAAGAAGAACATCAAGGAGTGGGAAGAATGCTTACCAATCACCGAGTATGCCTACAACCGCGTAAGACATTCGACTACCGGCATGTCCCCCTTCGAGGTCGTCTACGGCTTCAATCCATTGTCCCCATTGGATATTCTACCTCTACCACTACAAGAGCACATCAATATGGACACGAGTGCCCGAGCGAGCTATCTCAAGAAGGTGCATGAAGATACAAGGCACACCATCAAGCGACAAGTCCAACGCCTCGCCACCAAGATCAGCATCAACAAGAACCCCATGATATTCAACCAAGGAGATCTTCTGTGGCTACACCTTCGCAAGGAACGCTAACCCAACGAATGCAAGTCCAAGCTTCTACCTCGAGCCGACGGACCCTTCAAGGTGCTAGCACACTACAACTTCAACGCCTACAAGATCAACATCCCACGTAAATAGTACTGCGTGAGCGACATCCACTAGTAGAAAACTACTTTACATGAGCCCCATTAGTCCCAGTTTGTAAACGGACCGATACTAATGTGACCATTAGTGCCGGTTCCAACGGCTTGGGGGCGGGAATCATTAGTCTGGGTTCGTGTTGAACCTCTAGTACCGGTTCGTGACATGAACCGGGACTAAAGGGGTGGTGGCAGGCTGGTGTCAGGCTGGACAAGCCCCTTTAGTCCCGGTTCGTGTCACCAACCGGTACTAGAGGCTCACCTTTAGTCCCGGTTTATGTCACGAACCGGGACTAAAGATGCTCCTATATAAACCCTTCATCCAGCCCGCGAGCACTCTATTCTTCCCCTTTCCACTCCTCTCTGTTCTTCCCCTTTGCTCGAGCTCATCCTCCATTTTTGCCAAAATTTGTCAAGATTTGAAGGCACTCAATCCATCCAAGTGTTCACAAAGGTTAGCAACTTTGTCCTTTCATCTCTCATTGCTAGATTAGCTCTTGCAATGCTCTCTAAGTATAGTGATTTGTGGGTATTAGTTTGGGAGTATTTATATGTGGTAGTTTATTTGATTTATATGCAATTTGAGCTCAAATTAACTTCTTAGTTTGCATATGTAGGTGTGGTTTACTTAGTGCCTTCCCGTCCCCGTCCTAACCACCATCAATCGCACGCACCGCCCCGTCACCGGCACCACCTTGGTGAGCCTCTTGTTCTTATCCTTTTTATAAAAAATCATGTTTGGTTGATTTAGATAGTTACTTGTATAATTTTCTTACCCGTACGTTGTTTGTTATACATAGTGGCATGGTTTTGATATCCGTCTCCGTATAATTATTATAAAAAATCATGTTCGGTTTATGATTCGGATGTGGTATATTTCTTTTATAATTATTTGTTGCATTTCGTGTTTATGACAAATTATGCCCATCAAGTTGACATAGATATTTTTATCTAGGAGGTATTTAAACCAGAAATTTCCACCGACCCTCTTGTCGAGAAGTTAAATTTACTTGAAAAAGAAAACAAGTATTTGAAAGAAAAATTGAAAAGAATTGAAGAAGAGAAGATGAAATTGGAGTTGTATGTTGCCGATGTCGTCGATGATCACAAGATCAAGATGGATGCAATGCGCCTGAAGATTAGAAAGATTGGAAAATATGCCCTTGATAGTGAGGCTTGCTATCATTATGCTGTTGGATCAATTGTTACCTTAGTTGCGATCTTGATCGCATTTTTGTTGCATTTAAATGCTTTAGCTAGAGAGTTTGTATGTTGTTTTGTGAGAATAAGTGTGTATGAGCTTTATGTATGAACTTGTATTAATTTGGTATTTTCGGTGTTGTGTAATGAAGATGAGCCGGCAATGGATGTATGATGACCGATGCTCTCCCCAGTTCATTAATGGCGTGCATACTTTTCTGCTTGCGACTGAGGCAAACAAGTGGGCGGATGGTTTTATGTGTTGTCCATGTGCTGACTGTAAGAATGATTGAAATTACTCTAACTCAAGAACCATTCACGTTCACTTGTTTGAGTCCGGTTTCATGTCTGTCTATAACTGTTGGACCAAGCACGGAGAAAGAGGGGTCCTAATGGAAAAGAATGAAGAAGAAGAGGATGACGACAGCTATTCTGGCCATGGGTTCCCTGAATACGATGGTACAACAATGGGGGAAGAAGCTGAGCCGGCAATGCGGGAAGAAGCTGAAGAAGAGGCATTAGATGAGCCCACTAATGATCTTGGTCGGGCCATTGCTGATGCAAAGAGAAACCACGCAAGTGAAAAGGAGAGTCTGAAGTTGCAGCGCATGTTAGAGGATCACAAGAAATTGTTGTAACCAAATTGCGAAGATGACAAGAAAAAGCTGGGCAGCACACTGTAATTGCTTCAATGGAAGGCAGAGTATGGTGTATCTGACAAGGGATTTGAAAAGTTGCTGATAATGTTAAAGAAGATGCTTCCAAAGGACAATGAGTTGCCCGACAATACGTACGAAGAAAAGAAGGTTGTCTGCCCTCTAGGATTAGAGGTGCAGAAGATACATGCATGCCCTAATGACTGCATCCTCTACCGCGGTGAGTATGAGGATTTGAATGCATGCCCGGTATGCGGTGCATTACGCTATAAGATCAGTTGCGATGACCCTGGTGATGTTGAGGGCGAGCGCCCCAGGAAGAAGATTCCTGCCAAGGTGATGTGGTATGCTCCTATAATACCACGGTTGAAACTTTTGTTCCAAAATAAAGAGCGTGCCAAGTTGATGCGATGGCACAAAGAAGACCGTAAGAAAGACGGGAAGTTGAGAGTACCCGCTGACGGGTCGCATTGGAGAAAAATCAAGAGAAAGTGGGAGGACTTTGCAGATGACGCAAGGAACGTATGGTTTGGTCTAAGTGCAGATGGCATTAATCCTTTTTGGGAGCAGAGCAGCAATCATAACACCTGGCCTATGACTCTATGTATCTATAACATTCCTCCTTGGTTCTGCATGAAGCGGAAGTTCATTATGATGCCAGTGCTCATCCAAGGCCCTAAGCAACCCAGCAACGACATTGATGTGTACCTAAGGCCATTAGTTGAAGAACTCTTACAGCTGTGGAATGAAAAAGGTGTACGTGTGTGGGATGAGCACAATCAGGAGGAATTTGACCTACATGCGTTGCTGTTTGTAACCATCAATGATTGGCCTGCTCTCAGTAACCTTTCAGGACAGACAAACAAGGGATATCGCGCATGCACGCATTGTTTTGATGATACCGACAATATATATTTGGATAAATGTAAGAAGAATGTGTACCTAGGACATCGTCGATTTCTTCCGAGTCGGCGTCCCGTAAGAAAGAAAGGCAAGCATTTCAAAGGTGAGGCAGATCACCGGAAGAAGCCTCGCCACCGTACTGGTGATGATGTACTTGATATGGTCAAGGATTTAACAGTCTCCGGAACGCGTCGGTCCTAGACAAACGGTTTTTAACCCCTTTCCGTGAAGGCATTTGGAACCGTCGCCAAGTGAGTGTGGGCGTTAGGGGGGTCCTTCCCACACGACCCAGAAACCGTCGGGGATAGGGCCCCTATAGTACTCCTACTCGTTTCTGCTCGCATTGCCATCACAGTCGGTATTCTGTGGTGCTATGTTTACGATGCGCGGCCCATCACAAACGGTTCTCTATTATAGAACGTGTATGATGCACGGCCCATCAAAAACGGTTCACCGTTAAGAAGATTAGCTAATTGTCGTACGAGTGTTGGACAGGATTACGAAACGTCGGACCGTCGTAACATCGTCGTACACGACAACTATCGCACACACTATTCTGTGGTGCAACGTTTATGATACATACTTCATCAGAAACAGTTCATGGTTGCAAATCGTGTACGATAAGGCAACTAACACAAACGTTTAGTTTGCTTGCACCGTTTGTGATATTGTCTGACATTGCACATGCTTTGCAAACGGCAACTGTGTGCATGCTTGCACACGTTTCCTCTCTGTGAACCGTCCCGGATTATGATGCATATCACAAACGTTTGTATTTTACCAACTGTGTGTGCCGTAACAACCTGGAGAGCGTAATTTCACCGTAATTTAATTGCTGCTTTTCCAAATTGTACCGGACTTGGATTTGAATTTGAATGTATGCTACAGCTTTATTCATATCCATCAGGTTCAACAACCAATGCATTATTCGATCCATAGGCACATATGTTCAAGAATTACATAAGAACCAAATACAGAATGATGAACCACAGTTGTATACTTGTACTATTAAAGACGGTAAAGAAAGAGGCGAAATATATTCTGGTTGCTGAACAAGGTGAAGCGGAATGCCCATATTGTGCCCTCCTCCATGCAGAAGGCACGCACGACTCTAGTCCAACCCCTTGTGATGGCCAACCGCCCATCCTTCACGGTCTTCATGAAAACATCTAGATAATCATCGTGTTATGGTAGAAATACTTTAACCTTTGCATGCCCACTAATCATGTAGTTTGAGAGGTAATCTTGAGTAAACTGCTTTGGCAACCACTGCAAAGGAAAAAGATTAAGACATTGTCATCTAACACAACTCATTATGGGCAGTAAAGAGAAGGCTGCAGAGTTCTTACCATCCTGCAGTAAGCTGTTGTCTTGGATAAAGTGTAAATAAATAGTTTAATTGCCATCTTTGGACCCATTTTACTAACAATCTTTATCAACTTGCTCACTTGATGCTGGTTCATCGATATCTCATTGCCCCATACGCAGAAATGGTCGAAACACGGATCTTTACCAATGACATATGTACCTAAAGGCACCAAGTTAATATTAGAAGCTAAACAGCAATTGCACAATGATGTAGTACAACACTCTTTTATAATATGTCTATATACATCCGTATGTGGTAGTCCATTTGAAATATCTAAAAAGAAAAATATTTAGGAACAGAGGGAGTATCTTATAACATCCAATATACTCACATATTAGATGAATTAACATCTTATATTATGGGCGGGAAGGAGTTTAGTGCATTCTTACTAATTATCGGCTGATTAACTGCTGCTGTATCCATGGGTTACAGTTAGTTTGAGCTAGTTCGGGCTCAAATAGCCCTAAAGTATATCTAAACATGAGGGCTAGTTTGAGCTAGTTGCATCTATAACCCGCCCAAAAAAACTATCCAACCCAAGAGGTGCTAATTGGAGCTAGTTCTCCTAGTGCATTTATTGTCAATCTAACCCTGCCATCCAAACAACTCTTTGGATGGAGTTAGTTCAGGGTTAGTAACGAGCTAGAAACTAACTCTAACCTCTAGCTAAGTTGAGTATCCAAACAGGGTTGTGTTGTTGTTGTTGTTGCTGCTGCTCTTCTACGTATATCTAGACATCATTAGAACATTAATGTAACACTCTTCCTTGCTGCTATGTAGCCTAGGATTGCATATTTAGACATTAAGTATTGTGCATGTTGCTATGTAGCCTCAGATATATTACATATGGCCCTAGTTAACCTAACGAAAAATGGGTTGCAGATATATTCAATTAAAAGTCCGATTCACCGATTAGTCCCTTATTAGTCGCCGACCTATATGGTACCAGCTACCGATATCCTGAACAGTGAGCAGATATAAGCCATGGGATGAAACTAACCTTGATGGAAAACAGCAGTCGTTCCCAAAATTGTCCTGTGTAGGTACATCGAGAAGCATGTTAAGCACAACAGGCTAAACATCAACCAAAATTATACATGGTAGACAAAATAATCTCCAAAAGATAGCTTCAGTGTGCATGTTTAAGCACGCTAGTAAAGCAAAACAAGTGGAAAGGTGTGCTAACTGCAACATGCCTAACATTTAACAACAAGCAAACATAGTCATTCAAACTGGTATTGTGCCGGTCTAAGTACACTGGTTATGGTTAAATAAAAATGGAAAGGCGTGTTAACTACAAGATGCAGCAACCAAATGTAGTCATTCATAGTGGTATTGTTGAAACTGGTACTGATGAAATTGAAATGCACAGTTCATACTTGCACATATAGAACATCACATTGTGAATAATTGGAATAAACAAGGCATACTACGAACAACCAAAGATAGCATTTGAAACTGGACATATGCTAACTACAAACAACCGAACAATAAAAAAACACTAAAAGAGGCATATGCTAGCTATAACATGCTTAACAGCAAGCAAATATATGCATTCCTATCGGTATGTTTAAAAGTGGATTGATGAAATGTACTGCACAGTAAATAATTGCACATATAGAGCATCACATTGTGAACAACTGAAATAAACAAGGCATACTGCAAACAACCAGATATAGCAATTAAAACTGGACATATTCTCACTACAGTACAAAAGGGACTCGACAAAACAAATCATGGGTTTCCCCGTGTGAAGAGGCACGGCAAAACAAATCATGGGTTTCCTCACTTGTCACAGATGGGCTCGTTCCCGTGGGAAGAGCACAGACCCTGGATGCGCTCCATGTTATCGCAGATGGGCTCCTTCCCCTTGGAAGAGCACGGCTGCAAGGTGCCCTCCCTGATGTCGCAGACGGGCGCTTTCCCCTTGGAAGAGCAGATGGGCTCTTTCCCCTTGGAAGAGCCGGAGAGGGTGCCCTCCTCGTGGTCGCCGTCGATGAGGTCTGACTTGGAAGCTGTGAACTCCAAGCCAGCGTCGCAGAACGCGTCCTTCCGAAATGACAAAAGTGGCTCGATGGCGATGTAGAATGGAAAATTGTTGACAGCGAGCTAGAGGAGATCAGCGGCGGGGCCATGGATGAGATAGACGGCGGTTGAACCCGAGGGGTTGGGGGTGGGCCACTTAACTTGTGACACAGCCCGCCTCAGGCCGCGCTGTCGATGACCTCGATGTCGTAGCCGGCGGCCGAGACATGCCCGCATACTCTAGCCCGCTGCTTGAGTGCCTGCCGCCAGTAATGGTCGCCAGCTTCCTCGGCGACGTCGGGTGAAGTGGCCGCTATTCACCTCTTTTGGGCCAGTCGCTCCTCGAGCTCCACGAGCTCCACGAGAAGCGTAGCCGGGCTAAGGCTGTGATGCTCTGGAGTGGGGGATGGGGATGGGGATGGGGATTTGTGGGAAAGGGGGCGTTTGGCAGGCGTCATCTAAGATACTCAGGGCGGCCTGGGTATGGAGATCGGTGGGTAAGCTACACGGGCAAACATGCAGATGTTGACAATGGAGGCCTTGCGGCGGCAGGGACCTTGCTAGGGTTTCGAGCGAGGGAGGGGGGGTGTGTGTGTGCGCACGCCCGAGGAGGTTTTGGTGTGTGTGTGTGTGTGTGTGTGTGTGTGGAGGGGGTCGCGGGGTGTTTGAGGAAATGACGCGAGTACTGAAAATTTTACTACGTGGGAGTCAAACGCTGGAGTGAAATGCCGGGGTATTGAAAATTTTGATGATAGTGCATTGCACACGGTCCGAAGATAACAACCATGTGTTATGAAATAGAAAAACCCTCGAGGCGGGCAGATATTTTCTAGGGATGTAGGCGGGATTGGGAACAAGAAACATTGCATACGGTCCGGAGATAACAGCCGTGTGTTATGAAACAGAAAAACCCTCGAGGTGGGTAGATATTTTCTAGGGATGCAGGGATTGGGAACAAGAAACATCGCACACGGTCCGGAGAAAACAACCGTGTGTAAAATAGAAAAACCCTCGAGGCGGGCAGATATTTTTGAGAGGGGGAGCCTCGTGGAGCCCAATGTACTGTGCGGATGTGTGTGTGATAGGTGCACCAGCGTGGCACATGGTTAGTTTAAGTGAACCGTGTATGTTGCGTCATCCGACTTGTCTAATGTTCATAAATTTGGCAAAAAATGATGCATGAGAGGGTCAGAACACGAACACACTTTCATGTGGACCAAATTTATGTATCAAAAGGGTGGATTGATTTTCAAATACCAAATGCAACTTCGATGTGGCACTTCTCTCACAAAGCGCACGGTATTGCTTGCCCCCACCCCCCCCCCCCACGTGTCGGCACGAAGTGATAGAGGCAAAGGTGTCCCGTCTTTCGATGAGATGATGGATATCGCTTTGGTGGAAGTCGACTTTGACGATCCGACTACGAACGTGCGAGGACGTCGCGCCTTAGCAATCGCTAAACCAACTCCGAGAGGTTATCGACCACGCCGGAGCACGATCAACCTGACCACGAGGGTCCGTTTCCTGCGAGCAAACGAAGAACAAGCAAGAAACTGAGATTGCAATCTGGATATTGCGAATATAAGATGAAAGCTTTATTGATCAAGGTGGAGTTCTGTGACGCCTTTGTCTGGTCGCTGAACACAAACGAAGTACGCGAAGTTGCAGCTATGGCGAACTTTTAATCTAACAAAACCCAAAGTCTAAACGACGCCCTAAGGGCTGTATATATGGAGGAAGAGGGGAGAATTTCGTGGCCCTTGAGGAAGGGGTCCGAAACCAACCCTATCTCTTGTTTCCCCACACATACGGACTCTAAAAACAGCCTATACTTATGTATTTCGAAATTACATGGGCCTGGCCCAATAATAAGGTGACGCAGCACCTAGAATAGCCTCTGGACGAAAGTTATGAAGTAGCATCTTGTATATTTCGTCCAAGGCTTCATGCACGCATTATGGTGGCTTCAACGTCTTGAAATCATCACTTGTAACTCCGTTCTTGTTCCCCATGCGCATGCCATCATCTCCATGCTTGTTCTTGCTCCAATGTTCATCCTTCTCAAAGCTAGGCCCTTCATTTGTAAGCAAAACAAATGTATCCAATTTAGGCAGCATCATATTCTCATGAACATTAGAATCATTACCAAGAAACGAAAGTACCTGGTAATTTAATTGGCGTGCGCGAGCTCTAGTAATTGGTCCAGTATGTATAGCAGCAGGGACTGTGGGTGTAACAATGGTATTGATGTCCTCATCACGAAGGGAATCCTAAGCTATGAATGCATGCCCCCTCCCCCCCAACCGAGGTTCACCTAGTAAAGTGCGAAGTAGCTAGCAACCCCCCTCCTCCCTCGTATCGGCACGAAGGGAATCCTAAGCTATGAATGCATGCCCCCCAACCGAGGTTCATTCACCTAGCAAAGTGTGAAGTAGCTAGCAGCCCCCTCCCTCGTGTCGACACGAAGAGAATCCGAAGCTATGAATGCATGCCCACCCAACCGAGGTTCACCCTAGCAAAGTGCGAAGTAGCTAGCAGCCCCCCTCCCTCGTGTCGGCACGAAGGGAATCCTAAGCTATGAATGTATGCCCCCCCAACCGAGGTTCGCCCTAGGAAAGTGCGAAGTAGCTAGAAGCCCCCCCTCCCTCGTGTCGGCACGAAGGGAATCCTAAGCTATGAATGCATGCCCCCCAACAAGGTTCACCTAGCAAAATGCGAAGTAGCTAGCAGCCCCCCTCCCTCGTGTTGGCACGAAGGGATTACTAAGCTATGAATCATGCCCCCCCAACCGAGGTTCACCTAGTAAAGTGTGAAGTAGCTAGTATCCCCCCTCTCTCGTGTCGACACGAAGGGAATCCTAAGCTATGAATACATGCCCTCCCCCCCCCAACCGAGGTTCACCCTAGCAAAGTGTGAAGTAGCTAGCAGCTACCCCTCCCTCGTGTCGGCACGATCCTAAGCTATGAATGCATGCCTCCCTAACCAAGGTTCACCTAGCAAAGTGCGAAGTAGCTAGCAGCCCCCCCTCGTGTCGGCACGGAGGGAATCCTAAGCTATGAATGCATGGCCCCTCCCCCCAACCGCGGTTCACCTAGCAAAGTGCGAAGTAGCTAGCAGCCCCCCACCCCCCTCGTGTCGCCACGAAGGTAATCCTAAGCTATGAATGCATGCCCCCCCAACCGAGGTTCACCTAGCAAAGTGCGAAGTAGCAACCCCCTCCCCCACACACACTTTCAGTCGGCGGGCCAGAGAGGCATATATCTCACCAAGATGGATCGTAAAACAGACCAAGAATAATCCAACTTGGTTGTACAATTGGTCGTCCATGCGACCCCAGAGATGGGCTAGCTCGCCAATAATCACGCAAGTAGCTAGTCCCCGAAGACAACCATTGCATGCGTGTGGCCCAAACATATGTATGGAGAGGTGTGTTTTTGAGTAACAATGGAACAACTTTGATGTGGCACCGTGATTTTGAACTAGAAATCCCCACACTGAGTGAGGGTTAGGTTGATGACGCATATGTATGTTACACCACACTTCAAGCCAACGACGGGGATTCATGCATGCATGCGTGCATAGTATATGCGCTCAAACTTAATTAGGTCCGAATCCACCATGACCTATACTAAGATAACACGAATCAAATGAAGAATCAGCCATGGGTAGCGACCCGACCTCAGACGGTCAAGTGTCTGTGCTTAAGTATCATCCCAGGATCGGTATGCTGACACACACAGTACTCGAGGATTTATAACAGAGGTAAATCACATGTATAAAGTAACGTAAATACTATTACCTCAATCCATATAGTGGAAGTAACAACAAGGTTGTGGATTCCCATCAACACCAACGGCAAAGTTGAGTGTAGACATCGTAACCCTAACGTATCACTTACTCGACGTAAGAATCCTGCAACATGAGACGTTGTAGCCATGTAGGTCAATATATTTTATTTAACTACAAATAATGGCTATCACTACATGCATATTTGGCTGGTGGAGGCTCTAAGTTTAACTTTTGCATAATGCAAATTTTTCCCTACAACAAAGGAATATATTTTATTTAACTACAAAGTTTGTTGACAATATTGAGATGGTAACCCCAACTCAATCCCAAATTAACATTAACCCAACAAATTATTAACTAAATAGAGTGATGAGATCAACATGATAATTCAAGAACCACATACTCAAGACATCCATAACCGGGGACACAGTTAATCATGATTAGTTTGTACACTCTGTAGAGGTTTGCGCACATTTCCCCACAAGACTCGATCTCCTCCGTTGAATTTCTCGCACTACATGATGTTTGAGAAACGGATGACCGAGACACAGTCTTTCAGAAGCATTAACTCTTTACTATGGGTAGACAGCACCACCTACACCCCCCTACATCTGCTAGCCTGCCATTGAAAGAGGTCAGACAACATACTCAACTATGCCGGAGCCCATAATGGCTTGTGGCTGCACACGGAAGTTTCCAGCATGAACAATCTTATGATCCCTTCGAGCCTGGGTGGCATTCCAATAGGATGATTGCACGGGTACCCCGGGATCTCCTAGGACAACACTGGTATATCCCTAGGTGTCCGGGCAAGCCACTGGTATATCCCCAGGGTGCCCCAACCAATCCACCGAGATGTGTATTAAAGTAGCCACCTTAAGTTTCCCTTAGTTAAAAATAACTCTCACATCTTTCATGAATCTCACAAACCAACCCACGTCTACGACCATAGGATAGCAGTATAAGCATAACGTAGTAACACCCTGGGTTTGAATGCAAGACAATAGATTCCTACCTCATCATCTACTTCCCAATACCCACATGTTATCACATCCTACTCATGCAATGTTTGAGGGTTGAAACTAATGCATAAAAACTGGGTAATAAAGGGGTATGATCAAAGTGTGAACTTGCCTTGTACTGTTCATGAAGATGATTCGCACTCATAACTCCTGATAGTTCTACTCATCACACTCCGTTCAATCTATCGTGAGCAAGCAATTTCATACATAAGCACTCATGCAAAAGAAAGGAAGAAAAGATGTCGAAAAAACTCCGAAAAGCAATTAACTCTTGCAACATAAAACTATTTCTAACACTACCAAAATTAAGTGAATTTAGCCTTATCAGAAAGTATAGGTCAAGAGCTTCAATTAGCAAAAAAAATCAATTAAATCGGAGTTATAAAACTCAAGTTATGTTCAAACGAAATTCAAATACAAATCTGTTTGAAAACAAAGTTTAAACTATCAAAAATATGTTTAAGTTGGTTATCTCGATAGAAGGGATCGTAACGAAGAAGTGGGCATTGGTTTCGTTGGATGTGGACAAACTGGTAAAAAGTTGTGATCGTTTAAAGATAAGGGACTAAATTGTAAAAATAAAACTATGGATAGGTCCCTGGCCGAAAAAAGAAAACTCTACCGAACGAACGTTCGCTACAGAAAACTAACGAACGAAAATTGTTCGCTGCCGAATACTAAAAGACGAACGTCCACTAATTAAACTAACCTAACTAAATAACCGATTAAAAAGAAAAACCAAATAAAAACCGGGTCGGACAGTCGGTTTATACCGGTTCGGCGGTTCGGGCAGTTTAGCAGAGAAAATCATCGGCGGCGGCGGATCGGATCGGCGGCGTGGCGGCTCCGGCGACGCGGGCGGCGGCAGCAGAGGCGGCGGCACGAGCAGCGGCAGCGGCAGCTAGCGGGGCGGCAACAAAAGATTTTCTACAACATGAACATTTTTAAGGGCAAATAAATTACGCAAAAATTCAAATAAAGCAAACAGTGCTACTGTTGCAATAAAACCCAATAAAAATCATTTCAAAAATACCAAAATGATTTCAAATTTATTTCTCTCCAATTTTCTACCATAGGGAATCATTTTACCCTATTTTCCATATATTTTATTTTTTGGAGAAAAATAATTTGAATAAAAACAAAATAACTCCAAATTGGAAATAATTTCAAAGGGACTTTAAATATGATTCTTTTAAACTTCCAACTCATATTTCATATGTTTTGAAGAAGTCATTTTATCCTCTCTCATGAAAATCATTGAGTTGCTTAAAGTTTCTGAATTTGAAATAGTTCCAAATGGAATACAATTTTTTTTCAAACCCCTTTTCATTTATTTAAATGGAAGAAGTCATATCATCTTCACTCTAGGGTTTCGTGATGAAATGAATTTGAATTTGTGGAGATTTTAAATGCAAGGTGAAAGTTTGGGAAAGTCCTTTTATTCCCTCTCATTTAACTTTCAAAAAGTTTCAAATTTCACTCAATATCACAGATCACAATCAAACAAACAATCAAAACTATTTATTTAATATAACATTCAAAATTTAGAATTTTGGGATTTTACAAACCTACCACTCTTAAAATGAATCTCACCCTCGAGATTCGGAGAGGCTAGAAAGAAATAGGTTAGGTTCCTTCTCAAAAGTCCATCGATCGTAGCAGAGGGTCTGGGGTGCTACCACCCTTAGAGGTATGGTTACGGTTCCATCAAAACTCATATACCCCATCCTTATTCTTGACAGTGTCGGTCTTCTCAGATCCTCAGGAAAATTCCTTCTCTAGGCTGTTCCGGTAGGGGCATAACTTTCCTCAATTCTTCTGTCCTTTCATCTTAGTAAGGTCCTTCTGTGACTGGGTCTTCTTAGCTGACAGGTCTCGCGCCAATACTAAACAACTATCGACATATCATGGTGGTCATGAATTTATGGTTTCTCCTGCAGGAAATGGGTCTGGGTTGAACTTCACCGTATATTCCTACGATTGGCAACAGCTGCCGTGTACAAGGGAAAAAATTGTCATACCATTCTAAGGTTTAAACAAGGTTTTGATCGTCGTCGCTCTACTATAGGTAAGTCACTCAGATTTACCATCCCATATAGCAAGGCGAATAATAAGAGTAAGTCGGTATGGTGATCAATCCATCCCACACCCAAATCATTACCTTGTATATGGTTTAGCGAACATCGCATTCTAACACTCGGTCATCCTCACAAGCATTGTAGAAATTCTCCTGTCGACGAACCAAGTCAAATAAATCCATTGATTCTGCAAGCCAATCGAACAACTATCGTTTCCTCACAACTCTCAGGTTATGCGTATCTCCTATAAAATCGTCTGTTGATAAAAGCATATCCTCTTCTAGGGTTTTTCCTTCAGCAAGAGTGTGCTTGCTTCTTGGCAGGTCCTGGAGCCTGTGGGTTATGGCCCATCTCATCACATTTAATCCTTGAACTCATCATCGGGGGCAACTGACCATTATTCCAACATCCAGCTTCCTAACATTCTTAAATCCATCCAATTGTATTGTCTCCCTTCCTTCTATTTGTACCAAACTAAGAGTTACAATTGCTCCATATTACAAATATTACACCTCCTTTATATCCAATAATACTTCATCCCTTCATATTCTTGGGGTATCCCACATATCGAGATAAAACTCGTACTTATTTTGTCCGAAGTCCACTTCGTGGAATATCATTATGTTTTCCAGGGGTCAGGTGTCCTCACAGGGTACTACCACCCTTGAGATGCACAAATTTATCCATAGACCATATTTCTCATATCCTTGAAAATGGTCAAAATCTTTCTTCATAGAGTAACAACTCATAAAATGCAAATCAGTACCCATGATGGTAACCTTATTGATTCTCAAATTATTACAATCTCCTGCATTTCCATTACATGCCTCAACTCAACACCTCAATATAAAGAATTGTTCCCACCACTACTACTATATTTCTTACAGACTCAACTATTTAACACGAATATCCCCATTGGGACAATCTCTGGCAAAGTGCCCTGCTTCATTACAACAGAAACATATTACTTCTGACAGGTCTTGTGGTTTCCTCGTGATTACATAGCCTCCTTGGGTCCTCGGCTTCCTTTTTGGGCAACTGCTGAAGTAGTGCCCTAAATCTCTGCACCTGAAACATGTGATATGACTCAGGTCCTTCTTTGTAGAAATTGGGCTGTTCCTGGTATCCAATCTATTTCTCTTCCTGGACTTTTCCATGCCAATCAGGCCTTCTATTTCCTGTGGGTCATACTCTACTTCCACTGTCGGGAATGCTACTAGATCCCCATACAGACAATTTTGGGAGATGTGTCCTTCTTCTGCACATGAATAGCATGACTGGGTGCAGGGTTTAATTGGGTCTTCTTTGGGTGTGTCCTCCACCTCTTCCTTCATCACAGGTTCTTCTAAAATTTCCATGAGGACTCCTTTCATTGCTTCTTTCTTCTGTTGGCTAGTTCTTTGCACCATGGGGTAAATGTGACACTGAGCGGGGTAGTGGGTAGTCCCTTCACACAAGAAACAAGTAATCTGCCTAGTTGGGCATTCTTTGGCTGGGTGACTTTCTTCACAATGGGGGCATTCATCCTTGTGTGCTCTATGGTTGTGTCCTATTTCTCCGCAAAGCTTGCATACACAAGGTTTCTTCATATCATTTCCATAAGGCTTCAATTTCTGGGACACAAGACGAGACCTTTGAAGAGTCAACTTAAATTCTTCCCAAGATGGTTTGGTACATCCTCCACCAAGCAGCACCTCTTCAAAGCACTGAAGAGCATGCTGGGCCATGTCCTTTCCGGCTATAGTGTTATTCTTCATGTGATCCTCCATGTCCTGAACCCATCGGTCTGTCTCCAATTGACTTAGCGATCCCGGAAATATGAGTTCATCTCCATTCATCCTCTATTGGTTCCAAGGGTTTTGGGGTGAGATAAGAGAGATAGGGAGGGATACACACAATACAAACAATAGTTTTGAAGAGACAGATTTTTATATCGTGTGGCCGTCGGAAAAACATCAAACAAATGACATCTCACAATCGTCGGATCTAACGTAGGTATATAACAGGGGTTTGGTCTTCTAAAGGTCAATAAATCTTCAAAGTCACCAAACTCTTCAACTCTTGTTCATGTCTCCAATGACTTCTTCTGGCCGTGCTTGTCCTTCTCAAGTTCTTTTGCCAGATCATCTCTGTTGACGTGGAGTCTCTCGTGACGTCCTTTAATAATTCTAGAGTTGCGTTCCAACTTCTGGGTTTCAACACCCTTGGCATGAACCATGGTCCTACTGTCCTTCAGTTCCTGACGCTACTCTAGCTTGGCTACTTTCAGCTTCAGGGTCCTGAGTTCTTCACGAAAGGCTTCCTTGTCAAATACGGCTTCCTGCGGGTCCATCGAAAATTTCTTAATGTAATACTCCAGATCCTGGTGATACTCCAGCTAAGGTTTAAAACTTTGTCTTTTGCTGATAGGTGCTCCATTAGCCTTCTTGTCATCCAATCCTTCCGAAGAAACGTATGCTTAACTCGGCACGGTGACAAAAGCATAAGCGGGTGATAATATCATGAATATCCATGTTTATGCCCATGTCTCCCCATGAGTTATCATTCCATAGTCGATATCTCCTGCCTTGGGGTTTTCTTGACAAAAACTTTAAGTTTTAACGCTCCATGTTCCGGTCTTTCTCCGACACACCTTGATCTCGGGTATTGACAGCTTCAATAGTTTTACAAATTCCAGAAGGGTAGTCTTCCTATACCGATCTGGAAATTCTTCAGAGCCTTCAAATTCTCCTAGTCTTCGGAGTCCTCAACCGTTGTAGTTTCTATTATTACAATGCTCGGTAAAATCCTCTTCATTCCGAGGTGGTCTTAGTCGTCGGATATCTTGTACTTCTTGAAGTGGTCTCATCAGTCGAATCTTCGTGTGGTCAAAAGGGGAAAGGGGTATAGTCTAACTAAAAGGGAATATTTGATAAAGCTCGGAAAAGAAGAGAGGTAAAATATCTTTTTGAAAATAAAGTTTCAGAGAAAATCTTCCCTATGGGCTTGCCAGTTTCTAGGGGTCACGTCCTACAGTCAACATGTGCTCTAATACCATCTTGTCGCGACCTGACCTCAGACGGTCAAGTCTCTGTGCTTAAGTGTCATCCCTGGATCGGTATGCTGACACACACAGTACTCGAGGATTTATAACAGAGGTAAATCACATGTATAAAGTAACATAAATACTATTACCTCAATCCATATAGCAAAAGTAACAACAAGGTTGTGGATTCCCATCAACACCAATGGCAAAGTTGAGTGTAGACATCGTAACCCTAATGTATCACTTACTCGACGTAAGAATCCTGCAACATGAGACGTTGCAGCCATGTAGGTCAGTACATTGAATGTACTGGCAATTTCACACTGTAGAGCAATGCTGAATAATGGCTATTACTACATGCATATTTGGCTGGTGGAGGCTCTAAGTTTAACTTTTGCATAAAGCAAATTTTTTCCTACAACAAAGGAATATATTTTATTTAACTACAAAGTTTGTTGACAATATTGAGAAGGTAACCCCAACTCAATCCCAAATTAACATTAACCCAACAAATTATTAATTAAATAGAGTGATGAGATCAACATGATAATTCAAGAACCAGATACTCAAGACATCCATAACCGGGGACACAGCTAATCATGATTAGTTTGTACACTCTGCAGAGGTTTGCGCACTTTTCCTCACAAGACTCGATCTCCTCCATTGAATTTCTCGCAGTACATGATGTTTGAGAAACGGATGACCGAGACACAGTCTTTCAGAAGCATTAACTCTTTACTATGGGTAGACAGAACCACCTACATCCGCCTACATCTGCTAGCCAACCACTAAAAGAGGTCACACAACATACTCAACTATGCCTGAGCCCATAATGGCTTGTGGCTGCACATGGAAGTTTCCATCATGAACAATCTTATGATCCCTTTGAGCCTGGGTGGCATTCGAATAGCATGATCATGGGTACCACGGGATCTCCTAGGACAACACTGGTATATCCCCAGGTGTCCGGGAAAGCCACTGGTATATCCCCAGGGTGCCCCAACCAATCCACCCAGATGTGTATTAAAGTAGCCACCTTAAGTTTCCCTTAGTTAAAAACAACCCTCACATCTTTCATGAATCTCACAAACCAATCCACGTCTATGAGCATAGCATAGCAGTATAAGCATAACGTAGTAACACCCTGGGTTTGAATGCAAGACAATAGGTTCCTACCTCATCAACTACTTCCCAATACCCACATGTTATCACATCCTACTCATGTAATGTTTGAGGGTTGAAACTAATGCATTAAAACTGGGTAATAAAAGGGTATGATCAAAGTGTGAACTTGCCTTGTATTGTTGATGAAGATGATTCACACCCATAACTCCTGATAGTTCTACTCGTCACACTCCGTTCAATCTATCATGAGCAATCAATTTCATACATAAGCACTCATGCAAAAGAAACGAAGAAAAGATCTCGAAAAAACTCTAAAAACAAGCAATTAACTCTTGCAACATAAAACAATTTCTAACAGTACCAAAATTAAGTGAATTTGGCCTTATTAGAAAGTTTAGGTCAAGAGCTTCAATTAGCAAAAAGAATCAGTTAAATCGGAGTTATAAAACTCAAGTTATGTTCAAACGAAATTCAAATACAAATCTGTTTGAAAACAAATTTTTTAACTTCCAAAAATATGTTTAATTTGGTTATCTGGATAGAGGGGATCGTAACGAAGAAGTAGGCGTTGGTTTCGTTGGATTTGGACAAACTGGTAAAAAGTTGTGATCGTTTAAAGATCAGGGACCAAAATGTAAAAATAAAACTATAGATAGGTCCCTGGCCGAAAAAAAGAAAACTCTACCGAACGAACGTTCTACAGAAAACTAACAAACAAAAACTGTTCGCTACCGAATACTAACGGACGAACGTCCACTAATAAAACTAACCTAACTAAATAACCGATTAAAAAGAAAAACCCAATAAAAACTAGGCCGGACGGTCGGTTTATACCGGTTCGGCGGTTCGGGTGGTTTAGCGGAGGAAATCGTCGGAGGCGGCGGATCGGATCGACGGCGCGGCGGCAACTAGCGAGGCGGCGAAGCAGTGGTGGCTCGGGCGCTGCTCTGGTGGGCGGCGTCGGCGGCGGAGCAAGCGGCAGCGGCACGGTAGCGGCTTGCGGCGGCAGCCCGGCAGGAGGCGGCGCGGTTTGGGGGGGAAGAGGGGGCGGCGGCCTCACCTTTTAAAGGCGAAGGGGAGGGCGGCAGCTTGGGGAAGGGTGCGGCCCAAGGCGGTGGCGGCGTCGGACTCCTCTCGGTGTCCCGGTCGGGCACGGGGACGAAGAAGGCGGCGGGGGCGTGTGGGCCGCGGCCTGGCTGGAGCTGGGCCGGCCCAGTCGGCGGGAGAGAAGTTAAAAAAAAGACAAAAGAATAAAACAAAAAGAAATAAAAAAATTATATAGGCATATTATATATCAAAAATTTCAGAAAAATATTTTCTACAACATGAACATTTTTTAAGGGCAAATAAATTAAGCAAAAATTCAAATAAGCAAACGGTGCTACTGTTGCAATAAAACCCAATAAAAATCATTTTAAAAATACGAAAATGATATCAAATTTATTTCTCTCCAATTTTATACTGTAGGGAATCATTATACCCTATTTTCCATATATTTTATTTTTTGGAGAAAAATAATTTGAATAAAAACCAAATAACTCCAAGTTGAAAATAATTTCAAAGGGACATTAAATTTGATTCTTTTAAACTTGTAACTCATATTTCATATGTTTTTAAGAAGTCATTTTGTCCTCTCTCATGAAAATCATTGAGTTGCTTAAATTTCTGAATTTGAAATAGTTCCAAATGGAATTCAAATCTTTTCAAAACCTTTTTCATTTATTTAAATGGAAGAAGTCATATCATCTTCACTCTAGGGTTTTGTGATGAAATGAATTTGAATTCATGGAGATTTTAAATGCAAGGTGAAAGTTTGGGAAAGTCCTTTTATTCCCTCTCATTTAACTTTCAAAAAGTTTCAAATTTCACTCAATATCACAAATCACAATCATACAAACAATCAAAACTATTTATTTAATATAACATTCCAAAATTTAGAATTTTGGGATGTTACACTATGGTAACCTATCTTGTTGTTGGCCAAGGTGACCATGGATGTCCACGCGGGCCCATGAATATATAGGCTTGTCGCCGATAACCACGCGAGGGAGTGTATCGTTCGAAGGCAACCACTACATGCATATGTATGGAGGTGATGCGTGCATGCATGTTTGAATACACAACATTGATGTGGCGCGTGTGTCAAAAATCGTACACTAGGTCCCCACACAGAGCGAGTTCGGTTCATGATGCATCGTTGTACTAGCCACTTCGACTCGATGGGAGGGATTCATGCGTACACATGCATGTGTGTGTGCTCAAACTGTATCATGCATGTCATCCCAGAGCAAAAATAATAATCTCCTCCTAAGTCAAATTAACCTCTCTTGTTGTCAGGCAAAAAGTAGTGATGGACCAAGCGGGCCCACAGATGGAAAGCATCGATATCGCTGATAACTGCTTAAGTGGGTGCGAGAGGACAACCACCACCGCGGTGCATGTGGGCCAAACATATATATGTTGAATACCCAAAATGTACAACTTTGATGTGCCACATGCCTCAAAAACCGTAAACCATGCACCCACACAGAGCGAGGTTCATATCAAGCGTACTACATATGATGGCCCCCTTCCCCCCTCTTCACCGCATACTATATGCTCGTGCCATAATATATGTACAACCCAAAAGAATCCTCATCGATGGTGAAATTAATTAACCTTTCCTGATGTAGGTCAAAGTGATGCATGCATGCATCGACGATGGCCTCATGGGCCCACAGATGGAAGCGTCACACGTGAGTGCCCTAGCTAGGATATGCATGTGGCCCAAAAAGGTGTTGTGTGATGTTTGAATAACCAATTTCACAATTTTGATGTGGCACGTGCCTTGGTAACCAAAAAGTACCGACACTGAGTGAGGTGTACTTGTTCACGGATGCGTACGTATAGTATATATGCTAGTCCCCTCCCACCTCTTCGACGCGTACTATATACCACCATAAAACAAACAAAAAAGATTCTACCTTGCTGGTCAAATTAACCTCACTGCCGGCTGTTTGTCAAAGTGATGGACGATGACCTCGCGGGCCCACAGAAAGCGTCACACGCGAATATCGAGTGTCGTGTAGGACAACCATCGACTGCATGTGGCCAAAACATTTATGTATGAAAGGGTTGTGTAATGTTTTAAATAACGATTTCACGACTCTGATGTGGCACCAACCTGCCTAACAAAATGGCTAACCCACACGGTGGCTCACAACTCGTAGTGTACTGCGAGCCACCCGCCACCCCCAGACGCACACACCCACACACACACACCGCAAATCCACCGCAACTACGATGCATGTTAAATTAATTATCCCGTGGTGAACATACATGTTACCAAAGGAGGGACGTTTTAATTTCAAAAAAATCACAGAGATCATTAAGACGTTTTAGTACATTGATTGATTGATTTTCTATGGGTATAATGTGCAAAAATCAAATTTGAGCTACATGCACACTTGACAGTGCACCTAAATGGATTGCAAAAACACATGTGTCTCACTGGGTGCATGTTTACTCCCCGTGCAACAAATTTCAAACATTGAGAATCTTGATTTTTAAATTCTAGTACATCCAAAACTTATTTGAAGTTCATGAAACTTATCTTGTTGTCATATGGACACCAATACAAAGTGGCATTGTACTTTTTTGTCAAATTTGAGACCAGTTTTGATGTAATCTTTATCTAATTACAGACGGGAGATTATTAATAATTGGGAACCAATATCCCAAACGGATTATTTATTCGAACCGTGAGCGTTAGACCAACAATGGATACGTGCCATGCTTCGGTTAAGCAATAAAGCGGCAACATTAATCATCCAAATAGAAAAACAATATACGTGTTGCCGCACGACCCGTGTGGCGTGCGAGCAGGCGTGAGTTGACGGGACGCATGTGAGCAGTCCACCGCGCAGGCAGACGAGGAGGCGTGCGTGCAGGTGTGTGAATTGACGGAGGCCTGCTTGCTGCGCAGTGTCATCGGGAGGCGTGCGAGTAGCTGTTTGAAACTTTGGTAGGCATGCCAGCAATCCGATGCGCAGGCTCACCGGGAGGCGAGCCATCGGTTTGACCGCCGCCCGCCTCTCTCCCACAACTCCCACTACTCCATATTAATGGTGCGCCCGAGCAGCCGCACCCCCCAATATCGCTACGCACACACAATCCTCTCTCTCCGCTTGCATCCTCGACGCCGCTCTCAGTCCTCAAAGCCGTCAGTGTATGAGGATGCCGCCGAAGTGCCCCATTGGAGGGAGTGGCGACGCCGGGGCTACTAAAGCACCGGAGCACGGCGTGGAGATGGAGACAGAGGTTGCCGTCACCGCCGGTGAGTTATCGCTGCACCCTGACGTCGTCGACAGCGTCGAGCTTCCACAGCCAGAGGCAAAGTTCCACACTGACTCCGACGACCACTCCGGCGACTACCCCGACGACGAAGGACAGCTGGTTAGTCATCTATACCCATTTATGTGTCAAATAGATCATAGGGTTTCTCTGGTTACTCCTGCCTCCCCCTTTTTGGAATAGAAATCCTATGGTTATGTTCTCCCAATCCATGAAATCTGAGTAAGTTTCATTAGATCCGTGTAGTGTATTGATTGTTTGAATGCTACAGGTGATAAGTGATTAGTGCAAATGATTTCTGCTAGTAATCCGACTAGGATTAGTGTTCGTGTTAATAATTCCTAGCCAGGGCTTGACAATTGATTTTATGACCTACATATGTTTGTGCCATTATTTTCTTCAAGATTGGTCTGTACATAGACGAGTGTGCTTAAAAATCGAACCATAATCTCTGGATATGTATAAATAAATAGCCATAAATTCCTAATCCTACTTCACGGCATGCAATCATTGATTTGATGCCAAATTTGTTTTACTATTTGTATAGGTGTTGTCTGACGATGTGGACACCTAGGATAAAGATGGCCAGAGGAGGTACAAGAGGCAAATCCTGAGGGAACTTTATGCGGGAATGCATAACAAGCGTATTAGGACCTGGAACAGCGGCTATGGATGCCCATTTTGCAACCAGAAGCTTCATGACGCGTATCTAAGTGTTCTGGCGAATGTAAGAGGACGGGCCGTTGGCTCCTTCAAGCAGAAGTATTCTCGCAGGGTGGCGCACTGTCGGATTTTGGGTTCCGGCAAACCCTTGAGGTTCGAACACTGGGGTGCGCACGAAGATCTCTCTCTCTCTAGCTCGCTCTCGCAACAATCTCAAGGCTTAACTCAATGAACCCAAAGAACAAGAGACACGGGGGTTTATACTGGTTCGGGCCACCGTTGTGGTGTAATACCATAATCCAGTGTGGTGTGGTGGATTGCCTCATAGGCTGATGATGAACAGTACAAGGGACGAACAACCTCCTGAGGAGAGGTGTTCTTGAGCTTGGTGAGCTTGTGTGGTGGCCTTGGTGGAATGGATTCCGTCCAAGATGATCCGATCCCCTTTATGGTGGTGGCTAGTCCTACTTATAGAGGCCCTGGTCCTCTCCTCAAATATTAGGCGGGAAGGGATCCCACAACGGCCAATTCGAAGGGGGACAACTAGTACAAGTTATCCTAACAAAAAGTGGTCTTCGCCTGCCAAAGGCTCTGGTCGTGACGCCGCCGTGGGCTCCGCGGTGACCTCCGTCTCGCCGTCCTGCTGGTCTTGGTCTCGTTGCACCAATATGGAAACCTTTTCCTGATGCTTCGGGACTCCTCGCCTGCGCTTGCTCCTTTAGCACCAAAGAGGCAACGAGTACTCTGCGCCCGCTGGTGCCCGCCTGGCCTTGGTCGTCATGGCTCACGTCATGCGAACCTTGCGAGGTGCCCCTTGCATAGATATCTCCGCTCCTCGGGAGCCAGCCTAGCGGGGCTGCCCCTGAGGAGGTCTTGGCGTTGTCCGCCCCGCGAGGCTTGGCCCCTCGCGAGGGTCTTGAGTGGTTGCGGCTGAAGATGGGCCGTACCAGGCCATTGGCAGAGCCGTGTCGTGGGCCGCAGGCAGGCAGGTCTGGGGACCCCCGTTCCCAGGACACCGACAGTAGGCCCCGGGCCCAAGGCGCTCTCGGACTTGGCTTCGAGGCAAAGCCAAGGGTCAAGTGCGAAGCGCCACAGGCCCCAATACCCTGCGGCCTTGATTGACGCGTGGTGATTGACAGGACCTGGGCGTCTCCACTTCCCCACGCAGCCTCGATTTCCGCCTAGCTAAGCAGCCACCGTTGCCTACCTAGCACCACCCCGATCGCAGGCGAGTGCTCTATAGCTCCCTCGTCTTCCGGCAAGCAGCGGATCCTTTCCCCCGGTCTGATCTAACACCAGCTCTCCCCGCCGCCATGGCACCAAGCCGGAAGAAGAAGAAGGGGAAGAAGGAGTCCCGTACCTCGGCTCCTACGCCGCCGATCTTCGAACCCGCTGTCGAGTGGTCGGTGGTGCTCAACCAGGAGGCGATGGGCAAGGGGCGCCCAGCGCTCGCCGCCGACTCCAATGAGTGGGGGGCGACGGTGGCCTGGTGATAGAGGCAAAGGTGTCCCGTCTTTCGATGAGATGATGGATATCGCTTTGATGGAAGTCGACTTTGACGATCCGACTACGAACGTGCAAGGACGTCGCGCCTTAGCAATCGCTAAACCAACTCCGAGAGGTTATTGACCACGCCGGAGCACGATCAACCTGACCATGAGGGTCTGTTTCCTGCGAGCAAACGAAGAACAAGCAAGAAACTGAGATTGCAATCTGGATATTGCGAATATAAGATGAAAGCTTTATTGATCAAGGTGGGGTTCTGTGACGCCTTTGTCTGGTCGTTGAACACAAACGAAGTACGCGAAGTTGCAGCTATGGCGAACTTTTAATCTAAACAAAACCCAAAGTCTAAACGGTGCCCTAAGGGCTGTATATATGGAGGAAGAGGGGGGAATTTCGTGGCCCTTGGAGAAGGGGTCCGAAACCAACCCTATCTCTTGTTTCCCCACACATACGGACTCTAAAAATAGCCTATACTCAAGTATTTCGAAATTACATGGGCCTGGCCCATTAATAAGGTGACGCAGCACCTAGAATAGCCTCTGGACGAAATTTATGAAGTGGCATCTTGTATATTTCGTCCAAGGCTTCATTCACTCCTTATGGTGGCTTCAAAGTCCTGAAGTCATCACTGGTAACTCCGTTCTTGTTCCCCTTGCGCATGCCATCAACTCCATGCTTGTTCTTGCTCCAATGTTCATCCTTCTCCAAGCCAGGCCCTTCATTTGTAAGCAAAACAAAAGTATCCAATTTAGGCAGCATCATATTCTCATGAACATTAGAATCATTACCAAGAAACGAAAGTACCTGGTAATTTAATTGGCGTGCGCGAGCTCTAGTAATTGGTCCATTATATGTAACAGTAGGGGTTGTGGGTGTAACAATGGTATTGATGTCCTCATCATCCTCCCCTTCTTGAAATGAAGTCGTCCTCGACGGAAGCTCATCTTCCTCACCCAAATAAGGCTTCAAATCTGCAATGTTAAAAGTGGGACTAACCCCAAAATCTGCAGGTAGCTCAAGTTTATATGCATTATCATTTATTTTCTCTAACACCTTAAAAGGACCATCAACACGTGGCATTAGCTTTGATTTGTGCAAATTAGGAAATCTATCCTTCCGCAAATGTAACCAAACAAGATCTCCAGGTGCAAACACAACATGTTTTCTACCCTTATCTCCAGCAAGTTTATATTTAGCATTCATACGCTCAATGTTGTCCTTAGTTAACTCATGCATTTTTAAAATCAATTCAGCATGTTCTTTAGCATCAAAATTAACCTTCTCCGAAGATGGAAGAGGCAACTAATCAATTGGTGCACGAGGTAGGAAACCATACACAATTTCAAAAGGGCACATCTTAGTAGTAGAATGCAATGAACGATTATAAGCAAATTCAATATGAGGCAAGCATTCTTCCCACATTTTCTTGTTATTCTTCAAAACAGACCTAAGCATAGTAGACAATGTTCTATTGACTACTTCAGTTTGTCCATCAGTTTGGGGGTGACAAGTAGTACTAAAAAGCAGTTTAGTCCCCAACTTAGCCCATAAACATCTCCAAAAGTGGCTAAGAAATTTAGTATCACGATCTGAAACAATAGTATTTGTCACACCATGCAAGCGAATAATTTCACGAAAGAACAAATCAGCAACATTAACAGCATCATCACTTTTATGACATGGTATAAAGTGTGCCATTTTCGAGAATCTATCCACGACAACAAATATGCTATCCCTCCCCTTCTTTGTTCGAGGTAAACCTAAAACAAAGTCCAT
The DNA here is from genome assembly GCF_002575655.3 of Aegilops tauschii subsp. strangulata. Lineage (NCBI taxonomy): Eukaryota > Viridiplantae > Streptophyta > Magnoliopsida > Poales > Poaceae > Aegilops > Aegilops tauschii. The sequence continues at coordinate 182,226,002 of NC_053035.3, read as the reverse complement.
AGATATATCCTCCCAAGGAACACTAGGTACAGGCAAAGGCATATATAAACCAAGAGGATTGAGTCGTGACTTAGCTTTTTGACATGTAGTGCAGCGAGCAACAAAACACTCAACATCCCGTCTCATCTTTGGCCAAAAGAAATGTGTAGCAAGTACGTCCTCCGTCTTCTTCACGCCAAAGTGTCCCATTAATCCTCCTCCATGCGCCTCCTGCAACAACAAAAGACGAAGAGAGCTAGCTGGAATGCATAGCTTGTCAGCACGGAACACAAATCCATCATTAACGACAAACTTGTTCCAGGTTCTTCCTTCTTTACAATTCTGCAATACATCTTTAAAATCAGCATCATGCACATATTGATCTTTGATGGTCTCCAAACCAAATATTTTGAAGTCAAGTTGTGAAAGCATAGTATAGCAACTAGACAATGCATCAGCAATAACATTTTCTTTACCCTTCTTGTGTTTAATGACATAAGGGAAAGTTTGAATGAATTCAACCCATTTAGCATGTCTACGATTCAGTTTAGCTTGACTTTTAATATGTTTCAAAGATTCATGATCAGAATGTATAACAAATTCTTTGGGCCATAAATAATGTTGCCATGTTTCTAAAGTCCGAACAAGAGCATATAGTTCTTTATCATAAGTAGAATAATTCAGACTAGGCCCACTCAATTTTTCAGAAAAGTATTCAACAGGTTTGCCATCTAGTAATAACACACCTCCTAATCCAATTCCACTAGCATCACATTCAAGCTCAAAAGTCTTATTAAAATCAGGAAGTTGGAGTAAAGGAGCATGTGTCAACTTATCTTTCAATACCGTGAAGGTTTCTTCCTGTGCGGTACCCTAAACAAAAGGCACATCCTTCTTTGTAAGCTCGTTGAGAGGTGCAGCAATTATGCTAAAATCTCTCACAAAACGCCTATAGAAACCAGCGACTCCAAGAAAACTCCGCACTTGTGTGACCGTTTTGGGCGGCGGCCAACTCTCAATAGCTTCAATCTTGGCTTTATCAACTTCAATTCCCTGTGGAGTAAAGACATAGCCAAGAAAAGATACTCGGTCGGTGCAAAAGGTGCACTTCCCAAGGTTACCAAACAAACGTGCATAACGTAGAGCAATAAAAACAGCACGTAAATGTTCCAAATGTTCTTCCAAAGATTTGCTATAAATCAGTATATCATCAAAATAGACTACCACAAATCGTCCAATGAAAGCACGTAAAACTTTGTTCATTAGTCTCATGAAAGTACTAGGTGCATTAGTTAACCCAAAAGGCATGACTAACCACTCATATAAACCAAACTTAGTTTTAAATGCAGTTTTCCATTCATCTCCCAATTTCATACGAATTTGATGGTATCCACTACGCAAATCAACTTTGGAGAATATTGTAGAGCCACTCAATTCATCAAGCATATAATCTAGCCTAGGAATAGGATGACGATAACGAATAATAATACTATTAATGCCTCTACAATCAACACACATACGCGACGTACCATCCTTTTTTGGCACTAGTATAATAGGAACAGCACAAGGACTAAGAGATTCACGTATATAACCTTTGTCGAGCAGCTCATGTACTTGACGCATAATCTCCTTCGTCTCCTCTGGATTGGTACGGTATGGTGCACGGTTGGGTAGCGATGCACCGGGAATTAAGTCAATTTGATGCTCAATCCCTCGAATAGGTGGTAATCCCGGTGGCACGTCTTGTGGGAAGACGTCAGCGAACTCCTGCAAAATGTTAGTGACAGCAGGGGGCAAAGAGGAAGGCACGTCCTCGAATGAAAATAATGCCTCTTTGCACACAAAAGCATAGCAAACAGATTTGTTGAAATCTAGCTCATCAATATCAGATTTTGTGGCAAGTAAACATGCACTTTTCAATTTAATTTCAAAAACAACACTAGATGGTTTATTATTAGGTTTCATTTGTTGCTCAAATTCTTTTGCCACAATCTGATTTTTCTCAAATAATGCCTCTTATTTTTCTCCGGTTTTGCTTTATTAGCTCTATTAATGTCATCTTTCAAAATGGAATAAGGAGTCATAGGAAGCAAAGTAATATTTTTATCCTTATGAACAAGAGTATACTGATTGTTTCTACCATGGTGTACAGAATTTTTATCAAATTGCCATGGTCTACCAAGTAATAAGGAACATGCTTGCATGGGTACCACATCACAATCAACATAATAAGCATATGTAGAGATACTAAAATGCACACGAACAGTACATGTTACCTTAACCTTGCCGCTGTTGTTGAACCATTGGATGTAGTAAGGATGTGGATGTGGTCTTGTGGTGAGAGATAGTTTCTCCACCATCTCCATGCTAGCCAAGTTGTTACAACTCCCTCCATCTATGATGACGCGAACAGAACGTTCCTTCACAACTCCCTTTGTATGGAACAAATTATGCCTCTGATTTTGCTCTGCTTGTGTGACCTGCACACTCAAAACACGTTGAGCAACTAAACATTCATACCTGTCAGCGTCTTCAGGAGCCATGTATTGCGTCTCATTTTCAGAATCATCTCCACCATGTTCATCACGTGTAATAAGAGCCAAAGTCTCCTCATCATAGTCACTAGCGGACTCATACCCACCATCCTCAGTAGCAATCATCGCACGCTGAGATTTGCATTCTCTCGCATAATGTCCTCTTCCCTTACAACGACGACAAATAATATCACTTGTGTGCCCTGTTGACGCCATGGAAGAAGAAGAGCTCTGCGCAGGCTCGGCAGGTGTGCTCTTGGCAGAGAGTGGTGGTTGTGCCTGCTTTCTTGTATCACGGCCGGAGGTGGCACCTGATGGAGGTGATGGTGAAGTGGAAGTAGAGGATGCACGTGGTGTCCATGATGAAGGTCGACCTGCAGAAAAGTTAGTTCGCGCCAATGCCTGTCGATCCTGCACTTCACGTTCAGCTTTACAAGCAAGATGGAATAAACGAGTGATATTATTATAATCCTTATACTCTAGAATGGTCTGAATCTCTTTATTTAATCCACCCATAAAACGTGCAAGCATAGCTTCATTCTCCTCAACAATACCACATCTAATCATGCCAGTTTGTAATTCCTGATAATATTCTTCTACAGAATTTTTCCCTTGTCGTAAACGCTGCAGTTTTTGAAGCAATTCACATTGATAATATGGTGGAACCCAACGAGTACGCATAGCAGTTTTCAAAGCAGCCCAAGTAGCTGGAACAGGATATAATCTACAATGTTCAGACCACCAAACACATGCAAAGCTAGTGAAAGCACAAACAGCAGCAGGAACACGTCTCTCCTCAGGATATTGTAAACATGTAAATCGTTGTTTAGTTTCTAACTCCCAAGTAAGATATATATCAGGAACATATCTACCCTCAAATGGTGGAATATTCAATTTCAGTTTAGGGAGATGGTCATGATGTCGTACCTGAGGTGGTGGTGCCGGCCTACCGTTGCGAATATATACCTGAGGTCGACCTGCTGGTGGTGGTGCTGGTGGCTGCACGTAGTTCTGATTTTGATCAACCTCATCCTCATAATCGCCCGCATAATCGTCATCCTCCTCAGCCGCCGCAGTAGTAGGAGCCAAAGAAGCATCAACAGTAGGTGCAGCGGCACCCGAATTTTGACCAGTCTCAATTGGAACGCGCTGTGCTCGTCCCACTTGATTTGGAAGGCGGCGTTGGAGATGTGGTTGTTGTTGTTGTAGAGGTGCGACATATGCAGCCGGTGGTGGTTGGGGAAGACGCTTGAGTAATTCAGTAAACTTGTTATCCAGCTTTGTCTCGAACGACTTCTCCACGACATCTATCTTCTCCATAGCCTCTTCAAATCTGTTTAGCATATCTCCCACATGGCCACTCATCATTTGCTGAAACTTATCATGCAACTCCTTGTTCGTCATGTTCTCCCAATCAGTCTCATCGGCTTGTGATCCTGCCATGATTAGCAGCAATAGAAACACAAAAGAATATGATCCTACAGACTACTAGGAAGTGGTGGTGATGGTGGTGTGTCACAAATCCTTCAAGCGAATCTCAAATTCTTACCAGTTCTTACCCAGCAGCAGGTGGTGATCGGCAACCGTTGTAGTCAAAACTCTCAAAGCTTGGATAGAGCGAGTACCAGGGAGAGTCAAACGCACGATGTAGATGTATGTGGAGCTGGGAAGGCTTATAATATGGTAGCAAAAATGGTCAGCAATAATCAATTCAGAGATGCAAACTTGAATAAACGGTCAACGACGGTACTGTGCTGGTCCTAGGCTAGACCGTGCTAGAGACGCGAGCCTAGAACACTAACAAAATCACGGCGCTGCACGTAAACAAGGGAAAAGCACACTCTGGAATTTTTTTTGCTCTTTTTTTTGCGCTCCTTTTTTTTGCGAAAAATCACTATAATGGCGAGTGTCTCAAAACTCTTCCCAGATCAAACTGACAGGATAGGCACAAAAATTTTTTGACTATTTTTTTTCGAAAATCAGGGCAGCGACGACGAAAAAGTGCGACAAAAAATCACTATGATGGCGAGTGTCTCAAAACACTCCCCGGGACCTAAAAATAGGATAGGGAAAAATATTTTTGGTCGCCGAAATTTTGGCCTAAAAACTGCCCGGGGGTCTCCAGACATTTTTTTCGAGACCTACTCAGGCAAGGAAACACGAAACAGAAAATAGATGGATCTCTAAAACAAACCGAATATGAAAAGAACTCGGATTGGTTGTGGATATATGGTGGTAGGATATGGCAGTGGTGGTGGTATATGGATACGGATCGATGGTGGTATATAGATACGGATTGGTGGTGGTATATGGATACGGATTCAAAGCGGTGGCGGATAAGCAATGGTGGTAGATGGCAAGGCGATGATGATGGTGCGGCGGCGGCGTGACAACTTATGACCAGAACTCGAAACTCTAAAAGACTAGACTCTAAGACCAGCAACTTGACACGACGATGCAACCGCAAATTCAACAAAGCAAAAACCCTAAAAAGATTATGCAAAGGCTCAGATTGGTTCGGATATGATGAACTAGCCCTATTTTTTTTTTTGGTGTGGCTTTTTCGTGGACTGTAGGTATGAAGAACAGACTCGATCTAAACAACGAAAAACTGTAAAATCTCACCGAGCAACCTGGAAATCTGATACCACTTGATAGAGGCGAAGGTGTCCCGTCTTTCGATGAGATGATGGATATCGCTTTGGTGGAAGTCGACTTTGACGATCCGACTACGAACGTGCGATGACGTCGCGCCTTAGCAATCGCTAAACCAACTCCGAGAGGTTATTGACCACGCCGGAGCACGATCAACCTGACCACGAGGGTCTGTTTCCTGCGAGCAAACGAAGAACAAGCAAGAAACTGAGATTGCAATCTGGATATTGCGAATAGAAGGTGAAAGCTTTATTGATCAAGGTGGAGTTCTGTGACGCCTTTGTCTGGTCGTTGAACACAAACGAAGTACGCGAAGTTGCAGCTATGGCGAGCTTTTAATCTAAACAAAACCCAAAGTCTAAACGACGCCCTAAGGGCTGTATATATGGAGGAAGAGGGGGGAATTTCGTGGCCCTTGGGGAAGGGGTCCGAAACCAACCCTATCTCTTGTTTCCCCACACATACGGACTCTAAAAATAGCCTATACTCAAGTATTTCGAAATTACATGGGCCTGGCCCAATAATAAGGTGACGCAGCACCTAGAATAGCCTCCGGACGAAAGTTATGAAGTAGCATCTTGTATATTTCGTCCAAGGCTTCATGCACGCATTATGGTGGCTTCAATGTCCTCAAATCATCACTTGTAACTCCGTTCTTGTCCCCCATGCGCATGCCATCATCTCCATGCTTGTTCTTGCTCCAATGTTCATCCTTCTCAAAGCTAGGCCCTTCATTTGTAAGCAAAACAAATGTATCCAATTTAGGCAGCATCATATTCTCATGAACATTAGAATCATTACCAAGAAACAAAAGTACCTGGTAATTTAATTGGCGTGCGCGAGCTCTAGTAATTGGTCCAGTATGTATAGCAGCAGGGGCTGTGGGTGTAAGAATGGTATTGATGTCCTCATCAGATGTTCTGCAGAAAATGGTAGGATTGTTAAAGAAAATATGGTAACATGCAAATATGGGCCCAAATTGAAAGAACTGTACAACAGTTGAAATCGAAGGACAAAAATCTATAATTAAACAGATAGGGTAAGCATGATATCATGGAAATATGAGAGTAATGAAAGAACAATACATCATTAATTTGCCTAATATAGAAAGAAGAGGGGAAAAATCCCCTTTGACGTATATGGTGCATGTGGCACCTTTTATCCAGATAAAGCAATATTTAGAATATGTTCAGGAAAGTAGGCCATGCCAACCGATTTAGGGTGAGATTGAACATACCGCGTGCGTCCTCAAGTTATCTGGTATGGTGAGATGGAATCTCTGGCGGCAGTCGCAAAGTCCTGAAGTGTCGGTGCACTATACATTCTATGAATGAAAGAAAACCCTCAAATCAGCTAAAATAATAATGAATTCACGGCGATTTCCGCCGGGTGATTAAAGGAGGCAGATTAACTGGGATAAGAGATGAGATAATATCTCGTTAAATCAGTTTCCTTGTCGTCCATGAGAAAGAACCCTCAGTACGGCAGATTCCCCAACCGAGCGGAGCTGGGTCGACCGCGAGCAGAATTGAGAAAGTCGATGGCAATAGGCGGCGGCAAGCGGAAGTGCGAAATGCGGTGGGCTTTGCCGGCAGCCTGGCGGCGGCGGCAGCGTCGAACTAAGTGTTTACCGCCGCGATAGGCGGTGCCATGGCATAGACGCAGAGGAGCTTGTGCAGGTGTGAATGGGGAACGTACCGGAGGGGCCGAGGGGGTGGCGGGCGGGCTGAGGGTTTTTGTGACATGGGGATGGTGAGGGTTTTATTTTTTATTTTTTGAATTGGGTGGTGAGAGTTTTCTGTCCCACAAAGAATTTTGGGGGCGACGGTTTGCTAGAGCGAACCGTGTGTGATTGACGCAGCAGGCAAAATGAAAGTCATTGCACACGGTTCCAATTTTAGGAACCGTGTGTGATTGACGTACTACCTCCGTCCTGGTTTATTGGTCCCTGTTGTAATTTTTACCAAAATTTGGCGAAATAACATACTCAGACATAGATAATAAGCGTACACGTACATAAGCATAGTTCAGCCATAAGTACATAGTTCAACCGTCATTAAGCATACTCAAGCGTACATAGTTCGATCCATCCCACATCTCATCTCACATGCGGCCAGCACGATCCTGAAGCTTCTCCAGGTACTCAGCATACGCGTTGTGCGTATCGGTGTCCTAGGAACGGGGGTCCCCAGACCTGCCTCCTGCGGCCCATGGCGGCTCCGCCAACGGCCTGGTAGGGCCCATCTTCAGCAGCAACCACTCAAGACCCTCGTGAGGGGCCAAGCCCCGCGGGGCGGACAACGCCAAGACCTACTCAGGGGCAGGCCCGCTAGGCTGGCACCCGAGGAGCGGAGATATCTATGCAAGGGGCACCTCACGAGGTTCGCATGACGTGAGGCATGACGACCAAGGCCAGGCGGGCGCCAGCAGGCGCAGAGCACTCGTTGCCTCTTTGGTGCTAAAGGAGCAAGCGCAGACGAGGAGTCCCGAGGCATCAGGCAAAGGTTTCCATATTGGTGCAATGAGACCAAGACCAGCAGGACGGCGAGACGGAGGTCACCGCGGAGCCCACGACGGCGTCACGACCAGAGCATTTGGCAGGTGAAGACCACCTTTTGGCAGGATAACTTGTACTAGTTGTCCCCCTTCGAATTGGCTGTTGTTGGATCCCTTCCCGCCTAATATTTGGGGAGAGGACCAGGGCCTCTATAAGTAGGACTAGCCACCACCATAGAGGGGATCAGATTATCTTGGACTTGATCCATTCCACCAAGGCCACCACACAAGCTCACCAAGCTCAAGAACACCTCTCCTCAGGAGGCTGTTCGTCCCTTGTACTGTTCATCATCAGCCTATGAGGCACTCCACCATACCACACTGGAGTAGGGTATTACACCACAATGGTGGCCCGAACAGTATAAACCCCCGTGTCTCTTGTTCTTTGGGTTCGTCGAGTTAAGCCTTGAGATCGTTGCGAGAGTGAGCTAGAGAGAGAGAGAGATCTTCGTGCGCACCCCAGTGTTCGAACCTCAAGGGTTTGCCGAAACCCAGAATCCGACATTTGGCGCGCCAGGTAGGGGTGCACCGAAACTTCTCTTTCGTCAGCTGATCCGCCGACACCCCGCGATTCCGATGTCCGGCGACCCAAGGACCAACGCCGACCATTGGGCGGCTTGGCCCGTCAGGGCGGCACCGTCCGCCCAAGAAGACCTCAACTCCGCACTCCAAGCGGCCCGCGCACCGCCGAACGCCGCGGGGCGCGGGCCGCACGGACCGGCGCCTTCCACCACACACCGTGGCGCGCACGGGCCATCGCAAGGGCCTCGAGCTACGCAGTAGCGACGGCGCCACACACCTGACGGGAACAAGCGAACATGTGACCGCACTCATAGTGGCACGGGAGCTGCTGCGGTGCCGGCTGGCGGAGAGCGGCCGCGATACGTTGCTGGAGCGCGTTGCTGAGCTGTTGGACGCCGCATCCAGGGGTGCGCCGCCTTTCTACTCCTTACTTACGTCTCAAGTTGTGGCCAGATCGACGGCGGGCCTCGTCGCACCCACGTGCTCCTAGGCGCACTAGGAGGATTCGCCAGCGGTAGCATGGCCGACGGCGTCGAACATCCGGTCGCGCCTGCGCTTCCCCCGGGTGGCGCGGGTGCGGGCACTGCCCCGCGTGGCCACGATGGGGCGCCGCCCTACAGCCACCAGGGGGGCGTGCTGGGCCCAGTGGCGCGGGGCGCAGGGCACCTCGGCGGGGGTCCCGGAGCGGCGATTCCGGAAGCTTATGTGCCGTGCATGGTGAACCGGGAGTACACACCAGAGGACTGCCCCTACTTGCTTTTTGAGCTGGGCCGGGAGGAAGAAATGCTGGAAGCCGAGGCCTTCCACGGGCCACCCAGGACCCTCACCAACCCCGCTAACGACGACAACCGCAGGGTACCGCTAATATCTCAGGAGCAAGCTTATGCTAACCATGGGTCGCAGGTGAACCAGGCCACGGCGGCGGACGGCGACCCCAGCGCGGCAGCCCCGCTCCATCTAGGGGTAGCGCACTTGGGGCTGCACGGGAAGGGTCTGGAGCCAGGCCCTTCCCCATGCCACACGGAGCAAGGCGTAGCCCAGAGGTAGGTCCTCTGTCGGGGAGGCGCCGGCGAGCCCTCCCCCCGGCAGAGGGCCCGTGGTCGCTGAGGGCGCCGCTAGCGTCCCCTTTGCCCCTTGGCACCGTCCTGGTTTACGGACGCCCCAACGATGGTCGAGGGTGGCGCAAGGCGGGGCCCTCGTCTGGCGATATGAAGCAAGGCTCACGCCTGTGAAGGTCTCCGCCCGTGACACTCTCACGTAATAACGAGTCGGGCTGTACACGCCCCGGAGTATCCGGAGAGCCGCCCTCGGGCCTCGGGGGCTCCCGCCCAAGTCCTAGTGGAAGCACCATGCTCTGCGCTGGCCGTCGACACTGTCCCCCAATGACTATGCTCACGGCCTGTGAAAGCACTTAGCTCTGCGCTGCTGGGAAGACAAGAAGACTAGCTAGGTGCCGGACGCGGCCATTTGCTTTCAACCCCTTTTTTCCTATAGCTCAGTTTGCCGCCTTTTTGGATTTGAACTTGAAATTGTGTTTTCATTAACAAGTGCGGGGGGCGTCTTTTATCGTTCGTGTTGGTTTCTTGAGTTTTCTGGTCCTGTGCCTTGTCTTGAGGCCCGCACCTGATACCCCTCCCTCACGAGCACCTCGCGAGCGGGGGCTGGGCGTGGCATGCGGGCGTGGCATGCGCGCGCACCCTACTGCGCTCAGGCGCTCGCTCCTCGCGAGGCCCTCTTGGGCGGACTAGCAGGCTCCTCAGGAGCACAACACCTCGCGGGCCCGCAAGGACCCCCCTCGGGAGAAATACACACTGGCAACCACAAGACCAGTCTGAGGTCTGTCTAAACTGAGGTAAGTTGTTGCGGTAAGCTCGCGGAAAAACTTGACTCGCAAAAGCATCTCCTGAATCACTCCCGGACGTGCTGCTGGCGTCGTCGCTGGCGCCGTCTTCGCCATCATCGACCACGCCGCCTTCATCCGCAACGACCACCACTGCGTCGTCATCAGAAGCAAAAGCCCTGACCAGAGCATCCACGTTATCGTCCACCCAGCGCGCCAGGTTGTCCCGGATGACTCCGGGCACTGGGCGATGGCGGTGTCGAAATCAAAGTTGGGGTCGGCATTCTGAAGATGGCTGAAGATGCGGGAGAACACGTGTCCAAGGAGGCCCCGGCTCTTCTCCTCGACGAGCTCGTGCGGCCTCTCGGCCCGCCCCTCCAGGCGCGTCACGACATCAGTGAAGAAGCAAAGGTGGCTGGCATAGTCCTCCGCGAGGGGGTGAGGGGTGTGCTCGTCGCAGATGACACCTAGCGCCCGGTTGGCCCTCGTCCTGAGGTCCCGAAGCATGGGAGTGTGCTCGCACAGTAACGTCTGCCGGCGGAGCTCCTCTTCCCTGCTCTGCTGTGTGAAGTACTCGGCGTCAGTAACTCGCCGCTGAAGCGGGAGCAGCTCAGCACGGGCGGAGGCCAACTCGGCCTGAACGGAGGTCAGGGCCATAGCGGCGGCCTTCTCACGCTGCTCCGCTTCATTTAGCTTCGACCAGAGGACAGCGGTTCTACCCTCAGCTTCAGCTTCCAAGAGCTTCAACTTCAGGTCGTATCTGTTGGCAAGATCCGCACGGCCCTCCGCCACCCTGCGGTCAATCTCCTCCTGGATCCTGGCCTCTCGCGCGCTTGCGGTGTCCTCCGGCTAGGCGACTTGGCGCTCCCTCGTCTCCAACCGTTCAAGCTCGAGGCTGCACTCCGTGGCCTCCAGCATCAGCGCTTCCTCGCGCCGCAAGATCTCCTCCTCTTCGGAAGGCGCCCCCTTCATCGATGCCAGAACAGCCCTACGGGCCTCGACCTGCTGCTCCAGGGAGGCGCTCAGGGCTTGGAGCTCCTGCCTGCGCTTCTCTGCGACCTCCCGATGGTGGTCAGCCTCCCTGGCCTCCTCCAAGGCGCAGGCACTTGCCTCGCGCGAGGTTGCAAGGGATGCCTCGGCCTTCGCGTTGGCATGCTCGCGCTGGAGACGCTCGAGGTTAATGGCCACCTTCAGTCGATGCCATTCGTCCACCAGCCGAAGACCCTCGGTTTCAAGGCGGGCATCGACGTCTACGAGCTCTTCCCCAAGCCAGCTCAGCACACCCATCGCCTCCCGGAGGAGCTCGTGACGGACGGCACCCCGCTTGCGCACAAGCCCAAACGCACGACCGGGTCCATCCTCCACGCCGGAATTCGTTGAAGAGGTCTGAGGTGGCTCGCCTTCTCCCAGCAGGGGGTTGGGGGCTGGCGCCTTCCCAGTCGCCCTTCGGGCCCCGTCGGGGGCCATGAGGGGCGGAGGCTCGGTGCCCGAAGGAGAGGCCAGGGTAGAGGCCACCTAGCCGCGGTCAATAACCAGAGGAGGAGCCCTTGGCACATCTTCCGCATCCCAGCCAAGGCCGCGAAGGAGGGATGGCAAGAATGCGGGGTCGAGACGCCAGGCCGGCACGCTTACCTCACCGGCCGACCTCGCGACAAGTGCGGCAGGTCGGCCTGGGGTGCTCAAGGTCAGCAGAGGACACGAGGCAGGAGGAGGTTCCTTCTCGAGAGACTTCGTCGTCTTAGCAAAAGGGGCCCTGAGGAACCATAGTCAGGAGGGGAAGCAGCACTCGAGAAATTACAAAGATAAGGTACTCACTAGTCTATGGCAATATACTTCCTCTGCTTCAATGGCCGGAAGGCATCACCGCTGCAGCTTGGAGATCCCTTCCTCTTTCGGAGCGCGTCGAAGTTCGGTCGGAGCCGGCCGAAGCCCTAGGTGCGGTCACCAGCGCCGGGCGCAGCTGGTGTGGCTCCTGAGGAGGCGAACTCAGGGGTGTTGGACTGCACGGAGACCTCGGCCCCCGCCTCGTGGCGACTCGCCGGGGCCTCGAGGGCTTCGGCCTCGGGAGTATCGGGCTGCGTCGTCCCTCCGGCCGCTCCCTCATGATGGCTCTCTAGGGGCCCGCGGGACTACACCTTAGGAGCCCCGAGCGGCACCGGTTCCTCAGCAGCCGCGTCGCCAACGACCGACAGTGGTCGCCCCCTGTGCCCACTTCCAAGGAGATCACCGTGCTGGCGGCGGGCAAGGGAGTCACGAAGACAGGGCTCTAGTGAGGCCCTTCAAGGCCAGCCGGACGTAGTCCCCACTCGTTGAAGGGGGGGCATCTGCTTCGCGAACTCCACCTTGTTCAAGAAGCAGTATAGAAGACAACCTTCTTCCGGCAGGCTGGCTGGCGGTGGGTCACCAGTCAGGAGCTCGAGCACCGTGCGCTGCGCCTCAGGGGCGAGAGCCGGCACCTGAAGCCTCATGCGGTCCCCGTAGCCGGAGAAGGTCCACATCGGCCGAGAGTGATGCTGAAGTGGAGCAATGCGGCATCGGATGAACTCCTTCACCACCATAGGCGCCGTCACCCCGAGGCCCTTCAGCCTGGCTAGCCAGAGCCAGACATGAGTGAGCCGCTGGTCGGCGAGCCTGGCGTGCTCCCAGCCGGAGCTTGGGGCGGCTGGAATCCGCGGAAGAAGCAACAAGGGATTGCGCACGCCAACATCCACATACACCCATCGCTTCCGAAAACTTCCGACGACTGGCGAGAGCTCGAAGTCGGTCCCCGAGCCGGCCGTCGTGGTCACAGCCTGGAAAGATACACACCCCGAGCGCTAGCGAGCGTCTGTCAGATGCAGGGAAAAGAAAGGGCGGAGCAAGGCCACGGCAGGGGCAATGCCCACCATGGCCTCACAGACGAAGGTGAAGACAGCAAGGAGGATGATGGATTGGGGATCAAGGTGCAGCGCGTTGATCTGGTAATGCGAAAGCACCGCATTGAAGAAGTTGGAGAAGGGAGGGATCAGACCGGCCCAGAGGGCGTGAAGATGTAGGGGGACCTCGGTGGCCATCATGTTGATTTCAGCACGGGAAGCAGGCCAGGTGACGAGGACATCAATACCATTGTTACACCCACAACCCCTACTGTTACATATAATGGACCAATTACTAGAGCTCGCGCACGCCAATTAAATTACCAGGTACTTTCGTTTCTTGGTAATGATTCTAATGGTCATGAGAATATGATGCTGCCTAAATTGGATACTTTTGTTTTGCTTACAAATGAAGGGCCTGGCTTGGAGAAGGATGAACATTGGAGCAAGAACAAGCATGGAGTTGATGGCATGCGCAAGGGGAACAAGAACGGAGTTACCAGTGATGATTTCAGGACTTTGAAGCCACCATAAGGAGTGAATGAAGCCTTGGACGAAATATACAAGATGCCACATCATAAATTTCGTCCAGAGGCTATTCTAGTTGCTGCGTCACCTTATTATTGGGCCAGGCCCATGTAATTTCGAAATACATAAGTATAGGCTGTTTTTAGAGTCCGTATGTGTCGGGAAACAAGAAATAGGGTTGGTTTCGGACCCCTTCTCCAAGGGCCACGAAATCCCCCCCTCCTCCTCCATATATACAGCCCTTAGGGCACCGTTTAGACTTTGGGTTTTGTTTAGATTAAAAGTTCGCCATAGCTGCAACTTCGCGTACTTCGTTTGTGTTCAACGACCAGACAAAGGCGTCACAGAACCCCACCTTGATCAATAAAGCTTTCATCTTATATTTGCAATATCCAGATTGCAATCTTAGTTTCTTGCTTGTTCTTCGTTTGCTCGCAGGAAACAGACCCTCGTGGTCAGGTTGATCGTGCTCCGGCGTGGTCAATAACCTCTCGGAGTTGGTTTAGCGATTGCTAAGGCGCGACGTCCTTGCACGTTCGTAGTCGGATCGTCAAAGTCGACTTCCATCAAAGCGATATCCATCATCTCATCGAACGACGGGACACCTTTGCCTCTATCAAGTGGTATCAGATTTCCAGGTTGCTCGGTGAGATTTTACAGTTTTTCGTAGTTTAGATCGAGTCTGTTCTTCATACCTACAGTCCACGAAAAAGCCACAAAAAATTAGGGTTAGTTCAGTATATCCGAACCAATCTGAGCCTTTGCATAATCTTTTTAGGGTTTTTGCTTTGTTGAATTTGCGGTTGCATCCTCGTGTCAAGTTGCTGGTCTTAGAGTCTAGTCTTTTAGAGTTTCGAGTTCTGGTCATAAGTTGTCACGCCGCCGCCGCACCATCATCATCGCCTTGCCATCTACCACCATTGCTTATCCGCCACCGCTCTGAATCCGTATCCAATACCACCACCGCTACCATATACCACCACCGCTGCCATATCCTACCACCATATATCCACCACCAATCCGAGTTCTTTTCATATTCGGTTTGTTTTAGAGATCCATCTATTTTCCGTTTCGTGTATCCTTGCCTGAGAAGGTCTCGGAAAAAAAGTCTGGAGACCACCGGGCAGTTTTTAGGCCAAAATTTCGGCGACCAAAAATATTTTTTCCCTATCCTATTTTTAGGTCCCGGGGAGTGTTTTGAGACACTCGCCATCATAGTGATTTTTTGTCGCACTTTTTCGTCGTCGCTGCCCTGATTTCTGAAAAAAAATAGTCAAAATTTTTTTGTGCCCATCCTGTCAGTTTGACCTGGGAAGAGTTTTGAGACACTCGCCATTATTGTGATTTTTCGCAAAAAAAAGAGAAGCGCAAAAAAAAGAGAGCGAAAAAAAAAGAAGGAAAAGAGCAAAAAAAAATTCCAGAGTGTGCTTTTCCCTTGTTTACGTGCAGCGCCGTGATTTTGTTAGTGTTCTAGGCTCGCGTCTCTACCACGGTCTAGCCTAGGACCAGCACAGTACCGTCGTTGACCGTTTATTCAACTTTGCATCTCTGAATTGATTATTGCTGACCATTTTTGCTACCATATTATAAGCCTTCCCAGCTCCACATACATCTACATCGTGCGTTTGACTCTCCCTGGTAATCGCTCTATCCAAGTTTTGAGAGTTCTGACTACAACGGTTGCCGATCACCACCTGCTGCTGGGTAAGAACTGGTAAGAATTTGAGATTCGTTTGAAGGTTTTGTGACACACCACCATCACCACCACTTCCTAGTAGTCTGCAGGATCATATTCTTTTGTGTTTCTATTGCTGCTAATCATGGCAGGATCACAAGCCGATGAGACTGATTGGGAGAACATGACGAACAAGGAGTTGCATGATAAATTTCAGCAAATGATGAGTGGCCAGGTGGGAGATGTGCTAAACAGATTTGAAGAGGCTATGGAGAAGATAGATGCCGTGGAGAAGTCGTTCGAGACAAAGCTGGATAACAAGTTTACTGAATTACTCAAGCGTCTTCCCCAACACCCACCGGCTGCATATGTCGCACCTCTACAACAACAACAACCACATCTCCAACGCCGCCTTCCAAATCAAGTGGGACGAGCACAGCGCGTTCCAATTGAGACTGGTCAAAATTCGGGTGCCGCTGCACCTACTGTTGATGCTTCTTTGGCTCCTGCTACTGCGGCGGCTGAGGAGGATGACGATTATGCGGGCGATTATGAGGATGAGGTTGATCAAAATCAGAACTACGTGCAGCCACCAGCACCACCACCAGCAGGTCGACCTCAGGTATATATTCGCAACGGTAGGCCGGCACCACCACCTCAGGTACGAGATCATGACCATCTCCCTAAACTGAAATTGAATATTCCACCATTTGAGGGTAGATATGTTCCAGATATATATCTTACTTGGGAGTTAGAAACTGAACAACGATTTACATGAGTACAATATCCTGAGGAGAGACGTGTTCCTGCTGCTGTTTGTGCTTTCACTAGCTTTGCATGTGTTTGGTGGTCTGAACATTGTAGATTATATCCTGTTCCAGCTACTTGGGCTGCTTTGAAAACTGCTATGCGTACTCGTTGGGTTCCACCCACCATATTATCAACGTGAATTGCTTCAAAAACTACAGCGTTTACAACAAGGGAAAAATTCTGTAGAAGAATATTATCAGGAATTACAAACTGGCATGATTAGATGTGGTATTGTTGAGGAGAATGAAGCTATGCTTGCACGTTTTATGGGTGGATTAAATAAAGAGATTCAGACCATTCTAGAGTATAAGGATTATAATAATATCACTCGTTTATTCCATCTTGCTTGTAAAGCTGAACGTGAAGTGCAGGATCGACAGGCATTGGCGCGAACTAACTTTTCTGTAGGTCGACCTTCAGCATGGACACCACGTGCATCCTCTACTTCCACTTCACCATCACCTCCATCAGGTGCCACCTCCAGCCGTGATACAAGAAAGCAGGCACAACCACCACTCTCTGCCAAGAGCACACCTGCCGGGCCTGCGCAGAGCTCTTCTTCTTCCATGGCGTCAACAGGGCACACAAGTGATATTATTTGTCGTCGTTGTAAGGGAAGAGGACATTATGCGGGAGAATGCAAATCTCAGCGTGTGATGATTGCTACTGAGGATGGTGGGTATGAGTCCGCTAGTGACTATGATGAGGAGACTTTGGCTCTTATTACACGTGAAGAACATGGTGGAGATGATTCTGAAAATGAGACGCAATACATGGCTCCTGAAGACGCTGACAGGTATGAATGTTTAGTTGCTCAACGTGTTTTGAGTGTGCAGGTCACACAAGCAGAGCAAAATCAGAGGCATAATTTGTTCCATACAAAGGGAGTTGTGAAGGAACGTTCTGTTCGCGTCATCATAGATGGAGGGAGCTGTAACAACTTGGCTAGCATGGAGATGGTGGAGAAACTATCTCTCACCACAAGACCACATCCACATCCTTACTACATCCAATGGTTCAACAACAGCGGCAAGGTTAAGGTAACACGTATTGTTCATGTGCATTTTAGTATCTCTACATATGCTGATTATGTTGATTGTGATGTGGTACCCATGCAAGCATGTTCCTTATTACTTGGTAGACCATGGCAATTTGATAAAAATTATGTACACCATGGTAGAAACAATCAGTATACTCTTGTTCATAAGGATAAAAATATTACTTTGCTTCCTATGACTCCTGATTCCATTTTGAAAGATGACATTAATAGAGCTAATAAAGCAAAACAGGAGAAAAATAAGAGGCATTATTTGAGAAAAATCAGATTGTGGCAAAAGAATTTGAGCAACAAATGAAACCTAATAATAAACCATCTAGTGTTGTTTTTGAAATTAAATTGAAAAGTGCATGTTTACTTGCCACAAAATCTGATATTGATGAGCTAGATTTCAACAAATCTGTTTGCTATGCTTTTGTGTGCAAAGAGGCATTATTTTCATTCGAGGACGTGCCTTCCTCTTTGCCCCCTGCTGTCACTAACATTTGGCAGGAGTTCGCTGACGTCTTCCCACAAGACGTGCCACCGGGATTACCACCTATTCGAGGGATTGAGCATCAAATTGATTTAATTCCCGGTGCATCGCTACCCAACCGTGCACCATACCGTACCAATCCAGAGGAGACGAAGGAGATTATGCGTCAAGTACATGAGCTGCTCGACAAAGGTTATATACGCGAATCTCTTAGTCCTTGTGCTGTTCCTATTATACTAGTGCCTAAAAAGGATGGTATGTCGCGTATGTGTGTTGATTGTAGAGGCATTAATAACATTACTATTCGTTATCGTCATCCTATTCCTAGGCTAGATGATATGCTTGATGAATTGAGTGGCTCTACAATATTTTCCAAAGTTAATTTGCGTAGTGGATACCATCAAATTCGTATGAAACTGGGAGATGAATGGAAAACAGCATTTAAAACTAAGTTTGGTTTATATGAGTGGTTAGTCATGCCTTTTGGTGATATACTGATTTATACTGATTTATAGTAATGCACCTAGTACTTTCATGAGACTAATGAACGAAGTTTTACGTGCTTTTATTGGACGATTTGTGGTAGTCTATTTTGATGATATACTGATTTATACTGATTTATAGCAAATCTTTGGAAGAACATTTGGAACATTTACGTGCTATTTTTATTGCTCTACGTGATGCACGTTTGTTTGGTAACCTTGGGAAGTGCACCTTTTGCACCGACCGAGTATCTTTTCTTGGCTATGTTGTTACTCCACAGGGAATGGAAGTTGATAAAGCCAAGATTGAAGCTATTGAGAGTTGGCCGCAGCCCAAAACGGTCACACAAGTGCGGAGTTTTCTTGGACTCGCTGGTTTCTATAGGCGTTTTGTGAGAGATTTTAGCACCATTGCTGCACCTCTGAACGAGCTTACAAAGAAGGATGTACCTTTTGTTTGGGGTACCGCACGGGAAGAAGCCTTCACCGTATTAAAAGATAAGTTGACACATGCTCCTTTACTCCAACTTCCTGATTTTAATAAGACTTTTGAGCTTGAATGTGATGCTAGTGGAATTGGATTAGGAGGTGTGTTATTACAAGATGGTAAACGTGTTGCATACTTTTCTGAAAAATTGAGTGGGCCTAGTCTAAATTATTCTACTTATGATAAAGAACTATATGCTCTTGTTCGGACTTTAGAAACATGGCAACATTATTTATGGCCCAAAGAATTTGTTATACATTCTAATCATGAATCTTTGAAACATATTAAAATTCAAGCTAAACTGAATCGTAGACATGCTAAATGGGTTGAATTCATTGAAACTTTCCCTTATGTCATTAAACACAAGAAGGGTAAAGAAAATGTTATTGCTGATGCATTGTCTCGTCGCTATACTATGCTTTCACAACTTGACTTCAAAATATTTGGTTTGGAGACCATCAAAAGATCAATATGTGCATGATGCTGATTTTAAAGATGTTTTGCAGAATTGTAAAGAAGGAAGAACCTGGAACAAGTTTGTCGTTAATGATGGATTTGTGTTCCGTGCTAACAAGCTATGCATTCCAGCTAGCTCTCTTCGTCTTTTGTTGTTGCAGGAGGCGCATGGAGGAGGATTAATGGGACACTTTGGCGTGAAGAAGACGGAGGACGTACTTGCTACACATTTCTTTTGGCCAAAGATGAGACGGGATGTTGAGCGTTTTGTTGCTCGCTGCACTACATGTCAAAAAGCTAAGTCACGACTCAATCCTCATGGTTTATATATGCCTTTTCCTGTACCTAGTGTTCCTTGGGAGGATATATCTATGGACTTTGTTTTAGGTTTACCTCGAACAAAGAAGGGGAGGGATAGCATATTTGTTGTCGTGGATAGATTCTCAAAAATGGCACACTTTATACCATGTCATAAAAGCGATGATGCTGTTAATGTTGCTGATTTGTTCTTCCGTGAAATTATTCGTTTGCATGGTGTGCCAAATACTATTGTTTCAGATCGTGATACTAAATTTCTTAGCCACTTTTGGAGATGTTTATGGGCTAAGTTGGGGACTAAACTGCTTTTTAGTACTACTTGTCACCCCCAAACTGATGGACAAACTTAAGTAGTCAATAGAACATTGTCTACTATGCTTAGGGCTGTTTTGAAGAATAATAAGAAAATGTGCGAAGAATGCTTGCCTCATATTGTGTTTGCTTATAATCGTTCATTGCATTCTACTACTAAGATGTGCCCTTTTGAAATTGTGTATGGTTTCCTACCTCGTGCACCTATTGATTTGTTGCCTCTTCCATCTTCGGAGAAGGTTAATTTTGATGCTAAACAACGAGCTGAATTGATCTTAAAAATGCATGAGTTAACTAAGGAAAACATTGAGCATATGAATGCTAAATATAAACTTGGTGGAGATAAGGGTAGAAAACATGTTGTGTTTGCACCTGGAGATCTTGTTTGGTTACATTTGCATAAGGATAGATTTCCTGATTTGCGCAAATCAAAGCTAATGCCACGTGCTGATGGTCCTTTTAAGGTGTTAGAGAAAATAAATGATAATGCATATAAACTTGAGCTGCCTGCAGATTTTGGGGTTAGTCCCACTTTTAACATTGCAGATTTGAAGCCTTATTTGGGTGAGGGAGATGACCTTCCGTCGAGGACGACTTCATTTCAAGAAGGGGAGGATGATGAGGACATCAATACCATTGTTACACCCACAGCCCCTGCTGCTATACATACTGGACCAATTACTAGAGCTCGCGTACGCCAATTAAATTACCAGGTACTTTCGTTTCTTGGTAATGATTCTAATGTTCATGAGAATATGATGTTGCCTAAATTGGATACATTTGTTTTGCTTACAAATGAAGGGCCTAGCTTTGAGAAGGATGAACATTGGAGCAAGAACAAGCATGGAGATGATGGCATGCGCATGGGGGACAAGAACGGAGTTACAAGTGATGATTTCAGGACATTGAAGCCACCTTAATGCGTGCATGAAGCCTTGGACGAAATATACAAGATGCTACTTCATAACTTTCGTCCGGAGGCTATTCTAGGTGCTGCGTCACCTTATTATTGGGCCAGACCCATGTAATTTCGAAATACTTGAGTATAGGCTATTTTTAGAGTCCGTATGTGTGGGGAAACAAGAGATAGGGTTGGTTTCGGACCCCTTCCCCAAGGGCCACGAAATTCCCCCCTCTTCCTCCATATATACAGCCCTTAGGGCGTCGTTTAGACTTTGGGTTTTGTTTAGATTAAAAGTTCGCCATAGCTGCAACTTCGCGTACTTCGTTTGTGTTCAACGACCAGAAAAAGGCGTCACAGAACCCCACCTTGATCAATAAAGCTTTCACCTTCTATTCGCAATATCCAGATTTCAATCTCAGTTTCTTGCTTGTTCTTCGTTTGCTCGCAGGAAACAGACCCTCGTGATCAGGTTGATCGTGCTCCGGCGTGGTCAATAACCTCTCGGAGTTGGTTTAGCGATTGCTAAGGCGCGACTTCATCGCACGTTCGTAGTCGGATCGTCAAAGTCGACTTCCACCAAAGCGATATCCATCATCTCATCGAAAGACGGGACACCTTTGCCTCTATCAACATCCCTTGCTATGCAACAGATTATGTAGTGCACAATTTTTCCCTTTACATACATCAAGGCTCCATCTACAATCGTTGCTACTGTAAGACTTGATGAACGTGGTGACTCCTATTTTGGCACTGGCTTTTGGAAAGAAATTGCAAAGTTTTATGTACTGAAAGCTGGCACTAAAATTGCACTGCACATAAAAGGGCTTGGTCATGAGATATATGCTAACTTCCCCGACAAGATCACCCGTCCAGACTTTGTTCGATGTAAGTTTTCTTTTCAACTATCTGCATGTTGACTTACCCAGCAATGTCAAATGAATTTTGTAGTATTTAAGCAACCAATTGTTATTCCCTTTTCTTACTATATTCCTACCTAATAACTTCTAGTTACCAATACACTTTTCTATTGACCTGTTTTAACTAAATATTCCCTGCACTCTCATTTCTATTGAAAAGCGCCGCTGACAAGGAGACTCCCGAGATGGAGAACGGGGCTGCCAACAAGCAGAGGCGGGGCGAGCTAGAACCGCAAGCGACTCCAGCAGGCCTAGACTTCATCAGCAGCCTCCCCGATGATATGTTGAAAGTCATCATCTCCCTCCTCCCAATCAAATATGGGGCGCGGACAACCACTACAAAAAAATACACTTCCGTGATAATACGTGTTTGTCACAGTAGGTCGCGTTTTTTGTCATGCATGTACATCCATGACAAATTTATGACAGAATCAAGATAGTCATACCTGTGCTGTCGTAGAAGTGTTCCATGACCTTACCAAAACTATCATCACGGAAGTGTCCACTTCCATGACGATAAATCGCGCGTCACAGAAGTACTTTCGTCAAGGGTGACCGACACGTGGCATCCACCGTAACGGAACGCCGTTAAGCTATCGGGTCGGGTTTTGGATCCGATAACCCGTTAACAGCCCCGACCAATGGGGATTTTCCACGTGTAAAATCATCATTGGCTAGAGGAGACACGTGCCAGGTCCGCGTTGGCACAGGTGTCACTCATCCAATGGGCGAGACGCGCCTATGATATGTTGACACGTGGACCGGCCCATCAAGTTTAAATGGGCCGGCCCAACTGAAGGCCCACAAGATTTTGCGGACCATAATGGGCCGGCCCAGCTAAAGGCCCACGAGATTTTGCGGACCATAATGGGCTGGCCCAGCTAAAGGCCCACAAGATTTTGCGGACCATAATGGGCCGGCCCAGGTAAAGGCCCGCAAGATTTTTGTGTGCCGTAATGGGCCGGCCCAGGTAAAGGCCCACAAGATTCTTGCGGATCATAATGGGCCGACCCAGCTAAAGGCCCACGAGATTTCGCCGGCATTAATGGGCCGGCCCAGCTGTAGGCCCACAAGATTTTGAGGACCCTAGTAGGCCGGCCCATTAACTGGCTGCCATGTTTTGGGCCAAATGCCGGCCCATATTTGATCCGGTCCATTAATGGCATGCCACGCTCCGGGCCTAATAGTGGCCCATATGAGATCCGGCCCGTTAAAAGCCTACCACGTTCTGGGCCAAATTACGGCCCAGATCAGGTCCGGCCCTTTAAGAGGCTTTGGGCTCAATTATGGCCCATACCAGATTCGGCCCGTCAACTGGACACTATGCTTTTGGGCCCACTTGCTAAAGGCCCACTTAGTAATTCGGCCTGATATTAGTTTTGGCCTGTTAAGGGCCCGTTTAACATTTCGGCCCTATATTAATTTCGGTATGTTAAAAGCTCGTCATATAGTTGGGCCTAACTATGGCCCGGTTTGCATCCGGCCTGCTCGCAGCCGATATCTGATTGGGCCAAACAAGGACCGAGACAATTTTGGCCTGTTAAAAGCCCGTGATTTGATTCGCACAATCATGGGCCGGGGTTCATTTCGGGCTGCTGCTGGCCCGTGAGCTGTTCGGCACGTTTCAGGCCCAACCTACATCGTGATTGCATGACGGCCCGATTATGTACCGTAATTTTATGGTTTGGCCGGTTTACTGCGAAGACAGGATATATATACAGTAAAATAACTGCAGCATCGTGAATAAGAAAAAACCTAGACTATACAATAAAGAAATTACGGCATATTACATCCACTAGGCATCAAAGTTCGCCACTATGATAATAAAGCACAAGCAGACAGCAGATTACATACACTGGGCATCAAAGATCGCCACCAGTGCAAATAAACACGCCGACAAAATAATATACAAAACCGACAGCACTTCAATAGAGTTCAAGAAAGGTTAGCCCTGCTGGGGAGCTGCAGCGCAAGCAGCTGAGCAAGATGATGAGACTGCGCTTGTTCAACACTTATATCTTCCTCACTCTGAAAGATAAACAAGCAGACAGATGACAGGTTTTGCACATAAAAGTATCAGTGCTGACAATTCAACACATTTCTTACTGACGAATAAAGTGACACAGTTTAAAATTGCATTAACACAATATGGTATTGTTCAGGTCAAGACATGGCAGGAAATGACATTGTGAAGGAGTTGGCAGCTTCACGATACCACTGGATTACAGATCAAGAACTCGTAAGTATCAATGGTTAGTGTGCTGTCAATTTATACCATTTCAGATTGGCAAATAAAGAGACGGTTTAAATAATAGTAGAATGATATGACATTGTTCATAGTTAAGACATTGCAGAATATGACATTGTGCTGTAGTGGCTAGGTTCACCACACCACTGGATTACGGATGAAGAACAGAAGCATACATGCAGTGCAAAAGAAGATCACTTGCTCTGTATAGTTTAATTTACATGGTATGACGAAGGAACTTGGTTGTACAACTGAAAACTTAAATTGAGAAAGGACAAACTTTTGTTTATGAACTACATAATAAACTTTAAACAAGCAATTTGATGCAAACACCAAAAATAAACAGCTGTTGCAGTCATGCCTAACCAAATATATACAACAAAGTTTGAAGGCTTGAGATGGACAAACTTACATTATTGGTGAAGACAGGCTCTATAAAGGCCTTGTCCATGCTGATGGGGGGGCAATTCAAGAAGTTTACCACAGAATCTTCTTCAAAAGCATTGCCTTTATTCTACATTTTGTTAAGAGTAAATATAGATGTGATAATATATGAAAAAATGGAGAATATTTAAGATAAGATGAAGAGTGATGCTACATAACCAAGTACCTATAAATGTAAGTGCAGCGATACAGGCAAAAGGTACAGCCAAGAGCAATGCACAGCTAAACTTCTTCAGTACCAACCTTATGGTAAGAGTAAATATAGATCTGATGTGTAGAAAATGGAGGGCAAAGGAAAATAAGCTGCAGAGTGATGGTACATGAACAACTACCTGTCATTATAAGTACACTGATAATGGACAGCATGTACTTACAAGAACAATGCAGAGCTAAAAAAACATTGGCATTGGATATATTCTACACTAATGTAACCATTCATACAGATCAGATAATTTGGAACGAACAATTGATAAGCAAGCTATCATGCATACTGCTGTCACATAATGAACCAGGTATGTATGCAAGCACAGTGATACAGGACAACAGGTACTAACAAGAGCAAAGCAGCGGGCAACATATTTGCGATATCCTGTCGTTCTTGTCAAACCGGAATTCTTCTTCGAGCAGATTTCCTGAAAAAAGATCCGTAAGGCACATGCAGAAAAGTAGAAGTTCAAATTGTCATGTGATTTCATAGACAGTACCTCATCCTGGGAACGAGACCAGTGCATAACAAGGTTTTTCCATTCAATGTCTTCTAAATTTAGCATAGGAGACTTCACCGGAAATTCGTTTATAGACTTGCCATCAAAGTGTGATTTCCTCAGGTAACACCGATACTGCTGCAATGCTTCCTTGAAAAGCACAAGCAAGCTTTGCTCGTCATGACTATCCAGATTGACCCTCGCCTAGTTACAACAATGTAATGTAAATCATTGATGTGTTCAATCAGCAGAAAACAGGAAAATAATAACCATGAATAATAGAACTTACACGTAAGTTGGACAGGAAGATGTGAAAATGGTGTTTGTCTTCACAATAATCTTCCCATGATGGGAATATATGCACGTAGTCCCTAACAACATTGAAAGCATTGTCTTTTAAACTGGAAATAAATGGAATGGGGTTCCAATCTGCAGGAATTGGCCGTCTCTGTAGTTGGGATAGGTCTTCGGCTGGTGGACTTGCTGTACTTTTTGCTGGAGTGGGATTTTTCTGTGGTACAGCTGGTGCTATGGCAAATGAAATCGGTATACCTTTTGCTGGAGTGCAGGTCCTGTGTGGTGGGGCTAGTGGTGTGGCCAGTGAAGTATGGGTACAGTCTGCTGGAGTCGGTCCTACGTTTTGTGTCACTGGTTGTACAGCCAATATAAGTGGGGTGCTGCCTGATTTCTCCGGCACCACCACGTTTTTCAAGGACTTTGCGGGTGCTCCTTCAGGTTCGGCAATCACCCTCTTCCTTTTTGATGTCTGATGCACAAGAATAGAATTTGAGTGGAAAAACATGGTATGATGACAGATGGAATATGTATTGATAATGGATGGGCATGGCATCTCGACATATATCATGAGTAAACTAAGCAGATGGCGGTGCAACAAAGTAGAAGAAATGCAAGACAACATATGCAAGATACCTGCAATCAATAAAACATTGCCAAATTAGAACAGGCACCTTGATGGGTGAACAGGACAGGCCATCTGCCTTTGACTCCTCGAGGTTAGAATAGTCATTAGGATCATATTCTGAACAAGAATCAACAGGTGGGGAGCGTATGAGTTTCATTGCATCCAGAATGGCACTCAATGCCTTGGTGCCAATTTTGTAAGTCATTGCAGTGTTTAGCTTCAAGAGTGGACTGCTGCTAGTGCGACACAAAGCAGCTACACAGATCATAGTGTAGATATAACGGGAAAACCTTAAGCATCAGAGTAAAATCAGCAAAGTGGAACTTGCTGGAATATATGTGCTAGTATTGCCGGTACGGCTAGAAAGGCTTCGGATACCAGCTCTCTTCAAGTGAAGGTGCGGTACTGTTAATATCAGTGTAACTCTCAAAGGCGACACAGCTCCCCGCATTTCCTTGCTATTCTTATAGGATTCAAGTGGGCAGGCCACTACAAATCCTATTCCTATGTTTACAAGATCCTACGAATCAAAGAGGCTCAAAGTGTCCATCACAACCGACCGTATAGACCTCTACACTGCAAAAGTCCCTGCTCATCTCCAGTACAAGGAACATACTGTACCACTATCATACTCCCTCCGTTCCAAAATATAAGTCTTGGTAGAGATTTCCACTATGGATCACATACAGATGTATCCAGATACATTTTAGAGTGTAGATTCACTCATTTTGCTCCATATGTAGTCCATGGTGGAATCTATACAAAGACTTGTATTTAGGAACGGAGAGAGTACATATTAAAGAAGAACGGAAGAGGAACATGGTAAAGAAAAGCAAGCAGATTTTGGATAATAAAATGTTGGTTGCGCAGTGCCCACACATGATGAACCAGAGCGCATTAAGAATGCAACTCCCAGCTGTCTCTCGACCATTTCAGGCGGTTGGATGAAGATGCTACGTCTCCTAACCCATCTTCTTCCTCGTCTCTGATTCTTCCCATATAGAACACCGCACGGGCTGCCGGCCGGACCACCGACCCCCGCCGCCTGTGTTCCTCCGCCACCCCCACCCCCACCCCCGCCCCAACCCCCACCCGCGTCGAGTTTTCTTCGTTCGGCGAGGCCCCACAACCACCCGAGCCCCTTCGTTCGCACCGGCGATCTCCGGCGAGCTCTGAAAAATCGACTGACCCAATTTTGAAATTTAGTCTACTGTGATTTAACTAGTGTGGAATATAAAAGGGGAAAACCATAAGCATTGGGAGTATAGTGTTGAGCGTGCCATGGCGGATCTGAAGGTGCAAACCGGACAAAGGCAACTTCGCAACCAAGACAAGAAATCAGAGTAAAGCAGTGGCGATCTATTTTCTTGCTGCGATAAATAAGTTGAGCAGATACGAAAGAGTACCGCCTCTGGTGCGGCGCCGTGTACGCATCTGCTGAGAATTTGATGGTGCTACGGTAGCGATGGCTGTCGGCGGCGTGGAAGCAGATCTAGGAGGGTAGACGGTGGCGGCGGGGCGCGGTGGACGAGACGGTCGTAGGAGCGGCGCCGGCAAGGTGGACGACGGCGGGGATGAAGCGAGAGGACGGATGCAAGGATCCCGGTCCGAAGCCGTGGATGAGAGAGGTCGATCTCTTGTAATGGACGGCGGCGTCGGGGTATCAGCTCCGGCATGGTGGATGAGGACGGCGGTGGATGGGGTGGCGGATGGCGGCGGACGGAGGAGGGTGGGGTGGAGAGGGTGTTTTGGCGCCCACGGAGTACGAATGGGGAAAAGGGAGGTAGAGAGGAAAGGGGAACCATGTATTCAGGGCGAGCTTGTCTCAAATGCGAGGAAATTTACAAACTTAGCCCCCGTTTCAAATTTCTACTACATCATAGCAACATTAGTCGGTTGGGGATAGGACAGTAATCTCGCATACACCGAATATTTGCCGACGAGAGTTTGTTTTTGGCGCCCACCGTGTATGAATATGAATCGGGGAGGGAGTCGATTTCGGCCGAGGACACACTGTGTTTTGGCGCCCACCGTGTATGAATCCGGGTGAGAGGCGGTTACGTCACGTTTGGGTGAAATTACAAACCTACCCCTATCGAAACCTATAGAAATCCAGCAGATAGGCTTTGCGTGGCAGGGATAGGCAGTAGTGATTTCCATCTCGCAGATTTTGGTTTCGGGCGGTTACTGCGACTTTCCCCGCTTCGTTCAAATTTTGCAGAGTGCACGTTTATCGTGCCAACTCAATTCGAATCCCGTTTGTATTCTTTTTTTTCCGGGCGGGATCCATTTCAATTGGAATTACATTCTATATACATCATTTTTTTATATATACTTTCAAAAGCACAACAAAGAATTCTGCTCCTTTATATGTATAATATGATTTACAAATACAACGATCTCGAAATCTTAAGGTTGAATTCGAAAAAATTTAACCAAATTATGTTCTACTAAAATGTATGGATCAGTAATATCTACATATTAAATAACATAGATGTGCGTGAATTCATATGAGTATGCATGTTTGATAGATCAATTTTGGTTCGAGTATGGATTACATGTATCATCATCTCGAATTTAAATATTTGAATCCCTTTTTTGTTCACTCCTTTCACGCCCATCTCTCTCGCATGCATGCTCCTTCAGGTAGCTATCACTCTCTTTTCTCCAGCTCACCCGCACGCTCACTTCATGTTTCTCGTATCCTCGCAAACATGGTCTCTCGACATCTCCCTTGAGAAGTGTCACACTCTCCCTATCATTATACATTACACGGTTTTCATTATCTCTCATGTCTCTACTGTTCTCTGGTATCACTCGGTACCAAAGCTTTCTTTTTCACCGCCACACACACAGTCTCCACTCGTCTTTCACTTTGTCTTTCTCTCTATGGGATTCTCTCACACACCCTATATGTCTCTACATAGGACTCATACCACTAAAATTATACTCTCTCTCTCTCCTGTAGACACAACATTTGTTGCGGTCTCCTTTTCGTCTCCATCCCAGACTGACATTATTCATTTGTTTACCGATCAGACAACCCCGACTACCGTCTTCTCTCTCTCACACAAACACACACACACACACAACTCCTGCTTCCACTCCCCTTCCCGACTACCGTCTCTCTCTCACACACATAAAACTCTCGCTCTCGCACCCCGACTCGTATTTCTCTCACAAACATTTATCGACTAGCTAGCCTCTAGATAGGTTTATACACCCGCACACTCGTGCTTCCACCATCGCATACATGTCTCTGTCCCGCTCCTTGTATCTATGTAGATTTTTCTTCCCTTCTTGAGACACGCCCTCTCGATCGTGCACACACACACTATCGCCTCATTTTAAGCTGATACCTATCGCACACACACTCCTTGTGTCTTTGTCACACATGCACTCCGTCCTCCTCCACTCTCCCTCTCTCTCACACACACATGGGCTTTTTGCAACAACTAGCAAGATGCCCATGCGTTGCACGGAACATCAAGATGCATTTGTATGAGTAGTTTATCTTGTGGGGGAAAAGGATGAATGAGGGAAGGCCTTATTTGCAAATGTGGAGAGGGGTGTGGGTATCTTTTTGCAAAATTGCCATAGTTTCCTTCCTATCCATCAGATATAGATCGGACGGCCAATATTGCAGGATGGCAGGCACACGATCATCACCGACAATGCTTTTTATAAGAGTAGGGATAAAAAAATAGAGTTGGTGATGATGGTGGGCCTGCCATCCTGCAATGTAGGTCGTCCGATTTATATCTGACGGATAGGAAGGAAAATATGGCAATTTACCTGCACTCTTCACCACATTTGTAGATAAGGCCTTCCCTCGTTCATCCTTTTCTCCCACAAGATCTTGATGTTCCGTGCAACGCACGGGCATCTTGCTAGTAAGAGTAGAAATTAGACATATACCACTTCTCGAATCTTGAAACCAACAACATTCCTCCCTTATCTCATCAAAACCGCCAAAGGAATATATTTTGAGTGAAACATAACATATTTTTAGTGATATACGTATTTCAAAACTAGACTTTTTTTCCTATCAAATCGGTGAATATGTATTAATCTACTTTGATCGTGTGGCAACGCATTGGCACATTGCTAGTAGTTATTATAATTTTTTGGACACCAGACAAACGGTGGAGTACATATACGAAGAGAAGAGGCGCACGCACGCAGTCGGCCTCTCGCTGTCTCGCACACATGAGTGTTACGTAAAGGCGACGTTAACAAATAAACCCTAAAACCCTAGGTGCACGATTGCTGCATTCGCGGGTACCGGGTACGTGGTGGAGCACCTTTGTAGGAATAGTCAGCTCGCGTGATAATTTGATCCGTAGGAGTTGATGGTCGGGACCACAGCTGAACGACTTGGAGCGCGGTGGCTCGCCAGTTGCCACAGATCGAGTAGCCACGTTTAAAATATCGTTTTTTAGCGGGGTTAAGAGTTCCGATTTTCAATGGCGCGTTATAAGTAGTAAGTAGTTTTTAGAACGATTGGTATGGAGCGAAAATGGAATTCATAGTACTGCGTACCTCCTTGGCGTATGGTAGTATGGTTTTTTTTGCGATGGAGGTTGTATGGGTTTATGTTGCGAGATGTTGAACCTGGTAGTTCTAGGGCAAATACTATGGTTTAGATTTAGATGCTGGTTTTCAGTAATGAAAATCGGAAGGGGAAACCCTTCTTTGATTAAAAAAAACTACTACCTCCATTCTGGTTTACTAGTCCCCATCGTACTTTGGGTCAAAGTTTGTCCACGAATTTTACTTGTAAAATGTGAATGGAAAACGAGATTTTGTTATACCCAAACAAAAAAGGACTGGCGGGAGTGATTTCTCTGACACGGACACGACCTCTCATAGCGCAGGCATTGAACCGGCGCGCCGGCCAAGAGGGCCGCACTCGCTGCAGGCCCGGCTGAGCACGCCTCCTCGCCGTGTGTAACCAACTTAAGACTGCCCCGCCTGCCTTCATTGAATCCGCGCGTGTGCCGGCAACACGTCCTTCCGCGAGCCGGTAGGCATTTTAGAACACAAAAAATGACTAAAATATAATTAATTTATGCATGGTCTTGACTTGTTGTGCTCGCACTGGTAGCACGAGCTAGTAGAGGATTTTCTTTATTTATAACTCTCCTCATATTTTTTTTGGCTTTGAAGTGAATCATGGTTGTGGACGTTATGTATGAATGTGCAGATATCTGTGAACATGAGTTTGATGTGGAAGTTGAATTTGGAATGTCGGGCTTGCGCGTGAACTATACCATGTCCAATGCTTCGTCTGTTATTGTTTGGAAAGTAATTGCTGTTATTACATGACCCAAAAAAACATTTTGTGCCACATCAGTAGATGCACGGACATCACAACAGGCATGCTGACTGGATAAACATTTGAACCTAGCTATTATGAAGGAAATTTTGTATTGACAACAGTTTTAGATAGCAGGAGACGCCTAGCCTGCTCTGCCCCTGCTAGCTTATTTCTGGCTTCTTCCATCTCTTCTTTGGCTTGGGTGAAGAGAGCATCTGATTGCTCTTTTCGCTTCTTCAGGAACTCAACTACATTCTCAAGGGCTGCTGCACGCTTTCTTTCAGCCTTTACTAATGCCACGAGGACACGAACAGCTGACGACTCCACCTGGCTTGTGTGTAATCCAGCATCATCTGGGAATTTGCACCTTGTGTCTAATCCAGCATCATTAGGGAACTGGCACGTTGTGTGTAATCCAGCCTCATTTTGGAAACATGATCTCGAGGCTGACCATACTTCCCTCCTCGCAGGAACTGCATCCTGACATGAAGTTACTTCTTTTTTAGATCAATACTCAGAGCAACCTAGATCCATTTAGTAGAAGCCAGATAAACAGAACTCGGAGAAGTGAATTCAAAAGGAAAAAAAATAAAAACAGACTACAAGGTGAGAACACCCACTTCCTACATCAAGCTAAAAACGAAAGCATTAGGACGATTAAGACTCTTTTTATTACACATCGAAGAACACCACGCTTAAGAGAAACAGAAACTACAACATATACACATCGAAGAACACGAGGCTACACGAAAGTAATTGAAAGGGTGTTACTTACCAAAGCTCGTTTTACAGGTTCGGTGCAGCTCCTCTTTAACTTGCCACGCTCCTTGAAGATGTCCCGAATATCCCGTGTTTGGTCTTCATTGCTCCTCTGCATGTTCGCACTCATGGTTTTAAAATCTCAACATGGCAAGAAAAATATACTACTAGTAATACTCGCGCATCTTGTGGGCAACATTAAAGCACTCGTCTGCCATGTTAGAGCATCTCCAACAGAATTGCAACGCGCGGCACTTTAAAAAAGCGTTTACAGTGCTGAGATCGAGAAGTAGATACTAGAGAGTAGAGGATAGTTCTCAGCACAGATAGATAAAAAAAGATAATTCAACTACTCCTCGTCGTCTGACTCCTCCTCGGTGATGTCCTCCTCCGACGTCTGACTGTAGGCGTGAAGATACCGATCGTCGTCGGATTCCCAGGGCGACGCTGCTCCTAGCCTCATGTTGAATTGAGCGTCCGCTTTTCGCCTACGCTTGTCCTCGCGATAGGCGGCTCGCTCCGCCCTCCTCTTATCCCTCTCCGCCCTCCTTTGCACGTAGAACTCGCGCTCTTTGATGATGTCCTGCGGGAAGTGTTGGCGCCACAGCGCCATGGCTGTCCATCTCGGTGATGCCGAGACGGTGCTCCCGCCTCCGGTTGTCGCGACGATCCTCGTCGGTGCTAAGCCGCGGCAAAGGCGCGAGCTCCTGCGCCCGCTCCCGCATCGGCACGTTGGGGAAGTTCAATGTTCTATGAGGCCACCGGAGGCGCCACACCGTCGCGTCGTACGCGCGGGCGGCCTCATTGGCGGTGTCGAAATTGCCGAGGCCGAGGCGCATCCCGCGGAACCGGATCTCGGCGGAGAAGCCAACGGAGGGGCGCGC
Source organism: Aegilops tauschii subsp. strangulata (assembly GCF_002575655.3). NCBI lineage: Eukaryota > Viridiplantae > Streptophyta > Magnoliopsida > Poales > Poaceae > Aegilops > Aegilops tauschii. The sequence continues at coordinate 182,193,359 of NC_053035.3, read as the reverse complement.
GCGGATGCCGCGGTATCCCCAAGTTTCCCGGCGACGCGGCGGCATGGTGGCGCGACGGCGGCGAGGCGAAAAAGAGCGGGGAGAGAGCGGTGGCGAGGCACAGAGCGGGGAGAGAGCGGAGGCAAGGCACAGAGCGGTGGGAGGGCGTTGGATTTTATAAAGCGCGTCGGACGCCGCGCGCCAAAACTAGCGCACGCCCGGCCGCTTTTTCCTGCGCGCGCGCGATCCTTTCCCGACGTCTCTGCTATCTCTACTCTCTTCTCTAATGTCATATTTATTTTATATTTAATATTTATCTCTACTTCCTTTACTGTCTACTTTTTTTCTCTATACTTTTTTTTTCTTGCAATATAGGCCGTCCGATTTATATCTGACAGATAGGAAGGAAACAAATGGGAATTTTGCAAAAAGATACCCATACCCCTCTCCAGATTTGCAAATAAGGCCTTCCCTAGTTCATCCTTTTCTCCCACAAGATAAACTACTCCTACAAATGCATCTTGATGCGTGCAATGCATGGGCATCTTGCTAGTTCTAAAAACCTTTCCATCATTTGCCACACTACTGGTTGCAGATGAAAAACCTACCCAAGCACAGCGCGATACAGGAGCGACGCACAATTACAAGCTGATATTCTGTTGGACAATGGAGGCTATAACCAATTACTTTTACGGGAACAATAGCACCCAGGAAATTTGAAGGGTAGGTATGAACAAAATTGGAACTGCACATGTACTGCTAAGTGATTCAATACACATACTACCAATCGAGGAGGAGAACGATGGTCGCGGCGGCCTCTGTGAGTCATGGTCGGCAACGGGAGTCAGTTCATTGTCCATGACGGTGGTACCTCCGCGCTTGCCGTCGGCTTCCGGGAAGCAGATCCGAGACCGTGGAAGACGATGCCGGGGAAGAGGTTCCGTGTGTGACGACGACGGTGGACCGACTCCAGTGCGGCGTACGAAGTCGTCGATGAGGCAGATGCGCTGCGGTGGACGAGTGCGCCGATGTAAAGGGGAGCACGAAGGCTGCGGTGCCGTGGAGAAGTCTATTTTGCGGTGGTGATAGAAAATGGGGAGTATTCAGGTGTACTACTCTGGGTGCCGGGGTGGGGTTGGCTAGATAGGGTGAACCTGAAGTTACGAAAACAGCCCCCTACCAAGCGTCATCCGTAGGCCTGTTCCGAAGGCTATGATGGTAACTTCCCACTGCTCGAATCAGGGTCGCGGGAGATTTTCCTGCCGACCTCAAAATTTTGTGACACTGGACTCCCCGTGCGGCGTGTTGAGTGATTCGGCTAAGCAACTAGCGAGTAGTAGTAATAAACTCTGCATATTAGGTTTGACCGAAGTCAAACTTCCTAAAGTTTGACCAAGTTTATAGAAAAATATAAACATTTACCATAACAAATATGTATGATGTGAAACTACATTCAATAATGAATCTAATGGTATTTATTTGTTATTGTATATGTTAATATTTTTTGTTATAAGCTTTCTGAGAGTTTACAAAACTTGACTTTGACCAATGCTAATACGCGGACTTAAATAAAAACGGAGGGAGTACACATTTGTTTTCTTAGTTTGTAGTGAACTAATCATTTGTTGAAATTGTGAAATAAATATATTAGGCTATTGACTTCGAATGTAAGGGTCTATACAATTCAATAGTTACAATCATTGTTGAATCCCAAGATGTATACAAGGTCTATAGTACTTCACAACATGCTCAAACTCACACACACACACACACACACACACACAGACACACACACACACAAAGTAAACTAGAAGACCGTTCTCTCATGTATACACAACGTATCGGCATCTGTCTGTGTCTCACTCATGCATGATCATTTGCACATTCACACCTCTCTATGTCTGTGTCACACGCACACCGTCTCCACATTGCCCTTCCGCCACAACACACATATGGACACATACACACGTTCTCTCTCAGTCACACACACAAAATCAGTATTAAAAAAAACTAGGGCGCACCTAAAACGTCCAAATCCAAATAAACACGAACTGGAGCTAAATTCAAATATATGGAAATATTGCAGCGTCAAGAACTTTCACAGGAAAAAAAGTTGAGTAATATTCGAGGATTGTTTTCACACACACAAAAAGGTTCGGTGGATGTCCTTCGAGCGCGACACGGTGACGCACCGTTCGATAGACCGCGCGGCCGCGGTTCATGCGCTTGCACAGGATTCCATATCGTGGCTGTGGTACTAACTAATAAAAGCGCTGCCTAAGTCTAATGTTTAAGTGTACTAGTACGGTTTTCTTTTAAGTTTGACCAACCTTATATATAAAACTAAAGTAAGCTCCCACACGCGCACTCATCAATATGCCGCCGCCGCCGTTGCGCATGCCGGCGCCCGCCTGCTCCGGCCAACAATTTCTCGCCCATCACCGCCGTGTCGCCGCCATCCTTGTGCCATGAAGCCGAAGGCTCGCCCGCTCACGTCGTCTGCAGTCCCTCCTCGCGATGCCGCCGCGCTGCCAAGCACGCGAGCAGCTGGTGGAGCCGCGTCTATGCACGCAGCGTACGAAGAGGAGGATGAGTGCGTGCTCCTGCACGCCGGCGAGGAGGAACTAGCGTGTCATTGTCGTCTCCGCCCGCGCGGAGGAGGCGCGCATGGTGGCTGTCGCGGCGGAAGCCGGTCGCGCGCGCGTCGAGCCCGCAAACCGGGTGCGGACGCGGAATCTACCTTCGAGACCTTGAATGCCACGTGGATCCTGCAATCTGAAGGAGCAATTTGGGTCAGTCGACTCATGTGAGCCGTTTGATGCAACATGGATGGCTAGAAGGGCTTCTTCCACCTCTTCTGCCGTCTTCTTCCTTCGCTCCGTCAAACTTCTTTCACAAATCGACTGACCCAAATTATACTACTAGTACGAACGTATTAAGTACAGTAGGAACACGAAGATACGAGCAGTAGTACCAACTGCAAGAAGAACAGTAGTAAGACATAGTACTAGTACTACTGTACGTACTAAAGAGTTCAAATAACGAGAAAGAACATAAACATAGTTCTGCTGGGGCCTCAGCACAACACACCCTTGAAAATAAACTAAGCAACTAGTCCGCTTGACACTGCAGTAGAACCAGCATGAGCGACGGCACTGCCACCTACTCGGTGTCCGAGTCCACGTATAATATGATGCAATAATGGCTATATTCATGGCACGAGGAATATGGTGCAAAGAGGTAAGGCAAGCATGCTTCACAAGAAATATGTCAAAATCTCCAATCATATGTGAGAATGCTATGGGGGCAAACTCATAAGCAAGACTAATAGCATTGTTGCACTCAATACATGGCAAATCATCTAGCATGAGGGAGGCAACATATGGAGAGATATGACAAGAAGCAATAACAATCATGTGCAAAGCATGTAGATAGTTGTCATCAACCGCATGAAGTGAGCAAGTATAAATCATTGGTGATGCAACAAGGCAAGCAATAATAATCAAGTCGTGCAAACTAGTGGAGCGAAGATGCAACACACTAGAGGGAATCATGGCAATCATGTCATGTGAGTAAAGAATAGGCATAGGCAATGTACATGACATATCGCAAGCACGAACACAAATCAAGATCATAGTATCATCATAGGCATGGGTCACAAACCAAACATGGCAATAACAAGCACTATCTCCACCAAGCTTGCAAATACACATACAAGTATGAGAATCAATCATCATGTGTAAAGCAAAGCATGGGTCACAAATGCATGGCAAAAGCATAGGAATAAGCATATCATGCAAAGTGAACATGGCAAGATGGGCATATGATATGTAATGGACAATAACCCATAACCATGTGATGAGGACATCAATACCATTGTTACACCCACAGCCCCTGCTGCTATACATACTGGACCAATTACTAGAGCTCGCGCACGCCAATTAAATTACCATGTACTTTCGTTTCTCGGTAATGATTCTAATGTTCATGAGAATATGATGCTGCCTAAATTGGATACATTTGTTTTGCTTACAAATGAAGGGCCTAGCTTTGAGAAGGATGAACATTGGAGCAAGAACAAGCATGGAGATGATGGCATGCGCATGGGGAACAAGAACGGAGTTACAAGTGATGATTTCAGGACGTTGAAGCCACCATAATGCGTGCATGAAGCCTTGGACGAAATATACAAGATGCTACTTCATAACTTTCGTCCAGAGGCTATTCTAGGTGCTGCGTCACCTTATTATTGGGCCAGGCCCATGTAATTTCGAAATACTTGAGTATAGGCTGTTTTTAGAGTCCGTATGTGTGGGGAAACAAGAGATAGGGTTGGTTTCGGACCCCTTCCCCAAGGGCCAAGAAATTCCCCCCTCTTCCTCCATATATACAGCCCTTAGGGCGTCGTTTAGACTTTGGGTTTAGTTTAGATTAAAAGTTCGCCATAGCTGCAACTTCCGTACTTCGTTTGTGTTCAACGACCAGACAAAGGCGTGAAGAACCCCACCTTGATCAATAAAGCTTTCATCTTATATTCGCAATATCCAGATTGCAATCTCAGTTTCTTGCTTGTTCTTCGTTTGCTCGCAGGAAACAGACCCTCGTGGTCAGGTTGATCGTGCTCCGGCGTGGTCAATAACCTCTCGGAGTTGGTTTAGCGATTGCTAAGGCGCGACGTCATCGCACGTTTGTAGTCGGATCGTCAAAGTCGACTTCCACCAAAGCGATATCCATCATCTCATCGAAAGACGGGACACCTTTGCCGCTATCAAGTGGTATCAGATTTCCAGGTTGCTCTGTGAGATTTTACAGTTTTTCGTAGTTTAGATCGAGTTTGTTCTTCATACCTATAGTCCACGAAAAAGCCAAAAAAAATAGGGTTAGTTCATCCTATCCGAACCAATCTAAGCCTTTGCATAATCTTTTCTGTGTTTGCTTTGTTGAATTTGCTGTTGCATCGTCGTCTCAAGTTGCTGGTCTTAGCGTCCAGTCCTTTAGAGTTTCGAGTTCTGTTCACAGGTTGGCACGTCGCCGCTGCCATATACCACCACCACATATTCACCGCCAATCCGAGTCCATATACGCCACCACATATCCGCCGCCATCACGCCAATCTGAGTACACCTGCAACATATATCCGCCACCAGTCCGAGTTCCACCAGATTCATCTCCACCACCAGTCCGAGTTCCACCAGATTCATCTCCGCCACCAGTCCTAGTCCAAGTCCAGTATTTTGTTACTCTGTTTAGGATTTCCAGATCACGCCATACTCCGAGTCGTGACAGAGAAGGACTCCCAAACTTCTGTGTTACCCGAAGTGATGAGGACATCAATACCATTGTTACACCCACAGCCCCTGCTGCTATACATACTGGAGCAATTACTAGAGCTCGCGCACGCCAATTAAATTACCAGGTACTTTCGTTTCTTGGTAATGATTCTAAAGTTCATGAGAATATGATGCTGCCTAAATTGGATACATTTGTTTTGCTTACAAATGAAGGGCCTAGCTTTGAGAAGGATGAACATTGGAGCAAGAACAAGCATGGAGATGATGGCATGCGCATGGGGGACAAGAACGGAGTTACAAGTGATGATTTCAGGACGTTGAAGCCACCATAATGCGTGCATGAAGCCTTGGACGAAATATACAAGATGCTACTTCATAACTTTCGTCCAGAGGCTACTCTAGGTGCTGCGTCACCTTATTATTGGGCCAGGCCCATGTAATTTCGAAATACTTGAGTATAGGCTATTTTTAGAGTCCGTATGTGTGGGGAAACAAGAGATAGGGTTGGTTTCGGACCCCTTCCCCAAGGGCCACGAAATTCCCCCCTCTTCCTCCATATATACAGCCCTTAGGGCGTCGTTTAGACTTTGGGTTTTGTTTAGATTAAAAGTTCGCCATAGCTGCAACTTCGCGTACTTCGTTTGTGTTCAACGACCAGACAAAGGCATCACAGAACCCCACCTTGATCAATAAAGCTTTCATCTTATATTCGCAATATCCAGATTGCAATCTCAGTTTCTTGCTTGTTCTTCGTTTGCTCGCAGGAAACAGACCCTCGTGGTCAGGTTGATCGTGCTCCGGCGTGGTCAATAACCTCTCGGAGTTGGTTTAGCGATTGCTAAGGCACGACGTCCTCGCACGTTCGTAGTCGGATCGTCAAAGTCGACTTCCATCAAAGCGATATCCATCTCATCGAAAGACGGGACACCTTTGCCTCTATCACGCAGTCGAAAAATAGTTCCAGTTTCAAAAAAAAACTAAGTCTGGAAAATTCTGGCTAGGCAGTTTTTAGACCATTTGTAGACTTTTTTCGAAAAAAATTGTTGCGGAGCAAAAAAAAGAGGAAAGAAAGTGCAAAAAAAAGTGAAAAAAAATTCAGAGTGTGCTCCTCCCTTGTTTACGTGCAGCGCCGTAATTTTGTTAGTGTTCTAGGCTCGCGTCTCTAGCACGGTCTAGCCTAGGACCATCACAGTACCGTCGTTGAGCGTTTATTCAACTTTGCATATCTGAATTGATTATTGCTGACCCTTTTTGCTACCATATTATAAGCCTTCCCAGCTCCACATACATCTACATCGTGCGTTTGACTCTCCCTCGTACCGCTCTATCCAAGCTTGGAGAGTTTTGACTACAACGGTTGCCGATCACCACGTGCTGCTGGGTAAGAACTGGTAAGAATTTGAGATTCGCTTGAAGGATTTGTGACACACCACCATCACCACCACTTCCTAGTAGTCTGTAGGATCTTATTCTTTTGTTTTTCTATTGCTGCTAACCATGGCAGGATCACAAGCCGATGAGACTGATTGGGAGAACATGACGAACAAGGGGTTGCATGATAAATTTCAGCAAATGATGAGTGGCCAGGTGGGAGATGTGCTAAACAGATTTGAAGAGGCTATGGAGAAGATAGATGCCGTGGAGAAGTCGTTCGAGACAAAGCTGGATAACAGGTTTACTGAATTACTCAAGCGTCTTCCCCAACCACCACCGGCTGCACATGTCGCACCTCTACAACAACAACAACCACATCTCCAACGCTTCCTTCCAAATCAAGTGGGACGAGCACAGCGCGTTCCAATTGAGACTGTTCAAAATTCGGGTGCCGCTGCACCTACTGTTGATGCTTCTTTGGCTCCTGCTACTGCGGCGGCTGAGGAGGATGACGATTATGCGGGCGATTATGAGGATGAGGTTGATCAAAATCAGAACTACGTGCAGCCACCAGCACCACCACCAGCAGGTCGACCTCAGGTATATATTCGCAACGGTAGGCCGGCACCACCACCTCAGGTACGAGATCATGACCATCTCCCAAAACCGAAATTGAATATTCCACCATTTGAGGGTAGATATGTTCCTGATATATATCTTACTTGGGAGTTAGAAACTGAACAACGATTTACATGTTTATAATATCCTGAGGAGAGACGTGTTCCTGCTACTGTTTGTGCTTTCACTAGCTTTGCATGTGTTTGGTGGTCTGAACATTGTAGATTATATCCTCTTCCAGCTACTTGGGCTGCTTTGAAAACTGCTATGCGTACTCGTTGGGTTCCACCATATTATCAACGTGAATTGCTTCAAAAACTGCAGCGTTTACGACAAGGAAAAAATTCTGTAGAAGAATATTATCAGGAATTACAAACTGGCATGATTAGATGTGGTATTGTTGAGGAGAATGAAGCTATGCTTGCACGTTTTATGGGTGGTTTAAATAGAGAGATTCAGACCATTCTAGAATATAAGGAGTATAATAATATCACTCGTTTATTCCATCTTGCTTGTAAAGCTGAACGTGAAGTGCAGGATCGACAAGTATTAGCGCGAACTAACTTTTCTGCAGGTCGACCTTCATCATGGACACCGCGTGCATCTTCTACTTCCACTGCACCAGCACCTCCATCAGGTTCCACCTCCAGCCGTGATACAAGAAAGCAGGCACAACCTCCACTATCTGCCAAGAGCGCACCTGCCGGGCCTGCACAGAGCTCTTCTTCTTCCGTGGCATCGACAGGGCACACAAGTGATATTATTTGTCGTCGTTGTAAGGGAAGAGGACATTATGCGAGAGAATGCAAATCTCAGCGTGTAATGATTGCTACTGAGGATGGTGGGTATGAGTCCGCTAGTGACTATGATGAGGAGACTTTGGCTCTTATTACACATGAAGAACATGGTGGAGATGATTCTGAAAATGAGACGCAATACATGGCTCCTGAAGACGCTGACAGGTATGAATGTTTAGTTGCTCAACGTGTTTTGAGTGTGCAGGTCACACAAGCAGAGCAAAATCAGAGGCATAATTTGTTCCATACAAAGGGAGTTGTGAAGGAACGTTCTGTTCGCGTCATCATAGATGGAGGGAGCTGTAACAACTTGGCTAGCATGGAGATGGTGGAGAAGCTATCTCTCACCACAAGACCACATCCACATCCTTACCACATCCAATGGTTCAACAACAGCGGCAAGGTTAAGGTAACACGTACTGTTCGTGTGCATTTTAGTATCTCTACATATGCTGATTATGTTGATTGTGATGTGGTACCCATGCAAGCATGTTCCTTATTACTTGGTAGACCATGGCAATTTGATAAAAATTATGTACCATGGTAGAAACAATCAGTATACTCTTGTTCATAAGGATAAAAATATTACTTTGCTTCCTATGACTCCTGATTCCGTTTTGAAAGATGACATTAATAGAGCTAATAAAGCAAAACAGGAGAAAAATAAGAGTGAAAATCAGATTGTGGCAAAAGAATTTGAGCAACAATTGAAACCTAATAATAAACCATCTAGTGTTGTTGCTGAAATTAAATTGAAAAGTGCATGTTTACTTGCCACAAAATCTGATATGGATGAGCTAGATTTCAGCAAATCATGTTTTCTATGCTTTTGTGTGCAAAGAGGCATTATTTTCATTCGAGGACGTGTCTTCCTCTTTGCCCCCTACTGTCACTAACATTTTGCAGGAGTTCGCTGACGTCTTCCCACAAGACGTGCCACCGGGATTACCACCTATTCGAGGGATTGAGCATCAAATTGACTTAATTCCCGGTGCATCGCTACCCAACCGTGCACCATACCGTACCAATCCAGAGGAGACGAAGGAGATTATGCGTCAAGTACAGGAGCTGCTCGACAAAGGTTATATACGCGAATCTCTTAGTCCTTGTGTTGTTCCTATTATACTAGTGCCTAAAAAGGATGGTACGTCGCGTATGTGTGTTGATTGTAGAGGCATTAATAATATTACTATTCGTTATCGTCATCCTATTCCTAGGCTAGATGATATGCTTGATGGATTGAGTGGCTCTACAATATTCTCCAAAGTTGATTTGCATAGTGGATACCATCAAATTCATATGAAATTGGGAGATGAATGGAAAACTGCATTTAAAACTAAGTTTGGTTTATATGAGTGGTTAGTCATGCCTTTTGGGTTAACTAATGCACCTAGTACTTTCATGAGACTAATGAACGAAGTTTTACGTGCTTTCATTTGACGATTTGTGGTAGCCTATTTTGATGATATACTGATTTATAGCAAATCTTTGGAAGAACATTTGGAACATTTACGTGCTGTTTTTATTGCTCTACGTGATGCACGTTTGTTTGGTAACCTTGGGAAGTGCACCTTTTGCACCGACCGAGTATCTTTTCTTGGTTATGTTGTTACTCCACAGGGAATTGAAGTTGATAAAGCCAAGATTGAAGCTATTGAGAGTTGGTCGCAGCCCAAAATGGTCACACAAGTGCGGAGTTTTCTTGGACTCGCTGGTTTCTATAGGCATTTTGTGAGAGATTTTAGCACCATTGCTGCACCTCTCAACGAGCTTACAAAGAAGGATGTGCCTTTTGTTTGGGGTACCGCACAGGAAGAAGCCTTCACGGTATTGAAAGATAAGTTGACACATGCTCCTTTACTCCAACTTCCAGATTTTAATAAGACTTTTGAGCTTGAATGTGATGCTAGTGGAATTGGATTAGGAGGTGTGTTATTACAAGATGGTAAACCTGTTGCATACTTTTCTGAAAAATTGAGTGGGCCTAGTCTGAATTATTCTACTTATGATAAAGAACTATATGCTCTTGTTCGGACTTTAGAAACATGGCAACATTATTTATGGCCCAAAGAATTTCTTATATATTCTGATCATGAATCTTTGAAACATATTAAAAGTCAAGCTAAACTGAATCGTAGACATGCTAAATGGGTTGAATTCATTGAAACTTTCCCTTATGTCATTAAACACAAGTAGGGTAAAGAAAATGTTATTGCTGATGCATTGTCTCGTTGCTATACTATGCTTTCACAACTTGACTTCAAAATATTTGGTTTGGAGACCATCAAAAGATCAATATGTGCATGATGCTGATTTTAAAGATGTTTTGCAGAATTGTAAAGAAGGAAGAACCTGGAACAAGTTTGTCGTTAATGATGGATTTGTGTTCCGTGCTAACAAGCTATGCATTCCAGCTAGCTCTCTTCGTCTTTTGTTGTTGCAGGAGGCGCATGGAGGAGGATTAATGGGACACTTTGGCGTGAAGAAGACGGAGGACGTACTTGCTACACATTTCTTTTGGCCAAAGATGAGACGGGATGTTGAGCGTTTTGTTGCTCGCTGCACTACATGTAAAAAAGCTAAGTCACGAATCAATCCTCATGGTTTATATATGCCTTTGCCTGTACCTAGTGTTCCTTCGGAGGATATATCTATGGATTTTGTTTTAGGTTTACCTCGAACAAAGAAGGGGAGGGTAGCATATTTGTTGTCGTGGATAGATTCTCAAAAATGGCACACTTTATACCATGTCATAAAAGCGATGATGCTGTTAATGTTGCTGATTTGTTCTTCCGTGAAATTATTCGTTTGCATGGTGTGCCAAATACTATTGTTTCAGATCGTGATACTAAATTTCTTAGCCACTTTTGGAGATGTTTATGGGCTAAGTTGGGGACTAAACTGCTTTTTAGTACTACTTGTCACCCCCAAACTGATGGACAAACTGAAGTAGTCAATAGAATATTGTCTACTATGCTTAGGGCTGTCTTGAAGAATAATAAGAAAATGTGGGAAGAATGCTTGCCTCATATTGAGTTTGCTTATAATCGTTCATTGCATTCTACTACTAAGATGTGCCCTTTTGAAATTGTGTATGGTTTCCTACCTCGTGCACCTATTGATTTGTTGCCTCTTCCATCTTCGGAGAAGGTTAATTTTGATGCTAAACAACATGCTGAATTGATCTTAAAAATGCATGAGTTAACTAAGGAAAACATTGAGCGTATGAATGCTAAATATAAACTTGCTGGAGATAAGGGTAGAAAACATGTTGTGTTTGCACCTGGAGATCTTGTTTGGTTACATTTGCGCAAGGATAGATTTCCTTATTTGCGCAAATCAAAGCTAATGCCACGTGCTGATGGTCCTTTTAAGGTGTTAGAGAAAATAAATGATAATGCATATAAACTTGAGCTGCCTGCAGATTTTGGGGTTAGTCCCACTTTTAACATTGCAGATTTGAAGCCTTATTTGGGTGAGGGAGATGAGCTTCCGTCGAGGACGACTTCATTTCAAGAAGGGGAGGATGATGAGGACATCAATACCATTGTTACACCCACAGCCCCTGCTGCTATACATACTGGACCAATTACTAGAGCTCGCGCACGCCAATTAAATTACCAGGTACTTTCGTTTCTTGGTAATGATTCTAATGTTCATGAGAATATGATGCTGCCTAAATTGGATACATTTGTTTTGCTTACAAATGAAGGGCCTAGCTTTGAGAAGGATGAACATTGGAGCAAGAACAAGCATGGAGATGATGGCATGCGCATGGTGGACAAGAACGGAGTTACAAGTGATGATTTCAGGACGTTGAAGCCACCATAATGCGTGCATGAAGCCTTGGACGAAATATACAAGATGCTACTTCATAACTTTCGTCCAAAGGCTATTCTAGGTGCTGCGTCACCTTATTATTGTGCCAGGCCCATGTAATTTGGAAATACTTGAGTATAGGCTATTTTTAGAGTCCGTATGTGTGGGGAAACAAGAGATAGGGTTGGTTTCGGACCCCTTCCCCAAGGGCCACGAAATTCCCCCCTCTTCCTCCATATATACAGCCCTTAGGGCGTCGTTTAGACTTTGGGTTTTGTTTAGATTAAAAGTTCGCCATAGCTGCAACTTCGCGTACTTCGTTTGTGTTCAACGACCAGACAAAGGCGTCACAGAACCCCACCTTGATCAATAAAGCTTTCATCTTATATTCGCAATATCCAGATTGCAATCTCAGTTTCTTGCTTCTTCTTCGTTTGCTCGCAGGAAACAGACCCTCGTGCTCAGGTTGATCGTGCTCCGGCGTGGTCAATAACCTCTCGAAGTTGGTTTAGCGATTGCTAAGGCGCGACGTCCTCGCACGTTCGTAGCCGGATCGTCAAAGTCGACTTCCATCAAAGCGATATCCATCATCTCATCGAAAGACGGGACACCTTTGCCTCTATCAACAAAGAAGGGGAGGGATAGCATATTTGTTGTCGTGGATAGATTCTCAAAAATGGCACACTTCATACCATGTCATAAAAGCGATGATGCTTTTAATGTTGCTGGTATGTTCTTCCGTGAAATTACTCGTTTGCATGGTGTGCCAAATACTATTGTTTCAGATCGTGATACTAAATTTCTTAGCCACTTTTGGATATGTTTATGGGCTAAGTTGGGGACTAAACTGCTTTTTAGTACAACTTGTCACCCCCAAACTGATGGGCAAACTGAAGTAGTCAATAGAACATTGTCTACTATGCTTAGGGCTGTTTTGAAGAATAATAAGAAAATGTGGGAAGAATGCTTGCCTCATATTGAGTTTGCTTATAATCGTTCATTGCATTCTACTACTAAGATGTGCCCTTTTGAAATTGTGTATGGTTTCCTACCTCGTGCACCTATTGATTTGTTGCCTCTTCCATCTTCGGAGAAGGTTAATTTTGATGCTAAACAACGTGCTGAATTGATCTTAAAAATGCATGAGTTAACTAAGGAAAACATTGAGCTTGTGAATGCTAAATATAAACTTGCTGGAGATAAGGGTAGAAAACATGTTGTGTTTGCACCTGGAGATCTTGTTTGGTTACATTTGCGTAAGGATAGATTTCCTGATTTGCGCAAATCAAAGCTAATGCCACGTGCTGATGGTCCTTTTAAGGTGTTAGAGAAAATAAATGATAATGCATATAAACTTGAGCTGCCTGCAGATTTTGGGGTTAGTCCCACTTTTAACATTGCAGATTTGAAGCCTTATTTGGGTGAGGGAGATGAGCTTCCGTCGAGGACGACTTCATTTCAAGAAGGGGAGGATGATGGGGACATCAATACCATTGTTACACCCACAGCCCCTGCTGCTATACATACTGGACCAATTACTAGAGCTCGCGCACGCCAATTAGATTACCAGGTACTTTCGTTTCTTGGTAATGATTCTAATGTTCATGAGAATATGATGCTTCCTAAATTGGATACATTTGTTTTGCTTACAAATGAAGGGCCTAGCTTTGAGAAGGATCAACATCGGAGCAAGAACAAGCATGGAGATGATGGCATGCGCATGGGGGACAAGAACGGAGTTACAAGTGATGAGTTCGGGACGTTGAAGCCACCATAATTCGTGCATGAAGCCTTGGACGAAATATACAAGATGCTACTTCATAACTTTCGTCCAGAGGCTATTCTAGGTGCTGCGTCACCTTATTATTGGGCCAGGCCCATGTAATTTCGAAATACTCGAGTATAGGCTGCTTTTAGACTCCGTATGTGTGGGGAAAAAAGAGATAGGGTTGGTTTTGGACCCCTTCCCCAAGGGCCACGAAATTCCCCCCTCTTCCTCCATATATACAGCCCTTAGGGCGTCGTTTAGACTTTGGATTTTGTTTAGATTAAAAGTTCGCCATAGCTGCAACTTCGCGTACTTCGTTTGTGTTCAACGACCAGACAAAGGCGTCACAGAACCCCACCTTGATCAATAAAGTTTTCATCTTATATTCGCAATATCCAGATTGCAATCTTAGTTTCTTGCTTGTTCTTCGTTTGCTCGCAGGAAACAGACCCTCGTGGTCAGGTTGATCGTGCTCCGGCCTGGTCAATAACCTCTCAGAGTTGGTTTAGCGATTGCTAAGGCGCGACGTCATCGCACGTTCGTAGTCGGATCGTCAAAGTCGACTTCCACCAAAGCGATATCCATCATCTCATCGAAAGACGGGACACCTTTGCCGCTATCAGCTAATCTTTGACAATTGAAGATTGTTGATCAACTTCGAGATGCTCAACGCTTTCATCTTCAGGTCACGCATAGCAAACCTGTCATAGTCCCCCGATGCAAGAGACGCTGATAGAGGCAAAGGTGTCCCATCTTTCGATGAGATGATGGATATCGCTTTGATGGAAGTCGACTTTGATGATCCGACTACGAACGTGCGAGGACGTCGCGCCTTAGCAATCGCTAAACCAACTCCGAGAGGTTATTGACCACGCCGGAGCACGATCAACCTGACCATGAAGGTCTGTTTCCTGCGAGCAAACAAAGAACAAGCAAGAAACTGAGATTGCAATCTAGATATTGCGAATAGAAGGTGAAAGCTTTATTGATCAAGGTGGGGTTCTGTGACGCCTTTGTCTAGTCATTGAACACAAACGAAGTATGTGAAGTTGCAGCTATGGCGAACTTTTAATCTAAACAAAACCGAAAGTCTAAACGACGCCCTAAGGGCTGTATATATGGAGGAAGAGGGGGGAATTTCGTGGCCCTTGGGGAAGGGGTCCGAAACCAACCCTATCTCTTGTTTCCCCACACATACGGACTCTAAAAATAGCCTATACTCAAGTATTTCCAAATTACATGGGCCTGGCCCAATAATAAGGTGACGCAGCACCTAGAATAGCCTCTGGACGAAAGTTATGAAGTAGCATCTTGTATATTTCGTCCAAGGCTTCATGCACGCATTATGGTGGCTTCAACGTCCTGAAATCATCACTTGTAACTCCGTTCTTGTCCCCCATGCGCATGCCATCATCTCCATGCTTGTTCTTGCTCCAGTGTTCATCCTTCTCAAAGCTAGGCCCTTCATTTGTAAGCAAAACAAATGTATCCAATTTAGGCAGCATCATATTCTCATGAACATTAGAATCATTACCAAGAAATGAAAGTACCTGGTAATTTAATTGGCGTGCGCGAGCTCTAGTAATTGGTCCAGTATGTATAGCAGCAGGGGCTGTGGGTGTAACAATGGTATTGATGTCCTCATCATCCTCCCCTTCTTGAAATGAAGTCGTCCTCGACGGAAGCTCATCTCCCTCACCCAAATAAGGCTTCAAATATGCAATGTTAAAAGTGGGACTAACCCCAAAATCTGCAGGCAGCTCAAGTTTATATGCATTATCATTTATTTTCTCTAACACCTTAAAAGGACCATCAACACGTGGCATTAGCTTTGATTTGCGCAAATCAGGAAATCTATCCTTACGCAAATGTAACCAAACAAGATCTCCAGGTGCAAACACAACATGTTTTCTACCCTTATCTCCAGCAAGTTTATATTTAGCATTCATACGCTCAATGTTTTCCTTAGTTAACTCATGCATTTTTAAGATCAATTCAGCACGTTGTTTAGCATCAAAATTAACCTTCTCCGAAGATGGAAGAGGCAACAAATCAATAGGTGCACGAGGTAGGAAACCATACACAATTTCAAAAGGGCACATCTTAGTAGTAGAATGCAATGAACGATTATAAGCAAACTCAATATGAGGCAAGTATTCTTCCCACATTTTCTTATTATTCTTCAAAACAGCCCTAAGCATAGTAGACAATATTCTATTGACTACTTCAGTTTGTCCATCAGTTTGGGGGTGACAAGTAGTACTAAAAAGCAGTTTAGTCCCCAACTTAGCCCATAAACATCTCCAAAAGTGGCTAAGAAATTTAGTATCACGATCTGAAAAATAGTATTTGGCACACCATGCAAAAGAATAATTTCACGGAAGAACAAATCAGCAACATTAACAGCATCATCGCTTTTATGACATGGTATAAAGTGTGCCATTTTTGAGAATCTATCCACGACAACAAATATGCTATCCCTCCCCTTCTTTGTTCGAGGTAAACCTAAAACAAAGTCCATAGATATATCCTCCGAAGGAACACTAGGTACAGGCAAAGGCATATATAAACCATGAGGATTGATTCGTGACTTAGCTTTTTGACATGTAGTGCAGCGAGCAACAAAACGCTCAACATCCCGTCTCATTTTTGGCCAAAAGAAATGTGTAGCAAGTACGTCCTCCGTCTTCTTCACGCCAAAGTGTCCCATTAATCCTCCTCCATGCGCCTCCTGCAACAACAAAAGACGAAGAGAGCTAGCTGGAATGCATAGCTTGTTAGCACGGAACACAAATCCATCATTAACGACAAACTTGTTCCAGGTTCTTCCTTCTTTACAATTCTGCAAAACATCTTTAAAATCAGCATCATGCACATATTGATCTTTGATGGTCTCCAAAACAAATATTTTGAAGTCAAGTTGTGAAAGCATAGTATAGCGATGAGACAATGCATCAGCAATAACATTTTCTTTAGCCTTCTTGTGTTTAATGACATCAGGGAAAGTTTCAATGAATTCAACCCATTTAGCATGTCTACGATTCAGTTTAGCTTGACTTTTAATATGTTTCAAAGATTCATGCTCAGAATGTATAACAAATTCTTTGGGCCATAAATAATGTTGCCATGTTTCAGAGTACGAACAAGAGCATATAGTTCTTTATCATAAGTAGAATAATTCAGACTAGGCCCACTCAATTTTTCAGAAAAGTATGCAACAGGTTTACCATCTTGTAATAACACACCTCCTAATCCAATTCCACTAGCATCACATTCAAGCTCAAAAGTCTTATTAAAATCAGGAAGTTGGAGTAAAGGAGCATGTGTCAACTTATCTTTCAATACTGTGAAGGCTTCTTCCTGTGCGGTACCCCAAACAAAGGGCACATCCTTCTTTGTAAGCTCGTTGAGAGGTGCAGCAATGGTGCTGAAATCTCTCACAAAACGCCTATAGAAACCAGCGAGTCCAAGAAAACTCCGCACTTGTGTGACCGTTTTGGGCTGCGGCCAACTCTCAATAGCTTCAATCTTGGCTTTATCAACTTCAGTTCCCTATGGAGTAACAGCCAAGAAAAGATACTCGGTCGGTGCAAAAGGTGCACTTCCCAAGGTTACCAAACCAATGTGCATCACGTAGAGCAATAAAAACAGCACGTAAATGTTCCAAATGTTCTTCCAAAGATTTGCTATAAATCAGTATATCATCAAAATAGACTACCACAAATCGTCCAATGAAAGCACGTAAAACTTCATTCATTAGTCTCATGAAAGTACTAGGTGCATTAGTTAACCCAAAAGGCATGACTAACCACTCATATAAACCAAACTTAGTTTTAAATGCAGTTTTCCATTCATCTCCCAATTTCATACGAATTTGATGGTATCCACTACGCAAATCAACTTTGGAGAATATTGTAGAGCCACTCAATTCATCAAGCATATCATCTAGCCTAGGAATAGGATGATGATAACGAATCGTAATATTATTAATGCCTCTACAATCAACACACATACGCGACGTACCATCCTTTTTAGGCACTAGTATAATAGGAACAACACAAGGACTAAGAGATTCGCATATATAACCTTTGTCGAGCAGTACTGTACTTGACGCATAATCTCCTTCGTCTCCTCTGGATTGGTACGGTATGGTGCAAGGTTGGGTAGCGATGCACCGGGAATTAAGTCAATTTGATGCTCAATCCCTCGAATAGGTGGTAATCCCGGTGGCACGTCTTGTGGGAAGACGTCAGCGAACTCCTGCAAAATGTTAGTGACAGCAGGGGGCAAAGAGGAAGGCACGTCCTCGAATGAAAATAATGCCTCTTTGCACATAAAAGCATAGCAAACAGATTTGCTGAAATCTAGCTCATCAATATCAGACTTTGTGGCAAGTAAACATGCCGTTTTCAATTAAATTTCAGAAACAACACTAGATGGTTTATTATTAGGTTTCATTTGTTGCTCAAATTCTTTTGCCACAATATGATTTTCACTCTTATTTTTCTCCTGTTTTGCTTTATTAACTCAATTAATGTCATCTTTCAAAATGGAATCAGGAGTCATAGGAAGCAAAGTAATATTTTTATCCTTATGAACAAGAGTATACTGATTGTTTCTACCATGGTGTACAGAATTTTTATCAAATTGCCATGGTCTACCAAGTAATAAGGAACATGCTTGCATGGGTACCACATCACAATCAACATAATCAGGATATGTAGAGATACTAAAATGCACACGAACAGTACGTGTTACCAACCTTGCCGCTGTTGTTGAACCATTGGATGTAGTAAGGATGTGGATGTGGTCTTGTGGTGAGAGATAGCTTCTCCACCATCTCCATGCTAGCCAAGTTGTTACAGCTCCCTCCATCTATGATGACGCGAACAGAACGTTCCTTCACAACTCCCTTTGTATGGAACAAATTATGCCTCTGATTTTGCTCTGCTTGTGTGACCTGCACACTCAAAACACGTTGAGCAACTAAACATTCATACCTGTCAGCGTCTCTAGGAGCCCTGTATTGCGTCTCATTTTCAGAATCATCTCCACCATGTTCTTCACGTGTAATAAGAGCCAAAGTCTCCTCATCATAGTCACTAGCGGACTCATACCCACCATCCTCAGTAGCAATCATTACACGCTGAGATTTGCATTCTCTCGCATAATGTCCTCTTCCCTTACAACGGCGACAAATAATATCACTTGTGTGCCCTGTCGATGCCATGGAAGAAGAAGAGCTCTGTGCAGGCCCGGCAGGTGCGCTCTTGGCAAATAGTGGTGGTTGTGCTTGCTTTCTTGTATCACGAATGGAGGTGGAACCTGATGGAGGTGCTGGTGCAGTGGAAGTAGAAGATGCACGCGGTGTCCATGATGAAGGTCGACCTGCAGAAAAGTTAGTTCACGCCAATGGCTGTCGATCCTGCACTTCACGTTCAGCTTTACAAGCAAGATGGAATAAACGAGTGATATTATTATAATCCTTATACTCTAGAATGGTCTGAATCTCTTTATTTAATCCACCCATAAAACGTGCAAGCATAGCTTCATTCTCCTCAACAATACCACATCTAATCATGCCAGTTTGTAATTCCTGATAATATTCTTCTACAACATTTTTCCCTTGTCTTAAGCGCTGCAATTTTTTAAGTAATTCACGTTGATAATATGGTGGAACCCAACGAGTACGCATAGCAGTTTTCAAAGCAGGCCAAGTAGCCGGAACAGGATATAATCTACAATGTTCAGACCACCAAACACATGCAAAGCTAGTGAAAGCACAAACAGCAACAGGAACACGTCTCTCCTCAGGATATTGTAAACATGTAAATCGTTGTTCAGTTTCTAACTCCCAAGTAAGATATATATCAGGAACATATCTACCCTCAAATGGTGGAATATTCAATTTCAGTTTAGGGAGATGGTCATGATCTCGTACCTGAGGTGGTGGTGCCGGCCTACCGTTGCGAATATATACCTGAGGTTGACCTGCTGGTGGTGGTGCTGGTGGCTGCACGTAGTTCTGATTTTGATCAACCTCATCCTCATAATCGCCCGCATAATCGTCATCCTCCTTAGCCGCCGCGGTAGCAGGAGCCAAAGAAGGATCAACAGTAGGTGCAGCAGCACCCGAATTTTGACCAGTCTCAATTGGAACGCGCTGTGCTCGTCCCACTTGATTTGGAAGGCGGCGTTGGAGATGTGGTTGTTGTTGTTGTAGAGGTGCGACATGTACAGCCGGTGGTGGTTGGGGAAGACGCTTGAGTAATTCAGTAAACTTGTTATCCTGCTTTGTCTCGAACGACTTCTCCACGGCATCTATCTTCTCCATAGCCTCTTCAAATCTGTTTAGCACATCTCCCACCTGTGATAGGGGCGAGGGTGTCCCGATCTTTCGATGAGATGATAACTATCGATTTGGTGGAGACGACTTTGACGATCCGACTACAAACGTGCACGACGTTGCGCCTTATCAATCGCTAAACCAATCTCCTGAGGTTACTGACGATGCCGGAAGCACGATCAGCCTGACCACGAAGGTCTATTCCTGCAAACAATCGAAGAACGAGCAAGAATATGATAATGCAATCTGAATATTGCGAATATATATGAAGTATTGATAGTGGTGGGAATCCGTAAGCGGTCTTGGTCTGGTCGTTGGACACAAACGAAGTACACGAAGTTGCAATGGCTAACTTTTAACTAAGCAAATTCCAAGGAAAAAGCTACTAGATGGATCTACTTATATAGGAGCAAGGGGTGGCGGCCAAGGAGGTGGGAGGACGTCCCAAGGCAGCCTAAAACCAACCCTAGGTCGTACAAGGCTCATGGGCCCAAGTGGAGGTGATGCAACACCTTTGGACTTGTAGTTTGACTCGGATTCTGGTGCAACGTCAGATTGTTTCGACCATAACTCAATGCTCCGGACGAATTTAAAGGTGAATCCAATTGGGTTGGAAAGAGCACGAAATCTAGTTTCCAACAAAAAAAGAATCACCCAATTCGGAGTCCGTATGAAAAAGTTGTTGGCGTTTTGAGTCAGGTATGTCTGTGCAGTTCGAATCTGAATCCAGAACGTGAGAGACTTGGACTCTATCTTCTCTTGGCCCAAAAGTGACGTGAGAGGACTTTTTGAACAGAACCTAAACTTCTCCTTTTGCCTTATCTTCATATGTGGATTGTACAAATGTCCCATACACCTGCAATTAGACAAAACACAAAAGTGTGTGAAATATTTTTGTTCTGGATAACATAAATAGATTATTGAATAGTTTGCACTAGAAATCACCTGACAAATATGCATGTATGCAATATTTTTGGTCGTATCCAAGGTAGTCATGTCCTCATCATCCTCCCCTTCTTGAAAACAAAGCCGTCCTCGGCGTTGCTTAATCTGAAATGTGGCTAACAAAAGAGACAAGGTGTACATGTTGTATATGTATATGTCATCCATTTTTACTTCCCGTGGATTTTGCACATATGACACATGTATACATGAGTAACTTTCATAGTTAATAAAATATAAAGCCAAAATATTATCACAAGAAGTAGAAGGCATGAAAGTATTGCAACTCAGTTTGCACATATAAGTGAAGCTCTTATTCATATGAAAAGATCGACAATATTCATCATTAAACCATCCCAACATTGATGAACCATCACCAAGATTAGAGGTCATATCAAAATGATTAAACATTGGCACAATTATTTTCAAACATATTTGATCCAAATCTGATTTATTCCCTGATTCACTTGATTCTTTTGCATCGATAGTTAATTCAATGGGCTCACTCAAAATTGTTTGATCACATGGTAAAGTCAAATCATCAACATAGTCCTCTAAGGTAGCTGGTGTGATCAAAGTAGTGGGTAGCTCACCGCATGGTGCACTTAAATTGACAAGACATTCATCATACTCATGTGGAAGTGGAAGATTAGTACCTTTGTCATTACCTCTTATGATCAACTCAGATGAGGTAGGCACTCTCGGTGATGATGTGTCACATGGTGGAGGTGATGTAGTCCTCACAACAACGGATGTGGTTGTCATAGTATGCTTAGTAGTTGAAGGGACAACCGTATCAACTCTTGGAATGTGCATCTCGCGCTTGTTCTCCTTGTGCGCAACACGTCGTTTTATTTCCTGTTCAGCTTTGCAAGCAAGATGAAACAAATGGTCCATAGGATAACACTCTTCATGTATTAGTATCTCCTGAATGTCACGATTTAATCCTCCCCAAAATCTATCCATAAAATCTTCTTCACTTTCTTCTAAAGAGGAATGCAGCAAGGTAGTTTGTAAAGTATCATAATATTTCGTTACGGTGTCACTACCTTGTTTTAAATGTTGCAACTTTGTAATCATGTCACGAGTATAATAAGCGGGAACGAATGTATGTCGCATGGCAAGTTTCAAATCATCCCAAGTAGTAGGTATATCATTAGGGTGTAACCGACAATATTCACTCCACCAAACTACAGCATAATCAGTGAAAGAACCAACCGCAACCTTAACTTTTTTACGTACATCAAAATTATTGGAAGCAAATATATTATTTAGGTCAAACTCCCATTCAATATATAAAGCAGGTCTAAAACGGCCATTAAATGGTGGTATAGAAACATTAACCTGATCATGTGCATTTGGATGTTTGTGCACCTCTCGTGACGGTATTGGTATTTGCATAGGTGATGGCACATCTCCCACGATCGACAAACCCCATGAATTGACTCTAGATCCTGTCATGATTAGTAGAAACAAGAAACAAAATTCAAGAATAATGTTCCTATGAACTACTAGGATGTGGTGGTAAAGCGCTCACAGTAAAGCAAATATCAATATCTTACAAGTTCTTACCAAGCAGCAGGTGGTGACAGGCAACCAGCGGTGTCAAATAACTCCAAAGATTGAGTAAAGCGATTGCCAGGGGAACGTACGTATACACGGTGTAGAAATATGTGGAGCTGGGTTGGCTATATATGGTAGCAAAATATTAGCAATAATCAATTCAGAGATGCAATGTTGAATAAACGCTCAACGACGGTACTGTGCTGGTCCTAGGCTAGACCGGACTAGAGACGCGAGCCTAGAACACTAATGAGGTCACGGCGTAGCACAACTAGCATCAATGAAGGATACTAAGTAGCTCTGGACAGCAAGATATAAGTGAAGATCACAACGGCAGTAAAGATAATGATGAAAAACAACTGCCAAGCAGGATATACAACAACTCTCTCCAACTTTCCTCTTGAAAAGTTTGTGCCAATTTTCTGATAATTTTTTTCAAAGAATGCTACTAACTCAAGCTTTCCAATGCAAAAAGAATCACTCAATTCCGAGTTGATATGAGGAGTGAAAGAATTCTGAAACTGGCTTGAAAAACTGGAATAAGCTGTGTCCGCGAACTTCGGAGGGCAAAAAGACCTATTTAGAAGACGATTTTGAGGTGTCAAATATTGAACTAGTCTCTGCAACTATTTAGATGCGGCTCGTCGCTAGCTTTCATTTGAGTACTCGCGGAGTCAAAACGGACTTCGTATGAGGAAGGTATGCCTGTTTTACTAAACAGTGCACAAAACAGATTCCAATCCGAATTCAACTACGAGATTGAGTCTAGATAGATCCGAATTTTGTTTTTTTTTCTTCTCTCTTTTTTTTTCTCACACTTTTTTTCTTTCTCTTTTTTTTCTGACTTCTTTTTCTTTTTTTTTCTCTTTCTTTTTTTTTCTCTCCCTCTTTCCAAGACAAACTAGATAAGATGCAGATTGGATCAAGCGAAGATGTGAACGACCTCAACTATGATTGTGACAATGAACTATGGGTAGCACGTGGTGGAATTTGATGGATGGTGTGGTGGACAGCAGAAGGGATAACGATGCAGCGGCGACGTGACTAATGTGAACAGAACTCGAAACTCTAAACGAACTAGACCCTAAGACCAGCAACTCGACACGATGATGCAACCGATAATTCAATAATGCAAACAATGAATAGAAAATTGCAAAGGCTCAGACTGGCTTGGACAAAAGGATGAATAGATCTAACTTTTTTGTGGCTTTTTCTTGGACAATAGGTAAGAAAATAAATCTAATCTAGGGGAAACTGGAAATTCTCACCGAGCAACCTGAAAACTGATACCACTTGATAGGGGCGAGGGTGTCCCGATCTTTCGATGAGATGATAACTATCGATTTGGTGGAGACGACTTTGACGATCCGACTACAAACGTGCACGACGTTGCGCCTTATCAATCGCTAAACCAATCTCCTGAGGTTACTGACGATGCCGGAAGCACGATCAGCCTGACCACGAAGGTCTATTCCTGCAAGCAATCGAAGAACGAGCAAGAATATGATAATGCAATCTGAATATTGCGAATATATATGAAGTATTGATAGTGGTGGGAATCCGTAAGCGGTCTTGGTCTGGTCGTTGGACACAAACGAAGTACACGAAGTTGCAATGGCTAACTTTTAACTAAGCAAATTCCAAGGAAAAAGCTACTAGATGGATCTACTTATATAGGAGCAAGGGGTGGCGGCCAAGGAGGTGGGAGGACGTCCCAAGGCAGCCTAAAACCAACCCTAGGTCGTACAAGGCTCATGGGCCCAAGTGGAGGTGATGCAACACCTTTGGACTTGTAGTTTGACTCGGATTCTGGTGCAACGTCAGATTGTTTCGACCATAACTCAATGATCCGGACGAATTTAAAGGTGAATCCAATTGGGTTGGAAAGAGCACGAAATCTAGTTTCCAACAAAAAAAGAATCACCCAATTCGGAGTCTGTATGAAAAAGTTGTTGGCGTTTTGAGTCAGGTATGTCTGTGCAGTCCGAATCTGAATCCAGAACGTGAGAGACTTGGACTCTATCTTCTCTTGGCCCAAAAGTGACGTGAGAGGACTTTTTGAACAGAACCTAAACTTCTCCTTTTGCCTTATCTTCATATGTGGATTGTACAAATGTCCCATACACCTGCAATTAGACAAAACACAAAAGTGTGTGAAATATTTTTGTTCTGGATAACATAAATAGATTATTGAATAGTTTGCACTAGAAATCACCTGACAAATATGCATGTATGCAATATTTTTGGTCGTATCCAAGGTAGTCATGTCCTCATCAACCTGGCCACTCATCATTTGCTGAAATTTATCATGCAACTCCCTGTTCGTCATGTTCTCCCAATCAGTCTCACCAGCTTGTGATCCTGCCATAGTTAGCAGCAATAGAAACACAAAAGAATATGATCCTGCAGACTACTAGGAAGTGGTGGTGATGGTGGTGTGTCACAAAACCTTCAAGCGAATCTCAAATTCTTACCAGTTCTTACCCAGCAGCAGGTGGTGATCAGCAACCGTTGTAGTCAAAACTCTCAAAGCTTGGATAGAGCGATTACCAGGGAGAGTCAAACGCACGATGTAGATGTATGTGGAGCTGGGAAGGCTTATAATATGGTAGCAAAATTGGTCTGCAATAATCAATTCAGAGATGCAAAGTTGAAGAAACGCTCAACGACGGTACTGTGCTGGTCCTAGGCTAGACCGTGCTAGAGACGCGAGCCTAGAACACTAACAAAATCACGGCGCTGCACGTAAACAAGGGAAAAGCACACTATGGAATTTTTTTTTGCTCTTTTTTTTCGCTCTTTTTTTTGCGCTCCTTTTTTTTGCGAAAAATGACTATAATGGCGAGTGTCTCAAAAGTCTTCCCAGGTCAAACTGACAGGATGGGCACAAAATTTTTTTTGACTATTTTTTTCGGAAATCAGGGCAGCGACGACGAAAAAGTGTGACAAAAAATCACTATGATGGCGAGTGTGTCAAAACACTCCCCGGGACCTAAAAATAGGATAGGGAAAAAATATTTTTGGTTGCCGAAATTTTGGCCTAAAAACTGCCCGGGGTCTCCAGACTCGTTTTTTTTTTCGAGACCTACTCAGGCAAGGAAACACGAAACGGAAAATAGATGGATCTCTAAAACAAACCGAATATGAAAAGAACTCGGATTGGTGGTGGATATATGGTGGTAGGATATGGCAGCGGTGGTGGTATATGGTAGCGGTGGTGGTATATGGATACGGATCGGTGGTGGTATATGGATACGGATTGGTGGTGGTATATGGATACGGATTCAGAGCGGTGGCGGATAAGCAATAGCGGTAGATGGCAAGGCGATGATGATGGTGCGGCGGCGGCGTGACAACTTATGACCAGAACTCGAAACTCTAAAAGACTAGACTCTAAGACCAGCAACTTGACACGACGATGCAACCGCAAATTCAACAAAGCAAATACAGAAAAAAAGATTATGCAAAGGCTCAGATTGGTTCGGATATACTGAACTAACCCTAATTTTTTTTGTGGCTTTTTCGTGGACTGTAGGTATGAAGAACAGACTCGATCTAAACTACGAAAAACTATAAAATCTCACCGAGCAACCTGGAAATCTGATACCACTTGATAGAGGCAAAGGTGTCCCATCTTTCGATGAGATGATGGATATCGCTTTGATGGAAGTCGACTTTGACGATCCGACTACGAACGTGCGAGGACGTCGCGCCTTAGCAATCGCTAAACCAACTCCGAGAGGTTATTGACCACGCCGGAGCACGATCAACCTGACCACGAGGGTCTGTTTCCTGCGAGCAAACCAAGAACAAGCAAGAAACTGAGATTGCAATCTGGATATTGCGAATATAAGATGAAAGCTTTATTGATCAAGGTGGGGTTCTGTGACGCCTTTGTCTGGTCGTTGAACACAAACGAAGTACGCGAAGTTGCAGCTATGGCGAACTTTTAATCTAAACAAAACCCTTGGCTTCCTTGGGACGTCCTTCCACCTCCTTGGCCGCCACCCCTTGCTCCTATATAAGTAGATCCATCTAGTAGCTTCTTCCTTGGGTTTTGTTTAGATTAAAAGTTCGCCATAGCTGCAACTTCGCGTACTTCGTTTGTGTTCAACAACCAGACAAAGGCGTCACAGAACCCCACCTTGATCAATAAAACTTTCATCTTATATTCGTAATATCCAGATTGCAATCTCAGTTTCTTGCTTGTTCTTCGTTTGCTCGCAGGAAACAGACCCTCGTGGTCAGGTTGATCGTGCTCCGGCGTGGTCAATAACCTCTCGGAGTTGGTTTAGCGATTGCTAAGGCGCGACGCCCTCGCACGTTCGTAGTCGGATCGTCAAAGTCGACTTCCATCAAAGCGATATCCATCATCTCATCGGAAGACGGGACACCTTTGCCTCTATCAGTGACGCCTTTGTCTGGTCGTTGAGCACAAACGAAGTACGCGAAGTTGCAGCTATGGCGAACTTTTAGTCTAAACAAAACCCAAAGTCTAAACGACGCCCTAAGGGCTGTATATATGGAGGAAGAGGGGGGAATTTCGTGGCCCTTGGGGAAGGGGTCCGAAACCAACCCTATCTCTTGTTTCCCCACACATACGGACTCTAAAAACAGACTATACTCAAGTATTTCGAAATTACATGGGCCTGGCCCAATAATAAGGTGACGCAGCACCTAGAATTACCTCTGGACGAAAGTTATGAAGTAGCATCTTGTATATTTCGTCCAAGGCTTCATGCACGCATTATGGTGGCTTCAACGTCCTGAAATCATCACTTGTAACTCCGTTCTTGTTCCCCATGCGCATGCCATCATCTCCATGCTTGTTCTTGCTCCAATGTTCATCCTTCTCAAAGCTAGGCCCTTCATTTGTAAGCAAAACAAATGTATCCAATTTAGGCAGCATCATATTCTCATGAACATTAGAATCATTACCAAGAAACGAAAGTACCTGGTAATTTAATTGGCGTGCGTGAGCTCTAGTAATTGGTCCAGTATGTATAGCAGCAGGGGCTGTGGGTGTAACAATGGTATTGATGTCCTCATCATCCTCCCCTTCTTGAAATGAAGTCGTCCTCGACGGAAGCTCATCTTCCTCACCCAAATAAGGCTTCAAATCTGCAATGTTAAAAGTGGGACTAACCCCAAAATCTGCAGGTAGCTCAAGTTTATATGCATTATCATTTATTTTCTCTAACACCTTAAAAGGACCATCAGCACGTGGCATTAGCTTTGATTTGTGCAAATTAGGAAATCTATCCTTACGCAAATGTAACCAAACAAGATCTCCAGGTGCAAACACAACATGTTTTCTACCCTTATCTCCAGCAAGTTTATATTTAGCATTCATACGCTCAATGTTTTCCTTAGTTAACTCATGCATTTTTGAAATCAATTCAACACGTTCTTTAGCATCAAAATTAACCTTCTCCCGAGATGGAAGAGGCAACAAATCAATTGGTGCACGAGGTAGGAAACCATACACAATTTCAAAAGGGCACATCTTAGTAGTAGAATGCAATGAACGATTATAGGCAAATTCAATATGAGGCAAGCATTCTTCCCACATTTTCTTATTATTCTTCAAAACAGCCCTAAGCATAGTAGACAATGTTCTATTGACTACTTCAGTTTGTCCATCAGTTTGGGGGTGACAAGCAGTACTAAAAAGCAGTTTAGTCCCCAACTTAGCCCATAAACATCTCCAAAAGTGGCTAAGAAATTTAGTATCACGATCTGAAACAACAGTATTTGGCACACCATGCAAGCGAATAATTTCACGAAAGAACAAATCAGCAACATTAACAGCATCATCGCTTTTATGACATGGTATAAAGTGTGCCATTTTCGAGAATCTATCCACGACAACAAATATGCTATCCCTCCCCTTCTTTGTTCGAGGTCAACCTAAAACAAAGTCCATAGATATATCCTCCCAAGGAACACTAGGTACAGGCAAAGGCATATATAAACCATGAGGATGGAGTCGTGACTTAGCTTTTTGACATGTAGTGCAGCGAGAAACAAAACGCTCAACATCCCGTCTCATCTTTGGCCAAAAGAAATGTGTAGCAAGTATATCCTCCGTCTTCTTCATGCCAAAGTGTCCCATTAGTCCTTCTCCATGCGCCTCCTGCAAAACAACAAAAGACAAACGGAGCTAGCTGGAATGCATAGCTTGTTAGCACGAAACACAAATCCATCATTAACGACGAACTTGTTCCATGTTCTACCTTCTTTACAATTCTACAATACATCTTTAAATTCGGCATCATGCACATATTGATCTTTGAGGGTCTCCAAACCAAATATTTTAAAGTCAAGTAGTGAAAGCATCGGCAATAACATTTTCTTTACCCTTCTTGTGTTTAATGACATAAGGGAAAGTCTCAATGAATTCAACCCATTTAGCATGTCTACGGTTCAGTTTTGCTTGACTTTTAATGTGTTTCAAAGATTCATGATCAGAATGTATAACGAATTCTTTGGGCCATAAATAATGTTGCCATGTTTCTAAAGTCCGAACAAGAGCATATAATTCTTTATCATAAGTAGAATAGTTCAGACGAGGCCGACTCAATTTTTCAGAAAAGTATGCAACAGGTTTGCCATCTTGTAATAACACACCTCCTAGTCCAATTCCACTAGCATCACATTCAAGCTCAAAAGTCTTATTAAAATCAGGAAGTTGGAGTAAAGGAGCATGTGTCAACTTATCTTTCAATACCGTGAAGGCTTCTTCCTGTGCCGTACCCCAAACAAAAGGCACATCCTTCTTTGTAAGCTCGTTGAGAGATGCAGCAATGGTGCTAAAATCTCTCACAAAACGCCTATAGAAACCAGCGAGTCCAAGAAAACTCCGCACTTGCGTGACCGTTTTCGGCTGCGGCCAACTCTCAATAGCTTAAATCTTGGCTTTATCAATTTCAATTCCCTGTGGAGTAACAACATAGCCGAGAAAAGATACTCGGTCGGTGCAAAAGGTGCACTTCCCAAGGTTACCAAACAAACGTGCATCACGTAGAGCAATAAAAACAGCACGTAAATGTTCCAAATGTTCTTCCAAAGATTTGCTATAAATCAGTATATCATCAAAATAGACTACCACAAATCGTCCAATGAAAGCACGTAAAACTTCGTTCATTAGTCTCATGAAAGTACTAGGTGCATTAGTTAACCCAAAAGGCATGACTAACCACTCATATAAACCAAACTTAGTTTTAAATGCTGTTTTCCATTCATCTCTGATGAGGACATCAATACCATTGTTACACCCACAGCCCGTGCTGCTATACATACTAGACCAATTACTAGAGCTCGCGCACGCCAATTAAATTACCAGGTACTTTCGTTTCTTGGTAATGATTCTAATGTTCATGAGAATATGATGCTGCCTAAATTGGATACTTTTGTTTTGCTTACAAATGAAGGGCCTAGCTTTGAGAAGGATGAACATTGGAGCAAGAACAAGCATGGAGATGACGGCATACGCATGGGGAACAAGAACGGAGTTACAAGTGATGATTTCAGGACGTTGAAGCCACCATAATGCGTGCATGAAGCCTTGGACGAAATATACAAGATGCTACTTCATAACTTATGTCCACGGGCTATTCTAGGTGCTGCGTCACCTTATTATTGGGCCAGGCCCATGTAATTTCGAAATACTTGAGTATAGGCTGTTTTTAGAGTCCGTATGTGTGGGGAAACAAGAGATAGGGTTGGTTTCGGACCCCTTCCGCAAGGGCCACGAAATTCCCCCCTCTTCCTCCATATATACAGCCCTTAGGGCGTCGTTTAGACTTTGGGGTTTTGTTTAGATTAAAAGTTCGCCATAGCTGCAACTTCGCGTACTTCGTTTGTGTTCAACGACCAGACAAAGGCGTCACAGAACCCCACCTTGATCAATAAAGCTTTCATCTTATATTCGCAATATCCAGATTGCAATCTCAGTTTCTTGCTTGTTCTTCGTTTGCTCGCAGGAAACAGACCCTCGAGGTCAGGTTGATCGTGCTCCGGCGTGGTCAATAACCTCTCGGAGTTGGTTTAGAGATTGCTAAGGCGCGACGTCATCGCACGTTCGTAGTCGGATCGTCAAAGTCGACTTCCACCAAAGCGATATCCATCATCTCATCGAAAGACGGGACACCTTTGCCTCTATCAAGTGGTATCAGATTTCCAGGTTGCTCGGTGAGATATTACAGTTTTCTGTAGTTTAGATCGAGTTTGTTCTTCATACCTATAGTCCACGAAAAAGCCAAAAACAATTTAGGGTTAGTTCATCCTATCCGAACCAATCTGAGCCTTTGCATAATCTTTTATGTGTTTGTTTGTTGAATTTGCGGTTGCATCGTCGTGTCAAGTTGCTGGTCTTAGCGTCTAGTCCTTTAGAGTTTCGAGTTATGTTCACAGGTTGTCACGTCGCCGTTGCCATATATCACCACCGCATCATCATCATCGCTGCTGCCATATACCACCACCGCACCAACTTCATCGCCGCTGCCATATACCACCACCACATATTCACCGCCAATCCGAGTCCATATACGCCACCACATATCCGCCGCCATCACGCCAATCCGAGTACACCTGCAACATATATCCGCCACCAGTCTGAGTTCCACCAGATTCATCTCCGCCACCAGTCCGAGTTCCACCAGATTCATCTCCGCCACCAGTCCTAGTCTGATAGAGGCAAAGGTGTCCCGTCTTTCGATGAGATGATGGATATCGCTTTGGTGGAAGTCGACTTTGACAATCCGACTACGAACGTGCGATGACGTCGCGCCTTAGCAATCGCTAAACCAACTCCGAGAGGTTATTGACCACGCCGGAGCACGATCAACCTGACTACGAGGGTTTGTTTCCTGCGAGCAAACGAAGAACAAGCAAGAAACTGAGATTGCAATCTGGATATTGCGAATAGAAGGTGAAAGCTTTATTGATCAAGGTGGGGTTCTGTGACGCCTTTGTCTGGTCGTTGAACACAAACGAAGTACGCGAAGTTGCAGCTATGGCAAACTTTTAATCTAAACAAAACCCAAAGTCTAAACGACGCCCTAAGGGCTGTATATATGGAGGAAGTGGGGGGAATTTCGTGGCCCTTGGGGAAGGGGTCCGAAACCAACCCTATCTCTTGTTTCCCCACACATACGGACTCTAAAAATAGCCTATACTCAAGTATTTCCAAATTACATGGGCCTGGCCCAATAATAAGGTGACGCAGCACCTAGAATAGCCTCCGGACGAAAGTTATGAAGTAGCATCTTGTATATTTCGTCCAAGGCTTCATGCACGCATTATGGTGGCTTCAATGTCCTGAAATCATCACTTGTAACTCCGTTCTTGTCCCCCATGCGCATGCCATCATCTCCATGCCTGTACTTGCTCCAATGTTCATCCTTCTCAAAGCTAGGCCCTTCATTTGTAAGCAAAACAAATGTATCCAATTCATTCAGCATCATATTCTCATGAACATTAGAATCATTACCAAGAAACGAAAGTACCTGGTAATTTAATTGGCGTGCGCGAGCTCTAGTAATTGGTCCAGTATATATAGCAGCAGGGGCTGTGGGTGTAACAATGGTATTGATGTCCTCATCATAGTCCAAGTCCAGTATTTTGTTACTCTGTTTTGGATTTCCAGATCACGCCATACTCCGAGTCGTGACAGAGAAGGACTCCCAAACTTTTGTGTTACCGCAGTAGAAAAATAGTTCCAGTTTCAAAAAAAAAACTAAGTCTCGAAAATTCTGGCTAGGCAGTTTTTAGACCATTTGTAGACTTTTTCAAAAAAAATGTTGCGGAGCAAAAAAAGAAGAAGAAAAAAAGTGCAAAAAAAAGTGAAAAAAAAATTCAGAGTGTGCTACTCCCTTGTTTACGTGCAGCGCCGTGATTTTGTTAGTGTTCTAGGCTCGCGTCTCTAGCACGGTCTAGCCTAGGACCAGCACAGTACCGTCGTTGAGCGTTTATTCAACTTTGCATATCTGAATTGATTATTGCTGACCCTTTTTGCTACCATATTATAAGCCTTCCCAGCTCCACATACATCTACGTCGTGCGTTTGACTCTCCCTGGTAATCACTCTATCCAAGCTTTGAGAGTTTTGACTACAACGGTTGCCGATCACCACCTGCTGTTGGGTAAGAACTGGTAAGAATGTGAGATTCGCTTGAAGGATTTGTGACACACCACCATCACCACCACTTCCTAGTAGTCTGTAGGATCATATTCTTTTGTGTTTCTATTGCTGCTAACCATGGCAGGATCACAAGCCGATGAGACTGATTGGGAGAACATGACGAACAAGGGGTTGCATGATAAATTTCAGCAAATGATGAGTGGCCAGGTGGGAGATGTGCTAAACAGATTTGAAGAGGCTATGGAGAAGATAGATGCCGTGGAGAAGTCATTTGAGACAAAGCTGGATAACAGGTTTAATGAATTGCTCAAGCGTCTTCCCCAACCACCACCGGCTGCACCTGTCGCACCTCTACAACAGCAACAACCACATCTCCAACGCCGCCTTCCAAATCAAGTGGGACGAGCACAGCGCGTTCCAATTGAGACTGGTCAAAATTCGGGTGCCGCTGCACCTACTATTGATGCTTCTTTGGCTCCTGCTACTGCGGCGACTGAGGAGGATGACGATTATGCGGGCGATTATGAGGATGAGGTTGATCAAAATCAGAACTACGTGCAGCCACCAGCACCACCTCCAGCAGGTCGACCTCAGGTATATATTCGCAACGGTAGGTCTGCACCACCACCTCAGGTACGAGATCATGACCATGTTCCTAAACTGAAATTGAATATTCCACCGTTTGAGGGTAGATACATTCCTGATGTATATCTTACTTGGGAGTTCGAAACTGAACAACGTTTTACATGTTTACAATATCCCGAGGAGAGACGGGTTGCTGCTGCTGTTTGTGCATTCACTAGTTTAGCATGTGTATGGTGGTTTGAACATTGTAGATTATATCCTATTCCAGCTACTTGGGCTGCTTTGAAAACTGCTATGCGTACTCGCTGGGTTCCACCATATTATCAACGTGAATTGCTTCAAAAACTGCAGCGTTTACGACAAGGGAAAAATTATGTAGAAGAATATTTCAGGAATTACAAACTAGCATGATTGGATGTGGTATTGTTGAGGAGAATGAAGCTGTGCTTGCATGTTTTATGGGTGGTTTAAATAGAGAGATTCAGACCATTCTAGAGTATAAGGAGTATACTAATATCACTCGTTTATTCCATCTTGCTTGTAAAGCTGAACATGAAGTGCAGGATCGACAACCATTGGCGCGAACTAACTTTTCTGCAGGTCGACCTTCATCATGGACACCGCATGCATCTTCTACTTCCACTGCACCAGCACCTCCATCAGGTTCCACCTCCAGCCGTGATACATGAAAGCAGGCACAACCACCACTATCTGCCAAGAGCGCACCTGCCGGGCCTGCACAGAGCTCTTCTTCTTCCATGACATCAACAGGGCACACAAGTGATATTATTTGTCGTCGTTGTAAGGGAAGAGGACATTATGCGCGAGAATGCAAATCTCAGCGTGTAATGATTGCTACTGAGGATGGTGGGTATGAGTCCGCTAGTGACTATGATCAGGAGACTTTGGCTCTTATTACACGTGAAGAACATGGTGGAGATGATTCTGAAAATGAGACGCAATACATGGCTCCTGAAGACGCTGACAGGTATGAATGTTTAGTTGCTCAACGTGTTTTGAGTGTGCAGGTCACACAAGCAGAGCAAAATCAGAGGCATAATTTGTTCCATACAAAGGGAGTTGTGAAGGAACGTTATGTTCGCGTCATCATAGATGGAGGGAGCTGTAACAACTTGGCTAGCATGGAGATGGTGGAGAAACTATCTCTCACCAAAAGACCACATCCACATCCTTACTACATCCAATGGTTCAACAACAGCGGCAAGGTTAAGGTAACACGTACTGTTCGTGTGCGTTTTAGTATCTCTACATATGCTGATTATGTTGATTGTGATGTGGTACCCATGCAAGCATGTTCCTTATTACTTGGTAGACCATGGCAATTTGATAAAAATTCTGTGCACCATGGTAGAAACAATCAGTATACTCTTGTTCATAAGGATAAAAATATTACTTTGCTTCCTGTGACTCCTGATTCCATTTTGAAAGATGACATTAATAGAGCTAATAAAGCAAAACAGGAGAAAAATAAGAGTGAAAATCAGATTGTGGCAAAAGAATTTGAGCAACAAATGAAACCTAATAATAAACCATCTAGTGTTGTTTCTGAAATTAAATTGAAACGTGCATGTTTACTTGCCACAAAATCTGATATTGATGAGCTAGATTTCAGCAAATCTGTTTGCTATGCTTTTGTGTGCAAAGAGGCATTATTTTCATTCGAGGACGTGCCTTCCTCTTTGCCCCCTGCTGTCACTAACATTTTGCAGGAGTTCGCTGACGTCTTTCCACAAGACGTGCCACCGGGATTGCCACCTATTCGAGGTATTGAGCATCAAATTGACTTAATTCCCGGTGCATCGCTACCCAACCGTGCACCATACCGTACCAATCCAGAGGAGACGAAGGAGATTATGCGTCAAGTACAGGAGCTGCTCGACAAAGGTTATATACGCGAATCTCTTAGTCCTTGTGCTGTTCCTATTATACTTGTGCCTAAAAAGGATGGTACATCGCGTATGTGTGTTGATTGTAGAGGCATTAATAACATTACTATTCGTTATCGTCATCCTATTCCTAGGCTAGATGATATGCTTGATGAATTGAGTGGCTCTACAATATTTTCCAAAGGTGATTTGCGTAGTGGATACCATCAAATTCGTATGAAACTGGGAGATGAATGGAAAACAGCATTTAAAACTAAGTTTGGTTTATATGAGTGGTTAGTCATGCCTTTTGGGTTAACTAATGCACCTAGTACTTTCATGAGACTAATGAACAAAGTTTTACGTGCTTTTATTGGACGATTTGTGGTAGTCTATTTTGATGATATACTGATTTATAGCAAATCTTTGGAAGAACATTTGGAACATTTATGTGCTGTTTTTATTGCTCTACGCGATGCACGTTTGTTTGGTAACCTTGGGAAGTGCACCTTTTGCACCGACCGAGTATCTTTTCTTGGCTATGTTGTTACTCCACAGGGAATTGAAGTTGATAAAGCCAAGATTGAAGCTATTGAGAGTTGGCCGCAGCCCAAAACGGTCACACAAGTGAGGAGTTTCCTTGGCCTCGCTGGTTTCTATAGGCGTTTTGTGAGAGATTTCAGCACCATTGCTGCACCTCTCAACGAGCTTACAAAGAAGGATGTGCCTTTTGTTTGGGGTACCGCACAGGAAGAAGCCTTCACGGTATTGAAAGATAAGTTGACACATGCTCCTTTACTCCAACTTCCTGATTTTAATAAGACTTTTGAGCTTGAATGTGATGCTAGTGGAATTGGATTAGGAGGTGTGTTATTACAAGATGGTAAACCTGTTGCATACTTTTCTGAAAAATTGAGTGGGCCTAGTCTGAATTATTCTACTTATGATAAAGAACTATATGCTCTTGTTCGGACTTTAGAAACATGGCAACATTATTTATGGCCCAAAGAATTTTTTATACATTCTGATCATGAATCTTTGAAACATATTAAAAGTCAAGCAAAACTGAATCATAGACATGCTAAATGGGTTGAATTCATTGAAACTTTCTGTTATGTCATTAAACACAAGAAGGGTAAAGAAAATGTTATTGCTGATGCATTGTCTCGTCGCTATACTATGCTGTGACAACTTGACTTCAAAATATTTGGTTTGGAGACCATCAAAGATCAATATGTGCACGATGTTGATTTTAAAGATGTTTTGCAGAAGGAAGAACCTGGAACAAGTTTGTCGTTAATGATGGATTTGTGTTCCGTGCTAACAGGCTATGCATTCCAGCTAGCTCTCTTCGTCTTTTGTTGTTGCAGGAGGCGCATGGAGGAGGATTAATGGGACACTTTGGCGTGAAGAAGACGGAGGACGTACTTGCTACACATTTCTTTTGGCCAAAGATGAGACGGGATGTTGAGCGTTTTGTTGCTCGCTGCACTACATGTCAAAAAGCTAAGTCACGACTCAATCCTCATGGTTTATATATGCCTTTGCCTGCACCTAGTGTTCCTTGGGAGGATATATCTATGGACTCTGTTTTAGGTTTACCTCGAACAAAGAAGGGGAGGGATAGCATATTTGTTGTCGTGGATAGATTCTCAAAAATGGCACACTTTATACCATGTCATAAAAGTGATGATGCTGTTAATGTTGCTGATTTGTTCTTCCGTGAAATTATTCGTTTCCATGGTGTGCCAAATACTATTGTTTCAGATCATGATACTAAATTTCTTAGCCACTTTTGGAGATGTTTATGGGCTAAGTTGGGGACTAAACTGCTTTTTAGTACTACTTGTCACCCCCAAACTGATGGACAAACTGAAGTAGTCAATAGAACATTGTCTACTATGCTTAGGGCTGTTTTGAAGAATAATAAGAAAATGTGGGAAGAATGCTTGCCTCATATTGAGTTTGCTTATAATCGTTCATTGCATTCTACTACTAAGATGTGCCCTTTTGAAATTGTGTATGGTCTCCTACCTCGTGCACCTATTGATTTGTTGCCTCTTCCATCTTCGGAGAAGGTTAATTTTGATGCTAAACAACGTGCTAAACTGATCTTAAAAATGCATGAGTTAACTAAGGAAAACATTGAGCGTATGAATGCTAAATATAAACTTGCTGGAGATAAGGGTAGAAAACATGTTGTGTTTGCACCTGGAGATCTTGTTTGGTTACATTTGCGTAAGGATAGATTTCCTGATTTGCGCAAATCAAAGCTAATGCCACGTGCTGATGGTCCTTTTAAGGTGTTAGAGAAAATAAATGATAATGCATATAAACTTGAGCTGCCTGCAGATTTTGGGTTAGTCCCACTTTTAACATTGCAGATTTGAAGCCTTATTTGGGTGAGGGCGATGAGCTTCCGTCGAGGACGACTTCATTTCAAGAAGGGGAGGATGATGAGGACATCAATACCATTGTTACACCCACAGCCCCTGCTGCTATACGTACTGGACCAATTACTAGAGCTCGCGCACGCCAATTAAATTACCAGATACTTTCGTTTCTTGGTAATGATTCTAATGTTCATGAGAATATGATGCTGCCTAAATTGGATACATTTCTTTTGCTTACAAATGAAG
Source organism: Aegilops tauschii subsp. strangulata (assembly GCF_002575655.3). Classification (NCBI taxonomy): domain Eukaryota; kingdom Viridiplantae; phylum Streptophyta; class Magnoliopsida; order Poales; family Poaceae; genus Aegilops; species Aegilops tauschii. Next base: position 182,155,608 of record NC_053035.3, on the reverse strand, counting down.
GGCCTAGCTTTGAGAAGGATGAACATTGGAGCAAGAAGAAGCATGGAGATGATGGCATGCGCATGGGGAACAAGAACGGAGTTACAAGTGATGATTTCAGGACGTTGAAGCCACCATAATGCGTGCATGAAGCCTTGGACGAAATATACAAGATGCTACTTCATAACTTTCGTCCAGAGGCTATTCTAGGTGCTGCGTCACCTTATTATTGGGCCAGGCCCATGTAATTTCGAAATACTTGAGTATAGGCTGTTTTTTGAGTCCGTATGTGTGGGGAAACAAGAGATAGGGTTGGTTTTGGACCCCTTCCCCAAGGGCCACGAAATTCCCCCCTCTTCCTCCATATATACAGCCCTTAGGGCGTCGTTTAGACTTCGGGTTTTGTTTGGATTAAAAGTTCGCCATAGCTGCAACTTTCGCGTACTTCGTTTGTGTTCAACGACCAGACAAAGGCGTCACAGAACCCCAGCTTGATCAATAAAGCTTTCATCTTATATTCACAATATCTAGATTGCAATCTTAGTTTCTTGCTTGTTCTTCGTTTGCTCGCAGGAATCAGACCCTCGTGGTCAGGTTGATCGTGCTCCGCGTGGTCAATAACCTCTCAGAGTTGGTTTAGCGATTGCTAAGGTGCGACGTCATCGCACGTTCATAGTCGGATCGTCAAAGTCGACTTCCACCAAAGCGATATCCATCATCTCATCGAAAGACGGGACACCTTTGCCTCTATCAGCAGTGGAAGTAGATGATGCACGTGGTGTCCATTATGAAGGTCGGCCTGTAGAAAAGTTAGTTCGCGCCAATGCCTATCGATCCTGCACTTCACGTTCAGCTTTACAAGCAAGATGGAATAAACGAGCGATATTATTATAATCCTTATACTCTAGAATGGTCTGAATCTCTCTATTTAATCCTCCCATAAAACGTGCAAGCATAGCTTCATTCTCCTCAACAATACCACATCTAATCAAGCCAGTTTGTAATTCCTGATAATATTCTTCTACAGAATTTTTTCCTGTCTTAAGCGTTGCAATTTTTGAAGTAATTCACGTTGATAATATGGTGGAACCCAACGAGTACGCATAGCAGTTTTCAAAGCAGCCCAAGTAGCTGGAACAGGATATAATCTACAATGTTCAGACCACCAAACACATGCAAAGCTAGTGAAAGCACAAACAGCAGCAGGAACATGTCTCTCCTCAGGATATTGTAAACATGTAAATCGTTGTTCAGTTTCTAACTCCCAAGTAAGATATATATCAGGAACATATCTACCCTCAAATGGTGGAATATTCAGTTTCAGTTTAGGGAGATGGTCATGATCTCGTACCTGAGGGGGAGCCCTAACATTGCCATTATTTGCATGTGGACGACCTGGTGGTTGTGGTGCTGGTGGTTGCACGTAGTTCTGATTTTGATCAACCTCATCCCCGTAATCTCCCGCATAATCATCCTCCTCCACATCAGCAGCAGGAGCCACAGAAGTATCAACAACAGCACAGTTTGGCCAGGCTCAAGAGGGACACGGCTCGCTCGGCGGAGGGCTGTTTCCCGACGTGGAGGTAGTCGTTGTTGTTGTTGTTGTTGTTGTTGTTGTTGTTGTTGTTGTTGTTGTTGTTGTTGTTGTTGCAGAGGTGCAGCTGCTGGTGGAAGACGCGCAAGCAGTTCATTAAATCTGTTATCAAGCTTTGTTTCGAACATCTTCTCAAGGCCAGTGATCTTCTCCATGGCCTCTTCAAAATTGTTCAGCACATCTTGCACCTGTTCAGTCATCATTTGCTGAAACTTATCATGAAGCTCCTTGTTCGTTAAGTTCTCCCAGTCAATCTCGTCGGCTTGTGATCCTGGCATGGTTAGCAGTAATAGAAACACACAAAAATATGATCCTATAGACTACTAACAAGTGGTGGTGGTGGTGGGTGTCACAAATCCGTCAAGAAAATCTCAAATTCTTACCAGTTCTTACCCAGCAGCAGACGGTGATCGGCAACCGATGTAGTCAAAACTCTCAAAGCTTGGATAGAACGATTACCAGGGAGAGTCAAACGCACGATGTAGATGTATGTGGAGCTGGGAAGGCTTATAATATGGTAGCAAAAAGGGTCAGCAATAATCAATTCAGAGATGCAAAGTTGAATAAATGCTCAACGACGGTACTGTGCTGGTCCTAGGCTAGACTGTACTAGAGACGCGAGCCTAGAACACTAACAAAATCACGGCGCTGCACGTAAACAAGGGAGGAGCACACTCTGATTTTTTTTCTTTTTTGCACTTTTTTTCCTCTTTTTTTTTCCTCCGCAACAATTTTTTTCGAAAAAGTCTACAAACGTCCTAAAAACTGCCTAGCCAGAATTTTCCAGACTTAGTTTTTTTTAAACTGGAACTATTTTTCTTCTGCGGATGGCTCGGAAATTGGGGAGTCCTATTCTGTCACGACTCGGAGTATCGCGTGATCTGGAAATCAAGAACAAAACAATAATTACTGGACTCGGACTAGGACCGGTGGCGGAGATGAATCTGGTGGAAACTCGGACTGGTGGCGGATATTTGCAGGGCGATGGAACACGGACTGGTGGCGAATCTATGATGCAGGTGGACTCGGATTAGCGTGATGGCGGTGGATATGTGGTATATGGTAGCGGGGATGACGATGGTGGTATATGGCAGCGGTGATGACGATGGTGGTATATGCCAGCGGTGATGACGATGGTGCGGCGGCGGCGTGACAACTTGTGAACAGAACTCGAAACTCTAAAGTACTAGACGCTAGGACCAGCAACTTGACACGACGATGCAACCGCAAATCCAACAAAGCAAATACAGAAAAGATTATGCAAAGGCTCAGATTGGTTCGGATAAGATGAACTAACCCTAATATTTTTTTTGGCTTTTTCGTGGACTATAGGTATGAAGAACAGACTCGATCTAAACTACGAAAAACTGTAAAATCTCACCGAGCAACCTGGAAATCTGATACCACTTGATAGAGGCAAAGGTATCCCGTCTTTCGATGAGATGGTGGCTATCGTTTTGGAGGAAGTCGACTTTGACGATCCGACTACGAACGTGCGAGGATGTCGCGCCTTAGCAATCGCTAAACCAACTCCGAGAGGTTATTGACCACGCCGGAGCACGATCAACCTGACCACCAAAGTCTGTTTCCTGCAGGCAAACAAAGAACAAGCAAGAAACTAAGATTGCAATCTGGATATTGCGAATATAAGAGGAAAGCTTTATTGATCAAGGTGGGGTTCTGTGACGCCTTTGTCTGGTCGTTGAACACAGTCGAAGTACGCGAAGTTGCAGCTATGGCGAACTTTTAATCTGAACAAAACCCAAAGTCTAAACGGTGCCCTAAGGGCTGTATATATGGAGGAAGAGGGGGGAATTTCGTGGCCCTTGGGGAAGGGGTCCAAAACCAACCCTATCTCTTATTTCCCCACACATACGGACTCTAAAAACAGCCTATACTTATGTATTTCGAAATTACATGGGCCTGGCCCAATAATAAGGTGATGCAGCACCTAGAATAGCCTCTGGACGAAATTTATGAAGTGGCATCTTGTATATTTCGTCCAAGGCTTCATTCACTCCTTATGGTGGCTTCAAAGTCCTGAAATCATCACTTGTAACTCCGTTCTTGTTCCCCTTGCGCATGCCATCAACTCCATGCTTGTTCTTGCTCCAATGTTCATCCTTCTCCAAGCTAGGCCCTTCATTTGTAAGCAAAACAAAAGTATCCAATTTAGGCAGCATCATATTCTCATGAACATTAGAATCATTACCAAGAAACGAAAGTACCTGGTAATTTAATTGGCGTGCGCGAGCTCTAGTAATTGGTCCATTATATGTAACAGTAGGGGATGTGGGTGTAACATTGGTATTGATGTCCTCATCATTTAGGAGGAGTATAATTTTTGTTTCGTAAGGCGATCTCATTAGTTTTGGGACGCAAATGATAAATCCCGAACGTTCAGGAATTTTTAGCGTCCTTAATTAAGTATGTAAAAGGGAAAGTTTGGAAACCTTGTGTATTCATACGCATTTTGCAAGTACGTGCATATGGCACAAACTTTACTATATACTATCACACTGCACGTCTCTCTCGATATATGCTTGCAGACTGTACTACTCCCTCCGTCGAGATCAATAAGTCATCTTTGGTTGTGCACCGTGACCAAGAAGGAGGGAAGACTTATACACCTAGACAGACGGAGTACTACTATTACTTATGTACGTGCAAATGCACGTTTTAACATTACGATGCGGTTTTTGTAAAAGTAGAAAAACATCACTAGTCAAGCTTGTGAAATGATTCAATGCAAAACAAATGCAAAAATGCTCGTTTGATTGTTTACTTTTAGCTTCCTTCTCTGTGGTTATTTCTCTGTCGTACTTTGTACGGAGTATCTCACTGGTTGGAAAGGCATGCAAATTCCCAAACCGCTTCCTACACCCTATATCGAATTTTTTGCCTAACAATTTGTGCCGTGCAATTGGAATTCCAACTTGAGTACTACTACTAGTAGGAGTACCAGGGTCCAGTTCTTTTAGGTTTCTAGATTAGTAATCCCATAAGAGCAAGTAAAATAGAGCTGAGTCAGCGGGCTATAAGAAATAAACTAGTATATTTCTGCTTAGTTGGAGGAAAGAGAAGAGGAGAAAGAAGGTAAGTGGGCTCTTCGTGAAGAGCCAGCTCTAGCACGTGCTCCTAGGCACTTTGTGAGAATGAGAAGTGGGCCACATAATAAAAAAGTAGTACACTCTTTTGATCTATTATTGTACATGTTGGCTAAGATGGGCTGTAGATGACATGGCACTGGCTTATAGCCAGCAGCTGGCTATACTATTAACCATGCTCTAACTACTACCTCCGTCCTGGTTTATTGGTCCCCATTGTAATCTGTGTCAAATTTGATCATAAATTTAACTAATGAAATGTTAGTGCATGTCACATGCACTACTCCATCCGTCTAGGTGAGTAAGTCATCTTAGGCTGTGCACCGTGACCGAGGAGGAGGAGAAAACGAGAAATGTTAATGTTTATTTTCTAATTAATAGTATTGCATGCAATGAACTAACCACTGCATGTCGTGTTTGATATCTCAAGTCATTAAAAGCATGCACACTCTTTATCTCTTATTGGTTGATATGTCAAGAAACAAGAAACGAGGTAGAAGTTAATGCACCGCGCTTAAGTGTTTTGGGATTATTTGGTTTTCGTAAGATGACTTACACACCTAGACAGAGGGATTACAATGGTGAGGAATAAACCAGTTAAATCTTTGGTCAAAATTTAGCACAAATTACAATGGTGAGGAATAAACCAAGACGGAGTAGTAGTTTAGAAGCCCAAATAAATGAGTGAGGCGCCTTATTGTTACTCTCCACTGTGACTAGTCTTGTGGGAAAAGCTGGGGAAGCCGCCAAAAGAACTGGCCCTAGGAGTAGTAGCTAGGGATCGAGTATGTGAGATGTACCGGAGAAAGTAAATGCAGAGAGATGAAATGCAAAAAAGACGGAGGGATGTGATGGTTGCTTGTCCGTTTATTTTACCAGGCCACTTATTACTGGGAGTGGTTGGGTTTTCTGATATGACGGCTTTACTGCCGCGCCACGAGCGGGGTGAGAGGTGAGACTCCCGTGCAGCGCCGCCCTCTACACCTGTACTACATCGGTCATGGTTTATTAGTCCCCCATTGAATTTGACTGAAGATTTAACTAACAAAATGTTAGTGCATGTCAACAAAAACTATATCGTTGGATTCGTATTTGAACATAGTTTTGAATGATATAATTTTAGGTGACATGCATCAGCATTTATCGTACTATATATAATGTTAGTTCAATATTTGGTCGTACTAATCTATAGTAGTAAGGTGCCCGTGCGTTGCACCGAAGAGTGAAATGCATTGATCGGGGAGTTGTTTATTTTGACAAAGGATGTGGGGGTCATCTCATGTGTAACGGGTATCGATAGGTTTCTTCGGATATTATTTTATCTCTAGAGCTCACAAACATCTGGGTGAAATAGATAAAAAGGTATCTTTTGCAAACAAAAGCGTTCAACTGTTCAACCTGCATCCAAAAGTTGTGAAGAAATAACACTTATTGTGCTTTGCGAGAAATGATCTTTAAGAATTAGTTTTTGAGTATCGATTGTTATACATGTTGGCTACAGATGACATGGCACTTTCTTATAGTCAACAGTTGGCTATACTATTAAGTAATATTAACCATGCCCTTATACACCTAGACGGAGGGATTAAATCAGGATGACTTGCAAGCGGGCAGAGGAGATGTAAGAAATGGTTCATCGTAAGTCTTTCACCAGTACTGTAGTAAAAATTCATACATGGAAGATTCTAGACTAAACCATAAACGGATACACTTTTATTCATGCGCGATACTACAATAGAGCAAGATCCTGCATGGAAGTCTCCACATGCTTAGATAGCGGATTACATTGAGCGAAGACTAATGATCAACATTTAACTTGATAATGCGTACTTCCAGGTGAACCTCCTTGGAGTCCCCGTGCACCGCGTTGGCGGGTAAAGGAGGCCATGGGTTTTCCAAGTCCACATTGGCGGGATAGTCCCAGCTCCCCAGAGTCCAGGTCCGTTCGATGAGGCCGGTGTCGCCGCCCACGCGACTCGGAGGGGTAGTAACACTGACCACGCACCCGTACATCAGCCTCGTGTCAGTGTCAGCGTCAGCGGCGTCGCCCCTGACGCACATTACAGAGACGGGGCGGCGGCCTGCGCGGGCCTCGCCGATGCCCATGATCAAGAGGAAGACGCTGCTGTCCTCCTCCGAGACTAGCAGGCGGCGGTGATCCTCCAGCGACTCCGGCATGGTGAACGGGTAGCACGTCTCGTACTTGATGTTCTCCGCCAAGGGTCAACAGTGACCGCTGCACGCATCCGTGAGGTGATGCACCATGTCCGCCGGCGAGCCACAAAACGGCATCGGGCACTCATAGCAGTGGACGAAGGGCTCCTTGGAGGCATCGACCAGGCCGTCCTTGAAACGGGAGTGGTTGTAGGGGACGTTGCGCCAGTTGAATATATGAGCAAGTTACTACGAGATTTAATCCGAATAAGCACAAAATAAATCATGACGGCTATAACATAGATGAAACTAATCATGTGGACTAGCATAGTAGTAGGATACAGAGTAGAAACATGAATTCTACCACGATTTCGAATAGGAAGGACAGAAACACATACGGTTCAACGGGAGCAGCACCGTTGGCGTTGAGGTTGTCGCCCATGTCCAAACAGCACGTAGACACAGTCTTTGAGCACGGTTCGTAGTCGTTCCACGCTCGGGCATTGAAGTTTGTAACTATTTTAGATTAGAATATACTACTACTCCGGTGCTAGTAGTAGAGCAGAGTCCTACTCTACTACTCTACTCAAGCAAGTTAGGGCATAGCACTGTAGGGAGTACCAGTACTGTGATCACTCAAGCAAGTTGTCTGGCATCGACATGACCCTACGCTGCTGGTATGTTCTCGTAAGTCAAGTGGCGCGCTGTAGTCTTTGTCCGCACATAATCTCGTCCAATCTTCCATCCCCGCTAACAATGGCAGAACCGAGCAGCGTCCGCCAAAAGAGTGGCTGGAATTCGCTCCCCACAGAGGTAATCAAGCTCATTGTTTTGCGTGTGGACAATCTCAGTACCATGCCGCTCGCCGCGTGCTCGTCGGGGCTGTATCGTTTACTCAAAGCCCTCAGGCCGGAGCTTTTTAAGCCAGCTCCTTGCTTGCTGATGCCGCCTGATCTTCAGAAACAGCGTGTCACGCAGCATAACGATTGTAGGGTGGCGAGCATCAACCCCCTTGACTGCGATCCGATCCCCGTCAGCCTCGACTACATTAACGGTACGTACTGGGTCGGCATGAACACGTCTTGGATGGTGCTCGTCGACGGTCGCGGCAGCTGGATGCTCGTGGAGGTCTACGCCCGGCGATTGATAGAGGCAAAGGTGTCCCGTCTTTCGATGAGATGATGGATATTGCCTTGATGGAAGTCGACTTTGACGATCCGACTACGAACGTGCGAGGACGTCGCGCCTTAGCAATCGCTAAACCAACTCCGAGAGGTTATTGACCACGCCGGAGCATGATCAACCTGACCACGAGGGTCTGTTTCCTGCGAGCAAACGAAGAACAAGCAAGAACATCTTTAAAATCAGCATCATGCACATATTGATCTTTGATGGTCTCCAAACCAAATATTTTGAAGTCAAGTTGTGAAAGCATAGTATAGCGACGAGACAATGCATCAGCAATAACATTTTCTTTACCCTTCTTGTGTTTAATGACATAAGGGAAAGTTTCAATGAATTCAACCCATTCACCAATTTAGGCAGCATCATATTCTCATGAACATTAGAATCATTACCAAGAAACGAAAGTACCTGGTAATTTAATTGGCGTGCGCGAGCTCTAGTAATTGGTCCAGTATGTATAGCAGCAGGGGCTGTGGGTGTAACAATGGTATTGATGTCCTCATCACGGGCTTCTGATTTTCACCACTTCAAAGGTCAAGGTCTCTGATCTTGAGTCATGCTCATCTCCAAAAGCCGCCTCCAGAGCTATCTTACCAACAGGATATGCCGACTTACCAGGCACCACACCATGGAACACCGTATTGGACGTTTTAAGATTTTTATCTGCTAACCCCATGTGACGGAAAGTTTCATAATAAAGGATATTGATACTACTCCCTCCATCCATGAGTACCTTAGTGAACTTATAACCTCCCACCTGAGGTGCCACCACCAGAGCCAGATGACCCGGATTGTCAACCCGGGGCGGATGATCTTCTCTACTCCACACAATCGGTTGCTCGGACCAGCGCAAATACCGGGGCACCGCCGGCTCAACGGCATTCACCACCCTTTTATGAAGCTTCTGATTGCACTTGTCCAAGCTAGTGGTGAAGACATGATATTGTCCGCTATTCAACTGCTTCGGGTTGCTCTGGTAACCCGACTGCTGCTGCTGCTGATTGCCCTGATGATTATAGCCACTTTGGTTACCCTGATTACTTTGACTGTTATGTCCACCCTGATTACTGTAGAAGCCTGAACCGGAATTTCCTCCGCCATAACCCGGCCCATGAGAGCCGGGGCCCGAACCGCCTCCTGCTCCATGATCATACCGGAAAGAATCAGAATTTTTGAACTCTTGCATGATGTAACAATCTTTCCAGAGGTGCGTGGACGGTTCCTCCTTCGTCCCATGCTTTGGACATGGCTGGTTCAACAGATAAGACAAACGGTCCGGATTAGGATTTGGCCTTCCACCGCGCTGGGGCGGTTTACCCTTACGCCGCTGGCCCTTGTCGTGTGTATTAGTGTTAGCCACAAAGTCTAAACCGTGGTCCGCTTTACGCTTGCCGCCGTTTCCATGGCCCGTCGGGTTGTGGTGCTGCCCCTTGGCGTTGCCACTCTTCTTTCCCTTCCTTGTCTTATCATCGTCAGACTCGGGATCCTTGGTACTATCAGAGCCGACATACTTCACCAGTGCAGCCATGAGGGTTCCCATGTCATTACAATGACGTTTGAGCCGTCCCAACTTCAACTTCAGGGGTTCAAACCGGCAATTGCCTTCCAATGTTAAAACTGCGGTGTCAGCGTTGATGCGATCGGATGAATGTAGAATCTCCGAAACCCGGCGCACCCAATGGGTCGTTGACTCTCCTTCCTCCTGGACACAAGCAGATAAGTCCACAATTGACATGGGCTGCTTGCATGTATCCTTGAAATTCTGCATAAACCGGCTCTCAACTCGGGCCATGACCTGATAGAATTAGCGGTAGGCTCTTTAACCAAGTGCGGGTTGTCCCTTCTAGCATCATGGTGAAATATTTCGCACACGCCGCATCATCCACATCTAGCATCTCCATGGCCATCTCATAGCTTTCAACCCATGTTTCAGGGGATAAATCGGCGGTGTAATTCGGCACCTTGCGCGGGCCCTTGAAATCCTTGGGCAGGCGCACATTGCGCTATGCTGGGACAAGACATGGCACTCCCAAGGAACTAGAGGTAACTCCGGGTTCCATCGATGTGGTTGGACGAACCGGAGTGAGCTGACCGGCTTCATGCTGCGCCGCTAACTCGGCCTCTCTGCATGCCCGAGCCCGGTCCACCACCTCCTGAGCATCACCAGCACCACCCGCCGGGTTATTACCACAGGGCGGATCACGGTTCCGCATTGCTTGACACCGCCGGTTCATCCATACGCCTGCTGTAACTCCGGCTTGGACGAGGAGTGGAATGAATCCGATCGCGACTATATGAATAAGCCTCCTGTTGAACCAAGGCTGTCTGAAAAAGGTCCTTAACCCGACGCGTCTCGACCGCCGCTGGAGAATCGCCTTCAATCGGGATGGCCGCCAGCCATGAAGCGGCAGTGACAATGTTGTCCATCGGGTTAGAGTAATGACCCGGCGACGTGGGGATACGTGGTGCTACAATGTTGTTCTGACGAGGCGGATCCGCCAAACGTGGCTGAACCGGCGCCCCTGCTCCAAGTGCCTCCGCCCAGTTTACCACCGGCGGATTACTGGTCCCTGCTCCTGGGGTGTTAAAGAGATTTCTAGCGTCATAAACCGGCGGCAAGCGAGATCGGTGCCTCCTCTTCAGGACTTCGTTCGACGCACTCTGATCCAGCATAATCCGGTAAGCTTGTGCATCCAAAGCGGCCCGCTCCGCGGCTATCCTGGTATCCTCAGCTGCTAAGTCGGTTTTGGCCTGGGTGATCTAATCTTTAACTTTCGCGATTTCCGCATTGTGTGCATCCTGATCCGCCGGGTTAACCTCCGCCATCACCGTTGCCAATGCGTCAAACAAATCAGATAACACTTGAGCTGGCGGTCGCACAGGGCCTCCTGCCCCGGCCGCTGCCGCCGCTGCCGATCCGGAAATCATCGCCGCTGCGGTCGAAGAGTGGAGCGCTGGTTGCGTGCCGGCCATGAAGATCGCAACCCGGTTTGGCAGATCAAAGGAGTCCGGAATATTGTCGCCATCGGAACAGCCCTCAATCTGGCCATCTTGTAACTGATATAACGACTCGGTCTCTCCGGCCGATGACTAGTCGCCGGAATAAACGACGGTCTCACCACCAGATTCCGATCTATCTTCAGATTTCCCTCCATGGATAACTCCCACGAAGGCACGCTTCATGATAGGCTTGACCCGGGCAGATCCCGCACGCTGAGCCGTCTCGATGAGGTCGGTGTAGATGTCCGGCTCAGGGCCCGGTTCGCCGATCTTGCCAATGAAAACGTGTATGCCACCAAAGGGGACCCGGTACCCGTACTCGATTGAGCCGGCCTCGGGGCCCCGCCTGCATCGTCGATGTAGAGCTTGCCGCGATGACTCTTGGTCATCCGGCCCACAGCGTAACCCTTGAGTCCTTCGAAGTTGCCCTCCAAGAACTTGAAACCATCGTGCGATGGCCCCACGGTGGGCACCAACTGTCATGGTTTTGTCATGGCAGATGTCCTAGAAAAAGGACTTAGTCGTGGAGCCATCGCTACGGGTTAGCTTAAAGGGGTTAAAGCGGACAAGGGACGCAAGAGAGTTTTATACTAGTTCGGCCCCTTTGGATGAAGGTAAAAGCCTATGTCTAGTTGTGATGGAATTGATGGGGTTTCGATGACTAGGGAGCGAATACGCTTTGCCTGAGTCTCGAGTTGTTGTCTGTTGTCCTTGAACTGCCGCCGGGTCGTCCCCTTATATACATGGGTTGATGCCCGCCGGTTTACAGAATCCCGAGGCCGGCTCATAATCGTGTCCGGCTCGGTCTCTGCTACTTCTATCCTACAACACAAGTTATATGTCAACGTCGGTTTATGTCTACAGGCCTTAAACCGGCTTTGGGCCCTGGGCCTTCATGAAGCGTCACCATCTGTCTTTATGGACTTCAGATACACATGAACCACTTATGGGGTTAACCCGGCCTCTCCTGGCCGGTTTACGCCCACTGGTAATATCCCCAACAGCTCCCCTTGTGTCGAATCAATAAATTTGGGTTGAATACTCTACCCTCGAAAACTGTTGCGATCCCCTATACTTGTGGGTTATCAAGACTATTTTCTGGCGCCGTTGCCGGGGAGCATAGCTCTATTCTTTGAGTCACTTGGGATTTATATCTGCTGGTCATTATGAAGAACTTGAAAGACGCTAAGACAACAATTTATCCCTCAACTATGAGGGGAGGTAAGGAACTGCCATCTAGCTCTGCACTTGATTCACCTTCTGTTTTGAGTAAGCTTGCGACACCTAAACCTGCTTCTGCTATTCGTTCTGATATGTCGCATGTTATTGATGATGCCACTTCTGCTATGCATGATACTTATGATGAAACTACTTCTATGCTTGATACTACTGTGCCACTTAGTGAATTTCTTGATGAACAAATTGCTAGGGTTAGAGAGAAAGAAATTATTGAAACTGTTATTCCTGAGGGTTATATTTTTGAAAAAGAAGCTGCTTTAGCTATTTTAGCTTGCAAAGATATATATGAGCTCAAGAGGTTATTAGCTAAATGGAGGCAGCAATCTCTTAATGCTAGAATGAAACCTGACCCTGCTTTTTGCTACTTCACCTATCTGTGTTACTGGTAAGGATTATGAATTCTCTGTTGATCCTGATATAATTACTTTGGTTGAATATGATCCTTTTCATGGCTATGAATCTGAAACTGTTGTGGCACATCTTACTAAATTAAATGATATAGCCACCCTGTTCACTAATGATGAGAGATCTCGCTATCTTTATATCCTTAAAATATTTTTGTTCTCATTAAAGGGTGATGCTAAGATATGGTTTAATTCTCTTGATCCTGGTTGTGTGCGTAGTCCCTAGGATATGATTTATTACTTCTCTGCTAAATATTTCCCTGCTCATAAGAAACAAGCTGCTTTGAGGGAAATATACAATTTTGTGCAAATTGAAGAAGAGAGTCTCCCACAAGCTTGGGGGAGGCTTCTCAAGTTACTTAATGATTTGCCTGATCATCCTCTTAAGAAAAATGAAATACTTGATATCTTCTATAATGGACTAACTGATGCTTCCAGAGATTACCTGGATAGTTGTGCTGGTTTTGTTTTCAGGGAAAGAACACCGGATGAAGCTGAAATTCTATTGAATAATATGTTGACAAATGAAAATAATTGGACACTTCCTGAGCCAGCTCCTGAGCCTATTCCTAAACCAACTCCGAAGAAATCTATGAAAGAAAAAGGTATTAAAGCTGAAGATGTTAAGAATTTACCTCCTATTGAAGAAATACATGGTCTTAATCTACCGCCTGTTGAAGAAACATATGATCTTAATCCTCTACCTATTGAAGAAACTCATGGTCTGGATAACCCGACACAGGTAGTAAAGGTAAATTCTCTCTATAGATTTGATGAAGGTGATATTCCTCACTATAAGTCTGCTAGACAATGCTTAGAAGAGTTTGATAATTTTATTATCAAACAAGAAAACTTCAATGCTTATTTTGGTAGACAATTGAAATATAATTCATGTACGCTTGAGCACTTGGGTGATTATATGTCTAGAGTTAAAGGTGAACTTAAACTCATTACTAAACATGCTTCTATAGTTACCACTCAAGTAGAACAAGTACTTAAAGCTCAAAATGATTTGCTCAATGAATTAAATAGTAAGAAAAATGATTATGCTGCTAGAGTGGCTACTAGAACTGGTAAGATGACTCAGGAACCTTTGTATCCTGATGGACACCCTAAGAGAATTGAGCAAGATTCTCAGAGAAATAATATTGATGCACCTAGTCCTTCTAAAAAGAAGAAAAAGAAAAATGATTTGCATGCTTCTAGTGAACCTATTGTTGAACCACCTGAGAATCCAAATGATATTTCTATTTCTGATGCTGAAACACAATCTGGTAATAAACATGAACCTAATGAAAATGTTAATGATGATGCTCAACCTAGTAATGATAATGATGTAGAAATTGAACCTACTGTTGATCTTGATAACCCACAATCAAAGAATCAATGTTATGATAAGAGAGACTTTGTTGCTTGGAAACACGGTAAAGAAAGGGAGCCATGGGTTCAGAAACCCATGCCTTTTCCCCCAAACCATCCAAGAAAAAGGATGATGAGGATTTTGAGCGCTTTGCTGAAATGATTAGACCTATCTTCTTGCGAATGCGATTGACTGATATGCTCAAAATGAATCCTTATGCTAAGTATATGAAAGATATTGCTACAAATAAAGGAAAGATACCGGAAGCTGAAATTTCCACCATGCTTGCTAATTATACTTTTAAGGGTGGAATACCAAAGAAACTTGGAGATCCAGGAGTACCTACTATACCATGCTCCATTAAAAGAAACTATGTTAAAACTGTTGTATGTGATCTTGGAGCCAGTGTTAGTGTTATGCCTCTCTCTTTATATCGTAGACTTGATTTGAATAAGTTGACACCTACTGAAATATCTTTGCAAATGGCCGATAAATCAACTGCTATACCTGTCGATATTTGTGAGGATGTGCCTGTTGTGGTTGCAAACGTTACTATTTTAACGGACTTCGTTATTCTTGATATTCCCGAGGACGATAGTATGTCTATTATTCTTGGAAGACCTTTTTTGAATACTGCAGGGGCTGTTATTGATTGCAACAAAGGCAATGTCACTTTTCATGTTAATGGTAATGAGCATACGGTACACTTTTCGAGGAAACAACCTCAAGTTCATAGTATCAATTCTATTGGAAAAATTCCATCGATTATTTTTGGAGGTTTTGAATTTCCTCTTCCTACTGTCAAAAAGAAATATGATATTCTTATTATTGGGGATGTGCATATCCCCGTTGAGGTAACATAGTGTTATTCGAAATTTCTCTGGTTCCATGTTATTCGGAATGAGTTTGTTAACAAGACTTGATCAACCTTGTTAGTGGATTCCTTTTGATGAGCATGAGATGGATGAAACTAGAAGGCACAACCTTCTATACCCTCTTTCTACTTTCTGTTATTTAGTTGAAATAAAGTAAAAATAGTATTTTCTGTCTGTTTCCTGATTTATCCGTGCAATATAAAAATACCCCGAAAATAAAAGTTCTCCAAATGCCCTGAAAATGGAATATGATTTTTTCTGAAATATTTGAGAATATCTGGCACTGAGAACACAGCAGGAGGGGCAAGCACCTGGCCACGAGGGTGGAGGGCGCGCCCCCCTGCCTCGTGGGCCCACGGTGGCCCCCTCCACTTATTCCTGCACCCACACACTTCTTCTTCCTCCCAAAAAAAACACCATCCAGCTCAAGCACGAGTTCTAGCTCATTTTGCTGCGATTTTCGATCTCCTTGCTCAAAGCATCTCTCACAAAACTGCTTGGGGAGATTGTTCTTTGGTATGTGACTCCTCCATTGGTCCAATTAGTTTTTGTTCTAGTGCTTTATTCATTGCAAATTTGTGCTGCCTAGGTGACCATGTTCTTGAGCTTGCATGTCAAATTTATATGGTTCCAAGTAGTTCTAATGCATGATGTAGTCTCTAGGCACTTGTAGTAGTTGCTATCAATTTTGTTGAGCTTGGTTCACTTTTGTTTAAAGTTACTAAAAATTTCAGAAATTTTCAGAAAATAATGGAGAGATTTTTGAGGGGCTCATCAAGCCGAAGCTCGAAGGAAAAGCAAAATGAAGAAGCACAGAGGCCCAAATATAATTTGCCTCGCACCGCGGAGGATCGGCCGTGTGAATGGACTTCCGATGATTTCTTGAGAGAAGCCGGGATTTATGATGATTTCTATTCATTGGCTGAGAATGCAGGCCTCACCGACTTCCTCCGCGACCAACGTCATCAGTATCTCTTACTCACGAATACTTTTGTGCAAAACTTCTACTATTATCCTAAGGAATCACCTCCTTCAGTAGAGTTTCATTTATATGATGTTGTTAAGAAGATGCCACTAGATGAATTTTGCAAGGTTTGCAAAATACCCTTCGAGGGTACCTTAGATAAACCACATCGTAAAGATGTGGACGGGTTTATTGACACCATTACTGTGGGGGAAACCAGGAAGGTTTCCGATGCAAGAATCACTAGCATACATTTTCCTGTTTTACGCTACTTTGCCATATTTGCTAGTCGTTGCTTGACTGGTCGCGGAAACTGTGGAAACCTTAGTGTTCCTGATATTATCATTTTGTTCCATGGTTTATTTTCCGATAACACTGTTAGTATGGGCGATATTATTGCTAAACGGTTAAGTCTGAACCGTACTAAGGGTCCCATCTTTGGAGGTATTTACGCTTCATGCCTTGCTGCATATTATAATATACCTATTAGGCACTATGAAAAGGAAGAAAAATTGCTGCCCACTGCTTATTTAGATTATAAGAGTATGGTAGCGCATGACTTTATTGTTAAGAACAAGGAAGGGGAGCTTAAATACAAATTGTTCTTTGATAAACATCACCCTGAGACTATTACCTTGCCAGCTCCTTCCTTGTTTAATTTATCTGAAGGCATGTATCTCGTTCCGTGGGCGGCCATTTATGCCTACAGGAACCCTACACCAGCCCCTGAGCCGGAACCACAATTTGAGCCTCCACGACAGTCTGATTACTTTTGGGATCTGGAGATGACTGCCAGCCAGTGGCAGTCAGAGTCTTCTTCATCTCAGTACGACCCCGGCTACAACTACGGATATCCACCAGGCCATCCGTGGAAATGAACCAACTTAGGCCAAAAGCCTAAGCTTGGGGGAGTACGTATTTCCTACCGACATTACATTTATGTTTACACACACTCATTGCTAGATGTCGGTGCTCATACTCTTTCACTGTAATATCCATGCTAGTTTATTTTCCTTTTCTTGCTTTCTTCTTGTGTGTTTGATAAACCTTAAGAAAAACCAAAAAAAATTAGTTGTAACTTTTAGTTAGTTTACTTTTCTTGCTGTAGTAGTAATAATTAAAAAGAAAACCCAAAAAGATTTCCTGTTCTTCTTTTTGCTTGTTGGGATCTTTCCCGTGTAAATAGTTTTATTTCTTTTCTTTTCTTTGGGGGTCGATAGGAGAAGACCATGATTAAATTGTTGAAGTGGCTCTTATATGCATTATTGTTGATTTAACCAAGAGCCCATATTGCCTTGTCTTCTCCTGTTTATTGAATGCTCGCAGATTCCAGCTTAGTCCAATGCACATGCACTCTTATTATTATTCACATCGTTCGGTCGTGCAAGTGAAAGGCAATTATGATGATATATGATGGACTGACTAAGATGAGAAAAGCCGGTATGAACTCGACCTCTCTTGTTTTTGTAAATATGATTAGTTCATCGTTCCTGATTCAGCTTATTATGAATAAACATGTTTGAAATGACAATTAGAGATCATAGTTGCTCGTGCCATGCTTTATTAGCTATGAGTTATAATGGTTTACCTTGCTTGCCAACATGCTATTAAAATGGTTGTGATGTGGTATAGTGGGGTGGTATCCTCCTTTGAATGATTTAAGTGACTCGACTTGGCACATGTTCACACATGTAGTTGAAACAAATCAACATAGCCTTCATGATATTTATGTTCATGGTGGATTATATCCTACTCATGCTTGTACTCAATGTTTATTAATTTTAATGCATGTTCATGACTGTTGTCGCTCTCTAGTTGGTCGCTTCCCAGTCTTTTGCTAGCCTTCACTTGTACTAAGCGGGAATACTGCTTGTGCATCCAATCCCTTAAACCCCAAAGTTATTCCATATGAGTCCACTATACCTTCCTATATGCGGTATCTACCTGCCGTTCCAAGTAAATTTGTATGTGCCAAACTCTAAACCTTCAAATAAACATTCTGTTTTGTATGCTCGAATAGCTCATATATCAACTAGGGCTGCCCTTATCTTCCATGCTAGGCGGGTTATTCTCAAGAGGAGTGGACTCCGCTCCTCACTCACGAGAAAATGGCTGGTCACCGGGATACCCAGTTCCTTGCTTTATGCAAACTAAATCAACATACTTGCAAACAAAACTCCCCCTGGGACTGTTGCTTGTTGGAGGCACTCATTGTTTCGAGCAAGCCATGGATTGATGCTTGTTGGTGGAGGGGGAGTATAAACTTAAACATTCTGTTTGGGAACCGCCTATAATGTGTGTAGCATGGAAGATATCGCCATCTCTTGGTTGTTATGTTGACAATGAAAGTATGCCGCTCAAAATATTATTTATCTCTATTCAAAATCGAGCTCTGGCACCTCTACAAATCCCTGCTTCCCTCTGCGAAGGGCCTATCTATTTACTTTTATGTTGAGTCATCACCCTCTTATTAAAAAGCACTAGCTGGAGAGCGCATTCGTCATTTGCATTCATTACTATTAATTTATATTGGGTATGACTATGATTGGATCTCTTTTACCATGAATTACAATGTCTAGTCAGTCCTTGATCTTTAAAGGTGTTCTGCATTTATGTTTTGCGGTCTCAGAAAGGGCTAGCGAGATACCATCTTATTATATCATATTATGATTGTTTTGAGAAAGTGTTGTCATCCGAGATTTATTATTATGGCTCGCTAGTTGATTATGCTATTGATATGAGTAAACATGAGACTTAAGAGTTATTGCAAATGTGGTTAGTCATAATCTTTGCTGAAAACTTGAATGCTAACTTTACATATTTACAACAACAAGAGCAAACAGAGTTTGTAAAAGTTTTTCTTTATCACTTTCAGTTTATCAACTGAATTGCTTGAGGACAAGCAAAGGTTTAAGCTTGGGGGAGTTGATACGTCTCCGTCGTATCTACTTTTCCAAACACTTTTGCCCTTGTTTTGGACTCTAACTTGCATGATTTGAATGGAACTAACCCGGACCGACGCTGTTTTCAGCAGACTTTCCATGGTGTTATTTATGTGCAGAAACAAAAGTTCTCGGAATGACCTGAAACTCCACGGAACATCTATTTCGAAAATAAGAAAAATCCACGTCAGGGGGCCCACACCCTGCCCACGAGGGTGGGGGCGCGCGCCCCCTACTTCGTGGGCCCCCTGACGCTCCACCGACCTCAACTCCAACTCCATATATTCACTTTCGGGGAGAAAAAAATCAGAGAGAAGGATTCATCGCGTTTCACGATACGGAGCCGCCGCCAAGCCCTAAAACCTCTCGGGAGGGCTGATCTGGAGTCTGTTCGGGGCTCCGGAGAGGGGGATTCGTCGCTGCCGTCATCATCAACAATCCTCCATCACCAATTTCATGATGCTCACCGCCGTGCGTGAGTAATTCCATCGTAGGCTTGCTGGACGGTGATGGGTTGGATGAGATCTATCATGTAATCGAGTTAGTTTTGTTAGGGTTTGATCTCTAGTATCCACTATGTTCTGAGATTGATGTTGCTATGACTTTGCTATGCTTAATGCTTGTCACTAGGGCCCGAGTGCCATGATTTCAGATCTGAACCTATTATGTTTTCATGAATATATGTGAGTTCTTGATCCTATCTTGCAAGTCTATAGTCACCTACTATGTGTTATGATCCGGCAACCCCGAAGTGACAATAATCGGGACCACTCCCGGTGATGACCATAGTTTGAGGAGTTCATGTATTCACTATGTGCTAATGCATAGAGGCCTTAATATCCCTTAGTTTCCATTAGGACCCCGCTGCCACGTGAGGGTAGGACAAAAGATGTCATGCAAGTTCTTTTCCATAAGCACGTATGACTATATTCGGAATACATGCCTACATTACATTGATGAATTGGAGCTAGTTCTGTGTCACCCTATGTTATGATTGTTACATGATGAACCGCATCCGGCATAATTCTCCATCACCGATCCAATGCCTACGAGCTTTTCACATATTGTTCTTCGCTTATTTACTTTTCCGTTGCTACTGTTACAATCACTACAAAACACCAAAAACATTAATTTTGCTACCGTTACTTTTGTTACCGTTACACCCACAGCCCCTGCTGCTATACATACTGGACCAATTACTAGAGCTCGCGCACGCCAATTAAATTACCAGGTACTTTCGTTTCTTGGTAATGATTCTAATGTTCATGAGAATATGATGCTGCCTAAATTGGATACATTTGTTTTGCTTACAAATGAAGGGCCTAGCTTTGAGAAGGATGAACATTGGAGCAAGAACAAGCATGGAGATGATGGCATGCGCATGGGGGACAAGAAGGGAGTTACAAGGGATGATTTCAGGACATTGAAGATACCATAATGCGTGCATGAAGCCTTGGACGAAATATACAAGATGCTACTTCATAACTTTCGTCCCGAGGCTATTCTAGGTGCTGCGTCACCTTATTATTGGGCCAGGCCCATGTAATTTCGAAATACTTGAGTATAGGCTATTTTTAGAGTCCGTATGTGTGGGGAAACAAGAGATAGGGTTGGTTTCGGACCCCTTCCCCAAGGGCCACAAAATTCCCCCCTCTTCCTCCATATATACAGCCCTTAGGGCATCGTTTAGACTTTGGGTTTTGTTTAGATTAAAAGTTCACCATAGCTGCAACTTCGCGTACTTCGTTTGTGTTCAACGACCAGACAAAGGCGTCACAGAACCCCACCTTGACCAATAAAGCTTTCATCTTATATTCGCGATATCCAGATTGCAATCTCAGTTTCTTGCTTGTTCTTCGTTTGCTCGCAGGAAACAGACCCTCGTGGTCAGGTTGATCGTGCTCCGGCGTGGTCAATAACCTCTCAGAGTTGGTTTAGCGATTGCTAAGGCGCGACGTCATCGCACGTTCGTAGTAGGATCTCAAAGTCGACTTCCACCAAAGCGATATCCATCATCTCATCGAAAGACGGGACACCTTTGCCTCTATCAAGTGGTATCAGATTTCCAGGTTGCTCGGTGAGATTTTACAGTTTTTCGTAGTTTAGATCGAGTCTGTTCTTCATACCTACAGTCCACGAAAAAGCCACAAAAAAAAATTAGGGTTAGTTCATCATATCCGAACCAATCTGAGCCTTTGCATAATCTTTTTAGGGTTTTTGCTTTGTTGAATTTGCGGTTGCATCGTCGTGTCAAGTTGCTGGTCTTAGAGTCTAGTATTTTAGAGTTTCGAGTTCTGGTCATAAGTTGTCACGCCGCCGCCGCACCATCATCATTGCCTTGCCATCTACCACCATTGCTTATCCGCCACCGCTCTGAATCCGTATCCATATACCACCAACAATCCGTATCCATATACCAACACTGATCCGTATCCATATACCACCACCGCTACCATATACCACCACCGCTGCCATATCCTACCACCATATATCCACCACCAATCCGAGTTCTTTTCATATTCGGTTTGTTTTAGAGATCCATCTATTTTCCGTTTCGTGTTTCCTTGCCTGAGTAGGTCTGGAGACCCCCGGGCAGTTTTTAGGCCAAAATTTCGGCGACCAAAAATATTTTTTCCCTATCCTATTTTTAGGTCCCGGGGAGTGTTTTGAGACACTCGCCATCATAGTGATTTTTTGTCGCACTTTTTCGTCGTCGCTACCCTGATTTCCGAAAAAAAATAGTCAAAATTTTTTTGTGCCTATCCTGTCAGTTTGACCTGGGAAGAGTTTTGAGACACTCGCCATTATAGTGATTTTTCGCAAAAAAAAACAAAAAAAAAGAGCGCAAGAAAAAAGAGCGCGAAAAAAGAGCAAAAAAAATCCAGAGTGTGCTTTTCCCTTGTTTACGTGCAGCGCCGTGATTTTGTTAGTGTTCTAGGCTCGCGTCTCTAGCACGGTCTAGCCTAGGACCAGCACAGTACCGTCGTTGAGCGTTTATTCAACTTTGCATCTCTGAATTGATTATTGCTGACCATTTTTGCTACCATATTATAAGCCTTCCCAGCTCCACATACATCTACATCGTGCGTTTGACTCTCCCTGGTAATCGCTCTATCCAAGCTTTGAGAGTTTTGACTACAACGGTTGCCTATCACCACCTGCTGCTGGGTAAGAACTGGTAAGAATTTGAGATTCGCTTGAAGGATTTGTGACACACCACCATCACCACCACTTCCTAGTAGTCTGTAGGATCATATTCTTTTGTGTTTCTATTGCTGCTAACCATGGCAGGATCACAAGCCGATGAGACTGATTGGGAGAACATGACGAACAAGGAGTTGCATGATAAATTTCAGCAAATGATGAGTGGCCAGGTGGGAGATGTGCTAAACAGATTTGAAGAGGCTATGGAGAAGATAGATGCCGTGGAGAAGTCGTTCGAGACAAAGCTGGATAACAAGTTTACTGAATTACTCAAGCGTCTTCCCCAACCACCACCGGCTGCATATGTCACACCTCTACAACAACAACAACCACATCTCCAACGCCGCCTTCCAAATCAAGTGGGATGAGCACAGCGCGTTCCAATTGAGACTGGTCAAAATTCGGGTGCCGCTGCACGTACTGTTGATGCTTCTTTGGCTCCTGCTACTGCGGCGGCTGAGGAGGATGACGATTATGCGGGTGATTATGAGGATGAGGTTGATCAAAATCAGAACTACGTGCAGCCACCAGCACCACCACCAGCAGGTCGACCTCAGGTATATATTCGCAATGGTAGGCCGGCACCACCACCTCAGGTACGAGATCATGACCATCTCCCTAAACTGAAATTGAATATTCCACCATTTGAGGGTAGATATGTTCCTGATATATATCTTACTTGGGAGTTAGGAACTGAACAACGATTTACATGTTTACAATATCCTGAGGAGAGACGTGTTCCAGCTACTTGGACTGCTTTGAAAACTGCTATGCGTACTCATTGGGTTCCACCATATTATCAACGTGAATTGCTTAAAAAACTGCAGCGTTTACGACAAGGGAAAAATTCTGTAGAAGATTATTATCAGGAATTACAAACTGGCATGATTAGATGTGGTATTGTTGAGGAGAATGAAGCTATGCTTGCACGTTTTATGGGTGGATTAAATAAAGAGATTCAGACCATTCTAGAGTATAAGGATTATAATAATATCACTCGTTTATTCCATCTTGCTTGTAAAGCTGAACGTGAAGTGCAGGATCGACAGACATTGGCGCGAACTAACTTTTTTGCAGGTCGACCTTCATCATGGACACCACGTGCATCCTCTACTTCCACTTCACCATCACCTCCATCAGGTGCCACCTCCAGCCGTGATACAAGAAAGCAGGCACAACCACCACTCTCTGCCAAGAGCACACCTGCCGGGCCTGAGCAGAGCTCTTCTTCTTCCATGGCGTCAACAGGGCACACAAGTGATATAATTTGTCGTCGTTGTAAGGGAAGAGGACATTATGCGAGAGAATGCAAATCTCAGCGTGTGATGATTGCTACTGAGGATGGTGGGTATGAGTCCGCTAGTGACTATGATGAGGAGACTTTGGCTCTTATTACACGTGAAGAACATGGTGGAGATGATTTTGAAAATGAGACGCAATACATGGCTCCTGAAGACGCTGACAGGTATGAATGTTTAGTTGCTCAACGTGTTTTGAGTGTGCAGGTCACACAAGCAGAGCAAAATCAGAGGCATAATTTGTTCCATACAAAGGGAGTTGTGAAGGAACGTTCTGTTCGCGTCATCATAGATGGAGGGAGCTGTAACAACTTGGCTAGCATGGAGATGGTGGAGAAACTATCTCTCACCACAAGACCACATCCACATCCTTACTACATCCAATGGTTCAACAACAGCGGCAAGGTTAAGGTAACACGTACTGTTCGTGTGCATTTTAGTATCTCTACATATGCTGATTATGTTGATTGTGATGTGGTACCCATGCAAGCATGTTCCTTATTACTTGGTAGACCATGGCAATTTGATAAAAATTCCATACACCATGGTAGAAACAATCAGTATACTCTTGTTCATAAGGATAAAAATATTACTTTGCTTCCTATGACTCCTGATTCCATTTTGAAAGATGACATTAATAGAGCTAATAAAGCAAAACAGGAGAAAAATAAGAGTGAAAATCAGATTGTGGCAAAAGAATTTGAGCAACAAATGAAACCTAATAATAAACCATCTAGTGTTGTTTCTGAAATTAAATTGAAAAGTGCATGTTTACTTGCCACAAAATCTGATATTGATGAGCTAGATTTCAACAAATCTGTTTGCTATGCTTTTGTGTGCAAAGAGGCATTATTTTCATTCGAGGACGTGCCTTCCTCTTTGCCCCCTGCTGTCACTAACATTTTGCAGGAGTTCGCTGACGTCTGCCCACAAGACGTGCCACCGGGATTACCACCTATTCGAGGGATTGAGCATCAAATTGATTTAATTCCCGGTGCATCGCTACCCAACCGTGCACCATACCGTACCAATCCAAAGGAGACGAAGGAGATTATGCGTCAAGTACAGGAGCTGCTCGACAAAGGTTATATACGCGAATCTCTTAGTCCTTGTGCCGTTCCTATTATACTAGTGCCTAAAAAGGATGGTACGTCGCGTATGTGTGTTGATTGTAGAGGCATTAATAATATTACTATTCGTTATCGTCATCCTATTCCTAGGCTAGATGATATGCTTGATGAATTGAGTGGCTCTACAATATTCTCCAAAGTTGATTTGCGTAGTGGATACCATCAAATTCATATGAAATTGGGAGATGAATGGAAAACTGCATTTAAAACTAAGTTTGGTTTATATGAGTGGTTAGTCATGCCTTTTGGGTTAACTAATGCACCTAGTACTTTCATGAGACTAATGAACGAAGTTTTACGTGCTTTCATTGGACGATTTGTGGTAGTCTATTATGATGGAAGAACATTTGGAACATTTACGTGCTGTTTTTATTGCTCTACGTGATGCACGTTTGTTTGGTAACCTTGGGAAGTGCACCTTTTGCACCGACCGAGTATCGTTTCTTGGCTATGTTGTTACTCCACAGGGAATTGAAGTTGATAAAGCCAAGATTGAAGCTATTGAGAGTTGGCCGCAGCACAAAACGGTCACACAAGTGCGGAGTTTTCTTGGACTCGCTGGTTTCTATAGGCGTTTTGTTAGAGATTTTAGCACCATTGCTGCACCTCTCAACGAGCTTACAAAGAAGGATGTGCCTTTTGTTTGGGGTACCGCACAGGAAGAAGCCTTCACGGTATTGAAAGATAAGTTGACACATGGTCCTTTACTCCAACTTCCTGATTTTAATAAGACTTTTGAGCTTGAATGTGATGCTAGTGGAATTGGATTAGGAGGTGTGTTATTACAAGATGGTAAACCTGTTGCATACTTTTCTGAAAAATTGAGTGGGCCTAGTCTGAATTATTCTACTTATGATAAAGAACTATATGCTCTTGTTCGGACTTTAGAAACATGGCAACATTATTTATGGCCCAAAGAATTTGTTATACATTCTGATCATGAATCTTTGAAACATATTAAAAGTCAAGCTAAACTGAATCGTAGACATGCTAAATGGGTTGAATTCATTGAAACTTTCCCTTATGTCATTAAACACAAGAAGGGTAAAGAAAATGTTATTGCTGATGCATTGTCTCGTCGCTATACTATGCTTTCACAACTTGACTTCAAAATATTTGGTTTGGAGACCATCAAAGATCAATATGTGCATGATGCTGATTTTAAAGATGTTTTGCAGAATTGTAAAGAAGGAAGAACCTGGAACAAGTTTGTCGTTAATGATGGATTTGTGTTCCGTGCTAACAAGCTATGCATTCCAGCTAGCTCTCTTCGTCTTTTGTTGTTGCAGGAGGCGCATGGAGGAGGATTAATGGGACACTTTGGCGTGAAGAAGACGGAGGACGTACTTGCTACACATTTCTTTTGGCCAAAGATGAGACGGGATGTTGAGCGTTTTGTTGCTCGCTGCACTACATGTCAAAAAGCTAAGTCACGACTCAATCCTCATGGTTTATATATGCCTTTGCATGTACCTAGTGTTCCTTGGGAGGATATATCTATGGACTTTGTTTTAGGTTTACCTCGAACAAAGAAGGGGAGGGATAGCATATTTGTTGTCGTGGATAGATTCTCAAAAATGGCACACTTTATACCATGTCATAAAAGCGATGATGCTGTTAATGTTGCTGATTTGTTCTTCCGTGAAATTATTCGTTTGCATGGTGTGCCAAATACTATTGTTTCAGATCGTGATACTAAATTTCTTAGCCACTTTTGGAGATGTTTATGGGCTAAGTTGGGGACTAAACTGCTTTTTAGTACTACTTGTCACCCCCAAACTGCTGGACAAACTGAAGTACTCAATAGAACATTGTCTACTATGCTTAGGGCTGTTTTGAAGAATAATAAGAAAATGTGGGAAGAATGCTTGCCTCATATTGAGTTTGCTTATAATCGTTCATTGCATTCTACTACTAAGATGTGCCCTTTTGAAATTGTGTATGGTTTCCTACCTCGTGCACCTATTGATTTGTTGCCTCTTCCATCTTCGGAGAAGGTTAATTTTGATGCTAAACAACGTGCTAAATTGATCTTAAAAATGCATGAGTTAACTAAGGAAAACATTGAGCGTATGAATGCTAAAATAAACTTGCTGGAGATAAGGGTAGAAAACATGTTGTGTTTGCACCTGGAGATCTTGTTTGGTTACATTTGCGTAAGGATAGATTTCCTGATTTGTGCAAATCAAAGCTAATGCCACGTGCTGATGGTCCTTTTAAGGTGTTAGAGAAAATAAATGATAATGCATATAAACTTGAGCTGCCTGCAGATTTTGGGGTTAGTCCCACTTTTAACATTGCAGATTTGAAGCCTTATTTGGGTGAGGGAGATGAGCTTCCGTCGAGGACGACTTCATTTCAAGAAGGGGAGGATGATGAGGACATCAATACCATTGTTACACCCACAGCCCCTGCTGCTATACATACTGGACCAATTACTAGAGCTCGCGCACGCCAATTAAATTACCAGGTACTTTTGTTTCTTGGTAATGATGCTAATGTTCATGAGAATATGATGCTGCCTAAATTGGATACATTTGTTTTGCTTACAAATGAAGGGCCTAGCTTTGAGAAGGATGAACATTGGAGCAAGAACAAGCATGGAGATGATGGCATGCGCATGGGGGACAAGAACGGAGTTACAAGTGATGATTTCAGGACATTGAAGCCACCATAATGCGTGCATGAAGCCTTGGACGAAATATACAAGATGCTACTTCATAACTTTCGTCCAGAGGCTATTCTAGGTGCTGCGTCACCTTATTATTGGGCCAGGCCCATGTAATTTCGAAATACTTGAGTATAGGCTATTTTTAGAGTCCGTATGTGTGGGGAAACAAGAGATAGGGTTGGTTTCGGACCCCTTCCCCAAGGGCCACGAAATTCCCCCCTCTTCCTCCATATATACAGCCCTTAGGCGTCGTTTAGACTTTGGGTTTTGTTTAGATTAAAAGTTCGCCATAGCTGCAACTTCGCGTACTTCGTTTGTGTTCAACGACCAGATAAAGGCGTCACAGAACCCCACCTTGATCAATAAAGCTTTCATCTTATATTCGCGATATCCAGATTGCAATCTCAGTTTCTTGCTTGTTCTTCGTTTGCTCGCAGGAAACAGACCCTCGTGGTCAGGTTGATCGTGCTCCGGCGTGGTCAATAACCTCTCGGAGTTGGTTTAGCGATTGCTAAGGCGCGACGTCATATCACGTTCGTAGTCGGATCGTCAAAGTCGACTTCCACCAAAGCGATATCCATCATTTCATCGAAAGACGGGACACCTTTGCCTCTATCACTTTGCTACTAAATACTTTGCTGAACATACTAAGTTATCCAGGTGTGGTTGAATTGACAACTCAGCTGCTAATACTTGAGAATATTCTTTGGCTCCCCTTGTGTCGAATCAATAAATTTGGGTTGAATACTCTACCCTCGAAAACTGTTGCGATCCCCTATACTTGTGGGTTATCACTAGACATCTAGGGTTTAGCCATTACGATCTCGAGGTAGATCAACTCTTGTAAACCCCATATTGATCCAAGATAATCAAGCAGGAAGTAGGGGATTACCTCCATCAAGAGGGCCCGAACCTGGGTAAACATCGTGTCCCTGTCTCCTGTTACCTTCGATCCTCTGACGCACAGTTCGAGACCCCCTACCCGAGATCTGTCGGTTTTGACACAGACAGTCTCTAATCGTAGTGTCGCGTTAGCAGCATCCTGCAGTAGTGGTTGTGTCATCGTTCTTCACAATATTGAATGTTTCTGATTCTTCACGACTTGTGCTGAAACTAGGAGGAGACGTTCGATGACTTCACGGATAACGGCATCGACGACCTGGTGGTTTCGTTGTACCAGACGGAGCTCGACCGCACGCTCTTCCTGCTCTGCTCCTACGGTCATACCTATGCCTCCACCTGCAAAAGCTCAGACTGAATTCAGTCTCTGTAGTCTGTACCGCATAGTGTTTCAGTTACTGACTGAAATGTTGCATTAGGCAATTACTTGACCTCATTGTGCTGTTGTGTGTATATTGAAAAGTACATGGTGCACATCTCCAATTCAGACGACCTCTTGAGCTGGTTGATGCAGCAGAAGCTGCAATTCACCAAGAGGTATCTCTCAAATCGATCGGACTGTCTATTGGTTGTTTGTGCTTGTTTTTCAACTGAAATGACCTCCCTCGTTGGGTTTGTTCTGTTGGAAGCTGCAAGCAGATCATGGAGAAGCATCTCAGCGCAGTCGGTGCCGTCGAAGCTT
Source organism: Aegilops tauschii subsp. strangulata (assembly GCF_002575655.3). Taxonomy (NCBI): domain Eukaryota; kingdom Viridiplantae; phylum Streptophyta; class Magnoliopsida; order Poales; family Poaceae; genus Aegilops; species Aegilops tauschii. The sequence goes on along the minus strand of NC_053035.3, from coordinate 182,126,920 downwards.
CCCTACGGTCATGACTCGGTAACAGGGCAATCCTCATTAAGCACAAAGTATGACATGGGTACTCCACTTGATCTTGAAATTAACATCACTTCTTTGTCACAGTTGTTGCCTCCACTGCGCGCTCGGCCTAGCTCCTGTGCCCTTTGCCGGGCTCGACCTCCCACTGATGAGGACATCAATACCATTGTTACACCCACAGCCCCTGCTGCTATACATACTGGACCAATTACTAAAGCTCGCGCACGCCAATTAAATTACCAGGTACTTTCGTTTCTTGGTAATGATTCTAATGTTCATGAGAATATGATGCTACCTAAATTGGATACATTTGTTTTGCTTACAAATGAAGGGCCTAGCTTTGAGAAGGATGAACATTGGAGCAAGAACAAGCATGGAGATGATGGCATGCGCATGGGGAACAAGAACGGAGTTACAAGTGATGATTTCAGGACGTTGAAGCCACCATAATGCGTGCATGAAGCCTTGGACGAAATATACAAGATGCTACTTCATAACTTTCGTCCAGAGGCTATTCTAGGTGCTGCGTCACCTTATTATTGGGCCAGGCCCATGTAATTTCTAAATACTTGATTATAGGCTGTTTTTAGAGTCCGTATGTGTGGGGAAACAAGAGATAGGGTTGGTTTCGGACCCCTTCCCCAAGGGCCACGAAATTCCCCCCTCTTCCTCCATATATACAGCCCTTAGGGCGTCGTTTAGACTTTGGGTTTTGTTTAGACTAAAAGTTCCCCATAGCTGCAACTTCGCGTACTTCATTTGTGTTCAACGACCAGACAAAGGCGTCACAGAACCCCACCTTGATCAATAAAGCTTTCATCTTATATTCGCAATATCCAGATTGCAATCTCAGTTTCTTGCTTGTTCTTCGTTTGCTCGCAGGAAACAGACCCTCGTGGTCAGGTTGATCGTGCTCCGGCGTGGTCAATAACCTCTCGGAGTTGGTTTAGCGATTGCTAAGGCGCGACGTCATCGCACGTTCGTAGTCGGATCGTCAAAGTCGACTTCCACCAAAGCGATATGCATCATCTCATCGAAAGACGGGACACCTTTGCCTCTATCAAGTGGTATCAGATTTCCATGTTGCTCGGTGAGATTTTACAGTTTTTCGTAGTTTAGATCGAGTTTGTTCTTCATACCTATAGTCCATGAAAAAGCCAAAAAAAATTAGGGTTAGTTCATCCTATCCGAACCAATCTGAGCCTTTGCATAATCTTTTCTGTGTTTGCTTTGTTGAATTTGCGGTTGCATCGTCGTGTCAAGTTGCTGGTCTTAGCGTCTAGTCCTTTAGAGTTTCGAGTTCTGTTCACAGGTTGTCACATCGCCGCTGCCATATATCACCACCGCATCATCATCATCGCTGCTGCCATATACCACCACCGCAACAACTTCATCGCCGCTGCCATATACCACCACCACATATTCACCGCCAATCCGAGTCCATATACGCCACCACATATCCGCCGCCATCACGCCAATCCGAGTACACCTGCAACATATATCCGCCACCAGTCCGAGTTCCACCAGATTCATCTCCGCCGCCAGTCCGAGTTCCACCAGATTCATCTCCGCCACCAGTCCTAGTCCAAGTCCAGTATTTTGTTACTCTGTTTTGGATTTCCAGATCACGCCATACTCCGAGTCGTGACAGAGAAGGACTCCCAAACTTCTGTGTTACCCACAGTAGAAAAATAGTTCCAGTTTCAAAAAAAAAACTAAGTCTGGAAAATTCTGGCTAGGCAGTTTTTAGACCATTTGTAGACTTTTTCGAAAAAAAATTGTTGCGGAGCAAAAAAAGTGCAAAAAAAAGTGAAAAAAAATTCAGAGTGTGCTCCTCCCTTGTTACGTGCAGCGCCGTGATTTTGTTAGTGTTCTAGGCTCGCGTCTCTAGCACGGTCTAGCCTAGGACCAGCACAGTACCGTCGTTGAGCGTTTATTCAACTTTGCATATCTGAATTGATTATTGCTGACCCTTTTTGCTACCATATTATAAGCCTTCCCAGCTCCACATACATCTACGTCGTGCGTTTGACTCTCCCTGGTAATCGCTCTATCCAAGCTTTGAGAGTTTTGACTACAACGGTTGCCGATCACCACCTGCTGCTGGGTAAGAACTGGTAAGAATTTGAGATTCGCTTGAAGGATTTGTGACACACCACCACTTCCTAGTAGTCTGTAGGATCATATTCTTTTGTGTTTCTATTGCTGCTAACCATGGCAGGATCACAAGCCGATGAGACTGATTGGGAGAACATGACGAACAAGGGGTTGCATGATAAATTTCAGCAAATGATGAGTGGCCAAGTAGGAGATGTGCTAAACAGATTTGAAGAGGCTATGGAGAAGATAGATGCCGTGGAGAAGTCGTTTGAGACAAAGCTGGATAACAGGATTAATGAATTGCTCAAGCGTCTTCCCCAACCACCACCGGCTGCACCTGTCGCACCTCTACAACAACAACAACCACATCTCCAACGCCGCCTTCCAAATCAAGTGGGACGAGCACAGCGCGTTCCAATTGAGACTGGTCAAAATTCGGGTGCCGCTGCACCTACTGTTGATGCTTCTTTGGCTCCTCCTACTGCGGCGACTCAGGAGGATGACGATTATGCGGGCGATTATGAGGATGAGGTTGATCAAAATCAAAACTACGTGCAGCCACCAGCACCACCTCCAGCAGGTCGACCTCAGGTATAATTTCGCAACGGTAGGCCTGCACCACCACCTCAGGTACGAGATCATGACCATGTTCCTAAACTGAAATTGAATATTCCACCATTTGAGGGTAGATACATTCCTGATGTATATCTTACTTGGGAGTTAGAAACTGAACAACGTTTTACATGTTTACAATATCCCGAGGAGAGACGGGTTGCTGCTGCTGTTTGTGCTTTCACTAGTTTTGCATGTGTATGGTGGTCTGAACATTGTAGATTATATCCTATTCCAGCTAATTGGGCTGCTTTGAAAACTGCTATGCGTACTCGTTGGCTTCCACCATATTATCAACGTGAATTGCTTCAAAAACTGCAGCGTTTACGACAAGGGAAAAAAATCTGTAGAAGAATATTACCAGGAATTACAAACTGGCATGATTAGATGTGGTATTGTCGAGGAGAATGAAGCTATGCTTGCACGTTTTATGGGTGGTTTAAATAGAGAGATTCAGACCATTCTAGAGTATAAGGAGTATACTAATATCACTCGTTTATTCCATCTTGCTTGTAAAGCTGAACGTGAAGTGCAGGATCGACAAGCATTGGCGCGAACTAACTTTTCTGCAGGTCGACCTTCATCATGGACACCGCGTGCATCTTCTACTTCTACTGCACCAGCACCTCCATCAGGTTCCACCTCCAGCCGTGATACAAGAAAGTAGGCACAACCACCACTATCTGCCAAGAGCGCACCTGCCGGGCCTGCACAGAGCTCTTCTTCTTCCATGGCATCAACAGGGCACACAAGTGATATTATTTGTCGTCGTTGTAAGGGAAGAGGACATTATGCGCGAGAATGCAAATCTCAGCGTGTAATGATTGCAACAGACCCCCGGGCAGTTTTTAGGCCAAAATTTCGGCAACCCAAAATATTTTTTCCCTATCCTATTTTTAGGCCCCGGGTAGTGTTTTGAGACACTCGCCATCATAGTGATTTTTTGTCGCACTTTTTCGTCGTCGCTGCCCTGATTTCCGAAAAAAAAATAGTCAAAAAATTTTGTGCCCATCCTGTCAGTTTGCCCTGGGAAGAGTTTTGAGACACTCGCCATTATAGTGATTTGTTCGCAAAAAAAAAAAAAGGAGGAGCGCAAAAAAAAAAAAGAGCGCAAAAAAAAAAAAAAGAGCGAAAAAAAAAATTCCTGAGTGTGCTTTTCCCTTGTTTACGTGCAGCGCCGTGATTTTGTTAGTGTTCTAGGCTCGCGTCTCTAGCACGGTCTAGCCTAGGACCAGCACAGTACCGTCGTTGAGCGTTTATTCAACTTTGCATCTCTGAATTGATTATTGCTTACCATTTTGCTACCATATTATAAGCCTTCCCAGCTCCACATAAGTCTACATCGTGCGTTTGACTCTCCCTGGTAATCGCTATATCCAAGCTTTGAGAGTTTTTGACTACAACGGTTGCCGATCACCACCTGCTGCTGGGTAAGAACTGGTAAGAATTTGAGATTCGCTTGAAGGTTTTGTGACACACCACCATCCCACCACTTCTAGTAGTCTGCAGGATCATATTCTTTTGTGTTTCTATTGCTGCTAACCATGGCAGGTTCACAAGCCGATGAGACTGATTGGGCGAACATGACGAACAAGGAGTTGCATGATAAATTTCAGCAAATGATGAGTGGCCAGGTGGGAGATGTGCTAAACAGATTTGAAGAGGCTATGGAGAAGATAGATGCCGTGGAGAAGTCGTTTGAGACAAAGCTGGATAACAAGTTTACTGAATTACTAAAGCGTCTTCCCCAACCACCACCGGCTGCACATGTCGCACCTCTACAACAACAACAACCACATCTCCAACGCCGCCTTCCAAATCAAGTGGGACGGGCACAGCGCGTTCCAATTGAGATTGGTCAAAATTCGGGTGCTGCTGTCCCTACTGTTGATGCTTCTTTGGCTCCTGCTCCTGCGGCGGCTGAGGAGGATGACGATTATGCGGGCGATTATGAGGATGAGGTTGATCAAAATCAGAACTACGTGCAGCCACCAGCACCACCACCAGCAGGTCGACCTCAGGTATATATTCGCAACGGTAGGCCGGCACCACCACCTCAGGTACGAGATCATGACCATCTCCCTAAACTGAAATTGAATATTCCACCATTTGAGGGTAGATATGTTCCTGATATATATCTTACTTGGGAGTTAGAAACTGAACAACGATTTACATGTTTACAATATCCTGAGGAGAGACGTGTTCCTGCTGCTGTTTGTGCTTTCACTAGCTTTGCATGTGTTTGGTGGTCTGAACATTGTAGATTATATCCTGTTCCAGCTACTTGGGCTGCTTTGAAAACTGCTATGCGTACTCGTTGGGTTCCACCATATTATCAACGTGAATTACTTCAAAAATTGCAGCGTTTAAGACAAGGAAAAAATTCTGTAGAAGAATATTATCAGGAATTACAAACTGGCATGATTAGATGTGGTATTGTTGAGGAGAATGAAGCTATGCTTGCACGTTTTATGGGTGGATTAAATAAAGAGATTCAGACCATTCTAGAGTATAAGGATTATAATAATATCACTCGTTTATTCCATCTTGCTTGTAAAGCTGAACGTGAGGTGCAGGATCGACAGCCATTGGCGCGAACTAACTTTTCTGCAGGTCGACCTTCATCATGGACACCGCGTGCATCTTCTACTTCCACTTCACCATCACCTCCATCAGGTGCCACCTCCAGCCGTGATCCAAGAAAGCAGGCACAACCACCACTCTCTGCCAAGAGCACACCTGCCGGGCCTGTGCAGAGCTCTTCTTCTTCCATGGCATCGACAGGGCACACAAGTGATATTATTTGTCGTCGTTGTAAGGGAAGAGGACATTTTGCGAGAGAATGCAAATCTCAGCGTGTCATGATTGCTACTGAGGATGGTGGGTATGAGTCCGCTAGTGACTATGATGAGGAGACTTTGGCTCTTATTACACGTGAAGAACATGGTGGAGATGATTCTGAAAATGAGACGCAATACATGGCTCCTGAAGACGCTGACAGGTATGAATGTTTAGTTGCTCAACGTGTTTTGAGTGTGCAGGTCACACAAGCAGAGCAAAATCAGAGGCATAATTTGTTCCATACAAAGGGAGTTGTGAAGGAACGTTCTGTTCGCGTCATCATAGATGGAGGGAGCTGTAACAACTTGGCTAGCATGGAGATGGTGGAGAAGCTATCTCTCACCACAAGACCACATCCACATCCTTACTACATCCAATGGTTCAACAACAGCGGCAAGGTTAAGGTAACACGTACTGTTCGTGTGCATTTTAGTATCTCTACATATGCTGATTATGTTGATTGTGATGTGGTACCCATGCAAGCATGTTCCTTATTACTAGGTAGACCATGGCAATTTGATAAAAATTCTGTACACCATGGTAGAAACAATCAGTATACTCTTGTTCATAAGGATAAAAATATTACTTTGCTTCCTATGACTCCTGATTCCATTTTGAAAGATGACATTAATAGAGCTAATAAAGCAAAACAGGAGAAAAATAAGAGTGAAAATCAGATTGTGGCAAAGGAATTTGAGCAACAAATGAAACCTAATAATAAACCATCTAGTGTTGTTTCTGAAATTAAATTGAAAAGTGCATGTTTACTTGCCACAAAATCTAATATTGATGAACTAGATTTCAGCAAATCTGTTTGCTATGCTTTTGTGTGCAAAGAGGCATTATTTTCATTCGAGGACGTGCCTTCCTCTTTGCCCCCTGCTGTCACTAACATTTTGCAGGAGTTCGCTGACGTCTTCCCACAAGACGTGCCACCGGGATTACCACCTATTCGAGGGATTGAGCATCAAATTGACTTAATTCCCGGTGCATCGCTACCCAACCGTGCACCATACCGTACCAATCCAGAGGAGACGAAGGAGATTATGCGTCAAGTACAGGAGCTGCTCGACAAAGGTTATATACGCGAATCTCTTAGTCCTTGTGCTGTTCCTATTATACTCGTGCCTAAAAAGGATGGTACGTCGCGTATGTGTGTTGATTGTAGAGGCATTAATAATATTACTATTCGTTATCGTCATCCAATTCCTAGGCTCGATGATATGCTTGATGAATTGAGTGGCTCTACAATATTCTCCAAAGTTGATTTGCGTAGTGGATACCATCAAATTCGTATGAAATTGGGAGATGAATGGAAAACTGCATTTAAAACTAAGTTTGGTTTATATGAGTGGTTAGTCATGCCTTTTGGGTTAACTAATGCACCTAGTACTTTCATGAGACTAATGAACGAAGTTTTACGTGCTTTCATTGGACGATTTGTGGTGGTCTATTTTGATGATATACTGATTTATAGCAAATCTTTGGAAGAACATTTGGAACATTTACGTGCTGTTTTTATTGCTCTACGTGATGCACGTTTGTTTGGTAACCTTGGGAAGTGCACCTTTTGCACCGACCGAGTATCTTTTCTTGGCTATGTTGTTACTCCACAGGGAATTGAAGTTGATAAAGCCAAGATTGAAGCTATTGAGAGTTGGCCGCAGCCCAAAACGGTCACACAAGTGCGGAGTTTTCTTGGACTCGCTGGTTTCTATAGGCGTTTTGTGAGAGATTTTAGCACCATTGCTGCACCTCTCAACGAGCTTACAAAGAAGGATGTGCCTTTTGTTTGGGGTACCGCACAGGAAGAAGCCTTCACGGTATTGAAAGATAAGTTGACACATGCTCCTTTACTCCAACTTCCTGATTTTAATAAGACTTTTGAGCTTGAATGTGATGCTAGTGGCATTGGATTAGGAGGTGTGTTATTACAAGATGGCAAACCTGTTGCATACTTTTCTGAAAAATTGAGTGGGCCTAGTCTGAATTATTCTACTTATGATAAAGAACTATATGCTCTTGTTCGGACTTTAGAAACATGGCAACATTATTTATGGCCCAAAGAATTTGTTATACATTCTGATCATGAATCTTTGAAACATATTAAAAGTCAAGCTAAACTGAATCGTAGACATGCTAAATGGGTTGAATTCATTGAAACTTTCCCTTATGTCATTAAACACAAGAAGGGTAAAGAAAATGTTATTGCTGATGCATTGTCTCGTCGCTATACTATGCTTTCACAACTTGACTTCAAAATATTTGGTTTGGAGACCATCAAAGATCAATATGTGCATGATGCTGATTTTAAAGATGTATTGCAGAATTGTAAAGAAGGAAGAACCTGGAACAAGTTTGTCGTTAATGATGGATTTGTGTTCCGTGCTAACAAGCTATGCATTCCAGCTAGCTCTCTTCGTCTTTTGTTGTTGCAGGAGGCGCATGGAGGAGGATTAATGGGACACTTTGGCGTGAAGAAGACGGAGGACGTACTTGCTACACATTTCTTTTGGCCAAAGATGAGACGGGATGTTGAGCGTTTTGTTGCTCGCTGCACTACATGTCAAAAAGCTAAGTCACGACTCAATCCTCATGGTTTATATATGCCTTTGCCTGTACCTAGTGTTCCTTGGGAGGATATATCTATGGACTTTGTTTTAGGTTTACCTCGAACAAAGAAGGGGAGGGATAGCATATTTGTTGTCGTGGATAGATTCTCGAAAATGGCGCACTTTATACCATGTCATAAAAGCGATGATGCTGTTAATGTTGCTGATTTGTTCTTTCGTGAAATTATTCGCTTGCATGGTGTGCCAAATACTATTGTTTCAGATCGTGATACTAAATTTCTTAGCCACTTTTGGAGATGTTTATGGGCTAAGTTGGGGACTAAACTGCTTTTTAGTACTACTTGTCACCCCCAAACTGATGGACAAACTGAAGTAGTCAATAGAACATTGTCTACTATGCTTAGGGCTGTTTTGAAGAATAATAAGAAAATGTGGGAAGACTGCTTGCCTCATATTGAGTTTGCTTATAATCGTTCATTGCATTCTACTACTAAGATGTGCCCTTTTGAAATTGTGTATGGTTTCCTACCTCGTGCACCTATTGATTTGTTGCCTCTTCCATCTTCGGAGAAGGTTAATTTTGATGCTAAACAACGTGCTGAATTGATCTTAAAAATGCATGAGTTAACTAAGGAAAACATTGAGCGTATGAATGCTAAATATAAACTTGCTGGAGATAAGGGTAGAAAACATGTTGTGTTTGCACCTGGAGATCTTGTTTGGTTACATTTGCGTAAGGATAGATTTCCTGATTTGCGCAAATCAAAGCTAATGCCACGTGCTGATGGTCCTTTTAAGGTGTTAGAGAAAATAAATGATAATGCATATAAACTTGAGCTGCCTGCAGATTTTGGGGTTAGTCCCACTTTTAATATTGCAGATTTGAAGCTTTATTTGGGTGAGGAAGATGAGCTTCCGTCGAGGACGACTTCATTTCAAGAAGGGGAGGATGATGAGGACATCAATACAATTATTACACCCACAGTCCCTGCTGCTATACATACTGGACCAATTACTAGAGCTCGCGCACGCCAATTAAATTACCAGGTACTTTCGTTTCTTGCTAATGATTCTAATGTTCATGAGAATATGATGCTGCCTAAATTGGATACATTTGTTTTGCTTACAAATGAAGGGCCTAGCTTTGAGAAGGATGAACATTGGAGCAAGAACAAGCATGGAGATGATGGCATGCGCATGGGGAACAAGAACGGAGTTACAAGTGATGATTTCAGGACGTTGAAGCCACCATAATGCGTGCATGAAGCCTTGGACGAAATATACAAGATGCTACTTCATAACTTTCGTCCAGAGGCTATTCTAGGTGCTGCGTCACCTTATTATTGGGCCAGGCCCATGTAATTTCGAAATACATAAGTATAGGCTGTTTTTAGAGTCCGTATGTGTGGGGAAACAAGAGATAGGGTTGGTTTCGGACCCCTTCCTCAAGGGCCACGAAATTCCCCCCCTCTTCCTCCATATATACAGCCCTTAGGGCGTCGTTTAGACTTTGGGGGTTTTGTTTAGATTAAAAGTTCGCCATAGCTGCAACTTCGCGTACTTCGTTTGTGTTCAGCGACCAGACAAAGGCGTCACAGAACCCCACCTTGATCAATAAAGCTTTCATCTTATATTCGCAATATCCAGATTGCAATCTCAGTTTCTTGCCTGTTCTTCGTTTGCTCGCAGGAAACAGACCCTCGTGGTCAGGTTGATCGTGCTCCGGCGTGGTCGATAACCTCTCGGAGTTGGTTTAGCGATTGCTAAGGCGCGACGTCCTCGCACGTTCGTAGTCGGATCGTCAAAGTCGACTTCCATCAAAGCGATATTCATCATCTCATCGAAAGACGGGACACCTTTGCCTCTATCACCAACCCAATTGGATTCACCTTTAAATTCGTCCGGAGCATTGAGTTATGGTCGAAACAATCTGACGTTGCACCAGAATCGGAGTCAAACTACAAGTCCAAAGGTGTTGCATCACCTCCACTTGGGCCCATGAGCCTTGTACGACCTAGGGTTGGTTTTAGGCTGCCTTGGGACGTCCTCCCACCTCCTTGGCCGCCACCCCTTGCTCCTATATAAGTAGATCCATCTAGTAGCTTTTTCCTTGGGATTTGTTTAGTTAAAAGTTAGCCATTGCAACTTCGTGTACTTCGTTTGTGACCAACGACCAGACCAAGACCACTTACGGATCCCCACCTTTATCAATACTTCATCTATATTCACAATATTCAGATTGCATTATCATATTCTTGCTTGTTCTTCGATTGCGTGCAGGAATAGACCTTCGTGGTCAGGCTGATCGTGCTTCCGGCATCGTCAGTAACCTTAGGAGATTGGTTTAGCGATTGCTAAGGCGCAACGTCGTGCACGTTTGTAGTCGGATCGTCAAAGTCGACTCCACCAAATCGATAGTTATCATCTCATCGAAAGATCGGGACACCCTCGCCTCTATCAAGTGGTATCAGTTTTCAGGTTGCTCGGTGAGAATTTCCAGTTTCCCCTAGATTAGATTTATTTTCTTACCTATTGTCCAAGAAAAAGCCACAAAAAAGTTAGATCTATTCATCCTTTTGTCCAAGCCAGTCTGAGCCTTTGCAATTTTCTATTCATTGTTTGCATTATTGAATTATCGGTTGCATCGTCGTGTCGAGTTGCTGGTCTTAGGGTCTAGTTCGTTTAGAGTTTTGAGTTCTGTTCACATTAGTCACGTCGCCGCTGCATCGTTATCCCTTCTGCTGTCCACCACACCATCCATCAAATTCCACCACGTGCTACCCATAGTTCATTGTCACAATCATAGTTGAGGTCGTTCACATCTTCGCTTGATCCAATCTGCATCTTATCTAGTTTGTCTTGGAAAGAGGGAGAGAAAAAAAAGACAGAGAAAAAAAAAGAGAGAAAAAAGAAAGAAAAAGAAGTAAAAAAAAAAGAGAAAGAAAAAAAGTGTGTGGAAAAAAAAGAGAAGAAAAAAACAAAATTCGGATCTATCAAGACTCGATCTCGTAGTTGAATTCGGATTGGAATCTGTTTTGTGCACTGTTTAGTAAAACAGGCATAACTTCCTCATACGAAGTCCGTTTTGACTCCGCGAGTACTCAAATGAGAGCTAGCGACGAGCCGCATCTAAATAGTTGCAGAGACTAGTTCAATATTTGATACCTCAAAATCGTCTTCTAAATAGGTCTTTTTGCCCTCCGAAATTCGCGGACACAGCTTATTCCAGTTTTTCAAGCCAGTTTCAGAATTCTTTGACTCCTCATATCAACTCGGAATTGAGTGATTCTTTTTGCATTGGAAATCTTGAGTTAGTAGCATTCTTTGAAAAAAATTATCAGAAAATTGGCACAAACTTTTCAAGAGGAAAGTTGGAGAGAGTTGTTGTATATCCTGCTTGGCAGTTGTTTTTCATCATTATCTTTACTGCCGTTGTGATCTTCACTTATATCTTGCTGTCCAGAGCTACTTAGTATCCTTCATTGATGCTAGTTGTGCTACGCCGTGACCTCATTAGTGTTCTAGGCTCGCGTCTCTAGTCCGGTCTAGCCTAGGACCAGCACAGTACCGTCGTTGAGCGTTTATTCAACATTGCATCTCTGAATTGATTATTGCTAATATTTTGCTACCATATATAGCCAACCCAGCTCCACATATTTCTACACCGTGTATACGTACATTCCCCTGGCAATCGCTTTACTCAATCTTTGGAGTTATTTGACACCGCTGGTTGCCTGTCACCACCTGCTGCTTGGTAAGAACTTGTAAGATATTGATATTTGCTTTACTGTGAGCGCTTTACCACCACATCCTAGTAGTTCATAGGAACATTATTCTTGAATTTTGTTTCTTGTTTCTACTAATCATGACAGGATCTAGAGTCAATTCATGGGGTTTGTCGATCGTGGGAGATGTGCCATCACCTATGCAAATACCACAACCGTCACGAGAGGTGCACAAACATCCAAATGCACATGATCAGGTTAATGTTTCTATACCACCATTTAATGGCTGTTTTAGACCTGCTTTATATATTGAATGGGAGTTTGACCTAAATAATATATTTTCTTCCAATAATTTTGATGTACGTAAAAAAGTTAAGGTTGCGGTTGGTTCTTTCACTGGGTATGCTGTAGTTTGGTGGAGTGAATATTGTCGGTTACACCCTAATGATATACCTACTACTTGGGATGATTTGAAACTTGCCATGCGACATACATTCGTTCCCGCTTATTATACTCGTGACATGATTACAAAGTTGCAACATTTAAAACAAGGTAGTGACACCGTAACGAAATATTATGATACTTTACAAACTACCTTGCTGCATTCCTCTTTAGAAGAAAGTGAAGAAGATTTTATGGATAGATTTTGGGGAGGATTAAATTGTGACATTCAGGAGATACTAATTCATGAAGAGTGTTATCCTATGGACCATTTGTTTCATCTTGCTTGCAAAGCTGAACAGGAAATAAAACGACGTGTTGCGCACAAGGAGAACAAGTGCGAGATGCACATTCCAAGAGTTGATACGGTTGTCCTTTCAACTACTAAGCATACTATGACGACCACATCCGTTGTTGTGAGGACTACATCACCTCCACCATGTGACACATCATCACCGAGAGTGCCTACCTCATCTGAGTTGATCATAAGAGGTAATGACAAAGGTACTAATCTTCCACTTCCACATGAGTATGATGAATGTCTTGTCAATTTAAGTGCACCATGCGGTGAGCTACCCACTACTTTGATCACACCAGCTACCTTAGAGGACTATGTTGATGATTTGACTTTGCCATGTGATCAAACAATTTTGAGTGAGCCCATTGAATTAACTATCGATGCAAAAGAATCAAGTGAATCAGGGAATAAATCAGATTTGGATCAAATATGTTTGAAAATAATTGTGCCAATGTTTAATCATTTTGATATGACCTCTAATCTTGGTGATGGTTCATCAATGTTGGGATGGTTTAATGATGAATATTGTCCATCTTTTCATATGAATAAGAGCTTCACTTATATGTGCAAACTGAGTTGCAATACTTTCATGCCTTCTACTTCTTGTGATAATATTTTGGCTTTATATTTTATTAACTATGAAAGTTACTCATGTATACATGTGTCATATGTGCAAAATCCACGGGAAGTAAAAATGGATGACATATACATATACAACATGTACACCTTGTCTCTTTTGTTAGCCACATTTCAGATTAAGCAACGCCGAGGACGGCTTTGTTTTCAAGAAGGGGAGGATGATGAGGACATGACTACCTTGGATACGACCAAAAATATTGCATACATGCATATTTGTCAGGTGATTTCTAGTGCAAACTATTCAATAATCTATTTATGTTATCCAGAACAAAAATACTTCACACACTTTTGTGTTTTGTCTAATTGCAGGTGTATGGGACATTTGTACAATCCACATATGAAGATAAGGCAAAAGGAGAAGTTTAGGTTCTGTTCAAAAAGTCCTCTCACGTCACTTTTGGGCCAAGAGAAGATAGAGTCCAAGTCTCTCACGTTCTGGATTCAGATTCGGACTCCACAGACATACCTGACTCAAAACGCCAACAACTTTTTCATACGGACTCCGAATTGGGTGATTCTTTTTTTGTTGGAAACTAGATTTCGTGCTCTTTCCAACCCAATTGGATTCACCTTTAAATTCGTCCGGAGCATTGAGTTGGTCGAAACAATCTGACGTTGCACCAGAATCGGAGTCAAACTACAAGTCCAAAGGTGTTGCATCACCTCCACTTGGGCCCATGAGCCTTGTACGACCTAGGGTTGGTTTTAGGCTGCCTTGGGACGTCCTCCCACCTCCTTGGCCACCACCCCTTGCTCCTATATAAGTAGATCCATCTAGTAGCTTTTTCCTTGGGATTTGTTTAGTTAAAAGTTAGCCATTGCAACTTCGTGTACTTCGTTTGTGTCCAACGACCAGACCAAGACCACTTACGGATCCCCACCTTTATCAATACTTCATCTATATTCACAATATTCAGATTGCATTATCATATTCTTGCTTGTTCTTCGATTGCGTGCAGGAATAGACCTTCGTGGTCAGGCTGATCGTGCTTCCGGCATCGTCAGTAACCTCAGGAGATTGGTTTAGCGATTGCTAAGGCGCAACGTCGTGCACGTTTGTAGTCGGATCGTCAAAGTCGACTCCACCAAATCGATAGTTATCATCTCATCGAAAGATCGGGACACCCTCGCCTCTATCAGCTACTGAGGATGGTGGGTATGAGTCCGCTAGCGACTATGATGAGGAGACTTTGGCTCTTATTACACGTGAAGAACATGGTGAAGATGATTCTGAAAATGAGACGCAATACATGGCTCCTGAAGACGCTGACAGGTATGAATGTTTAGTTGCTCAACGTGTTTTGAGTGTGCAGGTCACACAAGCAGAGCAAAATCAGAGGCATAATTTGTTCCATACAAAGGGAGTTGTGAAGGAACGTTTTGTTCGCGTCATCATAGATGGAGGGAGCTGTAACAACTTGGCTAGCATGGAGATGGTGGAGAAACTATCTCTCACCACAAGACCACATCCACATCCTTACTACATCCAATGGTTCAACAACAGCGGCAAGGTTAAGGTAACACGTACTGTTCGTGTGCATTTTAGTATCTCTACATATGCTGATTATGTTGATTGTGATGTGGTACCCATGCAAGCATGTTCCTTATTACTTGGTGGACCATGGCAATTTGATAAAAATTCTGTACACCATGGTAGAAACAATCAGTATACTCTTGTTCATAAGGATAAAAATATTACTTTGCTTCCTATGACTCCTGATTCCATTTTGAAAGATGACATTAATAGAGCTAATAAAGCAAAACAGGAGAAAAATAAGAGTGAAAATCAGATTGTGGCAAAAGAATTTGAGCAACAAATGAAATCTAATAATAAACCATCTAGTGTTGTTTCTGAAATTAAATTGAAAAGTGCATGTTTACTTGCCACAAAATCTGATATTGATGAGCTAGATTTCAACAAATCTGTTTGCTATGCTTTTGTGTGCAAAGAGGCATTATTTTCATTCGAGGACGTGCCTTCCTCTTTGCCCCCTGCTGTCACTAACATTTTGCAGGAGTTCGCTGATGTCTTTCCACAAGACGTGCCACCGAGATTACCACCTATTCGAGGGATTGAGCATCAAATTGACTTAATTCCCTGTGCATCGCTACCCAACCGTGCACCATACCGTACCAATCCAGAGGAGACGAAGAAGATTATGCGTCAAGTACAGGAGCTGCTCGACAAAGGTTATATACGCGAATCTCTTAGTCCTTGTGTTGTTCCTATTATACTTGTGCCTAAAAAGGATGGTACATCGCGTATGTGTGTTGATTGTAGAGGCATTAATAACATTACTATTCGTTATCGTCATCCTATTCCTAGGCTAGATGATATGCTTGATGAATTGAGTGGCTCTACAATATTTTCCAAAGTTGATTTGCGTAGTGGATACCATCAAATTCATATGAAACTGGGAGATGAATGGAAAACATCATTTAAAACTAAGTTTGGTTTATATGAGTGGTTAGTCATGCCTTTTGGGTTAAGTAATGCACCAAGTACTTTCATGAGATTAATGAACGTAGTTTTACGTGCTTTTATTGGACGATTTGTGGTAGTCTATTTTGATGATATACTGATTTATAGCAAATCTTTGGAAGAACATTTGGAACATTTACGTGCTGTTTTTATTGCTCTACGTGATGCACGTTTGTTTGGTAACCTTGGGAAGTGCACCTTTTGCACCGACCGAGTATCTTTTCTTGGCTATGTTGTTACTCCACAGGGAATTGAAGTTGATAAAGCCAAGATTGAAGCTATTGAGAGTTGGCCGCAGCCCAAAACGGTCACACAAGTGAGGAGTTTCCTTGGCCTCGCTGGTTTCTATAGGCGTTTTGTGAGAGATTTCAGCACCATTGCTGCACCTCTCAACGAGCTTACAAAGAAGGATGTGCCTTTTGTTTGGGGTACCGCACAGGAAGAAGCCTTCACGGTATTGAAAGATAAGTTGACACATGCTCCTTTATTCCAACTTCCTGATTTTAATAAGACTTTTGAGCTTGAATGTGATGCTAGTGGAATTGGATTAGGAGGTGTGTTATTACAAGATGGTAAACCTGTTGCATACTTTTCTAAAAAATTGAGTGGGCCTAGTCTGAATTATTCTACTTACGATAAAGAACTATATGCTCTTGTTCGGACTTTAGAAACATGGTAACATTATTTATGGCCCAAAGAATTTGTTATACATTCTGATCATGAATCTTTGAAACATATTAAAAGTCAAGCTAAACTGAATCGTAGACATGCTAAATGGGTTGAATTCATTGAAACTTTCCCTTATGTCATTAAACACAAGAAGGGTAAAGAAAATGTTATTGCTGATGCATTGTCTCGTCGCTATACTATGCTTTCACAACTTGACTTCAAAATATTTGGTTTGGAGACCATCAAAGATCAATATGTGCATGATGCTGATTTTAAAGATGTTTTGCAGAATTGTAAAGAAGGAAGAACCTGGAACAAGTTTGTCGTTAATGATGGATTTGTGTTCCGTGCTAACAAGCTATGCATTCCAGCTAGCTCTCTTCGTCTTTTGTTGTTGCAGGCGGCGCATGGAGGAGGATTAATGGGACACTTTGGCGTGAAGAAGACGGAGGACGTACTTGCTACACATTTCTTTTGGCCAAAGATGACACGGGATGTTGAGCGTTTTGTTGCTCGCTGCACTACATGTCAAAAAGCTAAGTCACGACTCAATCCTCATGGTTTATATATGCCTTTGCCTGTACCTAGTGTTCCTTGGGAGGATATATCTATGGACTTTGTTTTAGGTTTACCTCGAACAAAGAAGGGGAGGGATAGCATATTTGTTGTCGTGGATAGATTCTCAAAAATGGCACACTTTATACCATGTCATAAAAGCGATGATGCTGTTAATGTTGCTGATTTGTTCTTCCGTGAAATTATTCGTTTGCATGGTGTGCCAAATACTATTGTTTCAGATCGTGATACTAAATTTCTTAGCCACTTTCGGAGATGTTTATGGGCTAAGTTGGGGACTAAACTGCTTTTTAGTACTAGTTGTCACCCCCAAACTGATGGACAAACTGAAGTAGTCAATAGAACATTGTCTACTATGCTTAGGGCTGTTTTGAAGAATAATAAGAAAATGTGGGAAGAATGCTTTCCTCATATTGAGTTTGCTTATAATCGTTCATTGCATTCTACTACTAAGATGTGCCCTTTTGAAATTGTGTATGGTTCCCTACCTCGTGCACCTATTGATTTGTTGCCTCTTCCATCTTCAGAGAAGGTTAATTTTGATGCTAAACAACGTGCTGAATTGATCTTAAAAATGCATGAGTTAACTAAGAAAAACATTGAGCGTATGAATGCTAAATATAAACTTGCTGGAGATAAGGGTAGAAAACATGTTGTGTTTGCACCTGGAGATCTTGTTTGGTTACATTTGCGTAAGGATAGATTTCCTGATTTGCACAAATCAAAGCTAATGCCACGTGCTGATGGTCCTTTTAAGGTGTTAGAGAAAATAAATGATAATGCATATAAACTTGAGCTGCCTGCAGATTTTGGGGTTAGTCCCACTTTTAACATTGCAGATTTGAAGCCTTATTTGGGTGAGGGAGATGAGCTTCCGTCGAGGACGACTTCATTTCAAGAAGGGGAGGATGATGAGGACATCAATACCATTGTTACACCCACAGCCCCTGCTGCTATACATACTGGACCAATTACTAGAGCTCGCGCACGCCAATTAAATTACCAGGTACTTTCGTTTCTTGGTAATGATTCTAATGTTCATGAGAATATGATGCTGCCTAAATTGGATACATTTGTTTTGCTTACAAATGAAGGGCCTAGCTTTGAGAAGGATGAACATTGGAGCAAGAACAAGCATGGAGATGATGGCATGCGCATGCGGAACAAGAACGGAGTTACAAGTGATGATTTCAGGACGTTGAAGGCACCATAATGCATGCATTAAGCCTTGGACGAAATATACAAGATGCTATTTCATAACTTTCGTCCAGAGGCTATTCTAGGTGCTGCGTCACCTTATTATTGGGCCAGGCCCATGTAATTTCGAAATACTTGAGTATAGGCTGTTTTTAGAGTCCGTATGTGTGGGGAAACAAGAGATAGGGTTGGTTTCGGACCCCTTCCCCAAGGGCCACGAAATTCCCCCCTCTTCCTCCATATATACAGCCCTTAGGGCGTCGTTTAGACTTTGGGTTTTGTTTAGATTAAAAGTTCGCCATAGCTTCAACTTCGCGTACTTCGTTTGTGTTCAACGACCAGACAAAGGCGTCACAGAACCCCACCGTGATCAATAAAGCTTTCATCTTATATTCGCAATATCCAGATTGCAATCTCAGTTTCTTGCTTGTTCTTCGTTTGCTCGCAGGAAACAGACCCTCGTGGTCAGGTTGATCGTGCTCCGGCGTGGTCAATAATCTCTAGGAGTTGGTTTAGCGATTGCTAAGGCGCGACGTCATCGCACGTTCGTAGTCGGATCGTCAAAGTCAACTTCCACCAAAGCGATATCCATCATCTCATCGAAAGACGGGACACCTTTGCCTCTATCACCAGGTCCAGAATTCCAGCTGCCGATATTCTCCCTCTTTATGTAAACCTTGCATATTATGAGAGAAAATGCATTAGAATTACTCAGAAAGCATCATTATGCATAAAAACATAGTAAATAACAGTAGGTAAAGATGATGCAAAATGGACGTATCCACTTCCCCAAGCTTAGACCTCGCTTGTCCTCAAGCAAAAATCCGACATCGAAAAACATGTCCACATGCTTAGAGAGAGAGGTGTCGATAAAAACAAAATACATACATAGAAGCATCATGTATATTATTATAACAACATCAAACTTTATCATAGAACTTTTATAATAAACTTCTCATAAACAAGTAACAATTCATCACAACATTGAAGTGTAAAGCATAAACTCTATTGAAAACCAACAAACTATGTTCTCAGTCAACTTTGCAACTACAATTCATCATCTTTTCACGAAGGGTCACGTATCGGAGCCTTTTGGCAAGTCCACATGCTCAACCATCATATAGTCTTCTATGATTGCTAACACTCACCACATACCCATGAGCAAAAAGTTTCAACCAGACACATAGGAAGATAGGGGCTTATAGTTTCTCCTCCCAACATATTCACCTCAAGGGTGATTTCAACAATAATAACTCATGCCCACCCATATTCAACTGGATATATGTGCCTAGATATTTCCTCACCACATGATGCTTGCAAAAGAGAAAATAACAGGAATAGGGAAGAATACTTTGTGAGGGAGTCCTGGATAAGGGGGTCCTCGGGCGTCCGGGCTATGTGACATGGGCCGGACTGGTGGGCCGTGAAGGTACAAGATAGAAGGCTTTCCACCGTGTCCGGATGGGACTCTCCGTCGCGTGGACAGCAAGCTTGGCGGCCAGACGTGTAGTTTCCTTTCTCTGTAAACCGACTTTGTACAACCCTGGCCCCCTCCGGTGTCTATATAAACCGGGGGGTTTAGTCCGTAGAGGTAATCACAAATCATACAAGCTAGACATCTAGAGTTTAGCCATTACGATCTCGAGGTAGATCAACTCTTGTAACCCCTATACTCATCGGAGTCAATCAAGAAGGAAGTAGGGTATTACCTCCATTAAGAGGGCCCGAACCTGGGTAAACATCGTGTTCCCCGTCTCCTGTTACCTTCGATCCTCAGATGCACAGTTCGGGACCCCCTACCTGAGATCAGCCGGTTTTGACACCGACATTGGTGCTTTCATTGAGAGTTCCTCTATGTCGTCAATAGAAGGATCGATGGCTCGCCTTGTCGTCAACGACAAAATCACCTCTGGAAGGGCCCTACCTCCTAGGCAGATCCTCCAGCTCGGCAGTTTTACCATGGACGCCCGCTCGGCCGTTAAGCCAAAGCCGGTTCCCCAAACCACCCAAAATCATCTCCGCACAGGCCTCGAACACTCCGATAAGATGGATCCGGCAGATGTTTCGTCTTTGAACGAACTGCTAGATCGCATCACCGGCCTGGGGGTCACGACAGACTACGATCGGATCGGGCTTAAACCCGATCATAGGGAAATCAGGTCCCCGCCGATTACCCATCTGGTTGCGGTTGTGGAGGAGCAACCCAAGGATAACTCTCCCCCTATGCTGATAACAAGCTATGTTCGGATTACCGAGGCCTGCGAGCCGGATACCCATCTTCGGGAAGAGACTCCCTGATGAGGACATGGCTACCTTGGATACGACCAAAAATATTGCATACATGCATATTTGCCAGGTGATTTCTAATGCAAACTATTCAATAATCTATTTATATTATCCAAAACAAAAATACTTCACACACTTTTGTGTTTTGTCTAATTGCAGGTGTATGGGACATTTGTACAATCCACATATGAAGATAAGGGAAAAGGAGAAGTTTATGTTCTGTTCAAAAAGTTCTCCCACGTCACTTTTGGGCCAAGAGAAGATAGAGTCCAAGTCTCTCACGTTCTGGATTCAGATTCGGACTGCACAGACATACCTGACTCAAAACGCCAACAACTTTTTCATACGGACTCCGAATTGGGTGATTCTTTTTTTGTTGGAAAGTAGATTTCGTCCTCTTTCCAACCCAATTGGATTCACCTTTAAATTCGTCCGGAGCGTTGAGATACGGACGAAACAATCTGACGCTGCAGCAGAATCCGAGTCAAACAACAAGTCCAAAGGTGTTGCATCACCTCCACTTGGGCCCATGAGCCTTGTACGACCTAGGGTTGGTTTTAGGCTGCCTTGGGACGTCCTCCCACCTCCTTGGCCTCCACCCCTTGCTCCTATATAAGTAGATCCATCTAGTAGCTTTTTGCTTGGGATTTGTTTAGTTAAAAGTTAGCCATTGCAACTTCGTGTACTTCGTTTGTGTCCAACGACCAGACCAAGACCGCTTTCGGATCCCCACCTTTATCAATACTTCATCTATATTCGCAATATTCAGATTGCATTGTCATATTCTTGCTTGTTCTTCGATTGCGTGCAGGAATAGACCTTCGTGGTCAGGCTGATTGTGCTTCCAGCGTCGTCAGTAACCTCGGGAGATTGGTTTAGCGATTGCTAAAGCGCAACGTCGTGCACGTTTGTAGTCGGATCGTGAAAGTCGGCTCCACCAAATCGATTGGTATCATCTCATCGAAAGATCGGGACACCCTCGCCTCTATCACTCCCTGTTCTTCGAACAAAGAACCTGGCGGTCGAGCCTGAAAACTGCCAGGATACTCCGGATCCTGGGCTAGTGACCTCGGAAATTCTTAAAACACCAGATCCCACAGTGGGTCAGGGTTCTTATTTAAGCCCGCCCACCCACTACAAGCAATATTCCCCAAGAAATTCCGGTCCTCCGGACATATGCGACCTAATGCATGTGCGGCAGCAACCTCAGAAAACAGTCCATCACTTTTGGGCCAGATTCCTCCTTGTTAAAAACAAGATCAAAGATTGCTACGACGACGACGCGGTTTCAGTATTTTGCCGCAATTGTACGGACGAGGGTATCCTCAATGCCCTCAACCGACGCCGCATACTGCACTTTGCAGATTTTGCACACATAGTACAGAAATATTGCGCCATGGAAAGCGACTGGAAAGCCCAAACAGCTCGGTGGGAACCGCCGGCCTTTAAGCCACCCACCGGACGGGCAAAAAGGATGCACCCTCACGGGGCACCTGATCATCACCCTACGGACAAGAAAATTAAGCCCACAATGGGACACATAACTGTCCTTGATGAATGGCTCGACAAGCCCTGTCGGATACACACGACGCCGAATTTCAAACCAACACACAGCCTTCGGGTATGTTGGGTACTCCGGCAGGTGGCCAAGAGCGGTGAGGCTATCCTCACCAATACGACCTCCGAGAAGTACCCTCCGGAAGACGACGATCTCAACGTCTTTACGGTCTTCGAGACCTTTTCTGCAAATAATCAGCGTAAAAGGGCACTCCATGACCTCGCCGAAGTCAACGAAGTAGCCGCAATAAACCCTTGGGATGATATGGCGATAACTTTCACCGCCAACAAGAAATCAAGGGCTCGATCAGTCCGTGCACCAGCCGCTTTGGTATTAAATCCAATCGTCGATGGTTTTCGGCTCGCTAAAGAACTCATGGACGGCGGCAGCGGACTGAACCTCATCTACAAGGACACGCTTGATAAAATGCAAATTGACAAGAGCCGCATCGAGCAGAGTAGTACAACCTTTCGAGGCGTTATCCACAGTCGAGAAGCGCGATGCTCGGGGAAAATTAAACTTGATGTGGTATTCAGCACGCCGGAGAACTACAGGTCCGAAGAATTAATCTTCCATGTGGCATCTTTCAACAGCGGATATCATGCCCTATTGGGGCGAGACGCATTCACACGCTTTCAAGCCATACCCCATTACGGATACATGAATTTGAAAATGCCTGGGCCCAACGGAGTTATCACTATCACCAGTGATCCGGGCATAGCACCCCGCGCCGAAAAAAACCCGCATCCTTGGGCCTCGAGGCATTATCCGAGGCCCTTGCGACCGAGGAGCTCACCGCTCTACGTTCCACAGTGGATAGAGACGACGTAATCCTCGATAAAAGGCCTAAGTCCACTTGTTTCAAGCCAGCAGACGAAATAGTCAAATTCCAAGTTCACCCGACGGATCCTAATAAAACAGCAGCCACTGGAACACAGCTGGATCCGACGGTCGACGCTGCTCCAAGAGCATTCCTGCGCAAGAATTGGGACATCTTTGCCTGGCATCCTTCAGATATGCCAGGAATCCCACGCAGACTGGCCGAACACAGCCTCAACATAATAAAGGGGTTCAAGCCAGTTAAGCAAACGCTGCGGCGACTTTCCGAACTGATGAGGACATCAATACCATTGTTACACCCACAGCCTCTACTGCTATACATACTGGACCAATTACTAGAGCTCGTGCACGCCAATTAAATTACCAGGTACTTTCATTTCTTGGTAATGATTCTAATGTTCATGAGAATATGATGCTGCCTAAATTGGATACATTTGTTTTGCTTACAAATGAAGGGCCTAGCTTTGAGAAGGATGAGCATTGGAGCAAGAACAAGCATGGAGATGATGGCATGCGCATGGGGAACAAGAACGGAGTTACAAGTGATGATTTCGGGACGTTGAAGCCACCATAATGCGTGCATGAAGCCTTGGACGAAATATACAAGATGCCACTTCATAACTTTCGTCCAGAGGCTATTCTAGGTGCTGCGTCACCTTATTATTGGGCCAGGCCCATGTAATTTCGAAATACTTGAGTATAGGCTGTTTTTAGAGTCCGTATGTGTGGGGAAACAAGAGATAGGGTTGGTTTCAGACCCCTTCCCCAAGGGCCACGAAATTCCCCCCTCTTCCTCCATATATACAGCCCTTAGGGCGTCGTTTAGACTTTGTGTTTTGTTTAGATTAAAAGTTCGCCATAGCTGCAACTTCGCGTACTTCGTTTGTGTTCAACGACCAGACAAAGGCGTCACATAACCCCACCTTGATCAATAAAGCTTTCATCTTATATTCGCAATATCCAGATTGCAATCTCAGTTTCTTGCTTGTTCTTCGTTTGCTCGCAGGAAACAGACCCTCGTGGTCAGGTTGATCGTGCTCCGGCGTGGTCAATAACCTCTCGGAGTTGGTTTAGCGATTGCTAAGGCGCGACGTCATCGCACGTTCGTAGTCGGATCGTCAAAGTCGACTTCCACCAAAGCGATATCCATCATCTCATCAAAAGACGGGACACCTTTGCCTCTATCACGAACCCAAGCGACAAGCTATGGGGGAGGAGCTAGCCAAACTACTTGAAGCCGGGTTCATTAGAGAGATCAAGCACTCGGATTGGCTAGCCAACCTGGTCAAGGTGCCAAAGAAGGACAATTCCTGGCGCCTTTGTGTCGATTTCAAAGACCTCGACAATGACTGCCCTAAGGACCCCTTCCCACTACCCTGCATTGACCAAATCATTGATGCAACTGCAGGACACGATTCACTGTGTTTACTCGACGCATACTCTGGATACCATCAGATTAAGATGAAGGAATCCAATTTGGCCGCAAAGGCATTCATTCACTACTGCAGGTTGCTGCTAACGCGACACTACGATCAGAGACCCTTCGACGAAACTGTGTGCGATGCCATAATCGCAAATGGTGGTGTAAAATAACCGTAAAAAAGGTGCAAAACATTTGCGATGGAGGATGCATCAAACACGGTTCAGATTTAGTTGCGTGTACAATGCAGGGCATATGGTTCAGCTCAATTAACTGTTTGCGATGAGGAGGAACAAAAGAAACGGGCAGCCAGATGAAGGTTTGTGCGATATACAGAATACGGTTCACTCAGATGAACTGTGTGTGATTAGGCAACACAAAAGAAACGGGCAGCCAGATGAAGGTGTGTGCGATATACGACATGCGGTTCACTCGGATGAACTGTTTGCGTTGAGACAAGAGAACAAAATCGGTTCAATATAACATGATGTGTGTGATACACGACAAATAAGTCTGTAATCAGAAATGTGTGCGAAGACTGATAATAACACAGACGATTGCTTCTAATAAGACGTATGTGATATGCTCTGTCTACACAACATCTATTGGCCACTGGGGGACGGGCGGTCATCCGGATACGCCATAAGGATGCGAAGAGGCATCCTATGAGCAAGGACTAGTTGTTCCACCAGTAGCTCATGTAAGAGAACTCTCAAGTTAAGTGTGCTCAGGCTAGAGCAGCCATCAGATGGGCGACTGGATGGGCAGTTGTGTTGATGTTAAATTAACTGATAGGATGGGTCATATCTGTCAAATTAAATGACCGATACCACCCATCCCATGAGTGAGGTCCTTGTTTTTTTATTTTTTATTTTTTAACACATGTTAAAGAAGGTCTACCGCATTACTTTTGACAATGTGCGACACGTGGCATACAGTTGATCCATCCGACCTGTTTGTGATGGAATAGGTCGTGTGTGTTGTGGGCAAACGCTTGCTAGTATTCAACTGTTTGTGATTGACTAATTCATCACCGACGGGTTCCCTAGTGTGGTCCGTGTTCATCTGATCATCATCTACTTCTTGTGCTAGCTCGATGTTCCTTCTATGCTAAGTTTCCATTAATTGATGGCATTTTATGAACACACACCATTTCCCGCCATTTCCTCACCTGTTTCTCGCAACCCAGCGATATTGCGCATAGGCGGCGCGCGACGTACGGAGGCGACAAGCGCAGCCTGTAGCACATCCACCTTTTCCAAGCATGCTAACCCACCAAAGCGTCGCCTCTGCCATCAACCTCATTGACGAGGAAAATGAGCAGGTGTCACGGCCCGTCGAGGCCGAGGCGCTCCCCGGCAACGCGATGGACGACGACGTGATGTGCGTCATCGCCAGGGTTGAGCAGACCTTTGGCGCATGGCGCTTGAGCGCCGCGGATCAAGATAGGCATGTCAGTGCCGACAGGCTGCAGCTCGCCGCACAACATGATCGATGGTGTGCCGCAGAGCAAGTTAGGCGCGTCCGCGCCGATAGGCTGTGGCTCGCCGCACGGCGAGACTGTTGGAGCGCCGCAGAGCGAGAGGCACGGCACATCAGACAGCAAGAGCGGATCCATCGGCGCTTGCCTGTGAAAGGATCGAGAAGAGGTGTCTAGAGGGGGGGTGAATAGAATCTAATCAAGAAAAGTTGCAGTTTTTAATTTCCTTTAGTTGATGTGGAGTTTGAACACAAGTTTAAACATTCACAATACATATCAAGCAAACATGCAATCATACAAAGGGTATATGAGCAGTGGAAAGTAAAGCATGCAAGTTGCAAGAATGTAAAGAGATGGGATTGGAGTGTGCAAACGCAATTTGGAGACACGGAGATTTTTTATCCGTGGTTCCGATAGGTGGTGCTATCGTACATCCACGTTGATGGAGACTTCAACCCACGAAGGGTAACGGTTGCGCGAGTCCACGGAGGGCTCCACCCACGAAGGGTCCACGAAGAAGCAACCTTGTCTATCCCACCATGGCTGTCGCCCACGAAGGACTTGCCTCACTAGGGTAGATCTTCACGAAGTAGGCGATCTCCTTGCCCTTACAAACTCCTTGGTTCAACTCCACAATCTTGTCGGAGGCTCCCAAGTGACACCTAGCCAATCTAGGAGACACCACTCTCCAAGAAGTAACAAATGGTGTGTTGATGATGAACTCCTTGCTCTTGTGCTTCAAATGATAGTCTCCCCAACACTCAACTCTCTCTCATAGGATTGGATTTGGTAGAAGGAATATTTGAGTGGAAAGCAACTTGGGGAAGGCTAGAGATCAAGATTTATGTGGTTGGAAAGGAATATCTTGACCTCAACACAAGTGTAGGTGGTTCTCTCTCAGAAAATATGTATTGGAAGTGTAGGCATGTTCTGATGGCTCTCTCCAAGAATGAAGAGTGGGTGGAGGTGTATATATAGCCTCCACACAAAATCTAACCGTTACACACAAATCACCAAACTCGGTGGGACCGATTCAGAGAACTCGGTCGGACCGATTTGGTTCATAATGTGACCGTTAGGCATTTCGGTGGGACCGACTTGATCAACTCGGTGGGACCGATGTGCTAGGGTTAGGGTAAATCCAAAACTCGGTTTGACCGATTACTCAAACTCGGTGGGACCGATCGATTTGGGTAATAAGTGAAACAGAATGTTGGCCAACCAAACTCGGTGGGGCCGGTTGCAAATCTCGGTGGGACCGAAACTATTGCAACAGACAACAGAGAGTTTGCAAGCCCATCTCGGTGAGACCCAGATCCCATCGGCGAGACCGAACTGATTAGGGTTTCTGGCAGTGGCTATGTCAATTGAACTCGGTGGCTCCGGATGGAAAGATTCGGTGGGGCCGAGTTGGACTTTTTGGATTAGGACATATGTGGAAGTGAGAAAGTGGTTGAGGGCTTTGGAGCATATCACTAAGCATTTCGAGCAAGATCCTCATTAAGCAACACCTCATCCCTTCTTAATAGTATTGGCTTTTCCTACGGACTCAATGTGATCTTGGATCACTTAAAATAGAAAATGTAGAGTCCTGAGCTTTGAGCTTGAGCCAATCCTTTGTCCTTAGCATCTTGAAGGGGTTCCACATCCTCTTGTCCAAGCCACTCCATTGTTGAACTTATCTGAAACATACTAGGTAGAAGCATTAGTCCAACAAGAGATATGTTGACATTAATTACCAAAATCACCCAGGGAGCACTTGTGCTTTCAATCTCCCCCTTTTTGGTAATTGATGACAACATACATCAAAGCTTTAGATAAAGATATAGAGAGCAACAAGTAAAGCTTTGGAAAGACATGTAACATGCATAGGCTCCCCCTACATGTATGCAATCATATAAATATGAAACATAGGAGCATGTGAATGCATAAGCATGACAGAGTAATCCATGTGTTACATGTATCTTGGCTACATGCATCAGAGAAAATGATGTGAATATAGGAAATGTACCTTCATGCCCATGAGTCCTTCTTGCAAACAGTATGTACATCAGCAAGAAATCCTCATACACATGACTGTGATGCATATACTTACCTTGTGGTCTTGAGTTTGCTTAGGAAGGATGTACCTGAGTAAACAAGGTTAGACAACACAGATACACCTACTAGCCAGAGCAAACAAAAGAAACCATAAGAGAACCAAGACTGGGATGACATGGAGAGAGTGAGTACTGAGTATCCCATTGGGTATAGACATGTCCCCAAAGGTAAAGATATGCAATAAAATCAGAGATTTCCTTCCCTTAGATGTCTTGCTCCCCCTGAATCTTGCATTGGGATATTGGGAGAAGATAGGGAACAAAAAATCAGAGCAAAAAAAAACAACAGAGCTTGAGCTTAATGCAAGCAATCAAATATGATCGAATATGAACATGTCTTTCCCCTCTTAAAGACATGTAACTTCTCTCCTCTTGAACACCAAGCATCTGGGGTTTCTTACACACTCCCCCTGAGTATCCTCTCCCCCTATAGAAATGATTAAGCATAGAGCTTTGATGTGATCTCTCTCTCCCCCTTTGACATCAATTTCCAAGAAAGGTTCTTCTGGATTTTTGTGTTACTGCAGAAGGGTTTGGTCCTTGAGTCACAAAGCAAGTTGAATGTGATGCTGGTAGAGGACAAGAATCATTGAGTGGAGCTGGAGCAAAAGGACTGCAGGAATAAGTGGCAAGTTGTCTTTCCTGTAGTGAAATCGGTAGCACCGAGTTGTGTGATTCGGTGGCACCGAGAGAATTCGGTTGGCCGAAGAAAATAGACCGGTGTGACCGAGTTCATCACAGTAAAACACTTGTCACCTCAGCTCACTAGGCACTTTAAGATCTCACAAGGATTTGCAAGGAATTAGCTAAAAGATTTGCAATGAATTGGATGCAGAAAATGCAGAACAAGAAGAAATGAAAAGATCTAGATGAAGAACAAATTTGCAAGAGACAAATGCAAAAGGAAACACAAGAGAACTTCATCTAGAATTGGGCGGTGACAAAGTCACCTATGTTAGAGTATATTGACTTAGGAGTCAAGTGAGATCACTTGATCTTTGGTCATACTCATCGTTTAAGCTCAAAATGGGGTTACCATTTTTCGTTTAAGCTTCTTGATGTATTCACATCTTGTTGAGTTGCTTTATCCCATGACTTGGAGTAAAGCTTCTCTAAGATGGAATAGCATACCTTGGGTGGTGGTGTTGATCTTGATCATGTAGTCGAACTTGTGTGGGTTGCTCAAGGTTGATGTAGCTCATCAAGAGTTTGGAGCACCACTTGGAGTTTGAGTTAATCTTCCTACATGGGTTAGCTTTGCAAGGAAGAGCACTTGTGTATCCAAAATGACAATCATAAAATTTGACATAGAATGAGTCAAAGGATATATCTGAGGGGCTTTGTGTTTCCTTGACTTCAACCACCATTGTATGGAGACTTGGTGATGTAGAGATTGCTCAAGATGTGAGTGAGTTGCAATCTCATGGATTTAGATGCATCCAAGTACCTACAAGGGTTAGATAGCATGCAAGGGTGCAAAAGTATCCATGACATATAGATATCATCATGAAAGAAATATCAAGGATAAGTCAAAGGCTCATGCCTTGCGTGTATCCAAATGGAGTTCCTACTCCAAGTTTGAAGCATCAATGATGTTCAATTCACCTCTCAAATGGCAAAGGACTTTCTCATCAAGCGGTTTGGTAAATATATCCGCTAATTGCTTATCGGTGCGAACATGCTTAAGATTAATGTCCCCTTTGGCAACATGGTCTCGAATGAAATGATGATGAACTTCAATATATTTAGTTCGAGAATGTTGCACGGGATTGCGAGCAATCTTAATAGCACTTTCATTGTCACACAACAATGGAACATGTTTCACATATATCCCATAATCTTTAAGAGTTTGGGTCATCCAAAGTAATTGAGCACAACATGAACCAGTGGCAATGTATTCCGCTTCGGCGGTGGATAAGGATACCGAGTTTTGTTTCTTGGAGGACCAAGACACAAGAGATCTACCAAGAAATTGACAAGTACCCGAAGTGGACTTTCTATCAACCTTGTCTCCGGCATAGTCCGAATGAGTAGCCAACAAGGTCAAAGGAAGACCTCTTAGGATACCAAATGCCAAAATTTGGTGTATGTATTAAGTATCTCACTATCCTTTTCACAGCCTTAAGATGACATTCTTTAGGTGCAGCTTGATATCGTGCACACATGCACACACTTAGCATAATATCGGGAGGAGAGGCACATAGATATAACAATGAACCAATCATAGAGCGGTAAACTTTTTGATCAACCGGTTCACCATCTTTGGTCAAATCAAGATGTCCACTAGTAGGCATGGGTGTTGATAGAGGCAAAGGTGTCCCGTCTTTCGATGAAATGGTGGCTATCGTTTTGGAGGAAGTCGACTTTGACGATCCGACTACGAACGTGCGAGGACGTCGCGCCTTAGCAATCGCTAAACCAACTCCGAGAGGTTATTGACCACGCCGGAGCACGATCAACCTGACCACGAAGGTCTGTTTCCTGCAGGCAAACGAAGAACAAGCAAGAAACTAAGATTACAATCTGGATATTGCGAATATAAGAGGAAAGCTTTATTGATCAAGGTGGGGTTCTGTGACGCCTTTGTCTAGTCGTTGAACACAAACGAAGTACGCGAAGTTGCAGCTATGGCGAACTTTTAATCTAAACAAAACCCAAAGTCTAAACGGTGCCCTAAGGGCTGTATATATGGAGGAAGAGGGGGGGAATTTCGTGGCCCTTGGGGAAAGGGTCCGAAACCAACCCTATCTCTTGTTTCCCCACACATACGGACTCTAAAAACAGCCTATACTTATGTATTTCGAAATTACATGGGCCTGGCCCAATAATAAGGTGACGCAGCACCTAGAATAGCCTCTGGACGAAATTTATGAAGTGGCATCTTGTATATTTCGTCCAAGGCTTCATTCACTCCTTATGGTGGCTTCAAAGTCCTGAAATCATCACTTGTAACTCCGTTCTTGTTCCCCTTGCGCATGCCATCAACTCCATGCTTGTTCTTGCTCCAATGTTCATCCTTCTCCAAGCTAGGCCCTTCATTTGTAAGCAAAACAAAAGTATCCAATGTAGGCAGCATCATATTCTCATGAACATTAGAATCATTACCAAGAAACGAAAGTACCTGGTAATTTAATTGGCGTGCGCGAGCTCTAGTAATTGGTCCATTATATGTAACAGTAGGGGCTGTGGGTGTAACAATGGTATTGATGTCCTCATCATCCGCCCCTTCTTGAAATGAAGTCGTCCTCGACGGAAGCTCATCTTCCTCACCCAAATAAGGCTTCAAATCTGCAATGTTAAAAGTGGGACTAACCCCAAAATCTGCAGGTAGCTCAAGTTTATATGCATTATCATTTATTTTCTCTAACACCTTAAAAGGACCATCAGCACGTGGCATTAGCTTTGATTTGCGCAAATTAAGAAATCTATCCTTACGCAAATGTAACCAAACAAGATCTCCAGGTGCAAACACAACATGTTTTCTACCCTTATCTCCAGCAAGTTTATATTTAGCATTCATACGCTCAATGTTTTCCTTAGTTAACTCATGCATTTTTAAAATCAATTCAGCACGTTCTTTAGCATCAAAATTAACCTTCTCCGAAGATGGAAGAGGCAACAAATCAATTGGTGCACGAGGTAGGAAACCATACACAATTTCAAAAGGGCACATCTTAGTAGTTGAATGCAATGAACGATTATAAGCAAATTCAATATGTGGCAAGCATTCTTCCCACATTTTCTTATTATTCTTCAAAACAACCCTAAGCATAGTAGACAATGTTCTATTGACTACTTCAGTTTGTCCATCAGTTTGGGGGTGACAAGTAGTACTAAAAAGCAGTTTAGTCCCCAACTTAGCCCATAAACATCTCCAAAAGTGGCCAAGAAATTTAGTATCATGATCTGAAACAATAGTATTTGGCACACCATGCAAGCCAATAATTTCACGAAAGAACAAATCAGCAACATTAAAAGCATCATCGCTTTTATGACATGATATAAAGTGTGCCATTTTTGAGAATCTATCCACGACAACAAATATGCTATCCCTCCCCTTCTTTGTTTGAGGTAAACCTAAAACAAAGTCCATAGATATATCCTCCCAAGGAACACTAGGTACAGGCAAAGGCATATATAAACCATGAGGATTGAGTCGTGACTTAGCTTTTTGACATGTAGTGCAGCGAGCAACAAAACGCTCAACATCACGTCTCATCTTTGGCCAAAAGAAATGTGTAGCAAGTATATCCTCCGTCTTCTTCACGCCAAAGTGTCCCATTAGTCCTCCTCCATGTGCCTCCTGCAACAACAAAAGACGAACGGAGCTAGCTGGAATGCATAGCTTGTTAGCACGAAACACAAATCCATCATTAACGACGAACTTGTTCCATGTTCTACCTTCTTTACAATTCTGCAATACATCTTTAAATTCAGCATCATGCACATATTGATCTTTGATGGTCTCCAAACCAAATATTTTAAAGTCAAGTTGTGAAAGCATAGTATAACGACGAGACAATGCATCAGTAATAACATTTTCTTTACCCTTCTTGTGTTTAATGACATAAGGGAAAGTCTCAATGAATTCAACCCATTTAGCATGTCTACGGTTCAGTTTTGCTTGACTTTTAATGTGTTTCAAAGATTCATGATCAGAATGTATAACAAATTCTTTGGGCCATAAATAATATTGCCATGTTTCTAAAGTCCGAACAAGAGCATATAATTCTTTATCATAAGTAGAATAATTCAGACTAGGCCCACTCAATTTTTCAGAAAAGTATGCAACAGGTTTACCATCTTGTAATAACACACCTCCTAATCCAATGCCACTAGCATCACATTCAAGCTCAAAAGTCTTATTAAAATCAGGAAGTTGGAGTAAAGGAGCATGTGTCAACTTATCTTTCAATACCGTGAAGGCTTCTTCCTGTGCGGTACCCCAAACAAAAGGCACATCCTTCTTTGTAAGCTCGTTGAGAGGTGCAGCAATGGTGCTAAAATCTCTCACAAAACTCCTATAGAAACCAGCGAGTCCAAGAAAACTCCGCACTTGTGTGACCGTTTTGGGCTGCGGCCAACTCTCAATAGCTTCAATCTTGGCTTTATCAACTTCAATTCCCTGTGCAGTAACAACATAGCCAAGAAAAGATACTCGGTCGGTGCAAAAGGTGCACTTCCCAAGGTTACCAAACAAACGTGCATCACGTAGAGCAATAAAAACAGCACGTAAATGTTCCAAATGTTCTTCCAAAGATTTGCTATAAATCAGTATATCATCAAAATAGACTACCACAAATCGTCCAACGAAAGCACGTAAAACTTCGTTCATTAGTCTCATGAAAGTACTAGGTGCATTAGTTAACCCAAAAGGCATGACTAACCACTCATATAAACCAAACTTAGTTTTAAATGCTGTTTTCCATTCATCTCGCAATTTCATACGAATTTGATGGTATCCACTACGCAAATGAACTTTGGAGAATATTGGAGAGCCACTCAATTCATCAAGCATATCATCTAACCTAGGAATAGGATGACGATAACGAATAGTAATATTATTAATGCCTCTACAATTAACACACATACGCGACGTACCATCCTTTTTCGGCACTAGAATAATAGGAACAGCACAAGGACTAAGGGATTCGCGAATATAACCTTTGTTGAGCAGCTCCTGTACTTGACGCATAATCTCCTTCCTCTCCTCTGGATTGGTACGGTATGGTGCACGGTTGGGTAGTGATGCACCGGGAATTAAGTCAATTTGATGCTCAATCCCTCGAATAGGTGGTAATCCCGGTGGCACGTCTTGTGGGAAGACGTCAGCGAACTCCTGCAAAATGTTAGTGACTGCAGGGGGCAAAGAGGAAGGCACGTCCTCGAATGAAAATAATGCCTCTTTGCACACAAAAGCATAGCAAACAGATTTGCTAAAAACTAGCTCATCAATATCAGATTTGGTGGCAAGTAAACATGCACTTTTCAATTTAATTTCAGAAGCAACACTAGATGGTTTATTATTAGGCTTCATTTGTTGCTCAAATTCTTTTGCCACAATCTGATTTTCACTCTTATTTTCTCCTGTTTTGCTTTATTAGCTCTATGAATATCATCTTTCAAAATCGAACCGGAGTCATAGGAAGAAAGTAATATTTGTATCCTTATGAACAAGAGTATACTGATTGTTTCTAGCATGGTGTACAGAATTTTTATCAAATTGCCATGGTCTACCAAGTAATAAGGAACATGCTTGCATAGGCACCACATCACAATCAACATAATCAGCATATGTAGAGATACTAAAATGCACCCGAACAGTACGTGTTACCTTAACCTTGCCGCTGTTGTTGAACCATTGGATGTAGTAAGGATGTGGATGTGGTCTTGTGGTGAGAGATAGCTTCTCCACCATCTCCATGCTAGCCAAGTTGTTGCAACTCCCTCCATCTATGATGACGCGAATAGCACGTTCCTTCACATCTCCCTTTGTATGGAATAAATTATGCCTCTGATTTTGCTCAGCTTGTGTAACCTGCACACTCAAAACACGTTGAGCAACTAAACATTCATACCTGTCAGCATCTTCAGCAGCCATGTATTGCGTCTCATGATCAGAATCATCTCCACCGTGTTCTTCATGTGTAATAAGAGCCAAAGTCTCCTCATCATAGTCACTAGCGGACTCATACCCACCATCCTTAGTAGCAATCATCACACGCTGAGATTTGCATTCTCTCGCAAAATGTCCTCTTCCCTTACAACGATGACAAATAATATCACTTGTGTGCCCTGTTGACGCCATGGAAGAAGAAGAGCTCTGTGCAGGCCCGGCAGGTGCGCTCTTGGCAGATAGTGGTGGTTGTGCCTGCTTTCTTGTATCAAGGCTGGAGGTGGAACCTGATGGAGGTGCTGGTGTAGTGGAAGTAGCAGATGCACGCGGTGTCCATGATGAAGGTCGACCTGCAGAAAAGTTAGTTCGCGCCAATGCTTGTCGATCCTGCACTTCACGTTCAGCTTTACAAGCAAGATGGAATAAACGAGTGACATTATTATAATCCTTATACTCTAGAATGGTCTGAATCTCTCTATTTAATCCACCCATAAAACGTGCAAGCATAGCTTCATTCTCCTCAACAATACCACATCTAATCATGCCAGTTTGTAATTCCTGATAATATTCTTCTACAGAATTTTTCCCTTGTCGTAAACGCTGCAGTTTTTGAAGCAATTCACGTTGATAGTATGGTGGAACCCAACGAGTACGCATAGCAATTTTCAAAGCAGCCCAAGTAGCTGGAATAGGATATAATCTACAATGTTCAGACCACCATACACATGCAAAACTAGTGAAAGCACAAACAACAGCAGCAACCCGTCTCTCCTCGGGATATTGTAAACATGTAGAACGTTGTTCAGTTTCTAACTCCCAAGTAAGATATACATCAGTAATGTATCTACCCTCAAACGGTGGAATATTCAATTTCAGTTTAGGAACATGGTCATGATCTCGTACCTGAGGTGGTGCTGCAGGCCTACCGTTGCGGATATATACCTGAGGCCGACCTGCTGGTGGTGGTGCTGGTAGCTGCACGTAGTTCTGATTTTGATCAACCTCATCCTCATAATCGCCCGCATAATCCTCATCCTCCTCAGCCGCCGCAGTAGCAGGAGCCAAAGAAGCATCAACAGTAGGTGCAGCGGCACCCGAATTTTGACCAGTCTCAATTGGAACGCGATGTGCTCGTCCCACTTGATTTGGAAGGCGGCGTTGGAGATGTGGTTGTTGTTATTGTAGAGGTGCGATAGGTGCAGCCGGTGGTGGTTGGGGAAGACGCTTGAGCAATTCATCAAACTTGTTATCCAGCTTTGTCTTGAACGACTTCTCCACGGCATCTATCCTCTCCATAGCCTCTTCAAATCTATTTAGCACATCTCCCACCTCGCCACTCATCATTTGCTGAAATTTATCATGCAACTCCTTGTTCGTCATGTTCTCCCAGTCAATCTCGTCAGCTTGTGATCCTGTCATGGTTAGCAGCAATAGAAACACACAAGAATATGATCCTATAGACTACTAACAAGTGGTGGTGGTGGGTGTCACAAATCCGTCAAGCAAATCTCAAATTCTTACCAGTTCTTACCCAACAGCAGGCGGTGATCGGCAACCGATGTAGTCAAAACTCTCAAAGCTTGGATAGAGCGATTACCAGGGAGAGTCAAACGCACGACGTAGATGTATGTGGAGCTGGGAAGGCTTATAATATGGTAGCTAAAAGGGTCAGCAATAATCAATTCAGATATGCAAAGTTGAATAAACGCTCAACGACGGTACTGTGCTGGTCCTAGGCTAGACCGTACTAGAGACGCGAGCCTAGAACACTAACAAAATCACGGCGCTGCACGTAAACAAGGGAGGAGCACACTCTGAATTTTTTTTTCTCTTTTTTCACTTTTTTTTGCACTTTTTTTCCTCTTTTTTTTGCTCCGCAACAATTTTTTCGAAAAAGTCTACAAATGGTCTAAATACTGCCTAGCCAGAATTTTTTTTGAAACTGGAACTATTTTTCTACTGCGGGTAACACAGAAGTTTGGGAGTCCTTCTCTGTCACGACTCGGAGTATGGCGTGATCTGGAAATCCAAAACAGAGTAACAAAATACTGGACTTGGACTAGGACTGGTGGCGGAGATGAATCTGGTGGAACTCGGATTGGTGGTGGAGATGAATCTGGTGGAACTCGGACTGATGGCGGATATATGTTGCAGGTGTACTCGGATTGGCGTGATGGCGGCGGATATGTGGTGGCGTATATGGACTCGGATTGGCGGTGAATATGTGGTGGTGGTATATGGCAGCGGCGATGAAGTTGGTGCGGTGGTGGTATATGGCAGCAGCGATGATGATGATGCGGTGGTGATATATGGCAGCGGCGATGATAGAGGCGAGGGTGTCCCGATCTTTCGATGAGGTGATAACTATCGATTTGGT
Organism: Aegilops tauschii subsp. strangulata; assembly: GCF_002575655.3. NCBI lineage: Eukaryota > Viridiplantae > Streptophyta > Magnoliopsida > Poales > Poaceae > Aegilops > Aegilops tauschii. The sequence continues at coordinate 182,090,073 of NC_053035.3, read as the reverse complement.
GGAGACGACTTTGACGATCCGACTACAAACGTGCACGACGTTGCGCCTTATCAATCGCTAAACCAATCTCCTGAGGTTACTGACGATGCCGGAAGCACGATCAGCCTGACCACGAAGGTCTATTCCTGCAAGCAATCGAAGAACAAGCAAGAATATGATAATGCAATCTGAATATTGCGAATATATATGAAGTATTGATAGTGGTGGGAATCCGTAAGCGGTCTTGGTCTGGTCGTTGGACACAAACGAAGTACACGAAGTTGCAATGGCTAACTTTTAACTAAACAAATTCCAAGGAAAAAGCTACTAGATGGATCTACTTATATAGGAGCAAGGGGTGGCGGCCAAGGAGGTGGGAGGACGTCCCAAGGCAGCCTAAAACCAACCCTAGGTCGTACAAGGCTCATGGGCCCAAGTGGAGGTGATGCAACACCTTTGGACTTGTAGTTTGACTCGGATTCTGGTGCAACGTCAGATTGTTTCGACCATAACTCAATGCTCCGGACGAATTTAAAGGTGAATCCAATTGGGTTGGAAAGAGCACGAAATCTAGTTTCCAACAAAAAAAGAATCACCCAATTCGGAGTCCGTATGAAAAAGTTGTTGGCGTTTTGAGTCAGGTATGTCTGTGCAGTCCGAATCTGAATCCAGAACGTGAGAGACTTGGACTCTATCTTCTCTTGGCCCAAAAGTGACGTGAGAGGACTTTTTGAACAGAACCTAAACTTCTCCTTTTGCCTTATCTTCATATGTGGATTGTACAAATGTCCCATACACCTACAATTAGACAAAACACAAAAGTGTGTGAAGTATTTTTGTTCTGGATAACATAAATAGATTATTGAATAGTTTGCACTAGAAATCACCTGACAAATATGCATGTATGCAATATTTTTGGTCGTATCCAAGGTAGTCATGTCCTCATCATCCTCCCCTTCTTGAAAACAAAGCCGTCCTCGGCGTTGCTTAATCTGAAATGTGGCTAACAAAAGAGACAAGGTGTACATGTTGTATATGTATATGTCATCCATTTTTACTTCCCGTGGATTTTGCACATATGACACATGTATACATGAGTAACTTTCATAGTTAATAAAATATAAAGCCAAAATATTATCACAAGAAGTAGAAGGCATGAAAGTATTGCAACTCAGTTTGCACATATAAGTGAAGCTCTTATTCATATGAAAAGATTGACAATATTCATCATTAAACCATCCCAACATTGATGAACCATCACCAAGATTAGAGGTCATATCAAAATGATTTAACATTGGCACAATTATTTTCAAACATATTTGATCCAAATCTGATTTATTCCCTGATTCACTTGATTCTTTTGCATCGATAGTTAATTCAATGGGCTCACTCAAAATTGTTTGATCACATGGCAAAGTCAAATCATCAACATAGTCCTCTAAGGTAGCTGGTGTGATCAAAGTAGTGGGTAGCTCACCGCATGGTGCACTTAAATTGACAAGACATTCATCATACTCATGTGGAAGTGGAAGATTAGTACCTTTGTCATTACCTCTTATGATTAACTCAGATGAGGTAGGCACTCTCGGTGATGATGTGTCACATGGTGGAGGTGATGTAGTCCTCACAACAACGGATGTGGTTGTCATAGTATGCTTAGTAGTTGAAGGGACAACCGTATCAACTCTTGGAATGTGCATCTCGCGCTTGTTCTCCTTGTGCGCAACACGTCGTTTTATTTCCTGTTCAGCTTTGCAAGCAAGATGAAACAAATGGTCCATAGGATAACACTCTTCATGTATTAGTATCTCCTGAATGTCACGATTTAATCCTCCCCAAAATCTATCCATAAAATCTTCTTCACTTTCTTCTAAAGAGGAATGCAGCAAGGTAGTTTGTAAAGTATCATAATATTTCGTTACGGTGTCACTACCTTGTTTTAAATGTTGCAACTTTGTAATCATGTCACGAGTATAATAAGCGGGAACGAATGTATGTCGCATGGCAAGTTTCAAATCATCCCAAGTAGTAGGTATATCATTAGGGTGTAACCGACAATATTCACTCCACCAAACTACAGCATAACCAGTGAAAGAACCAACCGCAACCTTAACTTTTTTACGTACATCAAAATTATTGGAAGCAAATATATTATTTAGGTCAAACTCCCATTCAATATATAAAGCAGGTCTAAAACGGCCATTAAATGGTGGTATAGAAACATTAACCTGATCATGTGCATTTGGATGTTTGTGCACCTCTCGTGACGGTTGTGGTATTTGCATAGGTGATGGCACATCTCCCACGATCGACAAACCCCATGAATTGACTCTAGATCCTGTCATGATTAGTAGAAACAAGAAACAAAATTCAAGAATAATGTTCCTATGAACTACTAGGATGTGGTGGTAAAGCGCTCACAGTAAAGCAAATATCAATATCTTACAAGTTTTTACCAAGCAGCAGGTGGTGACAGGCAACCAGCGGTGTCAAATAACTCCAAAGATTGAGTAAAGCGATTGCCAGGGGAACGTACGTATACACGGTGTAGAAATATGTGGAGCTGGGTTGGCTATATATGGTAGCAAAATATTAGCAATAATCAATTCAGAGATGCAATGTTGAATAAACGCTCAACGACGGTACTGTGCTGGTCCTAGGCTAGACCGGACTAGAGACGCGAGCCTAGAACACTAATGAGGTCACGGCGTAGCACAACTAGCATCAATGAAGGATACTAAGTAGCTCTGGACAGCAAGATATAAGTGAAGATCACAACGGCAGTAAAGATAATGATGAAAAACAACTGCCAAGCAGGATATACAACAACTCTCTCCAACTTTCCTCTTGAAAAGTTTGTGCCAATTTTCTGATAATTTTTTTCAAAGAATGCTACTAACTCAAGCTTTCCAATGCAAAAAGAATCACTCAATTCCGAGTTGATATGAGGAGTGAAAGAATTCTGAAACTGGCTTGAAAAACTGGAATAAGCTGTGTCCGCGAACTTCGGAGGGCAAAAAGACCTATTTAGAAGACGATTTTGAGGTGTCAAATATTGAACTAGTCTCTGCAACTATTTAGATGCGGCTCGTCGCTAGCTTTCATTTGAGTACTCGCGGAGTCAAAACGGACTTCGTATGAGGAAGGTATGCCCATTTTACTAAACAGCGCACAAAACAGATTCCAATCCGAATTCAACTACGAGATTGAGTCTAGATAGATCCGAATTTTGTTTTTTTTCTTCTCACTTTTTTTTTCCTCACACTTTTTTTTCTTTCTCTTTTTTTTCTGACTTCTTTTTCTTTTTTTTCTCTCTCTTTTTTTTCTCTCCCTCTTTCCAAGACAAACTAGATAAGATGCAGATTGGATCAAGCGAAGATGTGAACGACCTCAACTATGATTGTGACAATGAACTATGGGTAGCACATGGTGGAATTTGATGGATGGTGTGGTGGACAGCAGAAGGGATAACGATGCAGCGGCGACGTGACTAATGTGAACAGAACTCGAAACTCTAAACGAACTAGACCCTAAGACCAGCAACTCGACACGACGATGCAACCGATAATTCAATAATGCAAACAATGAATAGAAAATTGCAAAGGCTCGGACTGGCTTGGACAAAAGGATGAATAGATCTAACTTTTTTGTGGCTTTTTCTTGGACAATAGGTAAGAAAATAAATCTAATCTAGGGGAAACTGGAAATTCTCACCGAGCAACCTGAAAACTGATACCACTTGATAGAGGCAAAGGTGTCCCGTCTTTCGATGAGATGATGAATATCGCTTTGATGGAAGTCGACTTTGACGATCCGACTACGAACGTGCGAGGACGTCGCGCCTTAGCAATCGCTAAACCAACTCCGAGAGGTTATCGACCACGCCGGAGCACGATCAACCTGACCACGAGGGTCTGTTTCCTGCGAGCAAATGAAGAACAAGCAAGAAACTGAGATTGCAATCTGGATATTGCGAATATAAGATGAAAGCTTTATTGATCAAGGTGGAGTTCTGTGACGCCTTTGTCTGGTCGCTGAACACAAACGAAGTACGCGAAGTTGCAGCTATGGCGAACTTTTAATCTAAACAAAACCCAAGGAAAAAGCTACTAGATGGATCTACTTATATAGGAGCAAGGGGTGGCGGCCAAGGAGGTGGGAGGACGTCCCAAGGCAGCCTAAAACAATCCCTAGGTCGTACAAGGCTCATGGGCCCAAGTGGAGGTGATGCAACACCTTTGGACTTGTAGTTTGACTCGGATTCTGGTGCAACGTCAGATTGTTTCGACCATAACTCAATGCTCCGGACGAATTTAAAGGTGAATCCAATTGGGTTGGAAAGAGCACGAAATCTAGTTTCCAACAAAAAAAGAATCACCCAATTCGGAGTCCGTATGAAAAAGTTGTTGGCGTTTTGAGTCAGGTATGTCTGTGCAGTCCGAATCTGAATCCAGAACGTGAGAGACTTGGACTCTATCTTCTCTTGGCCCAAAAGTGACGTGAGAGGACTTTTTGAACAGAACCTAAACTTCTCCTTTTGCCTTATCTTCATATGTGGATTGTACAAATGTCCCATACACCTGCAATTAGACAAAACACAAAAGTGTGTGAAGTATTTTTGTTCTGGATAACATAAATAGATTATTGAATAGTTTGCACTAGAAATCACCTGACAAATATGCATGTATGCAATATTTTTGGTCGTATCCAAGGTAGTCATGTCCTCATCACCAACGCCGCCTTCCAAATCAAGTGGGACGGGCACAGCGCGTTCCAATTGAGACTGGTCAAATTCGGGTGCTGCTGCACCTACTGTTGATACTTCTTTGGCTCCTGCTCCTGCGGCGGCTGAGGAGGATGACGATTATGCGGGCGATTATGAGGATGAGGTTGATCAAAATCAGAACTACGTGCAGCCACCAGCACCACCACCAGCAGGTCGACCTCAGGTATATATTCGCAACGGTAGGCCGGCACCACCACCTCAGGTACGAGATCATGACCATCTCCCTAAACTGAAATTGAATATTCCACCATTTGAGGGTAGATATGTTCCTGATATATATCTTACTTGGGAGTTAGAAACTGAACAACGATTTACATGTTTACAATATCCTGAGGACAGACGTGTTCCTGCTGCTGTTTGTGCTTTCACTAGCTTTGCATGTGTTTGGTGGTCTGAACATTGTAGATTATATCCTGTTCCAGCTACTTGGGCTGCTTTGAAAACTGCTATGCGTACTCGTTGGGTTCCACCATATTATCAATGTGAATTACTTCAAAAATTGCAGCGTTTAAGACAAGGGAAAAATTCTGTAGAAGAATATTATCAGGAATTACAAACTGGCATGATTAGATGTGGTATTGTTGAGGAGAATGAAGCTATGCTTGCATGTTTTATGGGTGGATTAAATAAAGAGATTCAGACCATTCTAGAGTATAAGGATTATAATAATATCACTCGTTTATTCCATCTTACTTGTAAAGCTGAACGTGAAGTGCAGGATCGACAGCCATTGGCGCGAACTAACTTTTCTGCAGGTCGACCTTCATCATGGACACCGCGTGCATCTTCTAATTCCACTTCACCATCACCTCCATCAGGTGCCACCTCCAGCCGTGAAACAAGAAAGCAGGCACAACCACCACTCTCTGCCAAGAGCACACCTGCCGGGCCTGCGCAGAGCTCTTCTTCTTCCATGGCATCGACAGGGCACACAAGTGATATTATTTGTCGTCGTTGTAAGGGAAGAGGACATTTTGCGAGAGAATGCAAATCTCAGCGTGTAATGATTGCTACTGAGGATGGTGGGTATGAGTCTGCTAGTGACTATGATGAGGAGACTTTGGCTCTTATTACCCGTGAAGAACATGGTGGAGATGATTCTGAAAATGAGACGCAATACATGGCTCCTGAAGACGCTGACAGGTATGAATGTTTAGTTGCTCAACGTGTTTTGAGTGTGCAGGTCACACAAGCAGAGCAAAATCAGAGGCATAATTTGTTCCATACAAAGGGAGTTGTGAAGGAACGTTCTGTTCGCGTCATCATAGATGGAGGGAGCTGTAACAACTTGGCTAGCATGGAGATGGTGGAGAAGCTATCTCTCACCACAAGACCACATCCACATCCTTACTACATCCAATGGTTCAACAACAGCGGCAAGGTTAAGGTAACACGTACTGTTCGTGTGCATTTTAGTATCTCTACATATGCTGATTATGTTGATTGTGATGTGGTACCCATGCAAGCATGTTCCTTATTACTAGGTAGACCATGGCAATTTGATAAAAATTCTGTACACCATGGTAGAAACAATCAGTATACTCTTGTTCATAAGGATAAAAATATTACTTTGCTTCCTATGACTCATGATTCCATTTTGAAAGATGACATTAATAGAGCTAATAAAGCAAAACAGGAGAAAAATAAGAGTGAAAATCAGATTGTGGCAAATGAATTTGAGCAACAAATGAAACCTAATAATAAACCATCTAGTGTTGTTTCTGAAATTAAATTGAAAAGTGCATGTTTACTTGCCACAAAATCTGATATTGATGAGCTAGATTTCAGCAAATCTGTTTGCTATGCTTTTGTGTGCAAAGAGGCATTATTTTCATTCGAGGACGTGCCTTCCTCTTTGCCCCCTACTGTCACTAACATTTTGCAGGAGTTCGCTGACGTCTTTCCACAAGACGTGCCACCGGGATTACCACCTATTCGAGGGATTGAGCATCAAATTGACTTAATTCCCGGTGCATCGCTACCCAACCGTGCACCATACCGTACCAATCCAGAGGAGACGAAGGAGATTATGCGTCAAGTACAGGAGCTGCTCGACAAAGGTTATATACGCGAATCTCTTAGTCCTTGTGTTGTTCCTATTATACTAGTGCCTAAAAAGGATGGTACGTCGCGTATGTGTGTTGATTGTAGAGGCATTAATAATATTACTATTCGTTATCGTCATCCTATTCCTAGGCTAGATGATATGCTTGATGAATTGAGTGGCTCTACAATATTCTCCAAAGTTGATTTGCGTAGTGGATACCATCAAATTCGTATGAAATTGGGAGATGAATGGAAAACTGCATTTAAAACTAAGTTTGGTTTATATGAGTGGTTAGTCATGCCTTTTGGGTTAACTAATGCACCTAGTACTTTCATGAGACTAATGAACGAAGTTTTACGTGCTTTCATTGGACGATTTGTGGTTGTCTATTTTGATGATATACTGATTTATACAAATCTTTGGAAGAACATTTGGAACATTTACGTGCTGTTTTTATTGCTCTACGTGATGCACGTTTGTTTGGTAACCTTGGGAAGTGCACCTTTTGCACCGACCGAGTATCTTTTCTTGGCTATGTTGTTACTCCCCAGGGAATTGAAGTTGATAAAGCCAAGATTGAAGCTATTGAGAGTTGGCCGCAGCCCAAAACGGTCACACAAGTGCGGAGTTTTCTTGGACTCGCTGGTTTCTATAGGCGTTTTGTGAGAGATTTTAGCACCATTGCTGCACCTCTCAACGAGCTTACAAAGAAGGATGTGCCTTTTGTTTGGGGTACCGCACAGGAAGAAGCCTTCACGGTATTGAAAGATAAGTTGACACATGCTCCTTTACTCCAACTTCCTGATTTTAATAAGACTTTTGAGCTTGAATGTGATACTAGTGGAATTGGATTAGGAGGTGTGTTATTACAAGATGGCAAACCTGTTGCATATTTTTCTGAAAAATTGAGGGGGCCTAGTCTGAATTATTCTACTTATGATAAAGAACTATATGCTCTTGTTCGGACTTTAGAAACATGGCAACATTATTTATGGCCCAAAGAATTTGTTATACATTCTGATCATGAATCTTTGAAACATATTAAAAGTCAAGCTAAACTGAATCGTAGACATGCTAAATGGGTTGAATTCATTGAAACTTTCCCTTATGTCATTAAACACAAGAAGGGTAAAGAAAATGCTATTGCTGATGCATTGTCTCGTCGCTATACTATGCTTTCACAACTTGACTTCAAAATATTTGGTTTGGAGACCATCAAAGATCAATATGTGCATGATGCTGATTTTAAAGATGTATTGCAGAATTGTAAAGAAGGAAGAACCTGGAACAAGTTTGTCGTTAATGATGGATTTGTGTTCCGTGCTAACAAGCTATGCATTCCAGCTAGCTCTCTTCGTCTTTTGTTGTTGCAGGAGGCGCATGGAGGAGGATTAATGGGACACTTTGGCGTGAAGAAGACGGAGGACGTACTTGCTACACATTTCTTTTGGCCAAAGATGAGACGGGATGTTGAGCGTTTTGTTGCTCGCTGCACTACATGTCAAAAAGCTAAGTCACGACTCAATCCTCATGGTTTATATATGCCTTTGCCTGTACCTAGTGTTCCTTGGGAGGATATATCTATGGAATTTGTTTTAGGTTTACCTCGAACAAAGAAGGGGAGGGATAGCATATTTGTTGTCGTGGATAGATTCTCGAAAATGGCACACTTTATACCATGTCATAAAAGCGATGATGCTGTTAATGTTGCTGATTTGTTCTTTCGTGAAATTATTCGCTTGCATGGTGTGCCAAATACTATTGTTTCAGATCGTGATACTAAATTTCTTAGCCACTTTTGGAGATGTTTATGGGCTAAGTTGGGGACTAAACTGCTTTTTAGTACTACTTGTCACCCCCAAACTGATGGACAAACTGAAGTAGTCAATAGAACATTGTCTACTATGCTTAGGGCTGTTTTGAAGAATAATAAAAAAATGTGGGAAGAATGCTTGCCTCATATTCAGTTTGCTTATAATCGTTCATTGCATTCTACTACTAAGATGTGCCCTTTTGAAATTGTGTATGGTTTCCTACCTCGTGCACCTATTGATTTGTTGCCTCTTCCATCTTCGGAGAAGGTTAATTTTGATGCTAAACAACGTGCTGAATTGATCTTAAAAATGCATGAGTTAACTAAGGAAAACATTGAGCGTATGAATGCTAAATATAAACTTGCTGGAGATAAGGGTAGAAAACATGTTGTGTTTGCACCTGGAGATCTTGTTTGGTTACATTTGCATAAGGATAGATTTCCTGATTTGCGCAAATCAAAGCTAATGCCACGTGCTGATGGTCCTTTTAAGGTGTTAGAGAAAATAAATGATAATGCATATAAACTTGAGCTGCCTGCAGATTTTGGGGTTAGTCCCACTTTTAACATTGCAGATTTGAAGCCTTATTTGGGTGAGGAAGATGAGCTTCCGTCGAGGACGACTTCATTTCAGGAAGGGGAGGATGATGAGGACATCAATACCATTGTTACACCCACAGGCCCTGCTGCTATACATACTGGACCAATTACTAGAGCTCGCGCACGCCAATTAAATTACCAGGTACTTTCGTTTCTTGGTAATGATTCTAATGTTCATGAGAATATGATGCTGCCTAAATTGGATACATTTGTTTTGCTTACAAATGAAGGGCCTAGCTTGGAGAAGGATGAACATTGGAGCAAGAACAAGCATGGAGATGATGGCATGCGCATGGGGAACAAGAACGGAGTTACAAGTGATGATTTCAGGACGTTGAAGCCACCATAATGCGTGCATGAAGCCTTGGACGAAATATACAAGATGCTACTTCATAACTTTCGTCCAGAGGCTATTCTAGGTGCTGCGTCACCTTATTATTGAGCCAGGCCCATGTAATTTCGAAATACATAAGTATAGGCTGTTTTTAGAGTCCGTATGTGTGGGGAAACAAGAGATAGGGTTGGTTTCGGACCCCTTCCTCAAGGGCAATGAAATTCCCCCCTCTTCCTCCATATATACAGCCCTTAGGGCGTCGTTTAGACTTTGGGTTTTGTTTAGATTAAAAGTTCGCCATAGCCGCAACTTCGCGTACTTCGTTTGTGTTCAGCGACCAGACAAAGGCGTCACAGAACTCCACCTTGATCAATAAAGCTTTCATCTTATATTCGCAATATCCAGATTGCAATCTCAGTTTCTTGCTTGTTCTTCGTTTGCTCGCAGGAAACAGACCCTCGTGGTCAGGTTGATCGTGCTCCGGCGTGGTCAATAACCTCTCGGAGTTGGTTTAGCGATTGCTAAGGCGCGACGTCCTCGCACGTTCGTAGTCGGATCGTCAAAGTCGACTTCCATCAAAGCGATATTCATCATCTCATCGAAAGACGGGACACCTTTGCCTCTATCAGTTACATTTGCGTAAGGATAGATTTCCCAATTTACGCAAATCAAAGCTAATGCCACGTGCTGCTGGTCCTTTTAAGGTGTTAGAGAAAATAAATGATAATGCATATAAACTTGAGCTACCTGCAGATTTTGGGGTTAGTCCCACTTTTAACATTGCAGATTTGAAGCCTTATTTAGGTGAGGAAGATGAGCTTCCGTCGAGGACGACTTCATTTCAAGAAGAGGAGGATGATGAGGACATCAATAACATTGTTACACCCACAACCCCTGCTGCTATACATACTGGACCAATTACTAGAGCTCGCGCACGCCAATTAAATTATCAGGTACTTACGTTTCTTGGTAATGATTCTAGTGTTCATGAGAATATGATGCTGCCTAAATTGGATACATTTGTTTTGCTTACAAATGAAGGGCCTTGCTTGGAGAAGGATGAACATTGGAGCAAGAACAAGCATGTAGTTGATGGCATGCACAAGGGGAACAAGAACGGAGTTACAAGTGATGATTTCAGGACTTTGAAACCACCATAAGGAGTGCATGAAGCCTTGGACGAAATATACAAGATGCCACTTCATAAATTTCGTCTAGAGGCTATTCTAGGTGTTGCGTCACCTTATTATTGGGCCAGACCCATGTAATTTCGAAATACATAAGTATAGGCTATTTTTAGACTCCGTATGTGTGGGGAAACAAGAGATAGGGTTGGTTTCGGACCCCTTCCCCAAGGGCCACGAAATCCCCCCCCCCTCTTCCTCCATATATATAGCCCTTAGGGCACCGTTTAGACTTTGGGTTTTGTTTAGATTAAAGTTCGCCATAGCTGCAACTTCGCGTACTTCGTTTGTGTTCAACGACCGGACAAAGGCATCACAGAACCCCACCTTGATCAATAAAGCTTTCCTCTTATATTCGCAATATCCAGATTGCAATCTTAGTTTCTTGCTTGTTCTTCGTTTGCCTGCAGGAAACAGACCTTCGTGGTCAGGTTGATTGTGCTCAGGCGTGGTCAATAACCTCTCGGAGTTGGTTTAGTGGTTGCTAAGGCGCGACGTCCTCGCACGTTCGTAGTCGGATCGTCAAAGTCGACGTCCTCCAAAACGATAGCCACCGTCTCATCGAAAGACGGGACACCTTTGCCTCTATCAGTTGGTCTATCCAACAATTCGCAACCTCAAGGTCACAAAGATGTTGGTCAACGGCGGGGCTGGGTTGAATCTGATTTCCCCAAAGGTTATCGGCAAGCTTCAGATATCAGAGGAATAACTCAAGGTCACGGGCACGTTTCATGGAGTTTATCCCGGCAGGAGTCATCCTAAGGGAAAGATCACATTGCCCGTGACATTTGGGGGAGAACTGAACTATCGGACTGAGAAGGTTGTGTTTGATGTGGTCGACCTCCCCCTGCCGTACAATGGGATCCTTGGACGCCCAGCTCTGGCAAAATTCATGGTGGCATCCCACTATGCATACAACACCTTGAAGATGTCAGGGCCAGTAGGAGTCATTTCCATTCCGTCACATGAGAAAGGCGCAATCATTTGCATGGATAAGATGTACAGGGACGTAGTCGCGGCAGAGGCTTTCGCAGCGACAGTTCCCGCCAAGGAGAACAGAGGAAAGAAGAAGGATAGCAGGGACACCAACAAGGAATCCGGGAAGCGTACCTCTTCGGAGTGCGCTGCGCCTGTTGATGACTTGCCGGAGAGTTCCAACAGCAAGAGATCGAAGGTCGCTGCATCACATGTGAAGAAGGTTCCGGCAAGGCTGGCTGGCGTTGATGGTACCTTCACTATCAGCGCCACCCTTGATGAAAAATAGGAAAGCACGCTCGTTGCCTTCCTGTGGGCGAATGTCGATGTGTTTGCCTGGCAACCATCTGATATCCCCGGTGTTCCCAGGGAGATAATCGAGCACCACCTTGTTGTCTGCCCACATGCCCGACCTGTCAAGCAGAAGGTTCGAAAGCAGGCCTTGGAGAGGCAACAGTTCATTGCAGAGGAGATTAAGAAGCTTGAGGCAACTGGTCTGGTCAAAGGAGTACTACATCCGACATGGTTTGCAAACCCAGTGGTCATTCGCAAGGCTAACGGGAAATGGAGGCTTTGCATAGATTTCACATATCTCAACAAGGCTTTCCCGAAGTACCCATTTCCCTTGCCGCGCATTGACCGGATTGTGGATTCCACTTCAGGTTGTGATTTGCTCTCCTTTCTGGACACATACTCTGGATATCACCAGATCTTCATGTCCAAGGAAGATGAAGAGAATACCTCGTTCATCACCTCATGTGGTACGTACTGCTTTGTGCGCATGCCTTTCGGGTGAAAGAGTGCCGGTTCCACTTTTGCAAGAGCAGTCCAGATTGGTTTGGAGCTGCAGTTGCATAGAAACATTGAGGCTTATATGGATGATATTGTGGTCAAGACTAAGGAAAAATCAACCCTCATCGAGGATTTGGAGGAGACATTTGCTAATCTGCACAAGATCAACTTGAAGCTAAATCCAGAAAAGTGTGTGTTTGGCGTTCCCTCCGGCAAGCTACTTGGGTTCTTCGTGTCCCATCATGGGATCGAAGCCGACCCCGACAAGATCAAGGCTATCAAGCAGATCCATGCACCCAGGACAGTCAAGGATGTGAGGCGTCTGACAGGGTGCGTTGCCGCACTTAGCAGATTCATCTCCAAGTCTACCGAGCGCACCCTGCCGTTTTTCAAAATTTTGAAGAAGGCAGGGCCCATGAAGTGGACCCCGAAAGCAGATGCAGCTTTACGAGAGTTCAAGACCTACTTGTCCTTTGTGCCCACTTTGGTTGCCCCTAAACCACAAGAGCTGTTGCTGCTGTATTTAGTGGCAACTAATCAAGTGGTCAGTGCAGCCCTAGTGGCATAGCGGGAGGTAGAGGAGTCAGAGAGTGAGCAAGGTCCGGCAGGACCGAATGAGGATCAGGACAGAGAGGAGCACGATAGCAGGGGCAACCCCAAGGACACGGCAAGGAAGAAATTGGTGCAGCGCCTAGTGTATTTTGTTAGTTCCCTGTTACAAGGGGCTCGATCGAGGTACTCTGGCGTGCAAAAGTTGATTTTTGGCCTCGTCATGGCCTCAAGGAAACTGCGCCACTGAGATACTCCAAAACCCTGAGGCTACCGGCAGAATAGTGGAGTGGGCTTTGGAGTTATGCAGCTTTGGCCTAAGGATTGAGAGCACATCAACAATTCAGAGCAGGGCATTGGCAGAGTTGCATAATGGAGGCCAACTCCTGATGAAGAAGTGTTGGAAACAGTGATCCCCGACAAGGAAGCGCCCCAGGAATGGATTATGTATTTTGATGGAGCATTCTCCCTACAAGGTGCAGGGGTTGGTGTGCTTCTCGTTGCCCCCACTAGGGAGCACTTGAAGTATGTCATCCAGATGCACTTTCCCCGGGAGGAGGCAACCAACAATACAGCAGAGTATGAAGGGCTCCTTGTCGGGCTCAGGATTGACACATAATTGGGAATCAAGAAGCCGATCATTCAAGGAGATTCACAGCTTGCGGTGAGACAAGTCAACAAGGATTACCAAAGTCCATTGATGGAGGCATACGTTGAGGAAGTGAGAAGATTGGACGAGCGCTTTGATGGATTGCAAACAGAGCACGTACCCCGTGCGGAAAACAGCATAGCTGATCATCTGTCAAAGTGTGTTGCACAAAAGCTTCCTGTGGAACCAGGAACTTTTGTTCTCCATCTTACACAGCCCTCCGTATCCCCGGCAACAATGGCCAGAAAGAGGAGGAAGTTGGACTCTGGTAAGACTCTCCCGGTAGAGCCTCCCGGGGCTCCTGGTAGGGACCCTGCCAGAAACAACTCCCCATCGATTGTCGGGCTGCGCCCTCCTGCTGGACAACTGGTCCCAGCGGTCGAGGAACGCGCTCCCGCAGATGAGGAGGTGCCGCTAGTCCTTGTTACCAAGCCCCAGGATCCAACTTGGGCAAGGCACATAGTCCATTTCCTCCAAACTGGAGAACATCCCGATGAGCAAGATGAAGCTGAAAGAGTAGCCCGGAGGGCCAGTATGTATTAGTTTGTCGATGACACTCTATACGGAAGGAGGCCCAATGGTGTGAAACTGAAGTGCATCTGCCCGGAAGAAGGAAAGGAACTGCTGGCTCAAATACACAAAGGCATGTGCGGCTCCCACATTGGATCAAGGGCATTAGTTGGGAAAGCATTCTGGCAAGGATTCTATTGGCCCACAGCCCTCCAAGATGCGGTCGAGCTAGTCACCAAGTCTGAAGCCTGCCAGTTCCTTTCCAAGAACATCCATCTGCCTGCACAAGCTCTTAAGAAATTCCATTTGTCATGGCTGTTTTCGGTCTGGGGGCTCGATATCCTCGGCCCTTTCCCCCGAGCTGTCGGGGGCTTCGAATTCTTTTTCGTTGCTATCGACAAGTTTACAAAGTGGCCGGAAGTAGCTGACGTGAGAAAGGTAACTGATCAGTCAGCTATCAAGTTCTTGAAAGAATTGGTGTGCCGCTTCGGGGTCCCTGCCCAGATCATCACCGACAACGGCACCCAATTCACGAGTCGCGCCTTCATGCAATATGTTCATGCCCTTGGAAGCAAGATCTCATTTGGCTCTGTTGCACATCCCAGAAGCAATGGACAAGCTGAGAGGGCGAACACTGAAGTGCTGCGAGGACTCAAGACGAGAACCTTTGATACGCTGCAGAAGTGCGGTAGGCGATGGATCGATGAGCTGCTGGTAGTTCTCTGGTCCCTCAGAATGACACCAAATCGAGCTACCGAACAGACTCCCTTCTCCCTAGTCTATGGGGCAGAAGCAGCTATCCCCATGGAACTCATTTACGGGTCACCTCGAGTGCTTGCCTAAGATGAAGTAACATAGGAACAACATCGGCGTGACGACGTTGTGCTTCTCGAGGAGAACCGTCTCCGGGCTGCTACTCGTGCTGCACGCTATCAGCAAGCCCTGCATCGCTAACACAGCCACAGGGTTTATGCCCGGTGTTTTGAGGAAGGCGACCTTGTCCTTAGGCGCGTTCAGTCCGCCAAGGGTACAAACAAGTTGACGCCGAAGTGGGAAGCCCTTACCGGGTAGTTTGAGTCATCAGACCTGGCGCAGTCCGTCTGGAGACCGGAGAATGCATTCAATTGCAAAAGTCATGGAATATTGTGCATCTCCGCAAGTTCTACCCATAAGGCGCGGCTGTCGGGCCCTGCCCGGCAGCCACCCTTTTGTACAGGCCTTGCCTCAGTTGCATGTAACCCCTTGTACAAAGCCGGGCACAGACCCTGAGCAACAGAGAAAATGAATGAAGCGCTGGGGCCCCCAACAAGTAAGCATTTCATGAGCATTGCATATGCATATAGATAAAATTGCATCTGGCATCATTTCCATCTGCATAAAACTGCACGTTCCTGCCGAGAACTTGGCCTCTGAGGAAAGCTGGAAAAATGAGCCAACACTGTGATATCCGGCAAGCCAAACAGATAAGTTTTACCTCTTGTCCATACATGTTCCGTAAGCAAATACTTGTGCATGAGAAAACCTCGCCGCTTTTTGAAACTTAGGTGCTCCCATTCCTTGACTCGAATGCTGCTTCGGTCAGGATGGTCGCAGTGCCCTTTGATGAAAAAAATTGGCGGGGGGCTGCCCCTCATCACAATTTGTGCCCGGCAGGCTTAGTCCCCGGCAACAAAATAGAGGGTACCGGCAGGATAGCCTGCCGGAGGAAACTCGTTTATTTACAAATATAGAGGCATTCCACCTCTGCATGGACATATACATGCACGAGTTCCCGGCAAGGTTCATCTTTTTCATTGATATGTTGATCAAACAATTGCAGACCTTACAGGACACAAACATGGACTTGAGAGATTACATTATTTGGACTAAAATTTGGCAAGTGCCTACAGGTTTAAGATTGAAAAAAGATAAGTGCCCCGTAATGCCCTTTCTTGTCCCTCTCCTCCTAGGCACGGCAATCGAAGGTGAAGGGGGCAAAAGGAGCGCCTGGGCAGAAACCCAGCCTGGCCCTGTCGGGCTCCAAGAGAGGTAGCCTGGGGGCAGGAGGGTGCCGGCGAAGGCATCGATGGAGAGCATGGTGGAGGCGACCCGTCAACCGCCACCACCAGGACCAGTAGGACACGGCATGGCTAACGGAGCTGCAGCCCGAGAGGAAGCCTGCCGGGGTCCACCTGGAAGGCTGCTGGAGGAGCCGAGGGGCAACATCCCCACCTCTGCATCCAACTCCCCGGCAAATCACCTTGCCGGAGAAGAGATGCAGATGCAGATGGTGCTGCCGGCACCTGATGAAGATGGTGCGGCCGACGCTTAGCCGGAGTCAGAGTCGTCACCCTCCCGGTCGGTGCCGTCGTCATCATCGTCACTATCCTCCTCGTCGCTATCGCTCGAGGAGGAGCTTTCGTCATCGGTCAAGCTCTCCGCGCAGCACCCTAAGCGAACACCCGAGCTCCCAAAAATCTTGACAGATAGGAAATCATCCTCCATTAACTTAAAATGGAGGACGTGCCCTACCGACAAGTTATGGGCACGAGCAAAGGTCTTCCAGCCACAGCGGAAGTACATAACATGGGGGGCGGGGAAGTCTACGTCTACTCAGAAATTGCCATTCCCACAGCCCCTCATGTGAAGCCTCAACGCTCGCGGTCGTTCAAGCTCCATCCCCTTGCGAATGGAGTAGGAAGGCGGAGGCGACCGCGCAGAGGCTTGTACAGCCTAATGAGAACTCCCGAGGTTGGGTCCCAACATGGCCCTCCAACGGAGGAGGAGCGTCTGACGGAGGCACCGCCGGAGCGCCTCCCCGTCTTCCTCCTCCTCGAGCACCGCGACGACCACGATCTTGCCCCCTCCCTCCTCCTCTCACGGCGTGCTCCACCGCCGCGTGATCCGGAGAAGGGGGGATGCACTGTCGAGCAGAAGCTCTCGTCACCACCACTGGAGTACCACCGCGCCCTCGACCCCTCACCATGGTGAGCAAAGAAAGTTTGAGGAAGGGGAAGAAGGAAGTGTGTGCGAGCAAACACGCCGCTCCTGCCCCCTTTTATAGAGGGACGAGACAGGGGGGTGGCCTCTCACTCAGAGAGCAGCCACCCCGCTCCCCCAATACGGCCTCCCTACGCCTTCAACGGCTCGAGGAATTAGGACCAACCCTCTGCTCCAACTAACGACGCCTGGTTTTCTGCCGTAGCACTCGTCCCCGCGCTCTCCGCATCCACCACCTACCCTATCCAATGCATGAAGTACCTGTGGCGGGTGCGCATGAAGGGGAGAGCAAGTGGGATGGCAGTTTTCACCCCGTGATCGTGGGGCGTGGGCAATCCGCGGGCCACGATCTGAGTTTTTCCGTAACGTTGCGCACGATGCGCGGGAAAACCAAAAACTGGCCCGGATTCAAGATTAATAAAGAAGAAAAGAAGATCTCAAGGGGCCAGCCACCTCCACGCCCCTGCCTGTGCACTTATTAGGGCCTACCCCGATGACGCCCGGCAGCGCGTTCGGGACAGGCCCGAGGGCTTCTGCCGGTGCAACAAACCCTGGGTCCATTGCCCAGACTGTGCACAAGCGCAAGAACAAGATCACAACACCAAGGTCAGACCAAACCACAAGAGATCAGTTCTTCAAGGGACCAGCATGCAGCACAAGAGGACCAAGACTAAGCCAGGGAAGCAAGATATTGCTAAGGAAGAGACCTCCCTTGCCAGGCAGGCGAGCCTGGCAAGGATGGGGTCACCCTCGGAAGCAAGCCTTCTGGTCGTCCCGGCAAGCCTGCCGGGGCTTACGGAAGCGGAACCACCTCACCGCACCACCTCATCACGACACAAGTCATCGATCAGTGCAGTGTCAAGCCGCAAAGTGACTAAGTGGCGGCCATTTGCCACATGGCAGCCACCTCCTACAGAAAACACCTACAAGCCACCTGTCCTGCAACGTGTCGAGCGAGCAGGCGCGAAGCTAGCAAAACAGCCCGGCAGGGCCTGCCGGGCAAGCTACGATGTGACGTTGAGCGGCGCATTTAATGCACTCTATCAACCTGCAGAGTTAGGTATGATAGCACTGTTTGCTATCTAATCAGTGTGTAATGACTGATTTGCCACTGTGGTGACCCCTTTGCCTATAAAAGGAGGCCCAAGGCAACCATAGAAAGGGTTGGCTAATCCATCCCCCCACACACTCATACGCGCGTAGCCGCCCTTGCCCCAAGGCAACCCTGTCGGGCAAGCGTGTTACGTTCATCGCCATTTTTTCACCATCAATCCACCAAAGCAGGAGTAGGGTTTTATGCCTCACGGCGGCCCGAACCTTGGTAAAACTGTCCGTGTTATCTCTGCCAAGCTGTTCTACGCTCCTCTGCTCTTTGTGCAACGTGCCATCCCCCCGCCGAACCAGCAAGGGACTCTTGGTCCCATAGGTGGCCGTGGTTTCCCGCGACAGGTGCCTTGGGCATCCCCAAGCTTAGGTTCTTGCCACTCCTTATTCCATAGTCCATCAAATCTTTACCCAAAACTTGAAAACTTCACAACACAAAACTCAACAGAAAACTCGTAAGCTCCGTTAGTATAATAAAGCAAATCACCACCTGGGTACTACTGTGAACTCATACTAAATTTATATTGGTGTTATATCTACTGTATTCCAACTTCTCCATGGTTCATACCCTCCGATACTACCCATAGATTCATCAAAATAAGCAAACAACACAATGAAAACAGAATCTGTCAAAAACAGAACAGTCTGTAGTAATCTGGAAACTTTCCATACTTCTGTAACTCCAAAAATTCTGAAAAATTATGACAATCTAGGCAATTTGTATATTAAGATACTGTAAAAAATCAAAAAAATTCGACGCTCCAGTGATTTTTAAAAATTATGTGACTGGGCGCAAAAGTTTCTGTTTTTGGACAGAGGTGAATCAACTATCATCCGCACTATCCCAAAGGCTTTACTTGGCACTTTATTGAAACAAAAGCTATAAAACATGATTACTACAGTAGCTTAATCATGTGAACATTCAAAAACAGTAGGGGTAAATATTGGGTTGTCTCCCAACAAGCACTTTTGTTTAATGCCTTTATAGCTACGCATGACGATTTCAATGATGCTCACATAAAAGATAAGAACTGAAACACAAAGAGAGCATCATGAAGCATATGACTAGCACATTCAAGTCTAACCCACTTTCTATGCATAGGGATTTTGTGAGCAAACAATTTATGGGAACAAGAATCATCTAGCATAGGAAGGCAAAACAAGTGCAACTTCAAAATTTTCAACACATAGAGAGGAAACTTGGTATTATTGCAATATGTAGAAGCATATGTTCCTCTCTCATAATAATTTCAGTAGCATCATGAATAAATTCAACAATATAACCATCACATAAAGCATTACTTTCATGATCTACAAGCATAGAAATTTTACTACTCTCCACATAAGCAAAATTCTTCTCATTCATAGTAGTGGGAGCAAACTCAACAAAATAACTACCATGTGAGGCATAATCCAATTGAAAATTAAAATCATGATGAAAAGTTTCATGGTTATCATTATTCTTTATGGCATACATGTCATCACAATAATCATCATAGATAGCAACTTTATTCTCATAATCAATTGGAACCTCTTTCGAAATAGTGGATTCATTACAAAATAAAATCATGACCTCTCCAAATCCACTTTCATCAATATTATGAAAAGATTCAACACCCTCCAAAATAGTGGGATCATCAGTACCTAGAGTTGACACTCTTCCAAACCCACTTTCATCTACATAATCATCATAAATAGGAGGCATGCTTTCATCATAATAAATTTGGTCATGAAAACTTGGGGGACTAAAAATATCATCTTCATCAAACGTAGCATCCCCAAGCTTTTGGCTTCGCATATCATTAGCATCCCAAAGAACCTAATACTCGTCCGACGGCTGATGCATCAACCTGTGATCAGCCAGCCCAACTTTGTGCCGTACAGGCCATGTCATCATCCGCCCCAGAGCAGCCAGTGGCGAGGCCTACAACTGTTGAAGACGCACCACCGGTTCAGATGTCGGCCGCTGAAGCAGCGGGGGGAGACCCAGCTGTAGCACATGCTCAGCAGACCAACCTCGTGGAACGGACTGCTAAGCAGTCTGATGCTTTTGAACCGCCTGCTAAGCAGTCTGTAGGTCCAGAACCAACTGCTCATCAGTCCGTCGGTCCGCAGCCGCGTGATCAGCATACCAATGCGTCAGCACTTCCTACTCAGTAGACCAACGCGTTGGCACGGCCTCCTCAGCACACCGACAAGTTGGCACCACCTGCGCAGAAACCCGACATAGCTTCGACGCATGGTCAGCAGTCTGATGCCTCTGCTCCTATAGCCAGCAGTCTGTCACAGCAGCACCGCCAGCTCAGCGGTCTTGCATAGCTAAATCGTCTACTAAGCAGTCCATCGAAGCTTCACCGTCTGCTTGGCAGTCTGCCTTTCAGCCAACCAGACATTGTACCAGAAGTGCTTCAAGTACCAAGAAGGAAGCGGGCAAAAAGGCTGCACCCGTGAGGAAGCGCGCCGTGAGAGCGAAGAGGAAAGAGAACGATGGCCTCTTACTTAAAGCAATCATCACCCAAAACCAAATTAACAGCAAGTTGTTCGAATCGGGGAGTAATATTATTTCTGACGGCATGGATGATGAAGAAATAGATTTGCTGCTTGCTAAAACTAAAGCAGACGTACTTGAAGCACGCAATTACGTCCATGGCCAGCCATTTCTTGTTGGCGAATACTTTGATGAGTGCAGCTCCAGTTGCCGCAAGTTACATAAATATTGCATGGATCAAATGTTAGCAGGTCATCATGTTCTGCTAGTCCACTACAACAGAGATCATTTCCGACATGATCCTGGTTCCATTAGTGTGAGTTTCGAGGACTTACATCTCTTCTTCAACTTCAACGAGCTCGATGCCACTCTTGTTAGATGCCTGATTCTGTAAGTACTAGCAGAACATGATTCTGTAAGTACTTAACAAACTCTGATCAACTTCCCCATACAAGGATGTAAATGCTAAACAGTTAACTACATTTTATTCCTCTCAGGGGATTGAACACGCAGAGAAGAAAAAGGGGGAGTTTGTATTTCATAGATCCTGCATTAGCAAATGCGCAACATTAGATGGTAAGGACTAACGGGACTAGGACATTAACACGGTCGTCCGTATCTTCGAAAACACGTCCCATGCAGAATCATTTCTTTGGCCATATCATGAACGGTAAGTCAAGTAAACAACCACGCATACACTGATTGTCTTTCAGATTTTGACATAATTCGTAAGTTCATGGATTTCTTAATATGTAGCAATCACTGGATATTGGTATTCATTTTTCCAAACAACAACACAATTTACTACATATATTCTCTCAAAGAGTCAACAAACGCTCAGGATCTGACGCATCTTCAGCAATTCATGGATAGGTATTGAATTCTATGATGTTTATATTAATTTGCATTCATATCTGGTTCAATAATTGATGTTGTAAAAAGTCATTATCTTCAAAATATTTTTGTATGCACTTTGATTTGACTTCATGAACAGAGGGAGATCTCCACAAAGCAAAACCTACCATGTGCATTTGCATTCAAGAGCAAATTATTTATATGAATATCTTCAGGCGGGCCCTCCAATTTCATGAAGCTAATGACCACTTCTTTAACTTTCATATATTTTGACCCCGTTGAAAAATTCAACCAGTTTGTCATCAATCACCAAAAAGGGGGAGATTGTAAGTCCATCTAGTGCCACCCCTAGTTGGTTTTGGGGTATTGACGACAAACTTGGTTGAGGAACTAATGTGTTTGTGAGATTCACATGAGAACATAGGTAGAAGTCTCCATTGATTCGGTTTACCCATCGAAGATGACCCCTAAAAATGTATGAAGACATTGAAGACATTGGTGGTTAGCGAAGACATTCGTGTCGAAGATAATGATGCGTGAAGACATTGGCTTGAAGACAATGGAGTGCGAAGACATTGTTTCTTTCGTAGTTCCATTCTCTTCTTTCCTGAGTCATAGGAACCACCGAACTGTTAAGTGGGGTCGAGGTAAACAAAGTCAAAAGACTGACGTGATGCTCAACCTAAAATTCTATGTCTTCGAGTGAAGATTATGAGAGAAAATGTTATCCTGTATTGGATGAGTCAGCTTTACCTGGAGCCCAGTCAAGCTATCGCGTGTGTTTGAAATCTGATCGTTGGACACGTGTCGGTTGTCCATTAACCCAGGGTCATTTCAGACATATCATGTCGGGTTGCCTCCTGGCTATAAATAGCCCACCCCCTCCACCATAAAATTAGTGGATGCTCCGAGTTAGTGCACGGCTTTTGTCGTTTGAGAGCAAGCCACCTCCGAAGCCTTTGAGAGAGAATCCTTGCAAGGACAAAACCCAAAACACCCAGAGCCAAAGAGTGTTTGGCATCACTGAAGTCTTCCTTCCGCGCGAACCGAAGACTTATTACACTTGAAGACTGTGATCTTCCAGTCGGTTAGGCGTCGCGTCTGAGCATCCAAGAGTCATTGTAGATCGCCGGTGAATGAAGTCTATGAAGGTTTGGAAGTCTAGCTTGAAGACTTACCTGGGTGATTGGGCGAGGTCTAAGTGACCTTAGCTCAAGGGGGATAAGGTGAAGACATGGTCTTCTGAGTTCAATCTCAGCCTCCCTAACTAGATGTATAGTTGTCACAGCAACTGAAACTGGTCTACCAAATCATTTTCTTCATTGAGCAATTGGTTCTATCACTTCACCCCTTTACTTACAGTTTAGCTTCGTGAAGTCATTGCTTGTCTGCCTTGGTTGAATACATTGTGTGAAGACATTCACTCCGATTGCACAATTGGCTTCATACTGTCTTCCGATTCTGATCTGGTCTACCTAGCAATTGCTTGTCTTAGTGCCTCTTTTGTACTGTTCTTTGACCCTTTTGCATGGCTAGTGTAGTTTATCTTCCGTTGTATCCTGTTTAGTTATTGTATAACTGCCCGTCTTCAAAGACATTGCCTGTTTCGAAGACTTTCATAAAAATCGCCTATCCCCCCCCAGTCGATAACTAGCACTTTCAGTCTTAGTTCCAAAGATTGCCAGATCAAAACATTAGACAAAATTTTGTCCTATTAGTTTGTGCAATGTTTTGTACAAGATTGCTTTCAAAGTTTTACCAATCGCTTGAAGGTGATTCTTGGTGTTCTAGTTTCCGAGTTCCAGAGTGCTTTTGTGCCAGGTAGACTGATTACTGACAATAATTTGATTGCTTTTGAGTGCATGCACACTATTAGAAAACAGCATTCGAAGCAACCTTTCTTTGCCTTGGAGATTGACATGATGAAAGCCTATGATCATGTGGAATGGAGTTATCCTCATGGTTGTTTGAGTAAGCTTGGCTTTGCTCCTATTTGGATTGAGTCTGTCATGAGATGTGTAACCAATGTCCGGTATGTTGTTAGAGTTAATGGTGAACTTACTAATCCCGTTGTTCCTTCCCGGGACATCCGTTAGATGGACCCCATCAGTCCCTACCTGTTTCTTTTATGCATTGAAGGCATGTCGAGTCTGTTATTATAGAAGGAGACTTGTGGCGAGCTACATGGTATCCGAAATGGCCTCTCTGGCCCACCTATCTCACATCTCCTGTTTGCCGACGACAGCATTTTCTTTGCCAAAAGTGACAATCATAGTGTGGCTGCTCTGGAATCTACCCTACAATTATATTGTGAAGGATCTGGGTAACTTATCAACAAAGACAAATCCCCTATCTTCTTTGGGAATCATTGTCCTGATGTTGTGAAACATCGTGTTATGCCCATGCTGGGTATTAATAATGAAACTCTTCATGACACATATCTTGGAATGCCTACTGAAGTGGGATGGTCTCCTATTAGTACTTTTAAATTTCTTCCCGATAGAGCGTGGCAACGCATTCATGGCTTCTCGGGTAGACCTGCTCCCGCGCAAGTAAGGAAACACTGCTAAAGTCAAGTATCCAAGCTATACCAATCCATATCATGAGCTGCTTCCAAGTCCCCATTGGAACATGTGAAAAAATTCGTCAAATCATTTCTAGTGAATGGTGGGGTAGGAGGATGGTAGGAAGAAGATACACCGGTATTCATGGGAATGGTTAACGACACCAAAAGCTCTTGGCGGAATGGGTTTCCGTGACATGGCACTTTTTAACTAAGCAAGGTTGGCGTCTCATCACAGAGTCGGATTCTTTATGTGCAAGGGTATTTAAAGGGAGATACTACCCTAGGGTGAATTCTAGACTGCGACGGCACCGCGATCAACTTCCTTTAAATGGCGGAGTATTTTGCATGGACGTGAGCTCTTAAAACAAGGAATTTGTTGCAGTATTGTTAACCGTAAGCGAACCCGGATTCTTGCTGATCATTGGGTTCCTTCAATACCTCCGAGTATGCTTAACCCAATTTCTCCAATTCCAACCAACACAATAGTTCAATGTTTAATTCACGAGGCTTCAGACACATGGAATCATGAAACCATGCATGCTTTCTTTGACGTACATGTTGCTGCAGCAATTCTCACGTACCTGTTAATAAATATGCATCTGAGGAGTTTGCTCGTTGGCCATCTACTAAGTATGGAGAATACAGTGAAATCTGCTTATAATTTGGTGCGCTCAAATCATTTCTTACTAGCTCTTCTAACAGAGCTAATGAAGAGAAATTTTGGAAATCCATCTGGTCGATCAAAGCTCCTGATAAGATGAAGATTGTGCTCTGGCGTTTCGCGCATAATTGCTTGCCTTCCGCTGAACAACTTCTTTGGCGTCAAGTTCAAGCTCGAGCTTGTTTCTGTTGCAGACTGAAAAGTATTGAACACACCATCCTGTTCTGTCCCCATGCTCATAACATCTAGGATAGCGTAAAATATTCTTTCAATATTAATTTGTGCCACTTAGATTTTCGTTCTACCATGCAGTGGCTATTTGACTTTCTTCTTCGGTCTTCTGACCGGGAAGCCACTATCCTTGCAGTAGCGATATGTGGCACGTATGGGAAATGAAGCTATTTATCACCATCCACGTGTTTCTGTTGCGAAGGTTCGTGCTTATGTTGAGATGATACTGACGCATTTATACAAGCCAATACATGTTAAAAGACGTGAGACTCATGCTTCTAGCTCTTGTTGCTCTCTGCCACCGGCAGGTACTGTTGTAGTTTATTCTGATGCTGCTATTTTTGTTAATCTCAAAAGTCTAGTTTAGGATGGCGTAAAATATTCTTTCAATATTAATTTGTGCCACTTAGATTTTCATTCTACCATGCAGTGGCTATTTGACTTTCTTTCTTCGGTCTTCTGACCCGGAAGCCACTATCCTTGCGGTAGCGATATGTGGCACGTATGGGAAATGAAGCTATTTATCACCATCCATGTGTTTCTGTTGCGAAGGTTCGTGCTTATGTTGAGATGATACTGACACATTTATACAAGCTAATACATGTTAAAAGACGTGAGACTCATGCTTCTAGCTCTTGTTGCTCTCTGCCACCGGCAGGTACTGTTCTAGTTTATTCTGATGCTGCTACTTTTGTTAATCTCGAAAGTCTAGTTTAGGTGTGGTGTCTCTTGATCATGATGGAAATTGCCTCGTGGCATGTTCTGAGCCCATCACTGGATACTTCGATCTGGAAATGGCAGAAGCACCTGCACTACATCGAGCGTTCACACTGGCCAAGGACAAACCATTCACACATGTGATATTCGCTTCAGATTGTCTCTCTTTGATGCAACAAATTAACTCCAACATACGGGATCGATCTAATGTGGGCTCCGTGGTGATAGATATCAAACAAGAAGGCATGGCTTTTACTTCTACATCTTTCAAGCATGTTCGTCGGTATTGTAATGTAATGGTCCATGATTTGGCCAATTTTTGTAAGAACTCTATTTTGTCATGTGTTTTCCATTCTGTTCAGGATTGCATCTTGGAGACTTTGTATGACTTTATTGCTTAATCAATAAAATGCCGACTTCCAGAAAAAAAACATATGCTAGCGCTTCGCTGAACATTCTCTGCCGTTGCTAGTGCCTAGGGAGTAAATGAAGACGACTCTTAGGGCGCGTTCGGTGTCCTCCGCTCCGCTCCCGGAGTGGACGGAGCTGGAGTTATAATCCCTGGGGCGAGCTAACAGCTGCTCCGTAGATTCTAGGATTTGAAGGAGCAGTGGACTGCCGAACGCGGCCTTAGATTCAAATGCAAGGTCCAACGGATTTTCTGATAAATCAGACAATCAGGAAAATAGGCACATCCATAATTCTGAAATTATAAACACATGCACTCCTTTGTCAGTCAAATAATGCTTCTTTGTGATTATAAAAAAAAAGGTAATGCTTCTAGTACAGATGCATTCATGCATCAGCAGGTCATCGTAAACATATTTGCACACAAAGATACATATTCTGCATCTCATACACCAGTGGGCTACCACGTGTAGTGTATGATCGTTGAAACCCGGCGATTAGAATTGCCGCAACACAGTCGGCAAAAGAATAAGGTTACAACATGGTATAAGGGCTTCGGCTGTATCTGCACGGCTACTCTGTCTCAGTGACCGGAGGCACTGCATCCACCTTGTACCGGAGGGTCTGGCATATGCAAATGGAATGGACAATCATTATCAGAAGAGAAGAAATAAGTTCTATTGAATTACATGTTGGGGGGGGGGGGGGGGGGGGGGGTTGTCTTTTCATGTCCCGGGAGTTGACCGGTTTAATATCTAGCGTTTTTCTCCTTTACTCATTTTTTAGCCTTTTGCTTTTGCTTCCATATTATTCATATTAGCAAAAGAGCCCGTGCGTTGCAACGGGAGAAAAAACACAACACACACTCTTAACCGAACAACCATCACTCAAGACCACAATAGGTCCATCTCCTTTATTTTAGCGACGCGTCATATTTGTGTTGCCGCTTATCCTTCTTCTCACCCTCGCCGGCGGTGGTCTTAGTGTTCACACAAACCAAAACGTGTTAGAATGTGGTTAATCCTAAGACATCTCTCTCTCCCTCTCTCCTCCCTCTCCCCCTCTCTCGCTTTCTCTCACACTCGCGATGAAAAATCTGTTGTTTTCCCCTGCAACGTATTCAGAGGTATGCATGTGTAGTTCTCGATGTTTTCTTTTCCCTATATGATTATAGTGGGTGTTTATTTGCAATCCGGATCGCCGCCTGTATGAAAGAAAAATGGATCGTGCGCTATAGTTATAAGTTTGCTTCCAAAACAATATTTAAAAAATGTTTAACAGGTAAAATTAACATCATATACAGATTTCACACATTTTTCTAATCAAATTTCATATATAACATATTAAAACCGGAGTTACGGTTTAAAAGATACGTATAATTTAGAAAACCATTTATTTGAATTAAATATCTTCCAAAATAATATTTATAAATACTAAACAGGTTAAAATAATCTTATATTCATATTCTACATATTTTTCTAATCAAATTTCATATATAACATGTTTAAATCGGAGTTACGGTTTAAAAGATATGGATGGTTTAGAAAAGCATTTGTTTGACTTAAATATGATCCGCGGATGGAATACCTAAAACGTCAGTTTTTTTTTTGAAAAACTGTAAAATAACGGTTCGGTGTGACTTAAATCTGGACTGCGGGTTGATTTCATGAAAATGCAGGGGCTTTTTTGCAAATTGGCACGACGAACGGGCAGAAACCCTACGAGCTTTATTATTAGGTAGAGATTTTGTGCTACCCAGGCCTTTTGCGATCTTTAATATCCATGATTTAGGGAGTTTCTTCCACTTTTGATGCCCTAGGACTTGACCGGTTTAATTTCTAGAGTTTTTCTCCTTCACTCATTTTTTGCCTTTTGCTTTTGTTTCCGTATTCTTCAAATTTTGTGCTACCCAGGCCTTTTGCAATCTTTAATATCCATGATTTAGGGAGTTTCTTCCAAATAGTCGGCAAAAGAAGGGTCATGCCATCCATGTCCAGCATGGCTGGTTCCAGCAATAGTCACAGAAACTGAACCTAGTAAACACACTGCCAGTGGGTTTCATAAGCAGTAGTTATTACGAAGCAATATGTGTTAGCCTTATAAATTTTATTACTTTATAGTTTAGGCAGAAATTCTAGCAGTCTTGGAGATGAACTGAGATGCTTGCTAGATGCAAATCAGGAAAAGGAGTTACAGTTTCTCCAGGACATTATAAACAAATAGGAAATGGCTAAAAAGTCAAGTCACTAAATATACAAACTGTAAATGACGAACAGGATTCCAATCAATACCTTTTTGAAGAATGTTGAATATGAATTGTCCCATACAAGCTTGTACGATCCAGCGAAAACAGTGCAAAAGTTACCCTGTGCAGGACAAACGAAATGTTAAGCATTAGATGAGCAGATACGGGTTTTACTCTTACACCATGGCTGCTAAAAGCTAAAGCAACAGTACTCTTGCCCAGGGTTTTTTCCTGTGCAAGGCGGTCGGATAATTAAAGCAAAAATAGGACAAACATTACCCTGTTTAAATCATTCCCTACCGGTTGGGATTGTACATCTAGCAATTTATTAGCAAAACCATATGTTTTCACATTTTTCTGAACCAAAACTTTAGGGGAGCCCCTACAGTAAATTTTATTGCAATATATACAAAACAAATGACTATGACATCAATGATGTTGGATAGAGGTATAAATTTGGCTGGTTGGACAATAGTAATCAACTATGGTGCCGAACTGCACACGTTTCTGATTACCTGATGATGAACCGAAGGTCTAGATCAAGGTGGGATTCATACTTTTGATTGGCTGGTTACTGTTGCATTAATAATACAAACGGCCAACAGACCATGTGGTTCGCTCGCTGTGGCCCATGTTATGACGGCCGAAGATGTATTCCACCAGCCTAAACATGCAAACTGCTATGCTAAGAATAATACTCCCTCCGATCCAAATTAATTGTCACAGCTTTAGTACAACTACTGTGACAATTAATTTGGATCAGAGGGAGTACAACATTTGACTGATCTGTCAAACACATAAACATGCTAATGCTATAACCTATTAAACCCTTTTTTGGAACTAACTCACTTTGAATGAGAACTATATTGATTGGACCACAAACCTGAAAAGTAGAATGTTTCGAAGCAAAAGAGGATAAGCATTAAAGTGAACTCACTTGGTCAGCTTCATAACGTCGGTAGGGAAGAATCAACTGGAAAACATATACATTCATTAGAGAAAACAATTAACAGATATAAAGGTCAAAATAAATTTATAGAACATGTATATGGAACAGTCAGAACATCTCTGCTTCCGAAGTCCCACGACTCCCGACGTTCCGAGCCTTACAAGGTTTCTCGGACTCCGAATCACAACCCCCCTTTCGAAAGTCGATTCTAAGGAGGGGGTAGGGGGGACTCTTCTTGAGTTTGTTCAAGTGGGGCGTGAATGAGTTACATGCCCATGGGGAGCTATTTATAGCACAGGGATCGTTGACAAATGACAAAGGCTGCCCTTGAGATGAGGAGGTGGGAGGGCAGAAAGAGGTAATCTTTGGTCTATGAGTCAATGGGATCCTAGTGGGCTAGGAGGGAAATTGTGACCCATGGGAGGAGGGATTCCCTCCACCATAGCTTTCTGGCTTGTGCTCCATCTTTAACTTAGTCTTTTATCTTCTCTTCTTCCATCAACTTGTTGACCATGAGGGCTCAGTTGGACTTCTGTTGACCCGCGCAGCTTGCTTCGGTTCATGGAGCTTGCTTAGACTTTTGTTGACCACCTTGGACTTGGGTTGAACCTTGAACGTCTTTGTGGGTGGTATGTAGGACTCGGGTGGGACCCCGGTTATAATTTTAGCTATTCTCTCAACACATATTCTCTTGTATAGGATCTTGCAGGCATATGTAGCTAACAAAGACAATGACTGGTTTGTAAAGCCACAGGCAACCTGCCCGTTACTAGGTAAACAAACATATAAAAGTTAGTTCAACTGGATGTGTGATTTTGAATACTTTTCATAGCAAAATGGAAATGCTCAACTTTCTTCCGAGATAACAACTGGCCAACCGATTAATCATTTAATTAATTTGAGGTATAGGTGTGCCAGTTACAAAGTAGTTTTTTTTTACCTACTAACAAGACAACAATCAGCACTATTTAATCATTAGAAACTAGCTTCGAATCTAAGCCCAAACCATGATAACTACTGCAGTCATACTACTACTAATTGAATTAATGTCATCAATATCCACAAATGACAAACTGTAGATATCTTCAGGATATTTCACTTTCTTTTGTGAACAGAAAAAACATACTCACATTATCCCAAAATTTAAAAACCTACCGTTTTCTCCCGCGACGGGCTTATGTACTCCACATGAAAGCCAATATCCTGTCCAGATAAAAAATTTCACTTCAGAATTGTAAAAACACAAATCACATACAACAGTGAAGAGAAATGTACATCAAACTGCCAGTTTCTGAAGGTGAAATAACGATATCATACACAATTTATTTTTTTCAGTCAAGTTTGAAGGATTGAAACGAGAAAAAGGGGAACTTTTCCTAGAAAGTCAGAACAAATAATACTTAATACCTACTCCCTCTGTAAACAAATGTAGGACGTTTTCGCAGTTTAATTAATGCCCTACATTTGTTTACAGAGGGAGTAATTATTTGTTGCAACAGACCGAACTAACTCGGTCAGGTATTCTTGTATGTGTTTCGATAAGTGAGATGACCAATGGGTTTTTCCTATTTGGATAGGACCAAGATGACTTGAAAGTGCATCTAGGCCCCTAATGATGTTTTGGTATTGATGACACGATTATAGGGAGTAATGCGTTTGTTATTGCATTGTTAGGTTTTAGTCCCCTTTATGATGATTGTCGAGTCATTGGCGACAACCCAAAAGGAATAGATCTAGTCGTAGAAGCCCAGAGGTTTCGAGAAGGCTCTATTTTATTTTCGTTGAGTTGGTAGGGATCCCGCACTATTACGAGAGGATGTGTTTGGTGAAGAGTCTTGGTCAAAATGACCAACATTTTTGCTAGACCAAAAAGAACCAAAGCCAAAAAGCCCAAATACCCTCAAGAATTTCTCCGAAGATCGAAGGAAATGAGATTGGGGGAGTGGGAAATCTAATGCGGAGCATCCACGGCCATTCCCATGGACATTCCATCACCACCGCAAACACGAGGCGGACCAATGACGAGCCCGTAGACGTGCCATCGAAACCGATGTTACCTCTTTCCTCTTCGAGCTTCCTTTGAGCTCATGAGAGAAATGACTTCTACCTCAAGCGGAGACTTTATGCATGCTTAGGTACCAAGGAGAAGACCATGGAGAAGCAAGGAAGGATCACCAAGTCCACGGGGAGCCACAAGAGGAAAGAAGAGAAAGAGAAACTCCAAGACGCAAAACACCGGAGGCTCTCCCGACACCCAGGGTGCCCGGACTTGCGGCCACCGGAGGGCAAAGTTTCTAGACACCACGGGTACCTGGCCCCTCCGCCTGGCACCACCCCGGGTGCCCGGACCCTCCTCCCAGTCGACCACCCTAGTTGCCCGGACCACCCCGACCATGCCTGCGTGCATTAGGGGCAAATGACCCTTGTACCCCTGTTTTTCCCCCAAATCTTCCCTAGGCTATAAGTACTCGTCCCCCAGCTCAAAATTAGGGTTAGCAAAGTCTATGAGACTATCTAGGGAGAGCTTTGCTCATCTACCACTCCTCTTGGAGATCAAGACCTCCTAGGAGAAGATCCCAAGTGGATATCAAGACCTCCTCTTGGAGAAGACTATCATCAAGACCTCACCTCCTTTGGAATGGGAAGAACCTTACCTTTGTGCTATTTTCCCTTGATTGTTCTTGTATACTTGTGGATCTCATGTATGCTATTCTAGTGGATGTGTGATTTGGGTTTGTTTGAGTGTGAAAAGATAATCCATTAGGGTTCCACCCTACATCAAAATCTTTCTCCAGAGTAGATATGAAAGAAATACTCAAGAGGTAACCCTATCTGAAGTGGGAAGGGGTATTTATAGTGTGGGGAAGAAAGTAGCCATTTTCTGCAAAATTCCACATCCGAGTGTTATGGGAACAACTCGTAATTCCATGGGGCCATAGGCCAGTATGTATACATGTACAAGTGCAGGAAATATGCAGAAAGTCCCTGATACAACAGGGAAAATACAAAGGCTACACAACACTATATTATAACTCTAACACCTCTCTTAAACTCATGCGGGTCAACAACACTGAGTTCGGAGAGATAAAAGCCATTATGCTCTAGTTTATGCCTTCGTGAAGAAATCCGCCAACTGTAACTCGAAAGACACATACTAAAGAGCAATCACCTAATCCTGCACACTGGAGCGCACAAAGGAAGCATCAACACCATATGCTTGGTGAGCTCATGCTTCGCAGAGTCGTGTGAATACTAATAGCACATGTACTGTTGAAAAAAAGAGGAATGGGTGTAGTGACAAACAAAATCCTCAAGCAACCACCGTAACCAAGTCAGCTCTTCTCTTAGAAGAGCCATAGCACGCAACTCAGCCTCTGCACTCAAATGAAAACTGCAATCTGTTTCTTCGTCTTGCAGGCAATGAAAGAACCACCAAGAAAAACACAGTAAGCAAAAAGGGGTTGTCGATCCGAAGGATCGCTAGCCCAAGTAGCATCCAAATAGGCCTAAAGATGGAACGAACTAGAGCGTAGAAAAAAGAGATAGTGAGAGAGTCCCACAAAGATACCGTGAAACACAAAGGAGGTGACGGTAGTGCACCAAAGTGGAGCAGAGACATACCGACTCAGAATGTGAATGGGATGAGGAAATATCCAAATGAGTAACAGCTAGATAGACAAGACTCCCAACAAGATGACGGCAGCACATCAGGTCAAATAGAGGGTCACCGTCAAAAGCACGGAGGTGGACGTTGAGCTCCATCGGAGCCTCAAAAGCGCTCATCTGTAAGAGCAACACGAGCAATAAGATCGTGAATATACTTCTCTTTTGAGATAAATAAGCTATTAGAGGCGGAAGAAACCTCAATCCAAAGAAAGTAGCGAAGAGGACCAAGATCAAACATAAGAAACTACTCACTACGACGAGCCTTCACAAAGGCAATGTACTCGAGAGTTGTCGCTAGTGATGATCATGTCGTCGACATATAGAAGAAGAGTCTGACCACAAGAGGTAGGGTGGACAAAAAGCGTGGGATCATGAGCACTCGCCGAAAAACCAGCCGCAGTCACCATTGAGACGAAATGCTCAAACAAAGCACGAGAGGCTTGCTTAAGGCCATAGAGAGAGCGGCGAACACGGCATACCATGCCATCAGGAACAGAATAGAATACTCGGGTGGTGGTGGTGGTTGCATGTATACCTCCTCACGCAACTCACTATTAAGAAAAACATTCTTGACATCAAGCTGAGAGACAGACCATTGGCGAATAGAAGCCACCGTGAGAAGGGTGCGGACAGTTCTCATCTGGGCCACAGGAGCAAATGTCTCGTTTTAGTCACAACCATGCTCGTCGACAGCTCCCCCGACGCCTCCCAGTTACAGCACCTCGTCAAAGATGACATCGCGGGAGACATGCACGCGCTTTGAGGCGGGGTCGTACATCATGTACACCTTGGAGCCGGTCTCGTAGCCGATGAAGACCATGGGTGAGCTCCGATCATCGAGCTTTAGATGAGGGTGCGCCATCTTGACGTGGCCTACACACCCGAGAACACGAAGGAAATGTACATCAGGCTTCACACTGTGCCACGCCTCGTACGGTGTCATACCGTCGACGCTCTAAGTAAAGGACCAATTGAAGATGAAGACGACCATGAGCATCGTCGCCCCCCAAAACATGTTGGGCACCATGCCGAGTATGGTCTGGTTTCACCGCTTGACGACAGCATTCTGCTATGGCGGTGAGGTGGTGCTGCACGCCCTGCTCGGTGCAGTACTCATAGAAGTTGGCCGAGGTGAACCTGCCACCACGATTAGTGTGTAGCACCCGCGGCTTGTGGCCGTACTCCAGTTCTGCCACAGCTTGGACTTGACGATGGCGCACTCTGCCTCATACTTCGATGCCTGGAGGACCGCCAACATACACCAGTTGCAGCACTCGCCTGGTGCCGCCGGTGTGATCGGGCCACAGAGGTCGCCGTGTACGAGCTCGAGGGGGTGCTCCGCCCTGTACCGTGCCTTCTGTGGGAATGACAGGGATGCTACTCCTTTGCAAGGCACGCCTCACAATGCTCGTCGGCGTGGTCAATGTGCGTCAGACCATGGACGAGGCCACTGTGCGCCATCCTCTGCATGCCGTCAGAAGTAGGTGCCTGAGCCGAGAGTGCCAGCGCCAAGTGTCGGAGACATGGCCCACGGCAAGGCACATCAGCCGAACAGGACGTAATGACAGTTTGTAGAGGCAACTCAATGAAAGCTTTGCCTTGAAGAGTAGCCGGTTGCGCTGGTCGCAAACTGTGAGCACCCCACATCAAATCGCGATGTCATACCAATTCTCGTCAAGCTGACCGAGACTGACGACATTGCTCTTGAATGTACGGATGTAGCAGACGTCAGTGAACACCTTGTGGTCTCCCCCCTCAACGGCGAACACAACTGTCCCCTGGCTGTGGATCTTGAAGTTGGAGCCGTCCACAAACCGCACGGTGCCGAATATGCAGCGGTCCACCTCGGCCAACACGTCGACGAAGCCCATCATGTGATTGGTTGCCCCGGTGTCGAGGAACTAGACCTTCCCGCGCTGTGGATCTTGAAGTGGGAGCCGCCCACAAACCGCACGGTGCCAGATATGCAGCGGTCCAGCTCGGCCAACACGTCGACGGAGCCCATCATGTGGATTGGTTGCCCCGATGTCGAGGAACTAGACCTTCTCGCGCTTTTCATTGGCACGGGAGGGTGTGATCACCGCCCTCACTTTCTTCAGGAAGACATGGCCACCCATGCGTGCGTGTGACTCGGCCTGCGCCAGCGGCGCGATGAACACGCAGGCGCCCTGTCGGGCCCCTCGTCCTCCTTCACCTGAACGAGGTTCGCCACCACAGCCGCCTCGTCATGTTTTTTCGGCAGTCACGAGGCCAATGGCCTTTCTTCTTGCAGTACCTGCACGTATCACGGTCGTCGTCGCTCGCTGCCAGTGCCAGTCACTACGTCCTATTCTGCTGCTAGGGCACCCATGGTTTGCGGCCGCGACCATGGCCTCTGCCACCACCCCTCGGCAGTCGCTCCCTTTTGTGAGTAGCAGGTGGCAGGGCTCTCACGGCTATCCTCGAGGCGATCCTCGACCACCCGTAGACGCCCGGTCAGCTCCTCGGTCGAGAGCGTGCTTAGATTGATCAAGTCACAATGCAGATTGCCACCTGCGTGCAACGAGAGGAGACGACGCGCAAGAACTTCTGGACGATCTTGGCATCGTCAACAGTGTCACCGAGGGAGTGAAGCAATGTCGCAAGGTCGGTGACCCACAGCACCAATCCTCGATCCGCTTAAGATCGTCTTGAACTCTCCCCGAAGACGTTCGTTCACCTCGCGCACACGGTCACTGCCGAGGCACGACCCAGCGCCTTGTCATTCCCGCGAGCATGATGTGCATCTTCGGCAGGGTGGAACAGAACAGCGCCGCCACGGTCGGTTGATCATCCTTGCAAGGCACGGTGTCGTCCTCGATGGCGTCCCATAGACCTATAGCATGTATGTTAAGCTCACCAATGCCCAGGCGGAGTAGTTCGAGCAAGTGAGCATCAGGAATGTGAGGTTGGTGCTGCCACCGGCTCGCGCACCACCAGTTGTACCACGATCTCGCCGCCGCCACCACCTCGTGTCTTCGTGCTCGTCTTCCCCGCGAGCATGATGTGCATCTCCGGCAGGGTGGAACAGATCAGCACTGCCACAGCCTGCCGATCGTCCTTGCGAGGCACAGTGTTGTCCTCGATGGCGTCCCATAGAACTGCAACATGCATGTTAACCTCCATCACCAACGCCCAAGCGGAGTAGTTCCGAGCGGGTGAGCATCGAGGTGAGGTTGGTACTGCCGTCGGGCTCGTGCACCACCTATTGTGCCACGATCTTGCCGCCGCCACCATGTCGTGTACTGCTGTACCCGTGGCTCGGCGACCCCACCCACCCCTCCCCCCCCCACCCCGCTCCTGCAGCGGTGGTGTCTTGGAGCCAGATGCGGCATTCCTATGTTGTCTGTTGCCGCTCAACATGACCACCGAAACGAGGCTTTGATGACAATTGTTAGCCCTAAGCTATGAACGGGCGAGAGAGTGAAGCGGGAGTTGCGCTACAAACAACTTGCAACTTTTCTCCTGTTTCTTCTTTTTATTTTGTTGGAAAACAAACATGCCTAGCCATGCACTCCACTACGGACCGTGCCATCCCACGACCCGAGTTCATACACGACCCCCTACAATCATGCCAGTGGCGCACATACCACATCCTCCTGGCCTAATAAAACAGCCTAAAAAATCGCTAACAGAACAACTCGATAAAAGGGCTGCCATGGCAGACTTTATTTGTCTGCTCTCGAAGAAAGGTTTAAGCCCACAACCAAGTACTACCTTAACAGGTAGTACTTGTTATCCTAGGAAGTCTGGATTTTGGCTTATTAGCTTTGAATAAAGTGATGATAGATGGTCCAGATGTTCATAGGAAGTCTGATGGTTATAAATGTCTCCCTAACTGTTCTTTGATAACATCGCTCACCCTAGTTATGTTTAGGCACAACCTTGTTATCTGCAAAGCCTAACTTGTTAAAGAAAAATACTAAAACTTTGTTAAGTTTGGGCAATACTCTTTCTTACAAAGTATAATGTCGGATAGTAGTATCATGCCTGTTAAAGAGATGGAACTACATACTTAAAGAGTTTAAACATAAAAGCGTATAAAATTTGTTAGTATATTAACATACCATACAAAAACTCCGTCTATGTTGTCTCAACATAGCTGGTCCCAAGCTTGAACAAAGGAGGATTGTGATAGGCTTGGCGAGCCAACGTCAAAACTCAACCACTATTATGGAGATGAAACCCAGAAGAACATCATTGGGGCGTAACCCTCTTAGCGACGCGCCATATCGGAACCGGCCACCCCCTTGGTGGCTCGCCGTATCTTGATCTAGATACGGTGACAAGTGAGCAAGGATCGGGTCATCGCATCCTTAGTGACGCGCTACATCAACACCCAAGTGTAGTGAAAAATGAGCAAGGGCCTTCGCATTTGACTCGACGAGTGCGAAGGGCAAGGAAGCTAGCCAAGCCTAGGAGGGTCCGCTTAGGTAGCTGGAAGTACGGTCCCTGACAGGTAAGTTACGGGAGCTAGTTGATACAGCGTTGAGGAAAGGCGTTGATATCCTTTGCGTCCAAGAAACCAAATGGAGGGGATGGAAGGCGAAGGAGGTGGGGGATACCGGCTTGAAGCTGTGGTACACGGGGATACCTGTAAACAGAAATGAGTAGGCATCTTGATCAACAAGAGCCTCAAATATGGAGTGGTAGATGTCAAGAGGCGTGGGAACCAAATTATTCTAGTCAAGCTGGTAGTTGGGAACTCAGTTCTCAATGTTATCAGCGTGTATGCCCCGCAAGTAGGCCACAATGAGAACACCAACAGGGAGTTTTGGGAAGGCCTAGAGGACATGGTTAGGAGTGTACCTATTCGCGAGAAACTCTATAGGAGGCCGCAAGTAGGCCACAATGAGAACACCAAGGAGTTCTGGGAAGGCCTGGAGGACATGGTTAGGAGTGTACCTATTGGCGAGAAGCTCTTTATAGGAGGAGACCTCAATGGCCACGTGGGTACATCTAACACAAGTTTTCAAGGGGTGCATGGGGGCTTTGGCTATGGCATCAGGAATCAAGAAGGTGAAGATGTCTTGAGCTTTGCTCTAGCCTACGATGTGATCGTATCTAACACCCTCTTTAAAAAAAGAGAATCACATCTAGTGACTCTTAGTAGTGGTCAACACTAGCCAGATTGATTTCATCCTCTCAAGAAGAGAAGACAGGCGTGCTTGCCTAGATTGTAAGCTGATACCTGGAGAGTGTTGTCCCTCAGCATAAGCTTGTGGTGGCTGACTTCCGCTTTCGGATTCGTCTCCAGCGGGGTAAGTGCACCAAAGTCGCTAGAACGAAGTGGTGGAAGCTCAAGGGGGGGGGGGGGGGGGGCAGCTTGGACTTTCAAGGAAAAGGGTCATCAAGGAGGGCCTTTGGGAGGAAGAAGATGCAGACAATATGTGGATGAAGATGGCAACTTGCATTCATAAGGTGGCTTCAGAGGAGTTTGGAGTGTCCAGGGAAAGTAGAAGTGAAGCTAAAGATACTTGGTGGTGGAGCGATGATGCCCAGAAGGCTATTAAGGAGATGAAAGATTGTTTCAGATGCCTACACTTGGATAGGAGTGCAGACAACAAAGAGAGGTACAAGGTGGTAAAGAAGGCCGCAAAGCGAGCTGTGAGTGAAGCAAGGGGTCAGGCGTATGAGGACCTCTACCAGCGTTAGACGCGAAGGAAGGCGAAAGAGACATCTATAAGATGGCCAAGATCTGAGAGAGGAAGATGAGGGATGTCGACCAAGTGAAATCCATCAAGGATGGAGTAGATCAACTCCTAGTGAAGGACGAGGAGATGAACCATAGATGGCGGGAGTACTTCAACAAGCTATTCAATAAAGAGAATGTGAGCTCTACCATTGAAGTGGACGACTCCTTTGATGATACAGGCAGGTGTTTTGTGCGGTGAATATAGGAGTCCGAGGTCAGGGTGGCTTTGAAAGGATGAAAGGAGGCAAGGCGATGGGCCCTGATTGTATCCCCATTTACACCCCATTTACATGTGGAGAGGCCTCGGAGACATATCAATAGTATTGCTAACTAAGCTTTTCAACCTCATTTTTCGGGCAAACAAGATGACTGAAGAATGGAGGTGGGGTATATTGGTACCAACCTTAAAGAACAAGGGGATGTTCAAAGTTACACTAACAACCGTGGAATTAAGCTGATGAGCCATACAACGAAGCTATGGGGGAGAGTCATTTAGCACCACTTAAGAATAAGCATGACGAAAAATCAGTTTGGTTTCATGCCTGGGAGGTCGACCATGGAAGCCACCTTCTTGGTACGACAACTTATGGAGATAGATATAGGGAGCAAAAGAAGGACATGCATATGATGTTCATTGACTTGGAGAAGGCCTACGATATTCCGCAGGATGTCATGTGGTGGGCCTTGGAGAAAACCAAGTCCCAACAAAGCACATTACCCTCATCAAGGACATGTACGATAATGTTGTGACAATTGTTTGAACAAGTGGTGGCGACACTGATGACTTCCTGGTGAAAATAGGACTGCACCAAGGGTCAGCTTTGAGCCCTTATCTTTTTGCTTTGCTGATGGATGAGGTCACAAGGGATATACAAGGGCATATCCCATGGTGTATGCTCTTTGCGGATGATGTGGTGCCAGTCGGGAGGGGGTCAATAGAAAGTTAAGAGCTATGGAGACAAACCTTGGAATCGAAAGGTTTTAGGCTTAGTAGAACTAAAACCAAGTACATGAGGTGTGGTTTCAATAGCCTTGATGGGCATGTGGTACCTCAGAAGGACACCTTTTGATATTTGGGGTCAATGCTGCAGAACGATGGTGATATTGATGAAGATGTGAGCCCTCGAATCAAAGCCGGATAGATGAAGTGGCACCAAGCTTCTGGCATTCTCTGTGACAAGAGTGTGCCACAAAAGCTAAAAGGCAGGTTCTAGTGATTCAACTCGCAATGTTGTATGATGTTGAGCGTTGGTCGACTAAAAGGCGACATGTCCAACAGTTAGGTGTAGTGGAGATGCGCATGTTGAGATGGATGTGTGGCCACGCAAGGAATGATCAGGCCTAGAATGATGATATACGGGATAGAGTTGGGGTAGCACAATTGAAGAGAAGCTTGTCCAACATCGTTTGAGATGGTTTGGGCATATTAAGCGCAGGCCTCCAGAAGCTTCAGTGCATAGAGATGGCTAAAGCATGCTGATAATGTTGAGATAGTGGGATAGACCAAACTTGACATGGGAGGAGTCTGTAAAGAGAGATCTGAAGGACTTGAATATCACTAAAGAACTAGCCATGGACAGGGGTGCGTGGAAGCTAGCTATCCATGTGCCAGAACCATGAGTTGGTTGCGACATCTGATGGGTTTCCGCTCTAGCCGACCCCAACTTGTTTGGGACTAAAGGCTTTGTCGTTGTTGTTGTTGTATTAACATACCTTACAAAGTATAATGTTGGATAGAACTATCATGGTTGTTAGAGATGGAACTACGCACGGAAGAGTTCAATAAATATGAAACATGTAATCACTTTGTTAATATATTAACATATATACTCCCTCCGTTTCTTTTTACTCCGCATATAAGATTTGTCTGAAGTCAGCTTTATAGGAAAAATACTAACATTGATAATACGAAATCAATATCACTATATGCATCATGAAATTAATTTTCATATTGTATGACTCAAGTATTGTGGATGTTGATATTTTTACTATAAAGTTGGACAAACTTTATGAAATTTGACTTCAGACAAATCTTATATGCAGAGTAAAAAGAAACGGAGGTGACACATACAATAATAGTTTCAAGTGTAAGTCATATTTTGAAGGACAGTATGTGCGGTTCACTGGGAGGCGGCGCATAAGGAGCACCAGCCATACCACAGGGCATACTCAGGAGAGGGGTCGGCACAATGCATATATATTGTTAGAGTTATATTTATGGTGGCTTTTGGCCTTTTGTATTCTGGCCTTTGGCCTTCTCTGTACATGTATATATGACGGCATTTTGCCTCTGATAATACTAAGTTGCATATTTTCCTAACATGGTATCGAGCTTAGGTTCTTTTTTCTGCACGATTGCAACTCGTGCTAGATCCATCTAGTACTACTGCCGCTGTCTTCTTTCAGGCCGGCTGAATTTCTTCAATTCTCTCCGGCTTGGCCGTGCCGCCTGGCTGTCCTCGCTCCTCAAGCAGCCGGTTCTCCTTCTCTGGCCTCCCCGTCCAGATTGAAGAGGCCGCCTGTACCTTGTCCGCTGCTTCCTGGGAGGAGCCGCTATCGGAGGTCCGCATCTCCGTCCCCGCCGTCGCCTCACTCCCAGGCCAGGCTGTCGCCGCCGCCGCCTCGGCTCTTTCCTCCGGTCTTGCCGCCCACCCTCCTGGTGCGCCGCCGCCGCCCGTCCGGCTAGGCCGCCGCCGCCCGCCCTTCTTTTGCCCCGCGCGCGATCTGGTCCAGCGCCAGCCACCGTTCCGCCGCTTCCGCCTGCTGCTCTCCCGAGCCGGCTGCCGCTTGATTTCCGCTGCCCTCGCGTGCGTTGACTGCAGGGTCATGATCGATCCACCTGCCCTGTGTGCGTGCGTGCTCCCTGCACGGGGTCGCTCCTCTTAGGCCACGCTGCTGGTGGTTTACTCTGTCAATAGGCCTGCTACGTACGGGTGCCTGGCTTGAGGCCGTGTAGTTCCTTCGTTGTCTAAAAAAAAGAGAGAAAAAAAAGAGAAAAAAAGGAAAAAAAAAGAGCAAAAAAAGAAAAAAAAAGAGAGAAAAAAAACAGGTACAATGCTTTCTGCGGGTATGCCTCCTCCTCGCTGCCCGGTGTTTTCTGACGGTGTTCCGTATATTGATCCCGTCTCACACATGCGCCTTTCTTCGGTGCTTGGTGCTCACCCACTTGAAGGTGGTGTTTGTCGCTCTACATCGACACCTTTTGTGACATCCACCGGTACTGCTGGCCGCTCTACATCCACTCTTCTCACGACTTCCGCACCTGGTGATTATCGCCCTACGTCGATTCCTCTTGCGGCTTCCGCGCGTGGCGCCGACCTCTCTACATCAACTCCTCCAGTGGCTTCCACATGCGGCTCTGTGTCGACCTCTTCTGTCGTGTCGCTGTCTGCGCGTGAGATTGCACAGCTGCGATGCCTGCTTGATGCTTGGGATTCTTCACCGACAGTTTCTGCAGGTTC
This sequence comes from Aegilops tauschii subsp. strangulata, assembly GCF_002575655.3. Classification (NCBI taxonomy): domain Eukaryota; kingdom Viridiplantae; phylum Streptophyta; class Magnoliopsida; order Poales; family Poaceae; genus Aegilops; species Aegilops tauschii. The sequence continues at coordinate 182,047,812 of NC_053035.3, read as the reverse complement.
CGTGACTGACTCTTCCGGAAATGCGAAACCAACTTCTACCCATTCAGGTGCATCCCCATGGATTCTTGATACTGGAGCGCCTTTTCATATGACTTATGATTCTTCCACTTTGACCTTCGTCCGACCTGTTGAGTCTCCTCTTCGTGTTCTTACGGCTGATGGCACTCCCCTCCATGTAGCTAGTCGAGGCACTCTTAGCACTTCTTCATTTCATGTTCCCTCTGTTGCTCATGTTCCTCGACTTACCATGCAGCTTATATCTGATGGTCAGATTGTTGACTCTAGTTGTAAGGTCATTCTCGACTTTGATTCATGTTCTGTTCAGGATCGTCGCACGGGCGCTCTGATTGGTGCTGGCCCTCGACGCTCTGATGGTCTCTGGGAGCTTGACTGGCTTCGTCTTCCCTCCGCTGCCACGGCCTCCAGTCTCACAGCTCCTGTTGCTGCATCTACCAGCTCTTTTCAGCAGTGGCATCATCGTCTTGGCCATTTATGTGGTTCTCGTCTCTCTGTCTTTGGTTCATCGCGGTGTTCTGGGGTCTGTCTCTGGTAACGCTTCGCTGGATTGTCTAGGTTGTAGGCTTGGCAAGCAGATTCAACTACCCTATCCTCACAGTGAGTCAGTGTCCGAGCGCCCTTTTGATCTCGTTCACTCTGATGTTTGGGGACCGGCTCCCTTCGCTTCGAAAGGGGGTCATCGGTACTATATTATCTTTATAGACGATTTTTCTCGGTACACTTGGATCTATTTCATGTCTTCTCGTAGTGAGGTCTTATCTATATACAAAAAATTTGCTGCCATGGTTCATACCCAGTTTTCCACTCCTATTCGTGTTTTTCGCGCAGATTCAGCTGGTGAGTATATCTCTCATGCGCTGCGAGGATTCCTTGCCGAGCAGGGTACTCTTGCTCAGTTTTCTTGTCCTGGTGCTCATGCTCAGAATGGTGTGGCTGAGCGCAAACATCGTCACCTTCTTGAGTCGGCACGTGCAATGATGATCGCCGCCTCTCTCCCACCTCACTTTTGGGCTGAGGCTGTTACCACTTCCACCTATCATCAACCTTCAGCCATCTGCTGCTCTACAGGGTGGTATTCTTCTTGAGTGTCTTTCTGGTCATTCTCCAAATTATTCGGCGCTTCGTTTGTTCGGTTCTGTTTGCTATGTTTTGCTTGCCCCTCATGAACGCACCAAACTGACCGCTCAATCTGTTGAGTGTGTCTTTCTTGGATATAGTGATGAGCATAAGGGCTATCGGTGTTGGGATCCTGTGGGTCGCCGGATGCGTATTTCCCGGGATGTCACCTTTGATGAGTCTCGTCCCTTCTACCCGCGTCCATCCTCCTCGGCCTTCTCCATGGAGGACATCTCTTTTCTTACGTTTCCGGATACACCTCCCTCTGTGCCCAGTATTCCTACTCCTCGTCCCGCTGTTGCAGATCCGACGCCCTCCTCTCCTATGATTTCTTCTCCCTCATCGCATGCCTCTCCACCTTCATCACCGACACCTTCCTCCTCTCCACCTTCATCACCGACACCTTCCTCTTCTCCACCTTCATCACCGATACAGTCCCCGTCTCCACCTCCAGTTATTCCACCTCTCCCCTCCTTTCCTTTCCATTATACTCGTCGTCGACGTGTTGCGGATGAGTCTACTGATGTGCCCTCTACTTCTGATGTGTCGTCTTCCTCCTCTCAGCCGACTTATGGTCTTCGTTCTCAGCCTTGTCCGCCCCCTGATCGATATTCTCCTTCTCGCTATGGTCTTTCGACTGTTGTTGAGCCGACTTCTTACCGAGATGCTGTTGTTCATCCTGAATAGCAGTTTGCCATGGCAGAAGAGATTGCTGCCCTTGAGCACACCGGCACGTGGGATCTGGTTTCTCTTCCTCCCCGTGTTCGTCCCATCACTTGTAAGTGGGTCTATAAGATTAAGACTCGCTCTGATGGTTCTCTTGAGCATTATAAAGCTCGTCTTGTGGCTCGTGGCTTTCAACAGGAGCATGGTCGTGATTATGATGAGACTTTTGCTCCTGTGGCCCATATGACCACTGTTTGCACACTTCTCGCCGTGGCCTCTGTTCGCCGTTGGTCCGTGTCTCAGCTTGATGTTAAGAATGCCTTTCTTAATGGTGAGTTGCGTGAGGAAGTTTATATGCAGCCACCACCTGGGTATTCAGTTCCTGATGGCATGGTTTGTCGTCTTCGTCGCTCTCTATATGGCCTTAAGCAAGCCCCCCGCACTTGGTTTGAGCGTTTTGCCTCAGTGGTCACTGCAGCTGGTTTTTCGCCCAGTGCTCATGATCCAGCGTTGTTTGTCCACCTTTCTGCTCGTGGTCGCACTCTTCTTCTATATGTTGATGACATGATCATCACCGGCGATGATCTTGAGTACATTGCCTTTGTCAAGGCCCGTCTCAGTGAGCAGTTTTCTATGTCTGATCTTGGTCCTCTTCGTTACTTTCTTGGGATTGAGATTTCTTCCACCTCTGATGGCTTTTTTATTTCCCAAGAAAAGTATATCCAAGATCTTCCTGCTCGTGCGGCTCTTACTGATGAGCGCACTATTGAGACTCCTATGGAGCTTAATGTTCACCTTCGTACTTCTGATGGTGAGCCCTTGTCTGATCCAACTCGTTATCGTCATCTTGTTGGGAGTCTTGTCTATCTCGCTGTCACTCGTCCGGATATCTCCTATCCTGTTCATATCCTGAGTCAGTTTGTTTCTTCTCCCACTTCGGTTCACTATAGTCACCTTCTTCGTGTTCTACGATATCTGCGTGGCACGATCTCTCACCGTCTCTTCTTTCCTCGTTCCGGCTCGTTACAGCTCTAGGCCTATTCAGATGCTATCTGGGCTAGTGATCCTTCGGATCGCCGTTCACTTTCTGCTTACTGTGTCTTTCTTGGTGGTTCTCTCATTGCCTGGAAGACGAAGAAACAGACTGCAGTTTCCCGTTCGAGTGCAAAGGCTGAGTTACGAGCTATGGCTCTCCTCACGGCAGAGGTGACTTGGTTACGCTGGTTACTTGAGGATTTTGGTGTTACTGTTACTACACCTACTACACCCTTGTCAGACAGTACAAGTGCTATCAGTATTGCGCGGGACCCAGTGAAGCATGAGCTCACCAAGCATATTGGTGTTGATGCTTTCTTTGTGCGCGCTAGTGTACAGGACCATGTTGTTGCTCTTCAATATGTGCCTTCCGAGTTACAGTTAGCGGACTTCTTCACGAAGGCACAGAGCGCAACATGGATTTTACCTCTCCAAACTCAGTGTTGTGGATCCACCATGAGTTTGAGGGGGGGGGGGGTGTTAGAGTTATATTTATGGTGGCTTTTGGCCTTTTGTATTCTGTCCTTTGGCCTTCTCTGTACATGTATATATGATGGCATTTTGCCTCTGATAATACTAAGTTGCATATTTTCCTAACATATATCTCCGTAGTTGGGTTAGTTGGATGAATATCTTTGTACCTGGATAGCTCCGGCATGATCTTAACAGATTGGTTACATCAGACTATATAAACACAACATTGTCATATCTTTGCATAAAGTAATTGAATAAGGAAGTCCCCGGTACCCACACTCATGCTCACTAAGCTATCGAAAACACATAGAAGTATAACACAGCAATCAAAACAGTTAAATTCAACTCCAAATAGCATAAAGATTATGACTACACAATAGGAAATTGCTGATTATTTTGTGTTTCTTTGCAGTAGGGGTTGGACAGAGTACCAGCAGTGTGCTGAGGGCCCCTTGTTGCAACGAGAAATCCCATGCAATATATGAGTTGACAGCCTCAACACTTAAAATAACCTGTAGAATAATGATTGGCAGAACATAAGCATTTTGAAACCCTAAAAGTCATAAAAAAACAGCTAATAGATGTTCCAAACTAATATTCAAATATTTAGGTAACTGTAAACCAAATTTGCATTTCGTACTCCCTCCAATCCAAAATAGTTGTCGTGGTTTTAGTTCATTAATGAGCCCAAAAAAACTGTGTCCAACTAAAATGGTACCTCATGTGTCTTTCCCGCTGGAATAATGGTTTCTCGGTACTCATCGTTTTTCCTACATGAAGTGTAAAAACAAGAGTCTTTCAGTTCTGAAAGCCCTTCCAAAACTTCTCCATGCTTCGTAGCGAGCTAATGCTAAATAAGCACAGAAAAATGCATCAAATTTGCACTGAATCGAGTAAGCACCTCGAATCAGCACCTGCATCCTCAGCAGATATGAAGAATGGGGCATTCACAAAAACCTCACTGCAATGGTTTCTCTCAGCAGTTAACAGAGTGTTAAGTGTTAACAGTCATAAATAGAAGTAAGAAATTCTGCATGTCATATATTAGGATCTATTCAGGCTGAGGCTGGTGAACCTGCATTGCATGATCAGCATCTAACTTCCTACAGTAGATTAGACTTCTTCGTGTTATTTATAGGTTACATTTGATAATTATTTGCTGAAACCAGTAGGCACCAAATGCTAAATAATACTCCCTCCGTCCGGAATTACTTGTCGGAGAAATGGATGTATCTAGACATATTTTAGTTCTCGATACATCCATTTTTATCCATTTCTGTGACAAGTAATTTAGGACGCAGGGAGTACAATAAAGTAGGTCGACAATAAAGATGCTAAGATCAAGTTAACAAGTTAAACAATGCCTCAAAGTAAAACACTCAGAGCAAAAAGAAAAGAAATAGCTATTAGGTTCAAAATGTATCAAAATCATGTGAAGAAGCAGGAAGCCAAACTTATTGAATCTTGTAGCCCACAGAAATAAGGTTGTACAATATTATGTATTTCTTCTTTGAATCTAAGTATTTGCAGAGTATGAATAGAAGATGATTGCGAGTTAAAATTTAAAACGTATATGTGAAGCACTAGTATGGAACATGGGAACATAGAAAATCAACATACTATTGTTAGAGCACAATAACAACTGTTAGCTAGATAAGGTTGATAATGAAATTGTTAGAGCACAATAACAACTGTTAGCTAGATAAGGTTGATAATGAAATTATAGTACCCGATGAATGTAGTGAACTTCCCAAATTCCTCGGTGTATATAACCACTGCCTGATGCAACACAGCAATGTCATCCTTCCCTCTGTTTATTTTTTAAATAGAGTTTCAGAGTTATTAGAATTAAAAGGGGCATATGCAAACAGAGCTAGTTCCTGCAAGATATTCTATGGCTAGTTAAAAAGTGTATACTCTTCTTTCAAATAAAAACTTGCTCACATTTTCTTCTGTCCAAATCGTGCCAAAGAGAGATGTAGATACAACCGAACTGCAAGCACCAGTTTTGTAAGTGTGTATAGTGCTGGCCCATAGCGTTCTCTTTGCACTTCCATAGGTCTGACAAGAAAATTCAATAGAAAGAAATGTCATCAATAATAAGTACTTAAAGGAACATTCAATATTTGTCCTTCACTCCATGTACACGGTAGTACATGCTAACTTGTGTTACGATAAAAATAGTAGCATGCATACCCATTAGCATCATTTATTTGTCGAATAAAATCCAATAACACCTGCAATGGTCAGCACAAGAAACTGGGTGTTACTATGCCACCATGTAACATTGCATTCTAAAAGGAGTAATAATAACTAAATAAGGGAACATTCAACAATTTACATCTTGATAATGATATGCCAATATTAGATGGAATGAAATTCGTAATAATTCAGTGTTATCTCAAATTTAGAATAACGATGTTCTCATTATCATCATCAAATATGGTGAATATGAATCGAACAATTTGGCTAACCTGTGGAACACCAACCAAGTACCTAACAAGTGTCTTATATACACCTGTTGCAGAACCAAGCTGCGCTAATTGCACCCGCCTACATACCAAAATGGAAAGTAATTATAAATTTATTGACAATGAAAATTTGTAGACCGATAAATGAAAGGAGAAGAACCTATCCATTTGCTGCTTCCATAGCAATGCGTATCTATCATGAATGCTTCCACCAGCACTAACTACAGCATCAACCTCCGCTTGCTTATTTCTCTCAGAGCGTTCTCGCTGTTGCCTGATCAGTGTACCGCGGAAGTCTTGTGGCATGTATGTCATAACTACAGATGTTGTAAATGCAGGTCAAATACCAAATGATAAGGCAATTAACATGACAAAAGAAGTACTGTTTTACTATACAAATTTCAGTTCCAGAAATCAATAGTTCAAAAATGACAGGAAGGCAATATGGTACAGACTCGTCACAAAATAGAACAAGAAATATCATAGAGCATATCACAGTAAGCTAGTTGGTCTAAAAAATATCATAGTAAGCTAATATTTGGGACTGTGGGATTAACAACTGAGGAAAATCTCAGGAAAGAGTGAAGGGCTCCAGAGAAATTATATGGGAAGGAGATTCAATCATCTATGTCCAGGACATGCTAGAAAACAACCAGTACAAAACTATTGGGTGCACAGTAATACAAGTTTCAATGGGTAATTGTATCTTTTACCTCTATTTATGAAACAGTTAACAGTAAAGTAAGCAGAAGGAAAGAATGTGAACCTGTATTGAAAACATTATCAGCATTTTTTAGCTGAAACTGTTCTAACTTCTTCAACATCTCTTTCAATTTAGTTTCACAATCATCAAGTGTGGAAACTATCTCAGCGTCTTCTGGTGTGGACTTCTGTTGAAGCTGGTCGCAAGCACATGACAAATGTTAGCTACAAAATTGGAAGGTAGGAGTCATCCTTGCAGCAAGATTCAGAACTAAACTTACAGCAACTGGACGACGAGATTTATTAAGCAGAAACAGAATCTCTTCCATCTGTTCTCTGTTCTTCCACATGTTCTCATCTATTTTATGGGCAGGTACAACAGATGCCTCTTGTTCCAAGTGCTCCTCCTCTTGGACATGCAAAACAGATAGATTTATCATGTCAGAACAATACTTGCTTCAGAAAGATCACCCAAGCAATGTTCCATAATTAGAAGCCAAAGAGTCGCAGTTGATGTCCTAGTGAAAATCTACTTCTTTTCTTAGATAGTAAGGTACAATATGAAATGGTTTTAATCTTAGTGTTAACCCTTACACATTCGTAAAACTTCTGCTAACAACACCCTGCATGGATTTACAACACACGTCGCAAGAAACCAACGCATGAGATCTGCCACTGATAACTTATGTTAGCATGCATATTTCTCTATCTTCAATGGGACTTGACCTTTTTCTATGGACTAAGTTCATCTTGCTTTTTCACTGATCGTCTCACTGATAAGTGGGGTCCGTACCAGAGTATGTCAACTAAGTGGCCAAAACGTATTCATTCAGGATTTACGGCCAAAATGGAAATTTCCATTTCAAAATGTTAATTAAAAAATCATTGTCCCTGCTCCCAATTTCCCGCCTACTTTCCCTTTCTAAGAGAGTTGCATTTGTTTTTTCCACTCCTAATGTGAGCATCCACCATACAAGTACAGGGGATTTTCCCTTCATATTTCTGATACTCCCTCCGTTCCTAAATATAAGTCTTCGTAGAGATTCCACTATGAACTACATACGAAGCAAAATGAGTGAATCTACACTCTAAAATGCATCTACATACATCCGTATATGGTCCATAGTGAAATCTCTACAAAGACTTATATTTAGGAACGGGGGGAGTAATTTATTTTTGTTGTTTGTCTTAACTAAAATTAACCATATGGCACCCTTTGTAACGCACAGGTCTTTTACAGGTAGATCGCATACAATCTTACTACAGAGATGAAACATAAATGGCTTCCAGGACTAATGAGCAGCACCCGAATGTAACAAATTAGACGCCCCTGTCAAACCAAACATCCACGCGGCTAACAAAAGCACTATAGAAAGGCCAATTATAATTAGTGCATGCCAAGGATCAAATCCTGCTGCAGTTTCAGCTTCTAAGACTAAACTTTCAAGTCAAGTAGTACAAGATAACAGCACATAGTTACTAGTTAGCCACTGACTAAATTCTGCATATAATAGGGAAAAAGAACCGAACTCGTACAAACCCTGAGAAGCATACCCACCTCAGTTATTGTGCTGGCAATAACTGATTTTAATCGTTTTGAGTCTGGCTAGACCGAAGAAAGGGAAGCAGCCTCCAATTTCTAGCATTCCCCCGAGCAGGAAACTACCCGCACTAGAAGAACCGAACAAGATTACTGTACCCATTCCACTCTTCAGGAATCGTAGTAAGATCAAAGGTAGCAGCAGCGAGGTCGAGAAGCATGCGAATCGCAGCGAGGCATCAGAAAAAGCGCTCACCGGGGGAGAAGGGAGAGGCGGCGGCGAGTTCGGCGGACAGAGCGCGGAGGCGGGCAGCGAGGGCGGTTACGCCGTCGGGGATCGGGGGCAGCGGGTACTTGTCGTAGTAGCGCGCGAGGTAGTCCCGCGTGATCGGCACCAGACCCTCTGTCGTCATCTCCGGTGGGAAGATTGGAGAGCGACGGGGACGAGTTCGCCGGCGGTAGGTGGAGGTGACGTGGGAGAAGAGTAAGGAAGTGGAGGCAGGAAGGGCACGTGAAATAGACGTGCCGTTGGAAGGGTGGGTATGGTCACCGGGGACTGGGATCAGGTGACTTGCCCACTGGCAGTCACGCCGTAACATTCGGCCATCAATCCAGCGTCCATTCAACATCCAATGGAGGGGATTGATCCATGAGAAACCAGGCGTGACTGCCAGTGGGCAAGTACCTGATCCCAGTCCGGTCACCGGGTGGTGGAGAGGTTGGTGCCGTGGCTGCAACAGCCGGTGGTTGCTTGCCTTCAAGCGAGCGGAGACCTGGGAAAGTTCTGTACTCGAATTTGACCATTTTCACCCAGGACACACTGGTGTTTTCTTGCAGATCGGAGTTCGAGTATAGTCGGGGAGCGAATTTCCATGATCTCATTAGGATGGGCTACTTCTATAAAAATATGTTCTGTGTCTAATGATTATGGTTCTTTTTTTTTTTGCGAAGAACCCTTACGCCCAATTTGCATGTACTTATCCCTCCGTCCGGTGAAGAGTGTATGTTTAAATTTAAAAAATTCACAAAAAAGTGTATTTCTATCTTTTCAATGCATTGAATGTAGAAAAATGCTTTTCTCTAATCACAGGGTAATCAAGATCAATAACAGTGTACACATGGTCTCTTTAATTTCTATATGTATTTAGCTCATTGAGGGTTGGGTAAGTAAAACGGAAAGAGATGGTGGCTTGCAGGGGCGGAGCTGAAGCTAAAGTTACCCTGATGCACCCCTTTAACAGTATCCCTTTAACATTGCATAAATTTTATATCGATAATGTTCCAAATTAGAAATAAGAGTATGTTTTATAACTTTTTGTTTAGATTGTCATTTAATACTCCCTCCGTTCTATATTAGTTGTCGCTCAAACCGATGTATCTAGCACTGAAATATGTCCACATACATCCGTTTCAGCGACAACTAATATGGAATGGAGGGAGCAAAAGACAATTGTATAAATACGAAAAGGTAACAATTATGCTTACTACAATAATAAAACAAAGGACTGGATTACTTGCAAATGGAGTCCTGCATTTCCAAATTCAAAAATACATCATGTCGTCATCAAAGACCACGGGTCAGTAACCTACATGGTGACTTAATTTTTTCCAGAAAAACACAGTGGAATGTACAAATAAAAGTAATTAAATATATTTACATTACCTTTTAGTACATTTTGTCCACAACTTATGTTTCTTGGAGCAGATATCATGATGGTTTTCTCTTGAGAAGAAGCTTGCCCATAGTATACCTGCATTTGAAAAATAAAAATTATACATGAGACGTGGAAATAGCCTAAGCGAATAAAATACACCATAATTCTATATTTTTTTTATCAATACATGAGAATTCCAGTATGTTCAAGATAGGATTGCAGTCAGCATTGAATCTGCCATAGGGGCCAGAAATCTGGCAACATGACCCTAGCTAGCTAGTGCCTAGGTTCTGCAAAAACTTGCGTATTTAAATTCGGATTAATCTACTAACTACAAGTTCATACAAATCACACGAGAATTGTGAATATTCGTTGCAAAAAGCATTTAGCAAAAGATGGATAGACGAGGGCGCTACCGGGGCAGAATTGTTGTCCGCTGCTACCTTCATCTACCTTCCGCCTTGGTTATGCGACTGGTCGTGGCGTCGCCGTGGGTGTTGAAGTGTGCCGCCGTCGATCGGCCTTGCCGGCTGAGTGCTTGGGTGCGTGCTGGAGAATGGAGCAAACAAATCGATCGATTTGCGTGGGGACTGAGGAACGTGGGGCATGGTTGCGTACCTGCCATGGATTGGCCGTTATACCCGCCATGATATGCACAGAGTCGTACATTTTTTTAGTTAAATCGTACCTGTGCGATTGCGTACAGGTTTAGAAGCACAGGGGACCAATCGATTGGATCGATCGAACACACACGAGCATGCGGCCTGGCCACGCGGCTGGAAACTTGGGCCCTGATGCACGTGTCATGGCCCAACCTGATGCACAAGGCCATTTGAGCTGATAAGTAGCTGTAATAAAAAACTGGACCCGTATTCCTGTGCATCAGGGTAGGCCCATTGGGCTCCGCCCCTGGTGGCTTGCATCTTTCCATTGAATTTTTTAGTCCACTCCATAATTTGTGCTAAAATTTCTGGATGTATACTTTTCACCAGACGGAGGGAGTATGCATTGGAGCCCTGAATTTGGAATTGCTATTGCTGGGCCTTGCTAACGGCAACTCCAACGCGTCGACGCAAAGCGCGCGTCTGTTTGGATCGAAACGGGCGGAAACCGTGACTCAACACACTAACGCAAACGGATAAGCGTTCGTATTTTGTCCGGGAGCGACCCATTTCTGACTCAAATTTGGGTCGGGTTGGTGTCGGCGCGGACATGAGGAGGACACGCGCGACGCACACCCTTGTCCTTCCCCTGGCCCGCCTGATGAGGACATCAATACCATTGTTACACCCACAGCTCATGCTGCTATACATACTAGATCAATTACTAGAGCTCGCGCACACCAATTGAATTACCACGTACTTTCGTTTCTTGATAACATTTCTAATGTTCATGAGAATATGATGCTGCCTAAATTGGAAACATTTGTTTTGCTTACAAATGAAGGGCCTAGCTTGGACAAGAAAAATGAACCTTGGAGCAAGTTCAAGCATGGAGATGATGGCATGCGCAAGGGGAACAAGAATGAAGTTTCAAGTGGTGATTTCAGGACTTTGAAGTCACCATAATGAGTGCATGAAGGCTTGGACAAAATATATAAGATGCCACTTCCTAAATTTCGTCCAGAGGCTATTATAGGTGCTGCGTCACCTTATTATTGGGCCAGACCCATGTACTTTCGAAATACTTGAGTATAGGTTGTTTTTAGAGTCTGTATGTGTGGGGAAACAAGAGTTAGGGTTGGTTTCAGACCCCTCCTCCAAGGGCCACGAAATCCCTCCCCCCATCTTCCTCCATATATACAGCCCTTAGGGCGTCGTTTAGACTTTGAGTTTTGTTTAGATTAAAAGTTCACCATAGCTGCAACTTCGCGTGCTTCATTTGTGTTCAACGAACAGACCAAGATATCACAGAACCCCATTTTCATCAATAAAGCTTTCCTCTTATATTAGCAATATCCATATTGTAATCTCAGTTTCTTGCTTGTTCTTCGTTTGCTCGCAGGAAATAGACCCTCGTGGTCAGGTTGATCGTGCTCCGTCGTGGCCAATAACCCCTCGAAAGTTGGTTTAGCGATTGCTAAGGCACGATGTCTTCGCACGTTCGTAGTCGGATCGTCAAAGTCGACTCCCACAGAAAACGATAGTTATCTCATCGAAACATCAGGACACCTTCACCTCTATCAAGTGGTATCGGATTTCTAGGCTGCTCGGTGAGATTTTCCAGTTTTTCATAGTTTAGATCGAGTATGTTCTTCATACCTACAGTCCTCGAAAAAGCCACAAAAAATTAGGGTTAGTTCATCCTATCCGAACCAATCTGAGCCTCTGCATAATCTTTTTAGGGTTTTGCTTTATTGAATTCGCGGTTGCATCATCGTGTCTAGTTGCTGGTCTTAGCGTCTAGTCCTTTAGAGTTTCGAGTTCTGTCACAGTTAGTCACACCGCCGTCGCACCATCTTCATCGCTGCTGCCATATACCACCCCCGCTGCCATATCCTACCACCGCTGCCATATACCACCACTGCTGCCATATCCTACCACCATATATCCACCACCAATCTGATTTCTTCTCATATTCGGTTTGTTTTCGAGATACATCTATTTTTCGATTCGTGTTTCCTTGCTTGAGTAGGTTTCGAAAAAAAAGTCTGAAGACCCCCGGGCATTTTTTAGGCCAAAATTTCAGCGATCGAAAATATTTTTTCCTATCCTGTTTTTAGGTCCCAGGGAGCGTTTTGAGACACTCGCCATCATAGTGATTTTTGTCGCACTTTTTGGTCGTCGCTGTCCTGATTTCCGAAAAAATAGTCAAAAAAAATTCGCGCCTATCCTGTTATTTTGACTTGGAAGAGTTTTGAGACACTCACCATTATAAGTGATTTTTCACACAAAAATAGCGAAAAAAAATTCCAGTGTTTCCCTTGTGAAAGAACATGTGGTGCCCCCATGTTTGGTTTTGGTAATTGACGACAATCTCTATGGACTAATGGTTGCCTTTAGTTATATTTGAAGGTTTTGTCCATAGGCTTTTCTTGAAGTACATGTGTTGGTTTCAAGGAGAGTTTGTGTTGACCAAGGTGCTATTAAGGAATTATCCAAAGATTGGTCATGTGAGAGTTGAGCTTATTGCAAGCATGTCTTGAAGAAGAAGATTGTGTGATCATTCATGTTTACCTTCAAGACATCATCCAAATGAAGAGAGTTGGAAAGATTCTAGGTTGATCAAGACTAAGTCAAGAGTGAATCAAGTTGATCAACTCGCAAAGCGTAGAAAGATGTACCGAGAGGGATCAAGTGATCCCATGGTATGGTAAACATTGTCCATTGTGCTTTGTGTACTAACCCATGGTCTATGTGAGAGTTCTATGTGGGGTTAGGTACGTGTTCATGGGCTTGCGTCAAGAGGAAGATATCACTCAACCCATGGAGAGGATGACATCAAGTGGTGATCGTCATCAAGATTGCCGTGTGCAAGTTCAAGTGGAGCATCACGAAGAGATTAAGTGCTTGAAGCTTGCCGTCCATTGTGGTGACAATGGACTTGTGAAGATGTGCCGAAGAGTGGCTCACCCATAGTGGACTATGGGGGAGTAATCATCTAGTCTTCATCGAGCCAACGCAATCAAGAAAGGTGGTCCAACTTGAGGGTGTCAAGATCGTCATCATCTAGCTCAAGTGGACCATGTGCAAGGCAAAGGTTTGCCCTTGATAGGTTTTCTATTTTACCGGTCTCATGGTGGTGGTTGGGAGACCGGGTTATAGGATCGATAGCCGTACTATCAAGGGGGGCTCTCAAGTGAGTAGCTTGATCGTATCGTTCGTCGAGAGCTCAAACCATTGCATCCTTGCATCATGTTTCTTGGTTCTTGTTTGGTTCTCTTTGTGAGTCTTAGATCTTATGGTCATCTTGATGACAAGCTTGAGTTCATCGAAAACGGAGTTTGCATCCGTCTTCTATGATGTTTTCGATGTTGGAGGTTTTACCGGTCTTATCCGAGGAAGGGTTCTCACCATTTTCTTTTGGGCCTTTTCTCATTTGCTTATTATTGGTATTTCTATCAAGATTGTGTTAGCCCTTGTCGCTAGCTTTCCAACAAACTTGGTTTCGTCGAATTCGGAGTCCGTTTGCAGAAGTTGTGTCAGCTTTGGTGTCCTTTAAAGGGGCTGCTGCGGATGTAATCTTTTAGTACCGCTCTTGGGAGCAGTACTACCGCTTGGAGCGGTACTACCGCGGCTCCTGAGCGGTAGTACCGCTCTGGACCAAAATCTCGTGTTTTGCTCAGCAGAAGTAGGCACGGAAGTATTTTTTTTGTACCGCTCGCAAGCAGTAGTACCGCTACCACTTGCGGTAGTACCGCTATCCCTAGCGGTAGTACCGTGAGGACGAGCGGTAGTACCGCTCCGGCGGTTCTACTGGCCTTTTGCCTCCTCGCTGTTGGTTTTCAAAGGGGTACTACCGCCCTAGCGGTAGTACCGCTCTGTGCGGGCTGTGAGCATAACGGTTGGATTTTTCCCCACCTATAAAAGGGGGTCTTCTTCCCCATTGAACCTTATCCTTTGAGCTCGTGTTCTTCCCCCATTGTTGACCTTCTTCGAGCTTGCTAACTCTCAATCCCTCCATGGATTCTTGCTAGTTTTTGAGGGAAAAGAGAGAGGAGATCTAGATCCACATTTCCACCAATCACTTTCTCCTCTATGTGAGGGGAACCCCTTGGATCTAGATCTTCGAGTTCTTGGTGTTCTCCTTCTTGTTCTTCCTCTCATTTTCCTCCCTAGCATTAGTTGCTTCGGTGGGATTTGAGAGAGAAGGACTTGGGCACTCCGTGTGCCCTTACCATTGCATTTGGTGCATCGGTTTGAGTTCTCCACGGTGATACGTGGAAGTTACAAGTTGAGAAGCTTATTACTCTTAGGTGCTTGGTACCCTTGAGCTTGTTCCTCTTGGGTGCTTGGGCGCCCTAGACGGTTGGTGGTGTTCGGAGCTCAATCATTGTGGTGTAAAGCTCCGGGCAAGCGTCGAGGTCTCCAATTAGGTTGTGGAGATCGCCCCGAGCAATTTGACGGGTTCCGGTGACCGCCCCCAAGGGTTGCCAAAGTGTACGGGTTCGGTGACCGCCCCCAAGGGTTGCCATTTGTACGGGTTCGGTGACCGCCCTCAAGGGTCCCTTAGTGGAATCACGGCATCTTGCATTGTGCGAGGGCGTGAGGAGATTGCGGTGGCCCTAGTGGCTTCTTGGGGAGCATTGTGCCTCCACACCGCTCCAAACGGAGATTAGCATCCGCAAGGGTGTGAACTTCGGGATACATCGTCGTCTCCGCGTGCCTCGGTTATCTCTCACCCGAGCCCTTTACTTTGTGATAGCCATATTGTTTCTTGTCATATATCTTGCTATCACCTAAGTAGGTTTTCTTGCTTATCATAAGTTGTTGGTGCACATAGGTGAGCCTAGTTGTTGTAGGTTTTGTGCTTGACAAATTAACCGCTAGGTTTATTCCGCATTTGTCAAGCCTCAACCGTAATTATTTTAAAGCGCCTATTCACCCCCCCTCTAGGCGTCATCGACGATCTTTCAATTGGTATCAGAGCCTCGTCTCTCTTTGTTAGGCTTAACCGCCTAGAGAGTAAAGATGTCGACTAGGGGATTAGGATTCTGTGACACACTTAGTTTCGATGGCACAAATTTTGATGTTTGGGTAATTCGCATGCTTAATCTCTTTAGGGTCATGGACCCAAATTTAGAGCGAATTGTAGATATGGGTTTTTTTCCTCCAAAAGATCCCCAAAGATTATCTTTAGAGGATGAGAAAAACTCTTATCTCAATGCTCAAGCTTCTAATATGATTTTCGATGCTTTGAGCAATGTAGTTATATTTCAACTCATGCCTTTCCGGGATGCTCATGAGTTGTGGACAAAGCTTCAAGATAAATATGGCGTGTCCAAGTTTTGTGGGGATGATTGTTCTCCCTCCACCTCCGGTCGTGTTGTGTTCTCAACTTCTTCTACTTCACCTACATGTGGTTTGCCACAAGGTAATGACATGGTGAGTAGTGGTGTTCATTGCAATGATGATAGTGGGCTTAGTTTTGATAATCCTTCATCACTTTCTTGTTGCGATGCTTCATCTTTGGACTCTAGCACTTCGAGCACTCCAAATGTTTCACATGCTTGTGTTGATAGTCCTTGCATATCATGTACAAATTGCTTGACTAAATCTCATGATGATATGCTTGCTATGTCTTGTTGGCATGATAAAAATGCATGTATTTCCTCGAGTTGTTGTGCTAACAATGTAGAGGAAACCCAACACTCCATGGAACAAGATGTGGTCTTGAATGGTGCTTCAAGGGATCCCACATCATCATCTATTGCTTTTTGCCTTATGGCCAAGGCTTCAAAGGTATCTCCCACTTTGAATCCTAATATATCTTGTGATAATATTGATGATGGCAAGAGTGATGATGATGTCGATTATGATGAAGAGAATGATGATGTTGCCTCCTTAAAAATTAAGGGGGAAATAATTTTTAAAGCTCTTCTTAAGAATAAAATTGCTCGTTCCAACTTCATGGAAATCATGTCTATTGCTATTGAGGGCAAGAAATATATTGATGAGTTGGAATCTCGTCTTGAGGAGCATGAGGTCACCATTGATAAAATGGAAGGTCATGAGCGTGATTACGCTAATGTGATTGCGGATCTCTCTCAAGCTCTTGGACTTGAACAAACCACCAAGGAATCTCTTGAGGAGACTTTTGCTCTGGAGTTATCTAGAGTGAATGATAGAGCTCTTGAGGTGGCCAATGTTTTTGAAACTAAAAATGCTAAGCTTGAAGTTGATCATGCTAGACTCCTTGAGGATTTTGAGCACCTCGAAAATGGCTCAAGGGTCATCAAGGGTGAGCTCATCAAACTCACCGAGTCTCATGCTGAACTTGAAGCTTCTTATTTAAAAGAGCTTGCCAAGTTGCCTTCTCCTCTTGTTGTTAATGATGATGCTTGTGCTACTAACTCTATTTCTTGTGAAGCATCCATTTTAAAGGAGAACGTTGAGCTACGGGCTCAACTTGAGTTGTTATCTAGCAATTATGGGAAATTGGAAGAAAGCCATGAAAAGCTCTCAAGCTCTCAGGATGATCTTCTAGTATCCCATAATGTGCTAAAGATAGCTCATGAGGCCATGATTGCTAAGGTAACATCTAGTGAGCCTCATGTGGACACTAGCACTACTTTTAGTCAAAATGCTATATTGCCTTGTGCTAGTCCTCGCGATTCATCCATGCATAACGTTGGTACATCTTGTGATGAATTGCCTTCCTTGCCTTGTTGCTCTAACGATGAAGCTTATACTTTCTCTAGTGCTTGTGTTGAGACTAACCATGTAGAGGAAATCAAAGAGCTCAAGGCCCAAGTCACTTCTTTGAAGAAAGACTTGGAGAAGAGTCATGAAGGGAAATTTACACTCAACAACATCTTGAGAGTGCAAAAATCCCCCAATGACAAAGGTGGACTTGGATTCAACTCCAACAAGAAGAAGAAGTCCAAGATGAACAAAAAGAAGGGCCAAGAACAAGTCAAGAATTCGGCCAAGATTGTTTGCTTCAAGTGCAAAGTAGAAGGGCATCATGTTAGATCTTGCCCATTGAAGAAGAAGGCCATTAGTGACAAGCAACAAGGGAAGCGGCCACAAGTTCGATCTCATGCTCAACCACAAGTTGAAGAAAGTCCTCTTCCCAATAATCCTCAAGCTAATGCTTCTCAAGTTGAGAAATCAAGTGAGAAGAAAGTGAAGAGTAGACGTTGCTACTTATGTCGTGAGAAAGGTCACCTCGCCTCTTCATGCACTAGTGGTAACTTATCCAACCCAATTATTATTGATGATATCTATTCTCTTGGGAAGGATAATGTTGGCCATGTGTTTGCCAAATTTGTTGGTGCTCAAAGTGGTGTCAAGAAAAGAACCATTTGGGTAGCCAAGCCTATTGTGACTAACCTCTTAGGACCCAACTTGGTTGGGGACCAACTAGCTCAAACTTGATCAATAGGTGTTGTTGGAGGGCATTGGAGACTTGGCTACATTATGAAGATTTAAGGGGACTTCATCATTCTTATTGTCTCAAGCCAAGTCAATTGGGTTATCAAGTTTCTATTCTAGATCCAATGTGCCTCCTTCCGGTAACTTGTACTTAAATTGTTTACATCGAAAGTTACTTGCCCCTTTGCATGTTTTGGTTTTGTTCCTTGCATGTGGTTGTATATGTTGTGCCTCCAATTTGCTTATCTTGAGTAATCAAGTATGTGTGTGTTGGTTTGCACATCATGTACGTGTGTGTAGTGCGTTGAGCCTTTGCGCATCTTGTTTGTATGTTAGTTGGCTCTTGTGAGAGATTAATGGAACATCCCATTTTGGGGGAGTGATGTTCTTTGTGCACCTCACGGTCCCATAAATATGTTTACATGAGGAATACCACCTAGTATTGATATTGCAAGCTTATCTAGTCACTATGTGGTATGTCTTCTCATGAGAAATTCAAATTCTAAATAGTCCATTAATTATCTCTTGTTGGATCCTCTCTTTGCCTCTTGTTAAGTTTTCTTTAATTGGTATCACATTATGGGGGGAGTAATATGCTATGTATATTACTAGCCTAGAAAATGTGTACATTTGAGATATTGTCACCTAGAATTGATATTGTAAATTATCTTGTTCCTACGTGGCATGTTAGCTCTACAAGTTGCAATTTGCTTGTGTTTGGTGTGAAGATGATGTCGGATATCCTTGCTATCTACCACCAGGAATTATTTCCAAATACTTCTTGTCTTTTGACAATTGGTACTCACTTATGTGTGGTAGAAATTATTGATCATCTTCACGTTGGCGTTTGCTTTTTATTTGCCTTATCTCTTGCCAGGTTTGTGTCAACTCCCATTGCCTTCCGTGCCACTTGAGGATCTTGTTGTTTTCTTGATCTTGTCTAGTGTTTTCCTTGATATAGTGAACGTGGTGATCCTACCTTGTGCATTTTGTATTCAAATGCAAATTCTCTATAATGCACAACTCGTGGGGGAGCTATCCTATTTTCTATAAAACACTAAACTTGTGATCCATTTTAAGTGTGTGTTGGTGGACGGCAAGCCGTTTCTTTTTGGTACTTGTGCCATCATGAAACTTTGTAGAGAGCTTGGTTTGTTTGGAACCATCCTCTCTTTTGGGAGTTTGATATCATTTTATGGGTTCCAATGGATATCTCATTCCTCGATGTATCTTTTAATGATATCTCCAAGTGATGATTTCTCCATTTGGTATTCTTTTCACTTGGTATTTCCTTGTATTTTGGTATCGGTTCTTGAAAGTCTTGAGCATGCATATTAACTTCATGTAGTTTCCGTGGCATGCTTTCTCTCTTTGACCCAATATATAGGGGAAACTCCACCAAGTCTCAAATTGGATGAGATGTGCATGAATTTCATTTCCATATCTATATGCACATATTTATGTGGAGTTTGTCCTATGTATTGTTGGTGTTTCTAACTCTTTGGTCCCAATGAGTTTGGGTACCATGTTGTTGTTCTAGGAACAATTGGAGATGCATTGGATGCTTGGCTCACTCACAGGGAAGGTGTTGTCACCATGTGCTTTTTGGAGTCAAGCTATGATGATCAATGAACTACTTTGTACCTTCAATTGGTATCTACTACATCCTTCCAATGTTAACTCGGTAACAAGTATCTTCATATACTTCATGCACACATTTCTTGCATCAACCTTGTGTAGGTTGTATCATGGCATGTTATTCATTCTCTCTTGTGATACTTGTTTCCTTTCTCAAAGCATCCCAACAATGATCTCTTGTTGCTAGTTGTGATGTCTTTGATGGTTGTGTGGTAGGAATTCATTTATGTACAATAAGACCATATCTAGCCATGTGCTATGCTTCCAAGCAAATATCTTATTGGTATATCTATGACTTCCTTTGGATATCTTGTTCCTTCGTGTTGTAACTATTTCGGGTGTACATCCTTCTTTGTAGATATATATCATCATGATCTCGTCTACCTAGAACCTTATACACTTGAGAGAAATTACATCTCTAGATGATATCCTTTCTTTCACGTCCACCTTGTCTTTCTTGTTATTTCTTTGGTGGCTCCGTGAAAGCTTTTGCCTTGAGTGCATGTCTTATCTCGTTGCATCTTGATGCACTCCTGTGTGGTGAAGATTATTTTCCTCATGCTTATCTCTACGAGGCTTTTGCCATCTTAATTGGTATCCCTCGTCTTGATGAGGCTTTCATCTTCTATCTTCACCATGGGTTGTCACAAGTGTTGGTTATTCATTTTGCATTTTTAGTGTGCTTGTGAACCCTTTTGCTTGGAGTGTGTGGGGAGGACATGTCATGCACCTTGTATCTCCACTATCCAAGACTATGTTGATGCTTAATGCTCATTCGTACATTAGTCTTCTCAAGTGCTTTGCCATGACTCACACACATCATTTTGGTTGAGCCTACTCTTAAGTTGCCTCTTTTATATGTTGCTCAACCATTTGTTTGTTGCAAGTGCTAGGCTTTGTTTCCTATATGCTCACTTGCACTTGTTGTGATTTTCTATTGATTTTCGGGGAGTGATGATCCTATTTTGTGCACTCGGTATCCTAATGCAAATATTGTAAGAAGTGCACAAATCATGGAGAGCTTCACTAGTGTCTTTAGAACACTCTGTTGCTCTCTTGAACTTGTCGTGAGGTTCTATTGATCTTGGGGGAGTGACGATCCTATTTTGTGCTCGTTGTATCCAGTTACAAAACTAAATTGTGCACAAATCATGGGGAGCTTCTCTAGTTTCTCTAGAACACTCCTTTGCTCATATCATAATTTATTTCATTCATGTGGCACGTAGGATCATTGGTCTAGTTGGCTCAATTGATATCCGTTGATTGCTTGCTTCAATTGGTATCTTTTGATTGCTTGTTTGCTTATTTCTCTCTTTCTTATGTCTTTGTGGCATATCTTTCTTTTGTAAACTTTGGGCCTAAATATAGTTTGTTTTCCTCCTAGTATTTACCGTCAAACTTGTGTATTGCATTCCACTCTCTTGTTGAGAAATACACAAATTATGGAGGAACACAATTTATATTAGCCTTCTAATCTTTTCTCCCATTTTGGCAATCGATGCCAATGGGGGAGAAGTTTCAGAGAGTTTTATGGAGAAGTTTAGAGAATTCTCTCCTCTTGCTTTGGTTTTGTTCCTAAGCATTTGCATCTCTTACTCATGCATCATTGGTTGTTGCATTGCATGGTGATGCATAATTCCTTATATAAACTCTCTTGAAAGTGATTGTCATCAATTACCAAAATGGGGGAGATTGAAAGAACATGTGGTGCCCCCATGTTTGGTTTTGGTAATTGACGACAATCTCTATGGACTAATGGTTGCCTTGAGTTATATTTGAAGGTTTTGTCCATAGGCTTTTCTTGGAGTACATGTGTTGGTTTCAAGGAGAGTTTGTGTTGACCAAGGTGCTATTAAGGAATTATCCAAAGATTGGTCATGTGAGAGTTGAGCTTATTGCAAGCATGTCTTGAAGAAGAAGATTGTGTGATCATTCATGTTTACCTTCAAGACATCATCCAAATGAAGAGAGTTGGAAAGATTCTAGGTTGATCAAGACTAAGTCAAGAGTGAATCAAGTTGATCAACTCGCAAAGCGTAGAAGATGTACCGAGAGGGATCAAGTGATCCCATGGTATGGTAAGCATTGTCCATTGTGCTTTGTGTACTAACCCATGGTCTATGTGAGAGTTCTATGTGGGGTTAGGTACGTGTTCATGGGCTTGCGTCAAGAGGAAGATATCACTCAACCCATGGAGAGGATGACATCAAGTGGTGATCGTCATCAAGATTGCCGTGTGCAAGTTCAAGTGGAGCATCACGAAGAGATCAAGTGCTTGAAGCTTGCCGTCCATTGTGGTGACAATGGACTTGTGAAGATGTGCCGAAGAGTGGCTCACCCATAGTGGACTATGGGGGAGTAATCATCTAGTCTTCATCGAGCCAACGCAATCAAGAAAGGTGGTCCAACTTGAGGGTGTCAAGATCGTCATCATCTAGCTCAAGTGGACCATGTGCAAGGCAAAGGTTTGCCCTTGATAGGTTTTCTATTTTACCGGTCTCATGGTGGTGGTTGGGAGACCGGGTTATATGATCGATAGCCGTACTATCAAGGGGGGCTCTCAAGTGAGTAGCTTGATCGTATCGTTCGTCGAGAGCTCAAACCATTGCATCCTTGCATCATGTTTCTTGGTTCTTGTTTGGTTCTCTTTATGAGTCTTAGATCTTATGGTCATCTTGATGACAAGCTTGAGTTCATCGAAAACGGAGTTTGCATGCGTCTTCTATGATGTTTTCGATGTTGGAGGTTTTACCGGTCTTATCCGAGGAAGGGTTCTCACCATTTTCTTTTGGGCCTTTTCTCATTTGCTTCTTATTGGTATTTCTATCAAGATTGTGTTAGCCCTTGTCGCTAGCTTTCCAACAAACTTGGTTTCGTCGAATTCGGGGTCCGTTTGCAGAAGTTGTGTCAGTTTTGGTGTCCTTTAAAGGGGCTGCTGCGGATGTAATTTTTTAGTACCGCTCTTGGGAGCGGTACTACCGCGGCTCCTGAGCGGCAGTACCGCTCCAGAGCTGTACTACCGCGCCTCCTGAGCGGTAGTACCGCTCTGGACCAAAATCTCGTGTTTTGCTCAGCGGAAGTAGGCACGGAAGTATTTTTTTTGTACCGCTCGCAAGCAGTAGTACCGCTACCACTTGCGGTAGTACCATGAGGTCGAGCGGTAGTACCGTGGGGACGAGCGGTAGTACCGCTCCGGCGGTTCTACTGGCCTTTTGCCTCCTCGCTGTTGTTTTTCAATGGGGTAGTACCGCCCTAGCGGTACTACCGCTCCAAGGAGCGGTAGTACCGCTGTGTGCGGGCTGTGAGCATAACGGTTGGATTTTTCCCCACCTATAAAAGGGGGTCTTCTTCCCCATTGAACCTTATCCTTTGAGCTCATGTTCTTCCCCCATTGTTGACCTTCTTCGAGCTTGCTAACTCTCAATCCCTCCATGGATTCTTGCTAGTTTTTGAGGGAAAAGAGAGAGGAGATCTAGATCCACATTTCCACCAATCACTTTCTCCTCTATGTGAGGGGAACCCCTTGGATCTAGATCTTGGAGTTCTTGGTGTTCTCCTTCTTGTTCTTCCTCTCATTTTCCTCCCTAGCATTAGTTGCTTAGGTGGGATTTGAGAGATAAGGACTTGGGCACTCCGTGTGCCCTTGCCATTGCATTTGGTGCATCGGTTTGAGTTCTCCACGGTGATACGTGGAAGTTACAAGTTGAGAAGCTTATTACTCTTGGGTGCTTGGTACCCTTGAGCTTGTTCCTCTTGGGTGCTTGGGCGCCCTAGACGGTTGGTGGTGTTCGGAGCTCAATCATTGTGGTGTAAAGCTCCGGGCAAGCGTCGGGGTCTCCAATTAGGTTGTGGAGATCGCCCCGAGCAATTTGACGGGTTCCGGTGACCGCCCCCAAGGGTTGCCAAAGTGTACGGGTTCGGTGACCGCCCCCAAGGGTTGCCATTTGTACGGGTTCGGTGACCGCCCTCAAGGGTCCCTTAGTGGAATCACGGCATCTTGCATTGTGCGAGGGCGTGAGGAGATTACGGTGGCCCTAGTGGCTTCTTGGGGAGCATTGTGCCTCCACACCGCTCCAAACGGAGATTAGCATCCGCAAGGGTGTGAACTTCGGGATACATCGTCGTCTCCGCGTGCCTCGGTTATCTCTTACCCGAGCCCTTTACTTATGCACTTTACTTTGTGATAGCCATATTGTTTCTTGTCATATATCTTGCTATCACCTAAGTAGGTTTTCTTGCTTAGCATAAGTTGTTGGTGCACATAGGTGAGCCTAGTTGTTGTAGGTTTTGTGCTTGACAAATTAACCGCTAGGTTTATTCCGCATTTGTTCAAGCCTCAACCGTAATTATTTTAAAGCGCCTATTCACCCCCCTCTAGGCGTCATCGACGATCTTTCACCTTGTCTGTGTGCCGGGCCGTGATTTTGTTAGTGTTCTAGGCTCGCGGTCTTTTATTCAACTTTGCATCTCGAAATTGATTTTTGCTCACCCTTTTCTACCATATTATAAGCCTTCCCAGCTCCACATACATCTACGCCGTGCGTTTGACTCTCCTTGGTAATCGCTCTATCCAAGCTTTGAGAGTTATGACTACAATGTTTGCCGATCACCACCTGCTGCTTGGTAAGAACTGGTAAGAATTTGAGATTCGCTTGACGGATTTGTGACTTTGCACAACACCACCGCCACTTCCTAGCAATCTATAGGATCGTATTCTTGTGTTTTTCTCTTGCTACTAACCATGCCAGGATCACAAGCGGATGAGCTGGACTAGGAGAACATGACGAACAAGGAGCTCCATGATAAATTTCAGTAAATGTTGGGTCAACAGGTAGAAGACGTGATGGACAGTTTTGGCAAGGCATTAGCGAGGATTGATGACGTTGAGAAGACAATTGACAACAAGTTGGATGCCAAGTTCGCTGAAGTGCTTGCGTGTTTACCTCCACCTACTGCCTCTGCTGCACCATTGCAACAACAACAACAACCACCACCTCCACATCGCAAAACAGCCCTCCGCGCGTGCGAGCCGTGTTCCTCTTGAGCCTGGCCAAACTTCCGGTGCCACTGTTGATGCTTCTGTGGCTCCTGCTGCTGCGGAGGAGGATTACACGGGCGGTATGAGGATGAGGTTGGTCAAAATCAGAACTACGTGCAACCACCAGCACCACCACCAGGTCGTCCACATGCAAATAATCTCAATGGTAGGCCTGCACCACCACCTCAGGTACGAGACCATGACCATCTTCCTAAACTGAAATTGAATATTCCACCATTCGTGGGTAGATATGTTCCTAATATATATCTTACTTGGGAGTTAGAAACTGAACAACATTTTACATGTTTACAATATCCCGAGGAAATACATGTTGCTGTTGTTGTTTGTGCTTTCACTAGTTTTGCATGTGTTTGGTGGTCTGAACATTGTAGATTATATCCTATTCCAGCTACTTGGGCTGCTTTGAAAACTGCTATGCGTACTCGTTGGGTTCCACCATATTATCAACGTGAATTACTTCAGAATTTGCAACGTTTAAGACAAGGAAATTTTTTGTAGAGGAATATTATCATGTATTGCAAACTGGCATGATTAGATATGGTATTGTTGAGGATAATGAAGCTATGCTTGCACGTTTTATGGGTAGATTAAATAGAGAGATACAGACTATTTTAGAGTATAAGGAGTATAATAGTATCACTCGTTTATTCCATCTTGCTTGCAAAGTTGAACGTGAAGTGCAGGATCGACAGTCATTGGCGCGGACTAACTTTTCTGTAGGTCGACCTTCATCCTGGACACCGCGTGCATCCTCTACTTCCACACATTCTGCTGCACCGGCATCTCCGTCAGCTGCCATCTCCAGCCGTGATACAAGAAAGCAGGCACAATCACCACTATTTGCCAAGAGCACACTTGTCGGGCCTGCACATAGCTCTTCTTCATCCATGGCATCAACAGGGCACACACATGATATCATTTGTCGTCGTTGTAAGGGTAGAGGTCATTATGCGAGAGAATGCCAATCTCTGCGTGTTATGATTGCTATTGAGAATGGTGGGTATGAGTCCGCTAGTGACTATGATGAGGAGACTTTGGCTCTTACTACAAGTGAAGAACATGGTGGAGATGATTATGATCATGAGACGCAAAATATGGCTGCTGAAGATGCTCACATGTATGAAAGTTTAGTTGTTCAACATGTTTTGAGTGTGCAAGTCACACAAGCTGAGCAAAATCGGAGGCATAATTTGTTCCATACAAAGGGAGTTGTGAAGGAACGTTTTGTTCGCGTCATCATAGATGGAGGGAGCTGCAACAACTTGGCTAGCATGGAGATGGTGGAGAAGCTATCTCTCACCACAAGACCACATCCTCATCCGCAAGGTTAAGGTAACACGTACTGTTCGTGTGCATTTTAGCATCTCTACATATGCTAATTATGTTGATTGTGATGTGGTACCCATGCAAGCATGTTCCTTATTACTTGGTAGACCATGGCAATTTGATAAAAAAAATTGTACACCATGGTAGGAACAATCAGTATACTCTTGTCCATAAGGATAAACATATTACTTTGCTTCCTATGTCTCCTGATTCCATTTTGAAAGATGATATTAATAGAGCTAATAAAGTAAAACAGGATAAAAATAAGAGTGAAAATCAGATTGTGGCAAAAAAATTTGAGCCACAAATGAAGCCTAATAATAAACCATCTAGTGTTGCTTCTGAAATTAAAGTGAAAAGTGCATGTTTACTTGCCACCAAATCTGATATTGATGATCTAGATTTCAGCAAAACTGTTTGCTATGATTTTGTGTGCAAAGAGGCATTATTTTCATTCGAGGACGTGCCTTCCTCTTTGCCTCCTGCTGTCACTAACATTTTGCAGGAGTTCGCTGACGTCTTTCCACAAGGCGTGCCATCGGGATTACCACCTATTCGCGGGATTGAGCATCAGATTGACTTAATTCACGGTGCTTCACTGCCAAACCGTGCGCCATATCGTACCAATCCAGAGGAGATGAAGGAGATTATGCGTCATGTACAGGAGCTGCTCGACAAAGGTTATATACGCGAATCTCTTAGTCCTTTTGTTGTTCCTATTATACTAGTGCCAAAAAAGGATGGTACGTCGCGTATGTGTGTTGATTGTAGAGGCATTAATAATATTACTAATAGTTATCGTCATCCTATTCATAATCTAGATGATATGCTTGATCAATTGAGTGGCTCTACAATTTTCTCCAAAGTTGATTTGCGTAGTGGATACCATCAAATTCGTATGAAATTGGGAGATGAATGGAAAACAACATTAAAACTAAATTTGGATTATATGAGTGGTTAGTCATGCCTTTTGGGTTAACTAATGCACCTAGTACTTTCATGAGATTATTGAATGAAGTTTTGCGTGCTTTCATTGGCCGATCTGTGGTAGTTTACTTTGATGATATACTGATTTCTAACAGATATTTGGAGGTTTTGCACCGACTTAGTATCTTTTCTTGGCTATGTTGTTACTCCTCAGGGAATTGAAGTTGATAAAACCAAGATTGAAGCTATTGCGAGTTGGCCGCAGCCTAAAACGGTCACACAAGTGAGGAGTTTCCTTGGCCTTGCTGTTTTCTATAGGCGTTTTGTGATAGATTTCAGCACCATTACTACGCCTTGTTGTAGGGTAGAACCCTAGTTCATGATCTTCTCACACTTGGAGGGGGAAAATGATGTGACACCGTCTTCGGAGAAGAGGGTGTACAAGGGGAGATCCGATCTTCACGGCGTAGGATGGATAGTTGGATGGGGATAACTAGTTGCAAGCAGCCGGAAAATGGAAAATAAGAGATTTTGACCCGACAAGGAGGATGCTCGTCGAAACGTGCAATCCGAACATTCGCCGATCCACAACAAACAATTACCCTACAACCACGCTCAAGTCGTGGATCATGGGATAGGTGTAATTCGCAAGGGAAACCATGAATCTAACCCACACAACACGATCTAGTCGTGGAGCATGAATTAGGAGCAATTTCTCAAGGAATCACGAGAATAAGGATAACAAGACCTCTCCAATCTTAGGAGGAGTCTATGTCTTTGATCTTTGATAGAAATGGCAAAAGTCCCCAAAGAAGGGAAGATCTAGCATGTTTATAATCAGGACAACCCCCTGGATAGGTGTGAAATCAAACTAGCTTTGGGAACCAGCTTAGGTGTGAAAGAGAACCAATTTTCGTTTGACTGAATGGCTTCGAGACTTAATGAGGTAGCTTCTAGAAATCTCTTGTTAGAGGTTGGTGGTGGTTCCCGACCAAACATTGTTCATTGGAGTCAAACAACGTTTCCTTCGGCAACAAACTCGAGTTCTGAAAATCTTTCACAAGTTTGGATATCCAAACTCATGCAGAACATTGTTTCACCAGCACCAAAACAATGTTTCTTCAACAGATGACTTATTTCTTCATGAGCTCCTAACTTTTTTTTGCCATAAAACATTGTTTTGCATGGACTGAAATGTGTTTGGACCTCTTCGATATTGCACCCGATTTCAATCAACAAAAAAGGAGATGAAAGCGCAGCCAAGTGTTCAAGATTATAGTATGAACTTAAGTTAGCATTCACCTGACAATGTATTCGTTTGACACAGATTATTATGATTTCTCCTTTGATGAACGAGGATGTATAAATGGTTGTCATGTCCTCATCATCCTCCCCCTCTTGAAAAGGAGTCGTCCTCAACTTTAAGGGTTTAATGGTTTTCATGTCCTCCTCATCCTCCCCCTCTTGAAAATGAGTCGGCCTCGACTCTAGCTGGTCATCATACAAAATAAAAATAGGCTAGTACAAAGAAGCAAATGCAAAGATTTTATCAAATGCATAAGTTTAGCTTTCACCTTTGCGAACTTCAAATATTTGGTTTGACTTAGAAATTCCTTCCAGCTAACATTTCCATGGAGTACAAACTTGTAATCAGGCACATCCATGTTCATATCATCCTCCCTCTCTTGAAGAAAAGTCGCCCTCGACTTCCTTCGAACTACAAAATAATAGCACGAGGACAATACAAAATATCTTGGCCAAGGAAAAGTTGAATAAGCATATTTAATTTTTAGTTTTGTTGGCTTCTTGATGGTTCGTTGTGACTAACAAAAGGGTATTGTTGGATGGATGACATATAAAACACCTATTCTTTGATTTTATCACACCAATGCTTTAAGAGTTCATAAGTGCATAGCTCTGGGTGCTTCAAGATGAATGGCCTCTTTTCTTTTACCTCACGGAGTACTTCCATGCCTACTTGAATATCACTTACCCCACATGATGTTTGTTTGATGGTACTCCATGTGCGCCATAATTGCTCACGGGTCTCATCCTCCCATTATTGTAGGAGGGCAGCTAAGTATGATTTTTGCATATGCACATACTTCAAAGAAAGAGAGCTTTGTGAATGTTTAGTAATTGAATAATCATCTCCCTTTTATCTGGTGGATCACTCGTCTCTTTGATATTGGGTGGAAACACCTCAAGCTCACTTTTGGTGGACTCGCACAACTCACTAATCCTCCTCTCTTGGCTGATGTGGTATATTATGTTGTGATTCACTCATTTCTCTAATCTTGTGGTGGAAGACCTCAACCTCACATTTAGTGGACTCACACAATTCACTAATCCACTCTTGCCGATTGTGTGGTATATTTGGGTGGAGATATTTTATCTTTATAATCTCAAATGTCTTACCAAAATCAAGAAGCGAAAGCAAAGGGGTTGATGTCAACCTCAACTTCAGTTCTTGGAAGGACTTGTCTTGAGCATCACCCCATTTCAATGGAGTGCCTTTCTTCAGTAATTCATTCATTGGTGCAGCAAGGATGCTGAAATCCTTCACGAACTGGTGGTAGAAATCTTTATTAAGAAGATCTTCTACTTGCCTCTGAATTTCCTTTGTCCCCTCTAGGTTTGTTCGGCATGGTGGTATGTTGGGTAGTGGGGCGCCCGGAACCAAGTCAACTTGGTGTTCAATGACTCGCTTTGGTGGCAATCCGAGTGGCACCTCCTTGGGAAACACATCCTCATACTCCTGCAAAAGATCAAGTGCAACACTAGGAAGAGTTGAGGGTAGGTCGTTAGGAGCCAATAAAGTTTCCTTGTACGTGAGTACAAAGAATGGAGCATCAGGTTCTCTCAATTCCCGCATATCCCTTTTCCTAGCTATCATAACTAATCCCTGTTTTTCCCGGGGCTTGGTCATATTTGGCTGTGGAGATTTTGGTTGTGGAAACACTCCCTCACTATGTTGGTGGCTCACTCTTTGTGTATGATCACTCTCTCCCTTTTTCTTTCCTTTTCTTTCCATCTCATGCTCAATAATCTGATCCTCGCATTTGGTGGAATCACTCACCTCACCTCTCTTATTCAGTATGTGGATGTTTGTTGGAAAGTGGACACTCTTCCTCACATTTGGTGGAGTCACTCAACCCACCTCTCATATCCCTCTCAATATGTGGAATTTTCAGAAGTGGACACTATTCCTCACATTTGGTGGAATCACTCAAATCACCTATCTTATCACTCCCAAATTTTGGAATTTTTGGAAGTGGGCATTCTTCCTCACATTTGGTGGATTCACTCAACTCTCTTTTCGTGTCACTCTCAAGTGGTGGGATTTTGTGATATGTACACTCTCGCTCATATTTTGTGTAGCCACTCAACTCTTCTTTCTTGTCACTCTGAAATTGTGGGTTTTTTGGGGTGTGGATTCCTCTCTCTCATATGGGTTTGGAAAGATTTTGCTCTCCAGAGAAGTTGCCGGTGGAGGAGAATAAGCTCCAGCCAAAGCAATGCCATCAAGGATGAATTATTGGTAAAGATGCCATCAAGGATGAAGGGTGTGGTTGTTGCCATGAAGGTGTAGTGGGACAATTTTTGAAATTCTGGGACCGACCATTACACATGTTCTTCTTCTCCACTCTCATAGCTCGACATACAACATCAGACATCAGATCATAAGGAAACACCTCCACACAATCAGATATCTCGCCATTCAACCCATGTAAGAATCTCTTTAGCTTTGCTTCATCACTCTCTTGCGTTTTTGTCCGGATCAACAGCTTCTCCATCTCATTATAGTACTCCTTGACAGTGAGAGAACCTTAGATAAGCCTCTACAACCTCTTGTACAATTTCTTCTCATAGTATGATGGAACAAAACAACGCCTCATAACTTGCTTCATCAAAGTACAGATGTAGATATAATTATTACCCGACATCAAACGATCACCTTGCAGCTGGTTCCACCATGTAAGCGCATAACCAGAGAACTCCATGACAACAAGATCAACTCTCTTTGTTTCATAAAAACCATGGATGCGGAAAATCTGATCGCACTTCTCCTCCCACTCAATATATGCGTCTGGATCCTCTTTTCCATGAATGATGGCACATGTAGCTTCACTCTCGCTTGGTTTTCATGGTCATCTTGATCACGGCGGTCATAATGATGACTATGGCGACCCAAAGCAGCAGCACGACGAGGCGAGGAGTATGGTTCATATTTCCCCATGCTTTCGTCTTCGTCACCATGCTCGGAGAGATCTTCATGGGAGATGTCATCACCATCATGTGCAGCTCGTCGTAGGTGACACTACAAATAATAGACACATCTGTGACATTTTGGGCCGAATGGATTTTTTTGCTGTCATGCTTATGACACTTCTATGACGATAATTGTGACAAACCCGGTATCATCATAGATGTGGTGGGCTCCTACTTCTATGACAAAAAATCATGACAGAAAATGGCTTCTCGTCCTGGGCGGGCCAGAGACGCAACTGCATGACATTCTTTGGGCCGTCCATGACAGAAAAAAAGGTGGTAGAAGCAAGGGCGAAGAAACTATCGGGGAGTTCCCAGCTACAGTGGGTGGTCGGGGCCGAGCGATGCACGGAGGTTTGCGTGTTTCTTTCGTACACATACGCGCATGTGTGCGAGGCGCTGCGCTCTAACTGAACCAGAGTGAGGCGTTGGGCTCTAACTGAACCCGAGCGATTGCACCAGCTACGTTACTAAACCCCGATCGATCCCTTGCTGTTAGCTGAACCCAAGTGATTCCTTCGCTACTACTGCTAACTGAAGCCGATCGATGCTGCCTCTTGATGAACAATGAGCGTTGTTGGGGGGGGGCTTGGATGAACATTTCCCGGTGGGGGGGGGGGGGGTGGACGAACAGGTCCCCGTGGTAGTAGAGGCCGTTGGCGCTGGATGAACAGGACCCCGATCGAGCCGGTTGGGGTGGATGAACAGGACCCCGTGGAGCGCTGGATGAACAGGACCCCGTGGAGGGCTGGTTGAACAGTAGCCGGTGGAGGGCTAGATGAACAATAGCCCATGGAGGGGTGGTTGAACAGGACCCCATGGAGAGGACTGGTTGAACAGTAGCCGGTGGAGGAGCGGTGGAGGCTGGATGAACAGGAGCCCATGAATGAACAGTCGCAGGTCGAGGCTGGAGGAGGTCGACGGTGGATGAACAGTAGCCCATGGAGGCAGTCGACGGTGGAGATGAATAGTATCCCGTGGAGTCCCGTTTTACGGTACGCCACACCCCTCCCGATGAACAGGACCCTCGTTTCGACTGTAGCGCTCCAACACAAGTCCGTTTCCTCCGTTTTGCGGTACGCCACGCCCCTCCCGATCAACAGGACCCCGTTTTGACCGTAGGAGGTCCAAGAGAAGTCCATTTCCTCTGTTTTGCGGTATGCTAGACCCCTCCCGATGAACAGGATCCCGTTTTGACCGTGGCCGGTCGAACACAAGGCCGTTTCCTCCGTTCTGTGGTACGCCAGGCCTCGTTTCGATCAGCTGTTCCATCCAAGCCGGTTGGCTCCCTATGAACACGACGACGTAGTTTCTTCGTTCCGACCCAGCCATTTACACGAGCCCTGGCCATATGTATGCGCAAGTAGGCTTTCGAGACCCCGCGGGTATGTACGTATGTGGCCGTATTTACTTTCTTGCACCCTGGCTGTATGTACGTGTACATGCTACGTTCATGCCTCTACTACGACACATGCCCTTCCTTACTCGGCCACGGTTCATCGCTGCAGCATGCAGACAGACCGATCGACTGGTATGTACGTACATGTTCGCGACCAGAATGACAACGCTATGTATGCTTCGACCAGGTGGGTCCCGACTGTCAAGGTGGATAAGGAGGCACTTCCTTGCGTGCGAAGATGTAGCAGGTGGGTCCCAACAGTCAGGGGGCGAATCATTTTTCCCCCGTAATATGGACGCACTTCCTTGCGTGCGAAGATGTAGCTGGTCGGTCCCAGCAGTCAGGGGGGAAACATTTTTTTCACGAAATACGGTGGCCCGGCCGGTGGGTCCCTGCTGTCAGGTGGAGGAATCATTATTTTGCGCGTAATAAGGAGGCACTTCCTTGCTGCGGCCGTGGACCCAACTGTTAGCCTCTCCACGTACAGTACTCTTCCGATGGAAGACGTTCCTTGACCACATTGACCACGCCGCGCCGAGAGCACCAAGGTGGTGGACAACGGCGAGGCCTAGGAAGGGGACGACGTGGAGCCGGGGAAGACGCGGCAGTGGATGCCCACGCGGAGAGGACTACGAGGGTTCACTTGTTCGACTGCAGTGTGAGGCTGCCGTCGCCGCAGAATAACAGGGGGTGTGGGTGAGTAGAGGGATGGCCTGGCCAGCGGTTGGAGTAGTAGGGGGCGGTGAGGCCTCCGCGGCAGCACAGCCGGCCACGGGAGGCAAGAGCACGCGGTGGTTTGGACGGCTGGAGCAAGAAAATCAGAGGTTGAAGAAGCAGGACTTTCGTTGGATGTTAACAATCCAATGGTCACTAGTGATAGAATCGTTTGTTGATTAAGTTGACAAAGCCCTCAGTCCGCGTCAACTTTGTAGGCCCATAAGTCAGCCTCCCACTATGGTGGGTCCCAGCTAGCAGGGGGAGTATTCATTTTTGTGTGCATAATATGGAGGCACTTGCTTGCTTGAGAAGATATAGCTGGTGGGTCCAGCTGTCAGCGGGAGTATTCATTCTTTTTGGCGTAATAAGGAGGTACTTGCTTATGTGCGGACATGGACCATGTGGGTACCAACTGTCAGCCTCTCCATGTACATCCCTCTTCCGATGTTGTCGTTTGTTGACAACGTTGACCACGCCGTGCCGAGAACACCAGCGCGATGGACGACGGCGAGACCCAGGAAGGGAATGACCCGGAGGCGGCGAAGCCACAACAATGGAGGGATGTGGGTGAGTATAGGGATGGCCTGGCCAGCGGTGGGAGTAGTAGGGGGTGGTGAGGCCTGCGCGGCAGCACAACCGGCCACGGGAGGCGGGAGCAAGCGGTCCCGCCGGTGCTGGATTTGGCGGCTGGAGCAAGAAGATCAGAGATTGAAGAAACACGACGACCGTTGGATGTGCTAGAATCATTTGTTGACGTATATAATAAGTAAAAAAATCTTGCATACACGTCAACTTAATAGGCCCACAAGTGAGACCATTCCCTTTTTTAATAATATATATAGCTCATTGCAACTTCTTATCCAATTTATTGCAGTCCTTTTTTTGTTGGCCAGGGCCAGGGTTAAAAATTTAAACAAAATTTTGCATATTTCTGTGGGTTCCAAACTATTTTTAATACCGAAATGTCGAGCTAGATTTAAAGTACTTTAAAGATATATTTAAATTAGGTTAAAGCCTAGTGAAATTGGAATCTGAAAATGTGAGAAAATTCAGAAATTATAAAGTAATTGCCAATTTGTCATCTGTTTTTATATTTATAGCCCATTTCATATTACTTTCAAGATTTGCAGGCATCTTGAAAGAGTTGTAGCCCATCAGGGCGTGGAAAAATAAGTAGGCCTGGATTGGGTATTCTTCAGAAAAAATAAACTGGGCTCATTTGCACAAAGAAAAAATAGCCGGGCTGGTCATGTGGTGAACATAAAATATAAGCCTGGGCTTGACGGGCCACAACCTAGTTGAAACTCTGCTCAGTCTCAACAATAACAAAAAAATACTGCTCGAGCAGCTACGTCCCAGGTGTCAGCCGATCTTGTGATGTTCTCTTGTCTATTGACTATATACGCTGACAATGTCGTGGGTCCCAGATGTCAGGAAACCACTAGGAGGAAGCATTTTGTTTTTCCATATGCTGACAATGGAGTATATATAACAAGAAATGAGGAATTTCCTTGCGTCCGGCCATGGACATGGTGGCCCCCTACTATCATCCTCTCCACCTATAGTCCTCTGCCGATTTCTCTTCTTTGTTGACCATGTTGACAACGCGAGAGGGCGGCGCCGCGGGGAGCGCACCAAAGCGCACGGAGGACAACGGCGAGGCCTCGGACATTGGCGTTAATGATTTAGGAGACGGCGGGGTGGCGATGCGTGCGCTGAGGCGCAGCCAGCCGTGGGAGGCGGAAGCAGGCGGCCCTGCTGGCGCTGGTTTGGTTTTGGCGGCTGGAGGAAGACAGGACTGAAGAAACACGGCAGATTGTAAAAGCAGCAAGAGTACTTAACAACCTTAACTGAAACCAGCAGGGGCACTTAACAACCATAGCTGAAAGCAGTATGAGTACTTATACAGGTTCAACCATACAAAGCACGCCTCGAACAGTGCTACTTTGCCTACAGTTAACCAAGGGTGAGGCCGCCAAGCCCCGGGACAAGGCCCAGGCGCCACCCCGCGCATCCACAACCTTCTGAAAGCAGCTTCATCTCGCAATGTGGTCAATAAATAGGATATTCGCTTTAGAGCCATGGAAAAGCAGGAACATAATCTTCTGTCCTATTCTCCAAGATGGACGGGCCTTCATTATTTGAGACCACCCATGAATAAGTATTTTCACCTCCAAGGGGAATGGAGTAGGTCGACATAAACATCATGTTGTGACCAAGCGCAAGTCTGACCCGACCATGGTCATGCATCTATATAGGAACAATAGAACTGGGCAGTTTCTGTTTCAAGAAGATCATAGATGTAAAACTGTGTATAGGCAAGAGTTTATGAACAACATATATAACAGAAAACAGCTCGTACCATAAGTTTCTCGACACAGTTGGACCTATTCAACGAGTGCAGCAGTGGCACACATATCCCACGTGGCCTTCCACCATTTAAACGCCCCACAAGGACCTCAAGATGATCAATAAAGTGTAGGAACTTGTGGATGTCGTCCCAGTCAACTTCAGTGCCATCAGTAACAATCGAGTTCTTATAGAATAACAAATGAGTAGCCTGGTTAACTCTGAAAAAACCTACACGTGCCACCAATTATAAGAAGATATTAGTTACAAGTAGCATCTTTGTGAGAGATTCGTTGCTACTTCTAAAGTTAAATTGTGATTAGTTAGACATAATAGGTGGATTAAGAAGTAATCAAGGCAACAAGCAAGAACCAGATACAAAACTAACATGGATGAACAATTGGAACGACGTCGGGGTGGAAGATTGCAGTGAAGATGAGACCAGGTTCTTCTATTTCCATCAACATTCGTGCGCCAACTTTCAGTCCGTAACACTTGAGAAAGTTTATACAAGTTCCGCCATAAGAGAAGCAGCGATCTTCTTGGTTCATGAACCCAACTCGGAACTTATATCCATGGCTTGTCTTCACTGTGACCATTAAACTGGTGTATTCAGTTATGGCAAGGCCGATCATCTTGAGTACATGTGTTCTGGCAGAGCAAGGAATGCACTGTAGGAAAAATAATATGAGAACACAATGTTTCCCTATCCAAATCTAGAAATAATTTCCTCCTTCACGTCAGTGTTGAGCATGGTACTAGTATCTTTTATCCAAGTATAGCAATCCAAATTTCCAAATTGGTCGACAGCATGTTAAAAAAACCCACCCTCTCAGATAGAAAAGAGGATTCTTGGAACATACTGTGCGTGTTTTAAAATCATGTGTTAGGATGAGAAGGAACAAGTGTGGGGTCTCGCCGAGGGCGCAGAAACCTATAGGGTCCTCGCACTTTGGGCACTGCAAATGAAACACACTAGATTCAGTAGGAAGAAAAATGCATCAACGGCGGTGGGTGCCATCCTAGGATTACCCGGGACCAAGGGACTTGGATTTATCGGGGATGGATGAAGAATTCGTACCTGGTTCTCCGTGAGAAAACCCTATGCAATCGCCGAGAGGGGGTTTTCTCTGAACAAGCAGACGAGGGAGAAGGGGATTCAGGCCCAGTGAAATATTGCCGCTTTGTCCGTGCAACTTACTGCTTAAGCTGGAAAGGTGGGGTTTTTTGTGATTTGACGGCTCATTGGGCATTACTGCGGCGCTACGACCGGGGTGTGTCTACCGTGCAGTTGTGCACTCTAATTTGGTGCGTATGGCACGTGGACCCCGTTGCCGGATGCCCCACATATCAGCGAAAGGAAGTAGAAAGACAGGAGTAACTAGTTACACATAAATATTTTTTGACAAAGAGATACTCCCTCTGTAAAGAAATATAAAAATCTTTTATATCACAACTTTATACATAAGAAAAATCAAGGGGAATATATATAACATATATAATTATAAAAAACATAGTTTTTTTAACACAGTATAGACGAGTTGGTGATGATGGTGTGCCTGCCATCCTGCAATATAGGCCGTCCGATTAATATCTGACGGATAGGAAGGAAACTATGGCAATTTTGCAAAAAGGTACCCACACACCTCTCCAGATTTGTAAATAAGGACTTCCCTCGTTCATCCTTTTCTCTCACAAGATAAAATACTCATACAAATGCATCTTGATGTTACGTGCAACGCACGGGCATTATGGGGGTTCAGCTGAGAATATATTACTCAGACAGGCTCACGGTTCTGGACTTTGGGCCACAGGCTGGTGGGCCTGCATGTTTGGGGGCCCATGTGTTCTACCTCAGCGCTTTTCATATTGCAAGCGATCGGTACGACGCTGATTTTAGATGCTGTCGCAAGGCGAATACACAAAATTGAATAAAGCACGACAGCTGTTAGAATGAAATCGAACGACAGTTCCTAACCAGCAATCAGAGTTGCAATTCTATCAACGATATACCACGTGATAAATAATACTGTCGTCCTACTTATACACACATGACACTTGTTTCACCATGCCAGATTATTACATCAAAATCTCTCAGAGGATAGATTAGTTCGGCAGTTGCATGCTGCTACTGAAGAATTTCAAAGTTGATTTGGACTAGTTCTCCCTGCCGAGAAAGTTTAGTTTTGACATCATCCCCTACCGCAAGATATGATTTAGATTTGAACCTTGACCATCCTTTAGCATCAATCATCATGCGACCATCCTTTGTAGTTACGGTATATTGAGTAGGTTCTTTCACACCAAGGCTGCGCATGGTAAGAGAAATTGGCCACGGTCGCCCGGATTGTTGAACGACTCCCTCGTTGCTCTAGGAATTCTCTGTTTGCAAACAAGAAGACATACACAAACAGTTAGATCAACACAATGAATCATGTGAAACAACATGGAAAGAAAAAAGAACGAAGCACTTGGGCGGCCAATGCTTACCAAGAAGGTGGACATGTCGGTTTTTGTAAGGACTTCGGTATATGAAGTGCGAACTGCAACCCAGTCTGTTGCCGGTGCAACTGTTGGTTCCATTGTCACTGCACGGGCCGGAGCAGATGCAAGTGCAAGTGTTGGTGCAGGTGCCGAAGCCGTTGCTGGTGCCCGTGCGACTGGTAGTGCCACTG
Source organism: Aegilops tauschii subsp. strangulata (assembly GCF_002575655.3). Classification (NCBI taxonomy): domain Eukaryota; kingdom Viridiplantae; phylum Streptophyta; class Magnoliopsida; order Poales; family Poaceae; genus Aegilops; species Aegilops tauschii. The sequence continues at coordinate 182,009,737 of NC_053035.3, read as the reverse complement.
CTGCTGCCGGAGATGGTGCTCCTTGTAGAGCTAGTGCCGGTGTCGGAGCAGGTGCCAGTGTTGATGCCCGATCCTCCGGTAGAGCAGCCTGATCCGCTGACGCAGTCGGTGCCCAATCCTCAGCTGGATCAGACTGAGCTGCTGCCGCTGTCAGTGCTAGAGCAAGTGCCGTCGGAGAAGGTGCCGCTACTCGATCCGTTGCTGAAGGTGGTACCGATGTGCGAGACAGTGACGATCATGTCTGGTTTGCTATGATCAGCTTTCTAACTTAACTAGGCTCCGTGACCGTGATCCAGTCTTTTTCTTCATTTCTTTTAAACGCGAGAAGGACTAATTGTTGCGTGTTTGTTAAACCAAACTGCAGTTCATCATAGGGATTCAGCTTGTACTCAGATAACAGACTGATCCAATTGTTTCCAGTAATATAAGTGATGGATAGTGCCTTAGTTACTGACACGACATAAGAAGTGAAACCTGCAAAAATAACCATCATAGAGCAAACCAAACGGTTTATTCTGTGATGAATGTCACATGGCAAAACCAGCATCATAAAATTGCAGCAAAAGAAATAAAACATGACATTAAATCAATAAGATTTAGACAGTAAATCAATAAGATTTACTTGATGTGACACGAGTGAATCCTTACCAGGAAATCACTATGTTGAAGTACTAAACAAAAGATTGATCGTCCAACTACGCGTGGCATGCAGGGCCCCCGCCTACTCCCACAAGTAGGACATTCCCAAGGTCGTGACAAATCATATGGACCGAACATCCATGGGACTGGAAATCCTGGTGGGTGCTATAAACCCTGCAATGCATACAGATATTGGAGTGTAACCATAATTGATAAACCGTCCTCACAAAAAAGATGATCTGGATACTTCAAAATATACATACTGAATTGAGTGGACAGACATTAACATAGACTGTTCTCAGGACTCACCACACACCAAAAGCGGCAGTACTAAACAATACAGGGTTCACAAACACAAATCAAGTACTGAACAATAGTACTAACTACAGACAAGCAAAGTTGCACTAATTAAACTCTGCAGACTATTTCTTGCCACCGACCTACGGGGTGAACCTTGCATAACTGACTAGGCCATGGACTTCATAAGAGATGTCTACATGCACCATCACCATCTTGTCAACCTTGGAGAACCTAACAGAGTGGTCTTTCCACTCATAAACATGACGATGAAGACATGCCGCATCAGATTTGTCGGGAAGCTTTACAAGAACCACACCCTTCGTAATCGAAGGCACATCCAGGAAATTGTTGTGGTCAAGTACAGCCTCAAGAACACGCCTGACAACAATGCTACAGGAAAACAATAGTTCAGGACACGTGGCGACAAGGACACAGCAGCTGGATAGTTTAGCAGTAGAACTCATTCTGAGGTCTTCTAGTTCACACGGCATGACTTTGAGAACTTCATCTCCACCGCGGACCTGGTTCTAATTCAAACAGAAACCAAATATTTTATTACCACCTCCGTTCAGAAATATAAGATGATTTTCGATATTTTACTCCATATATGACTACATATACGCACAGAAATGACTGAACAAAGACACTAGAACATGTCTTCAAAGGCATGAGGGCAGAGGGATTACTTGCAATATCCATAACACAAGTTACTGAGGCAAATATACCCTCTTCAAAGGTAGCATTGATGTTCATAAAGTAGTTGAAAGTAATCTATAAGAAATCAGTGTCAACCTCTCGCATGTTTTGGTCAAAAGAGGAATTTAGAACCGTCATTTGGCACACAAAAATCACATGCAAGATCACCCAGAAAGTTGTACTACTAGTACTAGTACTGCGTGTTAGATGAAAAAACACGATCAAGATCGAGAAAAAGATCGTCAAGAAGAGATAGTACCTGGACTTGCTTAATGAGGGATCCCGGAGAGGGGGGCTTGGACAGGGTGATGGCTTTGAGTTTGTCTGCGGTAGTCTCGACGGTTTCGGCCAGAGCCATAGACATCACTTCGACCGGTGCTCCAGCGTCCATCAAGAAACTGCCAAATAGAAATAAAAGAAAAGAAACCATAATCACAAACCCAAAAGAGGAACAGAGAGGGAGTTATAGGATCAGTCTCGGGGTTACAAGACCAGGCCTTGTCCAATCAACACCATTGAAGCGCTCACCTTTCCTTCTTTGGGAGAGAAGAACAATGGTAGAAGCAGGTTGGGGTTTTCTTGAAGAAATGGGGAACAAGATGAGGGAGAAGCGAGTGGGGGTTTTCTTCAAGAGAGGAAGCTAAGAGAGAAGAGTGAAATGATGGTTGCTTCATCCGTCCAACTTACTGCTGGAAAGGAGGGGGTTTTGTGATTTGACGGCTCATTGGGCATTACTGCGGCGCTTCGATCGGGGTAGTCTACCATGCAGTTGGGCACTCTACTATGGAGTAATTTAGTGCATGGCTAGTGGACCCCGATGCTGGCTGTCCCACACGTCGGCGAAAGTGAGTAGCAAGGTTCCCGACGACCGTCGAGGAGGATCCGCATGATAGAGCGTGTCCACTGTTTTTCGGAAGAAAAAAATGATTACAGCAAGCGTTTCCACTCTTATGACGGAGGAGTGCGAAACACGGCAGCCACTTGAACATACACAATGCTCCTACTACTAGGCATGTGCAGTGGTCCATATGTCTGTGCCACATAATCTTGTTGCTAGTGTAGTAAGATATGACGATAACAAATGATGTTGTGCGCATGTCAACTATATGAACAGTAATGTAACATAGTACCGCTTTTTCGACTGCCCGGTTGAGAATGAATGGTGAGATCAATGTTAACAGAACTAGGTCTACAACGCACGGAGAGTACGGTGCTACAGTACTCCACGAAACATGAACCATATGAAGCACGAATCAGTGTTAGGCAGGGTGTATGAAGGGTGCATGAGATGGGAGCAGAAGTTCCCTTCTCGACCCACTTTTGGGTGTTTGGCAGAGTGCATGAAGGGTGCATGAGTCCACACTAGTAGGTTAACACAAATACATGAAGAGGGAACAACTATATTGAGATGAGAATGCAACCAAACAAACCCACACACTTTGTGCTACAGTGACTGATCTGCACCGTCTGAGATTGATCCAACGGTCATGTTGCGCCGAGACATGGACATGCCCATGCAGAGGATGCGTAAACACCACCGAAGTGCCTCTGCTTCTCGAGGCGCACGACGTTGGTGATGCAGGGTGCAACCGCCCGCAGAGCCCGCTCCCGGTCGACGGAAGCCAGCTCGTCAAAGACGGCGTCCAATGGCACGAATGGATTCCGGTGAAGGAGCCCTGAGAGGATTCACCCGGCAACGGCGACGGCAGCCCGCAACCCCTCCTTGTCCAGCTCCGCCCCCACCATCGCGCGGAGACGGCTCAGATCCTCGGAGATATATGTGAAGAAGGAGACCAGGTCAGGAAGTCGCAGCTCATTGAAGTCGACGGGGTGGTCTAACGGGTTTGGCCCGACAGCCGGCATGGTCACGCTGGCACGACGGTAGGCATCGCGCAGCCACAACACGTGCGTGGCAACTTGGCCCACCAAGTGGCTGAGGCGATCCTGGACCTCGTCATGATCGCCCCGCTCGCGCTCTAGCCAGCTACCCTGACAGCCTATCGTATCTCCCGCTTTCTGCAGCAACACTGCCGATGCCTTGAAAATCTTTGTGGTGGACGCCTGCCGCTTTTGAAGCTCCGTGAACTCCCGCACAAACGGAGGAGCATGGCACCCCTCTCCTCCTTGAGCTCACGGAGCCTCACGTCCTTGGCCCTGAGCTCCGCATCCTGGGCCTGTGTAACACCCCTGATGTCAAGCTACAGTAAACCCATGCTAACGGTGTCGTGTCATCTTTATTAGCTAAACCAAATTTCCTCTTGGTAAAAATCAAAGTCAAATTCAAATTCAAATTATGTGTGAAATACAAAATTTCTCAATCATGAAAACTAAAATGTTCTTCATGAGCCAAATAATCCATAACTAATATTGGTAGTGAACCAACATTTTTGCAAATGTCTAAGTGCCCTAAACCACTTTAAAACGGTGGCTAAAACTATAGTTTAAATGCCTTTTTAAATTAGGAAGGTTGCAAACTATTTCAAAAGCCTCACAATCTTTTGTGGCAGTGCCAACTAATGCAAAGTAATTATGTGGCCCTGTCCCACACTTTACAGAATCCTTTTGGCAACTCAAATATTTCATAGCATTTTTTTTGTAAAAAGAAAAGAGCATTAGAAAAAAAAGAAAAAGGGAAATGAGAGAGAGGCCCCCTGCCCCTATCGGCCTCGGCCCAACCGACCAGGCCCAACCCACACCCCACTCACCCCCCTCCTCGCTACAGGAGCAGAGGGGGGATCGTGGCGGCCATCCCGTGGCCATAGCCGCTCCCCTGCTGACGTGCCGGCCATCCCGCGGCCTACCCGACGCCTACAAGACCTGCCTCACAGCGCCCCGAACCCTAATCCCCTCATTCTTCTTTCTTGTCTCTCTCCCTCAATCTGAACCACGCCCGAGCTCCGCCGTCCACATGTTGCCGTCGATGTCGCGGCCACCGTGCTCCCCGCGCCACGAGAAGACATCCCGGAGGACCGCCATCGACGACTCCTTCTTCTCCTAGCACCAGGACAAGCCGGGCCACACCGAACGCTCGACATCGAGCCATTCCTCGCCTGCGGCCGTCGCTTCTTGTCGCCAGTTGCCACTGCTCCGGGCCGCCCCCGACCTCCCAACCTCGTCCACAAGCACCGGGGTGAGCCCCTCTACCGATCCCCTTGCTTTCCCCTTTTGATCTGTGCCGTTTGCCACCGCTCCCGTGTTCGTCCGTGGTCGATATGGCTGCAGCACCGCCGAGGCGCTCGCGTCGTGCGCCCACCGAGCCAACGCGCGCGCTCGGCCGCCCCTGACCGCACCGCGCCCCACGCGCTTCTGTTGCTGTCGTGCTAGCTGCTGATCTGCATACTTCTAGTAGTACTAGTGCTGCTGGCGCTGCTCTGCGTGCCCGCTTGCTGCTGCCGCTCCTACCTGCTGCACGCGCTCGCCTGCTGCCACTTCTCGCCCGCTCGTGCGCTCGCCTGCTGCCACTGCTCGCCCGCGTGTGCGCTCGCTGCCGCCGTTGCCGCCGCTTGCTGCTGCTAGCCACGGCCATGGCTATGGCCGTGTGTGTGCAGCGTGGGTGTGTCGTGTGTGTGCACAGCCACGGCTGGTCCCTGGTTTAATTAATATAGGATTAATTAGGACTAGTTTAGGTAGGAACTAATTTAGTACTAATTAGTCTATTTAAACAATGACATGTGGCCCCCCTTATTTTAATTTAAGTTAGACTAAGTAATCTACACCTATGTCAATGACATGTGGGCCAAACCTACCCCCTTTGACTAGTCAAATTTACTTGGTCAATTCGGTTTAAATCAAAATAAAATAAAACCGGGTATCTAAAAAAATCAATAAAACTTAGAAAATCATATAAATTAATCCGTAGCTCGGATAAAAAGTTTTATACATGAAAGTTGCTCAGAACGACGAGATGAATCCGAACACGCGGTCCATTTACCTGTCAGATGCCTCTAACTATCTGAGCATGGAACTTTCTCCCTCCGGTCATCTGTCTGACACAGGAAAACATTCCCGGTTGACTTCCCCCTTCGCCGGTATCGTGTAGCATCGCGTTAGAACACGTCTAGCTCTGCCTGTTGTCCTATTATGTACTTGCTTGCTATGTATTTACTGTTTCTCCCCCTCCTCTTCGGTAGACCCCGTGACGATGCTGATGCCCCTGTGATCGACTACGTCACCGACGACCCCTCCTTCTCGTATGAGCAACCAGGCAAGCCCCCCCTTTGATCATCCCGATATCGCCCATTCCATTATCTCATGCTTGCATTAGATTTTGCTACTGTAATTGTTTGATCCTATTCTGATACATAGCCTGCTTTTCTATCTGATGTTGTACCTTACCTGCTTATCCTAAACTGCTTAGTATAGGTTGGTTAGTGATCCATCAGTGACCCCCACCTTGTCCTTGTTGCCCTTGCTTCATCATCAAAGACCCGTTCAACGGGATCGAAGACCAGGCCCTCCGCACCGCACATCACATCACGTCCCTTTTGTTGCTCGACTTTGCAGAGTTACCATCGAGTGCCGGGGGTGGAACCTCATACAACACTTCTGATGTTAACCCTGTAGTGTAGCTATTCGGTCGTGGTCATCGAGGGTGATTCCGCCTTAACCACTTCCGATACGACTATGTCGTGCAACCCCTCAAGTGTGAACCTCGAGGGTGGATCCTCTTACGTTCACCTTGATGATTACATCGAGTGGAATCCGTCAAGGGTGATTCCTCAGGTTTTCCCCTTGGTGTTAGACACACGGTTACTATGGTTACTATGACTTTACACTGAACCATGTTACTAAAGACGGGTCGGCCCTGAGGGGTACCCGCGCGAGCATATTTGCGAGTGATGAGGAGTCGGGCTGACCTGGAGGGTGCCCGCGAGATAATTACGAGGCGTGGCCGGGCATTCTTAGCCCTTGCCGCAAGTCCTCGAGACGGGGCGACGGGGTAACATCTTTCGTGGGTCTCTACTTGTTACCGCGCGTTCCTAAACCACTACAATTTGGATATTTGATCCGAGGGGCCTCTGGCCTGATAGCACTAACCATCACGTGGGCATAGTATGGGCGTTCTGCGTCGTATGCATCAGCCGAAGCTTAATAGACGTCAGCGATTGAGCGGCGCGCGCCGGGTTGGACTGCGTAAGCACCTGCCTTTTTGAAGGAGGTAGCTAGGTCTGCTCACCGGCCGCGTACGCAACGTGCAGGAGTTCCCGGGGCGATGGCCCATGACCCCTGGGGGCATAGGTTTAGTCCGGCGTGTTGACCTCTCTATTAAACCTAGGTCGGGTTGCGGCATATTGTTTGGCCGAGGCCGGGCATGACCCAGGAAAGTGTGTCCGGCCGGAGTTAATCGAGCGTGGTGGGTAAGTTGGTGCACCCCTGCAGGGAAGAAAACATCTATCGATAGCCTGTCCTACGGTAACGGACACTTGGAGTTGTATCCCGATCGATACAACTAGAACTGGATAATTGAGATGAGACATGGATATGAGAAATGGATAGTATGGCTCTGGGATTGCTTTCTCGCAGGGAGTCGAGAAAGGATCTCTGGCCGAGGTTGATAACACTTCTACTACTTTACTTTATGCTACTCTACTCCCTCCTGTTGCTGCAAGATGTCGGTTTTCAGAAGATGCTAGTCTTCGATAGGCTAGGCTTTCCCCTTCTCTTCTGGCATTCTGCAGTCCAGTCCACAGATCAACCATTTTCATTGATACCGATGCATATGTAGTGTAGATCCTTGCTTGCGAGTACTTTGGATGAGTACTCACGGTTGCTTTGCTCCCCCTTTTCCCCCTTTCTTCTTCTTTCCAGTTGATGCAACCAGATGTCGGAGCCCGGGAGCCAGATGCCACCGCCGATGACTACTACCACGTGGAGACCACCTACGACCAGGAGTAGTTAGGAGGCTCCCAGGCAGGAGGCCTTGCCTTTTCGATCGATGTTGCTTTTGTGCTAGCCTTCTTAAGGCAAACTTGTTTAACTCATGTCTGTACTCAGATAATGTTGCTTCCGCTGACTCTTGTGTATTCGAGCCCTCGAGGCCCCTGGCTTGTAATATAAAGCTTGTATTATTTTAATTTGTGTCTAGAGTTGTGTTGTGATATCTTCCCGTGAGTCCTTGATCTTGATCATACATATTTGCGTGTATGATTAGTGTACGATTGAATCGAGGGCGTCACAAGTTGGTATCAGAGCCGATTGCTTGTAGGTAGCCCCTTTCCAACTCCTTGGCCGAAGTTGAGTCTAGTCACTAGAAAACTTTTACTAACATGGCTGTGTGCCTTACGGGCCCACGTCGCCATTGGGTGGTATTAGGATCTTTTATTCCTCGTCAATACTCTGGGATTCTAATCCCTCTTCTATTCGGGTTAAATGATTTTGCTAAAATCTAACTTTAGGTTCTCGTACCCACTTCCTCCGGGAGAGCCCCGGCATTATCGATGATCGCTTGCTTCGCCAGAAGATTCTGTGGATACTCCTCGATGTTTCTTGAGACCCTGTGCCAACTGCCTTGCAGTTCTTGACCACCGATAATCCCCCTGATTAACATCCTTGCTGCTTGTACCTTCATCCCTAGTTGCTCCCGTTATTACAAGATACCACTAGTACTCTTCGTTGTTCCGAGAATCCTTTGTGCCTTCTGCTTTGCAGCTTCCTTTCGAACTGCAGATAATTCACTTAACTGGGGTTCGTTCATCCCCAGTTGTTCATATGCTTTCCAAAATACCTGAAAATGCTATCTGATCTTTCAAAAATCCTCTGCAGCCTATTGCTCTTGATTCTCCTTGCCTGCTTGCATTAGGATTAATTCCATATGTCTAGCAATATTCTTTAAAATTCTTTGTGATTGTCATTCTGTTCCTATGGGTTCAGCATGTGTGCGAATACTCGCAATCATCAATTCATCCTTGGAAATTTTCTTTCCGGCCCAGACATCGTTCCAGATATGAGCTGGTTCTTGCCCAATCCAGATTTGATCGGGTGCAACTCTAAGTCTATTCAACTTACTCATCTTTTGATCAGAGCGTCTGCTTCTGATCTTCTATTTTTGAAATCACGATTTCTTTGCATTTAAGCATCGAATTATTCAGATGTTTCTATAATCGGAAGCCTTTGCATTCTTTCTTCTTCTGGTTGAGTACCGATACTCACATCAGATCCTATGTGGACCGCCAGATCCTTTGTTGGATTTTATCTGACAATGTCCTTCATATTCAATAACCTTTTGGAGCCTTTCCTCAGATACATAAAGCCTTTGGTAAATTGTATCCTCTGCCTTCTCAACCATGCTTTGCCTTCAAGCTTGTGTTATTTTACTCGTGGAGTTTGTGGTATATGTTCCCAAGATGCCCCTATGGGTTGAACCTATGCCTTCCTTAATCCATGTGAACCCGAGAGTTTTCACGAGTCATACTCTTCTGGTGTTTTGCCAGATATAATTTCAACACTACAACTTCATCAAAAATGAGAAGTGAAGGGAAGGTTATACATTGAAGAAGTGGGAGTCGACCTTGAACTTTGTGTTCATGCCCATGGACATGATGTAGATCTTATCATGGAAGCTTCTCCTTAAATTAAATTATTCCCCTATCTTATATCTGGGATTTGGTCATTTGCAATCGTGGTTCCGACCATACTTTCTCCCCGATTCCATTTCTCAGACAAGTTAAAGCACTTGTCTTCTATAGATCAATGTATCTCCGTAACCTCTATTTTGATCTTCCTTCGAGTATTACCCTCTGGTATCTCGAGAATATCACGGGACTACATAACTTCTTATGAGTTCTTCCTCAACTATTATTTCTCGCCGATTCCAATTTTCCATGGGTTCTGGGTTATTAGTCACTTGAGAACACCGATAATTGAATCGATTCCGCACTATGATTCTATAACTCTCAAGTAATTTCGCTCCTTACGAGTTTAATAATCCTTCAAGTCATTCCTACCCTGTTAGGCTATATCATTTTCGTGATGATTTTAAGTATGTTACCTGGTCCTTCTTCTCGGAGCACAAATTTCGATGATGAGGTAATCTTACCTCGATCTTCCTCGTCATATCTTTTCGCCTTGAACAGCAAGCTAGATTTCTAGTTTGTGTCATACCCGTGGTTCTAGTAACCTTTCGCTTCATCATTCCTTGACATGATGTTATCGCCGATTGATTACATCTTCATGAAATCTCTCGATAAATGTGTCGTGATCATCATCAACATCCTGAGCTCTTCTAGGATATTAATCGAATTCGTGATAAGAAATGCTATCCTTGCCCCTCGATGATTTGTGTTATCATCGACAACATCCTTGCCTTCCCCAACACAAACTTATTCATATAATTTTGGAAATACATCCTTTTTGACATGTCAATGGATTGTTGCTGAGCCCGTCGGCCACACCCTCATCTTTTCCTTGCGGAAATTGTATGACTTATTTTCTAAGTGGTTTCTGATGGATCCTTTGTGTATCCAAAGTCTGACCTTTGCTTGAAAACCATGTCAATGCTATCTCGAAGCATGTCTGTGGTAATCTGATCTTCAATATGAACATTTGAAGCACGATACTAAATTTTCTTTTTCAATTATCCAAACACCGTTGTATGGGTAATATCATGATTCTTCCCTCGCCCCATTATCTAAATGCTTTTGAACTTGCTGTCCTGTCATGTATTTCCTGCTCCGCTTTTTCCCTGGGAAGGATATACTCCCAATTTCTGTGTGTAAACACATTTTCCTTCCCATTGATTAATTTGAATAATCAATTAATCATTTTTCCTTTCCATTGTTTTGTTTAACCTTTCTTGTGATCTATATGATCTAAGCAGTAATAGTTCCCTGCTTATGTAAACACCCCGGTGTACAATTTGTCAGTAAGACCTTGTTATTATTGTTGATGACATTCCGGTAACCACCGATGGACGAGAACTTTGCCTATTGGTCCGCCTCGTCTTACGAGCAGGAAAATGGTTCTCTTCGTCCCTCGCCCTTGGTACCAACGTTGTTGCCAACATAACTGACAGGCTACCCCCTGAATTGCCTTACTATCATCACCGTGCAAGATGTCACCGCTCTTCCTACCCTTAACACACATGGTGGGCCCATAACCCACAGTTCCACAGGATCAAAATCTGACTCTCCTGTACAACCTTGATTCCGAAGTATACTTTGCTCTTGGCTTTATGTGTTATAACGAGCCACCCTCCGAGAGATGATCTATTCCTGATGCTCTGAACCCCTTCTCACACTCTGTTCACGTATCGATCGTTTGTCAATTCGCTTGAAACTTCTTATTGTACCTTCTTATTTTGCTCTCGACGTTTACTTAAATTTCGACTCGAGAGATACTTCTGCCACATTCCCTGAATTGTTCACCAGATAATCAACCCTATAAGGGTCAGTTCTCCCGAAGTTACTCTTTACTTCCCCACTTAAATCTCGGGACGAGATTTCTTGTAGTGGAGGAGATTTGTAACACCCCTGATGTCAAGCTACAGTAAACCCATGCTAACGGTGTCGTGTCATCTTTATTAGCTAAACCAAATTTCCTCTTGGTAAAAATCAAAGTCAAATTCAAATTATGAGTGAAATTCAAAATTTCTCAATCATGAAAACTAAAATGTTCTTCATGAGCCAAATAATCCATAACTAATATTGGTAGTGAACCAACATTTTTGCAAATGTCTAAGTGCCCTAAACCACTTTAAAACGGTGGCTAAAACTATAGTTTAAATGCCTTTTTAAATTAGGAAGGTTGCAAACTATTTCAAAAGCCTCACAATCTTTTGTGGCAGTGCCAACTAATGCAAAGTAATTATGTGGCCCTATCCCACACTTTACAGAATCCTTTTGGCAACTCAAATATTTCATAGCAATTTTTTTGTAAAAAGAAAAGAGCATTAGAAACAAAAAAAGAAAAAAAGGGAAATGAGAGAGAGCCCCCTGCCCCTATCGGCCTCGGCCCAACCCACACCCACTCATCTCCCTCCTCGCTACAGGAGCAGAGGGGGGATCGTGGCGGCCATCCCGCGGCCATAGCCGCTCCCCTGCCGACGTGCCGGCCATCCCGCGGCCTCCCCGACGCCTACAAGACCCGCCTCGCAGCGCCCCGAACCCTAATCCCCTCATTCTTCTTTCTTGTCTTTCTCCCTCGATCTGAACCACGCCCGAGCTCCGCCGTCGACATGTTGCCGTCGATGTCGCGGCCACCGCGCTCCCCGCGCCACGAGAAGACGTCCAGGAGGACTGCCATCGACGACTCCTTCTCTCCTAGCACCAGGACAAGCCGGGCCGCACCAAACGCTCGACATCGAGCCATTCCTCGCCTGCGGCCGTCGCTTCTTGTTGTCGGTTGCCACTTCTCCGGGCCGCCCCCGACTTCCCAACCTCGTCCTCAAGCACCGGGGTGAGCCCCTCTACCGATCCCCTTGCTTTCCCCTTTCGATCTGTAGCGTTTGCCACCCCTCCCGTGTTCGTCCGTGGTCGATATGGCTGCAGCACCGTCGAGGCGCTCGCGTCATGCGCCCACCGAGCCAACGCGCGCGCTTGGCCGCCCCTGACCGCACCGCGCCCCACGCGCTTCTGTTGCTGTCGTGCTAGCTGCTGATCTGCATACTTCTAGTAGTACTAGTGCTGCTGGCGCTGCTCTGCGTGCCCGCTTGCTGCTGCCGCTCCTACCTGCTGCACGCACTCGCCTGCTGCCGCTGCCGCTGCTCGCCCGCTCGTGCGCTCGCCTGCTGCCACTGCTTGCCCGCGTGTGCGCTCGCTGCCGCCGTTGCCACCGCTTGCTGCTGCTAGCCACGGCCATGGCTATGGCCGTGTGTGTGCAGCGTGGGTGTGTCGTGTGTGTGCACAGCCACGGCTGGCTGTGCCATCGGCCGGTCCCTGGCTTAATTAATCTAGGATTAATTAGGACTAGTTTAGGTAGGAACTAATTTAGTACTAATTAGTCTATTTAAACAATGACATGTGGCCCCCCTTTATTTTAATTTAAGTTAGACTAAGTAATCTACACCTATGTCAATGACATGTGGGCCAAACCTACCCCCTTTGACTAGTCAAATTGACTTGGTCAATTCGGTTTAAATCAAAATAAAATAAAACAGAGTATCTAAAAAAACCAATAAAACTTAGAAAATCATATAAATTAATCCGTAGCTCGGATGAAAAAGTTTTATACATGAAAGTTGCTCAGAACGACGAGACGAATCCGAACACGTGGTCCATTTACCTGTCAGATGCCTCTAACTATCTGAGCATGGAACTTTCTCCCTCCGGTCATTTGTCTGACACAGGTCCGGAACCGGGAAAACATTCCCGGTTGACTTCCCCCTTCGCCGGTATCGTGTAGCACCGCGTTAGAACACGTCTAGCTCTGCCTGTTGTCCTGTTATGCACTTGCTTGCTATGTATTTACTGTTTCTCCCCCGTCCTCTTCGGTAGACCCCGTGACGATGCTGATGCCCCTGTGATCGACTACGTCACCGACGACCCCTCCTTCTCGTATGAGCAACCAGGCAAGCCCCCCCTTTGATCATCCCGATATCGCCCATTCCATTATCTCATGCTTGCATTAGATTTTGCTACTGTAATTGTTTGCTCCTATTCTGATGCACAGCCTGCTTTTGTATCTGCTGTTGTACCTTACCTGCTTATCCTAAACTGCTTAGTATAGGTTGGTTAGTGATCCATCAGTGACCCCCACCTTGTCCTTGTTGTGCCTGCTTCATCATCGAAGACCCGTTCAACGGGATCGAAGACCAGGCCCCGGCACCGCACATCACATCACGTCCCTTTTGTTGCTCGACTATGCAGAGTTACCATCAAGTGTCGGGGGTCACTACAAAAAAAAGACACATCCGTGACATTTTGGGCCGACCGATTTTTTTTCTGTCATACATATGACACTCTATGACGACAATTGTGACAAAACCCGGTATCATCATAGATGTGGTGGGCTCCTACTTCTATGACAAAAAATCATGACAGAAAATAGGCTTTTCATCCTGGGCAGGCCGGAGACGCAGCTGCATGACATTCTTTGGGCCGTCCATGACGGAAAAAACCGTGGTAGAAGCGAGGGGGAGGAAAATTTCGGGGAGTTCCCGGTTACGGTGGGAGCTCGGGGGCCGAGCGATGCGCGTTTCTCTCGTACATGTACTCGCGTGTGTGCGAGGCGTTGGCTCTAACTGAACCCGAGCGAGGCGTTGGGCTCTAACTGAACCCGAGCGATTGCACTGCAGGCTACACGTTACTGAACCCGAGCGATCGATCGATGGCTGTTAACTGAACCCGATCGAGCGATTCCTTCGCTACTGCTGCTAACTGAAGCCTATCGATTGGATGAACAGTGAGCGTTGCGGGGGGGGGGGGGGGTGGATGAACAGTGAGCGGTGGCGTTGTTGGGGAACGTAGTAATTTCAAAAAAATTCCTACGCACACGCAAGATCATGGTGATGCATAGCAACGAGAGGGGAGAGTGTTGTCCACGTACCCTCGTAGACCGACAGCGGAAGCGTTATCACAACGCGGTTGATGTAGTCGTACGTCTTCACGATCTGACCGATCAAGTACCGAACGCACGGCACCTCCGAGTTCTACACACGTTCAGCTCGATGACGTCCCTCGAACTCCGATCCAGCCGAGTGTTGAGGGAGAGTTTCGTCAGCACGACGGCGTGGTGACTATGATGATGTTCTACCGACGCAGGGCTTCGCCTAAGCTCCGCAATGATATTATCGAGGTGTAATTTGGTGGAGGGGGGCACCGCACACGGCTAAAAGATCTCAAGGATCAATTGTTGTGTCTCTGGGGTGCCCCCCTGCCCCCGTATATAAAGGAGCAAGGGAGGAGGAGGCCGGCCCTAGGAGGGGGCGCACCAAGTGTGGAGTCCTACTAGGACTCCCTAGTCCTAGTAGGATTCCACCTCCCATATGGAATAGGAAAAGAGGAAGGGAAAAAGAGAAGGAAGGAAGGGGGCGCCCCCCTTCCCTAGTCCAATTCGGACCAGACCAAGGGGAGGGGTGCGGCCACCCTTGAGGCCCTTTTACTTCTTTCCCGTATGGCCCAATAAGGCCCAATACGTATTCCCGTAACTCTCTGGTACTCCGAAAAATACCCGAATCACTCGGAACCTTTCCGAAGTCCGAATATAGTCGTCCAATATATCGATCTTTACGTCTCGACCATTTCGAGACTCCTCGTCATGTCCCCATCTCATCCGGGACTCCGAACTCCTTCGGTACATCAACATACATAAACTCATAATAAAACTGTCATCGTAACTTTAAGCGTGCGGACCCTACGGGTTCGAGAACTATGTAGACATGACCGAGACACGTCTCCGGTCAATAACCAATAGCGGGACCTGGATGCCCATATTGGCTCCCACATATTCTACGAAGATCTTTATCGGTCAGACCGCATAACAACATACGTTGTTCCCTTTGTCATCAGTATGTTACTTGCCCGAGATTCGATCGTCGGTATCTCGATACCTAGTTCAATCTCGTTACCGGCAAGTCTCTTTACTCGTTCCGTAACACATCATCCCGCAACTAACTTATTAGTCACAATGCTTGCAAGGCTTATAGTGATGTGCATTACCAAGTGGGCCCAGAGATACCTCTCCGACAATCGGAGTGACAAATCCTAATCTCGAAATACGCCAACCCAACAAGTACCTTTGGAGACACCTGTAGAGCACCTTTATAATCACCCATTTACGTTGTGACGTTTGGTAGCACACAAAGTGTTCCTCCGGTAAACGGGAGTTGCATAATCTCATAGTCAGAGGAACATGTATAAGTCATGAAGAAAGCAATAGCAACATACTAAACGATCGGGTGCTAAGCTAACGGAATGGGTCAAGTCAATCACGTCATTCTCCTAATGAGGTGATCTCGTTAATCAAATGACAACTTATGTCTATGGCTAGGAAACATAACCATCTTTGATTAACGAGCTAGTCAAGTAGAGGCATACTAGTGACACTCTGTTTGTCTATGTATTCACACATGTATTATGTTTCCGGTTAATACAATTCTAGCATGAATAATAAACATTTATCATGATATAAGGAAATAAATAATAACTTTATTATTGCCTCTAGGGCATATTTCCTTCAGTCTCCCAGTTGCACTAGAGTCAATAATCTAGTTCACATCGCCATGTGATTTAACATGAATAGTTCACATCACCATGTGATTAACACCCATGGTTCACATCGTCATGTGACCATCACCCAAAGGGTTTACTAGAATCAGTAATCTAGTTCACATCGCTATGTGATTAACACCCAAAGAGTACTAAGGTGTGATCATGTTTTGCTTGTGAGATAATTTTAGTCAACGGGTCTGTCACATTCAGATCCGTAAGTATTTTGCAAATTTCTATGTCTACAATGCTCTGCATGGAGCTACTCTAGCTAATTGCTCCCACATTCAATATGTATCTAGACCGAGACTTAGAGTCATCTAGATTAGTGTCAAAACTTGCATCGACGTAACCTTTTACGACGAGCCTTTTGTCACTTCCATAATCGAGAAACATATCCTTATTCCAGTAAGGATAATTTTGACCGCTGTCCAGTGATCTACTCCTAGATCACTATTGTACTCCCTTGCCAAAATCAGTGTAGGGTATACAATAGATCTGGTACACAGCATGGCATACTTTATAGAACCTATGGCCAAGGCATAGGGAATGACTTTCATTCTCTTTCTATCTTTTGCCGTGGTCGGGCTTTGAGTCTTTACTCAATTTCACACCTTGTAACACAGGCAAGAACTCTTTTCTTTGACTGTTCTATTTTGAACTACTTCAAAATCTTGTTAAGGTATGTACTCATTGAAAAACTTATCAAGCATCTTCATCTATCTCTATAGATCTTGATGCTCAATATGTAAGCAGCTTCACCGAGGTCTATCTTTGAAAAACTCCTTTCAAACACTCCTTTATGCTTTGCAGAATAATTCTACATTATTTCCAATCAACAATATGTCATTCACATATACTTATCAGAAATGTTGTAGTGCTCCCACTCACTTTCTTGTAAATACAGGCTTCACCGCAAGTCTGTATACAACTATATGCTTTGATCAAGTTATCAAAGCGTATATTCCAACTCCGAGATGCTTGCACCAGTCCATTGATGGATCGCTGGAGCTTGCATATTTTGTTAGCACCTTTAGGATTGACAAAACCTTCTGGTTGTATCATATACAATTCTTCTTTAATAAATCCATCAAGGAATGCAGTTTTGTTTATCCCTTTGCCAGATTTCATAAAATGCGGCAATTGCTAACATGATTCGGACAGACTTAAGCATAGATACGAGTGAGAAACTCTCATCGTAGTCAACATCTTGAACTTGACGAAAACCTTTTTGCGACAATTCTAGCTTTGTAGATAGTGATACTACTATCAGCGTCCGTCTTCCTCTTGACAATCCATTTATTCTCAATTGCTTGCCGATCATCGGGCAAGTCAACCAAAGTCCACACTTTGTTCTCATACATGGATCTCATCTCAGATTTCATGGCCTCAAGCCATTTTGCGGAATCTGGGCTCACCATCGCTTCTTCATAGTTCGTAGGTTCGTCATGGTCTAGTAACATAACCTCCAGAACAGGATTACCGTACCACTCTGGTGCGGATCTTACTCTGGTTTACCTACGAGGTTTGGTAGTAACTTGATCTGTAGTTACATGATCATCATCATTAACTTCCTCACTAATTGGTGTAGAAGTCACAGGAACAGATTTCTGTGATCCAATAAGGGAGCAGGTACAGTTACCTCATCAAGTTCTACTTTCCTCCCACTCACATCTTTCGAGAGAAACTCCTTCTCTAGAAAGGATCCATACTTAGCAACGAATGTCTTGCCTTCAGATCTGTGATAGAAGGTGTACCCAACTTTCTCCTTTGGGTATCCTATGAAGACACATTTCTCCGATTTGGGTTTGAGCTTATCAGGATGAAATTTTTTCACATAAGCATCGCAACCCCAAAATTTTAAGAAACGATAACTTTGGTTTCTTGCCAAACCACAGTTCATAAGGCGTCGTCTCAACGGATTTTGATGGTGCCCTATTTAACGTGAATGTAGCTGTCTCTAATGCATAACCCAAAACGATAGTGGTAAATTGGTAAGAGACATCATAGATTGCACTATATCCAATAAAGTACGGTTATGACGCTCGGACACACCATTACACTGTGGTGTTCCAGGTGGCGTGAGTAGTGAAACTATTTCACATTGTTTTAACTGAAGGCCAAACTCGTAACTCAAATATTTTACCTCTGCGATCATATCGTAGAAACTTTTATTTTCTTGTTACGATGATTCTCCACTTCACTCTGAAATTCTTTGAACTTTTCAAATGTTTCAGACTTTGTGTTTCATCAAGTAGATATACCCATATCTGCTCAAATCATCTGTGAAGGTCAGAAAATAATGATACCTGCTACGAGCCTCAATATTCATCGGACCACATACATCTGTATGTATGATTTCCAACAAATCTGTTGCTCTCTCCATAGTTCCGGAGAACGACGTTTTAGTCATCTTGCCCATGAGGCACGGTTCGCAAGCATCAAGTGATTCATAATCAAGTGATTCCAAAATCCCATCAGTATGGAGTTTCTTCATGCGCTTTACACCAATATGACCTAAACGGCAGTACCACAAATAAGTTGCACTATCATTATTAACTTTGCATCTTTTGGCTTCAATATTATGAATATGTGTATCACTACGATCGAGATCCAACAAACCATTTTCGTTGGTGTGTATAACCATAAAGGTTTTATTCATGTAAACAGAACAACAATTGTTCTCTAACTTAAATGAATAACCGTATTGCAATAAACATGATCAGATCATATTCATGCTCAACGCAAACACCAAATAACACTTATTTAGTTTCAACACTAATCCCGAAAGTACAGGGAGTGTGCGATGATGATCATATCAATCTTGGAACTACTTCCAACACACATCGTCACCTCGCCTTTACTAGTCTCTGTTTATTCTGCAACTCCCGTTTTCGAGTTACTACTCTTTAGCAACTGAACCAGTATCAATTACCGAGGGGTTGCTATAAACACTAGTAAAGTACACATCAATAATCTGTATATCAAATATACCTTTGTCCACTTTTCCATCCTTCTTATCCACCAAATAGTTGGGGTAGTTCCGCTTCCAGTGACCAGTCCCTTTGTAGTAGAAGCACTTAGTCTCAGGCTTAGGACCAGACTTAGGCTTCTTCACTTGAGCAGCAACTTGCTTGCCGTTCTTTTTGAAGTTCCCCTTTTTCCCTTTGCCCTTTTCTTGAAACTAGCGGTCTCGTCAACCATCAACACTTGAAGTGGTCTCGTCAACCATCAACACTTGAAGTTTTTCTTGATTTCTACCTTCGTCGATTTCAGCATCACGAAGAGCTCGGGAATTACTTTCGTCATCCCTTGCATACCATAGTTCATCACGAAGTTCTACTAACTTGGTGATGGTGACTAGAGAATTCTGTCAATCACTATTTTATCTGGAAGATAAACTCCCACTTGATTCAAGCGATTGTAGTACCTAGACAATCTGAGCACATGCTCACTAGTTGAGCGATTCTCCTCCATCTTTTTGCTATAGAACTTGTTGGAGATTTCATATCTCTCAACTCGGGTATTTGCTTGAAATATTAACTTCAACTCCTGGAACATCTCATATGGTCCATGACGTTCAAAACGTCTTTGAAGTCCCGATTCTAAGCCGTTAAGCATGGTGCACTAAACTATCAAGTAGTCATCATATTGAGCTAGCCAAACGTTCATAACGTCTGCATCTGCTCCTGCAATAGGTCTGTCACCTAGCAGTGCATCAAGGACATAATTTTTCTGTGCAGCAATGAGGATAATCCTCAGATCACGGATCCAATCCGCATCTTTGCTACTAACATCTTTCAACATAATTTTTCTCTAGGAACAAAAAATAAACACAGGGAAGCAACAACGCGAGCTATTGATCTACAACATAATTTCCAAAATACTATCAGGACTAAGTTCATGATAAATTTAAGTTCAATTAATCATATTACTTAAGAACTCCCACTTAGATAGACATCTCTCTAATCATCTAAGTGATTACGTGATCCAAAGCAACTAAACCATGTCCGATTAACACGTGAGATGGAGTAGTTTCAATGGTGAACATCACTATGTTGATCATATCTACTATATGATTCACGCTCGACCTTTCGGTCTCTGTGTTCCGAGGCCATATCTGTATATGCTAGGCTCGTCAAGTTTAACCTGAGTATTCCGCGTGTGCAACTGTTTTGCACCCGTTGTATTTGAACGTAGAGCCTATCACACCCGATTAACACGTGGTGTCTCAGCACGAAGAACTTTTGCAACGGTGCATACTCAGGGAGAACACTTTTATCTTGAAATTTTAGTGAGAGATCATCTTATAATGCTACCGTCAATCAAAGCAAGATAAGCTGCATAAAGGATTAACATCACATGCAATCAATATAAGTGATATGATATGGCCATCATCATCTTGTGCTTGTGATCTCCATCTCCGAAGCACCGTGCTTTTGATCTCCATCTCCGAAGCACCGTCATGATCACCATCGTCACCGGCGCGACACCTTGATCTCCATCGTAGCATCGTTGTCGTCTCGCCAACTTATTGCTTTTACGACTATCGCTACCGCTTAGTGATAAAGTAAAACTATTACATGGCGATTGCATCTCATACAATAAAGCGACAACCATATGGTCCTGCCAGTTGCCGATAACTCGGTTACAAAACATGATCATCTCATACAACACATTATATCACATCATGTCTTGACCATATCACATCACAACATGCCCTGCAAAAACAAGTTAGACGTCCTCTACTTTGTTGTTGCAAGTTTTATGTGGCTGCTACGGGCTTAGCAAGAACCGTTCTTACCTACGCATCAAAACCACAACGATAGTTTGTCAAGTTGGTGCTGTTTTAACCTTCGCAAGGACCGGGCGTAGCCACACTCGGTTCAACTAAAGTGAGAGAGACAGACACCCGCCAGTCACCTTTAAGCAACGAGTGCTCCGAACGGTGAAACCAGTCTCGCGTAAGCGTACGCGTAATGTCGGTCTGGGCCGCTTCATCTCACAATACCGCTGAACCAAAGTATGACATGCTGGTAAGCAGTATGACTTATATCGCCCACAACTCACTTGTGTTCTACTCGTGCATAGCATCAACGCATAAAACCTGGCTCGGATGCCACTGTTGGGGAACGTAGTAATTTCAAAAAATTTCCTACGCACACGCAAGATCATGGTGATGCATAGCAACGAGAGGGGAGAGTGTTGTCCACGTACCCTCGTAGACCGACAGCGGAAGCGTTATCACAACGCGGTTGATGTAGTCGTACGTCTTCACGATCCGACCGATCAAGTACCGAACGCACGACACCTCCGAGTTCTACACACGTTCAGCTCGATGACGTCCCTCGAACTCCGATCCAGCCGAGTGTTGAGGGAGAGTTTCGTCAGCACGACGGCGTGGTGACGATGATGATGTTCTACCGACGCAGGGCTTCGCCTAAGCTCCGCAATGATATTATCGAGGTGTAATTTGGTGGAGGGGGGCACCGCACACGGCTAAAAGATCTCAAGGATCAATTGTTGTGTCTCTGGGGTGCCCCCCTGCCCCCGTATATAAAGGAGCAAGGGAGGAGGAGGCCGGCCCTAGGAGGGGGCGCACCAAGTGTGGAGTCCTACTAGGACTCCCTAGTCCTAGTAGGATTCCACCTCCCATATGGAATAGGAAAAGAGGAAGGGAAAAAGAGAAGGAAGGAAGGGGGCGCCCCCCTTCCCTAGTCCAATTCGGACCAGACCAAGGGGAGGGGTGCGGCCACCCTTGAGGCCCTTTTTCTTCTTTCCCGTATGGCCCAATAAGGCCCAATACGTATTCCCGTAACTCTCCGGTACTCCGAAAAATACCCGAATCACTCGGAACCTTTCCGAAGTCCGAATATAGTCATCCAATATATCGATCTTTACGTCTCGACCATTTCGAGACTCCTCGTCATGTCCCCGATCTCATCCGGAACTCCGAACTCCTTCGGTACATCAACATACATAAACTCATAATAAAACTGTCATCGTAACTTTAAGCGTGCGGACCCTACGGGTTCGAGAACTATGTAGACATGACCGAGACACGTCTCCGGTCAATAACCAATAGCGGGACCTAGATGCCCATATTGGCTCCCACATATTCTACGAAGATCTTTATCGGTCAGACCGCATAACAACATACGTTGTTCCCTTTGTCATCAGTATGTTACTTGCCCGAGATTCGATCGTCGGTATCTCGATACCTAGTTCAATCTCGTTACCGGCAAGTCTCTTTACTCGTTCCGTAACACATCATCCCGCAACTAACTTATTAGTCACAATGCTTGCAAGGCTTATAGTGATGTGCATTACCGAGTGGGCCCAGAGATACCTCTCCGACAATCGGAGTGACAAATCCTAATCTCGAAATACGCCAACCCAACAAGTACCTTTGGAGACACCTGTAGAGCACCTTTATAATCACCCATTTACGTTGTGACGTTTGGTAGCACACAAAGTGTTCCTCCGGTAAACGGGAGTTGCATAATCTCATAGTCAGAGGAACATGTATAATTCATGAAGAAAGCAATAGCAACATACTAAACGATCGGGTGCTAAGCTAACGGAATGGGTCAAGTCAATCACGTCATTCTCCTAATGAGGTGATCGTTAATCAAATGACAACTTATGTCTATGGCTAGGAAACATAACCATCTTTGATTAACGAGCTAGTCAAGTAGAGGCATACTAGTGACACTCTGTTTGACTATGTATTCACACATGTATTATGTTTCCGGTTAATACAATTCTAGCATGAATAATAAACATTTATCATGATATAAGGAAATAAATAATAACTTTATTATTGCCTCTAGGGCATATTTCCTTCAGGCGTTGCCTTTGGATGAACAGGACCCCGTGGTGTGGTGGAGGGCTGGATGAACAGTAGACGGTGGAGGGGTGCCCGTGGAGGGGTGGTTGAACAGGACCCCGTGGTGTGGAGGGCTGGATGAACAGTAGACGATGGAGGGGTGCCCGTGGAGGGGTGGTTGAACAGTAGCCGGTGGAGTAGCGCGCGGTGGAGGCTAGATGAACAGGAGCCCGTGGAGGCTGGAGGAGGTCGACGGTAGCCCGTGGAGGCTGGAGGAGGTCGACGGTGGAGATGAACAGTATCCCGTGGAGTCCCGTTTTGCGGTACGCCACACCCCTCCCGATGAACAGGACCCCCGTTTCGACTGTAGGAGGTCCGTTTCGTCCATTTTGCGATACGCCACACCCCTCCCGATCAACAGGACCCCTGTTTCGACCGTAGGAGGTCCGTTTCGTCCGTTTTGCGGTACGCCACACCCCTCCCGATCAACAGGACCCCCGTTTCGACTGTAGGAGGTCCGTTTCTTCCGTTTTGCGGTACGCCAGACCCCTCCCGATCAACAGGACCCCGTTCCGAACGTAGGAGGTCCGTTTCCTCCGTTGTGCGGTACGCCAGGCCTTGTTTCCATCGCCTGTTCCGTCCAAGCCCTCCCGATGAACACGACCACGCGTTCCGTTCCGACCCAGCCGGTTGGCTCCCACGCGCTCCGTTGCCTCCCGATGAACACGACGCATTCCGTTGCCTCCCCATGAACACGACGCATTCCGTTGCCTCCCCATGAACACGGCAACAACGCTGTTTCTCCGTTCCGACCCAGCCATGTACACGAGCCCTGGCCGTACGTATGCGCGAGTAGGCGTTCGAGACCCCGCCCATATGTACACATACGTGGCCGTATTTTCTTTCTTGCACCCTGGCTGTTGTACGTACGTGTACATGCTACGTGCGCGCCTCTACTACGACACGTACGCGCCTCTACTACGACACGTGCGCGCCTCTACATCCACCAGTATATATGTACGTACACGTTCGCGACCAGAATGACAACGCTACGTACGCTTCGACCAGGTGGGTCCCGACTGTCAGGCACTTCCTTGCCTGCGAAGATGTAGCTGGTGGGTCCCAGCAGTCAGGGGGGAGAATCGTTTTTTTTTGCCCGGACACACTTCCTTGCGTGCGAAGATGTAGCTGGTGGGTCCCAGCAGTCAGGGGAAACGTTTTTTTCATGAAATACAGTGGCCCGTCCGGTGGGTCCCAGCTATCAGGTGGAGGAATCATTATTTTCCGTGTAATAAGGAGGCACTTCCTTGCTGCGGCCGTGGACCCAGCTGTCAGCCTCTCCACGTACAGTGCACGTCCGATGGAAGTCGTTCCTTGACTACATTGACCACGCCGCGCCGAGAGCACCAGGGCGGTGGACGACGGCGAGGCCTAGGAAGGGGATGACGGGGAGCCGAGGAAGACGCGGCAGTGGAAGCCCGCGCGGAGAGGAGTACGAGGGTTCACTGGTTCGACTGCGGTGTGAGGCTGCCGTCGCCGCAGGGCCTGGCCAGCGGTGGGAATAGTAGGGGGCGGTGAGGCCTTCGCGGCAGCACAGCCGGCCACGGGAGGCAGGAGTATGCGGCACGACTGGCGCTGCTTTGGGCGGCTGGAGCAAGAAGACCAGAGGTTGAAGAAGCACTACGGCTGTTGGATGGACATCGTACGGTCACTGGAGCTAGAATCGTTCATATTGACTAAAGTTGACAGAGGCCCCCATCCCAGTCAACTTAGTAGGCCCACGAGTCAGCCTCCCACCATGGTGGGTCCCAGCTAGCAGGGGGAGTATTCATTTTTTTGTGCGTAATAAGGAGGCACTTCCGGTGGGTCCGAGCTGACAGTGGGGGGAACGTTTTTTCACGAAATACGCTGGCCCGTCCGATGGGTCCCAGCAGTCAGGGGGAAATGTTTTTTCGCGAAATAAGGTGGCCCATCCGGTGGGTCCCTGCTGTCAGGTGGAGGAATAATTATTTTGCGCGTAATAAGGAGGCACTTACTTGCGGCCGCCTGGACCCAGCTGTCAGCCTCTCCACGTACAGTACTCTTTCGATGGAAGTCGGTCGTTAACCATGTTGCGCCGAGAGCACCAGGGCGGTGGTCTGGACGACGGCGAGGCCTAGGAAGGGGACGACGCAGAGCCGGGGAAGACGCAGCAGTGGAAGCCTGCGCGAAGAGGAGTACGAGGGTTCACTGGTTCGGCTGCGGTGTGAGGCTGCCGTCGCCGCAGAATAACAGGGGGTGTGGGTGAGTAGAGGGATGGCCTGGCCAGCGGTGGGAGTAGTACGGGGCGGTGAGGCCTCCGCGGCATCACAGCCGGCCACGGGAGGCAGGAGCACGCGACACGACCGACGCTGCTTTGGGCGGCTGGAGCAAGAAGACCAGAGGTTGAAGAAGCACTACGGCCGTTGGATGGACATCGTACGATCACTGCAGCTAGAATCGTTTATATTGACTAAGTTGACAAAGCCCTTGGTACGCGTCAACTTAGTAGGCCCACAGCTCGGATTTGGCAGAGAACATATAGCCCATTTGCGGTTTGTAAGAATGTACAGCCCATTTTTTAATTCTAATGAAATTTACTACATCCCATTTACAGTTTGTTAAAAGTACAGCCCAACTTCTAGCTAGGACAATGATTAATAATTTCAAACAACCGCTCAGAACAGAATTCAAAAAAAATTCCCACATTTTGATGGGATCCGAAATATTTTTATCTGAAATTTCTAGTCAGGTTAAATATAATTTCAAAATAAAGTTGTATTACGTTAAAATCCAACGAAATATTGCGCGCGCAACAAGTAATGAAATTAAAATTTTCAAATTCCAAAAATAATATATTTTTCAAACTAATTACGTGTTTGGTGCATAGTAACTGTCCAGTTATTATAATTACATCCCATTTATTATTTCTTAAAGTCCATTTTCTTGTTAAGCCTAATGCATACCTCCTAGGAAAGTTTGCAGCCCAGCGGGACGGAGAATAACAAGTTGACCCGGATATTGTGTACAACTGTCGGCCCAGTTGCATTGCTGATGTTGAAAAAAAGTCATGTGTAGAACAGTACAACCTAACATGGTTACTCAGCCCACATTCAGCGACGCCGGAAAGGCCCAAACAAGGCTTCTATACAACTTTTTGAAGTCACTGAGCTCAATTAATAACTTAAGAAAAAAGTTAGATTACAGTTGAACCTAATTAAAAGCTGTCACGAGCAAATAAATAATTCAACGGGTCCCACTTGTGCGTGTGCGCGTGTGTGTGTGCGTGTGTGTGTGTGTGTGTGAGAGAGAGAGAGAGAGAGAGAGAGAGAGCGAGAGAGATAGAGACCCATCGGTCGATGCTCGTAAATACATCTTTCAGCCATATGCATTGCTGATGCTCAGTAAAAACTTATATAGTTGACACAATCATATAGAACATCATAGCACACTGAATGATGAGGACATGACTACCTTGGATACGACCAAAAATATTGCATACATGCATATTTGTCAGGTGATTTCTAGTGCAAACTATTCAATAATCTATTTATGTTATCCAGAACAAAAATACTTCACACACTTTTGTGTTTTGTCTAATTGCAGGTGGATGGGACATTTGTACAATCCACATATGAAGATAAGGCAAAAGGAGAAGTTTAGGTTCTGTTCAAAAAGTCCTCTCACGTCACTTTTGGGCCAAGAGAAGATAGAGTCCAAGTCTCTCACGTTCTGGATTCAGATTCGGACTGCACAGACATACCTGACTCAAAACGCCAACAACTTTTTCATACGGACTCTGAATTGGGTGATTCTTTTTTTGTTGGAAACTAGATTTCGTGCTCTTTCCAACCCAATTGGATTCACCTTTAAATTCGTCCGGAGCATTGAGTTATGGTCGAAACAATCTGACGTTGCACCAGAATCCGAGTCAAACAACAAGTCCAAAGGTGTTGCATCACCTCCACTTGGGCCCATGAGCCTTGTACGACCTAGGGTTGGTTTTAGGCTGCCTTGGGACGTCCTCCCACCTCCTTGGCCGCCACCCCTTGTTCCTATATAAGTAGATCCATCTAGTAGCTTTTTCCTTGGAATTTGTTTAGTTAAAAGTTAGCCATTGCAACTTCGTGTACTTTGTTTGTGTCCAACGACCAGACCAAGACCGCTTACGGATTCCCACCACTATCAATACTTCATATATATTCGCAATATTCAGATTGCATTATCATATTCTTGCTCGTTCTTCGATTGCTTGCAGGAATAGACCTTCGTGGTCAGGCTGATCGTGCTTCCGGCATCGTCAGTAACCTCAGGAGATTGGTTTAGCGATTGCTAAGGCGCAACGTCGTGCACGTTTGTAGTCGGATCGTCAAAGTCGTCTCCACCAAATCGATAGTTATCATCTCATCGAAAGATCGGGACACCCTCGCCTCTATCAAGTGGTATCAGTTTTCAGGTTGCTCGGTGAGAATTTCCAGTTTCCCCTAGATTAGATTTATTTTCTTACCTATTGTCCAAGAAAAAGCCACAAAAAAGTTAGATCTATTCATCCTTTTGTCCAAGCCAGTCTGAGCCTTTGCAATTTTCTATTCATTGTTTGCATTATTGAAATATCGGTTGCATCGTCGTGTCGAGTTGCTGGTCTTAAGGTCTAGTTCGTTTAGAGTTTCGAGTTCTGTTCACATTAGTCACGTCGCCGCTGCATCGTTATCCCTTCTGCTGTCCACCACACCATCCATCAAATTCCACCATGTGCTACCCATACTTCATTGTCACAATCATAGTTGAGGTCGTTCACATCTTCGCTTGATCCAATCTGCATCTTATCTAGTTTGTCTTGGAAAGAGGGAGAGAAAAAAAAAGACAGAGAAAAAAAAGAGAGAAAAGAAAAGAAAAAGAAGTCAGAAAAAAAAGAGAAAGAAAAAAAAGTGTGAGGAAAAAAAAGAGAGAAGAAAAAAAACAAAATTCGGATCTATCTAGACTCAATCTCGTAGTTGAATTCGGATTGGAATCTGTTTTGTGCACTGTTTAGTAAAACATGCATACCTTCCTCATACGAAGTCCGTTTTGACTCCGCGAGTACTCAAATGAAAGCTAGCGACGAGCCGCATCTAAATAGTTGCAGAGACTAGTTCAATATTTGACACCTCAAAATCGTCTTCTAAATAGGTCTTTTTGCCCTCCGAAGTTCGCGGACACAGCTTATTCCAGTTTTTCAAGCCAGTTTCAGAATTCTTTCACTCCTCATATCAACTCGGAATTGAGTGATTCTTTTTGCATTGGAAAGCTTGAGTTAGTAGCATTCTTTGAAAAAAATTATCAGAAAATTGGCACAAACTTTTCAAGAGGAAAGTTGGTGAGAGTTGTTGTATATCCTGCTTGGCAGTTGTTTTTCATCATTATCTTTACTGCCGTTGTGATCTTCACTTATATCTTGCTGTCCAGAGCTACTTAGTATCCTTCATTGATGCTAGTTGTGCTACGTTGTGACCTCATTAGTGTTCTAGGCTCGCGTCTCTAGTCCGGTCTAGCCTAGGACCAGCACAGTACCGTCGTTGAGCGTTTATTCAACATTGCATCTCTGAATTGATTATTGCTAATATTTTGCTACCATATATAGCCAACCCAGCTCCACATATTTCTACACCGTGTATACGTACGTTCCCCTGGCAATCGCTTTACTCAATCTTTGGAGTTATTTGACACCGCTGGTTGCCTGTCACCACCTGCTGCTTGGTAAGAACTTGTAAGATATTGATATTTGCTTTACTGTGAGCGCTTTACCACCACATCCTAGTAGTTCATAGGAACATTATTCTTGAATTTTGTTTCTTGTTTCTACTAATCATGACAGGATCTAGAGTCAATTCATGGGGTTTGTCGATCGTGGGAGATGTGCCATCACCTATGCAAATACCACAACCGTCACGAGAGGTGCACAAACATCCAAATGCACATGATCAGGTTAATGTTTCTATACCACCATTTAATGGCCGTTTTAGACCTGCTTTATATATTGAATGGGAGTTTGACCTAAATAATATATTTGCTTCCAATAATTTTGATGTACGTAAAAAAGTTAAGGTTGCGGTTGGTTCTTTCACTGGTTATGCTGTAGTTTGGTGGAGTGAATATTGTCGGTTACACCCTAATGATATACCTACTACTTGGGATGATTTGAAACTTGCCATGCGACATACATTCGTTCCCGCTTATTATACTCGCGACATGATTACAAAGTTGCAACATTTAAAACAAGGTAGTGACACCGTAACGAAATATTATGATACTTTACAAACTACCTTGCTGCATTCCTCTTTAGAAGAAAGTGAAGAAGATTTTATGGATAGATTTTGGGGAGGATTAAATCGTGACATTCAGGAGATACTAATACATGAAGAGTGTTATCCTATGGACCATTTGTTTCATCTTGCTTGCAAAGCTGAACAGGAAATAAAACGACGTGTTGCGCACAAGGAGAACAAGCGCGAGATGCACATTCCAAGAGTTGATATGGTTGTCCTTTCAACTACTAAGCATACTATGACGACCACATCCGTTGTTGTGAGGACTACATCACCTCCACCATGTGACACATCATCACCGAGAGTGCCTACCTCATCTGAGTTGATCATAAGAGGTAATGACAAAGGTACTAATCTTCCACTTCCACATGAGTATGATGAATGTCTTGTCAATTTAAGTGCACCATGCGGTGAGCTACCCACTACTTTGATCACACCAGCTACCTTAGAGGACTATGTTGATGATTTGACTTTGCCATGTGATCAAACAATTTTGAGTGAGCCCATTGAATTAACTATCGATGCAAAAGAATCAAGTGAATCAAGGAATAAATCAGATTTGGATCAAATATGTTTGAAAATAATTGTGCCAATGTTTAATCATTTTGATATGACCTCTAATCTTGGTGATGGTTCATCAATGTTGGGATGGTTTAATGATGAATATTGTCCATCTTTTCATATGAATAAGAGCTTCACTTATATGTGCAAACTGAGTTGCAATACTTTCATGCCTTCTACTTCTTGTGATAATATTTTGGCTTTATATTTTATTAACTATGAAAGTTACTCATGTATACATGTGTCATATGTGCAAAATCCACGGGAAGTAAAAATGGATGACATATACATATACAACATGTACACCTTGTCTCTTTTGTTAGCCACATTTCAGATTAAGCAACGCCGAGGACGGCTTTGTTTTCACGAAGGGGAGGATGATGAGGACATGACTACCTTGGATACGACCAAAAATATTGCATACATGCATATTTGTCAGGTGATTTCTAGTGCAAACTATTCAATAATCTATTTATGTTATCCAGAACAAAAATACTTCACACACTTTTGTGTTTTGTCTAATTGCAGGTGGATGGGACATTTGTACAATCCACATATGAAGATAAGGCAAAAGGAGAAGTTTAGGTTCTGTTCAAAAAGTCCTCTCACGTCACTTTTGGGCCAAGAGAAGATAGAGTCCAAGTCTCTCACGTTCTGGATTCAGATTCGGACTGCACAGACATACCTGACTCAAAACGCCAACAACTTTTTCATACGGACTCTGAATTGGGTGATTCTTTTTTTGTTGGAAACTAGATTTCGTGCTCTTTCCAACCCAATTGGATTCACCTTTAAATTCGTCCGGAGCATTGAGTTATGGTCGAAACAATCTGACGTTGCACCAGAATCCGAGTCAAACAACAAGTCCAAAGGTGTTGCATCACCTCCACTTGGGCCCATGAGCCTTGTACGACCTAGGGTTGGTTTTAGGCTGCCTTGGGACGTCCTCCCACCTCCTTGGCCGCCACCCCTTGTTCCTATATAAGTAGATCCATCTAGTAGCTTTTTCCTTGGAATTTGTTTAGTTAAAAGTTAGCCATTGCAACTTCGTGTACTTTGTTTGTGTCCAACGACCAGACCAAGACCGCTTACGGATTCCCACCACTATCAATACTTCATATATATTCGCAATATTCAGATTGCATTATCATATTCTTGCTTGTTCTTCGATTGCTTGCAGGAATAGACCTTCGTGGTCAGGCTGATCGTGCTTCCGGCATCGTCAGTAACCTCAGGAGATTGGTTTAGCGATTGCTAAGGCGCAACGTCGTGCACGTTTGTAGTCGGATCGTCAAAGTCGTCTCCACCAAATCGATAGTTATCATCTCATCGAAAGATCGGGACACCCTCGCCTCTATCACTGAACTTGCATACAAAAATTTCACGCAGGCGGCACAATCAGGATGGAAGCAGTGGATCGCATGGGAAGGGCTATGTTGAAAGCAACGAAGTCGTACATAACGGTTATCGTCTTTATCAATGACGGGGAAATATCTTGAATTTGTGCAAAGAAAACAGACAGACAACACAATAAGTTCTGCTAGCACATTAAGTTGACGTACATCCCTTTCTAAAAAAAGTTCAGGTACAAAATTAGAACATGTCACAATCAAATGTACTGGCATATCAGTGCTTCACACCCATAGCTCGGATTTAACTAGTATCTGACAAGATTCAGTTGTTACCTCAAATTAGAGCACATCCAGGCAGCCAGCCCTGCCTCTTGCCCAAAGAAGCAGTGGCCTCCGCCGCGCGATGGAGTAGGCCCTGTGCCATCCATCGTTCCGAGCAACACGGGGAAAGTCTGACGTTGACTCCTGTAATGGACGTTGTCGACGGACCCTGGCACCAGCGGCGGCGGCAGGACTTCGATTGATGGATTGACCACTTCTTTGACATGCACGAACACTCGATACAGGTACATCCCTAACGTGGTCCGCGGCGGCCTTGGTGGCGACGAATAGTACAACCCCGCACCGGTATCTCAACACCAATCACCTTCGGTATGGTGGACGACTTCTTCATCCATCCCATAACCATCAGAGCCCAGCTGTCTGGAGGAACAAACATACTTACGAGCTCACCTCCAAGGTCGTTGATAAGCTCGTTCATGGACTCGCTGTTCCAAGCACGTCGAGTCATGCCGTGGAAGGTAAGCTTTGTTAAAAACTCAAGCTCAGAGGGCAGCGAGCCCCATCCTGGGTGCCACCGATCAAAGCTCACCAGCGCGCCATCGCAGAACAAACGTCGGGAGGATTCAAACACACGACTGCAGTCGAAAGTTTCCCGGAACCTGACGAAGAAATCAGCCGGTGGCGGACAGACTTCGACGAGCAAGTCTGATGAGGACATCAATACCATTGTTACACCCACAACCCCTGCTGCTATACATACTGGACCAATTACTAGAGCTCGCGCACGCCAATTAAATTACCAGGTACTTTTGTTTCTTGGTAATGATTCTAATGTTCATGAGAATATGATGCTGCCTAAATTGGATACATTTGTTTTGCTTACAAATGAAGGGCCTAGCTTTGAGAAGGATGAACATTGGAGCAAGAACAAGCATGGAGATGATGGCATGCGCATGGGGAACAAGAACGGAGTTACAAGTGATGATTTCAGGACGTTGAAGCCACCATAATGCGTGCATGAAGCCTTGGACGAAATATACAAGATGCTACTTCATAACTTTCGTCCAGAGGCTATTCTAGGTGCTGCGTCACCTTATTATTGGGTCAGGCCCATGTAATTTCGAAATACTTGAGTATAGGCTATTTTCAGAGTCCGTATGTGTGGGGAAACAAGAGATAGGGTTGGTTTCGGACCCCTTCCCCAAGGGCCACGAAATTCCCCCCTCTTCCTCCATATATACAGCCCTTAGGGCGTCGTTTAGACTTTGGGGGTTTTGTTTAGATTAAAAGTTCGCCATAGCTGCAACTTCGCGTCCTTCGTTTGTGTTCAACGACCACACAAAGGCGTCACAGAACCCCACCTTGATCAATAAAGCTTTCATCTTATATTCGCAATATCCAGATTGCAATCTCAGTTTCTTGCTTGTTCTTCGTTTGCTCGCAGGAAACAGACCCTCGTGGTCAGGTTGATCGTGCTCCGGCGTGGTCAATAACCTCTCGGAGTTGGTTTAGCGATTGCTAAGGCGCGACGTCATCGCACGTTCGTAGTCGGATCGTCAAAGTCGACTTCCACCAAAGCGATATCCATCATCTCATCGAAAGACGGGACACCTTTGCCTCTATCAAGTGGTATCAGATTTTCAGGTTGCTCGGTGAGATTTTACAGTTTTCATAGTTTAGATCGAGTCTGTTCTTCGTACCTACAGTCCACGAAAAAGCCACAAAAAAAATTTAGGGTTAGTTCATCATATCCGAACCAATCTGAGCCTTTGCATAATCTTTTTAGGGTTTTTGCTTTGTTGAATTTGCGGTTGCATCGTCGTGTCAAGTTGCTGGTCTTGGAGTCTAGTCTTTTAGAGTTTCGAGTTTTGGTCATAAGTTGTCACGCCGCCGCCGCACCATCATCATCGCCTTGCCATCTACCACCATTGCTTATCCGCCACCGCTTTGAATCCGTATCCATATAGCACCACCAATCCGTATCCATATACCACCACCGATCCGTATCCATATACCACCACCGCTACCATATACCACCACCGCTGCCATATCCTACCACCATATATCCACAACCAATCCGAGTTCTTTTCATATTCGGTTTGTTTTAGAGGTCCATCTATTTTCCGTTTCGTGTTTCCTTGCCTGAGTAGGTCTCGGAAGAAAAAAAAAGAGTCTGGAGACCCCCGGGCAGTTTTTAGGCCAAAATTTCGGCGACCAAAAATATTTTTTCCCTATCCTATTTTTAGGTCCCAGGGAGTGTTTTGAGACACTCGCCATCATAGTGATTTTTTGTCGCACTTTTTCGTCGTCGCTGCCCTGATTTCCAAAAAAAATAGTCAAATTTTTTTTGTGCCTATCCTGTCAGTTTGACATGGGAAGAGTTTTGAGACACTCACCTTTCGCAAAAAAAAGAGCGCAAAAAAAGGGAGCGCAAAAAAAAAGAGAGCAAAAAAATAAAAATTCCAGAGTGTGCTTTTCCCTTGTTTACGTGCAGCGCCGTGATTTTGTTAGTGTTCTAGGCTCGCGTCTCTAGCACGGTCTAGCCTAGGACCAGCACAGTACTGTCGTTGAGCGTTTATTCAACTTTGCATCTCTGAATTGATTATTGCTGACCATTTTTGCTACCATATTATAAGCCTTCCCAGCTCCACATACATCTACATCGTGCGTTTGACTCTCCCTGGTAATCGCTCTATCCAAGCTTTGAGAGTTTTGACTACAACGGTTGCCGATCACCACCTGCTGCTGGGTAAGAACTGGTAAGAATTTGAGATTCGCTTGAAGGATTTGTGACACACCACCATCACCACCACTTCCTAGTAGTCTGTAGGATCATATTCTTTTGTGTTTCTATTGCTGCTAACCATGGCAGGATCACAAGCCGATGAGATTGATTGGGAGAACATGACGAACAAGGAGTTGCATGATAAATTTCAGCAAATGATGAGTGGCCAGGTGGGAGATGTGCTAAACAGATTTGAAGAGGCTATGGAGAAGATAGATGCCGTGGAGAAGTCGTTCGAGACAAAGCTAGATAACAAGTTTACTGAATTACTCAAGCGTCTTCCCCAACCACCACCGGCTGCATATGTCGCACCTCTACAACAACAACAACCACATCTCCAACGCCGCCTTCCAAATCAAGTGGGACGAGCACAGCGTGTTCCAATCGAGACTGGTCAAAATTCGGGTGCCGCTACACCTACTATTGATGCTTCTTTGGCTCCTGCTACTGCGGCGACTGAGGAGGATGACGATTATGAGGATGAGGTTGATCAAAATCAGAACTACGTGCAGCCACCAGCACCACCACCAGCAGGTCGACCTCAGGTATATATTCGCAACGGTAGGCCGGCACCACCACCTCAGGTACGAGATCATGACCTTCTCCCTAAACTGAAATTGAATATTCCACCATTTGAGGGTAGAAATGTTCCTGATATATATCTTACTTGGGAGTTAGAAACTGAACAACGATTTACATGTTTACAATATCCTGAGGAGAGACGTGTTCCTGCTGTTGTTTGTGCTTTCACTAGCTTTGCATGTGTTTGGTGGTCTGAACATTGTAGATTATATCCTGTTCCAGCTACTTGGGCTGCTTTGAAAACTGCTATGCGTACTCGTTGGGTCCCACCATATTATCAACGTGAATTACTTCAAAAATTGCAGCGCTTAAGACAAGGGAAACATTCTGTAGAAGAATATTATCAGGAATTACAAACTGGCATGATTAGATGTGGTATTGTTGAGGAGAATGAAGCTATGCTTGCATGTTTTATGGGTGGATTAAATAAAGAGATTCAGACCATTCTAGAGTATCATGATTATAATAATATCACTCGTTTATTCCATCTTGCTTGTAAAGCTGAACGTGAAGTGCAGGATCGACAGGCATTGGCGCGAACTAACTTTTCTGCAGGTCGACCTTCATCATGGACACCACGTGCATCCTCTACTTCCACTTCACCATCACCTCCATCAGGTGCCACCTCCAGCCGTGATACAAGAAAGCAGGCACAACCACCACTCTCTGCCAAGAGCACACCTGCCGGGCCTGCGCAGAGTTCTTCTTCTTCCATGGCGTCAACAGGGCACACAAGTGATATTATTTGTCGTCGTTGTAAGGGAAGAGGACATTATGCGAGAGAATGCAAATCTCAGCGTGTGATGATTGCTACTGAGGATGGTGGGTATGAGTCCGCTAGTGACTATGATGAGGAGACTTTGGCTCTTATTACACGTGAAGAACATGGTGGAGATGATTCTGAAAATGAGACGCAATACATGGCTCCTGAAGACGCTGACAGGTATGAATGTTTAGTTGCTCAACGTGTTTTGAGTGTGCAGGTCACACAAGCAGAGCAAAATCAGAGGCATAATTTGTTCCATACAAAGGGAGTTGTGAAGGAACGTTCTGTTCGCGTCATCATAGATGGAGGGAGCTGTAACAACTTGGCTAGCATGGAGATGGTGGAGAAACTATCTCTCACCACAAGACCACATCCACATCCTTACTACATCCAATGGTTCAACAACAGCGGCAAGTTTAAGGTAACACGTACTGTTCGTGTGCATTTTAGTATCTCTACATATGCTGATTATGTTGATTGTGATGTGGTACCCATGCAAGCATGTTCCTTATTACTTGGTAGACCATGGGAATTTGATAAAAATTCTGAGAAACAATCAGTATACTCTTGTTCATAAGGATAAAAATATTACTTTGCTTCCTATGACTCCTGATTCCATTTTGAAAGATGACATTAATAGAGCTAATAAAGCAAAACAGGAGAAAAATAAGAGTGAAAATCAGATTGTGGCAAAAGAATTTGAGCATCAAATGAAACCTAATAATAAACCATCTAGTGTTGTTTCTAAAATTAAATTGAAAAGTGCATGTTTACTTGCCACAAAATCTGATATTGATGAGCTAGATTTCAGCAAATCTGTTTGCTATGCTTTCGTGTGCAAAGAGGCATTATTTTCATTCGAGGACGTGCCTTCCTCTTTGCCCCCTGCTGTCACTAACATTTTGCAGGAGTTCGCTGACGTCTTCCCACAAGACGTGCCACCGGGATTACCACCTATTCGAGGGATTGAGCATCAAATTGATTTAATTCCCGGTGCATCGCTACGCAACCGTGCACCATACCGTACCAATCCAGAGGAGACGAAGGAGATCAAGCGTCAAGTACAGGAGCTGCTCGACAAAGGTTATATACGCGAATCTCTTAGTCCTTGTGTTGTTCCTATTATACTAGTGCCTAAAAAGGATGGTACGTCGCGTATCTGTGTTGATTGTAGAGGCATTAATAATATTACTAATCGTTATCGTCATCCTATTCCTAGGCTAGATGATATGCTTGATGAATTGAGTGGCTCTACAATATTCTCCAAAGTTGTTTTGCGTAGTGGATACCATCAAATTCGTATGAAACTGGGAGATGAATGGAAAACTGCATTTAAAACTAAGTTTGGTTTATATGAGTGGTTAGTCATGCCTTTTGGGTTAACTAATGCACCTAGTACTTTCATGAGACTAATGAACGAAGTTTTACATGGTTTCGTTGGACGATTTGTGGTAGTCTATTTTGATGATATACTGATTTATAGCAAATCTTTGGAAGAACATTTGGAACATTTACGTGCTGTTTTTATTGCTCTACGTGATGCACGTTTGTTTGGTAACCTTGGGAAGTGCACCTTTTGCACCGACCGAGTATCTTTTCTTGGCTATGTTGTTACTCCACAGGGAATTGAAGTTGATAAAGCCAAGATTGAAGCTATTGAGAGTTGGCCGCAGCCCAAAACGGTCACACAAGTGCGGAGTTTTCTTGGACTCGCTGGTTTCTATAGGCGTTTTGTGAGATATTTAGCACCATTGCTGCACCTCTCAACGAGCTTACAAAGAAGGATGTGCCTTTTGTTTGGGGTACCGCACAGGAAGAAACCTTCACGGTATTGAAAGATAAGTTGACACATGCTCCTTTACTCCAACTTCCTGATTTTAATAAGACTTTTGAGCTTGAATGTGATGCTAGTGGAATTGGATTAGGAGGTGTGTTATTACAAGATGGTAAACCTGTTGCATACTTTTCTGAAAAATTGAGTGGGCCTCGTCTGAATTATTCTACTTATGATAAAGAACTATATGCTCTTGTTCGGACTTTAGAAACATGGCAACATTATTTATGGCCCAAAGAATTTGTTATACATTCTGATCATGAATCGTTGAAACATATTAAAAGTCAAGCTAAACTGAATCATAGACATGCTAAATGGGTTGAATTCATTGAAACTTTCCCTTATGTCATTAAACACAAGAAGGGTAAAGAAAATGTTATTGCTGATGCATTGTCTCGTCGCTATACTATGCTTTCACAACTTGACTTAAAAATATTTGGTTTGGAGACCATCAAAGATCAATATGTGCATGATGCTGATTTTAAAGATGTTTTGCAGAATTGTAAAGAAGGAAGAACCTGGAACAAGTTTGTCGTTAATGATGGATTTGTGTTCCGTGCTAACAAGGTATGCATTCCAGCTAGCTCTCTTCGTCTTTTGTTGTTGCAGGAGGCGCATGGAGGAGGATTAATGGGACACTTTGGCGTGAAGAAGACGGAGGACATACTTGCTACACATTTCTTTTGGCCAAAGATGAGACGGGATGTTGATCGTTTTGTTGCTCGCTGCACTACATGTCAAAAAGCTAAGTCACGACTCAATCCTCATGGTTTATATATGCCTTTGCCTGTACCTAGTGTTCCTTGGGAGGATATATCTATGGACTTTGTTTTAGGTTTACCTCGAACAAAGAAGGGGAGGGATAGCATATTTGTTGTCGTGGATAGATTCTCAAAAAATGGCACACTTTATACCATGTCATAAAAGCGATGATGCTGTTAATGTTGCTGATTTGTTCTTCCGTGAAATTATTCGTTTGCATGGTGTGCCAAATACTATTGTTTCAGATCGTGATACTAAATTTCTTAGCCACTTTTGGAGATGTTTATGGGCTAAGTTGGGGACTAAACTGCTTTTTAGTACTACTTGTCATCCCCAAACTGATGGAAAACTGAAGTAGTCAATAGAACATTGTCTACTATGCTTAGGGCTGTTTTGAAGAATAATAAGAAAATGTGGGAGAATGCTTGCCTCATATTGAGTTTGCTTATAATCGTTCATTGCATTCTACTACTAAGATGTGCCCTTTTGAAATTGTGTATGGTTTCCTACCTCGTGCACCTATTGATTTGTTGCCTCTTCCATCTTCGGAGAAGGTTAATTTTGATGCTAAACAACGTGCTGAATTGATCTTAAAAATGCATGAGTTAACTAAGGAAAACATTGAGCGTATGAATGCTAAATATAAACTTGCTGGAGATAAGGGTAGAAAGCATGTTGTGTTTGCACCTGGAGATCTTGTTTGGTTACATTTGCGTAAGGATAGATCTCCTGATTTGCGCAAATCAAAGCTAATGCCACGTGCTGATGGTCCTTTTAAGGTGTTAGAGAAAATAAATGATAATGCATATAAACTTGAGCTGCCTGCAGAATTTGGGGTTAGTCCCACTTTTAACATTGCAGATTTGAAGCCTTATTTGGGTGAGGGAGATGAGCTTCCGTCGAGGACGACTTCATTTCAAGAAGGGGAGGATGATGAGGACATCAATACCATTGTTACACCCACAACCCCTGCTGCTATACATACTGGACCAATTACTAGAGCTCGCGCACGCCAATTAAATTACCAGGTACTTTTGTTTCTTGGTAATGATTCTAATGTTCATGAGAACATGATGCTGCCTAAATTGGATACATTTGTTTTGCTTACAAATGAAGGGTCTAGCTTTGAGAAGGATGAACATTGGAGCAAGAACAAGCATGGAGATGATGGCATGCGCACGGGGGACAAGAACGGAGTTACAAGTGATGATTTCAGGACGTTGAAGCCACCATAATGCGTGCATGAGGCCTTGGACGAAATATACAAGATGCTACTTCATAACTTTCGTCCAGAGGCTATTCTAGGTGCTGCGTCACCTTATTATTGGGCCAGGCCCATGTAATTTCGAAATACTTGAGTATAGGCTATTTTTAGAGTCCGTATGTGTGGGGAAACAAGAGATAGGGTTGGTTTCGGACCCCTTCCCCAAGGGCCACGAAATTCCCCCATCGTCCTCCATATATACAGCCCTTAGGGCGTCGTTTAGACTTTGGGTTTTGTTTAGATTAAAAGTTCGCCATAGCTGCAACTTCGCGTACTTCGTTTGTGTTCAACGACCAGACAAAGGCGTCACAGAACCCCACCTTGATCAATAAAGCTTTCATCTTATATTCGCAATATCCAGATTGCAATCTCAGTTTCTTGCTTGTTCTTCGTTTGCTCGCAGGAAACAAACCCTTGTGGTCAGGTTGATCGTGCTCCGGCGTGGTCAATAACCTCTTGGAGTTGGTTTAGCGATTGCTAAGGCGCGACGTCCTCGCACGTTCGTAGTCGGATCGTCAAAGTCGACTTCCATCAAAGCGATATCCATCATCTCATCGAAAGACGGGACACCTTTGCCTCTAGCAAAGATGTGCCCTTTTGAAATTGTGTATGGTTTCCAACCTCGTGCACCTATTGATTTGTTGCCTCTTCCATCTTCGGAGAAGGTTAATTTTGATGCTAAACAACGTGCTGAATTGATCTTAAAAATGCATGAGTAAACTAAGGAAAACATTGAGCGTATGAATGCTAAATATAAACTTGCTGGAGCTAAGGGTAGAAAACATGTTGTGTTTGCACCTGGAGATCTTGTTTGGTTACATTTGCGTAAGGATAGATTTCCTGATTTGCGCAAATCAAAGCTAATGCCACGTGTTGATGGTCCTTTTAAGATCTTAGAGAAAATAAATGATAATGCATATAAACTTGAGCTGCCTGCAGATTATGGGGTTAGTCCCACTTTTAACGTTGCAGATTTGAAGCCTTATTTGGGTGAGGGAGATGAGCTTCCGTCGAGGACGACTTCATTTCAAGAAGGGGAGGATGATGAGGACATCAATACCATTGTTACACCCACAGCCCCTGCTGCTATACATACTGGACCAATTACTAGAGCTCGCGCACGCCAATTAAATTACCAGGTACTTTCGTTTCTTGGTAATGATTCTAATGTTCATGAGAATATGATGCTGCCTAAATTGGATACATTTGTTTTGCTTACAAATGAAGGGCCTAGCTTTGAGAAGGATGAACATTGGAGCAAGAACAAGCATGGAGATGATGGCATGCGCATGGGGGACAAGAACGGAGTTACATGTGATGATTTCAGGACGTTGAAGCCACCATAATGCGTGCATGAAGCCTTGGACGAAATATACAAGATGCTACTTCATAACTTTCGTCCAGAGGCTATTCTAGGTGCTGCGTCACCTTATTATTGGGCCAGGCCCATGTAATTTCGAAATACTTGAGTATAGGCTATTTTTAGAGTCCGTATGTGTGGGGAAACAAGAGATAGGGTTGGTTTCGGACCCTTCCCCAAGGGCCACGAAATTCCCCCCTCTTCCTCCATATATACAGCCCTTAGGGCGTCGTTTAGACTTTGGGTTTTGTTTAGATTAAAAGTTCGCCATAGCTGCAACTTCGCGTACTTCGTTTGTGTTCAACGACCAGACAAAGGCGTCACAGAACCCCACCTTGATCAATAAAGCTTTCATCTTATATTCGCATTATCCAGATTGCAATCTCAGTTTCTTGCTTGTTCTTCGTTTGCTCGCAGGAAACAGACCCTCGTGGTCAGGTCGATCGTGCTCCGGCGTGGTCAATAACCTCTCGGAGTTGGTTTAGCGATTTCTAAGGCGCGACGTCATCGCACGTTCGTAGTCGGATCGTCAAAGTCGACTTCCACCAAAGCGATATCCATCATCTCATCGAAAGATGGGACACCTTTGCCCCTATCACCTGCTACTATACATACTGGACCAATTACTAGAGCTCGCGCACGCCAATTAAATTACCAGGTACTTTCGTTTCATTGTAATGATTCTAATGTTCATGAGAATATGATGCTGCCTAAATTGGATACATTTGTTTTGCTTACAAATGAAGGGCCTAGCTTTGAGAAGGATGAACATTGGAGCAAGAACAAGCATGGAGATGATGGCATGCGCATGGGGACAAGAACGGAGTTACAAGTGATGATTTCAGGACGTTGAAGCCACCATAATGCGTGCATGAAGCCTTGGACGAAATATACAAGATGCTACTTCATAACTTTCGTCCAGAGGCTATTCTAGGTGCTGCGTCACCTTATTATTGGGCCAGGCCCATGTAATTTCGAAATACTTGATTATAGGCTATTTTTAGAGTCCGTATGTGTGGGGAAACAAGAGATAGGGTTGGTTTCGGACCCCTTCCCCAAGGGCCACGAAATTCCCCCCTCTTCCTCCATATATACAGCCCTTAGGGCGTCGTTTAGACTTTGGGTTTTGTTTAGATTAAAAGTTCGCCATAGCTACAACTTCGCGTACTTCGTTTGTGTTCAACGACCAGACAAAGGCGTCACAGAACCCCACCTTGATCAATAAAGCTTTCATCTTATATTCGCAATATCCAGATTGCAATCTCAGTTTCTTGCTTGTTCTTCGTTTGCTCGCAGGAAACAGACCCTTGTGGTCAGGTTGATCGTGCTCCGGCGTGGTCAATAACCTCTTGGAGTTGGTTTAGCGATTGCTAAGGCGCGACGTCCTCCCACGTTCGTAGTCGGATCATCAAAGTCGACTTCCATCAAAGCGATATCCATCATCTCATCGAAAGACGGGACACCTTTGCCTCTAGCAAAGATGTGCCCTTTTGAAATTGTGTATGGTTTCCTACCTCGTGCACCTATTGATTTGTTGCCTCTTCCATCTTCGGAGAAGGTTAATTTTGATGCTAAACAACGTGCTGAATTGATCTTAAAAATGCATGAGTTAACT
The DNA here is from genome assembly GCF_002575655.3 of Aegilops tauschii subsp. strangulata. Classification (NCBI taxonomy): domain Eukaryota; kingdom Viridiplantae; phylum Streptophyta; class Magnoliopsida; order Poales; family Poaceae; genus Aegilops; species Aegilops tauschii. The sequence continues at coordinate 181,967,646 of NC_053035.3, read as the reverse complement.
AAGGAAAACATTGAGCGTATGAATGCTAAATATAAACTTGCTGGAGATAAGGGTAGAAAACATGTTGTGTTTGCACCTGGAGATCTTGTTTGGTTACATTTGCGTAAGGATAGATTTCCTGATTTGCGCAAATCAAAGCTAATGCCACGTGTTGATGGTCCTTTTAAGATGTTAGAGAAAATAAATGATAATGCATATAAACTTGAGCTGCCTGCAGATTTTGGGGTTAGTCCCACTTTTAACGTTGCAGATTTGAAGCCTTATTTGGGTGAGGGAGATGAGCTTCCGCCGAGGACGACTTCATTTCAAGAAGGGGAGGATGATGAGGACATCAATACCATTGTTACACCCACAGCCCCTGCTGCTATACATACTGGACCAATTACTAGAGCTCGCGCACGCCAATTAAATTACCAGGTACTTTCGTTTCTTGGTAATGATTCTAATGTTCATGAGAATATGATGCTGCCTAAATTGGATACATTTGTTTTGCTTACAAATGAAGGGCCTAGCTTTGAGAAGGATGAACATTGGAGCAAGAACAAGCATGGAGATGATGGCATGCGCATGGGGGACAAGAACAGAGTTACAAGTGATGATTTCAGGACGTTGAAGCCACCATAATGCGTGCATGAAGCCTTGGACGAAATATACAAGATGCTACTTCATAACTTTCGTCCAGAGGCTATTCTAGGTGCTGCGTCACCTTATTATTGGGCCAGGCCCATGTAATTTCGAAATACTTGAGTATAGGCTATTTTTAGAGTCCGTATGTGTGGGGAAACAAGAGATAGGGTTGGTTTCGGACCCTTCCCCAAGGGCCACGAAATTCCCCCCTCTTCCTCCATATATACAACCCTTAGGGCGTCGTTTAGACTTTGGGTTTTGTTTAGATTAAAAGTTCGCCATAGCTGCAACTTCGCGTACTTCGTTTGTGTTCAACGACCAGACAAAGGCGTCACAGAACCCCACCTTGATCAATAAAGCTTTCATCTTATATTCGCATTATCCAGATTGCAATCTCAGTTTCTTGCTTGTTCTTCGTTTGCTCGCAGGAAACAGACCCTCGTGGTCAGGTTGATCGTGCTCCGGCGTGGTCAATAACCTCTCGAAGTTGGTTTAGCGATTGCTAAGGCGCGACGTCATCGCACGTTCGTAGTCGGATCGTCAAAGTCGACTTCCACCAAAGCGATATCCATCATCTCATCGAAAGATGGGACACCTTTGCCCCTATCACCTACTGCTATACATACTGGACCAATTACTAGAGCTCGCGCACGCCAATTAAATTACCAGGTACTTTCGTTTCTTTGTAATGATTCTAATGTTCATGAGAATATGATGCTGCCTAAATTGGATACCTTTGTTTTGCTTACAAATGAAGGGCCTAGCTTTGAGAAGGATGAACATTGGAGCAAGAACAAGCATGGAGATGATGGCATGCGCATGGGGGACAAGAACGGAGTTACAAGTGATGATTTCAGGACGTTGAAGCCACCATAATGCGTGCATGAAGCCTTGGACGAAATATACAAGATGCTACTTCATAACTTTCGTCCAGAGGCTATTCTAGGTGCTGCGTCACCTTATTATTGGGCCAGGCCCATGTAATTTCGAAATACTTGAGTATAGGCTATTTTTAGAGTCCGTATGTGTGGGGAAACAAGAGATAGGGTTGGTTTCGGACCCCTTCCCCAAGGGCCACGAAATTCCCCCCTCTTCCTCCATATATACAGCCCTTAGGGCGTCGTTTAGACTTTGGGTTTTGTTTAGATTAAAAGTTCGCCATAGCTGCAACTTCGCGTACTTCGTTTGTGTTCAACGACCAGACAAAGGCGTCACAGAACCCGACCTTGATCAATAAATCTTTCATCTTATATTCGCTATATCCAGATTGCAATCTCAGTTTCTTCCTTGTTCTTCGTTTGCTCGCAGGAAACAGACCCTCGTGGTCAGGTTGATCGTGCTCCGGCGTGGTCAATAACCTCTCGGAGTTGGTTTAGCGATTGCTAAGGCGCGACGTCATCGCACATTCGTAGTCGGATCGTCAAAGTCGACTTCCACCAAAGCGATATCCATCATCTCATCGAAAGATGGGACACCTTTGCCCCTATCACCTGCTGCTATACATACTGGACCAATTACTAGAGCTCACGCACGCCAATTAAATTACCAGGTACTTTTGTTTCTTTGTAATGATTCTAATGTTCATGAGAATATGATGCTGCCTAAATTGGATACATTTGTTTTGCTTACAAATGAAGGGCCTAGCTTTGAGAAGGATGAACATTGGAGCAAGAACAAGCATGGAGATGATGGCATGCGCATGGGGGACAAGAACGGAGTTACAAGTGATGATTTCAGGACGTTGAAGCCACCATAATGCGTGCATGAAGCCTTGGACGAAATATACAAGATGCTACTTCATAACTTTCGTCCAGAGGCTATTCTAGGTGCTGCGTCACCTTATTATTGGGCCAGGCCCATGTAATTTCGAAATACTTGAGTATAGGCTATTTTTAGAGTCCGTATGTGTGGGGAAACAAGAGATAGGGTTGGTTTCGGATCCCTTCCCCAAGGGCCACGAAATTCCCCCCTCTTCCTCCACATATACAGCCCTTAGGGCGTCGTTTAGACTTTGGGTTTTGTTTAGATTAAAAGTTCGCCATAGCTGCAACTTCGCGTACTTCGTTTGTGTTCAACGACCAGACAAAGGCGTCACAGAACCCCACCTTGATCAATAAATCTTTCATCTTATATTCGCAATATCCAGATTGCAATCTCAGTTTCTTGCTTGTTCTTCGTTTGCTCGCAGGAAACAGACCCTCGTGGTCAGGTTGATCGTGCTCCGGCGTGGTCAATAACCTCTCGGAGTTGGTTTAGCGATTGCTAAGGCGCGACGTCATCGCACGTTCGTAGTCGGATCGTCAAAGTCGACTTCCACCAAAGCGATATCCATCATCTCATCGAAAGATGGGACACCTTTGCCCCTATCACCTGCTGCTATACATACTGGACCAATTACTAGAGCTCGCGCACGCCAATTAAATTACCAGGTACTTTCGTTTCTTTGTAATGATTCTAATGTTCATGAGAATATGATGCTGCCTAAATTGGATACATTTGTTTTGCTTACAAATGAAGGGCCTAGCTTTGAGAAGGATGAACATTGGAGCAAGAACAAGCATGGAGATGATGGCATGCGCATGGGGGACAAGAACGGAGTTACATGTGATGATTTCAGGACGTTGAAGCCACCATAATGCGTGCATGAAGCCTTGGACGAAATATACAAGATGCTACTTCATAACTTTCGTCCAGAGGCTATTCTAGGTGCTGCGTCACCTTATTATTGGGCCAGGCCCATGTAATTTCGAAATACTTGAGTATAGGCTATTTTTAGAGTCCGTATGTGTGGGGAAACAAGAGATAGGGTTGGTTTCGGACCCTTCCCCAAGGGCCACGAAATTCCCCCCTCTTCCTCCATATATACAGCCCTTAGGGCGTCGTTTAGACTTTGGGTTTTGTTTAGATTAAAAGTTCGCCATAGCTGCAACTTCGCGTACTTCGTTTGTGTTCAACGACCAGACAAAGGCGTCACAGAACCCCACCTTGATCAATAAAGCTTTCATCTTATATTCGCATTATCCAGATTGCAATCTCAGTTTCTTGCTTGTTCTTCGTTTGCTCGCAGGAAACAGACCCTCGTGGTCAGGTCGATCGTGCTCCGGCGTGGTCAATAACCTCTCGGAGTTGGTTTAGCGATTTCTAAGGCGCGACGTCATCGCACGTTCGTAGTCGGATCGTCAAAGTCGACTTCCACCAAAGCGATATCCATCATCTCATCGAAAGATGGGACACCTTTGCCCCTATCACCTGCTGCTATACATACTGGACCAATTACTAGAGCTCGCGCACGCCAATTAAATTACCAGGTACTTTCGTTTCATTGTAATGATTCTAATGTTCATGAGAATATGATGCTGCCTAAATTGGATACATTTGTTTTGCTTACAAATGAAGGGCCTAGCTTTGAGAAGGATGAACATTGGAGCAAGAACAAGCATGGAGATGATGGCATGCGCATGGGGACAAGAACGGAGTTACAAGTGATGATTTCAGGACGTTGAAGCCACCATAATGCGTGCATGAAGCCTTGGACGAAATATACAAGATGCTACTTCATAACTTTCGTCCAGAGGCTATTCTAGGTGCTGCGTCACCTTATTATTGGGCCAGGCCCATGTAATTTCGAAATACTTGATTATAGGCTATTTTTAGAGTCCGTATGTGTGGGGAAACAAGAGATAGGGTTGGTTTCGGACCCCTTCCCCAAGGGCCACGAAATTCCCCCCTCTTCCTCCATATATACAGCCCTTAGGGCGTCGTTTAGACTTTGGGTTTTGTTTAGATTAAAAGTTCGCCATAGCTACAACTTCGCGTACTTCGTTTGTGTTCAACGACCAGACAAAGGCGTCACAGAACCCCACCTTGATCAATAAAGCTTTCATCTTATATTCGCAATATCCAGATTGCAATCTCAGTTTCTTGCTTGTTCTTCGTTTGCTCGCAGGAAACAGACCCTTGTGGTCAGGTTGATCGTGCTCCGGCGTGGTCAATAACCTCTTGGAGTTGGTTTAGCGATTGCTAAGGCGCGACGTCCTCCCACGTTCGTAGTCGGATCATCAAAGTCGACTTCCATCAAAGCGATATCCATCATCTCATCGAAAGACGGGACACCTTTGCCTCTAGCAAAGATGTGCCCTTTTGAAATTGTGTATGGTTTCCTACCTCGTGCACCTATTGATTTGTTGCCTCTTCCATCTTCGGAGAAGGTTAATTTTGATGCTAAACAACGTGCTGAATTGATCTTAAAAATGCATGAGTTAACTAAGGAAAACATTGAGCGTATGAATGCTAAATATAAACTTGCTGGAGATAAGGGTAGAAAACATGTTGTGTTTGCACCTGGAGATCTTGTTTGGTTACATTTGCGTAAGGATAGATTTCCTGATTTGCGCAAATCAAAGCTAATGCCACGTGTTGATGGTCCTTTTAAGATGTTAGAGAAAATAAATGATAATGCATATAAACTTGAGCTGCCTGCAGATTTTGGGGTTAGTCCCACTTTTAACGTTGCAGATTTGAAGCCTTATTTGGGTGAGGGAGATGAGCTTCCGCCGAGGACGACTTCATTTCAAGAAGGGGAGGATGATGAGGACATCAATACCATTGTTACACCCACAGCCCCTGCTGCTATACATACTGGACCAATTACTAGAGCTCGCGCACGCCAATTAAATTACCAGGTACTTTCGTTTCTTGGTAATGATTCTAATGTTCATGAGAATATGATGCTGCCTAAATTGGATACATTTGTTTTGCTTACAAATGAAGGGCCTAGCTTTGAGAAGGATGAACATTGGAGCAAGAACAAGCATGGAGATGATGGCATGCGCATGGGGGACAAGAACAGAGTTACAAGTGATGATTTCAGGACGTTGAAGCCACCATAATACGTGCATGAAGCCTTGGACGAAATATACAAGATGCTACTTCATAACTTTCGTCCAGAGGCTATTCTAGGTGCTGCGTCACCTTATTATTGGGCCAGGCCCATGTAATTTCGAAATACTTGAGTATAGGCTATTTTTAGAGTCCGTATGTGTGGGGAAACAAGAGATAGGGTTGGTTTCGGACCCTTCCCCAAGGGCCACGAAATTCCCCCCTCTTCCTCCATATATACAACCCTTAGGGCGTCGTTTAGACTTTGGGTTTTGTTTAGATTAAAAGTTCGCCATAGCTGCAACTTCGCGTACTTCGTTTGTGTTCAACGACCAGACAAAGGCGTCACAGAACCCCACCTTGATCAATAAAGCTTTCATCTTATATTCGCATTATCCAGATTGCAATCTCAGTTTCTTGCTTGTTCTTCGTTTGCTCGCAGGAAACAGACCCTCGTGGTCAGGTTGATCGTGCTCCGGCGTGGTCAATAACCTCTCGAAGTTGGTTTAGCGATTGCTAAGGCGCGACGTCATCGCACGTTCGTAGTCGGATCGTCAAAGTCGACTTCCACCAAAGCGATATCCATCATCTCATCGAAAGATGGGACACCTTTGCCCCTATCACCTGCTGCTATACATACTGGACCAATTACTAGAGCTCGCGCACGCCAATTAAATTACCAGGTACTTTCGTTTCTTTGTAATGATTCTAATGTTCATGAGAATATGATGCTGCCTAAATTGGATACCTTTGTTTTGCTTACAAATGAAGGGCCTAGCTTTGAGAAGGATGAACATTGGAGCAAGAACAAGCATGGAGATGATGGCATGCGCATGGGGGACAAGAACGGAGTTACAAGTGATGATTTCAGGACGTTGAAGCCACCATAATGCGTGCATGAAGCCTTGGACGAAATATACAAGATGCTACTTCATAACTTTCGTCCAGAGGCTATTCTAGGTGCTGCGTCACCTTATTATTGGGCCAGGCCCATGTAATTTCGAAATACTTGAGTATAGGCTATTTTTAGAGTCCGTATGTGTGGGGAAACAAGAGATAGGGTTGGTTTCGGACCCCTTCCCCAAGGGCCACGAAATTCCCCCCTCTTCCTCCATATATACAGCCCTTAGGGCGTCGTTTAGACTTTGGGTTTTGTTTAGATTAAAAGTTCGCCATAGCTGCAACTTCGCGTACTTCGTTTGTGTTCAACGACCAGACAAAGGCGTCACAGAACCCGACCTTGATCAATAAATCTTTCATCTTATATTTGCTATATCCAGATTGCAATCTCAGTTTCTTCCTTGTTCTTCGTTTGCTCGCAGGAAACAGACCCTCGTGGTCAGGTTGATCGTGCTCCGGCGTGGTCAATAACCTCTCGGAGTTGGTTTAGCGATTGCTAAGGCGCGACGTCATCGCACATTCGTAGTCGGATCGTCAAAGTCGACTTCCACCAAAGCGATATCCATCATCTCATCGAAAGATGGGACACCTTTGCCCCTATCACCTGCTGCTATACATACTGGACCAATTACTAGAGCTCACGCACGCCAATTAAATTACCAGGTACTTTTGTTTCTTTGTAATGATTCTAATGTTCATGAGAATATGATGCTGCCTAAATTGGATACATTTGTTTTGCTTACAAATGAAGGGCCTAGCTTTGAGAAGGATGAACATTGGAGCAAGAACAAGCATGGAGATGATGGCATGCGCATGGGGGACAAGAACGGAGTTACAAGTGATGATTTCAGGACGTTGAAGCCACCATAATGCGTGCATGAAGCCTTGGACGAAATATACAAGATGCTACTTCATAACTTTCGTCCAGAGGCTATTCTAGGTGCTGCGTCACCTTATTATTGGGCCAGGCCCATGTAATTTCGAAATACTTGAGTATAGGCTATTTTTAGAGTCCGTATGTGTGGGGAAACAAGAGATAGGGTTGGTTTCGGACCCCTTCCCCAAGGGCCACGAAATTCCCCCCTCTTCCTCCATATATACAGCCCTTAGGGCGTCGTTTAGACTTTGGGTTTTGTTTAGATTAAAAGTTCGCCATAGCTGCAACTTCGCGTACTTCGTTTGTGTTCAACGACCAGACAAAGGCGTCACAGAACCCGACCTTGATCAATAAATCTTTCATCTTATATTCGCTATATCCAGATTGCAATCTCAGTTTCTTCCTTGTTCTTCGTTTGCTCGCAGGAAACAGACCCTCGTGGTCAGGTTGATCGTGCTCCGGCGTGGTCAATAACCTCTCGGAGTTGGTTTAGCGATTGCTAAGGCGCGACGTCATCGCACGTTCGTAGTCGGATCGTCAAAGTCGACTTCCACCAAAGCGATATCCATCATCTCATCGAAAGATGGGACACCTTTGCCCCTATCACCTGCTGCTATACATACTGGACCAATTACTAGAGCTCACGCACGCCAATTAAATTACCAGGTACTTTTGTTTCTTTGTAATGATTCTAATGTTCATGAGAATATGATGCTGCCTAAATTGGATACATTTGTTTTGCTTACAAATGAAGGGCCTAGCTTTGAGAAGGATGAACATTGGAGCAAGAACAAGCATGGAGATGATGGCATGCGCATGGGGGACAAGAACGGAGTTACAAGTGATGATTTCAGGACGTTGAAGCCACCATAATGCGTGCATGAAGCCTTGGACGAAATATACAAGATGCTACTTCATAACTTTCGTCCAGAGGCTATTCTAGGTGCTGCGTCACCTTATTATTGGGCCAGGCCCATGTAATTTCGAAATACTTGAGTATAGGCTATTTTTAGAGTCCGTATGTGTGGGGAAACAAGAGATAGGGTTGGTTTCGGACCCCTTCCCCAAGGGCCACGAAATTCCCCCCTCTTCCTCCACATATACAGCCCTTAGGGCGTCGTTTAGACTTTGGGTTTTGTTTAGATTAAAAGTTCGCCATAGCTGCAACTTCGCGTACTTCGTTTGTGTTCAACGACCAGACAAAGGCGTCACAGAACCCCACCTTGATCAATAAATCTTTCATCTTATATTCGCAATATCCAGATTGCAATCTCAGTTTCTTGCTTGTTCTTCGTTTGCTCGCAGGAAACAGACCCTCGTGGTCAGGTTGATCGTGCTCCGGCGTGGTCAATAACCTCTCGGAGTTGGTTTAGCGATTGCTAAGGCGCGACGTCATCGCACGTTCGTAGTCGGATCGTCAAAGTCGACTTCCACCAAAGCGATATCCATCATCTCATCGAAAGATGGGACACCTTTGCCCCTATCACCTGCTGCTATACATACTGGACCAATTACTAGAGCTCGCGCACGCCAATTAAATTACCAGGTACTTTCGTTTCTTTGTAATGATTCTAATGTTCATGAGAATATGATGCTGCCTAAATTGGATACCTTTGTTTTGCTTACAAATGAAGGGCCTAGCTTTGAGAAGGATGAACATTGGAGCAAGAACAAGCATGGAGATGATGGCATGCGCATGGGGGACAAGAACGGAGTTACAAGTGATGATTTCAGGACGTTGAAGCCACCATAATGCGTGCATGAAGCCTTGGACGAAATATACAAGATGCTACTTCATAACTTTCGTCCAGAGGCTATTCTAGGTGCTGCGTCACCTTATTATTGGGCCAGGCCCATGTAATTTCGAAATACTTGAGTATAGGCTATTTTTAGAGTCCGTATGTGTGGGGAAACAAGAGATAGGGTTGGTTTCGGACCCCTTCCCCAAGGGCCACGAAATTCCCCCCTCTTCCTCCATATATACAGCCCTTAGGGCGTCGTTTAGACTTTGGGTTTTGTTTAGATTAAAAGTTCGCCATAGCTGCAACTTCGCGTACTTCGTTTGTGTTCAACGACCAGACAAAGGCGTCACAGAACCCGACCTTGATCAATAAATCTTTCATCTTATATTCGCTATATCCAGATTGCAATCTCAGTTTCTTCCTTGTTCTTCGTTTGCTCGCAGGAAACAGACCCTCGTGGTCAGGTTGATCGTGCTCCGGCGTGGTCAATAACCTCTCGGAGTTGGTTTAGCGATTGCTAAGGCGCGACGTCATCGCACATTCGTAGTCGGATCGTCAAAGTCGACTTCCACCAAAGCGATATCCATCATCTCATCGAAAGATGGGACACCTTTGCCCCTATCACCTGCTGCTATACATACTGGACCAATTACTAGAGCTCACGCACGCCAATTAAATTACCAGGTACTTTCGTTTCTTTGTAATGATTCTAATGTTCATGAGAATATGATGCTGCCTAAATTGGATACATTTGTTTTGCTTACAAATGAAGGGCCTAGTTTTGAGAAGGATGAACATTGGAGCAAGAACAAGCATGGAGATGATGGCATGCGCATGGGGGACAAGAACGGAGTTACAAGTGATGATTTCAGGACGTTGAAGCCACCATAATGCGTGCATGAAGCCTTGGACGAAATATACAAGATGCTACTTCATAACTTTCGTCCAGAGGCTATTCTAGGTGCTGCGTCACCTTATTATTGGGCCAGGCCCATGTAATTTCGAAATACTTGAGTATAGGCTATTTTTAGAGTCCGTATGTGTGGGGAAACAAGAGATAGGGTTGGTTTCGGACCCCTTCCCCAAGGGCCACGAAATTCCCCCCTCTTCCTCCACATATACAGCCCTTAGGGCGTCGTTTAGACTTTGGGTTTTGTTTAGATTAAAAGTTCGCCATAGCTGCAACTTCGCGTACTTCGTTTGTGTTCAACGACCAGACAAAGGCGTCACAGAACCCCACCTTGATCAATAAATCTTTCATCTTATATTCGCAATATCCAGATTGCAATCTCAGTTTCTTGCTTGTTCTTCGTTTGCTCGCAGGAAACAGACCCTCGTGGTCAGGTTGATCGTGCTCCGGCGTGGTCAATAACCTCTCGGAGTTGGTTTAGCGATTGCTAAGGCGCGACGTCATCGCACGTTCGTACGGATCGTCAAAGTCGACTTCCACCAAAGCGATATCCATCATCTCATCGAAAGATGGGACACCTTTGCCCCTATCACCTGCTGCTATACATACTGGACCAATTACTAGAGCTCGCGCACGCCAATTAAATTACCAGGTACTTTCGTTTCTTTGTAATGATTCTAATGTTCATGAGAATATGATGCTGCCTAAATTGGATACATTTGTTTTGCTTACAAATGAAGGGCCTAGCTTTGAGAAGGATGAACATTGGAGCAAGAACAAGCATGGAGATGATGGCATGCGCATGGGGGACAAGAACGGAGTTACAAGTGATGATTTCAGGACGTTGAAGCCACCATAATGCGTGCATGAAGCCTTGGACGAAATATACAAGATGCTACTTCATAACTTTCGTCCAGAGGCTATTCTAGGTGCTGCGTCACCTTATTATTGGGCCAGGCCCATGTAATTTCGAAATACTTGAGTATAGGCTATTTTTAGAGTCCGTATGTGTGGGGAAACAAGAGATAGGGTTGGTTTCGGACCCCTTCCCCAAGGGCCACGAAATTCCCCCCTCTTCCTCCACATATACAGCCCTTAGGGCGTCGTTTAGACTTTGGGTTTTGTTTAGATTAAAAGTTCGCCATAGCTGCAACTTCGCGTACTTCGTTTGTGTTCAACGACCAGACAAAGGCATCACAGAACCCCACCTTGATCAATAAATCTTTCATCTTATATTCGCAATATCCAGATTGCAATCTCAGTTTCTTGCTTGTTCTTCGTTTGCTCGCAGGAAACAGACCCTCGTGGTCAGGTTGATCGTGCTCCGGCGTGGTCAATAACCTCTCGGAGTTGGTTTAGCGATTGCTAAGGCGTGACGTCATCGCACGTTCGTAGTCGGATCGTCAAAGTCGACTTCCACCAAAGCGATATCCATCATCTCATCGAAAGACGGGACACCTTTGCCTCTATCAGAAAGGGGAGAGGAGATGCAAGCGGGCAGGGCAATGAATGCTTGCGTGTTTGTTTTTACTTGAGGGTCAGGTGTGACACGGGCGTCAGCAGTTGCATTTTGAGTGTAATATAGGCAGACAACAGAGTCATTTCACTATTCCCCTTCCCTTCAATTTTTAGTGAGGTTCTACCCGAAACACCCCCCTCCAGAGCGAAATTAGTTAAGCCCAAGCCCATAACTCAAAAATGACTTCTTTACATCTTTTATGGCTTATTTTGACAATATGCCCTGAAAAGGCGGAATCGAACTGGCCCTTAACCTGCAATTCAATTGTGCGTGCAATGATGAATCACTCCTGCCTGCTATCTGTACATTTAGGCATCATCATACATGGCATAACCTAATACATGTGCATTCCATTGTAGAATCTGGAATATGCAATGTTTATGTTAGTTCATACGTTGCACATGATGTTTAAATGCCCCTTAAATCTGGTCAGTCAAGTGATGGTCTTTAAGCCTCCTTCTTTGCTTCTTTTCTTGATATGTAAGATTTGCTCACACATCTGTTCAATTGCTTGTTTGCATCAGCCAGCCATACTAGGACTGTTTGCTTTGATTACTTGCTGTTCTTGACCTAACACTCTAACAAAGCTTGTCAACGATTTAAACACTAAGGGCTGCTGTAGTGGGGCCTTGTCTAACTCAGAGGTGACATAAAGGTTTGGCTGTACACTATAGTAGGCTCTCCAAGAGTACCTAGAGATCCAGGTCGAAGGTATGCCTAGTTTTTACATAGTGCAGACATAGTAAATGCTCATTTCATTGTGTGCAAGTGCAAGAGATGCGGCATGTTTCATTATGTGGTGTTGTTTTGTTATAATCTCATCCTTTTGTGTTCACAGACTGGAAAGTATGCATATTTATCTTCCAAGGAGACGAGTAACTAGTTTGTGTCACCTTGCAGGGGGGTGCAATGAAGATAAGATTGAGGATTTCCAAGTACAAGATGTTAGGAAGGAGCCTTGCAAGAGAAGTAGGAGCTGCGGTGAGCCTCTTCAACCTGCTAAGGTAAGTCACTGTATGCAACTCAATAGTTCAATTCCTTGTTTGTTTCAGGCATAGTTAATTTTCTCTTTTCAATTGCTTTATTTGTCCTCAGTTAATGAGATGCCCAAATAATCATGCCTGATGTTCGGTACTTGTATCACTACTAGTTGACATAATTAAAGGCCTTACCATTTAATTACTCTGCCGAAGTGTGCCTGAAGCTTTGAAGTCTATTAACCAACTAATATTGCATGAGGCTCACAATCTAGTTTATACTACGCTAATGATCGCATAGTTTTGCCTGCTGTAGTATGTTTGTATGAAACCCTCTGCTGTTCATTATGCTCCCTAAGACTTTAATTGAGGCACAGAATGGCCAACTGCTTGCTTACTTATACGCAACGTGCTGTCTAAATTTGTAACTTGTCTGTGTTTTCGATTGGGCCCCAACATCATGCTCCTCAGGTGAGCTAAGAGGGATTTCTGTATGCAGGCTGCACAGACTATCTTTTTTATAATTTTTAAAATATCACCTGCTTATGCTTCATGACGTGTAACATTTTTTTTGAAAGTGACGTGTAACATTATTGTTAGTCCTGTTTTGCCATGTAGTACAAAATAGTGTCTTGTTCGCTTCACTGTTGTACCTATATTTTTGCCCTAGTCATGTGTACTTACAGAAACATTTCAGGATGAAGTGACATCAACACAAAGATCTGCGAGCAGTGCGGCATGGCCGTTACCGAATGATTATGGATTGGAATTGGAACGTGCTGATGCTCTCGAGCATCAACTAGAGGTGGCAAGACAACGTGTACATGATTGTCAACGTATAATCAACAAGTTGAGACTGGACATGCAGGTATTAGATGCAGGAGTCAAAAAAATGAAACAAGACACTTGGGTAACCATGAAGGAATTGGAGATTTTCCAGACTGAAATTTGTGCTATCTGAATCCGGCCAATCCTATTTTCTGAAGAGATTATAGTTCAAATGGAGTTAAGTTGATGCGCGTCCATGATGTATGAGCTGTATTTGCCCAGTGTATGTAATTTGCTGTTTGTGTATGCTTTATTATCACCTGTGCCGAACCATAATGCCCAGTGGGTATAATCGGCTGTAATTTCTTTATTGTATAGTGTAGGATTATTCTACCTTTCTATGCCTTGATCTCTTTGTTGTATAGTGTATGCTTTTTAGAGGTGATAGTATTGAGTAGGATAATTCTTTGAATATGCTATATCGTTCAAACGGGGGCCAACTCGCCCGACCATGGCCCTTCACGGGCCGTCAGATCCATGGGCCTTCTACGTCTCGTAGGATCCATGGGCCTTCTACGTCTCGTAGGATCCATGGGTGATGAGGACATCAATACCATTGTTACACCCACAACCCCTGCTGCTATACATACTGGACCAATTACTAGAGCTCGCGCACGCCAATTAAATTACCAGGTACTTTCGTTTCTTGGTAATGATTCTAATGTTCATGAGAATATGATGCTGCCTAAATTGGATACATTTGTTTTGCTTACAAATGAAGGGCCTAGCTTTGAGAATGATAGAGGCAAAGGTGTCCCGTCTTTCGATGAGATGATGGATATCGCTTTGGTGGAAGTCGACTTTGACGATCCGACTACGAACGTGCGATGACGTCGCGCCTTAGCAATCGCTAAACCAACTCCAAGAGGTTATTGACCACGCCGGAGTATGATCAACCTGATCACGAGGGTCTGTTTCCTGCGAGCAAACGAAGAACAAGCAAGAAACTGAGATTGCAATCTGGATATTATGAATATAAGATGAAAGCTTTATTGATCAAGGTGGGGTTCTGTGACGCCTTTGTCTGGTCGTTGAACACAAACGAAGTACGCGAAGTTGCAGCTATGGCGAACTTTTAATCTAAACAAAACCCAAAGTCTAAATGACGCCCTAAGGGCTGTATATATGGAGGAAGAGGGGGGAATTTCGTGGCCCTTGGGGAAGGGGTCCGAAACCAACCCTATCTCTTGTTTCACCACACATACGGACTCTAAAAATAGCCTATACTCAAGTATTTCGAAATTACATGGGCCTGGCCCAATAATAAGGTGACGCAGCACCTAGAATAGCCTCTGGACGAAAGTTATGAAGTAGCATCTTGTATATTTCGTCCAAGGCTTCATGCACGCATTATGGTGGCTTCAATGTCCTGAAATCATCACTTGTAACTCCGTTCTTGTCCCCCATGCGCATGCCATCATCTCCATGCTTGTTCTTGCTCCAATGTTCATCCTTCTCAAAGCTAGGCCCTTCATTTGTAAGCAAAACAAATGTATCCAATTTAGGCAGCATCATATTCTCATGAACATTAGAATCATTACCAAGAAACGAAAGTACCTGGTAATTTAATTGGCGTGCGCGAGCTCTAGTAATTGGTCCAGTATGTATAGCAACAGGGGCTGTGGGTGTAACAATGGTATTGATGTCCTCATCAGAGAAGGATGAACATTGGAGCAAGAACAAGCATGGAGATGATGGCATGCGCATGGGGAACAAGAACGAAGTTACAAGTGATGATTTCAGGACGTTGAAGCCACCATAATGCGTGCATGAAGCCTTGGACGAAATATACAAGATGCTCATAACTTTCGTACAGAGGCTATTCTAGGTGCTGCGTCACCTTATTATTGGGCCAGGCCCATGTAATTTCGAAATACTTGAGTATAGGCTGTTTTTAGAGTCCGTATGTGTGGGGAAACCAGAGATAGGGTTGGTTTCGGACCCCTTCCCCAAGGGCCACGAAATTCCCCCCTCTTCCTCCATATATACAGCCCTTAGGGCGTCATTTTGACTTTGGGTTTTGTTTAGATTAAAAGTTCGCCATAGCTGCAACTTCGCGTACTTCGTTCGTGTTCAACGACCAGACAAAGGCGTCACAGAAGCCCACCTTGATCAATAAAGCTTTCATCTTATATTCGCAATATCCAGATTGTAATCTCAGTTTCTTGCTTGTTCTTCGTTTGCTCGCAGGAAACAGACCCTCGTGGTCAGGTTGATCGTGCTCCGGCGTGGTCAATAACCTCTCGGAGTTGGTTTAGCGATTGCTAAGGCGCGACGTCATCGCACGTTCGTAGTCGGATCGTCAAAGTCGACTTCCACCAAAGTGATATCCATCATCTCATCGAAAGACAGGACACCTTTGCCTCTATCAAGTGGTATCAGATTTCCAGGTTGCTCGGTGAGATTTTACAGTTTTTCGTAGTTTAGATCGAGTTTGTTCTTCATACCTATAGTCCACGAAAAAGCCAAAAAAATTTTTAGGGTTAGTTCATCCTATCCGAACCAATCTGAGCCTTTGCATAATCTTTTCTGTGTTTGCTTTGTTGAATTTGCGGTTGCATCGTCGTAAGGCGCGATGTCATCGCACGTTCGTAGTCGGATCGTCAAAGTCGACTTCCACCAAGGTGATATCCATCATCTCATCGAAAGACGGGACACCTTTGCCTCTATCAATGGGCCTTCTACGTCTCGTAGGATCCATGGGCCTTGTACGTCTCATAGGATCCATGGGCCTTCTACGTGTCGTAGGATCCATGGGCCTTCTACGTCTCGTAGGATCCATGGGCCGCCGACTCATTTATGGGTCTTGTACGGGCCTTTAATGGGCCGTAGACGGGGCCTTTAATGGAAATCATACGTTTTATGGGCTGACCATAACGGGCCGTTAATAGGCCGTATTTGGTGATGCTATGAAAATGGCCCAACAGACTAATGGTCCACAAACGGGCCGACTGTAACGACGGGCTGAATTTGGCCCACAAGCAGAAAATGACAGTAACGGGCCGTAAGTAACCGAATGCCTGTTCATTACGGGCCAGTTTCACCATGAGCCATTAATGGGTGTAAAGTAATACAGTGTTCATTACGGGCCAGTTTCAGCACGGGCCGCTAATGGGCCAAGAGTTACAAAGGGCCTCATCTGGGCCGAAAGACGTCATGGGCTATACATGGGCCAAAAGTGAAAACGGGCTGGAATCATATTGGATGGCCCAGATGATGCTACTGGGCCTAATTCGGATAGGGCGTAACGGCCCTTGGGTTAGCGGGCTGTAAATGGGCTATATGCGAACAGGCCGTTAACAGGCTTTCCATGGGCCGGCCCGCCAGCTTTTGACCAAGTCAAATGGGCCGGCCTTTTCACAGGAATGGGCCACTGTTGGGCCGTGCCATGTGTCGACGTATCATAGGCGCCTTCTGTCTAGTGAGTGGATGACATCTGTCCCAACGATGAGCCGACACGTGTTTCCTCTAGCCAATGATGATTTTACACGTGGAAAATCCCCATTGGTCGGGGCTGTTAACGGGTTATCGGATCCAAAACTTGACCCGATAGCTTAACGGCGTTCCGTTACGGTGGATGCCACGTGTCGGTCACCCTTGACGAAAGCACTTCTGTGACGCGCGATTTATCGTCATGGAAGTGGACACTTCCATGATGATAATTTTGGTAATGTCATGGAACACTTCTACGACAGCACAGGTATGACTATCTTGATTCTGTCATAAATTTGTCATGGATGTACATGCATGACAAAAAACGCGACCTACTGTGACAAACACGTATCATCACGGAAGTGTATTTTTTTGTAGTGGGTGGAACCTCATACAGCACTTCTGATGTTAACCCTGTAGTGTAGCTATTCGGTCGTGGTCATCGAGGGTGATTCCGCCTTAACCACTTCCGATACGACTCTGTCGTGCAACCCCTCAAGTGTGAACCTTGAGGGTGGATCCTGTTACGTTCACCTCGATGATTACATCGAGTGGAATCCGTCAAGGGTGATTCCTCCGGTTTTCCCCTTGGTGTTAGACACACGGTTACTATGGTTACTATGATTTTACACTGAACCATGTTACTAAAGACCGGTCGGCCCTGAGGGGTACCCGCGCGAGCATATTTGCGAGTGATGAGGAGTCGGGTTGACCTGGAGGGTGCCCGCGAGATAATTACAAGGCGTGGCCAGGCATTCTTAGCCCTTGCCGCACGTCCTCGAGACGGGGCAACGGGGTCACATCTTTTGTGAGTCTCTGCTTGTTACTGCGCGTTCCTAATCCACTACGATTTGGATATTTGATCCGAGGGGCCTCTGGCCTGATAGCACTAACCATCACGTGGGCATAGTATGGGCATTCTGCGTCGTATGCATCAGCCGAAGCTTAATAGACGTCAACGACTGAGCGGCGCGCGCCGGATTGGACTGCGTAAGCACCTGCCTTTTTGAAGGAGGTAGCTAGGTCTGCTCACCGGCCGCGTACGCAACGTGCAGGAGTTCCCGGGGCGATGGCCCATGACCCCTGGGGCATAGGTTTAGTCTGGCGTGTTGACCTCTCTGTTAAGCCTAGGTCGGGTTGCAGCGTATTGTTTGGCCGAGGCTGGGCATGACCCAGGAAAGTGTGTCCGGCCGGAGTTAATCGAGCGTGGTGGGTAAGTTGGTGCACCCCTGCAGGGAAGAAAACATCTATCGATAGCCTGTCCTATGGTAACGGACACTTGGAGTTGTATCCCGATCGATACAACTAGAACTGGATACTTGAGATGAGACATGGATATGAGAAATGGATAGTATGGCTCTGGGATTGCTTTCTCGCAGGGAGTCGAGAAAGGATCTCTGGCCGAAGTTGATAACGCTTCTACTACTTTACTTTATGCTACTCTAGTCCCTCCTGTTGCTGCAAGATGGTGGTTTTCAGAAGATGCTAGTCTTCGATAGGCTAGGCTTTCTTTCCCCTTCTCTTTTGGCATTCTGCAGTCCAGTCCACAGATACAACCCTTTTCATTGATACCGATGCATATGTAGTGTAGATCCTTGCTTGCGAGTACTTTGGATGAGTACTCACGGTTGCTTTGCTCCCCCTTTCCCCCTTTCTTCTTCTTTCCAGTTGATGCAACCAGATGTCGGAGCCTAGGAGCTAGATGCCACCGCCGATGCCTACTAGTACGTGGAGAACGTCGACGACCAGGAGTAGTTAGGAGGCTCCCAGGCAGGAGGCCTTGCCTTTTTGACCGATGTTGCTTTTGTGCTAGCCTTCTTAAGGCAAACTTGTTTAACTCATGTCTGTACTCAGATAATGTTGCTTCCGCTGACTCTTGTGTATTCGAGCTTATGTATTCGAGCCCTCGAGGCCCCTGGCTTGTAATATAAAGCTTGTATTATTTTAATTTGTGTCTAGACTTGTGTTGTGATATCTTCCCGTTAGTCCTTGATCTTGATCATACACATTTGCGTGTATGATTAGTGTACGATTGAATCGAGGGCGTCATAGCCTGGAGCTCCCGTGTCAGGCGCCTCACCTCAGACTCCGTGATCTGCTACGCCGCCATGGCACCAGGTAGAAGCAATGGGGAGAGGAAGCAAAGGGGGCGAAACGGCTGAAAGGCAATGCAATCTACGGGAAGGCGGAGGGAGCCAGCCGAGGAGCGGGGTGAATCTTTTGGTTTTCACCATGGGAAAACACCAGTCGACGACTTTTCACATCAGGGAGCAGTGAGTTTTACAGGCGGAGTCATCGTGACTAATTGCTGCCGCGCCTGCTCCCGTCAATCAACAAATTAAAAATCCTGCTGTGCCTGCTCCGTGAATCAAAAAATTAACAATCCTGCCGCACCCGAAGACCAGAGCAACGCTGCGGTGGATATTTAAGTTTACGTGCCGGCAAGGAGATAAAAAAAGGAGTGAAAAAACAAATGTGGCGGCGGCCTAGCTAATCGGCCGCACTAGCCCAACTAGCTAGCCACCGTGCTTCACTGATGTACTCGGCGGGAAAGGTGGTCTTTCGTGATTTGACGACTCATTTACTTGCTTCGGCGCTACGACCGAGGAGGACCCAAAAAACGCGCGGTAGGGGGTCTCACGTCTCGGCAAGGAAGAATATATGCGTGCACCACCCGGGAGGACCCCGAAACCGCGCGGTATGGTGTGCCACGTCTCGGCACGGAGGAAAAATGTTCGTGTAAAAATATACTGTATTAGACGTACTACCTATGGTTCGACCTCGGGACCCAGCCAGTCGGTCAAAAACACCCCACTAGCCACACAGCTTCATCATGCTAACGTGGCACGGAGGATTGGTGTGGTTAGTTCCGTCTCGACCAGCCACAACGTCTCTTGTTCTAGGCGATTCTTCTATTTTCCAAGCTTTTTTAGTTATAATAACACCACGGCACGCTAGCGCCGCTCTTCGTGTGTGCCCGTGCGTCTAATGGTTAGACGGTGGAGAGGAGAGAGAGATCGCAGACCTGGGACCCACCAGTAAGTGAGTCAACGTCCATGCACGTGTTGACGAGGCACTCCCTATACTCTACTCAACGGAATACTGTATAAAATCAAGTTATGGGACAAAGCCAACAGCCGTTGTTGTTTCAGGCTATCAACTTACGCTTTGTATTCCAGGTTGCTAGTTCGTATCTCGTCTTTCTGATTTGTTAGTTTTAGGTCCAAATTTGATCAATGACAAGTGGGACCCCCGTGTGTTGTTCCGATATTTCAGTGTAGGATCGTTTTTTAAACAAACACTTTGCGCGCTTAGACAAGTAAAGGCACGAGTTACACGTATTTTGCAAGTTTACGAACAAAAATGACAGAGACATAGAATATCACATCCACCCCACAGCTTAGATGCTATGGTGATACGAGTTTTTACATCGTTGGAACTGAGATCCAATGGCTTGGGAGTAGTCTTTGTAATTATGCGCAATTTCCAAACTCTCCAAGGTTTTTTTTGCAAATAAAACATTCAGGCCTCGTGTGTGCCGCTGCATCTTGGATCCAACGGCTCCCCGTTGCTCATATTAGGTGCTCCCCGTAGCTTAATTAGCCGCTACGGTGATACGAGCATCTAGGTCGTATGATCTGTGATCAGATGCCACATGCGTAGTACTTGTACTTTCTGCGCAATTCCCAAACTCTCTCAAGCGTATATTGCAAAAACATTCAAGCCTCCTACTGTGAGCCGTTAGATCACCGTGAACTCATATCACCATAGAATCTACGGTGCGGGAGAACCTCATATTCTCCCGTGCGAGAAAACATCAGGTGCTCTCGCAGCTTGGATGCTACAGTGATACGAGCTTCGAGGTCGTTTGATCTGAGATCCAATGGCATATGAGTAGTCTTTGTGCTTGTAAGCAGTGGCTGAACTCTTTGGGGGCTTTTCTGCAAAAAAAACATTCGAACCACCAAGGAGTTGTTGGATCACAAATCCAACAGCTTCGAAGAGCTTGTATCACCAAAGCATCTAAGGTGTGGTAGCACATGATATTCTTACATAAAGGAGAATATGAGGTCCTCCTTCATCTTAGATGCTATGGTGATATGAGCTTCAAGGTCGTTGGATATGGGACCCAAGGGCATCTGAGTAGTTTTTGTACAAATTGTGTGCAATTCTCAAACTCATTAAGGTTTCCTGTAAAAATATTAAGTCATCTTGTGAGCTGCTATATCTCAGATCTACAAGCTCCAAGCAACTCGTATCAGCATATAGCATCTAAGGTGTGGGGGCACATGATATTCTCCCGGGTAGGAGGGGGGTGCACAACCAATCGGTGTTTGGGAGGGTGGGGACAAATATAATCTAACAATCCTAAACAGAGCTTCACAATTTTATCTAAGGTCGAGGGGTTAACCCCCAACAATCTACATAGCTCCGCCTAAACACAACATTTGCATGTACTCCCTCCGGTCCTTTTTAGTTCGCATACAAGGTTTGTGTGAAGTCAAACCTCGTAAACTTTGACAGAATTTATAGAGAAAAATACCAACATTCAGAATGTGAAAATCAACAACATTAGATGCGTCATGACTTTAGTTTTCATATTGTAGAAATTTAGTATTGTAGATATTAATATTTTTTCATATAAATATGGTCAAACTTTATGAAGCTTGACTTCAGATAATTCTTATACGCGGAGTAAAAAGGACTGGAGGGAGTATGTAGTACTAGACTTAATATTCATGTTTCAGTTTCCTGTTCTTTTTAAATATTGAATTGAGGACCATGCATGTCTTACATTTTACTCCCTTCGTTCCTAAATATTAGTCTTTTTAGAGATTTCAAATGGACTGCCACATACGGATGTATATAGACATATTTTAGAGTGTAGATTCACTCATTTTGCTCTGTATGTAGTCACTTGTTGAAATCTCTAAAAGACAAATATTTAGGAACAGAAGGAGTATTTTTGAATTCGTGTCATACATGCATGGTTTGGAAAAATAGGTGCACTATACTTATTGGATTGTTGTTGTGTTCGTGTTCGTGTGTGTGTGGTCATATGCTTGATACATACAGAGTTTTCTCACCACCATACCGTTCATCTTTTAAATTTGAATTTGCAATGAAAAACTTACTAGGGATACCATGAAATGTGAAATCCACGTTGAGATCAATATATCACAAACTCACTCTAATTCAAGAACTCGTCATAAATCAATTACCACGTTGAGATTACTATTTGCAAGGAAAATACGGGCATGGTATTACACATAGATTCATTCGGCAATTTAAAAGATTCCTTTTGTATTCTCGAATGGTAGGACCCAACGGCGTACCAGCCAGACCCTGGCTCGTGTTGATCCTAAAAAACAGGCTCGTGTCCTTCTGGTGGTGTGCGTGGTACGCACATTAGCCAACCCCAACCAGTCGAGCCTCCGCGTTTCGAGTCAAAATATCTGGCGGCCAGAATTCCAGCCCTAGGAAATTCCCCTCATGTTCCCGGTCCATAATGACTTCCAATGAACAATGGAGGGATTGTGACACCCCCGATTCAATCGTACACTTATCATACACGCAAATGTGTACGATCAAGATCAGGGACTCACGGGAAGATATCACAACACAACTCTAGACACAAATTGAAATAATACAAGCCTTATATTACAAGCCAGGGGCCTCGAGGGCTCGAATACATCAGCTCAAAAACACGAGAGTCAGCGGAAGAATTAATATCTGAGTACAGACATAAGTTAGACAAGTTTGCCTTAAGAAGGCTAGCACAAAAGCAACATCGATCGAAAAGGCAAGGCCTCCTGCCTGGGAGCCTTCTAACTACTCCTAGTCGTCGGCGGCCTCCACGTAGTAGTAAGCATCGGCGGTGGCATCTGGCTCCTGGGCTCCGACATCTGGTTGCATCAACCGGAAAGAAAAAGAAAGGGGAAAAGGGGGAGCAAAGCAGCCGTGAGTACTCATCCAAAGTACTCGCAAGCAAGGAACTACACTACATATGCATCGGTATCAATGAAATGGGCTGTATATGTAGACTGAACTGCAGAATGCCAGAAGAGAAGGGGAAAGCCTAGCCTATCGAAGACTAGCATCTTCAAGCAGCTCCAAGCATCTTGCAGCATCAGAAGAGATAAGAGTAGCATAAAGTAAAGTAGTAGTAGTGTTATCAACCTCGGCCAGAGATCCTTTCTCGACTCCCTGTGAGAAAGCAATCCCAGAGCCATACTATCAAGTTCTCATCTCCATTTCTCATATCCATTTCTCATCTCAGGTATCCAGTTCTACTTGTATCAATCCGGATACAACTCCAAGTGTCCGTTACCGTAGGACAGGCTATCGATATATGTTTTCTTCCCTGCAGGGGTGCACCAACTTACCCACCACGCTCGATTAACTCTGATAGAGGCAAAGGTGCCCCGTCTTTCGATGAGATGGTGGCTATCGTTTTGGAGGAAGTCGACTTTGACGATCCGACTACGAACGTGCGAGGACGTCGCGCCTTAGCAATCGCTAAACCAACTCCGAGAGGTTATTGACCACGCCGGAGCACGATCAACCTGACCACGAAGGTCTGTTTCCTGCAGGCAAACGAAGAACAAGCAAGAAACTAAGATTGCAATCTGGATATTGCGAATATAAGAGGAAAGCTTTATTGATCAAGGTGGGGTTCTGTGACGCCTTTGTCTGGTCATTGAACACAAACGAAGTACGCGAAGTTGCAGCTATGGCGAACTTTAATCTAAACAAAACCCAAAGTCTAAACTACGCCCTAAGGGCTGTATATACAGAGGAAGAGGGGGGAATTTCGTGGCCCTTGGGGAAGGGGTCCAAAACCAACCCTATCTCTTGTTTCCCCACACATACGGACTCTAAAAACAGCCTATACTCAAGTATTTTGAAATTACATGGGCCTGGCCCAATAATAAGGTCAGCACCTAGAATAGCCTCTGTACGAAAGTTATGAGCATCTTGTATATTTCGTCCAAGGCTTCATGCACGCATTATGGTGGCTTCAACGTTCTGAAATCATCACTTGTAACTCCGTTCTTGTTCCCCATGCGCATGCCATCATCTCCATGCTTGTTCTTGCTCCAATGTTCATCCTTCTCAAAGCTAGGCCCTTCATTTGTAAGCAAAACAAATGTATCCAATTTAGGCAGCATCATATTCTCATGAACATTAGAATCATTACCAAGAAACGAAAGTACCTGGTAATTTAATTGGCGTGCGCGAGCTCTAGTAATTGGTCCAGTATGTATAGCAGCAGGGGCTGTGGGTGTAACAATGGTATTGATGTCCTCATGAATTCTTCCCACATTTTCTTATTATTCTTCAAAACAGCCCTAAGCATAGTAGACAATGTTCTATTGACTACTTCAGTTTGACCATCAGTTTGGAGGTGACAACTAGTACTAAAAAGCAGTTTAGTCCCCAACTTAGCCCATAAACATCTCCAAAAGTGACTAAGAAATTAAGAAGAACAAGCAAGAAACTGAGATTGCAATCTGGATATTGCGAATATAAGATGAAAGCTTTATTGATCAAGGTGGGGTTCTGTGATGCCTTTGTCTGGTCGTTGAACACAAACGAAGTACGCGAAGTTGCAGCTATGGCGAACTTTTAATCTAAACAAAACCCGAAGTCTAAACGACGCCCTAAGGGCTGTATATATGGAGGAAGAGGGGGGAATTTCGTGGCCCTTGGGGAAGGGGTCCCAAACCAACCCTATCTCTTGTTTCCCCACACATACGGACTCTAAAAACAGCCTATACTTAAGTATTTCGAAATTACATGGGCTTGGCCCAATAATAAGGTGACGCAGCACCTAGAATAGCCTCTGGACGAAAGTTATGAAGTAGCATCTTGTATATTTCGTCCAAGGCTTCATGCACACATTATGGTGGCTTCAACGTCTTGAAATCATCACTTGTAACTCCGTTCTTGTTCCCCATGCACATGCCATCATCTCCATGCTTGTTCTTGCTCCAATGTTCATCCTTCTCAAAGCTAGGCCCTTCATTTGTAAGCAAAACAAATGTATCCAATTTAGGCAGCATCATATTCTCATGAACATTAGAATCGTTACCAAGAAACAAAAGTACCTGGTAATTTAATTGGCTTGCGCGAGCTCTAGTAATTGTTCCAGTATGTATAGCAGCAGGGGCTGTGGGTGTAACAATGGTATTGATGTCCTCATCATCCTCCCCTTCTTGAAATGAAGTCGTCCTCGACGGAAGCTCATCTCCCTCACCCAAATAAGGCTTCAAATCTGCAATGTTAAAAGTGGGACTAACCCCAAAATCTGCAGGCAGCTCAAGTTTATATGCATTATCATTTATTTTCTCTAACACCTTAAAAGGACCATCAGCACGTGGCATTAGCTTTGATTTGCGCAAATCAGGAAATCTATCCTTACGCATATGTAACCAAACAAGATCTCCAGGTGCAAACACAACATGTTTTCTACCCTTATCTCCAGCAAGCTTATATTTAGCATTCATACGCTCAATGTTTTCCTTAGTTAACTCATTCATTTTTAAGATCAATTCAGCACGTTATTTAGCATCAAAATTAACCTTCTCCGAAGATGGAAGAGGCAACAAATCAATATGTGCACGAGGTAGGAAACCATACACAATTTTAAAAGGGCACATCTTAGTAGTAGAATGCAATGAACGATTATAAGCAAATTCAATATGAGGCAAGCATTCTTCCCACATTTTCTTATTATTCTTCAAAACAGGCCTAAGCATAGTAGACAATGTTCTATTGACTACTTCAGTTTGTCCATCAGTTTGGGGGTGATAAGTAGTACTAAAAAGCAATTTAGTCCCCAACTTAGCCCATAAACATCTCCAAAAGTGGCTAAGCAATTTAGTATCACGATCTGAAACAATAGTATTTGGTACACCATGCAAGCGAATAATTTCACGAAAGAACAAATCAGCAACATTAACAGCATCATCGCATTTATGACATGGTATAAAGTGTGCCATTTTCGAGAATCTATCCACGACAACAAATATGCTATCCCTCCCCTTCTTTGTTCGAGGTAAACCTAAAACAAAGTCCATAGATATATCCTCCCAAGGAACACTAGGTACAGGCAAAGGCATATATAAACCATGAGGATTGAGTCGTGACTTAGCTTTTTGACATGTAGTGCAGCGAGCAACAAAGCGCTCAACATCCCGTCTCATCTTTGGCCAAAAGAAATGTGTAGTAAGTACGTCCTCCGTCTTCTCCACGCCAAAGTGTCCCATTAATCCTCCTCCATGCGCCTCCTGCAACAACGAAAGACGAATGGAGCTAGCGGGAATGCATAGCTTGTTAGCACGGAACACAAATCCATCATTAACGACAAACTTGTTCCATGTTCGTCCTTCTTTACAATTCTGCAAAACATCTTTAAAATCAGCATCATGCACATATTGATCTTTGATGGTCTCCAAACCAAATATTTTGAAGTCAAGTTGTGAAAGCATAGTATAGCGACGAGACAATGCATCAGCAATAACATTTTCTTTACCCTTCTTGTGTTTAATGACATAAGGGAAAGTCTTAATGAATTCAACCCATTTAGCATGTCTACGATTCAGTTCAGCTTGACTTTTAATATGATTCAAAGATTCATGGTCAGAATGTATAACAAATTCTTTGGGCCATAAATAATGTTGCCATGTTTCTAAAGTCCGAACAAGAGCATATAATTCTTTATCGTAAGTAGAATAATACAGACAAGGCCCACTCAATTTTTCAGAAAAGTATGCAACAGGTTTGCCATCTTATAATAACACACCTCCTAATCCAATTCCACTAGCATCGCATTCAAGTTCAAAAGTCTTATTAAAATCAGGAAGTTGGAGTAAAGGAGCATGTGTCAACTTATCTTTCAATACCGTGAAGGCTTCTTCCTGTGCGGTACCCCAAACAAAAGGCACATCCTTCTTTCTAAGCTCATTGAGAGGTGCAGCAATGGTGCTGAAATCTCTCATAAAACGCCTATAGAATCCAGCGAGGCCAAGTAAACTCCTCACTTGTGTGACCGTTTTGGGCTGCGGCCAACTCTAGCTTCAATCTTGGCTTTATCAACTTCAGTTCCCTGTGGAGTAACTACATAGCCAAGAAAAGACACTCGGTCGGTGCAAAAGGTGCACTTCCCAAGGTTACCAAACAAACGTGCATCACGTAGAGCAATAAAAACATCACGTAAATGTTCCAAATGTTCCTCCAAAGATCTGCTATAAATCAATATGTCATCAAAGTAAACTACCACAAATCGTCCAATGAAAGCACGTAAAACTTCATTCATTAATCTCATGAAACTACTAGGTGCATTAGTTAACCCAAAAGGCATGACTAATCACTCATATAATCCAGACTTAGTTTTTTATGCGGTTTTCCATTCATCTCCCAATTTCATACGAATTTGATGGTATCCACTACGCAAATCAACTTTGGAGAATATTGTAGAGCCACTCAATTCATCAAGCATATCATCTAACCTAGGAATAGGATGACGATAACGGATAGTAATATTATTAATGCCTCTACAATCAACACACATACGCGAGGTACCATCCTTATTCGGCACTAGAATAATAGGAACAGCACAAGGACTAAGGGATTCACGTATATAACCTGTGTCGAGAAGCTCCTGTACTTGACGCATAATCTCCTTCGTTTCCTCTGGATTGGTACGGTATGGCGCACGGTTTGGCAGCGAAGCACCGGGAATTAAGTCAATCTGATGCTCAATCCCTCGAATAGGCGGTAATCCCGGTGGCACGTCTTGTGGAAAGACGTCAGCGAACTCCTGCAAAATGTTAGTGACAACAGGAGGCAAAGAGGAAGGCACGTCCTCGAATGAAATTAATGCCTCTTTGCACACAAAAGCATAACAAACAGATTTGCTGAAATCTAGCTCATCAGTATCAGATTTGGTGGCAAATAAACATGCACTTTTCAATTTAATTTCAGAAGCATCACTAGATGATTTATTATTAGGCTTCATTTGTTGCTCAAATTCTTTTGCCACAATCTGATTTTCACTCTTATTCTTCTCCTGTTTTGCTTTATTAGCTCTATTAATATCATCTTTCAAAATGGAATCAGGAGTCATAGGAAGCAAAGTAATATTTTTATCCTTATGAACAAGAGTATACTGATTGTTTCTACGATGGTGTACAGAATTTTTATCAAATTGCCATGGTGGACAAAGTAATAAGGAACATGCTTGCATATGTACCACATCACAATCAACATAATCAGCATATGTAGAGATACTAAAATGCACACGAACAGTGCGTGTTACCTTAACCTTGCCGCTGTTGTTGAACCATTGGATGTAGTAAGGATGTGTATGTGGTCTTGTGGTGAGAGATAGCTTCTCCGCCATCTCCATGCTAGCCAAGTTGTTGCAGCTCCCTCCATCTATGATGACGCGCACAGAACGTTCCTTCACAACTCTCTTTGTATGGAACAAATTATGCCTCTGATTTTGCTCAGCTTGTGTAACCTGCACACTCAAAACACGTTGAGCAACTAAACATTCATACCTGTCAGCGTCTTCAGGAGCCATATATTGCATCTCATGATCAGAATCATCTCCACCGTGTTCTTCACGTGTGATAAGAGCCAAAGTCTCCTCATCATAGTCACTAGCGGACTCATACCCACCATCCTCAGTAGCAATCATCACACGCTGAGATTTGCATTCTCGCGCATAATGTCCTCTTCCCTTACAGCGACGACAAATAATATCACTTGTGTGCCCTGTTGATGCCATGGACGAAGAAGAGCTCTGTGCAGGCCCGGCAGGTGTGCTCTTGGGAGATAGTGGTGGTTGTGCCTGCTTTCTTGTATCACGGCTGGAGGTGGCACCTGATGGAGGTGCTGGTGCAGTGGAAGTGGAGGATGCACGCGGTGTCCATGATGAAGGTCGACCTGCAGAAAAGTTAGTTCGCGCCAATGCCTGTCGATCCTGCACTTCACGTTCAGCTTTACAAGCAAGATGGAATAAACGAGTGATATTAATATACTCCTTATACTCTAGAATGGTCTGAATCTCTCTATTTAATCCACCCATAAAACGGGCAAGCATAGCTTCGTTCTCCTCAACAATACCACTTCTAATCATGCCAGTTTGTAATTCCTGATAATATTCTTCTACATAATTTTTCCCTTGTCGTAAACGCTGCAATTTTTGAAGAAATTCACGTTGATAATATGGTGGAACCCAACGAGTACGCATAGCAGTTTTCAAAGCAGCCCAAGTAGCTGGAATAGGATATAATCTACAATATTCAGACCACCATACACATGCAAAACTTGTGAAAGCACAAACAGCAGCAGCAACCCGTCTCTCCTCGGGATATTGTAAACATGTAAAACGTTGTTCAGTTTCTAACTCCCAAGTAAGATATATATCAGGAACATATCTACCCTCAAATGGTGGAATATTCAATTTCAGTTTAGGAATATGGTCATTATCTCGTACTTGAGGTGGTGGTGCAGGCCTACCGTTGCGAATATATACCTGAGGTCGACCTGCTGGTGGTGGTGCTGGTGGCTGCACGTAGTTCTGATTTTGATCAACCTCATCCTCA
Source organism: Aegilops tauschii subsp. strangulata (assembly GCF_002575655.3). Taxonomy (NCBI): domain Eukaryota; kingdom Viridiplantae; phylum Streptophyta; class Magnoliopsida; order Poales; family Poaceae; genus Aegilops; species Aegilops tauschii. Next base: position 181,938,339 of record NC_053035.3, on the reverse strand, counting down.
TAATCGCCCGCATAATCGTCATCCTCCCCAGCCGCCGCAGCAGCAGGAGCCAAAGAAGCATCTACAGTAGGTGCAGCGGCACCCGAATTTTGACCAGTCTCAATTGGAACGCGCTGTGCTCGTCCCACTTGATTTGGAAGGCGGCGTTGGAGATGTTGTTGTTGTTGTTGTTGTTGTAGAGGGGCGACAGGTGCAGCCGGTGGTGGTTGGGGAAGACGCTTGAGCAATTCATTAAACTTGTTCCAGCTTTGTCTCGAACGACTTCTCCAGGGCATCTATCTTCTCCATAGCCTCTTCAAATCTGTTTAGCACATCTCCCACCTGGCCACTCATCATTTGCTGAAATTTATCATGCAACTCCTTGTTCGTCATGTTCTCCCAATCAGTCTCATCGGCTTGTGATCCTGCCATGGTTAGCAGCAATAGAAACACAAAAGAATATGATCCTACAGACTACTAGGAAGCGGTGGTGATGGTGGTGTGTCACAAATCCTTCAAGTGAATCTCAAATTCTTATCAGTTCTTACCCAGCAGCAGGTGGTGATCGGCAACCGTTGTAGTCAAAACTCTGAAGCTTGGATAGAGCGATTACCAGGGAGAGTCAAACGCACGATGTAGATGTATGTGGAGCTGGGAAGGCTTATAATATGGTAGCAAAAAGGGTCAGCAATAATCAATTCAAAGATGCAAAGTTGAATAAACGCTCAACGACGGTACTGTGCTGGTCCTAGGCTAGACCATGCTAGAGACGCGAGCCTAGAACACTAACAAAATCACGGCGCTGCACGTAAACAAGGGAGGAGCACGCTCTGAATTTTTTTCTCTTTTTTTTGCACTTTTTTCCTCTTTTTTTTGCTCCGCAACATTTTTTCTAAAAAGTCTACAAATGGCCTAAAAACTGCCTAGCCAGAATTTTCTAGACTTAGTTTTTTTTTTAAACTGGAACTATTTTTCTACTACGGGTAACACGGAAGTTTGGGAGTCCTTCTCTGTCACGACTCGGAGTGTGGCGTGATCTAGAAATCCAAAATAGAGTAACAAAATACTAGACTCGGACTAGGACTGGTGGCGGAGATAAATCTGGTGGAACTCGGACTGGTGGCAGAGATGAATCTGGTGGAAACTCGGACTGGTGGCGGATTTATGTTGCAGGTGGACTCGGATTGGCATGACGGCGGCGGATATGTGGTGGCGTATATGGACTCGGATTGGCGGTGAATATGTGGTGGTGGTATATGGCAGCGGCGATGAAGTTGTTGCGGTGGTGGTATATGGCAGCAGCGATGATGATGATGCGGTGGTGATATATGGCAGCGGCGACGTGACAACCTGTGAACAGAACTCGAAACTCTAAAGGACTAGACGCTAAGACCAACAACTTGACACGACGATGCAACCGCAAATTCAACAAAGCAAATACAGAAAAGGTTATGCAAAGGCTCAGATTGTTTCGGATAGGATGAACTAACCCTAATTTTTTTGGCTTTTTCGTGGACTATAGGTATGAAGAACAGACTCGATCTAAACTACGAAAAACTGTAAAATCTCACCGAGCAACCTGGAAATCTGATACCACTTGATAGAGGCAAAGGTGTCCCGTCTTTCGATGAGATGGTGGCTATCGTTTTGGAGGAAGTCGACTTTGACGATCCGACTACGAACGTGCGAGGACGTCGCGCCTTAGCAATCGCTAAACCAACTCCGAGAGGTTATTGACCACGCCGGAGCACGATGAACCTGACCACGAAGGTCTGTTTCCTGCAGGCAAACGAAGAACAAGCAAGAAACTAAGATTGCAATCTGGATATTGCGAATATAAGAGGAAAGCTTTATTGATCAAGGTGGGGTTTTGTGACGCCTTTGTCTGTTCGTTGAACACAAACGAAGTACGCGAAGTTGCAGCTATGGCGAACTTTAATCTAAACAAAACCCAAAGTCTAAACTACGCCCTAAGGGCTGTATATATGGAGGAAGATGGGGAATTTCGTGGCCCTTGGGGAAGGGGTCCGAAACCAACCCTATCTCTTGTTTCCCTACACATACGGACTCTAAAAACAGCCTATACTCAAGTATTTCGAAATTACATGGGCCTGGCCCAATAATAAGGTGACGCAGCACCTGAAATAGCCTCTGGACGAAAGTTATGAAGTAGCATCTTGTATATTTCATCCGAGGCTTTATGCATGCATTATGGTGGCTTCAACGTCCTGAAATCATCACTTGTAACTCCGTTCTTGTTCCCCTTGCGCATGCCATCATCTCCATGCTTGTTCTTGCTCCAATGTTCATCCTTGTCCAAGCTAGGCCCTTCATTTGTAAGCAAAACAAATGTATCCAATTTAGGCAGCATGATATTCTCATGAACATCAGAATCATTACCAAGAAACGAAAGTACCTGGTAATTTAATTGGCGTGCGCGAGCTCTAGTAATTGGTCCAGTATGTATAGCAGCAGGGGCTGTGGGTGTAACAATGGTATTGATGTCCTCATCAAACTCCGGTCGGACACACTTTCCCGGGTCATGCCCGGCCTCGGCCAAACAATACGCCGCAACCCGACCTAGGCTTAATAGAGAGGTCAGCACGCCGGACTAAACCTATGCCCCCAGGAGTCATGGGCGATCTCCCCGGGAACTCCTGCACGTTGCGTACGCGGCCGGTGAGCAGACCTAGCTACCTCCTTCAAAAAGGCAGGTGCTTACCAGTCCAACCCGGCGCGTGCCGCTCAGTCGCTGACGTCTATTAAGCTTCAGCTGATGCATACGACGCAGAACGCCCATACTATGCCCACGTGATGGTTAGTGCTATCAGGCCAGAGGCCCCTCGGATCAAATATCGAAATCGTAGTGGATTAGGAACGCGCGGTAACAAGCAGAGACTCACGAAAGATGTGACCCCGTCGCCCCATCTCGAGGACTTGCGACAACGGCTAAGAATGCCCGGCCAAGCTCGTAATTATCTCGCGGGCACCCTCCAGGTCAACCCGTCTCCACATCACTCGCAAATATGCTCGCGCGGGCACCCCTCAGGGCCGACCCGTCTTTAGTAACATGGTTCAATGTAAAGTCATAGTAACCATAGTAACCGTGTGTCTAACACCAAGGGGAAAACCTGAGGAATCACCCTTGACGGATTGCACTCGATGTAATCATCAAGGTGAACGTAAGAGGATCCACCCTCGAGGTTCACACTTGAGGGGTTGCACGACAGAGTCGTATCGGAAGTGGTTAAGGCAGAATCACTCCCGATGACCATGACCGAATAGCTACACTACAGGGTTAACATCAGAAGTGCTGATGAGGTCTCACCCTCGACACTCGATAGTAACCCAGTAGTGTCGAGCAACTAAGGGGAAAGTGATGTGCGGTGCCGGTGCCAGGGCCTGGTCTTCGATCCCGTTGATCGGGTCTTCGATGATGAAGCAGGGGCAACAAGGACAAGGTGGGGGTCACTGATGGATCACTAACGAACCTATACTAAGCAGTTTAGGATAAGCAGGTAAGGTACAATGAGCAGGTTACAAAAGCAGGCTATGCATCAGAATAGGAGCAAACAATAACAGTAGCAAAATCTAATGCAAGCATGAGAGAATGGAATGGGCGATATCGGAATGATCAAAGGGGGGGCTTGCCTGGAAGCTCCACCGAAAGAGAAGAAGGTTCGTTGTCGACGTAGTCGATCACAGGGGCGGCATTGGTCTCGGGGTCTACCGAGAAGAAGAGGGGAAGAAACAATAAATATAAAGCAAACAAAGCATCACAAAGCATAACATGGCAATATGATGTGCCGGGTGTGACCTAACGTACGGCTACACGATAAAGGTGAAGCGGGAAATCAACCGGGAATGTTTTCCCAGTTCCGGACCTGTGTCAGACAGATGACCAGAGGGGGAATGTTCCATGTTCAGATAGTTAGAGGCATCTGACAGGTAAACGGACCACGTATCCGGATTCGTCTCGTTTTTCTGAGCAACTTTCATGAGGAAAACATTTTCATCCGAGCTACGATTTATTTTCTATGATCCTTCAAAGTTTAACAAATATTCTGAAATTCCTGGAATTAATATAAATTCAAAAATTAAATGGGAAATTGCTAGCTGCACCCGGTGCAGTGCACCGAGCAGTGCACCAGAGGATGACAGTGTGATAGAGGCAAAGGTGTCCCGTCTTTCGATGAGATGATGAATATCGCTTTGATGGAAGTCGACTTTGACGATCCGACTACGAACGTGCGAGGACGTCGCGCCTTAGCAATCGCTAAACCAACTCCGAGAGGTTATCGACCACGCCGGAGCACGATCAACCTGACCACGAGGGTCTGTTTCCTGCGAGCAAACGAAGAACAGGCAAGAAACTGAGATTGCAATCTGGATATTGCGAATATAAGATGAAAGCTTTATTGATCAAGGTGGGGTTCTGTGACGCCTTTGTCTGGTCGCTGAACACAAACGAAGTACGCGAAGTTGCAGCTATGGCGAACTTTTAATCTAAACAAAACCCGAAGTCTAAACGACGCCCTAAGGGCTGTATATATGGAGGAAGAGGGGGGGAATTTCGTGGCCCTTGAGGAAGGGGTCCGAAACCAACCCTATCTCTTGTTTCCCCACACATACGGACTCTAAAAACAGCCTATACTTATGTATTTCGAAATTACATGGGCCTGGCCCAATAATAAGGTGACGCAGCACCTAGAATAGCCTCTGGACGAAAGTTATGAAGTAGCATCTTGTATATTTCGTCCAAGGCTTCATGCACGCATTATGGTGGCTTCAACGTCCTGAAATCATCACTTGTAACTCCGTTCTTGTTCCCCATGCGCATGCCATCATCTCCATGCTTGTTCTTGCTCCAATGTTCATCCTTCTCAAAGCTAGGCCCTTCATTTGTAAGCAAAACAAATGTATCCAATTTAGGCAGCATCATATTCTCATGAACATTAGAATCATTAGCAAGAAACGAAAGTACCTGGTAATTTAATTGGCGTGCGCGAGCTCTAGTAATTGGTCCAGTATGTATAGCAGCAGGGACTGTGGGTGTAATAATTGTATTGATGTCCTCATCATCCTCCCCTTCTTGAAATGAAGTCGTCCTCGACGGAAGCTCATCTTCCTCACCCAAATAAGGCTTCAAATCTGCAATATTAAAAGTGGGACTAACCCCAAAATCTGCAGGCAGCTCAAGTTTATATGCATTATCATTTATTTTCTCTAACACCTTAAAAGGACCATCAGCACGTGGCATTAGCTTTGATTTGCGCAAATCAGGAAATCTATCCTTACGCAAATGTAACCAAACAAGATCTCCAGGTGCAAACACAACATGTTTTCTACCCTTATCTCCAGCAAGTTTATATTTAGCATTCATACGCTCAATGTTTTCCTTAGTTAACTCATGCATTTTTAAGATCAATTCAGCACGTTGTTTAGCATCAAAATTAACCTTCTCCGAAGATGGAAGAGGCAACAAATCAATAGGTGCACGAGGTAGGAAACCATACACAATTTCAAAAGGGCACATCTTAGTAGTAGAATGCAATGAACGATTATAAGCAAACTCAATATGAGGCAAGCAGTCTTCCCACATTTTCTTATTATTCTTCAAAACAGCCCTAAGCATAGTAGACAATGTTCTATTGACTACTTCAGTTTGTCCATCAGTTTGGGGGTGACAAGTAGTACTAAAAAGCAGTTTAGTCCCCAACTTAGCCCATAAACATCTCCAAAAGTGGCTAAGAAATTTAGTATCACGATCTGAAACAATAGTATTTGGCACACCATGCAAGCGAATAATTTCACGAAAGAACAAATCAGCAACATTAACAGCATCATCGCTTTTATGACATGGTATAAAGTGCGCCATTTTCGAGAATCTATCCACGACAACAAATATGCTATCCCTCCCCTTCTTTGTTCGAGGTAAACCTAAAACAAAGTCCATAGATATATCCTCCCAAGGAACACTAGGTACAGGCAAAGGCATATATAAACCATGAGGATTGAGTCGTGACTTAGCTTTTTGACATGTAGTGCAGCGAGCAACAAAACGCTCAACATCCCGTCTCATCTTTGGCCAAAAGAAATGTGTAGCAAGTACGTCCTCCGTCTTCTTCATGCCAAAGTGTCCCATTAATCCTCCTCCATGCGCCTCCTGCAACAACAAAAGACGAAGAGAACTAGCTGGAATGCATAGCTTGTTAGCACGGAACACAAATCCATCATTAACGACAAACTTGTTCCAGGTTCTTCCTTCTTTACAATTCTGCAATACATCTTTAAAATCAGCATCATGCACATATTGATCTTTGATGGTCTCCAAACCAAATATTTTGAAGTCAAGTTGTGAAAGCATAGTATAGCGACGAGACAATGCATCAGCAATAACATTTTCTTTACCCTTCTTGTGTTTAATGACATAAGGGAAAGTTTCAATGAATTCAACCCATTTAGCATGTCTACGATTCAGTTTAGCTTGACTTTTAATATGTTTCAAAGATTCATGATCAGAATGTATAACAAATTCTTTGGGCCATAAATAATGTTGCCATGTTTCTAAAGTCCGAACAAGAGCATATAGTTCTTTATCATAAGTAGAATAATTCAGACTAGGCCCACTCAATTTTTCAGAAAAGTATGCAACAGGTTTGCCATCTTGTAATAACACACCTCCTAATCCAATGCCACTAGCATCACATTCAAGCTCAAAAGTCTTATTAAAATCAGGAAGTTGGAGTAAAGGAGCATGTGTCAACTTATCTTTCAATACTGTGAAGGCTTCTTCCTGTGCGTTACCCCAAACAAAAGGCACATCCTTCTTTGTAAGCTCGTTGAGAGGTGCAGCAATGGTGCTAAAATCTCTCACAAAACGCCTATAGAAACCAGCGAGTCCAAGAAAACTCCGCACTTGTGTGACCGTTTTGGGCTGCGGCCAACTCTCAATAGCTTCAATCTTGGCTTTATCAACTTCAATTCCCTGTGGAGTAACAACATAGCCAAGAAAAGATACTCGGTCGGTGCAAAAGGTGCACTTCCCAAGGTTACCAAACAAACGTGCATCACGTAGAGCAATAAAAACAGCACGTAAATGTTCCAAATGTTCTTCCAAAGATTTGCTATAAATCAGTATATCATCAAAATAGACCACCACAAATCGTCCAATGAAAGCACGTAAAACTTCGTTCATTAGTCTCATGAAAGTACTAGGTGCATTAGTTAACCCAAAAGGCATGACTAACCACTCATATAAACCAAACTTAATTTTAAATGCAGTTTTCCATTCATCTCCCAATTTCATACGAATTTGATGGTATCCACTACGCAAATCAACTTTGGAGAATATTGTAGAGCCACTCAATTCATCAAGCATATCATCGAGCCTAGGAATAGGATGACGATAACGAATAGTAATATTATTAATGCCTCTACAATCAACACACATACGCGACGTACCATCCTTTTTAGGCACGAGTATAATAGGAACAGCACAAGGACTAAGAGATTCGCGTATATAACCTTTGTCGAGCAGCTCCTGTACTTGACGCATAATCTCCTTCGTCTCCTCTGGATTGGTACGGTATGGTGCACGGTTGGGTAGCGATGCACCGGGAATTAAGTCAATTTGATGCTCAATCCCTCGAATAGGTGGTAATCCCGGTGGCACGTCTTGTGGGAAGACGTCAGCGAACTCCTGCAAAATGTGAGTGACAGCAGGGGGCAAAGAGGAAGGCACGTCCTCGAATGAAAATAATGCCTCTTTGCACACAAAAGCATAGCAAACAGATTTGCTGAAATCTAGTTCATCAATATCAGATTTTGTGGCAAGTAAACATGCACTTTTCAATTTAATTTCAGAAACAACACTAGATGGTTTATTATTAGGTTTCATTTGTTGCTCAAATTCCTTTGCCACAATCTGATTTTCACTCTTATTTTTCTCCTGTTTTGCTTTATTAGCTCTATTAATGTCATCTTTCAAAATGGAATCAGGAGTCATAGGAAGCAAAGTAATATTTTTATCCTTATGAACAAGAGTATACTGATTGTTTCTACCATGGTGTACAGAATTTTTATCAAATTGCCATGGTCTACCTAGTAATAAGGAACATGCTTGCATGGGTACCACATCACAATCAACATAATCAGCATATGTAGAGATACTAAAATGCACACGAACAGTACGTGTTACCTTAACCTTGCCGCTGTTGTTGAACCATTGGATGTAGTAAGGATGTGGATGTGGTCTTGTGGTGAGAGATAGCTTCTCCACCATCTCCATGCTAGCCAAGTTGTTACAGCTCCCTCCATCTATGATGACGCGAACAGAACGTTCCTTCACAACTCCCTTTGTATGGAACAAATTATGCCTCTGATTTTGCTCTGCTTGTGTGACCTGCACACTCAAAACACGTTGAGCAACTAAACATTCATACCTGTCAGCGTCTTCAGGAGCCATGTATTGCGTCTCATTTTCATAATCATCTCCACCATGTTCTTCACGTGTAATAAGAGCCAAAGTCTCCTCATCATAGTCACTAGCGGACTCATACCCACCATCCTCAGTAGCAATCATGACACGCTGAGATTTGCATTCTCTCGCAAAATGTCCTCTTCCCTTACAACGACGACAAATAATATCACTTGTGTGCCCTGTCGATGCCATGGAAGAAGAAGAGCTCTGCACAGGCCCGACAGGTGTGCTCTTGGCAGAGAGTGGTGGTTGTGCCTGCTTTCTTGTATCACGGCTGGAGGTGGCACCTGATGGAGGTGATGGTGAAGTGGAAGTAGAAGATGCACGCGGTGTCCATGATGAAGGTCGACCTGCAGAAAAGTTAGTTCGCGCCAATGGCTGTCGATCCTGCACTTCACGTTCAGCTTTACAAGCAAGATGGAATAAACGAGTGATATTATTATAATCCTTATACTCTAGAATGGTCTGAATCTCTTTATTTAATCCACCCATAAAACGTGCAAGCATAGCTTCATTCTCCTCAACAATACCACATCTAATCATGCCAATTTGTAATTCCTGATAATATTCTTCTACAGAATTTTTTCCTTGTCTTAAACGCTGCAATTTTTGAAGTAATTCACGTTGATAATATGGTGGAACCCAACGAGTACGCATAGCAGTTTTCAAAGCAGCCCAAGTAGCTGGAACAGGATATAATCTACAATGTTCAGACCACCAAACACATGCAAAGCTAGTGAAAGCACAAACAGCAGCAGGAACACGTCTCTCCTCAGGATATTGTAAACATGTAAATCGTTGTTCAGTTTCTAACTCCCAAGTAAGATATATATCAGGAACATATCTACCCTCAAATGGTGGAATATTCAATTTCAGTTTAGGGAGATGGTCATGATCTCGTACCTGAGGTGGTGGTGCCGGCCTACCGTTGCGAATATATACCTGAGGTCGACCTGCTGGTGGTGGTGCTGGTGGCTGCACGTAGTTCTGATTTTGATCAACCTCATCCTCATAATCGCCCGCATAATCGCCATCCTCCTCAGCCGCCGCAGGAGCAGGAGCCAAAGAAGCATCAACAGTAGGGACAGCAGCACCCGAATTTTGACCAATCTCAATTGGAACGCGCTGTGCCCGTCCCACTTGATTTGGAAGGCGGCGTTGGAGATGTGGTTGTTGTTGTTGTAGAGGTGCGACATGTGCAGCCGGTGGTGGTTGGGGAAGACGCTTTAGTAATTCAGTAAACTTGTTATCCAGCTTTGTCTCAAACGACTTCTCCACGGCATCTATCTTCTCCATAGCCTCTTCAAATCTGTTTAGCACATCTCCCACCTGGCCACTCATCATTTGCTGAAATTTATCATGCAACTCCTTGTTCGTCATGTTCGCCCAATCAGTCTCATCGGCTTGTGAACCTGCCATGGTTAGCAGCAATAGAAACACAAAAGAATATGATCCTGCAGACTACTAGAAGTGGTGGGATGGTGGTGTGTCACAAAACCTTCAAGCGAATCTCAAATTCTTACCAGTTCTTACCCAGCAGCAGGTGGTGATCGGCAACCGTTGTAGTCAAAAACTCTCAAAGCTTGGATATAGCGATTACCAGGGAGAGTCCAACGCACGATGTAGACTTATGTGGAGCTGGGAAGGCTTATAATATGGTAGCAAAATGGTAAGCAATAATCAATTCAGAGATGCAAAGTTGAATAAACGCTCAACGACGGTACTGTGCTGGTCCTAGGCTAGACCGTGCTAGAGACGCGAGCCTAGAACACTAACAAAATCTCGGCGCTGCACGTAAACAAGGGAAAAGCACACTCAGGAATTTTTTTTTTCGCTCTTTTTTTTTTTTGCGCTCTTTTTTTTTTTGCGCTCCTCCTTTTTTTTTTTTTGCGAAAAAATCACTATAATGGCGAGTGTCTCAAAACTCTTCCCAGGTCAAACTGACAGGATGGGCACAAAATTTTTTGACTATTTTTTTTTTCGGAAATCAGAGCAGCGACGACGAAAAAGTGCGACAAAAAATCACTATGATGGCGAGTGTCTCAAAACACTACCCGGGGCCTAAAAATAGGATAGGGAAAAAATATTTTGGGTTGCCGAAATTTTGGCCTAAAAATATTTTTTTTTTCCGAGACCTACTCAGGCAAGGAAAACACGAAACGGAAAATATATGGATCTCTAAAACAAACCGACTATGAAAAGAACTCGGATTGGTGGTGGATATATGGCGGTAGTATATGGCAGCGGTGGTGGTATATGGATACGGATTCAAAGCGGTGGCGGATAAGCAATGGTGGTAGATGGCAAGGCGATGATGATGGTGCGGCGGCGGCGTGACAACTTATGACCAGAACTCGAAACTCTAAAAGACTAGACTCTAAGACCAGCAACTTGACACGACGATGCAACCGCAAATTCAACAAAGCAAAAACCCTAAAAAGATTATGCAAAGGCTCAGATTGGTTCGGATATGATGAACTAACCCTAATTTTTTTTTTGTGGCTTTTTCGTGGACTGTAGGTATGAAGAACAGACTCGATCTAAACTACGAAAAACTGTAAAATCTCACCGAGCAACCTGGAAATCTGATACCACTTGATAGAGGCAAAGGTGTCTCGTCTTTCGATGAGATGATGAATATCGCTTTGATGGAAGTCGACTTTGACGATCCGACTACGAACGTGCGAGGACGTCGCGCCTTAGCAATCGCTAAACCAACTCCGAGAGGTTATCGACCACGCCGGAGCACGATCAACCTGACCACGAGGGTCTGTTTCCTGCGAGCAAACGAAGAACAGGCAAGAAACTGAGATTGCAATCTGGATATTGCGAATATAAGATGAAAGCTTTATTGATCAAGGTGGGGTTCTGTGACGCCTTTGTCTGGTCGCTGAACACAAACGAAGTACGCGAAGTTGCAGCTATGGCGAACTTTTAATCTAAACAAAACCCGAAGTCTAAACGACGCCCTAAGGGCTGTATATATGGAGGAAGAGGGGGGGAATTTCGTGGCCCTTGAGGAAGGGGTCCGAAACCAACCCTATCTCTTGTTTCCCCACACATACGGACTCTAAAAACAGCCTATACTTATGTATTTCGAAATTACATGGGCCTGGCCCAATAATAAGGTGACGCAGCACCTAGAATAGCCTCTGGACGAAAGTTATGAAGTAGCATCTTGTATATTTCGTCCAAGGCTTCATGCACGCATTATGGTGGCTTCAACGTCCTGAAATCATCACTTGTAACTCCGTTCTTGTTCCCCATGCGCATGCCATCATCTCCATGCTTGTTCTTGCTCCAATGTTCATCCTTCTCAAAGCTAGGCCCTTCATTTGTAAGCAAAACAAATGTATCCAATTTAGGCAGCATCATATTCTCATGAACATTAGAATCATTAGCAAGAAACGAAAGTACCTGGTAATTTAATTGGCGTGCGCGAGCTCTAGTAATTGGTCCAGTATGTATAGCAGCAGGGACTGTGGGTGTAATAATTGTATTGATGTCCTCATCACAGTGGGCCCCGTTGACTGCCCAGTCAGCAGTCAACGTTGACCCGTTGACCGGTCAACAAGGCTCGAGGGTCCCACACGTCAGTGTTTTAACGATTTCTAAATGATCTTTAATTAATCTAATTAAGGGGTACCCACATGCCATAGGGTCTGTAGTTAATTAACATAACTAAAAGATTAAAAGCTAATATGGGATTAGCCACGATCTTAAGCAGAGGACCGACCCCAACTTGTGGTGGCCCAAGCCATGGCCGGGGCGTGCTCACGCACAAGCAGGCAGGGGTCGGCCACGACGCGGCGTTTCGGCTGCGGTGGCGGGGCGACCCGAAGCAGCGGGCAGCGGGGCGACCGGAAGTAGCAGGCGGGGTCGAAGCCGGAGCGCGGGGTTAGGGCGGCAGCGGCAAGGCAGCGCAGACACGTGCGGGTCGGGGGACGCAGGCGGCAGTGGGCGGCCAGGGCGCGGGGGAGCAGGGCGGCGCTGGGCAGCAGCAGCTGCCGCACAACAGCAACAGCCGCGCAGCAGCAACAAGCACGGGAGCAGGCGGGCGGGAGCCATGGGGAAGCAGCAGGCGCGCCGCAGCGGCAACACAAGCAGCAGGCAGGGCGCGGGGTGTGAGCGCAGCCATGGCGTGGCGTGGTGCGCGGCACGCACATAGAGCCTGGCCAGAGGGCGACCAAGGCGCGGGCTAGATGCGATGAGCACGGGGTTCGGGGCGGCCACTGCGAGCCTTGGCCAGGCGGAACAACGACAGAACGGAGGCGATTCGAGGGGGAAGAAGGGGAATGGGCGGTGGCTCACCCCGGGGAATCCATGGACGAGCTCGGCGAGGCCGGGAGGCGCCGGTGGTGCTGATCGACGGCGAGGGGAAACGGGCGCGGGCGCCTTTGCTGCAGCTCCTCTGCCCCGATCCGGTGGTGTAGCCGACGAAGGTGACGACGACGCTCCTCTTGGCATCTTCCTGGCCGGCAAGGAGGCCGTTGGCCACGACGGAAATGAGACAGTGGTGGCGACGGCGTTCGGGATCGAGCGAATCGAGCTGAGCGGCTCGACAAGGAAGAAAATGAGGGGGCTAGGGTTCCGGGGGTGTCGAGGGTGACCTCGCGTCGGGGATGCGGCGGATGGCCGCCGCGTGGCCATCCGCGGCGCGGATGCACGCGCTGCCTCCAGCTCACCCCCGGTGAACAGAGGAAGGAGACAACGGTGATGGTAGGCTGGGCCAACATTGTTGGCAGTAGGCCTAAGTGCATAGTAGAGTAGGGCTTTTCTCTTTTATTTTCTATTTTCAATTATGAGCTTCTATTTTTAATTAGTTTCAACTATCAAATGAATTTTGCTGAGCATGTACATTTGCACATAATTGCAATGCAATACCTGGGGGTTGCCCAAACAGTTTCAATTTATTTTGGGATTGTTTAACTATTTTTAGAAATTGAAAAGGTCAATTACTTGACGGTTGGTCCACTGTTATAAAGTCCAGGGGCATTATAAACATCTCCAAAATTGTTTGTTAATGCAAGACAATCATGTAGTGAACATTTTGAACCTAATGAGCATTTTTAATTTACTGATTTATATAAAAATATATTTCACTTGGCATTAGAATTTGGACTTGAGTTTGGTTTGAAAGAAAGTGAGGATTAGCAAAAAAATATGATGACATGGCATCATTAGTGTGGAGTTAATGTAGCATGACTCTCGGGGTGTTACATGGATGCTTTAGTAACTAGACAACGTTACCTACTGTGCCGAGCACGGTTCAATTCCCTCGGTCGCTGCTACCCAAGGTCACCCGTCAACTCCATTGCCTAGTACTAATAGGAGTACTACACCAGGATGAGCACAGAATTGAGCCCGTTTGTTTGTGCCTAGTACTTGAGTTAATATATCAGGCAATGCATTGGTACGGAGGGATTCTCCTTTTACTCTGCATATATAAATTGTCTGAAGTCTAACTAAGCAAAATGTTTTACCAAATCCTTTCTTAAGAAATACAACAGGAAAGATGTATCGCTTGAAAATTTATTGCATGATGCCGGTTATGATATTGTTTCGAATCCTGGATTTTAAATTTCAGAAAATCCAAAAGTGACCGGAAATTCATGAAACTGAGCATGGTCTCGTGATATGGCACAAATATTCCTACATAATTTTTTTCTTCAATTTGAGACAAGCTGCTTATGAGAAGTTGCACAAATGAAGAGCCAAGGTATTTTGGAACAAAGACCTGTCACGTTAAGGCGAACGCTTTCACTATTGAAACCGTGGGCATTTACGTGCCGCCACGAGTCCCGCTTCTCATCGGCAGGTGTCGTCCGAGCAAGCGTGTGAGTCGACGGGAGGCGTGCAAGCAGACCGCTGCGCCGGCTGACCGGGAGGCGTGCGAGCAGACCGCTGCGCAGGCTCACCGGGAGGTGAGCCGTTTGACTAGGCTCCGCCGCCCACCTTCGTCCCAACTGCTCTCACTTTTAATGTTGCCAGCGCCGCAGTTTAAAATCAACCCCGCACTACCCGGTATCGCTAAAATCTTCTCTCTTCCTCTCCGACCCTCCTGTCGTCTACCTCCAACCAGCCTGACCTAACCGTACGCCATGCCGCATCACGATGGTCTGCCCTTAGTCTTCCAGTTTCCTAAGGAAGACACCCAGCCGGAGTCTCAAGAACATAAGGCGCTTTGGGACGAGCTTGATCTGGCCTTGCGGGAAGACGCCGCGCCTGTCCCAGCTCCCGTTGCCCCGACTGCGCCATCGCCCATCCCCGTGGCATTGATGGACTGGGAGCCGCATATTGTCGCTGAGCTTGATGCCACGGGGTTCCACGAGGTCCCTGCCGACTTTCACGCGCCCGTGCACCTGCCAGTGCATGCGCCTATGCGTGCACTGACGCGCGCGCCCGTGCCTGTGCCCGTGCACCTGCCAGCGCATGCGCCTGCGCGTGCACTGACACGCACGCCCGTGTCGGTGCCCGTGCACACGAATGTCTCTGCCATGCCGTTGCCAGCGCTTGTCCCCGTGCAGGTGCCAGTGCCCCCCTCAGCGGCATGAATGGTCACCGTCGACCGCTTCCTTGCACCAACGCCAGTCGCCTCCTCCCGCCAGTTGACTCACTCCTGGAGACCGAAGTCCAGAATATTGTGGCCTTCCTAGAAGCTAGGGCCAACGTCCAGGGGTACGCCAACAACGGCACAAGACGCCATCGTCGTCGTCGCCGTCGCCGTCAGTCAGTGGCCCGGTGACACACAGAGCATGGCAGAGGAGCCGCTTCTCATCGCAAGACGCCCCCGCCGCCGTCGCGTAATCTAAATTTGCCATGAAAAACGTTAGGATTGCCGTGCTTAAAATCCGAACGTTTATCATTTCCGTTTATTTTAGATTGATCGTTGTATGAATGTAAAGTCGGAGTCAGACTGAATGAAATCTATGGTTTGATCGATTGAATGTTCTGCTAGAGCCGTATCAAATTAAATATAAAACGTCATCAAACCACATGTATTCCTTCTCATCCAACGACCTAGACTGCTTCAATGTCGAGCGCTCAACACGTTTAGTGTGCAGTTCCATGCCAAAAATAGAGCTAATCACATAATAACACGCAAATAATATCCTACTTAATATCCGCATGCACTTAATATACTTCCAAATTAATGTGCATTGCACGTACACATTGACTAGTACTACTAGTACGTGAAACTGGTGCCGTAAATTGTGAACGCGTCCAGATATGGTCAACGGCAACATCGCCCGCGAGTTCTTCGTGTTTGCCCGTGCGTCTAAACGTAGAAGGGGAGGAGAGAGAGCAGACATGGAATCCACCAGTAAGTGAAGGCGAATAGTACGTGCTAACGAGCCGGTCCCACTAATGTACTAAAAATAATATTACATGTTATCCATTAAATAGGTTGTGGTAATATAAAAACATTATATGAACAAATGGGGGGTACAACAAACATTGCTGTTCTACGTATGTTGCCTATTGACGTGCGGCTTGAAGGCCCCGGTCGCATGTTCGATCCTCGTCCTTTTTAATTTTTAATTTATATATGGGTCCAAATTTGTTTCATGACAGGTGGGTCCCTCGGTGTGTAGTTTGTAGCACTTTAATTTGTGGGTTGAAATTTGTTCCATTACAGGTGGACTATCAGTGTGTCGTTTTGTAGCTTATTTGTAATAATTAAAGAGAACAACATAGTTTTTTGCAATAATACCATGGTGCGACGTTGAAGACGAGAAAAGACGTGCGAGAGAGCGATGACTGAGCCAGAGGGAAATCAATTGGGGGAGGTGCGGGGGTTGCAACGGTGTTGGGAGTAGTTGTGGGCTGAATGCTATGAAAATATAATCTAAACCCACCGGAATAAATGCCTACACAAATTAATCCAAGGTTGGAGCCCCCCTCGCAATGTAAATAGCTCCGGCTTTGCGAGGGATGGAGAGGTAGCTTCAATGTGTGGAAGATACGGCGTGAGAAAGCGAGGTCAATCGAGACACATATAGATAGACAGACAAAGTGAGTGTGGTCCGACATTCATTGAGAAGATATATATGCTCTGGAGAGATATTGTCCGATTGAGCTTTTGGGAAGGGTGAGGGCTGTAAGATAGAGCTTGAGTGATGATCCAGTCACAGACATGTAGATATATTTTGTGCGTGGGAGGAAGCAAGGTCAATCGATTACATATATAAAGGGAGAGAGATTGAGCGAGTGTGGGTCGTCGTGCGATCGAAAGAGTGAGACCGGTTGGAGACAGTGACCAAGATAGACAATGTGCGTGAGAGGGTATACAATATGAATATGTCGAATTGGGCTCAAACATGGAGATATATCATTCGTGTCCGAGAAAGAGCGAGGTCAATCGAGACATACAAAGAGAGAGAGAGAGAGAGAGAGAGAGAGAGAGAGAGGGAGGGAGGGACAGAGAGAGATTGAGCGAGCATAGCCCGCCATGAGGTCGAAAGAGTGGGGGCGGCTTGGATGGACTAACCTAGATAGACAATCTACGTGAGAGAGTATAGAGTGTGTCGATCGAGGCCCGAACAGGGAGATATATCATTTGTGTGTGTAAGAAAACGAGGTTAATCGAGACTCAGATAAAAAGAGCGATATTGAGCGAGTGTGGCCCACCGTGCAGAAGAAAGAGTGAGACAGTCTTGAGGGAGTGACCTAGATAGACAACATGCGTGCGTGCGCATGAGAGGTTGGGGGGCTAGATAGGCAATGCATGTATCTAGCGAGAGAGGGTGGGAGGGAGAGAGAGAGAGAGAGCTCGGCATGGGGTGCAATGGCGGGTGTGTGAGGTAAATACATTTGGTAATAGGGTGGAAAAGGGGGTTGTGTAGTTGAGAGAGTTAGAGATCGAAACATGGAGAGAAAGAATGAACGTGTGCCGGAAACCGGTAGCTTCCTAAGGTGGTTAGGAGAGGAAGATTGACCGATAGAGGAAGTATGTAGCGTGTGTGCCGAGGGGAGGGGGGGTGGGGCTAAAAACAACATTTGAATGTAGATAGTACAAGACTTAATATCGATGTTTCAATTTGGTGTACATTGTAAGATTTGAACTGAGGACCATGCATATGGCTAATTATTTCGAATTCATGCCATACTAGGTTTGGAAAAGTTGACATTGACTCGATTATTATGCTATTTTGTAGGTCATATGTTTGAATCCATCCAAAGTTTTCTCACTACCATGGTGTTCATCATATACATGTGAATTTGTATTAAAAAAGTAGCGTGGATACCGTGAAATGCAAAATCCACGTTAGATTTGGAGATCGCTATGTGACACACACTCTAATTCAAATAACTACTTATGTGACACACACTCTAATCCACGTTAGCGTGGATACCGTTTCGATTTTTTTTCTTCAAATAACTCCTCATTAATTAATTTATAGTATCTCGTTTCGAATGACTAATTATTTGCAAGGAAAAACGGGCATGGTAATACATACAGATTCATTCGCAAATGAAAGAAGATTTGTTTGCATTCTCAAATGTAGGCGCACCAGGCAGACCAGGGTCGTGTCGTGGTGGTCACATGTGTCGTACGGACGCTTAGCACCCAGCCACCCACCCCCTCCCTCCCTGCCCCCCGCCCCCCAAAAAAGAACGATGACAAAAGAAGTTCGCTCTTCCACATTTCAGATTGAAATATCTGGCGGCCCCAATTCCAGCCCTACAAAATCTCCCTTATCCACCGCCCCCTTCCGCGCCCAGATTGCTCAAATCCCTAATTCACTGCCAACCCAAGCAAAGTTCGAATTGCCCCTCGTCTCGTCTCTTTCCCCACCTCTGTGCCGGACGACGACGACGAAGACGACGGTCGCGCTTCACCACCGCACCGGAGCTACCTCATCTATGCCCTCGTCCACCGCACCGGGTGGTCCACCGACAATGTTGGCCGCCGCAACCGACGTGCCTCACAGACACCGACTTCCACCGCATCAGGTGCGCTTCAAAAATGTTGTCTCCCACCTCACCGGGGCTACTTCACCGAGCACATCGTCGCACCTCCGCCCCCCGAGGCCATTGGGGCTTCACCAACGGTCTCGTCCACCACATCATAGCGCTCCGCTGCCACTCAAGATCTGCATCCGTGCGCGGCCAGCCAACGCTAGCACATCACCCTCAACGGCTCTGAAGTGACCCGCGCTCTAGCTAGGCAAGCATGCCCAAACGCCGGCCCGAACTAGGTATCCACACATCACTCCCTTGTGCACTATTCGGACGATGTTTGGATATCCTTTCACTGCTCTCTTAGCTTACACGCCTATGCAACTCTGACTTTAACTCTTATTTCTTCTGGAGACATCATCTGAAACAAGCAAAACCATTTTTTAGCGAAGCATGACGGTGCTACGGGATCTGGTACACATCCTGCACACCCGTATAACCTTGTAAGTATCTATCCTCCGGTACAACAGCAAGGTCGATTCCTCTTATTTGATCAACCATTCACCGTGTCAAAAATGCAGAGGGGGATGCAAGGAGCACAAGGCCTGCACATCCAAGCAAGTGGTAACATGGACTTGTACATGGAACATCCCAAGCGCAAGCAGAGCTGCAGTGAGCCTGTACAACGAGCTAGCGTAAGTCCTTGCATTTCATTTAATTCGTACTAGCCTGCGTGTATGATTTGTGTGCAGTGGCGGATCCACGAATTCAAGTTACCAGGGGCGAACATTTAACTTCAAAAATACGAAGGCACTTGCACTCCGGAAATCAACATAACTTGAGAAATGTGAAGCTACATGCACTTTGAAAACCAGCTAATTATCCAAAGTAGTTCAGATTCTAAAACACTAAATGATGTAAGCACCAAAAAACACAAAATGCAACATGGTGTACAAGGACTACTAACATGGTATGTACCTGCTTGAATTATTCATTCTCTGGCTGAAAATATCGAAGTGTAATTGCACCTATAACCAGTGCGTAAACTACATATCAATATATCTATTGATAGAGGCAAAGGTGTCCCGTCTTTCGATGAGATGATGGATATCGCTTTGGTGGAAGTCGACTTTGACGATCCGACTACGAACGTGCGATGACGTCGCGCCTTAGCAATCGCTAAACCAAATCCGAGAGGTTATTGACCACGCCGGAGCACGATCAACCTGACCACGAGGGTCTAATTCCTGCGAGCAAACGAAGAACAAGCAAGAAACTGGGATTACAATCTGGATATTGCGAATATAAGATGAAAGCTTTATTGATCAAGGTGGGGTTCTGTGACGCCTTTGTCTGGTCGTTGAACACAAACGAAGTACGCGAAGTTGCAGCTATGGCGAAGTTTTGATCTAAACAAAACCCAAAGTCTAAACGACGCCCTAAGGGCTGTATATATGGAGGAAGAGGGGGGAATTTCGTGGCCCTTGGGGAAGGGGTCCGAAACCAACCCTATCTCTTGTTTCCCCACACATACAGACTCTAAAAACAGCCTATACTCAAGTATTTCGAAATTACATGGGCCTGGCCCAATAATAAGGTGAAGCAGCACCTAGAATAGCCTCTGGACGAAAGTTATGAAGTAGCATCTTGTATATTTCGTCGAAGGCTTCATGCACGTATTATGGTGGCTTCAACGTCCTGAAATCATCACTTGTAACTCCGTTCTTGTTCCCCATGCGCATGCCATCATCTCCATGCTTGTTCTTGCTCCAATGTTCATCCTTCTCAAAGCTAGGCCCTTCATTTGTAAGCAAAACAAATGTATCCAATTTAGGCAGCATCATATTCTCATGAACATTAGAATCATTACCAAGAAACGAAAGTACCTGGTAATTTAATTGGCGTGCGCGAGCTCTAGTAATTGGTCCAGTATGTATAGCAGCAGGGGCTGTGGGTGTAACAATGGTATTGATGTCCTCATCATCCTCCCCTTCTTGAAATGAAGTCGTCCTCGACCGAAGCTCATCTCCCTCACCCAAATAAGGCTTCAAATCTGCAATATTAAAAGTGGGACTAACCCCAAAATCTGCAGGCAGCTCAAGTTTATATGCATTATCATTTATTTTCTCTAACACCTTAAAAGGACCATCAGCACGTGGCATTAGCTTTGGTTTGCGCAAATCAGGAAATCTATCCTTACGCAAATGTAACCAAACAAGATCTCCAGGTGCAAACACAACATGTTTTCTACCCTTATCTCCAGCAAGTTTATATTTAGCATTCATACGCTCAATGTTTTCCTTAGTTAACTCATGCATTTTTAAGATCAATTCAGCACGTTGTTTAGCATCAAAATTAACCTTCTCCGAAGATGGAAGAGGCAACAAATCAATAGGTGCACGAGGTAGGAAACCATACACAATTTCAAAAGGGCACATCTTAGTAGTAGAATGCAATGAACGATTATAAGCAAACTCAATATGAGACAAGCATTCTTCCTGATAGAGGCAAAGGTGTCCCGTCTTTCGATGAGATGATGGATATCGCTTTGGTGGAAGTCGACTTTGACGATCCGACTACGAACGTGCGATGACGTCGCGCCTTAGCAATCGCTAAACCAACTTCGAGAGGATATTGACCAAGCCGGAGCACGATCAACCTGACCACGAGGGTCTGTTTCCTGCGAGCAAACGAAGAACAAGCAAGAAACTGAGATTGTAATCTGGATATTGTTCTCTGACGCCTTTGTCTGGTCGTTGAACACAAACGAAGTACGCGAAGTTGCAGCTATGGCGAACTTTTAGTCTAAACAAAACCCAAAGTCTAAACGACGCCCTAAGGGCTGTATATATGGAGGAAGAGGGGGGAATTTCGTGGCCCTTGGGGAAGGGGTCCGAAACCAACCTATCTCTTGTTTCCCTACACATACGGACTCTAAAAACAGCCTATACTCAAGTATTTCGAAATTACATGGGCCTGGCCCAATAATAAGGTGACGCAACACCTAGAATAGCCTCTGGACGAAAGTTATGAA
This sequence comes from Aegilops tauschii subsp. strangulata, assembly GCF_002575655.3. Lineage (NCBI taxonomy): Eukaryota > Viridiplantae > Streptophyta > Magnoliopsida > Poales > Poaceae > Aegilops > Aegilops tauschii. The sequence goes on along the minus strand of NC_053035.3, from coordinate 181,916,941 downwards.
GTAGCTTCTTGTATATTTCGTCCAAGGCTTCATGCACGCATTATGGTGGCTTCAACGTCCTGAAATCATCACTTGTAACTCCGTTCTTGTTCCCCATGCGCATGCCATCATCTCCATGCTTGTTCTTACTCCAATGTTCATCCTTCTCAAAGCTAGGCCCTTCATTTGTAAGCAAAACAAATGTATCCAATTTAGGCAGCATCATATTCTCATGAACATTAGAATCATTACCAAGAAACGAAAGTACTTGGTAATTTAATTGGCGTGCGCGAGCTCTAGTAATTGGTCCAGTATGTATAGCAGCAGGGGCTGTGGGTGTAACAATGGTATTGATGTCCTCATCATCCTCCCCTTCTTGAAATGAAGTCGTCCTCGACGGAAGCTCATCTCCCTCACCCAAATAAGGCTTCAAATCTGCAATGTTAAAAGTGGGAGTAACCCCAAAATCTGCAGGCAGCTCAAGTTTATATGCATTATCATTTATTTTCTCTAACACCGTAAAAGGACCATCAACACGTGGCATTAGCTTTGATTTGCGCAAATCAGGAAATCTATCCTTACGTAAATGTAACCAAACAAGATCTCCAGGTGCAAACACAACATGTTTTCTACCCTTATCTCCAGCAAGTTTATATTTAGCATTCATACGCTCAATGTTTTCCTTAGTTAACTCATGCATTTTTAAGATCAATTCAGCATGTTGTTTAGCATCAAAATTAACCTTCTCCGAAGATGGAAGGGGCAACAAATCAATAGGTGCACGAGGTAGGAAACCATACACAATTTCAAAAGGGCACATCTTAGTAGTAGAATGCAATGAACGATTATAAGCAAACTCAATATGAGGCAAGCATTCTTCCCACATTTTCTTATTATTCTTCAAAACAGCCCTAAGCATAGTAGACAATGTTCTATTGACTACTTCAGTTTGTCCATCAGTTTGGGGGTGACAAGTAGTACTAAAAAGCAGTTTAGTCCCCAACTTAGCCCATAAACATCTCCAAAAGTGGCTAAGAAATTTAGTATCACGATCTGAAACAATAGTATTTGGCACACCATGCAAACGAATAATTTCACGGAAGAACAAATCAGCAACATTAACAGGATCATCGCTTTGATGACATGGTATAAAGTGTGCCATTTTTGAGAATCTATCCACGACAACAAATATGCTATCCCTCCCCTTCTTTGTTCGAGGTAAACTTAAAACAAAGTCCATAGATATATCCTCCCAAGGAACACTAGGTACAGGCAAAGGCATATATAAACCATGAGGATTGAGTCGTGACTTAGCTTTTTGACATGTAGTGCAGCGAGCAACAAAACGCTCAACATCCCGTCTCATCTTTGGCCAAAAGAAATGTGTAGCAAGTACGTCCTCCGTCTTCTTCATGCCAAAGTGTCCCATTAATCCTCCTCCATGCGCCTCCTGCAACAACAAAAGACGAAGAGAGCTAGCTGGAATGCATACCTTGTTAGCACGGAACACAAATCCATCATTAACGACAAACTTGTTCCAGGTTCTTCCTTCTTTACAATTCTGCAAAACATCTTTAAAATCAGCATCATGCACATATTGATCTTTGATGGTCTCCAAACCAAATATTTTGAAGTCAAGTTGTGACAGCATAGTATAGCGACGAGACAATGCATCAGCAATAACATTTTCTTTACCCTTCTTGTGTTTAATGACATAAGGGAAAGTTTCAATGAATTCAACCCATTTAGCATGTCTACGATTCAGTTTAGCTTGACTTTTAATATGTTTCAAAGATTCATGATCAGAATGTATAACAAATTCTTTGGGCCATAAATAATGTTGCCATGTTTCTAAAGTCCGAACAAGAGCATATAGTTCTTTATCATAAGTAGAATAATTCAGACTAGGCCCACTCAATTTTTCAGAAAAGTATGCAACAGGTTTACCGTCTTGTAATAACACACCTCCTAATCCAATTCCACTAGCATCACATTCAAGCTCAAAAGTCTTATTAAAATCAGGAAGTTGGAGCAAAGGACCATGTGTCAACTTATCTTTCAATACCGTGAAGGCTTCTTCCTGTGCGGTACCCCAAACAAAAGGCACATCCTTCTTTGTAAGCTCGTTGAGAGGTGCAGCAATGGTGCTGACATCTCTCACAAAACGCCTATAGAAACCAGCAACTTGACACGACGATGCAACCGCAAATTCAACAAAGCAAAAACCCTAAAAAGATTATGCAAAGGCTCAGATTGGTTCGGATATACTGAACTAACCCTAATTTTTTTGTGGCTTTTTCGTGGACTGTAGGTATGAAGAACAGACTCGATCTAAACTACGAAAAACTGTAAAATCTCACCGAGCAACCTGGAAATCTGATACCACTTGATAGAGGCCAAGGTGTCCCGTCTTTCGATGAGATGATGGATATCGCTTTGATCGAAGTCGACTTTGACGATCCGACTGCGAACGTGCGAGGACGTCGTGCCTTAGCAATCGCTAAACCAACTCCGAGAGGTTATTGACCACGCCGGAGCACGATCAACCTGACCACGAGGGTCTGTGTCCTGCGAGCAAACGAAGAACAAGCAAGAAACTGAGATTGCAATCTGGATATTGCGAATATAAGATGAAAGCTTTATTGATCAAGGTGGGGTTCTGTGACGCCTTTGTCTGGTCGTTGAACACAAACGAAGTACGCGAAGTTGCAGCTATGGCAAACTTTTAATCTAAACAAAACCCAAAGTCTAAACGACGCCCTAAGGGCTGTATATATGGAGGAAGAGGGGGGAATTTCGTGGCCCTTGGGGAAGGGTTCTGAAAACAACCCTATCTCTTGTTTCCCCACACATACGGACTCTAAAAATAGCCTATACTCAAATATTTCGAAATTACATGGGCCTGGCCCAATAATAAGGTGACGCAGCACCTAGAATAGCCTCTGGACGAAAGTTATGAAGTAGCATCTTGTATATTTCGTCCAAGGCTTCATGCACGCATTATGGTGGCTTCAACGTCCTGAAATCATCACATGTAACTCCGTTCTTGTCCCCCATGCACATGCCATCATCTCCATGCTTGTTCTTGCTCCAATGTTCATCCTTCTCAAAGCTAGGCCCTTCATTTGTAAGCAAAACAAATGTATCCAATTTAGGCAGCATCATATTCTCATGAACATTAGAATCATTACCAAGAAACGAAAGTACCTGGTAATTTAATTGGCGTGCGCGAGCTCTAGTAATTGGTCCAGTATGTATAGCAGCAGGGGCTGTGGGTGTAACAATGGTATTGATGTCCTCATCAACGCGTCATCATAAATGAGACCTAGCACTAAATGAGAAGACACAATAGAGGTAGAGGTTAAATCGTTAGAAATCGAAGTGGCCTCACTCTCTCTATGTGGTGGTTCACTCACTCCCTCAAAATAGGTGCACTCAATCGCACGTATGGTGGAGTCACTCATCTTACTCAAGTGGTGGGGGTTGTGGCTCTCCTCACATGGGAATTGGGGCAACACATCGGATATGGGGCTAGTGGTGAAGTCACTCTCACTCTCAATATGGTGGCACAAGTCACTCAAGTCATCATACGTCGCCGTGGTCGAAGTGAAATACTCAACCATCTCATCGCCGTCGCCGTGGATGAAGGCCGAAGATGGCACATCATCACTCTCGCCTCCTAAGATGGAAGCATCATCCTTGCTCGTCACCATGTCGCTTGCCTCAAAAGCTTGGTCCTTGAAGGTCTCCGTAGTCGTACTCGTCGCCGCACCATCTTGAAAAAGAGTCGTGGAGGACTCGGCATCATCAATGCCACAAAGAGGGATGGCGGTGAAGTCGAACTTGGGAGCATCGTCTTGGAGCTCGTCGGGCTTGGACATCTTGGTGGTACTAGCCTCATGCTCGTCGTCTTTGAGCTTGGTCTTCGAGAAGTGTGCTTGGGGTGGAGAAGCCTTGGCCTTCATGAGTTGTTGTTCCGCCTTGAGAGCACCAATGTAGTTGTCGTCAAGGGACTTGTAGTTCTCGAGGAAGATAGTCTTGGAGATGGCATTGTTCAATCCCATCATGAAGTGGAACTTCATTGACATGGGGTCGTCCACGCCGGCTCGTCGCAAGGCAATCTTCATCTCCTTGAAGTACGCGTCGATGGACTTGGCTCCTTGGTTGGTGTTCTCCAATTGGCGTAGAAGTTGTTCCGTGTAGGTTGGAGGCACAAACTCTCGCCGCAAAGCTTTCTTCGTCTTGGGCCAACTCATGTCGTAGGTTTCCATAGGTGTGTGAAGCCACCATGTCGAGGCGTAGTCGTGGAAGTTTCTTGTGGCGCACTTCACTTGATCTTCGGGAGGAACTTGATGTAGCTTGAGGTAGTCATCCATTAGGTGCTCCCACTCGAGATACTCCTCGGGTTCTTGAGTCCCATAGAAAGGAATCGCATGGTCGGTGTCGAGGTCGTAGTAGCTCGTGGAAGTCGCGGACTTGAGCTTGGGGAGCTTCTCTTGAGCGTAGTCTTGAGGTGCTTGTTGGCGAAGATGCCGTATATCCGTAGGCGAAGATGCCTTGAAGACGCTTGGTGAAGATGCCAAGGGAGATGGTGAAGTCGTTGAGCGGTTGTTGGTGTAGAGCTCTTGACCTTCACGTTCGTGGTGGTGAAGGTGTCGATGCCGATGTGACCTTGCCGGAGATGGTAGCTCGGAGGCATGTGCTCTTGAGCGTCTTCTCGAAGATGAGGAAGATCGCTTGTAGGATTTCATGAGGGATTGGATCTCCTCCATTTGAGCTTGCATCGTGGCGTCGAAGTTGTTGTTCGTGGCATCAAACTTGTCGTTGTTGTTGTAGACCGAATGTGAAATACCTTGCCTATCCATCACAAGACTCGAGCAAATATTAGTGGGAGAAAGAGAAGAACGATACCAAATGTGCCTTGACCGGTGTTGAAGATGGATCAATGACCACTCAATTTGTAACAAGGAAATAGCACAATTGGTACCAATTCTTGTCGGTTTCTCACACCTACACAAGTAAGGCTTATAGTGGAGCTCAGTGAGGATAGTGGCACAAAAAATTTGATGCAAAATGTTAGCAAGAGTCAATAATGTTGAAAAAGATTAACAAATTCGCAAGTGAAACAAGTAGACCAATAGCAATGAATGGCACACGGAAACACACACACGGATAGATAGATGGGGTCGTGCAACCAAGGAATGAGCACAAAATGTGGAGTCCACGGAAAACGCTCGTGTTGCACAACTCAAGAGAGACGCTAGCACGATTGCTCAATAGGCGGATACGACACTTGTGCACAACCTATGATATGCAAAATGGATAAACTTCTATCCCGAGTATGCTATGTATGTATGGTTCCCGGTGTTTCTCTCAAGATGATCCAAGATGATCGGATATGACAATCTTATATGCAATGTGGTATGATGCTATGGCACTTGCTTACAAGTTATTTGCTCTTTCTCTTTTGCTTAAAATCTTATTGTTTTTTTGTATGTATGGCCACTTTGCGAAATGCACAAACCAAGATAGGAATTGTGTATATGCGGGAACAATCTTTGTGACACAAGAGATGATATGATACCAATATGATATGGTATGTATGCAATGGTAGGTGTCGATCACTAATGTGCACAAGTAACGTTGCTGGCAATACTCAAATGGCTAGTCTCGATAGGCAAGTGACGCAAAATGGGCTAGGGGTTATCAATTGCAATTGCAAGGGGAATATACAATGGTGTCGTCGAGGTTACCGTCCTTGGCGATGATGAGTGGCGGTGTTCTTGATGTAGATACCAAGATGATGGAGACTCGTCCCTAAGTAGCCGAAACACCTTAGGAAACGGAAAAACCACAACTCAAAATCTCAAGGACAAAAGTCAAAACGGTGGTAGTGGAAAGCAGTGGTGGTTTTGCGGAAGCTCAATGGATTGCGGAAATGCAATGATGGGGTTTTGAAATGCAAGGCGGAAATGGAGGGTAAGGTGGTGAACTATACACGATGTCGGGGTTGGAAGCACGTCCCTAAGTAGCCGAAACACCTTAGGAGACACAACTCACAACACAAACAAAATTGGGTTATATGGAGTGGTGGAAGTGTATGGTGGGTAAGCCTATACGGAAGTTATAGTGGTGGTGGTGGTTGATGAAGAAGCAACCGTCCCTAAGTAGCCGAAACACCTTAGGAGACTCGAATCACAACTCAAACAACCTCAAATGCTAAGGGGAACAAAATTGGTTAGGTTGCGAAAGTCGGTGGTGGTTATGCGGATGTTGTGCTGGAAGCCCTAGGCAAATATGCCAAAGTTGTCAAAATTTGATGGAGTCAAATGGTGATGGGACCTATCTAGGTGGATAGAGGATGTCAATAGCTACTAAATGAGCTAAAGAACGCTAAAATCGGACTCCGGATGTGGAAGTTATGCACAAAACGGTGAAACGGAAAAGCTGAAATGTACAGGGGTCGGACATCCGGGGCTTTGGCCGGATTTCCGGGACCTGATGTCCAGAACCGCGCGCGAAAATGCGCTCCAGGAGCCGGATGTCCGGGCCACGGGCCGGATGTCCGGGCTCCAAATCCGAGGATGAACTCGAGGAACTCGATTTTGGGGCGGAAATTGATGATTTCAAGGGCAAAATTGGAGAGATTTCGTGGATGGAAAGTGGAAAAAATTGGGGGAAAGCTAGATCCACAAGTAACAAAGCAAATCCACGGATCAAATTCAACAAAACATCATCAAACCAACAAATCACGAGGGGAAACACGAGGGAAACACGAGAGAAATCACTCAACCAACAAGAGTAGATCACACATGCGCTGGATCGATGAACACAAAGGTGAGATACAAGATCCAAAGTCAACAACGGACGATACAAACGGTAACCGGTTCTTCTCCGTGAGGAGGTCTTGAATCCACGAGGGGATCTTCCCGTGAGGGGTCTTGAATCCAAGGTGGATCTTCTCCGTAGAGGGGCCGCAGTCTCTCGTGGAGTAGATCCGATATGGATGAGCAAAGCTCTATCTCTAAATGAGCTAATCCTTTGCTAACCCTAGAAAGATGGAGGAGAAAGAGTATATATAGTCTAGGGGGTCGAAGGGGTACACGGGCCTCGGCCCTTACTGTGCGCAGACAGGGGTGGCCGGATGTCCGGGCGATGGGCCGGATGTCCGGGGCTTCAGGCCGGATGTCCGGGCTGGGGGCCGGATGGCCGGGATGGAGGGTCAAACTTCTGGATGTCTTCTGTCGTTGATGCCGGATTTCCGGGGGAAGGGCCGGATGTCCGGGCTTTGGCGAGGCGCCGGATGTCCAGAGCTGGCGCCGGATGTCCGGCCGCTGATGCTGTTGGCCGTCTGTTGGTGCAGCTCCTTGGCGGCTGCACAGGCGCCGGATGTCCGGCCTTTGGCCCGGATGTCCGGCCGCTGTAGCTTCAGCAGCTCGGTCTTCTTCCGTCGTCGCTTCCAGGCCTCCCTCGCGGATGGTGTAGTTGTACCTTGGCGCTTGCACTCCTCCTCGTCGTCCGTAGTGTTCCGACAATACCTATGCATGCACACGAGTGGAGTGTCAAGTAGTATACCATCCTCGAAGGGGTCAAGTGAGCACGTGTAAAGGAGATGATTCACCTTTGCGTATTTGATGTAGATGTCGCACGTGTCACTCGCCGAATGGACTCTTGACATAGTGATGTCCATAGGATGCTCCGCATCAGGTCTTGAGGGGGGCCACCCAAGAGGGGGTCTTGAATCCAACGTGGATCGTCTCCGAAGAGGGGCCGCAGTCTCTCTCGAGGAGGAGATCCGTATGGATGAGCAATGCTCTATCTCACATATGAGCTAAACCAATGCTAACCCTAGAAAGATGGGGGAGAAGGAGTATATATAGTCTAGAGGGTCGAAGGGGTACACGGGCTTCGGCCCTTTACTGTGCGCAGACAGAGGGGGGCCGGATGTCCGGGCGACAGGCCGGATGTCCGGGCTTGGTGGCCGGATGTCCGGGCTGGAGGGTTCAGCTACTGTAGTTTCTGTCGCGTGGCGCCGGATGTCCGGGCGAGGGGCTGGATTTCCGGGGCTTCGGGAGGAGACGGATGTCCGGGGCTGGGTCCGGATGTCCGGGCCCTGTAGCACTTCGATGGCTGGGCTGCTGTTGTTGTTGACATCTTCAGGGGCCGGATGTCCGGGGCCTGGAAGGTGGACTTGCCTTCTTCCGTTGGTTCTCTTCATCCATGGACTTGGTGGCTTGTCCGTCTTCACGTGCATCTTCGTGTGGGTCCTCTTGACACCTGATCATGCATAGCATATCGGACTTAGGTAGTAGCCATGACTCGAGTGGATCATATGTGATATTACTAAGGAAGGAAGTCACCTCGTTCTCGAGAGCTCTAGCTCGTGCTCGTGTCATAGGTCCTCTTGGCTCTTGATGAGACGATGGTAGGTCCATGGGGATGACCGTAGGATGCTCCGCATCAGTTCCACCATATTATCAACGTGAATTACTTCAAAAAATTGCAGCACTTAAGACAAGGAAAAAATTATGTAGAAGAATATTATCAGGAATTACAAACTGGCTTGATTAGATGTGGTATTGTTGAGGAGAATGAAGCTATGCTTGCACGTTTTATGGGTGGATTAAATAGAGAGATTCAGACCATTCTAGTGTATAAGGATTATAATAATATCACTCGTTTATTCCGTCTTGCTTGTAAAGCTGAACGTGAAGTGCAGGATCGACAGGCATTGGCGCGAACTAACTTTTCTGCAGGTCGACCTTCATCATGGACACCACGTGCATCATCTACTTCCACTGCACCATCACCTCCTTCAGGTGCCACCTCCAACCGTGATACAAGAAAGCAGGCACAACCACCACTATCTGCCAAGAGCACACCTGTCGGGCCTGCACAGAGCTCTTCTTCTTCCATGGCGTCAACAGGGCACACAAGTGATATTATTTGTCTTCGTTGTAAGGGAAGAGGACATTTTGCGAGAGAATGCAAATCTCAGCGTGTGATGATTGCTACTGAGGACGGTGGGTATGAGTCCGCTAGTGACTATGATGAGGAGACTTTGGCTCTTATTACACATGAAGAACACTGTGGAGATGATTCTGATCATGAGACGCAATACATGGTTGCTGAAGATGCTGACAGGTATGAATGTTTAGTTGCTCAACGTGTTTTGAGTGTGCAGGTTACACAAGCTGAGCAAAGTCAGAGGCATAATTTGTTCCATACAAAGGGAGTTGTGAAGGAACGTTCTATTCGCGTCATCATAGATGGAGGGAGCTGCAACAACTTGGCTAGCATGGAGATGGTGGAGAAGCTATCTCTCACCACAAGACCGCATCCACATCCTTACTACATCCAATGGTTCAACAACAGCGGCAAGGTTAAGGTAACACGTACTGTTCGGGTGCATTTTAGTATCTCTACATATGCTGATTATGTTGATTGTGATGTGGTACCTATGCAAGCATGTTCCTTATTACTTGGTAGACCATGGCAATTTGATAAAAATTCTGTACACCATGGTAGAAACAATCAGTATACTCTTGTTCATAAGGATACAAATATTACTCTGCTTCCTATGACTCCTGATTCCATTTTGAAAGATGATATTCATAGAGCTAATAAAGCAAAACAGGAGAAAAATAAGAGTGAAAATCAGATTGTGGCAAAATAATTTGAGCAACAAATGAAGCCTAATAACAAACCATCTAGTGTTGCTTCTGAAATTAAATTGAAAAGTGCATGTTTACTTGCCACCAAATCTGATATTGATGAGCTAGTTTTTAGCAAATCTGTTTGCTATGCTTTTGTGTGCAAAGAGGCATTATTTTCATTCGAGGACGTGCCTTCCTCTTTGCCCCCTGCAGTCACTAACATTTTGCAGGAGTTCGCTGACGTCTTCCCACAAGACGTGCCACCGGGATTACCACCTATTCGAGGGATTGAACATCAAATTGACTTAATTCCCGGTGCATCGCTACCCAACCATGCACCATATCGTACCAATCCAGAGGAGACGAAGGAGATTATGCGTCAAGTACAGGAATTGCTCGACAAAGGTTATATACGCAAATCTCTTAGTCCTTGTGTTGTTCCTACTATACTAGTGCCTAAAAAGGATGGTACGTTGCGTATGTGTGTTGATTGTAGAGGCATTAATAATATTACTATTCGTTATTGTCATCCTATTCCTAGGCTAGATGATATGCTTGATGAATTGAGTGGCTCTGCAATATTCTCCAAAGTTGATTTGGGTAGTGGATACCATCAAATTCGTATGAAATTGGGAGATGAATGGAAAACAGAATTTAAAACTAAGTTTGGTTTATATGAGTGGTTAGTCATGCCTTTTGGGTTAACTAATGCACCTAGTACTTTCATGAGACTAATGAACGAAGTTTTACGTGCTTTCATTGGACGATTTGTGGTAGTCTATTTTGATGATATACTGATTTATAGCAAATCTTTGGAAGAACATTTGGAACATTTACGTGCTGTTTTTATTGCTCTACGTGATGCACGTTTGTTTGGTAACCTTGGGAAGTGCACCTTTTGCACCGACCGAGTATCTTTTCTTGGCTATGTTGTTACTCCACAGGGAATTGAAGTTGATAAAGCCAAGATTGAAGCTATTGAGAGTTGGCCGCAGCCCAAAACGGTCACACAAGTGCGGAGTTTTCTTGGACTCGCTGGTTTCTATAGGCGTTTTGTGAGAGATTTTAGCACCATTGCTGCACCTCTCAACGAGCTTACAAAGAAGGATGTGCCTTTTGTTTGGGGTACCGCACAAGAAGAAGCCTTCACGGTATTGAAAGATAAGTTGACACATGCTCCTTTACTCCAACTTCCTGATTTTAATAAGACTTTTGAGCTTGAATGTGATGCTAGTGGAATTGGATTAGGAGGTGTGTTATTACAAGATGGCAAACCTGTTGCATACTTTTCTGAAAAATTGAGTGGGCCTAGTCTGAACTATTCTACTTATGATAAAGAATTATATGCTCTTGTTCGGACTTTAGAAACATGGCAACATTATTTATGGCCCAAAGAATTTGTTGTACATTCTGATCATGAATCTCTGAAACACATTAAAAGTCAAGCAAAACTGAACCGTAGACATGCTAAATGGGTTGAATTCATTGAGACTTTCCCTTATGTCATTAAACACAACAAGGGTAAAGAAAATGTTATTGCTGATGCATTGTCTCGTCATTATACTATGCTTTCACAACTTGACTTTAAAATATTTGGTTTGGAGACCATCAAAGATCAATATGTGCATGATGCTGAATTTAAAGATGTATTGCAGAATTGTAAAGAAGGTAGAACATGGAACAAGTTCGTCGTTAACGCTGGATTTGTGTTTCGTGCTAACAAGCTATGCATTCCAGCTAGCTCCGTTCGTCTTTTGTTGTTGCAGGAGGCGCATGGAGGAGGACTAATGGGACACTTTGGCGTGAAGAAGACGGAGGATATACTTGCTACACATTTCTTTTGGCCAAAGATGAGACGGGATGTTGAGCGTTTTGTTGCTCGCTGCACTACATGTCAAAAAGCTAAGTCACGACTCAATCCTCATGGTTTATATATGCCTTTGCCTGTACCTAGTGTTCCTTGGGAGGATATATCTATGGACTTTGTTTTAGGTTTACCTCGAACAAAGAAGGGGAGGGATAGCATATTTGTTGTCGTGGATAGGTTCTCAAAAACGGCACACGTTATACCATGTCAAAAAAGAGATGATGCTGTTAATGTTGCTAATTTGTTCTTTCGTGAAATTATTCGCTTGCATGGTGTGCCAAATACTATTGTTTCAGATCGTGATACTAAATTTCTTAGTCACTTTTGGAGATGTTTATGGGCTAAGTTGGGGACTAAACTGCTTTTTAGTACTACTTGTCACCCCCAAACTGATGGTCAAACTGAAGTAGTCAATAGAACATTGTCTACTATGCTTAGGGCTGTTTTGAAGAATAATAAGAAAATGTGGGAAGAATTGATGAGGACATCAATACCATTGTTACACCCACAGCCCCTGCTGCTATACATACTGGACCAATTACTAGAGCTCGCGCACGCCAATTAAATTACCAGGTACTTTCGTTTCTTGGTAATGATTCTAATGTTCATGAGAATATGATGCTGCCTAAATTGGATACATTTGTTTTGCTTACAAATGAAGGGCCTAGCTTTAAGAAGGATGAACATTGGAGTAAGAACAAGCATGGAGATGATGGCATGCGCATGGGGTACAAGAACGGAGTTACAAGTGATGATTTCAGGACATTGAAGCCACCATAATGCGTGCATGAAGCCTTGGACGAAATATGCAAGATGCTACTTCATAACTTTTGTCCAGAGGCTATTCTAGGTGCTGCGTCACCTTATTATTGGGCCAGGCCCACGTAATTTCGAAATACTTGAGTATAGGCTATTTTTAGAGTCCGTATGTGTGGGGAAACAAGAGATAGGGTTGGTTTCGGACCCCTTCCCCAAGGGCCACGAAATTCCCCCCTCTTCCTCCATATATACAGCCCTTAGGGCGTCGTTTAGACTTTGGGTTTTGTTTAGATTAAAAGCTCGCCATAGCTGCAACTTCGCGTACTTCGTTTGTGTTCAACGACCAGAGAAAGGCGTCACAGAACCCCACCTTGATCAATAAAGCTTTCATCTTATATTCGCAATATCCAGATTGCAATCTCAGCTTCTTGCTTGTTCTTCGTTTGCTCGCAGAAAACAGACCCTCGTGGTCAGGTTGATCATGCTCCGGCGTGGTCAATAACCTCTCGGATTTGGTTTAGCGATTGCTAAGGCGCGACGTCATCGCACGTTCGTAGTTGGATCGTCAAAGTCGACTTCCACCAAAGCGATATCCATCATCTCATCGAAAGACGGGACACCTTTGCCTCTATCAAGTGGTATCAGATTTCCAGGTTTCTCGATGAGAATTTACAGTTTTTCGTAGTATAGATCGAGTTTGTTCTTCATACCTATAGTCCACAAAAAGCCAAAAAAAAATTAGGGTTAGTTCATCCTATCCGAACCAATCTGAGCCTTTGCATAATCTTTTCTTTGTTTGCTTTGTTGAATTTGCGATTGCATCGTCGTGTCAAGTTGCTGGTCTTAGCGTCTAGTTCTTTAGAGTTTCGAGTTCTGTTCACAGGTTGTCACGTTGCGGCTGCCATATATCACGACCGCATCATCATCATCGCTGCTGCCATATACCACCACCGCACTAACTTGATCGCCGCTGCCATATACCACCACCACATATTCACCGCCAATCCGAGTCCATATACGCCACCACATATCCGCCGCCATCACGCCAATCCGAGTACACCTGCAACATATATCCGCCACCAGTCCGAGTTCCACCAGATTCATCTCCGCCACCAGTCCGAGTCCCACCAGATTCATCTCTGCCACCAGTCCTAGTCCAAGTCCAGTATTTTGTTACTCTGTTTTGGATTTCTAGATCACGCCATACCCCGAGTCGTGACAGAGAAGGACTCCCAAACTTTTGTGTTACCCGCAGTAGAAAAATAGTTCCAGTTTAAAAAAAAAACTAAGTCTGGAAAATTCTGGCTAGGCAGTTTTTTGACCATTTGTAGACTTTTTCAAAAAAAATTGTTGCGGAGCAAAAAAAAGAGAGGAAAAAAAGTGCAAAAAAAAGTGAAAAAAATTTCAGAGTGTGCTCCTCCCTTGTTTACGTGCAGCGCCGTGATTTTGTTAGTGTTCTAGGCTCGCGTCTCTAGCACGGTCTAGCCTAGGACCAGCACAGTACCGTCGTTGAGTTAGGGTGGGATTCGGACCCCTCCTACAAGGGCCACGAAATCCCCCCCCTCTTCCTCCATATATACAGCCCCTAGGGCATCGTTTAGACTTTGGGATTTGTTTAGTTAAAAGTTAGCCATTGCAACTTCATGGACTTCGTTTGTGTCCAACGACCAGACCAAGACCGCTTACGGATCCCCACCATTATCAATACTTCATCTATATTCGCAATATTTAGATTGCATTATCATATTCTTGCTTGTTCTTCGATTGCGTGCAGGAATAGACCTTGGTGGTCAGGTTGATCGTGCTCCGGCGTGGTCAATAACCTCTCGGAGTTGGTTTAGCGATTGCTAAGGCACAACGTCGTGCACGTTTGTAGTCGGATCGTCAAAGTCGTCTCCACCAAATCGATAGTTATCATCTCATCGAAAGATCGGGACACCCTTCGCCTTTATCAAGTGGTACCGCAAAGGAAGAAGCCTTCACGGTATTGAAAGATAAGTTGACACATGCTCCTTTACTCCAACTTCCTGATTAATAAGACTTTTGAGCTTGAATGTGATGCTAGTGGAATTGGAATAGGAGGTGTGTTATTACAAGATGGCAAACCTGTTGCATACTTTCCTGAAAAACTAAGTGGGCCTAGTCTGAACTATTCTACTTACGATAAAGAATTATATGCTCTTGTTCGGACTTTAGAAACATGGCAACATTATTTATGGCCCAAAGAATTTGTTATACATTCTGATCATGAATCTCTGAAACACATTAAAAGTCAAGCAAAACTGAACCGTAGACATGCTAAATGGGTTGAATTCATTGAGACTTTCCCTTATGTCATTAAACACAAGAAGGGTAAAGAAAATGTTATTGTTGATGCACTGTCTCGTCGTTATACTATGCTTTCACAACTTGACTTTAAAATATTTGGTTTGGAGACCATCAAAGATCAATATGTGCATGATGCTGAATTTAAAGATGTATTGCAGAATTGTAAAGAAGGTAGAACATCGAACAAGTTCGTCGTTAACGATGGATTTGTGTTTCGTGCTAACAAGCTATGCATTCCAGCTAGCTCCGTTTGTCTTTTGTTGTTGCAGGAGGCGCATGGAGGAGGACTAATGGGACACTTTGGCGTGAAGAAGATGGAGGATATACTTGCTACACATTTATTTTGGCCAAAGATGAGACGGGATGTTGAGCGTTTTGTTGCTCGCTGCACTACATGTCAAAAAGCTAAGTCACGACTCAATCCTCATGGTTTATATATGCCTTTGCCTGTACCTAGTGTTCCTTGGGAGGATATATCTATGGACTTTGTTTTAGGTTTACCTCGAACAAAGAAGGGGAGGGATAGCATATTTGTTGTCGTGGATAGATTCTCGAAAATGGCACACTTTATACCATGTCATAAAAGCGATGATGCTGTTAATGTTGCTGATTTGTGCTTTCGTGAAATTATTCGCTTGCATGGTGTGCCAAATACTATTGTTTCAGATCGTGATACTAAATTTCTTAGCCACTTTTGGAGATGTTTATGGGCTAAGTTGGGGACTAAACTGCTTTTTAGTACTACTTGTCACCCCCAAACTGATGGTCAAACTGAAGTAGTCAATAGAACATTGTCTACTATGCTTAGGGCTGTTTTGAAGAATAATAAGAAAATGTGGGAAGAATGCTTGCCTCATATTGAATTTGCTTATAATCGTTCGTTGCATTCTACTACTAAGATGTGCCCTTTTGAAATTGTGTATGGTTTCCTACCTCATGCACTCATTGATTTGTTGCCTCTTCCATCTTCGGAGAAGGTTAATTTTGATGCTAAACAACGTGCTGAATTGATCTTAAAAATGCATGAGTTAACTAAGGAAAACATTGAGCGTATGAATGCTAAATATAAACTTGCTGGAGATAAGGGTAGAAAACATGTTGTCTTTGCACCTGGAGATCTTCTTTGGTTACTTTTGCGTAAGGATAGGTTTCCTAATTTGCGCAAATCAAAGCTAATGCCATGTGCTGATGGTCCTTTTAAGGTGTTAGAGAAAATAAATGATAATGCATATAAACTTGAGCTGCCTGCAGATTTTGGGGTTAGTCCCACTTTTAACATTGCAGATTTGAAGCCTTATTTGGGTGAGGAAGATGAGCTTCCGTCGAGGACGACTTCATTTCAAGAAGGGGAGGATGATGAGGACATCAATACCATTGTTACACCCACAACCCCTGCTACTATACATACTGGACCGATTACTAGAGCTCGCGCACGCCAATTAAATTACCAGGTACTTTCGTTTCTTGGTAATGATTCTAATGTTCATGAGAATATGATGCTGCCTAAATTGGATACATTTATTTTGCTTACAAATGAAGGGCCTAGCTTGGAGAAGGATGAACATTGAAGTAAGAACAAGCATGGAGTTGATGGCATGCGCAAGGGAGAGAAAAACAGAGTTTCAAGTTGTGATTTCAGGACTTTGAAGCCACCATAATGAGTGCATGAAGCCTTGGACGAAATATACAAGATGCCACTTCATAATTTTCGTCCAGAGGCTATTCTAGGTGCTGCGTCACCTTATTTTGGGCCAGGCTCATGTAATTTCGAAATACTTCAATATAGGCTGTTTCTAGAGTCCGTATGTGTGGGGAAACAAGAGTTAGGGTGGGTTTCGGACCCCTCCTCCAAGGGCCACGAAATTCCCCCCCCCTTTTCCTCCATATATACAGCCCCTAGGGCATAGTTTAGACTTGACGTTTTGTTTAGATTAAAAGTTCGCCATAGCCGCAACTTCGCGTACTTCGTTTGTGTTCAACGACCAGACAAAGGCGTCACAGAACCCCACCTTGATCAATAAAGCTTTCCTCTTATATTCGCAATATCCAGATTGCAATCTTAGTTTCTTGCTTGTTCTTCGTTTGCCTGCAGGAAACAGACCTTCGTGGTCAGGTTGATCGTGCTCCGGCGTGGTCAATAACCTCTCGGAGTTGGTTTAGCGATTGCTATGGCGTGACGTCCTCGCACGTTCGTAGTCGGATCGTCAAAGTCGACTTCCTCCAAAACGATAGCCACCATCTCATCGAAAGACGGGACACCTTTGCCTCTATCACATACCGAGGATGAAGCCACCTGGGAGCGAGAGGAAGATCTACGGAAGGACCACTCTCACCTATTTTCTAACCAACCCGAATCTCGAGGGCGAGATTCATCTTAAGGGGGGTAGGTTTGTAACACCCCAAATTTCAATTTGGAATGTTATACATTAGATCATCATGCATAACGTATTTTATTGCATTTTGTTTTGCGA
Source organism: Aegilops tauschii subsp. strangulata (assembly GCF_002575655.3). Classification (NCBI taxonomy): domain Eukaryota; kingdom Viridiplantae; phylum Streptophyta; class Magnoliopsida; order Poales; family Poaceae; genus Aegilops; species Aegilops tauschii. The sequence continues at coordinate 181,899,881 of NC_053035.3, read as the reverse complement.
TCCTAGAAATTCTACGCAACACAAGGACCCACGGAGAGAGTTGGGGATTTCGTTATTTTCATATTTGGGTTTTCTCAAATTTTGAAAATAGGATCATTTGTTTTAATTATTTTCTCTCCGAAAATATGTCATATCAAATATATGAGAGGGGATAATATGACTTCTTCAAAAATAATGAAATATTGGAGGAAAAATATTAAAAACAAATATTTGATTTATTTGGATTTTATTTGAATTAGGAAAATATGCATTTTTCAAAATTGCATTTTAGGCCCAAATAAATGTTCATCTTGTCCGGCTTATTTTTAGAGGACGGGGAAATTTTATTTCGGGATTTTTGGAGTCCGTTTAGTATTTCTTTTGTTTCTTTTTCTGCACGTCCGATTAAAAAAACGAACCGACCTACCGGGCCGTGTCCGGCTAGGCCTCTGCCCGGCCGGCCTTTATAAGCCGCGAGGCCGCCCCGCCAGCCCAAGCCGCCCGCCCCCGCGAAACCCTAGCGCCGCTGCCGCCGAACCGCCCCGCCGCCTGGAGCCGCCGCCGTCGCTGCCCCGATCCGCCGCCCGTCGCCCCGCCGCCAACCCCGCCCGACGCCAGAGCCGCCCCGCCGACGCCGTCCCGCCACCCGAGGTTGACCGCCGCCCGCCGCCGGTTTTCTCCGGAAAACCGTGCGCGTTTTTTTAGAAAACCCCGGGTTTTTTTGTTATTAGATCGGTTTTAACTTTTTTCGGTTTAGCCTATTTCGCGGACATTCGTCCGTACGTTCGTTTTAACGAACGGTTTTCGTCGTTTAACCGCAGACAGCGAACGTACGCGTTAGCCTGTTCGTCGGTTTTTCTTTTTCTCGGATTTTCCGCGATTATTTTCGATCGCGATTTCAGATCTGTTTTTCGTTTTAGTATAACTTTTCGCTCGTTTATCGGAATCAGGCGATTCAAGCGCCTAGAGTTTCGTCTCGAAACCCTCTTTCTGTTTAACCAACTCAAACAAGTTTTTGCTACTGTAAAATTTGACTTAGGTCCAGATTAGTAAACGAAGCTTGTTTCTTTCGCCGTTGAGTTTCGTTGCTTCGTTCGATTTGATTCTTTTTGCAAACCGGAGTTCTTAAGTTGAACTTTCTGGTTAGATCTTTTATTATGAGTTTTACCCGTGCAACCTTGCTTGATTGCTTATGTATGTATTGTTTGTTTGCGATAGAGTACCTGGAGTGTGAAGCGTGCTACTACGAGTCTCTAGGTTTCACGGATCATCAGCAAGGCAACTAACACTTTGATCATACCTCTTTACCACCCAGTTTTATTGCATTAGAACAATCCTCAAACTATTGCATGATTAGGATCTGATTAAAATGTGGGTTTTGGGAAGTAGATGAGGTACTACCTATTGCCCTGTTTATATCAAACCATTGGGAGTTACTTGATAGAGGCAAAGGAGTCCCGTCTTTCGATGAGATGATGGATATCGCTTTGGTGGAAGTCGACCTTGACGATCCGACTACGAACGTGCGATGACGTCGCGCCTTAGCAATCGCTAAACCAACTCCGAGAGGTTATTGACCACGCCGGAGCATGATCAACCTGACCACGAGGGTTTGTTTCCTGCGAGCAAACGAAGAACAAGCAAGAAACTGAGATTGCAATCTGGATATTGCGAATATAAGATGAAAGCTTTATTGATCAAGGTGGGGTTCTGTGACACCTTTGTCTGGTCGTTGAACACAAACGAAGTACGCGAAGTTGCAGCTATGGCGAACTTTTAATCTAAACAAAACCCAAAGTCTAAACGACGCCCTAAGGGTTGTATATATGGAGGAAGAGGGGGGAATTTCGTGGCCCTTGGGGAAGGGGTCCGAAACCAACCCTATCTCTTGTTTCCCCACACATACGGACTCTAAAAACAGCCTATACTCAAGTATTTCGAAATTACATGGGCCTGGCCCAATAATAAGGTGACGCAGCACTTAGAATAGCCTCTGGACGAAAGTTATGAAGTAGCATCTTGTATATTTCGTCCAAGGCTTCATGCACGCATTATGGTGGCTTCAACGTCCTGAAATCATCACTTGTAACTCCGTTCTTGTTCCCCATGCGCATGCCATCATCTCCATGCTTGTTCTTGCTCCAATGTTCATCCTTCTCAAAGCTAGGCCCTTCATTTGTAAGCAAAACAAATGTATCCAATTTAGGCAGCATCATATTCTCATGAACATTAGAATCATTACCAAAAACGAAAGTACCTGGTAATTTAATTGGCGTGCGCGAGCTCTAGTAATTGGTCCAGTATGTATAGCAGCAGGGGTTGTGGGTGTAACAATGGTATTGATGTCCTCATCATCCTCCCCTTCTTGAAATGAAGTCGTCCTCGACGGAAGCTCATCTCCCTCACCCAAATAAGGCTTCAAATCTGCAATGTTAAAAGTGGGACTAACCCAAACATCTGTAGGCAGCTCAAGTTTATATGCATTATCATTTATTTTCTCTAACACCTTAAAAGGACCATCAGCACGTGGCATTAGCTTTGATTTGCGCAAATCAGGAAATCTATCCTTACGCAAATGTAACCAAACAAGATCTCCAGGTGCAAACACAACATGTTTTCTACCCTTATCTCCAGCAAGTTTATATTTAGCATTCATACGCTCAATGTTTTCCTTAGTTAACTCATGCATTTTTAAGATCAATTCAGCACGTTGTTTAGCATCAAAATTAACCTTCTTCGAAGATGGAAGAGGCAACAAATCAATAGCTGCACGAGGTAGGAAACCATACACAATTTCAAAAGGGCACATCTTAGTAGTAGAATGCAATGAACGATTATAAGCAAACTCAATATGAGGCAAGCATTCTTCCCACATTTTCTTATTATTCTTCAAAACAGCCCTAAGCATAGTAGACAATGTTCTATTGACTACTTCAGTTTGTCCATCAGTTTGGGGGTGACAAGTAGTACTAAAAAGCAGTTTAGTCCCCAACTTAGCCCATAAACATCTCCAAAAGTGGCTAAGAAATTTAGTATCACGATCTGAAACAATAGTATTTGGCACACCATGCAAACGAATAATTTCACGGAAGAACAAATCAGCAACATTAACAGCATCACCGCTTTTATGACATGGTATAAAGTGTGCCATTTTTGAGAATCTATCCACGACAACAAATATGCTATCCCTCCCCTTCTTTGTTCGAGGTAAACCTAAAACAAAGTCCATAGATATATCCTCCAAGGAACACTAGGTACAGGCAAAGGCATATATAAACCATGAGGATTGAGTCGTGACTTAGCTTTTTGACATGCAGTGCAGCGAGCAACCAAACGCTCAACATCCCGTCTCATCTTTGGCCAAAAGAAATGTGTAGCAAGTACGTCCTCCGTCTTCTTCATGCCAAAGTGTCCCATTAATCCTCCTCCATGCGCCTCCTGCAACAACAAAACACGAAGAGAGCTAGCTGGAATGCATAGCTTGTTAGCACGGAACACAAATCCATCATTAACAACAAACTTGTTCCAGGTTCTTCCTTCTTTACAATTCTGCAAAACATCTTTAAAATCAACATCATGCACATATTGATCTTTGATGGTCTCCAAACCAAATATTTTGAAGTCAAGTTCTGACAACATAGTATAGCGACGAGACAATGCATCAGCAATAACATTTTCTTTACCCTTCTTGTGTTTAATGACATAAGGGAAAGTTTCAATGAATTTAACCCATTTAGCATGTCTACGATTCAGTTTAGCTTGACTTTTAATATGTTTCAAAGATTCATGATCAGAATGTATAACAAAATCTTTGGGCCATAAATAATGTTGCCATGTTTCTAAAGTCCGAACAAGAGCATATAGTTCTTTATCATAAGTAGAATAATTCAGACTAGGCCCACTCAATTTTTCAGAAAAGTATGCAACAGGTTTGCCATCTTGTAATAACACACCTCCTAATCCAATTCCACTAGCATCACATTCAAGCTCAAAAGTCTTATTAAAATCAGGAAGTTGGAGTAAAGGAGCATGTGTCAACTTATCTTTCAATACCGTGAAGGCTTCTTCCTGTGCGGTACCCCAAACAAAAGGCACATCCTTCTTCGTAAGCTCATTGAGAGATGCAACAATGGTGTTGAAATCTCTCACAAAACGCCTATAGAAACCAGCGAGGCCATGGAAACTCCTCACTTGTGTGACCGTTTTGGGCTGCGGCCAACTCTCAATAGCTTCAATCTTGGCTTTATCAACTTCAATTCCCTGTGGAGTAACAACATAGCCAAGAAAAGATACTCGGTCGGTGCAAAAGGTGCACTTCCCAAGGTTACCAAACAAACGTGCATCACGTAGAGCAATAAAAACAGCACGTAAATGTTCCAAATGTTCTTCCAAAGATTTGCTATAAATCAGTATATCATCAAAATAGACTACCACAAATCGTCCAATAAAAGCACGTAAAACTTCGTTCATTAGTCTCATGAAAGTACTAGGTGCATTAGTGTACCCAAAAGGCATGACTAACCACTCATAGAAACCAAACTTAGTTTTAAATGTTGTTTTCCATTCATCTCCCAGTTTCATACAAATTTGATGGTATCCACTACGCAAATCAACTTTGGAAAATATTGTAGAGCCACTCAATTCATCAAGCATATCATCTAGCCTAGGAATAGGATGACGATAACGAATAGTAATGTTATTAATGCCTCTACAATCAACACACATACGCGATGTACCATCCTTTTTAGGCACAAGTATAATAGGAACAGCACAAGGACTAAGAGATTCGCGTATATAACCTTTGTCGAGCAGCTCCTGTACTTGGCGCATAATCTCCTTCGTCTCCTCTGGATTGGTACGGTATGGTGCACGGTTGGGTAGCGATGCACCGGGAATTAAGTCAATTTGATGCTCAATCCCTCGAATAGGTGGTAATCCCGGTGGCACGTCTTGTGGAAAGACGTCAGCGAACTCCTGCAAAATGTTAGTGACAGCAGGGGGCAAAGAGGAAGGCACGTCCTCGAATGAAAATAATGCCTCTTTGCACACAAAAGCATAGCAAACAGATTTGTTGAAATCTAGCTCATCAATATCAGATTTTGTGGCAAGTAAACATGCACTTTTCAATTTAATTTCAGAAACAACACTAGATGGTTTATTACTAGGTTTCATTTGTTGCTCAAATTCTTTTGCCACAATCTGATTTTCACTCTTATTTTTCTCCTGTTTTGCTTTATTAGCTCTATTAATGTCATCTTTCAAAATGGAATCAGGAGTCATAGGAAGCAAAGTAATATTTTTATCCTTATGAACAAGAGTATACTGATTGTTTCTACCATGGTGTACAGAGTTTTTATCAAATTGCCATGGTCTACCAAGTAATAAGGAACATGCTTGCATGGGTACCACATCACAATCAACATAATCAGCATATGTAGAGATACTAAAATGCACACGAACAGTACGTGTTACCTTAACCTTGCCGCTGTTGTTGAACCATTGGATGTAGTAAGGATGTGGATGTGGTCTTGTGGTGAGAGATAGTTTCTCCACCATCTCCATGTTAGCCAAGTTGTTACAGCTCCCTCCATCTATGATTACGCGAACAGAACGTTCCTTCACAACTCCCTTTGTATGGAACAAATTATGCCTCTGATTTTGCTCTGCTTGTGTGACCTGCACACTCAAAACACATTGAGCAACTAAACATTCATACCTGTCAGCGTCTTCAGGTGCCATGTATTGCGTCTCATTTTCAGAATCATCTCCACCATGTTCTTCACGTGTAATAAGAGCCAAAGTCTCCTCATCATAGTCACTAGCGGACTCATACCCACCATCCTCAGTAGCAATCATTACACGCTGAGATTTGCATTCTCTCGCATAATGTCCTCTTCCCTTACAACGACGACAAATAATATCACTTGTGTGCCCTGTCGATGCCATGGAAGAAGAAGAGCTCTGTGCAGGCCGGCAGGTGCGCTCTTGGCAGATAGTGGTGGTTGTGCCTGCTTTCTTGTATCACGGCTGGAGGTGGAACCTGATGGAGGTGCCGGTGCAGTGGAAGTAGAAGATGCACGCGGTGTCCATGATGAAGGTCGACCTGCAGAAAAGTTAGTTCGCGCCAATGGCTGTCGATCCTGCACTTGACGTTCAACTTTACAAGCAAGATGGAATAAACGAGTGATATTACTATAATCCTTATACTCTAGAATGGTCTGAATCTCTTTATTTAATCCACCCACAAAACGTGCAAGCATAGCTTCATTCTCCTCAACAATACCACATCTAATCATGCCAGTTTGTAATTCCTGATAATATTCTTCTATAGAATTTTTCCCTTGTCTTAAGCGCTGCAATTTTTGAAGTAATTCACGTTGATAATATGGTGGAACCCAACGAGTACGCATAGCAGTTTTCAAAGCAGCCCAAGTAGCTGGAACAGGATATAATCTACAATGTTCAGACCACCAAACACATGCAAAGCTAGTGAAAGCACAAACAGCAGCAGGAACACGTCTCTCCTCAGGATATTGTAAACATGTAAATCGTTGTTCAGTTTCTAACTCCCAAGTAAGATATATGCAGGAACATATCTACCCTCAAATGGTGGAATATTCAATTTCAGTTTAGGGAGATGGTCATGATCTCGTACCTGAGGTGGTGGTGCCGGCCTACCGTTGCGAATATATACCTGAGGTCGACCTGCTGGTGGTGGTGCTGGTGGCTGCACGTAGTTCTGATTTTGATCAACCTCATCCTCATAATCGCCCGCATAATCGTCATCCTCCTCAGCCGCCGCAGTAGCAGGAGCCAAAGAAGCATCAACAGTAGGTGCAGCGGCACCCGAATTTTGACCAGTCTCAATTGGAACGCGCTGTGCTCGTCCCACTTGATTTGGAAGGCGGCATTGGAGATGTGGTTGTTGTTGTTGTAGAGGTGCGACATGTGCAGCCGGTGGTGGTTGGGGAAGACGCTTGAGTAATTCAGTAAACTTGTTATCCAGCTTTGTCTCGAACGACTTCTCCACGGCATCTATCTTCTCCATAGCCTCTTCAAATCTGTTTAGCACATCTCCCACCTGGCCACTCATCATTTGCTGAAATTTATCATGCAACTCCTTGTTCGTCATGTTCTCCCAATCAGTTTCATCGGCTTGTGATCCTGCCATAGTTAGCAGCAATAGAAACACAAAAGAATATGATCCTGCAGACTACTAGGAAGTGGTGGTGATGGTGGTGTGTCACAAAACCTTCAAGCGAATCTCAAATTCTTATCAGTTCTTACCCAGCAGCAGGTGGTGATCGGCAACCGTTGTAGTCAAAACTCTCAAAGCTTGGATAGAGCGATTACCAGGGAGAGTCAAACGCACGATGTAGATGTATGTGGAGCTGGGAAGGCTTATAATATGGTAGCAAAAATGGTCTGCAATAATCAATTCAGAGATGCAAAGTTGAAAAAATGCTCAACGACGGTACTGTGCTGGTCCTAGGCTAGACCGTGCTAGAGACGCGAGCCTAGAACACTAACAAAATCACGGCGCTGCACGTAAACAAGGGAAAAGCACACTCTGGATTTTTTTTGCTCTTTTTTTCGCTCTGTTTTTTTGCGCTCTTTTTTTTTCGAGACCTACTCAGGCAAGGAAACACGAAACGGGAAATAGATGGATCTCTAAAACAAACCGAATATGAACAGAACTCGGATTGGTGGTGGATATATGGTGGTAGGATATGGCAGCGATGGTGGTATATGGTAGCGGTGGTGGTATATGGATACGGATCGGTGGTGGTATATGGATACGGATTGGTGGTGGTATATGGATACGGATTCAAAGCGGTGGCGGATAAGCAAAGGTGGTAGATGGCAAGGCGATGATGATGGTGCGGCGGCGGCGTGACAACTTATGACCAGAACTCGAAACTCTAAAAGACTAGACTCTAAGACCAGCAACTTGACACGACGATGCAACCACAAATTCAAAAAAAGCAAAAACCCTAAAAAGATTATGCAAAGGCTCAGATTGGTTCGGATATGATGAACTAACCCTTTTTTTTGTGTGGCTTTTTCGTGGACTGTAGGTATGAAGAACAGACTCGATCTAAACTATGAAAAACTGTAAAATCTCACCGAGCAACCTGGAAATCTGATACCACTTGATAGAGGCAAAGGAGTCCCGTCTTTCGATGAGATGATGGATATTGCTTTGGTGGAAGTCGACTTTGACGATTCGACTACGAACGTGCGATGACGTCGCGCCTTAGCAATCGCTAAACCAACTCCGAGAGGTTATTGACCATGCCGGAGCACGATCAACCTGACCACGAGGGTCTGTTTCCTGCGAGCAAACGAAGAACAAGCAAGAAACTGAGATTGCAATCTGGATATTGTGAATATAAGATGAAAGCTTTATTGATCAAGGTGGGGTTCTGTGACGCCTTTGTCTGGTCGTTGAACACAAACGAAGTACGTGAAGTTGCAGCTATGGCGAACTTTTAATCTAAACAAAACCCAAAGTCTAAACGACGCCCTAAGGGCTGTATATATGGAGGAAGAGGGGGGAATTTTGTGGCCCTTGGGGAAGGGGTCCGAAACCAACCCTATCTCTTGTTTCCCCACACATACGGACTCTAAAAATAGCCTATACTCAAGTATTTCGAAATTACATGGGCCTGGCCCAATAATAAGGTGACGCAATACCTAGAATAGCCTCTGGACGAAAGTTATGAAGTAGCATCTTGTATATTTCGTCCAAGGCTTCATGCACGCATTATGGTGGCTTCAACGTCCTGAAATCATCACTTGTAACTCCGTTCTTGTTCCCCATGCGCATGCCATCATCTCCATGCTTGTTCTTGCTCCAATGTTCATCCTTCTCAAAGCTAGGCCCTTCATTTGTAAGCAAAACAAATGTATCCAATTTAGGTAGCATCATAGTCTGATGAACATTAGAATCATTACCAAGAAACGAAAGTACCTGGTAATTTAATTGGCGTGCGCGAGCTCTAGTAATTGGTCCAGTATGTATAGCAGCAGGGGTTGTGGGTGTAACAATGGTATTGATGTCCTCATCATTACTTCTACGTTTGCTTATATTGCTACGCTATGCTCGTAGACGTGGATTGGGTTTTAGAGTTTTCCATGATAGATGTGAGATTGTTAATTAATGGTTCAACTTAAGGTGGTTACTTTAATTTACATCTGGGTTGATTGAGGCACCTGGAGAACCCAGTGTTGCCTGTATTTTTGGATATCCCGGAGTACCCATGTGATCATCCTATGAACCGCCACCCAGACTCAAAGGGATCATGAGATTTTTCATGCTAGAAACTTCCGTGTGCAGCCACAAGCTATTATGGGCTCTAGCATAGTTGAGTAGGTTACATGACCTCTTGAAGAGGTGGGCTAGCAGATGTAGGGGAAAGTAGGTGTAACTGTCCACCCGGAGTAAAGAGTATTGTTTCTGAAAGACTGTGTCCCGGTCATCCGTTTCTCAAACACCATGTAGTGCGAGAAATCAAGCGGAGGCGATCGAGTCTTGTGGGGAAAAGTGCGCAAACCTCTGCAGAGTGTACAATCTAATCATGGTTAGCCGTGTCCCCGGTTATGGACATCTTCAGTATCTAGTTCTTGGATTATCGTGTGGATCTCATCATCATGTTACTTAATTTAATTTGATTGGGTTAATCACGTTCTTAATTGGGATTGAGTTGGAGGTACCTTCTCAATGTTTAACAACCACCATGATAGTTAAATAAAATTTATTCCTTTGTGGTAGGGAAAAATTGGCTTTTCGCAAAACTGTAACCATAGAGCTTTCCACGAGCCAAATATGCATGTAGTGATAGCATTATTCTGTTCATTACTCTTTATGTGTTACATTGCCAGCATATTCCATGTGCTGACCCGTTTTCGGGCTGCAACATATCATGTTGCAGACTTATCAGACGACAAGTAAGGTGCCATAGGTCGTGGTCTTATACTCAGTGATGCCGTTGGAGTTGATGGACTCACTTTATCTTCCAAGCCTTCCTGCTGTTATCGTTTTAGATGGCCTTAAGCCGTATTTATTGTATTAAGTTCTCTTTTGAGACATTCGATGTAATAAGTGTGTGATTGCTACTCTGTTATAAATCCTTCAAGTACTGTGCGTGTCTGCATTACCGATCCAGGGATGACACTGATGCACAGAGACTAGACTGTTTGAGGTCTGGTCGCTACAAAAAATAATGTCTTAAATCATCGAAAACCTTTTTCTTTTGCTGGTATGTGAAACTAGGTGGTATAAATTTAGCAACAATGTAATTAGCATAATCAGCATACCAGGGAGTACCACGAGAAGCATTTATGACATTTAATTGTTCATTAGAAAGCTATTATCTATAGGTAGTGGGTCATCAAGAACATTTTCTAACCTAGATAGGTTGTCTGCAACGGGGTTCTCAGCTCCCTTTCTATCAATAATATGCAAATCAAATTCTTGTAGCAAGAGAACCCATCTAATAAGTCTAGGTTTAGGATCTTTCTTTTCCATAAGATATTTAATAGCAGCATGATCAGTTACTTTGGAATCAACAATATAAGGTCTAAACTTATCACATGCAAATACAACTGCTAAAAATTATTTTTCAGTAGTACCATAATTTCTCTGAGCACTGTCTAGAGTTTTATAGCATACTGGATACCATTCAATTTCTTATCTACTCTTTGTGCTAGAACAACACCAATAGCATAATCACTAGCATCACACATAATCTCAAAGGGTAAATTCCAATAAGGTGGCTGAACGATAGGTGCAGAAATCAAGGCTGTCTTAAGTATTTCAAATGCTTCTACACAATCATCATCAAAAATCAAAAGGAACATCTTTTTGCAAGAGATTAGTGAGAGGCCTAGAAATTCTAGAAAAGTCTTTAATAAACCTCCTATAGAAACCAGCATGACCAAGGAAACTTCTTATACCTTTGATATCTTTAAGACACCACATCTTTTCAATAGCATCTACTTTAGCTTTATCAACTTCAATGCCTCTTTCAAAAATTTGATGCCCCAAGACAATATCTTCATTAACCATAAAGTGGCACTTCTCCCAGTTCAATACAATATTAGTTTCTTCACATCTCTGCAAAACTCGGTCAAGGTTGCTTAAGAAATCATCAAAAGAAGTTCCGTAAACGGAGAAATCATCCATGGAAACCTCAACAATCTTTTCACAAAAATCAAAGAATATAGCAGTCATACATCTTTGAAATGTAGCATGTGCATTGCATAAACCAAAAGGCATATGTCTATAAGCAAAGGTACCGAAAGGGCACGTAGAAGTGGTTTTCTCTTGATTCTCTTTTGACACAGGTATTTGAGAGAAACCGGAATAACCATCTAGAAAGCAAAAATGTGCATGTTTGGATAATCTTTCTAGCATTTGATCAATAAAAGCTAGATGGTAATGATCTTTTCTAGTAGCTTTATTTAATCTGCGAAAATCAATTACCATTCTACAACCTCTAACAATTCTTTGAGGAATCAATTCATTCTTATCATTAGGAACAACAGTAATATCTCCCTTCTTAGGGACACAATGAACATGACTTACCCATTGACTATCAGCAATAGGATAAATTATACCTGCCTCCAGAAGCTTTAGTATTTCATTTCTTACCACTTCTTTCATCTTCGGATTTAACCGTCGGTTATGATCAACAACTGGTTTAGCATCTTTCTCCAATTTTATTTTGTGCTGACATAGAGTGGGACTAATGCCCTTAAGATCATCAAGAGTATATCCAATAGCGGCACAGTGCTTCCTCGGAGTTTTCAATAATTTCCTTTCTTCATGCTCCGAAAGGTTAGCACTAATAATAACAGGATATATCTTCTTTTAATCAAGATAAGCATATTTCAGAGTATCAGGTAATTGTTTAAGCTCAAACACGAGATCTTCCTTAGGTGGAGGAGGATCCCTAAGGATTTCAACAGGCAAATTGTGTTTCAAAATAGGTCATTGATTAAAGAATACTTCATCTATTTCCCTTCTTTCATTCATATACATATCATTTTCATGGTCTAGCAAATATTGTTCTAAATGATCATTAGGAGGCACGGCAATAGAAGCAAGGCCAATAATTTCATCCTTACTAGGCAATTCTTTATCATGGGGTTGTCTACGAAATTTAGAGAAATTAAAATCATGAGGCATATCCCCTAAACCAACAGTAACAATATCCTTCTCGCAGTCTATCTTAACATTAACAGTATTCAAGAAGGGTCTACCAAATATAATGGGACAAAAATTATCTTGTGGGGAACCAAGAACAAGAAAATCAGTAGGGTATTTTATTTTCCCACACAAGACTTCAACATCTCTCACAATCCCAATTAGTGATATAGTATCTCTATTAGCTACCTTAATAGTAACATCAATATCTTCTATCTCAGCTGGTGCAATATCATTCATGATTTCTTTATATAAAGTATAAGGAATTGCACTCACACTAGCACCCACATCACATAAGCCATGATAACAATGATCTCCAATTTTAACAGAAACAACATGCATGCCAACAACAGGTCTATGTTTATCTTTCATATCGGGTTTGGCAATCCTAGCAGCTTCATCACAGAAATAAATAACATGCCCATCAATATTATCAGCCAAGAGATCTTTAAACATAGCAATACTAGGTTCAACTTTAATTTGCTCAGAGGGTTTGGGTGTTTTAATATTACTTTTGTTGACCACAGTTGAAGCTTTACCATGATCCTTTATAATAATAGGGAATGGTGGTTTCTCAATATAAGTAGTAGGAACAATAGGATCAACATCATAAGTAATAGTTTCTTCTTCAACTTTAATAGGTTCTAATACTTTAACTTCAATGGGAGGACGATATTTAAACCACTTCTCCTTAGGGAGATCAACATGAGTAGCAAAAGATTTAGAAAAAGAAGCTACCATCTCAGAGTCAAGTCCACATTTAGTGCTAAAATCACGAAAAGCATCGGTATCCATAAAAGATTTAACACAATCAAACTTAAGGTTTTACCCGACTCTTTACCTTCGAGTTCCCATTCTTCAGATTTGCGTTTAATTCTTTCCAATAAATCCCATTTGAATTCAATGTCCTTCTTCATATAGGAACCAGTACAAGAAGTATCAAGCATGGATCGATCATTATGAGAAAGCCGAGCATGAAATTTTTGAATAATAATTTCTCTTGAGAGCTCATGATTGGGGCATGAATATAACATTGACTTGAGCCTCCCTCAAGCTTGAGTGATACTTTCTCCTTCATGAGGCCAAAAATTATATATATAATTCCGATCACGATGAACCAGATGCATAAGATAAAACTTCTGATGAAATTCCAATTTCAATCGGTTGTAGTTCCATGATCCAGTATCATCCAATAGCCTATGCCATGTCAATGCCTTCCCCTTCAAAGATAAAGGGAAGACCTTCTTCTTGACAACATCCTCGGGCATACCTGCAAGCTTAAATAATCCACAAACTTCATCCACATAGATTATGTGCATATCGGGATGTAATGTTCCATCTCCTGCATAAGGATTAGCTAGCAGTTTCTCTATCATACCGGAAGGAATTTCATAATAATATTTTCAGTAGGTGTAGTAGATTGAGGAGTAGCTAATTGTGGTTCCTGTCGAGGTGAAGATACCCTGAACAAACCCCTCAAAGTATTATTTTCCATAGCAACAAGTGGCAGTAAATTTCAGCACACTATATAAATGTTTCCTTACCAAATTCCACTTACCAAAGGCGCTTCACTCCCCGACAACGGTGCCAGAAAAGAGTCTTGATGAACCACAAGTATAGGGGATCTATCATAGTCCTTTGATAAGTAAGAGTGTCAAACCCTACGTGGAGCAGAAGGAAATGACAAGTGGTTTTCAGCAAGGTATTCTGATAGATGCAAAGGTGTCCCGTCTTTTGATGAGATGATGGATATCGCTTTGGTGGAAGTCGAGTTTGACGATCCGACTACGAACGTGCGATGACGTCGCGCCTTAGCAATCGCTAAACCAACTCCGAGAGGTTATTGACCACGCCGGAGCACGATCAACCTGACCACGAGGGTCTGTTTGCTGCGAGCAAACGAAGAACAAGCAAGAAACCGAGATTGCAATCTGGATATTGCGAATATAAGATGAAAGCTTTATTGATCAAGGTGGGGTTCTGTGACGCCTTTGTCTGGTCGTTGAACACAAACGAAGTACGCGAAGTTGCAGCTATGGCGAACTTTTAATCTAAACAAAACTCAAAGTCTAAACGACGTCCTAAGGGCTGTATATATGGAGGAAGAGGGGGGAATTTCGTGGCCCTTGGGGAAGGGGTCCGAAACCAACCCCATCTCTTGTTTCCCCACACATACGGACTCTAAAAACAACCTATACTCAAGTATTTCGAAATTACATGGGCCTGGCCCAATAATGAGGTGACGCAGCACCTAGAATAGCCTCTGGACGAAAGTTATGAAGTAGCATCTTGTATATTTCGTCCAAGGCTTCATGCACGCATTATGGTGGCTTCAACGTCCTGAAATCATCACTTGTAACTCCGTTCTTGTTCCCCATGCGCATGCCATCATCTCCATGCTTGTTCTTGCTCGAATGTTCATCCTTCCCAAAGCTAGGCCCTTCATTTGTAAGCAAAACAAATGTATCCAATTTAGGCAGCATCATATTCTCATGAACATTAGAATCATTACCAAGAAACGAAAGTACCTGGTAATTTAATTGGCGCGCGCGAGCTCTAGTAATTGGTCCAGTATGTATAGCAGCAGGGGCTGTGGGTGTAACAATGGTATTGATGTCCTCATCATATTCTCTGCATGCACTGAAATTATCGGTAGCAGATAGTTTTGTGATAAGATAATTCATAATGGGTAACAAGTAAATAAAGTAACTAAGGTGCAGCAAGATGGCCCAATCCTTTTTGTAGCAAAGGACAAGCCTGGACGAACTCTTATATAATGCAAAGCGCTCCCGAGGACACATGGGAATTGTTGTCAAGCTAGTTTTCATCACGCTCATGTGATTCGCGTTTGTTACTTTGATAATTTGATATGTGGGTGGACCGGTGCTTGGGTGCTGCCCTTCCTTGGACAAGCCTCCCACTTATGATTAACCCCTCTCGCAGGCATCCGCAGCTACAAAAGAAGTATTATGTAAACCTAACCATAGCATGAAACATATGGATCCAAATCAGCCCCTAACGAAGCAAGGCATAAAATAGGGTTTAAGCTTCGGTCACTCTAACAACCCATCATCTACATATAACTTCCCAATGCCTTCCCCTAGGCCCAAATAATGGTGAAGTGTCATGTAATCTACGTTCACATAACACCACTAGAGGAGAGACAACATACATCTCATCAAAATATCGAACGGATAACAAATTCACATGATTACTTATAACAAGACTGCTCCCATGTCCTAAGGAACAAACATAACTACTCACAAAACATATTAACTGATGAGGACATCAATACCATTGTTACACCCACAGCCCCTGCTGCTATACATACTGGACCAATTACTAGAGCTCGCGCACGCCAATTAAATTACCAGGTACTTTCGTTTCTTGGTAATGATTCTAATGTTCATGAGAATATGATGCTGCCTAAATTGGATACATTTGTTTTGCTTACAAATGAAGGGCCTAGCTTTGAGAAGGATGAACATTGGAGCAAGAACAAGCATGGAGATGATGGCATGCGCATGGGGAACAAGAACGGAGTTACAAGTGATGATTTCAGGACGTTGAAGCCACCATAATGCGTGCATGAAGCCTTGGACGAAATATACAAGATGCTACTTCATAACTTTCGTCTAGAGGTTATTGTAGGTGCCGCGTCACCTTATTATTGGGCCAGGCCCATGTAATTTCGAAATACTTGAGTATAGGTGGGGAAACAAGAGATAGGGTTGGTTTCGGACCCCTTCCCCAAGGGCCACGAAATTCCCCCCTCTTCCTCCATATATACAGCCCTTAGGGCGTCGTTTAGACTTTGGGTTTTGTTTAGATTAAAAGTTCGCCATTGCTGCAACTTCACGTACTTCGTTTGTGTTCAACGACAAGACAAAGGCGTCACAGAACCCCACCTTGATCAATAAAGCTTTCATCTTATATTCGCAATATCCAGATTGCAATCTCAGTTTCTTGCTTGTTCTTCGTTTGCCTGCAGGAAACAGACCTTCGTGGTCAGGTTGATCGTGCTCCGGCGTGGTCAATAACCTCTCGGAGTTGGTTTAGCGATTGCTAAGGCGCGACGTCCTCGCACGTTCGTAGTCGCATCGTCAAAGTCGACTTCCTCCAAAACGATAGCCACCATCTTATCGAAAGACGGGACACCTTTGCCTCTATCAAGTGGTATCAGATTTCCAGGTTGCTCGGTGAGATTTTACAGTTTTTCGTAGTTTAGATCGAGTTTGTTCTTCATACCTATAGTCTACGAAAAAGGCAAAAAAAAAATTAGGGTTAGTTCATCCTATCCGAACCAATCTGAGCCTTTGCATAATCTTTTCTGTGTTTGCTTTGTTGAATTTGCGGTTGCATCGTCGTGTCAAGTTGCTGGTCTTAGCGTCTAGTCCTTTAGAGTTTCGAGTTCTGTTCACAGGTTGTCACGTCGCCGCTGCCATATATCACCACCGCATCATCATCATCGCTGCTGCCATATACCACCACCGCACCAACTTCATCGCCGCTGCCATATACCACCACCACATATTCACCGCCAATCCGAGTCCATATACGCCACCACATATCCACCGCCATCACGCCAATCCGAGTACACCTGCAACATATATCCGCCACCAGTCCGAGTTCCACCAGATTCATCTCCGCCACCAGTCCGAGTTCCACCAGATTCATCTCCGCCACCAGTCCTAGTCCAAGTCCAGTATTTTGTTACTCTGTTTTGGATTTCCAGATCACGCCATACTCCGAGTCGTGACAGAGAAGGACTCCCAAACTTTTGTGTTACCCGCAGTAGAAAAATAGTTCCAGTTTCAAAAAAAAACTAAGTCTGGAAAATTCTGGCTAGGCAGTTTTTAGACCATTTGTAGACTTTTTCGAAAAAAAATTGTTGCGGAGCAAAAAAAGTGAAAAAAAATCAGAGTGTGCTCCTCCCTTGTTTACGTGCAGCGCCGTGATTTTGTTAGTGTTCTAGGCTCGCGTCTCTAGCACGGTCTAGCCTAGGACCAGCACAGTACCGTCGTTGAGCGTTTATTCAACTTTGCATATCTGAATTGATTATTGCTGACCCTTTTTGCTACCATATTATAAGCCTTCCCAGCTCCACATACATCTACGTCGTGCGTTTGACTCTCCCTGGTAATCGCTCTATCCAAGCTTTGAGAGTTTTGACTACAACGGTTGCCGATCACCACCTGCTGCTGGGTAAGAACTGGTAAGAATTTGAGATTCGCTTGAAGGATTTCTGACACACCACCATCACCACCACTTCCTAGTAGTCTGTAGGATCATATTCTTTTGTGTTTCTATTGCTGCTAACCATGGCAGGATCACAAGCCGATGCGACTGATTAGGAGAACATGACGAACAAGGGGTTGCATGATAAATTTCAACAAATGATGAGTGGCCAGGTGGGAGATGTGCTAAACAGATTTGAAGAGGCTATGGAGAAGATAGATGCCGTGGAGAAGTCGTTTGAGATAAAGCTGGATAACAAGTTTACTGAATTGCTCAAGCGTCTTCCCCAACCACCACCGGCTGCACCTGTCGCACCTCTACAACAACAACAACCACATCTCCAACGCCGCCTTCCAAATCAAGTGGGACGAGCACAGCGCGTTCCAATTGAGACTGGTCAAAATTCGGGTGCCGCTGCACCTACTGTTGATGCTTCTTTGGCTCCTGCTACTGTGGCGGCTGAGGAGGATGACGATTATGCGGGCGATTATGAGCATGAGGTTGATCAAAATCAGAACTACGTGCAGCCACCAGCACCACCTCTAGCAGGTCGACCTCAGGTATATATTCGCAACGGTAGGCCTGCACCACCACCTCAGGTACGAGATCATGACCATGTTCCTAAACTGAAATTGAATATTCCATCGTTTGAGGGTAGATACATTCCTGATGTATATCTTACTTGGGAGTTAGAAACTGAACAACGTTTTACATGTTTACAATATCCCGAGGAGAGACGGGTTGCTGCTGCTGTTTGTGCTTTCACTAGTTTTGCATGTGTATCGTGGTCTGAACATTGTAGATTATATCCTATTCCAGCTACTTGGGCTGCTTTGAAAACTGCTATGCGTACTAGTTGGGTTCCACCATATTATCAACGTGAATTGCTTCAAAAACTGCAGCGTTTACGACAAGGGAAAAATTCTGTAGAAGAATATTATCAGGAATTGCATGATTAGATGTGGTATTGTTGAGGAGAATGAAGCGATGCTTGCACGTTTTATGGGTGGTTTAAATAGAGAGATTCAGACCATTCTAGAGTATAAGGAGTATACTAATATCACTCGTTTATTCCATCTTGCTTGTAAAGCTGAACGTGAAGTGCAGGATCGACAAGCAGTGGCGCGAACTAACTTTTCTGCACGTCGACCTTCATCATGGACACCGCGTGCATCTTCTACTTCCACTGCACCAGCACCTCCATCAGGTTCCACCTCCAGCAATGATACAAGAAAGCAGGCACAACCATCACTATCTGCCAAGAGCGCACCTGCCGGGCCTGCACAGAGCTCTTCTTCTTCTTCCATGGCATCAACAGGGCACACAAGTGATATTATTTGTCGTTGTTGTAAGGGAAGAGGACATTATGCGCGAGAATGCAAATCTCAGTGTGTAATGATTGCTACTGAGGATGGTGGGTATGAGTCCGCTAGTGACTATGATGAGGAGACTTTGGCTCTTATTACACGTGAAGAACATGGTGGAGATGATTTTGAAAATGAGACGCAATACATGGCTCCTGAAGACGCTGACAGGTATGAATGTTTAGTTGCTCAACGTGTTTTGAGTGTGCAGGTCACACAAGCAGAGCAAAATCAGAGGCATAATTTGTTCCATACAAAGGGAGTTGTGAAGGAACGTTCTGTTCGCGTCATCATAGATGGAGGGAGCTGTAACAACTTGGCTAGCATGGAGATGGTGGAGAAACTATCTCTCACCACAAGTCCACATCCACATCCTTACTACATCCAATGGTTCAAGAACAGCGGCAAGGTTAAGGTAACACGTACTGTTCGTGTGCATTTTAGTATCTCTACATATGCTGATTATGTTGATTGTGATGTGGTACCCATGCAAGCATGTTCCTTATTACTTGGTAGACCATGGCAATTTGATAAAAATTCTGTACACCATGGTAGAAACAATCAGTATACTCTTGTTCATAAGGATAAAAATATTACTTTGCTTCCTATGACTCCTGATTCCATTTTGAAAGATGACATTAATAGAGCTAATAAAGCAAAACAGGAGAAAAATAAGAGTGAAAATCAGATTGTGGCAAAAGAATTTGAGCAACAAATGAAACCTAATAATAAACCATCTAGTGTTGTTTCTGAAATTAAATTGGAAAGTGCATGTTTACTTGCCACAAAATCTGATATTGATGAGCTAGATTTCAACAAATCTGTTTGCTATGCTTTTGTGTGCAAAGAGGCATTATTTTCATTCGAGGACGTGCCTTCCTCTTTGCCCCCTGCTGTCACTAACATTTTGCAGGAGTTCGCTGACGTCTTTCCACAAGACGTGCCACCGGGATTACCACCTATTCGAGGGATTGAGCATCAAATTGACTTAATTCCCGGTGCATCGCTACCCAACCGTGCACCATACCGTACCAATCCAGAGGAGACGAAGGAGATTATGCGTCAAGTACAGGAGCTGCTCGACAAAGGTTATATACGTGAATCTCTTAGTCCTTGTGCTGTTCCTATTATACTTGTGCCTAGAAAGGATGGTACATCGCGTATGTGTGTTGATTGTAGAGGCATTAATAACATTACTATTCGTTATCGTCATCCTATTCCTAGGCTAGATAATATGCTTGATGAATTGAGTGGCTCTACAATATTTTCCAAAGTTGATTTGCGTAGTGGACACCATCAAATTCGTATGAAACTGGGAGATGAATGGAAAACAACATTTAAAACTAAGTTTGGTTTATATGAGTGGTTAGTCATGCCTTTTGGGTTAACTAATGCACCTAGTACTTTCATGAGACTAATGAACGAAGTTTTACGTGTTTTTATTGGACGATTTGTGGTAGTCTATTTTGATGATATACTGATTTATAGCAAATCTTTGGAAGAACATTTGGAACATTTACGTGTTGTTTTTATTGCTCTACGTGATGCACGTTTGTTTGGTAACCTTGGGAAGTGCACCTTTTGCACCGACCGAGTATCTTTTCTTGGCTATGTTGTTACTCCACAGGGAATTGAAGTTGATAAAGCCAAGATTGAAGCTATTGAGAGTTGGCCGCAGCCCAAAACGGTCACACAAGTGAGGAGTTTCCTTGGCCTCGCTGGTTTCTATAGGCGTTTCGTGAGAGATTTCGGCACCATTGCTGCACCTCTCAACGAGCTTACAAAGAAGGATGTGCCTTTTGTTTGGGGTACCGCACAGGAAGAAGCCTTCACGGTATTGAAAGATAAGTTGACACATGCTCCTTTACTCCAACTTCCTGATTTTAATAAGACTTTTGAGCTTGAATGTGATGCTAGTGGAATTGGATTAGGAGGTGTGTTATTACAAGATGGTAAACCTGTTGCATACTTTTCTGAAAAATTGAGTGGGCCTAGTCTGAATTATTCTACTTATGATAAAGAACTATATGCTCTTGTTCGGACTTTAGAAACATGGCAACATTATTTATGGCCCAAAGAATTTGTTATACATTCTGATCATGAATCTTTGAAACATATTAAAAGTCAAGCTAAACTGAATCGTAGACATGCTAAATGGGTTGAATTCATTGAAACTTTCTCTTATGTCATTAAACACAAGAAGGGTAAAGAAAATGTTATTGCTGATGCATTGTCTCGTCGCTATACTATGCTGTCACAACTTGACTTCAAAATATTTGGTTTGGAGACCATCAAAGATCAATATGTGCATGATGCTGATTTTAAAGATGTTTTGCAGAATTGTAAAGAAGGAAGAACCTGGAACAAGTTTGTCGTTAATGATGGATTTGTGTTCCGTGCTAACAAGCTATGCATTCCAGCTAGCTCTCTTCGTCTTTTGTTGTTGCAGGAGGCGCATGGAGGAGGATTAATGGGACACTTTGGCATGAAGAAGACGGCGGACGTACTTGCTACACATTTCTTTTGGCCAAAGATGAGACGGGATGTTGAGCGTTTTGTTGCTCGCTACACTACATGTCAAAAAGCTAAGTCACGACTCAATCCTCATGGTTTATATATGCCTTTGCCTGTACCTAGTGTTCTTTGGGAGGATATATCTATGGACTTTGTTTTAGGTTACAAAGAAGGGGAGGGATAGCATATTTGTTGTCGTGGATAGATTCTCAAAAATGGCACACTTTATACCATGTCATAAAAGCGATGATGCTGTTAATGTTGCTGATTTGTTCTTCCGTGAAATTATTCGTTTGCATGGTGTGCCAAATACTATTTGTTTCACATCGTGATACTAAATTTCTTAGCCACTTTTGGAGATGTTTATGGGCTAAGTTGGGGACTAAACTGCTTTTTAGTACTACTTGTCAACCCCAAACTGATGGACAAACTGAAGTAGTCAATAGAACATTGTCTACTATGCTTAGGGCTGTTTTGAAGAATAATGAGAAAATGTGGGAAGAATGCTTGCCTCATATTGAGTTTGCTTATAATCGTTCATTGCATTCTACTACTAAGATGTGCCCTTTTGAAATTGTGTATGGTTTCCTACCTCGTGCACCTATTGATTTGTTGCCTCTTCCATCTTCGGAGAAGGTTAATTTTGATACTAAACAACGTGCTGAATTGATCTTAAAAATGCATGAGTTAATTAAGGAAAACATTGAGCGTATGAATGCTAAATATAAACATGTTGTGTTTGCACCTGGAGATCTTGTTTGGTTACATTTGCGTAAGGATAGATTTCCTGATTTGCGCAAATCAAAGCTAATGCCACGCGCTGATGGTCCTTTTAAGGTGTTAGAGAAAATAAATGATAATGCATATAAACTTGAGCTGCCTGCAGATTTTGGGGTTAGTCCCACTTTTAACATTGCAGATTTGAAGCCTTATTTGGGTGAGGGAGATGAGCTTCCGTCGAGGATGACTTCATTTCAAGAAGGGGAGGATGATGAGGACATCAATACCATTGTTACACCCACAGCCCCTGCTGCTATACATACAGGACCAATTACTAGAGCTCGCGCACGCCAATTAAATTACCAGGTACTTTCGTTTCTTGGTAATGATTCTAATGTTCATGAGAATATGATGCTGCCTAAAGTGGATACATTTGTTTTGCTTACAAATGAAGGGCCTAGCTTTGAGAAGGATGAACATTGGAGCAAGAACAAGCATGGAGATGATGGCATGCGCATGGGGAACAAGAACGGAGTTACAAGTGATGATTTCAGGACGTTGAAGCCACCATAATGCGTGTATGAAGCCTTGGACGAAATATACAAGATGCTACTTCATAACTTTCGTCTAGAGGTTATTCTAGGTGCCGCGTCACCTTATTATTGGGCCAGGCCCATGTAATTTTGAAATACTTGAGTATAGGTGGGGAAACAAGAGATAGGGTTGGTTTCGGACCCCTTCCCCAAGGGCCACAAAATTCCCCCCTCTTCCTCCATATATACAGCCCTTAGGGCGTCGTTTAGACTTTGGGTTCTGTTTAGATTAAAAGTTCGCCATAGCTGCAACTTCGCGTACTTCGTTTGTGTTCAACGACCAGACAAAGGCGTCACAGAACCCCACCTTGATCAATAAAGCTTTCATCTTATATTCGCAATATCCAGATTGCAATCTCAGTTTCTTGCTTGTTCTTCGTTTGCTCGCAGGAAACAGACCCTCGTGGTCAGGTTGATCGTGCTCCGGCGTGGTCAATAACCTCTCGGAGTTGGTTTAGCGATTGCTAAGGCGCGACGTCCTCGCACGTTCGTAGTCGGATCGTCAAAGTCGACTTCCATCAAAGCGATATCCATCATCTCATCGAAAGACGGGACACCTTTGCCTCTATCATTAATGATCAAGATCAGAGGAGTGTTAATTATCATTAAGAACCTGAAAATATAATCTTCCACCGGATAAACCAACTAGCATCAACTACAAGGACTAATCAACACTACTAGCAACCCACAGGTAGCAATCTGAGGTTTTGGGAACAAGATCGAATACAAGAGATGAACTAGGGTTTGAGAGGAGATGGTGCTGGTGAAGATGTTGAGGGAGATTGACCCCCTCTTGATGAGAGGATCGTTGGTGATGAAGATGGCGATGATTTCCCCCTCCCGGAGGGATGTTTCCCCGGCAGAACAGCTCCACCGGAGCCCTAGATTGTTCTGCCCAGGTTCCGCTTCGAGACGGCGGCGCTTCGTCCCGAAATCTTCCCTCTGATTTTTTCCAGGTCAAAACACACCATATAGCCAAAGATGGGCACCGGAGGCCTGCCAGGGGGCCCACAAGGTCGGGGGGCGCGCCCAGGGGGCTAGGGTGCGCCCTCCACCCTTGTGGCTGGCTGGTGGCCCCCCTCTGGAACTTTCTTCGCCCAATACTTTTTATATATTCCAAAAATGTGCTCCGTGAAGTTTCAGGACTTTTGGAGTTGTGTAGAATAGGTCTCTAATATCTGCTCCTTTTCTAGTCCAGAATTCCAGCTGCCGGCATTCTCCTTCTTCATGTAAAACTTATAAAATAAGAGAGAATAGGCATAAGTATTGTGATATAATGTGTAATAACAACCCATAATACATTAAATATCAATATAAAAGCATGATGCAAAATGGACGTATCACCCATGTCTTATTAACTTATAAAAGTAAATGTTTAACAAAAGTTGGCAAGGAAAATCCTGGTTGTTTTTGACTCACAGGCAAGGAAAATCCTGGTGATTGCGTACAAAAGCTTGTGAAGATT
The DNA here is from genome assembly GCF_002575655.3 of Aegilops tauschii subsp. strangulata. Taxonomy (NCBI): domain Eukaryota; kingdom Viridiplantae; phylum Streptophyta; class Magnoliopsida; order Poales; family Poaceae; genus Aegilops; species Aegilops tauschii. The sequence continues at coordinate 181,875,797 of NC_053035.3, read as the reverse complement.
TTAAGGACTAATGTAATAATAATGCGCTCATTTTTGTTTTGAGCAATAACTCGCTAATTTGTTAATTATATATATATAATGTGTCGCTCCGGTTTATTTTTTGATATTAATTGCTCCTTCTAACCTCACATTATATGATGTAGGGTGGAACCCTAGATGGCCGATCTTTCACGAAAGGAGCGGGTCCCTACGAAGAACGCGATGAACACGAGGGGAAACACGAGGGAAGCACGAGGGGAACACGAGAAAAATCACTCAACCAACAAGAATAGATCACACATGCACTAGATCGATGAACACAAAGGTGAGATACAAGATCCAAATTCAACAAAGGGCGATACAAAGGTAACCGTTTCTTCTCCGTGAGGAGGTCTTGATGGGGCCACCCAAGAGGGGGTCTTGAATCCAAGGTGATCTTCTCCGAAGAGGGGCCGCAGTCTCTCTCGAGGAGGAGATCCGTAATGGATGAGCAAAGCTCTATCTCAACTATGAGCTAAACCAATGCTAACCCTAGAAAGAGGAAGGGGATGGAGTATATATAGTCTAGGAGGGGGGAAGATGTACATGGGCCTCGGCCCTTTACTGTGCGCAGACAGGCGAAGCCGGATGTCCGGGCGTTGGGCCGGATATCCGGGGCTTCGGGAGGGGCCGGATGTCCGGGCTGACGGCGATAGCTTCTGTAGGTTCTGCTGTGTGGCGCCGGATTTCCGGGCTGGGGCCGGATGTCCGGGGCCTGTAGCTGTAGGGCGGCTGGTCTGCTGCGGGTGTGGACGCTCCAGGGGCCGGATGTCCGGGTGATAGAGGCGAGGGTCCCGATCTTTCGATGAGATGATAACTATCGATTTGGTAGAGACGACTTTGACGATCCGACTACAAACGTGCACGACGTTATGCCTTAGCAATTGCTAAACCAACTCCGAGAGGTTATTGACCACGCCGCAACACAATCAACCTGACCACAAAGGTCTATTCCTGCAAGCAATCGAAGAACCAGCAAGAATATGATAATGCAATCTGAATATTGCGAATATAGATGAAGTATTGATAAAGGTGGGGATCCGTAAGCGGTCTTGGTCTGGTCTTTGGACACAAACGAAGTACACGAAGTTGCAATGGCTAACTTTTAACTAAACAAATCCCAAGGAAAAAGCTACCAGATGGATCTACTTATATAGGAGCAAGGGGTGGCGGCCAAGGAGGTGGGAGGACGTCCCAAGGCAGCCTGAAACCAACCCTAGGTCGTACAAGGCTCATGGGCCCAAGTGGAGGTGATGCAACACCTTTGGACTTGTTGTTTGACTCGGATTCTGCTGCAGCGTCAGATTGTTTCGTCCATATCTCAACGCTCCGGACGAATTTGAAGGTGAATCCAATAGGGTTGGAAAGAAGAAGAAATCTACTTTCCAAGAAAAAAAGAATCACCCAATTAGGAGTCTGTATGAAAAAGTTGTTGGCGTTTTGAGTCAGCTATGTCTGTGAAGTCCGAATCTGAATCCAGAACGTGAGAGACTTGGACTCTATCTTCTCTTGGCCAAAAAGTGACATGAGAGGACTTTTTGAACAGAACCTAAACTTCTCCTTTTGCCTTATCTTCATATGTGGATTGTACAAATGTCCCATACACCTGCAATTAGACAAAACACAAAAGTGTGTGAAGTATTTTTGTTCTGGATAACATAAATAGGTTATTGAATAGTTTGCACTAGAGATCACCTGAGAAATATGCATGTATGCAATATTTTTGGTCGTATCTAAGGTATCATGTCCTCATCACCGGGGTCTTGGCCGGATGTCCGGGGCCTGGAAGGTGATCTTGCCTTCTTCCATTGGTTCTCTTCATCCCTGGACTTGGCGACTTGTCCGTCCTCATGTACATCTCCGGGAGGGTCCTGTTGACACCTGATCATGCATAGTATATCGGACTTAGGTAGTAGCCATGTCTCGAGTGGATCAAACGTGATATCACTAAGGAAAGAAGTCACCACGTTCTCGAGAGCTCTAGCTCGTGCTCGTGTCATGGGTCCTCTTGGCTCTTGATGAGACGATGGTAGGTCCATGGGGATGGTCGTAGGATGCTCCGCATCATCTCCCCTCCCTTGGGAAAGATCCGACCTCGGATCGAAATCCTCATCACCATCGTACGGGGAGAGATCTTTGATGTTGAAGATGTCGCTCACGGAGTACTTGTCGCGTGGGATGTCGATCTTGTATGCGTTGTTGTTGTAGCGTGCAAGCACCTTGAAGGGTCCATCAGCTCGTGGTAGAAGTTTGGACTTGCGTTCGTTTGGGAAGCGATCCTTGCGAAGGTGTAGCCACACAAGATCTCCAACATTGAACATCATGGGTTGCTTGTTGACGTTGAGCTTGGTCGCGAGTCGTTGTACTTGGCGCTCGATGGTGTTCCTTGTATCTTCATGCATCTTCTTGAGGAAGTTGACTCGGGCACTCGCGTCCATGTTTGTGCGCTCTTGTAGCGGTAGAGGTAGAATGTCCAATGGTGACAATGGGTTGTAGCCATAGACGACCACGAAGGGGGACTTGCCGGTAGTCGAATGTCTTGCACGATTGTAGGCGTACTCGGCGATAGGTAGACACTCCTCCCACTCCTTGATGTTCTTCTTTATCAATACGCGTAGTAGAGTGGAGAGCGTGCGGTTCGTCACCTCCGTTTGGCCGTCGGTTTGTGGATGGTATGCCGAAGAGAAGAAAAGCTTGATTCCGAGCTTGGCGCACAAGGTCTTCCAAAAGTAACTCAAGAACTTGACGTCGCGGTCCGAGACAATCGTCTTTGGCACTCCATGAAGGCGCAATATTTCCCTACAAAACAAATTTGCAACATGTGAAGCATCGTCTATCTTGTTGCAAGGAATGAAATGTGCCATTTTGGAGAATCGGTCCACAACAACAAAAACGGAATCCTTGCCATTTCGAGTTCTAGGCAAACCAAGCACAAAATCCATGCTAATATCCTCCCATGGTTGATATGGAATTGGAAGTGGCATATAGAGGCCATGAGATTGGGCTTTAGACTTAGCTTTGCGACATGTAGAGCATCGGTTGGTGAGGCGGTTGACGTCGCGAAACATCTTGGGCCAAAAGTAGTTCTTGGAGAGCGTAGCGAATGTCTTGTCGCGTCCAAAGTGTCCCATGAGTCCGCCTCCATGAGATTCCTGCAAAAGCAACAAGCGAAGAGAGGACTCGGGGATGCAAAGTTTGTTAGCTCTCATAAGATATCCATCTTTGATGTAGTAGCGTTCCCAAAATGGATGCGTCAAACACTCTGCATAAGAAATAGCAAAAGTAGGATCATGCTCATACAAGTCTTTTATGTGCTCAAAACCAATGACATTCAATTCAAGTTGAGTAACAAGCATGCATATACGAGAAAGTGCATCCGCCACAATATTTTCCTTACCTTTAATGTACTTGATGACATAAGGAAATGACTAAATAAATTCACTCCACTTAGCATGACGCTTGTTCAACTTAGTTTGACCCTTAAGGTATTTAAGCATTTCATGGTCGGTATGGATGATGAACTCATGAGGGCGTAGGTAATGTTCCCATTCATGCAAAACTCGGACTAAAGCATATAGCTCTTTGTCATAGATGGGGTAATTGAGTTGTGCTCCGGAGAGTTTCTCACTAAAGTATGCAATGGGGCGCTTCTCTTGCGTTAACACACCTCCTATGCCATTACCACTAGCATCGCAATGAATTTCAAAAGGTTTGTCAAAGTTGGGTAAAGCAAGCACGGGAGCATGAGTAAGCAAATTCTTAAGCTCATTGAAAGCGATGTCTTGGGATGTTCCCCAAACAAACGATGCATTTTTCTTACTCAAAGCATGCAAAGTTGAAGCAATGGTGCTAAAATCCTTCACAAATCGACGGTAGAAACCGGCTAAACCAAGAAAACTACGCACTTGTTGCAAATTGGTTGGTTGAGGCCAAGTTTTAATAACATTGATCTTAGATTCATCAACATGAACACCCTTAGAAGATACTACGAAACCCAAGAAAACAAGCTTATCAACACCAAAGAGGCATTTTTCCATATTAGCATAAAGTTGCTCTTTTTGAAGAGTTTGTAGCACGGTGCGAAGGTGGGTGACATGCTCTTTGAGGGATTTGCTAAACACAAGAATATCATCGAAGTAGACAACAACAAATTCACCAATGTAAGGGCGAAACACATAATGTATAAGACGCATGAAGGTACTGGGTGCTTCCGTTAAACCCATAGGCATGACTAACCACTCATATAGACCAAACAAGCGGTTTTCCAATCATCACCCTCTTGTATGCGAATTTGATAGTAACCACTTTTAAGATCAATTTTGGGAAAGATAGTGGCACCGCTAAGCTCATCAAGCATATCATCAAGGCGTGGAATGGGGTACCTATAGCGAACGGTGATAGCATTGATAGGTCTACAATCGGAACACATGAGAAAGCTACCGTCTCGTTTTGGCACAAGGATGACCGGTAGGGCACACAGACTCAAACTTTCGCGCACATGTCCATGGTCTATGAGATGCTTTACTTGCCTTTGTATTTCTTTGGTTTCTTCGGGGTTGACGCGGTATGTGGCCTTGTTAGGTAGAGGTGCTCCGGGGATGAGGTCGATTCGGTGCTCAATGCCTCGTAGTGGAGGTAGACCCGGAGGTAGCTCATCGGGGAAAACATCTTGGAATTCCTGCAATAAAGAAGATAACACTAGAGGAAGATTGTGAGAGGTGTTAGCTTTTGGTGCCTCGTCCTTGCACAATAGGACATAGTGTAGGACACGTGATGGGTTCTCACACACTTCTCTCATCTCACGTTTGGTGGCAAAGAGAACTAAGTTTTTCTTGTCGCTCATCGTGGAGGCACTCAATTTGGGCTTGTGGCGCTCACTCTATTTTTGGTGGTTCGCTCTCTCACTATTCTCTCCATGATGGGTGTTTTGCTTGTCGGCGAGCACTTGGCTTGGAGACATAGGACGTAGCACATACTCCTTCCCTTTCATCTTGAAGCTATAGTGATTTGTACGCCCATTGCGGATGACACCTCGGTCAAATTGCCATGGCCGTCCAAGAAGGAGGTGGCATACGGTCATCGGAAGGACATCACACTCCAAAGTGTCTTCATAGGCGCCGATCTTGAAAGAGACTTGTACCCTATGCTCGACTTGGATGGTGCCGGTGTCGCTTAGCCATTGAACCTTGTAGGGGTGCGGGTGCTTCATCTTGACCAATTGGAGTTTGGAGCATAGTTCTTCACTTGCTAAGTTATGGCAACTCCCTCCATCGATGATGACCTTGACAGACCTTCCATTGATGCCGGCCTTTGTGTGGAAGATATGGCATCTTTGATCTTCGTCTTGTTCATGTTGAAGAGTTAAGACCTTGGAGACAACAAGAGCGGGACTTGAGTCTTTGTCGCAAAAGACTTGATCATCTTCATCGTCGTTGTTCACTTGTCGGTGCATGGCCACTTGCTCAAGGGCTTCCATTTCTCCTTCACTCATTGAGTCATATGTTCCGTCTTCGTTGAGGATCATGGTGCGCTTGTTTGTGCACTCAAAGGACTTGTGGCCTCGACCTTCGCATGTGAAGCATTTGAAGGAACTCGTCTTTATGGTCTCATCGGTTGGGGTAGAGGATGATGAAGCGCGCGACTTGAAGTTGCTTGTAGTAGGCGGACGACTTGAGCTTATCGAAGCTTTCTTGTAACTTGACTTGTCGCGTTGCTTGTAGATGGCTTGGTAGAGGTAGAAGGTGTTGGAGTCGTTGCAGCTTGGGTGTTGGAGAAGCCGTAGGACTTGGATGAGAACTTGGCATACTTGAAGCCGTCTTGTACTTGCCGTTCCGCTTTGGTAGCTTGATGCACTAGCTCGATGAGGTTCGAGTATGGTTGGAAGTCGGCAATCTTCTTGATAGGGTGATTGAGTCCATTCAAGAAACGTGCCATAGTTTGCTCATCATCTTCTTTGACATTTGCCTGTATCACGGCAATCTCCATTTCCTTGTAGTACTCTTCAACGCTCTTGGTTCCTTGCTTGAGTTGTTGGAGTTTCTTGAAGAGGTCGCGGTTGTAGTAGTTTGGCACGAATCGTGTTCTCATGACATCCTTCATTTGTGCCCAAGTGGTGATGGGTGGTTCACCTCTTGCTGCTCGGCGCTCAATGACTTGTTCCCACCAAATGAGGACGTTGTCTTGGAATTCGAGGGATGCCATTGCGATCTTCTTCTCTTCTTCGTAGTTGTGCAAGCGGAAGATTTTGTCAACCTTCAATGCCCATGATATGTACTCTTCGGGGTCATTGCTACTGATAAACTTGGGCATGGTGAACTTTAGCTTGCCATAGCGTTGTTCTTCATTGTGTTGGGGTCGGGGATGATGATGCCCATGTCGGTGAGGATTGGCAATCTCATGTTGCTCTTGGCGAGGAGGGTTGTCTTCCTCATGTTGCTCTTGGCGAGGAGGGTTGTCGACCTCATGTTGCTCTTGGTGAAGGGGGTTGTCGACCTCATGTTGCTCTTGGCGAGGAGGGTTGTCGACCTCATGTTGCTCTTGATGGACTTGACGTTCTTGTCTCGCTTGAGGAGGAGCTTGTCGATCTCGACGGGGAGCTTGTCGATAGTGAGTAGGAGCTTGTCGATGCACACGTGCTTGGTAAATCCTTTCTTGAGCTTCGTCGCGAAGTGCTTCTTGGTGTAGACGAGCTTGTCAGCCTCGGTTGGCTACGGCTCGACTTGAATCTCGAAGAGCACGCTGCGCCTCAAGTGCTTGAGCTTCACGAAGTTCTTGTTCTTGGCGTTGTGCCTCGGCGTCTTGTGCATCTTGATGTTGTCGCGCTCGCTCCTCTTGTTCTTGTTGTCGTAGGCGTTGTCGTTCTTGTGCTTGCGCGAATGTAGCTTGGTTTTGACAATGTCGAAGCTCTTGAGAGTCGGTGTCATGTAGTGGATTGCAGTTAGCTTGACGGTCTTGACGCGCGGCACGACGAAGGGTATTCGATGGCGGTGTACTTGAACCGGAGAGGGTGTCGTCGGAGTGTCGACTAGAGCGGCTCCGTCTTGAAGAGGACGAAGTTGTAGAAGAGCGGACCATCATGGTTCGGATATCTTCTTTGAGTGAACTCATGGATGTGTCGAAGTAGTCTCTTGTACGTTGCTCGGATTGTCGTAGGTCGGTGGCAAGATTGTCGATGCGGTCGCCCAAAGCAAGTTGTTCTTGATGTAAGGCTCGGTGTGCACCAAATAGTTGAGTCTTGGTGACGTACGATGACATGTCGTCGTCTTGCTCCAAGAAGAGTGGGTTGGTAGAAGTACTTGGCCTATCCATCATTCCAAACAAAGATATGTGAGTGGGAGAAAAAGAAGAACCAATACCAAATGTACCTTGACCGATGTTTAAAATGGATCAAAGATCACTCCAATGTGTAACAAGTAAATAGCACAATTGGTACCAATTCTTGTCGGTTTCTCAGACCTACACAAGTAAAAGCTTATGGTGGAGCTTGGTTAGGATGGTGGCACAAAGTTTGATGCAATTGTAAGTGAGAGTCAATAATGTTGGAAAAGATTCACAAATTTGCAAATGAAACAAGTAGACCAATAGCAAGATAAGGTACACGGAAACACACACGCAAATAGATAAGTGGGGTTGGGCAACCAAGGATGAGCCAAAATGTGGAATCCACCAAGATGCTCTTGTTGCACAACACTAGAGAGACGCTAGCACGATTGCACAATAGGCGGATACGAACTTGTGCACAACCTACTAAGCAAAAATGCAACGACTTCTATCCCAAGTATGCTATATGTATGATGTTCCTATGCTTTGATCCAAGATGATCGAGTATGACAATCTTAATGTTGTATGATGCTACGGTTCTAGCTTATAAGCTCTTTGCTTATCTTTCCTCTTTTGCTCAAAAGCTTGTTTGGCTCTTTGTTGTTTGATCTCTTTTCTCATGCAATGCTTCACGAACCAAGATAGCAATTGTGTATGCGATGACAACTTTGTGACACAAGAGATGATACCAAGATATGCAACTCGATGATGGTATGTATGCTATGGGAAATATGATCACTGATGTGCACAAGTCATGTTGCCAGCAATACTCAAAGGCTAGTCTCGATGGGTAAGCTACACAAAAGTAAGGCTATGGGGTTATCAATGCAAATGCAAGAGAGTATGATGATATCACGATACCAAGATTATATCAAGGTGAAGGTGATACCAAAGTGATGTAGCCGTTCGTAGTAGTCCTTGGCGAAGATGAGCGGTGGGGATGTTGATGCCGAACCGTACCTAGATAGCCGAAACACAATAGGACACGGAAACCACAACTCAAATTCTCAAAGCAAAACGGGTCAAAATTGTCGGAGTTGGTAACGGGAAAGGCTATGGTGGTGCTATGCGGAAATGGTGGTGGTATGCGGAAGTGTATGTGGGCACCGGGACAAAACTTGGACGAAAGTTAGGCGGTAAACGGAGTGGAGGATGGAAGTGATGCTGTCAGGGCCCGGATGTCCGGGCTGATGGCCGGATGTCCGGGTCGGGCCGGATGTCCGGGATGTCGGGCCGGATATCCGGTCTCGGGATCCGTGGACGAACTCGAAGAACACCGCGTGGAGAGGTCAAATCCGGGGCAAAATTCGGAAGATTTTGTGGATGGAAATAGGGGAAAAGATGGGGAAAAGCTGGATCTACCTGCAACACACGAAATCCGTGGATCAAATCCAACAAAACTTCATCACACCAACAAATCACAAAAAATAACTTTGGGACTATTTTTGTGGGGCAATTTTCGGATTAGGAAGAAAAACAACAAAATCAAGCTAGAAAACAAAGAGAGGGGGCTCCAAAATCGTGATCAACGTGGCTCTGATACCAAGATGATGTAGGGTGGAACCCTAGATGGCCGATCTTTCACGAAAGGAGCGGATCCCTACGAAGAACGCGATGAACACGAGGGGAAACACGATGGGCACCAGAGGCCTGCCAGGGGGGCCACAAGGTCGAGGGGCGCGCCCTCCACCCTTGTGGCTGGCTGGTGGCCCCCCTCTGGAACTTTCTTCGCCCAATACTTTCTATATATTCCAAAAATGTGCTCCGTGAAGGTTCAGGACTTTTGGAGTTGTGTAGAATAGGTCTCTAATATCTGCTCCTTTTCTAGTCCAGAATTCCAGCTGCCGGCATTCTCCTTCTTCATGTAAAACTTATAAAATAAGAGAGAATAGGCATAAGTATTGTGATATAATGTGTAATAACAACCCATAATACATTAAATATCAATATAAGAGCATGATGCAAAATGGACGTATCACCCATGTCTTATTAACTTATAAAAGTAAATGTTTAACAAAAGTTGGCAAGGAAAATCCTGGTTGTTTTGACTCACAGGCAAGGAAAATCCTGGTGATTGCGTACAAAAGCTTGCGAAGATTTTAAGGACCAATGTAATAATAATGCACTCATATTTTTTGACAAATAACTCGCTAATTTGTTAATATATATATAATGTGTCGCTCCGGTTTATTTTTTGATATTAATTGCTCCTTCTAACCTAACATTATATGATGTAGGGTGGAACCCTAGATGGCCGATCTTTCACGAAAGGAGCGGGTCCCTACGAAGAACGCGATGAACACGAGGGAAACACGAGGGGAACACGAGAGAACTCACTCAGCCAACAAGAATAGATCACACATGCGCTAGATCGATGAACACAAAGGTGAGATACAAGATCCAAAGTGAACAAAGGACGATACAAAGGTAACCGGTTCTTCTCCGTGAGGAGGTCTTGATGGGGCCACCCAAGAGGGGGTCTTGAATCCAAGGTGATCTTCTCGAAGAGGGGCCGCAGTGATAGAGGCAAAGGTGTCCCGTCTTTCGATGAGATGATGAATATCGCTTTGATGGAAGTCGACTTTGACGATCCGACTACGAACGTGCGAGGACGTCGCGCCTTAGCAATCGCTAAACCAACTCCGAGAGGTTATCGACCACGCCGGAGCACGATCAACCTGACCACGAGGGTCTGTTTCCTGCGAGCAAACGAAGAACAGGCAAGAAACTGAGATTGCAATCTGGATATTGCGAATATAAGATGAAAGCTTTATTGATCAAGGTGGGGTTCTGTGACGCCTTTGTCTGGTCGCTGAACACAAACGAAGTACGCGAAGTTGCAGCTCTGGCGAACTTTTAATCTAAACAAAACCCCAAGGAAAAAGCTACTAGATGGATCTACTTATATAGGAACAAGGGGTGGCGGCCAAGGAGGTGGGAGGACGTCCCAAGGCATCCTAAAACCAACCCTAGGTCGTACAAGGCACATGGGCCCAAGTGGAGGTGATGCAACACCTTTGGACTTGTAATTTGACTCGGATTCTGGTGCAACGTCAGATTGTTTCGACCATAACTCAATGCTCCGGACGAATTTAAAGGTGAATCCAATTGGGTTGGAAAGAGCACGAAATCTAGTTTCCAACAAAAAAAGAATCACCCAACTCGGAGTCCGTATGAAAAAGTTGTTGGCGTTTTGAGTCAGGTATGTCTGTGCAGTCCGAATCTGAATCCAGAACGTGAGAGACTTGGACTCTATCTTCTCTTGGCCCAAAAGTGACGTGAGAGGACTTTTTGAACAGAACCTAAACTTCTCCTTTTGCCTTATCTTCATATGTGGATTGTACAAATGTCCCATACACCTGCAATTAGACAAAACACAAAAGTGTGTGAAGTATTTTTGTTCTGGATAACATAAATAGATTATTGAATAGTTTGCACTAGAAATCACCTGACAAATATGCATGTATGCAATATTTTTGGTCGTATCCAAGGTAGTCATGTCCTCATCATCCTCCCCTTCTTGAAAACAAAGCCGTCCTCGGCGTTGCTTAATCTGAAATGTGGCTAACAAAAGAGACAAGGTGTACATGTTGTATATGTATACGTCATCCATTTTTACTTCCCGTGGATTTTGCACATATGACACATGTATACATGAGTAACTTTCATAGTTAATAAAATATAAAGCCAAAATATTATCACAAGAAGTAGAAGGCATGAAAGTATTGCAACTCAGTTTGCACATATAAGTGAAGCTCTTATTCATATGAAAAGATGGACAATATTCATCATTAAACCATCCCAACATTGATGAACCATCACCAAGATTAGAGGTCATATCAAAATGATTAAACATTGGCACAATTATTTTCAAACATATTTGATCCAAATCTGATTTATTCCCTGATTCACTTGATTCTTTTGCATCGATAGTTAATTCAATGGGCTCACTCAAAATTGTTTGATCACATGGCAAAGTCAAATCATCAACATAGTCCTCTAAGGTAGCTGGTGTGATCAAAGTAGTGGGTAGCTCACCGCATGGTGCACTTAAATTGACAAGACATTCATCATACTCATGTGGAAGTGGAAGATTAGTACCTTTGTCATTACCTCTTATGATCAACTCAGATGAGGTAGGCACTCTCGGTGATGATGTGTCACATGGTGGAGGTGATGTAGTCCTCACAACAACGGATGTGGTCGTCATAGTATGCTTAGTAGTTGAAAGGACAACCATATCAACTCTTGGAATGTGCATCTCGCGCTTGTTCTCCTTGTGCGCAACACGTCGTTTTATTTCCTGTTCAGCTTTGCAAGCAAGATGAAACAAATGGTCCATAGGATAACACTCTTCATGTATTAGTATCTCGTGAATGTCACGATTTAATCCTCCCCAAAATCTATCCATAAAATCTTCTTCACTTTCTTCTAAAGAGGAATGCAGCAAGGTAGTTTGTAAAGTATCATAATATTTCGTTACGGTGTCACTACCTTGTTTTAAATGTTGCAACTTTGTAATCATGTCACGAGTATAATAAGCGGGAACGAATGTATGTCGCATGGCAAGTTTCAAATCATCCCAAGTAGTAGGTATATCATTAGGGTGTAACCGACAATATTCACTCCACCAAACTACAGCATAACCAGTGAAAGAACCAACCGCAACCTTAACTTTTTTACGCACATCAAAATTATTGGAAGCAAATATATTATTTAGGTCAAACTCCCATTCAATATATAAAGCGGGTCTAAAACGGCCATTAAATGGTGGTATAGAAACATTAACCTGATCATGTGCATTTGGATGTTTGTGCACCTCTCGTGACGGTTGTGGTATTTGCATAGGTGATGGCACATCTCCCACGATCGACAAACCCCATGAATTGACTCTAGATCCTGTCATGATTAGTAGAAACAAGAAACAAAATTCAAGAATAATGTTCCTATGAACTACTAGGATGTGGTGGTAAAGCGCTCACAGTAAAGCAAATATCAATATCTTACAAGTTCTTACCAAGCAGCAGGTGGTGACAGGCAACCAGCGGTGTCAAATAACTCCAAAGATTGAGTAAAGCGATTTCCAGGGGAACGTACGTATACACGGTGTAGAAATATGTGGAGCTGGGTTGGCTATATATGGTAGCAAAATATTAGCAATAATCAATTCAGAGATGCAATGTTGAATAAACGCTCAACGACGGTACTGTGCTGGTCCTAGGCTAGACCGGACTAGAGACGCGAGCCTAGAACACTAATGAGGTCACGGCGTAGCACAACTAGCATCAATTAAGGATACTAAGTAGCTCTGGACAGCAAGATATAAGTGAAGATCACAACGGCAGTAAAGATAATGATGAAAAACAACTGCCAAGCAGGATATACAACAACTCTCTCCAACTTTCCTCTTGAAAAGTTTGTGCCAATTTTCTGATAATTTTTTTCAAAGAATGCTACTAACTCAAGCTTTCAATGCAAAAAGAATCACTCAATTCCGAGTTGATATGAGGAGTGAAAGAATTCTGAAACTGGCTTGAAAAACTGGAATAAGCTGTGTCCGCGAACTTCGGAGGGCAAAAAGACCTATTTAGAAGACGATTTTGAGGTGTCAAATATTGAACTAGTCTCTGCAACTATTTAGATGCGGCTCGTCGCTAGCTTTCATTTGAGTACTCGCGGAGTCAAAACGGACTTCGTATGAGGAAGTTATGCCTGTTTTACTAAACAGTGCACAAAATAGATTCCAATCCGAATTCAACTACGAGATCGAGTCTAGATAGATCCGAATTTTATTTTTTTTTCTTCTCTTTTTTTTCCTCACACTTTTTTTCTTTCTCTTTTTTTTCTGACTTTTTTTTCTCTCTTTTTTTTTCTCTGTCTTTTTTTTCTCTCCCTCTTTCCAAGACAAACTAGATAAGATGCAGATTGGATCAAGCGAAGATGTGAACGACCTCAACTATGATTGTGATAATGAACTATGGGTAGCACATGGTGGAATTTGATGGATGGTGTGGTGGACAGCAGAAGGGATAACGATGCAGCGGCGACGTGACTAATGTGAACAGAACTCGAAACTCTAAACGAACTAGACCCTAAGACCAGCAACTCGACACGACGATGCAACCGATAATTCAATAATGCAAACAATGAATAGAAAATTGCAAAGGCTCAGACTGGCTTGGACAAAAGGATGAATAGATCTAACTTTTTTGTGGCTTTTTCTTGGACAATAGGTAAGAAAATAAATCTAATCTAGGGGAAACTGGAAATTCTCACCGAGCAACCTGAAAACTGATACCACTTGATAGAGGCAAAGGTGTCCCGTCTTTCGATGAGATGATGAATATCGCTTTGATGGAAGTCGACTTTGACGATCCGACTACGAACGTGCGAGGACGTCGCGCCTTAGCAATCGCTAAACCAACTCCGAGAGGTTATCGACCACGCCGGAGCACGATCAACCTGACCACGAGGGTCTGTTTCCTGCGAGCAAACGAAGAACAGGCAAGAAACTGAGATTGCAATCTGGATATTGCGAATATAAGATGAAAGCTTTATTGATCAAGGTGGGGTTCTGTGACGCCTTTGTCTGGTCGCTGAACACAAACGAAGTACGCGAAGTTGCAGCTATGGCGAACTTTTAATCTAAACAAAACCCCAAGGAAAAAGCTACTAGATGGATCTACTTATATAGGAACAAGGGGTGGCGGCTAAGGAGGTGGGAGGACGTCCCAAGGCATCCTAAAACCAACCCTAGGTCGTACAAGGCACATGGGCCCAAGTGGAGGTGATGCAACACCTTTGGACTTGTAATTTGACTCGGATTCTGGTGCAACGTCAGATTGTTTCGACCATAACTCAATGCTCCGGACGAATTTAAAGGTGAATCCAATTGGGTTGGAAAGAGCACGAAATCTAGTTTCCAACAAAAAAAGAATCACCCAACTCGGAGTCCGTATGAAAAAGTTGTTGGCGTTTTGAGTCAGGTATGTCTGTGCAGTCCGAATCTGAATCCAGAACGTGAGAGACTTGGACTCTATCTTCTCTTGGCCCAAAAGTGACGTGAGAGGACTTTTTGAACAGAACCTAAACTTCTCCTTTTGCCTTATCTTCATATGTGGATTGTACAAATGTCCCATACACCTGCAATTAGACAAAACACAAAAGTGTGTGAAGTATTTTTGTTCTGGATAACATAAATAGATTATTGAATAGTTTGCACTAGAAATCACCTGACAAATATGCATGTATGCAATATTTTTGGTCGTATCCAAGGTAGTCATGTCCTCATCACGCAGTCTCTCTCGAGGAGGAGATCCGTAATGGATGAGCAAAGCTCTATCTCAACTATGAGCTAAACCAATGCTAACCCTAGAAAGAGGAAGGGGATGGAGTATATATAGTCTAGGGGGGCGAAGAGGTACATGGGCCTCGGCCCTTTACTGTGCGCAGACAGGCGGAGCCGGATGTCCGGGCGTCGGGCCGGATGTCCGGGGCTTCGGGAGGGGCCGGATGTCCGGGCTAGGGGGCCGGATGTCCGGGCTGACGGCGATAGCTTTTGTAGGTTCTGGTGCATGGCGCCGGATTTCCGGGCTTCTGGCCGGATGTCCGGGGCCTGTAGTTGTAGGGCGGCTGGTCTGCTGCGGGTGTGGATGCTCCAGGGGCCGGATGTCCGGGGTCTTGGCCGGATGTCCGGGGCCTGGAAGGTGATCTTGCCTTGTTCCGTTGGTTCTCTTCATCCCTGGACTCGGCGACTTGTCCGTCCTCATGTACATCTCCGGGAGGGCCCTCTTGACACCTGATCATGCATAGCATATCGGACTTAGGTAGTAGCCATGTCTCGAGTGGATCAAACGTGATATGACTAAGGAAAGAAGTCACCTCGTTCTCGAGAGCTCTAGCTCGTGCTCGTGTCATGGTTCCTCTTGGCTCTTGATGAGACGATGGTAGGTCCATGGGGATGATCGTAGGATGCTCCGCATCATTATATATAGAACAAGCCCAGCTAATTCGTCTATTTCAAGAAAGTGCAAATGGGCTGGGATTTCTTAGAAAATACTAAATGGGCCGCATTGACACGAAATTATTTGTTCACCCGGCCCAGCAAATGGACTGTAAATTCTAGAAAACATGGGTTAAATATATGCCACATTTTTGCAGGCCGACAAGTGGGCCAATAGGTCAACAAATGATTATGACATCCACAGCCATTGGATTTCTATCCATCGGCCGATATGCACCTTCAATCTCTCGTCTTCTTCCTCCAGCATCGCCGGGACCGCCTGCTCCGGCCTCGGGCGGCTAGCAGCTCTGCTTAGCAAGCATCACTGCGAAGCGCTACCCCACCACCGGCCAGGCTATACCTCCACCCCTCCACACCTCCTATTATTCTCCACTGACTGCAGCCCCACGCCGCACTAGAACCAGTTATAACCCTTGTACTCCTCTCAATCTGCGAATCCACTGCCGCGTCTTCCCATCTCCGGGTCGTTCCCGTCCGGGGCCTCGCCGTCGTCCACCGCCTCGCTGCGCTCGGTGCAGCGTGGTCAACAAGCGAGAGTCATTAGAAGAGGACTCTACATGGAGAGCCTGACGGCTGGGACCCACGGGGTCCATGGTTGCACGCAAGGAAAGTTCCTCCTTATTAAGCTGAAAGAAAAAGTTTCCTCCCCCTGACAGCTGGGACCCATTGGCTGTATCTTTGCACAGAAGGAAGTGTCTCCTTGTTATGCGAAAAAACTATTCCTCCCGATGACAGCTAGGACCCGGCAGATTTGGTGGCTGGCTTGTGGGCCTACTAAGCTGACGTGTACACATGGCTTTGTCAACTTAATCAACAAATGATTCTAGCAGCTGGACCATTGGATGTTAATCCAACAGCCGTGCTCCTTCTTCAACCTTTGTTCTTGCTCCTGTCTCCCATGGGCGGCAGTGCTGCCGCGCACCAGAACCAGTCAAGTTTCCCACTCCTCTCCATCTGCGACTCCACTGTCGCGTCTTCCCCATCTCCGGGTTGTTCCATGATAGAGGCAAAGGTGTCCCGTCTTTCGATGAGATGATGGATATCGCTTTGGTGGAAGTCGACTTTGACGATCTGACTACGAACGTGCGATGACGTCGCGCCTTAGCAATCGCTAAACCAACTCCGAGAGGTTATTGACCACGCCGGAGCACGATCAACCTGACCACGTGGGTCCGTTTCCTGCGAGCAAACGAAGAACAAGCAAGAAACTGAGATTGCAATCTGGATATTGCGAATATAAGATGAAAGCTTTATTGATCAAGGTGGGGTTCTGTGACGCCTTTGTCTGGTCGTTGAACACAAACGAAGTACGCGAAGTTGCAGCTATGGCGAACTTTTAATCTAAACAAAACCCAAAGTCTAAACGACGCCCTAAGGGCTGTATATATGGAGGAAGAGGGGGGAATTTCGTGGCCCTTGGGGAAGGGGTCCGAAACCAACCCTATCTATTGTTTCCCCACACATACGGACTCCAAAAATAGCCTATACTCAAGTATTTCGAAATTACATGGGCCTGGCCCAATAATAAGGTGACGCAGCACCTAGAATAGCCTCTGGACGAAAGTTATGAAGTAGCATCTTGTATATTTCGTCCAAGGCTTCATGCACGCATTATGGCGGCTTCAATGTCCTGAAATCATCACTTGTAACTCCGTTCTTGTCCCCCATGCGCATGCCATCATCTCCATGCTTGTTCTTGCTCCAATGTTCATCCTTCTCAAAGCTAGGCCCTTCATTTGTAAGCAAAACAAATGTATCCAATTTAGGCAGCATCATATTCTCATGAACATTAGAATCATTACCAAGAAACGAAAGTACCTGGTAATTTAATTGGCGTGCGCGAGCTTTAGTAATTGGTCCAGTATGTATAGCAGCAGGAGCTGTGGGTGTAACAATGGTATTGATGTCCTCATCATCCTCCCCTTCTTGAAATGAAGTCGTCCTCGACGGAAGCTCATCTCCCTCACCCAAATAAGGCTTCAAATCTGCAATGTTAAAAGTGGGACTAACCCCAAAATCTGCAGGCAGCTCAAGTTTATCTGCATTATCATTTATTTTCTCTAACACCTTAAAAGGACCATCAGCACGTGGCATTAGCTTTGATTTGCGCAAATCAGGAAATCTATCCTTACGCAAATGTAACCAAACAAGATCTCCAGGTGCAAACACAACATGTTTTTTACCCTTATCTCCAGCAAGTTTATATTTAGCATTCATACGCTCAATGATTTCCTTAGTTAACTCATGCATTTTTAAGATCAATTCAGCACGTTGTTTAGCATCAAAATTAACCTTCTCCCAAGATGGAAGAGGCAACAAATCAATAGGTGCACGAGGTAGGAGACCATAGACAATTTCAAAAGGGCACATCTTAGTAGTAGAATGCAATGAACGATTATAAGCAAACTCAATATGAGGCAAGCATTCTTCCCACATTTTCTTATTATTCTTCAAAGCATAGTAGACAATGTTCTATTGACTACTTCAGTTTGTCCATCAGTTTGTGGGTGACAAGTAGTACTAAAAAGCAGTTTAGTCCCCAACTTAGCCCATAAACATCTCCAAAAGTGGCTAAGAAATTTAGTATCACGATCTGAAACAATAGTATTTGGCACACCATGCAAACGAATAATTTCACGGAAGAACAAATCAGCAACATTAACAGCATCATCGCTTTTATGACATGGTATAAAGTGTGCCATTTTTGAGAATCTATCCACGACAATAAATATGCTATCCCTCCCCTTCTTTGTTCGAGGTAAACCTAAAACAAAGTCCATAGATATATCCTCCCAAGGAACACTAGGTACAGGCAAAGGCATATATAAACCATGAGGATTGAGTCGTGACTTAGCTTTTTGACATGTAGTGCAGCGAGCAACAAAACGCTCAACATCCCGTCTCATCTTTGGCCAAAAGAAATGTGTAGCAAGTACGTCCTCCGTCTTCTTCACGCCAAAGTGTCCCATTAATCCTCCTCCATGCGCCTCCTGCAACAACAAAAGACGAAGAGAGCTAGCTGGAATGCATAGCTTGTTAGCACGGAACACAAATCCATCATTAACGACAAACTTGTTCCAGGTTCTTCCTTCTTTACAATTCTGCAAAACATCTTTAAAATCAGCATCATGCACATATTGATCTTTGATGGTCTCCAAACCAAATATTTTGAAGTCAAGTTGTGAAAGCATAGTATAGCGACGAGACAATGCATCAGCAATAACATTTTCTTTACCCTTCTTGTGTTTAATGACATAAGGGAAAGTTTCAATGAATTCAACCCATTTAGCATGTCTACGATTCAGTTTAGCTTGACTTTTAATATGTTTCAAAGATTCATGATCAGAATGTATAACAAATTCTTTGGGCCATAAATAATGTTGCCATGTTTCTAAAGTCCGAACAAGAGCATATAGTTCTTTATCATAAGTAGAATAATTCAGACTAGGCCCACTCAATTTTTCAGAAAAGTATGCAACAGGTTTACCATCTTGTAATAACACACCTCCTAATCCAATTCCACTAGCATCACATTCAAGCTCAAAAGTCTTATTAAAATCAGGAAGTTGGAGTAAAGGAGCATGTGTCAACTTATCTTTCAATACCGTGAAGGCTTCTTCCTGTGTTGTACCCCAAACAAAAGGCACATCCTTCTTTGTAAGCTCGTTGAGAGGTGCAGCAATGGTGCTAAAATCTCTCACAAAACGCCTATAGAAACCAGCGAGACCAAGAAAACTCCGCACTTGTGTGACCGTTTTGGGCTGCGGCCAACTCTCAATAGCTTCAATCTTGGCTTTATCAACTTCAATTCCCTGTGGAGTAACAACATAGCCAAGAAAAGATACTCGGTCGGTGCAAATGGTGCACTTCCCAAGGTTACCAAACAAACGTGCATCACGTAGAGCAATAAAAACAGCACGTAAATGTTCCAAATGTTCTTCCAAAGATTTGCTATAAATCAGTATATCATCAAAATAGACTACCACAAATCGTCCAATGAAAGCACGTAAAACTTCGTTCATTAGTCTCATGAAAGTACTAGGTGCATTAGTTAACCCAAAAGGCATGACTAACAACTCATATAAACCAAACTTAGTTTTAAATGCAGTTTTCCATTCATCTCCCAATTTCATACGAATTTGATGGTATCCACTACGCAAATCAACTTTGGAGAATATTGTAGAGCCACTCAATTCATCAAGCATATCATCTAGCCTAGGAATAGGATGACGATAACGAATAGTAATATTATTAATGCCTGTACAATCAACACACATACGCGACGTACCATCCTTTTTAGGCACTAGTATAAAAGGAACAGCACAAGGACTAAGAGATTCGCGTATATAACCTTTGTCGAGCAGCTCCTGTACTTGACGCATAATCTCCTTCGTCTCCTCTGGATTGGTACGGTATGGTGCACGGTTGGGTAGCGATGCACCGGGAATTAAATCAATTTGATGCTCAATCCCTCGAATAGGTGGTAATCCCGGTGGCACGTCTTGTGGGAAGACGTCAGCGAACTCCTGCAAAATGTTAGTGACAGCAGGGGGCAAAGAGGAAGGCACGTCCTCGAATGAAAATAATGCCTCTTTGCACACAAAAGCATAGCAAATAGATTTGTTGAAATCTAGCTCATCAATATCAGATTTTGTGGCAAGTAAACATGCACTTTTCAATTTAATTTCAGAAACAACACTAGATGGTTTATTATTAGGTTTCATTTGTTGCTCAAATTCTTTTGCCACAATCTGATTTTCACTCTTATTTTTCTCCTGTTTTGCTTTATTAGCTCTATTAATGTCATCTTTCAAAATGGAATCAGGAGTCATAGGAAGCAAAGTAATATTTTTATCCTTATGAACAAGAGTATACTGATTGTTTCTACCATGATGTACATAATTTTTATCAAATTGCCATGGTCTACCAAGTAATAAGGAACATGCTTGCATGGGTACCACATCACAATCAACATAATCAACATATGTAGAGATACTAAAATGCACACGAACAGTACGTGTTACCTTAACCTTGCCGCTGTTGTTGAACCATTGGATGTAGTAAGGATGTGGATGTGGTCTGGTGGTGAGAGATAGTTTCTCCACCATCTCCATGCTAGCCAAGTTGTTACAGCTCCCTCCATCTATGATGACGCGAACAGAACGTTCCTTCACAACTCCCTTTGTATGGAACAAATTATGCCTCTGATTTTGCTCTGCTTGTGTGACCTGCACACTCAAAACACGTTGAGCAACTAAACATTCATACCTGTCAGCGTCTTCAGGAGCCATGTATTGCGTCTCATTTTCAGAATCATCTCCACCATGTTCTTCATGTGTAATAAGAGCCAAAGTCTCCTCATCATAGTCACTAGCGGACTCATACCCACCATCCTCAGTAGCAATCATCACACACTGAGATTTGCATTCTCTCGCATAATGCCCTCTTCCCTTACAACGACGACAAATAATATCACTTGTGTGCCCTGTTGACGCCATGGAAGAAGAAGAGCTCTGCGCAGGCCCGGCAGGTGTGCTCTTGGCAGAGAGTGGTGGTTGTGCCTGCTTTCTTGTATCACGGCTGGAGGTGGCACCTGATGGAGGTGATGGTGAAGTGGAAGTAGAGGATGCACATGGTGTCCATGATGAAGGTCGACCTGCGGAAAAGTTAGTTCGCGCCAATGGCTGTCGATCCTGCACTTCACGTTCAGCTTTACAAGCAAGATGGAATAAACGAGTGATATTATTATAATCCTTATACTCTAGAATGGTCTGAATCTCTTTATTTAATCCACCCATAAAATGTGCAAGCATAGCTTCATTCTCCTCAACAATACCACATCTAATCATGCCAGTTTGTAATTCCTGATAATATTCTTCTACAGAATTTTTCCGTTGTCGTAAACGCTGCAGTTTTTGAAGCAATTCACGTTGATAATATGGTGGAAGCCAACGAGTACGCATAGCAGTTTTCAAAGCAGCCCAAGTAGCTGGAACAGGATATAATCTACAATGTTCAGACCCCCAAACACATGCAAAGCTAGTGAAAGCACAAACAGCAGCAGGAACACGTCTCTCCTCAGGATATTGTAAACATGTAAATCGTTGTTCAGTTTCTAACTCCCAAGTAAGATATATATCAGGAACATATCTACCCTCAAATGGTGGAATATTCAATTTCAGTTTAGGGAGATGGTCATGATCTCGTACCTAAGGTGGTGGTGCCGGCCTACCGTTGCGAATATATACCTGAGGTCGACCTGCTGGTGGTGGTGTTGGTGGCTGCACGTAGTTTTGATTTTGATCAACCTCATCCTCATAATCGCCCGCATAATCGTCATCCTCCTCAGCCGCCGCAGTAGCAGGAGCCAAAGAAGCATCAACAGTAGGTGCAGCGGCACCCGAATTTTGACCAGTCTCAATTGGAACGCGCTGTGCTCGTCCCACTTGATTTGGAAGGCGGCGTTGGAGATGTGGTTGTTGTTGTTGTAGAGGTGCGACATATGCAGCCGGTGGTGGTTGGGGAAGACGCTTGAGTAATTCAGTAAACTTGTTATCCAGCTTTGTCTCGAACGACTTCTCCACGGCATCTATCTTCTCCATAGCCTCTTCAAATCTGTTTAGCACATCTCCCACCTGGCCACTCATCATTTGCCGAAATTTATCATGCAACTCCTTGTTCGTCATGTCCTCCCAATCAGTCTCATCGGCTTGTGATCCTGCCATGGTTAGCAGCAATAGAAACACAAAAGAATATGATCCTACAGACTACTAGGAAGTGGTGGTGATGGTGGTGTGTCACAAATCCTTCAAGCGAATCTCAAATTCTTACCAGTTCTTACCCAGCAGCAGGTGGTGATAGGCAACCGTTGTAGTCAAAACTCTCAAACCTTGGATAGAGCGATTACCAGGGAGAGTCAAACACATGATGTAGATGTATGTGGAGCCGGGAAGGCTTATAATATGGTAGCAAAAATTGTCAGCAATAATCAATTCAGAGATGCAAAGTTGAATAAATGCTCAACGACGGTACTGTGCTGGTCCTAGGCTAGACCGTGCTAGAGACGCGAGCCTAGAACACTAACAAAATCACGGCGCTGCATGTAAACAAAGGAAAAGCACACTCTGGAAAAAAAATTGCTCTTTTTTTTTGCGCTCGTTTTTTTTTTTGCGCTCCTCTTTTTTTTTGCGAAAAATCACTATAATGGCGAGTGTCTCAAAACTCTTCCCAGGTCAAACTGACAGGATAGGCACAAAAAAAATTTGATTTTTTTTTCAGAAATCAGGGCAGCGACGACGAAAAAGTGCGACAAAAAATCACTATGATGGCGAGTCTCAAAACACTCCCCGGGACCTAAAAATAGGATAGGGAAAAAATATTTTTGGTCGCCGAAATTTTGGCCTAAAAACTGCCCGGGGGTCTCCAGACTCTTTTTTTTCCGAGACCTACTCAGGCAAGGAAACACGAAACGAAAAATAGATGGATCTCTAAAACAATCCGAATATGAAAAGAACTCGGATTGGTGGTGGATATATGGTGGTAGGATATGGCAGCGGTGGTGGTATATGGTAGCGGGGGTGGTATATGGATACGGATCGGTGTTGGCATATGGATACGGATTGGTGGTGGTATATGGATACGGATTCAGAGCGGTGGCGGATAAGCAATGGTGGTAGATGGCAAGGCGATGATGATGGTGCGGCGGCGGCGTGACAACTTATGACCAGAACTCGAAACTCTAAAAGACTAGACTCTAAGACCAGCAACTTGATGATAGAGGCAAAGGTGTCCCGTCTTTCGATGAGATGATGGATATCGCTTTGGTGGAAGTCGACTTTGACGATCCGACTACGAACGTGCGAGGACGTCGCGCCTTAGCAATCGCTAAACCAACTCCGAGAGGTTATCGACCACGCCGGAGCACGATCAACCTGACCACGAGGGTCTGTTTCCTGCGAGCAAACGAAGAACAAGCAAGAAACTGAGATTGCAATCTGGATATTGCGAATATAAGATGAAAGCTTTATTGATCAAGGTGGAGTTCTGTGACGCCTTTGTCTGGTCGCTGAACACAAACGAAGTACGCGAAGTTGCAGCTATGGCAAACTTTTAATCTAAACAAAACCCAAAGTCTAAACGACGCCCTAAGGGCTGTATATATGGAGGAAGAGGGGGGGGGGGAATTTCGTGGCCCTTGAGGAAGGGGTCCGAAACCAACCCTATCTCTTGTTTCCCCACACATACGGACTCTAAAAACAACCTATACTGATGTATTTCGAAATTACATGGGCCTGGCCCAATAATAAGGTGACGCAGCACCTAGAATAGCCTCTGGACGAAAGTTATGAAGTAGCATCTTGTATATTTCGTCCAAGGTTTCATGCACGCATTATGGTGGCTTCAACGTCTTGAAATCATCACTTGTAACTCCGTTCTTGTTCCCCATGCGCATGCCATCATCTCCATGCTTGTTCTTGCTACAATGTTCATCCTTCTCAAAGCTAGGCCCTTCATTTGTAAGCAAAACAAATGTATCCAATTTAGGCAGCATCATATTCTCATGAATATTAGAATCATTACCAAGAAACGAAAGTACCTGGTAATTTAATTGGCGTGCGCGAGCTCTAGTAATTGGTCCAGTATGTATAGCAGCAGGGGCTGTGGGTGTAACAATGGTATTGATGTCCTCATCATCCTCCCCTTCTTGAAATGAAGTCGTCCTCGACGGAAGCTCATCTTCCTCACCCAAATAAGGCTTCAAATCTGCATTGTTAAAAGTGGGACTAACCCCAAAATCTGCAGGCAGCTCAAGTTTATATGCATTATCATTTATTTTCTCTAACACCTTAAAAGGACCATCAGCACGTGGCATTAGCTTTGATTTGCGCAAATCAGGAAATCTATCCTTACGCAAATGTAACCAAACAAGATCTCCAGGTGCAAACACAACATGTTTTCTACCCTTATCTCCAGCAAGTTTATATTTAGCATTCATACGCTCAATGTTTTCCTTAGTTAACTCATGCATTTTTAAGATCAATTCAGCACGTTGTTTAGCATCAAAATTAACCTTCTCCGAAGATGGAAGAGGCAACAAATCAATAGGTGCACGAGGTAGGAAACCATAGACAATTTCAAAAGGGCACATCTTAGTAGTAGAATGCAATGAACGATTATAAGCAAACTCAATATGAGGCAAGCATTCTTCCCACATTTTCTTATTATTCTTCAAAACAGCCCTAAGCATAGCAGACAATGTTCTATTGACTACTTCAGTTTGTCCATCAGTTTGGGGGTGACAAGTAGTACTAAAAAGCAGTTTAGTCCCCAACTTAGCCCATAAACATCTCCAAAAGTGGCTAAGAAATTTAGTATCACGATCGGAAACAATAGTATTTGGCACACCATGCAAGCGAATAATTTCACGAAAGAACAAATCAGCAACATTAACAGCATCATCGCTTTTATGACATGGTATAAAGTGTGCCATTTTCGAGAATCTATCCACGACAACAAATATGCTATCCCTCCCCTTCTTTGTTCGAGGTAAACCTAAAACAAAGTCCATAGATATCTCCTCCCAAGGAACACTAGGTACAGGCAAAGGCATATATAAACCATGAGGATTGAGTCGTGACTTAGCTTTTTGACATGTAGTGCAGCGAGCAACAAAACGCTCAACATCCCGTCTCATCTTTGGCCAAAAGAAATGTGTAGCAAGTACGTCCTCTGTCTTCTTCACGCCAAAGTGTCCCATTAATCCTCCGCCATGCGCCTCCTGCAACAACAAAAGACGAAGAGAGCTAGCTGGAATGCATAGCTTGTTAGCACGGAACACAAATCCATCATTAACGACAAACTTGTTCCAGGTTCTTCCTTCTTTACAATTCTGCAATACATCTTTAAAATCAGCATCATGCACATATTGATCTTTGATGGTCTCCAAACCAAATATTTTGAAGTCAAGTTGTGAAAGCATAGTATAGCGACGAGACAATGCATCAGCAATAACATTTTCTTTACCCTTCTTGTGTTTAATGACATAAGGGAAAGTTTCAATGAATTCAACCCATTTAGCATGTCTACGATTCAGTTTAGCTTGACTTTTAATATGTTTCAAAGATTCATGATCAGAATGTATAACAAATTCTTTGGGCCATAAATAATGTTGCCATGTTTCTAAAGTCCGAACAAGAGCATATAGTTCTTTATCATAAGTAGAATAATTCAGACTAGGCCCACTCAATTTTTCAGAAAAGTATGCAACAGGTTTGCCATCTTGTAATAACACACCTCCTAATCCAATGCCACTAGCATCACATTCAAGCTCAAAAGTCTTATTAAAATCAGGAAGTTGGAGTAAAGGAGCATGTGTCAACTTATCTTTCAATACCGTGAAGGCTTCTTCCTGTGCGGTACCCCAAACAAAAGGCACATCCTTCTTTGTAAGCTCGTGGAGAGGTGCAGCAATGGTGCTAAAATCTCTCACAAAACGCCTATAGAAACCAGCGAGTCCAAGAAAACTCCGCACTTGTGTGACCGTTTTGGGCTGCGGCCAACTCTCAATAGCTTCAATCTTGGCTTTATCAACTTCAATTCCCTGTGGAGTAACAACATAGCCAAGAAAAGATACTCGGTCGGTGCAAAAGGTGCACTTCCCAAGGTTACCAAACAAACGTGCATCACGTAGAGCAATAAAAACAGCACGTAAATGTTCCAAATGTTCTTCCAAAGATTTGCTATAAATCAGTATATCATCAAAATAGACTACCACAAATCGTCCAATGAAAGCACGTAAAACTTCGTTCATTAGTCTCATGAAAGTACTAGGTGCATTAGTTAACCCAAAAGGCATGACTAACCACTCATATAAACCAAACTTAGTTTTAAATGCAGTTTTCCATTCATCTCCCAATTTCATACGAATTTGATGGTATCCACTACGCAAATCAACTTTGGAGAATATTGTAGAGCCACTCAATTCATCAAGCATATCATCTAGCCGAGGAATAGGATGACGATAACGAATAGTAATATTATTAATGCCTCTACAATCAACACACATACGCGACGTACCATCCTTTTTAGGCACGAGTATAATAGGAACAGCACAAGGACTAAGAGATTCGCGTATATAACCTTTGTCGAGCAGCTCCTGTACTTGACGCATAATCTCCTTCGTCTCCTCTGGATTGGTACGGTATGGTGCACGGTTGGGTAGCGATGCACCGGGAATTAAGTCAATTTGATGCTCAATCCCTCGAATAGGTGGTAATCCCGGTGGCACGTCTTGTGGGAAGACGTCAGCGAACTCCTGCAAAATGTTAGTGACAGCAGGGGGCAAAGAGGAAGGCACGTCCTCGAATGAAAATAATGCCTCTTTGCACACAAAAGCATAGAAAACAGATTTGTGGAAATCTATTTCATCAATATCAGATTTTCTGGCAAGTAAACATGCACTTTTCAATTTAATTTCAGAAACAACACTAGATGGTTTATTATTAGGTTTCATTTGTTGCTCAAATTCCTTTGCCACAATCTGATTTTCACTCTTATTTTTCTCCTGTTTTGCTTTATTAGCTCTATTAATGTCATCTTTCAAAATGGAATCAGGAGTCATAGGAAGCAAAGTAATATTTTTATCCTTATGAACAAGAGTATACTGATTGTTTCTACCATGGTGTACAGAATTTTTATCAAATTGCCATGGTCTACCTAGTAATAAGGAACATGCTTGCATGGGTACCACATCACAATCAACATAATCAGCATATGTAGAGATACTAAAATGCACACGAACGGTACGTGTTACCTTAACCTTGCCGCTGTTGTTGAACCATTGGATGTAGTAAGGATGTGGATGTGGTCTTGTGGTGAGAGATAGCTTCTCCACCATCTCCATGCTAGCCAAGTTGTTACAGCTCCCTCCATCGATGATGACGCGAACAGAACGTTCCTTCACAACTCCCTTTGTATGGAACAAATTATGCCTCTGATTTTGCTCTGCTTGTGTGACCTGCACACTCAAAACACGTTGAGCAACTAAACATTCATACCTGTCAGCGTCTTCAGGAGCCATGTATTGCGTCTCATTTTCAGAATCATCTCCACCATGTTCTTCACGTGTAATAAGAGCCAAAGTCTCCTCATCATAGTCACTAGCGGACTCATACCCACCATCCTCAGTAGCAATCATGACACGCTGAGATTTGCATTCTCTCGCAAAATGTCCTCTTCCCTTACAACGACGACAAATAATATCACTTGTGTGCCCTGTCGATGCCATGGAAGAAGAAGAGCTCTGCGCAGGCCCGGCAGGCGTGCTCTTGGCAGAGAGTGGTGGTTTTGCCTGCTTTCTTGTATCACGGCTGGAGGTGGCACCTGATGGAGGTGATGGTGAAGTGGAAGTAGAAGATGCACGCGGTGTCCATGATGAAGGTCGACCTGCAGAAAAGTTAGTTCGCGCCAATGGCTGTCGATCCTGCACTTCACGTTCAGCTTTACAAGCAAGATGGAATAAACGAGTGATATTATTATAATCCTTATACTCTAGAATGGTCTGAATCTCTTTATTTAATCCACCCATAAAACGTGCAAGCATAGCTTCATTCTCCTCAACAATACCACATCTAATCATGCCAGTTTGTAATTCCTGATAATATTCTTCTACAGAATTTTTCCCTTGTCTTAAACGCTGCAATTTTTGAAGTAATTCACGTTGATAATATGGTGGAAGCCAACGAGTACGCATAGCAGTTTTCAAAGCAGCCCAAGTAGTTGGAACAGGATATAATCTACAATGTTCAGACCACCAAACACATGCAAAGCTAGTGAAAGCACAAACAGCAGCAGGAACACGTCTCTCCTCAGGATATTGTAAACATGTAAATCGTTGTTCAGTTTCTAACTCCCAAGTAAGATATATATCAGGAACATATCTACCCTCAAATGGTGGAATATTCAATTTCAGTTTAGGGAGATGGTCATGATCTCGTACCTGAGGTGGTGGTGCCGGCCTACCGTTGCGAATATATACCTGAGGTCGACTTGCTGGTGGTGGTGCTGGTGGCTGCACGTAGTTCTGATTTTGATCAACCTCATCCTCATAATCGCCCGCATAATCGTCATCCTCCTCAGCCGCCGCAGGAGCAGGAGCCAAAGAAGCATCAACAGTAGGTGCAGCAGCACCCGAATTTTGACCAATCTCAATTGGAACGCGCTGTGCCCGTCCCACTTGATTTGGAAGGCGGCGTTGGAGATGTGGTTGTTGTTGTTGTAGAGGTGCGACATGTGCAGCCGGTGGTGGTTGGGGAAGACGCTTGAGTAATTCAGTAAACTTGTTATCCAGCTTTGTCTCAAACGACTTCTCCACGGCATCTATCTTCTCCATAGCCTCTTCAAATCTGTTTAGCACATCTCCCACCTGGCCACTCATCATTTGCTGAAATTTATCATGCAACTCCTTGTTCGTCATGTTCTCCCAATCAGTCTCATCGGCTTGTGAACCTGCCATGGTTAGCAGCAAAAGAAACACAAAAGAATATGATCCTGCAGACTACTAGAAGTGGTGGTGATGGTGGTGTGTCACAAAACCTTCAAGCGAATCTCAAATTCTTACCAGTTCTTACCCAGCAGCAGGTGGTGATCGGCAACCGTTGTAGTCAAAAACTCTCAAAGCTTGGATATAGCGATTACCAGGAAGAGTCAAACGCACGATGTAGACTTATGTGGAGCTGGGAAGGCTTATAATATGGTAGCAAAATGGTAAGCAATAATCAATTCAGAGATGCAAAGTTGAATAAACGCTCAACGACGGTACTGTGCTGGTCCTAGGCTAGACCGTGCTAGAGACGCGAGCCTAGAACACTAACAAAATCACGGCGCTGCACGTAAACAAGGGAAAAGCACAAAAAAATTTGACTATTTATTTTTTTCGGAAATCAGGGCAGCGACGACGAAAAAGTGCGACAAAAAATCACTATGATGGCGAGTGTCTCAAAACACTACCCGGGGCCTAAAAATAGGATAGGGAAAAAATATTTTTGGTTGCCGAAATTTTGGCCTAAAAACTGCCCGGGGGCCGAATTTTTTTTTTTTCGAGACCTACTCAGGCAAGGAAACACGAAACGGAAAATATATGGATCTCTAAAACCAACCGAATATGAAAAGAACTCGGATTGGTGGTGGATATATGGCGGTAGGATATGGCAGCGGTGGTGGTATATGGTAGCGGTAGTGGTATATGGATACGGATCGGTGGTGGTATATGGATACGGATTGGTGGTGGTATATGGATACGGATGCAAAGCGGTGGCGGATAAGCAATGGTGGTAGATGGCAAGGCGATGATGATGGTGCGGCGGCGGCGTGACAACTTATGACCAGAACTCGAAACTCTAAAAGACTAGGCTCTAAGACCAGCAACTTGACACGACGATGCAACCGCAAATTCAACAAAGCAAAAACCCTAAAAAGATTATGCAAAGGCTCAGATTGGTTCGGATATGATGAACTAACCCTAATTTTTTTTGTGGCTTTTTCGTGGACTGGAGGTATGAAGAACAGACTCGATCTAAACTAGAAAAACTGTAAAATCTCACCGAGCAACCTGGAAATCTGATACCACTTGATAGAGGCAAAGGTGTCCCGTCTTTCGATGAGATGATGGATATCGCTTTGGTGGAAGTCGACTTTGACGATCCGACTACGAACGTGCGAGGACGTCGCGCCTTAGCAATCGCTAAACCAACTCCGAGAGGTTATCGACCACGCCGGAGCACGATCAACCTGACCACGAGGGTCTGTTTCCTGCGAGCAAACGAAGAACAAGCAAGAAACTGAGATTGCAATCTGGATATTGCGAATATAAGATGAAATCTTTATTGATCAAGGTGGAGTTCTGTGACGCCTTTGTCTGGTCGCTGAACACAAACGAAGTACGCGAAGTTGCAGCTATGGCGAACTTTTAATCTAAACAAAACCCAAAGTCTAAACGACGCCCTAAGGGCTGTATATATGGAGGAAGAGGGGGGGGGGGAATTTCGTGGCCCTTGAGGAAGGGGTCCGAAACCAACCCTATCTCTTGTTTGCCCACACATACGGACTCTAAAAACAGCCTATACTGATGTATTTCGAAATTACATGGGCCTGGCCCAATAATAAGGTGACGCAGCACCTAGAATAGCCTCTGGACGAAAGTTATGAAGTAGCATCTTGTATATTTCGTCCAAGGTTTCATGCACGCATTATGGTGGCTTCAACGTCTTGAAATCATCACTTGTAACTCCGTTCTTGTTCCCCATGCGCATGCCATCATCTCCATGCTTGTTCTTGCTCCAATGTTCATCCTTCTCAAAGCTAGGCCCTTCATTTGTAAGCAAAACAAATGTATCCAATTTAGGCAGCATCATATTCTCATGAATATTAGAATCATTACCAAGAAACGAAAGTACCTGGTAATTTAATTGGCGTGCGCGATCTCTAGTAATTGGTCCAGTATGTATAGCAGCAGGGGCTGTGGGTGTAACAATGGTATTGATGTCCTCATCACTTGACACGACGATGCAACCGCAAATTCAACAAAGCAAAAACCCTAAAAAGATTATGCAAAGGCTCAGATTGGTTCGGATATGATGAACTAACCCTAATTTTTTTGTGTGGCTTTTTCGTGGACTGTAGGTATGAAGAACAGACTCGATCTAAACTACGAAAAACTGTAAAATCTCACCGAGCAACCTGGAAATCTGATACCACTTGATAGAGGGAAAGGTGTCCCGTCTTTCGATGAGATGATGGATATTGCTTTGGTGTAAGTCGACTTTGATGATCCGACTACGAACGTGCGATGACGTCGCGCCTTAGCAATCGCTAAACCAACTCCGAGAGGTTATTGACCACGCCGGAGCACGATCAACCTGACCACTAGGGTCTGTTTCCTGCGAGCAAACGAAGAACAAGCAAGAAACTGAGATTGCAATCTGGATATTGCGAATATAAGCTGAAAGCTTTATTGATCAAGGTGGGGTTCTGTGACGCCTTTGTCTGGTCGTTGAACACAAACGAAGTACGCGAAGTTGCAGCTATGGCGAACTTTTAATCTAAACAAAACCCAAAGTCTAAACGACGCCCTAAGGGCTGTATATATGGAGGAAGAGGGGGGAATTTCGTGGCCCTTGGGGAAGGGGTCCGAAACCAACCCTATCTCTTGTTTCCCCACATATACGGACTCTAAAAATAGCCTATACTCAAGTATTTCAAAATTACATGAGCCTGGCCCAATAATAAGGTGACGCAGCACCTAGAATAGCCTCTGGACGAAAGTTATGAAGTAGCATCTTGTATATTTCGTCCAAGGCTTCATGCACGCATTATGGTGGCTTCAATGTCCTGAAATCATCACTTGTAACTCCGTTCTTGTCCCCCATGCGCATGCCATTATCTCCATGCTTGTTCTTGCTCCAATGTTCATCCTTCTCAAAGCTAGGCCCTTCATTTGTAAGCACAACAAATGTATCCAATTTAGGTAGCATCATATTTTCATGAACATTAGAATCATTACCAAGAAACGAAAGTACCTGGTAATTTAATTGGCGTGCGCGAGCTCTAGTAATTGGTCCAGTATGTATAGCAGCAGGGGCTGTGGGTGTAACAATGGTATTGATGTCCTCATCATTCCAGTATGGGGCCTCGCCATCGTCCACCGGCCTTGGTGCGCTCGGCACGGTGTGGCCAACGTGGTCAACAAACGAGAGTCATCGGAAGATGACTGTACGTGAGAGACTGACAGCGGGGACGCATCACGCCAATGGACGCATGCATGCAACTGCATCCTTTTTACCCTGAAAAATAATTTTTTCTCACCCTAACAGCTGGGATCCACTAGCTACATCTTCGCACGCAAGGAAGTGCATCCTTATTACGTGCAAAAAAATGATTCCCCCCTGACAGGTGGGACCCAACAACTATATCTTCGCACACAAGGAAGTGCGCCCTTATCCTCCCTGACAGCTAGAACCCACCCGGTCGAAGCGTACTTACCATTGTGTGTGTTGTCGCAAATGTGTACGTACATACTGGTCGATCGGTCGCTCTGCAACGATGAACCATGGCCGAGTAAGTAGCGGCACATGTCATAGTAGAGCCCCCCACATAGCAGTTCAGGTTGTCCCATCTAAACCGTGTACATATACATACAGCCACACGCCAAAAAATACGGCCACGTACGTACATACGAACGGGGTCTCAAAACGCGTACTCGCGCATACGGACGGCCAGGGCTGTTCATCTGCAGCTAACCGGCTGGGTCGGAACGAAGGAAACAGCGTCATGTTCACCGGGAGCCAAGTGACTGGGTCAGAATGCATCCTGTTCATCGGGAGGCAATAGACTGGGTCGGAATGGGTCGTGTTCAATGGGAGCCAACTGGCTTGGACGGAACAGCCAGAATGGGGTCTAGCGTACCGCAAAACGGAGGAAAACGGCCTTGTTTTCGACCGCGTACGGTCGAAACAGGGTCCTGTTCACCAAGAGTGGTGTGGCGTACCGCAAAACGGAGGAAACAGACTTCTCTTTGACCTCCTACGATCGAAACACGGTCCTGTTGATCGGGAGGGGTGTGGCGTACCGCAAAATGGAGGAAATGGACTTGTGTTGCAGCGCTACGGTCGAAACGGGGGACCTGTTCATCGAAGGGGTGTGGCGTACTGGAAAACGGGACTCCACGGGCTGCTGTTCATCCACCGTCTACTACCTCGCTCCAACCTCCACGGGCTACTGTTCATCCCCCGTCGACCTCCTCCAGCCTCCACCTGCGACTGTTCATCCATGGCGTCTCCCTCCTACCTCCACCAACTACTGTTCATCCAGCCTCCACCGGCTACTGTGCAACCAGCCCTTTCCACGCGGTCCTGTTCAACCACCCCTCCATGGGCTACTGTTCATCTAGCCCTCCACGGGGTCCGGTTCATCCAGCCCTCCACTGATGAGGACATCAATACCATTGTTACACCCACAGCCCCTGCTGCAATACATACTGGACCAATTACTAGAGCTCGCGCACGCCAATTAAATTACCAGGTACTTTCGTTTCTTGGTAATGATTCTAATATCCATGAGAATATGATGCTGCCTAAATTGGATACATTTGTTTTGCTTACAAATGAAGGGCCTAGCTTTGAGAAGGATGAACATAGGAGCAAGAACAAGCATGGAGATGATGGCATGCGCATGGGGAACAAGAACGGAGTTACAAGTGATGATTTCAAGACGTTGAAGCCACCATAATGCGTGCATGAAACCTTGGACGAAATATACAAGATGCTACTTCATAACTTTCGTCCAGAGGCTATTCTAGGTGCTGCGTCACCTTATTATTGGGCCAGTGATAGAGGCAAAGGTGTCCCGTCTTTCGATGAGATGATGAATATCGCTTTGATGGAAGTCGACTTTGACGATCCGACTACGAACGTGCGAGGACGTCGCGCCTTAGCAATCGCTAAACCAACTCCGAGAGGTTATCGACCACGCCGGAGCACGATCAACCTGACCACGAGGGTCTGTTTCCTGCGAGCAAACGAAGAACAGGCAAGAAACTGAGATTGCAATCTGGATATTGCGAATATAAGATGAAAGCTTTATTGATCAAGGTGGGGTTCTGTGACGCCTTTGTCTGGTCGCTGAACACAAACGAAGTACGCGAATTTGCAGCTATGGCGAACTTTTAATCTAAACAAAACCCAAAGTCTAAACGACGCCCTAAGGGCTGTATATATGGAGGAAGAGGGGGGAATTTCGTGGCCCTTGAGGAAGGGGTCCGAAACCAACTCCATCTCTTGTTTCCCCACACATACGGACTCTAAAAACAGCCTATACTTATGTATTTCGAAATTACATGGGCCTGGCCCAATAATAAGGTGACGCAGCACCTAGAATAGCCTCTGGACGAAAGTTATGAAGTAGCATCTTGTATATTTCGTCCAAGGCTTCATGCACGCATTATGGTGGCTTCAACGTCTTGAAATCATCACTTGTAACTCCGTTCTTGTTCCCCATGCGCATGCCATCATCTCCATGCTTGTTCTTGCTCCTATGTTCATCCTTCTCAAAGCTAGGCCCTTCATTTGTAAGCAAAAC
This sequence comes from Aegilops tauschii subsp. strangulata, assembly GCF_002575655.3. Taxonomy (NCBI): domain Eukaryota; kingdom Viridiplantae; phylum Streptophyta; class Magnoliopsida; order Poales; family Poaceae; genus Aegilops; species Aegilops tauschii. Next base: position 181,841,305 of record NC_053035.3, on the reverse strand, counting down.
AAATGTATCCAATTTAGGCAGCATCATATTCTCATGAACATTAGAATCATTACCAAGAAACGAAAGTACCTGGTAATTTAATTGGCGTGCGCGAGCTCTAGTAATTGGTCCAGTATGTATAGCAGCAGGGACTGTGGGTGTAATAATTGTATTGATGTCCTCATCATCCTCCCCTTCTTGAAATGAAGTCGTCCTCGACGGAAGCTCATCTTCCTCACCCAAATAAGGCTTCAAATCTGCAATATTAAAAGTGGGACTAACCCCAAAATCTGCAGGCAGCTCAAGTTTATATGCATTATCATTTATTTTCTCTAACACCTTAAAAGGACCATCAGCACGTGGCATTAGCTTTGATTTGCGCAAATCAGGAAATCTATCCTTACGCAAATGTAACCAAACAAGATCTCCAGGTGCAAACACAACATGTTTTCTACCCTTATCTCCAGCAAGTTTATATTTAGCATTCATACGCTCAATGTTTTCCTTAGTTAACTCATGCATTTTTAAGATCAATTCAGCACGTTGTTTAGCATCAAAATTAACCTTCTCTGAAGATGGAAGAGGCAACAAATCAATAGGTGCACGAGGTAGGAAACCATACACAATTTCAAAAGGGCACATCTTAGTAGTAGAATGCAATGAACGATTATAAGCAAACTCAATATGAGGCAAGCAGTCTTCCCACATTTTCTTATTATTCTTCAAAACAGCCCTAAGCATAGTAGACAATGTTCTATTGACTACTTCAGTTTGTCCATCAGTTTGGGGGTGACAAGTAGTACTAAAAAGCAGTTTAGTCCCCAACTTAGCCCATAAACATCTCCAAAAGTGGCTAAGAAATTTAGTATCACGATCTGAAACAATAGTATTTGGCACACCATGCAAGCGAATAATTTCACGAAAGAACAAATCAGCAACATTAACAGCATCATCGCTTTTATGACATGGTATAAAGTGCGCCATTTTCGAGAATCTATCCACGACAACAAATATGCTATCCCTCCCCTTCTTTGTTCGAGGTAAACCTAAAACAAAGTCCATAGATATATCCTCCCAAGGAACACTAGGTACAGGCAAAGGCATATATAAACCATGAGGATTGAGTCGTGACTTAGCTTTTTGACATGTAGTGCAGCGAGCAACAAAACGCTCAACATCCCGTCTCATCTTTGGCCAAAAGAAATGTGTAGCAAGTACGTCCTCCGTCTTCTTCACGCCAAAGTGTCCCATTAATCCTCCTCCATGCGCCTCCTGCAACAACAAAAGACGAAGAGAGCTAGCTGGAATGCATAGCTTGTTAGCACGGAACACAAATCCATCATTAACGACAAACTTGTTCCAGGTTCTTCCTTCTTTACAATTCTGCAATACATCTTTAAAATCAGCATCATGCACATATTGATCTTTGATGGTCTCCAAACCAAATATTTTGAAGTCAAGTTGTGAAAGCATAGTATAGCGACGAGACAATGCATCAGCAATAACATTTTCTTTACCCTTCTTGTGTTTAATGACATAAGGGAAAGTTTCAATGAATTCAACCCATTTAGCATGTCTACGATTCAGTTTAGCTTGACTTTTAATATGTTTCAAAGATTCATGATCAGAATGTATAACAAATTCTTTGGGCCATAAATAATGTTGCCATGTTTCTAAAGTCCGAACAAGAGCATATAGTTCTTTATCATAAGTAGAATAATTCAGACTAGGCCCACTCAATTTTTCAGAAAAGTATGCAACAGGTTTGCCATCTTGTAATAACACACCTCCTAATCCAATGCCACTAGCATCACATTCAAGCTCAAAAGTCTTATTAAAATCAGGAAGTTGGAGTAAAGGAGCATGTGTCAACTTATCTTTCAATACCGTGAAGGCTTCTTCCTGTGCGGTACCCCAAACAAAAGGCACATCCTTCTTTGTAAGCTCGTTGAGAGGTGCAGCAATGGTGCTAAAATCTCTCACAAAACGCCTATAGAAACCAGCGAGTCCAAGAAAACTCCGCACTTGTGTGACCGTTTTGGGCTGCGGCCAACTCTCAATAGCTTCAATCTTGGCTTTATCAACTTCAATTCCCTGTGGAGTAACAACATAGCCAAGAAAAGATACTCGGTCGGTGCAAAAGGTGCACTTCCCAAGGTTACCAAACAAACGTGCATCACGTAGAGCAATAAAAACAGCACGTAAATGTTCCAAATGTTCTTCCAAAGATTTGCTATAAATCAGTATATCATCAAAATAGACCACCACAAATCGTCCAATGAAAGCACGTAAAACTTCGTTCATTAGTCTCATGAAAGTACTAGGTGCATTAGTTAACCCAAAAGGCATGACTAACCACTCATATAAACCAAACTTAGTTTTAAATGCAGTTTTCCATTCATCTCCCAATTTCATACGAATTTGATGGTATCCACTACGCAAATCAACTTTGGAGAATATTGTAGAGCCACTCAATTCATCAAGCATATCATCGAGCCTAGGAATAGGATGACGATAACGAATAGTAATATTATTAATGCCTCTACAATCAACACACATACGCGACGTACCATCCTTTTTAGGCACGAGTATAATAGGAACAGCACAAGGACTAAGAGATTCGCGTATATAACCTTTGTCGAGCAGCTCCTGTACTTGACGCATAATCTCCTTCGTCTCCTCTGGATTGGTACGGTATGGTGCACGGTTGGGTAGCGATGCACCGGGAATTAAGTCAATTTGATGCTCAATCCCTCGAATAGGTGGTAATCCCGGTGGCACGTCTTGTGGGAAGACGTCAGCGAACTCCTGCAAAATGTGAGTGACAACAGGGGGCAAAGAGGAAGGCACGTCCTCGAATGAAAATAATGCCTCTTTGCACACAAAAGCATAGCAAACAGATTTGCTGAAATCTAGTTCATCAATATCAGATTTTGTGGCAAGTAAACATGCACTTTTCAATTTAATTTCAGAAACAACACTAGATGGTTTATTATTAGGTTTCATTTGTTGCTCAAATTCCTTTGCCACAATCTGATTTTCACTCTTATTTTTCTCCTGTTTTGCTTTATTAGCTCTATTAATGTCATCTTTCAAAATGGAATCAGGAGTCATAGGAAGCAAAGTAATATTTTTATCCTTATGAACAAGAGTATACTGATTGTTTCTACCATGGTGTACAGAATTTTTATCAAATTGCCATGGTCTACCTAGTAATAAGGAACATGCTTGCATGGGTACCACATCACAATCAACATAATCAGCATATGTAGAGATACTAAAATGCACACGAACAGTACGTGTTACCTTAACCTTGCCGCTGTTGTTGAACCATTGGATGTAGTAAGGATGTGGATGTGGTCTTGTGGTGAGAGATAGCTTCTCCACCATCTCCATGCTAGCCAAGTTGTTACAGCTCCCTCCATCTATGATGACGCGAACAGAACGTTCCTTCACAACTCCCTTTGTATGGAACAAATTATGCCTCTGATTTTGCTCTGCTTGTGTGACCTGCACACTCAAAACACGTTGAGCAACTAAACATTCATACCTGTCAGCGTCTTCAGGAGCCATGTATTGCGTCTCATTTTCAGAATCATCTCCACCATGTTCTTCACGTGTAATAAGAGCCAAAGTCTCCTCATCATAGTCACTAGCGGACTCATACCCACCATCCTCAGTAGCAATCATGACACGCTGAGATTTGCATTCTCTCGCAAAATGTCCTCGTCCCTTACAACGACGACAAATAATATCACTTGTGTGCCCTGTCGATGCCATGGAAGAAGAAGAGCTCTGCACAGGCCCGGCAGGTGTGCTCTTGGCAGAGAGTGGTGGTTGTGCCTGCTTTCTTGTATCACGGCTGGAGGTGGCACCTGATGGAGGTGATGGTGAAGTGGAAGTAGAAGATGCACGCGGTGTCCATGATGAAGGTCGACCTGCAGAAAAGTTAGTTCGCGCCAATGGCTGTCGATCCTGCACTTCACGTTCAGCTTTACAAGCAAGATGGAATAAACGAGTGATATTATTATAATCCTTATACTCTAGAATGGTCTGAATCTCTTTATTTAATCCACCCATAAAACGTGCAAGCATAGCTTCATTCTCCTCAACAATACCACATCTAATCATGCCAGTTTGTAATTCCTGATAATATTCTTCTACAGAATTTTTTCCTTGTCTTAAACGCTGCAATTTTTGAAGTAATTCACGTTGATAATATGGTGGAACCCAACGAGTACGCATAGCAGTTTTCAAAGCAGCCCAAGTAGCTGGAACAGGATATAATCTACAATGTTCAGACCACCAAACACATGCAAAGCTAGTGAAAGCACAAACAGCAGCAGGAACACGTCTCTCCTCAGGATATTGTAAACATGTAAATCGTTGTTCAGTTTCTAACTCCCAAGTAAGATATATATCAGGAACATATCTACCCTCAAATGGTGGAATATTCAATTTCAGTTTAGGGAGATGGTCATGATCTCGTACCTGAGGTGGTGGTGCCGGCCTACCGTTGCGAATATATACCTGAGGTCGACCTGCTGGTGGTGGTGCTGGTGGCTGCCCTGATTTTTAGGCCCCGGGTATATATCCTATTTTTAGGCCCCGGGTAGTGTTTTGAGACACTCGCCATCATAGTGATTTTTTGTCGCACTTTTTCGTCGTCGCTGCCCTGATTTCCGAAAAAAAAAATAGTCAAAAAATTTTGTGCCCATCCTGTCAGTTTGACCTGGGAAGAGTTTTGAGACACTCGCCATTATAGTGATTTTTTCGCAAAAAAAAAAAAAAAAAAAAACAAGAGGAGCGCAAAAAAAAAAAAAAAAGAGCGAAAAAAAAAAATTCCAGAGTGTGCTTTTCCCTTGTTTACGTGCAGCGCCGTGATTTTGTTAGTGTTCTAGGCTCGCGTCTCTAGCACGGTCTAGCCTAGGACCAGCACAGTACCGTCGTTGAGCGTTTATTCAACTTTGCATCTCTGAATTGATTATTGCTTACCATTTTGCTACCATATTATAAGCCTTCCCAGCTCCACATAAGTCTACATCGTGCGTTCGACTCTTCCTGGTAATCGCTATATCCAAGCTTTGAGAGTTTTTGACTACAGCGGTTGCCGATCACCACCTGCTGCTGGGTAAGAACTGGTAAGAATTTGAGATTCGCTTGAAGGTTTTGTGACACACCACCATCACCACCACTTCTAGTAGTCTGCAGGATCATATTCTTTTGTGTTTCTTTTGCTGCTAACCATGGCAGGTTCACAAGCCGATGAGACTGATTGGGAGAACATGACGAACAAGGAGTTGCATGATAAATTTCAGCAAATGATGAGTGGCCAGGTGGGAGATGTGCTAAACAGATTTGAAGAGGCTATGGAGAAGATAGATGCCGTGGAGAAGTCGTTTGAGACAAAGCTGGATAACAAGTTTACTGAATTACTCAAGCGTCTTCCCCAACCACCACCGGCTGCACATGTCGCACCTCTACAACAACAACAACCACATCTCCAACGCCGCCTTCCAAATCAAGTGGGACGGGCACAGCGCGTTCCAATTGAGATTGGTCAAAATTCGGGTGCTGCTGCACCTACTGTTGATGCTTCTTTGGCTCCTGCTCCTGCGGCGGCTGAGGAGGATGACGATTATGCGGGCGATTATGAGGATGAGGTTGATCAAAATCAGAACTACGTGCAGCCACCAGCACCACCACCAGCACATCTTCCGTCTTTCGATGGTTTATTATTAATCGTCATCCTCCTCAGCCGCCGCAGGAGCAGGAGCCAAAGAAGCATCAACAGTAGGTGCAGCAGCACCCGAATTTTGACCAATCTCAATTGGAACGCGCTGTGCCCGTCCCACTTGATTTGGAAGGCGGCGTTGGAGATGTGGTTGTTGTTGTTGTAGAGGTGCGACATGTGCAGCCGGTGGTGGTTGGGGAAGACGCTTGAGTAATTCAGTAAACTTGTTATCCAGCTTTGTCTCAAACGACTTCTCCACGGCATCTATCTTCTCCATAGCCTCTTCAAATCTGTTTAGCACATCTCCCACCTGGCCACTCATCATTTGCTGAAATTTATCATGCAACTCCTTGTTCGTCATGTTCTCCCAATCAGTCTCATCGGCTTGTGAACCTGCCATGGTTAGCAGCAAAAGAAACACAAAAGAATATGATCCTGCAGACTACTAGAAGTGGTGGTGATGGTGGTGTGTCACAAAACCTTCAAGCGAATCTCAAATTCTTACCAGTTCTTACCCAGCAGCAGGTGGTGATCGGCAACCGCTGTAGTCAAAAACTCTCAAAGCTTGGATATAGCGATTACCAGGAAGAGTCGAACGCACGATGTAGACTTATGTGGAGCTGGGAAGGCTTATAATATGGTAGCAAAATGGTAAGCAATAATCAATTCAGAGATGCAAAGTTGAATAAACGCTCAACGACGGTACTGTGCTGGTCCTAGGCTAGACCGTGCTAGAGACGCGAGCCTAGAACACTAACAAAATCACGGCGCTGCACGTAAACAAGGGAAAAGCACACTCTGGAATTTTTTTTTTCGCTCTTTTTTTTTTTTTTTTTTTGCGCTCCTCTTTTTTTTTTTTTTTTTGCGCTCCTCTTGTTTTTTTTTTTTTTTGCGAAAAAATCACTATAATGGCGAGTGTCTCAAAACTCTTCCCAGGTCAAACTGACAGGATGGGCACAAAATTTTTTGACTATTTTTTTTTTCGGAAATCAGGGCAGCGACGACGAAAAAGTGCGACAAAAAATCACTATGATGGCGAGTGTCTCAAAACACTACCCGGGGCCTAAAAATAGGATATATACCCGGGGCCTAAAAATCAGGGCAGCCACCAGCACCACCACCAGCAGGTCGACCTCAGGTATATATTCGCAACGGTAGGCCGGCACCACCACCTCAGGTACGAGATCATGACCATCTCCCTAAACTGAAATTGAATATTCCACCATTTGAGGGTAGATATGTTCCTGATATATATCTTACTTGGGAGTTAGAAACTGAACAACGATTTACATGTTTACAATATCCTGAGGAGAGACGTGTTCCTGCTGCTGTTTGTGCTTTCACTAGCTTTGCATGTGTTTGGTGGTCTGAACATTGTAGATTATATCCTGTTCCAGCTACTTGGGCTGCTTTGAAAACTGCTATGCGTACTCGTTGGGTTCCACCATATTATCAACGTGAATTACTTCAAAAATTGCAGCGTTTAAGACAAGGGAAAAATTCTGTAGAAGAATATTATCAGGAATTACAAACTGGCATGATTAGATGTGGTATTGTTGAGGAGAATGAAGCTATGCTTGCACGTTTTATGGGTGGATTAAATAAAGAGATTCAGACCATTCTAGAGTATAAGGATTATAATAATATCACTCGTTTATTCCATCTTGCTTGTAAAGCTGAACGTGAAGTGCAGGATCGACAGCCATTGGCGCGAACTAACTTTTCTACAGGTCGACCTTCATCATGGACACCGCGTGCATCTTCTACTTCCACTTCACCATCACCTCCATCAGGTGCCACCTCCAGCCGTGATACAAGAAAGCAGGCAAAACCACCACTCTCTGCCAAGAGCACGCCTGCCGGGCCTGCACAGAGCTCTTCTTCTTCCATGGCATCGACAGGGCACACAAGTGATATTATTTGTCGTCGTTGTAAGGGAAGAGGACATTTTGCGAGAGAATGCAAATCTCAGCGTGTCATGATTGCTACTGAGGATGGTGGGTATGAGTCCGCTAGTGACTATGATGAGGAGACTTTGGCTCTTATTACACGTGAAGAACATGGTGGAGATGATTCTGAAAATGAGACGCAATACATGGCTCCTGAAGACGCTGACAGGTATGAATGTTTAGTTGCTCAACGTGTTTTGAGTGTGCAGGTCACACAAGCAGAGCAAAATCAGAGGCATAATTTGTTCCATACAAAGGGAGTTGTGAAGGAACGTTCTGTTCGCGTCATCATCGATGGAGGGAGCTGTAACAACTTGGCTAGCATGGAGATGGTGGAGAAGCTATCTCTCACCACAAGACCACATCCACATCCTTACTACATCCAATGGTTCAACAACAGCGGCAAGGTTAAGGTAACACGTACCGTTCGTGTGCATTTTAGTATCTCTACATATGCTGATTATGTTGATTGTGATGTGGTACCCATGCAAGCATGTTCCTTATTACTAGGTAGACCATGGCAATTTGATAAAAATTCTGTACACCATGGTAGAAACAATCAGTATACTCTTGTTCATAAGGATAAAAATATTACTTTGCTTCCTATGACTCCTGATTCCATTTTGAAAGATGACATTAATAGAGCTAATAAAGCAAAACAGGAGAAAAATAAGAGTGAAAATCAGATTGTGGCAAAGGAATTTGAGCAACAAATGAAACCTAATAATAAACCATCTAGTGTTGTTTCTGAAATTAAATTGAAAAGTGCATGTTTACTTGCCACAAAATCTGATATTGATGAACTAGATTTCCACAAATCTGTTTGCTATGCTTTTGTGTGCAAAGAGGCATTATTTTCATTCGAGGACGTGCCTTCCTCTTTGCCCCCTGCTGTCACTAACATTTTGCAGGAGTTCGCTGACGTCTTCCCACAAGACGTGCCACCGGGATTACCACCTATTCGAGGGATTGAGCATCAAATTGACTTAATTCCCGGTGCATCGCTACCCAACCGTGCACCATACCGTACCAATCCAGAGGAGACGAAGGAGATTATGCGTCAAGTACAGGAGCTGCTTGACAAAGGTTATATACGCGAATCTCTTAGTCCTTGTGCTGTTCCTATTATACTCGTGCCTAAAAAGGATGGTACGTCGCGTATGTGTGTTGATTGTAGAGGCATTAATAATATTACTATTCGTTATCGTCATCCTATTCCTAGGCTAGATGATATGCTTGATGAATTGAGTGGCTCTACAATATTCTCCAAAGTTGATTTGCGTAGTGGATACCATCAAATTCGTATGAAATTGGGAGATGAATGGAAAACTGCCTTTAAAACTAAGTTTGGTTTATATGAGTGGTTAGTCATGCCTTTTGGGTTAACTAATGCACCTAGTACTTTCATGAGACTAATGAACGAAGTTTTACGTGCTTTCATTGGACGATTTGTGGTGGTCTATTTTGATGATATACTGATTTATAGCAAATCTTTGGAAGAACATTTGGAACATTTACGTGCTGTTTTTATTGCTCTACGTGATGCACGTTTGTTTGGTAACCTTGGGAAGTGCACCTTTTGCACCGACCGAGTATCTTTTCTTGGCTATGTTGTTACTCCACAGGGAATTGAAGTTGATAAAGCCAAGATTGAAGCTATTGAGAGTTGGCCGCAGCCCAAAACGGTCACACAAGTGCGGAGTTTTCTTGGACTCGCTGGTTTCTATAGGCGTTTTCTGAGAGATTTTAGCACCATTGCTGCACCTCTCAACGAGCTTACAAAGAAGGATGTGTCTTTTGTTTGGGGTACCGCACAGGAAGAAGCCTTCACGGTATTGAAAGATAAGTTGACACATGCTCCTTTACTCCAACTTCCTGATTTTAATAAGACTTTTGAGCTTGAATGTGATGCTAGTGGCATTGGATTAGGAGGTGTGTTATTACAAGATGGCAAACCTGTTGCATACTTTTCTGAAAAATTGAGTGGGCCTAGTCTGAATTATTCTACTTATGATAAAGAACTATATGCTCTTGTTCGGACTTTAGAAACATGGCAACATTATTTATGGCCCAAAGAATTTGTTATACATTCTGATCATGAATCTTTGAAACATATTAAAAGTCAAGCTAAACTGAATCGTAGACATGCTAAATGGGTTGAATTCATTGAAACTTTCCCTTATGTCATTAAACACAAGAAGGGTAAATAAAATGTTATTGCTGATGCATTGTCTCGTCGCTATACTATGCTTTCACAACTTGACTTCAAAATATTTGGTTTGGAGACCATCAAAGATCAATATGTGCATGATGCTGATTTTAAAGATGTATTGCAGAATTGTAAAGAAGGAAGAACCTGGAACAAGTTTGTCGTTAATGATGGATTTGTGTTCCGTGCTAACAAGCTATGCATTCCAGCTAGCTCTCTTCGTCTTTTGTTGTTGCAGGAGGCGCATGGCGGAGGATTAATGGGACACTTTGGCGTGAAGAAGACGGAGGACGTACTTGCTACACATTTCTTTTGGCCAAAGATGAGACGGGATGTTGAGCGTTTTGTTGCTCGCTGCACTACATGTCAAAAAGCTAAGTCACGACTCAATCCTCATGGTTTATATATGCCTTTGCCTGTACCTAGTGTTCCTTGGGAGGATATATCTATGGACTTTGTTTTAGGTTTACCTCGAACAAAGAAGGGGAGGGATAGCATATTTGTTGTCGTGGATAGATTCTCGAAAATGGCACACTTTATACCATGTCATAAAAGCGATGATGCTGTTAATGTTGCTGATTTGTTCTTTCGTGAAATTATTCGCTTGCATGGTGTGCCAAATACTATTGTTTCCGATCGTGATACTAAATTTCTTAGCCACTTTTGGAGATGTTTATGGGCTAAGTTGGGGACTAAACTGCTTTTTAGTACTACTTGTCACCCCCAAACTGATGGACAAACTGAAGTAGTCAATAGAACATTGTCTACTATGCTTAGGGCTGTTTTGAAGAATAATAAGAAAATGTGGGAAGAATGCTTGCCTCATATTGAGTTTGCTTATAATCGTTCATTGCATTCTACTACTAAGATGTGCCCTTTTGAAATTGTGTATGGTTTCCTACCTCGTGCACCTATTGATTTGTTGCCTCTTCCATCTTCGGAGAAGGTTAATTTTGATGCTAAACAACGTGCTGAATTGATCTTAAAAATGCATGAGTTAACTAAGGAAAACATTGAGCGTATGAATGCTAAATATAAACTTGCTGGAGATAAGGGTAGAAAACATGTTGTGTTTGCACCTGGAGATCTTGTTTGGTTACATTTGCGTAAGGATAGATTTCCTGATTTGCGCAAATCAAAGCTAATGCCACGTGCTGATGGTCCTTTTAAGGTGTTAGAGAAAATAAATGATAATGCATATAAACTTGAGCTGCCTGCAGATTTTGGGGTTAGTCCCACTTTTAACATTGCAGATTTGAAGCCTTATTTGGGTGAGGAAGATGAGCTTCCGTCGAGGACGACTTCATTTCAAGAAGGGGAGGATGATGAGGACATCAATACCATTGTTACACCCACAGCCCCTGCTGCTATACATACTGGACCAATTACTAGAGCTCGCGCACGCCAATTAAATTACCAGGTACTTTCGTTTCTTGGTAATGATTCTAATATTCATGAGAATATGATGCTGCCTAAATTGGATACATTTGTTTTGCTTACAAATGAAGGGCCTAGCTTTGAGAAGGATGAACATAGGAGCAAGAACAAGCATGGAGATGATGGCATGCGCATGGGGAACAAGAACGGAGTTACAAGTGATGATTTCAAGACGTTGAAGCCACCATAATGCGTGCATGAAACCTTGGACGAAATATACAAGATGCTACTTCATAACTTTCGTCCAGAGGCTATTCTAGGTGTTGCGTCACCTTATTATTGGGCCAGGCCCATGTAATTTCGAAATACATCAGTATAGGCTGTTTTTAGAGTCCGTATGTGTGGGGAAACAAGAGATGGGGTTGGTTTCGGACCCCTTCCTCAAGGGCCACGAAATTCCCCCCTCTTCCTCCATATATACAGCCCTTAGGGCGTCGTTTAGACTTTGGGTTTTGTTTAGATTAAAAGTTCGCCATAGCTGCAACTTCGCGTACTTCGTTTGTGTTCAGCGACCAGACAAAGGCGTCACAGAACTCCACCTTGATCAATAAAGCTTTCATCTTATATTCGCAATATCCAGATTGCAATCTCAGTTTCTTGCTTGTTCTTCGTTTGCTCGCAGGAAACAGACCCTCGTGGTCAGGTTGATCGTGCTCCGGCGTGGTCGATAACCTCTCGGAGTTGGTTTAGCGATTGCTAAGGCGCGACATCCTCGCACGTTCGTAGTCGGATCGTCAAAGTCGACTTCCACCAAAGCGATATCCATCATCTCATCGAAAGACGGGACACCTTTGCCTCTATCATCCACGGGGTCCTGTTCATCCACCCCCAACCGGCTCGATCAGGGTCCTGTTCATCCAACGGTAACGACCTCTACTACCACAGGCTCCTGTTCATCCAACCCCCACTGGGAACTGTTCATCCAACCCCCAACAACGCTCACTGTTCATCAAGAGGCAGCAGGTTCGATTGGCTTCAGTTAGCAGCAGTAGCGGAAGATTCACTCGATCGGGTTAAGTTAACAGCCAGATCGATCGATCGCCTGGGTTCAGTAACGCTTAGCCTGCAGTGCAATCGCTCGTGTTCAGTAGGCGAAGGCTCGCTCTGGTTCAGTTAGAACCCAACGCCTCGCACCCACGCGCGTACGTGTATGAGGGAAACACGCATCGCTCGGCCCCGACCAGCCACCGTAACCGGGAACTCCCCATATTTTCCTCGCCCTCGCCTCTACCATGGTTTTTTCCGTCATGGACGGCCCAAAGAATGTCATGCAGCTGCGTCTCCGGCCTGCCCAGGACGAAATGCCCATTTTCTGTCATGATTTTTTGTCATAGAAGTAGGAGCCCACCACATCTATGATCATACCGGGTTTTGTCACAATTATCGTCATAGAAGTGTCATAAGCATGACAATTTTTTTCCGTTCAGCCCAAAATGTTATGGATGTGTCTTTTTTTGTAGTGATTGTACCTTCTCTCGAATTGGAAAGTAGCACATTAGAGAACACCGTTCCCGTGATGCCTACACCAACTAGAGAGGAAGCTAATGATGATGATCATGAAACCTCGGATCAAGTTACTACTGGACCTCATAGGTCGACCAGAACACGTTCCACACCAGAGTGGTATGGTAATCCTGTCTTGGAAGTCATGTTATTAGACCACGGCGAACCTACGAACTATGAAGAAGCTATGATGAGCCCAGATTCCGATAAATGGCCTGAGGCCATGAAATCTCAGATAGGATCCATGTATGAGAACAAAGTATGTACTTTGGATCGGCAAGCCATTGAGAATAAATGGATCTTTAAGAAGAAGACATACGTTGATGGTAATGTCACTATCTACAAAGCTCGACTTGTCGCAAAAGGTTTTCGACAAGTTGAAGGGGTTGACTATGATGAGACTTTCTCACCCGTAGCGTTGCTTAAGTCTGTCCGAATCATGTTAGCAATTGCCGCATTTTATGATTATGAAATATAGCATATGGACGTCAATACTGCATTCCTTAATGAATTTCTTAAAGAAGAGTTGTATATGATGCAACCAGAAGGTTTTGTCGATCCTAAAGGTGCTAACAAAGTGTGAAATCTCCAGCGATCCATCTATGGACTGGTGCAAGCATCTCGGAGTTGGAATATACGCTTTTGTTCAGGTGATCAAAGCATATGGTTTTATACAGACTTACAGTGAAGCCTATATTTACAAGAAAGTGAGTGAGAGCTCTATAGCATTTCTGATACTATATGTGGATGACATATTGTTGATTGGAAATAATATAGAATTTCCGCATAGCATAAAAGGATACTTGAATAAGAATGTTTCAGTGAAAGACCTCAATGAAGCTGGTTATATATTGGGCATCAAGATCTATAGGGATAGATCGAGACGCTTAATAGGACTTTCACAAAGCACATACCTTGACAAAGTTTTGAAGAAGTTCAAAATGGATCAGTTAAAGAAAGGGTTCTTGCCTGTGTTGCAAGGTGTGAAATTGAGTCAGACTCAAAGCCCGACCACGGCAGAAGATAGAGAGAAAATGAAAGTCATTCCCTATGCTTCAGCCATAGGTTCTATCATGTATGCTATGTTGTGTACCAGACCTGATGTGTGCCTTGCCATAAGTTTGGTAGGGAGGTACCCAAGTAATCCAGGAGTGGATCACTGTACAGTGGTCAATAACATCCTAAAGTACCTAAGAAGGACCAAGGATATGTTTCTCGTTTATGGAGGTGACGAAGAGCTCGTCGTAAATGGTTACGTAGGTGCTAGCTTCGACACTGATCCGGATGACTCTAAGTCAAAAACTGGATAGTTACTTCGGAAGTAACGCATGAAGGAGTCTGAATGAAGGAGTTCATATCCGATCTGGGTGTAATAACTAGTGCATCAGGACCAATGAAAATCTTTTGTGACAACACTGGAGCAATTTCCTTAGCGAAGTGTCGGTGCAGAAAAGTAGGGGCTCTCTTTTGTGCCCCTTTACCTATGCACGGGCAGTTAGAGCCGCACCCGCGACCACACTTAGCAGGGCAAAGGAGGGAAGCAGAAGTGCAAGGCTACCAGAGCAGCGCTCCAACCAAGGGCGCAGAAGACGGAGCGACCAGACAGGCTTCCTCCCGGCATGACCCTTGGCGGGGCGGCCTACACAACCCCGGCAAGAGCCTTGCCGGGGCAGCTCGCCCAACACCAACATCGCAGCCACCCTTGAGCCTGAGAGTTCCGACACCATCGACAACATTGAAACCAAGGCTCGGGAAGTGCCTGCATGGTGGCATGCAGATCTTTGTGAAGACAGAGAGCCTACAAATCCTAGATGAGGACCAGAAGACAAGACAATCGCAAGGCTCCTTGCCGAGGATGCCCACGAGGCCTGGCAAGGCTCCTTGCCGAAGACACTCACAAGGCCCCGGCAAGACTCTTGCTGACGGCGCTCACAAGGCCCCGGCAAGACCCTTGCCGAGAATATACGCAAGACCGCGGCAAGACCTTGCCGCCCCATCACCGTCCCAGCTCAGCGGCCAACCCACCAACTGAAGCAAGCTCCCACATGGCAGTACGTGGGTACTAATCCAACTAGCCAAACACCTGCGTGGTGGCATACAGATCTTCGTGAAGACCCTACCACCATGCCAACTCAGCAGCCAGCCAGCCTACGTGGCGCTGCATGCCTTGTTGGCCTGGACGCGTGTCGGAGCAAGGCGGAGCGGCGACGGACGGGACGGGCCTCGTTACCGCCCCCGATAAAGCAAGTGGACACCTAAGTAGCGCATTTAATGCACTTTGTCCTGTAATGACAGGCGATAAGCTTGTACACTGTATACCTTTCCACCTCCTGTGTGCCACTGTGGCAGCCCCTTTTGACTATAAAAGGAGGCCCGAGGCGTACTGAAGGAGGATTCGGATCTTTTGGACGACACACGCATCGTAGCTAGTTCAAGAACTCAAGAACACTCAAATATACATCAAAGCAGGACTAGGGTATTACGCATCCTCGCGGCCCGAACCTGGGTAAACGATCCTCGTGCTGGCTTCTAGACCCGCTCTTTGCACAACCTCGCGCCCGCCAACCGTAGCAAAAGGGATCCCAGTGATCCCATAAGTGTCGTTTCCCCCGACATCTCTGGCTCGAAGAAGACCGGCAAGACCTCTCGCACCCACT
This sequence comes from Aegilops tauschii subsp. strangulata, assembly GCF_002575655.3. Taxonomy (NCBI): domain Eukaryota; kingdom Viridiplantae; phylum Streptophyta; class Magnoliopsida; order Poales; family Poaceae; genus Aegilops; species Aegilops tauschii. Next base: position 181,825,837 of record NC_053035.3, on the reverse strand, counting down.
CCGGCAAGCGCACCTCTTCGGAGTGCTGTGCTCCCTTTGAGGACGGGCCAGAGAGCTCCACCGACAAGAGAAAGAAATCCAGGGCTGCACCGCCAGAGACTAAGAAGGTGTTCGTCAAGGAGGATGGCACGGGAGGGGCTTTCACCATAAGCTCCACCCTTGACAGCAAATAGGAAAGCGCGCTCATCACCTTCCTGCGGGCAAATGTCGATGTGTTTGCATGGCAAGCATCCGACATCCCTGGTGTCCCCAGGGAGGTGATTGAGCACCATCTTGCTGTCTGCCCTCATGCGCGACCCGTCAAGCAGAAGGTCAGGAAGCAAGCTTAGGAGCGGCAAGAGTTCATCACAGAGGAGATCAGGAAGTTGAAGCGGCGGGCTTCGTCAGAGGAGTGCTCCACCCAACGTGGTTGGCCAATCCGGTAGTGGTGCGCAAGGCAAATGGGAAATGGAGGCTGTGTATTGATTACACGGACATCAATAAGGCTTGTCCAAAAGATCCTTTCCCTTTGTCGCGCATTGACCAGATTGTGGACTCCATTGCCGGGTGTGACCTTCTGTCATTCCTACGCTTACTCAGGATACCACCAGATCTTCATGACAAAAGAACACGAAGAGAAGACCGCGTTCATCACCCCATGTGGTACGTATTGCTTTATGCGAATGCCTTTCGGGTTGAAGAGCGCTGGTTCGACATTTGCAAGAGCAGTCCAAATTGGTTTTGAACCTCAACTACATAGAAATATGGAAGCTTATATGGATGACATAGTGGTCAAAACCAAGGACAAGGCAACACTCATACAATACTTAGAACAGATGTTTGGAAATTTGCGCAAGATCAACCTCAAGCTGAACCCTGAGATGTGTGTCTTCGGCGTTCCGTCCGGCAAACTTCTCGGGTTCTTTGTGTCACAACGTGGGATCGAGGCGAATCCAGACAACATTAAGGCCATTGAGCAGATTGAGGCGCCTAGGTGGATCAAGGATGTGCGTCGGCTTGCTGGCTGTGTTGCCGCCATGAGCAGATTCATCTCCAAGTCTGCTGAGCGCGCCCTCCCCTTTTTCAAAATCTTGAAAAAGGCGGGCCCAATGGAATGGACCCCAGAGGCCGAAGCAGCATTGCATGATTTGAAGAAATACCTCTCCTCTACGCCAATACTGGCCGCGCCTAAAACACAAGAGCCGTTGCTGCTGTATCTAGCGGCAACAAATCAAGTGGTCAGTGCTGCGCTAGTGGCGCAGAGGGAGGTCAATGTGGGAGTGATAGTAACGGCAGGGCTGACTAGTGGCGAGACAGTTGAATCTGACGCCACCGGAGCGGAAGCGACACAACCAACTGAAGTAGTGCAGAAGAAGATGATGCAACACCCAGTCTACTTTGTCAGCTCCCTCTTGCAGGGCTAGATCAAGGTACTCCAGTGTGCAGAAATAGCTCTTCGGCCTCCTTATGGCCTCGAGGAAGCTGCGTCATTACTTCCAAGCACACGAGATCACCGTCGTCACCCGCTTCCCGTTGCAACGGATATTGCATAACCCAGACGCGACCGGGAGAATTGTGGAATGGGCCTTGGAACTATCGAGCTTTGGTTTGAAGTTTGAAAGTACTTCGACAATCCAGAGTAGAGTCTTGGCAGAGTTCATTGCAGAATGGACCTCAACGCCCGACGAAGAGATCCAGGAGACCACTCTCCCCGGCAAGGAAACAAGTCGCGACTGGGTTATGTACTTTGATGGGGCTTTCTCGCTGCAAGGCGCCGGTGCTGGTGTGCTGCTCGTCGCACCCACCGGAGAGCACCTCAAGTATGTAATCCAGATGCACTTTCCCAGGGACGGTGTGATAGAGGCAAAGGTGTCCCGTCTTTCGATGAGATGATGGATATCGCTTTGGTGGAAGTCGACTTTGACGATCCGACTACGAACGTGCGAGGACGTCGCGCCTTAGCAATCGCTAAACCAACTCCGAGAGGTTATCGACCACGCCGGAGCACGATCAACCTGACCACGAGGGTCTGTTTCCTGCGAGCAAACGAAGAACAAGCAAGAAACTAAGCCTCGTGGTCAGGTTGATCGTGCTCCGGCGTGGTCGATAACCTCTCGGAGTTGGTTCAGCGATTGCTAAGGCGCGACGTCCTCGCACGTTCGTAGTCGGATCGTCAAAGTCGACTTCCACCAAAGCGATATCCATCATCTCATCGAAAGACGGGACACCTTTGCCTCTATCAAGTGGTATCAGATTTCCAGGTTGCTCGGTGAGATTTTACAGTTTTTCGTAGTTTAGATCGAGTCTGTTCTTCATACCTACAGTCCACGAAAAAGCCACAAAAAAAATTAGGGTTAGTTCATCATATCCGAACCAATCTGAGCCTTTGCATAATCTTTTTAGGGTTTTTGCTTTGTTGAATTTGCGGTTGCATCGTCGTGTCAAGTTGCTGGTCTTAGAGTCTAGTCTTTTAGAGTTTCGAGTTTTGGTCATAAGTTGTCACGCCGCCGCCGCACCATCATCATCGCCTTGCCATCTACCACCATTGCTTATCTGCCACCGTTTTGAATCCGTATCCATATACCACCACCAATCCGTATCCATATACCACCACCGATCCGTATCCATATACCACTACCGCTCCCATATACCACCACCGCTGCCATATCCTACCACCATATATCCACCACCAATCCGAGTTCTTTTCATATTCGGTTTGTTTTAGAGATCCATCTATTTTCCGTTTCGTGTTTCCTTGCCTGAGTAGGTCTCGGAAAAAAAAGTCTGGAGACCCCCGGGCAGTTTTTAGGCCAAAATTTCGGCAACCAAAAATATTTTTTCCCTATCCTATTTTTAGGCCCCGGGTAGTGTTTTGAGACACTCGCCATCATAGTGATTTTTTGTCGCACTTTTTCGTCGTCGCTGCCCTGATTTTCGAAAAAAAATAGTCAAAAAATTTTGTGCCCATCCTGTCAGTTTGACCTGGGAAGAGTTTTGAGACACTCGCCATTATAGTGATTTTTCGCAAAAAAATAAAAAATAAAAAGAGGAGCGCAAAAAAAAAATTCCAGAGTGTGCTTTTCCCTTGTTTACGTGCAGCGCCGTGATTTTGTTAGTGTTCTAGGCTCGCGTCTCTAGCACGGTCTAGCCTAGGACCAGCACAGTACCGTCGTTGAGCGTTTATTCAACTTTGCATCTCTGAATTGATTATTGCTTACCATTTTGCTACCATATTATAAGCCTTCCCAGCTCCACATAAGTCTACATCGTGCGTTTGACTCTCCCTGGTAATCGCTATATCCAAGCTTTGAGAGTTTTTGACTACAACGGTTGCCGATCACCACCTGCTGCTGGGTAAGAACTGGTAAGAATTTGAGATTCGCTTGAAGGTTTTGTGACACACCACCATCACCACCACTTCTAGTAGTCTGCAGGATCATATTCTTTTGTGTTCCTATTGCTGCTAACCATGGCAGGTTCACAAGCCGATGAGACTGATTGGGAGAACATGACGAACAAGGAGTTGCATGATAAATTTCAGCAAATGATGAGTGGCCAGGTGGGAGATGTGCTAAACAGATTTGAAGAGGCTATGGAGAAGATAGATGCCGTGGAGAAGTCGTTTGAGACAAAGCTGGATAACAAGTTTACTGAATTACTCAAGCGTCTTCCCCAACCACCACCGGCTGCACATGTCGCACCTCTACAACAACAACAACCACATCTCCAACGCCGCCTTCCAAATCAAGTGGGACGGGCACAGCGCGTTCCAATTGAGATTGGTCAAAATTCGGGTGCTGCTGCCCCTACTGTTGATGCTTCTTTGGCTCCTGCTCCTGCGGCGGCTGAGGAGGATGACGATTATGCGGGCGATTATGAGGATGAGGTTGATCAAAATCAGAACTACGTGCAGCCACCAGCACCACCACCAGCAGGTCGACCTCAGGTATATATTCGCAACGGTAGGCCGGCACCACCACCTCAGGTACGAGATCATGACCATCTCCCTAAACTGAAATTGAATATTCCACCATTTGAGGGTAGATATGTTCCTGATATATATCTTACTTGGGAGTTAGAAACTGAACAACGATTTACATGTTTACAATATCCTGAGGAGAGACGTGTTCCTGCTGCTGTTTGTGCTTTCACTAGCTTTGCATGTGTTTGGTGGTCTGAACATTGTAGATTATATCCTGTTCCAGCTACTTGGGCTGCTTTGAAAACTGCTATGCGTACTCGTTGGCTTCCACCATATTATCAACGTGAATTGCTTCAAAAACTGCAGCGTTTACGACAACGGAAAAATTCTGTAGAAGAATATTATCAGGAATTACAAACTGGCATGATTAGATGTGGTATTGTTGAGGAGAATGAAGCTATGCTTGCACATTTTATGGGTGGATTAAATAAAGAGATTCAGACCATTCTAGAGTATAAGGATTATAATAATATCACTCGTTTATTCCATCTTGCTTGTAAAGCTGAACGTGAAGTGCAGGATCGACAGCCATTGGCGCGAACTAACTTTTCCGCAGGTCGACCTTCATCATGGACACCACGTGCATCCTCTACTTCCACTTCACCATCACCTCCATCAGGTGCCACCTCCAGCCGTGATACAAGAAATCAGGCACAACCACCACTCTCTGCCAAGAGCACACCTGCCGGGCCTGCGCAGAGCTCTTCTTCTTCCATGGCGTCAACAGGGCACACAAGTGATATTATTTGTCGTCGTTGTAAGGGAAGAGGACATGATGCGAGAGAATGCAAATCTCAGTGTGTGATGATTGCTACTGAGGATGGTGGGTATGAGTCCGCTAGTGACTATGATGAGGAGACTTTGGCTCTTATTACACATGAAGAACATGGTGGAGATGATTCTGAAAATGAGACGCAATACATGGCTCCTGAAGACGCTGACAGGTATGAATGTTTAGTTGCTCAACGTGTTTTGAGTGTGCAGGTCACACAAGCAGAGCAAAATCAGAGGCATAATTTGTTCCATACAAAGGGAGTTGTGAAGGAACGTTCTGTTCGCGTCATCATCGATGGAGGGAGCTGTAACAACTTGGCTAGCATGGAGATGGTGGAGAAGCTATCTCTCACCACAAGACCACATCCACATCCTTACTACATCCAATGGTTCAACAACAGCGGCAAGGTTAAGGTAACACGTACCGTTCGTGTGCATTTTAGTATCTCTACATATGCTGATTATGTTGATTGTGATGTGGTACCCATGCAAGCATGTTCCTTATTACTAGGTAGACCATGGCAATTTGATAAAAATTCTGTACACCATGGTAGAAACAATCAGTATACTCTTGTTCATAAGGATAAAAATATTACTTTGCTTCCTATGACTCCTGATTCCATTTTGAAAGATGACATTAATAGAGCTAATAAAGCAAAACAGGAGAAAAATAAGAGTGAAAATCAGATTGTGGCAAAGGAATTTGAGCAACAAATGAAACCTAATAATAAACCATCTAGTGTTGTTTCTGAAATTAAATTGAAAAGTGCATGTTTACTTGCCACAAAATCTGATATTGATGAACTAGATTTCAGCAAATCTGTTTGCTATGCTTTTGTGTGCAAAGAGGCATTATTTTCATTCGAGGACGTGCCTTCCTCTTTGCCCCCTGCTGTCACTAACATTTTGCAGGAGTTCGCTGACGTCTTCCCACAAGACGTGCCACCGGGATTACCACCTATTCGAGGGATTGAGCATCAAATTGACTTAATTCCCGGTGCATCGCTACCCAACCGTGCACCATACCGTACCAATCCAGAGGAGACGAAGGAGATTATGCGTCAAGTACAGGAGCTGCTCGACAAAGGTTATATACGCGAATCTCTTAGTCCTTGTGATGTTCCTATTATACTCGTGCCTAAAAAGGATGGTACGTCGCGTATGTGTGTTGATTGTAGAGGCATTAATAATATTACTATTCGTTATCGTCATCCTATTCCTAGGCTAGATGATATGCTTGATGAATTGAGTGGCTCTACAATATTCTTCAAAGTCGACTTCCACCAAAGCGATATCCATCATCTCATCGAAAGACGGGACACCTTTGCCTCTATCACGGTGTGTCCGACGCCTAGTCGAACCCGTCATCCTCCCGCCCGCTACCCTCGTCGTCGCTGTCGCTGTCCTCCTCGTCACTCTCGCCCGAAGAGGAGCTTTCGCCATCGGTCGAGCTCTCGGCACAACACCCTAGCCTGTGTCCCGAGCGCCCGAAGACCTTGACGGAGAGCAGGTCGCTCTCCGCTAGCTTGAAGTAGAGGACATGCCCATCCATCAAGCAATGGGCACGCGCGAAGGTTTTCCAGCCCCGACGAAGAAGCATCACATGAGGGGCAGGGAACCCTGTGTTCACGCGCATGTCGCCAGGGCAACACCCCTCCATGTGAAGCCTTAGCCTCGGTGGCCAGTTGATCTCCAGCACCCTCGCAAACGCTTCGGGAAGACGAAGGCGGCTGCGCGGCGGCCCGCGCAGTTGCAGGATAAATTCCAGCGCCGAATCCCCGACATGACCGCTCGACAAACCAGGAGGAGATGCCGGGGGAGATGGCGACGGAGATGGTGACGACGCGGGAGTCCCTCGTCCACGCCCGCCTCTGCCTCGACCACCTCGCCGACCGCGGCCCCGGCCAGCGTCTCTGCCTCTAGCGTGGCCTTCACCTTGGGCATCCGGCTCTTCTTTGACCGCCGCCACCCTCTGGCGGGAGGAAGATCTGGTCGCCTCCCCAAGGGCACGGCCACGACCACGCCCTCTCGCCATGACAAAGGGAAGGAAAGAGATTAGACTGAGAGAATATGGGTGCGAGAAGACGCTGTCCCCCATCCTTTATATAGAGGGACAAGGCCGAACGGGCCCGAGCGCGACCGCCCCAATCAGCCAATCCAACCGCCAGAGGCGCGAGGAGACAGGACCGACTCGCTGCCCTAATCAGTGATGCCCGGCCCCCCGCCCCAGCATTAAAACCCATGCCTTCTGTGTCCGTCGCCTGCCCTCCCCGGTGCATGGAGGACACATGGCGGGCGAGCCAGGACTCAGATGGCAAGTGGAGTGGCCGTTTCGCGCCCCATGATCATGGGGCGCGGGTGCCATGATGGCCACGACCCGAGCCTACTAAGTAAATGAGTCGCGCCCCTGCTGTTTCCTCTATTTTTATGAGGAGAACACGGACCGCCTCTTTACTATTGAACCCGCGGAGTGACGCAAGCACGCTGCGGTCACTCCACACACGACCCCACATCACGCACGACCCCCACGTCGCGCATTCAACGCGGGTCGTGGGGAAGCGCAACCAATGGAGAGGTTACCGTAGTAAAACTCCGCCCCGCGTGCCCGCGCACCGTTTTGGGCCTAGCCCAACAACGCGTCGCGCTTATGTGTGGCCCAGGCCCGGGGCTCCTGTCGGTGCACAAAAGGAGGGGCTCTCTTTTGTGCCCCTTTACCTGTGCACGGGCAGTCAGAGCCGCACTCACGACCACACTTAGCAGGGCAGAGGAGGGAAGCAGAAGTGCAAGGCTACCAGAGCAATGTTGGGGAACGTAGTAATTTCAAAAAAATTCCTACGCACACGCAAGATCATGGTGATGCATAGCAACGAGAGGGGAGAGTGTTGTCCACGTACCCTCGTAGACCGAAAGCGGAAGTGTTAGCACAACGCGGTTGATGTAGTCGTACGTCTTCACGATCCGACCGATCAAGTACCGAACGCACGGCACCTCCGAGTTCAGCACACGTTCAGCCCGATGACGTCCCTCGAACTCCGATCCAGCCGAGTGTTGAGGGAGAGTTTCGTCAGCACGACGGCGTGGTGACGATGATGATGTTCTACCGACGCAGGGCTTCGCCTAAGCACCGCTACAGTATTATCGAGGTGGACTATGGTGGAGGGGGGCACCGCACACGGCTAAAAGATCAAACGATCAATTGTTGTGTCTCTAGGGTGCCCCCTGCCCCTGTATATAAAGGAGCAAGGGGAGGAGGCGGCCAGCCAGGGAGAGGGCGCGCCAGGAGGAGTCCTACTCCCACCGGGAGTAGGACTCCCTCCCTTTTCCTTGTTGGACTAGGAGTGGAGGGGGAAAGAGGAGGGAGAGAGGAAGGAAAGGGGGGGCGCTGCCCCCCTCTCCTTGTCCTATTCGGACTAGGGGGGAGGGGGGCGCGGCCCTACCCTGGCCGCCTCTCCTCTCTTCCACTAAGGCCCGCTATGGCCCATTAAGCCCCCGGGGGGTTCCGGTAACCTCCCGGTACTCCGGTAAAATCCCGATTTCACCCGGAACACTTCCGATATCCAAACATAGGCTTCCAATATATCAATCTTCATGTCTCGACCATTTCGAGACTCCTCGTCATGTCCGTGATCACATCCGGGACTCCGAACAACCTTCGGTACATCAAAACATATAAACTCATAATATAGCTGTCATCGAAACTTCAAGCGTGCGGACCCTACGGGTTCGAGAACTATGTAGACATGACCGAGAGACGTCTCCGGTCAATAACCAATAGCGGAACCAGGATGCTCATATTGGCTCCCACATATTCTACGAAGATCTTTATCGGTCAGACCGCATAACAACATACGTTGTTCCCTTTGTCATCGGTATGTTACTTGCCCGAGATTCGATCATCGGTATCTCAATACCTAGTTCAATCTCGTTACCGGCAAGTCTCTTTACTCATTCCGTAATACATCATCCCACAACTAACTCATTAGTTGCAATGCTTGCAAGGCTTAAGTGATGTGCATTACCGAGAGGGCCCAGAGATACCTCTCCGACAATCGGAGTGACAAATCCTAATCTCGAAATACGCAAACCCAACAAGTACCTTCGGAGACACCTGTAGAGCACCTTTATAATCACCCAGTTACGTTGTGATGTTTGGTAGCACACAAAGTGTTCCTCCGGTAAACGGGAGTTGCATAATCTCATAGTCATAGGAACATGAAGTCATGAAGAAAGCAATAGCAACATACTAAACGATCGAGTGCTAAGCTAACGGAATGGGTCAAGTCAATCACATCATTCTCCTAATGATGTGATCCCGTTAATCAAATGACAACCCATGTCAATGGCTAGGAAACTTAACCATCTTTGATCAACGAGCTAGTCAAGTAGAGGCATACTAGTGACACTCTGTTTGTCTATGTATTCACACATGTATTATGTTTCCGGTTAATACAATTCTAGCATGAATAATAAACATTTATCATGATATAAGGAAATAAATAATAAATTTATTATTGCCTCTAGGGCATATTTCCTTCAAGCAGCTCTCCAACCAAGGGCGCAGAAGATGGAGCAATCAGACAGGCTTCCTCCCGGCAAGACCCTTGCCGGGACGGCCTACACAGCCCCGGCAAGAGCCTTGCCGGGCCAGCTCGCCCAACACCAACATCGCAGCCACCCTTGAGCCTGAGAGTTCCGACACCATCGACAGCATTGAAACCAAGGCTCGGGAAGTGCCTGCATGGTGGCATGCAGATCTTTGTGAAGACAGAGAGCCTACAAATCCTAGATGAGGACCAGAAGACAAGACAATCGCAAGGCTCCTTGCCGAGGATGCCCACGAGGCCCCGGCAAGGCTCCTTGCCGAAGACACTCGCAAGGCCCCGGCAAGACTCTTGCCGAGGGCGCTCACAAGGCCCCGACAAGACCCTTGCCGGGAATATATGCAAGACCACGGCAAGACCTTGCCGCCCCAGCTCAGCGGTCAACCCACCAACTGAAGCAAGTACCCACGTGGCAGTACATGGGTATTAATCCAACTAGCCAAACACCTGTGTGGTGGCATACAGATCTTCACGAAGACCCTACCACCAGGCCAACTCAGCAGCCAGCCAGCCTACGTGGCGCTGCATGCCTCATTGGCCTGGACGCGTGTCGGAGCAAGGCGGAGCGGCAACGAACGGGACGGGCCTCGTTACCGCCCCCGATAAAGCAAGTGGACACCTAAGTAGCGCATTTAATGCACTTTGTCCTGTAATGACAGGCGATAAGCTTGTACACTGTATACCTTTCCACCTCCTGTGTGCCACTGTGGCAGCCCCTTTTGACTATAAAAGGAGGCCCGAGGCGTACTGAAGGAGGATTCAGATCTTTTGGACGACACACGCATCGTAGCTAGTTCAAGAATTCAAGAACACTCAAATATACATCAAAGCAGGACTAGGGTATTACGCATCCTCGCGGCCCGAACCTGGGTAAACGATCCTCGTGCTGGCTTCTAGACCCGCTCTTTGCACAACCTCGCGCCCGCCAACCGTAGCAAAAGGGATCCCAGTGATCCCGTAGGTGTTGTTTCCCCCAACACGAAGGAATCCAGGTTTCACAAGAGAACCAAACAAATCAAGAGACGATTCAACTCAGAAATCTGCAAAATACATACGGATCTGAATGTAGCAGATGATTACCCACGAGTATAGGGGATCGCAACAGTTTTCGAGGGTAGAGTATTCAACCCAAATTTATCGATTCGACACAAGGGGAGCCAAAGAATATTCTCAAGTATTAGCAGCTGAGTTGTTAATTCAACCACACCGGAAAGACTTAATATCTGCAGAAAAATATTTAGTAGCAAAGTAGTATGGAAGTAATAGTAACGATTGATAGAGGCAAAGGTGTCCCGTCTTTCGATGAGATGGTGGCTATCGTTTTAGAGGAAGTCGACTTTGACGATCCGACTACGAACGTGCGACGACGTCGCGCCTTAGCAATCGCTAAACCAACTCCGAGAGGTTATTGACCACGCCGGAGCACGATCAACCTGACCACGAAGGTCTGTTTCCTGTAGGCAAACGAAGAACAAGCAAGAAACTAAGATTGCAATCTGGATATTGCGAATATAAGAGGAAAGCTTTATTGATCAAGGTGGGGTTCTGTGACGCCTTTGTCTAGTCGTTGAACACAAACGAAGTACGCGAAGTTGCAGCTATGGCGAACTTTAATCTAAACAAAACCCAAAGTCTAAGCGACACACTAATGGCTGTATATATGGAGGAAGAGGGGGGGGGGGGATTTCGTGGCCCTTCGAGGAGGGGTCCGAAACCAACCCTAACTCTTGTTTCCCCACACATACGGACTCTAAAAACAGCCTATACTTAAGTATTTCGAAAATACATGGGCCTGGCCCAATAATAAGGTGACGCAGCACCTAGAATAGCCTCTGGATGAAATTTATGAAGTGGCATCTTGTATATTTTGTCCAAGGCTTCATGCACTCCTTATGGTGGCTTCAAAGTCCTGAAATCATCACTTGTAACTCCGTTCTTGATCCGCTTGCGCATGCCATCATCTCCCTGCTTGGTCTTGCTCCAGTGTTCATCCCTCTTATCCATGCCAGGCCCTTCATTTGTAAGCAAAACAAATGTATCCAATTTAGGCAGCATCATATTCTCATGAACATTAGAATCATTACAAAGAAACGAAAGTACCTGGTAATTCAATTGGCGTGCGCGAGCTCTAGTAATTGGTCCAGTATGTATAGCAGCAGGGGCTGTGGGTGTAACAATGGTATTGATGTCCTCATCATCCTCCCCTTCTTGAAATGAAGTCGTCCTCGACGGAAGCTCATCTTCCTCACCCAAATAAGGCTTCAAATATGCGATGTTAAAAGTGGGACTAACCCCAAAATCTGCAGGCAGCTCAAGTTTATATGCATTATCATTTATTTTCTCTAACACCTTAAAAGGACCATCAGCACGTGGCATTAGCTTTGATTTGCGCAAGTTAGTAAATCTATCCTTACGCAAATGTAACCAAACAAGATCTCCAGGTGCAAACACAACATGTTTTCTACCCTTATCTCCAGCAAGTTTATATTTAGCATTCATACGCTCAATGTTTTCCTTAGTTAACTCAAGCATTTTCAAAATCAATTCAGCACGTTCTTTAGCATCAAAATTAACCTTCTCCGAAGATGAAAGAGGCAACAAATCAATAGGTGCACGAGGTAAGAAACCATACACAATTTCAAAAGGGCACATCTTAGTAGTAGAATGCAATGAACGATTATAAGCAAATTCAATATGAGGCAAGCATTCTTCCCACATTTTCCCGTTATTCTTCAAAACAGCCCTAAGCATAGTAGACAATGTTCTATTGAATACTTCAGTTTGTCCATCAGTTTGGGGGTGACAAGTAGTACTAAAAAGAAGTTTAGTCCCAACCTTAGCCCATAAACATCTCCAAAAGTGGCTAAGGAATTTAGTATCACGATCTGAAACAATATTATTTGGCACACCATGCAAGCAAATAACTTCCCGAAAGAACAAATCAGCAACATTAACAACATCATCGCTTTTATGACATGGTATAAAGTTTGCCATTTTCGAAAATCTATCCACGACAAAAAATATGCTATCCCTCCCCTTCTTTGTTCGAGGTAAAACTAAAACAAAGTCCATAGATATATCCTCCCAAGGAACACTAGGTACAGGCAAAGGCATATATATAAACCATGAGGATTGAGATGTGACTTAGCTTTTTGACATGTAGTGCAGCGAGCAACAAAACGCTCAACATCCCGTCTCATCTTTGGCCGAAAGAAATGTGTAGCAAGTATATCCTCTGTCTTCTTGACGCCAAAGTGCCCATTAATCCTCCTCCATGCGCCTCCTGCAACAATAAAAGATGAGCGGAGCTAGCTGGAATGCATAGCTTGTTAGCACGAAACACAAATCCATCGTTAAGAACAAACTTGTTCCAAGTTCTCCCTTCCTTACAATTCTGCAATACATCTTTAAATTCAGCATCATGCACATATTGATTTTTGATGGTCTCCAAACGAAATATTATAAAGTCAAGTTGTGAAAGCATAGTATAACGACGAGACAATGCATCAGCAATAACATTTTCTTTACCCTTCTTGTGTTTAATGACATAAGGGAAAGTCTCAATGAATTCAACCCATTTAGCATGTCCACGGTTCAGTTTTGCTTGACTTTTAATGTGTTTCAAAGATTCATGATCAGAATGTATAACAAATTCCTTGGGCCATAAATAATGTTGACATGTTTCTAAGGTCCGAACAAGAGCATATAATTCTTTATCATAAGTAGAATAGTTCAGACTAGGCCCACTCAATTTTTCAGAAAAGTATGCAACAGGTTTTCCATCTTGTAATAACACACCTCCTAATCCAACTCCACTAGCATCACATTCAAGCTCAAAAGTCTTATTAAAATAAGGAAGTTGGAGTAAAGGAGCATGTGTCAACTTATCTTTCAATAATGTGAAGGCTTCTTCTTGTGCGGTACCCCAAACAAAAGGCACATCCTTCTTTGTAAGCTCGTTGAGAGGTGCGGCAATGGTGCTGAAATATCTCACAAAACGCCTATGGAAACCAGCAAGGCCAAGGAAACTCCTCACTTGTGTGACCGTTTTGGGCTGCGGCCAACTCTCAATAGCTTCAATCTTGGCTTTATCAACTTCAATCCCCTGTGGAGTAACAACATAACCAAGAAAAGATACTCTCGGTGCAAAAGGTGCACTTCCCAAGGTTACCAAACAAACGTGCATCACATAGAGCAATAAATACAACACGTAAATGTTCCAAATGTTCGCCAAGGATTTGCTATAAATCAATATGTCATCAAAGTAAACTACCACAAATCGTCCAATGAAAGCACGTAAAACTTCGTTCATTAATCTCATGAAAGTACTAGGTGCATTAGTTAACCCAAAAGGCATGACTAACCACTCATATAATCCAAACTTAGTTTTAAATGCTGTTTTCCATTCATCTCCCAGTTTCATACGAATTTGATGGTATCCACTACGCTAATCAACTTTGGAAAATATTGTAGAGCCACTCAATTCATCAAGCATATCATCTAGCCTAGGAATAGGATGACGATAATGAATAGTAATATTATTAATGCCTCTACAATCAACGCACATACGCGACGTACCATCCTTTTTCGGCACTAAAATGATAGGAACAGCACAAGGACTAAGGGATTCGCGTATATAACCTTTGTCGAGCAGCTCTTGTACTTGACGCATAATCTCCTTCGTCTCCTCTGGATTGGTACGGTATGGTGCACGGTTGGGTAATGATGCATCGGGAATTAAGTCAATTTGATGCTCAATCCCTCGAATAGGTGGTAATCCCGGTGGCACGTCTTGTGGAAAGACGTCAGCGAACTCCTGCAAAATGTTAGTGACAGCAGGACGCAAAGAGGAAGGCACGTCCTTGAATGAAAATAATGCCTCTTTGCACACAAAAGCATAGCAAACAGATTTGCTAAAATCTAGATCATCAATATCAGATTTGGTGGCAAGTAAACATGCACTTCTCAATTTAATTTCAGAAGCAACACTAGATGGTTTATTATTAGGCTTCATTTGTTGCTCAAATTCTTTTGCCACAATCTGATTTCACTCTTATTTTGCTCCTATTTTGCTTTATTAGCTCTATTAATATCATCTTTCAAAATGGAATTATGGGTCATAGGAAGCAAAGTAATATTTTTGTCCTTATGAACAAGAGTATACTGATTGTTTCTACCATGGTGTACAGAATTTTTATCAAATTGCCATGGTCTACCATGTAATAAGGAACATGCTTGCATAGGTACCACATCACAATCAACATAATCAGCATATGTAGAGATACTAAAATGCACACGAACAGTATGTGTTACCTTAGCCTTGCCGCTGTTGTTGAACCATTGGATGTAGTACGGATGTGGATGTGGTCTTGTGGTGAGAGATAGCTTCTCCACCATCTCCATGCTAGCCAAGTTGTTGCAGCTCCCTACATCTATGATGACGCGAACAGAACGTTCCTTCACAACTCCCTTTCTATGGAACAAATTAGGCCTCTGATTTTGCTCAGCTTGTGTAACCTGCACACTCAAAACACGTTGAGCAACTAAACATTCATACCTGTCAGCATCTTCAGCAGCCATGTATTGCGTCTCGTGATCAGAATCATCTCCACCGTGTTCGTCATGTGTAATAAGAGCCAAAGTCTCCTCATCATAGTCACTGGCGGACTCATACCTACCATCCTCAGTAGCAATCATCACACGCTGAGATTTGCATTCTCTCGCAAAATGTCCTCTTCCCTTACAAGGACGACAAATAATATCACTTGTGTGCCCTGTTGATGCCATGGAAGAAGAAGAGTTCTGCGCAGCCCCGGCAGGTGTGCTCTTGGCAGATAGTGGTGGTTGTGCCTGCTTTCTTGTATCACGGCTGGAGGTGGCACCTGATGGAGGTGCTGGTGCAGTGGAAGTAGAGGATGCACGTGGTGTCCATGATGAAGATCGACCTGCAGAAAAGTTAGTTCGCGCCAATGCCTGTCGATCCTGCACTTCACGTTCAGCTTTACAAGCAAGATGGAATAAACGAGTGAGATTATTATACTCCTTATACTCTAGAATGGTCTGAATCTCTCTATTTAATCCACCCATAAAACGCACAAGCATAGCTTCATTCTCCTCAACAATACCACATCTAATCTTGCCAATTTGTAATTCCTGATAATATTCTTCGACAGAATTTTTTGCTTGTCTCAAACGCTGCAATTTTTGAATTAATTCACGTTGATAATATGGTGGAACCCAACGAGTACGCATAGAAGTTTTCAAAGCAGCCCAAGTAGTTGGAATAGGATATAATCTACAATGTTCAGACCAGCAAACACATGCAAAGCCAGTGAAAGCACAAACAGCAGCAGGAACACGTCTCTCCTCAGGATATTGTAAACATGTAAATCGTTGTTCAGTTTCTAACTCCCGAGTAAGATATATATATATAAGGAACATATCTACCCTCAAATGGTGGAATATTCAATTTCAGTTTAGGAAGATGGTTATAACAGCAGCAGCAACCCGTCTCTCCTCGGGATATTGTAAACATGTAAAACGTTGTTCAGTTTCTAACTCCCAAGTAAGATATACATCAAGAATGTATCTACCCTACGGTGGAATATTCAATTTCAGTTTAGGAACATGGTCATGATCTCGTACCTGAGGTGATTTCAAGAAGGGGAGGTGGAAGTCGACTTTGACGATCCGACTACGAACGTGCGATGACGCCGCGCCTTAGCAATCGCTAAACCAACTCCGAGAGGTTATTGACCATGCCGGAGCACGATCAACCTGACCACGAGGGTCTGTTTCCTACGAGCAAACGAAGAACAAGCAAGAAACTGAGATTGCAATCTGGATATTGCGAATATAAGATGAAAGCTTTATTGATCAAGGTGGGGTTCTGTGACGCCTTTGTCTGGTCGTTGAATACAAACGAAGTACGCGAAGTTGCAGCTATGGCGAACTTTTAATCTAAACAAAACCCAAAGTCTAAACGACGCCCTAAGGGCTGTATATATGGAGGAAGAGGGGGGAATTTCGTGGCCCTTGGGGAAGGGGTCCGAAATCAACCCTATCTCTTGTTTCCCCACACATATGGACTCTAAAAACAGCCTATGCTCAAGTATTTCGAAATTACATGGGCCTGGTCCAATAATAAGGTGACACAGCACCTAGAATAGCCTCTGGACGAAAGTTATGAAGTAGCATCTTGTATATTTCGTCCAAGGCTTCATGCACACATTATGGTGGCTTCAACGTCCTGAAATCATCACTTGTAACTCCGTTCTTGTTCCCCATCCGCATGCCATCATCTCCATGCTTGTTCTTGCTCCAATGTTCATCCTTCTCAAAGTTAGGCCCTTCATTTGTAAGCAAAACAAATGTATCCAATTTAGGCAGCATCATATTCTCATGAACATTAGAATCATTACCAAGAAACGAAAGTACCTGGTAATTTAATTGGCATGCGCGAGCTCTAGTAATTGGTCCAGTATGTATAGCAGCAGGGGCTGTGGGTGTAACAATGGTATTGATGTCCTCATCACCTCTACTCACCAACATCCCTCCAGTGATGTGGCTTCGCCGCCTCCGGGTCATTCCCTTCCTGGGTCTCGCCGTCGTCCACCGCGTTGGTGTTCTCGGCATGCCGTGGTCAACGTTGTCAACAAACGACAACACCGGAAGAGGGATGTACGTGGAGAGGCTGACAGTAGGGACCCACATGGTCCATGGCCGCACGCAAGCAAGTACCTCCTTATTATGCCAAAAAATGAATCCTCCCCATGACAGCTGGGACCCACCAGTTATATCTTCGCACGAAAGGAAGTGCCTCCTTATTGAGCAAAAAATAAGGATTGCTCCCCATGAAAACTGGGGCCCACCAGATTTGGTGGATGACTTTTGGCCCTACTGAGTTGACGTGTACGCAAAGCTTTGCCAACTTAGTCAACAAACGATTCTATCAGTAGTGACCGTTTGATTATTAACATCCAACGGTCGTCCTGCTTCTTCAACCTCTAATTTTCTTGCTCCAGTCATCCAAACCACCACCTGCTCCTGCCTCCCGTGGCCGGCTATGCTGCCACGTAGGCCTCTTCGCCCCCTCCGACTCCCACCGCTGACCAGGCCATCACTCTACTCACCCACAACCACTGTTATTCCGCACCGACGACAGTCGAACCAGTCAACCCTCGTACTACCTTCCGCGTGTTCCCAGGCTCCACGTCGTTCCCTGCCTCACCGTCATCCACCGCCTAGGTGCTATCCGCACGGCGTGGTCAACGTGGTCAACGTACGACAGCCATCGGAAGAGGACTATACGCGGTGAGGCTGACAGCTGCACCCACCAGCTACATCTTCGCACGCAAGGAAGTGCCTCCTTATTATGTGCAAAAAAATAAATCCTCCCCCTAACAGCTCAGACCCACCATCTATATCTTTGCACGCAATGAAGTGCCTCCTTATCCTCCCTGACAGCTGGGACCCACCCGGTCGAAGCATACGTAGCGTTGACATTATGGTCGCAAACGTGTACGTACATACTGGTTCATCAGTATATCTGCCATGATGAACCGTGGCCCAATAAGAAGCGGTAGCTGTTCAGGCAGTCCATGTACACATACGACAGCCACACTGCAAAAAAGACGGCCTCGTACGTACATACAGGCGTGGTCTCGAATGCGTACAGCGACGGAGTCCTGCTCAACGAGTAGCCAACCGGCTGGGTCGAAACGGAGAAACAGCGTCGTGTTCATCGGGAGGCAATAGACTCGGTCAGAATGCATCCTGTTCAACGAGAGCCAACCGGCTTGGAAGAAACAGCCGAAACATGGTCTGGCGTACCGCAGTATGGAGGAAATGGCCTTCTATTCGACTGCCTACGATCGAATGGGATCCTGTTCATTGGGAGGGGTTTGGCGTACTGCAAAAGAGAGGAAACAGACTTCTGTTCGAGCTCCGATGGTCGAAACGGGGTCCTGTTGATCGGGAGGGGTCTAGCGTACAGCAAAACGGAGGAAACAGACTGCTCTCGACCGCATATGGTCGAAACAGGGTCCTATTCATCGGGAGGGGTGTGGCGTACTGCAAAATGGGGCTACACAGGGGTACTATTCATCCACCTTCAACTTCCTCCAGCCTCCACCTGCTACTTTTCATCCATCGTCGACCTCCTCTAACCTCCACCGGCCACTTTCATTGACGGGCTATTGTTCATCTAGTCTCCACCAGCTACTGTTCAACTAGCCTCCACGGGATCCTGTTCATCCACCCCAACCGGCTATGGTGTGTGGCGGCCACCTCGGGGTCCTATTCATCCAGCGGCAACCGCCTACTACCACGGGGTCCTATTCATCCAGCAGCAACTGCCTACACACGGCCGGGGTCCTGTTCATCCAACCCCCACCAGGAACTATTCATCCATGGCCAATCAACCAGCTGGACTCACCACACTCGACTCGTTCTACGTATCGCGCGTGCGGCAGCAACAGACACTGTTCATCCAGAAGCAACCCAACCGGCTAGCTAGCTATGTCCCGCACGGGGTTCGATCGGCTTTAGTAAGCAGTAGCAGCGATCGATCGGGTTCAGTTAGTAGCAAAGGAGACACTCGGGTTCAGTTAGCAGCAAAGGGATCGATCGGCTTCAGTACGTAGCAGGCAAACGCTCGGGTTCAGTAAGCGAACGCTTCTTGCTCGGGTTCAGTTATAGCTCGCACCACGCGCGCGTATGAGAGAGAAACACGGAAACCACACTACATCGCTCGGCCCCGACCGCCCACCGTAAGCGGGAACACCATGAAAATTTCCTCGCCCTCAGTTCTACCATGATTCTTTATGTCATGGACGGCCCAAAGAATGTGATGCATGTGCGTCCCCTTCCGGCCCAAGATGAAAAGCCCATTTTCTGTCAGGATTTTTTTCATAGAAGTAGGAGCCCACCACATCTATTATGATACATGTTTTTGTCACAATTATCATCATAAAAGTGTAATAACCATGACAGATTTTTTTTCGTTCGGGCCATAATGTCACGGATGTGTCTTCTTTTTGTAGTGCTACCAGGTTGCACACATACGGTGTCATGTACCCGGCAGGGCTTTGCCGTCCAGAACTAGCTCCTACCAGTACCCAAACAGCCTTTCGGTTCTACGAAACTATTTCGGTGGGAGGGGAGAGAATGCCAGATCATGCATGGCTTGTGTATGAGAGTTGGAGTGAGTGTGAAGAGCACCTCTCCACCTCTATTTATAGGAAAACCAAGGGGTAGGGTTGGCTGAAAGTGCTAGTTATCGACTAGAGGAGGGGTGAATAGGTGATTGTTATGAAAGTCTTCGAAACACGGGGTCTTTGAAGAAAGACAATCAAATGGAACCTATATGATATGCAGCTGAAGATAAGCTACTCTAGACAGACCATAGTCAAGTAAGCAATATGATGAAAGCACGAAGACTAATAACAGCTAGGTAGTACAGATCGGAATTGAAGATAGTATGAAGCCAAATAGGTAATAGTCTTCGCACAGTGAAGTCAAATAGATTAGGCAAACAAGAAATGACTTCACAAAGACAAACTAAAATGTAAAGGAGGCAGGGGATAGAACCTGTAGCTTGGTGAAGACAAGGATTTCGTAGACTACTTCCAGTTGTTGTGACAACTGTACGTCCGGTTAGGGAGGCTGAGAGTGAACTCAGAAGACCACGTCTTCACCATATTCCCCTTGAGCTAGGGACACCCAGTCCTCGCCCAATCACTCTGGTAAGTCTTCAAGGTAGACTTCCAAACCTTCACAGGCTCCGTTCACCGGTGAACCACAATGACTCTTGGATCCTCAGAACGTGACGCCTAACCGGCTGGAGGATACACAATCCTCAAGTGTAACAAGTCTTCAGGTCACTGTCAGGACCCCGATCCTAAGTCACACTGATCTAGCATGTAACACATCATATCACTTTGCGGCCTCACGCTCGGTATCCCCACGGATGCCACCTTACCTGGCCTGGGACAGTTTGCGCCTTTTGGCTCACGTATATGATAGTGTCGCTAGCATCCATATGACAGAGAACCTGGGCCGACATGACTAGTCGTAAACCCAAAGTGGCACTAACTTACAGGGACAGGCATACATGACCCAACAAAGAACGTGTCGGTCATCAGCGAGTGAATCCGGGCTGTAGCAGCTGGGCTAACAGGACTCCAGAGAATCCGGGCTGTAGCAGGCTAATAGGACTCTGGTCGACACCGCATGACATCTCCCCGAAGGGACAGACACAGGAACGAAGAAGGACACATGCCGGCTAGCCTATGTATTCCGGAGTAGTAGCAAGCTGCCATGGCTCAGTGGAAGCACTAGAGACATTCCCCGATAAGAGAGGCTACCAAGGATAAACAACTAGGTTGTCGGATCCCACACATACCAAGCATTTCAAATCATACACACAATATGCTCGATATGTGCAAATACAACATGGCATCACAACAAAACTCTACAACTCAAAGTATTTATTCATTAGGCTCCGAAGAGCCAGATATTACAAACATGGGTCTGATGACCCAGCATTCAAGTCATACAAGCAACAAGCACAAGTAGAAGCTTAACTTGTCTGAGTACGGACAACTACAAATGAAAAGGCTGAGAAGCCTGACTATCTACAAGACCCTGCCGAGGGCACAAGATCGTAGCTCAGGTAACAAGCTAAACGTCGAAGTCCACGCGGAACTACTAGCGAGAGTGAAGTCTCTCTGCAAAAACAGAAATTAAGCAAACGTGAGTACAAATGTACCCAGCAAGACTTACATCAGAACTAACTACATATGCATCGGTATCAACAAAGCGGGTGGTGGAGTTTAACTGCAGCAAGCCAGCTTTGACTCGGTGGCTATCCTAAACTAAGACTGCAAGTAACTCTTTTGAGGTGACGCACACGAGTCCACATATTCACCATATCAATACACCACTATGGATCCGCTCCCTTCTCCCTACGAGAACAGCATCCATAGCACTCACACTTATCTTACGCATTTTAGATTATCCACTTTCACTTGTCTATGAACTGTATAGGAAACCCAGAGGTCCTTTACCGCGGACGCGGCTATTCGAATAGATCATGTTAACCCTGCAGGGGTGTACTTCTTCACACGCGCTCTTGCCACTTACCACCATGTACAGGTCGTGTATCTCGGCAACCTTCAAGCGGAAGCCTGGCGAGGGAGTCGGCCACGACCTGACTAACCACACAAGTCTGTAGTCCAGGTTTATCGCCTATTCGGGTTCCATCCGCAAGGAGATCCGGCTGGGGTTTCACTCACGACCCAAACGATGAGAGCAGGGTTCCCGAGGCACCAAACGGGCGTCCTAGTACACCGTGCCTTGTGTCTCTACCGCATCATAGGCCACCCCTAGGGTCAGCGCTACGCACGGCCCCCAACACATATCCTACAAACACCAGAAACTGGTTGCAACTCCTGGACAGAGATCAAGGTGATTAATAAGTCGAGAGGGGCACTTAAGCATTCCAATGCGGGGTAGTCGCTGTTCATGGATCACAAACACATAACTCAGTTCCCGAGGACGGCTGCAATGAGACAACCCACCATGTACTCCTACATGGCCTCTCACCGCTACCTTTACCAAATCGTGTTCACACACTTAGCTCTCAACAGTAGGACATGTTCACCACATTCCAATTCATACCCGATGAATCAGCCCTGACTCAACTCTAAGTAGTAGCAGGCATGACAACAAGTATGAATGAGTAGGCACATAAGGGCTCAAACAACTCCTACTCATGCTAGTGGGTTTCATCTATTTACTCTTGCAATGACAGGTCATGCAGAGGAAACGGTTCAACTACCGGAGCACGTAACAGTTGAATCGTTGTTGTACAAATGCAGTAAAAGAGGGCAGGAGCGAGAGAGTGGGATTGAATCGGAATGAACAAGGGGGTTTTGCCCCCCTGGCACTTCTGAAGATAGTATAGTTCTTCATCGGTGTCATCGATCTCATCGTCGGAACCACGTCTACTGAGAGGGGACAAATACCGGCAACACAGAAGAAACACAATCAATGCAATGCAACAATATGATGCATGATCATGACATGGCAACATGCTGGTGTTTTGAGCTAATGCAACTAGCGACAAAGTTAAATGAAGTTGGTTTGAACCAAAGGTTCAAATTCAAACTTCGTATGTGATTATTTAAATGCCAAACATATGATTTGCCCTATTCGGCAACTATAAGTTGTTCCAACATGCATGAAAATGGTACAGATGGAAATATTGGATTTTTCTAATCATTTTTCATATATAAATTATTTCATTTGGAGTTACGATTAAATTACTATGAATTTTAGAAGTTTAGGCAAAATTCTGAATTTAATAAATCATTTATGATTTACTTAAAATCCAGAAAACAGTTTACTTCATCAGCATGACGTCGGTGTGATGTCAGCAAGTCAACAGGGTTGAGTAGGGTCAAACCTGACGACCGGGTCCCACATGTCATAGGCTCACAGATAATTGGGAGTTAATCCCGTGTTGACTGGGATTTGACCTGCTGCGGGGCCCGCCTGTCAGCGTCTATTTGGGAGGGATTAGTGGTGATTAGCGCCTAATTAAGTGACCACATCAGCCTGCCAGAGTTTGGCCGGCGGCGACCTCAAATCGAGGCGGAGGGTTGCCAGAGCGGCGCTACGGGCGGTGTTGGGTCAAGCTAAGGGCACCAGAGGGTTTCCCTTGCTCGCGCGCATGCAGCGGAGGCACGCGGGAGGGCGCAGGGTGGACGAAGCTCGCCGGAACGAGCTCGCAGCTGCGGCCGGAGCTCGGGCTTCCGCGGGGCGAGGCTGCAGCTTGCTGGCAAGCGAGAGAAGTAGCACCGGAGCATCGGGGGAGCTCCAGGAGCTCGCGCACATGCTTGGTTTGGTCTGGGGAGGACTGCAGCGGCGGCACGACGGTAATGGCGGACGGCGGCGCTCGGCCATGGTGTGGAAGCTAGCTAGGGGAAGAAAACGACGGGGATTCCAGGGGGTAATGGAGAGTGGCTCACGGTGGGGCTAGCAGAGGCGACGGCGAGGTCGGGGAAGCGTTGTGGCCGGCGAATCGACGATGGCGGTGGTTGCCTCCCGAGGACGAGGACAACGGCGATGACGATGCTGAGGGGATCCCGGGCTTGTTTTGTTCTTCTGGTCGACGTGCAGAGCCTCGGCAGAGCCTAGGGATACGGTGGGGAGGTCAGGCAAAATCGATGGTACGTTGGCAGCGAGAGGCGGCGATGGGCGCGCTCAGCTGTGGGGAGAGGAGCGGGATAGAGGAGGGGAGAGTGAGAGTGGTTCGAGAGGGCTGTGTGGCGTCGTCCGGGCGCGTCGAGGAGGAGCCAAGCAGGCTGGGAGGGAGGAGGTGGCCAGGGCACGTGCCCGCGCGCGTCCTCCTGGCAGGTGCTTGAGGACGGTGGCCCTCGTGGGCTGTGCCTGTTGGCTGGGCTGCCAGCTGGGCCGGCTAGGTAAGGCCAGGTAAGCCTTTTCCTTTTCCTTTTCCTGTTTTCTTTTTCTATTTTGTTTCCATTGTTCTGATTTAGTTTAGGAACTAAATCATTTTAGATAATTCTGAAAATTATTTTGGAGGTTAACTGAATTATTTCAGAGCTCCACAATAACTTCAGAATATTTGGACCATTTAATATATAGCATTTAAACGGCTCCAGTTCAAATACTTTTGTGTTAATCCAAAAATCCAAAACTGGCCAAGAAATATGCTCATCATTTTTGACAGAGGTTTTCACCTTTATCAAAATTCATGAACATTTTCAAAGGGCATTTTGGGTTCATTGAAGATTATTTTAGGTTGAACCTATTTGATTTGATCTAGTGCTAGGGTTTGAATAATCCCCATTTCAAGTTTAAAAGAAATTTAGACATGATGCAACAACCAAGCTAGTCCAAGTGCAAAGCAAGGCTAGGGATGTTACAACTCACCCCCACTAAACAAGAATCTCGTCCCGAGATTCATGACGTGAGGTAAAAGGAAAGGGGGTCACAAAACTATCACAATCTTCATGATCCATTTTCCCTTCTCGAAGATGTTGATTCATTGCTTCAAATTGATCTTGACGTCTTTGCTTTCGAGATCTTTATCGAACACGATGACGACAGAAGAAAACTCCACCGACAATGATCTCCTCGAAGATCGAACACTCAAGTTCAACTCATGGTGTGAGAGGTAATAACATGTCTTGAGTTGAGGCATAAAACACACATCGAGAGCAATGGCAAGAGGTATATGACAACGGTTCGATTGGGTAGGCAAAAATTCCATGCTTAAGATGATGGTGCATGGTTTCAAGATAGCGAGGAAATAATTGCCATGATTCCATAATGGGGCACCTTAGGGAAGGTGGCTCGTAGAATTAATCCCATAAGTGGCAAAAAGATTTACTTTTGATATAGAGATCATTGAGACTCTTTATACCAGCCTAAGGCAATCACAATCGATCATTTGACGGAGTTCGAAAGAATGACATACTCAGACTAGAATGGATGATGTGGACTACCTTGTTGAAGATAACGCTGGATGATTTTTTGCTTATCACCGGAAATGGATGAGACCCATGGCAGGACCACTTTTGAAGATGATCCTGGACAACAACTGCTGAGAAAGGCAGCCCATGGGAAATTGGCACAATGGCGGTGCATGTTGGGAACAAAATGCAATTGTTGGGAATGTTCCGACCATCATATCTGCCTGAGATTCAGATCTAGTTGGTAATAGGATATTTCAGACATCGTGTCTGGAAAAGAAAGTTTGCAACACAAATCGACAAGACGATGTTGCGAGATTCCCAGGAAATGAACTGCAATAGCAAGCTCCAAAACATGAGCTGGTTCTGCTACACACATGTGAACACGCTGTCCCAGACAAGCATGACCACACAGTAGTCTTACAACAAAACACTACCGAGTTCAAGTGGGGAACCATCATCGAGGATATCAAAGTCTTGTGCATTACCATGGATTTGCACTTAACTCCTTTTCCTAGAACAAATCAGTCACTGGCTTGGTGTGCTACGGAATTCATATGGAACGAAGATGATCAGTCAACAGACCACAGAATACTTTGCACATGCATGGCTGACTTGGGATGATTCTAGAGGAAGCAAAAATAAGCTTTCTCGAGTTCATGGCGGCAACTTGCATCAAATGCACATGAATTAGAGGAAGTCACTTCTTGCATCAAAACATCTACTTCATGAGCTAACACGAAGATGATGCTTACAAAATTTTCCGACACTAGCTTAATGTGCAATAAAATCATGGAGAAAGTAAGGATGTTGTCGATGGGCTCAACAACAATTTATCAAGATTTCCATAAGATGGAATTCCGTGACTATGTGAACAAGGCGATAGCATCGGTCAGACCAAAGGATATAACGGTGTATGCCCGAGGAAACAACCATGGTAAGACAACATTACGAACACCATTGGTTCTGATTTGATTTGACGATAGCCCATACTCAAATCAAAGATTGGTAAGATAATAGATCCAACAACTGATCATGAGTGTCAATTGGTGAAGATATCATCTTTCTTCAATACACACACAAACAAAAGATATCCCTTTGAATGAACCGAGTCAGATAAAGCTTTTATCTTCCAACTCTCCAAGTTATTGTTTAGCTTATCCAACTAGTTCAGGCATATCCAACACAGATCCTTGGAGAAAGGGTGGTTTATGGAAAAACCAACTTGATCACGAACTGAACATAGCGGTCAGGTGACAACCTGGTAATACTCCCAAGAAGATATTCGGAAAATCACAAACCACCGATATGTTATTAAGCTCGAGAACAATTTTGCTTTTCAAGGCAAGACGACATGATCAGAAGAGCAAGGGATTCAATCCTAACTCAAAGATCAAAGAGTGCACCAGAAATAAGGACAAGGTAGCACGATCAATCCTAGACTAGTGATTCGATAACCAACATGCTAAGAATGATATTAATGTCCATTAACTACCAAGCAACACGGTTGCGAGGAGTATTGATTTCACACATCATGGTTCACTTGTCGGCATTCCGGTTGCGATAACACGGGACCGAGGAATGGAAAATGATGGCAAGAAGTATCACTGCGTCAAGAATTCATGAGAGATGGTGCAATTCTCATGACATTCCTGACATAAAGGGGTAATACTCTGAGGTAGAACAGAACAAAAGCTGGATTGGCATTTTGATCTGCGGAATACAACTACCTTGACCAGTCCAAGAAATGGATGAGGTGCTGGAGTTTGTTTCTCCTAGTCATTCTAGAATAGAATGGCTTGACGGACCACAAGAATAATAGGCATTGATAACACGAATGCACAACTAGTCCTGACTATCAATTGATAAACAGAGGTCAGAATACAACTAAAGAGAGACAACTCAAAGGAACATAGGTTTTCTGAGTTGCGGATGCATAGATTTAGTATATCAAACAAGTTCAACATGTTTCTCCTAGATAATCGATGGAGAAAGGTAGGACTGGCAGATTCACAATGCAGAATGGAGAACTCATCAAGAGCACTCTGGTTGTGATCTTTTGGTTCAAAGAACTTCTGCCATAATGGTTCATGGTATTGGAAGAACGATATACCACAGACCTCGAGGACTACCACAAAGGTTACTAATATCCTAAAGGAATGAGCAAACACTATCAACACAAGGTAAGTACAGTGAATCTTGGGTTCAAGAACCCAGAAATAGAATGCCTACTAACTAAATGACATCACGGGATGCTTTTGAGAATGACGACCAGAATCATCACACTGGGAACACAAAACATGGCTAGATGACTAGGTGACTCCCTAAGACTCCTAGGGGCATAACAATAGCTCCAACATATATGTCGAGGCAATAGAGTACCTCAACTCACCGATTAGTGTGGTTGAACTGGCCCAAAGGGATATCGGGAGCGGAAAGAAGGGATTTGCAAATGCATCAGACTATTAAGAAACCTGGGATGACTCGGACAGCATAACGGCTGTAAATGCTCAAAAAGATTTGAGACATCCTACAAAATGGTTGCATAACCACTCAACAACACCATATCAAGGTTCCAAGTCCAACTAACAACACACTGGAGAAGTGGAAACTGAACTGAGGCTTGAGACCAACAATCCTAACAGTCTATGGATTAGTAACACGCGATCCTGATAGAAGAAGAGAAAGCCTAGTTCCTTAACCCCGTAGGAAAGATGGGATGACTCAAATCATAAAGGCATGAGGTATAAGAAGTAAAAAGAGCCTTACGTTCCCTTCCATAATCAATTCCCTTATATTACTAAAGCATTTCTAGACTCGACTTCAACCGGTTTGGCTTGGTAATCCTACAGGCAGTCAGGCTCTGATACCAAAGCTGTCAGGACCCCGATCCTAAGTCACACCGATCTAGCATGTAACACATCATATCACTTTTCGGCCTCACGCACGGTATTCCCACGGGTGCCACCTTACCTGGCCCGGGACCGTTTGCGCCTTTTGGCTCACGTATATGATAGTGTCGCTAGCATCCATATGACAGAGAACCCGGGCTGACATGACTAGTCGTAAACCCAAAGTGGCATTAGCTTACAGGGACAGGCATACATGACCCAGCAACGAACGTGTCGGTCATCAACGAGTGAATCCGGGCTGTAGCAGCTGGGCTAACAGGACTCCGAAGAATCCAGGCTGTAGCAGGCTTACAGGACTCCGGTAGACACCGCATGACATTTCCCCGAAGGGATAGACACATGAACGAAGAAGGACACATGCCGGCCAGCCTAAGTGTTCCGGAGCAGTAGCAAGCTACCATGCCTCAGTGGAAGCACTAGGAGACATTCCCCGGTAAGAGAGGCTACCAAGGATAAACAACTAGGTTGTCGGATCCCACACATACCAAGCATTTCAAATCATACACACAATATGCTTGATATGTGCAAATACAACATGGCATCACAACAAAACTCTACAACTCAAAGTATTTATTCATTAGGCTCCGAAGAGCCAGATATTACAAACATGGGTCTGATGATCCAGCATTCAAGTCATACAAGCAACAAGCACAAGCGGAAGCTTAACTTGTCTGAGTACATACAACTACAAATGAAAAGGCTAAGAAGCCTGACTATCTACATGATAGAGGCAAAGGTGTCCCGTCTTTCGATGAGATGATGGATATCCCTTTGGTGGAAGTCGACTTTGACGATCCGACTACGAACGTGCGATGACGTCGCGCCTTAGCAATCGCTAAACCAACTCCGAGAGGTTATTGACCACGCCGGAGCACGATCAACCTGACCACGAGGGTCTGTTTCCTGCGAGCAAACAAAGAACAAGCAAGAAACTGAGATTGCAATCTGGATATTGCGAATATAAGATGAAAGCTTTATTGATCAAGGTGGGGTTCTGTGACGCCTTTGTCTGGTCGTTGAACACAAACGAAGTACGCGAAGTTGCAGCTATGGCGAACTTTTAATCTAAACAAAACCCAAAGTCTAAACAACGCCCTAAGGGCTGTATATATGGAGGACGAGGGGGGAATTTCGTGGCCCTTGGGGAAGGGGTCCGAAACCAACCCTATCTCTTGTTGCCCCACCCATACGGACTCTAAAAATAGCCTATAACCAGAACTCGAAACTCTAAAAGACTAGACTCTAAGACCAGCAACTTGATGATAGAGGCAAAGGTGTCCCGTCTTTCGATGAGATGATGGATATCGCTTTGGTGGAAGTCGACTTTGACGATCCGACTACGAACGTGCGAGGACGTCGCGCCTTAGCAATCGCTAAACCAACTCCGAGAGGTTATCGACCACGCCGGAGCACGATCAACCTGACCACGAGGGTCTGTTTCCTGCGAGCAAACGAAGAACAAGCAAGAAACTGAGATTGCAATCTGGATATTGCGAATATAAGATGAAAGCTTTATTGATCAAGGTGGAGTTCTGTGACGCCTTTGTCTGGTCGCTGAACACAAACGAAGTACGCGAAGTTGCAGCTATGGCGAACTTTTAATCTAAACAAAACCCAAAGTCTAAACGACGCCCTAAGGGCTGTATATATGGAGGAAGAGGGGGGGAATTTCGTGGCCCTTGAGGAAGGGGTCCGAAACCAACCCTATCTCTTGTTTCCCCACACATACGGACTCTAAAAACAGCCTATACTGATGTATTTCGAAATTACATGGGCCTGGCCCAATAATAAGGTGACGCAGCACCTAGAATAGCCTCTGGACGAAAGTTATGAAGTAGCATCTTGTATATTTCGTCCAAGGTTTCATGCACGCATTATGGTGGCTTCAACGTCTTGAAATCATCACTTGTAACTCCGTTCTTGTTCCCCATGCGCATGCCATCATCTCCATGCTTGTTCTTGCTCCAATGTTCATCCTTCTCAAAGCTAGGCCCTTCATTTGTAAGCAAAACAAATGTATCCAATTTAGGCAGCATCATATTCTCATGAATATTAGAATCATTACCAAGAAACGAAAGTACCTGGTAATTTAATTGGCGTGCGCGAGCTCTAGTAATTGGTCCAGTATGTATAGCAGCAGGGGCTGTGGGTGTAACAATGGTATTGATGTCCTCATCATCCTCCCCTTCTTGAAATGAAGTCGTCCTTGACGGAAGCTCATCTTCCTCACCCAAATAAGGCGTCAAATCTGCAATGTTAAAAGTGGGACTAACCCCAAAATCTGCAGGCAGCTCAAGTTTATATGCATTATCATTTATTTTCTCTAACACCTTAAAAGGACCATCAGCACGTGGCATTAGCTTTGATTTGCGCAAATCAGGAAATCTATCCTTACGCAAATGTAACCAAACAAGATCTCCAGGTGCAAACACAACATGTTTTCTACCCTTATCTCCAGCAAGTTTATATTTAGCATTCATACGCTCAATGTTTTCCTTAGTTAACTCATGCATTTTTAAGATCAATTCAGCACGTTGTTTAGCATCAAAATTAACCTTCTCCGAAGATGGAAGAGGCAACAAATCAATAGGTGCACGAGGTAGGAAACCATACACAATTTCAAAAGGGCACATCTTAGTAGTAGAATGCAATGAACGATTATAAGCAAACTCAATATGAGGCAAGCATTCTTCCCACATTTTCTTATTATTCTTCAAAACAGCCCTAAGCATAGTAGACAATGTTCTATTGACTACTTCAGTTTGTCCATCAGTTTGGGGGTGACAAGTAGTACTAAAAAGCAGTTTAGTCCCCAACTTAGCCCATAAACATCTCCAAAAGTGGCTAAGAAATTTAGTATCACGATCGGAAACAATAGTATTTGGCACACCATGCAAGCGAATAATTTCACGAAAGAACAAATCAGCAACATTAACAGCATCATCGCTTTTATGACATGGTATAAAGTGTGCCATTTTCGAGAATCTATCCACGACAACAAATATGCTATCCCTCCCCTTCTTTGTTCGAGGTAAACCTAAAACAAAGTCCATAGATATATCCTCCCAAGGAACACTAGGTACAGGCAAAGGCATATATAAACCATGAGGATTGAGTCGTGACTTAGCTTTTTGACATGTAGTGCAGCGAGCAACAAAACGCTCAACATCCCGTCTCATCTTTGGCCAAAAGAAATGTGTAGCAAGTACGTCCTCTGTCTTCTTCACGCCAAAGTGTCCCATTAATCCTCCGCCATGCGCCTCCTGCAACAACAAAAGACGAAGAGAGCTAGCTGGAATGCATAGCTTGTTAGCACGGAACACAAATCCATCATTAACGACAAACTTGTTCCAGGTTCTTCCTTCTTTACAATTCTACAATACATCTTTAAAATCAGCATCATGCACATATTGATCTTTGATGGTCTCCAAACCAAATATTTTGAAGTCAAGTTGTGAAAGCATAGTATAGCGACGAGACAATGCATCAGCAATAACATTTTCTTTACCCTTCTTGTGTTTAATGACATAAGGGAAAGTTTCAATGAATTCAACCCATTTAGCATGTCTACGATTCAGTTTAGCTTGACTTTTAATATGTTTCAAAGATTCATGATCAGAATGTATAACAAATTCTTTGGGCCATAAATAATGTTGCCATGTTTCTAAAGTCCGAACAAGAGCATATAGTTCTTTATCATAAGTAGAATAATTCAGACTAGGCCCACTCAATTTTTCAGAAAAGTATGCAACAGGTGATGAGGACATCAATACAATTATTACACCCACAGTCCCTGCTGCTATACATACTGGACCAATTACTAGAGCTCGCGCACGCCAATTAAATTACCAGGTACTTTCGTTTCTTGCTAATGATTCTAATGTTCATGAGAATATGATGCTGCCTAAATTGGATACATTTGTTTTGCTTACAAATGAAGGGCCTAGCTTTGAGAAGGATGAACATTGGAGCAAGAACAAGCATGGAGATGATGGCATGCGCATGGGGAACAAGAACGGAGTTACAAGTGATGATTTCAGGACGTTGAAGCCACCATAATGCGTGCATGAAGCCTTGGACGAAATATACAAGATGCTACTTCATAACTTTCGTCCAGAGGCTATTCTAGGTGCTGCGTCACCTTATTATTGGGCCAGGCCCATGTAATTTCGAAATACATAAGTATAGGCTGTTTTTAGAGTCCGTATGTGTGGGGAAACAAGGGATAGGGTTGGTTTCGGACCCCTTCCTCAAGGGCCACGAAATTCCCCCCCTCTTCCTCCATATATACAGCCCTTAGGGCGTCGTTTAGACTTTGGGTTTTGTTTAGATTAAAAGTTCGCCATAGCTGCAACTTCGCGTACTTCGTTTGTGTTCAGCGACCAGACAAAGGCGTCACAGAACCCCACCTTGATCAATAAAGCTTTCATCTTATATTCGCAATATCCAGATTGCAATCTCAGTTTCTTGCCTGTTCTTCGTTTGCTCGCAGGAAACAGACCCTCGTGGTCAGGTTGATCGTGCTCCGGCGTGGTCGATAACCTCTCGGAGTTGGTTTAGCGATTGCTAAGGCGCGACGTCCTCGCACGTTCGTAGTCGGATCGTCAAAGTCGACTTCCATCAAAGCGATATTCATCATCTCATCGAAAGACGGGACACCTTTGCCTCTATCAAGTGGTATCAGATTTCCAGGTTGCTCGGTGAGATTTTACAGTTTTTCGTAGTTTAGATCGAGTCTGTTCTTCATACCTACAGTCCACGAAAAAGCCACAAAAAAAAATTAGGGTTAGTTCATCATATCCGAACCAATCTGAGCCTTTGCATAATCTTTTTAGGGTTTTTGCTTTGTTGAATTTGCGGTTGCATCGTCGTGTCAAGTTGCTGGTCTTAGAGTCTAGTCTTTTAGAGTTTCGAGTTCTGGTCATAAGTTGTCACGCCGCCGCCGCACCATCATCATCGCCTTGCCATCTACCACCATTGCTTATCCGCCACCGCTTTGAATCCGTATCCATATACCACCACCGCTGCCATATACCACCGCCATATATCCACCACCAATCCGAGTTCTTTTCATAGTCGGTTTGTTTTAGAGATCCATATATTTTCCGTTTCGTGTTTCCTTGCCTGAGTAGGTCTCGAAAAAAAAAAAAAAAAAAAAAGAGTCTGGAGACCCCCGGGCAGTTTTTAGGCCAAAATTTCGGCAACCAAAAATATTTTTTCCCTATCCTATTTTTAGGCCCCGGGTAGTGTTTTGAGACACTCGCCATCATAGTGATTTTTTGTCGCACTTTTTCGTCGTCGCTGCCCTGATTTCCGAAAAAAAAAATAGTCAAAAAATTTTGTGCCCATCCTGTCAGTTTGACCTGGGAAGAGTTTTGAGACACTCGCCATTATAGTGATTTTTTCGCAAAAAAAAAAAAAAAAGGAGGAGCGCAAAAAAAAAAGAGCGCAAAAAAAAAAAAGAGCGAAAAAAAAAATTCCTGAGTGTGCTTTTCCCTTGTTTACGTGCAGCGCCGTGATTTTGTTAGTGTTCTAGGCTCGCGTCTCTAGCACGGTCTAGCCTAGGACCAGCACAGTACCGTCGTTGAGCGTTTATTCAACTTTGCATCTCTGAATTGATTATTGCTTACCATTTTGCTACCATATTATAAGCCTTCCCAGCTCCACATAAGTCTACATCGTGCGTTTGACTCTCCCTGGTAATCGCTATATCCAAGCTTTGAGAGTTTTTGACTACAACGGTTGCCGATCACCACCTGCTGCTGGGTAAGAACTGGTAAGAATTTGAGATTCGCTTGAAGGTTTTGTGACACACCACCATCCCACCACTTCTAGTAGTCTGCAGGATCATATTCTTTTGTGTTTCTATTGCTGCTAACCATGGCAGGTTCACAAGCCGATGAGACTGATTGGGCGAACATGACGAACAAGGAGTTGCATGATAAATTTCAGCAAATGATGAGTGGCCAGGTGGGAGATGTGCTAAACAGATTTGAAGAGGCTATGGAGAAGATAGATGCCGTGGAGAAGTCGTTTGAGACAAAGCTGGATAACAAGTTTACTGAATTACTAAAGCGTCTTCCCCAACCACCACCGGCTGCACATGTCGCACCTCTACAACAACAACAACCACATCTCCAACGCCGCCTTCCAAATCAAGTGGGACGGGCACAGCGCGTTCCAATTGAGATTGGTCAAAATTCGGGTGCTGCTGTCCCTACTGTTGATGCTTCTTTGGCTCCTGCTCCTGCGGCGGCTGAGGAGGATGACGATTATGCGGGCGATTATGAGGATGAGGTTGATCAAAATCAGAACTACGTGCAGCCACCAGCACCACCACCAGCAGGTCGACCTCAGGTATATATTCGCAACGGTAGGCCGGCACCACCACCTCAGGTACGAGATCATGACCATCTCCCTAAACTGAAATTGAATATTCCACCATTTGAGGGTAGATATGTTCCTGATATATATCTTACTTGGGAGTTAGAAACTGAACAACGATTTACATGTTTACAATATCCTGAGGAGAGACGTGTTCCTGCTGCTGTTTGTGCTTTCACTAGCTTTGCATGTGTTTGGTGGTCTGAACATTGTAGATTATATCCTGTTCCAGCTACTTGGGCTGCTTTGAAAACTGCTATGCGTACTCGTTGGGTTCCACCATATTATCAACGTGAATTACTTCAAAAATTGCAGCGTTTAAGACAAGGAAAAAATTCTGTAGAAGAATATTATCAGGAATTACAAACTGGCATGATTAGATGTGGTATTGTTGAGGAGAATGAAGCTATGCTTGCACGTTTTATGGGTGGATTAAATAAAGAGATTCAGACCATTCTAGAGTATAAGGATTATAATAATATCACTCGTTTATTCCATTTTGCTTGTAAAGCTGAACGTGAAGTGCAGGATCGACAGCCATTGGCGCGAACTAACTTTTCTGCAGGTCGACCTTCATCATGGACACCGCGTGCATCTTCTACTTCCACTTCACCATCACCTCCATCAGGTGCCACCTCCAGCCGTGATACAAGAAAGCAGGCACAACCACCACTCTCTACCAAGAGCACACCTGCCGGGCCTGTGCAGAGCTCTTCTTCTTCCATGGCATCGACAGGGCACACAAGTGATATTATTTGTCGTCGTTGTAAGGGAAGAGGACATTTTGCGAGAGAATGCAAATCTCAGCGTGTCATGATTGCTACTGAGGATGGTGGGTATGAGTCCGCTAGTGACTATGATGAGGAGACTTTGGCTCTTATTACACGTGAAGAACATGGTGGAGATGATTCTGAAAATGAGACGCAATACATGGCTCCTGAAGACGCTGACAGGTATGAATGTTTAGTTGCTCAACGTGTTTTGAGTGTGCAGGTCACACAAGCAGAGCAAAATCAGAGGCATAATTTGTTCCATACAAAGGGAGTTGTGAAGGAACGTTCTGTTCGCGTCATCATAGATGGAGGGAGCTGTAACAACTTGGCTAGCATGGAGATGGTGGAGAAGCTATCTCTCACCACAAGACCACATCCACATCCTTACTACATCCAATGGTTCAACAACAGCGGCAAGGTTAAGGTAACACGTACTGTTCGTGTGCATTTTAGTATCTCTACATATGCTGATTATGTTGATTGTGATGTGGTACCCATGCAAGCATGTTCCTTATTACTAGGTAGACCATGGCAATTTGATAAAAATTCTGTACACCATGGTAGAAACAATCAGTATACTCTTGTTCATAAGGATAAAAATATTACTTTGCTTCCTATGACTCCTGATTCCATTTTGAAAGATGACATTAATAGAGCTAATAAAGCAAAACAGGAGAAAAATAAGAGTGAAAATCAGATTGTGGCAAAGGAATTTGAGCAACAAATGAAACCTAATAATAAACCATCTAGTGTTGTTTCTGAAATTAAATTGAAAAGTGCATGTTTACTTGCCACAAAATCTGATATTGATGAACTAGATTTCAGCAAATCTGTTTGCTATGCTTTTGTGTGCAAAGAGGCATTATTTTCATTCGAGGACGTGCCTTCCTCTTTGCCCCCTGCTGTCACTCACATTTTGCAGGAGTTCGCTGACGTCTTCCCACAAGACGTGCCACCGGGATTACCACCTATTCGAGGGATTGAGCATCAAATTGACTTAATTCCCGGTGCATCGCTACCCAACCGTGCACCATACCGTACCAATCCAGAGGAGACGAAGGAGATTATGCGTCAAGTACAGGAGCTGCTCGACAAAGGTTATATACGCGAATCTCTTAGTCCTTGTGCTGTTCCTATTATACTCGTGCCTAAAAAGGATGGTACGTCGCGTATGTGTGTTGATTGTAGAGGCATTAATAATATTACTATTCGTTATCGTCATCCTATTCCTAGGCTCGATGATATGCTTGATGAATTGAGTGGCTCTACAATATTCTCCAAAGTTGATTTGCGTAGTGGATACCATCAAATTCGTATGAAATTGGGAGATGAATGGAAAACTGCATTTAAAACTAAGTTTGGTTTATATGAGTGGTTAGTCATGCCTTTTGGGTTAACTAATGCACCTAGTACTTTCATGAGACTAATGAACGAAGTTTTACGTGCTTTCATTGGACGATTTGTGGTGGTCTATTTTGATGATATACTGATTTATAGCAAATCTTTGGAAGAACATTTGGAACATTTACGTGCTGTTTTTATTGCTCTACGTGATGCACGTTTGTTTGGTAACCTTGGGAAGTGCACCTTTTGCACCGACCGAGTATCTTTTCTTGGCTATGTTGTTACTCCACAGGGAATTGAAGTTGATAAAGCCAAGATTGAAGCTATTGAGAGTTGGCCGCAGCCCAAAACGGTCACACAAGTGCGGAGTTTTCTTGGACTCGCTGGTTTCTATAGGCGTTTTGTGAGAGATTTTAGCACCATTGCTGCACCTCTCAACGAGCTTACAAAGAAGGATGTGCCTTTTGTTTGGGGTACCGCACAGGAAGAAGCCTTCACGGTATTGAAAGATAAGTTGACACATGCTCCTTTACTCCAACTTCCTGATTTTAATAAGACTTTTGAGCTTGAATGTGATGCTAGTGGCATTGGATTAGGAGGTGTGTTATTACAAGATGGCAAACCTGTTGCATACTTTTCTGAAAAATTGAGTGGGCCTAGTCTGAATTATTCTACTTATGATAAAGAACTATATGCTCTTGTTCGGACTTTAGAAACATGGCAACATTATTTATGGCCCAAAGAATTTGTTATACATTCTGATCATGAATCTTTGAAACATATTAAAAGTCAAGCTAAACTGAATCGTAGACATGCTAAATGGGTTGAATTCATTGAAACTTTCCCTTATGTCATTAAACACAAGAAGGGTAAAGAAAATGTTATTGCTGATGCATTGTCTCGTCGCTATACTATGCTTTCACAACTTGACTTCAAAATATTTGGTTTGGAGACCATCAAAGATCAATATGTGCATGATGCTGATTTTAAAGATGTATTGCAGAATTGTAAAGAAGGAAGAACCTGGAACAAGTTTGTCGTTAATGATGGATTTGTGTTCCGTGCTAACAAGCTATGCATTCCAGCTAGCTCTCTTCGTCTTTTGTTGTTGCAGGAGGCGCATGGAGGAGGATTAATGGGACACTTTGGCGTGAAGAAGACGGAGGACGTACTTGCTACACATTTCTTTTGGCCAAAGATGAGACGGGATGTTGAGCGTTTTGTTGCTCGCTGCACTACATGTCAAAAAGCTAAGTCACGACTCAATCCTCATGGTTTATATATGCCTTTGCCTGTACCTAGTGTTCCTTGGGAGGATATATCTATGGACTTTGTTTTAGGTTTACCTCGAACAAAGAAGGGGAGGGATAGCATATTTGTTGTCGTGGATAGATTCTCGAAAATGGCGCACTTTATACCATGTCATAAAAGCGATGATGCTGTTAATGTTGCTGATTTGTTCTTTCGTGAAATTATTCGCTTGCATGGTGTGCCAAATACTATTGTTTCAGATCGTGATACTAAATTTCTTAGCCACTTTTGGAGATGTTTATGGGCTAAGTTGGGGACTAAACTGCTTTTTAGTACTACTTGTCACCCCCAAACTGATGGACAAACTGAAGTAGTCAATAGAACATTGTCTACTATGCTTAGGGCTGTTTTGAAGAATAATAAGAAAATGTGGGAAGACTGCTTGCCTCATATTGAGTTTGCTTATAATCGTTCATTGCATTCTACTACTAAGATGTGCCCTTTTGAAATTGTGTATGGTTTCCTACCTCGTGCACCTATTGATTTGTTGCCTCTTCCATCTTCGGAGAAGGTTAATTTTGATGCTAAACAACGTGCTGAATTGATCTTAAAAATGCATGAGTTAACTAAGGAAAACATTGAGCGTATGAATGCTAAATATAAACTTGCTGGAGATAAGGGTAGAAAACATGTTGTGTTTGCACCTGGAGATCTTGTTTGGTTACATTTGCGTAAGGATAGATTTCCTGATTTGCGCAAATCAAAGCTAATGCCACGTGCTGATGGTCCTTTTAAGGTGTTAGAGAAAATAAATGATAATGCATATAAACTTGAGCTGCCTGCAGATTTTGGGGTTAGTCCCACTTTTAATATTGCAGATTTGAAGCCTTATTTGGGTGAGGAAGATGAGATTCCGTCGAGGACGACTTCATTTCAAGAAGGGGAGGATGATGAGGACATCAATACAATTATTACACCCACAGTCCCTGCTGCTATACATACTGGACCAATTACTAGAGCTCGCGCACGCCAATTAAATTACCAGGTACTTTCGTTTCTTGCTAATGATTCTAATGTTCATGAGAATATGATGCTGCCTAAATTGGATACATTTGTTTTGCTTACAAATGAAGGGCCTAGCTTTGAGAAGGATGAACATTGGAGCAAGAACAAGCATGGAGATGATGGCATGCGCATGGGGAACAAGAACGGAGTTACAAGTGATGATTTCAGGACGTTGAAGCCACCATAATGCGTGCATGAAGCCTTGGACGAAATATACAAGATGCTACTTCATAACTTTCGTCCAGAGGCTATTCTAGGTGCTGCGTCACCTTATTATTGGGCCAGGCCCATGTAATTTCGAAATACATAAGTATAGGCTGTTTTTAGAGTCCGTATGTGTGGGGAAACAAGGGATAGGGTTGGTTTCGGACCCCTTCCTCAAGGGCCACGAAATTCCCCCCCCCCTCTTCCTCCATATATACAGCCCTTAGGGCGTCGTTTAGACTTTGGGTTTTGTTTAGATTAAAAGTTCGCCATAGCTGCAACTTCGCGTACTTCGTTTGTGTTCAGCGACCAGACAAAGGCGTCACAGAACCCCACCTTGATCAATAAAGCTTTCATCTTATATTCGCAATATCCAGATTGCAATCTCAGTTTCTTGCCTGTTCTTCGTTTGCTCGCAGGAAACAGACCCTCGTGGTCAGGTTGATCGTGCTCCGGCGTGGTCGATAACCTCTCGGAGTTGGTTTAGCGATTGCTAAGGCGCGACGTCCTCGCACGTTCGTAGTCGGATCGTCAAAGTCGACTTCCATCAAAGCGATATTCATCATCTCATCGAAAGACGGGACACCTTTGCCTCTATCAACAGGTTTGCCATCTTGTAATAACACACCTCCTAATCCAATGCCACTAGCATCACATTCAAGCTCAAAAGTCTTATTAAAATCAGGAAGTTGGAGTAAAGGAGCATGTGTCAACTTATCTTTCAATACCGTGAAGGCTTCTTCCTGTGCGGTACCCCAAACAAAAGGCACATCCTTCTTTGTAAGCTCGTTGAGAGGTGCAGCAATGGTGCTAAAATCTCTCACAAAACGCCTATAGAAACCAGCGAGTCCAAGAAAACTCCGCACTTGTGTGACCGTTTTGGGCTGCGGCCAACTCTCAATAGCTTCAATCTTGGCTTTATCAACTTCAATTCCCTGTGGAGTAACAACATAGCCAAGAAAAGATACTCGGTCGGTGCAAAAGGTGCACTTCCCAAGGTTACCAAACAAACGTGCATCACGTAGAGCAATAAAAACAGCACGTAAATGTTCCAAATGTTCTTCCAAAGATTTGCTATAAATCAGTATATCATCAAAATAGACTACCACAAATCGTCCAATGAAAGCACGTAAAACTTCGTTCATTAGTCTCATGAAAGTACTAGGGGCATTAGTTAACCCAAAAGGCATGACTAACCACTCATATAAACCAAACTTAGTTTTAAAGGCAGTTTTCCATTCATCTCCCAATTTCATACGAATTTGATGGTATCCACTACGCAAATCAACTTTGGAGAATATTGTAGAGCCACTTAATTCATCAAGCATATCATCTAGCCTAGGAATAGGATGACGATAACGAATAGTAATATTATTAATGCCTCTACAATCAACACACATACGCGACGTACCATCCTTTTTAGGCACGAGTATAATAGGAACAGCACAAGGACTAAGAGATTCGCGTATATAACCTTTGTCAAGCAGCTCCTGTACTTGACGCATAATCTCCTTCGTCTCCTCTGGATTGGTACGGTATGGTGCACGGTTGGGTAGCGATGCACCGGGAATTAAGTCAATTTGATGCTCAATCCCTCGAATAGGTGGTAATCCCGGTGGCACGTCTTGTGGGAAGACGTCAGCGAACTCCTGCAAAATGTTAGTGACAGCAGGGGGCAAAGAGGAAGGCACGTCCTCGAATGAAAATAATGCCTCTTTGCACACAAAAGCATAGCAAACAGATTTGTGGAAATCTAGTTCATCAATATCAGATTTTCTGGCAAGTAAACATGCACTTTTCAATTTAATTTCAGAAACAACACTAGATGGTTTATTATTAGGTTTCATTTGTTGCTCAAATTCCTTTGCCACAATCTGATTTTCACTCTTATTTTTCTCCTGTTTTGCTTTATTAGCTCTATTAATGTCATCTTTCAAAATGGAATCAGGAGTCATAGGAAGCAAAGTAATATTTTTATCCTTATGAACAAGAGTATACTGATTGTTTCTACCATGGTGTACAGAATTTTTATCAAATTGCCATGGTCTACCTAGTAATAAGGAACATGCTTGCATGGGTACCACATCACAATCAACATAATCAGCATATGTAGAGATACTAAAATGCACACGAACGGTACGTGTTACCTTAACCTTGCCGCTGTTGTTGAACCATTGGATGTAGTAAGGATGTGGATGTGGTCTTGTGGTGAGAGATAGCTTCTCCACCATCTCCATGCTAGCCAAGTTGTTACAGCTCCCTCCATCGATGATGACGCGAACAGAACGTTCCTTCACAACTCCCTTTGTATGGAACAAATTATGCCTCTGATTTTGCTCTGCTTGTGTGACCTGCACACTCAAAACACGTTGAGCAACTAAACATTCATACCTGTCAGCGTCTTCAGGAGCCATGTATTGCGTCTCATTTTCAGAATCATCTCCACCATGTTCTTCACGTGTAATAAGAGCCAAAGTCTCCCCATCATAGTCACTAGCGGACTCATACCCACCATCCTCAGTAGCAATCATGACACGCTGAGATTTGCATTCTCTCGCAAAATGTCCTCTTCCCTTACAACGACGACAAATAATATCACTTGTGTGCCCTGTCGATGCCATGGAAGAAGAAGAGCTCTGCGCAGGCCCGGCAGGCGTGCTCTTGGCAGAGAGTGGTGGTTGTGCCTGCTTTCTTGTATCACGGCTGGAGGTGGCACCTGATGGAGGTGATGGTGAAGTGGAAGTAGAAGATGCACGCGGTGTCCATGATGAAGGTCGACCTGCAGAAAAGTTAGTTCGCGCCAATGGCTGTCGATCCTGCACTTCACGTTCAGCTTTACAAGCAAGATGGAATAAACGAGTGATATTATTATAATCCTTATACTCTAGAATGGTCTGAATCTCTTTATTTAATCCACCCATAAAACGTGCAAGCATAGCTTCATTCTCCTCAACAATACCACATCTAATCATGCCAGTTTGTAATTCCTGATAATATTCTTCTATAGAATTTTTCCCTTGTCTTAAACGCTGCAATTTTTGAAGTAATTCACGTTGATAATATGGTGGAACCCGACGAGTACGCATAGCAGTTTTCAAAGCAGCCCAAGTAGCTGGAACAGGATATAATCTACAATGTTCAAACCACCAAACACATGCAAAGCTAGTGAAAGCACAAACAGCAGCAGGAACACGTCTCTCCTCAGGATATTGTAAACATGTAAATCGTTGTTCAGTTTCTAACTCCCAAGTAAGATATATATCAGGAACATATCTACCCTCAAATGGTGGAATATTCAATTTCAGTTTAGGGAGATGGTCATGATCTCGTACCTGAGGTGGTGGTGCCGGCCTACCGTTGCGAATATATACCTGAGGTCGACCTGCTGGTGGTGGTGCTGGTGGCTGCACGTAGTTCTGATTTTGATCAACCTCATCCTCATAATCGCCCGCATAATCGTCATCCTCCTCAGCCGCCGCAGTAGCAGGAGCCAAAGAAGCATCAACAGTAGGTGCAGCGGCACCCGAATTTTGACCAGTCTCAATTGGAACGCGCTGTGCTCGTCCCACTTGATTTGGAAGGCGGCGTTGGAGATGTGGTTGTTGTTGTTGTAGAGGTGCGACATGTGCAGCCGGTGGTCGTTGGGAAAGACGCTTGAGTAATTCAGTAAACTTGTTATCCAGCTTTGTCTCGAACGACTTCTCCATGGCATCTAACTTCTCCATAGCCTCTTCAAATCTGTTTAGCACATCTCCCACCTGGCCACTCATCATTGGCTGAAATTTATCATGCAACTCCTTGTTCGTCATGTTCTCCCAATCAGTCTCATCGGCTTGTGATCCTGCCATAGTTAGCAGCAATAGAAACACAAAAGAATATGATCCTGTAGACTACTAGGAAGTGGTGGTGATGGTGGTGTGTCACAAAACCTTCAAGCGAATCTCAAATTCTTACCAGTTCTTACCCAGCAGCAAGTGTTGATCGGCAACCGTTGTAGTCAAAACTCTCAAAGCTTGGATAGAGCGATTACCAGGGAGAGTCAAATGCACGATGTAGATGTATGTGGAGCTGGGAAGGTTTATAATATGGTAGCAAAAATGGTCTGCAATAATCAATTTAGAGATGCAAAGTTGAAGAAACGCTCAACGACGGTACTGTGCTGGTCCTAGGCTAGACCGTGCTAGCGACACGAGCCTAGAACACTAACAAAATCACGGCGCTGCACGTAAACGAGGGAAAAGCACACTCTGGATTTTTTTTGCTCTTTTTTTGCTCTTTTTTTTGCGCTCCTTTTTTTGTTTTTTTTTGCGAAAAATCACTATAATGGCGAGTGTCTCAAAACTCTTCCCAAGTCAAACTGACAGGATGGGCACAAAAAAATTTTGACTATTTTTTTTTGCGGAAATCAGGGCAGCGACGACGAAAAAGTGCGACAAAAAATCACTATGATGGCGAGTGTCTCAAAACACTCCCCGGGACCTAAAAATAGGATAGGGAAAAAATATTTTTGGTTGTCGAAATTTTGGCCTAAAAACTGCCCGGGGGTCTCCAGACTTTTTGTTTCCGAGACCTACTCAGGCAAGGAAACACGAAACGGAAAATAGATGGATCTCTAAAACAAACCGAATATGAAAAGAACTCGGATTGGTGGTGGATATATGGTGGTAGGATATGGCAGCGGTGGTGGTATATGGTAGCGGTGGTGGTATATGGATACGGATCGGTGGTGGTATATGGATACGGATTGGTGGTGGTATATGGATACGGATTCAGAGCGGTGGCGGATAAGCAATAGTGGTAGATGTGATAGAGGCAAAGGTGTCCCGTCTTTCGATGAGATGATGGATATCGCTTTGGTGGAAATCGACTTTGACGATCCGACTACGAACGTGCGATAACGTCGCGCCTTAGCAATCGCTAAACCAACTCCGAGAGGTTATTGACCACGCCGGAGCACGATCAACCTGACCACGAGGGTCTGTTTCCTGCGAGCAAACGAAGAACAAGCAAGAAACTGACATTGCAATCTGGATATTGCGAATATAAGATGAAAGCTTTATTGATCAAGGTGGGGTTCTGTGACGCCTTTGTCTGGTCGTTGAACACAAACGAAGTACGCGAAGTTGCGGCTATGGCGAACTTTTAATCTAAACAAAACCCAAAGTCTAAACGATGCCCTAAGGGCTGTATATATGGAGGAAGAGGGGGGAATTTCGTGGCCCTTGGGGAAGGGGTCCGAAACCAACCCTATCTCTTGTTTCGCCACACATACGGACTCTAAAAATAGCCTATACTCAAGTATTTCGAAATTACATGGGCCTGGCCCAATAATAAGGTGACGCATCACCTAGAATAGCCTCTGGACGAAAGTTATGAAGTAGCATCTTGTATATTTCGTCCAAGGCTTCATGCACGCATTATGGTGGCTTCAATGTCCTGAAATCATCACTTGTAACTCCGTTCTTGTCCCCCATGTGATCATCTCCATGCTTGTTCTTGCTCCAATGTTCATCCTTCTCAAAGCTAGGCCCTTCTAATAGAGGCAAAGGTGTCCCGTCTTTCGATGAGATGATGGATATCGCTTTGGTGGAAGTCGACTTTGACGATCCGACTACGAACGTGCGAGGACGTCGCGCCTTAGCAATCGCTAAACCAACTCCGAGAGGTTATCGACCACGCCGGAGCACGATCAACCTGACCACGAGGGTCTGTTTCCTGCGAGCAAACGAAGAACAAGCAAGAAACTGAGATTGCAATCTGGATATTGCGAATATAAGATGAAAGCTTTATTGATCAAGGTGGAGTTCTGTGACGCCTTTGTCTGGTCGCTGAACACAACCGAAGTACGCGAAGTTGCAGCTATGGCGAACTTTTAATCTATACAAAACCCAAAGTCTAAACGACGCCCTAAGGGCTGTATATATGGAGGAAGAGGGGGGAATTTCGTGGCCCTTGAGGAAGGGGTCCGAAACCAACCCTATCTCTTGTTTCCCCACACATACGGACTCTAAAAACAGCCTATACTTATGTATTTCGAAATTACATGGGCCTGGCCCAATAATAAGGTGACGCAGCACCTAGAATAGCCTCTGGACGGAAGTTATGAAGTAGCATCTTGTATATTTCGTCCAAGGCTTCATGCGCGCATTATGGTGGCTTCAACGTCTTGAAATCATCACTTGTA
The DNA here is from genome assembly GCF_002575655.3 of Aegilops tauschii subsp. strangulata. Taxonomy (NCBI): domain Eukaryota; kingdom Viridiplantae; phylum Streptophyta; class Magnoliopsida; order Poales; family Poaceae; genus Aegilops; species Aegilops tauschii. Next base: position 181,780,884 of record NC_053035.3, on the reverse strand, counting down.
ACTCCGTTCTTGTTCCCCATGCGCATGCCATCATCTCCATGCTTGTTCTTGCTCCAATGTTCATCCTTCTCAAAGCTAGGCCCTTCATTTGTAAGCAAAACAAATGTATCCAATTTAGGCAGCATCATATTCTCATGAACATTAGAATCATTACCAAGAAACGAAAGTACCTGGTAATTTAATTGGCGTGCGCGAGCTCTAGTAATTGGTCCAGTATGTATAGCAGCAGGGGCTGTGGGTGTAACAATGGTATTGATGTCCTCATCATCCTCCCCTTCTTGAAATGAAGTCGTCCTCGACGGAAGCTCATCTTCCTCACCCAAATAAGGCTTCAAATCTGCAATGTTAAAAGTGGGACTAACCCCAAAATCTGCAGGCAGCTCAAGTTTATATGCATTATCATTTATTTTCTCTAACACCTTAAAAGGACCATCAGCACGTGGCATTAGCTTTGATTTGCGCAAATCAGGAAATCTATCCTTACGCAAATGTAACCAAACAAGATCTCCAGGTGCAAACACAACATGTTTTCTACCCTTATCTCCAGCAAGTTTATATTTAGCATTCATACGCTCAATGTTTTCCTTAGTTAACTCATGCATTTTTAAGATCAATTCAGCACGTTGTTTAGCATCCAAATTAACCTTCTCCGAAGATGGAAGAGGCAACAAATCAATAGGTGCACGAGGTAGGAAACCATACACAATTTCAAAAGGGCACATCTTAGTAGTAGAATGCAATGAACGATTATAAGCAAACTCAATATGAGGCAAGCATTCTTCCCACATTTTCTTATTATTCTTCAAAACAGCCCTAAGCATAGTAGACAATGTTCTATTGACTACTTCAGTTTGTCCATCAGTTTGGGGGTGACAAGTAGTACTAAAAAGCAGTTTAGTCCCCAACTTAGCCCATAAACATCTCCAAAAGTGGCTAAGAAATTTAGTATCACGATCGGAAACAATAGTATTTGGCACACCATGCAAGCGAATAATTTCACGAAAGAACAAATCAGCAACATTAACAGCATCATCGCTTTTATGACATGGTATAAAGTGTGCCATTTTCGAGAATCTATCCACGACAACAAATATGCTATCCCTCCCCTTCTTTGTTCGAGGTAAACCTAAAACAAAGTCCATAGATATATCCTCCCAAGGAACACTAGGTACAGGCAAAGGCATATATAAACCATGAGGATTGAGTCGTGACTTAGCTTTTTGACATGTAGTGCAGCGAGCAACAAAACGCTCAACATCCCGTCTCATCTTTGGCCAAAAGAAATGTGTAGCAAGTACGTCCTCTGTCTTCTTCACGCCAAAGTGTCCCATTAATCCTCCGCCATGCGCCTCCTGCAACAACAAAAGACGAAGAGAGCTAGCTGGAATGCATAGCTTGTTAGCACGGAACACAAATCCATCATTAACGACAAACTTGTTCCAGGTTCTTCCTTCTTTACAATTCTACAATACATCTTTAAAATCAGCATCATGCACATATTGATCTTTGATGGTCTCCAAACCAAATATTTTGAAGTCAAGTTGTGAAAGCATAGTATAGCGACGAGACAATGCATCAGCAATAACATTTTCTTTACCCTTCTTGTGTTTAATGACATAAGGGAAAGTTTCAATGAATTCAACCCATTTAGCATGTCTACGATTCAGTTTAGCTTGACTTTTAATATGTTTCAAAGATTCATGATCAGAATGTATAACAAATTCTTTGGGCCATAAATAATGTTGCCATGTTTCTAAAGTCCGAACAAGAGCATATAGTTCTTTATCATAAGTAGAATAATTCAGACTAGGCCCACTCAATTTTTCAGAAAAGTATGCAACAGGTTTGCCATCTTGTAATAACACACCTCCTAATCCAATGCCACTAGCATCACATTCAAGCTCAAAAGTCTTATTAAAATCAGGAAGTTGGAGTAAAGGAGCATGTGTCAACTTATCTTTCAATACCGTGAAGGCTTCTTCCTGTGCGGTACCCCAAACAAAAGGCACATCCTTCTTTGTAAGCTCGTTGAGCGGTGCAGCAATGGTGCTAAAATCTCTCACAAAACGCCTATAGAAACCAGCGAGTCCAAGAAAACTCCGCACTTGTGTGACCGTTTTGGGCTGCGGCCAACTCTCAATAGCTTCAATCTTGGCTTTATCAACTTCAATTCCCTGTGGAGTAACAACATAGCCAAGAAAAGATACTCGGTCGGTGCAAAAGGTGCACTTCCCAAGGTTACCAAACAAACGTGCATCACGTAGAGCAATAAAAACAGCACGTAAATGTTCCAAATGTTCTTCCAAAGATTTGCTATAAATCAGTATATCATCAAAATAGACTACCACAAATCGTCCAATAAAAGCACGTAAAACTTCGTTCATTAGTCTCATGAAAGTACTAGGTGCATTAGTTAACCCAAAAGGCATGACTAACCACTCATATAAACCAAACTTAGTTTTAAATGCAGTTTTCCATTCATCTCCCAATTTCATACGAATTTGATGGTATCCACTACGCAAATCAACTTTGGAGAATATTGTAGAGCCACTCAATTTATCAAGCATATCATCTAGCCTAGGAATAGGATGACGATAACGAATGGTAATATTATTAATGCCTCTACAATCAACACACATACGCGACGTACCATCCTTTTTAGGCACAAGTATAATAGGAACAGCACAAGGACTAAGAGATTCGCGTATTTAACCTTTGTCGAGCAGCTCCTGTACTTGACGCATAATCTCCTTCGTCTCCTCTGGATTGGTACGGTATGGTGCACGGTTGGGAAGCGATGCACCGGGAATTAAATCAATTTGATGCTCAATCCCTTGAATAGGTGGTAATCCCGGTGGCACGTCTTGTGGGAAGACGTCAGCGAACTCCTGCAAAATGTTAGTGACAGCAGGGGGCAAAGAGGAAGGCACGTCCTCGAATGAAAATAATGCCTCTTTGCACACAAAAGCATAGCAAACAGATTTGCTGAAATCTAGCTCATCAATATCAGATTTTGTGGCAAGTAAACATGCACTTTTCAATTTAAGATCAGAAACAACACTAGATGGTTTATCATTAGGTTTCATTTGTTGCTCAAATTCTTTTGCCACAATCTGATTTTTACTCTTATTTTTCTCCTATTTTGCTTTATTAGCTCTATTAATGTCATCTTTCAAAATGGAATCAGGAGTCATAGGAAGCAAAGTAATATTTTTATCCTTATGAACAAGAGTATACTGATTGTTTCTACCATGGTGTACAATTTTTTTATCAAATTGCCATGGTCTACCAAGTAATAAGGAACATGCTTGCATGGGTACCACATCACAATCAACATAATCAACATATGTAGAGATACTAAAACGCACAGGAACAGTACGTGTTACCTTAACCTTGCCGTTGTTGTTGAACCATTGGATGTTGTAAGGATGTGGATGTGGTCTTGTGGTGAGAGATAGCTTCTCCACCATCTCCATGCTAGCCAAGTTGTTACAGCTCCCTCCATCTATGATGACGCGAACAGAACGTTCCTTCACAACTCCCTTTGTATGGAACAAATTATACCTCTGATTTTGCTCTGCTTGTGTGACCTGCACACTCAAAACACGTTGAGCAACTAAACATTCATACATGTCAGCGTCTTTAGGAGCCATGTATTGCGTCTCATTTTCAGAATCATCTCCACCATGTTCTTCACGTGTAATAAGAGCCAAAGTCTCCTCATCATAGTCACTAGCGGACTCATACCCACCATCCTCAGTAGCAATCATCACACGCTGAGATTTGCATTCTCTCGCATAATGTCCTCTTCCCTTACAACGACGACAAATAATATCACTTGTGTGCCCTGTTGACGCCATGGAAGAAGAAGAGCTCTGCGCAGGCCCGGCAGGTGTGCTCTTGGCAGAGAGTGGTGGTTGTGCCTGCTTTCTTGTATCACGGCTGGAGGTGGCACCTGATGGAGGTGCTGGTGCAGTGGAAGTAGAAGATGCACGCGGTGTCCATGATGAAGGTCGACCTGCAGAAAAGTTAGTTCGCGCCAATGGCTGTCGATCCTGCACTTCACGTTCAGCTTTACAAGCAAGATGGAATAAACGAGTGATATTATTATAATCCTTATACTCTAGAATGGTCTGAATCTCTTTATTTAATCCACCCATAAAACGTGCAAGCATAGCTTCATTCTCCTCAACAATACCACATCTAATCATGCCAGTTTGTAATTCCTGATAATATTCTTCTACAGAATTTTTCCCTTGTCTTAAACGCTGCAATTTTTGAAGTAATTCACGTTGATAATATGGTGGAACCCAACGAGTATGCATAGCAGTTTTCAAAGCAGCAGTTATTCCCCTCGGAGATCTCGTTCTTTTTAAGGAAAACCTGCACGCAAAGGGGCCCTCCCGCAATTTGCAACGCCCTTATTCTGTTTCGAGTCCGCTCAACAGCTCAAGCGGCCACGTCGAGAGTGGCAGGGTAGCCTTCCGCAATTGGCAACGCTCTCGACTCTGACTGGACTCAAGCTCGACAGTTCGGGCGGCCGCGTTAAGGGCGGTAAGGTGGTTCGCCCGGCAGCAAGCACACCCGGCAGGCCATTGGGGATCCGTCCTCAAGACGCCGCCCTGGGTTTACGCGCCGGCAAGCCTACCCGGTTAATGTAGGATGGACATACAAAGGAAAATCGAACAGGAAAATAACATGCATTGTATCAAAAGTACTGCAGAGTTATATTACATAAATTGTTGCCGCGACAATGAGAAACGGGGTGCCTAATCCCGGCGCTGGCCCTCCACCATCTGGATTCCATCGATGCGGCTGATGATGGGCTTGATACGCTCCTTGAGTGCCACGATGTCCGCATCCTCCGGCAAGCTCTCCAGCACGGCTTTGAAGTCGAGGTTAGGATTCCAGTACGCCACCTTGGCGAGGACCTTGGTCATGGCACCCCGGCAAAGCCTCCGGGACTCATCGGCCAGGGAGGCCGCCCGGTTGGAGTGAAGCAGCTCTAGGGCCCCGAGGACGCCCTCGAAGAAGACGGTCAGCTTGGCATTGGGGCTCACGTTGCGCTCCGGGGTATACCTCACATTTGGCATCCCCATGGTAGCCAGTTGCGTGGTGATCCTGCCGGCGACGTTCTCGAGGCGGCCGACCCGGCGATCCTCGCCTTCCACAAAATCCCTGTGGTTGGCGGCTTCGTTCTCCCACAGCTGCTTCTCAGCCTCCAGATTCTTGGCCAGGGTCCCTTCTCGGGCCTTGGCCTCCGAGAGCGTCTTCTCAAGACCCTCCAGCTTCAGCTTCAGATCCTTGATGGAGTCATTGGCCTTGGAGAGCTGCTCAGCCTTGCCAAGGACTGCGCCCTGCACCTCCACCAGCGCGTCGTTGAGCGTGTTCTTCTCCTCGGCCAGCCTCAGGGTCTGGTCCTTCAGCCTGTCCCGCTCCACCTCCAGCTCCTTCACCTTGTCGGCGTGAACCAGAGCCTGGGCATCGAGTGCCTCCCTGTGCCTCTGCTCCAGCTCCCGGGTCTGCTGCACGATGAGCTTCTCCACCTCCTCATCCTTGCCGCGGAGCGTCTCGGCAAGCTTCTCCTCGCGAGCGGCAAGGTCCTCCTCCTGGGAGTTCAGCGCGGCCTGGTGCTGGGCTCGAGTGGCCTCGGCTGCGGAGGCCAGGTTCTTCGCCGTCTCCTGGGCCTTCTTGATGTCGGCCTACTTCATGGTGAGCTCCACATCACGCTTGGCCAGCTCGTCCTAGGCGGCCTTCAGCTCCTCACAAGCTTGGCGGAACCAAGTTTGCGTCTCAGCGACACGTCCCTTGAGGTCCGCCTCCGCCTTGTCCACCGTTGCCATCCTGGACTTCGCCTTGTCCAGGCGGGCGTGGTGGAGCGCCTGAAGCTTCCGAAAGTTGGCGCCCATGGCCTGTAGAAGCCGCTCCTCCTGGGAACTGTCGCCACCGACGCTCAGCTCGTCAACAACCTCGAGCCCGGCGGCGGCAAGCACCTCCTCGTCGAATACCTCTCCCTCGATGGGCGCCCTGCAGCTCGACGTCCCTGGAAGGTGGACGAAAAGGTCGTCGCTCACCTTCAGATACCTGCCGGAGCCAGAGGCAGCAGAGGAGGAAGGCTGGTCATCAACCACCTCCTTCCCGGTAGCGGACTTGCCGGCCTCCCCGGCAGGCCCCTTGCCAGCCTCCTTGGCAGTTGCCTTGCCGGACTCCCCGGCGGGCCCCTTGGCGGCGTCCTCAATAGCGCCCTTGGCGGTCTCCTCGGCAGCAATCTTCTCGGCCTCCCTTGCGGCATCCTTGGCGACATCCTCGATGACGGTGTCGATGTCCTCTGGGTCCACCGAGGGGGAATCTAGATACCGAGAAGGGGATGAGGCGAGGCCAAGATCAAGATTCAGAAAGAACAGGGACTGAAGGCAAGTGACTTACCCATGCCGAGGCAAAGCCACCAACGCCCGAGTTCGCCTCCTCCTCCTCCGTGTGCATGGGCCCGGTGCTTGGCACCCTTGCCGGGGACGCCCCTCGGGGCGGCGTGGTCGATGGGGACGGCGTGTTGGGGGTAGCCCTTTGTGGCTCCTCCTGCTGCTGTCCCCCTCCTGCAATCACGGCAAGGTTAGCACCAAGGGATCGTACCCCTAACACACGTTGACGAGGGGCGAGTGATGAACTTACGCTGGGGGCTGTGCCGGGGGCTGCTGTTTGGACTGCTCAACACCACCAGCGGTGTGCCAGCAGCGACTGTCGGGGGCTGGCCGCCCGCCGAGGCCTTGGCCCTCTTCACCCTCTAGGCCAGCGTCTCCGCGTCCCTGCAAAGATGAAAACAAGTCAAGATAAGCGGCATGGTCTGAGGGGATGGAGATGACAGAAAGGAACAAGATACTTACTCGTCCTCCACCTCCTCCTCTGCTGCTTTCCTCTTCCTCCTTGGGCGAGGGACCCGAAGTCGAAGATGACCCCCGCGTCATCATCAGCCGGGGGAGGGGAAGCTGATGGAGTCCGAGGGCGTTTCGACGAGGAAGAGGCAGTTGCTTCCTTCCTCGCCGTCGCGGCCTTCACCAACTTATTTGCCGCCGCGGCCCTTGTCTGGCGCCCGGACCCCTCCTGGGCTTACCGCAGTTGTACCGCCCTGCCGGGCCGGACTGGCTCGCCAGAGGTGGCCTGCCGCAGGACTCGCCCTCTCCCCGTAATCGGAGGGTCGACAACCTTCTCCTCGTCCTCCTCCGACGACTCGTCGACCAAATCTTCGATGAGAGGGGCCCCGGTGCCAGCGCTGCTGGCCTCCCCAGCGGACTCCGCCCACTGGGCGAGCTCCTTTTCCTACGCTTCCGCCACGGCCTTGTCCTCCATGCCGCCGGCGCTCCCGGTCTCCCTGGCGAGCTCCGTCTCCGCTGCCCTGGCAGCGATGTAGTCCAGCTCCGCCTGGGTGGTGTCCTGGACGAGCCGCGGCTCGGCGCTGACGTACTTCTCCTCCAGGGTGTCGAAAAACTCCTGCACCTGATCCTCTCGCGGCTCGGCCCAGCTTGGGACAAGGACGTGCGCGTTGAACTCCGGCATCATGGCGATGATGTCGTTTCGACGCGAGTTGTTGCTCAGCGGGACCACCCCGCCGGCAACTTGAACAAGGGCCCCCTGGCGGGCTTGCCGGCCTTCGCGGCGGCCCTCGCGGCCTTGCTGGACCGCTCGACCTCGCCGTCGCGGTTCACGTCGAGCTGGAAGAGCCGCTGGCAGAAGTGGGCGTGCCCCATCACCGTGAGGTTGTGGTCCAGGCCGGGGCGGAGCCTCATGATGTCGGCGGCGTTCGTGTAGAGCCAGGCTGGCCTCCCCTTATTGTGTAGTGGAGCGATTCGGCGGCGGATGAAATCCACCCCGATCATCTCAAGGGTGAGCCCGGCCTCGGTGAGACGAAGAATCCTGGTGGTGGCGACCGTGAGCTTCTTGTTGTTGACGTCGACATCACTCCAGTCGCTCCTGCGGACCGGCGGTGCGTGGCGGACCCGACAAAAGTCCGGCGGATCCTTCCCTTCAATCCAGCACCATCGGCCCCGCCACTCTTCCCACCTCTCCTTCTGGGCCCCGTCCGGATATGTCCCTTTCTCCTGGGTCCTTGGAATCCAGGCGACACAACCGAAAATTGCGCCCCCCTTCTGGATGCGAGGCAAGAAGTAATGGCGGAAGAGCGCCGTGTTGGGATGCACCTGGCGAAACCCTCGCAGAGGTGCGCAAAAAGAGCCATGCACGCCATGGCATTTGGAGTAAAATCCAAAAGGCGGAAGCCATAGGTGTGCATGATGTCGCTGAAGAAATCAGAAAAAGGGGGACAGAGCTCGCAGAAAAAGTAGTCAACGAAGAACGGGTACCGATTCGGGCCGGCTTCAGCGAAGGCGGCGGGGACGAGGCGCGTGGCCGGATGCCCCATCGTCTCGCTTCCCGTCTTGCACCCCCATAGGTGCTTGAAGTAGTTCCGGAGTTCGACCGCGTCAATCGTCGATGGGAAGTAGGCGTGCTGTGATATAGGCAAAGGTGTCCCGTCTTTCGATGAGATGATGGATATCGCTTTGGTGGAAGTCGACTTTGACGATCCGACTACGAACGTGCGAGGACGTCGCGCCTTAGCAATCGCTAAACCAACTCCGAGAGGTTATCGACCACGCCGGAGCACGATCAACCTGACCACGAGGGTCTGTTTCCTGCGAGCAAACGAAGAACAAGCAAGAAACTGAGATTGCAATCTGGATATTGCGAATATAAGATGAAAGCTTTATTGATCAAGGTGGAGTTCTGTGACGCCTTTGTCTGGTCGCTGAACACAAACGAAGTACGCGAAGTTGCAGCTATGGCGAACTTTTAATCTAAACAAAACCCAAAGTCTAAACGACGCCCTAAGGGCTGTATATATGGAGGAAGAGGGGGGGAATTTCGTGGCCCTTGAGGAAGGGGTCCGAAACCAACCCTCTCTTGTTTCCCCACACATACGGACTCTAAAAACAGCCTATACTTATGTATTTCGAAATTACATGGGCCTGGCCCAATAATAAGGTGACGCAGCACCTAGAATAGCCTCTGGACGAAAGTTATGAAGTAGCATCTTGTATATTTCGTCCAAGGCTTCATGCACGCATTATGGTGGCTTCAACGCCTTGAAATCATCACTTGTAACTCCGTTCTTGTTCCCCATGCGCATGCCATCATCTCCATGCTTGTTCTTGCTCCAATGTTCATCCTTCTCAAAGCTAGGCCCTTCATTTGTAAGCAAAACAAATGTATCCAATTTAGGCAGCATCATATTCTCATGAACATTAGAATCATTACCAAGAAACGAAAGTACCTGGTAATTTAATTGGCGTGCGTGAGCTCTAGTAATTGGTCCAGTATGTATAGCAGCAGGGGCTGTGGGTGTAACAATGGTATTGATGTCCTCATCATGCTGCGTCCGCCGCACTGCGAGGTCGCTCTCTGGCGGCTCCTTCTCCCCGGCGTCCTTGGCCACTCCCTTGCCTCAGCTAGTCTTGGGTGCCATGGCGGCTGGGGGAAGCGGGGAATGGAGGATGGCGAAAGCGCAGTGGCGGCGAGCGAAGGCAAGAGCCTGAGGAGGAAGAAGGGGATGGCGGTTCCGAGATTGGGGAAAGCACGGAGGGTAAATGAGCAGCGCGCCTGCGGTTATTCCTTTTTACGGGGAAGGCGCGGGCCGCCTCTTTTCCCATTAACCACGATGTGACGCATGCGTGCGGGAACCGCCCCACGCATGACCGCCACGTCACGCACGACCCTCCACGTCGCGCGTTCAACGCGGGTCGTGGGGAAGCGCAGTGGACGAAGAGTTAGTGCAGTAAAATCCGCCCCACCTGCCCGCGCACCGTTCTGGGCCTGGCCCAACAACGCGTCGCGCTTATGTGTGGCCCAGGCCCGGGGGCTCCTGTCGGTGTACAAAAGTAGGGGCTCTCCTTTTGACCCCTTTACTTGTCCACGGGCAGTCAGAGCCGCGCGCCGTGGCCACACTGAGCAGGGCAGAGGAGGGAAGCCGGAGAGGAGCCGAAGCACAAGACACCTGAGACAATGCCAAGACCAGAAACGAAGGACAGCGAAGGGGCGAGGTGGATCCCCCCCGGCAAGACCCTTACCGGGGCAGCCTCCGTGTCCCGGCAAGAGCCTTGCTGGGGCAACTTGCCCAACGCCAGCGGAGCGAGCCACCCTTGAGCCCAAGGGTTCCAAACGCCGCCACCAACTACATTGGAACCAAGGCTCGGGAGGCGCCTCTGTGGTGGCATGCAGATCTTCGTCAAGATCATAAACATATGAGATCAGATGAGGACTAGGAGACGGTGACCCTCGGCGGGATCCTAGCCGAGGAAATCCACAACACCCCCGGCAAGCGCCTTGCCGGGGACGACTGCAACGCCACGGCAAGGCCCTTGCCGGGGCCCCCGGCAAGACCCTTGCTGAGGGCATCCGCGGGGCCACAGCCAGGCCCACGTCGACCAAGACTCCACCGCCGTTCGCATGCAGCTGCCAGCCCAACCTGATGAGGACATCAATACCATTGTTACACCCACAGCCCCTGCTGCTATACATACTGGACCAATTACTAGAGCTCGCGCCCGCCAATTAAATTACCAGGTACTTTCGTTTCTTGGTAATGATTCTAATGGTCATGAGAATATGATGCTGCCTAAATTGGATACATTTGTTTTGCTTACAAATGAAGGGCCTAGCTTTGAGAAGGATGAACATTGGAGCAAGAACAAGCATGGAGATGATGGCATGCGCATGGGGGACAAGAACGGAGTTCCAAGTGATGATTTCAGGACATTGAAGCCACCATAATGCGTGCATGAAGCCTTGGACGAAATATGCAAGATGCTACTTCATAACTTTCGTCCAGAGGCTATTCTAGGTGCTGCGTCACCTTATTATTGGGCCAGGCCCATGTAATTTCGAAATACTTGAGTATAGGCTATTTTTAGAGTCCGTATCTGTGGGGAAACAAGAGATAGGGTTGGTTTCGGACCCCTTCCCCAAGGGCCACGAAATTCCCCCCTCTTCCTCCATATATATAGCCCTTAGGGCGTCGTTTAGACTTTGGGTTCTGTTTAGATTAAAAGTTCGCCATAGCTGCAACTTCGCGTACTTTGTTTGTGTTCAACGACCAGACAAAGGCGTCACAGAACCCCACCTTGATCAATAAAGCTTTCATCTTATATTCGCAATATCCAGATTGCAATCTCAGTTTCTTGCTTGTTCTTCGTTTGCTCGCAGGAAACAGACCCTCGTGGTCAGGTTGATCGTGCTCCGGCGTGGTCAATAACCTCTCGGAGTTGGTTTAGCGATTGCTAAGGCGCGACGTCATCGCACGTTCGTAGTCGGATCGTCAAAGTCGACTTCCACCAAAGCGATATCCATCATCTCATCGAAAGACGGGACACCTTTGCCTCTAGTGGCTTCCAACACGTGGCTTCTAGGCCAACTCAGCAAGCACCTGCGTGGTGGCATGCAGATCTTTGTGAAGGCTCCACCACCGCGCCACCTCAGTAGTCTGCCTGCCTACATGGCGCTGCATGCATCGCTGGCTTGGGCGTGTGTCGAAATGAGGCGGAGCGGCGACGGACGGGACGGGCCTCGTTCCCGTCCCCGATAAAGCTAATGGACACCTAAGTAGCGCATTGAATGCGCTTTGTCCCGTAATGCCGAGCGATAAGCTCGCGCACTGTACACCTTTCCACCTCCTATGTGCCACTGTGGCAACCCCTTTTCCTATAAAAGGAGGCCCGTGGCGACCAGGAGGGGGGTTCGGCTCTTTTGAACTACGAAGCCACCATAGCTAGTTCGAGAGCTCAAGAACACTTTGAAATACATCCACCAAAGCAGGACTAGGGTTTTACGCATCCTCGCGGCCCGAACCTAGGTAAACGATCCATGTGCTGGCTCCTAAGCCTGCTCTTCTCACGACCCCGCGCCCGCCGACCGTAGAAGGGATCCTAGTGATCCCATAGGTGTCGTTTCCACCGACACTAGGGATACGGTGGGGAGGTCAGGCAAAATCGGTGGCGCGTTGGCAGCGAGCGGCGGCGACGGGCCCGCTCGGCCGTGGGGAGAGGAGCGGGACAGTGGAGGGGAGAGTGAGAGAGGTTCGAGAGGGCTGCGCGGCGTCGTCCGGGCGCGTCGAGGAGGAGCCAGGTAGGCTGGGAGGGAGGAGGTGGCCAGGGCGCGTGCCCGCGCGCGGCGACCACGCGCGCGCGTCCTCCTGGCAGGAGCTTCAGGACGGTGGCACTCGTGGGCTGTGCCTGTTGGCTGGGCTACCAGCTGGGCTGGCTAGGTAAGGCCAGGTAAGCCTTTTCCTTTTCCTTTTCCTGTTTTCGTTTTCTATTTTGTTTTCTTTGTTCTGATTTAGTTTAGGAACTAAATCATTTTAGTTAATTCTGAAAATTATTTTGGAGGTTAACTGAATTATTTCAGAGCTCCACAATAACTCCAGAATGTTTGGACCATTTAAAATATATACATATAGCATTTAAACGGCTCCAATTCAAATACTTTTGTATTAATCCAAAAATCCAAAAATGGCCAAGAAATATGCTCATCATTTTTGGTAGAGGTTTTCACCTTTATCAAAATTCATGAACATTTTCAAAGGGCATTTTGGGTTCATTGAAGATTATTTTAGATTGAACCTATTTGATTTGATCTGGTGCTAGGGTTTGAATAATCCCCATTTCAAGTTTAAAAGAAATTTAGACATGATGCAACAACCAAGCTAGTCCAGGTGCAAAGCAAGGCTAGGGATGTTACAACTCACCCCCACTAAACAAGAATCTCGTCCCGAGATTCAAGACGTGAGGTAAAAGGAAAGGGGGTCACAAAACTATCACAATCTTCATGATCCATTTTCCCTTCTCGAAGATGTTGATTCATTGCTTCAAATTGATCTTGACGTCTTTGCTTTCGAGATCTTTATCCAACACGATGACGACAAAAGAAAACTCCACCGACAATGATCTCCTCGAAGATCGAACACTCAAGATCAACTCATGGAGTGAGAGGTAATAACATGTCTTGAGTTGAGGCATAAAACACACATCGAGAGCAATGGCAAGAGGTATATGACAACGGTTCGATTGGGTAGGCAAAAATTCCATGCTTAAGATGATGGTGCATGGTTTCAAGATAGCGAGGAAATAATTGACATGATTCCATAACGGGGCACCTTAGGGAAGGTGGTAGAATTAATCCCTTAAGTGGCAAAAGATTTACTTTTGATATAGAGATCATTGAGACTCTTTATACCAGCCTAAGGCAATCACAATCGATCATTTGAAGGAGTTCGAAAGAATGACATACTCAAACTAGAATGGATGATGTGGACTACTTTGTTGAAGATAACGCAATGGATGATTTTTTTGCTTATCACCGGAAATGGACGGGACCCATGGCAAGACCACTTTTGAAGATGATTCTGGACAAAAACTGCTGAGAAGGGCAGCCCATGGGAAATTGGCACAATGGCGGTGCAAGCTAGGAACAAAATGCAATTGTTGGGAATGTTCCGACCATCATATCTGCCTGAGATTCAGATCTAGTTGGTAACAGGATATTTCAGACATCATGTCTGGAAAAGAAAGTTTGCAACACAAATTGACAAGACGATGTTGCGAGATTCTTAGGAAATGAACTGCAATAGCAAGCTCCAAAACATGAGCTGGTTCTGCTACACACATGTGAACACGCTGTCCCAGACAAGCATGACCACATAGTAGTCTTACAATGAAACACTACCGAGTTCAAGTGGGGAACCATCATCGAGGATATCGAAGTCTTGTGCATTACCATGGATTAGCACTTAACTCCTTTTCCTAGAACAAATCAGTCACTGGCTTGGTGTGCTACGGAATTCATATGGAACGAAGATGATCAGTCAACAGACTACAGAATACTTTGCACATGCATGGCTGACTTGGGATGATTCCATAGGAAGCAAAAATAAGCTTTCTCGAGTTCATGGCGGCAACTTGCATCAAATGCACATTAATTAGAGGAAGTCACTTCTTGCATCAAAACATCTACTTGATGAGCTAACACGAAGATGATGTTTACAAAATTTTCCGACACTAGCTTAATGTCCAACAAAATCATGGCTCAACAACAATTTATCAAGATTTCCATAAGATGGAATTCCATGACTATGTGAACAAGGCGATAGCATCGGTCAGACCAAAGGATATAACGGTGTATGCCCGAGGAAACAACCACGGTAAGACAACATTACGAACACCATTGGTTCTGATTTGATTTGACGATAGCCCATACTCAAATCAAAGATTGGTAAGATAATACATCCAACAACTGATCATGAGTGTCAATCGGTGAAGATATCATCTTTCTTCAATACACACACAAACAAAAGATATCCCTTTGAATGAACCGAGTCAGATAAAGCTTTTATCTTCCAACTCTCCAAGTTATTGTTTAGCTTATCCAACTAGTTCAGGGGTATCCAACACAGATCCTTGGAGAAAGGGTGGTTTATGGAAAAAGCAACTTGCTCACGAACTTAACATAGCGGTCTGGTGACAACCCGGATATACCTCCGAGAAGATATTCGAAAAATCACGAACCACCGATATGCTACTAAGCTCAAGAACAATCTTGCCTTTCAGGCAAGATGATATGATCACATGAGCAAGGATTAACACCATCCTAACTCTTGATCGAAGAGTGCACCCGGGAAAATGGACTAGGTAACACGATCATTCTTAGGATGATAATTCAGTAACCAACACACTTAGAATGAAATTATTGTCCATTAGTTACCAAGCAACGAGGTTGCTAGGAGCATTGATTTCACACATCACGGTTCGCTTGTCGGCATTCCGTTTGCGACAACACGGGATCGCGGAATGAATAATGATGGACAAAAGTATCACTGATTTAAGAATTCATAAGAGGGTGTGCAATTCTCACGATACTCTTATGAGGAAAGAGGGTGATACTTCGAGGTAGAAAAGAACAAAAGCTGGATTCGCATTTTGATCTACGGGATACAACTACTTTGACGCAATCCTAGAAATGGATGAGGTACCGGAGTTTGTTTCTCCTAGTCATTCTGAACTAGAACGGCTTGACGGACAACAAGAGTAAAAGCATCGATGAACACACATGCTCTTGACTATCAACTGGTAGATGACGGTCGAAATACCATTAAAAAGGGACAACTCAAAGGAACATACGATTTTCTGAGTTGTGGATGCATAGATTAGCATGTCGAATAGGTTTAACATATTTCTTCCGGATAACCCATGCAGAAAGGTAGAACTGGCACATTCACAAATTTTTAATGGAGAACTCATCAAGAACACTCTTGTTGTGATCATTGGTTCAAAGATCTTCTGCCATAATGGTTCATGGTATTGGAAGAATGATATACCAAGGACCTCAAAGACTATCACAAAGGTTACTAACATCCTAAAGGAACGAGAAAACACTACAAACACGAGGTAAGTAGAGTGAATCTTGGGCTCAAGAACCCAAAAATAGAATGCCTACTAACTAAATGACATCACGGGATGCTTTCGAGAATAATGGCCAGAATCATCACACTAGGGTTACAAAGCATTGCTAGATTCTTGAGTGGTTCTCTAAGACGCCTAGGGTCATAATAATGGCTTCAACATGTATGCCGAGGCACCGAACTACCTCAACACACTGGTTAGTGTGGTTAATCTGGCCCAAAAGGACATCGGAAACAAGGAGGCATGATTTGCAAGTGCATCAGAATATTTAGAAACCTGGGATGACTCGGACAGCATAACAGATGTAAATGCTCAAAAAGATTTGAGATATCCTGCAAAATGGTGGCATAACCACTCAACACCACAATATGAAGGTTCCGAGATCAACTGTCAACACAGGGAAGTAGTAGGAACTGAAATGAGGCTTGTAACCATCAATTTTATAAGTCTACGGATTAGTAACACGTGATCCTGATAGAAAGATGAGAAGCCTACTTCTTAACCCCGTAGAAAAGATAGAATGACTCGGATCAGAAGGGCATAAGGTAAAGGAGTAAAAAGAGCCTTACGTTCCCTTCCACAATCAATTCCCTTATATAACTAAAGCATTCCTAGAAACGACTTCGACCAGTTGGCTTGGTAATCCTACAGGCAGTCAGGATCTGATACCAAAGCTGTCAGGACCCCGATCCTAAGTCACACCGATCTAGCATGTAACACATCATATCACTTTGCGACCTCACGCACGGTATCTGTAGGATCGAAAGTATGTCTAGAGGGGGGGTGATTAGACTACTTGACCAAATAAATCTAGCCTTTTCTCAATTTTAAGTTTTGGCAGATTTTAGCAACTTAGCACAAGTCAAGCAATCAACCTACACATGCAATTCTAAGAGTATAGCAGCGGAATGTAAATCATTGCACATGAAGGTAAAGGGAGGAGTTTGGAGGGAGCAAACGCAATGTAGACACGGAGATTTTGGCGTGGTTCCGACAGGTGGTGCTATCATACATCCACGTTGATGGAGACTTCAACCCACGAAGGGTAATGGCAGCACGAGTCCATAGAGGGCTCCACCCATGAAGGGTCCACGAAGAAGCAACCTTGTCTATCCCACCATGACCGTCGCCCACGAAGGACTTGCCTCACTAGGGTAGATCTTCAGGAAGTAGGCGATCTCCTTGCCCGTACAAACTCCTTGGTTCAACTCCACAATCTTGTCAGAGGCTCCCAAGTGACACTTAACCAATCTAGGAGACGCCACTCTCCAAAAGGTAATAGATGGTGTGTTGATGATGAACTCCTTGCTCTTGTGCTTCAAATGATAGTCTCCCCAACGCTCAACTCTCTCTCACACAGATTTGGATTTGGTGGAAAGATGATTTGAGTGGAAAGCAACTTGGGGAAGGCTAGAGATCAAGATTCTTGTGGTTGGAATGGAATATCTTGGTCTCAACACATGAGTAGGTGGGTCTCTCTCAGAAAATGTATGCTGGAAGTGTAGGCACGTTCTGATGGCTCTCTCCACGAATGAAGAGTGGGTGGAGGTGTATTTATAGCCTCCACACAAAATCTAACCGTTACACACAATTTACCAAACTCGGTGGGTCCGAATCATGAAACTCGGTCAGACCGATTTAGTTCAAAATGTGAATGTTAGGCTTTTCGGTGGGACCGACATGTCAACTCGGTTGGACCGATTTCATTTGGGTTAGGTTAGAACGTAATCTCAGTGAGACCGATCACATAAACTTGGTAAGACCGATTTCTGTAATGGGCAAACAGAGAGTTAGTCAGGCAAACTCGGTTGGACCGAATCGCTCATCTCAGTGAGACCGAAACATTACGAATGGGAAACAGAGAGTTTGCACTGCAAACTCGGTGGGACCGATCGCTCATCTCGGTTAGACCGAAACATTACAAAGGGAAACAGAGAGTTTGCAATCCCATCTCGGTGAGACCGAGATCCCTATCGGTGAGACCGAACTAATTAGGGTTTCTGCCTATGGCTATGTCAAATGAACTCGGTGGCGCCGGATAGATCAAATCGGTGGGGCCGAGTTTATCTTTTGGTTTGGGACATATGTGGATATGAGAAAGTGGTTGAGGGCTTTTGGAGCATATCACTAAGCATTTTGAGCAAGTAAGCCATTAAGCAACACCTCATCCCCTTTTAATAGTATTGGCTTTTCCTATGGACTCAATGTGATCTTGGATCACTAAAATGAAAATGTAGAGTCTTGAGCTTGAGCTAATGTGAGTCCTTAGCATTTTGAGGGGTCCAAAATACCTAGTCCATGCCATGCCAATCATTGAATTTTCTGAAATGATCATCTTGAAAGAGCATTAGTTCAATGAGTTATAGGTTGTTATGAATTACCAAAACCACCCAGGGATAGTTGCACTTTCAATCTCCCCCTTTTTGGTAATTGATGACAACATATAGATCAAAGCTTTGACAAATGATAATAAGATTGAAATACATCGTCGCTTCGAGAAGTATGTGATAAACAAGAGCTCCCCCTAAATTTTGTGCATTATTTAAAATTTGCTTTTGAATGCAAATGCACAATCAATTAGGATCATGGGTTACTCTTCCATGTCACATACATCTTGGTGGAGCGCTCAAAATGATAGAGTAAAAATATGGACTCATCGCCAAGGCAAAGTGAATGATCATATAAGAGAGATACAAGATAACATTATTGAAGCACAAGCATTGATGTAGGATATGATCATACAAGTATCCCACACACATAAACAAAGAGTATCAAGCAAGCACACAAATAAGTATCAACCAAAAGACAAAGAAGGCAAAAGAAGCAAAGCACTCTCTCTCTCTCAAAGCCTATGATCTATACACTTTCTCCCCCCCCTTTGGCAACAAGTTACCAAAAAGCTTGAAAATGCATAGTGTTATGCGTCTCTCTAGGCTTGATCTTCGGGAGGAGGCATTGAGAGGACTCCAAGGATGAATGCATCTATGGAAGTTGTTGGAGCTGGTGGAGTGGCAACTAGAGGTGGCACTGATGCTGTGGCTGCAGGTGCTGATGTAGTTGCTCTTGTGTCAGCCATGGGCACTGCAGCAGATCTCTGCCCTCTTGGCACTCTCTGCAAGGCATCTGTGGTAGCCTGCCCTTTCCTCTCCCCAGCTTCATCCTGGAGCTGCTCAACTGCTGTCTGCATCTCTGTCACCTTTAGATCAAGATCATAAAATTTGGTCTGAATTATCCTTTCCAGGCTCTCTTGGTTCTGAGTCAGGGTGGCCAAGCCCTTCTCAATTCTCAAGGTGGCTTGAATCAGATATCCAAGTTGATCTTGCTTAGTCTTTAGAAACACTTGAGGTTCCTCCTCAGCACTTGGCATCTTTGCAGCTTTCTCAGCCTTTGCTTTCTCTCTCTTTTCTTGTGCCTCTACAGATGTGGGATCATCTTCATTCATGAAAACGGTGTTGTCCTAAAATCTGGTCTCAAGGGTAGATGTTCCTTGTCCAAAAGTAAGTGTCTGTGCCCATCTTGGAGTTGATGAGCATTTGAATGTGTGGAGCATACCCACATGATCTCTTCTGATCTGCAGCTGTCCTCTTGATTGTCTCAACAACAGACTCATCACTCTGAACTTCTGGGGCACATCAAACAACTGATAGAGGCAAAGGTGTCCCGTCTTTCGATGAGATGATGGATATCGCTTTGATGGAAGTCGACTTTGACGATCCGACTACGAACGTGCGAGGACATCGCGCCTTAGCAATCGCTAAACCAACTCCGAGAGGTTATTGACCACGCCGGAGCACGATCAACCTGACCACGAGGGTCTGTTTCCTGCGAGCAAACGAAGAACAAGCAAGAAACTGAGATTGCAATCTGGATATTGCGAATATAAGATGAAAGCTTTATTGATCAAGGTGGGGTTCTGTGACGCCTTTGTCTGGTCGTTGAACACAAACGAAGTACGCGAAGTTGCAGCTATGGCGAACTTTTAATCTAAACAAAACCCAAAGTCTAAACGACGCCCTAAGGGCTGTATATATGGAGGAAGAGGGGGGAATTTCGTGGCCCTTGGGAAGGGGTCCGAAACCAACCCTATCTCTTATTTCCCCACTCATACGGACTCTAAAAATAGCCTATCCTCAAGTATTTCGAAATTACATGGGCCTGGCCCAATAATAAGGTGACGCAGCACCTAGAATAGCCTCTGGACGAAAGTTATGAAGTAGCATCTTGTATATTTCGTCCAAGGCTTCATGCACGCATTATGGTGGCTTCAACGTCCTGAAATCATCACTTGTAACTCCGTTCTTGTCCCCCATGCGCATGCCATCATCTCCATGCTTGTTCTTGCTCCAATGTTCATCCTTCTCAAAGCTAGACCCTTCATTTGTAAGCAAAACAAATGTATCCAATTTAGGCAGCATCATATTCTCATGAACATTAGAATCATTACCAAGAAACGAAAGTACCTGGTAATTTAATTGGCGTGCGCGAGCTCTAGTAATTGGTCCAGTATGTATAGCAGCAGGGGCTGTGGGTGTAACAATGGTATTGATGTCCTCGTCATCCTCCCCTTCTTGAAATGAAGTCGTCCTCGACGGAAGCTCATCTCCCTCATCCAAATAAGGCTTCAAATCTGCAATGTTAAAAGTGGGACTAAAGTCCGAACAAGAGCATATAGTTCTTTATCATAAGTAGAATAATTCAGACTAGGCCCACTCAATTTTTCAGAAAAGTATGCAACAGGTTTACCATCTTGTAATAACACACCTCCTAATCCAATTCCACTAGCATCACATTCAAGCTCAAAAGTCTTATTAAAATCAGGAAGTTGGAGTAAAGGAGCATGTGTCAACTTATCTTTCAATACCGTGAAGGCTTCTTCCTGTGCGGTACCCCAAACAAAAGGCACATCCTTCTTTGTAAGCTCGTTGAGAGGTGCAGCAATGGTGCTGAAATTTCTCACAAAACGCCTATAGAAACCAGCGAGGCCAAGGAAACTCCGCACTTGTGTGATCGTTTTGGGCTGCGGCCAACTCTCAATAGCTTCAATCTTGGCTTTATCAACTTCAATTCCCTGTGGAGTAACAACATAGCCAAGAAAAGATACTCGGTCGGTGCAAAAGGTGCACTTCCCAAGGTTACCAAACAAACGTGCATCACGTAGAGCAATAAAAACGGCACGTAAATGTTCCAAATGTTCTTCCAAAGATTTGCTATAAATCAGTATATCATCAAAATAGACTACCACAAATCGTCCAATGAAAGCACGTAAAACTTCGTTCATTAGTCTCATGAAAGTACTAGGTGCATTAGTTAACCCAAAAGGCATGACTAACCAATCATATAAACCAAACTTAATTTTAAATACAGTTTTCCATTCATCTCCCAATTTCATATGAATTTGATGGTATCCACTACGCAAATCAACTTTGGAGAATATTGTAGAGCCACTCAATTCATCAAGCATATCATCTAGCCTAGGAATAGGATGACGATAACGAATAGTAATATTATTAATGCCTCTACAATCAACACACATACGCGACGTACCATCCTTTTTAGGCACTAGTATAATAGGAACAGCACAAGGACTAAGAGATTCGCGTATATAACCTTTGTCGAGCAGCTCCTGTACTTGACGCATAATCTCCTTCGTCTCCTCTGGATTGGTACGGTATGGTGCACGGTTGGGTAGCGATGCACCGGGAATTAAGTCAATTTGATGCTCAATCCCTCGAATAGGTGGTAATCCCGGTGGCACGTCTTGTGGGAAGACGTCAGCGAACTCCTGCAAAATGTTAGTGACAGCAGGGGGCAAAGAGGAAGGCACATCCTCGAATGAAAATAATGCCTCTTTGCACACAAAAGCATAGCAAACAGATTTGCTGAAATCAAGCTCATCAATATCAGAATTTGTGGCAAGTAAACATGCACTTTTCAATTTAATTTCAGAAACAACACTAGATGGTTTATTATTAGGATTCATTTGTTGCTCAAATTCTTTTGCCACAATCTGATTTTCACTCTTATTTGTCTCCTGTTTTGCTTTATTAGCTCTATTAATGTCATCTTTCAAAATGGAATCAGGGGTCATAGGAAGCAAAGTAATATTTTTATCCTTATGAACAAGAGTATACTGATTGTTTCTACCATGGTGTACAGAATTTTTATCAAATTGCCATGGTCTACCAAGTAATAAGGAACATTCTTGCATGGGTACCACATCACAATCAACATAATCAGCATATGTAGAGATACTAAAATGCACACGAACAGTACGTGTTACCTTAACCTTGCCGCTGTTGTGGAACCATTGGATGTAGTAAGGCTGTGGATGTGGTCTTGTGGTGAGAGATAGCTTCTCCACCATCTCCATGCTAGCCAAGTTGTTACAGCTCCCTCCATCGATGATGACACGAACAGAACGTTCCTTCACAGCTCCCTTTGTATGGAACAAATTATGCCTCTGATTTTGCTCTGCTTGTGTGACCTGCACACTCAAAACACGTTGAGCAACTAAACATTCATACCTGTCAGCGTCTTCAGGAGCCATGTATTGCGTCTCATTTTCAGAATCATCTCCACCATGTTCTTCACGTGTAATAAGAGCCAAAGTCTCCTCATCATAGTCACTAGCGGACTCATACCCACCATCCTAAGTAGCAATCATTACACGCTGAGATTTGCATTCTCTCGCATAATGTCCCCTTCCCTTACAACGACGACAAATAATATCACTTGTGTGCTCTGTCGATGCCATGGAAGAAGAAGAGCTCTGTGCAGGCCCGGCAGGTGCGGTCTTAGCAGATAGTGGTGGTTGTGCCTGCTTTCTTGTATCACGTCTGGAGGTGGAACCTGATGGAGGTGCTGGTGAGTGGAAGTAGAAGATGCACGCGGTGTCCATGATGAAGGTCGACCTGCAGAAAAGTTAGTTCGCGCCAATGGCTGTCGATCCTGCACTTCACGTTCAGCTTTACAAGGAAGATGGAATAAACGAGTGATATTATTGTAATCCTTATACTCTAGAATGGTCTGAATCACTTTATTTAATCCACCCATAAACCGTGCAAGCATAGCTTCATTCTCCTCAATAATACCACATCTAATCATGCCAGTTTGTAATTCCTGATAATATTCTTCTACAGAAATTTTTCCTTGTCTTAAGCGCTGCAATTTTTGAAGTAATTCACGTTGATAATATGGTGGAACCCAACAAGTACGCATAGTAGTTTTCAAAGCAGCCCAAGTAGCTGGAACAGGATATAATCTACAATGTTCAGACCACCAAACACATGCAAAGCTAGTGAAAGCACAAACAACAGCAGGAACACGTCTCTCCTCAGGATATTGTAAACATGTAAATCGTTGTTCAGTTTCTAACTCCCAAGTAAGATATATATCAGGAACATATCTACCCTCAAATGGTGGAATATTCAATTTCAGTTTAGGGAGATGGTCATGATCTCGTACCTGAGGTGGTGGTGCCGGCCTACCGTTGCGAATATATACCTGAGGTCGACCTGCTGGTGGTGGTGCTGGTGGCTGCACGTAGTTCTGATTTTGATCAACCTCATCCTCATAATCGCCTGCATAATCGTCATCCTCCTCAGCCGCCGCAGTAGCAGGAGCCAAAGAAGCATCAACAGTAGGTGCAGCGGCACCCGAATTTTGACCAGTCTCAATTGGAACGCGCTGTGCTCGTCCCACTTGATTTGGAAGGCGGCGTTGGAGATGTGGTTGTTGTTGTTGTAGAGGTGCGACATGTGCAGCCGGTGGTGGTTGGGGAAGACGCTTTAGTAATTCAGTAAACTTGTTATCCAGCTTTGTCTCGAACGACTTCTCCACGACATCTATCTTCTCCATAGCCTCTTCAAATCTGTTTAGCACATCTCCCACCTGGCCACTCATCATTTGCTGAAATTTATCATGCAACTCCTTGTTCGTCATGTTCTCCCAATCAGTCTCACGGCTTGTGATCCTGCCATAGTTAGCAGCAATAGAAACACAAAAGAATATGATCCTGCAGACTACTAGGAAGTGGTGGTGATGGTGGTGTGTCACAAATCCTTCAAGCAAATCTCAAATTCTTACCAGTTCTTACCCAGCAGCAGGTGGTGATCGGCAACCGTTGTAGTCAAAACTCTCAAAGCTTGGATAGAGCGATTACCAGGGAGAGTCAAACGCACGATGTAGATGTATGTGGAGCTGGGAAGGCTTATAATATGGTAGCAAAAATGGTCTGCAATAATCAATTCAGAGATGCAAAGTTGAAGAAACGCTCAACGACGGTACTGTGCTGGTCCTAGGCTAGACCGTGCTAGAGACGCGAGCCTAGAACACTAACAAAATCACGGCGCTGCACGTAAACAAGGAAAAAGCACACTCTGGAATTTTTTTTGCTCTTTTTTGTTCTCTTTTTTTCGCTCTTATTTTTGCGCTCCTTTTTTTGCGAAAAATCACTATAATGGCGAGTGTCTCAAAACTCTTCCCAGGTCAACCTGACAGGATGGGCACAAAATTGTTTTGACTATTTTTTTCTCCGGAAATCAGGGCAGCGACGACGAAAAAGTGCGACAAAAAATCACTATGATGGCGAGTGTCTCAAAACACTCCCCGGGACCTAAAAATAGGATAGGGAAAAAATATTTTTGGTTGCCGAAATTTTGGCCTAAAAACTGCCTGGGGGTCTCCAGACTTTTTTTTCTTTTTTTCCGAGACCTACTCAGGCAAGGAAACGCGAAACGGAAAATAGATGGATCTCTAAAACAAACCGAATATGAAAAGAACTCGGATTGGTGGTGGATATATGGTGGTAGGATATGGCAGCGGTGGTGGTATATGGTAGCGGTGGTGGTATATGGATACGGATCGGTGGTGGTATATGGATACGGATTGGTGGTGGTATATGGATATGGATTCAGAGGGGTGGCGGATAAGCAATAGTGGTAGATGGCAAGGCGATGATGGTGCGGCGGCGGCGTGACAACTTATGACCAGAACTCGAAACTCTAAAAGACTAGACTCTAAGACCAGCAACTTGACACGACGATGCAACCGCAAATTCAACAAAGCAAAAACCCTAAAAAGATTATGCAAAGGCTCAGATTGGTTCGGATATACTGAACTAACCCTATTTTTTTGTGGCTTTTTCATGGACTGTAGGTATGAAGAACAAACTCGATCTAAACTACGAAAAACTGTAAAATCTCACCGAGCAACCTGGAAATCTGATACCACTTGATAGAGGCAAACGTGTCCCCGTCTTTCGATGAGATGATGGATATCGCTTTGATGGAAGTCGACTTTGACGATCCGACTACGAACGTGTGAGGACGTCGCGCCTTAGCAATTGCTAAACCAACTCTGAGAGGTTATTGACCACGCCGGAGCACGATCAACCTGACCACGAGGGTCTGTTTCCTGCGAGCAAACGAAGAACAAGCAAGAAACTGAGATTGCAATCTGGATATTGCGAATATAAGATGAATGCTTTATTGATCAAGGTGGGGTTCTGTGACGCCTTTGTCTGGTCGTGGAACACAAACGAAGTACGCGAAGTTGCAGCTATGGCGAACTTTTAATCTAAACAAAACCCCAAAGTCTAAACGGTGCCCTAAGGGCTCTATATATGGAGGAAGAGGGGGGAATTTCGTGGCCCTTGGAGAAGGGGTCCGAAACCAGCCCTATCTCTTGTTTCCCCACACATACGGACTCTAAAAACAGCCTATACTTATGTATTTCGAAATTACATGGGCCTGGCCCAATAATAAGGTGACGCGGCACCTAGAATAGCCTCTGGACGAAATTTATGAAGTGGCATCTTGTATATTTCGTCCAAGGCTTCATTCACTCCTTATGGTGGCTTCAAAGTCCTGAAATCATCACTGGTAACTCCGTTCTTGTTCCCCTTGCGCATGCCATCAACTCCATGCTTGTTCTTGCTCCAATGTTCATCCTTCTCCAAGCCAGGCCCTTCATTTGTAAGCAAAACAAAAGTATCCAATTTAGGCAGCATCATATTCTCATGAACATTAGAATCATTACCAAGAAACGAAAGTACCTGGTAATATAATTGGCGTGCGCGAGCTCTAGTAATTGGTCCATTATATGTAACAGTAGGGGTTGTGGGTGTAACAATGTGATGAGGACATCAATACCATTGTTACACCCACAGGCCCTGCTGCTATACATACTGGACCAATTACTAGAGCTCGCGCACGCCAATTAAATTACCAGGTACTTTCGTTTCTTGCTAATGATTCTAATGTTCATGAGAATATGATGCTGCCTAAATTGGATACATTTGTTTTGCTTACAAATGAAGGGCCTAGCTTTGAGAAGGATGAACATTGGAGCAAGAACAAGCATGGAGATGATGGCATGCGCATGGGGAACAAGAACGGAGTTACAAGTGATGATTTCAGGACGTTGAAGCCACCATAATGCGTGCATGAAGCCTTGGACGAAATATACAAGATGCTACTTCATAACTTTCGTCCAGAGGCTATTCTAGGTGCTGCGTCACCTTATTATTGGGCTAGGCCCATGTAATTTCGAAATACATAAGTATAGGCTGTTTTTAGAGTCCGTATGTGTGGGGAAACAAGAGATAGGGTTGGTTTCGGACCCCTTCCTCAAGGGCCACGAAATTCCCCCCCTCTTCCTCCATATATACAGCCCTTAGGGCGTCGTTTAGACTTTGGGATTTGTTTAGTTAAAAGTTAGCCATTGCAACTTCGTGTACTTCGTTTGTGTCCAACGACCAGACCAAGACCACTTACGGATCCCCACCACTATCAATACTTCATATATATTCGCAATATTTAGATTGCATTATCATATTCTTGCTCGTTCTTCGATTGCTTGCAGGAATAGACCTTCGTGGTCAGGCTGATCGTGCTTCCGGCATCGTCAGTAACCTCAGGAGATTGGTTTAGCGATTGATAAGGCGCAACGTCGTGCACGTTTGTAGTCGGATCGTCAAAGTCGACTCCACCAAATCGATAGTTATCATCTCATCAAAAGATCGGGACACCCTCGCCTCTATCAAGTGGTATCAGATTTCCAGGTTGCTCGGTGAGATTTTACAGTTTTTCGTAGTATAGATCGAGTCTGTTCTTCATACCTACAGTCCACGAAAAAGCCACAAAAAAAAATTAGGGTTAGTTCATCATATCCGAACCAATCTGAGCCTTTGCATAATCTTTTTAGGGTTTTTGCTTTGTTGAATTTGCGGTTGCATCGTCGTGTCAAGTTGCTGGTCTTAGAGTCTAGTCTTTTAGAGTTTCGAGTTCTGGTCATAAGTTGTCACGCCGCCGCCGCACCATCATCATCGCCTTGCCATCTACCACCATTGCTTATCCGCCACCGCTTTGAATCCGTATCCATATACCACGACCGCTACCATATACCACCACCGCTGCCATATACTACCGCCATATATCCACCACCAATCCGAGTTCTTTTCATATTCGGTTTGTTTTAGAGATCCATATATTTTCCGTTTCGTGTTTCCTTGCCTGAGTAGGTCTCGGGAAAAAAAAGTCTGGAGACCCCCGGGCAGTTTTTAGGCCAAAATTTCGGCAACCAAAAATATTTTTTTCCCTATCCTATTTTTAGGCCCCGGGTAGTGTTTTGAGACACTCGCCATCATAGTGATTTTTTGTCGCACTTTTTCGTCGTCGCTGCCCTGATTTCCGAAAAAAATAGTCAAAAAATTTTGTGCCCATCCTGTCAGTTTGACCTGGGAAGAGTTTTGAGACACTCGCCATTATAGTGATTTTTCGCAAAAAAAAAAAAAAAAAAAGAGGAGCGCGAAAAAAAAAGCGCGCAAAAAAAAAAAGAGCGAAAAAAAAATTCCAGAGTGTGCTTTTCCCTTGTTTACGTGCAGCGCCGTGATTTTGTTAGTGTTCTAGGCTCGCGTCTCTAGCACGGTCTAGCCTAGGACCAGCACAGTACCGTCGTTGAGCGTTTATTCAACTTTGCATCTCTGAATTGATTATTGCTTACCATTTTGCTACCATATTATAAGCCTTCCCAGCTCCACATAAGTCTACATCGTGCGTTTGACTCTCCCTGGTAATCGCTATATCCAAGCTTTGAGAGTTTTTGACTACAACGGTTGCCGATCACCACCTGCTGCTGGGTAAGAACTGGTAAGAATTTGAGATTCGCTTGAAGGTTTTGTGACACACCACCATCACCACCACTTCTAGTAGTCTGCAGGATCATATTCTTTTGTGTTTCTATTGCTGCTAACCATGGCAGGTTCACAAGCCGATGAGACTGATTGGGCGAACATGACGAACAAGGAGTTGCATGATAAATTTCAGCAAATGATGAGTGGCCAGGTGGGAGATGTGCTAAACAGATTTGAAGAGGCTATGGAGAAGATAGATGCCGTGGAGAAGTCGTTTGAGACAAAGCTGGATAACAAGTTTACTGAATTACTCAAGCGTCTTCCCCAACCACCACCGGCTGCACATGTCGCACCTCTACAACAACAACAACCACATCTCCAACGCCGCCTTCCAAATCAAGTGGGACGGGCACAGCGCGTTCCAATTGAGATTGGTCAAAATTCGGGTGCTGCTGCCCCTACTGTTGATGCTTCTTTGGCTCCTGCTCCTGCGGCGGTTGAGGAGGATGACGATTATGCGGACGATTATGAGGATGAGGTTGATCAAAATCAGAACTACGTGCAGCCACCAGCACCACCACCAGCAGGTCGACCTCAGGTATATATTCGCAACGGTAGGCCGGCACCACCACCTCAGGTACGAGATAATGACCATCTCCCTAAACTGAAATTGAATATTCCACCATTTGAGGGTAGATATGTGTTCCTGATATATATCTTACTTGGGAGTTAGAAACTGAACAACGATTTACATGTTTACAATATCCTGAGGAGAGACGTGTTCCTGCTGCTGTTTGTGCTTTCACTAGCTTTGCATGTGTTTGGTGGTCTGAACATTGTAGATTATATCCTGTTCCAGCTACTTGGGCTGCTTTGAAAACTGCTATGCGTACTCGTTGGGTTCCACCATATTATCAACGTGAATTACTTCAAAAATTGCAGCGTTTAAGACAAGGAAAAAATTCTGTAGAAGAATATTATCAGGAATTACAAACTGGCATGATTAGATGTGGTATTGTTGAGGAGAATGAAGCTATGCTTGCACGTTTTATGGGTGGATTAAATAAAGAGATTCAGACCATTCTAGAGTATAAGGATTATAATAATATCACTCGTTTATTCCATCTTGCTTGTAAAGCTGAACGTGAAGTGCAGGATCGACAGCCATTGGCGCGAACTAACTTTTCTGCAGGTCGACCTTCATCATGGACACCGCGTGCATCTTCTACTTCCACTTCACCATCACCTCCATCAGGTGCCACCTCCAGCCGTGATACAAGAAAGCAGGCACAACCACCACTCTCTGCCAAGAGCACACCTGCCGGGCCTGTGCAGAGCTCTTCTTCTTCCATGGCATCGACAGGGCACACAAGTGATATTATTTGTCGTCGTTGTAAGGGAAGAGGACATTTTGCGAGAGAATGCAAATCTCAGCGTGTCATGATTGCTACTGAGGATGGTGGGTATGAGTCCGCTAGTGACTATGATGAGGAGACTTTGGCTCTTATTACACGTGAAGAACATGGTGGAGATGATTCTGAAAATGAGACGCAATACATGGCTCCTGAAGACACTGACAGGTATGAATGTTTAGTTGCTCAACGTGTTTTGAGTGTGCAGGTCACACAAGCAGAGCAAAATCAGAGGCATAATTTGTTCCATACAAAGGGAGTTGTGAAGGAACGTTCTGTTCGCGTCATCATAGATGGAGGGAGCTGTAACAACTTGGCTAGCATGGAGATGGTGGAGAAGCTATCTCTCACCACAAGACCACATCCACATCCTTACTACATCCAATGGTTCAACAACAGCGGCAAGGTTAAGGTAACACGTACTGTTCGTGTGCATTTTAGTATCTCTACATATGCTGATTATGTTGATTGTGATGTGGTACCCATGCAAGCATGTTCCTTATTACTAGGTAGACCATGGCAATTTGATAAAAATTCTGTACACCATGGTAGAAACAATCAGTATACTCTTGTTCATAAGGATAAAAATATTACTTTGCTTCCTATGACTCCTGATTCCATTTTGAAAGATGACATTAATAGAGCTAATAAAGCAAAACAGGAGAAAAATAAGAGTGAAAATCAGATTGTGGCAAAGGAATTTGAGCAACAAATGAAACCTAATAATAAACCGTCTAGTGTTGTTTCTGAAATTAAATTGAAAAGTGCATGTTTACTTGCCACAAAATTTTATATTGATGAACTAGATTTCAGCAAATCTGTTTGCTATGCTTTTGTGTGCAAAGAGGCATTATTTTCATTCGAGGACGTGCCTTCCTCTTTGCCCCCTGCTGTCACTAACATTTTGCAGGAGTTCGCTGACGTCTTCCCACAAGACGTGCCACCGGGATTACCACCTATTCGAGGGATTGAGCATCAAATTGACTTAATTCCCGGTGCATCGCTACCCAACCGTGCACCATACCGTACCAATCCAGAGGAGACGAAGGAGATTATGCGTCAAGTACAGGAGCTGCTCGACAAAGGTTATATACGCGAATCTCTTAGTCCTTGTGCTGTTCCTATTATACTCGTGCCTAAAAAGGATGGTACGTCGCGTATGTGTGTTGATTGTAGAGGCATTAATAATATTACTATTCGTTATCGTCATCCTATTCCTAGGCTCGATGATATGCTTGATGAATTGAGTGGCTCTACAATATTCTCCAAAGTTGATTTGCGTAGTGGATACCATCAAATTCGTATGAAATTGGGAGATGAATGGAAAACTGCATTTAAAACTAAGTTTGGTTTATATGAGTGGTTAGTCATGCCTTTTGGGTTAACTAATGCACCTAGTACTTTCATGAGACTAATGAACGAAGTTTTACGTGCTTTCATTGGACGATTTGTGGTAGTCTATTTTGATGATATACTGATTTATAGCAAATCTTTGGAAGAACATTTGGAACATTTACGTGCTGTTTTTATTGCTCTACGTGATGCACGTTTGTTTGGTAACCTTGGGAAGTGCACCTTTTGCACCGACCGAGTATCTTTTCTTGGCTATGTTGTTACTCCACAGGGAATTGAAGTTGATAAAGCCAAGATTGAAGCTATTGAGAGTTGGCCGCAGCCCAAAACGGTCACACAAGTGCGGAGTTTTCTTGGACTCGCTGGTTTCTATAGGCGTTTTGTGAGAGATTTTAGCACCATTGCTGCACCTCTCAACGAGCTTACAAAGAAGGATGTGCCTTTTGTTTGGGGTACCGCACAGGAAGAAGCCTTCACGGTATTGAAAGATAAGTTGACACATGCTCCTTTACTCCAACTTCCTGATTTTAATAAGACTTTTGAGCTTGAATGTGATGCTAGTGGCATTGGATTAGGAGGTGTGTTATTACAAGATGGCAAACCTGTTGCATACTTTTCTGAAAAATTGAGTGGGCCTAGTCTGAATTATTCTACTTATGATAAAGAACTATATGCTCTTGTTCGGACTTTAGAAACATGGCAACATTATTTATGGCCCAAAGAATTTGTTATACATTCTGATCATGAATCTTTGAAACATATTAAAAGTCAAGCTAAACTGAATCGTAGACATGCTAAATGGGTTGAATTCATTGAAACTTTCCCTTATGTCATTAAACACAAGAAGGGTAAAGAAAATGTTATTGCTGATGCATTGTCTCGTCGCTATACTATGCTTTCACAACTTGACTTCAAAATATTTGGTTTGGAGACCATCAAAGATCAATATGTGCATGATGCTGATTTTAAAGATGTATTGCAGAATTGTAAAGAAGGAAGAACCTGGAACAAGTTTGTCGTTAATGATGGATTTGTGTTCCGTGCTAACAAGCTATGCATTCCAGCTAGCTCTCTTCGTCTTTTGTTGTTGCAGGAGGCGCATGGAGGAGGATTAATGGGACACTTTGGCGTGAAGAAGACGGAGGACGTACTTGCTACACATTTCTTTTGGCCAAAGATGAGACGGGATGTTGAGCGTTTTGTTGCTCGCTGCACTACATGTCAAAAAGCTAAGTCACGACTCAATCCTCATGGTTTATATATGCCTTTGCCTGTACCTAGTGTTCCTTGGGAGGATATATCTATGGACTTTGTTTTAGGTTTACCTCGAACAAAGAAGGGGAGGGATAGCATATTTGTTGTCGTGGATAGATTCTCGAAAATGGCACACTTTATACCATGTCATAAAAGCGATGATGTTGTTAATGTTGCTGATTTGTTCTTTCGTGAAATTATTCGCTTGCATGGTGTGCCAAATACTATTGTTTCAGATCGTGATACTAAATTTCTTAGCCACTTTTGGAGATGTTTATGGGCTAAGTTGGGGACCAAACTGCTTTTTAGTACTACTTGTCACCCCCAAACTGATGGACAAACTGAAGTAGTCAATAGAACATTGTCTACTATGCTTAGGGCTGTTTTGAAGAATAATAAGAAAATGTGGGAAGAATGCTTGCCTCATATTGAGTTTGCTTATAATCGTTCATTGCATTCTACTACTAAGATGTGCCCTTTTGAAATTTTGTATGGTTTCCTACCTCGTGCACCTATTGATTTGTTGCCTCTTCCATCTTCGGAGAAGGTTAATTTTGATGCTAAACAACGTGCTGAATTGATCTTAAAAATGCATGAGTTAACTAAGGAAAACATTGAACGTATGAATGCTAAATATAAACTTGCTGGAGATAAGGGTAGAAAACATGTTGTGTTTGCACCTGGAGATCTTGTTTGGTTACATTTGCGTAAGGATAGATTTCCTGATTTGCGCAAATCAAAGCTAATGCCACGTGCTGATGGTCCTTTTAAGGTGTTAGAGAAAATAAATGATAATGCATATAAACTTGAGCTGCCTGCAGATTTTGGGGTTAGTCCCACTTTTAATATTGCAGATTTGAAGCCTTATTTGGGTGAGGAAGATGAGCTTCCGTCGAGGACGACTTCATTTCAAGAAGGGGAGGATGATGAGGACATCAATACCATTGTTACACCCATAGGCCCTGCTGCTATACATACTGGACCAATTACTAGAGCTCGCGCACGCCAATTAAATTACCAGGTACTTTCGTTTCTTGCTAATGATTCTAATGTTCATGAGAATATGATGCTGCCTAAATTGGATACATTTGTTTTGCTTACAAATGAAGGGCCTAGCTTTGAGAAGGATGAACATTGGAGCAAGAACAAGCATGGAGATGATGGCATGCGCATGGGGAACAAGAACGGAGTTACAAGTGATGATTTCAGGACGTTGAAGCCACCATAATGCGTGCATGAAGCCTTGGACGAAATATACAAGATGCTACTTCATAACTTTCGTCCAGAGGCTATTCTAGGTGCTGCGTCACCTTATTATTGGGCCAGGCCCATGTAATTTCGAAATACATAAGTATAGGATGTTTTTAGAGTCCGTATGTGTGGGGAAACAAGAGATAGGGTTGGTTTCGGACCCCTTCCTCAAGGGCCACGAAATTCCCCCCCTCTTCCTCCATATATACAGCCCTTAGGGCGTCGTTTAGACTTTGGGATTTGTTTAGTTAAAAGTTAGCCATTGCAACTTCGTGTACTTCGTTTGTGTCCAACGACCAGACCAAGACCACTTACGGATCCCCACCACTATCAATACTTCATATATATTCGCAATATTTAGATTGCATTATCATATTCTTGCTCGTTCTTCGATTGCTTGCAGGAATAGACCTTCGTGGTCAGGCTGATCGTGCTTCCGGCATCGTCAGTAACCTCAGGAGATTGGTTTAGCGATTGATAAGGCGCAACGTCGTGCACGTTTGTAGTCGGATCGTCAAAGTCGACTCCACCAAATCGATAGTTATCATCTCATCGAAAGATCGGGACACCCTCGCCTCTATCACAATGGTATTGATGTCCTCATCATTTGGGAGTCGTCTTGGGCTTAGAAGGGCAGCCCCAAACTTGATGGCATCTCCCATCAGCTTTTGAGTCTTTGATGCTGGTGCAGCATCTTCTTCTTCCTCTTCTTCATCCTCATTAGATGAGTGCTTCTCAAATTCTGCCATATGATCCACTTTCTTGCACCATCTTCCTCTCTTCCTTTCCTTCTTCTTCTTGCCCTCTCCAGCAGCCTATCCTCCAGTTGATTTGGAAGTTTCAAGAGTGGAGGCTCTGGCCTTAGACATTGGAACTCTCTTGGCAGGTGCCTTCTTGTGCAGCCCTGGCTTAGTAGCCGCAGCAGCATCATATTCCTTTTTCAGCACCTTCTTCTTGGAGCTGACCTCTTCCTCAGCAGTAACATAATCCTCATCTTCTGAGTCAGAGTTTATCTTCCTCCTTGTCCTTGTAGCTGCTTTGGGCAGGTTGCTTGGGGTGCTCCTGCTACTCTCATCATAGCTGCTAGAGGGACTAGTGGCCTCACTCATGTTCACCTGCTATTCTGACTTGTTCTGGCTATCACTCTGATCAGACATTCTGGCAAAGCAAACTGACAGCAGACCCTGTGAATAGTTATGGATGAGATAGAGTGGATGAGCATCACATGGTGCAGAGATTGTGAAAAACAAATGAGTCAAAAACTTAGTTTAGTTTTCCACAGGAAGCATTTCGGAGCTACCGATTTGTTAAACTCGGTGACACCGAAGCAACTTTTGGAGTCTAAACTAGTGATATCGGTCAGACCGAGACACAGTTCGGTGACTCCGAGATTGCTAGGGTTTCACTGAGAGTTGAACTCGGTCACACTGATTTGCAAGTTTCGGTCAGACCGAAAAGTGCAAGTGTAATGGCCTAAGCCAAATCGGTGAGACCGATTTCCACAACTCGGTCGGTCCGAGATGAGTTCAGCGGAAACCTAACCCTAAATTTTTGAATCGAATCTAATATAAAGGATGTTTTTGCTGGAAAGGATGATCTCATACGTGGTAAAGAACATGGCATTTGCTTTGTGCTAAGAATTGGAGTAAGGAACAACACAAAGATTCGAACTCATACCCTAGTTCGGTGATGAGCTCGCTACGACGACAACGGCGGGGTTGAATTCTGTTGACGGCGACGGAGACCAGCGGTGGGAGGTCGCTGGCGACGAGAGGATGATCCGGAGACCCAAGGCAGTAGAGCAGGACACGCGCGGGATGAGAGGTTTTGGAGAAATTTCCAAAATTTGACCCGTTGGTATATATATCCTGACCCTGTCGGTGTGACCGAGTGGAACAACTCGGTGGCACCGAGATGCAGAATCGCAGGCGGTTACTGCAACTTGGTGTGACCGAAAAGTTCTAATCGGTGGCACCGAGATGCAGAATCGCAGGCGGTTACTGCAACTTGGTGTGACTGAAAAGTTCTAATCGGTTGCACCGAGGTTGAAAACCTAGATCAACTCAGTGAAATCGGTTAGACCAAAAAGGATGAATCGGTCAGACCGAAAAGCACGGAGAGGTTTTGGAAGTTAAGTCTATGACGAATCGGGGGCTCCGAGTGCTCCTCACACAGAGTGTTCGAATCTGACTTGATCAAACTTTGTGATGTAGCATGAATAGAGTTCGAGACAAGAAAAGCATACATAGCTAGAGGAGGTTCTTAGGCATTCTTGTCCATCCGTTTGGTCAAAAGAAAAAGAGCCAAACAATCAAAGCAACAAATGGATGTCCTCGAATGAGTAAAATATGCAACCAACATGCTCACATAATAGAATGGCAAGTGAAATATGTGACAAAGCATGCACAAACACTCTAGCACCTATCAAGCAATTAGCGATGACTAGGTCATCTATATATGAGTATATTGACTTAGGAGTCAAATGAGAAAATTTGATCATAGGTCATACTCATCGTTTAAGCACAAGTGGGGTTACCACTTTTACATAAAGCATTGTTGTGTTCACACCATTAGAGTTGCTTAAGAGGGTTGTGTTCACACCATTGTTGTGTTCAATACTTTGAGTAAAGATCCCCCTAGATGTGATATCCCCCTTAAGAGGGATGAACTAACCTTGGGTTTTGTCGATGATGACTTCATGTAGATGTTGAAGATGTGGATGCTCAATGTTGATGTAGATCATTCGGAGCAATCCATTGGACTGAGTTGCACTTTCAATACCTACATGGGTTAGTCCCACAAGGAACAAACAAGGATATCCATAGACATAGAGTGAAGTTCACACAAGATGATGTCCATGAAAGCATTAGGTTACCTTGTCCCTTGTCTTACCAACAAGAGGGTTTGTGACTCCTAGAACTAGTGCAAGATGTGGAAGTTGTTTGGACTTGTCCTCGCCAAGATGATATGAGTGAAGTATGTTGGCGGAGTCACCCTCAAGAATTCTTCTAGTTCTTCTTCTTCGGGATCCACATCAACTTGATGGGGATCCTTGGAGTAGTAGTCATACTTGATGAAGTAGAACTTGATGTAGTCTTGGGAACCCACTTGACCAAACCCTTGGGAGCTTCTTCAAATGCATCAATCTCTTCTTGAAGCTTGTCCTTGCCTTTTTTGCTTGTGATCTTGTGGTGGAAGATCATCTTGAGCTTGTGTCCCCTTGATAGAAGTAGGATCATACTTCTCTTGTTGCGGAACAAACTTCGTCTTGGGGTATTGATCTTCTTCCCACTCAACTCCATTGGAATTGGACCTTCATTCAAAACCAACACCTTGATTCTTCCAGTGCCTTCCTTGCTTGCGTACAATTTCCTCAAATTGCTTACTTTCGACAAGGCTCTTGTAAACACCTTTCTCTATAATTCCCTTCAATAAGCTATTTTCTTGCTCAAGTGTAACTTGGCTAAGAGAATCATTAGTGGAATCAAGAGAACTACTAGAAGCAACAATATTGGATTTAACATGATTATTGTTACTACTAGAGGAAGAATCTTTCTTACCCTTGTTGCTAGTTTTTACTTGTGGCATGTAAGTAGACAAGAGTAAACGCTTGGCAATGTAAGAAGAACTTTTCTTGTGAAGATCATCATTGATTGCTTATAAGAACCCATGCTCTTGCTCAAGGTTGAGCTTTTCAAAGTGTAGCTTCTCATGAGTCCTTAAAAGTTCTCGATCATCTTTCAAGGTAGTTTCATGAGCTAACTTAGGAGTGTTTAGTTCTTTAGTTAGATGCTCAATCTCCTTCTTATCATCATCATTCGTTTTATCTTGATTAATAACAATTTCATCATAGTTTTCATCACTAGAGTTGTCAACAAGTAAATCATCATCACCTAGTGATGCGGAGCATCCTACGATCATCCCCATGTACACTCGAGCCTATGCCTTTGGACCTAAGGTGAACCCGCTCCTAAATGCTTCTCCTTTCCATTCATGTGAGACATGGTTGCTACCTAATGCAAGGACACTACATATGCCTAGGTACCAAGGAGACCCTCTCGGAGATGCTCGGAATGATGGACAAGTCCCCAAGTACAAGGATGAAGGAGCACGACGAGAGGAACCGGAGAAAGGCTACAGGACCCGGACATCCGGCCAGGCCCCGGATATCCGGCCCCTCCCGCAAGCCCGAACATCCGGCACCAGCCCGGAAATCCGGCGCCCATCGCAGAAGGCACCCGAAGCTGAACCACGTCAGCCCGGACATCCGGCCAGAGGCCCGGACATCCGGCTCTTCCCGAGCCGCCGGACATCCGGCACCCCAGCCCGGACATCCGACCCCGCCTATCCAGAGACTACAGAAGTTTGCACCGCCAGCTCGGACATCCGGCCCCCAGCCCGGACATCCGGCCACTCCTGAAGCCCCGGACATCCGGCCCGCGCAGACATCCGGCTCCGTCTGTCTTTGCACAGTAAAGGGCCGAGGCCCGTGTACCCCTTCGACCCCCTAGACTATATATACTCCTTCTCCTCCATCTTTCTTGGGTTAGCAAAGGATTAGCTCATTTAGAGATAGAGCTTTGCTCATCCATATCGGATCTACTCCACGAGAGAGACTGCGGCCCCTCTACGGAGAAGATCCACCTTGGATTCAAGACCCCTCACGGGAAGATCCCCACGTGGATTCAAGACCTCCTCACGGAGAAGATCCACCTTGGATTCAAGACCCCTCACGGGAAGATCCCCTCGTGGATTCAAGACCTCCTCACGAAGAAGAACCGGTTACCGTTTGTATCGCCCGTTGTTGACTTTGGATCTTGTATCTTACCTTTGTGTTTATCGATCTAGCGCATGTGTGATCTATTCCTGTTGGTTGTGTGATTTCTCTCGTGTTCCTCTCGTGTTTCCCCTCGTGTTCATCACGTTCCTCGTAGGGATCCGCTCCTTTCGTGAAAGATCAGCCATCTAGGGTTCCGCCCTACATCATCTTGGATCAGAGCCAGCTTGTCTCATGATATCTTGGTATCATGAGCCACGTTGATCACGATTTCGGAGCCTCCCCGTTGTGTTTTCTAGCCTAGTTTTGTTGATTTTGTCCCAAAATTCGAAAATCCCCACCAAAAAATAGCCCCAATTTTTTTTGTGATTTGTTGGTTTGATGATGTTTTGTTGAATTTGATCCGTGGATTTGCTTTGTTACTTGTGGATCTAGCTTTCCCCCAATTTTTTCCACTTTCCATCCACGAAATCTCTCCAATTTTGCCCTTGAAATCATCAATTTCCGCCCCATCGAGTTCCTCGGATTTGGAGCCTGGACATCCGGCCCGTAGCCCCGGACATCTGGCCCGTGGCCCGTACATCCGGCTCCTGGGGCGTATTTTCGCGCGCGGTTCTGGACATCAGGTCCCGGAAATCCGGCCAAAGCCCCGGATGTCCGACCCCTGTACATTTCAGCTTTTCTGTTTCACCGTTTTGTGCATAACTTCCACATCCGGAGTCCGATTTTCGCGTTCTTTAGCTTGTTGAGTAGCTATTGACATCCTCTATCCACCTAGATAGGTCCCATCACCATTTGACTCCATAAATGTTTTGGCACTTTGGCATCTTTGCCTAGGGCTTCCACCATAACTTCCGCATAACCACCACCGACTTCCGCAACCTCACCAATTTTGTTCCCCATAGCATTTGTGGTTGTTTGAGTTGTGATTCGAGTCTCCTAAGGTGTTTAGGCTACTTAGGGACGGTTGCTTCTTCATCAACCACCACCATAACTTCCGCATAGGCTTGCCCACCATACACTTCCGCCACCTCAACCTAACCCAATTTTGTTTGTGTTGTGAGTTGCGTCTCCTAAGGTGTTTCAGGTACTTAGGGACCGTGCTTCCAACCCCGACACCGTGTATAGTTCACCACCTTACCCTCCACTTACGCATTGCCTACTCGCAAAAACCACCACCGCTTTCCACTACCACCGTTTGACTTTTGTCCTTGAGATTTTGAGTTGTGGTTTTTCCATTTCCTAAGGTGTTTCGGCTACTTAGGGACGAGTCTCCATCATCTTTGTATCTACATCAAGAACACCGCCACTCATCATCGCCAAGGATGGTAACCTCGACGACACCATTGTATATTCCCCTTGCAATTGCATTGATCACCCCTAGCCCATTTTGCGTCACTTGCCTATCGAGACTAGCCATTTGAGTATTGCCGGCAATGTTACTTGTGCACATTAGTGGTCATACTTCCCATAGCATACATACCATACCATATTGGTATCATATCATCTCTTGTGTCACAAGTTTGTGCCCGCATATACACTATTGCTATCTTGGTTTGTGCATTGTGCAAAAGTGGCCATACAGAAAAAACAATAAGCTTTTAAGCTAAAGAGAAAGAGCAAAGAGCTTGTAAGCAAGTGCCATAGCATCATACCACATTGCATATAAGATTGTCATATCCGATCATCTTGGATCATCTTGAGAGAAACACCGGGAACCATACATACATAGCATACTTGGGATAGAATGTTTATCCATTTTGCATATCATAGGTTGTGCACAAGTGTCGTATCCGCCTATTGCGCAATCGTGCTAGCGTCTCTCTTGAGTTGTGCAACACGAGCGTTTTCCGTGGACTCCACATTTTGTGCTCATTCCTTGGTTGCACGACCCCATTTATCTATCCGTGTGTGTGTTTCCGTGTGCCACATATTGCTATTAGTCTACTTGTCTCACTTGCGAATTTGTGAATCTTTTTCAACGTTATTGACTCTTGCTAACATTTTGCATCAAATTTTTTGTGCCACTATCCTCACCGAGCTCCACCATAAGCCTTACTTGTGTAGGTGCGAGAAACCGACAAGAATTGGTACCAATTGTGCTATTTCCTTGTTACACATTGTGATAGAGGCAAAGGTGTCCCGTCTTTCGATGAGATGATGGATATCGCTTTGGTGGAAGTCGACTTTGAGGTCCGACTACGAACGTGCGATGACGTCGCGCCTTAGCAATCGCTAAACCAACTCCGAGAGGTTATTGACCACGCCGGAGCACGATCAACCTGACCACGAGGGTCTGTTTCCTGCGAGCAAACGAAGAACAAGCAAGAAACTGAGATTGCAATCTGGATATTGCGAATATAAGATGAAAGCTTTATTGATCAAGGTGGGGTTCTGTGACGCCTTTGTCAGGTCATTGAACACAAACGAAGTACGCGAAGTTGCAGCTATGGCGAACTTTTAATCTAAACAAAACCCAAAGTCTAAACGACGCCCTAAGGGCTGTATATATGGAGGAAGAGGGGGGAATTTCGTGGCCCTTGGGGAAGGGGTCCGAAACCAACCCTATCTCTTGTTTCCCCACACATACGGACTCTAAAAATAGCCTATACTCAAATATTTCGAAATTACATGGGCCTGGCCCAATAATAAGGTGACGCAGCACCTAGAATAGCCTCTGGACGAAAGTTATGAAGTAGCATCTTGTATATTTCGTCCCAGGCTTCATGCACGCATTATGGTGGCTTCAATGTCCAGAAATCATCACTTGTAACTCCGTTCTTGTCCCCCATGCGCATGCCATCATCTCCATGCTTGTTCTTGCTCCAATGTTCATCCTTCTCAAAGCTAGGCCCTTCATTTGTAAGCAAAACAAATGTATCCAATTTAGGCAGCATCATATCTCATGAACATTAGAATCATTACCAAGAAACGAAAGTACCTGGTAATTTAATTGGCGTGTGCGAGCTCTAGTAATTGGTCCAGTATGTATAGCAGCAGGGGCTGTGGGTGTAACAATGGTATTGATGCCCTCATCATCCTCCCCTTCTTGAAATGAAGTCGTCCTCGACGGAAGCTCATCTCCCTCACCCAAATAAGGCTTCAAATCTGCAATGTTAAAAGTGGGACTAACCCCAAAATCTGCAGGCAGCTCAAGTTTATATGCATTATCATTTATTTTCTTTAACACCTTAAAAGGACCATCAGCACGTGGCATTATCTTTGATTTGCGCAAATCAGGAAATCTATCCTTACGCAAATGTAACCAAACAAGATCTCTAGGTGCAAACACAACATGTTTTCTACCCTTATCTCCAGCAAGTTTATATTTAGCATTCATACGCTCAATGTTTTCCTTAGTTAACTCATGCATTTTTAAGATTAATTCAACACGTTGTTTAGCATCAAAATTAACCTTCTCCGAAGATGGAAGAGGCAACAAATCAATAGGTGCACGAGGTAGGAAACCATGCACAATTTCAAAAGGGCACATCTTAGTAGTAGAATGCAATGAACGATTATAAGCAAACTCAATATGAGGCAAGCATTCTTCCCACATTTTCTTATTATTCTTCAAAACAGCCCTAAGCATAGTAGACAATGTTCTATTGACTACTTCAGTTTGTCCATCAGTTTGGGGGTGACAAGTAGTACTAAAAAGCAGTTTAGTCCCCAACTTAGCCCATAAACATCTCCAAAAGTGGCTAAGAAATTTAGTATCACGATCTGAAACAATAGTATTTGGCACACCATGCAAACGAATAATTTCACGGAAGAACAAATCAGCAACATTAACAGCATCATCGCTTTTATGACATGGTATAAAGTGTGCCATTTTTGAGAATCTATCCACGACAACAAATATGCTATCCCTCCCCTTCTTTGTTCGAGGTAAACCTAAAACAAAGTCCATAGATATATCCTCCCAAGGAACACTAGGTACAGGCAAAGGCATATATAAACCATGAGGATTGAGTCGTGACTTAGCTTTTTGACATGTAGTGCAGCGAGCAACAAAACGCTCAACATCCCGTCTCATCTTTGGCCAAAAGAAATGTGTAGCAAGTACGTCCTCCGTCTTCTTCACGCCAAAGTGTCCCATTAATCCGCCTCCATGCGCCTCCTGCAACAACAAAAGACGAAGAGAGCTAGCTGGAATGCATAGCTTGTTAGCACGGAACACAAATCCATCATTAACGACAAACTTGTTCCAGGTTCTTCCTTCTTTACAATTCTGCAAAACATCTTTAAAATCAGCATCATGCACATATTGATCTTTGATGGTCTCCAAACCAAATATTTTGAAGTCAAGTTGTGAAAGCATAGTATAGCGACGAGACAATGCATCGGCAATAACATTTTCTTTACCCTTCTTGTGTTTAATGACATAAGGGAAAGTTTCAATGAATTCAACCCATTTAGC
Organism: Aegilops tauschii subsp. strangulata; assembly: GCF_002575655.3. NCBI lineage: Eukaryota > Viridiplantae > Streptophyta > Magnoliopsida > Poales > Poaceae > Aegilops > Aegilops tauschii. The sequence goes on along the minus strand of NC_053035.3, from coordinate 181,738,784 downwards.
ATGTCTACGATTCAGTTTAGCTTGACTTTTAATATGTTTCAAAGATTCATGATCGAAATGTATAACAAATTCTTTAGGCCATAAATAATGTTGCCATGTTTCTAAAGTCCGAACAAGAGCATATAGTTCTTTATCATAAGTAGAATAATTCAGACTAGGCCCACTCAATTTTTCAGAAAAGTATGCAACAGGTTTACCATCTTGTAATAACACACCTCCTAATCCAATTCCACTAGCATCACATTCAAGCTCAAAAGTCTTATTAAAATCAGGAAGTTGGAGTAAAGGAGCATGTGTCAACTTATCTTTCAATACCGTGAAGGCTTCTTCCTGTGCGGTACCCCAAACAAAAGGCACATCCTTCTTTGTAAGCTCGTTGAGAGGTGCAGCAATGGTGCTAAAATCTCTCACAAAACGCCTATAGAAACCAGCGAGTCCAAGAAAACTCCGCACTTGTGTGACCGTTTTGGGCTGCGGCCAACTCTCAATAGCTTCAATCTTGGCTTTATCAACTTCAATTCCCTGTGGAGTAAAAACATAGCCAAGAAAAGATACTCGGTCGGTGCAAAAGGTGCACTTCCCAAGGTTACCAAACAAACGTGCATCACGAAGAGCAATAAAAACGACACGTAAATGTTCCAAATGTTCTTCCAAAGATTTGCTATAAATCAGTATATCATCAAAATAGACTACCACAAATCGTCCAATGAAAGCACGTAAAACTTCGTTCGTTAGTCTCATGGAAGTACTAGGTGCATTAGTTAACCCAAAAGGCATGACTAACCACTCATATAAACCAAACTTAGTTTTAAATGCAGTTTTCCATTCATCTCCCAATTTCATACGAATTTGATGGTATCCACTACGCAAATCAACTTTGGAGAATATTGTAGAGCCACTCAATTCATCAAGCATATCATCTAGCCTAGGAATAGGATGACGATAACGAATAGTAATATTATGAATGCCTCTACAATCAACACACATACGCGACGTACCATCCTTTTTAGGCACTAGTATAATAGGAACAGCACAAGGACTAAGAGATTCGCGTATATAACCTTTGTCGAGCAGCTCCTGTACTTGACGCATAATCTCCTTCGTCTCCTCTAGATTGGTACGGTATGGTGCACGGTTGGGTAGCGATGCACCGGGAATTAAATCAATTTGATGCTCAATCCCTCGAATAGGTGGTAATCCCGGTGGCACGTCTTGTGGGAAGACGTCAGCGAACTCCTTAACCTTGCCGCTGTTGTTGAACCATTGGATGTAGTAAGGATGTGGATGTGGTCTTGTGGTGAGAGATAGTTTCTCCACCATCTCCATGCTAGCCAAGTTGTTACAGCTCCCTCCATCTATGATGACGCGAACAGAACGTTCCTTCACAACTCCCTTTGTATGGAACAAATTATGCCTCTGATTTTGCTCTGCTTGTGTGACCTGCACACCCAAAACACGTTGAGCAACTAAACATTCATACCTGTCAGCGTCTTCAGGAGCCATGTATTGCGTCTCATTTTCAGAATCATCTCCACCATGTTCTTCACGTGTAATAAGAGCCAAAGTCTCCTCATCATCGTCACTAGCGGACTCATACCCACCATCCTCAGTAGCAATCATCACATGCTGAGATTTGCATTCTCTCGCATAATGTCCTCTTCCCTAACAACGACGACAAATAATATCACTTGTGTGCCCTGTTGACGCCATGGAAGAAGAAGAGCTCTGCGCAGGCCCGGCAGGTGTGCTCTTGGCAGAGAGTGGTGGTTGTGCCTGCTTTCTTGTATCACGGCTGGAGGTGGCACCTGATGGAGGTGATGGTGAAGTGGAAGTAGAGGATGCACGTGGTGTCCATGATGAAGGTCGACCTGCAGAAAAGTTAGTTCGCGCCAATGCTTGTCGATCCTGCACTTCACGTTCAGCTTTACAAGCAAGATGGAATAAACGAGTGATATTATTATAATCCTTATACTCTAGAATGGTCTGAATCTCTTTATTTAATCCACCCATAAAACGTGCAAGCATAGCTTCATTCTCCTCAACAATACCACATCTAATCATGCCAATTTGTAAGTCCTGATAATATTCTTCTACAGAATTTTTTCCTTGCCGTAAACGCTGCAGTTTTTGAAGCAATTCACGTTGATAATATGGTGGAACCCAACGAGTACGCATAGTAGTTTTCAAAGCAGCCCAAGTAGCTGGAACAGGATATAATCTACAATGTTCAGACCACCAAACACATGCAAAGCTAGTGAAAGCACAAACAGCAGCAGGAACACGTCTCTCCTCAGGATATTGTAAACATGTAAAACGTTGTTCAGTTCCAAACTCCCAAGTAAGATATATATCAGGAACATATCTACCCTCAAATGGTGGAATATTCAATTTCAGTTTAGGGAGATGGTCATGATCTCGTACCTAAGGTGGCGGTGCCGGCCTACCGTTGCGAATATATACCTGAGGTCGACCTGCTGGTGGTGGTGCTGGTGGCTGCACGTAGTTCTGATTTTGATCAACCTCATCCTCACAATCGCCTGCATAATCGTCATCCTCCTCAGCCGCCGCAGTAGCAGGAGCCAAAGAAGCATCAACAGTAGGTGCAGCGGCACCCGAATTTTGACCAGTCTCAATTGGAACGCGCTGTGCTCGTCCCACTTGATTTGGAAGGCGGCGTTGGAGATGTGGTTGTTGTTGTTGTAGAGGTGCGAAATATGCAGCCGGTGGTGGTTGGGGAAGACGCTTGAGTAATTCAGTAAAGTTGTTATCCAGCTTTGTCTCGAACGACTTCTCCACGGCATCTATCTTCTCCATAGCCTCTTCAAATCTGTTTAGCACATCTCCCACCTGGCCACTCATCATTTGCTGAAATTTATCATGCAACTCCTTGTTCGTCATGTTCTCCCAATCAGTCTCATCGGCTTGTGATCCTGCCGTGGTTAGCAGCAATAGAAACACAAAAGAATATGATCCTACAGACTACTAGGAAGTGGTGGTGATGGTGGTGTGTCACAAATCCTTCGAGCGAATCTCAAATTCTTACCAGTTCTTACCCAACAGCAGGTGGTGATAGGCAACCGTTGTAGTCAAAACTCTCAAAGCTTGGATAGAGCGATTACCAGGGAGAGTCAAACGCACGATGTAGATGTATGTGGAGCTGGGAAGGCTTATAATATGGTAGCAAAAATGGTCAGCAATAATCAATTCAGAGATGCAAAGTTGAATAAACGCTCAACGACGGTACTGTGCTGGTGCTAGGCTAGACCGTGCTAGAGACGCGAGCCTAGAACACTAACAAAATCACGGCGCTGCACGTAAACAAGGGAAAAGCACACTCTGGAATATATATTTTTTGCTCTTTTTTTCGCGCTCTTTTTTTTGCGCTCCTTTTTTTTGCGAAATATCACTATAATGGCGAGTGTCTCAAAACTCTTCCCAGGTCAAACTGACAGGATAGGCACAAAAAAAATTTGACTATTTTTTTTCGGAAATCAGGGCAGCGACGACGAAAAAGTGCGACAAAAAATCACTATGATGGCGAGTGTCTCAAAACACTCCCCGTGACCTAAAAATAGGATAGGGAAAAAAATTGGTCGCCGAAATTTTGGCCTAAAAACTGCCCGGGGGTCTCCAGACTCTTTTTTTTTCGAGACCTACTCAGGGAAGGAAACACGAAACGGAAAATAGATGGATCTCTAAAACAAACCGAATATGAAAAGAACTCGGATTGGTGGTGGATATATGGTGGTAGGATATGGCAGCGGTGGTGGTATATGGTAGCGGTGGTGGTATATGGATACGGATCGGTGTTGGTATATGGATACGGATTGGTGGTGGTATATGGATACGGATTCAGAGCGGTGGCGGCTAAGCAATGGTGGTAGATGGCAAGGCGATGATGATGGTGCGGCGGCGGCGTGACAACTTATGACTAGAGCTCGAAACTCTAAAAGACTAGACTCTAAGACCAACAACTTGACACGACGATGCAACCGCAAATTCAACAAAGCAAAAACCCTAAAAAGATTATGCAAAGGCTCAGATTGGTTCGGATATGATGAACTAACCCTAATTTTTTTTGTGGCTTTTTCGTGGACTGTAGGTATGAAGAACAGACTCGATCTAAACTACGAAAAACTGTAAAATCTCACCGAGCAACCTGGAAATCTGATACCACTTGATAGAGGCAAAGGTGTCCCGTCTTTCGATGAGATGATGGATATCGCTTTGGTGGAAGTCGACTTTGACGATCCGACTATGAACGTGCGATGACGTCGCGCCTTAGCAATCGCTAAACCAACTCCGAGAGGTTATTGACCACGCCGGAGCACAATCAACCTGACCACGAGGGTCTGTTTCCTGCGAGCAAACGAAGAACAAGCAAGAAACTGAGATTGCAATCTGGATATTGCGAATATAAGATGAAAGCTTTATTGATCAAGGTGGGGTTCTGTGACGCCTTTGTGTGGTCGTTGAACACAAACGAAGTATGCGAATTTGCAGCTATGGCGAACTTTTAATCTAAACAAAACCCAAAGTCTAAACAACGCCCTAAGGGCTGTATATATGGAGGAAGAGGGGGGAATTTCGTGGTCCTTGGGGAAGGGGTCCGAAACCAACCCTATCTCTTGTTTCCCCACACATACGGACTCTAAAAATAGCCTATACTCAAGTATTTCGAAATTACATGGGCCTGGCCCAATAATAAGGTGACGCAGCACCTAGAATAGCCTCTGGACGAAAGTTATGAAGTAGCATCTTGTATATTTCGTCCCAGGCTTCATGCACGCATTATGGTGGCTTCAATGTCCTGAAATCATCACTTGTAACTCCGTTCTTGTCCCCCATGCGCATGCCATCATCTCCATGCTTGTTCTTGCTCCAATGTTCATCCTTCTCAAAGCTAGGCCCTTCATTTGTAAGCAAAACAAATGTATCCAATTTAGGCAGCATCATATTCTCATGAACATTAGAATCATTACCAAGAAACGAAAGTACCTGGTAATTTAATTGGCGTGCGCGAGCTCTAGTAATTGGTCCAGTATGTATAGCAGCAGGGGCTGTGGGTGTAACAATGGTATTGATGTCCTCATCACATTGAGTGATCATTGATCCAGTTTCAACATCGGTCAAGGTACATTTGGTATAAGTTCTTCTCTTTCTCCCACTCATATTTGCTCGAGTCTTGTGATGGATAGGCAAGGCATTTCATCTCCGGTCTTCGACAACAACGACGGCATGAACAACTACATCACCAATGAGTCCATCTTCGATCTACAACGACAAATGCAAGGCACACAATCTACCTTGCGAGAGCGCGTCGACAACCTCGCCATCGACATACACCACTCCGAAGCAAGGAAAAGGGACTACATCGACACCAAGTTGGGCGAGCTAAAGGATCAACTACGCGACATGGTGGCCGACTACAAGTCTTCTTCCCCTTCATCATCATCCTCAAGGCGGCGGCGAGCAAGTCGATCATCTTCGGAGCGCAAACAAGATGCAAGCGCAAGTCGTTCACGTCCACATCTCCATGGCGACCATCGCCAACATCGTCATGAAGGGCGAGACACCTCCAAGCATCATGTGCACGACGACGACGAACGACATCTACTACGAGCTCAAGTACGACAACGACATCATCAACATGAAGATGCTCAACAAGCGCAAATGCACAAGTCCCAACGAGCTCTACTTCACGCCAAGTCCAAGCTTCATGAGCATAAGAGAAGACCGCGAGACGAGCACCACCAAAACGGAGCTACGGCTACACCAACCACTTCGGCATCTTCGCCAAGTGTTATCAGGGCATCTCCGCCTTTGGACGTACGGCATCTTTGCCCACTTCCCATGAGTTCGCCTACATCAACATCTTCAACAACAAGGCGACCACCTACGAGCGAGGGCGACACTTCCATCTTTGGAAGTCCCTCAAAGAAGATGGCCGAGCATGGGAAATTCCCTTCGGTCATGGAGACGAGCTACGAGGTGCCACATCATATGGGCCTCCAACAACAAGACGACGACAAGAAGGTTGAGCATGGGACTATCCCTTCAACCAAGGCGGCAATAGGAGTTGAGCATGGAGACATTTGCACCAACATCTCTCCGACACCCACATATCATGAGATGACCCAATTGCCATGTGAGGAGAGCCACCCAGCCATGAGTGACATGAGTGACTCCACCATATATGACATTGAGTGCATTTCCTATGAGAGGATGAGTGTGACCACCACTAGCCCCACACATGAGAGCATGCCACACATCCTATGTGAGGTTGAGTGCCATTTGAGTGACTCCACAAACCATATGAGTGAGAGCATCTTACCGGGAGTGAGTGAGCCACAACACTTAGTGAGTGAGGTAGTTGACACGGCATGTGAGACCACTATGATTTCTAACGACTTAACCTCTACTCCGAGTGTGTTTTCTTTCGTGCTAGGTCTCTGACATGACGACATGCCTATCCTCGACGAGTCCATACCTCCAATGGAGACGACGATGGCCATGGTGGACAATGATGAAGCCCCCACATGGTACCATCAAGTTGCAACCTCACCTACAACACATGAGCTATGCTCCAAAGGTAACATAGGTGATGGTGCTTCTCTTGTCCCACTAGTGGACTATCTCACCAATGATTGTTTGCATGATGATGACACACCTATTACCATGCTTCATGCTAGTGCGACTTCTTCATGTCATGACTTACCCATTTATGATGAATATGATGATGAGCATGTTGAGTTGCCTAGTTGTGATGCTATGCTCCATAGGATATCATGTGAAAATTCTATTGGTCACTTCATGTTTGACAATCCATTGAACTTGTCATATGCTATGAGTGAGATCTCCCATATTGCTTCATTTCAATCTCAACATAGTGACTATGCATGCCCCATTAAAATACATCCCATTTGCACTTATGGCATAGATGATGAGATGATGGTCATTGGCTTTTGTTTTTCATGTGATGATATTGCCATGCTTCCTTTACATGATTTCCGCAATTCATCTACTATACCATGCCATGATCACATTGTTCCGAATATGCATTGTTTTGGATGTTGTCAATATTCTCCATGTGATGTCTTTAAAATGCTCATGAGGAGACCCCCATAGTTTCCTCATACATATTAGGAGATTTTGATGCATTCCAAACTTTGCATGATTCCCATAATTGCTTGCACCGTATGCATACCATGAATAACAATGCTCTACATATTTCCCACGATGCATTACATAATATGTGTCTCCATTATGCTATACATAATAACAAACCTATCATGATGGATGACATGTTTCTATATCACGCATCTCATTTGTTTGAGCATTGGCTATTTTGTGCTAACCAACACTTGCACGTATGCATCATGATGGATGATGTGTACATCTACCACGCACACACAATTTTTCCTTTGCCTTTGTTTTGTGTAGGTACTCATGTATACTCGTCAACCTCTCAATCCCAAGAGTTGACGAAATGAGCTCTTGAGAGCAATGACGATTTGGGATCTCGTGGACTATCGTTACCACCATTCCATTTGCGCAAGGACTACGCGCATCTCTTCTACTTGGCTCTCACACGGCTTTGGGCTATTTATCACTTGTTACCTTATGCCCATTATATCATGTTCACTTTGCATGTTACACCTCTTTCCATGCCTTTGACATGCAATTGTGACCCTTGCTTGCACTTACATATGATTCACCATTATGCTACTTCTATGTGTATTTGCATGCTTGGTGGAGATAGTTGTTGCTATTGCCATGTTTATCATGTGCCCCATGCTATTGATGCTATTTTGCTCATATCTTGCCTTTATGCTTGTGAAATGTCATGTGCATTATATATGCCCACTATTTGCACACATGACATGCTTGCCATGATTCCTTCTTGATAGAGGCAAAGGTGTCCCGTCTTTCGATGAGATGATGAATATCGCTTTGATGGAAGTCGACTTTGACGATCCGACTACGAACGTGCGAGGACGTCGCGCCTTAGCAATCGCTAAACCAACTCCGAGAGGTTATCGACCACGCCGGAGCACGATCAACCTGACCACGAGGGTCTGTTTCCTGCGAGCAAACGAAGAACAGGCAAGAAACTGAGATTGCAATCTGGATATTGCGAATATAAGATGAAAGCTTTATTGATCAAGGTGGGGTTCTGTGACGCCTTTGTCTGGTCGCTGAACACAAACGAAGTACGCGAAGTTGCAGCTATGGCGAACTTTTAATCTAAACAAAACCCAAAGTCTAAACGACGCCCTAAGGGCTGTATATATGGAGGAAGAGGGGGGGGAATTTCGTGGCCCTTGAGGAAGGGGTCCGAAACCAACCCTATCTCTTGTTTCCCCACACATACGGACTCTAAAAACAGCCTATACTTATGTATTTCGAAATTACATGGGCCTGGCCCAATAATAAGGTGACGCAGCACCTAGAATAGCCTCTGGACGAAAGTTATGAAGTAGCATCTTGTATATTTCGTCCAAGGCTTCATGCACGCATTATGGTGGCTTCAACGTCCTGAAATCATCACTTGTAACTCCGTTCTTGTTCCCCATGCGCATGCCATCATCTCCATGCTTGTTCTTGCTCCAATGTTCATCCTTCTCAAAGCTAGGCCCTTCATTTGTAAGCAAAACAAATGTATCCAATTTAGGCAGCATCATATTCTCATGAACATTAGAATCATTAGCAAGAAACGAAAGTACCTGGTAATTTAATTGGCGTGCGCGAGCTCTAGTAATTGGTCCAGTATGTATAGCAGCAGGGACTGTGGGTGTAATAATTGTATTGATGTCCTCATCAAGAAGCCTTTGATTTCCAGCTCGAGACCTTTCCCTGCAAAAGAGAGTTAATTTTTCTTAACCACCCACATTTTCAGGGGTGGCTTAGAAGCAATGAGTCTAAGTGCAGCATTTGAGAATTTAGGCTTTGGAGCCCTAGCAAATAGCCTTGCAGGAGGTGAATAATACTCACAAGAATAAGCAGAAAAGTTCTTGGAATTGGTTCTATCGAGATATACTGACTTGAAACAGGAATTTCTTGGTTGGTCTTATGAACATAGCGGTTTGATGAAACACGCTCATATTCATAAGTCTGAGTGTGGTTTCCCTGCAAAACATTGGCGTTAGGGTGACCCTGGGGGGGTCCTCTGTCTGTATGAAGCCTTTGGACCATATGAAGCCTTTGGTCTGGGGTGTGTCTTCTTCCCAGGTGGTGTCATGATGACATTCACAAGAAGCTTCTCAAGACAACTTTTGGGCTCCCAGATCTTCTTCAAGGGTGGTCCATTCCTGCAGTTAGTACCAATAAACCTGGCAAACACTTCCCATTATGATTCTTAAATAACTTATAATTGGCGTCAAAGGATTCATCAATGATAATGGGGTTAGTACCAGTGAAGCCAAATAAGGTAGATGGGTCCACTGAAGGGCCCTTTGCAGCAACCCATGTGGTTTTGGGGTACTGCTCAGGCTTCCAGTATGAACCATAAACATTCATTTTCCTCTCGAACCCAACACCCTCTTTCCTAGGGTTTCGGTTCAGAATCTGTTTCTTGAGGACATCACATAGTGTCTGATGTCCTTTGAGGCTTTTGTACATGCATGTTTCAAGCAATGTCTTCAACCTAGCATTCTCATCAGCAATAGTAGTGGTATCCTCAGATGACGGGTTAGTCACCACATCAGCAGTTGAAGGTTTTGCAACATTAGCAGCAGTAGAACATTCAGCAACAGAGACAACATTATCACGCTCAAGACATTTTAAACATGGTGGCACAAAATCTCCTTGAGCGGAACTGATCTATTGAGCGCGAAGTGAATTGTTCTCTTTTTGAAGATCTTCATGAGATGCTCTCAGATTCTCTAGATCTTGCTTCCTTTGAAGATAATCATAGGAAAGCTCCTCATGAGTGGCTGAGAGTGTTTCATGACGACTTTCAAGTTCTTCGTACTTAACGTGAAGATTTTTAATGTATTCAATTAAGGCCTGTGTTCGATTCATTTCCGCGTCCAACAGGTCATCGCTTTTGTCTAGCAACTTTTGAATATGTTCCATAGCAATTTTTTGTTCAGTTGCAATTTTAGCAAGAGCCTCGTACCTAGGTTTGGATTCACATTCAGAGTCATCTTCACTTGATGTTTGAAAGTAAGCATCGCGTGAGTTTACCTTGGCACCTCGTGCCATGAAGTAGTAGGTCGGAGCAGAGTCGTCCTCATCATCAGCTTCAGCGTTGGCGATGTGACCATTGTCTTCAGTGTTGAAGATGGACTTGGCACGAATGCCGAAGCTAGAGCCAGGCTTGCCACACCTGAATCAGACTCCTCCTCGGACTCCACCTCCGCCTCCTCAGAAGCAGACTCCTCCTCTGAATCCATCTCCTTGCCAACAAATACACGAGCCTTGCTCGATGAGCTCTTCTTGTGAGACGTAGACTTTGACGAAGACTTTGAAGATTTCTTCTTCTTCTTGTCGTCAGAATCATATTCCTTGATCTTCTTCTTCTTAGATTCCGTGTCCCATTGAGGACACTCAGAGATGTAGTGGCCTAGCTTCTTGCATTTGTGGCATGTTCTCTTCTTGTGGTCACGATTGGAAGCCTCATCATTTCTTGAGCTGGATCTTGAAGACCTTTCTGAAGCGATTCTTCTTGGAGAACTTCTTGAACTTCTTCAGGAGCATAGCTAGCTCGTTTCCAATGTCTTCAGGATCCTCGGAACTGCAGTCAGATTCTTCTTCAGATGAGGAAACAACCTTTGCCTTCAAAGCACGGGTTCGGCCATAGTTGGGGCCATAGATGTCTCTCTTCTCAGATAGCTGGAACTCATCTGTGTTGAGCCTCTCAAGTATGTCATACGGATCGAGATCTTTGAAGCCAGGGTGTCAAATGAGCTGTCAAGTGATCTCAGGAGCTTCTTCATGATTTCGTGCTTGGTGATCTCAGTGGCGCTAAGAGCGCGAAGCCCATTTGTGATATCAGTGAGGCGATCAAATTTGAGCTGGACATTCTCATTTTCATTTCTCTTGAAGCAGTTGAAGAGGTTGCGAAGAACATCAATCCTCGAGTCTCTCTGAGTAGAGACGTCTTCGTTGACCTTGGACATCCAGTCCTAGACTAGCTTCGTAGTTTCCAGTGCACTCACACGGCCATACTGTCCTTTGGTCAGATGACCACAGATGATGTTCTTGGCGGTCGAGTCCAGTTGAGCGAACCTCTTGACATCAGCAGCGGCGACACCTTCACTGACCTTGGGAACGCCTGTCTTGACGACATACCAGAGGTCGACGTCAATGACTTCAAGATGCATGCGCATCTTATTCTTCCAGTAGGGGTAATCAGTGCAATCGAAGACTGGTCACGCAGCGGACAACTTGATTATCCCTTCAGTCGACATAGCTAAAACTCCAGGTGGTTAAACCGAATCACACAGAACAAGGGAGCACCTTGCTCTAATACCAATTGAAAGTGCTAGTTATCGACTAGAGGGGGGTGAATAGGCGATTTTTATGAAAGTCTCCAAAACACGAGGTCTTTGAAGACAAACAGATGAAATGAACCTATTGATATGCAGCGGAAGATAGACTACACTAGACAAGCCATAGTCAAGTAAGCAATAGAGTGAAAGTACGAAGACTATCAGCAGCTAGCTAGAATGGATCAGAATGGAAAACAGTATGAAGCCAAACAGGTAAATGTCTTCACACAGTGAAGACAATCAGATCAGACAGGCAAGCAATGACTTCACGAAGACAAACTGAAAAGTAAAGGAAGATGGGGATAGAACCAGTTGCTTGGTGAAGACAAGGATTTGGTAGACCAGTTCCAGTTGCTGTGACAACTGTACGTCTAGTTAGGGAGGCTGAGATTGAACTCAGAAGACCGTGTCTTCACCTTATTCCCCTTGAGCTAAGGACACCCAATCCTCGCCCAATCACTCTGGTAAGTCTTCAAGGTAGACTTCCAAACCTTCACAGACTTTGTTCACCGGCGATCCGCAATGGGTCTTGGATGCTCGGAATGCGACGCCTAACCGGCTGGAGAATTCACAGTACTCAAGTGTAACAAGTCTTCAGGTCACGCGGACAGAAGGACTTCAGTGATGCCTAACACTCTTTGGCTCTGGGTGTTTTGGGCTTTGTCCTCGCAAGGATCTCTCTCTCAAAGGCTTCGGAGGTGGGTTGCTCTCAAACAACAAAAGTCGTGCACTAACTCTGAGGAGCCACCAATTTATGGTGTAGGGGGTGGGCTATTTATAGCCTCGAGGCAACCCGACATGATATGTCCAAAATGACCCTGGGTCACTAAGGAACCGACACGTCTCCAACGGTCGGATTTCAAACACACGCGGCAGCTTGACTTGGGCTACAAGCAAAGCTAACTCATCCAGCTCTGGATAAGATTTGCTCTCATTGTCTTCGCTCGAAGACATAGGATTTTGGTTGAGCATCACATCAGTCATTCTGACTTTGTTCACTTGGACCACACTAACAGTACAGTGGTTCCTATGACTCAATAAAGAAGAAGAGGAAACTACGAAACAACTATGTCTTCGCACTCCATAGTCTTCCAGTGAATGTCTTCACATGTCATAATCTTCATCGTGAATGTCTTCACGAACCACCATTGTCTTCACACATTTTTAGGGGTCATCTCTGGTAGGTAAACCGAATCAAAAAGGGACTACTACCTGTGTTATCCTGCAATTCTCACAAACACATTAGTCCCTCAACCAAGTTTGTCGTCAATACTCCAAAACCAACTAGGGGTGGCACTAGATGCAGTTACATCCCCCGAAAACACAAGGCGGGAAGGGTTGCCACAACGGCCCACTTGAAGGGGGACAGGAGTACAACTTATCCTGACTAAAGGTGGTCTTCGCTTGCTAAAGCTTCCTGCCATGACGCGCCAGTGGGCTCGGTGATGGCCTCCGTCCTGGCAAGCCCGCCGTCCTAGTCTTCTTGCACCAAATGGGTAACCCTTGGGAACTGCTTTGGGAACCGGTGCACCGTCCTTGCTCCCTTAGCACGAAAGAGGAAAACCTCCTCATCCGCACCTGTTGGCGCCCCTCGGGCTCCGCTCGTCGCCATGCATGTCACCCACGTGGAGACGCAGGGCCGCGCAGCTCCACTGCCTGATCCTTGATTCGTACGCGTCCGTGAGGGGCCTCGGGAAGCCACCTCGCGAGGCTCTTGGTGACATGTGCTGACGCACACCTCACGAGATGAGGTCCTCACGAGGGTCCTACTCGTGAAGCCCTGGAGGCGGGCTAGCTTTGGGCCTTCTAGTGACGCCACGCCCTGGGCCGCAGGCAGATGGGCCTAGGTACCGCCAATCCCACGGGCCCGACGGAAGGGATTCGGGTTGATCTGACAACGTCGGCCTGAAGGTAACACAAGGATCGCTCCTAGTTGTCCCACTTTGACTGAAATTGATAAGGCAGATACACTACCTTATGGTGGTCATGTAGGCGGAAGTAGCCACTTCCGGGCATCTAGGACACATCCTGGCATAAGGGATGCAAGCTGAAATAGTGGTGCTAGAGGGCCACGGACGGTAGAACACCAATGAACATTTCACAAAAATGAGAAAAAATGGACAAATGGAGGATAGAATTGGGGCCAGATGGATGAAATTGATGTGGTAGGCATTCGGAACAATGATGAGAAACTTAGAGAAAGGGGGCAAAAGGCCCACCAGAATGAAACTAGAGAAAACCACCGTCTCCCCTATTGGAGTAGAGGAGAGTCGTCACCTGGTCAGGCCATGGTGGTAGGAAGCAAGTACCGCTCCAGAGGGATCATGTGGGCAAGGATCCGCTCGACCATCAGACATGACATCTTGAGTGTCAACGATGGAAGAACTGATGGATGCAGGGTAACCACGAGAGACAACCCCACTTGAGAATGCACCACCAAGGTAGATGAATCATGATGTAGGGTGGAACCCTAAGTGAAGATCTTTTCACACTTGGAGGGGGGAAAGGGATGAACAAAAGGTCGCAAAGACGAAATTCACTCAAACAAAACCCAATCACACATCCACTAGGATAAACCTAAGGAGGTGAGGTCTTGATGATAGTCTTATCCAAAAGGAGATCTCGATATCCACTTGGGATCCTCTCCTAAGAGGTCTAGATCTCCAAGAGGAGTGGTAGAACGAACAAAGCTCTATCAATGTCTCACATATACTTTACTAACCCTAACAAATGTCTTAGACCCGAAATTGAAAGTGCTAGTTATCGACTAGAGGGGGGGTGATAGGCGATTTTTATGAAAGTATTCAAAACACGAGGTCTTTGAAGACAAATAGAAGAAATGAACCTATTGATATGCAGCGGAAGATAGACTACACTAGACAAGCCATAGTCAAGTAAGCAATGTAGTGAAAGCACGAAGACTATCAGCAGCTAGGTAGTATGGATTAGGATGGAAGACAGTATGAAGCCAAACAGTAAATAGTCTTCACTCAGTGAAGGCAAACAGTTCAGATAAGAAAGCACTGACTTCACAAAGACAAACTGTAAAGTAAAGGGAAGGAGAGGATAGAACCAGTTGCTTGGTGAAGACAAGGATTTGGTAGACCAGTTCCAGTTGCTGTGACAATTGTACGTCTGGTTAGGGAGGCTGGGGTTTAACTCAGAAGATCGTGTCTTCACCTTATTCCCCTTGAGCTAAGGACACCTCCTCGCCCAATCACTCTGGTAAGTCTTCAAGGTAGACTTACAAACTTTCACATACTTCGTTCACTGGTGATCCACAATGACTCTTGGATGCTCATAACGCGACGCCTAACCGGCTTGAGGATTCACGGTCCTCAAGTGTAAAAAGTCTTCAGGTCACGCGGGCAGAAAGACTTCAGTGATGCCTAACACTCTTTGACTTTGGGTGTTTCGGGCTTTGTCCTCACAAGGATCTCTCTCTCAAATGCTTCGGAGGTGGGTTGCTCTCAAACGACAAAAGCAGTGCAGTAACTCTGAGCAGCCACCAGTTTATAGTGTAGGGGGTGAGCTATTTATAGCTAGGAGGCAACCCGACCTGATTTGTCCGAAATGACCCTGGGCCACTAAAGAACCGACACATGTCCAACGGTCAGATTTCAAACACACGCGGCAGCTTTACTTGAGCTACAAGCAAAGCTGACTCATCCAGCTCTGGATAAGATTTGCTCTCATTGTCTTTGCTCGAGGACATAGGATTTTGGTTGAGCATCCGCTCATGCGCGTCGGTGCTATACAAACGGTTTTTAACCCCTTTCCGTGACGGCATTTGGGACCGTCGCCAAGTGAGTGTGGGAGTTAGGGTGTCCTTCCCACACGACGCAGAAACCGTCGGGGATATGGAGCAGTGATCCAGAGGCCTTTCAAAATGTACTCGTGTGCGATGCAACACACACTAAATTCTTTCGCATGTGTGGTATCGGTGATTAAACGTTTCTAATGACATAGTGAAACCATACGGTCTGTCGTAATGAACCGTTTGGGAAACGGTATGGAAGGCACACGGGCCAACATATGAACTGTGTGCGATTGGTGCCCCTTCGCACACGAGTTTTCTGCATAACCCGTCTGCCATGCAAGACTCAGTCGCACATGTTTCCCAACAATTACCGTCTGCGATAATGTTCTATCACAAACGGTTTAGGAGCCCCTTCGCACACATACAAGTGTTGCATACCATTGGTGATCTGTTGGGTATCACCGACGGTTGCCGCAAGAGTGACGTGTGCTTTTCGTTTGGGATCCCACACGTTTCCTGAAAAAATTATGACTGGTATTGTATTTTACATTAGGCACGGTTTACTCCGAGTTCTCGTGTGCGATAATGCGATATCACAAATGGTTCCGGAGACCCTACACACACGTAGTAGCGCTGCAAATCGTTTTTGATCTGCTGTGTATCACCGACCGTTCCGCTAAGATTGACGTATGCTTTCCGATGTGGATCGCACACACTCATTTAGTGTAACCATGTGCGGAGCAATTGCCAGGTTAAAACAAAAATATCCCATTTTGAATCGGCATGCAAAAAGCAAATTCGCCACAATATTCAATTGAACAAATAAACAAAAATATCACATTTTGAATCGGCACGCAGAAAGCAAATTCACTACAATATTCAATTGAACAAATAAAGAAAAATATCCCATTTCGAATCAGCACGTGAAAAGCAAAATCGCCACAATATTCAATTGAACAAATAGTGTCCCGGGAAGAACATTCATCAGATTTCGCAACAATTTCAATTGAACATATGGTAGCTAAATTCCAATGATGTGTCCACACATATTTGCATTACCTAATTAATCATAGTGTACGAAATACAAAGACCTCATCAGATGGTAAACAATGGATCCATGCGTATATGTTTAGAGGCTAACTCTTACTCAATGTTTCAGGAGAAGGCATGTTGAAATCTTCATTATCACCAGTGGGATTGATGTAGTGATCCAGGAAGAAGTCGCTGATAAATCTCCGAACCATCAGCAATTCACCAGCCGGGAGCGGTTCAGGGATCCTCGGTTTTAAGATGAGCTGCAGTATTTTTAAGATCAGAATGTGCCATATGAGTGGAGTAGAAGATATTAATTAAGATAGACTTACTGGTACTAATTCGCGAGGATCGTCACAACTATCAGCAGATTTGTAGATGGAGATCATGTGTCTGCAAACATAGTATCCACAAAGGTTGGTCCCTGCTTCTTGCTGAGGACACTGAAATTTTTTGTACAGAATTAGTCATGTATTTGTCCTGTTAGGAACAACCTAACTGGTGTTAGATGTATTATTTTTTCTTTGGACAAAATAGAAAGAGGTTTATTTAGAAGCTTGAACATTTGACTCGCGTAAGGAAAGGTATTTGCAGACTGTTGGATAAATTTTCCGAAAATAACGGATCTCGGTGTGTTACCGGAGAAACGATCTCGTGCTGCACAGGTGGCCCCCTCTTGAATAGGTTCCCTGGTTTAGTTTTCCACAATGCGAGCACACTGCAAATGATGATGAATTTTGACAACATCAATTATTGAACCAGATATGAATGCAAATTAATTTCAACATCATAGAATTCAATACCTATCCATGAATTGCTGAAGATGCGTCAGATCCTGAGCGTTTGTTGACTCTCTGAGAGAATCGATGTAGTAAACTGTGTTCTTGTTTGGAACAATGAATACCAATATCCAGTGATTGCTACATATTAAGAAAGCCATGAACTTACGAATTATGTCGAAATATGAAAGACAATAAGTGTATGCGTGGTTGTTTACTTGACTTACCGTTCATGATATGGCCAGAGAAATGATCCTGCATGGGACGTGTTTTCGAAGAGAAGGACGACCGTGTTAACGGCCCAGTCCTGTAGGTCCTTACCATGTATTGTTGTGCCATTTGCTAATTCAGGATCTATAAAATACACACTCTCCCTTTTTCTTCTCTGCGAGTTCAATCCCCTGAGAGGAATAAAATGCAGTTAGCTGTTTATCATTTACAGCCTTGTATGGAGAAGTTGATCAGAGTTTGTTAAGTACTTACAAAATCAGGCATCTAACAAGAGTGGCATCGAGCACGTTGAAGTTGAAGAAGAGATGTAAGTCCTCGAAACTCACATCGATGGAACCAGCATCATGTCAGAAATGATCTCTATTGTAGTGAACTAGCAAACCATGCTAACCAGCTAACATTAGATACATGCAATATTCATGTAACTCGCGGCAACTGGAGCTGCACTCATCAAAGTATTCGCCAACAAGAAATGGCTGGCCATGGACGTAATTGCGTGCTTCAAGTACGTCTGCTTTACTTTTGGCAAGCAACAAACGTACTTCATCATCATCCATGGCCGTTAGAAATAATATTACTCCCCGATTCGAACAAGCTATTGTTAATTTGGTTCTGGGCGATGAGTGCTTTAAGTAAGAGGTAATCGTTCTCTTTCCTCTTCACTTTCCCGCCGCACTTCCTCGGGGGTGTAGCCTTTTTGGTCACTTCCATCTTGGTACTTGAAGCATTTCTGGCAGAACGTCTGGTTGCCTGCAAGGTAGACTGCCGAGCAGACGGTGAAGCTTGGACGGACTGCTTAGCAGACGGTTTATCTATGCCGGACCGCTGAGCTGGCGGTGCTGCTGTGACAGACTGCTGGGCTGTAGGAGCAGAGGCATCGGACTGCTGACCATGCGTTGAAGCTATGTCGGGTTTCTGCGCAGGTGGTGCCAACTTGTCGGTGTGCTGAGGAGGCCGTGCCAACGCGTTGGTTTGCTGAGCAGGAAGTGCTGACGCATTGGTATGCTGATCACTCGACTGCGAACCGACGGACTGATAAGAAATCGGTTCTTGACCTACAGACTGCTTTGCAAGCGGTTCCGAAGCATCAAACTGCTTAGCAGTCCGTTCCACCAGGTTGGTCTGCTGAGCATGTGCTGCAGCTGGGTCTTCCCCCGCTGGTTCAGCGGCCGGCATCTGAACCGGTGGTGCGTCTTCAGCAGTTGTAGGCCTTGCCACTGGCTGCTTTGGGGCGGAGGATGACATGGCCTGTACGCCACAAAGTCGGGCCGGCTGATTGATACGTCTCCAACGTATCTATAATTTTTTATTGTTCCATGCTATATTATTTCTGTTTTGTACATTAATGGGCTTTATTATACACTTTTATATTATTTTTCGGAGGCCCAGCCCAGAATTGTTGTTTTTTGCCTATTTCAGAGTTTCACAGAAAAAGAATATCAAACGGAGTCCAAACAGAATGAAACCTTCGGAACGTGATTTTCGGAACGAACGTGATCCAAAGGACTTGGACCCTACGTCAAGACATCAACCAGGAAGGCACGAGGTAGGGGGCGCGCCTACCCCCCTTGGGCGCGCCCTCCACCCTCGTGGGCCCCACGTTGCTCCACCGACGTACTTCTTCCTCCTATATATACCTACGTACCCCCAAACTACCAGATACGGAGCCAAAAACCTAATTCCACCCCGCAACCTTCTGTACCCGTGAGATCCCATCTTGGGGCCTGTTCCGGAGCTCCGTCGGAGGGGGCATCGATCACGGAGGGCTTCTACATCAACACCATAGCCTCTCCGATGATGCGTGAGTAGTTTACCTCAGACCTTCGGGTCCATAGTTATTAGCTAGATGGCTTCTTCTCTCTCTTTGGATATCAACACAAAGTTCTCCATGATTCTCGTGGAGATCTATTTGATGTAATCTTATTTTGCGGTGTGTTTGTTGAGACCGATGAATTGTGGGTTTATGATCAAGTTTATCTATGAACAATATTTGAATCTTCTCTGAATTCTTTTATGTATTATTGGTTATCTTTGCAAGTCTCTTCGAATTATCAGTTTGGTTTGGCCTACTAGATTGATCTTTCTTGCAATGGGAGAAGTGCTTAGCTTTGGGTTCAATCTTGCGGTGTCCTTTCCCAGTGACAGTAGGGGCAGCAAGGCACGTATTGTATTGTTGCCATCGAGGATAACAAGATGGGGTTTATATCATATTGCATGAGTTTATCCCTCTACATCATGTCATCTTACTTAAAGCGTTACTCTGTTCTTTTGAACTTAATACTCTAGATGCATGCTGGATAGCGGTCGATGTGTGGAGTAATAGTAGTTGATGCAGGCAGGAGTCGATCTACTTCTCGCGGACGTGAGGCCTATATACATGATCATACCTAGATATTCTCATAACTATGCTCAATTCTGTCAATTGCTCAACAGTAATTTGTTTACCCACCGTAATACTTATGCTCTCGAGAGAAGCCACTAGTGAAACCTATGGCCCCCGGGTCTATTTTCCATCAAATTTAATCTCCCGTCAACAAGCTATTTCTGGCGCCGTTTTTATTTTGCTTTCTTTACTTTGCATCTTTATCATAAAAATACAAAAAAATATTATCTTATCATATCTATCAGATCTCACTTTCGTAAGTGACCGTGAAGGGATTGACAACCCCTTTATTGCGTTGGTTACGAGGATTTTATTTGTTTGTGTAGGTGCGAGGGACTCGTGCGTGGCCTCCTACTGGATTGATACCTTGGTTCTCAAAAACTGAGGGAAATACTTACGCTGCTTTACTACATCACCATTTCCTCTTCAAGGGAAAACCAACGCAGTGCTCAAGAGGTAGCAAGAAGGATTTCTAGCGCCGTTGCCGGGGAGTCTACGCAAAAGTCAACATACCAAGTACCCATCACAAACCCTTATCTCTCGCATTACATTATTTGCCATTTGCCTCTCGTTTTCCTCTCCCCCACTTCACCCTTGCCGTTTTATCTGCCCTCTCTCTTTTCCGTTTGCCTCTTTTTCGCTTGCTTCTTGTTTGCTCGTGTGTTGGATTGCTTGCTTGTCACGATGGCTCAAGATAATACTAAATTGTGTGACTTCACCAATACCAACAACAATGATTTTCTTAGCACTCCGATTGCTCCTCTTACTAATACTAAATCTTGTGAAATTAATGCCGCTTTGTTGAATCTTGTCATGAATGATCAATTCGCCGGCCTTCCTAGTGAAGATGCCGCTACTCATCTAAATAGCTTCATTGATTTGTGTGATATGCAAAAGAAGAAAGATGTGGACAATGATATTGTTAAATTGAAGCTATTTCCTTTTTCGCTTAGAGATCGTGCTAAAGTTGGTTTTCGTCTTTGCCTAAAAATAGTATTGATTCTTGGAATAAGTGCAAAGATGCTTTTATCTCTAAGTATTTTCCTCCCGCTAAGATCATCTCTTTTAGAAACGATATTATGAATTTTAAGCAACTTGATCATGAACATGTTGCACAAGCTTGGGAGAGGATGAAATTAATGATACGTAATTGCCCTACTCATGGTTTGAATTTGTGGATGATTATACAAAAAAAATTATGCCGGATTGAATTTTGCTTCTAGAAATCTTTTAGATTCGGCCGCGGGAGGCACTTTTATGGAAATCACTTTAGGAGAAGCTACTAAACTCCTAGATAATATTATGGTTAATTATTCTCAATGGCACACCGAAAGATCCACTAATAAAAAGGTGCATGTGATAGAAGAAATTAATGTTTTGAGTGGAAAGATGGATGAACTTATGAAGTTATTTGCTAATAAAAGTGTTTCTTCTGATCCTAATAATATGCCTTTGTCTACTTTGATTGAGAATAATAATGAATCTATGGATGTGAATTTTGTTGGTAGGAATAATTTTGGTAACAACGCGTATAGAGGAAACTAATCCTAGGTCGTATCCTAGTAATTCCTCTAATAATTATGGTAATTCCTACAACAATTCTTATGGAAATTTTAATAAGATGCCTTTTGAATTTGAGACTAGTGTTAAGGAGTTTATGAATTCACAAAAGAATTTCAATGCTTTGCTTGAAGAAAAATTGCTTAAAGTTGATGAATTGGCTAGGAACGTTGATAGAATTTCTCTTGATGTTGATTCTTTGAAACTTAGATATATTCCACCTAAGAATGATATCAATGAGTCTCTCAAGGCCATGAGAATTTCCATTGATGAGTGCAAAGAAAGAACCGCTAGGATGCATGCAAAGAAAGAACCGCTAGGATGCATGCTAAGAAAGATTGTTTTGTGAAAGCGTCTTCTTCTAGTTTCTATGAAAATAAAGATGAAGATCTAAAAGTTATTGATGTGTCCCCTATTAAATCTTTGTTTTGCAATATGAATCTTGATAATGATGGGACTGAATATGATTCACCTTTACCTAGAAGGCGTTCCAAAAATTCAGAGTTTTTAGATCTTGATGCAAAAATTGGTTAAAGTGGGATTGAAGAGATCAAAACTCTAGATATTAATGAACTCACTATTTTGGATTTCAAGGAATTTAATTATGATGATTGCTCTTTGATAGATTGTATTTCCTTGTTGCAATCCATGCTAAATTCTCCACATGCTTATAGTCAAAATAAAGCCTTTACCAAACATATCGTTGATGCTTTGATGCAATCTTATGAAGAAAAACTTGAGTTGGAAGTTTCTATCCCTAAAAAACTTTATGATGAGTGGGAACCTACTATTAAAATTAAAATTAAAGATCATGAATTCTATGCTTTGTGTGATTTGGGTGCCAGTGTTTTCACGATCCCAAAAACTTTGTGCGATTTGCTAGGTTTCCGTGATTTTGATGATTGCTCTTTAAACTTGCACCTTGCGAATTCCACCATTAAGAAACCTATGGGAAGAATTAATGATGTTCTTATTGTTGTAAATAGGAATTATGTGCCCGTAGATTTTATTGTTCTTGATATAGATTGCAATCCTTCAAGTCCTATTATTCTTGGTAGTCCTTTCCTTAGAACGATTGGTGCAATTATTGATATGAAGGAAGGGAATATTAGATTCCAATTTCCATTAAGGAAAGGCATGGAACACTTCCCTAGAAAGAAAATAAAATTACCTTATGAATCTATTATGAGAGCCACTTATGGATTGCCTTCCAAAGATGGCAATACCTAGATCTATCCTTGCTATTATGCCTAGCTAGGGGCGTTAAACGATAGCGCTTGTTGGGAGGCAACCCAATTTTATTTTTAGTTTTTTGCTTTTTGCTTCTTTTTAGGAATAAATATTTGATCTAGCCTCTGTTTAGATGTGTTTTTATGTTTTAATTAGTGTTTGTGCCAAGTTTAACCTATAGGATCTTCTTGGATGATAGTTATTTGATCTTGCTGAAAATTCCAGAAACTTTCTGTTCACGAAAATAATTGTTAAAAATCACCAGAACGTCATAAAATTGATTCCAATTGCTGCTGATCAATAAACAAATTTTCTACATCGTCCTATTTTGGCTGAATTTTTGGAGTTCTAGAAGTTTGCGTTAGTTACAGATTACTACAAACTGTTCTGTTTTTGAAAGATTCTGTTTTTCGTGTGTTGTTTGCTTATTTTGATGAATCTATGGCTAGTAAAAGAGTTTATAAACCATAGAGAAGTTGGAATGCAATAGGTTTAACACCAATATAAATAAAGAATGAGTTCATTACAGTACATTGATGTGGTGTTTTGTTTTCTTTCGCTAACGGAGCTCACAAGATTTTCTGCTGAGTTTTGTGTTGTGAAGTTTTCAAGTTTTGGGTAAAAGATTTGATGGATTATGGAACAAGGAGTGCCAAGAGCCTAAGCTTGGGGATGCCCATGGCACCCCAAGATAATCTAAGGAGACCTAAAAGCCAAAGCTTGGGGATGCCCCGGAAGGCATCCCCTCTTTTCGTCTACTTCCATCGGTAACTTTACTTGGAGCTATATTTTTATTCACCACATGATATGTGTTTTGCTTGGTGCGTCTTATATTATTTGAGTCTTTATTTGTTAGTTTCCCACAATCATCCTTGCTCTACACACCTTTTGAGAGAGACACACGTGATTCGGAAATAGTTAGAATACTCTATGTGCTTCACTTATATCTTTTGAGTTATATAGTTTTTGCTCTAGTGCTTCACTTATATCTTTTAGAGCCCGGTGGTGGATTTTTTTTATAGAAACATTTGTTCTCTCATGCTTCACTTATATTATTTTGGGAGTCCTACAAAACAGCGTGGTAATTTGCTTTAATTATGATAGGCATTCAAGATTAGTAAAAAAAATATCTTATGAGTGTGTTGAATACTATGAGAAGTTTGATGCTTGATAATTGTTTTGAGATATGAAGATGGTGATATTAGAGTCATGCTAGTTGAGTAGTTTTGAATTTGAGAAATACTTGTGTTAAAGTTTGTGATTCCCATAGCATGCCCGTATGGTGAACCGTTATGTGATGAAGTCGGAGCATGATTTATTTATTGATTTTCTTCCTTATGAGTGGCGGTCGGGGACGACCGATGGTCTTTTCCTACCAATCTATCCCCCTAGGAGCATGCGCGTAATACTTTGCTTCGATAACTTGTAGATTTTTGCAATAAGTATATGAGTTCTTTATGACTAATGTTGAGTCCATGGATTATACGCACTTTCTTCCTTCCACCATTGCTAGCCTATCTAATACCGCGCACTTTTCGCCGGTATCATACACCCACCATATACCTTCCTCAAAACAGCCACCATACCTACCTACCATGGCATTTCCATAGCCATTCCGAGATATATTGCCATGCAACTTACCACTGTTCCGTTTACTATGACACGCTCCATTATTGTCATATTGCTTTGCATGATCATGTAGTTGACATTGTATTTGTGGCAAAGCCACCGTTCATAATTCTTTCATACATGTCACTCTTGATTCATTGCATATCCCGGTATACCGCTGGAGGCATTCACATAGAGTCATATTTTGTTCTAAGTATTGAGTTGTAATTGTTGAGTTGTAAGTAAATAAAAGTGTGATGATCATCATTTTTTAGAGCATTGTCCCAAGTGAGGAAAGGATGATGGAGACTATGATTCCCCCACAAGTCGGGATGAGACTCCGGACTAAATAAAAAAAGAGAAAGGCCATAAAAAAAGAGAAAAGGCCCAAAAAATGAGAGAAAAAGAGAGAAGGGACAATGTTACTATCCTTTTACCACACTTGTGCTTCAAAGTAGCACCATGATCTTCATGATAGAGAGTCTCCTATGATATCACTTTCATATACTAGTGGGAAATTTTCATTATAGAAGTTGGCTTGTATATTCCAATGATGGGCTTCCTCAAAATGCCCTAGGTCTTCGTGAGCAAGCGAGTTGGATGCACACCCACTTAGTTTCTTTTGTTGAGCTTTCATATACTTATAGCTCTAGTGCATCCGTTGCATGGCAATCCCTACTCACTCACATTGATATCTATTAATGGGCATCTCCATAGCCCGTTGATATGCCTAGTTGATGTGAGACTATCTTCTCCTTTTTTGTCTTCTCCACAACCACCATTCTATTCCACATATAGTGCTATGTCCATGGCTCTCGCTCATGTATTGCGTGAAGATTGAAAAAGTTTGAGAACATCAAAAGTATGAAACAATTTCTTGGCTTGTCATCGGGGTTGTGCATGATTTAAATACTTTGTGTGGTGAAGATGGAGCATAGCCAAACTATATGATTTTGTAGGGATAACTTTCTTTGGCCATGTTATTTTGAGAAGATATAATTGCTTAGTTAGTATGCTTGAAGTACTATTATTTTTATATCAATATTAAACTTTTGTCTTGAATCTTTCGGATCTGAATATTCATACCACAATTAAGAGAATTACATTGAAATTACGCCAACTAGCATTCCACATCAAAAATTCTGTTTTTATCATTTACCT
Organism: Aegilops tauschii subsp. strangulata; assembly: GCF_002575655.3. Taxonomy (NCBI): domain Eukaryota; kingdom Viridiplantae; phylum Streptophyta; class Magnoliopsida; order Poales; family Poaceae; genus Aegilops; species Aegilops tauschii. Next base: position 181,713,545 of record NC_053035.3, on the reverse strand, counting down.
ACTCGAGGACGAGCAGGAATTAAGATTGGGGATGCTTGATACGTCTCCAACGTATCTATAATTTTTTATTGTTCCATGCTATATTATATTCTGTTTTGGACATTAATGGGCTTTATTATACACTTTTATTTTATTTTTGGGACTAACCTATTAACCGGAGGCCCAGCCCAGAATTGTTGTTTTTTGCCTATTTCAGAGTTTCGCAAAAAAAGAATATCAAACGGAGTCCAAACGGAATGAAACCTTCGGGAACGTGATTTTCGGAACGAACGTGATCCAAAGGACTTGGACCCTACGTCAAGACATCAACCAGGAACGCATGAGGTAGGGGGGCGCGCCTACCCCCCTAGGCGCGCCCTCCACCCTCATGGGCTCTACGTTGCTCCACCAACGTACTTCTTCCTCCTATATATACCTACGTACCCCCAAACTACTAGGTACGGAGCCAAAAACCTAATTCCACCGCCGCAACCTTCTGTACCCGTGAGATCCTATCTTGGGCCTTTTCCGGAGCTCCGCCGGAGGGGGCATCGATCATGGAGGGCTTCTACATCAACACCATAGCCGCTCCGATGATGTGTGAGTAGTTTACCTCATACCTTCGGGTACATAGTTATTAGCTAGATGGCTTCTTCTCTCTCTTTGGATCTCAATACAAAGTTCTCCACGATTCTCGTGGAGATCTATTCGATGTAATCTTCTTTTGCGGTGTGTTTGTTGAGACCGATGAATTGTGGGTTTATGATCAAGTTTATCTATGAACAATATTTGAATCTTCTCTGAATTCTTTTATGTATGATTGGTTATCTTTGCAAGTCTCTTCGAATTATCAGTTTGGTTTGGCCTACTAGATTGATCTTTTTGCAATGGGAGATGATGAGGACATCAATACCATTGTTACACCCACAGCCCCTGCTGCTATACATACTGGACCAATTACTAGAGCTCGCGCACGCCAATTAAATTACCGTTTCTTGGTAATGATTCTAATGTTCATGAGAATATGATGCTGCCTAAATTGGATACATTTGTTTTGCTTACAAATAAAGGGCCTAGCTTGGAGAAGGATGAACATTGGAGCAAGAACAGGCATGGAGATGATGGCATGCGCAAGGGGAACAAGAACGGAGTTACAAGTGATGATTTCAGGACGTTGAAGCCACCATAATGCGTGCATGAAGCCTCGGACGAAATATACAAGATGCTACTTCATAACTTTCATCCAGAGGCTATTCTAGGTGCTGCGTCACCTTATTATTGGGCCAGGCCCATGTAATTTCGAAATACTTGAGTATAGGCTGTTTTTAGAGTCCGTATGTGTGGGGAAACAAGAGATAGGGTTGGTTTCGGACCCCTTCCCCAAGGGACACGAAATTCCCCCCCTCTTCCTCCATATATACAGCCCTTAGGGCGTCGTTTAGACTTTGGGTTTTGTTTAGATTAAAATTCGCCATAGCTGCAACTTCGCGTACTTCGTTTGTGTTCAACGACCAGACAAAGGCGTCACAGAACCCCACCTTGATCAATAAAGCTTTCATCTTATATTCGCAATATCTAGATTGCAATCTCAGTTTCTTGCTTGTTCTTCGTTTGCTCGTAGGAAATAGATCCTCGTGGTCAGGTTGATCATGCTCCGGTGTGGTCAATAACCTCTCGGAGTTGGTTTAGCGATTGCTAAGGCGCGACGTCCTCGCACGTTCGTAGTCGGATCGTCAAAGTCGACTTCCACCAAAGCGATATCCATCATCTCATCGAAAGACGGGACACCTTTGCCTCTATCAAGTGGTATCAGATTTCCAGGTTGCTCGGTGAGATTTTACAGTTTTTCGTAGTTTAGATCGAGTCTGTTCGTCATACCTATAGTCCACGAAAAAGCCAAAAAAAATAGGGTTAGTTCATCCTATCCGAACGAATCTGAGCCTTTGCATAATCTTTTCTGTATTTGCTTTGTTGACTTTGCGGTTGCATCGTCGTGTCAAGTTGCTGGTCTTAGCGTCTAGTCCTTTAGAGTTTCGAGTTCTGTTCACAGGTTGTCACGTCGCCGCTACCATATATCACCACCGCATCATCATCATCGCTGCTACCATATACCACCACCGCACCAACTTCATCGCCGCTGCCATATACCACCACCACATATTCACCGCCAATCCGAGTCCATCTACGCCACCACATATCCGCCGCCATCACGCCAGTCCGAGTTCCACCAGATTCATCTCCACCACCAGTCCGAGTTCCACCAGATTTATCTCCGCCACCAGTCCGAGTGCAGTATTTTGTTACTCTGTTTTGGATTTCCAGATCACGCCATACTCCGAGTCGTGACAGAGAAGGACTCCCAAACTTCCGTGTTACCCGCAGTAGAAAAATAGTTCCAGTTTCAAAAAAAAAACTAAGTCTGGAAAATTCTGGCTAGGCAGTTTTTAGGCCATTTGTAGACTTTTTCGAAAAAAAAATATTGCGGAGCAAAAAAAAGAGGAAAAAAGTGCAAAAAAAGTGAAAAAGAGAAAAAAAAACTCAGAGCGTGCTCCTCCCTTGTTTACGTGCAGCGCCTTGATTTTGTTAGTGTTCTAGGCTCGCGTCTCTAGCACGGTCTAGCCTAGGACCAGCACAGTACCGTCGTTGAGCGTTTATTCAGCTTTGCATCTCTGAATTGATTATTGCCGACCCTTTTTGCTACCATATTATAAGCCTTCCCAGCTCCACATACATCTACGTCGTGCGTTTGACTCTCCCTGGTAATCGCTCTATCCAAGCTTTGAGAGTTTTGACTACAACGGTTGCCGATCGCCGCCTACTGCTGGGTAAGAACTGGCAAGAATTTGAGATTCGCTTGAAGGATTTGTGACACACCACCATCACCACCACTTCCTAGTAGTCTGTAGGATCATATTCTTGTGTGTTTCTATTGCTGCTAACCATGGCAGGATCACAAGCCGATGAGACTGATTGGGAGAACATGACAAACAAGGAGTTGCATGATAAATTTCAGCAAATGATGAGTGGCCAGGTGGGAGATGTGCTAAACAGATTTGAAGAGGCTATGGAGAAGATAGATGCCGTGGAGAAGTCGTTCGAGACAAAGCTGGATAACAAGTTTAATGAATTGCTCAAGCGTCTTCCCCAACCACCACTGGCTACACCTGTCGCACCTCTACAACAACAACAACATCTCCAACGCCGCCTTCCAAATCAAGTTGGACGAGCACAACGCGTTCCAATTGAGACTGGTCAAAATTCGGGTGCCGCTGCACCTACTGTTGATGCTTCTTTGGCTCCTGCTGCTGCGGCGGCTGAGGAGGTTGACGATTATGTGGGCGATTATGAGGATGAGGTTGATCAAAATCAGAACTACGTGCAGCCACCAGCACCACCACCAGCAGGTCGACCTCAGGTATATATTCGCAACGGTAGGCCTGCACCACCACCTCAGGTACGAGATAATGACCATATTCCTAAACTGAAATTGAATATTCCACCATTTGAGGGTAGATATGTTCCTGATATATATCTTACTTGGGAGTTAGAAACTGAACAACGTTTTACATGTTTACAATATCCCGAGGAGAGACGGGTTGCTGCTGCTGTTTGTGCTTTCACTAGTTTTGCACGTGTATGGTAGTCTGAACATTGTAGATTATATCCTATTCCAGCTACTTGGGCTGCTTTGAAAACTGCTATGCGTACTCGTTGGGTTCCACCATATTATCAACGTGAATTGCTTCAAAAATTGCAGCGTTTACGACAAGGGAAAAATCCTGTAGAAGAATATTATCAGGAATTACAAACTGGCATGATTAGATGTGGTATTGTTGAGGAGAACGAAGCTATGCTTGCACGTTTTATGGGTGGATTAAATAGAGAGATTCAGACCATTCTAGAGTATAAGGAGTATACTAATATCACTCGTTTATTCCATCTTGCTTGTAAAGCTGAACGTGAAGTGTAGGATCGACAAGCATTGGCACGAACTAACTTTTCTGCAGGTCGACCTTCATCATGGACACCGCGTGCATCCTCTACTTCCACTGCACCAGCACCTCCATCAGGTGCCACCTCCAGCCGTGATACAAGAAAGCAGGCACAACCAGCACCATCTGCCAAGAGCACACCTGCCGGGCCTGCACAGAGCTCTTCTTCGTCCATGGCATCAACAGGGCACACAAGTGATATTATTTGTCGTCGCTGTAAGGGAAGAGGACATTATGCGCGAGAATGCAAATCTCAGCGTGTGATGATTGCTACTGAGGATGGTGGGTATGAGTCCGCTAGTGACTATGATGAGGAGACTTTGGCTCTTATCACACGTGAAGAACACGGTGGAGATGATTCTGATCATGAGACGCAATACATGGCTCCTGAAGACGCTGACAGGTATGAATGTTTAGTTGCTCAACGTGTTTTGAGTGTGCAGGTCACACAAGCTGAGCAAAATTAGAGGCATAATTTGTTCCATACAAAGGGAGTTGTGAAGGAACGTTCTGTGCGCGTCATCATAGATGGAGGGAGCTGCAACAACTTGGCTAGCATGGAGATGGTGGAGAAGCTATCTCTCACCACAAGACCACATCCACATCCTTACTACATCCAATGGTTCAACAACAGCGGCAAGGTTAAGGTAACACGTACTGTTCGTGTGCATTTTAGTATCTCTACATATGCTGATTATGTTGATTGTGATGTGGTACCTATCCAAGCATGTTCCTTATTACTTGGTCGACCATGGCAATTTGATAAAAATTCTGTACACCATGGTAGAAACAATCAGTATACTCTTGTTCATAAGGATAAAAATATTACTTTGCTTCCTATGACTCCTGATTCCATTTTGAAAGATGATATTAATAGAGCTAATAAAGCAAAACAGGAGAAGAATAAGAGTGAAAATCAGATTGTGGCAAAAGAATTTGAGCAACAAATGAAGCCCAATAATAAACCATCTAGTGTTGCTTCTGAAATTAAATTGAAAAGTGCATGTTTATTTGCCACCAAATCTGATATTGATGAGCTAGATTTCAGCAAATCTGTTTGCTATGCTTTTGTGTGCAAAGAGGCATTATTTTCATTCGAGGACGTGCCTTCCTCTTTGCCTCCTGCTGTCACTAACATTTTGCAGGAGTTCGCTGACGTCTTTCCACAAGACGTGCCACCAGGATTACCTCCCATTCGAGGGATTGAGCATCAGATTGACTTAATTCCCGGTGCATCATTACCCAACCGTGCACCATACCGTACCAATCCAGAGGAGACGAAGGAGATTATGCGTCAAGTACAGGAGCTGCTCGACAAAGGTTATATACGCGAATCCCTTAGTCCTTGTGTTGTTCCTATCATTTTAGTGCCGAAAAAGGATGGTACTTCGCATATGTGCGTAGATTGTAGAGGCATTAATAATATTACTATTCGTTGTCGTCATCCTATTCCTAGGCTAGATGATATGCTTGATGAATTGAGTGGCTCTACAATATTCTCCAAAGTTGATTTGCGTAGTGGATACCATCAAATTCGTATGAAATTGGGAGATGAATGGAAAACAACATTCAAAACTAAGTTTGGATTATATGAGTGGTTAGTCATGCCTTTTGGGTTAACTAATGCACCTAGTACTTTCATGAGATTAATGAACGAAGTTTTTCGTGCTTTCATTGGACGATTTGTGGTAGTTTATTTGATGACATATTGATTTATAGCAAATCTTTGGAGGAACATTTGGAACATTTACGTGTTGTTTTTATTGCTCTACGTGATGCACGTTTGTTTGGTAACCTTGGGAAGTGCACCTTTTGCACCGACCGAGTGTCTTTTCTTGGCTATGTTGTTACTCCACTGGGAATTGAAGTTGATAAAGCCAAGATTGAAGCTATTGAGAGTTGGCCGCAGCCCAAAACTGTCACACAAGTGAGGAGTTTTCTAGGCCTCGCAGGATTCTATAGGCGTTTTGTGAGAGATTTCAGCACCATTGCTGCACCTCTCAATGAGCTTACAAAGAAGGATGTGCCTTTTGTTTGGGGTACCGCACAGGAAGAAGCCTTCACGGTATTGAAAGATAAGTTGACACATGCTCCTTTACTCCAACTTCCTGATTTTAATAAGACTTTTGAACTTGAATGCGATGCTAGTGGAATTGGATTAGGAGGTGTGTTATTACAAGATGGCAAACCTGTTGCATACTTTTCTGAAAAATTGAGTGGGCCTAGTCTGAATTATTCTACTTATGATAAAGAATTATATGCTCTTGTTCGGACTTTAGAAACATGGCAACATTATTTATGGCCCAAAGAATTTGTTATACATTCTGATCACGAATCTTTGAAACATATTAAAAGTCAAGCTAAACTGAATCGTAGACCTAAATGGGTTGAATTCATCGAGACATTCCCTTATGTTATTAAACACAAGAAGGGTAAAGAAAATGTTATTGCTGATGCATTGTCTTGTCGCTGTACTATGCTTTCACAACTTGACTTCAAAATATTTGGTTTGGAGACCATCAAAGATCAATATGTGCATGATGCTGATTTCAAAGATGTATTGCAGAATTGTAAAGAAGGACGAACATGGAACAAGTTCGTCGTTAATGATGGATTTGTGTTCCGTGCTAACAAGCTATGCATTCCCGCTAGCTCCATTCGTCTTTTTTGTTGCAGGAGGCGCATGGAGGAGGATTAATGGGACACTTTGGCGTGAAGAAGACGGAGGACGTACTTACTACACTTTTCTTTTGGCCAAAGATGAGACGGGATGTTGAGCGCTTTGTTGCTCGCTGCACTACATGTCAAAAAGCTAAGTCACGACTCAATCCTCATGGTTTATATATGTCTTTGCCTGTACCTAGTGTTCCTTGGGAGGATATATCTATGGACTTTGTTTTAGGTTTACCTCGAACAAAGAAGGGGAGGGATAGCATATTTGTTGTCGTGGATAGATTCTCGAAAATGGCACACTTTATACCATGTCATAAAAGCGATGATGCTATTAATGTTGCTGATTTGTTCTTTCGTGAAATTATTCGCTTGCATGGTGTACCAAATTCTATTGTTTCAGATCGTGATACTAAATTTCTTAGCCACTTTTGGAGATGTTTATGGGCTAAGTTGGGGACTAAACTGCTTTTCAGTACTACTTGTCACCCCCAAACTGATGGACAAACTGAAGTAGTCAATAGAACATTGTCTACTATGCTTAGGGCTGTTTTGAAGAAATAAGAAAATGTGGGAAGAATGCTTGCCTCATATTGAATTTTCTTATAATCGTTCATTGCATTCTACTACTAAGATGTGCCCTTTTGAAATTGTGTATGGTTTCCTACCTCGTGCACCTATTGATTTGTTGCCTCTTCCATCTTCGGAGAAGGTTAATTTTGATGCTAAACAACGTGCTGAATTGATCTTAAAAATGCATGAGTTAACTAAGGAAAACATTGAGCGTATGAATGCTAAATATAAACTTGCTGGAGATAAGGGTAGAAAACATGTTGTGTTTGCACCTGGAGATCTTGTTTGGTTACATTTGCGTAAGGATAGATTTCCTGATTTGCGCAAATCAAAGCAAATGCCACGTGTTGATGGTCCTTTTAAGGTGTTAGAGAAAATAAATGATAATGCATATAAACTTGAGCTGCCTGCAGATTTTGGGGTTAGTCCCACTTCTAACATTGCAGATTTGAAGCCTTGTTTGGGTGAGGGAGATGAGCTTCCGTTGAGGACGACTTCATTTCAAGAAGGGGAGGATGATGAGGACATCAATACCATTGTTACACCCACAGCCCCTGCTGCTATACATACTGGACCAATTACTAGAGCTCGCGCACGCCAATTAAATTACTAGGTACTTTCGTTTCTTGGTAATGATTCTAATGTTCATGAGAATATGATGCTGCCTAAATTGGATACATTTGTTTTGCTTACAAATTAAGGGCCTAGCTTGGAGAAGGATGAACATTGGAGCAAGAACAAGCATGGAGATGATGGCATGCGCAAGGGGAACAAGAACGGAATTACAAGTGATGATTTCAGGACGTTGAAGCCACCATAATGCGTGCATGAAGCCTCGGACGAAATATACAAGATGCTACTTCATAACTTTCATCCTGAGGCTATTCTAGGTGCTGCGTCACCTTATTATTGGGCCAGGCCCATGTAATTTCGAAATACTTGAGTATAGGCTGTTTTTAGAGTCCGTATGTGTGGGGAAACAAGAGATAGGGTTGGTTTCGGACCCCTTCCCCAAGGGCCACGAAATTCCCCCCCTCTTCCTCCATATATACAGCCCTTAGGGCGTCGTTTAGACTTTGGGTTTTGTTTAGATTAAAGTTCGCCATAGCTGCAACTTCGCGTACTTCGTTTGTGTTCAACGACCAGACAAAGGCGTCACAGAACCCCACCTTGATCAATAAAGCTTTCATCTTATATTCGCAATATCTAGATTGCAATCTCAGTTTCTTGCTTGTTCTTCGTTTGCTCGCAGGAAATAGACCCTCGTGGTCAGGTTGATCATGCTCCGGTGTGGTCAATAACCTCTCGGAGTTGGTTTAGCGATTGCTAAGGCGCGACGTCCTCGCACGTTCGTAGTCGGATCGTCAAAGTTGACTTCCACCAAAGCGATATCCATCATCTCATCGAAAGACGGGACACCTTTGCCTCTATCAGGAGAAGTGCTTAGCTTTGGGTTCAATCTTGCGGTGTCCTTTCCCAGTGACAGTAGGGGCAGCAAGGCACGTATTGTATTGTTGCCATCGAGGATAACAAGATTTGGTTTATATCATATTGCATGAGTTTATCCCTCTACATCATGTCATCTTACTTAAAGAGTTACTCTGTTCTTTTGAACTTAATACTCTAGATGCATGTTGGATAGCGGTCGATGTGTGGAGTAATAGTAGTAGATGCAGGCAGCAGTCGGTCTACTTGTCGCGGACGTGATGCCTATATACATGATCATACCTAGGTATTCTCATAACTATGCTCAATTCTGTCAAATGCTCAACAGTAATTTGTTTACCCACCGTAATACTTATGCTCTCGAGAGAAGCCACTAGTGAAACCTATGGCCCCCGGGTCTATTTTCCATCAAATTTAATCTCTCGTCAACAAGCTATTTCTGGCGCCGTTTTTATTTTGCTTTCTTTACTTTGCATCTTTATCATAAAAATACCAAAAATATTATCTTATCATATCTATCAGATCTCACTTTCGTAAGTGACCGTGAAGGGATTGACAACCCCTTTATTGCGTTGGTTGCGAGGATTTTATTTGTTTGTGTAGGTGCGAGGGACTCGTGCGTGCCCTTCTACTGGATTGATACCTTGGCTCTCAAAAACTGAGGGAAATACTTACGCTGCTTTACTGCATCACCCTTTCCTCTTCAAGGGAAAACCAACGCAGTGCTCAAGAGGTAGCACTGATCACAGGTTGATGCATCAGCCCTCGAGAGCTGTTGTGGCAAGGAGAGCGTCGGTTGAGGGGCGACGGTGGTTGCTCTTGGCGGGGCTTCAGGGATCTCATCGATGAACTCTATTTCCTTTCGTGGCCACTGGATGTGATGTAACAGTGTTTCTCCCAAGGTCTTTGCTCATCGAAGTCTCCTAGGACATTCTTCAGGGCAAATTCATTGAATCCAGGCTTTACTTCAGTCACGTAGCACTTCACATAGCCCGGCTTCAGTGGCACGTTGTCCAACAAGAGTCCATCTTCCAAGAAGGGTGGGCAAACCCAGGTTCTTGCATATTTTAATGTACCTTCATAATGTGTAAGCACGCCCTTCAGTCTGTCTTTCATTCCAGATAGATCAGATATAGAATCATCACGAGCAGCTGCAGTCTCAGTGTCGCTGGGGTCAGCTGATGCATAGCTACTCTTGTGCAGGGTTGTCGCGCAATAAGCAACATCCTCCATGCCCGCCTCCCCTCCCATCTGCTGGCTATCTATCAGTGTTAGAGTCTTCTGCATCATCATTGACTCCTCAACATCCTTTCGAACAGCCGGATAAATCTTCTTCCCCAACCTTTCATACAATGCATTCTGCTTCATTTCACTCCTCGCTTTTTTCATGTTGAGCCTCTCTTCTTTGCTGAGTGTGAAAGCCCACTTGTGCGAGACATTAACACCTATACCCCTTGCACGGCCAGGGGGCTCTTTTGTTTCCAGAGCAACGGACAGAATGTCACATGGCCCTGAGTTCCTGTAGAACCTTCCAGGGATCTTGGTGAAGGAAATATGCCCTAGAGGCAATAATAAAGTTGTTATTTATATTTCCTTATATCATGATAAATGTTTATTATTCATGCTAGAATTGTATTAACTGGAAACTTAGTACATGTGTGAATACATAGACAAAACATAGTGTCCCTAGTATGCCTCTACTAGACTAGCTCGTTAATCAAAGATGGTTAAGTTTCCTAACCATAGACATGTGTTGTCATTTGACGAATGGGATCACATCATTAGAGAATGATGTGATGGACAAGACCCATCATTAGCTTAGCATAATGATCGTTAAGTTTTATTGCTATTGCTTTCTTCATGACTTATACATATTCCTCTGACTATGAGATTATGCAACTCCCGAATACCGGAGGAACACCTTGTGTGATATCAAACGTCACAACGTAACTGGGTGATTATAAAGATGCTCTACAGGTGTCTCCGAAGGTGTTTGTTGGGTTGGCATAGATCAAGATTAGGATTTGTCACTCCGAGTATTGGAGAGGTATCTCTGGGCCCTCTCGGTAATGCACATCACTATAAGCCTTGCAAGCAATGTGACTAATGAGTTAGTTGCGGGATGATGCATTACGGAACGAGTAAAGAGACTTGCCGGTAACGAGATTGAACTAGGTATAATGATACCGGCGATCGAATCTCGGGCAAGTAACATACCGACGACAAAGGGAATAACGTATGTTGTTATTGCGGTTTGACCGATAAAGATCTTTGTAGAATATGTAGGAACCAATATGAGCATCCAGGTTCCGCTATTGGTTATTGACCGGATATGTGTCGCAGTCATGTCTACATAGTTCTCAAACCCGTAGGGTCCGCACGCTTAACGTTCGATGATGATTTGTATTATGAGTTGTGTGTTTTGGTGACCTAAGTTTGTTCGGAGTCCCGGATGAAATCACAGGCATGACGAGGAGTCTCGAAATGGTCGAGAGGTAAAGATTGATATATTGGAAGGTAGTATTCGGACACCGGAAGGGTTCCGGAGTGTATCGGGTACATACCGGAGTACCGGAGGGGTTACCGGAACCCCCCGGGGAAAGATATGGGCCATAGGAGGCAGGCTAACCAGCCCACAAGGGGCTGGTGCGCCCCCCCCCCCACAAGGGAGGAGGCCGAATTGGACTAGGGAAGGGGGCGCCACCCCCCTTTCCTTCTCCTACTCCCTCTCCTTTTCCCCTTTCCCCCTCCATGAGAAGGAAAAGAAGGTGGGGCCGAATCCTACTAGGACTAGGAGTCCTAGTAGGACTCCCTCCTTATGGCGCGCCCCCTAAGGCCGGCCTCCTCCCTCTCCCTCCTTTATATACGTGGGCAGGGCACACCTTGGAGACACACCAATTTGTTCCAAGCCGTGTGCGGCGTCTCTCTCCTTAGTTTACTCCTCCGGTCATAGCGTCATAATGCTTAGGCGAAGCCCTGCGCGGATCACATCACCATCACCGTCACCACGCCGTCATGCTGACAAAACTCTCCCTCGACCCTCTGCTGGATCAAGAGTTTGAGGGACGTCATCGAGCTGAACGTGTGCAGAACTCGGAGGTGTCGTACGTTCGGTACTAGATCGGTTGGATAGTGAAGATGTTCGACTACATCAATCGCGTTAACCTAACGCTTCCGCTTTCGGTCTACGAGGGTACGTGGACACACTCTCCCCCTCTCGTTGCTATGCATCTCCTAGATAGATCTTGCATGATCGTAGGAAATTTTGAGATTGCATGCTACGTTCCCCAACACTTGGAAGCCTCTAACATCACTTGATACAGTTCGGCGTCATGTAGTTTTCAAAGTAATAAGTTTCGTCATCACGCCTCTTTGCACGTGCCCGCAAGTAGTCTCTAGCGTGTTCGCCCTTGATTTCACTAAAGGCCGGATTCCCACCCGCCGCTACTGCTTCTTTGTCCTCCTGGTCCCATATTAGTTTCATGCCGTAGTATCCTGCCACACCCATACGGTGGGGGTGTATGTTCTTCTTCTGAAGTTCCGATTTCTTGAAACTCTTCTCAGCAAACTCTTTAGTTGCCCTGACCCTTTTGAATTCTACCCAGTCCGCCTTTGTAATTTGGGGGTATGCGGGGATTGGGTCCTTGCCTTCACTCAAGTACTTCTTGTACAACACGTGCTTCCAGTTTTTCCAAGCATCCCTAGCCTTCTTCAGTGCAGCGTGTTCCACCTGCATTCTCCACTGCTCTGAAATGTTGAAGTGATCCATGATCTCCCGGACTATCCTTCGCCGTGTTTCTGTGTCAGCCTTCCGAAGCCCCGGCAGATTAATGTTGAGCCTTGCCCTGCCAACAAATCCACACACACTCCTGAACCTCGTGTGTGCTTTATCTGGTTTAGTTGGAGCCCAAGACTTGAAATCAATCTCGGTTACTTCATATACACCTTTAGGCTGGTGTGTGGGCTTCCTTGGAGCGTTCCTCCGCGTCCTGACCGGAAGGGTAATTGCTGCAGCTCTATCCCGTTCAAGATTACTTGATCCCTCACAATCTTCTAAAGACCTAGGGTTGTCCGAATCAGATGAAGATTGCCTGAAGCACGAGTGTTGTCGCTGCTACTCGGCATCTATAGAGAACACATGCGAAACTCAGGAAAGGAGGATAAGCATAAAACTAACAACTTGGTATCAAGCTTTCTAAACATGCCATGCAATAATTTAGAAAATGTACGGCTAACTTGTTAAGTTTGTGTGACTCGGGCGCCCGCGATCTGTAAATAGGCAGTAAATTATTGGAACAAATACAGCTTATATGTAGTGAGGAAGGTAGATAATGAACATATATACGCTCTCCGTTATTTTATAGCCAATTTGGGAACATACGGAACGAAATTGGAAGAGGGATTGCGAGGAAATATGCCTCACCACGATGGAGAGCAGTAACTAGCAGGCTTCTTAATTCAAACCCGGCTGGACCACATGAGAGGCGAGGGTTACTGCATCGATATGCTCGAGGGTGGCTGGCGGGCAAACAAAGACGGCGAGGCGCGGGCCGCCGCGTGTTGGGAACGGCAGTGGAGGTAGGCTTGACGCCGAAGAGCGGGCACACGGCCGGGATGAGCACGGCGGCGCCGGAGAGGGTTCTGTTGTGGATCTGCGGGAGGAGGGAGCTAGCGATGGAGATTGGGTGGACTAGTTGAGTGAAACGCGGGCGGATGGTGGGGGGTGTTGGCGGCCTAGGTGAAAGGGGTGAAAAATATCCCCGGCCGCCGCGCGCGCGGAAAGGCCTATGCAAACGGTTACCTCTAAGCGCTCGTGTGCATAAACAGAAATAATTTCGTTTGAAATGAAGACGTACTAATTTTGAAATGAAGACGTGGGTTCATCGTTTCGCCTCTATATTTTCCCATGTGAACCAATCACAATTATACCACGGGTTTGATTTGCTGGCGCATTTCAGGTCTCGTGTGCTATATGTAAGACATTTTTTGGCATTTACCGTGCATTTCGCATATAAATCAATTCCTAGTTGGACTGCATTTCCTGTCGAAAGGGATGAGGATTGTCGTTCGATCTGGGAGCATCCAACCGTGCAGACGTACGATCTGTGGGGTTTGGGTTCTGGCCAATCAGAACGCACGACTCAGATCGCGCGCGCAGCAAAGGGGGGCATCGGCCACGGTTTGGTAGGCACACGGCTTTCATGAGTGAACCGTGTGCTATTTGAAAACATTTTTTTTGTGAGGGGCTATTTGAAAACATTTACATGTGTTGTCCAAAGGGAAGAGGATCGACGTTCGATCAAGGAGAATCCAATGGTGCAGACGTACGATCCGTGGGGTTTGGGTTCTGGCCAATCAGAACGCACAACTCAGATCGCGCGCGTGGCAGAGGGGGGCATCGGCCAAGGTTTAGTGGACACACGGCTTTCGTGAGTGAACCCTGTGCTATTTGAAAACATCTACATTACCTAACATCATATTTTTGTTTGAATGAAAACATGAGTTCATCATTTCGCCTCCATTTTTTCCACGGTAAGAAATCACGATTGTACCCTATGCTTTGATTTTCTAGTACATTTTACCAGGCGGCAGGCCTCGCTAGCAATCTCAAACTTTGAATATGCAAAAAAAAGATCTCGTTTGTATGTATGTATGTATGTATATATAATAGTTGCAACTACACGTGCGTGTTAGCAAGATCATTTGTGTGTCGCTTTGCAAGTTTTCATTCATTGTGCGAGAAACGGGAAAAAACTTCAAACAATTCGGCCGCAAGGTGCGGCCAGAGGAATAGGCCTTGTTGGTATTTTAATTTCAGGAAATGCATATAGAGTCTGGAAAATAACGAAAATCATTGTGTCACTGTCGTGTGCTCTCACGACCGCATGGAAAAAAATGGTAAAGTTTGGCACGAGTTCTGGTGCTCGCACCTTCCATACGGGAGCATCTCACAAGAAGGATCATAGTTTCCAAAAGGAGATGCGGCACTTCGGACTACAAATCATCAGTTACTAGCTAGCTACATTGTTCCGGCCCATTTCAGGTCGTCTTCTATGTTTAAGTCATTCTTTGCAGTTACCTTGCATTGCATTTTAGTGCATATAATTAATTAAAGTCAAAAACCCTACTACAACTACATGTGGGTGTTTTAGTTAGGCTATATATACTTAGGCTACTCATAGTGGAGAGTGTCATATACTAGTATCATGCATATATATATGATACTAGTGTATGATACTACCTTTAATTAATTATAGCGCATAGTATAATACATAGAGTATAGTATCATAGATCATATTTATTGCCATGCATGAGACAAATTAGCACCGCATTTAACATGATACGGTATCTACCTATATGTTACTCTAACCCTTCCTATATATATTTAATTCTTGGCAACATCAGCATACTTGTTATTTTCGAGTGCATGACATCGTCGGCTATGATATATACCACCACTATGGCCAGCCTTATATAGTGGGGAGTATCATATACTATATACAGTATCATGCATATGAGACTAGTGTATGATACTACGTACGTACCTTCATAGTGCATATATAGTATCATAGAGTAGTATATATCATATAGATGACCGTATTTATGGCCATGCATGACACAAAGTAGTATATCATTTATTATATATATATGTTACGATATCTACCTATGTTACTGCTTCTTTGCCACATCATCATATTTGCTATTCCCGAGTGCATGATACCGGCTATGATACCCCCACTATGGCCACCCTAAGGCTGGTCATAATATGGGAGTATCAAGCGGTATCATGCATGCCAACTAGACTTTTTGGATGATGTGGCACACAATTAAATGAGGAAAGAGA